>NC_134584.1:32220000-34720000 GCF_037038515.1 Microtus pennsylvanicus
AAACCATTTAGTTGCTGCTAATGATAGGTCACCTTCAGAGCTGAGTCTGAAAATGAGCAAACCAACAACCATTTGGGGAAGATTATTTGGAGGGCTTAAAAATTACACTTTCCATGACTTTTTAAAAATTCAAACTCTGTTAAATAAATAAAAATTTTGATAATTTCTGGAAATGTGTTGGGAACCAATAGTTATTGTCACTAACAATTTGCTTTAAAGATCAATTGTCTCTCAGTTCTATGAAATCTCAGTTTTTTCTCAATGACTCACTTGGTTGAGGTCATTGCCCAAAGCAATAGATTAGTAGTGAAGACACATCAGGATTTATCTGAGGTTCAAACTGGTGGTGTCATTTCTTGTTTATTAACAGTGCATCAGAGTCTCCTGGGAGCTTGAGAACATGGCTACTAAGAAGAACATAGGAGGTACCCATGAAGAGACATTTTAATCAGTATTAAGTTATTTAATTTAGTGATCAAAGATGATATTCTGAAAAATATCATTCTAGAGAACATTCGAAGAATATCTTTCTTAAAATAGGGAGGGGGATAAAAGATGCACCTAGCAATGTCTTCCATTTAATTAGAGGAGCAGAGCAATGGGGATTTCTGTTTGCTAAAGCCTACATGTGGAAGAAAGCACTGCTAGATTTATTGCATAAAAACACTAAATCCAGTTAAACTGAATTTTAAATTAGCAACGGATAAGATTTATTGCTCAGATTTCTCATGCAGGGAGACACCTGCAGGAAAAAAAAAATCCTTTAACAGTAAGTCAAATACTGAGTACACAGTATTTTTTTCCTCTGAAAGAGCTGTGACAGAGAAGGCAATGAGGCAATTCCATGTGCTTCAAGGTTGGATTCATATTTGCCTTGGATTCCTTGGAATTTAACCTCTTTGAAATTAAAAATTTTGAAATTAAAATATAAAATTACATCAATAGTACCCCCTCCAACCCATCCCATACCCCCTCCTTTCAAGCTCTCCCATGCATCCTTTCACTCACAATCTCTTAAATTGATGCTCTTTTTATATTATGATACATGTCATAAATATATATTATATATACATATATTCATATGTAAATACAATGTGCTGAGTCCATTCAACGTGGCTTGTGTGTATAGGATTTCAGGAATACTTTGTGTTGGATAAACAATTAGGGGACTAATCCCCGAGAGAGTTTGAGCTGTTTAAATTCCCCTCTCTACCTCTCGTTCCTTTTTTCTCTGTCAGCAGTCATTGGTTGCCTGTAACTCTTGGTCTAGGGATGGTACCCTAGGAGAATTCTCCTTCTGCATTAATATGTCTATTGATATTAGTACTGTTCAGACCTGTTGTAGGCAACAATATTATTATAAAAATTCTCAAGATGAAATAAGAAAATACCCAAACCAAAACCAAATGCATTCCATAACTGCAGACAAGTTTTAGGCGCTTTCTTCTGGGTGAGTGCAGTTCAGTGTGAGAAAGGTCACTAAAAGAGAATCCACCAGCTTATTCCATAATTCGTAGGATGGTCTGTTTCCTGAACCAGTTCTTGCTGCTCTTCTCATCACCAGCGCTGCCAAAATGAGGTCTTGAAAAATAGAATGGAATGTATTTCAAATAGTAAATTTTATAGATACTTATTTCCTGGGTTAAAAATGTAAAAATACTATGTAATTTTGATACTAAACTTTGAACCAATTGCATCACCTATTAAACAGTTGTAAATTCTCAATTAAAGGGGGGTAATTCTAGGAGATATCTGGGATACCTCTGACCTATTGACATGGGACTCAGAGAAAACTCACTCTTCTTGTCTTTGAAAATGTGGTCATGATTTGCTCTGGTCTGTGAATTAGATACAGCAGAGGGATGTTGCCTAACCACGAGACTCCAATGCCCTGGAGAATTGAAGTAAAGCATACAAGTTTGCAGGCTAAAAAAATAAAGGCCATCCCAGGCCATTCTTTCCCAATGTGGGTGCCAAACGTTCCCACACATTGAGGCATGTTTTCATGTGGTCAAGATACTTGTTTATTAGAAGTAGTTGACCTCAGGCTATCACTGTTCTTACTGTATTTATATGAGATGTTTCCTGGGGAGATGTTAGCAGATGTATATTCATCAGAAAGGACATCAATGAAAGACCAACTTAATAAGTCCAAATTCCAACTTGGAAAACCAATGTGTTCATTGGGCTACTTACAGAAACATGGAGGACACAAAGGCAACTGTATCACTGGAGACCCTACCTCAGCCTGGGTAATGAACAAAACCTGCATCCTGGAATTCTCTGCAGAGCATTCAAGAATTTTGAAAAGTTGGAGGATTTCCTCTCCCCAACAGACATCAATGATTATATAACCTTAGGGAGGACAATTTTGAATCTTGCCAGTTTCAGAAACTTCCTGAGGCATGTAAGAACTTCCTGAGATTATGTATGCAATGATATATGTATATAACTATATATATATAATATATTTGTGTGTATGTATGTAATTATGCTCATACAAATAAACACACACAATTTAGAGTAGTTTTATGATTATACAAAGTACTAAAACATATATGGGAAGCAAAGACATATGATTTATATACCAGCTAGACTTCCTATTTATCTTTCAAACTACTCTCTTATTTACAACAAAGGAAAAATTATGCCTCAATCGAACAAGTATTTGTCTTGGAAACTAGAGGGAATGGAGACCCAAATATGTTACTATTTATTGTTTCCCCAGAATACACAAGGTTCCTGTGTTAGAGGAAAGGGAATTTATTACTCACCGTAGAGCAAGCCATACACCATCAGAATATCTGCCAGCTCCCCTTGTCTCTGTGTCTAATGGAGTCCAAGTAGTTGCTACCCATGCAGAGGATTTGTATCAGAGCTAAGGATCACAGAGCTTGAGAGCTCATCACTGCGTAGCAAATGGAAACCAGGACTAGTCTTTGCCTTGAAATCACCGTCTAACCCTCCAAGGCTGCTGGCTGCAAACACAGCTGCAATAAATGTTAGGCAATAAGTATTGGTATTTTTGTACACCTAGAACACCCACCAAAAGTATGATGAGATATTAAGGATTCACAGTCATTTCCTTTCTGAACAGTGACAGTGTGCCCTGACTGTACCAAAAGGTCATTCTCAAAAGCAGGATGCATCCAGAGTTGGTGGCACTGTAGAAACAATACTTATGAGATAAAATATTTTATGTTATTAGTATATATATATATGGCATAGGAAAACTGATACTATATAGGAATCCCCTTTCATGTGATAACTTCTTTTCAGGGTACAAAAATTTATTGTTTGCAAAAATAAGTTACAAAACTCAGTCAAGCAACCCCAATATGAAGAATAAAGGACTCATTCCAGTCAGCTCAAGAAAACAGTAGACTTAAGTAGGGGAGGGGCGGCAACTCACAGGGATGCTGACACACACGGAAGAAGATCATGTGACAGATCATTCTGTGATGCACTGCTAACAGGTGACAGTTTTGCCTGCAGGGATGGGGAGACATCCGTGGAAAGGTGTTGGGGCTATGAGCAGGACAATTGCTGGGCTGCGTTCACAGCTGGCAGGTGTTTAGAAGGTTTCCAGAGCCCAGAAGTCTCTCCATGTCTGGGTGGAAAGTCATCTTGCAGAAACTTCCTGTAGCATTGGCATGAGCCTGAAAAAGCTTTATGCAGCCTCCCACAAAGAGCTTGCCTGAACACAATGTCTGGCACCTGGGGTAGGTGATAGTGGATCCAGGCAGTGGTGACATGGTCTGTCACCTTCTGGAATTCTTGATAGTTGCATTTGGACCACATGTCAAGCTTACCATCTTCTGTGCAGACGTTGTCATCACACCCCTTCAGTACTGGGCAACTGGTGCACAGCTCTCCACAGTGATGATCACTTCCGACACCTTTCCTAAGGTCCTCAGAGGCTTTGAGGAAGTGTCATTGGGTCTGGAGAAGTGGATGGACTTTTCCAGAAACATCATATCAGTGTGGCTGATCACATCGTTTTCGTATCGAGGCCATAGAGCCAGAGCAGTGGGCTGAGCCTCCAGTCAATGCTTGGCAGACAAGCCCATCTGCTTTGCAGAGCTCTTCCAGGACCGTTGATTCAAAAGGCCAGATGCTAGGCCTGCATGGTACTGCTGTTTCTTGGGCCATTTGTATGTGTGCAGAAGTTGGCTATAAGAGTTTTGTCCTGCACAAGATTTTGGCTCAACAGTCCAGAGTTGTGAATTGTGTATTCGCTGATGGCCTGTCTACTAAGCTGCTAAGATGTTCCAGTTCCTTTAGTTCCTCGTTAATTGAATGAAAGTTGTCCTGGAAGTGCACGATGAAGACTTCCTTCTGGTCCTCCATTGTCTCTCGTGCTTGCCATCCTTCAGGTTGTCTAACACCCGACTCTTATTGGAGCAGAGTGCTTCTGTGACACTAATGGCCTGCAAAAAGGCCTTCAGATTCACTCCAATGCTTGGAATAACTACCTTGTGGTTGCAGCCACTCAAGTGATATCTCAGTCACTCTCGAAGGGGCACTTTATTGCATGCCTTACATTATTCTAAACCATTTGTGCACATTTTATTCAACAACTTATGGTTTCGTGTTATTATTAATATGCTAGAAATGACATTATATAATCGAGGCTCATGATGTAGGAGAAATCAAATCAATTTACTCAGCTAAGAGGTAAGAGACATGGGGCCTATTGGGAGAGATTCCAAGTCTCTGCATATGACTGTGCTCTGCATCATTATGAGCTTGGAAGGGTTTGCAGTGGGCAGAGGGGGGGGCAGATGGGAAGAAAGCACAATGCAGGAGACAGATGGAAAAGGCATTACAAAGAGGAATTGAGAGAACTGGGAACAGGGTGGATTTGAAGAGCTAAAAGAAGTTGGCAGGATTCACTCTGAAGTTTTAAGCTGTGTGAGCAGAGAATGATGACAACGATGACAGACGTAAGAACATTCAGTGAGAGACAGAACACATGCAAGAGAGCGAGTGAGCCACTCAGAGTAGAAGAGGAGGGGTAGGGTGAGCTCAGAATCAGGCATGCCCTACCTGGGCCTCCTCATCCCAGACAGCCAGAGACCACAGGGCCATCCATGGGCACAGATGCGGAGGAGAGAATCAAGTGTTGCAACAGAGGAGAATTGGAAGGAATGAAAAACATCAGGTTTAAATTTCCCCAGTCTTGAGTTTTGAGGGCTTTTTCTTGCAGAAAACCACTTCAGTTGTGTTTACTGATGACTGGTGTGAGGGTGGGGTGTGAATTATATTGGCTCACCACTTCCCAGTCAAACTTTATCTTTTGAGTGCAGACACCCACCCACTTTTCTCCCAAGAAAAAGGCAAAACAACTTAAATCACAAAACATCCAAGAAAAATAAGCCTCTATTCTATTAGTTTTCTTAGTCATTAAAAATAAAGGGAACTTAGCATTTTCTTTGTCTTGTTTCTGTTTTGTTTAATGATATGTTTAATGTAATTTTGTACTTATGTTGTAAAAGGAGCTTGTGACCAATAGTAGCATTTTCGGACTGTTTGGTCACAAAGCCAATTGAGTTCTTCCTTGTAATTTTTTTCTGTCATGAATGTTTGCACAAAACTACTCATAACTAATTCAGATTTACACGAGGAGAGAAGATAGCATTTGATGAACTTGCAAAGCTTCAGTTCAGGCATCGGAAAGCGCTGAGACTAAACATCTGGATTTACAGGCCTTTCACCTCCTCACCTATGCTTACCGACACTCCTGCCTTCTGCTGTCTGATCTGTCTTTGCTTCTTTCACCTGTGATAACTAAGGCTTGTTTGTGTGTGTGTTGTTTTCTTTTACTTCATTAATACTTTGTAGTATTGTAAAGGAATCCCCTGAAAGAGACTGATGTAAGGTCTTTATGATCATCATACTGATAAATGGTGAATAGCAAATGACTGAGCTGGCATTAAAGTACCAAAAGTCCCAGCACATAAGAGGGACAAAAATTGATCAGCTTTATTTGAGGAGATTTTAAACGTCACCTCTAAACTAGCATTATCATTATCATTCAGAAAACTTACTAGAAATGTGGCTTCTTGAGGGTCACTCTAGGCTCACTGTATCAGTAACATCAGGGAAAAGAGGAACTAAGCCCACCAATTCATTTTTTATTAAGTCCTATAATATTTGCACACTCTGAAATTTGAGAACCATTAGATAACTGAATTTACTAAGCACAGAAGACTAATGAGACAAAGTTAGTATAACTTTGACTCAGTTGGGGATTTCTGGGATTTTCATTAGGAGAATTAGTGTCCTTTCCAGTGGCCTAAGTTGGGTACATGTGGGCAAACTCTTCAACATACTTGGGTCCTATTTTCCTAGTCTGTAAAAGTAGTACCTAAAATTGTGTAATCACCATGGTTTCCTAACAATGCTAGATTTTGTTCCGTCAATTTCTCTTGTGGCTAATAGCATTTATTTATAGGAAGGAAGAAGCTGGAGTGATCATCATGAGGGAATGCTAACATATGTACATGGCTACGAGGCCAACATCTGTGTCCTATTTAGTTGAACGTCAAGCACATTTTGTACCAAAAAAATAACAGAACAAAAAATAAATAAATAAATACAAGTCACAGATCTAAAATTAAGGTAAACTTGTGTGTGTGTGTGCTATGTATGTAAAAGGCCATGTAATGAACATTTTAGACTTAGAGGCCATTAGTCTCTGTCATTATTACTCAAATCTTGCCACTGTAGTATTAAAAACTGCAATAAATAATATGTAAGGCAACTCAGCTAACATTCTTTGTTTCCAAAACCAGATGGGAAATTGGATCCAGTATATAAGCCATAGCTCGTCAATCACCAGTTAATAATATTCCCATTTGTTTTTAAATTAAAACAAGGGACTTAAATATTTTCTGGTTGATTACTTACTCATTTATCAAATATTTAGTAGCTAATATTCTAACAGCCCATTAACTGATTGCAATCTTCAAAGTTCCTATCTACGTCCTTGTGTTAATCTATAAACAACCAAACAAAACACAACCTTGGTCGGGTCCATCTCCATGCATGGGTTTCCTCCTTAATGTCCAGAGGAAGACAGTGTTGTACTTTTACCTGTATACTTTCAATAGTTTAGGTTAGAGATTCCTATTGTCCCAGTGCATACCAAAGAAGAAAACGTTGTCTCCAAATGTATTGCTAATATAGCAATCATTGTAACTGTACAATAAACACTTCTTCCATATATCCTTGTCTAAAGGCTATCTCTTTAAAGTAAGGGTATAGAAAAATGAAACCGTTCAGTTAGTTCTATAAAACAACTGTGAGCATTGGTACTAAATCATACGCAAAGCTTTCTCCCCATCAGTGAACAGCAGCTCTGTGTCCCCTAATTTGATTTTGTTCTGTGCTTTCTACTTAGAGATGATTTTGTACCCCACAAAGTCAAGGCTCAGCCTCCAATACTTCCCCACTAGTTCACAACGCAGTCACAAGCATGGGCCTCTACTTCTTGACTAAACACCAAAGTTCCTGGCCACCTGCTTAGGTATAATAAGTTTACTGGAGTGATTCACAGAAATCAGGAAACAACTTATCTTCCACTGTAATGGATGTCTCAAAGGGCACAGGCAAGTAGAAGAGACGCACATGACAAGGGATGTGGAAAGGGC
The DNA here is from genome assembly GCF_037038515.1 of Microtus pennsylvanicus. NCBI lineage: Eukaryota > Metazoa > Chordata > Mammalia > Rodentia > Cricetidae > Microtus > Microtus pennsylvanicus. Next base: position 32,227,656 of record NC_134584.1, read on the forward strand.
TGCAAAGCTTCCATGTTTCCCCTGAAGTACTACATTCCAGAAACCTCCATGTGTTTGGCTATCAGAACACCCCATCCTCCCTAATCCACTCCCTTTTGATTTCTTTTCATTAAAATTCAAAGTCTTTAGGCATTGTTTATTTGTTCACAGTCAGTTGGCAATCAGTTCAGTCTTAAGCAGGGCTCCCCTCCCCAGAGACTGATGGGTTTGGCAGAACATTCCAACCCTCTACTCATGCCTTGGTTATTCCCCTGACTCGACCTCATTCTAAAGCTACCATGGGATGGCCTTCCATCAGGTAACTCAACTCCTTAACAAGCAGGCGCCTCTCTTAGGACTCTAGAGCCTTCAAAGTTTCCAGGACCTTTATATCAGAAGTGAATATAAAAGAAAATTATATATATATATATATATATATATATATATATATATATATCCCAACATGTTTCATGTTCTCTTACTGTAATTGGAAAAAGACCTAGTGTTTTTTTTTTTCTTTTCCCACTTAGGAGCCATATGTGTGTGTTGTGCAGTTGCAACCACATAGTAAAAAATTAAACATTGTCGGGGGGCCATTGTGCTTCTCCAACCAGACTACTATTGGGGGGTATTGATCAGGTAAGACTGATGTTAATATTCTAGTGTTCTGGCCTGTCCTACCATGTGAGGCATGGTATGTGTGTATGTATGTCACAAAATCATAGTAGATCGCCAATACTCTATTACATGCAGAGTTTTTGATAAGCTATCTTTAATAGGCCTCCTTTATTTAATGTCTTAACTGGGTAGATTAAAAGGTCATTGCATTCTTGTTGTAACATACTATGACGTGTAAACAATTCGAAATGATTCAACACGTCTTATATCTTTCCATAAATTAGTAAGGTTTGATATCCCCAAACAATGTCTGAAGTTTTTACTGTGCGGTTTCAACCAGCAACACATACAACTGGCTCTTAAGTGGGAAAAGAAAAGAAAAACAATCACTAGACTTCTTTCCAATTACAATAAGAAAACATGTTGGGTAATTTTGAAATTTCCCACCCTTCATTCTGGTCCCAAGTGAAAGCATATGCCAGAGTAATAATCTGAACTGATTCTGAACTTCGAGCTCGATTCAGGCCAATTTTCCTTATATCACTTGCCTTCCACTCATATTACCCTCCCGTGCCTGCCCATGTTACATTAGTACTCAACTGATTTTTAAAGAATGAAAACATGAAGTGAGCCAAGTCTCGATTGTTGATGGCTCCACCAACTCCATAAACATCTTGTCCTTGTGCACTGAGTGAAGAGCAGGCACCACAGAGATGATGATCCGATGTGTTTTGAAATGACTTATAACAGACCCCATTGAAATACAAAGAATGAGATGAGACTGGAATGGTGGGAATTTTTGTATGTACCTCTTCATGTGCTGAAAGGTGTCTGAGGCCTATCTCCCATGGCCTGAGGATGTAAAATAGTTTATCACTTTACTCCTTTAAGGATATTTCATTGGGTAAATATGACTTTTCGGTTTCATGATTTATGGGTGGTTACTATTACTATTATGAGAGATGCAACAGTGGTCATCACTCATATTCCCTTTATACTCATTATTCATGCCAACATCATTCTACTACAGTAAACAGTCATGTGACTTCTTTTATACTCATGCTTTTTTGGTTGATGATGTTGTCTAAATCTCTTAAGATAAGATAATAACCAAGTAAGGTTGATGCCAATATCCTAGCTTTTTGGCCTGTCATATGTGATAAAAACCAGTTGTGATTAGTACTGGATTCTCAAATAAACTAAGTTCCAATTGCTCACAGAATAGTCTGCTTGAGACACTTTCTCTACATGCTGGTCTCTCTATTTGTCTCCCTACTGATGATACCCTTTGTGGTCACCTGCAAAACAAACAAACAAACAAAAACCCTTTTTTCTCATATATGTTTCTGGGGAAACTCATCTTAAAGAAACCCATCTTTCGTTTGTTGCTACTGGCATTCAAAAAAATCTAAGGGTGACTTTCTTTGCTCCTTGAATTTCTATCAGTGAGATAAACCGAGAAGATTATGGGGTTTAGAGGCAACAAATGAGTTCCCTAAAGAACTCTCAAATCTCTGTCTGCAGAATGTCACAAATCAAGATAGACATATTGATACTGGGGATAATTTCTATCTTTGGGGAAAGACTTTGATTTCCAGTTTATATATCTGATAGGACTGGGCACTTAAAAAAAAGTGTGTGTGGGGGGGGAGGAAACAAGTCTGCTTCCTGGAATTATTTTTGGGTCTTTTCCCTACAACTGAATCTTCTTGGCTAAAAATGAGAAGTTGGAAGTCTCAGTGTTAAAATTTAAGTCCACTTATGTTTATCAAAACTAGGGAGGGTAATTATTCTGAAACATAGGGAATTTGTTTTATGTTCCAGAGTCTTGTTTGAATAAAAATTATCAAAATACAAAATTAATAGATGAATACTCCCAGGATCTTAGAAATTTGCTGAAGTAGATACAAGGAATAGAACTTTATCTTTTTGGTTTTCCTGTAGTCTCAATGTAAAAAAACTTCTTCCTATTATCGCATATTTGGAATCTTTTCTGCCACAGTTCTGCTATCCCAAGTGGATTAAACCACACAAATAATGTGCCGTCTTCGTAGGACCTTTTCCAGATCTGTTGCAGTTTACAGAAGTGCTCTGCCAATGAAGTCCCCACTTTTGACAACAGATGGCTCTTTTAATAATTTCACTATAAAACAACCTCTACTAAGAGTTTATATATCATTGTACTCACTCAATGACACGGGGGAAAAGTCTTAGAAATAGCCTGGCTGTCCCATAACATAATTGTTTGCTCTTGAATGATTGTCAAATAATTTATGTCTGTCAAGACCTGAAATAAGCCAAAGTAAAAATTTACAATTCCAGATGTGACCTTACTTGATTACATATACCACCCAGGGTCTCAGAGGCATAGAGAATAAGGCCATTTCTATTTCTAGCATGCCCCAAACTCACAGTTGTTTGGTCTTTTCTTGTTTGGGTTCCAGATTGCAGAATTCAGTCCTTGTGCACGCTTATGAATGTTTTGGAGCAATATTCTTCACCAGGTGTCTTTTTTCATTGGAATATTTGTGGTGTGTAGGGTTGTTTTTTTCCAAGTGCATTAGTAAACGGATTTCAAGTTATTCTTTTCTGCCAAGGACACTTGTCTGTACCTCGTGGCCTCAAGCTGCTTGTTGGTTCAGCTGCAGGCTTTGCTCTCCGACTATTACACTGTTTTCCAGCAGCTCAATTACGAGCACTTTCAGTGAAAGTGGCTTGCACACTGCCTTCTCAGAAACCTAACTAACCTCAGGCTACTAGAATTGTGAGCTGCATTTGTGTCCTGTTGTTTGTAGAAATTCTCCTTTTCGTGTCTCTGGATAAGCTTGCATGGAGGTGATTTTCTTACTTAGACTTGCCATATGGGGTTTTTGGGTTGTTTGTATTTATTTTTGTTTTCAAAATCTCCTAAAAAGACAAAAACTGAATGAAGGCTCAGTTCAGGGACAAATGATGACAGAGCAAGCTGCCTATTCGAACATTCTCTATGTCTCTCTGTGCTATATCAAGTTCCCACCATAAGGAAGGGGATGACCTAACACTAATTTGATGTGAAGGCAATGACTTGATTCTTCCTTGGGGTGACTTTGCCCTTCAGGGGACATTTGATAGTGTCTGGGCACATTTTTGGTTGTCACAACTAAGGGCAAGGGTTACTGTTAACATCTACTAACTAGAGAACAGTGAAGTTGCCAAACTTTCCACAATCTTACTGTGCACAGATAATTTCCCTCAACAGAAGAATATTCTGCTCAGATATATTAGCGATGCTGCCTTGAACTTACATTTTTTTAAAAATATAAACTGGACCAAGGCCCAAGTGCTTTCATAGCTTCAAACATACTCGAAGATTTCTCTAACTGCTCATGCAATCCCTGACTCTCACCTCCAACACACATGCGCTAGACTTTCAACCCCATGAGAGGGTGGGAACAAGAATCTGTGACTACCACCTAATACCTGAGTTTTCCTCTTTGCACTTAGAAACACTTCCTCCCAACCCCAAAAGAAACTACCACTTCCTCTCACCTGGATGGAGAAAATTCGTCCTAAATCAAGGATCTATGAAATAAACTATGTACCAACTATCATTTTTGTATAAAAGATCATGAAAGTCTGTGTTTTTCTTTTTTAAAAAAAGTTTAAAATAAGTGGCAAATTTGTGGTTCCTCTCTCCAATGCTTAGTGTTTGATATTGAGCTCATGATAACAGCTATAACCTCTGCTAGAGATGCAGATGTCTGTAACAATCCAAAAACGAGACTTCGGCTCTTATTTTTCCTGAGTCATTCTTATCCTGATGATTATGATGGTAGAAAAACTTTACCACCATCATTTGGTGAAAGAAATGTAAAAAAATTAAAAATCATTAAATATGTACTTTAATAACAAAACACACTGCACAAATTTACCTTTAATTTTGTTCACAGACTACCACAAAGAGTATTTAATCTCATGCTATTTCTTCTTGTCTAATGTCACCTAATGTCCATCTGCCCCCAGTGACTATTGTTCGAAACTGCTCCAGGCTCTCTGACATTATGTCAGGGTTGGGGTCTGGATGAGATGCCCATCTCTCGCCTGCAGCAATCACTCCTCTCAATTACCCCAATTAAAGGTTCCGTTCAAGAGCAGAGAGCCTCCTGCTTGTAAGACTGATTCCTTCATTTTCACAGTTAAAGAGTGAAAAAAATTACTGCTCAACTTCGGGCCTTATCATAAAAGTAGCTGCCAGATGATCCTGGCTGTTGAGGCCGTGCTTTCCCTCTGAAGTCCAAAGACCTCCTGATCGCCATTATCTTCTAAGCAGTTACTCATTCCATCATGATAAAGGCACTTTCAATTTTCCACCTTCTTACACACACACACACACACACACACACACACACACACACACACACACACAATGGGAAGTAAACCAAACCAACGAAAGGGAAGAAGGGCTAATGAAACTCTCACTGCTTACGGTGGAAGGACTCCCCTCCGAGTACTCCTATCTTATCATAGAGCCAACTCAATTACCAATCTTTTCTTTTAAAGGAGAACTTCAATTTTCAATTTTCATACTTCACAGGAGTTTTAATTTTTTAAATGATACTTCTTCTATGCACCTTAAGCACACACACATACACACACACACACACACACACTTGAGTATATTTCTCAACTTCGATCATTCCCCAGAGATTTAAAGTATCGTGCAGAACACTCAACCCAGATGATTACAGATCCACTTTTCTAAAATTAAAAACATCATAAAAATCATTTTTCTCATCACACAATTGTTTCTATCACAGTGGCTTCTAACCCTCTTCTTCCAATTCTTGTGTATGGTTCGAGATAGTCTGTGGCACACAAGCAAATTTCAAAGGCTAGACTGATGTCCTCTGAAGAAACAAAATGAAGTGGAAAAAAATAAATGTAATGCCTTCATGTAATTTCATTATACCTAGCACAGAATTCTCTTCCTCTTACATGGGCAAGAAGTAGAAGACATCTAGATAGGACTAATAAAAAAGTTCCTTGCTGGGTAATATTAGATGGTAATGAAGTCATTTCTACGTAATATGCTCTATTCTTTTTAAGTTGTTGTCTTTACCCACAGTGATTTCATAGTTCTTCCACTTAAAGTATCAGTGATTGTTTATTTCTCGTTTTATTATCCAGAAAAGGAGGGTGGACGTATCTTAAAGCCAAGGTGTAGACTAAGTTTCTGAATGGCCTGTGTTCAACAGATAGCCTGGAAACTATGTTAAGTGCTGGGGTCTGTGGGAAGAAAAGATATTTTTGTTTTATTTGTTTGGTTTCGTTTTCTGAAATTCCAATGGCTTCACTTTCCAAAGCCAGAAGGAAACTGGAAGCTAGACTATAAAGTTTCAAAAATAAACTGTAAAATTGAAGTATTTACAGGATGATAATGTTACCTATTCTCTTGCCCAAACAAAACTCAATTAAAAGCAGGATATGGGGAATTAAAGGAGATATACAAAAGATTTGTAGTCTAGAGTCAGCACCCACAAGAGAAAAGAGGAAGGGAAATATAGCTTTTCTAGTTTATCTTGATCATGCAGGAAACAGATGCCCAAATGCAATTGGATGTGAAAGAGATTTATTAGGGAAAAATTTTAGTGAGGTATGGAGAAGATGCCAAGAGGGTCAGACTATGATGAATACTGAGAAAGAAGGTCAGAAGAGATGGAGAGGGAGCAGGAAGGGGGAAGGGAGGAGAGGACCTATGTGAGAGGAAGAGGTCTTCACAAAGTGACACATGGCAGTGTGATAGAACGTTCAGAGAGCTGATTAGGAAGGAGAGGAGTCGGAGGCAGTATGAATACAACACTAAATGATCCTGTGACCACAGGCACAGGCAAAGGTCAACTAATTACCAAAGTGAGGACAGTGTTGAAAGACCAGGTAGGACAAGACACATTTCAGAAGGTATCGGAATGCATAACACAACGTGCAGGATTGAGAATGAATCAGACCAGAGAAAAGGCCAATGTGGATAGTAGGCACTGCAGCGCTTGTCCCAGTAAGTGCTCAGTGAGTGAGTGTGGAGGGTAGGGAAGGTACACAGATGGTTTCATTTGGTGCACATCTGTATTCTTGATGGTTTTTCCTAATCTTGAACCAAAATGAGTGTTAACCAGTTATTGGAGAAGACTTTAAATGCATAAGTCACATTTTTGAAAACTCTTGCATTGCTATACCAATCATGCTCCGTATATATCTAAGTCCCCAGAATGTTAAGTTCAGAAGGTTCATCTGGTCTCTTTAAAAAACCATCAAGGACTGACTTGAAACATTTATTTGCTTTTTTCATACTATATGAAATTACTTAAGAATTATTTTGACGGTATTATATCTAAATTATTCATAAGTTGTTAATATAAATTTGATTTGAAGAAAAAAAACCAATTTCAATAGAAGAGTCAACGGTTCACAAAAGTTAAGTGTTAATCCTATTGCCAAAATGCTCTGTTTCAGAAAACAGAGAATGATTTTTGACATTTCAGGCATTGCCAAAACAATGGGAAATAATAGGAGATGGAGAGGCCACAGCTGGAAGAATGACAGTCTCAAAGATGCTGGTATTTTATAGAATCTAGAAAACTATGATAGGAGTTAGTGAAGAAAGTGGTTTTCCACGTGCATTAGGTGTGCTTTTCTTATCAACAATATTTTCTCTTTTATAAGATGTAAAACCACATTTCACAATAAACACATGAGTAAAATTATTCTACTTCTGTCTTTATTTACCTATAATGTTTGAAAGGAACATTTTAGAAGTAGGTGGACTGTAACTACAAGTCCACTGTCTTCCTACAAAATACAGCTGCCCTCTTAGGAAGTGTCCTTTTTTATTTTCGGGCGGGTCTACAAGTCTTCCTGGAACAAACTAAGGATTACCAGAGATCCACATCGTTTCTTTGCTATCTGGAGATTTCCCATGTGAAAGATTTCATTGTTGCTAAGTCAAAACGGATTTACACCGGTGTCTGAATCCATCCCAGTGGATCTTTGAGGTGACAATGAGATCACAGGCATCATTCACAGATGCTGGAGGGCAGTTAAGGACCAGAAACATGACTAAATCATTAAACTTTATACAACCCGCCATTGGATCTATCACTCAGCTACTGTTCTTCTTACATGGTAGGCTTCAAACCTGCCTGCTGATAATAAACTCAAAACCACAGTAGCTGCAAAGAAGGCAGCGAAGACAGGACAGTGTAAAAATGCTTCCAAGGTATAAAGAGGCACTTTTTATGAATTCTGAACACCAGGCTCATTATGTGTGTTCTTTTGCATCTTGATGAAAACTATAGGTAAATTTTGTTCTGTTCATTGTAATTGTGTCAGCCCTGGGCTTAACCAGAGGGAGGGTAACTATTCATTATCATCACACAGCAGATCAGGTTTTAAGTCTACAAGGCAGCATTGCCTTCTTTCCAAGTGTGCTCTTGGAAAAAAAATACTCAAACAAAAAAAAATAAATGAACTTATTGCCTTACATAAAAGCATTTACAAAATTTGTAAATAAAAATATCTCAAAGACTAACTTCGGTACTTAAATGTTGTAACTTCAGAAATTCTAAGACTGAAATAAAAGATATTAATGTGTTTTGTACTTTCCCTCTGAGACTGTTTTTAGTTGGGAGCAGTGAGACCCCAGATCCCGAATTTCTTGTAATCCCCTGATCTGAGTGCCAACAGCTGTTCTGAGCACAAGACCTTCAGGAGTTCCTGATGGCAGGAGAGTGGTTTCTGGTGGGTTTGGCTGGGGCTTGGCTATCTCTATATAATCTGCCCCTGAACACAATAAAGGGGCATTCTTGGAGAATTCAAGGATGACCCGTGTCGCTGTCTCTCTGTCTGTGTGTGTCTGTGTATTTTAACCTCCAGTCCCCTTGCCCGAAGCTTGCGAACTGGGTGCTAGCGCACAGAGTACAGACACAGGGGTGCCATGCGCGGCAATTGGAGGTCTCCATCGAGATATTGGAACCGGCAGTTTTTGGTGCATCTTTGCTCAAAAGCCTGTTTTAAAAGAGTTGATTTTAATTAAGGCATATTTTAAAAGGCAGTTTTTATTTTAGCTGATTGGATACAATTTAAGGCTGGTTCAGAAATAACTTTTCTCACCAAAGACTTTATAAGCCCAAATTTTTATAGTTTTATTATCATGAAGAGTAGAACCCTTCAGGGAGATACATAGGAGTCTCAACAGATGAGTGACCCAAGAGATGCAACGTAAGCTGCCCTGGAAAATATCTCAGTGGGTCCAGGATGATACTGAATAAGAAGGGCTCTGTAACTGGTTTCTTTTTATAAGAAAAAAATCTCTCTTTTAGTGCCCTATTTCTTCTTCTTCTTCTTCTTCTTCTTCTTCTTCTTCTTCTTCTTCTTCTTCTTCTTCTTCTTCTTCTTCTTCTTCTTCCTCTTCCTCTTTTCTTTTTTAATAAGCTAATTATAATTTATTCTTACACCTAACAAGATATTTAATGTTCTAACTTCAATTCCTAGATTTCCTTTTTTTTATTTATTAATTTATTTATTAAAAATTTCCACCTCCACCCATCCTCCCATTTTCCTCCCCCTCTGGGGTTGTGAATTGTTGGCTGATTTCTTTGCTTTATGTCTAAAAGCCATTTATGAGTGAGTACATGTGATATTTGTCTTCCTGGGTCTGGGCAACCTCATTCAATATGATGTTTTCTAGAGCCATCAATTTGCCCGCAAATTTCAAGATGTCGTTATTTTTTTTTCCCGCTTTGTTGTACTCCATTGTGTAAATGTACCACATTTCCTTATCCATTCTTTGGTCAAAAAATATTAGATTGTTTCCAGTTTCTGGTTATGACAAACAATGCTGCTATGAACATAGTTGAGCACATGTCCTTGTGGTACGATTGAGCATCATTTGGGTATATACCCAAAAGTGGTATTGCTAGATCTTGAGGTAAGTTGTTTCCTAATTTTCTGAGGAATTGCCATGCTGATATCCAAAGGGGCTGTACCAGCTTGCACTCCCACCAGCAATGCAAGAGTGTTCCCTTTACCCCACATCCTCTCCAGCCTAGTTGTCATCAGTGTTTTTGATCTAGGCCATCCTTACAGGTGTAAGATGGAATTTCAGAGTTGTTAATTAATGAGCTCTTAATTGTTTGATTACCCCCCAAATTTCATATTTCCCTACTCATTCTTCCATCTTTCCCACAAACTGAAACTGTCACATGTTGATCTTTTTACTTAAAAACAGTTTAAAATAAATTATCAGAAAACAATTATCTATAAGTTAAAAGAAATTCAATTTGATCCTTACTTCATGCCAAACACAAAATCAATCACAAATTGGCTAGAGCTCTATTTTATTTTATTTTATTTTATTTTTGTGGTGCAAGGGGTAGTACCTAGGATCTTGCACATGTTAAGCAAATACTCTGACACTTAGTCCCTAAAGGCCCAAGTTCATGAGGCAAAACTATACTTTAAAGAAATAGTGTAAAAATTTATCTTTATGTCTCCCTGATATAGGCAGATTTCATAAACAGAGTAAAATTTGCCAACCATGAAGAAACAGTGATAAATTTAGCTGTATTAAAATTAAGACTTTGCTCATAAAATAACATTGAGAAGTATAAATATAAATCATGTAAAAGAAGGTAAATATTTCTAGCAATATAACCAATAACAAATTGTAATATTTTAAGACAGTCTAAAGAAAAAATAAATCTATCCTAAAAGGACAGTAAGACCAATGCTTTTATATTAGTAGAAGTATACCAGAGATATTTCATGAGATAAAATATATGAAGAACCAAAACTATATTTTAAACAGTCTAATATCAACTACATACTCTAGAAAGTGAAAACAAAACTGTGAATATAGCTAAAATCTGAAAGTCAACTGTATCAAGGACTGTCAAACACATAAAGCATTAGAAACTCCATTATTGTAGTGGTAGGTTGGAAACACCATGAACTTACTGAATGAATGCCTAAATTTTTCCCTGTTACTTAAGCAATCCCACACCTATATTTGTAGTCACAGTAAGAGAGACTCTTAAAAACCATGAGGTTGGTATAGTATCTACATACCTGCTTTAAAATTGCATAAAGCTAAAAACAGTAGATTGGATATACTGTATTATAGTCAGGCAGTGGCACATTGTGCAGCATTGCAAACAGATGAACTACAGAGATTCATATTAAATTGAGTGTCTCAAATATATTCAAGGACAGGTAAGAATAAATATTTATATGAATAGTAATATTTCCAGATTAATTTTTATAAAATGCAAAAGCAGTAAAACTTACTATCTAGGGATGCGTTAAGAAGTAAGAGCATTCTGGTATTAAAGTTAATGGCAGCTGTTACAGGGAGAAAAAGCAAATTGTTAATGGGGAAGAAAGGAAACACTGAGGATTTATTGAACACCATAAAAGTTCTATGTCTTGGCCTAAGAGTTCACTTCAGATATATATTTAAAGTGGTACATATATAGGTTATACACGCTTACATGTTTTATAGTATGTGTCATTAAAATAATAACTTAAAATGTGAATTAATAGAAAATATATATGCTAATTCTTTTCAGTTAATTGTAGCTGTAACTCTTATAATTAAAAAATATTTAATTGGGCTGGCTTATAATTTCAGAGGTTTAGTCCATTATCATCATGGCGCAACATGATAACATGAAGTCAGACATGGAGTTGAGATTCTTACATCTTGACCTGCTGGAAACAGGAAGTAGACTGAGACAATGGACATGATTTGATATAGAAAACCTCAAAGCCCACTCGCACAGTGACAGACTGTAGTAATAAGGATGGCGGCGGGGCTATGTCCCCAAAACCCCAGCCGCCTGCCCGGCTAGCTTATGCCCCGAAATAATTACACAGACACTGTATTCATTTAAACACTGCTCTGGCCCATTTCTACCTAGCCTCTTCTAGGCTAACTCTCGCACCTGGACTAGCCCATTTCTTATCATCTGTATAGCACCGGTCTTACCAGGAAGATTCTAGCCAAGTCCATCCTGGGTCGGAGCTTCATAGCGTGCGTCTTCCCTGGAGCAGGTAGCATGGCGTCTCTCTCAGGCGTCTGCTCCGGAGAGGAGAGCTGCGGAGTCTGACCTCACTTCCTCTTCCTCCCAGCGTTCTGTTCTGTTTACTCCACCCACCTAAGGGTGGGCCTATCCAATGGGCCTAGCAGTTTCTTTATTGCTTAACCAATGAAATCAACAGATTGATATATGACACTCCCACATCAACAGACTTTCTCCAATAAGGCCATACCTACTCCAACAAAACCACAGCTCCTAATAATGCTACTCCCTTTGAATTTATGGGGGCCAATTACATTCAGACTACCACAAAGACAATGTCTGAAAGGTTAGCTGTTGTTTGTACAATGAGAGCGAAGACTACATTGAATAGTGTAACTACAAGCTAAACAGAACCTACATGCAAAAGTGATATGGGACCCTTTTGTATGCTGTAAATATGTTTAATTACTATTGGTTAATAGAGAAGCTACTTTGGTCTATGGCAGGGCAGAATATAGGTAGGTGGGAAAATTTACTGACTGCAAGGGGAAAAAAAGGCAGAGTCAGGTAGATGCCAAGTATCTGCAGAAGGAGAAAGATGCCAGAATCTTAATGGTAAGCCACAGCCTAGTGGTAATGCAAAGATTAATAAAAATGGGTTAATTTAAGATATATGAGCTAGCTAGGAATACTCTTGAGCCATTGGGCAAACAGTTTATAATTAATATAAGTCTCTGTGTGTTTCTTTGGGACTGAATGGCTGCAAAACTAGGTGAGTCAGAAACTTCCATCTGTACAACAACATTTCAAGAGTGTGTATGGAATGTTGGCCTAGTACTTCTTGTCTCTAGGAGTATTCTAAACAAGCAAATAATCATTAAGATTATGCTATCTGAAATTTTGTCATGCACGTGGACAGCCTAATTCTACATGAATCACAGATAAAAGTATAATATTAAATTTTTCAGTTCATACTTTGCTTTGATTTTTCTTACGAGGCACTATTTACCTGTTTTAATATAATTGTCCTTCTTCTTCAGGCATACGCATTCACATATATACACAGAAAAATGGAACTATATAAGGTTATAGATTAATTTTCATTGAACGTTTAACACATTCAGAGATGAAAATATCCAGAAAGTCTGTATTTTAAACTAAGTTATATATGAGAGTCATCTGGAAAGTTTTAAAAAGTAGATTAATGTCTGAGTCATATCTAAAGCAATTCTAACATAGGGCAAAACAGAGACATAGTGTTTTTATAGCTTCTAGGAATATAAGAAAGTGATCTGGAAATTATGGGATATACCAAATAAGTACAAGAGCCAAGTTGGAGCAGCTTTCAGTAAGCAAATCTGGAATGAATGGAAGAAGATATTAATGATGATTTAGGGAATAAAATGCATGTGTCCATATTAATATAAACAAATACTTTTAAAAAATTGAGCACCTAGCGACAATTCTATAAAATAAAATTCCAAATAGTAAACATAGAAAGATAATAGTGAGGAGGTCTACTATGTGATAATAATGGTGGTCAACAAGAATCACAAATGGATATGAAAACAGTGGGGAAGTATAATAAGAATGAGTATATCTCTCCATGTCTCTTAGTATCTCACCAATATAAAAGGAAAAACAATGACATCTTCTGGGAGAAGACATTAAGTGATCAAAGTTTGCCTTGTCACATAGTGTTGTATCAACATCATGTACCTCTTGATATGATACATTGGTCAGGACAAGCTATCCTTTCACGAAATCTTATTTTAAAATGTACCCTCTATTTGAACTGTAAAGAAACTACTAAACCACTCCAAATTAAGGAGCATTCTACAAAACAATTGGTCAGTATAGTTTAAAGGTGCCAAAGATCTAAAACATAAAGACAAAGGGACTCCTCTCTGTTAAAAAGACTGAGGAAAATAAAAATTAAATAAAAAATTGTGACCTGGATTGAATACTGAATCACACAGAGAACTGTAGCAGGTAAGTGGACAAAGCATGAATAAGGCTTATTGATTAGTTTAAAATATATTGTCAGCCGGGTGGTGGTGGTGCACGCCTTTAATCCCAGCACTCGGGAGGCAGAGGCAGGCGGATCTCTGTGAGTTCGAGGCCAGCCTGGTCTACAAGAGCTAGTTCCAGGACAGGAACCAAAAAGCTACAAAGAAACCCTGTCTCAAATATATATATATATATATATATATATATATATATATATATATATATATATATATATATAGTCTTAGTCAATGTTCTATTGCTGAGAAGAGGCACCATGGCCAAATCAACTCTTATAAGAAAAAGCATTTAAATGGGACTTTCAGAGGTTTAGTTCGTTGTCATCATGGTGAGCATGTTTGCATGCAGGTAGATACTGCATTGGAGAAGTAGCTGAGAATTCTACATCCAGATCTGCAGGCATCAGGAAAAAAGAGAGATTGGGCCTGTCATGGACTTTTGAAACCTCAAAACCCACTCCCAGTAACACACTTCCTCCAACAAAGCTGCACCTCCTCTTATTCATCTTAGTGGCATTGGAAGCTATGGTGTGCCACATTGTTACCCTTTGTCCAAACAGCCTTACCTGAAAAAGTTCTGACTTCTGGTATACCACCAGTACTGGACCCTCATCAAAACACCCCTCAGAGACCCTGCTGTTGCCCTAGCCATGGAGATCTTGTGGCTATGTTTTCATAAGACCAGTCCTCACATGCTCCAGCAGACTGCAGGTGGGGTAGATGTTGGCGTGGGCCAACTCAAAGCACAGGATGTGGGTCTGGATGGTAGTTGTGTTGGTCAGTCTGGGCCTCCACTGCAACTCCTCTGCAGCCAAAAGGCAAGGAGCAGAGCCAGCTCTTCTGTGCCAACACCATTTGGGTCAGCTCTCCCATGCTATGGTGAGGGATGGGGCCAGCTCTCCCAGGGCTGGAGCCATCAGGACCAGGTCTCCCACTGCAACAGCCAGCAAGGGGCAGGACTAGATCTCCCAGGGCCAGTCAAGGGTATGCCTGGCTCAGTCGGCCTTCAGATTTCAACATACATGGTTCACATTGTCCCCCGTGGTAACCAGGCCACAGACAATAAGACAGACCTCGGCTGCAGCAGGACCTTGGACCCAGACATGGCCCTTGGCAGCAGCTTGGGCCAAGATGTCATCATGCTCTCTGGTAGCAGCACAGGTCACTCAGATCAGTATAGCTCCAGTTGGCAGCATGACCCTCAGACACCAACATGGCATGAGGGACATTCTTATTCAAACCACCACATATAACAATAGCAATTCCTTGTTTGGGTACTGACAGGATAATTAGATAAGAATTTTTGACATTTTGGAAAAATCTATACCTTTTAAGGCAAGATCTAAAAAGAGTAATTGATAAACTACATTTTGTTTTAAAGCTGGAAATGTATGCTCCCTGATTTTCCACCAGGAGCATGTTTGTGGTTAATGCTTTAAAGTACTGATGCAGGTCTTTTGTCTCAATCCATCAGTTACTTTTTCTTTTTACTGAGTATGACTTTTTCCTTATACAAATGTCTTACTTTGATTTACTTATTCTTGTTTATTTTTATTTTTGTTATCTGTGCTTTATGTGAGATCCTTGCCAATGCCAATGTTAAGAAACCTTCCTTTGGTTTGCTTTGAAGGATTGTACAGTTTCCAGTCTTATATTTAGGGTTAATACACTTTGAAGTGACTTTTCTGCCTAGTATATAAGTCCCTAGTTTCTTGATTTTATTGGGACTCCCAATTTTCTTAGCACCATTCATTGAAGAAATTATCATTTTTCTCTTTTCATATTTTAGGAAATTAGCAGAAAAATTAAAAATCAATTGGTCATATTTATTGGTGGTATTTCCTGGGTCCCTGCTATGCTATGCTGTTATGTGCCTCTTTGCCTTGATTTCTATGCTACTAAAATACAATTTTCATTACTATTGCTTCATAACATGAATTTACATGAAGAAGTGTGATTTTTTAGGTTTCTACGTCATCATACTATGATCATTCTACATCAGCAACCATTATCTAGGATGGCTTTGAGATAAATCTGAGACAGCAGATTATGAAAACCTATCAGTATATTAGTATGTGTCTGGAGAGTATGGGCTCCTGAAACTCATAGTTTTATTATCAAATCTGAAAAAGAATAGCAACAACAAACAAGGTACAGTAGCTGAGCAGGAAAGCTTTGAAGGCTAGACACATGCAGAGAGTTACAACACAGGAGTGATGTGGTAATGTAGTGAGCAGGGTACAAACCAGCCACGAGAATTCTGGGAAAGGAAGAACATTTCCAGACACGAAGAACAGCTCACCCAGGGGAAAGGATTAGCATTCAGGAGATTTTACAACTATTTAGTTTTGGTTTTTCTCAGAAAAGTGATTCTGAAATAGTACACAGGAGGACATTCCTCTTATACTTAAGGCTTTTGTGTTCTGTCCTTTTCCCTGGTAAAAGAAAGGATTGGACTTTGATAGAAGCAAAGAAGCTTTGCTTACACATCTTAGACAAATTCTAACCACTCATTGCATCTTGGTTCTGTTTTGTTCCCAATATAAATATATTTTACTTTCCCTAGAATCTAGACTCATCTCCGGGCACTCATGGAGTACCTTTGCTTGCTTGGGGTAAAGGCTTCTAGAATTAAGTAATGCCAAGGTCCCCAATGCCTTCCAGCCTCTCTTTATCTCTGAGCGGCTTATTTAAATACACAATTAAAAATTTATCAACTTGAAAATATCAGAATGCGTGAGAAAAACACAAATGAATAACCTATTCCAGCAGGGTAATGATGATTATATAGCATGCAGAATAAGGAAATGAAAAACAAGAGTTCACACTCGGCTAAACAAATAAGCATACTAACATAAAACATCCTCAACATGATACGTCACATTTCTATGGTAACTCTGCCCAAGTGCATCAGCTTACAGAAGAACCTTTGACAACAGTACCCATCAATGTCAGAACAGTCAAAGAATGGCATCGCGTGAGAATTCTGAGTGCCTGTGAGAAATCTCCAAGACAACAAGTGTCTTGTGAACTCAGTTTTTTCAAAACATAGACTCCTGGAATGTGTTTTCTTGCTCCTCCCAGGTGTAGCAGATAGGAATGAGTTTTGCTTCAGCTGGTGTTATTCATGTGCCTCCATAAACGTGTTTTTGTCACATGTGGTTTGTCCTTGTGATTGTATAGTTTAGGCAGGTGACTCCTCTTAACCCTCAGACTATAAACTGCCTGATGTTCTGAATAAAGCTGGCCATTGCATGAGACTTTAGTTCACCTCACTTTTTAAGCCCCGCTTTCCCAAGTTCATGCTACCAAATAGAGTGGTATAGTAATACACCGGTATTTCTCAGTCATGAAAGGCAAAACAAACAAAAACAACAACAACAACAACAACAAACAATGTAGATTTAATGGCAGATTAGAGATCGGAGACACATTGTGACAAAGAGATTCTGATTGTATCCTAGAAAAGACTAAACTGAAGAATTGGAAAAGCAGGGAAGTGACCTACAACCTAGTTATATTATTATATCAGTACTCTTTTACCGTTATCCAATAGAAGAAAACACAATGAAAAGTACAATACTTTCTGTAGTATTTTTCAATTTTTCTGTAACTCTAAAATTAATTTGAAATAAAAGGTTAAACAGGTTTTTTACATTTATCTGCTTTTATTTTGTATGTATGATCATTTGCCTGAATTTATTTCTGTGCAATGCATGCGTGCAGTGTCCAAGGAAGCCAGAAGAAGGCTTCAGATCCTGAGGCTGGAGTTACATATTGTTCTGAGCCACCATGCCAGTGTTGTGAACTCTGGAAGATCAGTCCATGCTATTAACCGTTGAGCCAGCTCCTCAACCCAAAATATTATTTCTGAAAATGTCCCATTAAGCCTTCAGTATACCTTGGCATGTGTAAATCTTATAGACACCTTTATTTTAAACAGATAAAAATCGGTCATATTCAGACACAGCTGGCCTGATAAGCAGTGGGAGTATTCTTTTTAAGTATTTTTTATTTATTTCACATGCTGACCACAGTTTCTTTTCCCTCCTCTCTTCCCATTCCTCCCCACAACTCCTATCTGTCCCTATCCCCATCCATTCCTCCTCTGTCTCCATTCAGAAAGGTGTCCACCCTTTCTGAGACCTCCCATGGGTCTGAACAAAGCAAAGCACATCAAATGGAGGTAGGACCAAGCTCCTCCCCTTGCATAAAGGCTGAGCAAGGTAATCAAGCATGAGAAACAAGTTCCCCAAAACCTGGAGACAAAAATTGGGGTTCAACCCAAAAAACAGAAAAGCAAAGCAGCCAAACCACTGGAGAAGTATTACCTCTACCAAGGATGGGCGACCACAGACGATGTATACACACATGTGTAGGCATGTATAGTTTAGTTAATTCTCATAGCATCCACAGGCAAGCACAGCTGGTCCTCAGCAGCAGTGTAGTTAGATAAGTTCACATTTGCTACTGTAATCCTCACTTCCATGGTTTCCTCCTTACATAGCGTTCCCCATCAATCGTTCCTTTTTTCACAAGCAGCTCGCCCCCACCAAAGCAGAAAGAAATCCAATAGCCTTAATGATACTGACAACATAACAAATACCTGTCACACTTAAAATGGTAATCACTTTCCATTCATGAATGACCTGGAGAATTTCACATTAATGCTGTGTTCCACCAACCCCACTGAGCAGGAAATGTTCTTGGCCAGTCAAGGGCTTCAATGGGAAGATGGCGAGTTCGAACATACAGCTTTCAAACAGCACCCCAACTTGGCAGACTATTGAAAATGTCTGTCTTCAGAGCCCAGTTCCCCACCCCCCTGAGCCTCTCAGAGACATAGTAGAGCAGAGAGACAATTGGGCCTGCTTCTTTCAGCGGTCAGATACAGATGTGGAAACATTCAAAGAGAGGACTTTATAAGACATTGATACTCGACTGTTTCCAATCTTGGCCAGCTCTCTTTATTCTTATGGCTGTGAAAACAATGTTCAGCGATCACTCATCTTGTTAATTAAGAGAAAGATAGTTTTACAGCAACAACTGGAATGCTGTGCACATACTGAATTTTTCAGAACTCATTTCTATCAAGAAGTTCTCATGGATCTTCCCCTCCCCATAGACAAAATACTGTAAAATGACAACACTGTTTATTTACATTTCACGTTTCACCATTGATGTCCTGTTCCTTTCACTCGATAAGCTCTTTACATATAGTTATCATAAGCCTTTGGGTTCCATCTTCCTCTGTACCCTAGTAAAATACTCATGGATGAAATGGGTCTATTAGGGTCACTTCAAGAAAGTGATATACTACAGATAAACAGGGACCTCGAATACCGCACAGCCCTGCTTGTCCCCAACCTCCCCCCACTCTCCTGGAAGAACAGAGCAGACATCAAGAGCATCTAGGAACTTTGATATCTATGCACAAGATACATTTATTGTTTTACATTTTATCTTTAAATGTTTTAGATGCTCAATATTTGCCTCAAATTATGCACGATTATTTTAATTCAGGGAGTTCTCCAAAACTTGTGCCCACACTAACATACCGCAAGAGTCCTCATGTTGGCTCTGGGTGTAAAGTGTCATTTGTCACTATTCTCCTGCAAGGTTCAGTCTGAGAGACAGTCACTGTCTCTAGCCACCGCCTACCACTGTTCCTTTGAGTAAATATTTTCCAAATGACAAGCAACTGACTTAATAAACAAACTTTTGGCCCCTAATCCATCTATAAATTGGGAACTCTTTATGCTAATACAAAGGCTTTCAGTCCTTGCTGGAGGATTCTTTTTAAAGAAAAATTTTCTTTCACTTTCTATGGAAACAACCATGTCTTCAAGTTATATGGCTGATTTTTCCTCTAGATTTCTAGCTGGCTTCCAGCAAATTTCACAGTATGCATATATAGCTGGGAACACAGCCTACCAGCAACAACAATGGATGAATGAGAAGGCAAGATTGAACGGAACTCATTTTTACGTAAGAGCCTTTGATTTGGGGCTTTGTTCCTTGGCTTTAGAATTCAGTTTCCCTGCTCAATTTTCTGCTGTTCAAATGAGGCATTTGTTTGTGGGCTTGTATATGACTTGGTTGGCTCTTGTGCTGAGAGCGACAATGTTGGCAAAAGGCTTGGGGGAAGCCGACTCCTTCATCTTGTTCTCTGTCAAGGTTCTTTGTACCTTCAAGGCCATCAAAAGCACTTGCAGGTGAAAAGCAGAATGTGCCCAGTGGATGCTGTGAAGGAGATACACTGGGTGGTTTTGTTTTTGTTTGTGGGGGACAGTTTTAGCTGAAGGGAGGAAGATCAGTGGCATTGTATAAACAAATCCTAGAGGTCACTGGTGTCAAACTTCGGGAAGCCTAGCTTCATTTTAGACTGAGGCCCGCGGCTTTATTGATTTTGTCTGTGGCAAGCTGATGAAGGAAGGTCATTGGTTAAATAAAAAGAAACTGCTTGGTCCTCATTAGTTAGAAGATAGGTGGGAGGAGTAAACAGAACAGAACGCTGGGAGGAAGAGGAAGTGAGCTCAGACTCCACAGCTCTTCTCTCGGGAGCAGACACCTCAGAGACGCCATGCCCCAGCTCCGACCCAGGATGGACTTAGGCTAGAATCTTCCCGGTAAGACCAGTGCTCACAGATTATTAGAGATGGGTTGATCGGGATATCAGAATTAGCCAGTAAGGGCTAGAGCTAAAGGACCAAGCAGTGATTAAATGAATACAGTTTGTGTGTAATTATTTCGGGGCAAAAGCTAGCCGAGCAGGCAGCCGGGGTGCTGGGAACGCAGCCCCGCCACTCCATATTACTACAGCAAGCCTTTCCCAGAAGCCAAACTCCTTTTTTTTTTTTAAATCTCAGAAGATTATCTCTATCCTTGCTGCTATCCTCCATTTGGATGTCAGGCATAGAGCAGAGAAACATCTTTGTAATAGCAAATGAAGACAATAGAGGATGGGGAGCAGCACAGGAGGGGAAAAACCCATGGTCAGCCCCTCAGAGAGGAGTTGTAGGGAGATATGTGCAGATAAGTCCCTGAAGTTGACTTTCTTGTCTTGTCTCTTTCTCTCTACTTATGGCTGGGATAATCAGATGCCTTAAGAAGTCTGAAGGCTGGCCTGGAGAGATGGCTTAGTGGTTAAGAGCACTGGCTGCTCGTCCAGAGGTTCTGAGTTCAATTCCAAGCAAACACATGATGGTTCATAATCATCTATAATGAGATCTGATTCTCTCTTCTGTTGTGTATGAAGACATAGGGTATATATATAAAATCTTTACAGAAAGAAGTTTCAAGGTCTCTTATGCTTATAAGACCCATTTGAAAGTGAACTCAACTCTTGTCAAAATAAACTCCATGTCATTCATAGGAAGGCCCAGCAGTGAGCTTTTCATTTTCATTTACAGACCTACAAACTACAACCCTCAAACTAAATCTGCCTCACTTAATACTGTTTTGTTTTTTGGTTTTTTTTTGCTTTGTTTCTACCTATTCATTAATTTTTTTTTAAAAGTTCAAATGTTTGGAAAATACCAAATGAAGGGAATATATACAGATCGTTTAAATTATTTAAACTTCAGTTTTCATTGTACACAATACAAATGTGTTTATACAACAATGGAGCAGAACATCTGCAGATAGAAAATATAACCTTTGATATTTTGAATGCTTTATTTCCCTCTATCAAAAAAATTTTAGCCGGGCGGTGGTGGCGCACGCCTTTAATCCCAGCACTCGGGAGGCAGAGGCAGGTGGATCTCTGTGAGTTCGAGACCAGCCTGGTCTACAGAGCTAGTTCCAGGACAGGCTCCAAAGCCACAGAGAAACCCTGTCTCGAAAAACCAAAAAAAAAAAAAAATTTTTAACACCTACCCCATGAATACTGCAAATTCATGGAGTTCCAGTGATGAACATGAACACTAGTTTCATTCCTGTGTTCAAGGACCAGTGAAGCGGAAAGAAACCAGAAGCAGCAGGAAGAAGGCACTTCCGAAGACATTATGACTTGTCTGAAAGCTAGAGATGTTTGTTTGCTCTTCAGAATTTAAGCACATATTATGTCTTTTTTAATAAAAAGAATCAAAAGTTCACTAATAGCTGACCAAGAACCTGTGTAGTGGCTCAATGTACGAGGAAGCCTTTGATACAAGACTGATGGCCTGAGGTCATACGTACATCACACATGGATGATGACGTTGATGATGCTGAAGGACAAAATAGAACATAGAGACAGGGATGGAATAGGTACGGCAAAGGCCTTTCTTTTCTCTACCACTGAGTTTTGTTTCTCATTCCACTATCTCCTGGGTATCATTTGAGATGAGAAGAGGGAAGGAGAGGAAATTATAGACAGGGTAGACGACTTGGAGGGTAATTCCTCTAACAGAAGAGGACAGAGAATAAGTTCAGAACTAAGTCAGTTCTAAGTAGTAAAGAACAAAGCAGAAAGAGAAGTGGAAAGAGAGAGAAAGGAGCCGAGCTAGTGAGAGAGGCTTTGCGAGAAAGCTTTAAGTTATACCTGGAATCGTCGTTTCTTCATTTCATAATGTAAACTTTCTGAAAGGGGGCACACGAACATTTGTTGATTGATGGGAAGAGACGTAAGACGACAGACTGATATATTGACAGATTAGAATGGAGACCAGAATAATCAGGAGACAGAAAGATCCTGGAGGGAGACAGGGCATGAAAACTTAGTTTTTTGCACTTTCGCCATTAGTCTTTTATAAATAAAAACTTAAACATAATCTTACTATATAGAACATGTAAAGTCGTTGCAGCTGTCCTGTCCTTCAACCACGTACACGTCTCCTCTTTCCCCAGATTTTTTCTCAGAGTGTTTTTCAAGGCCCCTCTCCTGCACTTGGAAATAATAACTGTCACATTCTCATCCAAGTGGAGAAAGTCATTCTGATTTTAGGGGTGCCATTTTGAGTATAAGTGCAAGGAGAGGGGAGGACATAAAAAGGCAGCCATTTTCATACCTGCCTTGAATAGTTTGTAGTGATTGATCCCACTGCAAATAACATAGCTGAATTGACCACTAACCGCGTCAAGCTATGTTGTAGTTCTTCAAAATGTTAGATCACAATGCCTGTGCGTTGGGTTCATCTGGTGTGATGCTGGGCAACTCTTCTAGGTTAAGATGCCTTTTATTCATGTTAAAACGTAAGCTGTACAAAGACTAGTTGATTAGAATTTATGTGAAACTCAAATGAGTATGAACATTAAGGATCAATTTACTGGCAAAATGGCCTACTTTTTACTTAAAGAATTTCTCATCCTTTTTGACTCTTTGCCTCATAGGTCAAATTTTTAGAAGACTGGGGTTTTCTACACCATGTTCATTGTTTATTTGTTTAAACAACTGGAATCAATCACATTTTGAAGCATGCGCACAAAACATGCTAATCGTATCTTTTTTTTTTTCTGTCTGCAATATTAGCAGCCAACATCTCTAGGAGAACATAGCATGACATAGGCTCATGGACTATCATGACTACATCAAAATGCCCCCAAATAACCAAATGAAGAAAAACTGAAGGCTGGAAAGATGTTTCAGTGGGTAAGAGCACTTTCTTTGCAAGCATGAGAACCTGAGTCCAGATGCCAGTATCCATATGGAAAGCTAGGCATAGCCGTGCATGCTGTAACTCCATTGCTGGGGGTCTAGGTGCAGTAGATGGGTATAGGAGGAACTGCAGTTTGCTGGCTATCAGTTTAGCCCCATGTTCAGTGAAAGACTCTTTCTCAAAGGAATAAGGCCAGTGTAGTGGAGCTGGGTATCCAATGCCCTCATCTGACTTCTATGCACATACACGTGTGTGCATCAACACACGCACACCACACATATTGTTGGGGTTCGGATGAGAATTGTCCCCCATGGGCTCATGGGTTTGTGTATTTCATCTCCTATTGGCAATAGTGTTTGGGGGAACTTGTGGAAGTTTTAGGACATGGACCCTTACTGGAAGAAGCACTGTCACTGGGGACAGGCTTTAAGCGGTTACACTAGTTTCCTGTTCCTGCTGTCTGGTGCCTTACACCTCCTACCATTATGACCTCTCCCTCTGGAACCCTAAACTAAAATAAGTCCATTCGATAAGTTGCTTTTTGTCATGGTATTTTATCACATTAGGTAATACACACAAAAGAAAATGACAGACATGTTGTTTCTTATTTAGAGTTGGAAAACTGTGCTAGCAGTCTTTGTATTTTAAGCAGAATGATCTGCTATCCTGAGACATAGAACAGATGTGATCAGTCGGGCAAATAAAACCATCTTTCTTCAGTCTTCACTCTAACTATGGGCTAGAGGGAGCCTTTCATTTTTCATCAGCTCCACTTCAAAAGCAATACCAAAAAAAAAAGGGCTAATTCCAAGGTACCAGTTGGTTGTATTCACATGCAGAAGAATTCCTTAAGTATCCTGAGGCATCCAGCGTGAGTTCTTCAAAAGTAGGCTACATGCTCTGTGATCAAGATTTCCTGCAAAGCAAGATGTTCCACTGTGAGCAGAGAAGGACTACTTCATGCTGAATATAAGACCGGTGAATTGTTTCCTGTGTTCTAAAATCACAGAGCTCACAAAATATTCTGCTAAATCAGTTAAGACAGTGATAAGCATTGTGAGGCTTATGGCTTGTGAATGGCTCTTCTGTATAAAGGACAGGAATTAGAGAGGGAAATTATTTCTATTGTACAGGTTGTTAAAATTGGACAAATGTGTGAGGATAATGTGAATGACCACTTTTATTCTGCAGAAGTTTTATCCAAATCAAGAGTGTACTTCAGGGCAGCAGCACACACGTCCTCCTGGTTTTTTTCCATCAGAATCACAAACTACTGTCACATGGCTGTGCCTCTAATAGACGCTGAGTTCTGTTTCCTTGAAGTGATCTGCAGAGGGATTTGTGTGTGCTCTGCTCCAGCTTGTGAAGAAACTGAACTCTGTGTTCCTACATGAAAGTATGTGAAGGTCAGAGAAATATCATCGGATTAAATGTCTTATAATTCTGGAAATGAATTATAGAGATAAAGAAATGCTTTAGAGTCTCCTGATTCCTTTGCAGTTTATGGCTGGTTTGGGATAGGATGAGGAAGGCATTTGTATGTTTGATTTGGGGAGAAGGGAAGAAGCTTGAATGGTATGAAGTTAACTAATATGTTGAAAACTGCTGTGAAGAATGATTTAGTGAGTCATCAAAATTATGCTGATGGGGCAGGGCATGGAGGTGATGTCATTAATCCCAGGACCAAGGAACCAGAGGCAAGCCTTGAGTTCCAGGCTAGCCTGATCTACATAGTGAGCAACCAGAGTGCTTCATAATGAGGCTCAGGCTCTGCTTCAAAGAAAGAGAGAGAGAGGCGGGGGGCGGGGGGGTTGGGGGGGAGAGGAAGGAAGGGAGAAAGAGAGAGAAAGAAAGAGTGAGCAAGCCATTGGGATTAGTAGGGAAGCTTGCATCTAATGGAAATGGATTGGAATAGCAATTAACAGCAGGCTCCTTCCTGGATGCCTAACAACTTCAAACAAGACAGCAGTAACTGCCTGGGGCTATCTGGGAAAGCCTTCATGGCAATGCTGCTTGGTGGCCATCACTTTCAGAACACAAACTACCAGTCTAATCATGAGGGAAGTGCCATGAGATAGAAAAAAAATTACAAGGAATCCAAGTATTATATTAGTGCACAGGGTTTATCCACAAGAACTACTCAATGAAGCAAAATCATATAACTTAATGGACTACGTTGTACCAATGATCTGAAGCTAGGATCTATATAACAAAGGGTCAACAGCAGCCATAGATCAGATATTCAGATAAGATGGATTAAATTCACTGAGACAGACATCAAAGAAGCAATTTGAGGAAACTCTTCAAGAGTCCACATAGTGAGCCGGAGACTCTTTTCAGTGTACCTGGGAGGGGGAAACAGAAATGTTTAGGTGGAGCTTTTTCATTTTTGTTTCCATTTTCACACATAGTAAAAAGCACATGACATAGTTTAAAATTGCTATGGACTAAATACTTGCACTTCTAAACTCATATTTTAAAACTGCAATAGTTTTAAAACTACTATGTAAACAGAGGTGGGACGTCTGGGAAGACCCAAATTATGAGATAAGTGCTCTTTGAGAATAGACAAAAGAGGGCTTGCTTCCTTTCTCTCTGACATGTGAAGATTCAAAGGGAGGACACGAGGCTTGCTGAAATCTTGATTCCAGATAGCAGAGTACGCAGCTGAGCACACACAGAGCAGACAGGACACAGCAAGGAGAGCAATTGTGTGATTTAGAACAGGTTATTAATCACCGCTGTAACCTGCCATCATTTGCAGAATGAAGATGTAGAATCTCAGCAGTGTCTATCAGCCCTCACATTTACAGTTTTTGGTTTTTTGAGACAGGGTTTCTTTGTGGTTTTGGAGCCTGTCCTGGAACTAGCTCTTGTAGACCAGGCCGGTCTCGAACTCACAGAGATCCGCCTACCTCTGCCTCCCAAGTGCTGGGAACATTTACAGTTTTTGATATTAAGTTCTTGAGCCTCAAAATTGGCTCTGACACATATGATGAGGATATCTAGGTTCTTGGCAGTCCCTACCAAAAAGGCTTGGTTTTTGAAGAGCTTAGGAGATTAGTGAAGTCTAACACAGTAATCCCTCATCTGTTCTTATCAAGGGTTTTCCCACTGAGTGTCTATCCATGCACATTTCCACAGGTTCCCAGGCTGCCTAAACTTGCTGAGCCATACACATGCCGACAAACCATATTCTTATCAGTTAGCTATTTCTACAAAGCAAACTATTCCTACCACTAACAGCTTAAATTTTAAGCCTTACAATAACCAGTTATTTATTTTCTCACACACTATAAATAGGTTGGGTATAATAGTTGATCTGGAATGACATAAACTGATCTCAGCTAGGCTCACTTATAATTCTCTAATCAATTAGCTGATGTGTAATTTATATTCTTATTTAGTTTGTAACACTTTTTTTGCTGGAGACCCAGTCCATTTCTTCATTAGTGAGCATCATACTAGTATCAGTTAACAGATGGATAAAAACAGGGAAAATAATGTCATTTGTAGAAACTAGAATTCTCAAAATAGAGAGGTTGAACTTCTCTGAAATGATGTTATCATATAAATCTATGGTTCATTTTTCATATGAACTAAGACAAAGTAGGTTTGCTGTAGAAAGTCTTACAGCCAGTGGTTCCCACCCACTGGGGTGTAGTCTCTTATACTATATATGCCGATATAGAGCATGCTGTCCGGCCTCTTTTTTCCAACTGCGGGATTCGGTTTCTGATCTCCATCCAAGTAAAAGATTCTGATTTGTTAGTCTACCCCTAAATAAATAACCATCTATTTCTCAATTCTGAGCTAGTGTGGAATTTCTATAAAGCATCCTTCTTCATAGGTTATCTTTTCTCCTTTCACTGGATGCCCTTTGGGATATTCTATACCACGAAACGATAACTGTTGTGGTTCCCTATGTGTGCATCTCTGTTGCCCCCATGATAGAGTGTTAAAATCTTACACATCATTTAGAATTATGCTGAATGCCTGAATTCCCAGAAATTGATAGGGAGAGGCAGGATAATTAGGAGTTTAGGGTGACTCTTGGTAACACCATGAGTTCAAAGCCAGACAAGGTTACACAAGGCCCCGTGTGTTGGCTAATATTCATTATCATCCTAGTAGGATCTAGAATCATCTAAGGACAAGCTTGTAGGCACACCTGTGAGGGACTGTCTTGGTTAAGCTAGCCGCTGGCCAGGCCAGGCCTGTGCAATTGTCTTGATTAGGTTAACTAAAGTAAGGAAATTCATTCTAAAAGTGGATGGTACTATTTTCCGAACCTGTGTCCTAGACTGCACCAAAAAAAAAAAAAGACAGTGAGCTGAGATACATGATCATCTCTGCTTCCCATGTGTGGATGCAAGGGGACCAGTTACCTCAAGTGCCTGCTGCCGTGCCTTATTTGCTATGGTGGATGGTGCCCTCACACTATGAGCCAAATAGATCATTTATTCCTTAAGGTACATTTGTCAGCATATTTTTATCAAAGAAAAAGAAAAAGTGACTAAATAACAGAGACAGCAAAAAGTCTTATTCACCAGCTGGTTCTTACTGTCAAGAATTGAATCAGTTAAGGCTTGCTTACTGTCTTCTTTTCAATATGTAAGGAATTATTCTCAAAGTTGGGCAGAACACTGAGCCATGTTGAACAACTCAGTCATTCTTAATAAGAGAATCTCTACACAAAAGAGTAATATCGACAGCAACTTCATTTCCCATTAGTTTTGCAATAAATGTTTCTCCAAGGAACAATGGAAACACTGGAACAAATTTGTTTATGGTTAACAGTGACAATTGCTTAGAGTTAGTTCTGTTAGTTCTCTTCTGTTCTCTTTGTGAACAGAAATCCTAACAACTCATTCAATAGAATATCTGTCAGAGCTAAACCAACTAATTCAAGTGAATTTTAACTGCAGTGTCTGAAACACAGAAACTAATCATCACCACTGGCTCTGGGAGTTTGATTCATGGGTTAGTCATTGCTCTAGCACAAAAAGGGCTGGGATGTTCTCTCTCAACATTTGATGATGCTGTGTTCTCACCAAGCACGGAGTTAGGTACTATCATTAATCATAATAATATTAATAATTGTTACTAGAAAATAAAGGGTCCCTTTATCCAAAGACTTACCTAGTAAAAAGAAGTCTAAAGCATAATAACACCACCATTACCTAAAACATGAATATTTATTATGAAAAAGATTTTGATGGAACTGGAGATTTCTCTTTTGCCTACCAGTTCCCAAAAATAACCACTTATAAAAAATCATTAAGAGGCTTAATATTTATTTTAATTGTTTGTTCAATGGCTCATCCTTCTTGCTGGATAGCTCTACCTATAAATTGTTGACTGAGGTATTCTGTCCTGCCTGGTTCCCGCAGTCATTAAGTGCCAAAGAAATCACACAGAGGTCTACATTAACTATAAACTGATTGGCCTAGTATCTCAGGCTTCTTATTAACTCTTACAACTTATATTAGCCCATTATTCTCATCTGTGTTAGCCACATGGCTCAGTACCTTTTTCAGCAAGGCAGTCACATCTTGCTTTTTCTGTGGCCAGGCCAGGAGTGCAGAAAGTGCTTCCTTCTTTCCAGAATTCTCCTGTTCTCATTGACCCTCCTCTACTTCCTATCTGGTTGTCCTGCCTATACTTCCTGCTTTGCTACTGGCCAATCAGCGTTTATTTAAAATATAATTTACAGAATACAGTCATTGTTCCACATCAATATTTTAAGCCATTTTTAGTAATGTGTGTATCATCATGTGCTCTGTGGCTTACCAGTCATGCTCTGGCATCTTAATCCTTCAGCTGTTGGCCTCTCCCTGACTACACCTTCTTTCTCTCTGTCCCTCTGCTTGGGTTTCCTGCCTGGCTCTGTTCTGCCTGGTTATTGGCCAAATCAACTTCTTTATTAACCAATGGTAATAAAGCAAAAGAGGAACATCCTACATCATTTTGAGGATAAATTTCAGCATTCAAAAGATGTTGACGATCCCAAAAAGGCATGGAATTGATTGGCAAGGCAAAATTGGGTATTATTATTAAATAAATGTGTGTATAAACATATGTTTATCATATTGCACTAAAAATTCATTTCATTAAATAAAACTTATATCCCAAGAATGAAAACACAGATTTAAATTGTTTGAGTTAAAATCTAAGAGAATTTTATGTGAACCAAAGGTACCACATAAAAGGTGCCATAGATAAATTTTATGGAACATTGCTGGAGAAAAGATACCCTGCCACATAGATGTTAATTGATTATTATACCAGAATATTTATAAATGAATTAGGAAAATGTGTATCTCTTTGGGAAATGCCAAAGGAATGGTATTCAGAAAGGTCAATGGCCACTAAATATTAGACAGTAATTCTACTTTCATAGTACATATTTAAAACAATGGCAGTCTATAACAATCCTCAGCCTCACAAATGCTGAAGTCCAGAAAAATCAACAGAAAGTAATTGAGAACATGAGCATTTGCTGAATGGGATAAGAATCTTGGGAGTCCTTTATCATATCTATAAAATGAAACACATGCAGTCTCTCAATCTTTTTAACCTTGATATAGCAATGCCCATTAAATGCTCAGAGAAAATGAGTCTTGTGTGGAATATTCCTTTATATTGTGTGAATGTATGTCACTGTGATTGGGTTAATAAAGAAGCTGACTGGCCTGGATAATAGCTGGACAGGTAGAGGTTAGGGAGGACTTGCAGACCAGGAGGATGGTGAGAAGAAGAAGGGCAGAGTCTGAGGAGTCTCTAGTGAGATGCAGATGAAGCAGGAGATAACCACGCCATGATGAAAGATGATACCACTAGATGGCAGAGGGTATATAAAAAACATAGATTATTTTGAGTTTTAAGAGTTAGCTAATAATAATTCTAAGCTATCAACCAAGCATTTATAATTAATAAGGAGTTTCCATGTGATTATTTAGGAACTGACTGCCAGGAAAGAGTTTGTCAACAAGGATCCCCTACCTCTATCTGAAGAGCTATTGACAGTTGATGGCTTCTGGGGAAGAGTCAATTTTCTTTGGGGGGAGATGGCCCTGGTAGGTTAGCTACACTCCAGTGGATAGCCATGCACTCTTTAATATGTGGACAATACAAACTGGACTCAGTGGGTCAAAAGATAAAATAAAAGAGGGCATGAAATTGGGAGGGGTGAAGAGGTGAGAAGAGTTAGGGACATGCATATGATCACAATACATTGTGTGCATGTATGAAATTCTCAAGAACAAAAATCTTATATGAAAAGGAGTATCAATTGTTCCCATAATGTATTTAAAGACAATTCCTTAAATAAATATAATAAAATGAGAGAATTTCATAGACTCTCTATATGGCATATTTCTCTCTCTCTCTCTCTCTCTCTCTCTCTCTCTCTCTCTCTCTGTGTGTGTGTGTGTGTGTGTGTGTGTACATGTAATAAAAATTACGTTTAAATGACAATTTTGCATCCTAAATAATAGTAATAAAAAGGAAAACTCATCTAGGAACCTCTAAATAATCAATGCATATGACACCTTGCTTTTTTGGCTGCCATATGAACTCACTTTTATTATTCCTACAAAAAAATCCTCAAATATTACTTACATTTTACTTGATTTTTGCTTTATAAGTCTTATTGAAAGTAATAAGCAAAATATTAATAGGAAAAGAAACAGTGGCAACAATATTTTTAAATTATAGATGGGTTGTAAGCATTCCCTTATAATTATAGAGTTTGGGGGAAGGGGAGTCTTATGAATATAAGACTAGCCTTGGAGACATAGTCAAGTCCAAGCTAACCCAAACTTCATAGCAAGGTACTATCTCAGCAACAAAAACACAAAAACAATGCATGTAAATTTGTTTTTAAATGAATACTATGAAATGTATAAGTAAATCTGTAAAATCCTATACAAGTATACCAAATGATATAACATTGTTTGTTGATTATGATATCAAATGATCAATAACATTTGCCATCTTGTTTGGTAGATACTAACCTTTTCCACTTTTTAGAATAAAAGCACTGAAAATTTTAACTTCTAAATTTTTCGAAAGAACAGGCTTTCTTTCTGCTGTAATAAAAGCTCTAACAAAAAAATTAACACTAATTGGAAATTATTGCATAACATAAAGCCAGAAGCCTTTTGAAGGTACAGACTATGTCATCCCTTTAGATTCAAGTTGGTACTTTTATGTGAACAGTTTCCCAGTGAGTGAGTGGATTGAAAGTAGCTCTCAGTGTAGCCAACGGGAAAGGTTGTTCTCACAGATCAAGAAATA
Organism: Microtus pennsylvanicus; assembly: GCF_037038515.1. NCBI lineage: Eukaryota > Metazoa > Chordata > Mammalia > Rodentia > Cricetidae > Microtus > Microtus pennsylvanicus. Next base: position 32,259,210 of record NC_134584.1, read on the forward strand.
ATGAGAAAATTTCTTCTGTACAGATTTACTTCCTGAATGTTAATATACCTATGAAACTCCAACACAAGAATAAACATAAAGATGCTCCACAGCATAGTTTTATAAATATTATTTCTCCCCTCAAATTGTAGTCTTCCTAATTTAACAGAAGTCACATTAATGAGCAGAAAAATACTTTTAACAAATAAGTTGAACTTGCAGAGAGGATCTCGGGGAAAGAATCTGAGAGGCCAGAAATACACCAGTGGAGGAAATCAGATGTCTGGTACCAAGGTAATGGGCCATGTAACAGCATACAGATTAATATAAATGGGTTAATTTAAGTTTTAAGAGCTAGGAGAGAACAAGTCTAAGCCAATAAGAAGTCACTGTGCCATTATTTGGGAGCTGATGTTCCAAAAGAAAATCTGACTTATCTAGGGCAACCACATTATCATGGTTCTTTGGTCTGCAAGAAAGTAGTGAGAAGCAACATTCAGAGTCCTGGAAGAGTTCATAAAACATATTTTAAGCAGACACAAGTGAATTGTTACTCTCAATAAGTACTTCTCAGGGATAACAAAATATTAAGAATTTAAAAAGACGTACTTTGAGTCAGCAAGGCACCAGCCATCACTGTAGTCAAAATGAGTCAGAGAATGCAGTTACAAACTATGAAAGTGGCAGTAGTGAGTTCTCTTCTAGGGTCTATGACCTCGCCATCCAAAGGTTCTCTTCTAGGGTCTATGACCTCGCCAGCCAAAGGTTTCTCACCTTATCCTGAACTTCTTCCTATACTTGTATCTAGTACAAGTCTATAATTGTTTATAAGTTTCAGCATCTTAGGTTTCATGTTGAAGTCTTTGGTGCATTTAGAGTTAATTTTTGTGCAGAATGATGACTAAAATTCTGTTTCTAGTCTTCTATTTATGGATATCCAGTTTTCCTAGCATCATTTATCAATATGTTGCCTTTTTCCCCGTGTGTATTATGGACATCTTTGTCAAACATCAGATGGCTGTAGTTACACATAACCATATTTGGGTTTTCCATTTTGTGCCATTGACCCACCTCTCTTTTTTGTGACGGTGCCATGGTGTTCATATTTCTGTAAGTCCAAATAACTTCAAATATGGTATAAACCCTACAAAATTCTTTATGATAGGGTTGCTTTGGCTATCTGAAGTTTTTTATAGTTCTGCATGAATTTTAAGTCTTTCTATTTCTGTGAAAAATATCCTGGGGGCTGAATCTGCACATTGTTTTCTGTGTGATGGTCATTCTCATAATGTTGATTCTACCAATCTATGGGCATGGAATGCCTTTCTAACTTCTAGTGTCTTCTTCAATCTCTTTTTTCTCAAGAGATTTAAATATTTCACTGTATAAGGCTTTCACCACCTTGGTTAGGTTTATTCTTAGATTTTTTTAAAAAGATGATTATGATTGGGAATGTTTCCATGATCTCTTTCTCAGAGTGCTTATTGTTGGTATATAAAAAGATTACTCAATTTTGTAAGTTGATCTGGTATACTGACTCTTTGTTGGGCGTTAATAATTTCTAGAAGTTTTCCAGTGGAATTTTTGGAATCTCATGCATAATATAATATCATCTGCAAATAGAGATATCTGTCTTCTTTCCATATTCATTTATTTTCAATTTTCTTCTCTTGCTTTATTGTTCTAGCTAGTGTTTCAAGCACTCTATTGAAAAGGAGTTAGGATAGTGGACAACTGTCTCATTTTTTTTAATTCAATGATATTGCTTTATGTTTTTCTCCATTTGGAATGGTGCTGTGTTTATTCTACATAGCCTCTATTATGTTAACGTATGCTTCCTTCACTTCTCTTTTTTTTCCAGGAATTCATTAGGGCATGCATACTTAAAGCTACAGCAAATATAATTCCCACCCCTTATTAATGAAGCTTTGTTTTCTAACAGACAGAGACTAGTATAAAAACCCATAACTGATCCAAATGCAAAACCATTTATCTATGGTGTCCCTAATCACAATTGATATATCTACCATACAATAGCTATATTCAAGTCTCAGGGAACATCATAGAGGAGGTTGTTGAAAGAGGGATCAGGACTTCTGTAACAAGATAGTGCCATCCATATGTTTAAGGAAGCTGTAGCTATGAAATCTTAACACTCTGGTTGCCTACGCAAGACTTGAACAAGGACTACACCAGCTGCTGTACCAATATAGATAGAGGAAATCTCACAAGAATCTGCCCCTAGAAGAAGAGCTCCAGATAATTAATGGCTGAAAGAACAGGGGGAATCAGTCTTTCCCATAGAAATATATGAATCTTATCCAGTCCAAGGGGTTAACCCTAAACTCAAGAGATAAACATAAGAGCAACACTAATTAGACTCATCAGATTACATATATACATACACGTGATGTGGGAGTGTCATATATAAATCTGTTGATTTCATTGGTTAAGCAATAAAGAAACTGCTTGGCCCTGCTAGGTTAAAACATAGGTGGGAGGAGTAAACAGAACAGAATGCTGGGAGGAAGAGGAAGTGAGCTCAGAGACGCCATGCTCCTCACTCCCAGGCAGACACAGACGAAATTCAGCTCCAACCCAGGATGGACGTAGGCTAGAATCTTCCCAGTAAGCACACCTTGTGGTGCTACACAGATGATTAGAAATGGGCTAAATTAATATGTGAGAATTAGCCTAGAAGAGGCTAGATAGAAATGGGCCAAGCAGTGTTTAAAAGAATACAGTTTGTGTGTTGTTATTTTGGAGCATAAGCTAGCCAGGTGGCCAGGGTGCTGGGGACGCAGCCCCACCACTCTGATTACTACACACATGTATAATCATAAATACATACACACATACATAAATACATATATGCATGTGTTTGTAACAATTGTTAGAAAAATGTTGTGAATTAGAGAGGGAATGGCAGTGACATAGAAGGGGTGGTGGAACAAGAGTTGGAAATGATATAAAACAGTAGTCAGGTATGAAATTCTGAAAATAATTTTTAGTTTGAAATTAAAAAACAAAACAAGTCAGATAACAAGTTAAATTGGTTGTCTGAATGTGACTTCACAGGTAAGTTTGGAAGTAGTAGCTGACATGAAAGAGGAATGGAAGAATGGAAAATAGAAGGTAGATTCTAACACCCTGTTGGAATGCCTCAAATTTCTGTGTTTCTGTTACTAGACTTTCAAGACATTTTTATAAACTCTCCAGTTTTCTGGCCACTGTGAAAAAAAAAACTTATAGCAATCTCTTCTCTGTTCTTTTTACGCAATGATCTTTGCAACAGAATAATCACATTTAGAACCTTTCTACCATCATGGATGCTAGAGTATCCTGGGAAGTGACCTTGATATTTATTTTCAAGTCTCCCTTGACATCTTCCTGTGTTTTGTAGCAGAATGTGGGGAGCTGTTGTCTCTGTGGCTCATACATTGCTATACGCACTAGCGGCTATTCTCCAAGTTACTGAACCAGTTCCGCTGAGTTGAGTGATTCCTACTTATCATGGAAAGATGCAATTTTTTTTTACAGACTTTAGCTCACATGAGTCACTAGGGCAGAGCACATTGTTACAAGGAACTAGTTTTGTATGTATCTTTTGATGACAAGCACCCATCTACCCAGAATGTAGTCAGTTGCTGGGTGCCAAAGGCTTGCTTCTTAACCAACTGAATGACATTTATTTCAGTGAATTTCATTCTTTAGAAATCCATTTCAGTGACTTTGTTCTCTTGCCAGCTCCAATGACAGTCATGTTGAAATATTACCATTGCCTTTGATATTGGGCAAGAGAAACATAACTTTCAGCCCCTGATTGTCCATTTGAGAGCATTCACACTGGATACAGACTTACTGTCATAACTGATTCAGTTTTTTATGTCTTCAAAAGTGTCTTAGGGATCATCTGGGTATCTGAAGCATATTAGGTGTTTAGAACTAGGAAACCCAGTCTTGATTTTCAGGAGAGTATGCACTTAGCACATGCTCTCATGATGGATACTTGGCTCATAATTGAAGGGAGAAGACCACAGGTAATGATTGCAAAAAAGAAAAATACAGAGAAGAAATACATATATATATATTTCTTCTCTGTATTTAAAACACATATATAAAGTGTTTAACTGCCCTGGAGTTTGGTAATTGATTTTCCCAGTGCATTTGTTACTGTTATTCTTAAACAATGATAGAAGTTTGAAAGGGTCATTGGTCTCTAACTTATCTTCTAAGTAAATAGCATATTCCTCCATCTGGGATTTTGTTAGTGTGTGTGTGTGTGTGTGTGTGTGTGTGTGTTGTTTCCATGTATGTCTGTGCACTGAGTGTGTCCAGTGTCCTCAGAGAGCAGTAGAGTGTTGTGATCCCTTTGAGCTAGAGTGACAGAAGATTGTGAGCCACTATGTGGGTGCTAGGAATTGAACTCCAGTCGTCTGAAAGAACAGCAAGTGCTCTTAACCACCGAGCCATCACCATAGCCTCTCAATTTTTCTAAAACAAAACAAAAGATAAGGAAAAACAAAACTAGAAAGACATGAAGACAATTCAGAAAAAAAACAAAAGTTTCAATGAATTGTATGCATATTAGTGAGCTAACTTTGACAAGTTAGATTGGCTAGTACATTCTCCTGCTTTCATTTATGATAAAGAAACCACTCAGTATATTCTTCTGAAAGCAACTGCCATGCCTGGGACTGGGTTGATAACATGTTACCTGCTTGCTCCCATTCCATGAGATAATTTACAACCACTCCATGTCTTCCTTCTGAAAACCAAACCAAACCAAATGAGGACAGGCAGGGTTTTTATTTTTTTACTTTTTGAAATTCCATTCATTCCTCAATTTTTTAAAAGACAAGGATAGACACATTGCCCCCTCTCCTTAACTTTCTTCCACTTGTCCCTCATTCCACAGCATTCTGGCCTGCCTCTGAAGCTGTTCCCAGTATGGTCAGCAACAACTCGCATTGCCAAACTTAATTTCCACATCTCAGCTTGTTCTTTGACCCTGTTGACCAATCTTCATTCTTGAACTATCTTCCCTCATTTCTGTTATCCCAGCTAAACTCTTACCAAGAAATGCTCGTGTTTATTAGTTTCAAATTCACCTTGAAGGACTGATAACTAGTGTTAAGTTTCTACCATATATGCTTCTACTGCTGGGACCATTCTCTCCACCCGACCCTCTTTTGTCTATCTCTGCTTTATCTGATGTCAATTCTATCATTCTCTTGGCCGGGGGGGGGGGGGGCGGTAAATAAACAACAGTTTTCACTGTGACTTGCAGCCATAAACACACTTTTTTTATTTCCATAGATTACTTGCTCTTTAAGGCATCATTTGAATTGTACTACATTTGCTAGTCAATCTTACAAATGCAGGAGCCCTCGACTTTGAGATCTCTCCCAGTATGTTATAGGAATTAGCTCCCCTTAAACTGCTCAAATGTGAGTATTACTAGGTAACCAAACACATCTCAGTAATTATGGAGATGAGCACAGTGACTCACATTTCTTTATTACATGTTCACTTCTTTTGCTTAAGGAATGATTAAAAAATGCAGTTCATGCCTATGCATCCAACACTCAGAGCACTCAGGGAGATAGAGACAGGAGAATCTCTGGAAGTTCAAATAGCAAGATGAATGAAAAAAATGGAGCAAAAGTACATACAGAGGAAATTTTAATGGTATCTGAATTGAAGATTTCACACAGACCCGTGTCTTCCTTAGCGTTATAAACATCATTGCTTATGCCAAAAATGTTGAACTCTTGAAAGGAAGGACTGGATATGATCCTGATGTTGACTTACTTCTGCCTCTGAGTGGTTTCCAACACACAGGAACTGATATTCATCCCATATTGTAAAGCTGAATGGGAAGTATAGGAATGCCTATGTGAAGGCAGGCAGAGAGCATTTGGAAATTAGATGAGCGGACTGTGGAGTTGCAATACTTGCTAAAACAAATCTTCACCGTGAATGCAACTCAGGGAATGGCAGAGACACTGCAGTTCACTAGGCAGTCTGTCGCACCGTGCAGGCTTAGATAAGTACAGCCTATTGTTCTCACACAATGACAAAATCTTCTTCCGACATATTTCTCAGATTACCTCCCTACTGGTTAAGTATTTGATGTAATCACACTTGTCGGTCTAGAGGCTATTTCATGAGCTGTTGGGATTCTATTCAGAAGGGTTTGTTTATATTATCATCTAGAATTTTCTCCAGGTTTCCTCTAGAAGTTTCAGCTTTTCATATTTTAAATTGAGATCTCTGCTCCACTTTGAATTGCTCTTTAAAGGGTCAGAGACATAATTCTAATTTAATTCTTCATCAGGTGTTCATCCAGTTTTGCCAGCGATGTTTATTAAATAGGCTACCTATATTCTGGTTGGTGAAACTGGATATTTATAGCATGTATAAATTTGTTCCTGACTTCTTTATTCTGGTTAATTTGTCTAAATATCTGTTTTGGGTTTATGTTATCTTTGTTTTTATTGATTTGTAATATTTTTAGGTGGAATTCTTTTTTCCTGGGAATGCTTCATTTATTCACAGTCTTTTGTAGTTTCATGTGAAATTTTGGAGTTTTTGTTAGCTCTGTAAGTAATATCATTAGAGTCTGAAGGGATGCTATTGGATCTGCAGAAGAAGTTGGTAGCATAACTACTCTTACAAAGCAAATTCTGACAATCTAGGAGAATGAAAGGTCTTCTATCATCTGTCATCTAGTGACTTTTTCCATTTCTTTTTTCACCAACTAAAAGCTTTTGTTGTAGAAGGCTTTCATTTCCCTTGGTAGGTTTGGAGCTATTATAAGAGGTGTTTTTCTTAATTTCTTTTTAGTATGTTGATTATTGGTATTATATGAGAGATATTGATTTTTTCTATGCTGATTTCATATCTTTCAACTTAATTGAAATATTTATCAAATCTAAGAATTTTTCTTGGAGTCTAGAGTATTTTTTAAATATAGATATAATTTAGTAAAAAATACTTTAAATATAAATATCTTTTAAATCTTTTAAAATAAAGATGCTTTTTTTCCAAATTTTAAACTTCTCTTGTCTTAGTGTTTAGCTGAGACTTCAGGTATTATATTGAATAAAAATGGAGAGAAGTCATCCTTGTCTCATTCCAGGTGTAAGATGGAGTATTCTCAGTTTTTGCCCACTTACTATATAATGCTGACAGCAGATTGGTCCATTAAAGCCTTTGCTATGTTGAGGGATTTCTGTTCATTTTTATTTTCTTTGGATATTTATCAGGAAGCATGTTGAATACTGTCAAATGATTTTTCTGCACCTATTAAGATGACCATATGATTTTTTTTCTTCTTCTTCTTCTTCTTCTTCTTCTTCTTCTTCTTCTTCTTCTTCTTCTTCTTCTTCTTCTTCTTCTTCTTCTTCTTCTTCTTCCTCTTCTTCCTCTTCTTCTTCTTTCTTCTTTTGAGACAGGGTTTCTCTGAGTAGCTTTGGAGCCTGTCCTGGAGCAAGCTCTTGTAGACCAGGCTGGCCTTAAATTTACAGAGATCCACCTGTCTCTGCCTCCCAGAACACTAGGATTAAAGGCATGTGCCACCAACGCCTGGCTGACCATGTAATTTCTCTCTTCAAGTCTATGTATATAATATATTACATTCATTGGTTTATGTATATTGAATAGAGCTTACATCCTTAGGATAAACCAATTTGGTCATCTTAATGTTTCTTGAATTTGGTTTGCAAGTATTTTGTTGAGAATTTCTGAACTCATGTTCATCAAAGAAACTTGCCTCTAATTTTCTTTACTTGTGCCTTTGTCCAGGTTTGGTACATCCTGGTTTTATAGAAGGAGTTTAGTGTTATTCATTTCCATCCTAACTCATGACACAATTTGAAGAATCGAGAACCAGTTCTTTCTTGGAAGTTTAAGAGTGACTTTTTTCATTATTCCTTAAACGAATCCAGCAATGAATCCTTTCATTTGTTGTGCTTCTTGTGGCGAGACTTTACTACTTCAGCCTCATTGTTGACTATTGGTCTGATTAAATCACTTATATCCTCTGGCTTTAATTTTAGGGCAATATACAATTAGAAACTATTTATTTATTTGAGATTTTTCCAGCTTTAGTGGAGACAGTTTTGAAGTATATCTTAATGATACAGGTTTCACTGGAGTCTTTTGTATACAACCACTTTATATCTCTAGTTTTGCAGATTTGATTTCTATCACTTTTAGTTTGGTTAAGGGTTTAAAACTCTTGCTAATCTTTTCAAAGACCCTACTATTTGATCAAGTAATTTAGTACATGGAGTCGCCATTTTATTAATTTCTGTCCTTATTGGTTATTATTTAAGTATTACCTGCACTGTTTCTTGTCACCTGCTGTGTCTGGATTTGGTATCTTCTTGTTTTTCTAGATTGTTTTTTTTCTGTATTCTTTTTTTAATTTTTTTAAAATTTATTTATTTATTAAGGATTTCTGCCTCCTCCCCACCACCGCCTCCCATTTCCCTCCCCCTCCCCCGATCAAGTCACCCTCCTTCATCTGCTCGAAGAGCAATCAGGGTTCCCTGACCTGTGGGAAGCCCAAGGACTGCCCACCTCACATGCTCCTCTCAGGATTGCCCTGGCTCTGCCCTATAGGTTCCAATAGTTGTGCTTTCATTTTTGTTCGATTTTAGAATTTTAAAATTTTCCTTCTTGATTTATTCAGTGGATCATTATTTATCAAAAGCACACTGTCTAGTCTCCAATTAGTTTTTATTTTCTGATGTTATTTTTGCTATTGGTTCCTAGGGGATTGTTGAGTTGTCATAATGTTAAATTGCACTTTAAGCATATCACCGAGAAAGTCTTATTACGAGGCATTTTCCCAACATGTCTCCTACAGACCATTTCACCCACTGCTCTATGCCAAGAGTAGCCTGTTGTCTTTCTCTTCAGCAGTGGTGAGGCAATCGCGTTTCCTAGGATAAGAGAAATTTGCTTTTGCCTATAATAAAAATATGTGGTGTATTAAAGTTGTTGCCCAGAAAACATGCTCACACAAGTAACATTATAGGGACAGAGCCAGCTGTTCTTAGGAATATGTGGGTATGTATACACACACATATATGTATATATGAACATATATATATATGAAAAATTAAATAAAACATAGTCCAGAGGCCATGAATTTGAAAGATAGCAAAGGGATACATGGGAGGACTTGATGAGAGGAGCAGGAAGTGGGATAGATTTTTGAGAAGGTTCTACATGTTTCTGAGAAGAATGTGTTTTCCATCTATTGAATAGAATACCCCACAAATACCTGCTAAATCCTATTGATTTGTGACACCATTTAACTAAATATTTGTGTGCTGATTTTTAGTTTTCAAGATTTGTCTCAGTTAGGGTTTTATTGCTGTGAAGAGATACCATGACTACGGCAACTCTTATAGAGAAAAACATTTAGCTGGGCAGTGGTAGTGCATACCTTTAATCCCAGCACTCGGGAGGCAGAGGCAGGTGGATCCCTGTGAGTTCGAGGCCAGCCTGATCCACAGAGCTAGGCTACAAAGCTACAGAGAAACCCTGTCTCGAAAAACCAAAAAAAAAAAAAAAAAAAAAAGAGGAAAACATTTAACTGTTTAACGGGCTGGCTTATAGCATGGAGGGAGATGTGGAGTTGAAGAGTAACCGAGAGTTCTATATCTGGATCTACAGGCAGCAGGAAGAAAGAATGAGACTCGGGGCCTGGCTTGAGCATTTGTAACATCAAAGCCCAAGTCCACTGACACACTTCCTCCAACAAGGCCACACCTCCTGACAGTGCCACTCCCTATATGTAGGCCCATATTTCTACATGGTATGGTGACCAGAATCTCAGGCCACAATTTGCACCTGCCACACAGGAGGTGGTCACCCAGCATTTACAGACTGTTGCCAGGGTCAGGATTGCTAATGTTGTTCTGCTCCCTTCTTTGTAATCTGGAGGATGCCTGGCATGCAGAGCAGGAAGATAGAAAGACGTGACAGAGCAGGCGTAGGTAGATGTGTGGACGTGACCACAGCCAAAGGTTACCTAGGAAACAGAGTGCTAATTAATTTTCCCCTCAGTTTATATTTTGGTATATAAGGGTGTTTGGAGGCTAAATGTAGAGGAATTTTTAGGATGTGAACTCAGGATTTCAGGAGGGATCACTGAGAATCTCCTGCCCGATAAAGCTACGTGAGTTGTCTCAATTATTCCCACGCCTCCCTCTGGTCCAGAGAAATAATTTAGGGTCCGGGCTGGCATGGGATCCCAACACCTTTGGGCCCATAGGGGCCATTTTCTTTCAAACTACCACAAGATCTATCTAGATTTGTAAGTGGGGTAATGAAGTTTCCCAATATTTCTTTCCAGGATCTATGTAGTCTTTTTGTGCTTTTCAGCATTTGCTTTATGAAGTTGAGTTGATGAATGAACATTTGAACTAATTATACCCTTGATGAATTGCTTTCTCTATTAATATATAGTGACCCCTTTATCTCTCCTAATTAGCTTTTAAGCCTATCAGTTACCAGAATCACTATGCTAACTTATTAACTTTTTTGTTTACTTGTAACGTTGATATTTCAACCTTTGAGTTTCAGTTCAGAGATGTTTGTGAATTTCTTCCTAAAGTTCTATCTTTCAAGCCAAGCCATTCAGCTAGTCTATGTCCCTTAATTGCATGTCCTTACCATTTCTGTTAAACACCTGCAGTTTGCTATGCTTCCTTTTCCTCTCAAGGTCCACTAAGTTCAGCCGCTGATTTGTGTTTCCAGCATTGTGCCCTGTGCCTCCCTCCACTGCTTCAGTGTCTCTGGCTGCTTAGAGTTCTTCACCGCACTTCTTGCAGGATCTATCATAGTGAACACTTTCTGGAGTGATTAGCTGAACTGATTGGATACTTTGTACACAAAATTTCCCAACTTGTTTTATTTCTTTCTGCTCCATGTGGATTTTTTTCTCTTATTTCTTTATATTGACTTTCTTCTCCCACAGATTTCTGATATGCTGCTTCTGATCCACCACCCTCCCAATTCCACCTTCATCCATAATGAAAAAAATCTCTAAAAACAAGTATGATTGGTTCTATTTTATTTTTAATTAATTTTGATGTGTATAGGTGCTTTGTCTGCATGTGTGTCTGTACACCACATGCATATAGTGCCCCTGGTGGAGAGAAGGGGGAATCAAATTCTCTAAAATTGAGTTAAGGTTTATTGAAAACCACTGTGTGGATGCTGGGAATCAAACTCCAGTCCTCTAGAAGAGCAGTAAGTGCTGTTTACTGTAGCTGGAATTTTTCTTTGGGCAGCCAATCAGCTCCCAAATAAAGACAGAGAGACTTATTAATTATGAATGTTTGGCCTTAGCTTAGGCTTGTTTATAGTTAGCTTTTTTTTTAACTAAAATTAACCCTTTTCTATTAATGTGTGCACTGCTCTGGGGCTTGCTTACCTCATTTATTGATGTCCCTCCTGTTTTCCTGCTTCCTCCATGTCTGGCTAGTTGGGCCCTGGCTGGCTTCCCTTTTCTCTCTGCCCAACTGCCCCATCTTACCCTCCTCTGCCTAGCTAATGGTCAGTCAGGTTTTTATTAGACCAATCATGTGTCTCAGGCAGGCAAGGTAACACAGCAACACATCTTTACATAATTAAACAAATTCAGCATAAATAAATGCAACACATCTTTACTTCGCTAAACAAATATTCTATTCCACAACAATTAACCAGTGAGTCATCTCTCCAACCACTTCTATTTTATTTTTAAAACAAATCATGCTTCAGAATTACATAGCAACTGTGAGTCCTAAAAGTTACAGAATCGGGCTTTAAATAGAATCAAAACCCAAACTCATGTAACCCCATAAATTTCTGATTTGTTTAGTACCAGTCCCCTCTAGGTCAAACTGACAAGGATAAAAGGTGCTCCTACCAAGAGCTACAGTCTGATTCCTACATGGTTTACTTTGTTTTTTGTTTATTGTTTTCTTTGTCTTAATTTGGATTTCCTGATTCTAATTTCATTTATTTGTTACACTGGTGAACCAAAAGTAGTTTGGTTCTTCTTAACCATAGAAACCAGGACTATTGTGCATTTTAGCATGTTCATGCTCTCTAGATGATATTCTTGAATAGATGGAACTGTTTCTAATCATCTTTGTTTTTCTCAGTATTAGGGGAAAACCTATGAAAAGCTTTTGTTGATTATCTGGGATACCTCCAAACTGAGATACATAACGTACTCACTTCTGCAGGATCTCTGTGAGCTAGGAGAGCCAAGGAATGGTGCCTTTCCCAGGGAAGAACAGATTTAAGAGGGTTAGTCCCTAGCAATCCTGAGACACATGCATTTGGGAAAGCTTTAGAAGATCAAGGCTGACACCGAATAGAAAGTAAGGTTGCATTTTGCCATGTGGAGGTCTTAGAAGTATAATTCTGAACTCACTATTCACAGATCTTATACCAAGCCCAGTATTACTTAGAACACAGTCTTGTACTTCAAAAGTCACACCAGAAGAAATGTAAGAAAAGATGCGGCATTCTAGTGATTTTAGGATTCACAGGTTTCTTTGTGATTGGTCACAGATGATAGTGTTGAGCCTTTTTCGGGAGGTTCAACCTGTCTTCAAACGTAGTTTACAGAAAGTACAGTCTAATCATTGCATATTTTAAAAGTGGAATATGCATGGGAAGCAAGTAAAATTCAGGCAGCTTGGGACAGTGAAGATGGCTGGGATAAAGGAAGTAAAGATACACAAACCATCAAGTTGCTGAGAATGTTTCTGAAGGCAAATGGGCCAAGCAGAGTTATGTCCCAAAGGGGCACTCACATTTTCTTTAAAGAGGAACAAAATTGGTATTGAAATTAACACAAGCAGAAACTTATTAGGACTAAACAGCTAAACAGGAGTTAGTCTTTCAACTGTTTCTGTGTATTGTTAGTTGCGGAGTTCTAGATTTGTCTATTTTAACTCCTCTCTCAGAAAAAAAAAAGACTAGAGAGAAAGATAAAAATGGAGAGGCCTGAATTCATACATACATCATCTAAGTGATTTTTTAAAAGGGTGTATTAGTTAGGGTCTCTTTTTATTTTGTTTTTTTTTTAAAAAAAAATCTGGAAAAACAAAAAAAGAAAAAGAAAAGAAATTATCTCTTTTTTTGTTGCATATCAATCCCAGTTACCACCCACTTCCCTTCTCCCATTGCCACCCTCTTTCACCCACCCCACCCCCATCCATTGAGGAAGGACCAAGGCCCTCCCCACTATATCCAGGTTGAGCAAGGTATCCATCCACAGAGAATGGGTTCCAAGATGCCAGTATAAGCAACAGGGACAAATCCTGGTTCCACTGCCAGTGGCTCCACAGTCTGCTCCAGCCATACAACTGTATGGCTGATTCAGAGGGTCCAGCTTGTTCCTCTGCTGGTTCCTTCTCTGTCTGGTCAAAGTTGGTGAGCTCCCATTAGCTCAGGTAAGCTGTTTCAGTGGGTATCCCTATCATGGTCTTGACCTCTTTGCTCATATTTTCACTTCTTCCACACTTCCACTGGACTTTGGGAGCTCAGCCCAGTGCACCACTGCAGGTCTCTGCCTCTGTTTCCATCAGTTGTTGGATGAAGGTTCTACAGTGATATTTAAGATATTCATCAGTTCTATCGGGAACTCACCAAGGCCAGCTGGCCTGGGTCTGAAAAAGCATGGGACAAATCCGGACTAGCTGAACATAGAGGACAATGAGGAATACTGAGAACTCAAGAACAATCGCAGTGGGTTTTTGATCCTACTGCACGTACTGGCTTTGGGGGAGCCTAGGCAGTTTGGATGCTCACCTTAGGAGACCTGGATAGAGGTGGGCGGTCCTGGGGCTTCCCACAGGTCAGGGAACCCTTATTGCTCTTAGAGCAGATGAGGGAGGGTGACTTGATTGGGGGAGGGGGAGGGAAATGGGAGGCGGTTGTGGGGAGGAGGCAGAAATCCTAAATAAATAAATAAATAAATAAATAAATAAATAAATAAATAAATAAATAAAGATATTCATCAGTCTGACTAGAGGGCAAGGCCAGTCTAGGCACCTTCTCCACTATTGCTTAGGGTCTTAGCTGGGTTCATCTTTGTAGATTCCTGGGAAATTCTCTGGTGACAGGTTTCTTGCTAGTTCCATAATGGTTCCCTCAATCAAAATATCTCTTTCTTTGCTGTCCATCTCTGTCCTTCCCCATCTCAAGTATCCTGTTCCCTCAAGTTCAAATAGACTAAGTGATTTTTTAAGAACTAAAAATAGAAATGTGGTCATCCAAACCTGATGAAATAAGAGTAAACATAATGAAAATAGATTTAAACAAGTGGTAAAAGGGAGTGGTGCTGTATATTAAACTGGTAGAGTGCTTGACTATCATGCATGAAAGTGCTGGAGTCCATCTCCAGACCACATTAACCTGGTGTGGTGGCATATACCTATAGTCCAGCATTGGGGATGTGAAGGCAGGAAGACCGGAAGTTCATGAGAACATAGTCAACTACAGAGTGAGTTTGAGGTTAGGCTAGGCTACAAAAGAGAGAGGAAAAGGAGGAGGAGGAAGAGAAGAAGGGAAAGGAATGGAGGGAGAGAAAAGAGGAGGGAGAAAACAAAGTAAAAGGTGGTGAAGAAAAGGGAGGAAGAGGAGGAATGGGAAGGAGGACTAGGAAGAGGATGAGGAGGAGGAAGACTTGTGAGTGGATAAAGTCTTGCAGAAGAGAAGATCGAGCTGAGTTCCTGGCGACTCATCCTAAACAAATAACTTCCCTGTTACAGGTAATAGTGAAGGCTGAAGCAAAGAAAACAAGCGTTAAAATCGTGTAAACCTTCAGTAATCCCTGGGTATCCACAGTGAGTTAAGTTTTCCAAGGTATACTCTGATCTCTCACCCTCATTTCTGTTCTTACAAGAACAGTAACATGCATTACTCATAGTTTACAGGTCAGGAGATTGGAACTCCTGGAGGTCAAGTGGCTTATATTGCATCATAGCTAGCTAATGGTAGAACAGGGGGACAAACTTTTCAACCATTCTGCAGTAGTTTTCAGTTGCATCTCTTTAGCAAAATGTATCTTCATCTACAAGCTGAATTTTGCAATCTAGAATAACGACTGAAAACATTTTACCAGCCCTATGAGGGTGGGCGCCTCACTTTACCCTCCTCCATTTCAATCACATTCATACTGGTGTTTAAGTCCCTCACACGGATGTGCTTTCTGCCTAGGAAGAGATACCTTCCAATTTCTCCTACTTTCTACCGATCCTTCTCTTGACTTAAGACATCTCCTTCAGGGCAGACTCTGTGAACTCCAATGACTTTACATCCTTATATTATATTTGTATTTAAATACTACTTACTAGTCTAACAATTTTATTTTTTATTCATTTAGGTCTTTAGTTCATCTATGTCTCTTTCTCCTATTAACCTTAAAGCACTAAGAAGGCAAGTCAGTGTTGACCTTACCCTCTATTATATCTCTACCCTAGTCCAAAGACGGGCTTAGAGAAATTGTTCATTTAAACAGTTAAGATAATGACTGAGATTTCTTCTGATGTGGAAATCCTGGTTTTTCTGGAATAATTTGCTTATGTTGAACATTAAATCTAGATCATATCTCCATGCTTGAGAATCACTTCATCTTTGTGTAAATCTGGATCCCAATCACCAGCTATTTGGACAATGAAGTGGAGCCTGGAAATCTTTGTGTTTACATTAAGTTTCTCAAGTGTGTCTGATGCAGTATTTTGGAAAACATTGCCAAGATCCAGATGTTTCCAAAGAAAGTAAGCAAAACGCTGTTCTACCCTTGGGTTACATCCAAACTAAAGATAATTGGTAGAAAGAATAATGCCTACAGAGTTGGATGAAGTTGCAGAATACAAATGCTGCAGATCTGAAAGGGTTTAGAACAGTTCTAAAATATGAGGCACTGAAATTCTGAATTATAGTACTGTTCCTCTTTATTATCTTTTTCAGTTTAATTTGTCAGGGGAAATCATGCGTCCATTTGCATCTATATATCTTGAATAAATCTTTTTATGTGAAATACAAGGAAACAAAGCATAGCAAAGTTGATTTTAAGAAAGCAAGTTTTTCTGAGAGCAATTCTAGTTTTAATGCTTAGTATCTTTATAGGGAAGATGACCTTTAAAAATAAATCAACTACTCTCAATAAGTCTTAAGTTTTATTTTGCTGTTTTGGGGGGGTTTTAGTAGCCAAAATAATAGAGGTAGAACATTTATAATAAACTGTGGGCAGCATTGCAATCATACAAATAGAGCTAAAACTGATATCTTTTGAAATATATTGATACATTTTTGAGATATTTATTTCTAATTATTTATTTATTATTTTCACCATGTCTGTGCACACACATATTTTACTCTGAATGATTGCAATAGACAATTAACTGGGCTATGCATTTTATCTTTTGTCTTTCTATGCTCACTCATTTTCCATAAGGCATCAGTCTTTTAGAAACTCCCAATGCTGTTTGCTTTCTAGTTCCTCAACTTGTCACATGATTACATCTTGCTCATGATTCAGCTTATGTCACCAGCAAAGGGAAGGTTTCTGTACAGACACTTTCAAAGTAGTGTCCTCAGGCTATTCTCTAGCAGGGTGTCTCATTGGATGACTAATAGAAAATATCATAAACTATAATGATTATTTTTCCATACCGTTTAAATTGAATTTTTCCTTTGCTAGAAGGTCATAGGAGAGATCCCACCTAGTGAGAACATTTAGTAGAGGAACACTTACCTCTCTTCTAAGACATCTTGGAAATAACAGGCCAAATAAATACCCCAGCATTGAGAGATGTAGACCAAATAACTTGTACACACCTGCACACACTTGCAGCACTAAGTAGAGTTCATTGATTGAAAAAAAGAATGCATGAAGCTGGGAGGGAAAAGTTGTAGTAGGTGTTGAGGAGGGTTTAGAGGGAGGAGATGATGGTAGATTTAATCAAATCATATTACATGCAAGTATGGAATTCTCAAATGATAAAATATTGGAGTCCTGAGAAATACAGCATGACAGAATAAGGGTGGGAGTGGATGTAAGAGATGGAAGCCAATCACAACATAGGTAGAAGACAGAAAAAAAGGGTGAGTTTAATGGAAAATCAAGAGGAAACATGTAGAAACAGAAGAAATACCAAATCTTTCCTGGATTCAAGATGTAACTACATTAATAAAACACTCATTAAATCAAGGGCATAAATGCATAGAAATAAATATGTTTCTTAAAATAAGAGCCCTCAAAACATCACTCAAATATTTTTGAAAACTACCTAGCAGATGAAAACAAATAAATGATCTGCAGATGGACAATGCAGACCAAGAGAAGGTTTAGGATTCCATGATCTATAAGTAAACAATGAAATTGCAAAACCAACACTGAAAATTTTAGTGATATTTTAAGTGTGTAGAAAATCCATGTTACAATTAAAAATAAATTCAGAAAGCATAGGAATTCTCCAAAACAGAGTCTCAAATTCTATATAAAATGTTAATAAAACTAGGAAACTTAAATAGGATGACCAGAATTCTTTCACAAGAATTTAAATTAAAATGATATTAATTTTGGAATTCGCAACTGCAAAAAAAAACCAGTGTTATCTTAATTAAAAGACAAGGAAAATCACAAGGACGTAGGAAAAGAGTTCCCTATCCCGAGCCTGGTTGAAGTTTTGCGCTGCCTGAGAGCCAGGAATTTTACCACAGTTCAGCAACATGATTCAGTGTGTAAACGTGCTTGCCCTGGAGGCTTGGCAACCCAAGAGTTCAAGCCCCAGAACCCACGATATCAAGGTGTTCTCTATCCTTCTCATGTGTGTTGCTATGGCATACACCTCATACACTCCCACACACACATATCATACACATATACACACCCACCTACTACTGTTGCTACTGCTATTTCCACCACCACCACAAACACCACTATTACTACTACTAATAATAACAGTAAATAAAATATTTTAAATGAATTTTAACATTGTGCATGCATAAACATTTTTTTTTCTTTTAATCATCTATACTTCCCAGCCTACCATCGGCATTCCTTCGATTTTAAGATACCTAGAATCCCTGACTAATACTTTCTTGGTTGGTCAACATTTCAGCCTGTGATAGCAGAATCTTCCTTAAAAGCCAATCGTTGTTTATATGTAGGAGAAAAATGTAGTGAAAAGTAAGCGATGCTGCCTTGAAGGGAGAAAGATGAAACAACAAATAGAATTCCTTCACTACTTCACAGACCTGCAGCCTTGTGCACGTTTTTAAATAATTGTTAACATTAATATACTGTGCATTTTATTATTTCCATTTTGAAGATTAAACATAATCTCTAGAATTACTGGTTTGGGATATATTTTATTGGAAGGCAAAATACATATAGTAACATTTATATCCATAATGATGACCATCCAGCCAAAGAAGAGGACTGAGAACTGATCACAGGATTTATCAATCAGGCTGTCAGCGAGGTCTCGGTGGATTTCTGGAGGAAAAGCCTGCGTGAAATGCAGCCCACTGGAGGCGAGGACCTGGTGACAGTGAGTGTAGAAACCCTTCTGAAAGACGTCTGTGGCTAAGAGAGGGTGCGGGATGAGTGATATGCCCCACAAAAGGGAATAAGATCAAGTATAGCTTTTCTTCTTAAAGTAGTGGTTCTCAACCTTCCCAATGCTGTGACCCTTGTATACCGTTCCTCGTGTTGTGGTGAACCCCAAGCTTAAAATTATTTTTGTTCCTACTTCATAACTGTAATTTTCCTGCTGTTATGAATCATACTGTAAATATCTGACATGCAGGATACCTGATACGTGACTCTCCCAAGGGGGTCCTGATGCATATAGGTTGAGAATCACTGTCTGAATTAAAAAAAAAAAACAGCCGGGCGGTGGTGGCGCACACCTTTAATCCCAGCGCTCGGGAGGCAGAGGCAGGTGGATCTCTGTGAGTTCGAGGCCAGCCTGGTCTACAAGAGCTAGTTCCAGGACAGGAACCAAAAGCTACGGAGAAACCCTGTCTCGAAAATTAAAAAAAAAAACAAATATAGTATTATATTGCGGCGGACTTCTTGACCGGTGACGGAAGAACGACCACCACACCAGGATTCCACTCAGAACACGCTTTACTGGAGTGCCCTTGATTGATGGGGGGCAAGGAACGAGGGGGCAGGAAAACGAGGGACAGGGAGCAAAGGGGCAGGGAGCACAGGGGAGAGGCAGCAGGAAGCGAAGGGGAGCAGGAAGCGAAGGGGAGAGAGAGCAGGAAGCGAAGGGAAGGGGGTACACTTAGGCAGCCGCTTAAATAGGGAATTGGCACACGGGTCGCCCTGTGATTGGCTGCCACCAACAGCTGACACCAGACCGCATCGGGATAGGCTCAAGAATCTACATCCACCGCGCATGCGGGAAGCTGGGAAGCGCAGCTCTCAGTGGAATAGCCAAATATGGAGTTGTTTGTAACAAACAAGACAGGGTGTCGGCGCCATCTTGTAATGGCGGTCCTGTCCGGCTCACTACAGTTCCCCCTTATTGTTTGTAAGCAATGAGCGCAGGACTAACGTCATCCAATCTGACCCCCACCTCATGATGTGTTGGTCGATCGAGGATGGAAGATATTTTCCATGGACACACCTTCCCCTGTGCAATGGGTATACTAGGAACCCCGGGGGTGCAAAGGCTGTGTCGCAGGAACCTACAACCACACACCTTCCCAAGTGCAATGGATCGACAGATCCCATGGGGTGCAAAGGCTGTGCAGGAGGGAAACCCTAAGCGTCTCTTAGTGCTGACAACCATATCTGGGGGAAGGAGCCACACTCCAGAGTAGCTAATGCCTGAGAGATTATAACTTTATCCCAATATAGCCTTATCCCTATTGGTCTGGGCTTGAAGGCAGCAAACCAACCACAGGCACAACACACGGCCACCCAGGCAGCTTGCCAAAAACATGCCCACGCAACTGAAAGCACAGGACCCTTTCTCTGTAAAGTTACGTGCTTCTCTTATAAGGTAAAAATCTGGGGAGAACTGTGGCATCATGCCGAACAGGCATCGCCTTTGGGAAGGCTGACAGGATTCCCCTTCAGTGCTCCACCTTCCACTGGATCCATGTCATCAGGGATGTCTGCAGGAACTTCCTCCAGAGACTCAGCCTCATCCTTAGGAACTTCCTTGATCATGCGTGTCAGTCAGCTCGGAACCCAAAGCGGAGCCTCTTGGCCCTGTGGAAAAACACATACAGCTCCCCTGGATCTTGCCAACACAAGATCCGGTCCATACCATTTGTTATCCAATACATCTTTCCACTTCACATATTCCTTTTGTTCCATAGGGCCTGCTGCATGCTTTTCAGCTGCTGCAGTACCCGACTCATTCAGGTTTAAAAAATTGAGTGTGAAGAGAGCAAGGGAGATTCTTTCCCTGGGGGAAGCGGATTCAGCTATTCCCCCTTTTTGTTTTTGTAGAATTTCTTTAATATTTCTGTTGGCTCTTTCCACAATACCTTGTCCTTGTGGATTGTATGGAAGACCTGTAATGTGGGTCACTTGGAGCTGTGCACAAAAGGCACGAAATCCATGGGAGGTATATGCCGGGCCATTGTCTGTCTTCAGGCGTAGGGGTTTTCCCCAGGCGGCCCAGGCCTCCAGGCAATGTGTTTTTACATGAGTTACCTTTTCTCCCGCTAGGGGCGTGGCATGAATAATGCCCGAAAAGGTATCCACTGATACATGTAAATATTTTAATTTGCCAAAATCAGGCAGATGGGTAACATCCATTTGCCACAACGCGTTAGGTTGCAGCCCTCTAGGGTTGACCCCAACATTAGGGGGGTATAAAAAGGTCACACATGAAGAACAGGCTTTAACTATTTCTCTGGCTATCTGTCTGGAAATATGAAATTTTTTTCTAAGGGTATTGGCAGGCACATGCCAAAGCTTATGAAAATCTCGTGCTAATTCTACAGGGTCCGAGACGACCAAAGCCATGGACCGGGTAAGGCAGTCAGCCAAATCATTGGCCTCAGACATGGGTCCTGGAAGCAAAGTATGAGCCCGAATATGTCCAATGAAAAAAGGATTATCTCTTTGTAAAATGCATGCTTGAATTTGACACAAAATATTGGAAACTGTACTTGAATTTCTAACAAAGGCAGCCACCTCCAATGAGGCAACAGCATTCACCACATATTTAGAATCTGAAAATAAATTGAAGGGTTCTGAAAATCTTTTAAAAACTTCCAGCACAGTCATACATTCCGTGACTTGTGGGGAATCAGGTCGAAAATCAAGCAAAATGGGATCCCTACCTTGAATTACTATGGCACCTTTGCCAGTTTTGGAGCCATCAGTAAAAACAGTCAAGGCCATATTAATGGGCTTTTTAAAGGTAACCTTAGGAAAATACACTAAGTTCCTTTCCACAAAATTTAATAGGGGATGTCTTGGATAATGATTATCAATAAGGTTAGGAAAAGCGCAAACCAAAACAGCCCATTCATTTACTGTAGCTGCCAATGTCTCCACCTGTCCCTTGGTATAGGGAATAATCAATTTATCTGGCATGGTAGCAAAAGATGTTAAACAATGTTTTATCCCCAATACCGCTTGAGAAGCAACCAACTCGGGATAATATTGAATGGTTTTGGTACCTGAAGAATTACCATGGATCCACCACAAGGGGCCATCTTGCCATAGCACCCCAGTAGGGTAATGTGCAGTTTTTTTTTTTTTTTTTTTTTTTTTTTGGTTTTTTTGAGACAGGGTTTCTCTGTGGTTTTGGAGCCTGTCCTGGAACTAGCTCTTGTAGACCAGGCTGGTCTCGAACTCACAGAGATCCGCCTGCCTCTGCCTCCCAAGTGCTGGGATTAAAGGCGTGCGCCACCACCGCCCGGCCTAATGTGCAGTTTTTAAGATGCATAAGAATATGGGCAAAGCAGGATCGACTCGGCACAATTGTGCCTTAGTCATTGCTTTCTCCACCTGTTTTAAAGCCTTTTCAGCCAAGGGGGTCAAAGTTCTGTTCGAATTAACATTTGGATCACCTTCCAAAATAGAAAACAAGGGCAACAACTTTGCCCGGGGGATGTTTAAATACCCCCTAATCCTCAAATGATGGGTGCGAATGGGAATCTTTTGAGGGGTCACCGTCAAAGGGGATATAACTGCCCCCAGAAATTTTATAGCAGTAGTCTGTTGGATCTTATCTGGTGCCAAGACCAGGCCCCAACATGTAGAAAAATGAAAATTAGATCTACATCCATCTCCATGTACAAAACTTAAGTTTAAATGAGCCAAAGGCCTCAGCATATAAAAATTATGTTGAACCTCACAGAGAAAAAATTTTGAAGCACATTTTGCCACATCTCAAACATAGCCTCAGTGGCACAAACATTGTGAGAAACCATAAATCTCCTGAACTGAGAAACTTTTGTATAACAAGGCTATATAGTGGGAAAAGATCTTTACTTATCATAAACCCATTTTAAAAATATATGAAGAACTCAGGAAATTAGTTATTAAAAAATTTTAATCCAATAAAATATTTGTTACAGACCTAAACTGAAAACTCTCAGCAGATGAGCTTAAAAATGACTGAGATACTTAAAAAATTTTCAAAACTAACAGATTACGACCTTGGGAGTGGTCCCAAGGCAACCACCTGTGGATTTTTTGGAATTTATGACCCTTTTGGACCACTGGGCAGTGGCCTCCTTTTTCAAAAATTCTTTTTTCTGGTACTCGGGGTTGAACTCCTCCCCCGCCAACCAAGGCCATGTGCGTGACCTCAGCAAGGATGGTCTCCCGCGAGCCATGCGGGGGACCGCGCCATCCCAAGACCCGAGTGAGAGTCTCCCCAGCACTGAGGGACCCTCATTCTGTCTATTTTTTAAAATTAGGCAAATATCTACCTCAAAACTTAGCAATACCCCTTTTTGGGCCTAAGTACAAAGTTGTTTAACCACAAGAACATGTGCTCAGCCTTGCTTGGAGGCTTGACTGAGCAGAGTGGCTGGGCCCGACCGCTTACCGAGGTTGTGCTGCCCTACTATGCCCTGAGGCCCACGCTGGGAGTGGCCTAGCGTTCTAGCCTGCCGGTCCTCAAGGCAGGTCCTGTGTTTGCAGCTTTGCATCTTGGAGCCGCAGCTGTTCACATTCTACAAAATCTGGAGGCCTTGGTAACTCGAACCAGAGGAATATAATTCCCTTCCTTAGCATATCTTGTTTAGCGGCTAGATCTCTACCAAGCCTATCATAGGATGACACATTAAGATTGCCAGAGGCGGCTTTCTCCAGCTCTTCCTCCTCCTGAGGGTCTAACTCCTCCTCAGACCGATCCAGGCCCGCAAATTCCTCGAGCACTGGATAGAGGGGACCTCCCCTCTTCTCATTAGCCTCTCTTTTAGAGAGGATTGTATCAGGATCCTTTTCTTTTACCTTTTTTCTTTCAGGCCTTTCCAAGTTTCCTCCCTTTGAATCTGAAAAACCGTTCTTGTGTTTAATCCGGGCCTTTCGCCCCTCTCTCGGAACGTCCACGTTGTTTCCCGCTCTGAGTTTGCAGCCGGATTTACGGCAGTGAAACCAGAGAAAGCAGGCTAGTACTAACACCACAAACGCCACGAACACGAGACCAAACATCCAAGAACCCACTCCCGCAAACAGCATACTTGGGGAGACTGAAATCAGCATACTGGGAGAAACTTACCGACGTCGCCACTCCGCGTGTTGAGTTCAGAATCCTCTTCGGCCCTTCGCCTGGCGACCGAAGTTCCCGGGTTTTCGGCACCAGTTGCGGCGGACTTCTTGACCGGTGACGGAAGAACGACCACCACACCAGGATTCCACTCAGAACACGCTTTACTGGAGTGCCCTTGATTGATGGGGGGCAAGGAACGAGGGGGCAGGAAAACGAGGGACAGGGAGCAAAGGGGCAGGGAGCACAGGGGAGAGGCAGCAGGAAGCGAAGGGGAGCAGGAAGCGAAGGGGAGAGAGAGCAGGAAGCGAAGGGAAGGGGGTACACTTAGGCAGCCGCTTAAATAGGGAATTGGCACACGGGTCGCCCTGTGATTGGCTGCCACCAACAGCTGACACCAGACCGCATCGGGATAGGCTCAAGAATCTACATCCACCGCGCATGCGGGAAGCTGGGAAGCGCAGCTCTCAGTGGAATAGCCAAATATGGAGTTGTTTGTAACAAACAAGACAGGGTGTCGGCGCCATCTTGTAATGGCGGTCCTGTCCGGCTCACTACATTATATCAATCTACTTCCAGAGACGATTATAAAGGGGAAGGGGGAACAAATAGCAAAGATGAGGAAATCAGCAAGGCTCTGAGTGACATTAACTTGTGCACAAGAGTCTTGATTTCATAGACAAAAGAAAGCTAAATTGTAATTGTAATGGGTGTAACATCGTGTTACATGTGGGCTGATGCTGGGCGGTGTGGTAGGTATATCGGTTGGAGTGGGTCATGGATCTACAGGCACTCTTGAGTCTTTCAATCTTCTTAGTGATATCAACTGGCAGTGAGGATGGACAAGCCAGGATGGATGTTTGAGGAAGATAAGAAGTCTGAGAAATCAACAGAACCTACATGATCTTGAACATAGTCGGTAAGTCGTTCTTGCTAGAATCCAACTGGAACTAAGTAGTGTTAGTCACAAAATAAGTAGCTAAAATCTTAAGCATTATTCATACAGAAAATAATTTAAGCAAAATTCATCCAGGAAAAAATATGAGCGTGTCTGAGCATATGGCTCTCATAAAGCCCAAATCCTTTTACAACTTAACACAGAAAAGTTGAGTTTCAACATGTTTGCTTTCTGTTGCGAAAAGCAGTTCACCTGAGCTACTGAGAGCTAGCAATTGGCCAGTTCCCTTTAACACTCTCTGCATTTTACTTTAGTTATTATTTAACAGCAGCGAGGCAAGTCCAGGGGAAGGGTCAGTTTGCAGTTTCTGTCAAGATAGAAACGAGATTTCTCTTTACTTTGTTTCTCCCACACCCCACCCACTCCACCCGAACTCCCAACCTCCAACCGCTCCCCACCACACCACTGCTGGCCCTAACTCTTTACTGTGACTAGTGAGGAAAACACAGTCTCTCCTGCTTCATGTTGGTGACACTAAATCAGGAGGCCATGGACCTTGTGACAGATTCAGTTGAGGATGTAAAAATCTAGAATATCACTTCCTCATAGGGAATTTGTAATTTTAGGTGTGTTTCAGTATAACCATAAAAATGAATAATTTTCCCTATGCCTAAAGAACTGAGTCATCTCCAGTTCTCCCATTCCTGTGGAAGTTAAAAGGAAAGAGACAGAGGGTCACAGATCATCTCACTTGGAGTATTTAGCATTTAAAAGAAGTGCCAAGGATTCCATAGACAGTAGCAGATCTCGGGGAGAAACGTGTCTACTCGGACTTGAGATAGATGATAAAATATGGATGATGGATAGGAAAGGAAGAAAATTACATGGATAAACCAAACTCTATGTTGAATATTCTTGGAATGCTTGCTGCTTTGACTCATCAGATGTTGATTTCACACGCAGAGCCCTTATTGTTTTTCTAATAAAAACAAGGAGGCTATGAGAGAGTTCTTCTTCAGTAATCAGCCATACTTCCAAAATACTCCTAAATTCTACGAGACTTCCTGCAGCTTCAGTCATGTGGACACATAAACAAAACTAAAGAGAAAAGAGTTGGGTTGTGTCCTAGAGCCCCACTGGGACAATGATATTCAGCCCACGTGGCATCAATTTACTAATGCAACCATGAAACTGATCACATTTTACACGAAAAGCATGTTTTCAAGAAATAAAATCTGAGATGTCAATCTTTCAAAGGAGGAAAATAGTAAGTTATATCCAACCACACACAGAAGACTTGGGTCCATTTGGACCATTTACTCAATTTTTAAAATAGGTTTGAAGGAGTAACTGAGGATCTGAATCATCTTTATCTTTGATACTGTAATTTGTCAATATTATCAAACTAACAAAATCTTAAGATACATAGAAATGAAGAAAAAGATTTATCACCCTGAACACTGCTTTATGAGTTAAAATTTGTAATGAGAAACACTAATCACATTTTGTTGGAGTTACAAAGATTGTTTAACTGTTGAGTGAATTTAGTCATACATGTATGTATATACTACTATATATTATAATACATATACTATATGTGCATATATAATATACAAATTATATTGTATTATAGTTATGTGAATATTACATATAACATGTATATGTTATATTATGTATTATAATATATAAATATATGCACTTATCTGACTGAATGAATAAGATTGATACATATAACTGAAATTAATACAAATGACACAGAATATATATATATATCGTATAGATTCTCTGTATAGTCTATAATGATTCATTAATTTTAGATGACAATGTCTAGACTTATTCCTGGCATATACTCTCCACCCATTCGTCAAGGCTACAAGCAATGTTTCTCTTTTCTTGCTCTGCATGTTCTATTTTAAGGTAGGGAAAAATTCAAGTTTCAGAGGACTTGAGCCATCAGAGATGGAGACTTGTGCCCTAAATTACAAGTAATAATTTTTAGGAAATATGTTGTTGCAGGATCTTATTCAGATTACCTGCGAGTAAGGAATTTGTGACAATAAGGGGCACTTCAAATGGTATAAAGGCTAGGCCAACCAGGTAAGCTTGTTCAGTGAATGAGGGTATTCTCTTCCTGGAAGTATTGATGGATCTGCTGGTGTTACTTTCGTGAGCTGCCTGACCTCTAGCTTCTGGTATGCAGGATATTCGAAAAAGATATATGTGTTTATTAAAGCTTAAGCTGGGCGTAGGACCAGGCCACATAAAAATCCCTGCTAAAGGGATAGCTATTCAATGTTGGACACATTACACAATCTTTCTAAAGCTGGCTTCTTTATCTTAAGGAATAAGATAAGTGCATAGAACAGAATTATGTTGCAAATTATGAGAAAAATAAACATTGTGATTCACAGCACATAGAAATGCATAATAAAATTTCAAAGAATGCGTAAATCCTTACTAGAATTCCTAGTGGTATTGAAATATGCAATGAACTGTGTTTGCCTTAACTAAACAAATTTTAAATGGCATGTGATTTTTAAGAAATTCTCCAAATTTATATTTGATTTTCATTAGTTTCACAGGGATTACTGGTGAACGTAGGGCATAATGAACCCAAACTGCCTATGGAAAATCAAAATACTTTGACGGAGGTCTATACAAGTGGAAGGGTTGGTAATTCCACACACCCATCTGAGGGTCAAATAGGATATAAAATAAATACACATATTCCACTATCTCTACTCTTTTCAATATTGTGCTCAAGGCCCTAGCTAGAGCAATTCTTTTTTTCTTCTTCTTCTATAGAGAGGGACACAGGAAATATGAAGAGGGAAATGGGAAAAGCAGAGGAGAGGTGGAGAGGGGCTTAGCTGGGGAAGAGAGAAGGAAAGCAACAGAAAGGGAGAGCAAGTTAGGGGGAAATAACCAACCCTAAGAGCATTTGCAAGTATTAAAATACTATAGGGAATTATATTTTGTCTTTACTTAACAGTTTCATATATGTAAACATATGCATATATATATATATATGTAAAGTTACACCGCTTGAGCTAAAAATGTTTCCCCCAAAGTCATAGACAATCCAGAGAAAACCTCAGGACCAAGCATAGTAAACATCCTTTTAGGTTCTTGGTCAAAGGAGTCCAAGAGACTTCTAAAACAATACAGGCTATTGACATGGTCCTTGGTCACTTTCCATAAATCGAAAGCAAGGCTCCATTACTGAAGATCCCACACACTTTCTTATAGAGGATTCGTAGGAATTGAAGTGACCTGAAAGATACCTCCTGAGGACAATCTCTCATAGTGCTGGAAGGAACTATGGAAATTGCCAATGGAGAAATGCAAGCAAAAGTCCTATTTCACTGTCATTGCTCTGAACCATCATGTCCAGCATGACAAGAACTCTAAAGGATGCAACAGCAACACTTACAACTTGAAGGTCTCCAGTAGCCATCAGTCCATAAGGACCATTCATTAAGAAGGAGTTCACGCCTGGTATTGTAAACCTAGCCCACTACCCATGGCTGGTGGACCAAAGACCATGGAAGAGAACCTATTATTTCCACTTTCCCAAACCATTATAATTTATAACTGCATCCCAAATACCTATCCTAATACCCAGAGGTAAGTGCAGTTCTCAATCCCATCAAAGCAGCTTCTTCATTTTGCAGCTGGAGACATATGTTCTAGAAAGACATAACTGGTCAAAATGCGGAGAAGAACTAACTGTGTGGTATCCAACACCAATTGCTAAACATACACCCAAAGGTTGAGGGAGCATCATACAAGAGTGAGCATAAAGATTGTGAGAGCCAGTGGGTTCAAGGCATCTGCTGAGAGATGTTTCTATATATGTCAAAGAAGCTGCACCCATGAAATCTTAACACTGTGGCACCTAAATGAGACTCGAAAAATGACACCGCCAATTGACTTGCCAGGGTAGATAGGGAAAGTATAACAAGGTCTTTTGGAAAAAGGATAGTTGGTCTTTTTCGGGGACAATTCCATTTATAGCTGGTCCAATTCCAAGCAGTCATTTCCAGCAACACTAAATGAATTTCCTAGGTTACATTTATGAATTTATATAAACAAATACATATGTAACAATTATATATATATATATATATATGTGTGTGTGTGTGTGTGTGTGTGTGTGTGTGTGTGTGTGTATGTTGCCATGATAGTTAAAGAATAAGACACTATGAGAAGTTTGAGACAGAGTGATGAAGGACAGAAAAGAGTTGAACAGAATATGGATGGAATTATGTAAATACACTGCTCATACAAAATCCTCCAAAAATAATTAATACATATAAAAAGAACAATAACCTATATTAATATACTGACAGTTAAAATAAAATATTAGAAAAACAGAAAAAAATTTATTTATAGTTGCAGCTTTAAGAGAGACTGGCCTTATTCACCTTTGAACTTTCCACCAAGTTCATGAATAGGTTGGGTCTGTATCAGTGGTTGTCAGTCTTCCTATGCTGTGATTCTTTAATACAGTTCCTCATGTTGCGGTGACTCCAAACATAAAGTTATTTCATTGCTACTTCAGAACTGTAATTTTGCTATGACTATGAAGCGTGATATAAATACATATGTTTTCCAGATCTTAGACACCCCCTGTGAAAGGGTAGTTTGAATGCCCAGAGGGGTCGTGACTTACAGTGGAGAACCACTGGCCTGTGAGAACCTGGGAAATTCTGAAGAGGACCATGTTAACAGTTGTCTTTCTCCTAACTCCTTTTTGCTTCAGTCATGTTGGGACATCTTTCTTGAAAGAACTGTGCCAAACTTGAAAATAACTAATTCTTCATGAAAGAAACCCTTCACCTTGAGCTTTATAGATTAAGTGAGATGCCTTCTGCCAGTTTTTTTCAACTCTCACATAGAGCAGCCAAGATACGTTTTCTCCTATGAAGAAATAACTTGGGTAGAAGGCCAGTGGTCTATCGTTGTTCTCTCAGTGAACATTGTAATGTCTTGTTTCTTAAATCAGTACACATGGTATTTTCATCTTTATAAAAATAATATTTTAAAAAATATATTAGTTACCCCTCACCATGAGAAATTTCTTAGAAAATTGTATAAAAATAAATATATAAAACTTTATTTATTGGAGAAATGCAAAGTATATGTAAACTTGCATCGCAAAATAAAGAATGACTGTCCACGTCTTCCCACACACCCAGCCAACATCATTTTCATTCCTAGAGATAACCAGATCACAAGCCAGGCAGCTTTACAGTGTATTGCTAGCTTGGCTGTTGTTGTATGGTTGTCTCTGTGAGTTTGCTGACACTAGGAGATTTAGTCATGCTCCAGCAGAACTGTGTGACCTGCACAACTCTGAGAACAGGGATACCTTCAGAGATGCACTTTCAATATGGACATTTGAAAATCTTATTTCATTTACATCAATATTTTTATGAATATTTATTTTGGTTATCCAAAATTAAGAATTGGAAAATGAGACCCCACTGATTCTAGTTTTTTGTCAGCAGCAGGTATCTCCATTCTCTTGATTCTCTTCTCTGGAAGTCACAGAACCGGTCAGAACCGGTATGAACAGAAATTTGTGGTGCTGACCTCCAAACAAGGCTCAAGGTTTCAGACTTCTCAACGTGCCAAGATTAAGTCTGATAAGGCAAAGGTAGCAGGGGCTTTAAAGTTAGAACTGAAATGGGATCCCACTCCTTCTTAATAAGCCAACGCCCAGCCTTGCCCCTCCACCTTAGCTTCCTGAAGTGAAAGCAGAGGTGTCTTGCACTGTTTCTCATCAGGGGCAACCATGTAATAGCTGTCATGAGCAAATGAATAAATGGGATGATAAGCAAACTGCTAATTTCTGCATAAAAACAATAAGTAATTTTAAAATGTCAAAGGACAGCAAATGAGGGATCATTTCAAATTGCCTTCATTTATATAACTGAGCAAAAATTGTGAGCTTATCTATAAATACATTCCTCAAAGAGTGGAATATGTGAGCAAAAAGAGCTATGCAATTACAAGTTCATACACATAAAACAGTCCTGAAAATATGTGTGACTTGCTTAAATTCTGAATTGTCATGAATAAGAACGTCTTTTATCCTTACACCCTGGGTGTGTGTACCTTTGGCATGCATTGTCTTTTCCAATGTGATTTTTTAAAACTTCGTATTATTTTGATCTACATCTTTTGTATAGTTTTGAGACAATATCCTTCTATGGCTGGCCCAGAACTGTTGGCAGTCCTCCTGACTCAGCTTCCCAGAGTGCAGGGATTACAGGCATAAGCCACGATGCATGGCTCGATTTTCAGTTCTTTAACAATGAATGCATTTCAATATCTTTTCATATGTTTATAATTATTATTATGTTCTATTAATTTTATGTTCCTAACTATATAATAGGTTATAATAAATGAATTTGCCATTTATCTCATGTAAATGTTTTAATTTTGAGAAGAATATTCTGCAACCCAAGCTTTGATCAAAAGGAAAGATTCTAAATTTGGGATTCCTGCTAAGAAGAACAAAGTTACAATAGAGACCATGATCTTATGGTGGGAGTTGTGGTAATTTGAAAGAACATGACCCCCAAAGGGAGTGGCACTATTAGGAGGTGTACGCTTATTGGAGGCAGTGTGTCACTGTGGGGGCAGACTTTGAGGTCTCTTTTGCTCAAGCTTCCCTCAGTGTGACTTTTAGTCAACTTCCTGTTGTCTGCAAGATGTAGGACTTCCGGCTCCATCAACATGTCTGACTGCGTGCTACCATGCTCCCCACCATGATGATAATAAACTGAACCTCTGAAACTATAAGCTAGCTCCAATGTTTTCCTTATGAAAGTTGCTATAGTCATGGTGTCTCTCCATAGCAATAAAAACACAAAGACAGGAACCATCAAAGAGAATACCACAATAGAAGAATGTGTGGGGAAAACTCATCAGTAAAACCCTATTCATATAATAAGAAAATAGTGTCTGATTTGTGTTTCCGTGCCAATTTTCAATAACAAGTTTACTAATACTGCTTTTTCTGTAAATTTATTTTCAAAGAGTAACCTATATCACAAAAATCAGACTCTAAGTTCTGTTTTGATAGTTTTCAGTTTGGAGTCAATATTCATCATGCATACGATATGCAAGTGTGGTTTTAATAGATTATTCCCTCTTCTGTGAATCATGAACACAAGCCTCATGTTTGATATATGTCCAGTGAACCCTTAGATAAGGCAAGATTTATTTCCATTTTTTACTAAAAGTAATCTCAGGAAAGTAGGAATTGCAAGTAATTTTCAGATCTTGTGTTCGTTTGGACTACTGCTTATCTGGGTAGAGTTTGCTCAAAACTTGGATCTCATAATTCCACAGGAACTATGAATTCAAATAAATATCTAAATATAAAATGTTCAAATGTAAGATACCATTAAAGTGAAAATTATAGCACTTTTGAGCCAAAAGTTTCTATGGAAATGTGTGTGTGTGTGTGTGTGTGTGTGTGTGTGTGTGTGTGTGTTAGTACTGGAGATTGAACTCAGAGCCTTGTAAAATTCTCTACCAATGAACTATATCTTCAGCTCTCTCTCTCTCTTCTTTCTTTCCTATCATTTTGTGGATGCATGATATGTGTGTATTGTGTGTTCCTGTGTATGAGTATGAGCATGCGTGTACCATGATTTACATATGGAAATCAGAAGACAACTTTAGATGTTGGTTCATATCTTTCCCCTTACACCAAATTTCTGGTGATTCCTTATCTGTCTCCCATTCTCACCATATGAGTGCTGTGACTGATGTGTGCTTCTATGGAGAGGGAAGGAGAAGGAGGAGGAAAAGAAAGAGGAGAAGAAGAGAGAGAGTTGTTGCTGTTGTTATTTTATTTTATTTTGCTGTCCTGTTTCCTCATCTGTTTTGCTTACTTATCCTTTGGCTTAATAGATATTTCCAGAAGCCACCTCAAATACTCTTTAAGGAACATATGAGATAAAGAAACATTAAACAGGTAAGAAATGTAAATTTTAACAAGATAAGAATGTGGATAGATTGAAAACTCCAGCACCATGTTTGTTTTGGAAAATACCAATTAACAGAAATAAAGTAATTGTCATGCCTCAACGATCATGTCTTATCTATTATATAAACATTTACTAACTAATATTTACAGTGAGTTAAGAAAAAGGAATGCATCATTTCACATTATAGAATGTATGTTTCTAGAATGTTGTGAGTCAGATTATTGTAAGCTCTTTGCATAAGTGCTTGTGGAAGATCTAGTTTTGGTTCTCCACAAACTTGCATCCTGACTCTCGCTGTGGCTGGACTAGACTATATTCCACCAGCAATGTGTAAGGATTTCCTGCTGAGCACAGTCTCTCAGTGTTTGCTGCTGTGTCCATAATGACTGCCATTCTTATGGGGGTGAGATAGATTTACAACGCAGTTTTAATTAATATTTTTCATATGGTTAGTGATGTTGAACTTCCCTTCAAGTGATTATGGGCCCCTTGTACTTTGTCTTTGGATGCTATCTGCTCTAATGTTCTACGTTGCAGAATGAACCTAAGTGTCCCTTAGCAGATAAACCGAAGTGTAATACCCAGCAACCAGCACCCACATGGTGTCTCAAAACTTTCTGGAACTCCAGTCCCAGGGGATCCAGTGTTCTCTTCAGGCCTCTGAATTCCTGCATGCGTATGTGGTACACAGGCATACATGCCAGCAAAGCACCCAAACACATAATAAAATAGATTAAATATATCTTTTAAAAGATATCACCATTTCAAAGAGTAAGTTGTCTCCACCTTACAACTAATTAAGGAAGCACACAGGCCACGGGCCTAGAGAAGGTAGTATTGTATGGCAAATCCTCTGCCTCCTCGATTTAGTCACTGTAAGGGTTTTGTCAGCCAGGTTTAACAGCAGTTCATCTGTCTGC
Organism: Microtus pennsylvanicus; assembly: GCF_037038515.1. Classification (NCBI taxonomy): domain Eukaryota; kingdom Metazoa; phylum Chordata; class Mammalia; order Rodentia; family Cricetidae; genus Microtus; species Microtus pennsylvanicus. The sequence goes on from NC_134584.1 coordinate 32,292,748, forward strand.
CTGACTTTTCCAGGCTTCATTGGGCAGACAGCAAGTAGGCAGGACTCTTCCTTCAGTGCTCGAAGAGTTCAGTGTTCCTCCTCGTGGACATCTGTAATAGCTTGAACCAAGTTCAAGTTGAGACTGGATTTAGTCATTGGAAATAGGCCTTTTTTTGTATAATAAATTTATATTGGTTAAAATAGAATTAATAACAATGCTATTTTCAATATTCAGTAGAAAGAAATATGGCAGCCTGTCTTATTATTGTGATTTTCAACAAAATCAAGTTTAGGGAGGGTGCTAAACCCATTTAGAAAATACAGGAGAAGTCCTAAGACAGCAGCTCTTTCCTTAGTGATGTTAGGAAGTCACTTCCTTGGAACCTGCCATGCAGTTGGTATACTTGTTATTTTAAAACACAGGTTCAACTCATTTCATACTCTCTCATAGATAACGTCAATGTAATGAGGCATTAAAAAAACAAGTTAAATTTTCCTCACCACCAGACTTTAAATTCAGAAATGCTAGGTCTTTTACAAGTGTTTCATAATATGCTTTGCAAATAATATCATTATGAATTTTAAGTTTAATAACAATAATTAAACTTGCTTATTGCTATATTTGTAGTTGCAAATGGTCAATAATTGTCTATGAATCTTCCAAAGGTTCTTGGAAAGTAAAATTTTTGTACAGAGAAAACGTGAATAAACTAAGCATTTTCTTTATATAAGACATATTTTGACAGCATAATTACTGGCGTCTTCATACATCAAGTTGTATTAGCACACAATCCAAGTCAGTGACTGTTGGTACCATGAACTTCATAGGAAATAGGTCTTTATATCTAATTTCTGTGACAGGAAGCAATCACCAGAGCCTGTCTCATTCCTGGTCAGATTTCTTCCTCATTTACATTCTCTCATGCTCTTATTTTCTCATGCCTTTTGAAAAATAAAGAGGGTAAAGGCGAAAACCAAATAATATGTGAAGAGAAGAAACAAAGGGTTGGAATGGAAAAGGGAAGAAAAAATAGTGAGCTCTGTGTTCCAGAAGGACTTTTGGAGTGCAGGCTGAGTGGCGGGTGCCAACGTTAGACCTTGGGTTCTGCTGTATCTTCCAGACCCCTGACCTCTGCCCTTTCCATTGTTCCATGGCACCTAGAGAGATGCTCACCATCCCCCTCTGTCTTGTGATGACACAAATAGAACTGAATTGATAATAGAAATAGCATCCTCAGGAGTTATAAAATCTCGAGGGGACAGCAGGGTGGAGGAGCGGGCTAGTGAGTCAAATAAAGCGTGGAACGGCCTGCATGCATTTGACTTGGAGAAGAGATAAATGGCAGTGTCCCAGGACCTTAAACTTCTAATATTTTCCCTATAAGCTTTTAGAGTCAAAACTATATATACATAATAAAATGGCAGATGATGGCTAAAGGACTTTAAATAAATAACACAGTCACAAAATGGAATGAACTTCCCAGTGGAGAAGCTAATGAGTTCCTCATTGGTATAATTGCCCAGACAGAAGCTAGATGTTTGTCTATGAGATGTTTTTAAATAGGTTTTTCCCCCATTTTAACAGGCAGAAATGGTAAATTGTTTCCCATTTTTAAAAAAAATCTCTATGCTTAAATGCTAGAATGACTTTAAGGGGAATATCCATTCATGAATCTTTTTTTGAAATCTTTCGTTTAATCTCCCCATGAGGCTGCTAGATGTAGTCTGGTTTATTCTAGGTTCAGAACCTTCCTGCAGGTGGCTCCAAGTCCACCAAAGCCATCAGTATGGTGTGATGTAGGAGATGTCATCTGTCTATGTGTTATTTTCATTGGTTAACAAAGAAACTGCCTTGGTCTTTTGATAGGCCAGCCCTTAGGTGGGTGAAGTAGACAGAACAGAATTCTGGGAGGAAGAACGCAGAGTCAGGCAGATGCCATGACTCTCCTCTCTGAGATGGACGCTGGTTAGACTCATGCCGGTAAGCCACAGTCAAGTGGCAATACAGATATTAGAAATGGGCTAGATCAATATGTGAGAGTTAGCCAATAAGGGACTGGAGATAATGGGCTAGGCAGTGTTTAAATGAATACAATTTGTGTGTTGTTATTTCGGGTGTTAAGCTAGCCATGAGGGAGCTGGCGGGATGAAAAGCAGGCCTGCTCGCCTCATCACTACAATGGTGTATTTCTGTTAGCTATTATGAGCTCTGGGTAGAAATGCCTACTTTTAAAACGTCTTCATTAAATGGTGGTTTGGAGCTTAAGCCTGGCTCTGACCCCGCCTCAAGTTCTGGAGAACTAGGAAAATGGTGACGCTTCACACTCAGAGTCTGTTAGTAGACAGACATCAATAAAGCCTTCAACCGATCAATGGGGTCCATACACATCCCATTTTTTAAAGTTTATTTATTAAATGTTTATTTTTTAAGTGCTAATCTCATCTTTAAAATTTCTTCACAGGAGTGTCTTGTAAAACGTTTGAGCGAATATCTTGGTACCACTACCAAGCCAGTGTGACACATGAAATCACCTAATCACAGACCTCAGGATAACAATGTGCATGATCTTAGGTAGCAGTCCTCTCATTCCCTAAGGAACTGAGTCACCGGGAGATCGATAAGCAGCTTACCAAGACCACAGATGAGCCACACAGGCCCCAGTGCTCCTAAGCAACGCTCGTTTTTTCTTTAAGTACTAGTGCTGCTTTGGGAGTTTTAGTTTCTTTCTTTTGGTTTGATAAAGAGCATTGGTACTTTACAGAGGAACAGAATGACCAAAGTAAAATCCTAGTCCCTGATAGCTGCAGGTTTTGGAAATTTATAATGTGCAGCTGTGTAATTGAGGAGATAACAAACTGACCCAGTTACCTGAATTTGAATGAAGCTGCACTGAATTCTAACTGCTTCCACTCTCTTCAAATTAGAATGGTATTTTTGGTTAAGCTATCTGTGGTGGAGATAAGGAAGAGGGTGGCAGAAGTTACACTGTAATGAAGTATAATAGCTTTGTCATGATAGCAGTCATTGACAAGGCATTAATTTGAGTAAAGATAAGGGAGCTTGCAAACATTTAGAGAAGGGTCTTTACAGCTAAAGAAATAACAAGATGATTTATAAGTTAAGAGTTTATAAGTCAAGATATGTTGAAGAATGAGCAGAGTCCAGTGTGACTGGAGCAAACTGGGTCCAGGGAGGACTAGTGGGGATGAGGAGCAAACTGAGTCCAGGGAGGACTAGTGGGGATGAGGAGCAAACTGAGTCCAGGGAGGACTAGTTGGGGATGAGGAGCAAACTGAGTCCAGGGAGGACTAGTTGGGGATGAGGAGCAAACTGAGTCCAGGGAGGACTAGTTGGGGATGAGGAGCAAACTGAGTCCAGGGAGGACTAGTGGGGATGAGGAGCAAACTAAGTCCAAGGAAGACTAGTGGGGATGAGGAGCAAACTGAGTCCAGGGAGGACTAGTGGGGATGAGGAGCAAACTGAGTCCAGGGAGGACTAGTGGGGTTGAGGAGCAAACTGAGTCCAAGGAAGACTAGTGGGGATGAGGAGCAAACTGAGTCCAGGGAGGACTAGTGGGGATGAGGAGCAAACTGAGTCCAGGGAGGACTAGTGGGGATGAGGAGCAAACTGAGTCCAGGGAGGACTAGTGGGGTTGAGGAGCAAACTGAGTCCAAGGAAGACTAGTGGGGATGAGGAGCAAACTGAGTCCAGGGAGGACTAGTGGGGATGAGGAGCAAACTGAGTCCAGGGAGGACTAGTGGGGATGAGGAGCAAACTGAGTCCAGGGAGGACTAGTGGGGATGAGGAGCAAACTGAGTCCAGGGAGGACTAGTGGGATGAGGGAGAGCAGAAGTGCACAGCCCAGAATCTTATGTGTCATTTCTATTTGTGTATTTGTTCAAATAGGGACTCATGGGGTAAAGGGATGGCATGACTTTGTTTTTAAAAGAATTTCATTTTAGATTAGACTGTATTCAGACCATTCTTTGGGTCAAGACCATTAGTAGTGAGAAGAGGAAGAACTGTTGAATCACAAAGAGTCTATAAATACTGCAGCAATAGAGGTAAGGTTCTGATGTTTCAAGCTAATTGCTTCTTAACTCCTCTAAGAAGTAATAGATGTTAAGTGTGGAGACAGGCATATGGCAAGGATGACCACAGCGGACTGTGATCTCCATAACTAGGTAGCAGTTACTGTCTATTGAAAGGGTGACTGCGATCGGAGCACAGCCAGGGAGAAGGAACCAGACTGATGCCTTGAATATAATTGGTGTTGAGGTGGCCATAAGAAACCCCTCTAACAACGGCTTATTGTTGGCCTGGAGATCTGTGGACAGACGAAGGTTTGGGAGTTGAAGAGGATCCATCCATCACGGTGGGGAAGGTGGGCTCCAGAAGAGCAGAGCATCTGGTCAGATTGTGCCCACAGTCGGGAAGCAGAGAGAGAAGAGCACTGGCGCTCAGTTCCTTTTCTCCTTTTTCCTCGGCCCGAGCTCTTAGCCCTTGCATGATGCTGCCCGTCTCAGTAAACCCAATCTAGAAAGTTCCTCACAAGATGCCTAGAGGTTTGTCTCCCAGATGATGCTAAACCCAGTCAAGCTACATCCCAACCTGTTTCTTTAATATCATACATAAGCCAGTGTGCCTTTGCCTATGAATAATGACACTTCTATCAAACACAGAGTGTAATGTAAAGAACTCTGCTTCCAAGTCTCACAGGATGGAGGCTGCAGCCGAAGCCAGGGCAACACGAGGACCAGCCTCCTTTGTTTAAGGATGACCTTGGAATCACCTTGGAGCACGATCAGAACTTGGAAAATCGAGTTTTCTCTGGGCTTGGAGAGAAGAGGAGAGAGCACAGATAGGAGATAGGCTGGGGCTGCCAGAATCCAAAGTGCATTCATGGATGGTCACCTCAGACAGAGTGAAGTCTGCGTGTGAGGCCTGCCTGGTCTCCATTCCCATCAGTACTGCCCTTTCAGCCAGCTTGGCACACACAGACCACCCAGCAGGCATGAATTTCGCTTGACCTCATGGTTTCCTTTCTCAGGTTTCTCTATGTGGGCAACTCCCCCTTTAAGAGTCCCAGAGTCAGTGAGCGCCACCACTGCTAAGTCAAAGCAATGAAACCAGAAATGGAAGGATTGAGGGAATCTTAGCGAAAGCCTGCTTGTGAAACAGAACTGGTTCAAGGCCACTAGGCATCCCACCCCCTACTCCTGATTGGAACAGCGACGGAACACCATTTCCAGGAACTTCCCCTCTTTCTGTATTCTAGAACCATAACTTAGCCAGGACACAACTGAGGCTCCTGGGAAGGATGCAAAGGAAAAAAGTTTTCAATTGTATGATTCCTTTGGTCCTGTGTTCCTAGGTTTTCACCCCACCCGTCACCTTAATGTGGATTGGGTATTTTGTTCTTTTGCAGGGCTTAAGTGTTTAACTGTGACTTTGGGTCTGAAAGCAATGTGAAAAAGGGAGAGGGAGAGAGAGAGAGAGAGAGAGAGAGAGAGAGAGAGAGAGAGAGAGACCCTTTGTAAGCTGAAACTGTAAGAAGGTTATAGATAAACGGGGTTATAACAAGCTGTCAGTACAAAGTAAACAGCAGAAAGATCGCATGACCAGTCGGTCCTGCAGATAGGAGGCAGCCCCACAGCCCTGGGCTGGACTTTTGTACTTTCATTCTCTGCCTAGAGAAGTGAGTGGTAACTGGCCGTGTGTTGTTCCGTGAAAATACTGATGTACCACTCTGACTTTGGGAAGTGTTTCGACAACCTCTGTCTTAGTTAATTTTTCCAACAGAATAGAAATGTGTCTGGTAGATGAACTATACCCAGCAGTGGGTAGTTAAAACTCGTGCCCTAGGTCACACACAAGGACGCATCTCAGAGTGGGCCTTAGTCCCCCTCTGGACTCTAGATAGTCCTTTGCAAATATGCATGCATTCCCCCTAAGTTATCTACAGTGTCTCCATTTTTTAACCTCTCGGATAGGGAAGGTCCTTATTACTGTGTCCCAGAGAGCAGAAGCATGAAACTCGGGGCCAACTGACTAACGCCTGGTGGACTCAACACACTTTCCAAAGTGTCTTCTTGCGGTGCCTGCAGGAGATGCACTCCTCTGCGAGTGTTCTTTGAATGTATAGCCTCAACTTGGGGACTGCTAGGTTCTGCCTTCTTTCGGAGAACTCCGTGGGTGGAGAGGTGGGAAGTCTCCCGCAACTACCAATATTTTCCTCTAGGAGGAGCCCCGCCGCCCAGCGGAGAGTGACACGCACCAACTCCTAACTCCTTGCCAGAAAGCTTCATCCCAGCCCCGCGGAATGAGTAGCGGGGGCGGCGCTCGACCTCCCCGCAGCAGCGGGTCCAGAGCCGGCTGCTCTCAACTCCCGCTGCAGGTCGCTTGGGCAGCCTGTAACCGGGCAGCGGCGGCCCCTCGCTGAACCCAAGGCCAGCGGCCTTTTCCCACCCCTCCCCTCCCTCCCTCTCCTCTCCCCTCCTCCCTTCCCGTTTCACCCCGCCCCCTTCCTCCTCCCCAAGCCTGACAGCCCACGAGCTGCCAAGCAGGGCGCAGCCATGGGAAGAGGAGGCGGTCTAGGGAGCGGCGGCACCGGCAGAGGCGGCTGCTACAGCGGCGGTGGCGGCGGCGACGGCTGCTGCTGAGCCCCGGCGGCCGCGGGGACCCCGGGCTGGGGTCACGCTGGCCTGAGGCCTCGGCGCCGGCGGCCCCCACGCGGACGCGAACCCGCGCGCTCTGTCTCCTGAGGCGAAACTCCAAGGTACTGGAGGGGGACTTCGGGGGAGTCCAGCTCCTATTTCCCCCACTTTGTGCCAGGAGACCTGGGTGTAGACCTGGGCATGCCAACTGCTTATGAAAATGGGATCACTTTTACGTATTTGCCTGGATAATTTTTCATGAGTTTGAGGTGGGCTATATTCCCCTTCTCAAAAGTTGTTTTTGCTGATGGGTTGGTGTAACCCGATCCATGTCCTGAAGTAAGTGTGTGTGTGTGTGTGTGTGTGTGTGTGTGTGTGTGTGTGTGTGTGTGTGTGTTTGCTCTTGGTGCTGTGTGAAGCTGAAAGTTGATGGGGGCGACAAGGAATTGGGCGAACCATACCCACCTGGCTCCTGCTCCCACCAGGGTGTGAGGTGCAAAGAGGGGTTTCCTCCTAAGACAGTTTTGTTACTCTTAAAAGTTTCGTGAATGTATTTGCTTGTCATCGTCAGCCTGTCAAGCTGGGGCAGGAACTGTACAGGCGGCTGGTGCTGTCTGAAGCGATTCCGTGGGTGGAGAGACCAGAGGGACTCTAGAGGGGTGGGCTGTGAGCGCGCGACCCCTGCAGCGCGCCGCCTTTGCAAGATTGTGCAGGCTGCAAGCTGCACGCTGGCAGCAGAGGAGCTGGGGTCAGTAGAGTCACGTCACCGCCACCAGTCTCCATGAACTGGGGTGGGTGGAAATTGTGGCAAGCCCAACTGTCCCAGCTCTGGACACACTCGTGGTTATGAAATCAACCAGGCTCAAAGTTCTGATAGAACTGCAGAGTCGTGAGCGCTAAGCGGGTGAGCGGGGTAGGTGCCTGCCTGAAGAGGGTGGGAGGGGGACTGGGTACTTGCAGTGGGTTCAGGACAGGGCTACAGGGCTAGTCACTTGTGGGTGCATGGGAAAAACTATTTCTGGGCAAGGACTTTATATATAGCACCGGGAAGTATGTCTGCAGGGCTTCGGAGTCTGGCTCTGGTATGTGTGCTGAAGGAGGGTGCAGTATGCATGCATGTGCTGCGTGTTTATGGGCACGTGTGGGGGAGTGCCCTGGAAGGTGTGTTGGCCTCCTGAGCCAGGATGTGGGGAAGGAGAAAGAAACCATAGAGGAGCAGCCTGCTGTTGGTACCTCCAGGAGATCTTGGAGGGACAGAGAAAGGTAGTGGGAAGCAAGAGGGCTGGGAAGAGGAAGCAGATCCTGAATGGGAATACATTTCCTGGACTTTAAAACTCTCTAAATCACCTGCTTTCGAGGGTCTGAGGACTAGAAAGGGTGGTTTCTGGAGCTGTCGGGACAGCATTGGAGCTTATAGGAGATTACTGTAGTTACTTACAGAACTGGAAGAGGAGGGCAGATTCGCTGTGGATCTGTGTGTCTCCCAGTGTGCAGCTGTTTGCTCCCAGGGGATAAGCAGTCTTAGGAGTGTTTACCTCTCAACTCCAGGGGCTGTGGTTGAGACAGCGCTTATCTCTTCCTGCAGAAATTGGATGTGTGCTAGCAACTGGTGCTCCAAGCCGCTTTTCTATAAAGATCAATCGAGGTGTCTCTTTATTCTTGAAATGACAGTTACTGGATGCGCTGCAAGAATGCATGTTAGCAAAGAGACCCCTGGCAAATAATATCTGTAGCTTAAAAAGCCCAAGCCAGCATTCATCACCTTCTTCCACCCTTATAAACTTTTGGTTTCATATTAGTCTAGAGAAGATTGGTCAATCAACACTCAATGACACTTCTATTTCTTTGGGGAGCAAATAGATCACAGTGAAATTGTAGCTTTGGTCTCCTGAATACCATGGGAAGCCAGTGCTTACTGAGCAGAGGTGTGAAGTGAAAGTCTGTAAAGGCAATGATAAAGCGATGACATTAGGGCATGTTTTTTTTTTTCAAAGTGAGCCTAACTTCTCCTGGTAAATATTTGCTCTAGTCGGGGTCTGCGGCCGTGTTTTGATTATTAGTTTTTAAACAGCAGACTACACCCCATAAACCACTTTCAAATGGACACGACAGGCCTTGACTGTGCTATCTCTGGCGCCTGTTTTAACAGATGTTTACGGTGCTTGGTAACCTATGGGACTGTCATGTGGAGTGTCTCGTTAGCTCAGGACATAATGTTTATAGCACAATGTAATAAATGAAGCTACAGTTGCAGCCTGCTTCTGCCAAGTGCATGAAACACCCCCTTGTGGAAACAAATCTTGAAGTCGTTCCAACTTGGCCAGCCTTTTTGGCTATCTGCTAGTAAGCATTGTTAATGTACAGATAAATCTGAGCGATACAGGAAGAATGTGGAACAGCAGACTGTTTAGCTTAGAAAAAGGCATGGGCTCTATTTGTAAAACTCTGCTAACCTGAGGATTAAGCATTTTTTGCTCTTTCCACCAGCAGATGCCGTGATTTGGGGGTCATTTGCTTTGCACTCAGTCTAAGCCAAAGACCAAGAAGTGATGCGTGATTGCTCTTAAGGACTAAAGTTTTAAATGTTAATAATAGAAATACTTCTGCTTCTTGGAGTGTGGCTACACAAACTTATACCTTTTTCTGTATAAAGGAAGGCTGGGTGTAGCACAGAAAGACAGAAAGAGCACCTAGCATGCATAAGGCCTTAGGATCAATCTGCAGCATGAGATGTGGGTAACTACCCTAACATAATAATGACCTGAATAATATGAGCACTTATATCATGAGTTGGTGAGAATTGGGGCTTGATAAGAATGTAGTCAACCCCTCAGCCCGTTGTATAAGCAGAGAAGAAGGTCCTGATTAGAAAGTCATTTTTTTCCCCATCTGGAACAGCCATAGCGACAATATTAGAAGAAGTAATTTAGCTGCTTAGCTTGGTGACTTTTTAACAGGTAACTTTATGTAGTGTGTAAATCTCCACTTCAATATCTAGTCTATTCAATATCTCATTTATCCTGGAAATAATGAATTGAAACCTCACTTTCTTACTCCCCACTCTATTCTAGAACTTTCTTTGAAGAATATAAAAAAATTCAGCCTTGTACGAAATCAACTTATTTTTAAAAAAAATCTCCTTGCTTATACATAAATTGAATATTTAAATTGAATAATTAAAGATTATACTAATCTTTCCTCCTGTCTCATAGAGATCTTTCTATATTTGAAAGTCCTTTGTTCTTTATTCCTAAATTCTTTTTGCCTGTTCTAGGGGTCTTTCTTAACCACCACTGCACCTTATATTTCTCTGCCATGAACAATATGCCTTGAGTTCCCCATTCTCTCTGCCCCTAACTAATACATATTGCCTAAAACACAAATAAGGAATTCTTGGTTCTTTATCTGTAAAGACAACTTAATGTTAATGGTGTTTTTAGTTGCCTCATTACACTATTGGCTAATCTCAAACCTGTAAGGAAAATAACAGCATGTTCTTTTCAGATTACTATTTATCTACAGTCAATGTTGTAATAGTTCCGTGTGTTTTTTCAAGCCTGAACTTGCTATAAATCCTTACAAAGTGCAATAGTGGAGATAAACCTAATTTTATATGCTATGTAGATAGCTCCTTAACTTTTTTCTCCCAATCAAAGAATGCCTACCAAGAAAATTACAGGACTAGAATTTTCTAAAGATAAGCAAGGTACAGCTACGTGTTGCAGACAGGTTACGACTATGGTGTATTTCTTTCACGGACCTTATTGTATCTGCTTTCATGAGGATGAGTCATAGTGGCAATCAAACATTTATTGAAGGCTTGTTCAGTGTGTGCCATCTGGCCTCAAATGAGGTGAAAGTACATCAGACAGAAATGCTTCCTTTGGCGGCTGGGATTTGAGATGCAAGTAGAGGACATGACTAAACCAACAACCTGCTTTTTACTCAGGAGGTAAATGGTTTGCTAATGTCGCAGGCAGTTCTAAGTGCTCGGTTCCCATTAGAAGGTATGGTCCAGCACCTGTTTGAAATTAGGTCCCCATATCCTGCAGCATGTCTAGCTGGGAAGTAGAATTATGTTCTGCCACTCGTGATTTATGAGGCCTAAACTACCGTGATGAGAGATAGGAAAGCTGGCTTGCATGTGGAAAGGGTGTGGTTAAAAAAGCAAACCCTTTAGGGCTCATTGACTGGGACTTTACCACTTATATGCTCATCAGTTCCCCTGGAACTTATTATTTTCCTCTAAGAAAACAATAATGCCTACCTTGTACTTCCTGTGAAGTCAACACCTACTTGTTGTGACTGGTTTGATGTCTGGGGCTTCTTAACAAATTGTGAATTCTCCTTGCTCCCTGCTCAGAATTGGCCACAATAGTATCTATGGGGATTGTTCATGGTGCATGATAATGCTATCATTTTTTAGATTAATATGATTCTGATACACTTGGGTCCAAGTTAAAATGGCATCCGGACAAGAAGTTTGTGATGTGGGAGGTCCTTCTGCATATGTGTTGATTTTATTGGTTGATGAATAAAGAAACTACTTTAGCCTATGGCAGGGCAGAATAAAGCCAGGCAGAAGGAGATATAGACAGAGAGTAGGCAGTGTCAAGGAGACGCCATGTAGCTGCTGAAGGAGACATATGCCAGAATCTTACTGGTGGGCCACAGCCTCGTGGTGATATATAAACCAATAGAAATGGGTTAAGATGTAGAAGTTACTTAATAAGAAGCCTGAGCAATGGGCCAAACAGTGTTGTAATTAATATAGTTTCTGTGTGATTATTTGGGCCTGGGAGGCTGGGAAACCAATGCGCAGTCTCTGATGACAAGATTGTATGTATGTTAGGAACACAGCAGAGGTGGTACGAAATTGCTTGAAAAGAAAAAGCCCATTACACACTGGAACATATAAAGATTTTTGCAAACTGAAGGTGTATGAACCTTCCAGGAGAGAACAACCTACAGTGCTATACATGCAAGCTTCATACAATAATCATTTAGTTGTCTCTTCACTAGTCTTGAAAATAAAACAAATATTTTAAATAGTTTTTCATTCAAAAATCTTAAAAGAGACTTTTTTTATTCCTCTAGTGTACAGAAGACTTATGATAATTCCTTGGTCCAAAGAAAAATCCTTAATATTTTGCTTGAAAAATGTGCTCATTAAGAATTGTGTCCACATTTCCCTCCTAGTGTTATCACTGCAAGGAAAAGTCAAATGCAGCCATTGCAAGTAGAGTCATAAGCAGGCCTCTCCCTTGCTTACAGCTTGTATGATACCTGATCTGTAAGCCTATCTGGACTTCAATGGTGGTGGAGAGAAACTCAGACTTCAATTTTGTTTTTTATTTGTTAGAAAGTCAACTTTGTTCTTGGGTAGTATGATGGCCCAGGATCCCATTTTATCCTGTCAGTTGCCTTTTGGTACACCTTCAAATGATGTGCTTTTTAGCCTGGAAAACTCCAATTTGGAAAAATGAAGTGGAAAAAAAAACCTGCCTGGTAAAGGATATATGAATGATAAATTGTGAAAAGATCACAGAAAATAAAGGCTCTTTAGTATCTCTTTGCCACAACGACAGAGGAAATTGTCAGAAGCCCTGAGTAGGGTGATAATAGGTTAGAAAAATATGTCGTGCTGATATTGAGCAAATAAGAATGATTAAAACAAGAAGCCAGAGGATGAAGAGGAATGGCATATTAGCAGTGTAGTAGCTTATCTCTCTTACAGATGTCGCCCAAGTGATATCTTAGTTTACATGTGTTGATGGCTTTGCCTTAGTAGTAGGAAGACATATTGGACAATGAAAGTGTTAACAAGAGACTTGGGGAGAGTCTGGGGGCAAAGAGATGTAGATAATGATGATAACTGGCATCTAAACATGGAATGAAATTTTGTTTGAGTTCCTTAGTTGAATCATGGCACTTGATAACAAGCATCCCAGAAAGAATCCTATCCAGCCTTTGAAACATCCCCAACTTCAAGCAATATGGAGGCATGACATGATTTCCTCTTTACTAAAAAACTTCTTTTTGTGTATTTGGGTGTCTTGTTTGCATGTAAGTCTTTACATTGCATGGGTCCTCCGGAAGAAGGCAAATGCTCTTAAATTGCTGAGACATCTCTTTAGCCTCTATTTAGGCATAGTTAGACTGGGTCTTCATATACCCCCAACACAACCATGAAGTTTTAAGTTTAGTTGTGTGACATTGAACATTTCTTTGAGAATTACATCATCTGAAAAGTTCTTTTAAAAATACTTGGGGAAAGATGATGGATAAATAAGTCCTCTCCCATAAGATGCAAGTTTGTCCAAACCAGTGGTATTTTTTTGGTAATTCTGTGAAAAGTCAAAGATAGAACATGTATTTACTGAGTAATTAATGTGTCCTTAGGAATATGATACACATTGGGAATATAAAAGTAGTATAATGCATTACTCTAAAGTAATGCAACATTCAAGATCAGACTACAAAATTAATAATGTTTATGATGAGATTATGAACACCTAATAACTGGTTTCAATGAAAAGTACTATTATAGAGCTACAAATTATATATTTTTTTCTTAAAGAAAAGGTATTTATTTGGGCTAAAGGATTTGAAGAAAACCTCAATAAGCAAAGTAGCTTTTAAGGCAGGTCTTACAATGTAATAATTTCTTTTCATACATACAAAGGATTTAAGATGTTTCATTCCAGGAAGTTGGGAAACTGAGGACCAGGAAGTATACCCCAAAATCCCTATGGTTATGGGTAGCGTATGATCAGGCAGGACTTACTTATTTTTCACGTAAAATAAATTCTTTCTGTTTATTATCTGTTTATCCACAGATGCTGCATAAATATGCTCATCACTTGGATTGGGTATTGGGGAGGACACATTGAGCCCAAGGCTTATTAGAGCATGGATAGTAACTCCTCCATGGTGTTTCTGCATACTTCTATTTCCAAAATGTTATATAAACTCAATTTTAATATTTCTTCTCTATTCCAAGAGGCCTATTCATGGTGCTAATAGTAAGATTTCTCTTTTAGAATATGATATTAAGAAAACCTTACAAAGGAAGTGTTATTCTGAGGAGCCGCCTCCACTTTCATTTCCCTGCCCCATGTTGATCTTAACTCCAGGTTAAGCCTTGGGGCTTTCAAGACCTTAAGGTCATGAACCAAGCACTCTAAGCTCTGCCTCTATGCCAGGTAATGTAGAGAACATTTGGTAAATATATTTATAATAAGAACTTAAAAGAGTTGTATGTCTTTAATTCAGAGTTGCTGAAGTTTTGGAAGACAGGGATCAATTCTATACAGAAACTTTCTAAGTAAAGCTTCCTCACTTTACTTAAAGATGAAAATAGTAGTTCCTACAGTGGGAGAGTGACAGATTTACAACCCAATTCTCTTTCTGCTAGGTTCTTCTCTTATATTTTATTAACTCCCATAAACATAAAATATGAAAATGAAATCTTTTTCTTAGTGTGTTTTCTAATGTAGAAAACAAGTTTAGCTCACAGTTTTGAATGTCTATGTGTGACATGCTCCATATGAAGATTGTCATACAGCTAATAGTTAATAGGCAGTTTAAGGTGTTGCAAGACAAGAGGCAGGGAGTATGGAATATGTGTCTTGTCTGGTCTTTTCCTCTCCTCTTGCAAAACCATAGCTATTTGGTCATAGGAGTTCCACCCTGATGATATTATCTAGTTCTAATCGCCTCCCAAAGGTCTCATCTGCAAATACCATACTTGGATCAACCTTCTACCCTTTCAGTACCTCATCGGGATTAAATTTCAACACATAAACCCTTAGGGGACACATTCTGGCTACAACAAATGTGTTTGTCTATGCCATTCATACAGGAGAGTGACAGTTGGGTTAGCTGTCCAAGTGGATAGATGTGAACTGAGACACATGATATACTTGACCAACAGTTCTTTCCATTGGGAACACACGCAGATTTGCCATAAATTTCAGTTGGCAGATGCCCGTAAGGTGTCAGCTATTGTGAAAGCCTAAAGATAGCTTGGTATTCTACACAAGACATGAAGTGACTTTGAAATCACAGAGATCTGGGTTCTTGAATTTGGATCCAGCCCTGCCTCTTTTTATTCACTTTTATTATGAATCTGAGCAAGTTAAAAATCCCTTAGATTTCTCTGTAAAATTGTGGCCATGATACTTACTTCACAAGGCTTCTGTAATTTAAATGAAAGAAGCAGTGCCTGGCAGATATTGAACTCACCAGAGGGAGCTGACTTCCTGCAATACCCTGTTGAGACAGCTGAAGATTGAAGACTTCAAATCTTCCCTGCAAAGTGCCCACTTGAAACTAATTAGTGTGTGTGTGAGAGAGTGTGTTTTTAATTCTTCCTTCTTACCCAAGACAACTAAATTAGGACTTTAATGAGTTCCTGAAGTGCACATTTGTTCTGAACTATTGAAATCTCTCTCCTTCAAAAAGCACTACTCATTAAGATTAGCTTCTTGTGACATCTCAGTCACTGCTTAAGTTGTTGCTGTATTGCAAAAATACAGGGTTGTTTATCCTCATGATTCTTGGTGACTTGTGAAGCTTGGTTTCTAAAACCAATGTTGAAAGTTATTCTTGATTTATGTATTTCTCAGGGAGACGTCTACCTGCCAATGTTTATTAGAGTAATCGTAATTTTAAGTTGCCCTTTTAGTGGGAAATTGCATCCATACTTGTTCCTGTAGGAATATTTCTTCAATGTCAAAAATTAAAATTGTTGTAGATTCCACAGGTTTCTGTACTTCACACTGTATTACCATGAGCATTCTATACCCGGAAATGCCCTTACCATAACCAACTTTCCATCATCCCTTAATCATTGGCAGGTAGACGTCTCCCTGAGAAATACATGTTCCTTTTACAATTGCAGAAGTGTTATGAATTTACATGTAATAAGTCACATATATTAATTAGTAAGTGAATGTGAAGAAATAAATATTTCTGAGGAGAAAAATGAACCCTTTGTATAGTAAAGAAATACTGAAGTGAATTTGCTAAAACAGGTCTGTCCTTTTCACTGGACGTGGCTGATTTGCATTTATATGGATAAAAATCATTTTCAGACTCTCTTTTTAGATATTAGATTCGAACTCCTCACAATTGTGAAATAGTCTAGTCAAAGATAAAGACCCAGGCCCTCTATAATACTGCACATTTTCATACTTACACAGCTTTTGACTGTGGGAAATTTGAAGTACAAAGTAGAGAGACTAGCATTTGATTCCCAGGTGCTGATTAGTCAACTTGATCTATCATTAATATTATATCCTGTCTTTCTGTAAGCTATGAACACTTTTGTATTCACCTTCAAAGAAAAAGCCCCCTCTTTTAAATACACATTTGCCAATACTTTGTGGATAGAACGACTATGTACTTTTCAGACCAACCATGGCTTACTGGAAAGCAAGTAATGAGGGAGAAAGGATTTTAGCAATGTAACAAAGCGTGGGTAGATCTTACAAGGCTAGTTCTCTTCTCATTCAAACCACCTGTCTCCTCTACTGAAAATGCTTCCCGGAACCTAACCAGAGTAACTTCTCCTAACTAGATTCAAGATTCAGTTTGATCCTGTTTTATTTTCTTGGCACTATCCATCATTGATATTATCTTATTTATTAATTTCTTGTAAATTTAGAAAGCAGATTTAGTATAATACTATCAGACAAGTTTCAGATGTCACCTAGTTTCCCATGCTTCATTCCTGTTAACTGTGAGATGCTTGCATTATCTCTGATAGATGAGAAAAATGAAAGTCAGGTAAGTTTCTTGCCCAGTGACTCACAGTAACAGCTAAAGCTTACACATCTTTGCTTTATTCGACTCTTAATATTAAATTTAGTTATTTCCACTCTTCTCCATATGCTTAACCACTAACCTTGGTGTCTTTGTTTTATTGGAGATACTGTATAACTATATACTATCAACCTGCAGCAGGAAACTGAATTAAAAGTCAGCCTTCAATTTGCAAATATTTTAAACTTATGCTTGTAAAACTTGTTATTTTTTAATATGCTGACATGCACATAAATTGACCACAAAGCTCTTTAGAAATTCAAACATACCCATTCACTATTAAGTAATGTTTTGACACAGACAGATAATAAAATTGAAAGCAAGCATCTCCAGGGCAGGATATGGATGTTGCATTATAATTCAAAGAATTTTGTTTTTTCACGGTGTGTCTGAGTTCAGACAGTTGACCGTGTTTCGATCTTTGTATAGTTTATTGGCTACTTCTTTCTTGAATTGTTACATGAAGGATGTAAAATCTTCAATGAAATCTTTGAGTAATCTTTATATTTGCACTACTTTAGCTAAAAGTTGCTCTCTGTTGAGTGGGAACGTGGGGCATGATATTCAGAAATGTGAGTTCTTGCAAATTGCTTGAGCTTTGGCTCTGGGGAGATAAACAATGTGCATATGGAGGCTCACCAACACCGAAATTCTTCTAACCTCTAATTCTAAATCGAGAAAAGAATGAGCTTTAAGGTTTTCTGTTTATTTTTGTCTTGATTACAAGTTGCTGGAAGTCTAGAGTTAGTATCTAATAACATAAAATCTAAGCAAAACACAAATTATTGACCCAGGAAGGTATCTAATTTCTAAGATACACACGGAAAATTACACAAAATATACTTTTTTTCCTCCAAAGGAATAATTAGAGATTAAGAGGCAGTCCTTTATGTATTTCAGTAAATAAAAAATTAAAAATTTTAAAGGAAAAAAATATTGTCTTTCAGAACACATACATGAGATTATTTTTATTTACATGGCTACATTAAATTGGCATTGTTTTCAACCATGACTTTTGATCCTTTGTGTATGTAATTATGGGCAAAGTCTACAAATGTAGATTTGCAAACTGTACCCTATTAAGCCTCCTTGGTACTATGTAATGTGCAAAGGACAGATGCAGCCTCGTTGTCACATATGCCCCCAGTCAACAAAAGGCTATGCATTGATCCTTTCTATACCCAAGACTTACTAGATCATTTAAGTAAGCAGATACAAATTTTCTTCTTTAAAAAAATTTAATCCCAGCACTTGGGAGGCAGAGGCAGGCAGATCTCTGTGAGTTCAAGACCAGCCTGGTCTACAAGAGCTAGTTCCAGGACAGGCTCCAAAACCACAGAGAAACCCTGTCTCGAAAAACAAAACAAAACAAAAAAAAGTTAGGGCTGGGGAGACTCTATTTAGCAAACCATGTGACATCCAAGCCTCTTGCTAATAGGGTAAAGGCTTTATATACACAATAGTGACAGCCCAGAACATACATAAAATGCTGGTTGTGGGGGCTAGGGAGATAGTTCAGCACTTAAGAGCACTGACTGCTTTTCCAGAGGACCTAGGTTCAATTTCCCAGCACCACACAACAGCTCATAACTGTCTGTAACTCTGTTTCCTCTTCTATCCTCTTTTTATGACACATGCGTTAAACAGACATGCAGGCACAATACCTGTACACATAAAATAAAATAATAAAAACTTATTTTTAGAAATGAATGTGCTCACATCTTTCTGTAACCATAGCACTCATAGAGTGAGATAGGAGACAAAAACTGGAGAACCCCTTCAAAGCTCACAAACCAGTTAGCCTGGAGTATGCAATGTATGTAGAAGAGGCAAAGATGAGAGACCCTGCCTCAAACAATGTAGAAACAAAGACCTGACTTCCAAAAGCTGTTCTCTGGCTGACACATAAATGCCATGGCATGCACACTCACATTACACTCTCTCTCTCTCTCTCTCTCTATATATATATATATATATATACATATATATATATATATATATGTATATATATATATATATTTACGTTTATTTATATAATTTTAAGTTTAAGCCTGAAGTATATGTATTTCATTTTTGGGGTAAGATGTTCTCTTTCATCATGTGTCTAGAAAATACTTCAATTTCTAGAGGGAAAAATTTACATTAGCCTTTCTATGCCTGAGTTTCGGGTTTACTTTTGTAAATGATATCTTGTAAGCACTTACAAGGCAAAGGACCGTGTATTCTTGATGTACCACATCTATGACATTAGCTTAAGCAATCGCTCCTATGTAGTCAGCATTAAGGAGGCACTTCTTGTGGATCGCAGGTGTGCCAAGCTCACTTTTCATATTAAATTGCTTAATCATAACCACTATCCCATGATCTATAAGATTATACAATTGAGGAAACTATGACAGTGAGCAGCTAACTTGATAAAGTACCCACAGGTGATTTGCAATACAGTCAAGATTCAAATGCAAATCTTCCTAATTCCAAGGGCATCTAGCCCTCCTTTTTCTAACAACTGCCACCTACGTCATAGTTTTTGGTATCTTTACTTTCAAGATGTGCTTTAATTTCATAACCTTTGAGTGTGGGCTGAACTTACACGGCGTGTTGTTAATGACTGGAGTAAGTGGAAGCGAGTATGTACAACTTTGGAGATTGAGTCATTCCCCGGCCACCATGACTTCTGATGTTTCTAATCTAGCTCCTAAACTTATTGGAAAACTACTTTGGGGAAACCAGGTGCTGTTTTTTACTGTCCTCTGGAGACACTCACATGAAAAGGAGCTAAGAATTTCCAGTGGCCAATGTGGAATCAAAAGCTAAGGCTCTCAGTTTAGTAGACCACATGACATGGGAAGCCTCTTGCCAACAACTACCATAAGAGTAAGGATATTAATTACTGTTGCATTGTCATCAAAAACATCATGACCCAGGCAACTGACAGAAGGAACTGCTTGTTTGGGGCTTACTGTTCTAGAGGGTAAGAGTTTATCACCATCACAACGGGGAACCCGGGGCAGGCATGACCCTGGAGTAGCAGCTGAGAGCTCACATCTCTAAGGCAAGCAGAAGGCAGAGAGAGCTGACAGAAATGGAGCAAGTCATTTAAACTTCAAAGCCACTCCCAATGACATACTTTCGCCAGCGAGATCATACTTCATACTCCTTCCCAAACAGTTCTACTAACTAGAAATCAAGTATTCAAGCATATGAGCTTATGAGGGCCTTTCTCCTTCAAACTACCAGAGTAAGCATGGAGGTCAAGTCCTTTCTCCACTCGCAACAGTTTGATTGTAACCTTGTGGAAGACCATAAGCTAGCATCATCCACTTGAGCTGCCTCTAGGACCCTGTTCCCAGGCTCTACATCAACAAATGTCAGCTGTTTTAAGCTGCTAAGTCTGTTAATATCTTATGGGCCAAAACATAATTATCACAGCCTAATGTTGCTTTAGTCATTTTTCTTGAAAGAAATTATATTAACTTCACTAAATTTAATATTTTAGTATACGGATAAAGCCAGCTGAGATTTTTAAGAAAAAATCGCAACCACATTTAAATAATAAATGGTAAGCCCAATGAACACAATGGTGCAATGGTTGTAGACTTCTTTGGGATTTGAATTTTGTGAACTGCTTAAAAAAAAGAAACTCTGTTTGTGATTTGAGGACTTCTAGCTAGATACGTAGGTAAAGAAACTTTGTGAATCCTAACAAAATAAATTTAATCCCTGCCCCTCACATGGTATAAGGAAAGAACCAACTCTTGCAAGCTGTCCTCTGGCGTCTCCTCACATGCCTGCACACACACACGCACACACACACACAGAGAGAGAGAGAGAGAGAGAGAGAGAGAGAGAGAGAGAGAGAGAGAGAGAGAGAGAGAAAGAGAGAGAGAATAAATACATTCTTCTGAAATTCATGATTTCAAAAATATATTAATAACAGTATTTCTAGGACAGCACATTGAACTTTAAGTTTTTCTGGGCTAACTTGGGAACTACTTTTTCGATTGCTCATCATTCAGGATTTAAATTGTCGGGAGTAAGACTGCATGATTTAAGGGGAATGTAAAGCACAGTTGAATTTTAACCTCTTCCCTGGTAGCTTTCCTTGGCTTTTCAGTAGGTCTTGGAGGTTCATAAATCAAGGCTTTTCTTTTCTTTCTTTCTTTTTTTCTTTCTTTCTTTCTTTCTTTCTTTTTCTTTACAAATGGCATTGATTCCGCTTTATTGCTGCTTGCTGTTTAATGAATGACTCGGGTTTGATTCATGTCTTTATATCTTGACTTCTAGAATTGGTATGAGACTCAGAAATACAGTATTCTAAGCTCATCCAAAGACTGACTGTGAAAAGAACAAAAGTTTTATATATATTAATTGGGCTTTTGTGTGAATGCATACTGAATTTGAAATGTTTTAACTTATACAGATGTTTATTGACTGGTCTCATAAAAAATACATGCAAGTGGCATTTCCTTTTATACAGATGAAGTGATTAAGGGAGCCAAGAAATTCATTCATGAAATAAATATGGGTAGTTCTTGTTTAATATTTGGAATAACTGCAAAGTAGAAATGCTAGTTTCCCAGTGTCTCAGGACTGGGAATTATAGATCAATCCCCAACCCACCCCAGGTTTTTGCCTTTCATGCTATTTTTTTCCCTTGTAGCTTATGCCCTAGGTTCTCAAAAACAGTTCCTATATTGAACCAACCTTAATGAAAGCATATTTGAACTTTATACATGTGGTGTATCTTAGGGGATGGAAGAGACAAACACTGATCTTCTGAGTGTGATATTCATCCTTGCCACTTATTATCTCATTTATTTATCAACTCACAAACACATCCATTAACTTGGCAAATGTTTATTAAACATTTGGACTTTTTCAGCACAGCAGACTGATTACATGTTGGAATACTATAACAAGCAGTCTCTGTCCCAAAATATTTCATAATCTAGAATGCAGAAGGATACTTAACCAAGAATAATGAAAAGCTGTTGTAAGGGATATGAGAAAAACCTGATCGAGGTTGAGGTTTACTGGTCAAGAAAAGCCTTCAAAAGGAAGGGTGATTGAGATGTAAAGGATCATAAACATGAAGGATAGCATCCTGGACAGAGTGAAATAGAATTCAGGAAGACACCCACACATTTTAGAATTGAAAACAGTCAAGGCCTACTAGAAACTGTCTTCAAAGCTGAAAACAGAACAGTCAAGAAAGTCAAAATAATCATGATCTCACCTAAAGCATTCCTGGATGAGCATCCAGAGTGATGTTTGATCACCTAGAAGTTCATTATGGTCCAGCCAGGTAGACATAAATTAGCATCAAAGAAAGATTCAGCATGGTCTTCTCTGGATTCCCCAGCAATTAAAAATATTCTAATTCATCACACCTGATGACTTGATACATGCCAACTGTTATACGGTGTATAAAACTTTTACTACAAACTTTTTTCCTTTGATGGTTAACGTACACATACACGCAAACACCTATTTATGTGTATGTACGTATACATACCTTCATATGCTATTTTATGACAGTTGAATGGTCTATGCACATAGAGGACACAGTGACAAGGGATTTTGTAATGGTGTACTTTGTATAGCAAAAAATTCACAGCAGGTAAGAGAATCCCTGCAACTTGAACATTAACCAGAAGGCTCACTACTGTTTTCAGCTCACCAACCTGTGTTGCAGAAGAAGCAGCTTCAGCAGCTTTTGTTTATCTCCTCTTAGCTTCACCTCATCACCACCAACTAATCTCAAATGCTTGTTATTTTGATTAGTACCTTGAAAATCATCTTCTTGTATAGAGATTTATTTTTAGGTTCCCAAGGCTGATATTCAAAACCCTATGATACTAGCCTAACCCATCTTTCTATCTTTGCTCTCAAAACAGTCCGTTTGTTTGTTTCTACTAAACTAACGTTTGCCCATGTTTTCCCTCTACCATTTTCATGTTCTGTTCTCACTGAAATGGAAATGTCAGACACCATGGAGTAGGTTCTGGTCCTGCTGCCCCCTTTCTTCTTTGTACACGTATAAAAATGCCTTCTTTCCTTTTCCATTTCACATTAATTAAGACTCTTACACTTTCTCTCACGTTTTACCATGTTTATCGTTTTACTGTTTGTGACTCGAATTCAGAATCTATGCCTATGTCTCTCCTGTAGCCTCACTACGAAGAATAAGCCATCCGTAAACACTAGCAAAGAAAGCACAGTTTAAGATCACAGGGGCTCTAATCGGTAAAGCATTTTTGTGATTTATTTTATTTTGTCAGATAACTATATAGGTGTTTTGTTTTGAGTTGTTTTTGTTTTGTTTTGTTTTATGTTTGCGTATCTACTACAGTACTGAGTCATGTCCTAGATACTGGACACACAGTAGATATTCAGTAATTTGGGAATTGATCATTGGTTATATCTTAGACTCAATGTTTTTGGATGCTTTCAGACTGGGGGAGATTTGGCCTGATGAAAGCTGCTGGTACATGTTTCAAAAGGCAACAGGTACCAGTATTGCAAAGGCGCATTTTAAGGAATCTGGTGTCTCTTCAAGTCAACAAGAGTCATATTCATCGATGGACTTGTTTCATCACCCTAGTCTCAAATATCAGTGATGACGCTATTAGAAAATATCCCTTCCTGAGAGCATCCTTAGCTGTTTGTAGGAGCACATTGTGCTAGGAAAAGGATGTGATAGGCTAGTCATGATGGTTTTGTATCTTGTCATTGTTGTTGGTGTTTTCATTTAAAACTTGTCATGATTGTGCTTTTCCGAGGCTTCATTCTTGGCTGTGAACTTCCATGAAAGTATTAATCATTTATTTTTACTTAATTCACAGCTGTAAACATTGAGTCTGTCTTCAGGAGTGTCTTCTGGTTAAGAAAAGGCACATCAATTTAGGTTCACCATGTACTTACTACTTATATGTCACATGGGAGCTCCAGAATATAATGTCTGACAAACTCAGTGTATTTTGACAAAGGAAGAGAATATTTTTGTGACTGTGTTATTTTTTTTATTGAGAAAAGGAAAAAAAAGTTTCTGCCTCCTCCCAGCCTCCCATTTCCCTCCCCCTCCTCCCACCCTTCTCCCCCTCCCCCCACTCCTCTCACCCTCCCTCTCCAGTCCAAAGAGCAGTCAGTGTTCCCTGCCCTGCGGAAAGTCCGAGGTCCTCCCCCCTCCGTCCATGTCTAGGAAGGTGAACATCCAAGCTGGCTAGGCTCCAACAAAGCCAGAACGTTAAGTAGGATCAAAACCCCGTGCCATTGTCCTTGGCTTCTCATCAGCCCTCATTGTTCGCCATGTTCAGAGAGTCCGGTTTTATCCCATGCTTTTTCAGTCACAGATCAGCTGGCCTTGGTGAGCTCCCAATAGATCAGTCCCACTGTCTCAGTGGGTGGGTGCACCCCTCGTGGTCCTGACTTCCTTGCTCATGTTCTCCCTCCTTCTGCTCCTCATTGGGACCTTGTGACTGTGTTTTTTAAAAATGTTTTCATTCCTTATCTCTGGCTGATGGTCTTCTGTATTTAAAAACTGCGTAGTCCCTATTTCTCTAGGGAGACGAGAAATATTCTTCAATGTGAAGTGATTGCCAGATATTAAGAAGCAAGACAGTTGAAAATATGAACATGCTCTTCGTAGATAGAAGCCAAAGTTGCCATGGGGATTGGAACTGCTCAGAAAACCCAACTTTGTCCTCTTCTGTGCAGGAGGAGAAGCAGCAGTTGTTTGACCTCTACATGGTCCACAGTGAGGGATGGGTGTGGGCTCTGCGCTAGGGATGTGATGACGATCAGACATGGACTCTCTTGTATAACCACACTTGTTGTGTAACCCAATGGGAGGCCAGAGAGTGTAGGGGGCAGTGAAGAGTCGCCACACCACAAAGACTGGCAGTGACATGAGGAGTGTCCCAGCAGAAAGAACATGTGGAATGTGTCTTGACAGTTACATTTTGTTGTTGTTGCTGATTGGCTGAATTTTGTTTCTCAGGGAAGAATCTCACTATGTAGTCTATGCTGGACATGAGCACCTGATTCTCATGCCTTGATCTTCCCAGGGCTGGGATTATAGTTACGTAATGACACACCTGACTGAATCCGCAAGCTCTGTGGTGGGTCATCAGTCATAGAAGAGGGCTATTACAGTTTTTAAAATCGCAGAGATATGAAAGAGGATTGTGAGTTAGAGAAATGGAATATCCTAAAGTGGCTTTACTAGAGAATGTCCAAGGACAGGTGAACAAAAATGAGGTGAGAAAAGTAGGCCGAGGTCATATTCAGGAATTTGATCTTTAGGGATCAGCAGAAACCTGTACCCAGAACATTTTACATGGGCCAGGGACCTGATCATATTTTGTATTTTAGAAAGGACTTCTATTGTAAAAAAAAAAAAGCAATATTTGGTTTTCACTGATTGACAGGATAAAGCTGTATTCTTAATAAACCAAATGAGCAATAACTTGTTATTTAATATATTACATTTGTTAATTATTTATGTACTATATTAGGATTGTATTCCCATCTCTCAACTGTTCCCAGACTCCCTCCTTCCACCCCCAACTGGACTTTGTGTTCTTTCTCACTATTTAAGGAAAAAAAAGAAAACAAAACTAAATCCAAAAAACAAGTAACACAAATCTTACAAACCCCCAAAGCCAAAGAAATATCCAAACAAAACAAAGAAGCAAAGTTTACAAAAATAATTATGGAGTTAATTTTGTATTGTCCCACTATTCCTGGGCCTGGGACCTTTCCTGGGAACTGTTGGGAGAAGAAAAATGCATTTTCTCCAATGGAGTGACCCTGACTAGGTCACCGAGTGACCCTGAGTAGGTCTCTCCATTAGAGAAAATGTATTTTCCCTCTCCCAGCAGTTACCAATTATAAATACCTTTTCAGTTAGGGGCGAGACTTTGTATCCACTCCCCCTTTCTCCATGCTGAGATTCTGTCCCACTTGAACTTGTACAGGTCCTGAGGAGTCATGTGAGTTCAAAAGGGCATCATCTCTGTTGTGTCTTAAAGATGCTATTTCCTCAGAGTCATGGCTCTTATACTTTTTCCACTTCCTATTCTGAATAAATGCTTGACCCATGAAGGAAGAAGTTTGATAGATATATCCCATTTAACTTGTCTTAATCTTCCATAGTGAGTAGGGTCTTGCCAACATCTTCAGAGCATGAAAGGAAGCCTAGTGCTTCTCACAAAGTTCTCTGAGATGCACATACATGGCTGTAGTCACTAGATGAGGGCAGTCTGCGTGTGACGAGAGAACAGGAATGTGTCAAGTGCAAAGGGACAAGGCAATGCAGCGACTCTGTGTCACATTTAGTCAAGAAATGAGACAGAACATTTATGCTATGGCTGTTGTTGTTGGCAAGGGCTCAGCACCCAGCAAAATAAATACTTCAAGTTACTGACAGTAATGGTATTAACACGAAGTGAATTGCCTTTTCCTTTTTGTGTTGTTGCTAGGAAAGGGAAGCCTAAAACTTAATGAAATTTGTTCTTGTGAACAGCAAGTTTTGTTATTTCTTCTTTTGCGATTTATGGGCTGTCTCTTCACAGTACTCTCAATGGCCCTTCCCATTAGGCAGTGGGGATGTCATTATTCCTTTCCACTGACTTGGCTCTATTCTCTGAAAGTCTGTTTATGTTGTTGGGTTTTTTTTTAACTTTATAGAAATTTCTTTTCTATATATAGTGGAATAGAACTTTGAAAAACTTGTAAATAGTTGCCCATTATCCAAGTGAATATTTCTTGAAGTCATGGCATGAATAATTCTGTGGGTACAATAATTTCTGTGCCTGTGGAAGTTACAGCCTAATGTCAAGGTTATATGAAAGTCACTCAATTAAGAAAAAAAATGGACACTTTTTCCAGGAAAAAATATTTGATAGTCTATATACTTTGAAGTTTCACCTCCAGTTAATTGGTAAAGAGTCACACACATACCGCAGCTTCTTCACAACACCAAAAGGAAAGAGGTCAGCTTTCCATCTACACTTTTCCCCGATACAGTGGGTGACTTCAGTCTCTGGGCCACAATTTCCTTATCTGTAGTGTTGACAAAGTAGAGCAGATTAATGGCCTTTAAATCTCTCTGCACATTTAAATCAAATCCTTGAGCAAATTAATCAGAATTTGTGTTGGAGGAAAGAATCTGGTAGGGATGATTCCTAAACTCCCAGGTGATTATTCTCTCGTAATTCAGGGTTAAAAATGACTGGACAAGATCAGAGCTTTCCTTTTATTATTATTATTTTATTATTTAAAAAATACCAATCCAAATTCCCATTCCTTCCCCTGCTCCCACTCCTCTCCCTCTACACCCCCTCCAGTCCTAAGAGAGGGCAGGGCACCCTGCCCTATGGAAAGCCCAAGGCCCTCCCTACTACATCTAGGTTGAGCATGATATACATCCAAAGAGAATAGGATCCCAAAAAGCCAGTACATGCAGTAGAGACAAATCCCAGTGCTACTGTCAGTGGCCCCTCAGTCTGCCCCAACTGTCAACCACACTCAGCTCAGAGTGACTAGTTTGATCCCATGCTCGTTCATTCCCAGTCCAGTTGGAGTTGGTGAGCTCCCATTAGCTCAGGCAAACTGTCTCAGTGGGTGAACCCCTCATGGTCTTGACCTCCTTGCTCATATTCTCACTCCTTCCACTCTTCAAGTGGACCTTGGGAGCTCAGTCCAGTGCTCTGATGTGGGTCTCTACCTCTGTTTCCATCTGTTGTTGGACAAAGGTTCTATGGTGATATTTAAGATAATCATCAGTCTGACTACAGGGCAAGGCCAGTTCAGGTTCCCTCTCCTCCATTGCTTAGGGTTTTAGGTGGGGTCAGCTTTGTGGATTCTTGGGAATTTTTCCTAGAGCCATGTTTCTTGCTAATCCCATAATGGCTCCCTCAATCAAGATATCTCTTTCCTTGCTCTCATATCTGTCCTTCCTCCATCTTGACTATCCCATTCCCTCAAATTCTCCTCAACCTTCCCTTTCTTCCATTTTTCTACCCTTCCCCTGTCCCCATGCTCCCAAATTTTGTCAGGTGATCTTATCTGTTTCCAATTTCCAGGTGGGTCTATATATGTTTTTCTTTGGGTTCACCTTATTACTTAGCTTCTCTAGGATCATGAACTATAGGCTCAATGTCCTTTGTTTATGGTTATCATTCACTTATGAGTGAGTACATACCATATTCATTTTTGGGGGGGTCTGGGTTACCTCACTCAGGATAATGTTTTCTAATTCCATCCATTTGCATGCAAAATTCAAGATGTCATTTTTTTTTTAACTGCTGAGTAGTACTCTAATGTGTAGATGTGCCACACTTTCTTTATCCATTCTTCAGCTGAGGGGCATCTAGGTTGTTTTCAGGTTCTGGCTATTATAAATAATACTGCTATTGTAAGATCGGAACTTTCAACTGAAATCTACAGCACAGTTTTCTCTTTAGTTAGGTATGACAATGAAATATTTTTAAGCTCACTGGACACACGCACATACACATACATTTTGCCTCACTTGAAAACATTAATGATTAGGTGAAAATTAGAACTGTTCTTAAGTGATGAGGCGTTATTGTGATGAACCAGCCTCTACCCGGTCTTCTTTGTACTCTGACATCACCTTCCTGGTCCTTGAAAACATTATCATTTCCAAAATGAAACTAGATGAACAAGTCTCAAATTATTTGAATTGTCTCCAAAGCCAGAAAGATAAAAGGATGAGAAATGAGCAATAGCCATTTGTACCTGCTAATTGTTATATGAAATCAATGGGAAATTAGTCTTCAACAGCGGAAAAACCCCAGGGCCCAGTGGAAAGGGACTCACAGCTTGTTAACAGCAAAGCTCCATGTATGCGTGTGTGAAGGACAGGTGCTTATGGCTGAGAGGGAGCGGCTGGAAGAGCATCTTATTCCTTTCCGAGGATGATGCTTAATGAGACTTTGCCACAGATGTGCGTTTCCATCCTTTCCTGTTTGGAAGCTGAATCATTAATTGGGAAATGATTTCCTTACCCTGAAAGACAAAAGAACAAAAGATTATTAGAGCTTTCACACTCTCTCCCCGTTATCTGCTGAAGGATGACTCAGGCTCTCCTCTCCTTCAGTTTCCTGTGACTTTCATCCTGCCTGTCTGTCTACCAAGTGCCTGAGTGGAAGAGACAAATGTGTGTGTAATATAGTCAGCTACCCGGCGTGGCGTTTAAGGGGATGTATTGCTTCACCTTTCGTGTTGCTGTGAACAAATTACTTGACAGAAATGACTTGAGGTGGGATGTGTTTATTTTGGCTCACAGGATTATAGGGTTGCCGGTTAGCATAGGAGGGAAGACATGATGGAGTTCATCACAGCAGGAGCACATGGCAGAAGCTACAGCTGACTAGGAAGCCAGTAAACAGGTTAGAACCAGGATCAGGTACAAACTTCCAAGACCCTTCTCCTAGTGAGCTACCCCTGCCAGCCAGACTCCACCTCCCTAACACTCCACAGCTTTTAAAACTGCGTCACAAGCTGGAGAGCAAGTGACTGTTCAAAACATGAACTCATGAAGAAATTTTCAGATAGAAACCATAACACTGAGTACATAGAAATCATAAGGTGCTTTTTTAAAAAATTTTCACATATTGATAATACGTCTCTATCTTTTTTTTCTCTTAAAAAGGTATGCTGAAAATATATTTCATTATCCCACTGGTTCTCAACAAAGTTGCCTTCTATGTTCTAATAAGTTAACTTCTACCAAATCCTTTTTAGTGTGAGAAATAAATGCATAATTAAATAACAAAGTAGGGGGTTAATTTCTCATGAAGCCAATCTGTTCTTCAATGCTGACACATCACTAATGTGTGTCCTCAACCTCTGCGAGAAGTGGAACAAAATGTTCCTATTGCATAGCTCATAATGACTTGTCAGTAAAAGATTTGTTGGGTACATAAGGGGATATGAGGAACATATCTCCCTCCTGTCTTCTAAATGACTTACTTGTTGAAGTTTTTATTCATTGTTGTGGGGGCAGGAAAGCATGCTTGTTTTAACTATGTATTAATTTTATAGCAAAAATAGTTGCATTTATAAAATACAAAACTGAAAAGAGATGCACACTTTTCTCAGGTCCTAGTCCTTGGTTATGTGTGTGTGTGTGTGTGTGTGTGTGTGTGTGTGTGTGTATGTGTGCGCGCGCGTGCATACGTGCGTGCATGTGTGTGTGTTTTATAAACTTACATGTATGTACACATAAATATATGTAGGGGCTGTGTTATTACTGTGACTAGTCTAACTTTAATTCCTATAGCAAATTCTTCAAAGAGAACAGTGGGTGTAATCTTCTCCACTAAATACATCAGCTACCCAAGAAACTCACTTGTCTTTCATATTGCGGGACAAAATATTTATTTTAAAACATCTTTCTCAAAAAAATCCTGTTTGGTACACATGAAAACCGTATTTCTAAAATCTTAAAGGAAACTGTAACTCCTAATCTTCATCAACACTTAAACTTACGAAGATAGTGGAGGGTGAATACTCTGAAATCTATAATATCTAGTTTATACAAAGATTTTTTAAACAGAAAATAGGAAGGATTTCTTTCTAATATTAGCATTTTACACAGCTATAAAATATAACACATATTATGTATTTTATAAACATAAGAATGTCTCTATATTTTAATAATTTATTTTGAATTTTATATTGTTTACAAAATAATTTTGAGTATTTTAAAGGTTGCTTACACAAGTTCTAGCACCTTTATGTTCAAAATCAATAAAAATATCAGCTTTAATAAGAAAATTTAAATGCAGCCTCCACAATAACATAGACATAAAACAGAAACGATGCTAACTTCACGAGCTTATACAATGCATATCAAGCATCTATCTGTCTCTGGGACAAAAAAAAAAGTCTTAGCAGTGTCCAGATACTAGTCAACTGCTTCCATGTTTATAGTACAGCTTTAAATAGCAAATGTCATTTTGTTTTAGTTATAGAATTTTATTAAAATTTGCTACCTGATACAAGACACAAACAGGATGCTGTAACTGGGAGGACTTTCTATCAGGTCCATATGCTGAGGCTGTAAATGAGGCAAATATGATTAGGTAAAGAACCTGAAAAATGGATGCTACTCTCCCTGTGGTAAGTGCTTATGTCCATGTCTACTAAGTGGGCTGCAGACTTGAAAGGCATTTCCATTTGTTAGTATGACAATGGTGGTCTTCTGAAGCTGGAAAGGCAGTACACACCATTATGGCAGGGAATGTATTAGAAGTAAGTCCAGCTTCGGCTTGACTCTCAGTCTTGACTCTCAGTATTTTATAGCCATAAACTATTAACGAACTGTCTGCATCCTCCCTCTCAAAACCCCAAATTCATGAAGTGGTGTGATGAAGGTTTATGGGGTGAGTTCTAATCCTGTCACTACCCGCATGAGAAAAGGAAAGGGCAGCTCTCCATCCAAGCACTGTGCTTCCAATGCAGAAGAGAATCCGACACAGGAACTCAATCACCTAACATACTTGTCCTGGACTCTGGACTTTTTAGGCTTCAGAACATACATACATGCAAACAGAGAGAGATATTTGATTTGATGAAGACTTTTTTTTTTTTTTGGTTTTTTGAGACAGGGTTTCTCTGTGGTTTTGGAGCCTGTCCTGGAACTAGCTCTTGTAGACCAGGCTGGTCTCGAACTCACAGAGATCCTCCTGCCTCTGCCTCCCAAGTGCTGGGATTAAAGGTGTGCGCTACCACCGCCCAGCAAGAGTTTATCTTTTAGATAAATAGGTTTATGACATGGTTGCGGTGACTTTGTTAATATTGTTTTATCTATAGCGGTGGTTCTCAACCTTCCTAAAGCTGAGACCCTTTAATACAATTCTTCATGTTGTGTTGACCCAGCCATAAAATTATTTTCATTTCTACTTTATAACTGCAATTTTGCTACTACTATGAATCGCAATATAAGTATCTGCTATTTTCAATGGTCTTAGGCAACATTTGTGAAAGAATAATTCGACCTACATGGGGTTGCGATCCACAAGTTGTGAACCACTGATATGTAGGGCATCAAGTCCATTAATACCTTTGATCAATCCAAAAGCAATAAGACTATATTCTAATAGCTAATAGTTGATAGAGTAGTAATCTAGATAAAATCAAATGCTTAATAATGAAGGTTATTAAAAAATTCTTATTGAGTACCTGAAAGTAAGAAAATAGTCACAGTTCATAATTAATCAGGGAATAACTGGAATTATATGGGTTCTGATGCATCTTTTCCACATGGCCTCATATTTATCCAACATCTTTTGAGAGACACAAAAGACTCTTCTGTCATTGAATATATTGTAGGTCCTCAGCAGGAAAATGCTCCATTATTAGCCATGCTTGGAGGCTGACTGAAACCTGCTTGAGTCTCCTAATATCTAGGATTCCTAGGATTGACATGTTTTCTTCTTTGTCAGTGAAGAAAAGGAAAAGCAGTCGCCCCCACCCCAGAGTAAGTTGCAGGTTCTTTTCAAGAAGACAGGGGTTTCTCCTGAAAGTGTGAAGGTGGACAGAAAGGGTCCAAAGTGTGTCCTGATGTACGGATGAGCTCTGTTTCTCCTCCCCTCCCTCTGCTGCCAGTCCCCAATTTGACCTCTCTCTGAACTTTTTCTAAATGCATACTTATTTTGTTTGTTCATTAGCAGCACAAGACTATTGAGTTCCTTCATAGTGGTCTTACCTTTATCCTTGTTTTCTCCCAAAGTCACCAAGGTCTGACATACTGTCGACAAGTTTCCAACTTATGTCGTAACCCTTGACCATGTTTATCATTTTTTCAGAGTTAAAGTTCACCATTTGTCCCTCGCTGTGAATTCCTTCCATCACGACCATCAGTTCACTTGTCATTTCCTTGCAGAGGGCTTTCCTGACACTCATTTTCCTGTGTCTCCGTAGTACCTGGAAAACCCCCAGGAGATAGTTACCCCGAGATCATTCTGTTTGTCTACACAATTATTTGACTAATATTTGCTCTCCCTACAGTGTTCTGTCAGCAGCAGGAGGGTGGGTCTGTGTGTTTTCATTCCTGATTCTATTTGTAGCACCAAAGGTCTCTTTCTGTGTGCAGGGTGGGACATGCAAAGAGGGAAAACATTCGTGAAGACTTAGTTATTGGGGATAATGGGGACACCACCTCTGAGGAGAGCAATGGTGGGAACTGGATGAGAGGAATAAAGAACACATGAAAATCCTTGGGATTTAGAAAAAAAAACCCTGAAAAGCTTCTTCAAGGTGTAGATTCTCAAGAGGTTATGTCTGTGTTTCCTCTAGTGGGTGAATACTCAGTCCTGTCAGAGGTATACCCACCATCCTTAGAGATGAGAATCTATCTAATAGTCACATTCCCAACCCATTTCAGACACTGTGTTTAGCAATGAAACTGGAAATTACTGGGCTCATCTATTTTCCTCACATTCATTTTGTTTCTCCTTCTGATATTTGTTGATTTTCATGTTTCTCAACTCAAATTTTCTGTAGACCATCTTAAACACACAAGAGAATCATCAGGTCACCCCTCCTTAAGATGAAACTTAGTGACATTTAATACTACTTCCTTGATGTGAATGGTTATATGTAAATAGGTATATTATTATAGAAATATCTGTGTATATTTCTTTTATACCCCAAAGATACAAGAGGAAAAAACCCTTCAGATCCTACTAATTTTATTAATTTAGATATAGACTAAAACCAATTTTTCATAATAGGGTAATGAGCTGTTTTTTCCCCCTAGAATTTATGTTTTCAAAGAGCTAACAAAAGTGTTCAAACATTTGCTTCACAGAAGGGAGTGGGAACCCTCTCTGACTCTTTTGCCTACTTGTGGAACCTTTTTCCTTCTACTGGGTTGCCTCCTCCGGCTTTGGTATGGTGGTATGTGACTGGTCTTGTGCGTAGCTTGTTATGCCCTCTTTGATTGATGTTCCTGGGAGACCTATTCTTTTCTGAGGAGGAGTGGATGGGGTAAGTCTGGGGTGGAGAAAGAAGGGGAGAGGGGAAGGAGGGGAAACTGCAGCGGAGATGTGATGCATGAGTGAAGAATTTAAAAAAAAACTGAAAAAAGGAAGTTGCGTCTACTCATTATTTTTTGTGATGTTTATGTGTGGTGTGCATGTTTGTCACATGTGTATGAGTACATGTACAAATGTAGAGGCCATAGGTTGACGTCTAGAACCTTCCTCAGTGGCCTGTCACCCTATATATTGAGGTATTTAGTGAGATCCCTCTCTAAAACCAAGGCTTGCTGATTCATCCAATCTAGTTGGGCAGCTCACTCTGGAAATTTTCTGTCTTCAGCTTCATAAGCTGGGATGTCCAGACTTTATATGTGGGTGCTGAGACCCAAACTCCAGTCTTCACAGTTGTGTGGCAGGTGTTTTACCCACAAGCCACATCCTCTCATTATTAAAGGTAACTTTCTCCCTTTGTCTTTAAATTACTATCATTCTGAGACAAGAGGTCTTTATTTTAGATGTTTTATTTATTTATTTATTTATTAAAGATTTCTGTTTCTTCCCCGCCACCGCCTCCCATTTCCCTACCCCTCCCCCAGTTAGGTCCCCCCCCTCATCAGCCCGAAGAGCAATCAGGGTTCCCTGCCCTGTGGGAAGTCCAAGGAACCCCCCACCTCCATCCAGGTCTAGTAAGTTGAGCATCCAAACTGCCTAGGCTTATTTTAGATGTTTAAACACAAAACTTGTATGTGTGTGTGTGTGTGAAAGAGAGAGAGACAGAGAGATAGAGAGACACAGGAGATAGAGATAGACAGAGAGACTTAGAGACACAGAGACAGAGTAGATCTATAGATGTACATGACGGTATACTCACACATCCAGATACATCACTACAGCACAGAGACACCACTACTTCCTGTTTCACAGTTTTATGGTGGGAAGATGCAGCCAACATATTACTGAAATAGAAAACTATGATGTGTTAAAATGGGTGTAGTAGTTAAAGAGCTGAGTGAGAAACCACATATCATCTTATGTACGCATTAAAAAACAAAAATGAAAAAATATTTGATAAGTCAACAATAATAAATATTTCAAGAGTAAGTCACAAAATGAGGGGAAAGATTTATGAGTTTAAAGTTCATGTTCTATTTTCTGCAAAATTATAGTATTTATTTAATCTTTTCGTTATTTAATTTAGAATAAGATTACTGTCATATCTCTAAACATTTATGTAATAGTGCTTTGTTTACTTTCCCATTAACAATTGCTAAGACAAATAAAGAGTCTTGATAAATGAGATATAATTTAATAAGCAGATATTCCTTAGTAGAATATTAATCAACGTCTGCTCCAAATGTGTACTGAGGGAGAAGCAGACGAGATAAGCTTAACAATTTGCTCAATGATATAACATCAGGGAAAATATTTTTAGGCTTTATTGCCCATCTCTTTGAATACATTCATTGTAAATATAATTATATTGCCAAAATATGCAGGTTGTAGAATACTATAATTAGATATTTAAGTCTTAAAATGATTAGCAGCAATATAAACACAGACATGGACTGTAAGTTAAATCTTGGGAAGAAGGTTATTGCTAAATATTTTTGTATAAAAGACAATAGGGGAGGCAGAGACTTTCCTGGAAAATTTCCAAAGGAGATAAATATTCATCTTTTTTGGACTATATAAAATAAAGAGGAGAAATGACTGGCTGGTCTGAAAATGTCAACAGAGACTTTCACCCTTTAGCCATCATTCATAAATTGCATTATCAGAATTCTTAACACAGAACATACCTTGAAAATGACTTAGTGCTAACTCACTGTTTTTTGTTATTTATTTGTTTTGCCTTTTATTGAAAATAGATATTTTTCCTCATATAATATATCCTAATTGCGGGTTTCCCTCCCTCTACTCCTCCCAGTTCTTTCCCACCTCCCCTCCCATCTGGATCCATTCCCTTTTTGTCTCTCATTAGAAAACAAATAGGCTTCTAAGGAATAATAATAAAAATATAACAAAATAAAATGTAATAAGATAGAACAAAAACTCAAGTTGAAGTTGGGCACAACAAACAAATAGGAAAAGAGCCCAAGAGAAAACACAAGAGTCACACACCCACTCATTTCACACTTAGGAATCCCATGAAAACACTAAGCTGGAATCCATCATATATATGCAGAGGACCGGGTGCAGACCTTGGCAGGCCCTGTGCATATGGCTTCAATCTTAGTGACTGCATATGAGCTCTGACCTGGTTGAATTAGGGACTTTGTTTTTCTGATGTCCTCCATCCCCTTTGGCTCTTATACCCCTCTGCCTCCTTGAGTTCTGAGGGGAGGGATTTGATGGAGCTGGGTTTTCCAAGGTCTCTTTCTGTGTAAAATGTTCTCTCTGTGTGTATATGTTCCCATCTCCTGCAGGTCCAGAAAACAAATATCCCAATTTAAAAATGGAGGGCAGATTTAAACGGAGAATTCTCAATAGAGAAAACACAAATGGCTGAGAAACATTTAAATCTTCAATATCCTTAGCCTCCATGGAATGCAAATTAAAACTACTTTGAGATTTCATCTTATACCAGTGAGAATGGCCACAGTCAATAAAATAAGTGACAGTTCATGTTGGTGATGATGGAGAGCAAGGAGAACACTCATCTATTGTTGAGCACAAAACTTTTACAGTCACTATGGAAATCAGCGGCGCTTCCTCAAAAAGGTGGTAATAGATCGACCTCACATTCCAGTTAGACCACTCTTGAGCATATTCCCAAAGGATGGTTCATCCTACCGCAGAGACACTTGCTCAACTATGTTCATTGCTGCTCTATTTGTAATATCCAGAAACTGGAAACAATCTAGATTTCCTTCTACAGAAAAATAAGTAAAGAGGATGTGGTACATGTTACAAGGAGCATGTCCCTTGTTTGTCCTGGCCGCCCGGCTAGCTTATACCCGAAATAACCACACAGAAACTGTATTAATTAAAACACTGCTTGGCCATTAGCTCTAACTTCTTATTATCTAACTCTTACATATTAGTTTAACCCATCTCTATTAATCTGTAAATTGTAATGTGGCAGTGGCTTACCGGGAAGATTCTAACCAGCATCCATCTGAGGCAGAGGATTCATGGCTTCTCTCACTCTGCCCTTCTTCCTCCCAGCATTCAGTTCTGTTTTCTCCACCTACCTAAGTTCCACCCTATTAACTAGGCCAAGGCAGTTTCTTTATTCATTAACCAATGAAAGCAACATACAAACAGAAGGACCTCCTACACCAGGCACATTTATACAGTGGAATATTACTCAGCCATTAAAAATGAAATTTGAAATTCATGGGTAAATGAATGAAACTAGAAAACCATCATCTTGAGGGAGGTATCTTAGACCCAAAAGGATTAATATGATCAGTGCCTTGGTCAGCCATCATCAGAGAACCTAACTCACTCTTTTAAATAAATAATAATAATAAAAAGTGCCCATGACTTTTTATTATTATCAGGGCTCAGTCAGAACTAGACAATTTGAGCATATGTAACCCAAATATCTAAAATCTGAAGTATTTCAAAATTCAGAACTTTTTGAGTAGGGACATTTTGTCACAGATGGAGAGCTCCACACCTTACTTTATATGAAAAATTGTAGTAAAACGAAAACATCTGTACTTAACTTGATTCTTATTCCTAATGTGATGGGGGAGTGTCATATATCAATCTGTTGATTTCCTTGGTTAAGCAATAAAGAAACTGCTAGGCCCATTGGATAGGCCCACCCTTAGGTGGGTGGAGTAAACAGAACAGAATGCCGGGAGGAAGAGGAAGTGAGGTCAGACTCGACAGCTCTCCTCTCCGGAGCAGACACCATGCTCCAGGCTCCTGGGCAGACACACGCGATGAAACTCTGAACTAGAATCTTCCCGGTAAGACCGGTGCTCACAGATTGTTAGAGATGGGTTGATTGGGATATCAGAATTAGCCAGTAAGGGCCAGAGCTAAGGGCCAAGCAGTGATGAAAAGAATACAGTATCTGTGTAATTATTTCGGGGCATAAGCTAGCCGGGCAGAGCCGGCGGCTGGGGTTTTGGGGACACAGCCCAGTCGCGCCCTTATTACTACAAATGACGCCCAGACGTGTGGCTAACTGAGTCCACAAAAAACCTGAGAAGTCTTAAAAATAAGGGAGAGAGAGTTTAACA
Organism: Microtus pennsylvanicus; assembly: GCF_037038515.1. Classification (NCBI taxonomy): domain Eukaryota; kingdom Metazoa; phylum Chordata; class Mammalia; order Rodentia; family Cricetidae; genus Microtus; species Microtus pennsylvanicus. The sequence goes on from NC_134584.1 coordinate 32,330,431, forward strand.
CAGATTTTTGCTGTTTGTTGGTGGCGTGCTGTAGAGAGATTTCCTGATTCGGCAACAGCAGCAGAAAAAACGCTGTGTCATTTCAAAGCGTGGCTTCCTGGGGCTGCGCCGCCAGTGCAAACTCTGGCTTTATGTTTGTGTTCCCGCTTGGGATCAGAAGGAGAGTGCTCTGAGACCCTGCGATGACTCAGAGCTCCCCGCCTGCTCCTGGGCAGAAGGCAGAATCAGGCTTAGGCAGGCGGAAGAGCATGGCGGATTCCTGCCGCCATACAGAGACGTGTTTTCAGACTGCAGAGTGCTCTGCGAGTCAGATTTGGATGTAACTTGGATGAAAAGAATTTCTGTGCTGCACACTCAGTCTCAGAATTAAAGTGCTGAGTGCCGCTCCTACCTGGTGGCCCCAGAGCTAGCACAAAATGGTATGTCCTCCATTTTGAAATTTTCCTGACTCAGCTTCAGCTGCAAATCCCTGCAGCTCATTAAGAGGTCCTGCCACAAAACACTTAAACGGTGGTGACGAAACGCTGAACGCATGCTTTTCGGTTTTCAGCCGTAGTAGGAAAAAAGCTGCGCACTTAAAAATGCCGGCTTTCTGGGCCATCCTGCCAGGGCAAACTCTGACTGTTTGAGGCAGGAGGGCCGGCTACCGAGAGAGATTTTGAGTGTTGTTTGTTGTAGCTCTCTGGCTGGCAGGTACCTTGAAATGCCAGTTGTGGCTATAAACATGGCTGCAGCCTGTATATCCGCCATGAGGCTGGAAAGCTAAGGAATGGACTGGATCTAGCTGGCAAAGCCACGCCTTTAGTCCTACTGATATTGCTTGGTAAATTAAAGACTCATGTGGTCAGAAAAAGAGAGATATACAGTAAAGAGAGATTCAAAGACAAAGAAAAATTTTAAATGATTTATAGTGTTAAAATATATGCAGACTAAAAGTTAAAATTCTTAAAGTAAACCTCTGTGACTTCAAGGTGTGGTAGCACACGCCTTTAATCCCAGTGCCTAGAAGGCAGAGACGAACAGATCTCTGTGAGTTCAAGGTGTAGTTGCAAACACCTTTAATCCCAATGCCTGGGAGGCAGAGACAGGCGGATCTCTGAGAGTTTAAAGACAGCCTGGTCAAAGATGTACGCTCAAAAAGCAAAAAGTTAACCTAGAAATGTCACAGCTTAGATTCTTAAGCGCCTAGTGATTTAAAGGCGTAGATCAAAAGTGCTCCTGGATAGTAAAAAATTGCAGATTCACAATAGGACAGATTCAGACCACTAAATAAGTCACACTGTTGGATGAATGTACGTTGGCTTGGGAGAGAGAAGAAAAAGAATATAGAGAATAAAGTTAATGGTTTAAAAAGAAAAAAGTAAAAGTAAAGTCTTTAAAGAGACAGAGTACAGATAGTTATAGATATAAATAAAAATAAGCCGCATAAAGATGGAAAATTCACAGAGAGTCTGGATTCTTTGTATTATTGTGTTTTCTTTAAAATTTTTGACTGTGAAGGAGCTAAGTACAGAGAGACATTTCATTACATGGGCTGCCAAGCTAAACCAGAATGGATATAAGGGTATTACGATTTCAGAATTTGGGTCTAAGGATATGATGCTTTGGAGAGAGTCTTCTTTTGTTTTCACAGAGGATGAGACTCTATGGATTTCTTCTATTCCGATTTGGTATGATGGACCACGTCCTCCTGAAGGGTTGCTGTGAACATCTTCAGAAAATTGCCTTGCTCAACTGCCAACTGAGATAAACCTGGCACACAGGTTACACCCTAAAATCATTAACAACGCCCCCATTCAGCAGGAAGCAGTTTGGAGAGAAAAAACTGCGCCCATGTTCCCAAATATAGTTTATAAATGTTCTTTTACATTTAAAGGGGGATATGATATAGACATGAATAATTTGCATTAGTATAGATTTTGCTTTATTGATAGAGATTTACGGTCAATTTTGTTATATGTATAAATGTTTCTGATGTAACTTTTACTTGATAACTGTTTTGTTATATGTAATTTTGCTAGGTTGAAGTTAAAGCCTTTCTTTTTTGTTTAAACAGAAAAAGGGGAAGTGATGGGGGAGTGTCATATATCAATCTGTTGATTTCCTTGGTTAAGCAATAAAGAAACTGCTAGGCCCATTGGATAGGCCCACCCTTAGGTGGGTGGAGTAAACAGAACAGAATGCCGGGAGGAAGAGGAAGTGAGGTCAGACTCGACAGCTCTCCTCTCCGGAGCAGACACCATGCTCCAGGCTCCTGGGCAGACACACGCGATGAAACTCTGAACTAGAATCTTCCCGGTAAGACCGGTGCTCACAGATTGTTAGAGATGGGTTGATTGGGATATCAGAATTAGCCAGTAAGGGCCAGAGCTAAGGGCCAAGCAGTGATGAAAAGAATACAGTATCTGTGTAATTATTTCGGGGCATAAGCTAGCCGGGCAGAGCCGGCGGCTGGGGTTTTGGGGACACAGCCCAGCCGCGCCCTTATTACTACACTAATGTGTCAAGATGTGCATAGAAAATTACAAAATCTGAGGCATTTTTGGTACCAAGCATTTATAATAAGGAAAACCAACCTGCATCAGATGTGAGGTCCTATGACTTCTTGTTTACTCTCCTTTGTGGTCTGTTGCTGGCTTCTGCTAGGCCCTTCGAGCTCCTCAGTACTTTGCATGTAGATTATATATCTGTGATATATAGGCACTTCTCTCAAGGCCAGAGATGGGATGGAGATGGAGTTTCCTGACTTGAAAATTAGTTCTCTCTTACCCTATTCTGATTGAAGTCTCCTTTTCTTCTCTCTATAAGATAGAGCTGTAAATTTTACAGCTCTCCTTTCAAGTTTAGAGAATTTATAGTGGGGCTATCATAGGGAACGCTTCCATCCAAACCATGGATTTCCCATGTGACATGGCTCTGAAACATGGAAGAACGTGATGGCATGAGGCCTGGGAAGACAGTGAACTCAGTCAAAAGAAAACTAGAAAGGAGAAGGTGGCTGTGAGGCAGATAGAAAGTAGGAGAGTCATGGCCATGGAAGTTCTAGCCATGGGGCCTGTCGGGGTTTATAAGCACACAGGTGGCCAAAAAATATTGAACTATGCTGTCTCTAGAGTTCTTTGCAGACATAATGTTCTAAATTATGGGCTCCTTTGTTAGAGAGCAAGAAACTACTAAGGTCTATCATTACTATCTTTTGTCCTACCTTCCTCCACTACAAATAATGGAAGAGAGTCAGACACTTTTCCCTCATCGGAGGTACCTTGACCATAGTAACCTAAAAGAATGGGTTAGAGTAACTCAAATGGTGGGCTGGAATATGTTCATTTAGGGAGAAATAGCAAAGAAATTAAATAGGAAGTGGTTGTGTTTGGGGGGAATAATACAATTCTGAGTATCCATACCTCCTAGTCTATCTTCATAGACAATAGAGGATATCCTAACTGTTAAGTCCTACGGTTGCTGGTACCCAAGGGCAATATAAGACTCCTCAAGTATACAGGGAATGATAGATATAGTGAAAAATGCTCCGGTAAGCAGCGAACCTCTGAGTCAAGAACCCAGGCAGGGAAGATGGGCTCAGAGTCGGCTATTAACTTGGCAAAGCCAGGAGAGTATGTGTGGGCAGAAAGTATGGTTCTCTTTCAGCTAAATGTGATGATTTCAAGGATATTTTAAAAATGTGCCTACAAATATGAGGCCAGGTAAATTTCAAAATGTTCTTATAAGTAATGATGACTTCAGGATTAATTAAGAAGTTGCTCCAGATAACTTTTTTCCTAGAGAGAAGCTCTTTTGTCCTGGAAAAGGGAGATTTGGAGAAATTGAACCAGACAGGTATTATCTGTTTTATTATTTACTCTTAACAGAATGCATTTTCTCAGTCTTTGCTGGAAAGGCTGCACCTGCTGACACTGTGATGGCTTAATGGGAAGGGAGAAAGGGAAGAAGGCCATTCCTTATTCCTGTCCTTATGCAGCTCCTGTAGGAAATGCTGTAGGGAACACACACACAGAGGGAATTTGAAAGGAACTCCTGGATTAGGAGCAACAGTATAATTATTCCATCCCTGTGAAGAGGATTCAGGCTTAGACATGTTTACTTCTAGCACATTCCACTTTGACGGATGATCTAGTATGTGCCTCAGCACACACTGGAGTAGGTGTCCAAGGAAGGGGAAATGGGGGTAGACAATGGGGACCAGCTTGCTTCTTTCTCTTGCTCCTTCCCACTCCTCTTGCCTTTGTAGAGCATGGTTAAGCGCCTTGTCTTACAGCTGCAGGAAAACTTCCCCTTGGACTAGAATTGAGTCATAGTCCTTAACTCCTGATTCTCCTAACACTAGACCAGACAGGCTGGTAGACCAGGTGGGTGCTGGTGCTAAATGAAACCTACCTTGATCACTCAATAGAATGGTGAAATCTCTAGTTTTTATGATAAAAAAAAACTTCTTTTTTTTTCTTTTTTTAAATTTATTTATTTATTAAAGATTTCTGCCTCCTCCCTGCCACCGCCTCCCATTTCCCTCCCCCTCCCCCGACCAAGTCCCTCTCCCTCATCAGCTCGAAGAGCAATCAGGGTTCCCTGCCCTGTGGGAAGTCCAAGGACCACCCACCTACATCCAGGTCTAGTAAGGTGAGCATCCAAACTGCCTAGGCTCCCCCAAAGCCAGTACGTGCAGTAGGATCAAAAACCCATTGCCATTGTTCTTGAGTTCTCAGTAGTCCTCATTGTCCGCTATGTTCAGCAAGTCCGGTTTTATCCCATGCTTTTTCAGACCCAGGCCAGCTGGCCTTGGTGAGTTCCCGATAGAACATCCCCATTGTCTCAGTGTGTGGGTGCACCCCTCGCGGTCCTGAGTTCCTTGCTCGTGTTCTCTCTCCTTCTGCTCCTGATTTGGACCTTGAGATTTCAGTCTGGTGCTCCAATGTAAAAAAAAACCTTCTTTCTGGAAAGTTCCTATGGGTATCTGATCCATGGCACAAGTACTCATTTTGTCTTTTAGAAATACATGATGTGGCCATTTGAATGAGAAATATTCCCCGTAATTTCAAGCATTTGAATACTTGGGTCCCTAGCTGATGGCGTTTTGAGGGAGGGTTTAGATAATGCAGCCTTGCTGGAGGAAGTATGTCACTGGGAGTGGGCTTTGAGATTAAAAATCTTGAGCCAATTCTGTTTCACTCTCTCTGCTTCGTGCATTCGGTTCAAAATGTGAGTTCTCAGCTTCCTGCTCCAGCTGCCATGTCTGATGTTTGCTTCCATGTGCCTCTGTCATGATGGACTCCTACCCCTCTGAAACCATTTAACTCAAATAGACTCTTCCTTCTGTAAGTTGCCTTCGTCATTGTATTTTCTCACAACAGCAGAAAAGTAAATAATATATACACCGAAAAATAATGTATCGACTGTAACTTAACAGTCTCACCTCTTCAATGGGGCTGAGAATGGGGAGGAATTGGATGTAATGCCAATGTTCTCATATCCACATATACTGTATTATTCATTCAGAATGACATCTTATAATTTTAAGTGTCCTGTCTTCAAACTCCTCGTCTAATATGCGGGAGAAGAATTTCATCCTATCAAAGGTTAAATCCAAATTTATATTTGTATTCCTAGTATTTATCCTCCAGAACCTTGGAGGATGGTTCTGATGATGACATGAGTTGAATACAAGATGTTCTGCTGTTATGTTCCCTGCTCTTCTTTCAAATTAAATCTGACTTTCGTTCATTCAAAAAGCCAACAGTACCTGTTTCATGACTAATATTCATTGGCATGAATTCCTTTTAGAAGGACAGAAGCTTGAATTTAAACACTGCCTTCCCACATCTTAGATCTAGCTGAAAGAGAGTACTTGCTATGTTATTCACTACAAAAGCACAAATACTTTACTCGGGACTCTGGCTTCATGCATTGCTCATGTGGTTTTTGTTGTTGGTTTATTTTTGTTTTGTTGTTGTGTCCTTTTAATGTAGCCAAGGACCACTCAATTAAGTCAGAATATAACTTTGAAGTAAAAAAAAAATCTACTCGGTGTTCTGTAACTATTTTTCTTTCAACCTGCTTTTCCTTCCACACCATGCACTTTTAATCCTATTGAATTTTTTTCAGTGATGGAAATTGAAGCCAGAATCTCATGTATATTAGGGAAGTGGTCTATCTCTAAGCAATATCCCCAGCCCCCATTCTTTTTTTTTAATTAACTAATTTATTTATTTATTAAAGATTTCTGCCTCCTCCCCGCCACCGCCTCCCATTGCCCTCCCCCTCCCCCAATCAAGTCCCCCTCCCTCATCAGCCCGAAAAGCAATCAGGGTTCCCTGCCCTGTGGGAAGTCCAAGGACCACCCACCTACATCCAGGTCTAGTAAGGTGAGCTTCAAACTGCCTAGGCTCCCACAAAGCCAGCACGTCCGGTAGGATCAAAAACCCATTGCCATTGTTCTTGAGTTCTCAGTGGTCCTCATTGTCTGCTATGTTCAGCGAGTCCGGTTTTATCCCACGCTTTTTCAGACCCAGGCCATCTGGCCTTGATGAGTTCCCGATAGAACATCCCCATTGTCTCAGTGTGTGGGTGCACCCCTCGCGGTCCTGAGTTCCTTGCTCGTGCTCTCTCTCCTTCTGCTCCTGATTTGTACCTTGAGATTTCAGTCCGGTGCTCCAATGTGGGTCTCTGTCTCTGTCTCCTTTCATCGCCTGATGAAGGTTAATATTCAGGAGGATGCCTATATGTTTTTCTTTGGGTTCACCTTCTTATTTAGCTTCTCTAGGATCACGAATTATAGGCTCAATGTCCTTTATTTATCCCCAGACCCATTCCTGAGGGTCTTTTTTATAGCTTTGGTGATCCTATTGTTAGTTTTGGGAAAATAAAGCTTTGTAGCAGATCCTTTAAAGTAAGTATGACGAGATTCCCGCCATTCTGGGGATAGTTTGCAGGAATACTAGCGGACATGCAACTTGGCGGATACTCTGATATCATATAGTTTGATAGCTGATCAAAATATATATCAAAAGTAGATATCATATCAAAATAGATGTCATTTCAAAAGTTTGCATATAAGCTATACATATCCTCTCCTGTGCTTTGTTGTGGCAACTCCTTCAGCCAATAGCCTTTAAGATACCAGCCCATTTTGGGCATTTTGGGTGTGGTTTCATGTACTATAAATGCAGATGAAAAGCCTGCACAGTCCTCTTTTCTCCTGGATTCAGTTCCAGTCCCCAGTGTACACAGAAGACTGTGGATCTCTACCCTTACTGTGAGTTTATCCCCAAATAAATAAACCTTTGCTATACTCCATTCTGGGCTATTGTGAAACTCTTCAGTGTTACTAAAAAACCCACAATCCTGAGATTAAGAGTTTCCTGCTCTACCGGCTGATGCTTTAAATCATCTCTGGTTAATTTATTGTACCAAAGCTAATGTAAATTTTTACTTAAATAATTATAGTGTGTGGTTTATCAAATAACAATAAGAAAAATTCTAGACATATTCAATACAAATGCAAAGTTTTCAAATATTTTTTGGTTAGTGTATAGTTGACTGTAGGGTTGTGGAACTTTTATAAACAGGTAAATCAGACTGTTGACATCAAGGAAATATTAGATTTATGCACTTTCACTGTCTACAGGAGAGAGGGAGGGAAGAAGGAAGAGAGAGAAAGGGAGAGAAAGAGAGAGAAATCAGGATTAAGTTCTCAGAGGTTTCTTGTCTGTGAAGGTAGAAGTTGCCATGTACCCTTCAAAACTCCCTAGGAATAATTTAGTGCCTTTCTGACTGCATCCCGTTTGCACCAGAGCTTAGCTCTGAAATGCCCACACTATAATGTTTTTCTGAGGAAATGCGTTTTTCCTTTCCCCTTGAATTCTTGATGTCTGCTGTAGTGCTTTTTTGATTTGCTGTTGTTTTGGCAATAGGTCAACTGGCTCTCATGGTCCTTAACATTTCTGGTAAATATTCCCAACAGTTGTGACTGGAAGGAATCCAAATTCACTTAAGGAATTTGCATCCACTCTATGTTCAAGGCTCAGTATTTTTAATGTTTTCATTGGTTGGTAACTTTAAAAATAAATATAGCAAAGAGGAGTATCAACCAAAAAACCTGAAAGAAAATCAAACCGTTTTTGATGTAGTAAGAGACACAGTTATGCTAGAGTGTGATCAGCAATCTTTCTTTCTACTTAACACTGTGATGTCACAGCTTATGAGAACAAGCATGACAGTAGATAAGAAAGCAAATGAAAGCCAGATTTCCTAATTCAACTTTGAGCTCCAGCACATGTGAGATACACCACCCTGGGTAAATCAGCTTCTCTGTGCTTCAATCTGATAGTCCTGAGGATTAAGGGCATTGATGGCTGTTCAGTGCCTGGACCCAGGCCTGCTGAGTAACAGGGACCAGGTGTTTTTGTTTAAATATATATGAACTGTTAGAGTTAAACAGATGGACCGACAAAAGTCTTGAGAGACTTAGGAAGTTCCTTGATGTTTGTTTGTCTGTTTGCTTGCTTGCTTTGAAGTAACAGAACCAGTTCATTGCTGAGACAACAATGTATATCATGGCCCAATGCTTTAATGGAGTACTGTAGCTCTTAGCAGTGGTATGGAGAATGAAACATATTGATTAAAACAATCAATGGAACAATGGGAGATTAGGAACCAAGTATTCATTTACTCAATGGCTTAACTGTTTAATGCCTACTGTGAACTTCGTTACTCTTACATGTTCTGGAGATAATGTTAAAAAATTAAAAGAAACTTAGGAAGCATTAACCTGAGTCAGGCAACTTATCTTTTAGGGGTGGGAGGTGTAAACTTTTCACTGAAGACTCAGTAGGATTAAACTATAGGAGGACTTTGACAAATAGTGAATGAAGTACCTCATGAACATTAGGCAAAAGTTGATGACTATAAAATGAAAACTTAAAATCATATCATTGTGGTGGGGTGGTTATGGTGGAATTCCATGCTTTAAACATCAACTAGATGATAATTTTAATATGCTTTATCTGCTTCTGAAGACATGTGATATGCTCTGTTTATACAACTTGTCTTAAAGTATATATTCTGGTTTTACATGTAATTAGTAATGAATTTTATTTGAGTCAAATATCTACAAGAGTTGTCCTCAAAAGTTAATTCAGTTGAGGATTTTATGAATACTATTGCATAAAATAAAAAGTATATAGTACTAATACAGTCAGACCTTAGTTAGGCTAAGAGCCTCAAATCTAGGTCACATGCTTTAAAACAGATATTGAAAAAATTAAATAACATTTTAAAATGGATGCCAGCATGCTTAAAGGGCAAGAACCCATGCCAAGCAGTGAAATGAGGATGAGATACGGAAGTGGAACATGGTTTCTGAAGGCTTGGCTTCTTAAAGGTTGCGATGAATAGAGTAGGAAAGAATTACCATTGGCTGCTTCCAGCATAGGAAGGAGGTTAGAGGACCAAGGCCTGAAAGTGAGCAAACAGAAGAAAGAGCTGTTAAATGTGGGGTCTGTCCCGAAAGGAGCAGTCTACCCTGTAAAGGACAGAGCTTTCTGTGTATATCTATTCAATTAACAACAACTGAGCAAGCTTATGTTCTGAGTTGAGAGTTCAACTGTTGGGTGGGAGATATGATCTCATCTCCCAGGGTCTTTATGGTAGGATTCTGGTACTCTGATTACATCAGATATTGCTAAAAGTCTTATCATGACCAAAGAATAAGTACAATGCTTCACGCTTTGGTCTAACAAAGATAGAAGCTCTTTCTAAGTGGGAGACACGCGAATCCCTCAAAAATAATACTCTCTGTAGAAAGAATTTTTTATCCTAGGTCTTTGTTGAATGTGATAGGGAATAACCAAAGTTTAGCGTAATTGGGAGAATTTATGGTAATACATGGTGCAATACATAGCCTGATGGGTTAATTAATCCTCATACTCAAACAAAGCTCCAAAAATAGGGTAAGTGAATTCGAGAGCCTTCTATTGGAATAGCTGTTTTCCAACAGCTATTCCAATAGCTTGTGAGACGATGCCTCTTCTGACTGCTTCTGGTTGGCGACAGGCTATGGCTGTTGTCAGGTAAACCAATTGGCTGCAATGTAATCCAGACCAGGCTTTTAAAAGTTACACTTTGCAGTTACCGAGGCGCTGCAGATAGCTAACTTTTGTTTCTCTGCTTAGCTACAGAAGACATGTGGTAAGACCATTCCCCGCCCCCCACGTGGATGCCTTGAAACTTAGATATACTAGAGTCCTAAAGTTTGTCGTTTTATATGCAACAGTAGAAACAGCTATTACAAATTTATTTTTTTTCTTTTATAATTTCACAGAAGATTTGTTCTTACTGTAGAGCTTTACAACCTTGGCATGTGATACTATTCATTTTCTTTTTTTTAGAACCTTCATCTATAAATATAATGAAAACACTTTAGATCATCTCAGGTTGCTGGTGCTACATCTATTATTCTTTGGGACCCATCCTTAATAGAATAGAATATATTTTACTTAAATATGGCATTGTCATAGTTTGACAATCAACCTGATAGTTGAGAAACCTGCTAAGTCACCACAGGCAGGTAGCATGTACTGTGTAGTTTGGTGGTCATAGGGCACATTGCTCTGGCATGAGATCTCCATATTTTGAAAGTGGTACAGTTTAAAACTTTGATTTTCGTTTGTTTCTAGAATTTTCCATTTTGTGTGTGTGTGTGGTTTTTTTTTTTTTTTTGACTGCTGATAATCTCATGTAACTAAAACTGAAGATAAGAGAGTATACCACGGAAGCAGGCAGTACTATTTGGCAAGTTATTTCTGAATGAAGTATATCTGAATATCTCTCTGAACTGAGGCTAGACGCACAATGAAAAAAACCATTTGACCTTAGGGAAGAAGTAGATTCTGATTACTAAGAGCATAAAAAAGAGGGACATTTTAAGGAGGTACAATCAGTGAAGGTGGCATGCATTCAAAAAGATGACTAGAAGAGTGGGTAGTTTCTGATAGTGAAACTTGTGTTTTTAGATAGAATATGTTACATAACAATTAAATAGGTTTCTCTAATATTTTCCCTCTTGTCTTTGTTCTTAATTATATCTCTTTTGAGAAATCAAGTCATCTGGGTAAAGGTGAGCTGGTAAATAGAGATTGATTCTTGCTTCCTGAGTTAGTTTTTTTGTCAAAGTGACAGGAACTAGCCATCTGGGAAGAGGGAATGCCAATTGAGGAATTGCTTGCAGCAGGTAAGTCTGTGAGCAAGTCTGTGGATGCATTTTCTTGATTGATGTGGGAGGGCTTACCCCATGGTGGGTGCTGCCCCCACTGACAAGTGGTCCTGTGTTGCATAAAAAAGCAGGCTGAGCGGGTTATGCAGGGCAAACTAGTAACAGCATTTCCCCAAGGGCTTGTCAGTGTCAGTTCCTGCCTTCAGGTTCCCAATCTGCCAAAGTTTCTGTCTTGGCTTCCCTCAGTGACGGACTATGTCTCAGTTTGTTTTCTACTGTTGTGTTTCTACTGCACTATGACCAATGGTAACGTGGGGAGGAAAGGGTTTATTTGACTCAATCCACCATCTGGGGTGGGCAAGGCAGAAAATCCATTCCAGGCAGGCATCTGGAGGCCAGAACTGAGGCAGGAACTGAAACAGGAACATCAAGGCAAGTTTACAAAGAAAATAGCTGGTGATCAATCCTTAAATTCATAAATATCTTAAATTCATACATATCAAATACTGTCATTCTAGAAACACACTGCCCTGAAAAATCAGAATAGTGGCATATGGGCTATGTTTCAAGCAAGGGATTTGATACAAACTTTTATCTCATATTTAGGACCCTCCTCTCTTGCTGTTGTCTCTGTATGGAGCACGAAGTAAGAGCATAACCATGCTAACAGCCAGCCCATAGAACATCATGTAGAAAAGTGTGCATTTTGAAAGTGTGTGCGTCAGGGAGAACATCCCTTCTTCAGTGCTTTCAGACCATACACAGCCTTTAAAAGACCAAAAAGGGCATTTTCAGCATGTGAGTCACCAGATGTGAACTTAAAACCCAGGAAAGTGATGCTCTTTGGACTTAATCTTCAAGGTTACTGGGCATCTGTCATACAATTCCTTAGCTAAAACTAAGAGTCTTAATACGGCCCTCCCAAGGACCCCAGTAACCACAGTGAGGATGCTCCGGTAAGCCTCTTCCTTTCAAAGGTTCTCGATGCTGTAAAGTGTGACTGGGAAATAAGAAGAGAGAAGAAGGCTTGGGAACCTGATCGATCTGTCTGCTGCTTAGTCTTGAAGCATGAATTGGATCAAAGTGAAGTGGATGCTTTCTTTGCTTTCCCTTCTGCAAGTACAGATCCTGCTGCTCCTTTGTGCAACAGAGCTGCTTCAGGAGCCCAGAGCTGCTTTTCAGTTCAAGAGAACAGCTGCTTTCTGCTTGCTCAGGTCCTCTGAGACATGACCCAAGACAGGAAAAGGGTGCTTAGCGGGGGCTCCTTGCCAGAGATTCAATATATGAATTTTACTATGAGGATAAAAAGTTGGCTCACTTTTAAAAGATTAATAAAAAATTTATTACAGTGTGTTCTTTCTTATGATGGAATCAATTTAAATTCTGGCCTCAGAGAGGCAGTCAAATTTTCAAAGCAGCCTCTGAAAGCGACCCCAGACGTACCCATAATCTCCCGCGTTAGGAGTACGGAAAATCTGAGGGACGGACACTACTTTCATAAATCACACTCCAGTCAGGAAGGGTTCCAAAGGGGGGCAGTTAGCCCAAATTTAATATCCGTGAACTATTGAAAAATGAGAAAAATAAATGACAGTTTGCTATTTCCCTATTATTTTGTTAAAGCTAAGAAGACTGTTTCTCTCCCCGTGGTCCCAGCATTATAAATCTACACTGGGGTGTTTCTAGTCCCTAGGTTGGCTGTGTGCTTCCTTATGCTTCCATTATGCCCATTCGTCTAATGACTTTCTTCTCCTCCTTCCCTGTCTAGCTCTACGGGACCTTCACTTCTGAACATTTCCTTGTTTACTTTAATTAGAATGGGTGCTCTCTCAGCACCCATGTGGCCATTATCATCTCCATCACAGTATGTTTTCTGTTGTGGCTTTATGCGTGTATTTGTTTTTCTTCCCTCCTTTACTGTTTGAGAAATGGGATGCTGGGTCTACCTTTACATACGAGCAAAAGGAATCTGAGGCGGAGTCACTTCTCTGGGGCAGCACAGCTAGTCACAGCTTCACATTGGACATGACGACTTTGCTCTAGTCTGTTTTCCGTCCCCATTTGTCCTAAGGTAAATTACCTCTTTGCTGTTTTCACTGAATCAGTGCTTGATATTCATGGGAAATCTCTAAATTGTAATCAATCAGTCATTCCTGAGGGATAGTCTCCCTTTTAAGAAGTAGAATATAGTTTTGGATAGACATCTTATTACTGTCCACAGAACTTAGATGCAAGCTCACAAGAAGATTTGAATTTAGAAGATACGCTAATTTCACACGTGGTATTAGTGGCTTCTGGTTTCTCACTTCCATCCATTCCACATTCCTCCAGGCAGCTGCTATAAATCTCTAATCCCAAGACCTCCCCACTTTTGCTCTCAGCAGGCGATCATTTCCTGTTCTAAAAGATTTTGTTCTCGGACATTGATATAACTAATCATATGGAAAACTTGTTATGTCAGAGTTTTGGGGCACCTTCTCCCCAGATAGTCTGATTCAGTAGATAGGGATCAAGGTGCACAAATCTAGATTTGTTTTATTTGTTTGTTGTTTCTAACCAGCTCACAGATGATGCCCAGGCAGCTAGTTTGAGAAAAACCTTTCTAAGCCATCCTATGAAACAGGATGTTTCCTCTTCTGAAAAACCTCAAAGGATACCAGCAGTTTTGAGGCTGGATTAGGGATTCAGGGCCATCCTGGACTATATAGGAAGCCCCTGTTTCAAAATAAACAAAATCCTCTGTTGACTATCCTTCCTCTCCTACTGGGAATGAGAACTCAGATGAAGGCCATTCTCTGGCTAACCCCTTACCCATACATCCCTTACATCTCATTTTCTTTATTTCAGGACTTTGTTAGCATGACCAGGAACTGGGCTTTTGTGTATTGGAAATCAGTCTCTAAAGAGCAAAATTTGAAGCCAAGTTTAATTTTTTATGGAGGAGGCTGCAAGCACCATAAGAGAGTCGCTACATATAGTTCTGTAATCTAGCAAGTTCTCAGAGAGCACACTCAGCTCAAGTTGCTGAATCTGTTCTCCTTGCTGGCTCTGTAGGAGAGGCACTCCAGCCTTGATGTAAGGCAGAAGTGGGAATCGGATACTAGTGTACGTTGACACATTTTGCAATGAACCCTCTGCATTCTAATGATTGCTCTTGTCTATTAAGGACTTTGCTGCATAAGGATGCTTTGTCCTTCTAATGAGTACTTACACTCTTCATTTGTGCTTAATGTAATTAATCTTAATTCTTTATAATGAGTCATCTTCTTTCCAACCACATGTACATGATACAGTCTTGTCATGGTTCTAACACAGGCTCAGTATCCCCTGGCGGAGGAAATTAAGACCAGAAATGGTTTAGATTTTAAATTTGCGGGTTAGGGAAGATATGTACTTATTTTATGAGATAGCCTAAGAGTCATATCCAAGTTTAAACACAAATGCATTTGTGTTTTATAGACACCTTGCTAGAAGGTAATTTTGTACAGTGATTTTGAATTTTATTAATCACTTCAGGAATTTTTTTCTGGATCTATTGGGGTCATCTGTGGAATTTTCTATTTGTGGCATCATGTCATTTACTCTAAGTGTTTTGGTTTTTCAACCTTTCATATTTTAGATTTTGGCATTGGGATTACTCAACCTATAGTATTTTCTGTTTCTGGTAACTCACTATTAATTCATTATGTTAATTTTAACATAACTCTTGAGAAGCATATTTAAACAAACAAAAGCTGTCATCTCTGGAAATTTGGGTAATTCGGTTGTAATTAATTTCCCTTCCCCCCTCTTTGCTCCTACCTCACTTTCTTGCTTGCTTCCTTCTTTCTTTCCTTCCTTATTTTCCTCTTTTTGACATAGTCTTTCTATGTAACCCAGGCTGCCCTCAATTTTGTGCAAATCTTCCTGCCTCAGCTTCCTAAATGTTGAGATTGTACTTGTAAGCTTCCACACCCAGCTCATATTTGTGTTGACCAAGGTTTTTGTCCTGCCCGGTCCCACAGCCTTTCATCCCAAAGAAAAACACAGAGGTCTACATTAATCATTAACTGGTTGGCCTATTAACTCAGGCTTCTTATTAACTCTTACATCCTACATTAACCCATAATTCTTGTCTGTGTCACCTACGTGACTTGGTACATTTTATTAGGGAGGCATTCTCATCTTGCTTCCTCTGTGTTTGTATGCCAACTGCAGACTGACTCTTTCCTCTTTTCCAGAATTCTCCTGTTCTTGTCACTCTGCCTCTACTTCCTGCTTGGTTGCCCTGCCTATACTTCCTGCCTGGCTACTGGCCAATCAGCATTTTATTAAAACAATACAAGACCATTGTCCCACAGTATCTTTGCTAATTTAAACAATGTGCCTATTTTTCACTATGTTGTTTGTCAGAAAATAGAGATAATGAGCTGGTCAGTGGTGGCGCATGCCTTTAATCCCAGCACTCAGGAGGCAGAGGCAGGTGGATCTCTGTGAGTTCAAGGACAGCCTGGTCTACAGAGTGAGTGCCAAGGAAAGCTCCAAAGCTACACAAAGAAATGCTGTCTCAAAAAAAAAGGGAGAAGAGAAAAAGAAAATAGAGGTAATGAAATATGACACCAAAAAGAGATCATTGTAATGGAACAGAATGAGAAGTGATTACAAATCAACTTATTGATCCATAATAACATCAGATATCTAGCGGTTCCTCTAGATGGTAGGTTCTATTTGGTCAGATTATCCATAGGGTTAGTGGTTACTGATATGCTGAGTCTTTAGCCATGTTTCTTGCTATGTAAGGCCTTCTATGTATTTCTTACATTGCACAATAGGAATTATTTTGTCTACATGTTTTCTCTTCTGCAGATTTTAAGTTATGGCCATTCATCTTTGTAAATAAAACTTTCCAGGTGGGACAAAGTCAGAAAAAGAAATACTTGAGAGCATGTTGGATATGCTCAGCTAAAGAAACTCCCTTCCTACTTAGCCGTGGACTCTAAATCTCATTTAGATATCCTTCCTCCTTTTCCACTCTAAGGAAAACACAGAGGAAAAAAACTGTAATAGATTCTAAAAGAAAATGTAAGAAGGAAATTTTTGTGAAAACCTATTCTCACATAGAGGACTATGAAAATTGGGCAAGTGCTTGTATTTGATTTGAATTTGGGAGAGGAATCCTGAAATAAAGTTCCCAGTTATGAAACAATGTGACTCCATCTCGATACTAAAGAGTGATGGTATCTACTCAATGAAACCTTGGAACAGCTCACTGGATCCCTGTGACTTTGATTTCATTTCTTCTAGACAGATTAAGTTGTATAGTACCCAAGACCACAGTGACTCTCAGGAGTGGAATCACTACTTTCTGATACACAATGCTGTCTGTCACAGAAGGACTTTACTAATACTAAGACCGTGTAAACTTGGGTGCAGCCCTGGCAGAGAAATCTAAACCACCTTAGCAGAGTCATGCTATACAATGAGTTCTACCCAATTTTATTTGTGTTCATGGAAGCTGCGGTGGCTTCAATTGGTGGATGCCACTTTTCTGTGCCTGCAAATGAGCAGTTCAATATTAAATGGTCAAAAGACTTGTTCTCCATACTGACCTAGTTAGTAATGCTCTCAGCCCTAACTGGCCTCTTAAAGCCATTCCTGTACTTTCTGGATTGAAGTCCCTTTGACAAATATTCTTCAATTATACTAATTTTGTTTATATCTTTTCATTAAAAATAAAGAGGGAAAGAGAAACAACAAATACACTTTGTTTATAAAAAAACCCTATAATAATGCCTAATTCTTCATTAGATAATAAAATAAAACACATACAGCAACAAACAATTAAAATTAAAAAGTCAAAACTGCCTCCCATCTTGTGTCAAAGTCAACATAGTACCATATCTTCTCATTATAGAGCATGAAAAGGGGTAGTCATAAATGTATCTGATGAAATAAAGTTTTGTAAGACTGGGGTCTATCTTAGCCTATAATACTGAGGCTAGTTCGCCCTCACAAAGTCATTTTTTTTCTTTGTTAAACCATCAGGCAATTTAGTTACTAAAAGGAAGTATAGGTTTTGATTTAGAAGTAGGTCTGAAGAAAGACATTAAATTTTACTGAAAAAGAAGAACAGAAGTTCCCTCTGGACACTAAAAGTGATGCTAGCTATTGTCTTAGCATTTCTAATATCCACTGAAAATTAATTATAGTCCCACTCAATTCATCAGCTGAGCAGTAAACACTGGAGCCAATACTCTGCCTTTATAAGTCAAGCAGAAGGCTCTGTGTTTCTGGGTTACCATGCCTGTCCATTTACTTTCTAGAATATCAGTAGGAATTTTAACCCAGGATCTTCTTCATCTGCCTCTTGGTCCTCTTCCTCTTTCGATGTGCCTCCAGTAAATACCATATCATTTGAATCTAAGTTTTCCAGAAATAGTCATTAAATTACCATAAAATAAAAATTGGAGTCAGGCAATAAGACACAGACCTAACTTTAAATAATTTGCTTTCCAAAAGTAGTGACAGTTATATTTTTCAGAACTATATGACTCTGAATTCTACTGAATTCATCAATTCTATCTAAATAAGGTCTTAATCCATTGCACAAAATTTATATGGTTCAGTTTCTTCTTGTATAAAATATGTAGACTAATGCCATGTAACATGAAGAATTGGGAATGATCGCAGGATACCTGGATTGCTACACAATAGCTAATTTTCTACAACCGATACAGCTTATTGCATAAGCTCCATGAGGCAGAATGTGGGGCATGCTACTTGAAGGCTGCATAGAGTACCCTAGGGGCCTCAAGGAGGAAGGCAGCAAGGCAGCAGTTCAAAGGATAGGCTAAGACATCAAGCTGGCTCATCACGAACTAGGCAAATGGATGGGGCATTCCAGGAACAGGTGTAGGTGCTAACAAGGAACAAAAACAGGAATGCATGGTATGTTCAAGGTGACAGGTTGGGAAGTTTTGAGTATGACTGGATATGGAGACCTAGAGCATCAGGTGAATAAGGGATTTGTGGAAGAATGATTTCTAGTGAGAGAGAAGAACTTTCACTAAGCTTCTATTCTCCCCCACTTTCCTTCTTGCCCACAGTATGTTTAGACATTTCTTTTACTTTGTTTCTGAAAACATTTGCATGTGTACCATGTGTGTAGGGGTGTGCTCACCCATGTGTGTACATATGGAGAGCAGAAGTCAACTTTGGGCCTTTTCCTATTCTTTTATTGAACATTATCCTTTTCCTTCTTTCCTCCTTCCTTTCCTCTCTCCCATTTTCCCTCCATCCTTCCCTTCTTCCTTCCTTCCTACTTTCCTTCCTTCCTTCCTTCCTTCTTTCCTATTTTTTAGACAAAGTTCGTCACTAAACCTAGAGCTCAACTGTTTCAGATGGAGTGATTGACCAACACGCCTCTGCGATGCTTAGCATTGAAATTGCAGATGTGCACAGCTGTGCTTAGCTGTTAAAAACTAGTTAAAAACCTGACTACTATGGATCCACATGGATGACTCATGCTTGAGCAGCAAACATTTTACCCACTGAGCAATCTCCGCAGCCCTGTATTGAAAGAAAGACAAGACACAGAATGTGAGAAAGGAGGTTGTTTTTAAGTCTGCCTTTATAGACTCACTGACAAGCCTGTTGGCTTCCTTCAGATGACTAGATGATGTGATAATGATTAGGCAAAGGGTTGATTTGCGTTCTGAGGCCAGGAAATCCAAATAATGGACAGTGATAGAAAGGATTGCCATAGAATATAATACAAATTAAAGGGGAAATATAAGGAAAGAACTGTTTATTATTCATTTATTATTATTAAACCAGAAATAAATGATATAGATCAGTGAAGTATTGTGCTTGACAATGTCATTAAAAATTGAGTAGGGTCTGTCTCCACTGCTAATTTTTCCAAAGAAAAGAAAGATATTGAGGCGTGTTTTCTGTGGAAAGCTGATGGTTTTCTGTTTAGACAGAATTAACTCCCAAAGGAGGCACCTTTAATAGGCTGTGATTCTAATGGGTGCAAGGCTGTGTCTATACAAGTAGAAGAAAGGGTTATTTTTAGACATGATTAGTTAATGATAAATTGTGAAGTAATGGTTACAAATGCTGTTTGTAATTCTGTTTTCCACTTTCATCAATTCAGAAAAATATTTTGGTAAATGTATATTTAAAATTATTCAATGCTATTATTTTAGGGTTTGGTTTTTGATATCACAATTTAAGCATATTCCTAAGAAAACCAAAAATACACATCTTATATGCATTCAAGTTCAAAGCACAAGAACTAAGCACTCTGTTCCCTGGCTAAAGGTTTTGGCATACAATGAGCAACAACTACCTTCAAACTCAGATAAGCCTGCAAGTATTTAAAGGGTGGAGGCATCAACGAATAGTTTCAGAAATAGTTTAGATCCCCACAAGTAAAGTAATGAGAAGAATGTGCAATTGGAAAGCAGGACGTGCTATCAGTAAGCTTTATAGTACCGTGCAGAAACACCATTATTTGGTACACTTGAGATAAAGTGGAAAATGGTGTTTTCGGAGAGTTAAGCTTCCCCACTGATGAGTGACAGGGCGTTTTCTGGTTTCCATGACTCTGTAGACTGAAAACAGTTTTTCCTGCCAAGTATGTCAGTAGAGGTGGGAGGATAGGAGACTTCCTCTGATGAAACAAAGCTCTTGCCTAGAATAAAGCCAGCTTGTGTGTAAAACAGTGGAGGAATATAGCATACCATATTTACACAAAAACTGCTATTTTTAGATTATTCTTTCAAAATTTTGGCTATCAAGCAATTCTTTAAAATTACTTCCTATCTAAACATTTCAATGCTCTGCTTTATAAAAAGAAAAAAATCAAAAATTGTCTTCATGCCTAAAAATTCTTTTATTTGGTTGTATGGATAGACAAGATCCACAGTTTCAGAGCTACACCTAGGACTTTCTGATGGAATGCAGTGTCCATTGATGTAGGAAAATCTAACAACAGTCAGAAAAATCATGTACTGTCTGTCCCTTACTCATGTGACCAGCAGCAAACAAAGGACCAAGGAAGGGTCTATTGATGTATGTACAACTAGAGAAAAAGAGATATTTTTAAAGTACTCTTTTAAAGATGATTTTTAAGCATTGATTGCTTGATTTTATGTGTATGCGTTTGGACACATGAATGCCATAGTGTGCATGTGATTGTGGAGGTCAGAGGAGAACTTATAGGACTCAATTTTCTCCTTCCGTCCTGTGGGTTCTAGGGAATAAGGTCAGATTCCCAGACTTGGCAGCAGGCACCTTTATCTACTGAGCCATCTAGCTGGCTGAAGGACTACTTTCATATGCCAACATGCCAGCTTTTCACACACACGCATACTAAATCTACTGTCTCGCTCTCGTTTGCCAAGATGAAGAATAGTATCATTAACAAAGAGATTAGGCTATGGGGTGCTGTGTACCTTCCATTAGTGTCTGGACTGAGTAGATGTCAGTTATCACGGTTTTACATAACCAGCATAGGCAATTCATTTCAGAGACTGATTTTGAAGTTTTGGAGAAAAGAAAGTGAAGTTAAAGTCTTCTGGAATTATCCCTCATTGCAACCGAAAAAGGATGTGCTAATGGATGGTCAATAAATGAATGAGAGAATGTTTATCCTATAGGAGAACATATGCTTAATTCTACCTTTCATGAACACTCTTTCCATGTGTTCTTCAACTGAGAAACAGTTACAGACATAGAAAGAGCAATAGGAACTGATAGGAACCGATGAAAACACCAACCCCGAGTGGAACTAAGGCCCCTTGACTCATGTTGTTCTTCTTGTCCTCTCGGAACGAGTGGCCGATTAGAAGTTTGGGGTAGTCATTTTCAAAATCAAGAAATAGGTCATGAGTTCTTAGCACATCCTTTTTGGTGGGTATAGTAGTATTTTGAAAAAGTAATGAAGTCCTATTCATTCCTCATAGTGAGAAACTAGTGCTTATCATTCTAAACATTGAAAAGATATCTCCTGTATTGTCTGCCTAAAGTTCTGTAAGTGTCAGTAAGCATGTATGGATAGATGTGAAAGTTACAGTATCCAGAAGGCATGATGGCATACCTCCATGTAATTAATCCAAGAAATAAAGCATGGTGCAATCCTAAGCATTCACTCATAACTCTTTTCTAGACATTAAGAGATTAAATAAAAAAAACATATAAGTCTAGCTTCTCACACATGTAAGGGTAAAAAATACACTATCATGTAATATAACTTAAATGTACAAACTAGTTTTTGGCCAAGTTGATGATATCATCAACTACTTAAAATTTCAATAGAAATTATTTTCTAAAATACTTGATCTTTATACCACTTCATTGTTCATTTTATAGGTAAGTTAACTGCAATGAAGGTGTCTATTGGTACTCTAAAAATGCATTTGTTCTTTCTGGTAAGTGACTTTGCTGTCACCACCAAAGACATAAATGGTTATAATTAATTTCCAATTTGGCTCCTCTGTTTGACAATGTTGGACACTCCCTCATCGTGTTCGGCTTCTGCATATCTGCCACCTTTCCTAGTTAGTAGGCCAGTATATCAAATGTTATCTCACAGGCAGGAAACTGCCACATTTTCCAAGTCTCCCATTGAGGAAAATAGATTGCTTGAGAATAGTTGTTGCTTTTATGGACAAGCAAGAAAGAAACTATTGGCTGTGATAGTCCCCAACAATACTTAGAAGAAAGGTGTACCTTGTCATATTCAGGTCATTTTGTCAAACTAATAAATATTTATAAGGATTTTCAGATACCATGAGTGGACAAAAGAGGTGTCAATTTGCATGTATTGGGGAACATATGCACAGAAAAAAAATCCTAACAGATTCATTTGAGGGTGACATGATATGGCCAAACAGTCAATATAAATTTTTCCTCTCAAATGTAGACATTTGTGAATTGATTCCTAACTATGTTTTTCCACTAAGATTATAATTATCTCAACTGTTGTTTGTCAGTTTACTGGATTATTAATATCTCTTGTCCCACTTATTAACATATTTTTCTTGATATATGTTTCTCATTTGGTATTGGTTCACTTACACCCCAGGTTACATCCTTTATTTATTTTTTATTGATTGACAGTTTTTCAGCTAACAGAAGTTTGTACATACATCTTCAAGGCATGAGGAAAACTTGCGGTAGAGACATGAAAGCCATGGCTAGATGTGGTCTTGAGGAATTGGTTAAGGTTAGGAATCTTTGTGTATCTCTTTTATGCAAAATATTAACATTGAATATTAACATTGTTGTTGGAGAAGGCCGCTTGTTGGTTCCCAGCTGCCCGGTTAGCTTAGATCTAAGATAATCAGACAGAAACTGTATTAATTAAATTACTGCTTGGCCCATTAGCTCTAACTTCTTATTTGCTAACTCTTACATCTTAGTTTAACCCATTTTTATTAATCTGTGTATTGCCATGTGGCTGTGGCTCACTGGGTAAAGTTCCTAGCATCTATCTCCGGTGGCTCCATTGGCTTCTTTCTAACTCTGCCTTCCTCCTTCCATGCTATAGGCCAAGCCAGTTTCTTTATTAATTAACCAATAAAAGCAACACATAGAAGGACCTTCCCCACCAAAATGTTGCCACTAATGAGTTCTGAGACTATCATTGAACAATTTCCTGAAGTTAAATCTGTGTTCCCACTCTTCTTATACATAAATCCACCCTTGACAACAATTTTGTCAGCTAAGTCACCGCTGCAACTTTTCTCAAGTAGGATTAAACTTCTGTGAAGAACCTTCTTTTTGAAGATAAAAGGACCAGTAACTTATAGAAAGGGCAAGGTAGAAACAGAGGGGTTAAGAAAAAGAGGGAAAGGTAGATGGGGAGAGATAAAGAGAGAGGAGAAAACTCAAAAGCTCCTAGGGTCTGGCCTGAGATTTAGCCCTTGGTGAAGAGTATTCCAAATTGAGATGGTGCCAGACTGCTCCTTTGATTAATCTCCTCTCTTGTCAAGACCAGTTAAGGCAATGCTTAAGGAACCTCTATGCTTTGTGAAGAGGCACTTTATGTCAAAAAGAAAACCATAAGCACAATGATAATTAGGCTTTTCAAGCAGAGAGAATTAGTTCTTGATTAGTGAACAACCACAACAACTTAAGGTCAAAGTATTGTCAGCTCATTCATGTAATAAGCTTCTTCATTATTTCCAAGGACTGTTCCCTCTTTGCCGGCCATTAGCAAGTTGGGCAAATTACTCTCTTAAAATGTCGCCGGAGATCTAATGATAGAGCATGAGGAAGTCTGAAGCTTGGTGTCTCATATGCATCTATGTTAAGACGCAGCTCTACTGCTGTGACTGATCTAACAATACTGAACAGAAAACCATACTGGGGATTCTGAGTTCCAGAAGTTGGGACAGCATCCTGGGACCTGAATTTTTTGTGTCAGGTGTGTTTCACCCAATAAAATATCTATTCCAGCTATTGGAGGACAGCTTGGATTCGGGAGAATGATTGAATACAATAGTCGGAGGTAGGTGTAATACCCTATACCAATCATTTCTACACTTATGAAGAGGCAGGGAGATGATGAATGTGAGTCCAACCTGGGACATGCCATGACATTCTTTCAAAAAACAAAGAAACAAAAACTGGACAGAGTAAGCAACGTCTCAATAGAAAATCCAAGCACTCTCATCTGAAACCCAGGCCCTAAGTTGGGACATTGATTCCATTGTACGGCATAAATATCACTTTTCACACTTCATTTTATTCAGGAGGTTCCTTTCCAAGTGTTATTAATTTCACCTTTTTTCATTGTTTTTGGAAAACACAGACTCCATGGCTCAGAGCTAAGTAAGGCTTCAGATATGCTTTTGGGGAAGGTGAGAATAGGTAATGCTTTGGGATGAGCATTCTCAGATTCAGTTTGAAGAGCAAAAATTAATTGTCTCATCACACAGATAAACTTATCTCCTAGTGTGGTTAATCTACACATAACTTATAGATATGTCTGTTGAAGTCCTCATTAGCTGCTCATCTACGATTGCTCAGCTGATAAATTGCAGGGCTAAGTGTGCCAAAAGGAAAGTCTTAGGACCATGTTTTGCATATGATTTCATGGGGTCTTTTTCAAGTTCTATGACGGAATTCCCATGTTTCCTTCCACTGGGCATGTGGCTTTTCTGTCTTTGGTCCTATGACCTTTGAGTATGATTTTCCTTCACCATATACTTACTTGTATCCTGAGCGAATTCACGTAGCAGTGAGCAGGTGGTGACATAAAGGACTAAATGCTTTGCTATGAGAAGCTTTTCATGGCATAACCACAAAGGGAGGAGGCTGCAGGTTCTTCTAACAGTTCCATAACTTATCTTTCTGGAGCAAACACAGTATACTCCCCTTCATTCTTTCTAAATGTTTCCCTTAAGTTTTCAAATACCTGTCAAAGGTAGGAGAAACTATGTGTATGCATACAGATAAAATACTGGTAAGTCTAGAATATTCTTCTTGCCTGAAATCTTAATTCTAAGCCTTAACATATTCCTCCTGCTAAACTTTTATACAGTTCTTATTATATAGAATCATCAAGTTATTTATAGCCTCCACATATCTATTATCCACTTTAAACAGTTAATAACTCCTGGCCAATCCTATATCATTTCTGCACCCTTCCCCTGGTTGTCTCCTCCCATAATTGTTTTGAAGCAAATCCAGGCAACGTTTCATTTCACTCGTCATTCTTAATATAAATCTATAAAAGAGAAATCATTGAAGTTATATTCATAATATTATAATGCTAAAAACTTTACCATAAAATTCTAAATTATTGAATCTCCAGATAATGTTCACTATAATTGTCTCACAAATGTCATACTTTGCTTTTTTATATTTTGCTTAAGTAGGCTTCCAAATAACACTCACATGTCTCAAATGTTTATAAATCTTTTAAGCTGCATTTAATCTATAGGTCATATCCCCATCCTACCCCTCTTCTCTTTTTCCTTCCTTTGCCCCTACTGTCTCTCTTTTACTCCATCTCTGAAATTCATTAAGTAAAATAATTGAGTTGAGTTCTAAACTGACTGGCGTTTGTGGATTGTTTCCACATGTACTTCTGTGTGGTTTTTAATGTCCTTGGTTTCTACAAATTTGTAATTGTATCTAAGAGTTCTATTGGACAACTCTCTTGTGAAAATGACCAAATATATACTTAAGCACACCAGAGGATGAACTCCAGTTATTGCTCTGGGGCCTCTGGTCAAAGGCCAGCTTTGGGACAAGGAGAAAGACCTGTGGCCCCAGAATAAACTACTGGTTGAGCACACAGTCTGGAGTCTGGATGGATTTATTTCTGTCATCCAGAGGCAATTTCATATGCATGTTTCATTTAATTAATCTTCTTAAAAATCCTGTATTGGGGGGGAGTAATGTCATACCTTGTGATACCAAGACTCAGAAAATAAATACAATTTCCACAATTTAAATTCTATATTCTCATAAATAATGGCATGAGCTTTTATCTTTCTGCTACGTAATTCAGACAGTGTTAACCTATTCCTTAGGCTCACAGAATAGCTGCGGGAGATCCAAACATCATTTCTGTAGGTAATGAGGCACCAGGTAAAGAATGAATGCAAATGGTTGACAATCCAGCTAGGCCTGCTTTCTTCCTTAGATTATTGGTTGGTGCCCTCAGCTGATACACACTTCATTGACTCTTGGGATTTTCTTTTTGCTAAAGAGACATGATTTTTTTTCAGTAACCTGAGTCCATTGTCATCTCAATTTTTTACAAACGTGTTCTGAAGACCCCCAAACAGGGGAGAATTATCACCAAATAAAGTTGAAACTCTGGTCCAAACACTTACAGGTCTTCAGATGAGCTTGACAGAGTAAAGGTCTGGAGACTCTCTGATATCCTGGGCGTGAAACAGAGATCCATCAGGTGAAATGATTTCCCTCTGAGTCTACAGTGAAATAAAGGGAACTCCAGTGAAGGGTGCAATTGCCAAGTGTATCCTCAGCCAGACATGGGGACAGACGATGATACCCTCCATCCATATCCTCACTGGGTATCAGGTGTCGCTGCAGATGAGGGCAGCCATCCCTGTGGTAAGGGCACAGGAAGGCTGTGTGGAACTACTGGATCCCATTGGTTTGGCAGAGACAAAGGGCCGAGTGCTGAAGTTCAAGCTGGAGAGGAAGTGCCTGGCACTCATCAAATGCCTACTGTCCACTCAGCAAAATCTCATGTCTCCCAGTTGCCCACGAGCTACAGGCCTGAACCATGTTTGTTTTGCTCTAAAAAGCGAAAACAAACAGTGGTACCTTTAAAATGTAAAATGCTCCTGCGTCCAATTTCCCTGTAGATAGGGAAGTGCTCCAAGTGGAACAACTGTCAGACACCTGATACCGACAGCAAAGTTATGTTTCTTTTTCTTCTTCTCTTTTCCGCTTCTCTGCCAGGCACGGAACCACAAGAGAACAGTGTGTCCTACAAAACAGCTTGCACAGGAAAACTGAATCCACCCTGTTGGTCACCTGAGGGAATCAGTCAGCTCAGGAGAGCTAGACTAGCTTTCTGTTCATCTGCATAAGGGAGGAACCTTAATAACAGGACCACGCGTAGACTACGGAAACAGGAGAGGGTTTTCAAAAAACGAAATTCCATAGGTCAACTGTGCTCTACAGAGGTCACAACTTGAAGAACGCAAAAGTCTGGCAGTTCATATAAACATGTGGGATGAGCCTCTTGTAGAGGAAACTGCTGCTACCAGGAGTGTTGTTCTAACATATCCGGTTTCCTTACCTTTCCATGGAAGTCAGTCATTTGCAATTTCGAGGGAATATTAGCTCCCTCGAAATTGCACCAACACTTTGTTAGTGTTGACAATCAAGGATGTCACTAGCTCATCTGGGGCCCCTTTATCCAAATTAGAAGACAACACCCCTTTTCTGGTGCCAACCCCATATCTGTGCAAGTCAAAGGAAAGATACTGTCTCATTACCAGAGACTGTGCAAGCTGCCCAGGTATAGATGGTTACCCGCAACACTACTACAGTCTCCTGAGCCAAACAAAATCTGTCAGTGGACTATACTCAGCCCGCAGCCTGCAGCCCGCAGTTCACAGCTTAATATTTTGCAACCTCTTCAACTGTGGTTAAAACAAAGTTCTGGGGTCAGATCACCTGGCTTTAAATCAGAACTCTGCCATTTATACAAATGACTTAAGACTCTCTGCCTCAGTCATCTCTGTTTGTATTGGAATAAATATATTCTTGAACCTACTTCACAGGGTTCTTAAAAGGACAAAATTAAATAATTTCGAAAAAGAAGTTTTCAGACTATAACATGCAGACATTTAGTAAGTGTTAAAAAAAAATACCAAGCTAATGTGCAAGGCTATTTTACATGCTTTGGCCATCTCTGTGAGCCAAGCTTTGCTAAGTAATTCTAAGCAGGTAGACTGGAAGAGGGAACTGAGGCCCTCACAGCTTTTTACTTCTAGGAGTCTGTGGTCATTCGCCCGATGAATTTGTGAAGGCAGGGAACTCGAAACAACTAGTATCATTTTCCCCTGACATCCTAAGGCAATATGAAACTTAAGTTCTTTTTAAAAAACAGTGCTGTACTTGAGCTACTGCTCCTGGCACAGGCTGACAGCTAGTAGCCTTTACAATGACATCTAAAAGCCACTAAGAGACGATTAAGCTCAGTACCATGTGATATAAAAAGGCAAAGATGTGCGGGTTATATTTTAGACTCATTTACGGTGAAACAATTTCAAAGCGTTGGAGTTCCGTGTGGGAAGTACTCCATTATTTGACTTCATCTTCAAAACTGGGTAATTCTCTCAAAGACAATCCCATGCTTTAAAAACTGTCACAGTTCTTTTTACATCCGAGATGTATTAGGCGCTGCAGAAAAGGCTGGCTCTTAGTCCCAGTTCTACACCGGAAGGGGGATGCTGGGGGCTAACTGTAGTGAGATCAGTGCTTAGCTACAAGGATTTGGGGATGAAATGATTCTGAATTCAGTAGTTCTGCTCTGTTATATCCAATCATGTCTGAATGTTTTAGTTTTTTTAAAAAAGTGAAGCCTCTAAGATTTACCATGAAATATGTAGAGAATATTTAACTGGGCTTGTATTTAAATAAAGTTCTTTTCTCATTTCACTGATGTAGAAGCTTCCTATAAAAACTTAAGCCACAAATCTTTATTCATAGGGTCCATTTGACATGAAAAGAACTCCCTAAACTCCTATTTTATTCATTTATAATGAACTTGACCAAGCCATCATCAATTTAAAGCTTCTCTCTCTAGACCAAGATTTCTCAGTCTCGATACCATTGACATGTAGGTCTGGACATTTCTTTGTTCTTGGAAAAAGCATACAGTCCTGAGAGCATCTTTGGTCTCTCATTACTGGGTGACAACACCCACCCCACCCTTGCATTAAACAAAATTGTGCACTAGTATTCTCTTCCAGAAAAAAGAAGAGGCTGAATTTGGTCCCTACTCTCTTCCCCAAAGGAAAAAGATACTCTAAAGATAAGAATTTTTTTTTTTTTACAAATAAGACAGTCTACAAGTTACACTGCTGAAATTCTAAGACATGAACCTACAGTCACCACCTTAAGCATGTGGATATTTCTGCCAAACTTTCTAGTGACTTTTCCATGCATCATGTAGACTGATTTCAAACAAACTGTTATAGAAGACTGTACAATCACATAGGCCACCTGCCTGCCCAGACTTCTAGACATAGTACCACTGTTTGTCTATCATATCTCATGTAAAAACTCAATGGGTGAGAATCAATGATTTAGAAAGCAGAAAGGTAGGCATGATGGCACATCAGTATAATCCAAGTACTCTGGAGACTGGGGTGGGGGCACAGTGAGTTTACAGATAGCCTGGACTGCATAGTGAGACCCTTTCTTCTTCTTCTTCTTCTTCTTCTTCTTCTTTTTCTTCTTCTTCTTCTTCTTCTTCTTCTTCTTCTTCTTCTTCTTCTTCTTCTTCTTCTTCTTCTTCTTCTTCTTCTTTTCCTCCTCCTCCTCCTCCTCCTCCTCCTCCTCCTCCTCCTCCTCCTCCTCCTCCTCCTCTTCTTCTTCTTCTTCTTCTTCTTCTCTTCTTCTTCTTCCTCCTCTTCCTCCTCCTCCTCCTTCTTCTTCCTCCTCCTCCACATCCTCCTCCTCTGTATCCTCCTCCTCCTCTTCTACCTTCTCCTCCTCTTTCTCTTTTATATTCTTCCTCTTCCTATTCCTCTGCCTTCTCTTTCCCCTTCTTATTCCTGTCATAAATTACATCCCAGACTCAGTTTCCAATAAAAAAGCAGAGAGGGACATCATCAGAGACTTTCATGTCCATCTCTCTCATTTTAAAGGCCAAGATGCTGAGATCTGGAGAATATAGTCTACAGCGCAAATATCTCTAATAAGCCTCAGACTTTCAAGCCACAGCCTGGCATTTTCAAAACTATAGGCTTGGAATATATCATTTTTATTGAGTGAAATGTTTAAAATTACATTCATGGCAATTTTAAAAATCCAAGGAATAAAAAAAGACAAAGAAAGAAAAATTAGAATGTTCTTCCAACCAAAAGCACAAAAATTAAGGAAAACATCAATTTGTCTCTGCTTTGGCATCCACAAATATGCATTTGTTTGTTCTTTTAGCATGTGATTGCATAGTTTCAGCCAACTGTGGATGATTGATTTCTGCCCACTTGCCTAATCACAGTTAGGAATTTTGTTTCTTGAATAAATTATGATTAAGACGTTGAAGAAACAATGTCTTGAAATACTCACTTTCTTCCTACTTGCATGCAACATTGGGATATCCATTTGGTTGGTGAACACAAACTAGGTCACGTGACTGATCCATCCCACTGGTGCGGCGTGACCATCCCTGTGTACTCCTTTCATTCATGGAGCAAACCACTCAATTACACATCTAAAATCTGCAGCATGTGCTTGCCCACTCAAGTGCCTCCTCTCTCCTTCCTCTCCTCTCCTCACCTGACTCTCCCCTTCTCCCTTACGCCCCCTCTCTTTCCTTCCTCCTCTGTGTGTGTGTATCTTGTTTACTCCGTATAATTCTTGATCTAAACAAATAAGAATAAAACAGAAAAATATGAAGTTTATACAGTGTTCAAGTTGGGAATGGGAGCATCACTGGGTGAAAGATGGAGCATGTTTTATTGTTGTGTACAAGTTTTGATTACAGCTGTACTGTTCATTACAGCCTGGTGCTTGCTGAGTGCCTCGGGCTATCGGACTTTCACCTATGATTACCACGGTTAGGCAGTTAGGGAGCTTACTTTCCTGCTGTCATATCCCAAATCTCTCCCAGTGCTCAGTCTTCTGTGCAATATAAAGAAAACTTCCTACTGTGGTTGGGTAGAAAAGTTATTGAAAGACCAGGAAATGCCTTTGACCTTGTTTTGGGGTTGAAAATGAATGATCTCATTCAGAAATGGGTACAGTGCCAAAATGTGGAATGTGCTATTAAAATAAGCACATGATTTGTTTAAAAAAAACAGAATAAAGCTTGTCTAAGGGGTGGAGTGGCAACCTATTTCTAGCTAGCTGCCTTAAGAACTGATTGAAACAGATGTGGTGTACTAACCTAAGACATGGCAGAGTACACAGTCACATTTTGACAAGAACAAAAAATGAAGAATCCTTGTGGACACTGTCTATGCATTTAACAATTATTAAGTAAGAGCCTGATGTTGTAGGTAATACAAACTTTCCAATGATTATGTTGAAGTCTTTTCTTACTTTTTATGATTGGAGACACGTAAAAATACATATTATATTATGTAGAAATAAATGCCAGGAGAAAAAACAAAATCTGGCAAAGGGATAAAGTGTATGGGGAGGAGGCGAAGCGGGGTTGGATGAATGAGTTAGTTTGTTAGAATAACCAGGAAATGCCTCTTTAATAAGGAAGTGTTTCCTCAAAGAATTGACAGAGTTAAAAAGAAGGGTTTGTAGATATTGGAAGAATAACATCAGGAATTAGTCTGTGTGTTCTCAGGAAACTGGTTAAAGTACAAAACAGCAGACCTGTATCTATCTATAATTAAAAGAAATGGGATAAAAGAGAGGCTGTGGGAAATTTGGGCAAACATCAAGGAAGTTTTACCCGAATGCCCTAAGCTGATGACTGTCAGCACTGACTGGACAAACCTCAGATACACATTAGAATGTGCATCAGCAAATCTCATCTCTGATTTTGTAAGAAGGAGTAAGACGCAGAGCCCTGACAGTCATCAGTAGTCAGGTTTTTAGTGAATTGTGCTGAACATGGAATGGTCTGCTGGAACTTCCCTTCAAAGTTTAACGAAACTAGAAAACATAATTCTGCATGAATTGTCTAGGTTAAATGGTGCATTTGAATTTGGGTCAGGAGAACAAGCAACTAGATTATAGCTGAGAATAGGCATTGGTCCATTTCACCAGACTGCATGTCTCCTTTTCATGGGAAGTGAACTCACAGGGTCAACCTAGAGAAAAGAAGCAAGGCAATTACAAAGACAAAAGATGAAAGAGGAGACTGTGTGCAGTATCCTGCTTTATCCAGACTCTGTTGCTCCGACATTCCAACACAACTTCACAACACTCAATTTGTTCTTCCGGAGGATCAGGACATTTTCTGGCTAAGAGAAGGATGCTATAGACTTCAACCAGAGAACCTTTCCAAGAATGACTTTTAGAAGTTTTCGCCTTTTTATTGAAAAGTAGACATTTTTCTTCACATAATATTTCCTATCACAATCTTCCCCTCCATCCACTTCTACAAGTTCCCCCCCACTCCATTACATCTGTATCTACTCCTTTCTATCTCTAATTAGAAATTGAACAGCTTTATAAAGAACAATAATAAAAAATATACAATCAAAATGGTAAGATTTTTTTTAAAAAAAACTAGCACTTCAGAATTGGACAAAACAAACAAACAGAAGGAAAAGAGACCAAGAGAAGGCACAAGAAACAGAGACCCACTCATTCACACACTGGGGAATCTCATAAAAACACCAAAATGTCACAATATATATATGCAAAGGATCTTTATGGTAAAAAGAGAGAAGAGAATATATAAATAAAATAAAAAATAAGATATTTTAACATTAAAAAAGGAAGAGCCCTGACATGACATTATGAGACAAAGAACCTCCAAGGATGCCATTTGGGATCATTTTCTGTTGTCCATCTACTTCTGGGCATGCAGCCTACCCTTGACAGTAGCTTGTTCCACCCTTCCCCCAAGAGTCGCTTGGCAAAAACTAAATTTTCATTGGCAAGTGGTTATTAATAGAAGCATGCTCCTGGTCTAGGGATAAAGGCATATTTCCACTTCTCTCCGCTCTTGGATCCTATTTGGTGCACACCTATGCAGGTTCTGTGAGTTCATGTGTGCACGAATTCTATTGGCTTAGAAGGGTTGTTCTCTTGGTGTCCTCCCTCTCCCCTGACTCTTACACTCTTTCTACATCTTCTACCTAGGGGCTCCATTAGTCCTCAAAAGAGGCAGGGATTTGATGGAGACATTCCATTTAGGGCTGAGTGATCTACGTTCTCTCACTTTCTGCATAACATCTGACTGTAGGTCTCTATCTTTGTTCCCATTTGCTGTAGGAGAAAGCTTTTCTGGTAATAGTTGGGCAATGCTCTAATCTATGAATATAGAATAATGACACCAGCAGTCATTTTATGTCTATATTCTTTTTTTTCTTAGAACAGTGGTATTTAGTGTTACCCTAGAAACCTGAGCTATCTAGTCTCAGGTTCTTGGTCATCCAAGGTTCTAGGTTCAAGGTTCTAGGTTCTATCTCATGGAGTTGGTGTTCAGTCAAATCAGATATTGTTTGCTTACTTCCAAAAGCTTTGTGTCACCCCTGAATTATCATATCATGTAGGTAGGACACCATTGTAGATTAAATGGTTTGTGACTGGGCTGGTGCTTACATTTCTCTTTTGATAGCATGCAGAGTGCCTTTCTATACCAAAGATATTAACACCTAGGGGTGAAGATCTTATGTAGGCATGAGCTCAACTTCTCCATATTTAATGAGCTATGAGGGTGTTATCTTCAGCAATGAGGCCTTTCTATCATTTTGTGAAGAGAGAGCAGCATATAGTCTTGGCAATAGCCTGGGTTGTCTTGGTGGTTCCTGTGGAAACTCTTTGCCCAATTGCAACAACTCGACTACATGCAGCATAGTCCCAATACTGGAAACTATTTGATAACAAGAGATGATCATCTGGTGTTCTGTCTCTCCCATTATTTGGTGATTTTGTTTAGATTACCTTCATATACATATATATTTTAGGAAGCTTCTACTGAATTGGTTTTCATACTACCTCTCTCAAATAGTCCTTAATTTTAACTGTCTCTCCCTGTATTCCTTCCCTCGTTCCTTTGTTCTTCCCCTTCCCTGCTGATAATCTCTTTCAAGGTATCAGAAGATGGAAAGATCTCTCATGCTCATGGATCAGTAGGAATAATATAGCAAAAATGGCCATTCTACCCAAAACAATCTACATATTCAGCGCAATCCCCAACAAAATTCTAACACAATTCTTCACATATCTTGAAAGAGCAAGTTTCAGCTTCATATAGAAACACACACACACACAAACACACAGACACACACACACACACAAGAAAAAACAAGAAAGATAAAACATATTTCTGTTTAGTTTTTGTCTGGATGACCTGTCTACTATTGTAAGACTGGGATACTGTGTGAGGGTCAGTGTGTGATTTAAGCTGTAGTAGTATTTCTTTCATGAATTTTGGTGCCCTTGTGTTTGGTGCTTAGATGTTAAGAGTTGCAATATCCTCTTCGTGTGTTTTTCTTTGATGAGTATTTAGTGTCCTTTCCTATCTCTTTTGATTGGTTTTGATTTGAAGTCTATTTTGTTAGATATAAAAATGGATATACCAGCTTGCTTCTTCAGTTTGTTTGCTTGGAATATCATTGTCCATCCCTTGACAATGAGGTGACATCTATCTTTGATATTAAGAATACCTTGGATGTAGCAGGAGGATGGATCTGTTTTCACATTCATTCTGTTAGTCTGTGTCATTTTATTGGGGAGACCATTGATTGAATGATTATCAATGAGCAGTGATTGTTGATTCCTGTATATTTTGTTGCTGCTGCTGCTGCTGGTGGTGGTGGTGGTTGTGGTGGGTGTGTGCTTCCCCTCTTTTGATAATAATTTGTTGGTCTGGGATTATTTATTCCTTGTGTTTTTCCTGGTTGTGATTAACCTTTTTAGGATGGAGTTTTCCTTCTAGCACCTTTTGTAAGGTTGGATTTGTAGATAAGATTGCTTAAATTTTGGTTTTATCATGGAATGTCTTATTCTCTTCATCAATGGTGATAGACAGTTTCACTGGGTATATTTATCTGGGCTGGCATCTGTGATCACTTAGGGTTTGTAGAACTCCTGTCCAGGACTTTCTCCTTTTAAAGTCTTCATGGGGAAGTCAGGTGTTATGCTATTAGATTTGCCTTTACATATTATTTGGTCTTTTTTCCTTTACAAGTTTTAATATTCTTTCTTTGTTCTATGCTTTTATTATTCTGTGCCAAGGGAAATTTATTTTCTGCCCCAGTACATTTGCTGTTCTGTATGTTTCTTGTACCTTAATAGGCATCTCCTTCTTTAGGTTAGAGGAATTTTCTTCTATGATTATGTTGAAAATGTTTTCTGTGACTTTGACTTGGATTTCTTCTCCTTCCTCTATTCCTATTATTCTTAGATTTGATCTTTTCATAGTGTCTCAGACATCCTGGGTGTTTTGTACCAGGATACTTTTAGATTTAACATTTTTTTGACCAATGTGTCCATTTCTTCTGCCATGTCTTCTATTCTGTCTTCTAATCTTCTGTATTCTGTTAGGTGAGGTTTGCTTCTAAGATTCTTATTTGAGTTCCTAATTTTTTCATTTCCAGATTTCTTTTAGTTTTGGTTTTCTTTAGTGATTCTACCTCCTTACTATCTCAAGAAAAATTTCTTTTCTCTTTAAATGTGAAAAGAGAATGTCAGTGTGAGCTAGCTCTACCCCCTCTTAGCTAAAGAATGTTCTGAATTTTTTTTAATATTTAACTTTAAAACTGAGTCACGTGTCCCACTTGGAAGCAGTTTCTCTATTTCAAGGCCAGATTTCTCGGGATTTCCGTGCCTTGGAGACAGTAAGTATGCATGTTGCGAGCTGTCTGCCTTTAGAGAAAATAGGACTGGCATGGGCCCAGCAGAATCTATGTCAGAAATCAATTTCTTGGAGTTATGGAGAATCCTGTTCACTGCCAATCTTGGCACTGCTGAATCAAGAATGATAAAACAAGCAAGGAAGCATGTCCAGGTAAAGGACAGAGTCCGTGTACGAGTCCTTACTTGAACAGTTCTGTGCATGCTCTACTTGATTTGGTGTTTGACTTTTGGTTTGGTTTGAAACTTATAACTTTCTTTTATTTTTTAAAGTGCTACAGATCATACATTTGGCAAACAGCTTTTAATCATCCACTGAGTCCCCAGCCCTGTATTATGTATCTTTTTAAAAAATAGGTAAGATTGTACTTGCAATCCTGGAATTCAGACTTTTATTTTATAAAAGAAAGTGAGAGAAAGGAAAAAAGAAAAAGAGCAAAACAATTAAAAGCAAAGTTAAAGATCCTTCACAATTATGAAAGCAAGGAGACATTATTTAGAATCACACAGTCATGAACTGTAGGTAGCTCCCGGGTTTTAACCTAGATTATCCTTATGAGATCACATAATTGTCAGAAATGGGTCCTAGATTTGGCCAATAATCGTTTAGCTTCGGCAAGCTACTTTGTCATACTGTCCCTGTCAATCATTTGTAAACTAAAAAGAACAGATACTTTATGACTTATTTTCCCTCCCAAGCTACGCAGTGTTTTGAAACAAAATCTTTAGAATAAAAGCCTCAGTGTACACTTCATAATGCCAATAGAAGTGGCCACAACAAAACACCATCATTTATTAAGGATTTCTATTGGAGCTAAGAGCTCTGATAGGCTCTTTATATTCTTGTATTGTTCACTGAATATAATAAATTGGGGGAAATAAATAACCTTCTCCTGTTAATCAGATTATAAATGTGCAAATTTCTGATCTAATATATTTGACATCAGAATGTAATCTTCATTTTATAAATGCATTAGATATGGATTTTTTTCTTTCACAATATCTGGTTCAAAGTAAGACTTTGCACTTATACAACCAATTGTCTCTTTGAAGCAAAAATAATGATGCTTTTAAATTGTAGATAGTAAAACTGAGGTTCAAGATAAAGGGACTGGAAGAAGTATATCTAAGTTTTGCTTCATGATACAATTCCCTGCTCTACTCTACCTCTTAGTAATAAAAACTAAAAAGTGTTATTAACATACAAGTTTTATTTCCCTTCACTTTCCATGACACAAAATTTTTGGCCTAGAACTGGAATAAATTTGCAGATGTCATATGTATGAGATATTAATACAAGCGTGTGTGTGTCACTGTTGCCAGACTGATGCATATCTTATAAATGAATAATAAATTGTGTGCATGCATGTGTATGTTTGTGAATTTAACGTTACTGTTTGACATTAACTGTGACATTGCCAATCTTATCTTAGGATAATGGCCTATTGAATTCATAGATCTATAAAAGGAACTTGACCTAAATACACCTGGATGATAGCAGAATTTTCCCTAGACTTTCAGGATCTTAAAAGTCTAGGTCCTTACAAGAAAGGAGGGTTGTAATTATTAACAGATGTTTATGAAGCAAATTCATTGAAAATTAACTGCAGTATTCTTTGACCCCAGTGTTTGTAACCAAACAGCTAATCTTGGATAAATATGAGATTATGTTACTAATCTAGTGACATTTAGCACAAATTAGCTCTCGAATCGGCTACTTGCTACTGTTGGAAACTTGTGAAGTATATTCAAATTTCTTTATTTTGTATGTGTTTCTTTTCCTAACACAGAATCTTGGGGCCTTTTGTAGGTCAGTGTGGTATTTCCAAGGAAGGTAATGGCTAGCACAGTAATTGTCCATATTATCAAGTCAGTCCTTTCATCAAACTGATCCCAGTTTCGAGTTCACTCGGTGTACAGAAGAAAAGATAGCTAGCCTTTGTAGATAATATTTGATTTAGGAAGTGAAACTTTTTATTGTATAGTTATTTGGATTCTATTCATGGCAGCCAGTGGTCTGTTAACCCTTTTTGACTCTGCTTTTAATTCAAATTGGTTATTACAAATTCACCCAGGCTAACTGAAGGAAGGTCTCAGCAAATAGTCTATGTTTGGTATATGTCTGGCAATTTCCTTTCTTCCTCAGTGGTCCTCTGATGAAGCAGCTTCAGCATGGAGGTGCAGCTGTAAAATTACAGGTGGCAGAATTTGAAATGGTCCTGTTAAGAAAAAAAAAAGAACTCAGAAGGCTACAGAAACTTTAATGAAGTGATAGGTGTGACTGAAGTCACCAGCAAAGAGTGTTTAGGCTCAAGGGTCCCAGATGGGATGGGATGCTATGACCACATATGGACCTGAAGCCACTATAGCAGGAAATGCAATGACCATAGTCCTGGGTGAGTGAAGACCATGGCAGAGGCTGTGTGTCTGAAGGGGAAGTTCTGGATAGACTTGGGCTCATCTAGGATGTAGAAGAATGGGAAAGACATCCTTGGCTTCTCTTCCAACTTTCTTCTGATCTTCATTGTTCAACCCAAATAAGAAGTGAAGCAGAAAATGAGTCTGAAGACGCTGTCCACTGCACCCAGCTTCTGGAATATAGAGCTGGATATTGGGCCAACCAGGAAAAAATAGCCCAGATTAGAAATGCTATTTTAAAACTCAGATTCTGCCAATAAAAGAATGGTATATTTAAGGAATTCAGAGCCCTGACCTCATTTGATCTTGGTTTAATCTCCACTTTCTTATATACCTTCTTCCAAGTATGTTTGTAGGCACATGATGGCAGCCAAGAGAATTGCTGATCACCTCAGCCTGCCCCAGCCTTACTTCTAAGGACTGTGGAGCCCGGACTCCTATTTCTGCGCAATGCAGAATAAACAAAGAGGGGGAAAAATAATAGATAAAATCTATTGAGACTCTCATCAAAAAGTGCTATAGCTAGGGATGGAGTAGTTGCTTGGTAGGGAGGTCCAGTATGGGCAGATGCTGAAAATGATTTGCAAATGTTTTCACAACTGTATGGTGATGTTTTTGCCCACACATCTGCCAGAGCATGGAAGTGTCATTTACAAGCCTGACTGACATGTCTTTATGAATGGAGAGCTGCAAAAGAGGCTCCATTGCCCCATAAATGGGGTTGTTATCCATTCTACCCATCTCCCAAAGGGAAGTTTGTTTGGTGTTATATTGAATTACCAATTTGGAAAAGAAAATATTTTAAAAAATAAAAAGATGGAGGTCTTGGGCTGGAGAGATGGCTCAGTGGTTAAGAGCATTGCCTGCTCTTCCAAAGGTCCTGAGTTCAATTCCCAGCAACCACATGGTGGCTCACAACCATCTTTAAAGAGGTCTGGTGCCCTCTTCTGGCCTGCAGACATGCACACAGACAGAATATTGTATACACAATAAATAAATAAATATATATATTTTAAAAAAAAGATGGAGGTCTGGAGAGATCATTCAGCCATAAAGACTCCTCGCTGTTTTGTCAGAGAATTGGAGTTTGGTTTCTAGAATCTACATCTGGTGACTCAGATCTATCTCCAGCCCTGGGGACTCTAACACCCTCTTCTGGCCTTAGGGGCACCCATATGTATATGCACTTACATACAGCCTAACACACATAGCTATAAAAATGAATCTTTAAGAAAAGGAAAAAAATCACCATGTGATGAAATTTGTAATTATGAGTCAAATTGTGAATTTATTATTATTATTATCTTCAAGACTCCCTTACTACATTTTACCTCTGGGCACTTAACCTTATCATTTTAAAATTGTTTTTATTGAGCATATATTTTTCTCTGCTTCCCTCCCTTCTTCTCCCCTCCCCATCTATCCCCTTCTGAAATTCCCCATGCTCAATTTAGTCAGGACATCTTGTCTTTTTCTACTTCCTATGTAGATTAGATCCATATATGTCTCTTTTGGGGTCCTCATTCTTGTCTAGGTTCTCTGGGATAATGAATTGTAAGCTGATTTCTTTTATTTATGTCTAAAGTCAATTATGAGTGAGTGTATATTATATTTGTCTTTCTTTGTCTGAGTTACCTCACTCAATATGGTGTTTTCTAGATCCATCCATTTGCCTGCAAATTTCAAGATGTTGTTTTTTTCTGTTGTGTAGTACTCCATTGTATAAATACACCACATTTTCCTTATCCATTCTTTGGTCGAAGGGCATTTAGGTTGTTTCCAGGTTCTGGCTATGACAAATAATGCTGCTATGAATGAACATAGTTGAGCACATGTCCAAGTGGTATGACTGAGCATCCTTTGGATATATACTCAAAAAATGGTAGCCTACAGAATGGGAAAAGATCTTTACCAACCCCACATCAGACAGAGGACTGATCCAAAATATACAAATAATTCAAGAACTTGGTCATCAAAGAAGTAAATAATCCAATTTAACAAAAAATGGAATGCAGATCTAAACAGAGAGCTCTCAACAGACGGTTCTAAAGTGGCTAAAAGACACATAAGGAAATGTTCAACATCCTTAGTCATCAGAGAAATACAAATCAAAGCAACTCTGAGATTCCATCTTACACCTGTAAGAATGGCCAAGATCAAAAGCACTGATGACAGCTTATGCTGGAGAAAATGTGGGATAAAGGTAACACTCCTCCATTGCTGGTCGAAGTACAAATTGGTACAACCCCTTTTGAGATCAGTGTGGTGATTTCTCAGAAAATTAGGAGATAACCTACCTCAAGATCCAGAACTTAACCTTCTTATAAATCAGCAGTAATCCTAGGTGTTCCACAAACTCACTCTGCCAAACCTCTACATGTCCCATTCCAGGCATCCAATAGTTTCCCCCTTCTGTTAACAAAGAACCTCTATTAAATATGCACCCCTCTGTGTGACCCTTACTCCCTCTCTTACTTTATACTCAGGGACATTCACTCAATCGCTCTCTCCCTCCTCTTCTAGTATTATCTCCCCAGACTGTTCCAGACTTCATGCAAACATGCTATGTGTCTCTATCTAATCTTGCAAAAATGTACATACATAATTGTTGATTTGGTGCCTTTCATTAGCCACTGCCCATTTTTCTTTTCCTCTTCAGTAAAACCCTTTAAGAACTTGCTTTATACTATTGAGGCCAGGGCAGAGGTAAGAGTCTCACTTGGTCACCATAACATTCCCCAGCTCCTTTGGGGATACTGTAACCAATTTCCGATTCACTGTATTCATCACTGAGAACCCACCTTCCTCTGTGCCTCCCAAACTCACAGCTCCTCCCACTAAGCCTCCGTGTTTTGTTCATTATTCCTCCAGTGTTTAGGATATCTCAATACTCAGCCTCAGCATGACCCTGTCCCTTCCCTCCTCCTCCCCTTCTCTTGCTCCCTGTCTACTTCATTCCTTCCCATCCTTTATCTTTCTTCTTTCTATTTTTCTTTCTTAACCCCCTTTACCACAATAAACTCCCTGCTTTTGTACCAGAAATGCAAGCTCTCATGGCAATACTTAAAAAACAAAAAAATCAAGCCACTAGAATTTTAAGTAGTCTGTGCCTTAGCAGCTAGTGAGTTGCTGGGGGAGGGGTACTCACATTTAATCTTACTCAAGCAGAATTCATCACCCAGCTAACTAGCTCATAATTGAGTCATTTCCACCTCAGTTGATAACAGTGTGTCTTTCAATTGCTCACATTAAAATACTGAAATGATACCCAACTCCTTTCTTTGTCTCATTGCCTCGGTTTATCATCAAACCTCAGGCATTTTTTTTTTTTTGCCATCTCCATCACTACCATTTTGTTCCCAAACCACCATCCTTACTCAGCTGGCTTAAGAGCAAAGGCTCTTGATCTCTACTTCCTTGTGTTTTCATTCCATCGCTCTTCAGTT
This sequence comes from Microtus pennsylvanicus, assembly GCF_037038515.1. Lineage (NCBI taxonomy): Eukaryota > Metazoa > Chordata > Mammalia > Rodentia > Cricetidae > Microtus > Microtus pennsylvanicus. The sequence goes on from NC_134584.1 coordinate 32,371,723, forward strand.
CATTTGAATCACATCGCATCATTTCACGCCTTCACTCAAAGGCCTCCGAGATGGCCTATATGCTCTTTTCAGATTTTGTGAAAGTCTTGACATCATCTGGGCAACCATTTCTCCTGTGTCACTGTTAATGTGTCTTTCTAAAGCAATGCTTCTCAAACTGTGAGTCACAACTCAGGGGTCACGTATCAGATATACTGCATATTAGATATTTGCATTATGATTCATAACAGTAGCAAAATTACAGTTATGAAGTAACAACAGGATAACTTTATGGTTGGGGGAGTCACCAAAATATGAGGAACTATATTAAAAAGTCACAGCGTTAGGAAAGTTGAGAACCACTGAAGCCTTGGTTTCTACAAAGTATTTTTTAAAAGTAATAGACATTATAGAAAATTAAGATTGGGACAAATGACTTGCATCTTACAAAATATTATTTTAAGATACAAATATGGAATCCTGGAGATGCCTGCTGAAGTGACCAGACCACACAGATCAATGGAGATCTGAATCAGTGCAATATCTACTAAAGTACAGTCTTCCCTGAGCAGAGAGCTGTCCTGGGAAGACACCTTGCTGAAGAAAACGCTCTGGGCTTTTGTGCTCATTTTAAATCCTCCTGAATGAAGTCATGTAGAACAGCAAACCTGCGAGTTTCCCCTTCCCTGCTGAGCTTCCAATTCTAGAGCCATTCTGGCTCCTCCTTCTCAAGAGAAATCTTCTTTCTGTGTTATACTAACATCATCCTGCTCTTTACTGATGGCATCTGAACTGACCTTCAGAGAAAAATGTGTTGTGGTAAAAGAGACTGTACTCCTTACTTGTGTTGTTTCTCAGATGTCAGGGACAGTTGTTCTTTTCCCTTACTGGAAAGCCCTCCTTTCAGCCATATACACTGTTTATTTCCTTCCAGATCTTTACAAACACTGTCTCTTCCTCACTACGGCCTCTCTAATCAGTCTATTCGAAAGAACAGCATCTTCGCTCGCCCTTAGAGATCCCTATCCGTGTCACTGATTATTTTTCTCTGTAGCACCATCTATTACTTATTTATTGGCTGATCGACTTCCAGAAGTATGTATGTAATGGGACAGCAGGGATTGTGAGGGTAGTTTTGCTTTGGTTTTGGTTTTAATTGGTTGGTTGTTTACTTGTGTGGTTGATTTCTTTCTTCTCTCTCTCTCTCTCTCTCTCTCTCTCTCTCTCTCTCTCTCTCTCTCTCTCTCTCTCTCTGTGCCTGGAATAAATCCCAGCATGTGCAAGGCATTTAATAAATGTTGAATGAATGAATGAAACATAAACTATGTCAGGATTCATCTGTTTCTGTCTTCTCTGGAGAACAGTCCATCTTCCTGTTTGGTTTTATTTTTCTGACTCTGGTTGTATGTTAAAGAGACTTTTAGTAAACCTGGCTTCGTGTCTTCCTTGGTACTTATTATAGTTTGGATATGAAATGTTCTCCTTGACCCAAAGGCATGTGTATTGAGATCTTTGTTCTTGGGGGGCATTAGTGGTAGAAACTGAGAAGTAGGAGTTAGTGGAAGGGTGTGCTGGGAAAATACTCTTCAGCCACTGATGACATGCCCTTGAGGGGGGTACCTTCCTGGCCAATGGAGTTAGCCGTCTTCTTCATTCATGTGTTTCCACTATGATGTGCCACCTCACCCACAGTCCAATGTAATGGTGCCAACGAAGCATGGATTGGAACGTCGAAAACATTTTCTCACAGGGAGGGGAGCAGAGAAAAATGTAGAGCTTAATAAAAATCAATAAAAAAAAGAACATTGTCTCCTCCTTAGTTAATTGTATTGGATATTTTTACAGTGATGCTTTTTGATCTTATAATCAGATCAGACTTTCTTTCTACCACCTCTGCCAACCATTCTTGGCTTTCAAAATTCTCCACTGGAAGCCTATGTGACCAGAAAGAATATTCTTGGCACCACACTTAGATAACTGTCTGACAGATAAAGACCTACAAGTTCATCTATATGAATGAATGCATAGTAATTTCTGGGCTTTTCCTACAGCAAACCTTCAAAATTCAAGTCCTTTAGGACTTGTACTTGATTAAGGCTGCCCATTAGAAGTGGGCTTTAGAAACTCTAAACAGATAAATGTGGGGTGAGCCAATGCTCATTTTGTGCCTTGGATTAAAAGCTACAAAATATTCTCTCTTTCAGATCTTAGATTCCTTCTCCCATTCTGGTTCATCTTTGGAATCCTGAAACTGTCATCCCCTCTCTCTCAAAATAGAGTTGAACACCCTGAAGTTCTTGCATTGGTGGTCTGAACTTCCAGCTCGAGTCATCAGGGAAGTAAACTTGAATCACAAAAGCTCTTAGTGAGGCTGGCAATAAAAATGATGCCTTTCTATAAACAGAAAACCAGTCCTGCCATTGACGGCTTATCAAGAAAATACTCTTGCATTTCTGGATCTCAGGTGACTAACGTAACAACTTACTAGGACATTAACGTTAAGAAACGTGCCTTTACGTGAAAGTCCAATTGTGTGTGTGTTGGAGGAGGCAGTTATTTAGAAGATGGCATCCTCTTAAGCTCTTAAGCCCTGTGTCCTATGTGTATTGGCGTACGCCACTTCTCGCTTGTACTCTTACTGGCTTTGTTGATCATCTAGCCTTTAATCTTCTCCTGTACCCCAATAGTCAGACCAGTTGTCTTTGGCTACTTCACAGCTCATTATAGCAGCCCACATAGAAGGAGAGGAAATAGATGATACAAAATTTAAAAAGGTCACGTCAGTTATTTCCTGGGAGTTCTGATGAAAAGGCTTAGCCGGAGAGATTACAGCGTGATTAAAGAAGTTTGGGCTTGGTCGTGACTGCGTTCCAGTGTCCTCTTCTCATCTGCATCCTTATTTCTAGGGATTAGGCGGGAGTTGGCTGCGAACATTAATGAGATCAACAAGAAAAGCTTTGACTCTCCTGAAAATCCTTGAAGAGGTAGTTATCACATACTGGAAAATAAAAACAAACTTAATCTTTGTCTTTCTCTCTCTCTCTCTCTCTCTCTCTCTCTCTCTCTCTCTCTCTCACACACACACACACACACACACACACACACACACACACATACACACTTTTTTCCCCTAGTTCAAAATGAGAAATTTCTTTAACCTCAATTTATCTTGAAGGTAAAACTCTGAAATTGACTCTTGAATTCTGGGATCAGCATGGGACGTCTACAAGGAGGCTCTCAGTTTAGGTCTCCAGAGCAAATCTTTTTCTGCTAATCTCCCACTAGTGACACCGAGAGTTACAGATAAATTAGAAAGATAAATCCCCATTTCCTACCTTCCTGTGGTTTCCAGTCTTTCTCCTTTGATAACCAAGCTACTCTCTTCTTGTGTGGGAATTTATGACTCTCGGAAAGAAAAAGGGTTTATTCTAACTCTCTGCTCAAAGATGTGGGTGGGTCCAGATATACGAAAAATAAAAATATTCAGAAGTTCAGAAATATACAGAGATCAATAAAACAAGAAAATCGGGAACTTGGTGTTTGAGAAATGCAGATAAAAGATCAGGGCAGGGCCAAAGTGAGCTGGGAGCTTGGATAGTGAGTAGACTGGAATTTCTGATGCAGCTATGCTCAGGCCGGATTCAGGAAATCACAGGGGGCATCGATGAAGGATTGTGGTCATTGTAGAATAAGCGGGAAAGTGTTTGAAAAGAAAAACAAACTGAGCGTGAGTGGAGAATCTTCCTACGTAGTGGGCCCTCACTTCTACCTGAGAGAGGAATTTTGTCAATGCTTTGGCCATTTTCCTCATCACCGTAATAAAATAGCCGATAGAAGCAATTTACAAGGCAAGAGGTTTGCTTTGGTAGACAGTGTGAAGAGATGCAGGCCATCGTGGTAGAGAAGGCATGGTGGCGGGGAGTTGCATGGCGGAGGGAGCATGCAGTAGCTGCTGGTTACATGGTGCCAACATGGAATCTGAGAGACGAGTCCGAACAAAAGCTGCTTGTAATTCAACAGGCCTGGTTATAACCCCTATCTGCCAGGTAGGTTCCGTGTCCAATAGGTTCCTCAACCTCACAGAACAATGCCACCATCTGGAGACCAAGGATTCAAGCATGTAAGTGCCATGTAGGGAAAGTCAAGTTCTGCTGCCAGGTTAAGCCAAAGCCTGGTTCCCTTGTTTCACAGCTGCATGGACCCTGAGTACCTGCCTGGCTAAACCTGGGAAAGCAGCTCCCTTGGCATCTTTGCTCATTAGGGTACCCTTGAGGCTCAGTCTTCTCAGGTATCCTTTCTCCAGGCAGTCTGTTTTCAACCCCTTTAAAATTTTATTTATTCTTTGAGAATTTCTTACATGTGTATTTTGATCATATCTACTCCTCACTACCCTCTCCTATGCCTCCCTGACCACTCCTGTGCCCACATATCCTTAATTTGCGTTATGGTGTCCTGGAGAGCAAGATGGGTAAGGTCTCATTATATGGGTGGGGACTTGCCTTCACATCATTTTGTTGTACTGGTTCAGATTTCAAGCTTTCTTTTTAATGATACCAGTCTCTTTAACAACTGCTAGCGTGGTTTGCATGCACTCCGCCCTGTCCACAACTTTATCTGTATTCACACTCCAAGATGCATGTTTCCATATCGTTCTGTCCTGCCTCACGCTTTTGACTTCTCATTGTAAACCTTACGAATAATATTGATCAATAACCATGCCAGAGTTTAGATGTTAAGCTGTCTTGAAATTTCTTAAACAACTTAAGTCTATTGCTTTTTAATTCTACCTCGATCTAGGTATTTCAGGACACAAACAGAACATAGCCTGATTTATTTCCATAGCAAAACATGAATAGTCTCTAGCTAGCTCCCAATTAAACCCTTATTTCACAGAAACCTCATGAGTGTTGCCTTCACTGCCTTTGTTAGTCTTTTGTATGCTACTGTCCCACCAGAATGTGACATTAAGTTCTGCTTAGAGTATTCCAATGCTTAACGAGCCTACAGCTCCAACTCTTCCACATTCGTCCTATAAACCAATCCCAACGGCTTATAAATCACATAGTCAGATTATCAGAGCCATGGTCCCACCCTCTGGTACTCATTTTCTACATCTGTTACTTTTCTCCTCACCACAGTGAAGCATCTGACAGAGCAACTAAAGAGAAAACAGGTGTCATGTGTTGTAGTATCTGGCTGAGTCAATGGCAAAGGGGGACATAGGACATCTGATTGTACAGTTTGCAGAGGTGCTCAGACTGAGTCCCTAAAGCCCCATGTCTGCCAGCTGTGTCACACACTCAAAACGCTATACGGTCTTCCCGATAAAGAAGCATTATCAACACAAGGGGGACACTGACAATAGAGGGTTTGGAGTCTTGGCTTAATCTTTAATATCCGATTTGAATTTTTAAAACATTTGTTGGATTTTTTTTGGTATGTTTGATGAAGGAAAGAATCTGAGCCAGGTGGCGCTGACCACTAGGATCGTAAAGAAAACAGTCTCATAAGAGGTGCCAGGAAAGAGCAGTCACCTTTGATCAATGATACAGGCAGAAATTGGTGAAACTACCCAGGCCACGGTTCCAAAGCATGATGCAGGCTTAACCAAAATTTAGTACCTTACACATGATACATCCTTGATACAGATGTGCAAAACATGCCTTGGCTGCTGCTTGGTTCCATATTTCATCATATTTCCCTGAATACTCTAAGCCAGATTCCCCTCCAAAAAGTAAAGGCATAACCATCAAGGAAAATAATTGCAAATCCAGAGAGTTAACTCTGTCTTTCTGGATAACGGTCTTTCCCTTGTAGTTTATTTTGGCATAGGCAATGCCTTTCATGCAGATAGCCACTGTTTACAACTGTTAGCAATGCCTTTCATGCGGAATTGCTTCTGTTTACTACCGTTATCAGGCTGTCCCGTCTTCCTCTCCCTGAGTACTCTCTTCCTGTTGCTAAATCCTGCCCTCTCACCAATAGATACCGCTTCCTAGGCTTCCGCGTTTGTTCGTGTTAGTGTTACCATACTCTTTGTCATTGGCTTTTATACCCTTGGGCATTGTTCAGAGGGAGGAAGAGTAATGGTGGGCACAAGTTGAGAGCTTACCTAATGAGTACAGATTTTCCAGGAGCTTTTATTGGGATCCCAGTTTCACACTGTTGGGATGCAGATCCTTTTGAAACTCAGTCTTGAATTAACACTGTGGCTACAAAGGAAGAAGCCAAGAAGTTTGCACTTTTCTCAACTGTAGCTGTTTATTTAGCTGGGGGAATTTAGTGGGTGGCCCAGTCTTCATGATCAGGAGGAGCAGAGCATGGTTATAAATAGAGTACAGTATGCTCTCTGGTGAGAGGAAAGCGGCACCAACGGTACCGTTCCTTTAGCTTTATCGTGGAAGGTGAAATTAGCTCATTAGCTATGCTGGTTTTGAAGAAGTTGTTGTTCTGGCCTTCAGCTGTCAAGCTATTTAATTCAAATCTAAAGTTTTACCCTAACGAAAACTCTTCTTGATCTCAGAAACAAAGAACAATAATAAATAGTACCCAAACCAACATTTTATTTGATTTATTTTGGGGTACGGGCACAGAGAATACCTGTGACATATAATGAGAGTTTTATTTTTCTTTACTTTTGATCATATGTTGTGGGGGGGTTCATTACAGCCTCTAATTAGTATTTTGTTCCTGCTTTTTATCAGTGAGCTTCCTTATGGAAGAGGAAAGACTTGACGTCTCTCTTTACAGAAAACCTTAATAAAGTGCTCTGTTAATCAACAACTTTTAAAACCAACTGTCTAGCAGTTTGATAAAATGCGAGTTTGGTTTTTCTCAAGTACAACGGAGGCTAATCACATAGGTATCACTGCTAAGTTTCTGCTTAAAACCCATAAACAGTCCCTACCCAGCGTAAGTGCAACTCAAAGGTTACAGAAGGGACTACGTGATACAGTGAGTGGTGGGTCACACAGGCTGACTGCAATCCTGGCTCAGCTGCTTCCCAGCTGTGTGGCCTTAGGTACCAGGGTCCCCCGTTCTGCAACACAATACACAATGTGAACGCTGGTAAATATTGACACATTCTGCCAATCAAGTGCAAACAACAAGTTTCAAAGTTTGCCCCAACCACCTGTCCATAAATCCCTGGGCTGTGCCAATCTCACCACAAGGAATACCAGGAAATTGGCCAGAACACAAGTGTGAACTTCTTTGTGTGGTTCGATATAGAAAAAACGGCCCAGAGAAGGTCTGACCTTGAGAACAAATGGCGAGAAACAATGAGCAAAAGAGAAGGAAGAAGATGGGGTTGGGAGGGATGGGAGAGAGAAGACTTAAGAAGGAAATGTGGAGCAATCTCACATGTAAGACTTCACATTCATTTTCAAATGTTCAACCATCTCAAATGAGCTGCTTTTTGTTGTTCTTGAGAAGAGATACATGGACATGCTGAAGAATCTTTGAAACCGCCTATAGTTCATCAGCAGAAGACCAGAACTTACACGTGAAGCAGAGGTGTTGGCCTGTGGGACGTTTGTTCCGGTCAGTTGCCTGGTGTCCCTTTTCCTGAGACTGGCACACTCAAAAAAAGTTACGGACAGGTGGCTGGGACAAACTTTGAAACTTCGCTGTTTGCACTAGATTGGCAGAATGTGTAATTATTTACAGGTGTTCAGTAAAGATGTCGGGGTAACACTTCTGGAGGAGAAGGGATAGAGTTTAATAGTTGAAGGTAGTTTTCAGGTGGCCTGTTCTGGCATTTGTTAGAGGACACAGTACAGCATGTGACATCTGACTGATTGGTTTAAAATTTTATTATTTAGAAAAACATCTTCTCAAATAAAAAATGTTAGGGGGGTCTGAGAAAACACACTTGGGGAGGACAATAATAAGAATTTTACTTGGATGAAGCTTTCCTTTTAAAAACCTGAACTGAGACTTTATTAAAAGAGTAACTAAACTTTGAAATAAACACAACAGCTGGATTAAGAGATTAGGGATTTATTGTGATGATGCTGAATGAAATAGTTTTGAGATCAGCATGGTTGTGCATTGAAATAATAAATCAAAGAGAACTAGAATACATACATAAACCAAAACAATAGTTCACATCTTTGATGGGTCATTGCTTTCTCGTGATTGATCCCTATTGCTTCTACTCTAATTAAAGATGATGCAAAACAAAGAGAAATATTATGCGTCCATATTGCATTTGAATATCTGCAATAAGTTTAATGTAAACTTGTCCTAAGCCCAGTTGTGTTGGAACTGCCATGTGTTTCCACTAGAACGCTTCATTCAGACTAGTAGAGTCAATCTGTTGTCACTCAGAGCTATGTGTGATTTCTATTATTAAAATACTTTGTCTTCTGGGCATTGCTGTGAATTCTGAAAGTTTGTCTGCTGTATCTATGTCCTCTCTGTTGCCATTGCAGCATTCAAGAACACAGCGAAGTCTTCTTTTTTAATAATTTTTTTATGTTTTTGAATATGCTCTGTCCACTGACATAGCTAACAGCCTTGGTTTTAGTTTTATTATCTTCTTATTGAATCACTAACTACCAGCTTGAAGTGTAGAGATGAAGGGCGACTATCATTCTCTTCCATCCATCTTTTCCCTTTCTTTCCTTAAAATTGGGATTTTGGATCCATGATACTAATAATTCACATTATTATAATTAGATTGCATAGTAATAATAATTATTAATGATATCAATAGTCCTATTTATTAACACTGCAGTATTGTGTGGACATAAATTTACAGAGAAAAGTATTGAGTGATGAATAATTTGGCTAGTTATTTTACTAATTTCACAATTCTTATCAAAAAACTTTTGTATGTTATTGACTCCTTGTTCCCTCAGATAAGAGCCTTGTTAGGATGTGGTGAAAGAGCATACCTTGGAAACAACACTTTTTCTTCTATTGGCATGGATGACATATACAAAACAATAGGGAAACTTATTTCCTCTTGTAGCACTCTGGGCAAAACAGCTCTTGTAGAGAAGAGAGCTCCAACAGATGTCAAAGCTCCCATGCTGTCTCCTGGCAGTTAGTCTCCTCCTCAGCAGGTTTTTCCTGGCTCTAGGAGACACTTTGGAGACAACCAGTGCCCTCAGTTTTCTGTCAGCATTAACTAAGCTCTGGGTCATCGTCCTCTCCCTGTCCCCAGTGTGAGCAGAACACTTCATGGCCACATTTTACTCTGCTGCCACTCCCATTCAGCCTGGATGAATAAATCTAGTGGAAGGCTGGCAGGAAGCTTGGCATTCACAGGAAAACAAATTGGTATCTGATGCAGTCCCGGTAGAAATGTAACACAGTGAGAACAAATGAGTCTTTGGGATTCTCAAAAAATATACATGCCAATACAATCTAAAGCTGAAGAATCCACTTGAAGTCGCAACAAAGGAAGCGCTTAACTCTCTTGTTGGTCATGCGACTTGTTCTTGGCATTCGAGGAGCCAGGAGGCTCTTGTGGTCTAATCTGGAGAGAGTCACTAACTCCTTGTGTCACCTTGGCAAATGGGTAGCACTCCCTGGGCTGCAGAGCTCCGTCCAGCTGCTGGATGGGATGAAAGCAAGACCTCACTGAAACCAGATGCTGCCTCTCCGAGAAGCTCTCGGCAATAAATAATATCGTATATACTTTGTTCCTGGCGCAGAGACTGAACTGTTATAACCCCCTGTTTTCACTTGCTTCTAAATTTCTGGAAATTTCTCCTTTGGGCTTGAATTTTTCCATGCTTGTCTTCAGCCCAAAACTTTTTTTTTTTTGGAAAGTTTGACCAATATTTTATTTAGCTGTTTTTCCTGAGTGATAGAAAGTAGGAGCACGGCATTGTTTTTTAAAGCATAAAGTAATTTAAAATTTTCCTTATATACCTCAGGGAGAAAGAAAAATGGCTGAGCTTCTATATTTAAAATATTTACAACTAGTAAAAGAATTTGGTGGATGAAGAAATGGCTAAGATGTTAAGAGCACTTGCTACTCTTCCAGAAGACCTGAGTTTGCTTCCCAGCATGCAGATCAGGTGACTCGCAACCACCATTACTCCATCCCCAGTGGGTTCAATGTCTTTGGTTTCTGCTGGCACCTACACATGCACGCATGCTCATGCGCTCTCTCTCTCTCTCTCTCTCTCTCTCTCTCTCTCTCTCTCTCTCTCTCACACAGACACACACACACACACACACATTTGAAGAATTATAGTAAGTTGAATTGTATTAGAAAAGCTTAATCTCAGTATATTCTACTCTTTCAACAAGACCACACATAGTCAGGCAACATATAGTTTTCAATGGTTATAAACATTCTTTAGAGTCTGTTGCCCATCCCCAGTTACCAAGAAACAATTTGAGAAATCATAATTTGTTACCTTTTATAACCACTTGTCCTGTGCCTGTACACATGACTTCTCAAAAGGCGACATGGTTACATGCTATCACTTTGAATAGAATAAACTGTTTATTTTGTGTGACCGTCAGAGCACCCATTAGTGCTAATAGTAGATTGGGCATTATTTCCTGGCACATATGGCAAGTTATATGCTTCTCTGGAGACTTCAGTCACACCTACTGTCTCACTAGACCACAAATCCCATTAGTGTTGGGCCGGTGTCTCTTTCCCTTACTATTGTAAGTGTGGTACTCAATTCAGTACTGAGCACATAGTAGGAACTTTTTGCTGAACAAATTAAATGGCTGTAGGATATTAATCTGTTTTCTATCACTATATTGAAATAAATGGCATAGTCTACTTATGAACTAAGAAGAGGTTTATCTTGGCTCATGTTTCTCGAGGTTCAAGTCCAAGATCAGACAGTCTCGTTGGTTTGGACCGTTGGCAAGGGCAATATGAGCAGGGGTAGTTGTCAGAGTAGAGGTTCTGCTCACATCTCATGCCAAGACAGAGCGAAAGGAAAAGATGAAGGTTACAAAATCCCTTTCAAGGCCACTCTGCTAATTATATGGAGACTTAACACAAGGCTTTGCCATCTAAGGATCCTGGTCATTTCCCAGTATCCCCTCCTTGGCCCAAGTCTTTACATATTGGCCTTTGAGGGAAAGTCATCCAAAACATAGCACACTGGTGCAGTTATTCTTGTTAAGTTTTTTTTTTTTTTGTATTTTTATTCACACAGACATGAGGGCACTCAATGAGCATCATTGAGCATCTATCTATTCTTGCCAGTCAATAGTAGGGATGCTGAGAATAAATCTTGGTTCTGACAGATCACAGAAATTCTTAAGTTATTCTGTATACATGGAAAAAATAATTGTACTATTTCAGCATCCTTACTATACCTGTAGTTGAAATATTAGGCAATCAATTGAAAACCAATCTGAGGGAACTTATCAGTTTCCAAACATCTATTAAGTGCCTAACTTTTCATAAAGTACTAAGAAGAGATAAATTAATAAGATAGTCTCAGTCAGGAAGCCATTTATGTTAGCCATGACAAAAAGAAAAATCCTATAGTATTTGTTATGCAAAGTGAAAAATAATGAATAGTATGGGGTCAAGAGCTGGAGAGAGATCATTGAACGAAAGGCACCTTGTAAGCTTGTGTAGCGTTGAAGGTTCTGGAAAGCCTCATGGTATGGTTAGACAGTTATTTGAAGTTTCTTTTACAGTCACAACCTTTTGCCATGCACTCAATTCCTTCAACTTCTAGAAACTTGTCAACGCTCCTACTGCTAGAAAATAAACTGAAATGAGGCCTCAGCTTTTACATCGATGGCCCTAATCGTTATTTCTAACTACATAATACCCCAAAATAACTTGATAGTTTGGCAGACGTGGCTAAATTTGAAGTTCTCAATTTCCTTGCTCTGCCTCAGGTTTCAAGAATAGGTCATAGTGGTTTCTACATGCCTACAGTTGACAATCTTAGTTAGACTTCCTTGTTCTGGAGCATGAAACTACATGTGTTAAGGCCAGCAACTTTTCCAGGATTGAATTGGTTTTTTTTTGTCTTTTGTTTTGTTTTGGGTTTTTTTTTTTTTTTTTTTTTTTTTTTTGGTTTTTTGGGCACCTGCTAGGTGTAATTTCGACTTTTGCTTCACGAACTAAGATTGTTCATGCTGTGGATTCTGAACTGTTAATAACAGATTTTAAAAAAAAAGTTTTATGGTTTCTCTTGCTAAAGATTTTCATCTGCCAAAGAGACAATCTGCTTTGAAAGCAGATCACTGAAGACACTCTTGGCACAAGCTTTTCTTACAGCTTAGATTGATTTTGATTTAGTTGAGTTTCTTTTTCTTTCCTTGCAACAACAATAAAGAGGAGAAGAAATAATCACTTTTTGTTCATTTTAAAAAAAAAGAAGATATGTCTTGTGTCAAGGTACTAATTACACAAAACAAACACATGTAAATTAGAGCTACATCTACGTCAATAACCAGAGTAGTTTTGGAAATAGTTTGGGGCAAAAGGTTTGGCATGCTCATGGATTCTATTAGCTAATTTAAAAATAATTTTAAGAAGCTTATTGTGTTCTCTAAATTTTAGATTTTGGCCAAACAGAAAGGCTAAAGTCATGGTTTTCCTCAATTGGACATTTTAGGTGTTATTAATTTATAAGCAGGATTTTATGGTGGAGAACACAAAAGGGACCTTTGTACAAAGTTCTGAGCCAAAATAAACATTCCATTGTTCCATGGTTTTGTATTGCACACAGGAAAACATTATTATCATTATTTTATTAAATGGATACAGATTATCCGATTAGTAATAAAGGGCCAGTGGTTAGTTGAGACATTTGGTGTATAAGAGGTAGTAAGTGCTGACTGCCAAATTTCTGTCAACACAAGAAAAAAACATTCATATATCAAAGTATTTTCCTCATTTATTATGTAACAAATTTATGCGTGTCAGTACACACCAGCATAAATGTCAAAAATACTTTCCATTTTTAGTAGTCTGTTGAAATACTATCTTTCTGTTTGAAGATTAAAAGGGACCATATGATAGATATATCCAGTTTTAATAGATTTATTTTTCTATTGTTTTATTACATGTTTTCTCTCTGCCAGCCATATTGAAATCAACATATATTCAGCTGCAAGGCTGATTATTTCTGTTTATCTTCAACTTTTTTTTATCCTTTTTCCTTTTGTTGAAAATAAATTATTTTTTCAATAATATATCCTGATTATGGTTTTCTTTCCTTTACTCCTCCCTTCCTATCTAAATCCACTTTCTTTCTGTCTTTCATTAGAAAAGATTTTTTTTTTTTTTGGTTTTGTGAGACAGTGGTTCTTTCTTTGTATTCTTTATATAGCTTTGGTGCCCCTGTCCTGGAACTAGGTCTTGTAGACTAAGCTCTCCTCAAACTCACAGAGATCTGCCTGCTTCTGCATCCCAAGTGCTGGGATTAAAGGCGTGTGCCAGCACCACTTAGCCTAGACAAGAACAGGATTCTAAGAGAAAATAATAAAATATAATAAGACTTTTAAAAAGCTTGTGATGCCTTTTATTGCTAATGTGTTACTATTTTATGCCCATCAAAGAAATCTGTTTTATTGGAGCAGAAGGAACAAGACAGTGTGTAGTAAACGGAGGCAGAGATCATGGAGGAGGAGCATTAGATGAGACTTCCAGACCCCAGTAATCACTTTGTCGTTTATTCAAAGTGAGATGGGATGCTAGTACAACTGTGTTAAACCAAGGGATGGCATGTTCTTTCATTGGTGAAATCAGTTTCCCAACACATCATCAGATCCAGATAAGAAATGTGAAGATTGTTCACAGATTTGAATGGTCTTAAGAGACTGAACAAAATGGAATTAGTGACAGAAGAGTTTTGATTTCGAGGGGAATAGAGAAATAAACCAATAACCACATTGGCAATGACTGGAATAGTTAGGAGAGAGAGAGAGTTGTTTTTGTTTGTTTTTCTTTTTTTTAAAAAACAAACTTTTAGCATGTAGATAGCTCTTAAAGGCACAATTTAAATATGACTACTGAGCTAGTCAACAGTCACTGTTTACTTAGTGTTTGTTGATAGTTTAGTTGGGTATCAAATTCATACTGTAAGTTGATTATTTTCTAACATTTTAAAGGTTATAATCTAGCACCTGCTGTTGCTGAAGAAAACTCTTTTACTCTATCCCTCTAAACTCCCTCTTATTTGAAATACTTTCCTGAGATTTTCTATATTCCAATGCCTTGTAGTACTCTTCAGTGATAAATATAGGCTTTTTATATATAGTTTGAATTCCTTCTTTGGCTTTGTAAAATTAACATTTATAACATTTTCTGTTTTTTCATAATTGAATTAGATCCTTTCTTTCGGGAACTTTTGTGAGATGTATGTTGAAGATTATCAATTTGTATCCCATTGATGATAACTGCTCATTCAAATGTTTCACAGATAATTACAGTCTTCAGCACAAAGAAGAAGTTCAAAGTATAAGTATTCAATGTCACATTGTCCAGCAGTTCTGGCATTGGTCATATTTTAAAGTTGTTTTTAGGGATAATATTTCTCATTGGCTACCCAGTTTTGGAAACCAAGTGAAATATAAAAACCTAAAAGTATGCTGACATCAGGCTGACAAAATCCAGATGATTAAAATGTCCTCTCTCGTTTTTTACTAATTTATATTATTTTACATCCCAACCACAGCCTCTTCTCCTTCCTTTCCTCCCACTCTCTCCCCCTTCTCACCTCTGCCCCTCAATGTACCCCCTCCTCCAAGATTGCTTAGAAAGAATCAGGCTTTCCATGGGCTTCAGCAAAGCATGGCATAACAAGCTGCCCTAAGACTAAGCACTTCCCTATGTATTCAGGCTGAGCAAGGCAATCCAGCATGAGGAATAGGTTCCCAAGAGCAAGTAAAAGCACTGGGGACAACCCCTGCTCCCGTTGCCAGGAATCCCACATATGTACCAAGCTATACAACTGTCACATATACGCAGAGTGCCTAGGTCAGTCCCATGCAGCCTCCCTTGGTGTTTGTTTAGACTCTTTGAGTTCCCATGATCCAGACTAGTGGTTTCTGTGGGTTTTCCCACTAGGCTCCTGACTTCCCTGTTTTCTACAATCCCTCCTCCCTCTCCTCAGCAGGACTTCCTTAGTGCAGCCCAGTGTTTGACCCTGGGCCTCTGAATCTGCCTCCATCAGTCACTGGATGAAGGCTTTCCAATCTGATCACAGGGGATGGCCAGTTCAGGCTATGCATTCACTGCTTCTAGTCTTTCTCGAAGTTTCCCTTGCATCAGGCTTCTATCCAACTCCACAAAATTCCCCTTTCTAGTCATCTCTTTCAGCACCATCCCCCTTCACCCACCCCAAAACCCCTCAAGTTCCCAAGCCCACCAACTCCCCAGTCCAACTAGGGGATCTCTTCTATTTTCCTTTCCCAGGGAGATCCATGTGTCATTCCCCCATCCTTGGCTCCTCCTTGTTACCTAGGCTCTCTGGGTGTGTGGATTGTAGCTTGAATATCCTTTACTTTAGAGCTAAAGTACACATATGAGTGAGCACATACCAAGTTTGTCTTTCTGGGTCTGGGTAACCTCACTCAGGATTATTTTTTCTAGTTCCATCCATTTGCCCTCAAGTTTCCTGATGTCATTGTTTTTTATTTTACTTCATTTATATAACATTTTTTTCATTTATTTTACAAACCACAACAGTTTCCCCTCCCTTCTCTCCTACCATTTCCACCAGTAATACTCCATTGTTTAAATGTACCACATTTTCTTTATTCATTCTTTAGTTGAGGGGGCACCTATGTTCTTCCCAGATTCTCACTATTACAAATAAAGCTTCTATGGACATAGTTGATCAAGTGTCCTTGTGGTATGATTAAGTATCCTGTGAGTATATGCCAAAGAGTGGCATCACTAGGTCTTGAGGTAGAATGATTCTCAGTTTTCCAAGAAACTACCATAATGATTTCCAAAATGGCTGCACAAGTTTGTACTTTCTCTTTTTCAATTCCTGTTGTTGTTGGTTTTTTTTTTATCTCTGGCAAGTAATGATTAAGTGACCCTTAAAATAAAATGTATGCAAATGCAGAAAGAAAAAGGAAGGGACCATCAACAAAGGAGTCTAACAAAATTGACAGCACATATTTTTAGATATTTTACAATAAATGTTTGAAAAAGGTCAAGCATGGTGGTGGCACACCTTTAACCCCAGCAATTGGGAGTCAGAGACAGGCTGATCTCTGTGAGTTGAAGCCACCCTGATCTACAAAGTGAGTTCCTGGATAACCAAGGCTACAGAGAGAAACCCTGTCTTGAAAAAAAAACAGAAAAACAAACAAAAACAAATGTTTAAAAGACTATTCAGTTCGAGGCCAGCATGGTCTATAAGAGCTAGTTCCAGGATAGGCTCCAAAGCTACAGAGAAACCCTGTCTCAAAAAAAGAAAAAAGAAAAAAAAGAAAAGAAAAGTCTATCCAGCCTCACCAATCTTTAAATAACTGCCAATTACAACAATGACAGACCATTATATCCATTAAATTATCAATCGTAAGAGGGAAGAAGAAGTGAGCTGGCAACGTAACTGTCGAATTGATTGAATTGCCCTGTCTGTGTGATATGAGCGGAGACTGGAACAAATGAAGGTCAAGGAAAGTCTCACCAATTCTACCTTGCTGTGCAGTAGCAGGGCTTCTGGGAGCACAGCAAAATTCCATCCTTCATTATCCCAGAGAGGTTCACTGTGATATTTTCCATGTCATTGAAAAATTGGCAACACTATATTGATGCACCTGCAAACATTTTAATTGTCAGATCATAACAAGAAAACTGAGTCCAAATAGACAAACATAGGCATTCAAAGCTTCAAGTGAAGAACTGACTGTTCTATTCCATTCTTTAAACATATAAGGGAAAAAAACATACTGGTTTTAAGCCATTGATTGAGTTCATAGTCAAAAGACGGTTTGTGGTTCACAGTTGAAAAATCACTTGCCTACATGGCCAGTAGTAGCTACCTCATGAAATGCTAACTCATATGGTCATTAAATTTTATGTCCTTACTTTTGTCTATAATGGAGTATGAATGGGAGATACTACTCCTCCATGTAGGAGGCGAATGCTTCCCAGCATGTCAAGATTTTTCTGTAAGATACAGATCTCTCCCCCTTCCAACAACAGCCTGTCATGAATCCCTCAGGGATGCTGAGTGCTGCTCTTAAGTCTTCTCTCCACATCCCTTGCAACTTTGGCAAGCAGATGGGATCTTTTCAGTTGGCCCAGCATCTTATGTGCAGCATCCCCCGTTACTCAGCCTTTGATATTAGAAATTCATTCTCAGCATATTCAGATAATAGCGATAAAGTTGGGCTAATTTCATTTGGATTAACAAAGAACAAAAGGCTTTTTCTAGCTGGGAGGCAGGGAGGGTGAAAATATATCCAGTTATGTACTTAGGAAATTCTAACAAATAATTTTCTAGAAAAAAAAAGGAGACTATATCTGGAAAGTACTTAGAAGATTCTAACATAAATGAAGCAAAAATCAAAATAAGAAGGGAAAACATTTTATACAAAATCTTTTTCATTTTCTTTATAAATTTTATTAGAAGATCCCATCTTTTCCTCCTCCTCACATCTCTTCCTCCTCCACCACCTCTCCACATACATTTACACATATGCTTACTAATTTCCATGTAATCAATTGTTGTCCACTTATAATAGAAAATTAAGGTTGACTCTGTAGATGTGAAAGTCTTGATTTAGCTCATCTTCTTGAAATAAATACAAAGTTCCCATGTCAACAATTCTGTTTGAAGCAGAAAAATCTCAGTTTACCCCACTGACATTATCAGAGTAACTGCTTTGTATTCAAGTGGTTGTATGGAGCCAGTACAGAAACCTAGAAAGGAAGAGCCCAGACTCATTTTCTAGATATGCTCTTTCCTATTCTCTTGGTCTAAACACTCTTTTAATTTTATGAAGCCCCTAGTGGCTTGAGGCTTGAAATTTTGGTTTAGGGTAACATGGGACAGAATATCATTTATTTTCTTTATTAGACCGAAGTGACATTCTTATCTAACAAAGACTTTGCCTCTGCCAAGTCCAATAATTTCCCCCAATAAAACTACTGATAAGTTATAACTGTTCCAAATACATCTGGCTTCAACACTGCAGTGGGGTTTATCACTCTCTTAATAAAAAAAAAGAAGTTATTCTTGAAGATTTATAAAAGGGCAGATGCAGACTTTATACACTTATGTGCACTCCTTTTCTATAAATGTTTGGATAGCATTTTAAGTTATGTTGTTCTACAAGTCTCTTCACTCATTCTCCCTTGTTGTACACTGGAATCTGAAAAGTAAGGAGAAAAAGATTCCCTTTTAATGATACATTCAGAAGATCTAGGTCTACATAGGAATCCTCATCATCCAGGATTGAATAACACTCAATCTAATAGAAGATGGAAAGGGGGTGCTCCATCTCACAAATCACGTGCCACTTCTATCATGACTTGATAGCCAGGACATAGTCATGAGACTACGGTTAGCTCTAAGGTTGTCTGTGAAATGTGTTTAACTAGATCCTATTGCTAATTCAAAGTAGAAAATGTACTTAAGAATGGCAACTAGTAACGTACTTAAAGTGTATTGCATTAATTTGATGAGAAAGGACATTTGTATGTTTAGTCAGAAGGTATAACTGTATTGTTTCGTGTGTGTGTGTGTGTGTGTGTGTGTGTGTGTGTGTAAACATGAATTGTAAAGAGTTAGGAAAGCAGTCAAGTCTAAATAAGAATGATGGCTAGGACATGGGCATTTCCCACAGAAAAGGTAATGAAAATGTAATAGACTCAAAAATTAACTGAAAAGGTAACTTGGAGAGATGAAATCGGCAATAAAATGAAATCTAGAGAAAGCCTTTAAATAAGACCTCCCACTTCTGACAGGTAGTACAAACTGGGCAGATAGTTATTTATGCATACCTAAGTTTTGTTTTAGAGGCATCTCCTATGCTGTCAGTTTCTGTGTGTCCAAAACATAATTTCAAAGAAATTAATAACAGAAAAATCACTGAAATTCTCAATGCTAGTTATTGTTAATTATTCAATGGGATGCTCTCTCTGGGCTGGCTTATCCTAAAGGAGTTTGAATACATTCATTACATGTCATGAAATGGTTCCTTTCATACATACCTCAAAAATCTAGCTATGCAAAGAGGTCTAATAACCAGCACACTAATTCTGTCAACAATCATGGACCACAGAAGTCTTCTTGTGGTGACAGTGTGGACAGGATTGTTGCTCACTCAATGGAATATTCTTCACAGTCTTGTGTGTGGAGTTATTCAGTGCATACTTATTGGGAACCATGATTGTTCCAACTGCATGAACAGTTACAAGAACTATGGCACAATTCCACACCTGGGAAGTCATCCTTTTGTATTTTATATCGCTCACGTATTTAATTCACTAAATACTTAGTAATTTGTACCCTATCTTGATTCGCGACCTTTTTCATCTGAGAAAGCTCAATTATATGGTAATTAAAAACTATCCAACAAAGCATGGGTGGGATGTGTACATCTGTAATCACAACAGCCAGCAACTAAAGACAATAAAGAGTTCAAGGTCATCCTGGACTATATAACAAACTCTTTCTAGGAAAAAATCCTCAAAAAAAGAGAGAAAGTAAAATAAATAAAAACATATCTAAGTGCATGCTCCTTTTCAACTAAATGTTCTTGGATGGTCAGGAACTTTGGTGGGTCGAGATGAAGGAGGAAAGCAATACATAGGACATGCTAACGGTGTTCTAGTTAAAGACACTGTTAACAATGACTAGTTGAATGTCTATAATAAAATGAAATATTCTAAGATTTCCGACCCATAGTGGTATTTTAGAATGTGTTCTTGCATTTATTTTTTCAATTAAAAAGTACTCAACGTTTTGCACTCTGAGTCCTTGGCAAACTCAAGTCCAGTACCAGTGCATTTTTGCTCCTTTGCTCTTGCCCTTCTTAGAGGTGTTGAAGGACCAGAATAAAACTACTCAGTTATTGTATTCCATCTATCTGGATGAGAAGCATGGTCTGCCTTGAGTTCTACCATTCAACTCTCTTCTTAAACATAGTGTGGCCTCAGGTAGACGCCAGCTCAGCTTGACCTTCACTGCAGCTGGAAGCATCCACAAATGTTCTGGGCATAGGTCAACAGCTGCATTAGATGGAGCAATCATCTGGCACAATGGATATACTCTTCTAGCACCAGGTGTGTGTGAGAGAGTAGGAGAGACCACAAGATAGAGGGTTATAAATTTATGGAGATTTTTTTCGGAGATTTATATACCCAACCAACAACTCCTAGAAGCTGCGGACCATGACAGCCCAGCAATGACCAAGAAACTTCTGTGAAATTCTACCTTCAATATAAATCTTTCAGATCTTCTTTCAAAGGTAAATGAATGGAAAAGAAAATTGGAAAGATTCTTGATATAAATTCCGACAGAAATTATAATAATACCTAGCCTTGACTCCAAAAGTATGTGGTTTGTATTCCTGTACGGTTAGCTTTGATTAAAAGCTCCTAGAGTAACGACAGGTCTCCTTTGCTCCCACTGCATGCTTTTACATTTTTAAAAATGAATTTCTGACCTAGCTAAGCTTGGAAGTATTTTTTCATTGTTGTTCTTCTACTTTATTAATTCCTCTTTTACCTAGATTTTTCTGTGTCTTTCTTCGATCTAATTCTCCAAATAATTCATTTCCAAGTGCTAGCGAGCGCTGGCAAAGCCTTTGACTGCTTGTTCCTTTCATCACTGAGATGTGATTTGGGCTTCTAAAGTCTATTAATCAAAGGCAGGACTAGTTTCTTGAGCGTTAATCCATTGGTGGAGCTGGTACAATTTGAAAGATTAAACTTTGCATCTGGAAATGCTTCAAGGTCTTAATTCTGCTCCGTGTTTTCCATTTCTGCATTGGATTTACATTGATGAAAACACCCTAACGATCTTGCATACTTAATTTATCTTTCTCTTTCTCTGAAGTCCAAGGGATGGCCATTTTGAAAAAAAGGAAAACCAAGATCTTGTCCTTCTAGGGATCTAGCCATAGGTCTTTGCCTATTAAATCTGATGCCTTAGGTTTCTTCCTGTCTGGTTGACAATAATCACATTTCTTTGCCTGCTGTGATAGAAACCATCATTTTCTTATATCCCTCTGAGGCATGCAGGTAAACTTTCAACAGAAGAACATGTTCCCACCACCTCCAAATACCTTTGAAAATACTATCCTGAGGTCTTTGTCTGCTCTAACAATAGCTCATTTAAAACTAGGTTGCTATGTACTGTGATAGACAGTTGATACCCCAAGAGAATCCTCTAAAGAGAGAAGAGAAAATCGCTCACTGTACAGGAGAGGTTTATAGAAGCCAGGCTTCTATGGAAGTAGAGAAGAAAATGACCCAACTTTACATGGTAAGAGGTAGGCATTGCTGCTAAGAGGCTTCTAATTGAAAAGACCTTGAGCTAAGGGTCAGGGGAAGGAGTGATCAAGGTGATAGAGTTGGAATAGAAAAGAGAAAAGGGGCTCAGAGATTCAGAGATGGCTTCGTGGACAGAAGAAAGAGAAAGTTTGGAAAAATGGTAAAAGAAGGGAATGGCGTGGTAGAAAGAGGCGAGATGAGATCACACAGAGCTGGATGTACATTTCTGAGAGTTTATTATTTATGCTAGAGGGCTTGAAACAGGCAACAGACCTGCTGTGAGAGAACAGCGCTGTTTTTTTCTGTATGGAAAATAGACGTTTCCCCACCCCCCAAGGTTCTAACAGGATTATTTCATCTAGATGTAAGAGTTGATTGGAAGCAAATGCTTCTCTTAGCTATGTCTACACCTTTGCCTTACTTTGAAGAAAATGACATGAAGAGCTCGATTCACACGGGAGTGGTGTATACGTAGCGAGCCAGCTGAGGCAAGACGGATGGGAGTCACTTTGTGTCCATACTTGTTACGGTTTGTTTATGCCCAATGCCTAACCATACATCAGAGTAGGAGAGTTGATATGTATGAGCCTGGGAATGAGTGTGTCTGGCTGTCCCCTGAATTACTTCTTGAAAATAATCCAAGTGGCAGGCTAGAGGGAACATAAACACTGAAGCCGGTCATCTGAGTGGGACTAGGTGACCGGGTGCTCCCCTAACCAAGCTGCAGGGTCTTACATTTCTATTCAGCCACTCTCTGCTCCCCTTCCCACATCAATAGAGTGAGACTGCTAACCTAAAATGATTCTCAGGATTCCATCCCTCTTCCAGGCTATTTTTGATTCTGTTCCTTCAGTAGTTTTCTTGGGCCTCATCATGACTTTCCTTGACCTCTAATACACTATGATCAATAGAAATTAGCAAGGCTCTTTGTCATCAAAGAAGTTACATCCTTGAATAAAATTTAATTTAGTGGCATGGGTAATGGTTTTCAATGGAAAATTCATGATTCATGCTTCTGATGAAAAATAAGTAGAAAGACATTTACACAACCTCACCAATTCTTTTTTACTTTTTATCCTCTTGATGTTTTTTCTGTTTATCTCTCCTGTAGAAGCAGAGTAGAGATTGGATGTGCATTCTGAGGAGACTGAGGGAAAGGCCCCAATGGGAAAGCTGACCTCATCAATTTTACACAGTAGTCCATTGTCTTGGGGCTTGGATTTGTGGTGTGAAATAGAGGTTAAAATTTGGTATAGGCATAAAAGAGCGATTGATTAACTCATGGGGGTGATATAGACAATGCAATGAGGAGAATGATATTTGATTGCAATTTTGAAGGTTTCCTTGTCTAACAGCAACCTGGGAAGCAAAGAAGATAGTCCATGAGTGTGACTGTTGAAAGTCCAGTGAAGAGATGAGGTAGTGTTCTAGGGTGGGGGCAGGAAAAAGCGCTATGTTCCAGAGAAAAGCCAGGATAAAAAGAAAAGAAAAAACCATCTTTCACAGAGCTAACTTAAATGTGAGAATAAATGAGGAAATCAGCAATCAGCTCGGGTAACTGGGTGAACCCTACTTACTAAGTAGATAGGAAATTTTAAAAAGAAAAGATAAGCCTACTTGGCCATTAGATAAGGATTTGGGCCAGGTGTTAATTTGTTTTGTTTCTAAGTGAACTCAGCAAATAAGATAAGAATCAGGTTGACTCTAGGACTCAACTGAAACTGGGAGAACCGAGTGACCCTAAAGCCAGGGAGACAGCAGCACCTGTGTCTGCATTGGGACATTCTTGTTTACAGGTCAGAGAACTTTGATTCCAGGAAGATTCAAGAGACCAGCTCCAGTTCAGCTAGGAGTTGTTTTAGATGCTGACAATCATCCAGTTTCTACTATTTGCCACTGTCTGAAATGCCTCCATTTTGTTCGTCAGCATTCGGGAATCCTGTTCTTTGAACAGCTTCCTGAAGATTTTTTTTTTTAGCCTTTAGAAATTCAATGAAAATTTATTATCAAGACATCATTTAGCTATGTCATAAATGTCCAAATCATTCATTTACTTTAGAACTTCTGAAGGAGACAGAACTTCTAATTGCCAACTTGTGTCAGACCTTGCCCAAGGTTATGATAAAGAAAAAGGACTTGATTTTTAAAAAAAAAAATTGTTCCAGCATACCAAAGTAACTGTTAGTTTTGAACTTCTTCTGCCATTCAGAGAATTTGGATCAACCCGCTTCTTCATTTAAACATACTGCTGTTCACCAGTAACTTCATCGGAAGAGCTTCAAATGTGAAAATTCTATTCAGATCACTTTAATTTGAAAGGAAGAGGAATGGTTTGTTTCTGTTAGACAAACTGCAGAATTACAAAATCCACTCAGTGACATTTTGGGTATCTATTGCTCGGGCTTCCTGGTGGATGGACGGTGTGTGAAGAATGCTGATTCACACTTTGGGTCAACCTGTTGATTCCAGTTCTCTTCATTGTCTATCTGATTTAAAAGAAATACAGCGAGGTCCTTTAATTATAATTTCCTGAGAAACACTGTGATGGGCTCCTCAGACAACATAAATCTCTTTGGAATTAAATGTGTAATTCAGGAGTGGGAGAAACATGCCCCCTCCCCCAAAAGATTGGCACAGTGTGCCACCAAGATAGACTGCCCATCACCACACAGACCCCATGTGCTTATCTTTCCCATGCCCCAGTCAGTGATAGGTTGCAGCCTCAGTTTGGATATACTTTTTTACAGATTTATTCCAGTTTTTAATTCCCAAGTTTGGTCTTGAATTAAAATAAAAAGCAAGGCCGACAAACTCATGAAGGCACCGTCTTCCAGGCTTTTCTTAACTTCCCTTTCACAATCTCATGCAGATATATGTGTTCAAAAAGGGAGAACATGAGCAAGGAAGTCAGGACCACGAGGGGTGCACCCACCCACTGAGACAGTGGGGCTGATCTATTGGGAGCTCACCAAGGCCAGCTGGACTGTGACTGAAAAAGCATGGGATAAAACCGGACTCTCTGAACAAGGCGAACAATGAGGGCTGATGAGAAGCCAAGGACAATGGCACTGGGTTTTGATCCTACTTCATGTTCTGGCTTTGTGGGAGCCTAGCCAGTTTGGATGTTCACCTTCCTAGACATGGACGGAGCGGGGAGGACCTTGGACTTTCCACAGGGCAGGGAACCCTGACTGCTCTTTGGACTGGAGAGGGAGGGGGAAAGGAGTGGGATGAGGGGTAGAAGGGTGGGAGGAGGGGGAGGGAAATGGGAGGCTGGAAGGAGGCGGAAACTTTTTTTTCCTTTTCTCAATAAAAAAAAAATTAAAAAAAAATCAGTTTTGCTGAGTGGCCCATAGGGCCTGATTTATACAAGCCAAAGTCAAGATAAAAGATCGATGCTCTTGAATAAAAATCTTTTTGTTTTCCATTCCTTGCTGTGCTGGGAACAAATTCTATTTCAGCTGACTACTGGATTCGTTTTTAAAAGGTGAGCTCAGAAAACAAGAATCAGAAGATGGCTTTGTGACCCTCGAGTTGAAATAGAGGAAAATTAATGACCTTAAATGTCTTAAGATATGAGAGAACATTGCAGCTGTCTCCGTTGAGACATTCTACTTTTCAGGTCTTCTTATCCCAAGAAATTGTAGAAGACAAAACTATATAAAAACTGTCTAACTTGTTTGTTGTAGCTCATAACAATTATCGGTATATATTGTTGCAAAGTCCCTTTAGGATCCACGTTTCTATATACAGGTAAGATTGAATTGCATATTATCTTCCTGAGCAAGGAAGTCAGCCTAGGACTCAATTCTGGACTTTTGGATCCTGTCTTAGTTTCCAATTGCTTCTGTAACAGATTACCATAAATGCAGTGGCTTATAACACCCACTTATTGCTTCACAATTATGTTGATGGCAAGGCACACTGTGGCCCAATTGGGCTCTCCGCTTGGAGCCCACAGGGAGTGAATGAAAATATCCTAAAAGCAGGGTTATCCCCTTTGGAGCTCATTGGATTTGTTGGCTGGTATCGGGTCCCTGCTCCTATCAGAGTGTTTCAGTTTCCTTGGTAGACAGCCAGAAGGCAGTTTGTGCTGCTGGTGGCTGTTTGTACTCCACCTCAAGCTCTTCCTCCACCAAAGGCAGATAAAGTCCGTCTCAAATTCCTAATTCCTCTGGTTCCCGCCACACACACACTGCAGTGACTGACTTCCTCTTCCACTCTCGTAAGCTCCTGTGACAGGATAATCTCCTTATTTTCAACAATTGCTTAGTCATTCTTGTTAGACCTGCGAAGTCCCTTGACAGCAGCGGTAACCAAATCAGTCAGCATTGGACGGAATGGTTAGGAGGTCTTGGAGGGATTTCATCATCGTTTGGCCTGCCCAAATGATGTCATCAGTGACATTTTGAAACACGGCCTGAATGATCGCTTCTCTACCTGTGTATTTCTTTATCTTGGCCTGCCCAGTTCATCAGTGACATTTTGAAACATGGTCTGAGTGATTTCACCTTTTCCTGTGATATTTTTTTTATCTTGGCATTTCATAGAATAATAATTTTGTTTCCTAATTTTATATTTATTATTTCAACCATTTGACACAGAAGATTAATGAAAAGTCAACTTAAGAGCTGGGCATAGAGGCAAGAGACTCTTGAGTTCTAGGGCAGTTTTGTCTGGCTATGTGGCAAGTTCTAGAATAGCTGAGCTGCATGAAACCTCATCTCTGAAAACTAAAACAGAAAGAAGCAAAGAAGGAGAGAGAGAGAGAGAGAGAGAGAGAGAGAGAGAGAGAGAGAGAGAGAACTACCATACGATTCAGCCATTCAATTTTTGGGTATAAACTCAGAAACTCCATAGAGTTATTTCCACATCCAAGTGGATTGCTGTTCGGTCCATGACAGCAAGGAAATGGAACCAACTTAGATGTCTAGCAATAGTGAGTGGCTAGTAAAAACGTGACACACCTACAAAGTGGAATCTCATTCACTCACTGGTGAGAAAAAAAGTGAACTCATGAAAAGCTGTAAGAAAGTGGATGAACTTGGACAGTATAATTTTAAGTGAGGGGACCTGAACTCGGAAAGAAAGGAACCCATACGTTCTTTTCGCATATGCAGACCCTAGCCTACAATGTATGCATATATTCATGTAAACAGCTGTGTGATTATAGTAGAGAATATAGAAAAGAGACCAAGAGAGGCTCATGAGGATGGGGTGATAAGAAAAGACAGACCACAGGCAAAAGGACAGGACACAGGAATCATGAAAGAGGACATAAAGCTACTTTTTTTGCGGTGCTTTTGGGTTGTTTTGGTTTCAACTCCATCAGTAACAAAATTGATAATGAAAATGTAAAATCCTAAGCAAAGCTCCATTTGTTCTAAGTGGTCATTGTTCTGTAAAGAAGTTTATGAGATGCATAGAGCTTAGGACTGGGCAAGTATTTGAGTGGCTAACTTAATCTAACTGTGTGGTGGTTTTGCTATTGAATTAACTAGAATACATTGACTTTATTGAAATGTATCTTATTAATATTAATATTATCCAGTTTTTTTCTTTTTTAATGTGACTATAAGAAAGTTTAAAGTGATAAATGTGACTTGCATTTCTCTTAGATCAGTGGTTCTCATCCTTCCTAATGCTATGACCCTTTAATACAGTTCCTCATGTTGTGGTGACTCACGACCATAAAATTATTTTATTGCTACTTCATAACTGTAATTTCGCTACTGTTATGAATAGTAATATAAATACCTGATATGTGGATATCTGACATACGACCCCCAAAAGGGTGGAGACCTACAGGTTGAGAACCATTGTATTAGACTGTTCCAAAACACAGTTGTTATTATAGTCATTAGCAATGAATGGTCTAAGTTCAAGAACCTGTGATCTTAAAGAGTGAAGTCATTAGTATACAGCAATCTTCTTAGTGATGAGACATGACCTTGATCTGCCTGTGTTTTCTATATCTCTGGTATCCAGTCAGTCTAGCCAAAGTAAGTTCTATCTATTTTTATATATAGGCTTAAAAGAGGCAAGGTGATTGACCCCATGTCATTTAGTGAGCACACAGCACAGCCTTTAGGCAATGTGTTCAAACAAAGACCAGGTGTTCTTGGAGGCTCCAAGGCAAAGAGATGACTATGATGTTCCTCAATCAGTACAACCCTTTAATAAACTGCTACATGTGCATTCATGAATTATTACTGGCATTATGAGTTAGTGCCAACATTAATGTGTCAGCATTCAT
Source organism: Microtus pennsylvanicus (assembly GCF_037038515.1). Classification (NCBI taxonomy): domain Eukaryota; kingdom Metazoa; phylum Chordata; class Mammalia; order Rodentia; family Cricetidae; genus Microtus; species Microtus pennsylvanicus. The sequence goes on from NC_134584.1 coordinate 32,399,376, forward strand.
GCTAACACCATCCTTGACAGCCCTGTGCATGGGAAATAGTAGGATGTCTGCCTCTCTCTGTGATTCCAATCTCAAGTTTACTCTTTCTGCTCTTTTTTTTTAATTGATAAAATTTTATTGAAACATAGTCACATGCATTAATCTATGTGTTGCCCATATATACTTCCCTACCACAACAGCGGAATGAGTTCATTCAGACAGAGGCTCAAAACTCACAGAGCATAAAATATCACCAGCTGGTCCTTTTCAGAAAAAGCCATTGACCCTCATTCTGTAATGAAAGCCACAACTTCAAGTGCATAGAAGAGAAAACTTTCTAGCTTTCCTGAAGACATGTCCTGTGTCTAAAGGTTAATAAGGAAGCATGGGTATATGGTCACTGAAGACATGTCCTGTGTCTAAAGGTTGATAAGGAAGCATGGGTATATGGTCACTGAAGACATGTCCTGTGTCTAAAGGTTAATAAGGAAGCATGGGTATATGGTCACTGAAGACATGTCCTGTGTCTAAGGGTTGATAAGGAAGCATGGGTATATGGTCACTGAAGACATGTCCTGTGTCTAAAGGTTAATAAGGAAGCATGGGTATATGGTCACTGAAGACATGTCCTGTGTCTAAAGGTTAATAAGGAAGCATGGGTATATGGTCACTGAAGACATGTCCTGTGTCTAAAGGTTGATAAGGAAGCATGGGTATATGGTCACTGAAGACATGTCCTGTGTCTAAAGGTTAATAAGGAAGCATGGGTATATGGTCACTGAAGACATGTCCTGTGTCTAAAGGTTAATAAGGAAGCATGGGTATATGGTCACTGAAGACATGTCCTGTGTCTAAAGGTTAATAAGGAAGCATGGGTATATGGTCACTGAAGACATGTCCTGTGTCTAAGGGTTGATAAGGAAGCATGGGTATATGGTCACTGAAGACATGTCCTGTGTCTAAGGGTTGATAAGGAAGCATGGGTATATGGTCACTGAAGACATGTCCTGTGTCTAAAGGTTAATAAGGAAGCATGGGTATATGGTCACTGAAGACATGTCCTGTGTCTAAAGGTTAATAAGGAAGCATGGGTATATGGTCACTGAAGACATGTCCTGTGTCTAAAGGTTAATAAGGAAGCATGGGTATATGGTCACTGAAGACATGTCCTGTGTCTAAAGGTTGATAAGGAAGCATGGGTATATGGTCACTGAAGACATGTCCTGTGTCTAAAGGTTGATAAGGAAGCATGGGTATATGGTCACTGAAGACATGTCCTGTGTCTAAAGGTTAATAAGGAAGCATGGGTATATGGTCACTGAAGACATGTCCTGTGTCTAAGGGTTGATAAGGAAGCATGGGTATATGGTCACTGAAGACATGTCCTGTGTCTAAAGGTTAATAAGGAAGCATGGGTATATGGTCACTGAAGACATGTCCTGTGTCTAAAGGTTGATAAGGAAGCATGGGTATATGGTCACTGAAGACATGTCCTGTGTCTAAGGGTTGATAAGGAAGCATGGGTATATGGCCACTGGTAAGTTGCTTATGCTCATTTAGGCAGTACTAATTGGACTCAGTGGGGTATTTTTTAAAAAAAAGATGTAAAGTTGGGAGAGGCAGCTGTTTCAGGGGATGGGGGTGGATATAGGGATCAAGATACATTGTATACATGTATGAAAATGTCAAAAAATATGTAAAAGTGTTTTAAAAAATAAGAGCGAAATCAGGTTGTTTTCAGCTATGCACAAACATTTTAAAAATAAGTTAAATAATAAGATAATTCCAGAAGTGACCTCTAGTCTATTCAGCAAAAGCATTCTCATGGGGAGGTAATAGCGTCCTCATTTTCATAAAAAACTGTAACTTCTTGGTTTGTCATCCCTGCTCTTAATTGGATGAGGACAGGGTATAATTTCTTGTACTGATAATAACTGTTAAGCAAACTTGTCACACCCCGAGTAATTGAGATTGTCGACTCCAAAATGGCTGCTTTCCTAAATGTGTCACCACAAATTAGATGACATTTGCTGGGAAAAATAAATGAGGGACATAATGTCTGTGCCCCTCTAGCTGTGATTTTTTGTCTGCCCTCTAGGTTAGGTAGTGAGACTATTCCATCACGCCAGGCAAGAAGCCTGCACCTGGTGACACAGCAGGTACGAGGCACATGTTTTAACAAAACGCCCTTTTATTAATTTAATTATTTCTGCTCTTTTTGTTCCTTCCTGTTTTTTCCTTATTCTCTGACCATGCTTTTAGTCAATATAGTTTGCGTGCTGAGAAGTAGACAATACAAAAGCAGGTGTTAGAGATATTGAAAGCACTTTGCAGACCCTGCCCAAACAAAACAGATCTTTCTGAGCCTAGGAGATTCACTTCGTTTTGATGTTCTTCTAAACCTCTGTTTTCTCACTTGTTACACGAGGTTTGCATTTGTAGTATCTGTGTGAAGGCTGAAGGAAATAATAAGATGCCCCATGTATTTCTTTAATAAAAAAATTCTAATGCAAATTCTTTGGTTAAAGGACTGAGTGATGCACAGTTGCTGTCTCTCCTTTGATGAAGAGTGGAAGAACAAGGAGATAAGGAGCCCAGGAATGTCAGAACATGGGTGGCCCTTGATAAATGTCAGTGATTGCACTTGGTTTCTCTCAGAATCGTGGGCTGGTACTTGGAGAAGGCAGTCAAGGTTCTCTGTTGAGTGACCACCAGGTCACCACTTTAAGCAATACTGTGCTGGCACTGTAGTGTGCATGACAATTGCTGACTCCTCTCGTGATGCTTTTCCTAGAAGAGCTGGTTGCCTCACTCTTAATTTGTTAACTCCCAAGTACTTTACCCGAAAAGAACAGCTCTACCCAGTAAAGTTGAGAAAAACAAGAGATTTCATTTCAAATGTTACCAAAGTAATTCTGTTTCAGAGAAACCTGTTTCTGATATTTGTCGAAAGAGGCAGAGACATGTGCATTCCTTAAAGATTTAAAAGCACTTGGGACAGTCTGACTTGCTAAATCGCTCACTGTTGGATAACTGTCTTATCAAGACAAGGAATGCTTTGGTTTGGAGACTTTGTTTAGTGAGATGCTGCCTCTCATAGTCTATGAACCTCTGCTTATGTGAGCAGAAATGAAGAGCATTTCTGTCTTAGAGCATAAAAGAAATTCCAATATCTTTAAAGTTGTTTAAATAGCATTCTTCTTGTTCTCTATCTTCTAACACAGTCATTAATAATCATCAACCCTGCACAGAGAACTACAAACAGCTAAGGACTGGGGAGAGCTGGAGAAACAGTTTTCTCCAGGGAAGAGCACACAAACTGGTTATTCCAAACCAATAGTCAGCTCCTAGAATACACACACAAGTAACATTGTCCAGATTGAGCAGGTGATATATATGCATATACTTGGATACATATAATAACAATTAATAAAGAAAGCAGTCGTGAATTTGAAAGAGAGCAAGGAGGGATGTATGTTTGAAAGAGAGAAAGTTATATATTATAGTCTCAAAAGTAAAAGAAAAACAGTTTCTAATTCAGAATTTTAAAGAGTTACTTGTGAAAAAAAGAAAGACCAGGACACTAGTAAGGGGTTTTCTTTTTTAAGTTCTGATCTGGGGGAAAGATGGCTTGATTGAGGAAATGGTATAAAGTAGGGACGCTCTATTCAAGTCAGCACCACAGAATTGATTTTTCTCTTTATGGCATCATGTCTATATCGTGAATCCATGAATGTGCCAAGTAAATAAGTCTGGGTGAGCTGAGGACCCTCTAGACCAGTGGTTCTCCACCTTCCTAACGCTGTGACCTTTAATGCAGTTCCTCATGTTGTAGTGACCCCAACCATAAAATTATTTCATTGCTTCTTCATAGCTGTCATTTTTCTACTGTTATGAATCATAATGTAAATATTGGATATGCAGAATACCTGACATTAGAGTCCTGTGAAGGTCATGTGACCGGCCCCTCAGAGGGGTTGTGACCCACAGGTTGAGAAGCATTGCTCTAGACTCTAGAATCTAGAGGAGAAACCCTTCTGAGAAGTTGCTGCTAAGTATTAAGTGTACCCAGCTGACTTTAAGTAGAATGTCCCTGACAGTATGGAAATTCCTGTCTAAAGAGGATCACCATGTACACCTCCATAGAAAGGGCTCCAAACATCTGGCTGCGAAAATGTTCCTTCTGCTTTAAGTCCATAAAGGAAGGGGAGGCCCCACCTTCTCCGTGTTCTCCTAGGAAGGGTCTCCAGTACAAGCCAACACTCATATTGTTAGACTTTATCTACTCAATCAGCTCTACAACTCTATACTTAACAAAATGAATGATCAGAGCCCTGTAAGAACATCAGACGAATTTATTGGAATGATATATCAAACACCTGGAATAGTCCCCACACAAATGGAACTCTATGTAAGAGCTTTAAATTCCCTACATAACTAAACACAAACAGAACATTCCCGCATAGTCCCAGAAAACACAAGTTACTTAAGTGTGGGTTTGTCCCTTCTCTGCACCCTCATGTGATGTATATCTATTGCTTTACCACCCGCACAGTCTTCAGTTTCACATAGAACATAAATTAAGGCCTCGCTCTTGGTCTAATCTATGGGAACAATGTGATACTTGAATAATTCTCAGAACTTGAATAATTATAAATTTATTGAAGAATGAAAAACTGATTTGAATAGGCTATTTATTTCATCTAATTTTGAGGGATTTTTAATAAAAAAAGAAGTCTTCATACTAAGTAAAGTTGAGTAAAGCCTGGATTTGAACCCATCTTTCTCTGGTTCAAGAACAACACATTCACATAGCTACTTAGCTCAGCCTCTCTGTAGAGGAAGCCCAAGGTGAGATGGCTATGATAATGGCTACAGACCTGGGTATGTATCTCGGAGTGATTATTAACTAAACAGGATCTGCTGACAATGTCGTTAGATGAAGTCAGATGTCCAGGGTTCACTCCAAAGCTCCCTTAAATTTTATGTTCATGTCAGCAGATTCCTTAATCTTTGTATCTGATTCTTCACAGAGAACTAGCCAGCGACAGTCACTCTTCCTGCCAGGATGGGCTGGATCCAGCTTCTTCTGGCTTCATACTGGTCAGCTTTGGCAGAGGTTGGCCAAAGGAGATCATGGTCCTTTTTAATTCCAAACAGACAGTAAGAGGCACTTGCCGCTGCACAGCAAAGGCCTGTGACTCAAAGGTGCACACACTGTAGATGGTCACACTGATGGAAGAAAAAGTAACACTCCCCCTAAGAACCTCCTGCAAAACCTTGGGCAAATGCCGTCACGCAAAGTCTCCAAAGGTGAACTTAGGGTCCCCATTGTCCTGCACTTGGGAGAACCTCTGAAAATATGCTACTCATTCTTATGCTCCTAAAATGTTGTTAAATTGCTTATTGATTTGTTACAAAATATGTGATGTTAGTGCAATGTAAGCAAAAATGAGCTGTAAATATAAATATATAAACCAAAAAATGTATTAACCAGTGTTGCCAAATAGAAACCTATTGTACACCTATTGTTTTAAGTTTTCAGCTAACCACATTTGGAAACAAGAAATGAATGTTCATTATAGTAACATATTTTAACTAACTCCATGATCTAAATTATACGTTTAATATTCAGTCAGTATAAACATTAAGATAACCTGTATCCATTTTTGTACCACTTTCTCAAAATCTCTATGTAGTTTATTCTTCACAACACATTTCAACTTAGCTGCTAAAATTTTTAGCAAAAATCTTTATCTTAATTTAGATTATAAACTGTGCAGCTGGAAAAGTATATTCACCTTCTAACCTTTTCCAAATGCACTTAAGTTTTTAATTAAAGCAATCGCTCATGATAAAATGATGTATAAAATTATTTTATTCCTCAGTCACATTAGCCATATCTCAAACGTTCAGTAGTCACTTATGACTGGTGGTAACTTAAGCTGATCAGCCTGGACATAAACAACATAAGCTTATTTGTTAGGTAGAAATGAGCTCTACTTTATATAGACCACTATCCCAAAACCTTTTTTAGTTATGACTTACAATATATGTAACTAATGTTCCTATCCTGGAATCCCACTGGATTCCAGAGGAAAGAGTAATCTTAACAAAATTAGTGCTTTGTTCTGTATAACTGTGTTTCAGACCACATCAGGATCCATACCTAAGAGTGTTCTCATACCATTTACAAAGATGAGGAATTCCTTTCACCAGTTGACTTCATAACATAGTGAGCTACATAGCTCATGTTTGGGTGATGATTGGGGTTAGGGGTTAGGAGTTAAGGTTAGGGGTTAGGGTTAGGGGTTAGGGTTAGGGGTTAAGGCTAGGGATTAGTGTTAGGATTAGGATTAGAAGTTAGGGTTAGAGGTTAGGGTAAGGGGTTAGTGTTAGATAAACCTGATGCTTTTATCCAGTCGCATAAAGCTTACTTCAGTGATAATCTTTGATACTGATGGTGATGACTAATTATGATACAAGTTCATGTATTTCTTTAGCACTGCATTTTCTACCATTGGTTTAGGGTACATACCTACTTGTGAAAATAAAAGGAACCATTTTTGCTCCATTTTGATTACATTATTGTCTTTTTCACTTATTTTAATCTTGTTCATCATGACCTAGGCTATTCCTCATATGTGTATTCATCATGAACCATTATTATGCATTGCTATATGCCATCTAGATTAGTCTAAGAAAACTCTTCAGTTTTCAAATGACAGAGGCGCCTAACAACATTTTTCTCAGATCATGTGCCCAATGTTGAACGACACACAACTTTTGTTTTTTTTTCTTTAAAAATCCCAGGGGCTGGAAGATGGCTCAGTGAATATAGTAGTCTCCATGCCAGATTGATGACCTGTATTAGGTGCCCTAGAATACACCTAAGTAAAACGAGAACTGGCACCACACAATTGTTCTCTGACCTACAGACACGTGCTGTGACTTGTCCGTGTGTGCGTGCACACACACACTCACACATAAACACACACACAAATATTTTTCTAATTGAAAATAAAATTCTAAACTTTTCCTTTGCTCACTAGTGTGAGGGAAATAAATTCACTTAAAACATTTGATGCTGACCAGTTTTCAAATTATCCCCACCATTAAAATAGTCCTAACATGAACTCTGAATGCAAACTATTCAAATAAATGCTTGGAGCTAATTAGAAGAGGTGATTTGACTATCATTTTGGACAAGCCTTTGCATTTTTCTGCACTGAGTTAATTCAGTTTTGCAACAATTCATTAGTAATACACACCGACACGGGGAAGCACATATTTATTAGTTTACCTACCTGAGGTTTTTACCGTACAACACAAACAATTCCATTCCAACTTGAATTTTTAAATCAACTCTTTGTCAATATCAAAAAAGTAAAATTAGGAAAATGAGAGTTTGAGGGAACTTCACTATTTCTGATTAATCCTGCTGTCTGTCATCATGATGTTTTTCCTGACTTGCTTGGCAGGACTCCAGCCCCAATTCTTCCTCAACTGTTCCCATATATTAATCTGCTAGCATCACACTTTAAGGAGGTCATTACCCAGTTTCCTTCAAAATACTTTGCGAAAGTTAGAGGTGGTTAAAGGGCGATGGTTCACTTTGTGTGCGCTTAATCATAAGCAAGCTGTGACTACAGATTGCCTCCCGTGCCGTTGATACACATTTTACTATCGTTTTTGACAGCAATGGGTATTTTTTACAACATAGTCTAGCCTAAGTGTTAAATTCACCTAGCCCTCATCTCTATACAATGCTCACATTCGTTGATAGTTTCTTTCCCTTTGGTTGTTGTTCTTGTACCTTGAACTTCACACTAGACAACTCCCAGTCTTGTGACTGTGTCAGTCACCAAGAAGCCCAAACAATCCTGTGACCTCCTCTTCCCCTAAGCAACTCAGATCCCAGCATCCTGACTCCTGCCTTTCATTCATGTGTTCACTCTCTCATGTATCGTAGATATGTCTTTCCTGTGTTCAGAGCTCTTCAGTATACCTCAATGTAACTAAAGTAAGACAGCGTGAGAAGCAACTTTATCTTAAGGAAACTTCATTTTTGCTCATGTTATATATGCTAAAAGCTGATTTATATAATTAAAACTTCTGAGGCAGTACTGTCTTACCTTGCTAACCCAATCTTGCCTTTAAGTCTGGGCAACAATCTCTATGCACTAGTCTCAGAATATTAACTAAACAGCTTCAGAATTCACCCCTGCACCAGGCCATTGGCAATTAGCTTTGGTCTGTACAGGTTTGCCATTTGGTTCTAACTTTAAGCCCCTCAACTCGAGCTAATTTCTTTTTCCTACTTTAACTTTCCCTTCTCGGGTAGGCGCCATCTTCTCTCAGTTTCAAGGATGGCCCAGTTCTTATAGTTAGCAACCATGGTCTGGTTAACTTTTGCATCAATTTCTATCATGCTTTCTACAATACCAGCAACCACTAATCATTCCAGAAATACTTGCTCATTTTAATTTAAAATAATGTAGCCTATTACCTTCTTTGCTAGGAGTTGGTTATGATATGTTGAGGAGAAATGTCATATCTAACTTCTATCTCTTCTGTCTGTTTACTGTGTCATAGCCACAAAATGAAGATCAGTATATCATAACCCTGATTGTATAACTTGGCTGCATTCTTTGCTGGGCAGTCTATAGAATACACCAGCTGGATTATTCTGGTTTTAAACTAGTTCTCCTCAGAGGAAAGCAGGCAAAATGCCTCAGGCATTGAGAATGGAAATGGTGTGAGATCAATTATGTAAGAAAAAAAACCCACTTTCTCCCTCTATCTTTGCCAGGAGTCTGTAGCCAAAGAATGAATTAATATCACAAGAAATTTAAATAACGATTTTTTCCCTAGGAAAATACTGCACGTCTAAAAATTAAATTTGATATATTCCTCTGGGGGAAAAATGCCTGCCTCAAAATGTGCCTCTTAAAAAGGCACTTTGGATGAACTCTTCTATCTCGAGGTTAATGGATCATTATAAGTTTGGACATTTGGGCAAAGAAAGCTTGAGGAAGGGGAATCTCTCTTTCTGGCATCTGGCACAGTATAAATTAAATTAATTCCAAACTCTGTGTGGCGACGGAACTCTGCCCTCTCCCAACTTCACAGAGACACATGCAGACGTCAGACAAGACATTTGATCTCAGCGAGAGCTTAGTATAGAAGAGACCTGTCACCAAGGAGGTGCCACTTGGAGTTCTGCAAAGCCGCCAGGGACAAGTTCTCAAAGTCAATGGCAAGTTCCCTTGACTTTATCTGCCGAAACATCAATGAAAGGAGAGGGGAGACTAGAGGCTGAAAAAGCTGTTAGCTCCTGTAGAATGTTCCTTTGACCTCCTGGTTCCTATGCTTAGAGTGTTACAAATCTAGTCCTTCTCAGTGTGCTCCAGGTGACAATGAGCTGTTCTGATTTCCCACTGGGAAGAATTGCAACTTTAAATATGCCTGTTTCTGTGATGGATGTGTGGAAATAGACCCCTGGCTAATTTTGCTTGGGGGATTCTGGTTTGCTTGTTTTGTTTGGTGACATAAAAATGTGTCGTGTGGAGCCATGCTTGCCTTATAAGAGCATTGTAGTAACTCTAGCTCCTTGTTTGGGGGAAGTAGGATTCATGTGCAAGAAGCAGCTTTGGAAAGACTGGGGACGAAGGCGGAATGTGATTCTGTGGTGGAACCTACCTAATGTGTGCAGTGCATCTGGGGATCAGTCTCTGGTATCTCAGAATGAAGAATGCACAAACGTCTGAGGACTGGAGAGCTGTGTACGAGTTGTCTGACCCAAACCCCACTTGTTTCTGGCACCTGCCTGGTCTCTTTGACGCAATTACAGAAGACCTGACTTCTAAGGCAGGGATGGTGTCTTCTAAGAAGTGCAAACATTTTCATATTCTTGGAAAGAAAAGTAAACAACCTGGGAGTTGAGAGTTCACTATTAGGATGGCAGATGGCCGGAGCTTCTGACCTGACTGTATGTTCTGAGATGGTTAGTTAAATTACCACTATTAAAATTTAGAGTCTGCTTCCTCAATGTCTTAGGGTTTCTAGTGCTGTAGAGAGACAGCACTAGAATTTTCCTTCCTTTAATATATATATATATATGGAAAATTCCACATGATAGCACTTTCAGTCTATTACTTGCTTTGTCTAGCCATTTAATGCATTTCTGCTAGAGCCTCCAAACTAACGTTACACAGCCTACATCCTTAGATGTGAGGACAGAGTGCTAGTGATTCATGCTTGCACCGTACCTAATACAAACCAACATCCCATAGTCTTCCACTTAAGAATAAAAGTGTGGGGGTCCTAGTAACATCCCACTTGCTCGAAATCTCCCCATTAACCATCACATTTAATGCTACCAGAGATCCCAAAGGGCAGTGTTTGGCAGGGGAGGGTCACGCGCATGTAGGAAGGTGTGCAAATATATTCAGACCCAAGAAAATCCTCAGTTTGCCTAAAGATGTGTTTTCTTAAGTAAAAATGCTTTGAGAACACAGAATTGAAAGGTTGTCCTCTACCTATAAAGGAAAATGTAAAACATTTGACATTTTATAACCCTTCAGAATTCCATGGATGTTCCCTCAGAACCACACCTGCAGACCCATGAAAGCAAACATTCTTGCTCGTCGTTTCAGCATGACTGGGGAGAGCAAAGAGAACTATTTCAGCATTGTGAAGTTTGCACAATGGTAAAAATGCAGTTCAGAGAGGTGTGGCGACCAGGTGGGCCTCGGGGACTTGTAAATAGGGCAGTTTTATGGAATGCTGGGACTGAGCTTTAAAGTAGTTGGTATTAACTGTCCAACTCAGTGATCATTCTAGAAAGTGAGTTTCTTTCCAAACAGTCCGGACTTCTCCCTAGAGAATCCTGGACATAAGCACCATCGTTTACTTTTCCAGAGGAGTGTATTTTCTTCAGAAAAAAGGTGTGTGCCGACAGAACACTTTCATCACTCCCTCATTCAGTAGACTGAAGGGCTGAAGGTACAGGCACACATGGGTTCATAAATGGTTAGAAAGACCAGGACTGCTTGCTCTTGGCGGACATATTCCTGGTGTTTCAGAGCACACAGTCTTCACAAGATCAAAACCTACCGGGCCTCTCTTGATGTCTGTAAAGTTCTTCTCGCCTTTCAGCTTCCCTCCAGTTAAGCCTCCCTGCGAAGGCTTATCAGTACAGTGATTTTAGTATCAATTAAGCTATTTGGTCCTTAAAAAAATGTGCCCTGTGATTTAAGCAGTGTGTGGGGGTCATTTGCTGTGAGGTGATCCTGGAGCTGTAGGCCAGGAACTGAAAATCTGTACTGCTATGCTATTTCCTGAGGCAAACGCTCACAGGACATAGTATTTACTCCAACCCGCTGTGCATACCCATGAAAAGTATGACAATATCGAAGTCTGAGGCAATGCAAGACTTGCTAAGATTCCTTCCACACATGTCCCATCAGCTCACTCCGGGCTTCACCGGGTTTTGAATGTAATATAACGACCACGGTCACTCGCCGCTCTGCCTGACTCTGTGCTCCTTCTGGTTTGCAGGTCTCACAGGTATGGATCTTTGGCGGGTGCTCTTAACCTTGGCACTGGCGGTCTCCAGCAACACGTTTTCTGGAAGTTGGGGTAAGTCCTCCTTTCCTTTTCTCACCTGTGGTGTTAGGGAATGAAGGAGATTGTCTCAGTTTTCAGAGCAACTAGCAGGGAACCTGCCTTAGCTTTAAAACCATAAACCAGCAGGGCTGCTCTGGGGATGGTTCAGGAGGGCTGTAGTAGTTGGTTTGGGCATCTGGTGTTTTCACATTGGAAATCAATATTGCATAGTGTGCTGGGGCCATTTATGATGAAGACAAGCAGGTCTCAGGGGGAGATATTAAAATCTCACTGAATCATTTTAACCTACTAATCGCTCGGTTCACCTGTGACTAAGCATCATGTAGTCTTTTCCAGAGCGCGGGATGCAGTCCTCCTAATCATTTTCTCTGAAAAGGGCAATTGCAGATTTCCAACAAGTTTGTTCTCTTGTTCTCTGTGTGGTTTCTGTTTGGCTAAGTTACAGGGGAGAAGACACCTGAGCTAGGTGTCAGATACACCCAGGAGTCATGAGCTGCCCTGACTGTCTAAATACGTTCCCTTCCCTTTTATATCCTCCAGCCTGACTCAATATTTTCAGACTCACATGTCATAGCAGAAGCAACAAACAATGAAAGTGGCTGTGGGGTGTCTGCCTGGGGTACAAAGTGTCCTCACTAAGACATGGGGAACTTTTTTCAAAAACTGTCTTGAACACTTGGCAGTTTCCTTTGCCTGGGTTTCACCTGAGGGCAGGAACAATGTGTTTTTTTGCCTTGGGGTGGCACTGGGCTCGGTTGTCGCTTTAAACGTAGCTGACTCCCTTACTCAACACCCAGCTCCTGTTGGAAAACACAGTTTAACAGGCGACTTAACGCCTTAATGTGTCCTGCTGACCTTGTGACCAAAAATAAACGCACAGTAGTGAGCTGCTGACCATGTCAAGAGGACCCTAGAAGGGGGGAACGGATGGAATGTGTTATTTTATTTCTTAAGGCGATTCCAAAATATTTATAGCAAAGAAGTCATAATTGTTTGAAATATTTTTGGGTCTCTCTGGTGTTATAATGTCAACATTATGCAAGGCAGACTGTGGGGAGAATGGCGAGCTCCACTTCAGCAGCTTTCCCATGGCTGCTTTTAGACCCTGGGTCTGAGCCAAAGCATGACAGCTCAGCTCCTCTACCGTGCCAAAGTCGTGGTGGTTTAATCTTTCCTTTCTTCACTGAGGTGACTTTCAGTCTGCGGGGCAAGGCTTGAGGGACTTTAAAGCCCAAGAAGTGAAAAGCACCACCTAAGAATCTTTCAAATGGTTGAGAAAAGCATCCCAGACTCAGAGAAGGGAGCTCGAACTGTTTTCCAGCCTAGAGAATTTCCAGCGCCCACTCAACAGCTTAAACATTGGAGCAGCCTTCCACTTCATGGAGTGATGGCCAAAAAGAAAATAGTGACTTATTTTAAATGAATTTCATTGTATATATTTATGGTATAGAATGTTAAAAGGTGTGTGTGTGTATGTGCGTGTGTGTATGTGTGTGTGTGCGTGCACATGCGTGTGTGTGTGTGTGTGTGTGTGTGCATTACCCATTTTCTCTCTCTGTGGCAAAATAAGCCATGATCTACTTCAGCAGAAATCCTGAAGATAATAATCTGTCTTTGGCTACAGTCATCTTGGGGCCATTGAGATACTGGCCATGTTAATACTGCATATTTGCTACTTTGTACTCTATGAATGACAGTCCCTCCTATGCATTTGGCCGTTTCTTTTTAAAATTACATATCAATGCAATCATGTTTATTCTTCTTTCTATATCTGACCTATTTTACTTACATGGATGTCCTATAGATCTTCAGTCTTAAGCCTGTGCTGTTTCCTGTCTTGACCGTTGTGCTGCAGCGAAGGCAAGAATGGAGCCCCTTACACCAAGTGGGGATTTTAACAGCCAGTTCCCAAACGAGCTGCTTAACTTTCTTTCTAATAATTTGTGTTGGCTTCTTGTTGGCTTGGAGAAAGAACAGTAAGAAAATATATTTACCAGTTCTTCTATATGGGAAACAATTTAGCAAAGAAGCATTATTCTCTTTCTTTTCTTGTTAAACTAAGCAAATTAAAATATTTAAGTATTCTAGAAAATTTCTTTAAAATGGCATGTGCATAGGGTATATTGATTGCTTAAGAGGATATAGGCAAGCATGTTTAAGCATGCTCATCCACACTGGTGGGTGTGATTATCTGCCACTTACAAACTTAGCACATGATACAACATGGATCATGATCTCAGATGACATTCATGGACCATGTGTTCCTTTATTTGCCAAGTCTAGATCAAATTATTTAATTTTCAATTTCCCTCTCTTAATATAAGGCAGACTAAAAATCTAGATGGAGAATTAAAAGAAGCATAATTTTATAATTCATTCTTTATTGTTTGCTCAGTGCAATGTGTGTCACTACTGAGTTAGTTATCATGAAGAAATCACCTGAAAACAAAAAGGCGTATTCCCTGGAGCTAGATTGAAGATGATAGGTCTGTATGGTAAGGGAATGTTGACTCTTCAATCTTTAAGCAGGGCTTTACTTGTTTGGGCAAATACATAACGAGAAATACACTGGGTCTAAGAGGATTTTTTAAATTAAATATAATTTCCCCGTGGAAAACTTCCTAGGAACCAAACATTGAACAGTGTCTTCCTTGTACTGTTTAAAATTTTGTAATAGTGTGTGTGGTTTTTTTCTCACTCATACTTAATATGAGGCTCTATATCTCCTCCTCAGTGCAAGTTATTTATCCCCGTGGAGAATTTCTTAATCCATCATTAAAAATAGTCAAAGTTGTGTCATTGCTACAAGGCTTTACCAGCTTGCTCTATCCACTGGCTATACGTGGATACTGCTGCTGAGGTGTCCATAAAGATCTGATAGATGTAAAAAATGCCCATTATAAAGTATGCTGCCCCTCGTTGTAGATCCCTTGGGTTTCACAGAAGCCTCAGGGAGAAGTAACCAAATCCTTGCTGTGCAGAGAAGCTCTGTCTCGCTAGGCCACAGAGAGCTGCTGGAAATGATGAGGGACTGCCACTTTAATGTCTAGCTTTCATAATGAAGACAAAGCATCAAGATTCTCTGAACAAGTTTACTCAAAGTAAACTTAGAATCATTAAGTCACCAAGTTTGGTGCATAGACATCTCTTCAGCTATTCCTATTTTTTAAATCTTGAATTTAGGCCCATACAGAATACAAGTAAGTCTTCAGGAGTTATCATAAGTTTGTAGATTAGGTAATTATACTGAAAATTAGAGTGTCAGCTCTGTATATGAACTGTGGAAATGATCATTCTGCATAGCAGTAGCAATGAACACAGAAAACAGTTCATCCAGTTACCAACTTGGGCAATGTTCAGTGCATGAGTGAGCAAGGAGGAGCTCTATTATATGCATTTAAAAATCAACAAGTATCTACTGAGCACTTCCTTTGTAAACAAGAGAGAAGTCATTTGGCAAATCCCACTGTACCTGAGCACCCTGTTTATATTTGCTTCTCTTGAAAGTAGACTTAAGGTAGTCAGTTTCAGTCAAATTACACACAGTCTACAGGGCTTCATGGTTGAAAACAGGACTTGCCAGGCCTTGAAGAATTGGCTGTGTATGGAAAGGAAGGAAGAGTATGTGCCAAATCCATCAGATGAAAATCATTGTCAAAGTTGTAAGCAGGTCAGTCAAAACAAAAGTGTTAACCACAGGATGGAACATTAGTTACACATGTTTGATATTTATAGACTGCATATGTACTATTTAGGTATGATAAATATAATATGTATATATAGAGAGAGAAATATACAATAAGTATAATCTATTAATACAACTTATAGGCAAAGTTCATAATTTATATCTTTAACTCCCCACTCTAGAGAGAGCTTCTATAAAACATGTTGCATCTTTATCATTTAAGAGAAAAAAAACTTACCTAGAATGATTTGTGTTCTGAAGGAAGGAGGATTCACTAAGTCATGTTCTCTTTGTATTTCTGAGCATTCCTTATAAGCACATGCAGAATGTCCCAATGCTTGTTTGGAAGACTCTGCTGCTCTTATTGTTCAACAGGAAATAATTGCACAGTGGGGGGATTTTAGTTTTTAAACAAACTCTACCCCACTACAGTTGAAGCCCCACATGGCTGTTAGAGGTTGCCAAGACATACTGGATATGTTTCAAAGAAGTATTGGAGTCACAGTTGAAGCTGATAAACATTAAAGGGTGTCCCTTTAATCATTGTCAAAGAAAGAGTAATTTAAATCTTTGGTTTCTTGCTGAAGTGAGCGAGGAAGCCACAGACATTTCAAATACTGCTTTCTTGACGGTCATCCAAGGCAAGAAGAGTCCCGTAATGTGTCTAATGTCATGGCCCATGGCCAAGTACATCAACAATACTGTGTCACCTTGACCTCCTTGATATCACAAACTGACTTTGAGACTGGATTTCAGCATGCTGGAGCAAGCCAGGTGACTCTAGATGGTGCCAGTGAGGAAAATAAGCACACGCATTTGTAAACAATGGCACCAAATAGACTTAAAGTATTTTTTAAATACTTTTTGGTTTCAAAGAGGAAATTATAACTCATATTCCTGACTTCAAGAAGCCCACAATTTACAGAAGATGAAACAGATATAAACATAATTCAGTTGTGAGTCCCCTTGGCTCTTACAGAATTTTAAGATAGATAATGATACTATTAAGGTTTCACCTGGGAAATGATACTAGCAATGAGAATAAATTGAAAGCAATAAGTGTAGAAGAACCAGATTAAAAATAGGTCAAAAGAGAAATGATCTAGATATGATAGGATGATAAAAAAAACATAAATGGAACATGATCAGAGAAATCTTAAGGAAATGCTAACTCCAGTACTTATGATTTAACTAACATATAGACTTTAGCTTTGAGAACTATCAAAACACAAACTTTGAGAGCTCTCAGTGTGTTCTTACTGCATCCAGTTCTAAGTTCCACACACTTAACTAAACACTCTCAACAAAGCATTGGCTCACTTTAATAAAGTAGAGTCAGGAAAAGTAGGTCAGACTTCAAACGGTGAAGTGTAAGGGCTACAGGGAGTACTATTCTGCATGGGAACGGAGGAGGCTGGGGAGAGGACAGACTGCCTTTAACACCTTTGGCATCCTTTCTCTGAACTCCATTTACCTTTGCCTAGCCCAGCTCCTATGACCATCTTAATCCCCTGTGCATATGGCTGTCACATGGCAAAGGCTACCATACAGTGACAAGTACCCTTTGTGTACCTGTACACAGTACAAGACAAAGAACTGGACTCTCTTTCCAGGGAAGTCTTTAGACATTCATTAC
Source organism: Microtus pennsylvanicus (assembly GCF_037038515.1). NCBI lineage: Eukaryota > Metazoa > Chordata > Mammalia > Rodentia > Cricetidae > Microtus > Microtus pennsylvanicus. The sequence goes on from NC_134584.1 coordinate 32,416,307, forward strand.
TATATCCTTAAGACCCTGACCAACTCTCCAAAATTCTCTCATGGCAGCGTATGGACTTACCTCATAGAATGCAATAAAGAACAAGCAGCATGTTTTGAGAAACACAAAACTTTGCACTGGACAGAATCTGAGAAGTTGGCTAGGTTTACATGGTAGCTGATTCAGTCCTATGAAGAGATTGGGAGTGCAGGTGATTAAGCTTGTGTCTCAACTAATAAGTAGGCCCAGGACCACTCATGAGTAGTCCAAGAGACCATGACACGTTGTCATTCCATTCATCAACCCTGGATCCCGGTTTTCCCAAGACAAGAGCTTGTCCTGATTTACAAAATGTCCCCACACCACCTTGATTCAGTAACCCAAAGCGAGCCTCCTTTCATGGGTTGACGGGAAAGAGGCTGCCATAAATTAATTGGTGTGGAGCACCTGCAAATTGTAGATGTTCGTGAGCACACCTGGTGGTCTGCCTGTGGCTAGAGGCCGTTCCAGTTCCAGCTCTGCAGAAGCCCATGCTAGCTTGGACTCATTCAGCCAGGACCCCTCCATCGTAGAACACGTAGGAGAACCCTTAGAGAAGCGTCTCTAAGTTTTCTAATCTGTGGTTGGGGTTTTAAACTTTCTCCTGCTCCCCTGTCGTCCTCCTCTTCCTCCCCCACCTCCTCCTCCTTCATCTTCTTCTCTGTCGAAGCTAATGCTGTGGTCTCCCCATGGATGATTTGTGTTTTAACCTTAAACTCCACATGATGAAGAACTGTAGGCTTATCAAAGCCATCAACAAAGGTGCCTTTGCAGCTTGGCTTTGGGTCCTTGTAGCTGCTTATCCTCACTGCTATGCACCTAACTTGTCTTCAGGCGGCCTCCAGCATCCACAATCCCAAGAACAACACTCCTTTTTCAGAGCGCAGGCCCTGCAGTTCTATATTACCTTTTCCTGCAATACTAGCTTGTATGTTTACACAGTGCTGTCAACATCGTCTCCAAACCAAGAGCAACATTCCAAGAGATGTGGGAATCAATGCTACCTGAAAGCTGATCCCGCAATTGATCCGCCAAACAGAATATTCCTTGGTGTTTTGTATGGAGACCACCATACAAACAAGAGGTTCTGAGGCTTGGCTTGGAGAACTTTATCAACTGCCTGTTAAGTGAGAGTTTTCTTTGGTCTCTTCTTATTCCTCCAATTGACTCAAAATGAATCAGCATAATTTCCTCCAATGCATTTACCAGAAGTCTCTGTTTCTGGTTCTGTGACAATGTGTGGTCTTAAGCCTTTACAGTGTCTTGACATTATCTTCATTATGTTTCCACGGCATGTACGAGAGCTGGTGGCTTATGTCTCAGTCACTAGAGAAGTGTTTCAAAATGCTTTTACAGAGTCTCTTAGCAAGAATTGGGAGTGGGAAGATGTGTGTATGGAGAGTGGTATGTGTTTTGTGCCCATTGTCTAAATAAGGTTGTGATGCCATCTGTACTTCAAGTTGTTGAACTTGGAATAAATAGCCTCAAATGGCTGACACAGTGGCACCACATACCCTGTGCACAAAGCATTCTCGGTGTGGAAGTCACTAGGCCTTCGACTGCATGAATACTGCTCCTCATCCCTGTGTCTCATCCTCCGGCATTCTAATGACTATCGTTATTTATTTGTTGGTTAGTGAGTGAATCAGCATTAAAATTCTGACCTGGCCTTTCTCCAGTCCTGTCCCACAACTGTCCCTGATACTTTGAATGGCCAGATATAAGAAGGATGTAGGTTAAACTGGAATTCCCTTTCAGGAGGAAAGGTCCAAAATTAACTGTCTCACGGGTGAAACTGGGATTTAGAGCTTTTCCCTGAACCTGGGATGCTTTGATTGACTGATTAATATGCCTGATGCCACCAGGACCATAATTTTGCCCCAAACATTAATATCCCTGAGCACGATGTCCTTGCTAAATTCTGCCATCCCCTTTCCAGGTCACCGATCTCTGTCCTCTCCCAGTACACCAGTCATTGGCCAACACCTTTACTGGATGAACTGGCCACCCAACACTATCACCCTGATACCACCTTTATCTATGTCCCGCCTACCTGATAAGTCTACTCAATCAATACTGACAGACACAGACAGGAGACCTGGAGATTCCAAGTCAAAATTTTCATTGACCTTTCAGACATTGAACTGGAGATCATACAAGACCCTGACTGGGAATTCTATAAATACATAAATCATTTTTCAACCTTCTTAGCATGCCTCCCTAATTTTCTAGTAAGAAATGTGAAACTTTCCAGGTTAAAAGTAAGTATGATCTCAGAAAATCTTTAACTTCTTGATCTCTAAGTGTGAAAATGAAGTTGCATGTCCCCTTTAATTTTTAACCTTGCAAATGTATGGAAAGAGAAAGAATTCTTTGACATCGGGCTTTCGGATAGGGGTGTAAACCTTATGAACACCTTGACCTTAGTGAGGTGAGAATTGGTGTTTTATCATGACAAAGTTTGGGGAAGCTTGGCTTCCCCAGAAAGAAATGAGAAGAAAATGAATCAAAGCTAAAATTGATTTTAACTTTAAAAACCCATGAGGGTTAGAATATAAGTCACCAGCAAAGATGTACTTAGTATATATAAGGCACTTAGAGGGCAATTGTTTATTCTAGAAAAGGACCTCTTTCACCCACCCAAATTTTAGCATGTGCTGTCATTTCTCCTCCACCCTTCATTGACCCACTGCTCCTTTGGTTTGAGCAAAGAAGAGGGGCATCTTTTGAGCATTAGCTATGACCAAAGGATGTGCTGCGGAGGGGGAGGAGCCTAGGGAAGCAAATGAATGACATCATCTCAGTAGCATCACCCTGAGTCAGGCAGTCTGGCCTGACCAACTTGTTCAGGGTAGCTTCTAAGTGGTCCTCAACCTTGCTAACGCTGTGACCCTTTAATACAGTTCCTCGTGCTATGGTGACTCCCAATCATAAATTACTTTTGTTGCTTCTTCACAACTGTAATTTTGCTACTGTGATGAACAATAATGTAAAATATCTGTGTTTTCTGAGGGTCGTGGGCAACTCCTGTAAAAGGATTGTTCAGCCCACCAAAGGGGTCGCAACCCACAGATTGAGAACCCCTGGGTAGAATATAGCAAAGTCCCTAAGGTGCCATGCTCAGATGACACTGGACAGGTAGGCAAACTGGTGTATCACGAGCCATGGGTTTTCTTTGTTGGCGAGATCAGCACCACGTTTTCTGGATATTCACTCAGAAGTTCATAAGCGTGGCTGCCTATCTCTGTAGCCATTAAAATTACCCTTAGTTTCCCAAAATTCCTGTACAATTGAACTGTTTTTATTAGGCTTGTACTAGTATAAATTTAAATTGTACACCTGTGTTTGGTCTGCATGTTTACTTATGCCCTAGGGTTTGCAGTACCTCTGCTGGAAGCCAAGAAAAATCGCTGGTAATTGGATGCTTGAACGCTCTTCCTCCATTGTCTTTGTCCGTCATTTACTTGTTGAAAGCTTTAAATAAGTCATTTCCCTCCTGGGTAGCAGATGGGTAAACTGAGGACCAGAGAATGTAATAAAATATTCTAGAGGATGTTGTCATTTGCCGTCTTTGTGCACACAAATTTCTCTGTGGCAGACACTCCCAATACCTAAAGCCTTTCTCCTCATCTGCTGCCTTCAGGCTACAAGAGTTATGTGCCCCTGCCCGTGCCCCTGCACCTGCCCCTGTCCCTGCACCTTGAGAGTGGAGAGTGTCTGAGAATGTGTATCCTTGGGGCCACCCTTAGCTACCAGTAGAGGATTATCTGCACAGCTCCCCAGGGGACTGTCCAGATACAGTCTTCTTCCACACTACCAAGGGACAACACTCTTTTTGTTTGTTTGTTTTCGAGACCAGGTTTCTCTTCAGCTTTGGAACCTGTCCTGGAACTAGCTCTTGTGGACCAGGCTGGCCTCAAACTCCCGAGTGCTGGGCTTAAAGGCATGTGTCACCACCACCTGGCTCAGTATTACACTCTTAAGTGCTCTTGTGAGCAGTTGTGAGAGTGGGAGTGTGAACAGGCAGGTATCTGTGTGTGCCCGTGTGTAGAAGGCAAGGTCAACCTCCCCTTAGTGTCCTTCCTCTGGATCTGCTCACCGTTGCTGAAGCAGGGTCTATCACTGGGGCCCTCCGGCCTGAACACTAGGCTGGGCAAGTTGACCAGATAACCCCAGGGGTCTGCCTGTCTCCTCTTCTCTAGCGTTGGGATCACAAGTGTGCACTTCTATGCCTGTAAAAAATTCTTTCCCTTTTTTTGAGATTATACAATAATTAAATCACCCCCTTCCTTTTCCTCCCTTCAAATCATTCCATATAACCCTTCTCATTCTCTTTCAAATCCATGACCTCTTTTATGTCTTTTAGTGTGAGTGCTGGGGATTGAACTTAGGCCCCAAGCTTTTAGGACAAGTGCTTTATCAGCTATCTCTTTGGCCCTTAATGCAGTACCTTTTTTGAGAGGGGACTTAATATAAGAACTGTGCATGGCTCATACGTGGTATTCAGATGCAAATCTGATAGACATCAGTTATAATCATACCCAGGTAGAAAGGGTTGCTAAGTCAGGCAAGGTTGGAGTTAAGGGTAGGTATGCATAATTCACCTTCAAAAGTATTCTGGGGTCCCATCCTTTCCTAAGATAGCTTCCTATAACACTTGCTTTGATTTTACACAGTGGGTTTCAGTTTTTTAAGGATGAAAACTAATGGACAAGATAATAGCTGAGGGCCTTTTCTTCTTGATCTAAGCACTTCTATATTGTGGGGATTGCGATTCTCTGGGGCCCGTGAGTTACTGCTGAAGACTAACTGCTGTACCAAGACCCAAATATGTTACTCCACTGTTTATACTCAGGAAATAATTCTTATCAACAATAGGAAAATGTTCAGTTGTGACAGATGAAAGATTTTCTGGGTGATCCTTTATCGATCTCTACATGATTTTAGTCCCAACATCTGCCTACTTCCCCACACTCGTGTATGGCTTGCTTCGAAGCAAAAGATGGGACTAATCTCTTCACATTTTAGCTGAGTCTTTTTAAAAAAAAATTTTTGGCATTTAAATTCATTCATTGTTTTCCAGTTATCTCAGGATCCTTAATTGAGAAAGGTGAATCTGTAAATTTTGTAGGAGAGCTCATGTAGTTCCCTCCCCCGCACACACCCAGATATGAATGTCTGGGTGCTAGCTACAGCCGTGTGTCTTTTCTAAGAAAGCTAGACATTCATTTTGGTCAGGAATTAGGAATCAAACCCCAAACTGATCACTTCCCCATCTTCTGGTTACTTTGTGTGGATGAGAGAGCTGGCTCACTAAAAATCTCATCTTTTATGGCACCTTAACTCTTTTCTTATAAGAGATACCCAACCAGAACAATATTTTAGGCAAGAACTCACAAAACAGACGGTTATAATAGACTCATAAATCTATATGAGGATTTCATGTCCTTCATGGACATTGTTGTGATCTTAGGTCAGATAGGTTTTCTGGAGTGGTAGATGTTTCATGTATCATAGCTTATTAACAACATCCATGACTTCTATACACCAGATCCCAGTAATACTGTCTAATAAGCTCAAAGTCCCCCCCAAGTGCCTTCACACATTGTTAAGTGTCCCCTGGCATGTGGGGCATAAAATAATTCTACTTGGAAACAAGTCATCTAGCTACAGTGCTGCATGTTAAACTGACTCTTCCAGGATTGCCGCATAGCAACTGAGATGAAACAGGTCTAGGAGCTTGTAGAAGTAAGGCAAATATTTATACACCCAGTCCCAGTGCCTCCATTATCTCCTTCCAGGGTCATTTGTTCTTTTACTTATCTAAGATCTTTTTTTATCAAACAGGTGCTAAAACCCTATAAGTTAGCCTTTCAGAGGGCAAAGGTTTCCAGCTAAAAGGGTCACATTGAAAGAGGATATCATGTGAACTACTCCATAGCGAATGTATGCAGATAATGTTTACAAAATGTGGTGAGTGTCTGGAGAAAAAGGCTGCTTCTACGATAGACAATGGCAACGCAGCTGGGCCATACAATTAAAGCTGAACACAGGGGCACAGGAGTTAGCAGCTGGTAGCGGCTGATGCCCTTTCATGCAATGCCACAAATTCGTGCAGTTTTTTGCCCAAGGTGTTTGCAGTGTGTGCTGACAGTTAGTATTCCACCTTGCTTGAAATCTTAGCACTTTTCAGGGCCATTCTTAGAGTGGGATCCAATCTGAACGAGCAACTTCACCCTTGTAGCTATTCAAGGACAGCTGCAATTTTCCTCTTTTTCAGAATACCTACTGCAATGTCAGACAAAAATAAAAAGAGAAAAACAATACAAAACAATCTAGCCAGTTTCCTTAGCCATAAAATAAATATCAGGGACTCATACTAGGTCAAAGAGACACTCAGTTCCAAGTGTCTTCTTTAAATGGAAGTAATGTGTGTATTTTAGTTTTGTTGACCCAGAAAAGAAACACAGGGAACATCGTGAACACCTGCCTGCAAACTTTGAACCTGGTTCTCTTCATAGAGCCAGGAATACGTCAGCCTTGGTCATAAGAAAATTAACTCGACTGTCACATAAGAGTCAGAACTTCCAGACTTCGTTCCATTGTGCTTTTCATGAAATAGCCCATGACCAGGAAATTCCGCATAAAAGCCAGTGTGCTGGGTGGGACCGCATTTATGTTAAAGACTAGGGGATTTCTCTTCTAAAGCTCCTGTGAGGCTTGACCAATTCTGGGCTCCAGAGGGACTCATTGGCTGCACAGAGCTGGAGTTCTTAGCTTTAGGCTGTGCTATGCTAATGGTTCTGATTCACATTTGCTTGAGAAACTCACCATTCAAGCCTGTCACTCACGCCTGTTTATCAGGAATGCAGCAACTTAAAACACCAGTTAGCAAATCCCCGTGAGTGTACAGTCACAGCTGAGGGATCCCAGCAAATGCTTCCTGCCATTTGTCCCTCGACAGGCTCACGAGTCAAAGCCTGGCGGACCACACTGACAGACATCTGCCAGTGTTTATTCAAAGGAGCGTGGGAGGGTATAATAACTGCAAAGCCAACTGTTGAAACTAATATTAATTGATATGAGATTGCATGTCATCAGACTTAAGACTTGCTCTTTACCAGCAGAGAAATCAACCTGCTATATTTAAGGTTCCATGCATACAAAGCATCTCACATGCTGAGCTGGCTTATACCTTTGAAATGAGCAAGCCACACTGGGTTTTGAGCACTGTGAGTGAAAGAAATGGCTGCCAGGGAGATATTTTGGCAGATCCAGCTACTTGTGAAAGTTTCCCGTTATTTTCAAATTATTATACAGCATAGCTCCCAAATGCATCCTTGGGTTCAATCAATCATAGGTCAAAAATACCCTCATTTTTTCCAGTGTTGAGAATCAAACACTTGTATTTGCACATCTTAATATGGTACTCTGTTCTTGAGTCGTTACACCTATATTAAGTGCACATATTGTTTTCTTCTTTCTTTATTTTTTCAAATCTTGTATAACAGGCACATCATGCTGGGTACCATAAGTGATATTAAGGACTGGTTATGTGCTAATACTGTACCCCTTTGTACAAGGGGCTTGAGCCTGAATGAACTTTGGCATGAGGACAGTCCCAACACAGGTACCAAGGGGCAGTACACATAGAAGAATAGATAAATTTTCCATGTCTAGCCTAATCATGAATCAATAGCCTTTGTGTGGCAGCTGACTCTGAAACACTAATCTGTGTTGGGCGGTAACATCTTCAGTGTCTCTACCTTGAAAATGATCATACTTTTTGTAAAGATGCCAGGAGTTAATATGTTCAACAAATAATTTTGAGCACTTACTAACTTCCGTAGTATTCTATGTAATTATAATGACTCAATGAGCAAAAATTTTAAAACAAAACTAAAATCCCTGTAGTCAGGGAGCGTCCATGAGTGAAACGTGGAAGAATGGGAAATGGACATGCAGATGAAGTGGACAATAAGCTGAAAAAATAATAAATAATTAAATTGCCTAGTATTTTAGAAGGTATAGAAGGCTGCAGAAAGCAGTCCATAGTTTCTTCATCTAATTGTATACAGAAGCTGATCTTGACTAGTTCATGCCAATCTCCCAAGGCTTAGATGTTAGAATCCAGTTAAACAGCATAAGAATGAACCTCAATGACACAAAGAGCGGATCTGGTAGGAAACCGTAGGAACAAGAATGACATCTACAGCAGACTGGAAGTTCATATCCAGAGGAATCATTGGGTTACCCAACATTCACCGTGGTTATAGGCAGGGTCGGGACCAAATTACAGCCTCTACCCATGTGCAGGTTAGCCTTTGGCAGAAAAAGCCTGTGGAACCGATTTGAAGATCTTGAAACCTTGCAAAGTAAGAAATGCCGTCTGCTTGTCTCACTGCAGAATGGCCTTCAAAAGAAAAAGTTAAGGTGTACATTTTAGGTTGAGACAACATTAGGAAATCAGTATGCTCTCTGATGTGACAAAATTTCGTCCCTTGACCCATGAACCCTCCCTTGCCTTGTACACAACTTGAACATTGCCGTCATTCTTAGAGTTCTACTCAGATATTTGACAGAGGGATTAATTCTGACTAGAACTGAGACCTCACTAAGCCTTGGAATGGAGTACAATAAAAAGTCCGAAGTCCTTACTCATGCTCTCACCAGCGGAAGACAGCCTTGCTGGAACTTGCTTCCCTCCGCCATCAGTGGGGTCAAGAATCTTTCTACCCACAGGTTTGTGGCATGAATTAAAACGTTCAGAGAGGCCATGCCTGGCACAGTACTCCGAAAACTATAAATTGCAAACCACTGTGGCAACTTTAGTTACCTCTGCCCTTTCTTTCTCGAAAAAAACAAATTACAAGAGACAAGTTTGAAGATTTCTTAAACATATAGTGTGTTCACGTAGTCAGTCTGTTTATACTTGAAGAGACCTCAGAGTTCCTGTTTAGGATCAACTTTGGCTGCTCTTAGAATAAGGGATAATATTTTGAAAATTGCTAATTCCTAAGACACACACTTACAGACATTGGAAAAGTAGAGAGATTCTCTGGAGTCTGCATGGTGTGTACGTGAGTGAGTATGTGTGCATGTGTGTCTTTGTGTGTGTCTGTGTGTGTGTCTGTGTGTTTGTGTGTGTGCCTGTGTGTATGATTGTGTGAGTATGTGTCTGTCTGTCTGTCTGTCTGTCTCTGTGTATGTGCATGTAAAACGCCAAACATAGTGCAAGGGCTGCTTTGATAAAGACCTTCCCTGTCCTCTTCCTGAGCTGAGCTCCTTCAGTCCTCCAGGACTACGCTTAGAAATGGAAGCCCAGCAGTTACAAGACTCACGTTCCCCATTCAATCAACTTACCCGTTGACTCCCTTTGCACTCAACCTTGACAGCCACTGTCATCAACTATCAACGCTAATCCCTTTTGACATCCTCTTCTTTCCACCTGCTGCCCTCTAGTGGAGGTGCTGACAAGAAGCAAAATAGCAACCAACCGAAATAACTGGCTAGTTCACACAGGTCACCACATGCCCCCCTGGATGTCACCGAGCATAGTTATGCCAGGAATTATTAGGACTGCCTCAAGCTGTTTAGACACCATTGGCACACAAGTTCCTGGCGTCTGTCCATGAACTTCTTTCCAGGCTTCAGAGACCTGTCTACAACATTACCCTGACTCTCTCTTCTCTCTCCTCCTTGTCCTGTTCTTCTTCTTTTTCTAACATTAACCCAAATTGCGCTCTCTTGAAAAACAAAGTAGTTCTTCATCTACCTTCTTGACATTTAGATTTTGTAATCTTTACGGAAAATTAAAAGCTGTGGGGTTTCTTTCCTCCCAGTCACCATGTGATAAGGTGAAAGGGACTCACCGGAGCCGAGCTTTGCCAGTGTGAAGGGCTCTTAGTTGATGTAATGTCCATGCATCCTTCCTAGACCCTCTGAGATCCTGGAGTGGTCCTTTCTCATCCTGGAGGCAATGAAATTAAATGGCCTTAAAAGGTCATGGAATATCACACAGCAAGTGGAAAAACTCAAGCTGCAATGCAACCTGGCTAGACAAAGGCCCTTCTGTATTGCTGTAAGGTTTCCATATAGGGTTCAATGGTTGTTTCATCTTCTACTTAGTAATATGAAAATAACATCTTCCATGGGAAAGTGAAATTTAGTCCCACAGAATGGTTCTTACGATATTTATGATTTAAAAAGACAACTTTCCTATCAGTTAATATTTAACAACTATCTGGTCTCTGTACAATCCCCAGCCCTTGACTTAATACTCCTGGATTCAGAATTGCTTAGCAGCCAAGTTTAGTGGGGGTAGCTTTGGATGGAGGATAAAAACAGTAAATGTGAGTTAAAAACTCACCGCTGATGCACTTGCTCACAAGGTAGGTGCCATGTTCTCCTGCAAGCTTTGGGGAAACCAAATAGTCAGTCTGTTGTAACCAGCAGAGCAGAGCCACAATAAAGCCCTGATACAAATGATGTGAATGCCTGTGTCCACCCCCTCTCCCATTCCCAGATCATGGGCGACTGCCAGCCACCTTGAGCTTATCACACACCTTCTTAGTGTGTGATGGCCTTTTTCATGTTCTTCGTTCATTAGCTTATTTCAGTGATATCTTAGGGCACATAAACAATATGAGGTTTCTTTGACTAATTTCTCTTGAATTACAGCTATACAGCATTATTTTTGCTAGCATATTCTCTTACAATTTCTTCAACTTCTTTTTAAGTTTTTTTAGATGTATAGGTTTTATTTTATAAATTTTTGTCTGCACATATGGATGTGATTACATGTATGCACGGTGCCCAAGGAAGTCAGAAGAGGGTGTCAGATCTCCTGGAATTGGAGTTATGGGTAGTTGAGCCATAGTGTGGGTACTGGGAATTGAACTCAAGTCCTCTGCAAGAGCAACACACACTCCTAACTGCAGAGGAAACGCTGCAGCCCTAACCTCTTCAACTTTTGACTGTAATACAAGGCAGGGATGGGGGGGGATATCTCTGGATGATACAACTCTGTGGAGATAGGACAATTTCCTATGGGATCTAGGTCCACTCGTTGCTCTCCATGTGACTGGTGTAGTAAGGAAAGAGTCATAGCGAGAAGCAGGATTCCAGGTCTCTGCCTTCTTGTCTCTTCTAAGCATTGTTATCTGCTAAGTAGATACATTTCCAGGAGCTCCCAATGCAGCTGGAAAAAAAAAAAACAAAGCCATTGTTAGCTTACATGTGTGTCTCTGCAGAGCAGACCCATCCAAAGACTACTAAGGTCTTCCCTAGTCTTCATGCTGTTTGGTGCAATAGTTGAGGTTCCTGAAGAATTAAAATTAGAAAACCGTGACTTGGGTCCGCTTTGTCCCTGGTTTGCATGAACAGTGCTTTTCCTTTTCTGGTGGCACTTAGCTCAAAGGATTCCCCCAGGCTCATCCTCATTGTCTCTCCCTTGGTTTCGGAGCTCATAGTCCATCAGCAATGCCAAAATGTCACAGCTATAAGGGTTCACAGTTAAGCCTGTTATTTAAAAGCAAAGAAAATAGACCCATATAAACACTGGCGTTGTGTTTTATGTTACGCGTGTTAGTCTGAGTTTGAACTTTCTGGGGGCTGAAAGCTGAGTTCCAAGCAACCTGTATTCTTTTACCCTCTCCCCTAGCCTTTCATTCTCTTCTCATAACAAAAACAAACAAACAAAAAACCCTGTAGGTTTTATAAGGTGTCCAAAGAATAGCCACAGACCTTTGCTGCAGTTTTTAGTCTATTACTGTTTTCACAGTTTCTTTGCTTTTATATCAGCATTATAAGAGCAGACACTATTTCCCAGATTTTAATCCCTTTGAAGTTTCAAGATGCCAAAGAATGGATGTATCTCTATTTTTATTTTTCTAAAAAATGAAGTTGTAAGTAAATATACAAACGTGTATTTTTCTCTTAACAAATCTAAAAAGAAAAAAGCTCATAAGTCTGAGAGAAGTGATATCTAAGGCACTAAAATCAGTGTTGATGCAGTGAGTGTCACAGTGGCTGTGTAGTGTGCAGGCAGAGCCGATGCTGGCTCAGGGAGTAGGCTGGATTCCACGCTGGCCATGCTGACCTCAGAGAAGTGACTTCACCTCTCCACGTCTCAGCTTCCTTGTTTGTGAAAGGGAATAATTGTATGCTTAACACAAACAGTTACTGAGAGGATTAAATGTCAATACATATAAAGAAACCAGAAGTCTCGCAGTTCTAAGATGCCCGGGAGCCTGCTTTCCTTCCCTTTCCTCTTCCTCAGCCTTCTCTGACTGCATCGCGTTTGCCTTTCCAATTCATGCCCATCTCCTGTCTTTCCTCCTCTTAACTTGTGAATATCCCATGGAAGTCTTTAATGGAAGAGCGACATATGTTTCAGGCTTCATGATGGTTAAAAATATTTTCCAACTAAAGTCACCATGTCCAGTGATGATGGGCTTTATGGCAAGAGAAAGCTCCTTTCTTTTAACTTTATGAGGCCATGCCATCTTTGAATGGGTGGGTTTTTTTTTTAAAAAAAAGGATAGAAATTGGCCCTACACAATTAATGGCTATTGAGTGCTGAGAAAGGAAGAATAGGTCCCCTGACAGGTCATCTAACACACACACACACACACACACACACACACACACACACACACACACGTGTATGTATATATATAAACATACATATATGAGCAAATATTAATGAGCCCAGCAGGTTATTTACATATATGTATCTATGTATGTATGTATATATGTGTGACAATAATAATTAAATAATAAGAGGCCATGAATTTGAGAAGTTGGGATGTGGGAGGACTTGGAGGAAGGGCATAAGTTATGTAAATAAAGTAACTGTGTACAAAATTCTCAAAATATAAATTTAATTTTTTTTTAATTTTAAAAGAAATTGGCCCTGTTTTTTTTTTCCAAAAAAAAAAAAAGGAACCATTGGGCTTGAATAAAAAGGATGAACACTCTGGGGATTTCATACCTGCTGTTAGGCAACAGTTGTCTTCATCAGTTCAGGGACACAGTGCCCACATTTTGTACAGGTAAGGTCCAGAAAAGCATAATAAAAAGCAACATGCCAAAACAGACCCATCCTTCTGGACAGCAGTGCATTTGGACTGTCTCTCCAGACCCTCTACTCTTCTCCCCTCCTAGCCAGGGCCCCAGTGACCTCCCAGCTTCCCTCTTGCCACGCTGTAAAGGACATCTGACGCAGAGGACTGGGGCTCCAGCCAACGCTGGTGAAGGTGGAGAATGCATGACTATAAAAAGCCCACACATGTGCCATTGGATATAGCACATAAGGTTTTATCTTTATTTTTTATTTTCTGGAGAAATGGTTTATAAATAACACGGGAAAAGTACAAGGGTCAAAATATTGAATTGTCAGAGACTTGAAATCAATCATTCTTAACACTGAGCCCAAGGGTCATCTATACCAAAAGAGAGGGAGCCTGAATAGAAGTGCATCTACTCGTCTTATTTTTTTCTTATTAAGTTATTTATACATTCATTAATGTTTTTTAAACAGAATCACCTTTGTCTGGAATACAGTACATTGAGTATGTAGCTATATTTCAGAAAGAACAAAAGGAAAAAGCACAAGACATTCCATTTAGAAGATTTATACGCTCTGAGGGCTATCCAAGTTGAAATGCTATAGAAATGGGAACGTCTAAGAATCCTATTGAAAAGGCTTCCTTATCTCAACCCATTACTGGTGAGTGAGAGAATGGGCTGAAGACAAGGAGAAAAGGAACAAAGGAAGGAGGGGGAGGGAAGGAGGGAGGGAGGGAGGGAAGAAGATAATCTTTTTTTAAATTTATTTATTTATTAAAGATTTCTGTCTCTTCCCCGCCACCGCCTCCCATTTCCCTCCCCCTCCCCCAATTAAGTCCCCCCCCCCTCAGCCCGAAGAGCAATCAGGGTTCCCTGCCCTGTGTGAAGTCCAAGGAACCCCCACCTCCATCCAGGTCTAGTAAGTTGAGCATCCAAACTGCCTAGGCTCCCACAAAGCCAGTACGTGCAGTAGGATCAGAAACCCATTGCCATTGTTCTTAAGTTCTCAGTAGTCCTCATTGTCCGCTATGTTCAGAGAGTCCTGTTTTATCCCAGGTTTTTTCAGACCCAGGCCAGCTGGCCTTGGTGAGTTCCCAATAGAACATCCCCATTGTCTCAGTGTGTGGGTGCACCCCTTGCGGTCCTGAGTTCCTTGCTCGTGCTCTACCGGACATAAATCTCAAGGTCCAAATCAGGAGTGGAAGAAGATAATCTTAACACGTTTCTGGCGTGGCTGTCTTGACTGTTCCCTGTCAAAGCCAGCAGGGATCTGATTTCTGGTCCAGAACTCCCAAGACTAAAGAGTCAGGGATAGACAGGCAGTGACCATAGTCTTTGAACTTAGTGGTCTAAACTTCTCTATCTTCCTCCCTGGAACTCTGTACAAGCACAGCCGTTTTATCCTTTGCGTGGTCCCCAGAGCTTTGCTCCTTTCCCTTTTGTATGAGAATATGTATTCTGGGGATGTCTTTCCATTGCTCTTTGTACTTTTTTCTTAAGAAATTAAGGTATCACTTATTCTCACAAATCCTTCTCTTTGCACAGAGTCCACAAACTAACCAAAGTATGTGAGGTGCTTGCACAAGCTGAGCCACATGCTTTCCCCTCAGTCTGAAACCTGAGGTTGTGTCTTCTCCCCACCAACTCTCCATCGCTCCATGCTTTGTAGACATCTTTTCTCCTTGTCAGGCGTCTGTGTCTGTCGGAGAGGACAGAGTCTAGCAAACAAAGATTCTTATACTAAAATGTAGATTGTTAAAATGTGGTAATTTTCTTTCTTCTTCGAAGCTTGTTTTCAAAATGAGAATAATGCCTTGAATGAAATCACACTGAAAGAGATTCTGCAGGCATCAGGAGAGCTTCTGGAAGAGCTCTTACCAGCTGTGGATCAGCCAGTGTCAGGTGGCTATAAGAAGAGGTTTTGTGTTTTTTTTTTAATTTTGTCGCTTTTTGGTTTTGTCAATTTTTGAATTTAGACATAGGATTTCACATTTCCTCCAAACTAAATTGTATTTTGTTCATTGATCAGAGAAAAGAAACTGGAAAGTCTGCACTCTTTCATGACAGAATTAGCATAGTATGTCTTTTATTTCATACCAAAACCTTTAGAAAAACAATTGCAGAACATTTTGACGCCTACAGTGAAGGCCTATGACTGAGAGTCTCCTTGATTCTGTAATCAATTTCTCAATCATTTTTCATCATCAGTGAATTCATTTAACTTCATGATTATTCAGACCACCATAATATACTTAGTTCACAGCATATGGTAAGTTTCACTGAAATTGAGAAGTATTACATGGCAACACCTCACTAAACAATAGTCCAATAATCCATCTATCTAAGGAAAGGAAGGGCATTTCCTGTCAGGGTTTGTTCTCAACAGAGCCCTGTGGGCGCCCAGTGACCTGCTGTTTCCCTTCCAGGCACACAGGAACAATCCAACAATTCGTTGTAAAAACGTTGCTCAGAATTCAGGTCAAAGGCATAGGTTTAAGAGCTAACCTTTTATATCAGTTCCATCATTGACATATCTCTTCCCTTCTGTCCTTCAAAAGTCAGCTTAACTTATCAGTCTGTTGATATCCTCAGTGTCTGGGACAAAACCCATCAGGTCTTGAATAGTTGAACATATCATTAGCTCTGAAACCGTGCTCCAGAAATCACTTATCTTGACTTACTATTCTGCGTTATCCTCACCCGACTGTGCTCAGTAAGAAAACGTTTCTGTTTCCAGGGCTGGGAAGATGGCTCCATGGTTCGCAGTACTTGTTGTTCTAGAGGAGCCAGGTTCAGTTCCTATAGCCACATCAGGTGGCTCACAACAGCCTGTAACCCCGGTTCTGGGAGATCTGATGTCACCTGGCCTTCAGTGGCACCTGAACTCACATAGTGCACATAAACCCACATAAGCTCACACAAAAACACATAATCTATATAGCATGTGTATAGGAAGGAGAGAGAGAGAGACTTTAGTAGTAACTTGGTCTTTGTCTTCCAGTGTCCTCTGAGTATCTAGTTATTTGTATAGGTTATTTGTATAGGATGAGGTTATTTGTATAGGATGAGTATCTAGGTTATTTGTATAGGTGAGGTAGCACTCATGTGTAAGGTTTAAGGTAGAAACAAAACAAATCCTTGGGTATTCTTGGAATAAATAATAAGCCTTAAAATTGCAATCTGGATCTAATGGATAAGCAAACCCCAGTGAAACAGAGGCTATTACCTTTGAGTGGAGGAGAGTGGCAATGAGAGAATCAGAGGAAAAGAGGGACAGATGAAGGCAAAACCACTTGCGAAAGACTCTGGGACCAAGTCAATAGGAGGTAACTGGGACGTTGGAGAACAGGAAGGCAACAGTAATGATATGGTTCTCCTGGCCACCAACGTTACTTGGGAGCATGCTGCTGCTCAGCTGGCATCAGCTTAGCTTCGCTAAAGAGGAGGCTGGAGAGGTACGCCGGAAAGGTGAGAATAAACGAGAAACACTCTGCACCCTCACTGTCAGCTGGGCCCGTGCCGTGTGAATCTCCTATTCTGAACACACGCCAAGCTCTTCGGGTAAAAACTACTTGCAAGCATGAGGTTTCAAATATTGCAAACCTATTCCAGAACAGTCTATCTGCAGCCATTTAGAAACCTAAGACTGGGTAGGGAAGAACGAGAGGAGCTTCTGCGGAGCCAAGTGTTTTAAACTGGTGTTTTCTACCCTGCTCCTAGAGACTTTTTTTTAATGTTTCTCCATTCCTGTGAGCTTTCTTGTGGCATGGAGAATGCCACCATGTCAGCACCATGGTGGAGATACAAATTAAGACACTGAAACCATCACTCAGTATTCAAGAGCTACTGTCTCCCCAAAAAACAAACACAGATTTTTATCACATATTCAGACTGTAAATACAGGATGAGAAATAGAGTTTCTATTACAATCAATTATTCCAGCATTTTGGTATTTAAATTCTTCTGTCACAAATGTGACCATAGGCCAGCATAAAACGAACTAATTATGACATTAAACAGAGTTACAAATAGCAATCAATACACAGTTATTGGTATTCTAACAGGTGACTGCTAACAGATCTGCAGGTCTGGAAGTAGGTTGTGTGTGCCTAGAATGCTCAGGCAGCCCACAGCCGGAGTGAAATACCCACTTGAATGAAATCTTCATTCCGTATTAAATTTCTTTATCCAATTCTGTGTGTTAGGAAGCTGGGCTTGATCCCCCTGGTCTAAGCCTAACAACTCGTTTTCCAGTTCTGCCCAGGAAAATGCAAGCAGGCGAGAATGCGCTGTTGGCCACCCACCTCACAGTCTCTAGGAGGGAGTGCTGAGAGGAAGCCTTCTGCATTAGGTGAATTCACATTTCTGCAATCAAGAAAAAAAAAACACTTGAGTCCAATCATCTACCCTTAGCTTTAGCTAATGGAAAAGAATGCAGGGAACTCTGGGAGTTTAAGTGGCTTTGGCAGGAGAGGAAACAGCTGTAACCCTGTCAAGGGTTGTCTGTGGGAGTCAGAGGAGCTGCTGACAGTGTCAAGAATGCCTAGAAATGGGGAAGGCGCTTGCAGCCTTTGGTCAAAGCCGCTAGGTTCAGGAAGTGAACTCTTGACCCCATGAGAGGCATCCAGCTTTCATGGGCCGCTTTCTGTCATTCTTCGGGCCGATTATCTCTTTTAGATCCAGAAGATAGGATGCTTAAATTTTGAACTGTTCCACTTTGGTTCACACAAAGATGTGCCCACACAGATACAACCAGAAGGGGTGGAAAGAAAGGAAGGGAGCTTCAAAAACTTGGCAAGGGCTGTTCCAGTAAACCTTAGGTATGCTCCAGAGTAAGCCAGGCAGTCGAGAAGGTTGTTTTCTGCATCAAAGGCCTTCAAAACTTTTTGAAGCTCCTATCCCATCTCCATGCATTGTGGTTATCCATCCAGTTCAGCAACCACCACTATCTATCCCCTTTGTCTGGCCTTCCCTCTGCAGCTTCCTCACCAGGCTCACCCATCCCAAAATAGCTCCACACCTCACCTTCAAGACCTATTGAACCTTAGCTGCTGGGGGAAGGAGTCGGGCAATCTATTTATTCTGAAGTCTGATGGCCTGGGAATTCTGAATGTGACAGATAATTCTCTCAAGGGCGAGCACATTTGAAATATGCTTCATCCAAATGAGTGCTTCTCTAGTGGTAAAATCTATTTTCTCAATGAATGAGAGCTTCTTCCCTTAGGCTCCCTAGGTAATATTCTCTCTCTCTCTCTCTCTCTCTCTCTCTCTCTCTCTCTCTCTCTCTCCAATCCCCTCCCATACATACATACAAGGAAAGCCAAGTGACAGGGTTAAAAGAAACTGCTTAAGCTATTTAGAAAACGGTGGTAGCTCTCCCTGAAGAATGAAATAGTTTCTATGAGTCTCTGTGGAAGGTTAAGTCATTGCCCACTGAAAATCCTGGCTTCTCCCCCTCAAGATTTTAACATAAATTTATGGTTTAGAAGCAATCAATGATAGGGGCATCATTCTTATAAAATGTTGATTAATTATGCAAGCATTATTTATTGTTACCAAATAACAGATATTGTTAAAATTATTTGATAACACTGGACTTCAATATTCAACTATGAGATCCCTGCACTGTCATCTTTCAGCTATAAATGGCTGTGTCAATACCCATACTCCTGTTTACATAGCATCTGAGAAACGGTTTTGTATAACATAGGCAATTAATAAACACTTACTTAAGAGGTAGATAGTTTCGTCTTTGTTTTGTTTGAATTTCTGTTTTTTCTTGAGGGTGCGAAATCTGAAGTTGTCTCTTTCAAGTGCTTATGTAAAAATACTAATATCAGACTCCCTATTTTCTCATAAAGAAATACAGTCAGCTGCTGTGGTAAGCATTTACGCAGCTCACCTCTGAGGAAGCCCCGGATTGAGCACTGAGCAGCATAAGAACAATGAAGCATGGGTACAGCTATTCTGCTTCTCATCTGGGTCTGAAATCTCAGATCCATAGACTTGCCTTCCCATAGAGGCCAAGCTGTGTTAAAGGGCCACCGAACAAGTGACTAGATGGCAGATATTTCCGAAGGCAGTGCCCTGGAATGCAGAGACTGATATAGGAATGTGTAGTAAAACCAACGGGACTGCACACATTTCTCATTTGTGGCACAGTTCCCTTGGCCAGAAATAGATGGAGACTTCAGATGCTTAGTGTAAATGCTGCTTGCTTCCTTTTGGGTTGAATAGGGCATTGACAACTCTTGAAGATCTGAAATGGTGAGGGAATCCTCCTGAGTGCTCAGCTGCCAATTTCTAAAGCTGTTTTGAAACTGAAAGATGAAAAGGGAACAAGCCAATAAGTTTAGCTTTGAATGGGGGACTAGGTATAAAATCTACCCACCCACACAGTCACCATATTGTAGCTGTTCCTTCATAAGGGTATGAAAAGGATCTCTCTAGTACCCAATCTACTTGCTTGTATTTATCTGGAAACTCTTACTGCAGCAATTTTTCCGTATAAATTTATGTGTATATGTATATGTAAAATTTATGTGTATAAAACACACATAAATGTATGTATAGATGTATGTGCATGTATAGACTATACGCTTGCCCAATCATATCTATGTAGAGGCCAAAGGTTGACATTGGGGCTAGAAATCTTACTCTATTACTCTCTACATTGCTTTTGAGATAGGGTCTCTCACTGAACTCACGATCTCAGCCAGACTGACTGGTCACTAATCCACTCACCTCTGGGCCCCAATATTGGGATTTCAGGCATGTGCCTTTATACTAGCTTTTGTGTGGTTCTAGGAGCTGAGCTTATGTCTTCATGTTTATTGAGCAAACAGTTTGCCCGCGGAGTTGTCTCCCCAGCTCCTAAATGGCTCCTTATGAAATTTGCCAGCGTTTTGTCAGTACTGAGCTCACCAAAGCATCTCATGTCTACATATATTCTGTCGCTTCTGCCTTCTTCAGTCCTAGACCATGAGTTCTTAAACTTTGTAAATGGCACCCTTATAGCAGCAGGCAAATCTCCTTCCTACACTTTTATTGCCTCGGATGTTAGATAACACTGATAGGTGGCGTGGGTTCTTCACTCCAAGTCACTTCACTCTCGGTGTGCGATGGATCCCACACTACTTGATGGAGCCGCTGGTTTGGGAAACACAATTTAAACTTGAATATCGTTCACCTTTCCGTTACTTTTTGTCATGATTCATATGCTTTCCTTTTTTCTTTCCTTTCTTTTTTCCCTTTTCTCCAGCCGTGACTAGAAGTAACATTAACATTATTACCAATGTAGTATTTAAAGCCAGATTTATCCTCTTAGTCAGTGGTGTCTTGGTGCCAACTGTGGCTTATCTGTAATCACCTTGGTAACAAAGCCCTCGAGCATTGGGCCTTCCAGAACTTTGTCTAGACTTAGTGTGTACAAAGTGGTCCCCAGAGGTATTTTTGTCTCAGGGTCACTTCATTTATGCTTTTAAACTTGTCAAAGATAAAAACAAAAGTTTTGCTTGCATTGACTTTAGTCATTACTATTTACTGTTTTATATGTTACAGCAGAAGATATTAAAATAGTGCATTAGCTGTGAGAGTGATGACGTCATTGAATGCCATAAAGCATCTGAAAACTCCAGAATACTCTTGGGAAAGAAAAATAAAGAAAAAAATGATGTATGATGTTATAATAATAATAATAGTTTGACTTTGTGAACTTGCTAGAATTAAACATTCATGAGTCAATCCTTAACATGTGGAATCCAAGACCTAAAGTAAACACTAATGGGAGATGCTGAATTCTCACTTAAGAGTGCTCCCAGGGGGAGAGAGGGAGGGGAGGGAGAGAGAGAGGGAGAGAGAGAGGAGAGAGAGAGAGAGAGAGAGAGAGAGAGAGAGAGAGAGAGAGAGAGGCATAAAAGCTGGGATGCACTCATTAACCACTTGGTTTTGCCTAACCTCTTAGTAAGAAGCCTAGACAATTGTTACTATGGACTAGCCTTTTTAAAGGGGCAGCTCTATAGAATGTGTCACGGCAATCTCAGCAGTGGTTTGGAGCTCACCGCTCCCTTTGAAATGGTCCATGGATGAAGGGGACCTATTGATGTCTACTGCAGCAGTAAACAACACTTCTTAGACTCTGGAATGTTCTTCTCTTATGGTTGTTGTAAATCTCTTATCTGTTCTTTCTAGCTTGCTCATTGGACAGAGGACTATAAGAGCTGAAAATCCAATTCATATTTTTTTTTATTGAATAGGGCTCAACAGTGCGGTTTTTATTTGCAGTTTTTCTTGGTATTGCCATCTTCCTTGGAGGTTATTTGTCCGTTGATTTATGGTTCATTATGTACGCTTCTCAATGTGTTTTTTGTTTGTTACTCTTCAATGAGAGTGAATGAATTAGTGAGAAAGAGACGGCATCCAGTTGAGAGGGTTTGCTCGAGTATCTGGCCTGGTACCAGCGAAGCAGAGTGGCTGTATAATGTTTCATTAATGAAGCAGATCTTAAGTGGAGATTAGGAGAGGAAGTGGGTTGATGGAGACATGGGTGTTCCTTTAGATGAGAGATTCGCTCTAGGGTAAGTGCAGCTGTGGAGTGGGTGAGTGATGTGCAGAGCGTGGTAAGGAGATCTGTCTGACTGCAGTACCAGGGGTGACTGCCTTATTATCGTTTTGTACGATTGAAGAGGCAACTGGGTAAAGGCTATGGAGTAGCAGTTACCAACTGAGGCAGGATTCTCATTTCCATTTGTAAATCGGAAGGGAGGAAATGGACAGTCTGAAGGCCAGTTAGGGGGCGGTTCTGTGGTCTGCAAGGAAGTAGATGAAACAACAAAATCAGGTGAAGGCAAGAAGATTAGTCAGGTGTTAGCTCATTGAGTTCATCTTAATTTCCTACAGCGGCGACTTATTGGCTGCTCACCAGTTCTGCCTTAGTTATCATTGCGCGGGATATTCCGGCTTGGCATCTGTGGTTGTATACCAGTGCCTCTCCTTGGTATGATAAAGAGACTGGACTCCACAGTTCAAGCTGAACAGAACTGATCACCTGTAACATTGAGATAGAAAGCTCCCATGGTCCTTTGCAGGAATCCATCTCCTTTTGTTGGATGCCAACTTGCAGAAAGGTGAATCTTGAATAAATTAGTACTTAGCTCATGACTTTCTAATCTCGCTTGAATGGTGTCCACTAAGCATCACACACCACTCTACTTGTAACCGGTTCAATTTCAGCCTATAATGCCTAGGAGTTTGACTGTGACATGATTTAGGACAAAGTAGAGGCTGGGCTTGAGTGGCTGAATGAGCTCTGGGAGCAGGGAGTAGACTGTTCACTCAAGGCTAGTGAATGAGGACTATTTCCATGGCATGCCGCTCAATGGCTCAAGACTTAACTATTGGGTAGGCCTCCTGCAGCATTTGCTGATTTCCATAGTGTTCCCACATTGCCAACATGACTAAAAGTAAATTTGGGTGTGGTCCACCGCTACGTGGTATTTTCAGCCATTAGACATCATAGACAAAAATAACTTCAAAAGCGCAGATAAAAATTAATTTTGGTAAAATGAGTGTGGGATGTTCGATTTGTAAGAATCACTTTGCTTTCAATGAAATTGAATTTTAAGTGGATATAGTGTAGTTTTGAATGAAGTCTGTGTTTAAACGGTACCTCAGGAGATTACTGAAGGTATAACTGCTAGGTGACTTGAACTGGTGAGAGCCAGCCTCTCATACTACTAGAAAGAAAGCCTAGTTCCGGAAGCGTTTGTTTGTTTGTTTGTTTGTTTGTTTGTTTGTTTGTTTTTTCGAAGAAAGGCATCAGTACTGATATTTTTAGGTTCAAACACCAGGGTTCAGAAAACACCAAGTCTCAGGCACTAGAACTACCATCAAATGCTTCCAAACGGCCAGCAAAAAGGTCACCCTGACAGAACTATGAATTGACCTCCATAACTTCCTGGGTATTCCAGTATCCTTGGATATCAACCAGCATCATTTCCAGGTACTAGAAGGCCCAACAAATTTCTGCACTTTCCAAGAGGCTGGGAAGCACTGAGGGTAGAATATCTTCATCAGAAGACATCTGGAGACCTTCCAGTTCCCTTTCCCAGCACTAAGTGAAAAGTCCAGAGGCATATTTACCAAGGACTCTACCACCCGTGCAGGATTTCCTGAGGAACTTTCAAGACAACATGGAATTTTATCTTGGAAGGATTCAAATAGAAGATAGTCAGGATAAAGAAAGCAGGAGTGTGGGGGGAGGGAGGTGAATGATCATAGCCCAGAAGCAGACGAAAGAAAAGTTCAGAAAAGAAAAAGAAACATTCTCAAATTAGATCGTTAATGATGTCTAGCAATGAAATCGCATCTTTAATGATGTGTAGAGTCCACTGACCCAGCAGCTGTGACGTGCAGAGCTATGAGAGGGAAACATTCCTGGCAAAGGAAGCAAGCAAGACAGTGTAGAAACGTGAAGGACAGAGTTTTTAGGAATCGTTTAGTGACTTCCTGGATACCGTGGTAGTGGACTGAGAGAAGTTAGAAATAAGAAGAGTTAGGTTAGTTAGGGAATTTTGCATCATTCTTGGGAATTTCTTCTTCTCTTTTCATCCATAGAGAGTCCTTACACTGAGGAGAGTTTTGTTCTTGAGGAAATTAGGAAAACATCTCCAGATCCCACTCCCTTAGCGGAACATGATTGAAGTTCCTGCATTGATACTTGGGCAGCTGATATTGCTTAAGGCTGTCTCTTGGTTCAATTAGCCTTGACTGAACTGAACTTGTTTGCGACTTGTTCTTCAAGGCGATGAGGTCATAGCTCATAAACCTGTCAAAGAAAGCAAATAAAGTAGGTCTTCAGGATGACCATCACCAATATAAGTAATCATAACAAAAGTTAGTCTCCCTTTTTCCAAATAGGAAATTTAAAAAGTGGTGTGCCTTTAGTCAATAGAATTAAAATGTGATTATTGAAATAAATGTCATTGCCCAGGTTAAAAGATATATAAGACCCTGAAACTTTCATTAAGTTTGCATATTAAATTTACCAGAGAATCCTTTTTCCTTATGGTTCTAGATTTTCTTTCTTATCATTAAGAAAGCTATGTGTACAGGTTGGTATATTTGAAAAGATACATATTTCTTTATAAGAAATAACCAGCTACTTGAAAAGATCTTAACCAGAAAAAAAATTAAGTAGACATGTCAATGGGATTTAGAAATAAATGAGAAATGTGAAAAACATCTGCAGACAGGCACTTCTCAGGAGAGCACTACTTCATTTAAAACTGAAATTATAGAGCATTGTTTCATAGCTCTGTGCGAAGAAAAAGCCCTAGCAAGTCCAGCTCCTCTGCATAACCACCATGAGGGGCAGTGAACAAAGTTATTCTGTAAGAGATAAACAGCATTGGTGCAGCCTTGGTCGGTGAATCAGAGTCCTTGGAAGAAATGACTTGTTGAGACAGGTTAAACTCAGCTCCTTGACTCCAGCCTCATCTCAAGCTTGCTGCAAGATGTCATATCAGGCTGAAATTGGAAAAGTCAGCCAACTTCCAAATATTCTTCTGGAATTCTTCTGGAATTGACCTCCAGGGCCTGTGGACCAGAGAGATCTTATCATTGGGGTCACAAATACAGGCTCCCGAGCCAAGTCCAATACACAGGTGTGTTTTGTTTGGCTCATACAGAATTTTTTTTAATGAAGTTGAATTAGGTATTGCTTAAAATTTGAAGTATTAACAATAAAGCAACATTCTCTTCTCTGCTTTTTCTTTGACTGATTGGACCGGCTTTGGTCTGGATTCTTTAAACTGTTGGCTAGAGCTAAGTAGCCTATACCCCCTTTAAGTGAGGAAAGTGTTCTGGTCTTTTCCACAGCCCTTTTCCCTAGATACTGTGGGCATACTTAAACACTGGTTAGCGAGTCTTGTACCAGCTCTTCCCTCACACCAGGATAGTCCCAGAGCTTGAAGCCACAAGGCTAGGCTCTAGACTTTCAGTTGCAGGCTTGTGGAAAGGCTGAGAACGTCCCTGGGAAAAGAGTGGGAAGGCAGTTTAGAGAATGGGGCACTTAGAGATGTGCTGATAGCTTTCTTATCGGCTAACATGGAAGTACTATTGTAAGGTAAGAGAAAATTGTCCCAGACGGGGTATTCCAGGAAATTGGACTCTGAGATGGAAATTAGCATGTGTTTATTAACAAGTGTCTTTGGGATTAGTGCATGGAAGATAACCTGAACAACCGCGAACAAACCTTGGCTGCCTCCATGAAGCACTTCTGGAGCCATGAAGTACCCTTGTGATGTTTTCTCTAGGTCCAAGATGGAGAGCCATTCTATTCAACTGCTTGGCACATTGAACATAGGAAGAACCTTGCCATTGAGGGTGGCTGTCATTTACCACTGGAGCAATTTCTCAAGAGCATGGGAAATTGAAAGCTACGCCTAGAGTACCTCCAATACCAACAAACCTTCGTATAGATAAGCACATTAGAGTGGCCACATGGCCAGCAGCTGTACTAGAGACAACATATTAATATCAAAACAATCCCCAAATGTTGATGGACTTCCCTCTCTGCCACCAGCTCCATATAATGACATGGAGATCTCTTATTAATTATGAAAGCTTGGCCTTTAGCTTACGTTTGTCTCAACTAGATCTTATAACTTAAATTAATCCATTTATATTAATCTCCATGCCACATGGTGTTACCTCTCTTTTATCTTGAATGTCCTGTTTCCTCTCTGTGTCTCCTGGTGTCTCCCTATCTCTTCTTCCCAGAGTCCTCTTTGTGCCTAGAAGTCCCACCCATACCTCCTTTCTAGCTATTGGCCATTTAGTTCTTTATTAAACCAATCAGAAGGTGCCTTGGCAAAGACACATCTTCACAGTGTACAAAAAGATTATTCCATGACACCAGAACCATTGGCATGACCCTACTCTTCAGTGTGCCTTAGGCTATGCTCAAACTCTCTGAACTGCTTCTTAACAAAGCAAACTCCAGTCCAAAAGATAGCAATGTTGCTGGGTCAGTCTCCATCCATACAACACTGACTTGTTTTCAAAACACCATCTTCATCCTCACTTGGTGCTTTCCCCTGTTGCCATTCTGTGCTCATGCCTTGACATCTATCCTTAATACGCCTAGTAACCTCAGAAAGGAATATATTTTGAGAAAGACTGGAACCTTCTTCTGTACAAAACCTACAGTTCTGCTGAGTTTGCCACACAATGAATCATGATGTGCCTTAAACCATGGTTTATATAATTTTTAGTGTAATATTTATTTTACATTTTTATTTCATTTTTAATCTATTTATGATGTCATCAAAGTTATAAAGATCATACTCCAGAGTTTTAGAGATAATGGCTCCCCAGGGATTTTATGACCTTGTTTCATTAATAGATATATTTTTCTAAGTGGTTATCAAGTACTTGTCCCAAATAAGAAACTAAATTCAAACACATCATAAGCTTATTATTTTTCCAAAGTCTCATTAAATGATCAGTGCAAATGGAATTTTCCTATTACTTCCCTGCCTCTCTCATTCCTGACATGATTAACATCATTAATTGCTGAAGTTGACTCTGATTTATTTCAATTTGCTGTCAGATTAAGGAGTATAATTCATTTTTCCATAGGTGTCAGACACTAGAGGACCTGCTACTATTTCCTTGGCACTGGTTCTTCTCTTCCATGCCTCCCACTCAGCCATTCATTCATCTCATAAATACTGATATAATACTATATGTAAATACTACATGCCATTTATATATAGTTGTAAAGATGTTCAGAGCCAAATTTATTCTTCTCTAGCCTGAGAATTTTAAATATATAACAAGAAAGAGAAAAGAGAATATAAAAATAAATCTTGCCAGAATAAGAACTTAAACAATTTCTCTTATATGTAATTTATTTAGTGGACTATATTTTCTTTGACATTTTTTAGGCAGAGTCTCACTATGTAGTCCTGGTTAGCCTATAACTTATGTATAAATCAGGGTGGCCTTAAATTCACAGAGGTCTGCCCATTTCCGCCTCCTAAGTACTGAAATTAAAAGCATGTGTCACTAGGCCTGTCTGTATTTCCTTGATTATTTGTTTTATTATACATATTATGTATAATGTATATATACGGTGAGTACATGAGAGGCTTATAGCTAATAAAGTCAAACAAATTACTATCTCCTTATTCACCTTCTAGTAAGGAAAATCTCTTAGCAAATTTCCAGTGTAAAATATATTAATGTGTGTGTGCACACAAAAACACACGCATGCACGCTCACATGTATTTGTTCATGCCATGGTGCACATCCCGAGGTCAAGGGGCAGTTTGCAGGAGTCATCCTCTCCTTAAGCCTCATGACTCCTGGGATTTAGTCTCCTAACCTAACTTTTGATGAACTCTGCTGATTTGTTTTAAAGCCATTATTATGTGCTTCTGATCCTTCATTTCTGCTTATAGTTTTTTTATATTTTCTGTTTTGGTTGAAATCACATTTATCCATACAATTCTCTCTTGGCATGGGGGAGGACCTTTTGGCACCTATTTTAAATTCTCTGCTGGATAAGTTATTCATCATTTCCCTAAGGAAATCTATGGTCAGTGTCCATAAATTTACTGTGCTACTTTCTTGGAACATAATTTTCTTATTCTTCATTTTCCTTGACTGCTATCTGTTTAGTTTGGGCATATAAGATAAAAAAAACAATTGCCATTCTCAAACTTGTCAGCCTGGCTGTGCAGTAAGTGAACCTCACTGATAAACCTGGACAGAAATTCTCAGAACCACTCAGACTTGTTCTGTTCATTCAAATCAGCATTTTAACTTTTGTTGCCCCTCATTGGTCCCCTGGGGTAGAGAAGATCAAAGTTTCTCCATTGAAAAGCAACTGGAATAATCATCTGTGTAGCGCCCCTAGGTGCGCTTACTGGGAAGATTCTAGCCTATGTCCATCCTGGGTCGGAGCTTCATAGCTTGCGTCTTCCCAGGAGCAGGGAGCATGGCGTCTCTCTGAGGCGTGTGGAGTCTGAGCTCACTTCCTCTTCCTCCCAGCATTCTGTTCTGTTTACTCCTCCCACCTATCTTCTAACCAATGAGGACCAAGCAGTTTCTTTTTATTTAACCAATGACCTTCCTCCATCATTTATGTATACACACACACACACACACACACACACACACACACACACACACACATATATATATATATATATATATATATATATATATATATATATATAATCTGTATATATATTCCACTTCACTCTCTCATCCAAAAAAGTCGGCAGCTGGAGTCCCACACACACCCTTCGCTAAGCCAAGAAGAGGCTGTGTGGCAGATGTCCCCGCTAGCTTTTACAGCACACATGTTATAAGCCCCTTAGAACTCCTCTGTCACTCCCGGGGCCTCTGAATGGAGTCTATCTGCTCTCAGGGACAAGTGGGCTTACTGGAGGCTGGATTCTCTCTTTGAAGCCAGCTAGGGGAAGGAACTATGGTGGGACATGGCCACATGCCTGTTCAGCCTCTCACAGTTGTTGTCTCTGTCAGCCCCCAGGTGCAGGCTGATAAGAAGCCTGACCCATGGGCAACAGCTGATATCGCTATGACTTTAGGTGTGCAGTCAGTCACAGGAGCTGTGTGTTTTTTGCCTGCTTGCCCTGTGCTGAGCAGACAGAAGACCTGCTGGCATGTTCTCGCAACTACTTAAACCCAGCTGTTTGTTCTCTGTGCTCCTGGGGCAATCGTGAATACCAAGCTCCAGTGGTTCCCAGACCTGGGCTATTTAGAAATCAGTCCCTTAAGTGGAAGCTGGAAGAGTTGGGTATTTAAAGTACGGGCAAATTCCATCCAAGGAGAAGCTGAGAAATTGCTTGTGTCCCTGAAGTGAACTGGGAAATTGGGGCTTTCTTCAAAATTGTAAGGTACCGTGCCCAGGGTGGTATTTTTGTTTTGTTTTGCTAAAGGCTGAGAAAGATATAGCCACCAAAAGACTCAGTTGCTCTTATTATAAGAGAACATAGTCTAATCGGAAATTTTTAATATATGCATATAAAATAACATCAAAATAACAAGGCAGCATAGTCCGTTGCTAACATTGTAACAGGATGTAAATGAGGATAGGACTTCAAACACTGAAAAGGATCCCAGGAGATAATAATGTTAGGGAAACGTATGAAAACAAAAGTGCTTGATCTGGGCATGGAAAACGTGACTTGAATTTCCAATGACAAAAAGAGGGCCATCCCAGTAATAGTAACAGTAATAAGAAGAGGGAACATAAATGAGGGACGAGCAGAAGCCTCACGTTGGCAAAACTAATAGTGTTCTCCTGAGAATTCCGGGGGTTGAAAGCGGACACCTCCACTTACTTTGAAGATTCCTGTCAATGTGAGAATGGCAGAAATCTTTATTATTTTACAGTTAGGATTATTAACTTTCTTAATTATACCTTGCGATTATTCAAACTGCCTGCAAGCAACCTGCAAGAGCCATAGGAGTTGGAATTCCAGTCTGAACTTGGACATCTCCGTTCTCTGGCAGTGGGATGTGGGTAAATCCCTTCATCTTGAGCCCTGACTTTCTACTCATTGATCTGACTGCTATTGTAGCCATCAACTTATACTAGAGAAAATGAAAATCCTGTCCTAATTATAGAATACAAACTCAGCATTTTCCTTTGCTTTCCACCCAACCATAAATATGTAAGTTATCTTAGAATAAAAGATAATATGGAATTCGTTTTTATAATCATGGATTTAGACTTGTTTACTAACTAAAAGGTAATTGTTCATCAGTGCATTTTATAGTGTAAACAAACAGCAACTGTCATGTTTCCATAAAACATATTAGCAAGCTCCAGCTACTGGCTTAGTTAATGCAATTTTCTGGAGCAGAAGCATAAACTATCACTTATAAAGATTCTGTCACTTAGAGGAAAGATAAACATTTTGTGACTAACAGAGACATAAATGAGGTGTTTATTGGTCAAAATATAAAGTGTATTTCCTTTGTGGATTGATGTTTATATATATATATATACATATATATACATCAAATATATAGATATATATTTGAAAATCACTGGTTGTCATGTAGTATCCAGTACAAAGCACTAAGTTCTCATTTTATGAACCCTCGGGTTTGACCAAAAACGATACATTTCACAGAGAAGTTGCATTATGTAAATAAAGCAAGGTTATGTTGAAATGAGACATGGTACCATGTGTTCTGAAGTTTTCCCTAACATCTGTTGCTGAAATTCTGCTTTCACTTCTACTTCCAGAGTGGGAATCGGTACAGTCAGCGTGCTGCGGCCGTTAATAACTGAGTAGAGGAAGCAAATGGTTGCTTTACTTTCATCAAATCCTGCATGCACTTAGCCCACGCCTCTGCTTATGCAAGGAGCCATCAAAGCAACAGGAGATTTTTATTTGACTTTTCTTTCTTAAAAGCTTACTCTAACGCTTCATGAATAGCTTACATTAAAAATAACTCCACCATTGAATGCTAGGCATCTTCGAAGTTGTGAAGAGATCAATACTTGACCATAGTATTGTAAAATAGCATTCATACAGTATTTGAATCAAGTGAATCAAATTCCAGTGCTGAAAGTTATCTTAAACATGTCTATTCATGAAGCATCTTAGTTAGAATTTTTGAGCAAGCACATCCCAGAGAAAGTCCCCTGATGTTTTGATGTCTCATACAGACAGATTCTGAGACAAGGGACAAAGCAGATATTGTTATCAAGTTCTAAAACTTGAGCAATGTATTATCATCCCACGCTTCATTTCCTTTCAGCTCTTGAATTGCTTG
Organism: Microtus pennsylvanicus; assembly: GCF_037038515.1. Lineage (NCBI taxonomy): Eukaryota > Metazoa > Chordata > Mammalia > Rodentia > Cricetidae > Microtus > Microtus pennsylvanicus. The sequence goes on from NC_134584.1 coordinate 32,447,219, forward strand.
GTTTTGAATACTACCAATCAGCATTTATGGAATCAAAAATTCAACTCAACTCAATTTATCAGTCTGGTTCTAGGAAGGAAAAGATGGTAAATGCAAAGGACCTGGCTGAGAACACACACGCACAAGCACATGCACGTACACATGCATACACACACACATTCACACACACACACACACACACACACACACACACACTGATATTATCAGCTTACAAAAAGGTTGGGAGAATTAAGAAAATCAGCCTGCAGTGGTGAACGTTGCTAACAGTTAGGTGAACACTCTCCCATCTCCGGATCTGATAGAGCACAGCAATTCAGAGACTTGATAAAACTCTGGGCAGTGCAAAGAGAGCCATCATGGAGGAGCATCGTGTTTTCCAGAATCAGAGACAGTTGTGGGCCTGCAGACGCCTAGCAATAGGTCCCAGTGGCTAAACTCAACTGACAGTGAGGAAGCCTAGAGCTCTGGGTGATGCTGTCCGCAGAGACCAGTCTCCTGCATCACAAACCAGGGTACAAAAGGATGAAAATGGAGCTAGGACAGCAAATGGGGAGAAACTAGAAGACTTGCTGCATGAATTATTATTTTTCATGTCACACAGGGTAGCCCAGTTTCCTTCCATTGTTTTCGGTTGAAGCCCTCACGCTCTCTTATTTAAGTCAGCCTGTTAGCAAATCCCTCAGTGTGCTCAAAGAAGAATGGGGGAAAGATACATTAGTGAATCCCCTGGATAACTTGTCCATTGGTTAATTAAATACTTAATTGAAGGAAAAAACTACGAATATACTTAAACCATTTTTCAAATGTCTATCTAAATGATCAGTGATTATACCTGGCTTCGCAGTTTGACTTTGACGGGAAGCATAGTCTGAGGTGCAGTTGTGTTTAACATGGTTCACTAAAGGCAAACAGTTGTTCCAAGACAGCCAGGCTACACAGAGAAACCCTGTCTGGACAAAAACAAAAACAAACTAACAAAAGGCAAAAAGCTCTTAAGAGAGATTTTGATTAGTAATGGTCCCACTTTCAAATTCCCATCCAGCATCCACCTTGAATGATACAGCCAGATTTAATTGGCAGTCAGTTACTGAGACTTTGATGTAGACTGTGCCAGGAAGAACCATGAACTCAGGCAGGTGACTCTACAGCTGAGACAATCTTTAAGTGACCTAAGATTCTTAAAGCAATGCTTCCTTCCTAAAGGTGAAATTTGGGTAAATATCGCAGAGCCCATTATACCTTCTGCATTAGTCAGGCTTCTGTAGAGGAACAGAACTGATAGAATGAACACATATATGAAGGGGATTTATTAGAATGGTTTCCAGGCTGTGTTTCAAGTAGTCCACGGTGGCTGTCTACCAATGGAAAGTTCAGTCCAGAGGTTGGATGTCTCAGCTGGCCTTAAGTATACATAGGAATCCCAAAGAAGCAGACCCTAATGCCAGTAAAGGCATGAGCTGGCTAGAGAGAATAAGAGCAAGCAGGCAAGAGAGAGCAAGTTTCCTTCTTGCATGTCCTCTAAAAAAGTTCCCGGCAAGAGTGGCCCAGATTAAAAGTGGATCTTCCCACCTCAAAGATCCAAATTGGAAGTAGGTCTTCCCACTTCAAATGACTGAATTAAGAAAAAAATATCCTAACCGGGCGGTGGGATATTTTTTAATCCCAGCACTCGGGAGGCAGAGGCAGGTGGATCTCTGTGAGTTCGAGGCCAGCCTGGTCTACAAGAGCTAGTTCCAGAACAGGAACCAAAAGCTACGGAGAAACCCTGTCTCGAAAATCAAAAAAAAAAAAAAAAAAAAGAAAAGAAAAAAAAATCCTTCACTGGTACACCCACACATTTTTTACTTTTAGTTAATTCCATATCTAGTCAAGCTGACAACTAAGAAGCGCCATCACAAGTCCACACAATCATATCTCCTTATGACAGGCTTAATTTTCAAATGAAAGCAATAGTTAGGTCACAATTGTGCCCACCATGGTGCAGTGAGGAGCTGCGGGCAGGCCTGCTTTTTGTCCCACCCAGCTCCGGATGGCTAGCTTAGCCCCGGAAATAATAACACGGAAACTGTATTCTTTTAAACACTGCCTGGCCCATTGTCTCTAGCCTCTTACTGGCTAACTCTCACATCTTGACTAACCCATTTCTAATAATCTGTGTAGCACCACAAGGTGGTCGCTTACGGGGAAAGATTCTAGCCTACATCCATCTCGGGTCGAAGAATCATGGTGTCTAACTCACTTCCCTTCTTCCCAGCATTCTGTTCTGTCTACTCTACCCAACTATGTTCTGACCTATCAGGCCAGATGACCCTCCTCCATCACCATGGTATCACTATCCCTTGTACAACTGCAAATGCATTAAAAAACAATTTAGAATAAGTGCCAATGTCTATTGAAGGACATTCCTTTAGTACCTCAAATATAATAACCACTGATAGTCTCTTAATTGATGTTGCATTGCATAATGAGAAACTGAGGAAAGAAAACACAAATATCTGTACTCACATTCTTAACAAAATATGACAGAAACACTCATATCACTTACAATCCTTATTTCTGAAACTGATCAAGTGGACTTAGCTGCTATCTATAATTTCCTTCCTTTACTACCCATTCTATATTTCCTCCCCCCCTCAGCAAACACCTCCGCAGATCTTGGACCTTTCTTGGGGAAACAACCCATACCTTCATTTCTGCAGGGTCTGTGCCTAGATTAGGTTGTCATAGTTTCCCATTGACCTTAATCACATGATGTGATGGCACCAAGAGATGCCCTAAAGGATCTCCTGCTTACCAATCATAATCTTTCTTCCCTCCAATTCCCCCTTGGTAATCTAGATGAATCAACCCTCCTAACAGCGCTATTCCTTTCTTAGCCTGTTAGCTTTAAGGCATAGGAAGCCCACAGTGGCCAAGGAAAAGTCTGAGCTTCCAGTTCCGTGGATTGTTTATGTCTCCTGTCAGGAGTACTTCCCACTCTGAAATCAAAACTTCTAGGCCAGCAGAACTTAAGGTCATGGCAACAGGAAGCAAAGATTTTCTAGTGGGTTATTAGGCATAATTTTGAGTGGAACTATTCCCTTTTCTGCCCCTTGTTTCCTGGACCTGTGGATCCTGGCTATGGGGGAAGCCATATCATATATTAATTACTCAGAGCTTATATGGCCTTCTGGAGATCTCTACCCCAGCCCTCCAGGCTGTTTCCACCTACGTGGTACCATAATTGTGTCTTCAAAAGGCCATTGCATTTTTCTAGCAGGCCGGCTGCTTCAGGGTGGTGTGGAGAACATGATAAGACCAGTGGATTCCACGATAAGAGGCCCACTGCCACACATCTCTGGCTATGAAGTGAGTTCTTTGGTCAGAAACAACACTGTATGGAATGCAATGGTGGTGAGATAGGCATTCTGGAAGTCGACAGATGGTGGTTTTGGTAGAAGTAGTATGTGTAGGAAAGTAAACTCCATAACCAGAATAAGTATTTACTTTAGTAAGGACAGAACATTCTCCTTTCTAAGGAGGATGTGGTTCAACCTGCCAGCAAGTCACTGACCGCTCACCCCAGGGAATGGTGCCCCATCTGGGGCATAACTCTGTTGTTGGCACGTCTGGCACTCAGCAGCAGCTTATTGGAAGTCTCTACGGTTGAGTCCATGTATAACCCCATGTCTTCCACCAAGGCCAGTTTGTTCATGGGTCCATCGGGCAATGACAGAATGGCTTAGGAAGAGGCTGACTGCCTTCAGAATGGATCGTGCTGTCTACTTGATTATTGAGCTCCTCTTCAGCTGATGTCACCTTTTGATGAGCATTTCCATGGGACACAAGTGTCTTCATATTCTCCCCCCATTTGGAGAGATCTAGCCACAAACTTCTTTTCCAGATGTGTTGCGCACCATTTTCCAGTAGTGCTCTTTCAGTCCCTGGCCATTTAGCCAATCTATTGGCCACAGCCCATGAGTCAGTGAACAATCACACATCTGGCCATTTCTCCTTTCTAACAAATATATAATCGGGTGTACTGCCCAAAGTTCTTCCCATTGTGACAAAGACCCTTCACTGGTGTCTAGCAAGGTTGTCACAGAAAGACATTTAATTTAGATACAGCTCTCCACTTCTTGATGGTGCCTGCATAACATACAAAACCGTCAGTAACCCAGGCCTTAGTCTTCTCTTCTCCAGTCAGCCAATCACAGGGTATATCCTAGGAAGCCTCTTTCCAGTAACATATTTTCCTTAGATATTTTAGAAAATAAATTTCTCTAGGTTTTGAAAAGGTTATCTCCTTTCAAAAGGGTAGAGCATTAGTGTTTGTTAGGAATCGGGATAGCCCCCAGGGCGTAAACCTACCACACATTTAAAAAAAATACATTTAAGTATAGTACTTTGTCATCCCGTGGGTGAGTTCTAGAGGTTCTGTTTGCTCGGAGCTCTCACTGGCAAATATTAATCTGTTCCAGCTCCCAGAAATGCCTAGAAGCCAAATGAGAAAAGTTGACTTAAATGAAACTGTTCATGAATTACTTTTTGTATTGCTCCTTTTTGTACAAGAGGCCAATAACAGTCTCCTGTTGTTTCTATTGCTTTCTATGGATTCTGAAAAGGATATTAAAAAATTATAAGGAATACTAAACTGTTCGAGAGAGACCACTTCAATTTTGTCTAGCTTCTGTTGCTATAACAATATCTCAGAGAAGTTCATTTATGAAAATTCTGGAAGCAGACAGAGGTTCTGAGATCAGGCATCTCTGTGTGGTGAGGGTCTTGGCATGGCGCTGACTTCCCACAGATAAGCTCACAAACGAGAGGACTGCACCTATGTGTGGAAGAGATAAAACACAAAGGGTAGTTAGAGAAAGAGAATTTCTGAATAAAGACAGCAAGAATGCACAGGTGTAGAACACAAATTTAAAGATAGCAAATTTAAAGATTGTTCAGGAGGACAATGAAAAGTAAAAGTAAAAAAAAATAATGAGACCAGCCATGCTATTCCAGCGCCAGACATCCCACCCCCACCCATTGGCATGAACACCACTGGCATGGAGTTAACCTGAGTGTGAACCCCTCCAAGTTCTTGAGACTCTCCCAGTGTGTGAACTCCATTCATAGAAGAAAAACAAGGCCATTTGCTCATAAAGCCATAGTATGGTGCTCTCTGGTCTCCTCTGCAGTCAGCAAGTTCTTAACAAATAGAAATTATTTCATTTAGTCAAAATGTTGTGATCCTAAGAATATTAGGTTTGGTTGTTGTGCTAGCTTGGACTTTCTGAGATGTGAACCTGCAGGATACTTACTGGGGTATTAGGTATCTGACGGATTTATTAGGAGAAATGCCTGGGAGGGAAAAGGTGGGGAGCTAGAGGAGAATGGGCTGCAAATTCAATCTCTATGCAGTAGAAAAAGAAAAAAAACAGAATAAAAAGAGAAAGAAGGCTAAAAGAAAGGGAAGAGGAAGAGATGGAAAGTCTTAGCAGAGATATGCTAAGAAAACTTCAGCAAGCTTGACAGCCTTCATATCAAAGTCAGTGGAGAGAAGACTCTTGAGTCTCCTGGGATTGGTCTTGTCTTGGTCTCTATCATGACAAGTCACTGGATGAATGACCTTAGAGGGTGGAATCTATTCCTTAGCCACAGGAGACCTAAGACATACATTTTTCTTGGCTACTGAGATATGAGAACTTGTTTGGGGCAATGGACTTGCCAGTTGATTTGGAGAAGTCCTGATGAAGTCAGTTAGTTATGTGGCATCTAGTGGGCAGTTTGTGCTTGTGAATCTTTTCAGTGCCTTGGCCCTTGCCTTTAGATACAGTACACCTCGGTTTGGTTGTAATAGCCCCATTGGACCGTGGACATACACAATTGGTTTAACTTATGCTTGAAAGATATAGCTATTGCATCTTAATTCTTAAATAATCACGTTTACTAGCCTAGAGGTCAAAGTACCTATAATCCACACATCTTTCCACTTTAATTTTATGGCATTTGCCCTGTGTTCCAACTACTTTGCCATTCCCCAACTCTTACTTATCTGATATTGGCTTCTTTGCTCATAGTGTTCTTTCCTATTGTAATTAGTCAATCAACATACATTCCCTGTGCCCTTTCCAGGGCCAAGCACTGTACTTAGACCTGAGTGTGTGCCCCAGAGGGAGACAAATGTCACCTCAGCCTTTGGGGATTTTGAATGTACTAAAGGAGCAACTGTCAGTCCCCAAGTTGTGTGGAACCGCACAAAAAAGTAGAACAGGGTACTCCACAGACTAGCAGAGAAAGGTTGGTTTTTTGTGATCGGCAAAGAATATGGGTGATGAAGGGATAGTTACATAAGAGCAGAAGCCCTTCCGATACAAATTCCATCATCTTCAAAATATCGCCATGATCTCCCACAGTCTCCTTTCTTCATTGAACGCAACCATCTTTGTCTGTTATTATGCACATTTTGTGCAACACATGTGTATGCATAAACATGCTCTTGTGTTTGTCTATTATATTGTACAACCTTGGAACGTTCGGTACCTGTATGATTCGCCTCTGAATCTTGTATGACATTTAGGATGACACTATCTGCTAACCTGCAGCAAACACTCATCACGTTAATAACTACTGTCCTACTCTGTGCAATGGCCCTTCTGACATTTGAATGTAGAAGGAATGAGAGATTGCATGCGAGAGGGGCAAGTAGCATTGCACGTAAGACAGAGCTCCTATTGCCACCTTCCCCAGACCACTTCCGCCAAGGATCTTAAGCCTCGGGATGGGATTCTGTATGTGTATCATCTATTTGGTAATCTATCATAGCACATCTGTCAGGTTTAGGAAGAAAGCCTCACCGAATGATAGATCAGCTAATACTCTGAAATGGTTCTTCAGAGGCAGTTACTACTTCCAGAATCTAACTGATTGTTTTATCCAGTTAGCATGTAATGTTTCAAAGCTAGTTTGAAAATGTTCTTTACCTTAAAACAGGGGTGACTATCTCTGATTCTTCCAGTCCAAAACTTGAGAACATACACACCAACCTTAACTCTGCACACACATGTTTAAAAGAACAAAGTGAATACTAGTCACACAACGTCCATATTTATTTTTACAATTTGGCTAGTTTCCAGAAACAGGTAGTTATGGTATAAATCTGGGACAGAAATCAACCAACATCAGCTTCAGAATGCTTTTGAACATGTTCCTTATTTTTTTACATTTTGACAATGTAATTTTCAATTTGTTTCAAGCCTAAAAATTTCAATTGTGCATTAAATACTTGACTTCTACCAAATTTAACCTTATGTTCATCTACTGACCAAGAGATACTTCTCAGCACTGGTTTTTGAAGGACTTTAAAATTCTTCCCTGCCTCTGTTCCCCCTCCATTATCTTCCATTCTCCCAGGCTGCCCCTCCACCCCCAAACACACACACACACACACACACACACACACACAATTTCCTGGACTTTAAAGAACATTTTAGAAACAGGGAAACTTCTTTTTTAATTAATTAATCAATTAACATGTAGACACACATGCATGTCTATTTCTATATTTTTATTTTTAACTGATTTTTAATTGATAACTTATAAACAGAAAGCTTCAAAGAGAACATATGAAGTACATACTCCTGCATCCTGGACTCTCACTTCTAAACTAATGTCATACTTCTGTCTGCCTGCTTTTAGACTTCTGCATATCCCTAAGTTTTGCTTTAGAATTGAGAAATTATGGAACAAGTGAATAATAGATAAGAAATCTAGAAGGAAATGAAAAATGGAAAAAGAACATTGTGTGATTCTTTTAAGGTCAGATGACTGAAGTCATCAAATGGAGACGTTGTGTTTGACGTCCAAAGAACCTGGAACACATACACACAGAAGGAGTTTCTGTACAAAACAGTAAAGAAAGCCCAATTAAACCCATTCTAAAAGTAGTTCAGGGGCAAAGACATAGCTTTTCCATAGTGTTATGATTCGCAGGAAAAGAAAAAGAATAAAAGATAATCAATTTAACCCTCTGGGAAGGTGAGCTGTACCATTGATTTGAGCTAGAGTCATATTCATTATAGCTATCAGAAACGGTCTCAGTAGGCATGTTGGGAAATCCAATTGTTTTCATAACTTAATAATTTTAATAATTAATAAGTAAATTTTCAGACCTGGCAGATTAATGTTGGAAATGCTTTGAAACTTTTCTTTGGTTCCTACAAAAAACACACCCACATAGGTAGACATAAAACTCCCTGCTGGTATTTTGTTTTGCAAAATGTTTTTAAAAGCATCCTTGAATAGAAGCCAGGAATGTGTAATAACTGACTTCATAGTGAACACTGGATGGTGATTCACCCAAGCATTAGCTAGAAATGGGGAAGAATGAGTCAGACAGGAAGATCATTCTGGGGAGAGTCTTTTACTAGCCACTGGGTTCTGATTTCTAGACCGTGAGATCTTTGCGGTCATGTGGTTTGGGGTTTTTGTTTGTGTTTTGGTTTTGGTTTTGAGATAGCATCTCATTACGTGTCTCTGATTGCCTAGCGCTTGCTGTGTAGATACACTAGCCTCGAGTTCACAAAGAGCTGCGTGATTCTGCTTCCTGAGTGTTGGGATTAAAGGCAGTCATGTGGGGTTGTATTGAAATGTTTTGCTTGTGTTAACTTAAAGGGTTTACTGTTTATTTGTTGTCAATTCCTGTTTCAGTTTGGGGTGTGTGTGTGTGTGTGTGTGTGTGTGTGTGTGTTGCAAGGAGAGGCAGCTTGTTTGTCCCGACCGCCCGGCTAGCTTACACACAAAATAACCACACAGAAACTGTATTAATTAAAATACTGCTTGGCCATTAGCTCTAACTTCTTATTGGCTAACTCTTATATATGAGTTTAACCCATTTCTATCAATTTGTGTATCACCACGAGGTCATGGCCTACCAGAAAAGTTTCAGCACATCTACCTCCGGCCGCAGATCTATAGCATCTCTCTGACTCTGCTTTCTTTCTCCCAGAATTCAGTTCTGTCTTCTCCGCCTACCTAAGTTCTGCCCTATCAGCTAGACCAAGGCAGTTTCTTTATTCATTAACCAAAGAAAGCAACACACAAACAGAAGGAACTCCTACGCATGCGTGCACGTGTGTGTGTGTGTGTGTGTGTGTGTGTGTGTGTGTGTGTGTGAGAGAGAGAGAGAGAGAGAGAGAGAGAGAGAGAGAGAGAGAGAGGTGTGAGTGTGATGTATGTGAGTGTGTGTGTGGTGTCTGTGTGTGGTCTGGATATATGTATGCATGTGTGCTGGCATATCCATGCATGGTCCTGTGTGTGTAGGTGTGCATGCAATTTTCTACCATGCCTGTGCTTGTATGTATGTAGAGGTGTGTGTGTGAATGTGTTTGTGTGTCTGTGTGTTCATATCTGTGCATGTTCAGCTGTGTGCAGGTGTGCAAGGATGTGGAGACCAGAGGAAAACCTCGGGGAATTTTCTGAGTGACAACCACCATGTGGTTGTGAGGGGGTGGGGGAGGGAGGAGGAAAGGAGAGAGAGAGTCTGGAACTTATGAAGTAAGCTGTGTTGGCTGGACAGCAGGGCCCGGGGCCCAGAAATCTTCATGTCTCTACCTCTCCAGCACTGAAATCAAAAGCAATACCCAGGCTTTTACATAAGAACTAGGAATAGAATAAGATCCTAATGCTTACAAAACAAGCACTTTAATGACTGAGATATCTCCCCCAAGTCTCCTGTTATTTATTTATTTTATAATTTAATAATAGTGTAAGACTTTTGACTATTCAAACTAGTTGTTGCTCAGTTGAATGAGGATTTGGGATTTTGTCTTTCCTGGGTTAATTTAGAATGTCCTTGCTTTCAATATAACAACTTCGCTTTTCGTAAGAGACCCTGCATCCTCTGACTACATGATCCTGTCTGTCACACACAATGTTGTTTGCCACGGCTCTTGCTCAGACTCTCTCAACCTACTCAGCATGCTACACAGCCCCTTAAACTTTCCCCACCGCTTATAGAAGCTTAAAATATAGACCTGGAAATTAAGCTTCATTTACTATCAAAATCGTTCTCAAATTGTCCTTACTATGGTGAAATTACATTCTTTTGCAGTTGCTGCTTCAGAGTCTAAATGAAGGCATGATATTTTGTATGACTGTGACCTGTTGGCATTTCTCTTCTCCAGCACATACCAATGCATCCTCCAGAGACCCTGCAAGTATAGATCTCCCAGCTGCTTCAGTGTTCAGGCATCCCATCCTTGATCTAGGCGGGACTATTGGGCAATGTTGTAGAAAGATCATAGTGTACTTTCTCGTTCTGACTCACCCTGGCTGTTGTGCCACAGTATATATGCTTCCGGATGCCTCCATTAAGCTGTACTTAGAGAGTGAAGACTTGTTTTGTAATTTTAGTTCTCAGTGTAAGATTCCATGTTTCTTATGTTGCTTCACCTATGCTTGATGATTGATGGGATACAAGAGTCATATGATAAACATCTTTTTTAAAAATGAGCACACCATTTAGTATAAGAAAGCATCTGGTGTTCTCATCCCTGAAAACATATACATATATGTAGCATTATATGTATTGAGGTTGCATTTGTATATGTAAGAATATATGATATATACACACATATGTAACAAATATAACATATTGTGTCCACATAGTTGATAGACAAAACATATATGTGTATATATATATATACATATATATATATATAATGTTATATATATAACAATTAAAAGAAAAGGAGCCATGGATTTGAATGAGAAGAAGAGATTTACAAGGGAAGGGTTGGAGAGAAGAAATGAAAGTGTGGAAATGATACAATTATATTAAAATCTCAAAATATTACTTTAAAAAATCCATCTCTATGTTATCTTTATGAAGCAACTGAGATCAGCTTTCTTTCGTGATGTTTGCTAAGTTTACTAAGTTTATTCTAGTGATGCCAGCAGATACAGTAATAGAGTACTTTAAGCAGAAAAACTTGAGCAAATCGAGTATTTTCCTTGGTAGAACACGATACCAGGTACCATTATGAAAAACCACATAATTGGGAACACACTGTTTCAGAAACAGGAAGAGGAAACAGTGGCAAATTTTTGGAGGAATTTGACATTATCTTGAAGACAAAATGAGCCTTAAAATTTGATTCTTAAAAATAGACAAAACTGGGACCGAGCTAACAAACACCATCGAATGTGGAGAAGATGTTAACCCATTCTGTTTTCATTCCTTGATCAACCTCATGGGGTTGAGAGTTAGGGGTGCTGAGAAAGAAGTGGATTATTTGTAATTGACAAATATCCCAATCCTTGACCTACCACAATTAGGGGCATGTGAAGAGGCCTGTCTAGGTGGAAAATAAATTGGCATTACACCGTGTAAATTGTTAGCCCAAGTGCAAATTTTATTAGCCGAATTGAATTTTCACACATCTATTAACTTTTCAAGACTACTTGTAACCAGGCTCAGAAGATATCTCTGTGTCTGGAATAGACAGTTCATAACAGCATTTGGGATTGGAACAAAATGCCGGCCTCTCATTCCTCAAATTACAGCTTAGCCCAGCTCAGAAAGTCCCTCCAAACATGGGTTAGTAAAATTGACAGCATAAATTTAGAAACAGAAAGCAACTGCGCTTTGTTCCCAACAGAAGTAAACTGAACCTTTTCCTATTGCAAGTCTGTTATGGGCAGAGTGTTCCTGACTCCTACTGGCCCCCTTTAGTATTGACTGGGAGGGGCGTTTTGTTTTGTTTTGTTTTGTTTTGTTTTGTTTTGTTTTGTAAAATACAACGTCTATGAGAAATACAGTGATACAGCCTCAATTTGAACAGGAGAAAAGGAAAAGGGCAAAAAAAAAATAATGCCATCTAGAAAGGTGCTTCTCAGCCCTTATGTCACCTATGAACACGTAGTGAGCTTCTGATGCTGAGGTCTGCAGTGCTGTCTGAGATTCTCCATCCCCAACAAGTGTCTGGGTGGTACTGATGCTGCAAGTCTCACACTACACCATTTCAAGCAGCAAGTTCATAAGACATGAAGAGAGAGAGACAGAGAGAGTCACATTGATGTTTTACTCTAGGTTTTATTTCCAAGGAAATAGTAACTAAACGTACTGCCTTTCAACACTTTTTCAGCCACTTAGGATGAGCAAAAGGTGAAAATTAGCCAATTAACGCGAAGCAGGAGACTTTCCTAATGTATTAATTTGTGCTTTGTTCTTGCCAAGTCTTTTGATTCTCTTGGCTCCAGGCACTCGGCAAGGTTAACATGGTACTTTTCATGGCTGGGTTTATTTTCAAATAGAAGGAGAGAGTCCTTCATCTTTGGAGTTAAGAAGAGTTGGGGTCTTGGGAATAAGATCTCCAAAGACCTTGTCTTGACGAAAAAGCAGGAAATGAAGATGTAGTGCTCACTAAAGCGGAATATTCCCCCAGTGTGGTGAGAGTACAGGAGGCTAAGGATCAAACCTGAATCAGCTTCTGGGAATTTCAATCATATGGCATTCTCTGCATCCTGAAGACACGCAGAAACTTCCTATATGTTTCTCAGGAGCTTTAAAGAAACTTTAAATATGAACATTTTTTTCTTTTTTTTTTGAGACAGGGTTTCCCTGTAACTTTGGACCCTGTCCTAGAACTAGCTCTTGTAGATCAGGCTGGCCTCGAACTCACAGAGATCCACCTGCCTCTGCCTCCCGAGTGCTGGGATTAAAGGAGCACGCCACCACTGCCTGGCTAAAAAGGAACATTTTTTAAATGCCCTTAGAAGATTTGAAGTTTACAGCAGCAAATTCTAAAGAGAAAATGAGGATCTCTACCACCCTTCCCCGCCCCCCGGAACATTCTCAATAAGCTTTGCAATCTTGTGTTTCCAGAAACTTTGCTCTCACATCACTGATTACAGACACTTTCAGAAGAAGCATGAAGCGCCTCTTCCACTTCCCAAACATCTTCTGAGCCGTCAAGTCCTAAACTCAAGAGCTCCCAGGGGCCTCTGCTCTTGAGTTCTGCTCCCTGACTACTCTGCAACAGCTAAGCTTGGCAATCCTATCATGACGCTTTTCTTTAGCCCTAACCTTGTAAAACACTAGACATTTAGGAAACAAAGTACTCCCTGCTAGTGTTTTAGTGGAATGAGTGAAACTGGTTTTTGTTGTTATGAAACAGATTGAAGGAAGATGTTTTCAAGCATTGTACTTATATCGTCTAATTATCTTGAGTTGGATTTTTCCAATTACAGATGAAGATTAATTAATTTTAAGATTAATAAATGGGTGGCTACCTTTCAAAGTTGCATGCACTTATGGAAATTTTAAAAAATTTCAAACAAAGAAAGTTTTAGTTTAAGAAAATGCATGTGAGCTGGGTGGTGGTGGCGCGTGCCTTTAATCCCAGCACTTGGGAGGCAGAGGCAGGCGAATCTCTGTAGTAATAAGGGTGGCGGGGCTGCATCCCCAACACCCTGGCTGCCTGGCTAGCTTATGCCCGAAATAACAACACACAAACTGTATTCATTTAAGCACTGCTTGGCCCATTTCTATCTAGCCTCTTCTAGGCTAATTCTCACATTGTTACGGGAGGTCCTCCCACTCCTCCAGCCTATCGCCGCTGAGATACCAGCCCCTTGGGGCGTGGTCTCTCTCCCTTTAAAAAAGCGGCCACTTCCCTCTCCTCTCTCTCTTTACTTCCTGCTCCACGGGTGACTTGACTTCCTTCCTGGTTACGCAGAGGGCTGACAGTGATCTGTAGGTTTTTTCCCCTTTAAATAAATACCACCCTATTAATCATAATTCCAAACTGGTGTGGCATTGTTTATGACTTACGTCTTCATCACATATTAATTTAGCCCATTTCTAATCATCTGTGTAGCGCCCCTAGGTGCGCTTACTGGGAAGATTCTAGCCTATGTCCATCCTGGGTCGGAGCTTCATTGCGTGCGTCTGCCTGGGAGCTGGGAGCATGGCATCTCTCAGAGGCGTCTGCTCTCAAGAGGAGAGCCATGGAGTCTGAGCTCACTTCCTCTTCCTCCCAGCGTTCTGTTCTGTTTACTCCTCTCACCTATCTTCTAACCAATGAGGGCCAAGCAGTTTCTTTTTATTTAACCAATGACCTTCCTCCATCAAATCTCTTTGAGTTCATGGCCAGCCTGGTCTACAAGAGCTAGTTCCAGGGCAGGCTCCAAAGCTACAGAGAAACCTTGTCTCTTAAAAAAGAAAGAAAAAAGCATACGACTATAAATTACAATATTTCTAAACTATGTGTGTCTATTGTAAAACTTCTGCAGAGGGCAGTGATAAAAATTAATGTTCTAGAAGCTCTAGCTAGATTTTTTTTTGGAAGAAAGAAAGTACTATAAATGCTTTACACTCCAATTTGACTTGTAGAATTTTGCAGGGCCTTGGTGTCTTCCCAGCGCTCTTATGCTCCTGTGTGCATTGTGTCACACGGTCCTGTTTGTGAAGTCGTCTTAGTGGTGAACCATATATAAAGATATTTATTCCATGTCCTCTCACCAACAGTTTTCAGGAAAATCACTGAAAGAAAGCTTAAGGGATTCAAGAAGAAACGTAAAATGTGAGAACTGTCAAAGTGGAGCCAATTATCAAGACAGGCGTTCTGGAAGAAATTAATGATAGGTTTTGGAGAGGGGGCTGTCCTGGATAGTTTTATGTCAACTTGACATAAGCTAGAGTCATCAGAGAGGAGGGAACCTCGATTGAGAAAATGCCTCCACAAGTTGGGTTTGTGGGCAAGCCTGTAGGGCATTTTCTTAATTAGTGATTGATGGAAGAAGGACCAGCCCACAGTGGGTGGTGCCATTCCTGGGCTGGGTGGTCCTAGATTCTATAAGAAAGCAGGCTGAGCAAGTAATGTAAAGCAAGCCAGTAAATAGCGCTCCTCCTTTGTCTCAGCATCAACTCCTGCCTCCAGGTCCCTGCCCTGCTTAAGTTCCTGCCCTAACTTCCTTTGATAATGAACTGTTATGGGCAAGCATAAGCAGAACAAACTTTTCCTTCCCCAAGTTGCTTTAATCATGGTGTTTCATCACATCAATAGATTTTAGCACAACAAAAAGAATAAAAATCAAAAGCTTTAAGAAGAGAGAAAACAGGACACAGACAGAGAATGAAAAGTATGCTATATTGTCTGAAGCACGTGTTAAAGAGGAAATTGGAGGGAAGACAGTTTTTCCTAAAGAAACACCGAGCAAGAGCACAGACTTAACTACAGACTGGTGTTGCTTGAGTCCATAGCAAAGGCATGGCAGATGTGGTGGTTTGAATATAATTAGGCCCCATAAGCACATAGGAAATGGTACTTATTAGGAGGTGTGACTTGGTTGGAGTAGGTATGGCCTTGGGGGAGGAAGTATGTCCCTGTAGAAGCTGACTTTGAGGTCTCATATATGCTCAAGTCATGCCCAGTATCTAGGTTCACTTCCTGTTGCCTGTGGGATCAAGATGTAGCTCCTTCTCAGCTTCTGCAGCATCACATCTGCCTGCATGTCACTATGTCCCACCATGACGATAATGAACTGAACCTCTGAATGTAAGCTAACCCTAATTAAATGTTTTCCTTTGTAAGAGTTGCTGTTGCCATGATGTCTCTTCACAGCAATAGAAAGTCTAACTAGGAACCACAGGATAAAAATGGCACCTTAGAAAGAAGGCTAATGCAGCAGGAATTCAAAGAATGGGCTGGAATCCCTATACAGAGTGTAAATAACTGGAAGCTTGGAAGTAAGGAACAGGAGAGGAAATGGGTCCAGTAAAGACTGGTAAGCATGAAAGTAAGCAGGGCATGAGTCTAAAAACACTTCAAAGAATGAGTCAAATGTATGTGCTAACACCTGGGGAGAAAAGGAGACATCAACAAGCCACAGACTTTAAGTCAGAGTCAGAAAATAATGGTTATGCACCATTGCTAGACCATGGATGAAAGACACTACCTTATCTGCTTAAATACAGATTTTATTAGTAAATGTGCTTTGTACATACTGATGGGTTCCTTGGAGGTGTTTACTTACAATTATATCACATTCTTTGATGCTATTTCTCTCTATTCTTTCTTTCCACTAGTTTTAAATTGCCAGTTCTTTGTACTTAAAGATTCTGCTTTTGCATCCAACTGACCAAATTAGCAAGCATCTCTCTAATTCAAACTTAAAAAAAATTATCATAGCTTTTCTAGAAAAGTATTTACAGTTGTATCTTTAGAATGCATAATTTTTGGCTCTTAAAGGTGTTGCAGATAAGATAGTGTGGACAAAATAGATGAGAACCTCATTACTATATGCTCCAAGGCATCATTCATGTGTATCTCCATCTAATAAATGTTTATGGATATCTGTCCCATATTAAAAAAATGAATACTTTGGTTTTCAGACATTATATTCTGATAAAGAGAAGATAGGATACACACAACAAAAGTAAATAGTTAAAACACCTTAACACGAAGATAAATTAGGGCTGTGGAGAATATAAACATTAGAAGTGACTAGGAAAGTCTCTGAGGTTGTTTTGTAGGATCAAGTTTCCCTGGGAAGGTGTGGTTTGAGCCTAAACCTGAACTGGTAGCACAAAGGCCACTCACGAACTAGAAGTAGCAATAGCTAAAGATGGAATAAGCTTGGCACATTTAAGGGTTGGACCTAACACCATAAAGAGATTGGCACAGGAATGTAGAGAAGTAGACTGGGGCCCATTCTGGAATGCATCAGCCAAAAAGAGGGCAAATAATAGAAGCATAATTCAAGCTGACTTCAGTAGTAAGCGAATCAACTCATTCAAATAACTGAAACCAGAGGAGGGAGAGTCTAAAGGACTGTCTAAGTCGAGGTATTCAGATTCATTTCCTAAAAGCTGTTTTTCCTTTGACCTCTTGAGTGTATCAACTCGTTGGTGGAGGAAATGAGGTGCCAGGAGTTAGGGAAGGTGAAGAGAAAAAATGACACCGGTTTTGGTTTAGATGCCCAGGTGGATGGCAAAGGATCTGCAGAGATAATGCAGTACTGAGAAGGAACGTGTTCTGCCAGGGTACTTGGGTTTTGTGTTAGAATAGACACCAATCAGACATCACATGCAGAAATTGAAGAGACCAAGTGGAGTCTAAAACTTAATGGAGATAACCAAACTAAACATAGAAATTTGACTCCACCAGAAGCTAGGTGATATTAAAGCTGTTAGACATGAGGAGAGTCATTTTTTCAGGAGAAACAGTAGCCGAAGTAGCTGAAAGAAGAGTTCCATGGCAGGTTAATACTTAAGGGACAGGTATAAAGGGAGGTCCAGGGAAGGAGACCATGAAGAGCAGTGGCCGAGGGGGGGCAGAAGGAAAGCCACCAATCGCAAACTGTGAAAGCTAAGCAAAGCTTCTATTTTTAGGGAGTAATCTCCTGGATGAGGTGCATCTGAATTGTCGAGAAATACAAAAATTGAAATGGCACCATTAGATTTGACAAGAGCCTGTTTCAAAGAGGAGAACAGTCAGAAACACAACTGAGGAAGATTCCGAAGAGAACGGAAACCTCTGAGTTAGAGATAACCATTCAAACAAGAACGTTAAAATTACCATGAGTGAAATTCTTTACAAGTCAAAAATAACATGTACTTTAGGCGCGAGTTGGTTCTTTCGAAAACGCTCCTCTTTAGAAAGAGGAACAATGTAGTGTGATCCTTGTTTAAAATTATGCCGGTGTCCCGGGTGTTCTGCCTTCTACAGAGCTCTTTTTGCTGTGTGCTTACTTTCTCATAAGGGCATTAGGCAATTCAGATATTCCAGCTTAGGCTTACAGGCTAATAGAAACTTCTTTTTTTTCTTTTTTTTATTTTATTTATTTATTTATTAAAGATTTCTGCCTCCTCCCCGCCACCGCCTCCCATTTCCCTCCCCCTCCCCCGATCAAGTCCCCTCCCCCCTCATCAGCTCAAAGAGCAATCAGGGTTCCCTGCCCTGTGGGAAGTCCAAGGACCACCCACCTCCATCCAGGCCTAGTAAGGTGAGCATCCAAACTGCCTAGGCTTCCACAAAGCCAGTATGTGCAGTAGGATCATAAACCCATTGCCATTGTTCTTGACTTCTCAGTAGTCCTCATTGTCTGCCATGTTCAGCGAGTCCGGTTTTATCCCAGGCTTTTTCAGACCCAGGCCAGCTGGCCTTAGTGGGTTCCCGATAGAACATCCCCATTGTCTCAGTGTGTGGGTGCA
This sequence comes from Microtus pennsylvanicus, assembly GCF_037038515.1. Lineage (NCBI taxonomy): Eukaryota > Metazoa > Chordata > Mammalia > Rodentia > Cricetidae > Microtus > Microtus pennsylvanicus. The sequence continues at coordinate 32,465,409 of NC_134584.1, forward strand.
CCCCTCGCGGTCCTGAGTTCCTTGCTCGTGTTCTCTTTCCTTCTGCTCCTGATTTGGACCTTGAGATTTCAGTCTGGTGCTCCAATGTGGGTCTCTGTCTCTGTCTCCTTTCATCACCTGATGAAGGTTATATAAATAAGAAGGTGAATCCAAAGACAAACATATAGGCATCCTCCTGAATAATAGAAACTTCTTGATACTCCAGGAACAAGAGACTAGCGGCTTGGGCTACAACCTAGTGCTGGATGTTGACAGAAGAGAATGTGTTGAGATGAACTGACATCACTTATTGCCAAGTAAGGAGTTGAAAGTTCGGGAAAGGAAGGAGGAAATATGACACCGTTGCAGTTTGACTGCAGATTATTTTAGTTGCTCTTCAGTTACATTAGCTGCAACCAGGAAATACGTATACAGTTTGATACATTTTTCCTACATTGAAATTATGGAGATCCTAAGCCATCCTTCACTCCCTCTAACCAAAGGTGTCTTTGTATGCCTTTAAGCTTGCATCCCCCGGAAAGTAGAGCACGATGCAAGTTCTTCAGGAGTTGCCCCTCACCCTCTATGTTCCCCTTCACCTTCTGGCCTCCATACAATGAAAACTCTGTTCTGAACTTGGCTAGCTGTTCCTTTACCCACACTGAACCAAGGAACATAAAACCATACACTGCCCTTGTCCTGCCAAAGCCTATGGGCAGGGTGCCCCCTCTGGGCTGACACAAAGACATATTGTGCCAGACACTGATGGCCAGAGAAGCCAGTCACATATGGATTATCAATAAGGCTTTTGATTTTGTTCATAGCATATCATCAACAAATGAAATGTCATTCAAACAAGGAAAACGAGACTCATGCTCTAGATTTTAACACTTTGTCTGCCTCAGAACTGCAAAGATATATAACTACTTTTCTATTTACTGTATTCCTTCCAGGAAGAAAATGGCCTAAAAAGGAAAAAAAATAAGCCCAGTGTAATTTCACATTTAAATGACAGTTTATGGTCTGACTGACTATTTTGATTTTAATTTTAATTGTTATCATAAAGTTAGATTTTTATTTAAGGCACAATACCATAAAGGATGCCAGAAGGTACAAAAAGGAAAAAACCAAATTTAAAGAAAAGAACCTGGTTGCATTGGGCCCAGATGTATGCTCACAGTGTGCCATGACGTTGCCTTCCACTTACTTTGGGCAGAGTTTCCATTTTCTACTACAAGATCGTACGGCTGTCACTTCCCTCGAAGCCACAAAGCAGATTTTCAACAATTCCCTTCTAAAATTCACATTCAGAAAATGAATGTAAATGTTGTAAATGTTTGAGAGAGGCTTTTTTTTTTAAGCTTTCTGTCATTTTGTACGACACAACTAGAAAACGTTCCCACCCCAGCTAGAGAGATGGCTCAGGGGTTAAGGGCACCGCTTGCTCTTCTAGAGGACCTGGGTTCGATTCCCAGCATGCACATGGCTGCTCACAACCATCTGCAAATCCAGTCCCTGGGGATCCAACTCCCTCTGTGGCCACCTCAGGCACCAGGTGTACACATGGTACACAGATACACATGCAGGTAAAACAAACATGCAGGCAAAACACGCATACACATAAAACAGAACCCATCCACTAAGGTGTTTGTTTCCTTTATAAGTAATAATAAGCAGACAATACAGACAGATCTTAATTTTAAAAAGGATATTAGAACAAAAGGTAGGATAGTTGTTGTGTTATAAATTTTGGTTGGTAGTCAACTATGTGCAGGGGTCAGAGAGGTTAAAATATGGTTCTTTCAATGGGCTGAAATGCCATCTAGGGGGTAAGAATACATGCAGGGGCAGATGCAACAATGCAAGCAACAGCACAGAACAGCGCCTGTGCTGCTGATGAATGGCACGGATCTTAACAGTATTCATTCACGGTATCAAACTCAGCATGCGCCTGGATTTCAGCTCAGCACTTACACTTTGTCTTCTCATAAATGAGAATTGTCTCTGATCGTTTCATTCTAGGGAAAGCAAGGTAGATAACAGAAGGTAGGCAAAGACCTAAAGCCAGGAGTGCACTTTACAACAATTAAATTCCTTGGTCTTGGCCTCAGGATACTTCTAGAGAAACAGAGAGAAGAGCATCTTGGGACCCGTGTTAATCACCTCACTCCCTTTGTGTGCCTACTAGGTATTCAGTAAGTATCTGTTGGACACACATGCTCCACTGGTCTGTGTCTGCATCCCAAGCAAAGTGCCCAGCCTAAAAGGACTTAATTAAAACCATAAACCACATGGCCTTGAGCTCATTCCCAGCGTCTCCCATTTCACAACTGCTGCAGTAAAGAACTGAAGCGGGATGCTCACACTGCAGTGGGAGTCTGTCTGAGTTCGATCTTGTTGGGGTCCTTTTTATGGACCCTGATGTATTTAATTGTCCACAAAGCCTCCGTCTGGCTGCATGCAGACCTGGCCTCCGGCATCTCTGTAACCGCAAGTACTGTCCTCCCATCACCCCCTCTGCTCCTGTCACACAGTCCTCTGCTATCTCCCCTGATCCATTTCAGGACCTATATATTTCCTAGGCCTGGAAGGTTGTCTCGCAAAATATCCGTGGCTCATTACCAGGCTATGATCTGTGGTGGGGTTTTTGTCTGTGTGTTACTATTCTGAACCCCAACCTGGAATGATATTACATACCTGTTTGCTTCTCTCCTTAACCCCCCACCACACGTGCACCGAAGCATGGGTCCAAAGCAGCTGAATCCCATCTGCTCTCTACCATGGTGCCCCCAGCATCTGAGGACAGAGGCCAACACACTGAGCCCCATTCACGGCAATCCTAGCTCAGCAACGCTTTCTCTAGCTCAGAAATATCTATTTCCCAAGGGAACGGGAGCTTGTTTGAGAACATCTGGGAAGAAATTGACAAGCAGAGCCTAGAAACCAGAGAAAAGGTGGCAGCAACCCAGACGAACCTGTTTATGAAAGATGACCGTGCCCAGAATGGGAAAGACACACCTAAAAACCTCTGCCAAAGTATATTCTTTCTTAAGACAGCCTTGACAAACTGGGCTTCTGCTTGTCTCTGGGGCTGAACAAGAAGATCCACTCATCTGTCAATCATTTTCCAGGAACCAAGAGTTGCCACTGCAAACAAGCAAGAATCTGGCACCTCGGTGTTGTAAGACCACTGCTCTAAGGAAAATACATCCATCCCCACCAATAAAAGGAGTAAAGAGGGTTAGCAGACCAGTTACTATGTCTTCCCTTCCCTTTGAAAGCCTGGGATAGTAACGTGGGATGAAATCTCATGAAAGCTAGTTGAAATATGCTCTTGCCCCAGACATAACTGCTCATGACCCGAATTTATTACAAGACCTAATGACAAACTTTATATAATTCCTTTTTTGTGTAGGCTGAGACTTCAGAGACCATAAAATAGATGGTAAATTCAGAACACTAACCAAGTCATAATGCCTTGCAACATGTCCTGACCCTGAGAACACTCAATAAATGTGTGACTATGTACTACACACTCATGCTATTTAAAGAATTGCACAGGGGCTATGATAGGCCAAAGGGGGAATGAGGATGAGACACGTGAGACAGTCTTCATCTTCAGTCTGTGAGGGGTGTTTTTATTGGACAAGTCTGATAACTAAAATATAAGAGATACTTTATTTATACTTTAATAAAGTATAAGCAAATGCCATAGTCCGGATGGTTTTTTTTAAGTGTTGTGGAAATACAAAAAATAAAGAGATTGTATTCCAACTGAAACAAACAAGTCTTCTTAGAGGAGAAGATAATCACACTGATACTGAAAAGTAGGTGGAATTTGCCCAGCATTCAACAGAAGTGGGCCCTAACATGCATCCAGTTCCAGTTTTCATTGTGTAAATATCCCCACTCTGGATGACTTCAAGTTAAAGACATGATGTCACTGAACACAGAGCTGGGGAGGGCCACTGTCCATGAGTCACCAGCTTAATTAACTGAGGTTTCCGCTTAATTAAATCAGCCTTTCTCTGCCATTTGCAGTGGATGAATTAACATGTACTAGAAGTATCTCAGACACCATTGAAAACAAGGACCGCTTCTGTCCTCCACACACTTCAGAGCAATTTCATCGTATTCCCTTGGTTTGTTTTTCTGATCGCATTTCACTGACTGTCCTTCCAGGGGTTGATCTTGACCCAGCGCCAACTTGTGATTCCCTTTGTTGCTTTCTGCATGGCTGTGATTGATCTGGGTTCCTGTTATTACGTGGCATACCTCTTTGCTTGTTTCTGTGGCCTAGGGTTCACACCCCTGCTGCTCTTCATAATGAAAAGCAGCTTTGGAGGCGACACAGCTGGGTAGGATGCTCCCTAGCTCTTGGTGCCCACGGAAAGGGAAAACCAGGGAAATTGCAAGGGGGCTTTTCGTAAGGAAAATGAATGCTGGACCTCGGCTAGCCCATAGCTCCCTTCTACAAAGTTTCCTTGAAATTTCTCTGATTGCAAGGTGGTTACTCTTTATTTTACTTGTGGAAAACACGAGGGGGGGGGAGAGGTGCGTAGGCAAATGCACACACACATACCACCACCGCTGCTAATGTGCTTTTCAAAATTACCTATACTGTGTAATACAACAAGCTGTAGTTGAAACATCAGACTCCAGTATCTGCCTTTAATTGCAAGCAGATGTCCTTGGTTCGTGCAGAAGCTGTATGGGGGGGATGTTTGTGAACTCCCCAACCAGAGCACTAAAGACAGGAAAAGGGCTACTTGATAGCTTGAAGTTAGACAGGAAACTTTCCCATTGGTCCCTTCTACCGGAGATAAATCCCAATCCCGGGAGAATGAAGGTTGGGTTCTGGTTTCCTGCCAGCCCAGTCAGTCACAGAATACACACAAAGCAAAGTGACTGCCGTGGACATATGCAAGCCCATGTCTCTTTTCCCTGCTCTGCTTTCTCTTCCAAATGTGTTACTTAGTATCTGGCTATCTAGTAGCTTTCTTTGTTTTTCTGTTATGAAACTACAATGTTGCTTCAAGCCTGCTTCTTTAGTCTGTTTAACTCTCTGTCCCCTGCAATGGGCCCTATGGCTTACTCCCCAAGTACTGAAGAGATATGTGGCTTCATGGAGACGTGGAGATGTCATAGCATCCTTGCAAAAGGCTTTGGTCCAAATTACACGTGATTCTTCACAGTTGCCAACAACCATGATGAATGCATACAAGATAATGCACTTTAATTCAGAGAAACTATGTGTGGGAAGTCAATTAATTTAATGAGCTACAAAGGGGAAGAAATTCTAGCTTAAACCATGATGGGGTTTGGGGTACCAAGGGACCAAGAGGGAAACCATAGCCGTAGAATCTGCCTGGTACCACCTGCTGCCAGTGATAGGGAGGAGGCCAGGCTCAGAGGGGGTCACACACCTTATCTGGTTCCTCATAAACCAACTCCTGAGGGCATTTCTGCTCAAATGTTCATCAACCCGGCCCTATCAATGTGCCTTCTAGAATTTCTGAAGCATTCGTATAAGTCAGTGTACTCATTTATCAAATTCCTTCTAATGAGCACAGGCTGGGGCATAGCATAGGGGCGGGACCTGTAGAGTTTCCCAGTGCATCTTGTCACATGATTTCCTTGAAGTGGAGAGGGTGAGAGGAAATGATAAACATTGTCATAGGACTTTGTCTTGCCCATGCTGACCATTGCCTCTGGGATTCTATAAATCAGTGCCTTGGCCTATAGATGTCATAAATGCCATAACCATTGTGATGACTCAGCAAGTTTGGGAAAGAGTAGAGGAAGTAAAATTAGTGTCTAGCCCCATTCAAATATAAACTCTAATCTATAATTGCTAAGACCAGATATTAACTTCCTGATTTAAATAACTCAGAGATCTACTCCCTCACTTAGCATGTGTAACTTCTAATACCTTTACAGACAGTTGTAGTTAGAGTTAAGTGAGGGGAAAAAATCATAAAAACCCAGTGCCTGGTATGGTGCTTAAGTGCATTTTAAGCATATGAGAAATTTGGAATTTTAATAGTGCCTTGTACTTTTAATATTCTCATCACATCAACCCCTTCAGGGTCGCGGGGTGGTCTGAGACATTGTCCAGACAGAGAATTTGATAGTGAGCCTATTGCAAGTGCAAACGGGAAGGAGAAAAGTACTCATTTGGCAATGGGGGTTATAATATGACAAAGAAGAAAAGAGAGGCGGGCATGGGTCTGAAGGGTTTCAGAGGTTGAGATCTAAGAAGGAAAATTTTATAGACTATTGTTAAGAATAAACAGGCTTCATAAAAATGCAAAAGTCCTCAACAAGTTTGATAGTTTCCAAATGGAGATCCTACTTCTAGGATGTTTGATTCCCTTGTGGCCCCACACAAACATTTAAAGCATCTGTAGTTTTACAAATTGCATTACTCTCCTAGGCAGCACCGCCTGTGCTCCTAACAGCTCATAAAGCAATTAAAGCAATAATCCTGACCCTGAGGAGTTCATTGTGTACCCTTGAACACTAGCAAACAGGCCAAGGCAGAGAGGGATGGAAGCATAGTATCGACAGCTGGACAGCTGCTGGGGGGAGAACAATTTACTTGCCCAAGGGAGGAAGCAAACCCTCTCAAGGGACATCTTGAGGGTTTCATGACAGTTACAGCATCATCATTAGCTTTAGCATATATTAACAGTAACGCAATAGTTCTCATTACTCAGAGCTTACTTTGTAGTAGGCACCCTGTGTCCTGCTGTGCATGGATTGAATTCCGTCATTGTATAAAAGGGTTATCATACGAGGTACTGTGCTTCCCTTACTGTGTCTCCACCATTCTTGGGGGACTGGTTATGATTGCCGTTCTTATACAAGTGGCAAATTACAGTATTTGCCAGAACCTTAATCCTCCTACTTTTGCTCCCTTAATAATACTAGAACTAGGATGAAGTGTGTTTCCTCTCAGACTGAATTGCTCACCTAGATGAATTTCTATCCTATACTCCACTGATACCACATCCTCAAAGTCCTTTAGGGAGGGAAAATCTACTAACAACATGTAAGCAGAGTGCTTGAGCTTATGGCTGCATACTGTCCTGAAGAAAGTGTCAGAACTCAAGTTCCAATAGAAAGGCAATGCCAGGTTGTCCGTGGGAAAGGGCATGCTCCACTGTGAAGGCAGTGCCTACTAATAAGAAGGAAAACAATCGTAACAGGAAGACTAACATTTAGTAACCACTTGAAGAAAATTATTTGTATGTAGGAGTTGGTTTAATCCCTTACACGTAAACAGAAAGACTCCTGTTTCACAGGCATAAACAGAGGTCCAGATGCATGCTTCATTTGAAAAGTACAAGCAGAGAGCATACAGTAGAGAAGGTTCCCAGTGGGAACCTGTTCTGGAACAAGTCCAGCAGGAGGCGCTCAACCTCAAAACACAAGAAATTCGTAGCTCCCTAGTGATTGCAGAATCACAATGTCTTTCAGCAAGATCATTCCCAAGGTGTGCCTGATTCTATCCCCAACCCAACATATCTCAACTCACGTATTCAGTCCATGGCCAGTGCATTACAGGTCTATATTTATAGGTTATGTCTTTGCCACAGCACACTTTTGAAGTAGTGTTCTTGACTCAATTGCATTTGTCCTTTGGCACCATTGCTTATTGTCCTAAGCTCATAAGCTGTCTCATTTTTCCCCGTATTGCACCCCATGTCCTTGGACACTCCTTTTACATATTCCTGACCCCCAAAAAAAGGAAGGAAGGAAGGAGGGAAGGAAGGAAGGAAGGAAGGAAGGAAGGAAGGAAGGAAGGAAGGAAGGAAGGAGAAAAAGAAAGGAGAAAAAAGAAAGCTACCATGGGCTTGTTGAGGCCAGGAGCTGTTGTTAGTTCCTTCATTTTAAAAATTCCAGTACCTAAAGGTCCCTATAAAATGTTTATTGATCCCATTGAGTTAGATAATAAGTTGAATCCCTGCAGATCATAACCAAACCCCTGTGTGGTCGCCTCATTAATTGCTATGATTGTCAGAGTTGTGGTCTCTGCTTACGCCCTTCCTTTTGTTTACCTTTCCCTGACTGGTCAGAACGCAGAGGCACTGGGTACATGACTTTGACACTAATTAAAATTGATGGGTAAACGTGATACTTGCATTTGCTAAGGCAGCATGGTTTGTGCTCCGTTTGTAACCAGCATCCACTTGGCACTGGCAGAAGTCTGTGGTCTGTCCACTGGAAGGTCACTTGTTCTTTTTATATCTCGATTCGCTGCATGGCATAGAGTGTGTTGGCTCAGTAAAGCTTTTGCTTGATGAGAATGTCACTTAGTGTACCACAGAGGAGGAAACACCAGATGTCTCTGTGAGAAGTCAGGGAGTCCAAGGCTCCCCAAGATTTTCTAGAACAGCCGTTTGGCTCAGACTCTACTTGTGGCCTCAGGACTGACCTGCACATTCCGCTCCAATCATCTTCTTAGGAAACCTGTCAACATTGCTGCTAAGAACTGGACTTAATGATATTGTCATAATAGACAGTTTTTACTTTCTGCTCATATTAAAACTTGATGCTTAGTACAGTGTATATTCTGGGAAATATATGCTGCCTGCTTTTATTTTAAATATTTGTTACAATCAGTTATGGGAGTAATAAATAAGTTCAATAAATGAAAAGCTATAAAATTTCAAGAGTAAATAGGAACATTGAAAACCAATAGACATGCAATTTAAAATAGTATAATAACAGTTTAAAATTGATTGATTCACCAGAGAAAATCCAAATCTTTCTTTTAGTATTTTCAGTGATAATGCCCAGATACCCGCCAGAAATTCTACTCATATTAGAATTCTGTATTTGAAGGAAAGCCTTCACTCTATCTATTAGATTTTACATTATTTCAGCAAACACAATGGCTGCTTCTTACCAGCCAGAAAAGTGGGGAGAGGTCATGAAAACATTCAACAGAAAGGACCTCAAAAAGCAGGTGGCCCAAACTCACCAGGCCTGAAGTTCAGAGCGATGGGAGTGTGCAGTCTCGCTGCCCACTTGATCTTTGTTTTCTTTTTGTTTCCTGTGTTTTATGAGAGACAAAGTTCTCAGTGTGTGGCCTTTTATTTAAGCACTAAGACAATATTATCAGTTGTCTGAGAGGATACAGGGAACACAAACACAGTGTGTCTGACTACACCCTTGAAAGCAGAATTCTTTGGTGCCCTTTGCTCACCAAGATGTTATGTGTGAGAACACACTTGGCTGATACTTAGGGGAGAGGGACCATCCTATAGAACGTGAAGGGACTGTCACCTCCCATAGGTTGACATCTCAGTCCCACAAAACTCTCTCCCACTTCAGATAACCAATGTGTGGAATATGCTATACTTCTGAAAGACTTCTTAGCTATCAATTATAAATATGCCACAGTTCTGAAAGACTTTTCAGCTAAAAAATACAGTTCCCATGACTTTTTGATTAGATTTGAAGAATTTGCTACCCTAGCTCACAGAACTCAGACAAGCATTAATTAATGATTTTAGTTTATTACTGGGGGTCTCACAAAGGATACAGATGATGAGGTTTTATGTTAATAAGCTTCTGCTACTGCAACAAGTACCTGAAACAATCAACTTACACAGAGAAAAGGTCTTCCTTTAACCCACAGCTTTGGAGTTTTCATACCATCAGTAGCTGGCCCCACTGCTTTGGAGCCTATGAAATGGAGGATGCTTTAGCAGCATGTGGAGAGACTACTTTACCTCAGGACTGGGAAAGGGCTAAGTGTCCAGCATCCATTCTAAATCCACTCTTCCCCCAGTGATGGGAAGACCTCCCAACTCACCTCAGCTCCTGAATTCCCACCGCCTCCAACTAGTGTCAGTCTGAAAAGCAAAGTTTTTATGCATGGGCCCTTGAAGGATGATTCACATCCACACTGTAGCATATGAAGAACGTGAGATAGGGCTGAGGAAGTCCCCGGTGTCCTCTACGGAAGCCCCCGTGTCCTCTAGGCATCTCTAGGTTGTCTGCTAACTGAAGCTTCCTAAACTCAGACCTTTAATTATTTTCTTTTTTCTTTTCTTTCATTCTTTCTTTTTTCTTAAATGCTGCATTCTTTGGCTACATTTATTAAACCACTGCCCATTGATGATGAACTTATTAAACCACTGTCCATTGGATGAACCTCCATCCAAAAGGCTTCAGATAACACTGGAAAAAATATGTCAGTTCTATAATCATGCCTTGATTTTTCCTGTGCCGGTTCCCACACTAAGGAAGGAAGTCCCCAGCCACCAGTCAACCCATTGACCTATGAGAAAACTCATCACTGAGTATTGCAAATATTTTTAAGAATTTATATTTTTAGTAGAAAGACTAAATGTCAATTTAGCCATATCATGGGTAGTTTCCCTGGATTTTATTTAAATCTCAGTGTTTGGTGTGCCCTGGTGGTATCAACAGATTATCTATCCAGTCCTATTGCACTATTTTCCACCAAGACCAGACAGCAGTGCATTCCTTTTGTAGCTGAGCACTTGCAAAGCAACCCAGCTGGAAAGATGTCCCTGCTAACCACTTTCCATTTTTGCCTACTTTCCGTGCATCCTGCTCCTAGCTGCATGCATTATAATGACTGACTTACTGCCCATTTTTTTCCTTCAAAAACCTCCAGTGTCTCCCTTTTTCAATCATGTACTTCTCTTTTCCCAGTGCCTAAGAATGTTCACGCTTATATTATATCCAAAAATAAACACTTTTTACTAAACTTTAGTTTTTGTGATTTTAAAAAATAAAAATAAACTTGTGTTCCCCATCATATGCACAAGGGGAAAGCGGAGTTTGGACTGGAGTGATAGATGGAGGAATTGTTTTCATTGCTCTCTGTTGTGTCTGGGCATGGGACCAGAAGTAACGGCAACCAAAAGGCTTCCATTTGCTCTGCCTTTACAAGCTCTTCTCAGTACACAGAGACAATTTTAATTTTCATGGGAGTTTTTGCATGGGAGCTGGTTATCCAAAAAGGACGCTGTAACAGGGTCACAGCAGATGGTGTTTCTACAAGGTTGACTAATGATTTTCTTCTCTTTCTTTTCCAGTTACACCAGTTACTCTTGGCAGAGCTTCTCCAATTCTGCAAAGAATTATTCCAGACCTGGGGACAAGTAAGAATTCCTGTCGTTTTACTAACTTGCTCTGATGGCTTCCATGTGTTAATATAATTCAAGCAGCTACCCTTTCTCTATTGGGGATACTGGTAACAGGAAAAGTGACAGAATTCAAATTTTATAGGCAAAAAATATTTTTCAGGATTTATCTTTCAGTTTCTCTATAGAGCTCTTTCTTCATTTTTCTGTTTTGCTTATGCTTACATGCTAAGTGTGGCCAAGCTTACAGAGAGGAAAGGATTTATTGTGAATCAGTAGCAATTTGTTGAATTTAGAAAATTGCCTTGTTTTACAAATCTTTTTGTAACATTATTATTGTTATTTGGAAGTATTGTATAATGTTAGCATTGGCAAAAGATAGAATTTGTCTCTCCAACTAAATTTCCTTGTACCTCAAAATGCTGTCTTCATACAAACGATCTATTCTCTTTTAAATGCTATCACATACCCCCTTGTGTCTTTTGATGATCTCCTCTTTATCCACAAGCTTGAACTCCATCTTCAACTCATGGGAAAGGTTCCACAAATTCTCTAGTCCCAGTTTTCCTACCTTCTGTTCTACCATGGAACTTTGCCCATTGTTCCATGATACCATTTACCTCCTGTAATTCTGATTCTTTATGCCCTGTGCGCACCAACCATCACGCCCGGATCACACTAAGCATTCAAGAGATTTTGCAGCACCAATTTTAAGGTCGTTTCTATCTAGTTTAGTATGTTTATTAAGGTAGTCTAGAAGAACAGAACCAAATATATGAGTGTGTGTATATATATATATATATATATATATATATATATATATATATATAATATATCATATTCATAATAAACAGTGAAGGTTTTATCACTGGCATGAGTCCACATCAGAAGATTGAAGAAGATGAAAGTTATGCCCAGCACAGATTATAACAGCAACGACAGCATTCATGCATGGCAAGTGGGGCCTGACACATACTGTTCTCTTCTCCTTCCAGCTTTGTTCCACTGGGGCCCCCACCCTCTTGGGAAGTACTACCCACTTTCAGGAAAGTACTTTCTTCCTTATCTGTTGTCGCACACGTCAGTCTTCTCTACGCACCTTGTACACGCTCCTGGATGTGTATTCTGCTCTCATGTACCTCACTCTGCTCAAGTTAAGGTTCACAATGAGCCACCACAACCTCCATATTTCCATTCCTGGCATCCTCACATGATCATATCCCCTTCGCCAGAATTTCCTCTTTCCTCCTGGTATGGAACAGTCCATCATGAATTTTTGTGTGTGCTTTAGGCATGTTTTTAAATATTACTCTATACAAAACTTTTCCTAGTCTTCCCAAATATATACATGCTTCATCTTAGAATCTCTGTGATTCTCTTTCTCTCAAAGAGAAGTAATATAATGCAGTTTAAGAACTTACTCTTTGAAGTGGACAGCATGGTCTTAAGTCCCTCATCTGTGGCTTATGTCTTACATGATTATGTCCATTCATTGCTTCTCTGTGCCTTGTGTCTCTCTTTAGGTATTATAATGACATTTTTTATCTTATTAATGTGTTGCTTGAGGATTTCATACATGAACATGTTATATTTTAATTGAATCGATTCCCTCCCCTCTAGCTCCTGGTGTACTCTCCCAACCACCACTCTTCCCTGCCAGCTTCATGGACTGTCTTTGAAACTCCATGTCCTCTTAGCAGTGCCAGCATTTGCATGGCTGTAGTTCATCCACTGGAACATGGGCAGCCTATCAGGGATGCATCTGAGGAAAACTACCTCTTCTTCCAGCAGTCACCAGTTGCCAGAGGCTTCTCAGATAGTATAGGACTTCATGAGCCCTTCGCCATCCCATGCTGGAACTGTGTCTGCCTTGATCGTGTCCAGGCCTTGTGCATGACGTCATACATGTTGTGAGTTCGTGTGTGCAACAGCCATAACATGTCTGCCCAAAACACAGTGTTTTCCTGCAGCCATTCTCTACCTCTTGCTCTAACAATCTTTCCACCTCCTCTTGCTTCTGCCGAAATCTCTGGTCCCTCGATGGTGGGAATAGGATACAGATGTCTCTTTAGAATGGAGCACTTCACAGTCTCCTCTCCTCTGCACACTGGCTTGACGTGCATTTCTGTACTAAGCACCATCTACTGCTGAAAGAGGCTTCTCCAATGAGGCTTGAGAGCTGCTGTAATCTACAGATATAAAGACAAGTGTATAGAGCCATTTAATTCCAGGTCCATTTTGCAGAAATGCCTCTAAATGGAGATTTGATAATAGCCAACCCAGAAAATTCTTTTAAGACTATATTTAAGCTCAAGTCCCTAGACCCTTTCTAAACTTTTATGGTATGTAGTGTACACTCTTGTGGCTCTTATTTTAGTCCAACATACATCAGATTGAACACTGTGCAACTATCTCCAATCAACTCTACTGTATGTGATAAGATCATCATTGGCTCAGCCTAATATAAACTTTTATGCATTTTCTATCCCCTACTAGTAAACTGTACCATCCTAAGATGGTTGTATCTTATAAATCCATGTTACTTATAGTTCCTGTAAGAATTTAGAACATGCGGAGATTTTAGTAAATGGTTGAATCTTACACTTGAAAGAAATGTAGACAAAATGGTTCTCCAAATGCTTATGTCCTCTCTCGCTGCTTCAATTTCCGTCATGTCCTTCACTGGTCATTCCTAAACAAGGAGGAATGCACGTAAGGGTAGACATTTATCTCATCCATTGCTAAGTGCACTTAAATCTTTCCTAAGAGCCTTCCGCTGGTCTCTAAAATCGGGTAGTGGAGCTAGAAGCACAGTCAGGTGTTGGTGCATGTTACAAAAGATCTCTATGGAATCATTTTTATATCCGGACATCACCTCAGCTCCTGCTTCCAGTCCATCACTGCCCCAGCAAACACGAACCACCCTCTCAGCTTCAAGCACTGCTTTTTATTGAATAATTTCAACGTTCAGAACTCGTTGCTTTTACCTGCAAATGAAAATTTAGCTCCCTCCAAAAGAGTCTCACTGGGGACCAGGCTACTCTTAGGGTTGGCTGCATGCCCAGCCGTAGATAGACGGCCAACAGGAAACAAACGCAGAGGCGCTTTGAAGTTTTTGTTCATAATGTTCTGTCAGGGCATTTCCTCTTTTTTTTAATTTTATCTTTTTTATTATTTATATCTTTTCTTCTCTCTTTTTAATGTATAGGCCCTTTGTGGGTATATTATGGTTCCCAGTTTAGTATTTTTATGGGATTCCTGAGTGTTTGAACAAATTGTTCTCTGTGTCTATATCTGTTTCTTGAGCCTCTTCCTGGGCTCCTTTACTCCTGTTTGTTTGATTTGTACTATTCTGGTGTGTGAGTTTTTGTTCTATTTTATTCTATTATTATCCCTGCGAAGCTTATTTGTTTCCTAATGAAAGACAGAGAGGGGATGGATCCAGGTGGGAGTGGAGAGGAACTGCAAGCAGTAAAGAGAGTAATAAAGAGAATAGTAAAGGAGCAAATATGTAGCCAGGACATATTATGTGAGAAAAGAAATATTTTTAATAAAAGAAAAAAATACCCTCATTGCCTGACAGTAGAGCTAAATGAGGTACAGAATAAAGGAAGTGCGGCTCTGCCCAGTGTGTATTACGTGGAACACACAGCATTCCTGTGTTCCAAGGCACTTGGGCTCCAGGCACACACAGGAAAGCAGAACTGACTAGGTTCTGACATCGAAGCTGACAGTGAATTCTTGACAGTCTGCTTGTTTATAAAAGATCCAGTCAGCGATTCAGTAAGTAAACATGGATTCCGTTGATGGTTTATAAGGAGACAGTGTTTACGTTGGCTCGCGTTCTAGAACCGAAATGAGTGGTAAACTCTTCCTGACTCACATGCAGCCCTGATCTCCAGACGATGCCAGGGAGTCTAATGGTGATTCCCAACCCTCTTCCTTGCTTTTCAGAAACAGCAGGCAGGCAGGTAGAACTGCATGCTTTATATAAGGAAAAAGGGAGTACAGAGATGCTGGCTTACTAGGCACTCCTAGCAGACCAGCAGAGAGTGAAGAAGATGCTGGGACAGGGCTGGGTGTCTGCTCCTAGTAGAGCAAAACAAGGAATAAAGCCTGGTTTAGTGAGGTTTGTCTGCAACCCAGCTCTTGGGAAGTGGCAGCATGAAGGTCAATAGTTCAAGACCAGCCTCAGTTACATAACAAGTCAAGGTGAGCCTGAACTGTGTGAGATCAACTCAGAAAGAAAGAAAAAGATTAGACAACTCTTCAAACAGCTACAAGAAGATTCACTTCACAGTGAGTCTTTTCCAACCTTAAATACCCAGAGTCCACAATTATCCTGACATGCAGGTCAGAACTTTGTTACAGACTGTGTTCTTTTCACGTGGAGTACATGGGAAATAAGGGCTCTTTATGAGATAAATACCCAGTCATAACGTTTTTTAAATGTTCCTTTGATTCCTAAATCTTTATTTACCCCTTACTTATAAGAAACCTAGTCCCCCTTTCTGTGCATGCTTCAGCCACTGATAATGAAACCTCTAAAATGGAGGTCCTTTTGCTGTACACAGATAGGGTACTCTTCCTTTTCTTTGGGGGATGGATTTAAAACAAATAGAAAACAATAACACTTTCCTTTAGAAGTCTGCTAAGTATGTTCAAGCACTTCCCTGGAAATTGCTGCGTGCCTGCGCGTACTCTATATACAGACACCTAGCATAGTTTTTCTGCCAGAGTATAGCGCGCATGCGTGCTCAAGAATAAAATCCAAAATAAACATTCTCTCACCCTAGATGGCCTCAGTAGGTGGTGAGCAAGCTCTCTTGAGCGACTCCAGGAAGTTTAGCAGCCCACAGCTGGTTACAACCTTTGTGGTCTGGCCGATAGCCTATTTATTTGCTGATTAGTTAATTCCACTACTTCAAACCCAATTCTTTACTCACCAAAGAGCCCCAGATTCTAAATGGTAGATAGAGATTATGTATCACCAGGATAGAACATCTACAACTCTAATTCCAGAAAGGTCGTTGGTCTGCAAAGCTCCTGTGTATGATAAACAGGTCTCTTAAGGTCATATACAGTTATGCGTTGAAGGAAAAGTATTGACTCTTTCTTAGGTAGGACATGTATTTTATACAAGTTAATCTCAATGTTTACTGAGACAGAAGAATCTACGCTGCATATATTTTGAAAGATTTACCGACTTAATAAAGAGTCGAAGCAAAAGTACCAGGATTACTTTTCAAGTGATTGGGTACCTAGTGGCAAGCACGCAATGTGAGCCAATATGCACTTGAACCAAAACCACTCAAGAGTTGATTGATTTCTAAACAGAGTGCTTATAACTGAGTAAAGAGGCTTTATGTCTTTTTTTAAAACTATGTAAATGTATGACTTCTTGGATATATATTTTTCACATGATCCACAATATATAGTATATATTGGTCAACCGCAAGGCAAGTATTTTCTTCAGTGTTTCTTAGCAATCTAAAGTTTGATCTTTTTTGTGCACATCTGAGCCCTTTTGACTGGGGATTTTTTGTATACATGAGTTGAGCTGGGAGCCTATACTCTTCTTTGCCATGGAGATGTTTGATTTCCCCAGAATCATTTGAAGTTTTAGTAAGATTTACTTGTCCCTAGAAGGGAAGGGTAAATACAGTAAAAAAAAAAAAGTGTTATACTTGAGAGAAATGTTATCAATATGAAACAGCAACAATAATGAAAGTATCAGTTTTATAAAGAATGTATTTACCTACAATTCACAACTTGTGTTACAAGATAAGTTACCTCAGGCTTTCTTTTCTTTAGGTCAACAATCGTTTAAAGCTAACAAACGTTTAAAGCTAATCGTTTAAATCTGGTCTGAGGGTTCCAAACTAACCCTCAGTCAGATGCATATTCTATAAAGAAGTCTTGTTGGAACCCAGCCATGTCTGTCTGTTTCAGCTTTTCTAGGACTCAATGATCTTCGGGATCATTAAGATACAAATCATAGGTCATAAGCCTACAATATGTCCTATCTGTCCCCTTAAGAAATTACACCACCTCCTATCTCAAACACATAAATGATTCTTCTTGTGGTGTGGCATTTTATGACGCTCATCACGCATTTTATGTAGGTGGCATCTTTTAGTTTCCTGTAAAAAAAAAGGGGGGGGGGGTCTTCAATTCGGTAATGCATTAATGAGGAAGCCCAGAGAAGCAGCTCCAGCCCAGCTGACTTGCTTCCATGTCTCCACGGGGCTGTTCTTTGATTCTGTAAAATGTTTATCACAGTGTTTGGCACCTGGGAAATGCTGACCTGGTCCTGCCTTCTCTGTTAGAAATAGTCACTAGGAATAAAAGAGATGAAGCTTGCATGCACAGCTAAATGTTCGGCCATTGTAACACACTTTTTCTGTTTGCAAAATGGAAAGTCCATCCCTGACTGTAGAAACCTCAGTCCAGAGCTCCTTTCTCAGAGCCTTCAGAAGATTTACTGCACAGACGAAGCGTGTGTCCTTCACTGAGGGACTCTGAGCTGTTAACGTGTGTTGAGCGAAGACTGTCATTTTCTTCTGTGATGGAACAACTGAAAAGTTGCCCGTGCTCTACTAAACAACCTCCACTCACATTCATGCCAGCAACCCTGATTAAACTCTGTGGGTGAAAAAAAAAAGCTGAAAAACGTCATCAAATTAGGGAAAGGCTTGTTGGCAAAGGGGGGTTCAATAGGAGAGAAGGGAAAGGGAGAGAGGGTAGTATGGAGTAAAAATGACCCAAATTCAGGATACTCATGTATGAAATTGTCCGAGTGAGAAAAAAGGAAGAACATTGTATGCACAGAGAGTTGGGAGGCTCTGGGAGGAGTTTGTGGAGGGAGAAGAATACATTGTATGAAAACCTAATTTTAAAAGGAAGAAAGGGGGAAAGGAAATGGGAGGTTTCAATCCAATGCTGTCTGCGTGAAATGGTGTGCGAGATAGGGTGGATACGTCTACGCCACTCCTCAGCATCAACACTTTCCTTTTATTCACCAGACTGATAAGCAAAGGACAACTTTATGTAGGTTAGATTCCCATAAAAGAAAACATTTCTATTTTGTTCTTGCTGATTACTTAGCAAGGATGTCTGGCTCATAGTGGGTACAAAGTGTGTCATGTAGAAATGAGTGGACCTGTAGAATAAATGTGTACTGTAATTGGATGAGTGGCAATATTGTATGCTTACATCCTAGGAGAAAAATTATTGTCCTGAAATTCCACAAACTGGCAGTAGAAGCTTAACCATACCATACCCTGCACAATAAGGCAGACCAAGTGAGGGAACCCTGAGATCCACAGTCCCCAACAGCATGCTAACCCCACAATCTTGCCCACCCTTAACTTTCAAATCAAGAGTCATTGTGGTGTCTGACCGGCAATCGTGTGTACACCTCTTCATTTGGGATTTAGGACTTTTAGGGTTTTATTTTCCCTTTTAGTTTCTTGGTATCTGAAACTGTTGCTCAGAAAACTGTTTCTGGACTGTGATTCTTTCATTAGTATGTATTTCAGCTACCAACAGAAGCGGTGAACGGATCCCTTAAAATGAAACAAATCCACCCCTTTTAGTACACTGTAAACATAGCCTTGGCTTTAACTATAATTATAGTGTGTGGGTGATGCTGCTGAAAAAAAATGCTGTAATTATGACATTATGGTTGAGAACCATCTGAATAGAAAACACTGAGCTTCGTTGTGCATGGCTTAAGAAGCCTTCCTGACCCTCTTCAGTATGAACAAGACTGATTAGCCCATCACTACAAACGTGTTGGAGTATGCTAATAACACAAGATCAGGGGCCAGAGTAAAATTACGGGGGACATGTTGCCTTTGTTTAACTTTCCTGTGCTCCCATGAATCTTATGCAAAGGTCAAATGGAGAGCAGGGGAGCTTGCTGACTTGGACGACACATGAGTGACATCACAGGCAGAAAGAAGCCTGGAAGACCAGCGCCCTAGCTTGCTTTGCTCCTGACTCCTGGCAAGAGAACTTTTCAGAGATTGATGGACTGCTATTCTAAAGTTTGTTTCCCTGAATCCAGTTTTCTTTCCTCTTCAACAGACAGATCAGGTAGCTCTAGATGTCATGACATCTACTATAGTGATGAATCTTGACTGTGTTCTTTCAAATACCAAATTCATTTGTCAGGTCATTGAAACATAAGTTTAAATTTGATTTAAATTTATATATATATAAATTTACAGCAACAACAACAACAAAATGTTTTAAAATAAAAAGAGTGTTGGTTCACCTGAGGAACCTGACCCATCACTTCAAAGGCATGTGCTGTTGGACACCTGTTTATTATCAACATGGGAATATTTGTGTTTTCATTCCACCTTCCTGTGCATGCGTGTAGCAAAGACACATGTGTTCATTACAAGCAATGACGGAATCTGTGAAACACAGTAATCTGGGATTTGCTGCCACAGCATAGGGAATTGTGGGTGACTCCAGTTGGTGAATCAGGTTGGCAGGATATTTCTGGCACATAAGCAAGTATTTAGGGTGTTCTCTGAAGTAAAGGTGGACATGGTCACTCATTATGCATATCGGGAGTATACGTTTATATATGTTTTGGAGTATAAAGGGGGAAATAACTTGTTTCCTTGGCTTTCTCTTTATTCCAGGATTTTACCACAGCCCTATTCATGCCTGCACATTAGATTCCTCATGCTTTCCTGTTAATCTAGAAATATGAGACTTCATTTTCCTTCTTATTCTACACTCTTGTATCTCTGCTCTAATATATAAGGAAGAGAGGGGAGGAAGAGAAGGAAAACAAGAATCTAATAGCAGAAGTAGAAACATGTCTTGTTCCTAACCAGTAGCTTATGTGACAACCGTCTGATGTTAGGCAGCTTCTCACTTCATATATTTTGCGGCATCTCCCAAATTAACCAGCATTAATTGTTTCTTGAACAGTATTGATAGCCTTTCCTTTCTGGAAACTTCCTAAAACACCACGGAGGAGCCATCTCAGCAGTCTGACTAAACATGCAGACGACATCACAGAGCCTGCACCTCGGCTCTGAACTGCCACTCTGGAAAAGTCACTTAAGCGCCGAGGCTTCAACTGCGCATCAGTCAACAAGAATACATGCCTCCTTGAATGAAAATTTCCACAGAGCATGATGTTAGCTTCTCTCTGTTTCCTGTCCAGCTCTGAAAACATTGACAAGTCACTAAGAGGAGAGTACGTGCACACATCCAACCCAGTCAATCTCAGGGCCGTCAGGGAGTTTTGATAAGGAGGCACTAATTTTATACCTACTTTTGGGAATCAGTCTCGTGGCTCATCAGCAAAGAAACAGACAAAGAAAATGTGACTATATTAGTATTTAATTAGCATATATTTACTAAATTCACATATGTGGGAATTTAATTCAGCAATAAAGAACAAAATTATGTCATTTTCGAAAAAAAATGCAAACTGGAAATCACCATGTGAGCAAAGTCAGTCAGTTTCCAAAGAACAAACACTGCTTCTTTTCTCATTTGTGATTCATAGATTTTTATATGGATGCTTAAAATTATGTATGCATAGGTAACATGAGAGTTGAAGTTTAACGGTCTAGGGTAAAAAAGGGGGACTAACAGAAAAGAGAAGGGAGGAAAAGGGGAGGAGGCAGAAATATGTAGAGAGTAGGAGAGGGGATATGCCCAAAACAAATAAAAGAGAGCAATTTAAATTCTGTAAAGAATCTATGTATTTGTAAATAAATAGAATAAATAAATAGACAAAAAAAAACCTAGTTAATGAGCTTGAGGAAAAAAGCTGGAATGAAACTAATACTCAAGGAAAAATACTTAGCAAAAGAGATTTTTTTTTTTTGGAAAAAGCGTAGTCATACACTGTTTAACAATGGGGACACATTCTGAAATGCATCATTTGGTGCTTTGCTCAACATGAGAACCTAAGAGTTTGCACTCGTAAAGGTGACTAGTCACCGCCACCATGCAGACAATTGGTCACTGGCTGAAGCATCACCAGGTGGGACATGACTGTCCTTGATGTTTGCCAAGCCATAAAGTCCCACTGAAGAAGTGGCGAAGCCTTCTAAAAAGGAGAGTTCCCTGTGAAGGACTCTTGGCCACAGATATTTGGAAATTTGTCGCTTGTTCTGTGAGCTTTATTTCCTGCTCAAGCTCAAGGACGTCCTTGCTCTCTTACACTAAAGAATATGCAAAATAATTTCACAGGAGATGAAACGATTTATCAGGACCAGCTACATTGATTAAATATGAAAAGCGTGCTCTTAGGCACAGAGCAGGCTGATTTATGCAGCACTTTGAAAGCAAAATAGTTGACTCTGTTTGAACTGCTACTGATGAATATGACAAGAAAACTAGGCTGGGGGGACAAAACAAAGCCCTGAAAATCCAATTTACTTTGGTAGACAGTCAACTGTCAGGTGAACAAACCAGAATTCTTTCAAGAAATGTAGATTTCAGTTGGAAAAGTAATTACAAGTAGGAGATTTTAAAGTCTTAAAGGGACCAAGGTTAAAGAGGCTCACTTTCCTAAGTCCACTTTGTGGAGATTTGACTGGGAAGCAAATGAAGATGTTTAATAGAGAAAGGTTATGTGTTTGTCTGATATCTCTATCCTAGTCAAAAGACCCCTGCCTGGGTTTCAACCCTCAACCTACAAGTGAGTGGGGGTGGGTATTTGAAGAATGCCTACTTATGACAATAACATATCCAGAGTCCCAGGGAAGCCAGGTGTGATGGTGCACACCTTTAAATCCAGCACTGGAGGGGCACTGGCAGATGGATTCTGTGAGTTTTTGAAAATACATCATTGTGAAAGTCTGTCTCAAAAACAAACAAGGGAGAAACGAAATTTGGGCTGAACGGATGGTTCAGCAATTAAGAGTGCACGCAACACTTGCAGAGGTCCTAGGTTTGAGTCTCATGACTGTCTATAACTCCAGTTCCAGGCCATCTGACACCCTCTTCTAGCATGTGCTGTCACCATCACTAAATATTTACACCCCCACACAAGCATACATATGTATGGTTAAAGATAAAATAATTATTTGGGTTTTTTTAAGTCCTGGGGAGCAGACAGAGGAAGGTTGAGGAGTTGGATGATACAGCTCTCAGATCAGCAGTGGTTGCTGAAACCTGCTAGAAGTCATTGTCCCCATCTTAGCAGACCGTGGTATTACTCAAAGTCACGTAAGAAGGCGTATTAATTTATTGAGTCATGTTACAGAAAGCACTAGTAACAATGAAGGGCTTGTATTTTGTTCATTTTGCCAGTTATCTGCAGTGCCTTGGGAATTTGCAAGCAAGAACAAGAACACAGCCAGTAACAGCCAGTCACGGATAATGAAAATATTTGTTCCAAAATTTTTCTTGCATTATTAAATGATACTGGGTTGGGACTGAAAAGTAATAAGATTTGTTTTCTTTGATGCAGCATGAATGAAGTTAAAGAGAATCTCCAAAGAAAAACTTTAAGAATAACTTGAGTCATTATGATACTGCTGGATGTATTCCCTTTTAAAGATCACATTATTTAAGAGTGTGAGACTGAATTATAACTTGTATAACTTAGTAATCAAATAAGATTACTGCTAGCATTGGAACAAAATCTGTGACTTTAGTGGCTGTGATGATAATATACAATATGAGGGAGTCTTCCTCTTTGAAATACCTTTGGGGACTCTAAAGTGGGTTCTCCAAACAAGCATGGAATATAGCTTGCTCTTGATTTTATATTTTCCTTATATACAAATACTGTACATTTATCATGTTTACTTTCTATCACCACCATCCTCCTTCCCACTCTTCCCTCACTGATCATCCTTCTTACCCCAGCCATACCCCTACTGCTTTCTCCTCTCTCTCTCTCTCTCTCTCTCTCTCTCTCTCTCTCTCTCTCTATCTCTATCTCTATCTCTATCTCTATCTCTCGTATGAGAGATTTAATTTAAGCCTAGTTCTCCCTCACTTCTCTCTATTACCCCTCTTTGTTGGGTAATATGAGTTTTTGCAACCATTTTGGCAACTAAATTTTCTGAAAAGGAAAAACTGAAAAATTAGGTACTATATAAAACAGGTATACTACTCCAGTATATATGTTCATGAGTGAATCTAAGTCAGCACACCACAAAACTCCTGCATATTCATATCTAACACTATATTGTACACGGTAGCCAAGATATAACCAGCCTCAGTGCCCATCACAGAAGAATGATGGATTCATACCATTTATAAAAAATAGATAACATCGGAAATTGCCATATTAAAGAAAAATAATCCAAGCTCAGAAAGACAAGTATCATGTTTTCTCTAATAAGCAAAGTCTAAAAAGTATGTGTCTGCAGAGATATATAGCTGTATGTATGACAATGAAGTAGAAGGTGTGGGGAGTGAGGCAGGTGTGTGCTACACCTGTTACTTGGAACATTATAAAGTCATTAGCTGCAAACCATAAACTCCAACATGACCTTCAAGTTTGAAGGATTCTAGACCTTAATTGAGACAACATAAACTGAACCATTTAAATCTGTGCCATGGGAATTTTGCTGAGAAGGAAATGAAGCTGTTGGAGGGAGGAAAAGATAAAGATAGCATAACAAGTTCTACCTGATATCTTCACCTGAGCATGAAGGACCCAGCGAGTAATCCCAGGAGGATTTCAGGGATGCTGACAAGGTTTGAGCCTCTGTGGTAATAAAAAGATCATGGTGCTCATGTTCTCTTGAGACATCGCATCCAAGGCAGAGGCTCTAATTATTTGTAGCTGTTGAACCTTAAACTACCCTCGAATTCCACACAAGCTACTTTCTAATCTTTGCATTGCCTTCTCGTGTCTTGCATGTAAGAAGAATGCCAGAGAGCCTCCATGTTCTCAAGGCTAGGCTTACTTGTAAGTGGATAGCCAGTGAAACCTGAAAACAAAAGAGGAGATTTCCCTGTGTGCTAACCTGCTGAGTGGGAGCCTCACCCAGGGGCTCTAAGTGGACAGACACTCAAGGGCCAAAAAGGCTTCTCTCTTGGATGGACTACAGGGCACACTGGGACAAACAGGTCTGCTCTAACTGTCTCCCTTTGCTCCTCAGGCTCCACCTAGTCCCCTTATTTCATCCGTCCAATAACTTGGAGGGGGAAGAGAAGACTACTATAAAAAAATATGGATGGTGATTTTTTTTATTAAAATGGAAAAGCCATTTTATTTGGTAAACTTATAGTCTCATTTCCATGTGATTTCTCTATGCTAAGGCTGTAATATATTTGTCTCATTCTTGTATTAAATTTCTGGTTCCAAAGCCATCCAAAAAACACAAAATATAAATACACTATTTTAAATTCTACAGGATATTTTGGGCATGATTCACTGTAGTTTACATTTAGGGACATGTAGATGCTACTTTTTTCTCCTTTGTAAACCACAAGGCGTGGGAGGCTAGAAGAAAGTTTAAATTTTGAACTTGATGAATTGCTCACTGTAAAAATTAACTGAAATATTGTCTCTATCCCATCTTGAGATTAAATGAAAGTACCAGAATTTATATCACATTATTTGTAAAAATTATAGTAAATTATAACCTTTCAAATGTTTATATATTGAACTTGAGGTTTGTGGTCTTTAAAAATAAATCTGACATAGCAACTATAGCATGAATTTCAAAATTGCAGGCTATGTATCATGGGGTGAACACTCGCTTGTGGTAGAGCTAGGATTCAGATGGAGACTCTGGTCTGATTGTAAAGACCATGCTTTCATTCTTTCTCATTTTCTCACCCTGTGATTTAACATGCATCTAACATACACCTTAGTGTCATTCAGATCACAAAGAGGCTGAAGTAAGTTCCTATATCAAGAAAGCATTGAGGTGTTGCAATTGATAAAACCCCAGCAGAACTATTACCTGGTGCAAACCTGTAGGACGTTTTGTAAGTGTTGAAAAGGAGCAAGAAACAGATTTACCTCTGAACTCACTGTTGGAAAACATGTTTATCATCACAGTTGTTTGGTCATGTGTTGTTCTCAACACTTTCCAACAGCTAGGAGTCCTCCTAACAAGCCTCCGAGGTAGATGCTGTTTTCCATATCTAACACAAGTCTAGACTAGGAGGGCCAGGGGAGAGAAGTGACTTGTCCAAAGTATACACGGGTAGGCGATGCCGATCCATGATTCAAACCCAGGCACTCTAATGCAGGGGTCCGCAGTCTGTGCTACTCTGCTCCCAGCCTCTCTCTCTGCTCTTGCAGTAGAAATCATCATCTAGGCTCACGTAGTGGTAAGAAGTTGAAAATACGAGCCTTGAGGTAGAACTTCCAAGCAATGATGCTCCCCATCTTTGGGTCCAGGTTTTCTTATCTTGATCAAGGTCTTCAAACCAAATTCCCTTCGATACTCTTGATGAGAGGACTAACCAAGATAATACACCAAAAGGATCACCACAGAGCATAGCGAATTACAGTAACCATTATCCGTTACCTGAAAAAAAAAGTTAGAATTAACTTTAGGGTGTGAATTGTGGTAACCAAATTTTCTAGGTGAGGGGTGATAAACATTTGCTAAACCAGCACCATCCAGAGCTTCGCTCACAATAATTCTGTACGTTTACTCTTGCCGTATGCATTTCGTTGATCTGGAGGAAACTCAACTTATGAGACTGAAGACTGGTTTTCTGAAATCGTTTAAAGAAGGACTCGAGGTGTCCACGCCCAGAACTCCCATTCCCTCTCTGTTTTTCTAAAACCTGCTTTGGCACATGCAGTCCTTATTCATGGATGAAGAAGCATGAGTAAAAGTCACGGGAGAAAAAGTGCTGTCGACCTCGGGAAATGCTTTTGGGGCGTGCTAGCTAATGTAATTCAGCTGCATTGGCACAGGGAATAACAGCTACCCTGGGCCTCGGTACTCAGACCCACCTAAATCTGTCAATAAAGCTGCATTTAAAATTAGAGCATGGGAAGAGACCCAGGACATCTGTGTTGGTATCAGAAGTGACCACTGTCGCTCCAAACCCAAAGATACTGCTCTTGAATCAGTGATGGGTCGTTGCTCTCTGGAGATGGGGGTATTAGCCTTCGCTGCCAATGGAAATGTGAAATTTAGCAGCTGATCTGAACATTTGCTGCTGTTGACATTCTATAAAATTTCCCCTGAAACAGGAACTCTGTGTTCTAGTCCAAATTAAGTGACTGTTTCCTGTTTGTTGACCTACTGCTTCAAGGTTACTAAGCCATCAGCTTAGAAAGGTTCATTATCCCCCTCTGTTCTAACAAAGTGCTTGGGTTCTACTAATGGGCCCAAGAAAATAGCTTATATTCCCTTCATGTCATACACATTAGCCGTTCTCTCTCTCTCCCTATCTTCTCTATATTTTTACTTCTCCTCATCCATTTACTAATATTACCCTGAATTCAGAGCCATACAGGCGGATAAAGCAGTAGATCAAGCAGTTGAAAACTCACCGATGAATTCCAGAGAACTGGTTTGAATCCATGTCCTCCTCTTTCTAGTTCTGTGGAGATAAGACATTCAACTTCTCAAAGACTCAATCATGCTTTTCTAAATGGGAATAACCCCGACTCCTTCTGTAGTTATCTTGAACTAAGTGTTTTGAGTTTCTTCAATGCTTCCAACATTCAGCTGCATGTAGGAATGATCCAGCCTCTGTGTAGACAGACACATGTCTATTTCAAAAGAAAGATTCAAAGTCTCTCTTCTAATGCATCCAGTTCCAGTGTTTAATTCCCTTTATAGCCACACGTTGCTTTACATCGTACAACTTACATCTTTACAGCCTTTGTCTCATATCATAATGTGAGTTTAATTACCATTCAATTATGAGTGTCTGCTGACTTGACACAAGCAAAGGGACCTCTGACCATGACTTGCCTCCTTTTCCAACTAGCAGACTGCACATTTTGCCTGAGAGTTCAGACTGAAAACCATACAAATCAAGAAGAGGCATTAAAAACAAAGACCCCCATGCTTTCTACCAGCTAGAGCAATGCAGTGGGTCTGGGGTGGAGCCCACATGCCCAATGATGGGCAAACAAGCTCCTCTGCTGATTCTGGCTTAAAACTCCCAGGCCCACGTGTCAAACATTGGCTCACAGGAAGGTCATAGATTTTGTCTAGTAGAGTTTGTGTAAGCTATTACCATCAATAACAAAGTGCTGCAAAGAAAAGATACCAGGTGTGGTGGCACACACCTTTAATTCAGGAGGCAGAGGTAGTCAGACTTTTGAGAATTTGAGGTCAGCCTGGTGGTCTACATGGTGAGTTATGGGGCCATCCAGGCATGCATAGTGAGACTCTCTCCCCAAAATGAAAGAAGGGAGAGAAGGGGGGAATGAACCAAAAGAAAAGCAGTGTGCAAGAAAATCATCATAGTCATAGAAACCCCTCATTCGAAAGGGAAATTCTCCATGTGTCCATCTCGTAACAGCAAGCTGATTTCTTCATACCTGTGCGAAACTTTTACTTAAGCCATTCCTTATATAGCACAAAATACTGGAGACAATTTTAAGAATTTTTTTTACTTAATCTGACAAGATTTCATGGTAAGAAAAGTGGTTGGCTCACACTAGAGTATTGCTCTGTTTTGATGCCTGCTCCCTTCCTGTATACATAGCTACATCTTATCTGATGGGCAGGTACCTCCTTTTTTAATATTTCCTATAACTCTGCTTCCAACAGAGCAGTCCTTTAAGGACGAAGGTATCTGGAGCATTATAAGGGGATAAAAATCTCAACTCTATCTTGGCTCTATTCACATAAATATATGCTTGGCGATCTGGGGAAAGTTTAGAAGCCAAAAAGAATAAAATAGTATTTTTAAATAACAAATTGACAGCATATTTTCTGTAGTGATGCTATTGTTTCTACATGGTAGGACTCCAAAAATATTCATGTCGGAAGCTCAATAGCAAATATGGCGGCATCATGAGGTGGTGGATTTAAAAGGCTGGGTTTAGTATAAGGTTCTTAGGTTATTGTGATTCATTGACTTTGGAATGGAATCACAATTCATTCCCAAGAAAGATGTTCTTTAAAAAAAAGTGTGACACTAATTCCCCAGTTTCTCTGGCTTCCTGTGTTACCATGAGCTCTCTCTCACCCTCACTCCCAACCTTGTCTTGTCATCCACCATGAAGCCCTCACCAAAGCTCAGCAGAAGTAAGAGCCTTGATCTTGAATCGCAGAATTGCAAGATAAATACGCTTCTTTTCTTCATAAATTTCCCAGCCTCTGGTGTTTTGTAATAGTAATGGAAAGTCAGATAGCCTCTTTGTCTCTTGCTTCACTTTACTTATTTATCTATAAATATATTAAGCTATCATAAGTCACAAAGAATTTGGATTCTGTATCCCATTAGTAAAAATACTTTAACATAGAGTCACAGTTTACATGTTCACAAGCTTAGAAACTGCACACACTTAGTGTGTGTGTATTTAATCATAAGACTTATATAAAAATAAAATTCATAGAGTGATAATATAGCTAAGTGATAGAGAGCTTTCCTAGCATGTACAAGGCCCTGAATTCAACTGATATCACAATTGATATGTATATGTTTATATATTTAAAATTTGTATATAGTTGAACCAAATAATATTCTGAAATATGTTTAATATTTATTAGATTAGAATGCTTCTTACAATGCACATTAACAAGTTTAGTTGTTTAGGAAGATAGAATCTCATTTAGTGGTTTATAAAATAGCAATTTGAAGGCTGAGTCTGTATCTCATTCATCTGTGTGTTATTCCAAAGGCATTGTGATTACCCATCAAGTCAGAAGTTCATCCAGAGTAAGAATGGGAGTCAATCTTTATTACTTCCAAGTTGATTCTGACTTGGAGGTTAACTTCTCATCAGATGTGTCTGGAGTTCATGAGAGCTTCTTCTGCAAAAGCTCCCAATCAGCTGCTTTCTGATTGTTAATGGACTTGCGTTGTCAGTTCAATTTAAGTCAAGGTTTCTTCTTAGGCTGCTTATGTGTTCCAAAACATTTATAGCTGAACAACATGATATCCCTTAAATCCGTGGATCCTTTGAATCGGCCAAGAAGAGCCTGAAAAGCTTCCGTTATGTGAGGAGATAAGAGTTGATTCTATGAACAAGCACTCTGAATCATGACCCTCCCACTTTTTCTGTGAAATTCCTCTCATAGAAAAGGTGACACACACACGCAGGCTAAGTGAAGATTCTGTGTGAGTCTGATTCTCAGTATTAGAAATTGTTCTTTATTTTTTTCTGTATGAGATAAATAACACATAAAATATATTTAATATTTTCTTCCTGTCCTGTAATGATGGTTCACCAGACATAACCACCTTGAGACACTAGGTAATGTTTTGGGTCCCTATGGATGAATGTGGTATAAACTCTAATTTTAATTTCAAATATCTCTGTTGCCAGTATCCACAGCCAGTCTTTGCTGACATTTTCTTCTGTCCTATGACTCTGGGGCATATCCTGCACTACGCCTCCTGGAACCTCACTTTTCATGTCTATCCATTCCCTGTTCCTGGTTGTTACTCTCCCTCCTATAGCCAGGGAAAACATTCTTGAAATGCATAGCCCATTGCCATGCCTCCCCGAGGAATCAGCAGCCGCCTAACTCCAAGCTGTAGCTGTCTACCACCCACAGGTTTTAAGGGGCAACCTTGGTAAGGAAAGCTGATGGGAAGACCTGTGACTTTACCATGCGTGTTTGAGAGCACTGAAGGATTAATCCCCCTTGGAAACTTTATGCAGGCAGCATTAGACCCAAACTGTCAGTTTCATTTTGTTTTTAATCTGCCCTTCTACTGACTTTATGCCTAAATACCTATTTGCTGCCACCTAGTGTATTGAAATATGCTGCTTACATGTGGGGTTTGAACTCACTGGATATTGGAATATTACTACTCAGAGTGATTCTTGGTTTTGGGTTTCTCATAAGTTTTCAATTTATTATTGTGATCCTAAAACATTGTCCCAACTTTCTGTCATACAACCGAGGGCTCAGGAACAAGGCAAGCTCTGTAAGTTGTACCCTTATGTCTATAAGTGGACATCAGGCTTTGCAACCCCTCGAGTAAGTATAAAAGAGCAACATTCAAGGGGTCATCTCAAACCAGAAGCCATAATTTTCACTTTATGACCTTTGGTCATAGTTAAAGTGAGCAGAGATCCTGACTTGAAAAAGGAAGAACCAAATACAGCCATCATTTTATTCCATCTATTCTTGAGCATTGTCAGTGGACTGTTGTGCACCAACATATAAGACACTCGCAGATACTCATCCAGTCTCTTCACCTCTAATGGACATTTAGAAGTGTAAATAGTAAATAGCCAATTTCCTAAACTTTCCTCTTATTTTTTGTCTCCCTGTTTTCTCATCAGAACCTCGCTATGATGTTGTCTAAGTAGACCATAGCTTAGAGTGATGCTTCTCTTTATTTAAACAACTCTATATAGTGTTTCTAGTATATATCAAAGTGTTTCCTTTGGGGTTGTCCTATGAGTCTTATTTCCCAAGTCAGTCAAGTTTCTTGAGGCTGGGACAATCTTGAGTCTCTCATTTCTGTGAGGAAATCTGGCACATCCTCAAAGGCAATGCATATGTTTCTCATAATGAGTATGTTTTCCCCATTGTCTAACACACATAAGGGTTAAACATAGGACCTTTTCAGATCAAGAGCAAGATTCAGTTTCTAGGCTCTGTTCTCCACAGCTATCTAGCAGCTCATACATGCCAATAAGTCTTTGAACTTCATGCCAAAAAAACAAAAACAAAAAATAAAAACCCTACAGCTCAGCACACCATATGGGGAGAAAATCTTTGATCTGAGAAAACTGTGGCTTTGCATCCCAGCTTTACTATCTACTGCATCTGTGTTTTGCCTAGAAATTATCTGACCCCTCAGAACCTCAGAAACAGCTTCTTAGCTTTGGTTGAGGATCATAAGGCAAACACACAACATTCCATACACAAGAAGCATGCAGATGAAATGACAAGGCACATGCTAGGAACGTGACACACAGTAGGAACTTAATTAGTATCTTTTAAAAGACTTTTATGCTTCAGTAAATGCTTTTACTTATATACAAAAAAACTGGGCTGAAGGGCCGACTCAGTTGGTAGAGCGCTTGTCATGCAAGCATGAGAACCCATGGGGCAGCAGCATGCATCTGGAATACTCGGGAATCTCGTGGGTCATCTCTCCTGGTGTAAGCAGGGATGAACAACAAAGAAAGTTGTCTCAAATAAGGCAGAACATGAGCACATGTACAGTGGTATATTACTTGTGTTTTAATAAATAAAGCTTGCCTGAAGATCAGCAAAGAAAAGCAGCCAAGCCACTAGAGAGCCCTCACCTCTCTGAAATCTTCAGGCTGAAAGAGAGAGTAAGTTACTGTCTCATCCCACCTTATATTCCTCTCTAGTGCTGGGATTAAAGGTGTGCACCACCACTGCCTGGCCTCTATGGCTGACTAGTGTGATTGCTTTGCACTGACCTTCAGGCAAGCTTTATTTATTAAAACGAAAAAATGCTATTTATGTATTCACCTACACTCATACATAAACATTCACACACATACACACACACACACACCATACACACTCAAAATATTTTTCAGTTACAAAAGTTAGAAGTAATCAGAGCACTATTGTAATTGTGCGATACATTTCCATGTGGAAGCTGTTCTCCCCAGATGTGATTTTGTTGCCCGGGAAAAGAATTCTGGGAATGTGGAGACATTTGGTAGCAATGCAGAGAAAGAAAGGAGTGCTCCTAGCATCCTAGGCAGAGAGTAGTTGTTAAATATTAAATAGCCCAAATGCACAGGAAGGCACTGAGAGCAAAGATCACCTTGTTTAAAATGCCAATTGTGCAGAGGTGTAAAAATTCTGTTAGTTTCTAGGCACTTGATCCAAATTTGTTTAACATCCTGACTAGACACATGGATAGAAAATAAACTTTCACTGTGGTTAGCTATGAAGAACTCCACCTTGTCTGGGACTCAGATTCTAATTATGGGGCATGTTTTTAGGTTAAAGTCAAATAAAGCTTTGCTGTGTTTCAATTTTTTCCTTGAAGTGCAATTCCCAGGATCTACTAATGCACTGGAAATGTTGTGTTTGCTCTCCTCGGTCCTGGTAGTAGTTGTTTGCTGAAGACTAGCCATGTCTCAGTGACTATTAAGAATGGGTATAATACTGCAAGCAAGTTGTACAGTTGGGACCCAGGTTCAAATCCCACTGGCTTACATGCAGGCTTCGGGTCTTTCCAGATTTATATCAGTGATGTGCTCTACGGGCAGTTGGGACTCAAGTTCAAATCCCACTGGCTTGCACTCAGGCTTGTGGTCTTTCCAGGCTGATATCAATGAAGCACTCTATGGGCAGTTGTAACTTTCTGCCAAAGCGACTGTGGCTCTTCTCTTTGAACTATATAGAGCTGGAGCCTGTGTCTGCATCTCCAGGATCTGCATCCCAGAATCTAAGACTAAGTCTCATGACTACCACACTTTACGCAGCTGAACTCTCAGGACCACACATAATAGAACAACGACATGAGAACCCCTGGCAGACAGCTGTGAGCTTGCATTTCTGCTCCCCACACATGGAAGCTAAGGCCTGACCGATCTGCTTGATAGTCACCAAACCAGTCGTGGACAGCAGAGAGTCGTGTTGACATGCATGCTGTCACCCTCTGAAGGCTCCACAGGCAGTTCTGCATCCTCGGTACATGCAGGTGCCTCCCCTGCTTTCTCAGGATTCAGTGCTTGCTGCTTTACCTTGCTAACCCGACCCATATTTGGCTTGTTTTCCCCAAGACTTGGTACTTGAGAGAACTTTCAATATAAACACTCGAGAAATTCATTGTTGTACTAGTGTAATACAGAAGTTCATTGTTCTAATCAGTGATCCTCAACTCATCACAATCACCTGGGGCACTTCAACAATACCGATGCTCGGGCATCACCCCTATCTAATTAAATAAGTCCTCCAAAGATTCTGTTTACCACTCCGAGTGATTATAATATGCTGCCAGAATTAAGACCCACTAGTCCAATTGGAAAGAGCTGCAAACAGATGCCCAATGCATGAGTCTCAATCTTTTTTGTTCTTTTTTCTTCGTTTTTTTAGATTATAATATAGTTATGACATTTCTCAATTCCCTTTCCTCTTTCAAAACCCTCACATATTCCCCTCCCTATTCTCCTTCAAATTCATGGCCTTTTTTTCCATTAATTATTATTGATTGCATATATATGTGTGTGTGCATTAAATATATAATGTTCTCTGAGCCTTGGATGTGGAGGTGTTTTGTAGATGTATTTATTGGAACTGGGATCCATAACTGCGTTTTGGTTGGCTATGGATTTCTGAACTGGTCTTGATCTTTTGCAACTAGAATCTTCCTTGATGAGGAGTAAAATGTATATACTTATATCTTACACTGGATATAAGGATACAAGGACATATATGAGGATATATGGATATAAAAACAGATGTTTATAGATTGCTTTGAGGGATTATTCTGGTTTAGTAAAGAAGTGGTTGCAGATTCTCCTCCAGTACCTATGACTTCATTAGCACTGAGAGATCCAGGACCAGGCATGGTTTCCCTCTTGTTGAGTGGCTCTCCAGTTCACTAACCTTCAGCTCTTAGTAACCATTTCATTCTGTTTCCTAATGCTATTATTGCGTCTAACTGCCTTTATTCTTAGCTACTTCTGCATCTGGACGTACATCATTTTATCTGCATGCTTATGACCCTTCCAAAGCAAAATTCACATACAGTGTTATTTTTGTGATTCTCGGTGCAATTTAAGAGTACCCTGCACACATACATGCATACATGCCTCTGAATTAATTGAAACTTTGAATGTCTGACATGTATTGTCCCAAAATATCCAATAGTCTTGAAAGTGCCAATTTTTTTCTTTGTTAAACAAAAAGCAAAAAGGGGGTAAAAGAGATTGAAACTTTAGATACTTATGTGTTTATTTCATTTTGTGCATATTTAAATTTTAGAAAAGTATTCTGTGCTCTGTGCTGTGGCTTGTTTGGAACAAGGCAGGACAGACACTGGTCCAGACTTTTGTTTGCCACGCCCACCGTCCCGTGCATTGTTCACCTCTCTAATAGTTGCCAGCATCACGGTGTCTCCAGTTATGGCCAAATATCCTCTAGGAAGGAAACAGAACCTTATTCAAGAACTTGTGGCTGGGAACCATCAAGTGTGGCTCAAACACCTTGTTACACCAATATATACCTGAAATTATTTTAAGTATAATATTAGTAGCACACACATAAGAGAATGGCTGTTTTTTGAGGAATATAATTTTTAAGGATTGAAAGAAAAATATTTTCTTCCTTGTGATTTAAGGTCATGTCTAAGTATATGTACCTTTGTAGTTGCCAGATTGGTTTTTTTTTTTCCAAGACAGGGTTTCTCTGTAGCTTTGGAGCCTGTCCTGGAACTAGCTCTTGTAGACAAGGCTGACCTCAAACTCACAGAGATCCATCTGTTTCTGCCTCCCAAGTACTGGGATTAAAGGCGTGCGCCACCACCACCCAGTCAAGAATGGTCATCCTTTTTATACCGTAGAAGTATGCTGTCCATATAAATCAATTTTTAAATATGAATATGTACATAGGAACTCAAGTAGATAGTGATAGGAATTCCACCAAGCAAGAGATGGACAAAGGGCAGAAATTAATAAGAAACAGTGACTCATGGTTCTTCCCCCTCAAAAATTTCTCCCAACCTCTTTATGTAAAATATTCTGTCTGATTTGCCATATGAACTAAATATACTACTTCAGGAAGTTATGATTATTAGTCTAATGCCTACCCATAAATAATCACTCACTGGCTTTTGAGTGATGCACAAATGAATGCATGTAGCTCAACCCTAAAACCAAAAACTTTCAGTGTGCTGTCTTAGTTTAGCTTTTGTTGCTGTGATTTAAAAAAAAAAAAAAACCTAAAAATAGCAATCTAGGAAAGAAAGGGTCTATTTTAACTCATAATTCCTGGCTATAGTCCATCAGTACAGGGAGCCAAGCCAACAAGTACTTGAAGCTGCTGGTCATACCCATAGTCAAGAGCCAGGAGGAATAAATACAAACCTGGGCTCTTCTAGCTTTCTTCACACTCACGTGTTCGGGATCATCCCACCAGGAGATGGCGCCACCCACAGTGGGCAGGTCTTCCAGCTCCAGTGAACAAAACCAAGCTAATCCCCCACAGACGGTGCTAATCTAGACAGTCCCTAGTGAGACTTTCCAGGTGAAACTAGATTGTGCTGACAATCAAAACCATCACGTGTGCTCATTACAAAAGTGTGCTCCTCGCATTTGGAACTTTAAGCCAATGAGGTTACCTAAAGGGTGGATCATTGTCATTTAGAATTGAGGTCATCAACAAAGCAAACAGGAGTGGTGACTAATTTGCCCACTGCTTTCCTCTGGCAATAAGGCTCCTTTGGACTTGAGATTCCAAGATTTCGGTGACATCAACTTAATGTTGGCAAAGGCACTGCCATACTTCCAAGCTTGCACTCTGATAATTCCCGTACTTCTTTCTTCCATCATTCCTGGTTAAGAACTTGACATGTGAAATCCAGGCATGAGACTCCAGTGGTAACAAACAGAATACCTTCTAATGCTCAGAAAGGCAATGGTGATACAACCTAGTTGTTCCTAAATTAACCATCAGATGCCATCTAGGAAAGCCATTGGGGAACAGTGGAAACTCCAGTGCCCAGACAATTAAATTGTTGACCCATAAATTACCAACTGAAATGGAATTTTAAAGGATGGAACATAAGCATCAATATTTGCTTAATTCTCCAATAAATTCAAACAGGTATTATTTCTATCTGTGGATTCTTCGCTGAGAATTTTAATATAATGGTACCAGACAATCCCTCTTAGAAGTGCTTCAGTAAAGTCCCACTAAGGAACTTTTCATAAGGCCAAGGTTCTAGCAGTGCTTTTTGTACAGTGACTTACAAAATTCTGTTCCCAGGACAGTGGAGACCCAATTTAATAACATCAAAAGATAAGAAGAAAATTTAAGTTACTTCATAATTAGTGAACTTTATAACCTCTTACCTTATATATTTTACATAGGTATTTTGTTAAGGGGAATAGATTTTCATTCATTCTGAACTTTGTCTAACCATTGTCCCGCTCTAATTCTAGAATATTTCCAATTCTTCATCAAACAATCCTGTACTCTGTTAGCAGTCAATCCCAGTTCCCCATTTGCCTCACTCTTTGGTAACCATTAACATTTTTGTCTATGGATCTGACTATTCTTAATGCTTTATATGGACACTATATCAGGCAATGCTCTGTGCCGGGCTGCTCTCACAAAACAAAATGTTTTCAGGTTCCATATAGTTTTACCATATATTGTTACTTTATTCCTTTGTATTATTAAGTAATATTATATATGTATCCAACCATGTATTCTTTTTTCATTCACCAGTTGATAAACACTTGGATTGTTCCTACTCTTGTTTGTTTGTTTTTTGATTTTTCGAGACAGGGTTTCTCTGTGGCTTTGGAGCCTGTCCTGGAACTAGCTCTGTAGACCAGGCTGGTCTCGAACTCACAGAGATCTGCCTGCCTCTGCCTCCCGAGTGCTGGGATTAAAGGCGTGCGCCACCATCGCCCGGCGGATTGTTCCTACTCTTGAGGCCATTTTATGTCATTCTCCTATGGGCATACTTATTTTGTATGTATTTTTGTATTTTGTATGACATACATATTTTTATATGACTATGTTTTCATTCTTTTGGACAAATATCCCTAGAAGCAGCAGTATTGATGGATCATACAGTAATCCTGTATGTAGCTTTAAGACAGCTTCTCATTATGTGGTGACAACTGACCTCAAACTCACAGCCCTACTTCAGACTCTCAAGTGTTGGGATTACAAGTATGTACCACTGCGCCCAACCTTGTATTTAGTTTTTTGAAAAATCATCAAATTGGTTTTCCACAGTGACTATGCTACTTCACATCTCTGCCAGAAGTCTCCAATTATCCTATAGCCTCTTACTTTAGATATTAATCATTTATTATATTTGCTAGTATAAGTTTAGCCCTAATCTTCTAGAAAATAAATTTATCAGAAGTCAGTGCTAATTGTTTTGCAGTTGTCTTTGAGAAAAAGCATGCTAGGCAATATATTTTTTCGTTCTTTTTATTTGTTTTTATTAGATTTGTTTTTCAGCAATTTCATTAATGTTGTGTTAGTTGATGTTACTATTGCTGTGCTGAAACATCATGATCAAAGCAGCTAGGAAAGGGAAGGTTCAACTGGCAAATACTTCCATCAAAGGAACTCCAGGATATCAAACAAAAACCTGGAGGCAGGAGCTGATGCTGTGGCCGTGAAGGGATGCTGCTTACCGGCTTGCTCAGCCTGCTGTCATAGAAACCAGGACCACCATCCCAGGGATGACCCCACCCACCTGATCTGGGCCCTCCCCCCTCAATCACTAATTAAGAAGCCTGGTCTTATGCAGGCATTTTAAAATTAAGTTCCCCCTTTCAGATAACTCCAGCTTGTGCCAAACTGACATAAAACTAGCCAGCACACATGTATATAATGCTTTCTAGCTGCTCTCTCCCCGCTGCCCGTTCCCTGCTATCGTCCTTCAACCCTATCAACACTGTTTTTCCTTATTGTTGCTTTTCCCACATTTACCTTTTCCCCATCATCTCTCCCATCCCACTACTGCAATGCTGCGTACACCTTTCCACCTTTAGTAGCCCCCGTTTTCTTTCATATTACTTATGTTCTACTATCCATCTTCCCTTAAGCATTCCTCGCCTGGTGGTTCCTTTCTGGTTTCTTGGTTTCTACAGGTACTCCAAATTAAACACATAAATCTAAACATCAAAGCCAGCACACTATATGATCGAGAACACGCAGTGTTTGTCTTTCTGTGTCTGGATTACCTCACTCTCTTTTTCCAGTTCCAAGCACTTACCTGAGAATTTCATGCTTTGATTTTTCTTTACAGCTGAATAAGTTTCCATCGTGTATACGCACCACATTATCATTATCCATCCATCAATTAATGGACACATAAGCTGACTTCGTTTTAAAATACATTTTTTTAAAAAAATGGTAAAAGTATAGTAATTCTACTAGTATTTTCTCAGTATGTTCTTCTGAAAGGCCATACATTATGTGTATTTAAAGTACGTTCTTATTTTCATCTTCCCAATGATTAGTATTTTGGGATGTTGTATATACCTTGATAGATCCCCTCTCTGACAGAAAAAAAAAAGAATACCAAGGAAACAATGCCCTTACCTTCTCAACCAAGAATTGTGCTAGTTGGGAATCTTTAATGTCCCTCAAAATCTCATGTGTTAGAGGCTTTATTCACATAGGGAGGTCATAGGACCTTTAAGAAGTTGGGCCTACCCACTGAGGTATTGATAGTGTGGCAGAAGCCAAAGGCTTGAGCCAGACCAATGGCTCATTGTAATGAACACTGGTAAGTAAAGATGCATGCACTAGAGGATATACTGTGTGACTTGCTGTGACACACTACAGCTCCCATAATGAGATTTTTATATATTTATATTATTTTATTTTATTTTGAGGGGAAGGTTGCAAGGGCAGAGGGAAGATACAAAGGGATGGGAAAATGAGTAGGTTTGGGGTACATGAAATGAAATCTACAAAGAATCAATAAAAAGAAAAACTATGGGGCATGGTGGGAGATCTTCAGGTCACCAGGAGCTTGTCATTAAAGAACAGAGACTTTGGCCCATTACCTCTCTCTTTTCTTCGCTTCTTAGCAATGAGCTGAGCAGATTTGCTTTGCCACATATGCCCTTCAGCCCCTAATATGCCACCTCTCCACAGACATAAGGGAATGGGCCCAATTAGTCATGGTTTGACTTCCAAAAGGTTAAGCCAAAATAATTTTCCCTCTTTCCAATTTTTATCTTGGGTATTTTACCGTAGAGACAGAAAGATGACTAACACACAGTCCTTTTCACAGAATTGATAGGTTAAAAACCTGAAATCTAGAACAAAAGAAATACTTGGAAACTTTAAACTCTGTCCATGATGATTAAATGCAATTATGTGAAAGCCATGACTAAATAAATGCATCAGACAAATGCCACGGAGAAGAAAAGTCAAGAGGTGATTCCGCCTGAGCGCTGGAAATTAGAGTAAACTGACTTTGGCTGCAATTACTAAAAGAACTAAACAATGAAAGAATTCTGTGAAAACCAAAATCAAGTTACGGAAAACTGAATGACTCCTGTGAGCAGCACAGCCCTTGGTCTCCCAGTGCGGTCCCAAAATAACCTGTCAGTGCAGCCTGTGTGCAGTTCATTTTATCTCCCAGACCCGATAGAAGAACTTTCCTAAACTACAACCAAGTTCAGTGATTGGCATTCAAGGCCCATGGAAATTCAGCTGGTGCCTTCAATGGATGTCAGCTTTGCAAACACTTTAGTGATTCAGGAATCTGCTTTTCAAATTTCACTATATTTGAATTCAAAATAATGATTTTTTAAAAAATTAAAGTTAAGGAGAGATTTTTTTATAGGCTCTGCTTTTCAATTCTAAACAAATCCCTAAGATTTTACAGCTGCATCTTCTCAATTTTATAAAGAAAACCACAAAGAAAATCTAGTATAAGTGTGAATTACTTACATTCAGTATTTTCTACTAGAAAATACCATACTTACTGTTAACCAGTACCATTACGGTTTAAAGCCTTTTTACTAATAGCCTACTTTCAATCTCAGTATCTGTAGATT
This sequence comes from Microtus pennsylvanicus, assembly GCF_037038515.1. NCBI lineage: Eukaryota > Metazoa > Chordata > Mammalia > Rodentia > Cricetidae > Microtus > Microtus pennsylvanicus. The sequence continues at coordinate 32,505,339 of NC_134584.1, forward strand.
CATTATTATTTGGCAGCTCCAGGGCTTTTCAGATCCATTCTTTGTCATCATATTATCTATGAGCAGTTTACTCGCAGACTTATTTGCAGCATTTTAATCGGCCAATATTCTTCAAAGATAGAATACTTACTGAAACAGAACTTCAACTCTCTTACGTAGAGAAATCGGTGAATATCTCCAGCTCCAAACAGTAGGTCATTTTGGGAAATGGCATGCACACTTCGGAAGGGTGTTTGGCCAAAAAAGCAGAGCTTCGAGTGAGGAGACTCCAGCAGGATGAACACGGAGCGCATCCCTGTAGATGGAACTGCGCAGTGCAGAGCTGCTCGGTAGCAGGCACCGACTGCTCAGTAAACCCAGTGTCCCTGGCACTGAGCACAGGCAGAGCAAGAATTTCAGGCTTCATTTTCTTTCAAAAAGTAAAATACTAAATCAGAATTTCAACCAGCCAGTCCATCCTGACTAGACTGGCTTTGGGTAGGAGCTGGACCACTTGATTGTACTCCTGGTTGGTAAGACAGCTTGGACTCGCACAATTTGAGTTCTGCACTCTTCCCTTCTCGCCTGGTTTTCCTGAAATGAGTATTGCCAACAGCTCAATAAAGCTCCTGCTCAAATTCCCTGGTGCCTGTCACCAAGCATCAGGTGACATTGTAGACATCCCAGAGGCCTTTGGAAGGCCAGTTCCACAACATCTGGAGGAATTTCTGGTAATTCTCCCTCCATATGCTTTTTCACACATTTGATACATTCTTTTTCAATGGATTCTCAGAAATAAAGAGAGAAAGCATTTGCTTGGAACCTCATTTTAATGCAAATCATAAAAATATAGCAACATTTCCCGGTTAGCCAGAACTCAGACTTCAAAAGCTGGAACTATAGAGAGCACAACAGAAAACCATCTCCCAACCGTGAGGGTAAAGCTAACTAACTCTATACCACACACACTTCATATGCCAGATCCCCTCACATGGCACACCTAGTGCCCGTGGACCTTCATTACATGGTTTCACAGTACAAATACACACGATAATGGGATGAATTTCAGGCTCAACAATGGCCATCATTTTCTACACCAACAGTCAATGCTTCATAAGGTGATTATCACAATTGACATAAAAGTTGCGGTCACAGCGAACATTTATGGAATGCTTATTCTGTATCAAACACTATTCTCAGAGCTTTGCATGTATTAGCTCACTTAATCTTCACAATGACCCTGTGATAATCTCCTTTAACCAATATTGTCAGTTAACTAACAGGGTTTAAATAAATCTGATTAAGATTTTACAGACTGTATAAAGTGGTAGTGAATATAGAACCTGCGTGTCTGGGAGCAAAACTGAAGTTGCCAGTCTCTACCTAACATCAGCGAGTTGCTTTCTGGTAGTTTCCATTGGTTGTCAAGAGGACCCCCAAGATAAAGAATTGTTCATATTTTTAATAAATAATGCCATTCTAGTGGAATGTATGGGACCTCTACAGAGCTTCTGTGAAAGCATGGGTGTCACCAGCTAAAGTGAAGCTACCTAGTGGAGGCTGGCCTCCCCAGCAGTCTGGCAGTCACAGCATAGCTCACCATGGTGATTCCTGATCCCCATGCAGTCATTCTAAAGACCCCAAAACTTTTCATCAGAAAAGTTTTATTAAAGGTAACTTAGATCGTAATACAAATTAGAAAAAAAATTCACAAATAGGTCTAAGTCATGTGCCAGCAAAGGAAGCATTCTTGCCTTGTTTTGAAAGAATTAGAAGTCAAAATTAATTTTCAACTTTTGTAGAAGGATGGTTAGTTTGGTAAACTTTCATATGCAGCTTTTCCTTAAACAGAAAGTGGTAAGCCATTAGTAAATCAGCTTACAAGGTTGCAAGCAGCATTGTACATATGTATATAGTATGTATATGTGTATTTATATGACTATATACCGTCAGAAATTTATTAAATACAGTGAGGATCATAGTTGTGAGATTTTCATTTTATGTACGTGTACATATAGAAAACATACATAAGTCATATATATGGGGAAGTTATGTAAAAACATCTTCTTCCCAGGGATCACTTCTTAAAACTTTGAAAGCCATAGGTGAAATGATTGAGAATAGACTTTGAGACATAATTGTTTGGTGGCAATTAGGGCTGTACAATAGCAAGGTGACCTTTATACTGTTCTTTTACTTCTCTGTGCCTCAGTTTCCACATCTACAAAATGGTGACAATAAGAGCACCTTCTTGTGCAAGACAGTAGCTGTCACATGACCCTCAAGAACACTCAATGACTATTATGTTGCCACTTCCCCTTTTCCATTCCACTACTAACCTAAATGAGGACCTTTTAAAGCAACGACACTGAGTGAGGTCATTCCTTTCTATCATGGTATTATGATGCCAAATATTTACTCATCAAATCTTTAAGAATCACGTGTGTTCTGTTCTTCACTGCTGCCTGACCCAAATAGAAAGGCTAAATACATACCTGCTCCTAAATCACTGATACATGTGTGCTCATCATCACCCAAACCCTGGGAAGCACAGATAAGGAAGTGGAAGATCTCTCAACTGGAACCACCATCTCTTGTTTATCCCTTGCAGAAGGAACATTGCAATTTCACCACACTTGGCCTCACAACATATGAGACCATTTCAGCTGACAGTGTTTCCTCATTTGGCTTACACTCCGCAGTAATCATTCCTTCTGGAGAGAAGGAAGTCTGACTGACTGCATATACAGGATCCTTTTCAGAACCCAAGTCTACCATTTAGTCTGGTGTGTTTTTATGGTTGGAGTATTTCCTTCCTCAATTTTTCTTGCTTTATTACCATACACAGTGATTTGGTCTTTCAATTTTTTCAGCATTTAGGATGGAAGCCATATATCAAAGTCATTTATTTGTATTTTCTTTTTGTGATGCTGAGAATCTGTTTCAGGGTCTCACACATATTAGTTAAGACTCTATCACTGAGAGCCAGCCCTAAAACCATTTTTTTCAAGTGTGTCTTTGTACAACTTTAATTTGGTGATTTTTTTCTTGATCATGTTAAGGAATGTTATCTTTTAATTGAAAATAAAAACTTTTTCATACAATATATTCAGATCACAGTCTCCCCTTCCCTCATCTCCTTCCAGATCCTCCCCACCATCCAACTCCATGCCTCTTTTCTGTCTCTCTTTAGGAAACAAACAGGAAATAAAAAAAATAAATTAACAAGAACAAAATTTTAAAAAATAAAACATGAGAAACACATACATACACTCCCCCCTGCAAAAAAAACACCCACAACATTGGAAACATAATATACAGGCAAAAGATTGACAAGCAGGAAAATACCCAAACAAAGCAATATGAGATGAAAAAATCCCCCAAAAGCCATTGAGTTAGTTTGGGGCTGGACGGGGAGCTTCTTTTGAGTATGGTTTGTGTACTCAGTGAGACTCCATTGAAGAAAACAAAGTTTTCCCTTGCAAACAGTTGTGAATTGGAGATCGTTTCTTGGTTACTGTTGGGAGCTTGTATCCACTTTTCCCTCTCAGCGTTGGGACCTCATCTGGCTTAGACCTGTGCAGGCCCTGCCCATGCTGGCCTAGTCCCTGTGAGTTCATATGTGTGTCAGTCCTGTGGTGTGAGGAAGACACTGATTCCTTGGCTTCATCCATCCCCTCAGGCTCTTACAATCTTTCTGCCTCCCCTTATGCATAGCTCTCTGAGCCCTGAGGGTAAGGATTTAGTGAAGGTATCCATATTATAACTGAATATTCCAAAGTCTCTCACTCTGCACTTTTTCTGTATTAGTTCCTATCTGCTGAGGGGGGATGAGCTTCTCTGATGATGGCTGAGTGAGATGCTGATCTCCAGGTATAGCAGAATAGCATTAGGAGTTATTTTATAACTATGCTCCTTTAGTGGAGCAATAGTATATAATTTTCTCCTAGGTCTATAATCTATTGTTCTCAGGTTCTTGACCGTTCATGCCACCCATACAGTATAAAACATGGATTCCATCTCATGGAGTGGGCCTTGGATCTAAGCACATAGTAGTTGGCTACTTCCACGATATTTGTACCATTATTATGGCGTAAGTCATGTAGGTATTGTGCAGGTAAGTCACTATTGTACATTGAAGCATTTGCAGCTGGATCTCTTCTGGTAGAGTGCAGAGTACCTTCTAGTACCATCAACCTGGTCAGTAGGGTGAAAGAACTAGTTAGGTACTGGCTCAGTGTCCCCATGTTCAATGAGATATGTAAGTGTTATCTTCAACAATAGGGCCTAACAATCAGTTTAGGGAGAGCAGCCCACGCCGTGTTATTTTTGCCTTGTTTTGCCTTCTTATTCCCCTTATTGTTTGTTTACTGTCACCCTAAATCAAAAGGAAGTTGTCTACTGGTGGAAATTACTGTAGCCAAGGAGAAAGACTTCCCCTTCAAGTTGCTACCCCCCTCCCCCGTGAAAGATAGCTCAATCATGTACCTGTGACAAGCGTTAGGCTGTTGGAAACAGACGGTTTTCAAGATATGGTATGCTGGGGAGTCTCTGTTTCTCAGAAGAAAACCACCCTTCCCTTCTTTCCCCATTCTCTTCCCTTCTCACTTTAGATCCCCTTTTCACTTCTCCCTAAGCCCCAGCCCCCAAGCAGACTTTGGGAAAATATGTGCAGTTTCCTTTGGGATTTGTTTCTGCTGTGTTGTGAGTCCAGCACAGAAAAGCGTCTCTGAAAATTACTCCTCCGATGTAGCAGCTGCTTGCTGTGCTCCCTCTGTGGGCTGTCTGGGAGATCATCTTCCTCCAAGTGGAAGAAGCTCACTTAAGCTGTGCAGTCCTTCTGACCTGCAAATCAATCCTGGTAGTGTTGATGGAACACAATGCAAGCAGCATTCTTTTTCCACCATTGTAGCCTTGGATACAAGAGCAAACTTTATCAACTTTTTAAAAACAATATCAATGCAAATATAAAAAAATTAATACAGCCCTCCTGGAAGTTTCTGAATTAATTTAATAGAAACCTCACTATAATGTTTTGATTTTTATTGTGATTGTATTCTCTGGATATTTAAACACAAATATCATATATACAGTTTTGCACAGAGATTTTACATAGCTTTCCTATATAAAATCCCAGTTTTCATGAAGCGTTGTTCTAAGAAGTGTTTCTGAGATGAAAATGGTATCCTCAGTGGGGCTCCCAGGAGCTGGTGCACACCTCTGCTGGAACAGTCCCATGAACACAACTAGGCAAAAGCCCCATCTTCGGGTCTCATACAAAAGTTCATCTGCAGTTGTGCTTCTCAAACTGGAATATGCATTGCAAGTACATAAGGAACGTTTGTTTGTTTGTTCTTTGTTTATCAAGACAGGGTTTCTCTGTAGCTTTGAAGCCTGTCCCAGAACTAGCTCTTGTAGACCGGGCTGGCCTCGAACTCACAGAGATCTGCCTGCCTCTGCCTCCCAAATGCTGGGATTAAAGGTGTGCACCACCACTGCCAGGCCCTACATAAGGAATCTTTTAAAAATATATCCCTACATTGTACCCCAAAAGAAATTCAAGTCTCTAGAAATAAGCAAAGAACTATTTTAAAACCATCTCTGTTGGTTCCAGTGTGGAAGACTGGAGGTTCCCCGGGTGACTGATTTCGGAAAGCTGAATTGAGAAGATGTCTAAACTTGTCATTTCCACCCCTACCCCTGAATTTTTTTTCAGAAAGCAAAAGGCAATCTGTAGTCAGTACTGAATGAAGTATGCATGTAAAAATGCTAATGTAAAATGCAATATAAAGAGTAATAACAACTAAAATGAAGCTGTAACTAGAAATGGGAATCCTCAGCTTTTGTTTGTGTTTTTTTTTACTTTTGTTTTAAATCCCATGTGCATATACAATGTGTCTTGGGGATATCCATCCCCAACTCATCCTTACTACTAGCTTCTCCTGCCCTGCTTCAATTGAACGTCCATCTCTCTCCCCCATGTCTATATCTTGAAATCCTCACTTTTAAATGAAGACTTTGGGCCCTGAGAAGATGCCCAAGTGGCTAAAGTGTGAGGTATGAGAAACCAAGTTTGAATCCCCGACACCCACATGAAAGTCAGGCATGTGGTACATATCTCTAACCCTGGTACTAGGGAAGCAGACAAGTGAATTCCTAGGTCTTGCTGGCCAGTCAGTCTGCCTAAATGGCAAACTCCAAATTCAGTGAGAGACCCTGAACATGAAATACGAGCCAGAGAGAAAATCAAATGTCAACCTTTGGCCTACACACACACACACACACACACACACACACACACACACACACACAAATAAAAAAACCTCCAAAGAAGAAGAATAGTGTTAATGCTAAAGTTTCCTCAGAATGTGAGACATCTTCCTTTGTACAGGTGGGAATTAATCTGGGGACAAAGATTGAACTCTTATCTATTGCAACGTTCTTTTCAAGGATGATTTCAAAGGAAATACCACCTTTAGGCTTACTCATACCTTAGGACCTTGCCCCTCTCTGTTCTTTATCTGACTTCTAGTCCTTGGCATGCTTCCCAAATGAACTACTGTCCCCAAATCCCTTTCTCGAGCGCTATCTTAAACAGGCCCTAAAGAAGAATGCTGGAAATGAAGGCACAACTGTTTGACTTCAGAATTGATGACTGACAGCAGCCAGCAATAGATGCGGAGATGATGAGCCAGGAAAACAGCTTTCCCAAATGTTAGCATCGCCTCTTATAGGGAATAAGCTGGCTTTATCCCCGCAGTTCCTTCTTTATGCACTTCATATGTATGTTTCATGGGAACATGACATGACCCTCCTAATTCCCTGCATGGCTTTTCTCCTTATTCTACAGGGTCTCCTGGGCAGCCTCAATTCACCAAGTGCCGTTCGCCTGAACTGGAGACATTTTCATGCTACTGGACAGTAGGAAACTATCAAGACTTAAAGACCCCGGGATCGGTCCAGGTGTTCTATGCTAGAAGGTGAAGGCTTCATGCCCTTCTGACTTTTCTCCATTATTTTGTCAGTGTGGATCGGATAGAGGATAGGGTGGGGTGATTCAGATTATGAGTGAGAGGTTGTGGGCATGCCTGTGCGCGTATGTAATAAGGCTTGAGCAATACTGGAGCTGAGGACGTCTCAGGGACCTTTCTTATGCAGCGTGTTAACTCAGCGAAGGAAATGAAGTGAGAGAAACTTGTACGTACGTATATGAGGGGCGTCTGTGTATATGAGGGACGTCTGTGTATATGAGGGGCGTCTGTGTATATGAGGGGCGTCTGTGTATATGAGGGACGTCTGTGTATATGAGGGGCGTCTGTGTATATGAGCGATGTCTGTGTATATGAGGGGCATCTGTGTATATGAGGGGCGTCTGTGTATATGAGGGACGTCTGTGTATATGAGGGACGTCTGTGTATATGAGGGACGTCTGTGTATATGAGGGACGTCTGTGTATATGAGGGGCGTCTGTGTATATGAGGGACGTCTGTGTATATGAGGGATGTCTGTGTATATGAGGGACATCTGTGTATATGAGGGATGTCTGTGTATATGAGGGACGTCTGTGTATATGAGGGGCGTCTGTGTATATGAGGGACGTCTGTGTATATGAGGGGCGTCTGTGTATATGAGGGACGTCTGTGTATATGAGGGATGTCTGTGTATATGAGGGGCGTCTGTGTATATGAGGGGCATCTGTGTATATGAGCGATGTCTGTGTATATGAGGGATGTCTGTGTATATGAGGGGCGTCTGTGTATATGAGGGACGTCTGTGTATATGAGGGACGTCTGTGTATATGAGGGGCGTCTGTGTATGTGAGGGACGTCTGTGTATGTGAGGGACGTCTGTGTATATGAGGGACGTCTGTGTATATGAGGGACGTCTGTGTATATGAGGGGCGTCTGTGTATATGAGGGACGTCTGTGTATGTGAGGGGCGTCTGTGTATGTGAGGGACGTCTGTGTATATGAGGGACGTCTGTGTATATGAGGGACGTCTGTGTATATGAGGGGCGTCTGTGTATATGAGGGACGTCTGTGTATATGAGGGGCGTCTGTGTATATGAGGGACGTCTGTGTATGTGAGGGACATCTGTGAATATGAGGGACGTCTGTGTATATGAGGGACGTCTGTGTATATGAGGGGCATCTGTGTATATGAGGGACGTCTGTGTATATGAGGGACGTCTGTGTATATGAGGGACATCTGTGGAGGCGATGAAAATTAAAAGTGAGATGCCCTGCAGTCATGTTGGCAAGTCTGAGAATCGGAAGAACCTGTACAGATGGCATGAGACTGAAAACTTGGGAGGGTGACATGGGTAGAGGTCACAATGACATTCAGAGACCGCGCCAGCGCTTGTAGGCCACAGGAGAGCACTGAATCTTCCTTTGTGTCTTGAAAAGCCTCCCTTTGTTTTCTACAGAACAGACCATTGTCTTAAATTAATTAAACTAAATGAGGAAACTTGATCTTTCATTTTTACCCACAGTCCTCTAGACTGACACCAGCCAAGGAAAACAAGCATCTAGAAATCCGGTCATCAGGCAGTACTTAAGTTTCATCCCCTTGAAATTTCTTCCTCTTCTCTTCTACCACTTTTAATACACACAGTAAAAGTGTAATTTATGGGGTGCACTGTGATATTTGAAAATACCTATATGATGTGTAGTTATCAAACCAAAAACAACTGTTGTATCTATCACATTGGACATTTATCATTCCTTTGTGTTGGGACCATCCAAAATCCTCTATACTAGATATTTTGAAATACATAATTAATCATTGTCAATTACAATTAATAACCCTGCTGTGCCACAGAATAAAACTGCACCTTTCACCTTTCCAAATGATAAACATTTTCTTGTCTCTTCTCTTCCTCACAAACCCCAAGGGAAGTCCTAAGAGAAGCTGCAGGTTAGCAAGGCGACTTGGTCTTAGACTCTGGTCCACAGATCGAGAATGACACTTTGTGTCCCATGGATGACAGGAACAGGAAGGACAATGGATGGAGCAGTTAGTCAGAGCCAGTCTCCAGCCATCTATCCTGGCTTCAGCCCTTGCTCACCGAGTGACAGAAAATTAGTCAAGCTGGACACAGCTCTGCCTCTTTGCTTCTAGGATGCTGATAATAGACACAGCTCTTAGCTTTCTATGAGGGTTTTCCTTAGCTAGAAAAATATGGCACAGTGCATTCTCATAGTAAGTACACAATAAATAAATAGATAAATAAACAAATATTTTCTTAAAATTAATATATAATATTAGTTTTTAAATAATAATGATATAGCATCCAGATTTCAGAGCTATAGAAGTGATTTTTAATTTTTTACGGCTTGTGATTATTGGTAGACTATAAGAACTTTCTAATGCCTACCTGAGTGTTTGATTTACCGATATTAAAAGCTGTAAGTGAATAACCAAGACTGGCCCTATACACCTTTTAGTTATGAGAGGCATCACAGAACACCCCGCCCCTGAAGGCACACAGAGATGAGGTAATTTGGCCACAATTACACCACTTATTTACTTCGAGGTTGATACTGTAGAGAGCTATGGCCCAGTAGAGGCAGATAGACAGACAGACAGATGGATAGACTCAGACATGAAGGAAAGGTGTTTGGGAACACTTTTCAATATGTGTGAACTGATTCTGTTATCTCTAAAATGAAAAGGAAGAGAAACCCACAATATGCCATGTTTATACCTTGCTTGGGCAGCTCAGACAATTAGTCTTCAAAACAATGAGAAACTTTTATACAGTCAGTCACCATTGACCAAACTGATCCGAGAAACAATAGGACAATATCCTGAACTGGTTCCACCCTTGGACCATGGTTTTTCCACCCTCATCATAGTCACCTAACTTAATTGAAAGCCAAAAACTAAGTCCAGAGATATGAAGCCCTCACAAACATGCTGTCTCTTGCTTTCTTCCATCAGAGCCACAGTAATCTGTCCGCAGGTCTCCCCCCATCCCCACCCCCACATTCCACCCATCCCCATCCTCCCAGCACCCCAGTCTGCACTCAGCCTGGGAACTAACAAGGATTCTGCTGCAAGAGTGAATAGAGGGAGGAAAATATGCTCAGGAGAATATCCTTGTTTTATCCGTATTAGAACCTAGAATCTCGGGAGAAAAATATACAACCCTCCCCCACGCCCATACATACCATGAATACAAACTCATAACCATGTGCCAACCCATAACTCCCCAAATCAGGATTTTGTGTTTTCTCTAAAAAACAAAAACAAAAAACAAAAAAACATGCTTTGCATATCCTAGCCAAACCACATAAGCCCTCAGTTCTGTTTATCTGAGAAGGGCACAGTTGAGAGTTAGGAGATCAGGATGAAGCCACACTGGCCCGTGGATTCTTAGCATCCACTTACCCAGAGACAATGACACAGAAGGCACTTCCAACTCGCGTTATTATTTCTGAGTGTTCCTTCCTAGGCAACTCCTGAAACTATAGAACCACGCCTCTCATCCCTGACTCACAACACGCCAGCATGCTTTCAGTCAACATTGTAACCTCTGGAGGCAGAACACACACACACACACACACACACACACACACACACACCAGGGACCAACCTTCCGTTCACTGGGCTGTTCTTGGAATCCAAAGCATACAAGAGTCTAAGCACGCAGAGCTGTCAGCAAAGCAGAAGGGCGCGAGCACTCATGTTCTGCTTGGACCCGATCCTAGCCAGGTAAGCTGGCAGAGGAGATGGCCCCAGCTTATGAAAGCAGCTGATTCAGAGCAGACTCTGACGGCCTGTGCTGGAGATGCCGCCCAATCCAGCCTCTGCACTGGAAGGGGACCCAGCATGAGTGTAAAGCAGAGGCACGGTAGAAAGCGGCACCAGCAAGTGCGGCAGAGCTTTTGGAAGACTTCACAGGAGCCCGCTGGAGCTGCCCAATGTCAACCTCGATGTTTTAATTGTTTTATTTTACCATTTACTTTAAAAAGAATGTTTTGTATCATCGCACTTTCTCCTAAAGGATTTGAGACCCAGTTTACTGGGGTGTAGGACAATGACTAATCTGGCTCCTTTGTCTGTGGGGTGGGCTGGGTTTGTTCCTCCCCAAAGTTTATTATGGGATAATAAACCAGAGAGAGGTGGGATATGTGTCTTGTGGGTTCAAGGACTCCAGATGATCCAATGGTTCCTGGTAGAAGGAGCTGGTCATGGTGGTTAATGGGTGGCAAACCTAAATTGGAATTATTTAAAGTTTGTGGGCCCGGAATCTGGTTTTATTTTTATGACTTTTCCACTCTTTATTTTTACTCCAATCCAAACCTTGAGGGAGAAAATACTGCTTTCACTCTCTGTTTTTATTTTATTTATTTATTTATGTGCTGTTTTTATTTTTAACGAAATCTCCTACAGCCCTTATTTGTGTCACGAGGTAGTCTGGGAGCAAACCTGAAGAGTTTTCCTCTGAGGGCTAAGAAGATTAAAGTAGCTTTCTTAGACCATGTTATGCCATGTATAGGAAGGGAAGACAGGTGACTTCACATGCCGTAAGATTGTTTATTTGGCTTTTAGATTTACTAGCTGAAGAGATACACTTTAGTCAGGTTTGGTGGCATGCCTTTAGTCCAGTATTGGGGAAGCAGAGGTTAGCAGATCTCTGAGCTCAAGGCCAACCTGGTCTACAAAAGAAGTTCTGGGACAGCCAGGGCTACATAGAGGAACCCCATCTCAAAAAGACAAAAGCAGTGGGTGCGTGGGTGGGGGACCCGAGATTGATAGTTGTGTTTTGAACTAGCTATTCCTGATCCACCCTGCTTCACATCCAAATTAACTCTGGTAAGAGCTGTGTCCTGTGGAGCTAACGGATTTAGAAACCCAACGAGGGAGTTACACATATACTTCTCAGAACAGGGCTTCTTACATTATCAAAGTCCAGAAGCTGAAGCATGGCAGAGCTGGGCGGTTCCTTACAATAAATGCAGACCTGCTGACCGCGGGCTACCCTGAATCTTTGTACCATCCTAAGACTCACTTTTTTTAAAATTAATACCATTGGTTACATAATATCAATATACTTGATATCGTCTCTGATATTATATGAATGCCTAATTTTCCGGGCAATTTTTGGTAAAACTTTTTAATTCGCCTAGTTTGATTGCCAAGATTAAACAAAAATGCATCCACTCAGGAAGTCACCTGTCCCTGATCTTTTGCTGTCACACCAGACACGACGCATGCACATACAAAAAGACGCCTTGTCCTTCCTCCTTTCTCCATTTACTTCCTTATAATAGATGACTCTCTTTTCATCTAAAGACATGCAGCATTTAAGACTCCCAATTAGAATGTTAGCAACAGTTTGCTGTCTCAAATTCACTGCTGTTTTAGTCCAAAGTGTGTGCAAACAGCTGACCAGCAGCTGTCTCCGTGGCCCCGATAAATCCCTAGTCCTAAACACAGAGCCTGAGAAGCAGCTGTGAAGAAGGAAATGTAAATGTGTCTTCTTCGGGGCTTCTCATTCCTTCCTTCCAGGCCATGCCTTCCCCCAAGCCCGTGTTCTCATTCATTGTTCATCGCTGCTAACACCACCCTAGAGTGGGAAAGCCTCAAACAGCCCTGGTACCTACACCTACGCAGTAACACCTGTCACATGTGCGCGTGCGTGTGTGTGTGTGTGTGTGTGTGTGTGTGTGTGATGTAGAGGGCAGAAGTTGATGGCAGGTGTCTTCTTCAGTTGCTTGCCACCTCTTATTTTTTGAGATAGAGTCCCTCACTGAATCTGGAGCCTTGCCTTTTTGGCTAGACTAGCAGACTGAGCATGCGAGAGGGATGATCCTGTCTCTGCCACCGCAGCGTTTGGATTTCATGTGCTCTCCTTCTCACCCAACATTTCCGTGGGTTCTTGCAGGGCTCTGTGTGTTTGTTCAGCAAGCACGTTAGCAGCTGAAGCAAGTCATCAGGCCCTGCTTTAACCTACATTCTTAATCAAAGGTTCCCTGACTTTGTGTCTTCCTCACCTAGAAACCCTCTTCTCACCTGAGACTGGCCAGTAAATAAAACAGAAACAACGAATTACCCCGCTTATTATGTCAATCATCTCACCACTTTGGCAAATATGTGAGAGACAATTTGAAGGAGGAGGGGTTTAGTTTAGCCCACTGATGCAAAGGGTTTAGTCCACAGTCTCCTGAATATGATACTATGGGCCTGTGGGAAGACAGAACATCATGGTGGCAATAGAAGAGGTTACTTGGCTCATAAGCCGGACACGGAGAGGGACTAGCAAGAAGATAACCCTCTGCAATGTCACACCCCAGTGACCTGCTTCCTCCAATCAGCCCTACCTTCTCTTTCCTACCATTCCCAATAATGCCATCAACTCATGACTCCATCAATGAATAAGCCATTGATTGGGTCACTAAGGAGTTATTGGATCCATCAGCTAGGAACCCACATCGTATACACCCAATAAACTGATGTTTTACTTTAGTACATATAGGCTCCTGACAATATTCAGACACTAGTTAATACTGTCTGTAGATGTGATGCTTCTTAGAAGGGGTACAGCTGAAATGTTACATTTTTATGTCATGAGATATTTGTGTCTTGGCTTTTCTGAATCTGGCTGTTGGACACCTCACTTTGACTAAAGCTATGGCATAATTTGGGGGAATGATTAATCCTTTTTTACCCTCCATTTCAGAATCGCTCATGAATGGACCCAGGAGTGGAAAGAATGCCCTGACTATGTCACTGCTGGAGAAAACAGCTGTTACTTCAACTCATCGTACACCTCCATTTGGATACCCTACTGCATCAAGCTAACTACACAAGGCGATTTGTTGGACCAAAAGTGTTTCACTGTTGATGAAATAGGTAAGCCACCGGTTTGTTTCACTTGACATGACTTTATAAATATAAAGGAAGCCCCAACTTCCAAGTACAGTCAAGTAGAGAGACTTTGTGTTTTTAGGTATATGGAGTCTGTCTCATGGAAGTCTACAAGGACAGAGGAAAATTCACTGACTCTACCTTAAGGAAGTCTGGTAGACGAGCTAGAGAGATGCTCAGTGGCTATGACCACTGGCTACTCTCCAGAGGACTCTGGTTTGTTTCCCATCATCCATGTAGCAGCGAACAGCCATCCCGAGTGTAGGGCAGAGGTTCTCAACCTTTCTGATGCTGTGCCCCTTGAATACCGTGCTTCATGTTGTGGTAACTCCCCAAGCATAAAACTATTTTCATTGCTACTTCATAATTATGATTTTGCTACTGTTATGAATCATGATGTAAATGTCTGTGTTTTCCAACAGTCTTAGGCAACCCCTGTGACAGGGTCATTCAACCCCCAAAGAGGTCACTAACCATAGGTTGAGAACTACTTGTCTAGGGGCATCTGATACCTTCTTCTGGCCTCTGAACACAAAATACACAGTGCACAGACATGCACACAGACAAAACACCCATACTAATAAAATAAATAAATACAATTTTAAAGTTAAAAAAAGAAACCTGGAGCTGGGCGGTGGTGGCGCACACCTTTAATCCCAGCACTCGGGAGGCAGAGGCAGGTGGATCTCTGTGAGTTTGAGGCCAGCCTGGTCTAGAAGAGCTAGTTCCAGGACAGGAACCAAAAAAGCTACAGAGAAACCCTGTCTCGAAAATAAAAAAAAAAATGAAAAAAGAAACCTGGTAGTAAATGTAGTAAATGCTATGAAGAAATGGATCAGGGTCTGAGGAATGGCTTGGTAGTTAAGAGTACTTAATGCTCCGTTCAGAGGACCTGTCACCCACATGGTGTTTCACAACCACCTAGAACTCAGTTCCAGGAATCTTCTTCTGACCTCTGTGGCACCAGGTATGCACCTGCTGAATATACATACAAGCAGGCAAGCAACATAAAATAAAAATAGATCTGAAAAAAATCTAATTAGAAAAGAAATAATTCATCCTTTCCTTCACAACGTCTAACCCTGAACAGAATTCTTGTTGCCAAAACAAGGTACTAACTCAACATACTCTTAATTTTTCTTTAATTTTTGACAAGGTTTTCATATTCAGATATACTGAAGAATGTTGGCCTTTGACCTCTATCATTGCTATAATCAAAGCCTAGATTGCCTTGATCACAAAACAAAATAACCATAGACTTTAGCATTAACCAAACAGCTACAATCAGGCCAAAGTCATGTTTATAGGATTTCAAACAAACACAAGGAATCAAGTCAAAGAGCCATATGGATGATTCATTGCCCATCCTAGGGACATGAAGAGGAACTGAAACAAGCAACCATAACTGAGATGTCCATGTTTACAGCATCATAGTATAAACATCAAGAAGCAAGGGAGCAACGAAAGACTTTCAGTAGCTGACCTACTAACCGCAAGAGTCCATTTGTTTCTCTCAGAATTCCTGCCCCTTCTCTCAGATAAACGTGGTTTCTTAGGCAGCAGCAGACTGAAAGAGAGCAGGAAATGTGACTGAATGCTGCAGACAGAAGCAAGCAAACCTGGAAGTCTGCCTTCCAGAGAGAAGGTTGGGAAAACTGTAAGAAGCAGAAAAGGTTATCTGGTGGCTACTTATTATTTAATGGCCTCCCCCAGCTGCAGAGCTAATGCTAAGTGAGGGAATGGGTGGCTTAGTTGTAAGCTGTCTTAGTTAGAGTTTCTATTGCTGTAAAAAGACACCGTGACCATGGCAACGCTTATAAAGAAAAATATTTACTTGAGGTGAGGGCTCACAGTTCATAAGTTCAGTCTATTATCATCACAGTGGGAGTATGGTGGTAGGCAGGCAGACGTGATGCTGGAGAAGTAGCTCAGAGTCCTACATCTTGACGGCAACAGGAAATGGTGTATCTCGCTGGGAGTTATCTTGAGCATATATGAGACCTCAAAGCCCACCCCACAGGGACACACTTCCTCCAACAAGGATATACCTACTTCAACAAAGCCACACCTCCTGATAGTGTCACTCCCTATGAGCTTAGGGGGCCAATTACACTCAAACCACCACACAAGAATACTAGTTAAAGATTCATGCTCTGCCCCTGTCTGACAATAGCAAGCCTTCCCATTTACCTAGCTGACTCTCACTGAGCTCCTGCATGTTTACTGACTATACTGTATGATACAGTCAAGTAGTGGGATAGGGAGTTTCTAAAATAATTGCAGGACTGTGTGCCACGACACAGTTCCTTGACTTGATGTGTTTAGATCCATAAAAAACAAGGTAGTTGATCAAATGCACAAATGACCTGCTATGTCTGTGGAATCAAGAGGAGCCAGCTGAACCGACTGTGACAGTTCAGTTATAAAGTATGAATAAGAGTTACCAAGTGTCACAAGCCTTCCCTAAACTGCTCTATTCTAATAGTGACAAAAGAAAAAAAATGGTCAAGGACTCAAGAGCAATTGCATAGGTCTAGCACCCCCTTGAAAATTCACCATTGGCTTTGTGTGCCTCACAAAAAAGTTTGGGATTGGTCTTACTGCCAAAAGTAACATTGCCATGTCTTTTTAAAAAGTACATTACTAACCCAAAGAACCTATGTCTTATATAATCATCATAAGAGATAGGCTCTATTATGAACCTCATTTTATAGATCTTGCAACTGAGGCTTGGGACTGTTAAATGATGACATCGAGGCAAAATATAATAGCACACAGGTTGTTATTTTAACCTACCACCATATGTTGTTAGTGTTTTCAAGAAATTGACTTTGCCACTCGTGGTTGATAGATTGGAGAGGGACAAACCAGAGGCAGAGCTGTTAAAAGACTGATAGTCAGGTGAAAGATGACTAAAAGAATCACAACAGTATCGCACACAAAAAAAAGGGAAGGGAAAATGAGTGAAAAAGCAAGGTCTATAGTAACCTTGGTATGTTCTGAGAAAGGATGTCAGTGGCCTGAATCCATAGTTGACTCCTGCCGGGCAGTGGTGGCACACGCCTTTAATCCCAACACTCGGGAGGCAGAGGCAGGCGGATCTCTGTGAGT
Organism: Microtus pennsylvanicus; assembly: GCF_037038515.1. NCBI lineage: Eukaryota > Metazoa > Chordata > Mammalia > Rodentia > Cricetidae > Microtus > Microtus pennsylvanicus. The sequence continues at coordinate 32,522,307 of NC_134584.1, forward strand.
TTGAGGCCAGCCTGGTCTACAAGAGCTAGTTCCAGGACAGGAACCAAAAAGCTACAGGGAAACCCTGTCTCGAAAATAAAATTAAAAAAAAAAAAAACTATAGTTGACTCGTGTATTGAGCATGTATTGTTCCTCACAGGACTGTTCTTTGGATTTAGATGAAATGATAGATTAGTTAGATGCTTGTCATTCATTCAGCAAATATTGTACCCTTACCTTAGTCCAGGCAGCATTTCATGTGATGAAGAAGAAAATGTCTTTCTAGTAGAGTTGAATGCCAGTGAGGATGGAAAGGGTCAGAGCCATGGAGAAATTCAGGGAACAAGCACCAAGTGTGGGAGAGGCTGCAGTGTTATGTAGGACCATCAGGATTGGCTCCCCTGAGGTAGGGGCAGCTGAGTAAAGCACGCTTCTGTTTCTGAGAGAAAAGTATTTCAGCAGGAAGGCATGGGCAACCATTCTGAGATGCTAGCATGCCTTTCTCACAAAGAAAGCACAGGCAGCAGGAGAGCTGATGCAGACTGGGAAGGAAGGGGAGTGGAAGGGACAAGATTTGATATAGTCATTTTCAGGCTCTCGCAATAACTGTGGCTTTCATTTGGAGGAAGATAGAAAACTCTGGAAGGTTTTTGGTGATTACTGAATGCCCTACCTTAAGAGATAAGGGAATCGCTGTGTCTGTGGAACTGGTGATTGTGTGGAGAACAGACTGAAAGAAGGGGGCAAAGACCTAAAGGAGACAACATGGAAGAGACTAACACAAGGAAAAGTGATAATTCTCTTTCATAGAGCAGCTGACAGAATATGTGGTCATAACAAAAAGATAAGTCATGGAAGAGATTGCTGTTTTTATTCTGAGTAATTGGAAGGGTAGGGTCACCACTGAGAGAGATGGAAGATGAAAAAGGAGCAGCTGGATGTTGGACAGGAAGACCAGAAGGTTTCCTGCAAATATTGTTTTAAACACCTTTAAATATCTAAGAGAAATCATCAGCTACAGCATGTAAATATGTATGGGAGAGGAAGGAGCAGGCTTTTATGTTTCTGACAGTGGTCCTGAGTCTTCTCCCATAAGACACTATGCCATCTCATCTTTCTAAAGTGAAGAGGGAACATTTTTATAAATAAATGTAAGGAATTAATTTTAGAAAAATTTACATAAAAATATTTTTATAAGGTACAAGTATGGTAACTTACCTGTAAATCCAGCACTGGGGAGACTGAGTCAGAAAGATCATCAGTTTGAGCCCAGGGTGGGCTAATAATGAAATCCGTCCTCAAACATTTTATATATACACATAGATGTACATCTAGATCAGCAATTCTCAACCTGTGGGTTACAACCCCTTCAGCAAACCTCTATCTTCAAAAATATTTGCATTACAATTCATAACAGTAGCAAAGTGACAGTTATGAAATAGAAACAAAAATAATTTTATGATTGGGGGGTCACCACAACATGAAGAACTATACTAAAGGGTCTCAGCATTAGGAAGACTGAACACCACTGATATAGACAGACAGATGTGAACTGGAGAGGTAGGCCAGCTATTAAAGAGTACTTTCTGCTGCCTAGCTCCATTTTGGGGGGTTCTAAAGTCCTCTCCTAACCTTTTCAGGACTCATGCATGAGGTACATATGCATACATTCAGATAAAACATCACACATGTAAAAAGAGAGATTTTCATAGAGCTAGAAAGGTGTCATGAGAGAACAGGAAGGTGTCTTGTGAGAAGAGGAGAAAGAGAACAATGAAACTTGAAATCAGCAGTGGGGACTATGCTCATGGAGGGAGGGGACTAGTATTTGAAGGAATGCAGTGAAGGAGGGAGATGAATGAAAGCCATGTACATTAACACATACATATGAAAATATCATAATTAATGTATTATTTTGTATATTCCTTGTAAAACTTAATTTAAAATGCAAATACACAGTCAAAACTAATCACCTAAAAAGTTGTCTGTGGTTATTTTTCAATTCCTGACAAAGTATTGCTGTCATTGTGTAGGCATATGTAGTTTGAACAGCCTTCAAATTTAATTTCTAAAAATGTATTCATCTGTATATCTAATTACTGTTTTAAAATGAAAATTTTTTTATTTCTGAAAAAAAGACAAACTGGTGTCTAAGTGGTGGTGGCTGAAGCAGTTCCATCATAGGTGTGTGTCCACTGTGGGCCAGTGCAAACGTTTCTCTCTTTGGCTCAATAAGAGCTCCTCAGAACATTTATTCGCAGACTTATCTCTGATAAATTCTAGAGATCCAAACTGTCTAAGTAGCTATGCGCATGTGTTAAAAAATAAACTTTAACTGTGAATCTTCAAGTAGTTTCAAAAGGCCTGGTAAGAAGCCCCATATGGCAATACTTCGCTTGAGACACAGCATAAATTTAGATATAAACCCTAACTGTGAAATCCATACTTGTCTTCATCATCCTAGTTTATGAAACTCTACTCTTTATGGTCCTTATAATAAAAATACAGAGATTTATATGAGAATATAATAGTGGATTACGAACAGAAACTGAGCAAAATACAATTTTAAATGCTCACTTAACCATTAAGAAAAGACAGAAAACGCCGAGTTATCACTAGGTCAAGATAGCAGCATAATGCCTTCTTTCTTGCAACTAAGAAACAAAATAAGAGCCGGGCGGTGGTGGCACACGCCTTTAATCCCAGCACTCGGGAGGCAGAGGCAGGCGGATCTCTGTGAGTTCGAGACCAGCCTGGTCTACAGAGCAAGTTCCAGGACAGGCTCCAAAGCCACAGAGAAACCCTGTCTCGAAAAACCAAAAAAAAAAAAAGAAAGAAAGAAAGAAAGAAAATAAGATGGCTAGGAATGTGGCAAAATTAGGAAGCATTTGCAGAACTCTCAGGAGACTGAGTTGTTCCAGCATAGACAGAGATGCATAAGGGAAGGCTCTTTTCCAGGAAGGAAAAAATCTTCTACTTCCTGTCCCAAACAGTCCATATTTAAAAAAATGAAGTCTTTCTGGCACTCTACTTCTTATTTTTTTTCTAAAGTCCTAAAATACAAATGCTATCAGAACTAAAACCCAATGTGTAGCATGACAATTCTTCCAATTAAAGTTATAGATCAGATTTGAGGCACAAAAGAGAGTTGGGAAGCTTTTATAAATATTTTAAAAATGAAACATATCATTTTTCTATTAAAATGTGACTCTGTTATAATTCTAATAATGTGGATTTCTGGAAGAATTAAGAGTGTAGTTGAAAGAAATGAAGGCATTTGGTCGCTAAAGAAAGAAAACCATTAATATCAAGTGTTTCTCTGGGGACTGGTTCTCCTTTGAATTCACAGTGCAACCTGATCCACCCATCGGCCTCAACTGGACTTTACTGAACATCAGTTTGACCGGGATTCACGGAGACATCCAAGTGAGATGGCAGCCACCACCCAGCGCAGACATCAGGAAGGGCTGGATCGCTCTGGAGTATGAAGTTCAATTCAAAGAAGTGAATGAAACTAAATGGAAAGTGGTAAGAGTCACTACATCCTACCCTTGGACATTTCTTCTTCCTAACCCAATACTCACTTAACTGTGATAATGTTTTCTTCCACCTACTACCACGTGCCAAGCTATGTGCCCTACAATTCAGTATTAGAGGAAAACTGATACAATCATTAAATTAAGATCTTAAAAGTCTATATGACAGCAAATGCTGGTGTGAATCTTCCATGTAGATCTATGAAAGACTACTGGGTGAAGAAAACCATTTCCCTAGTCATCTTTGTTATTCAGTTTATCCATAGCACAAGGTCACACACTAACCATGCTGCTATCTTTAGAGATGTGGCTGAACATAAGTAGGATCATGATCAAGGTCAATAGTAGGCGATGACCAAATGTCTGCCCATGATTTTCACTGCTGCTACTCATTAGACCTCTATTAATATCTGTTATTAGGTCTCTCCAGGAGAGAGACATAGAGAAGGAATTTGCCCCATAGAGGTTTCAGAAAGATGTTCTGTTACATACCTCAGAGAAAATAAGTTAAGAGGTCCCCACATAGGTGAGCAGAAAGCAAATTGGCCCCTGAACTTCCCACTTCTCTGCCAAGAGCACAGGAACTCGGCACTGAGATAAATTCCCCATGGCACACAACAAGAAGGGAAACAGGATTACCATGCCATTCCAAATATAACTAATTCTAAATCAGTCTAACCACAACCACAGCCCTGGCCAAGATAAGCAATTTCTGGGTAGGCATGAGGTTGTACCCAGCACTCTGGCAGGACTCACTCTCCAAATTTTGAGACACAAGGCCCTGTCCTTCAGTGTAGCACCAAAATGAAGTTAATTTTGTCAACAGTAGAGAGTACAACTTGGCTGCTTCAAACAGTTACTTGTCTTCAAGGTTCTTTTTTCTGAATCATTTTAATTTAGGTATCTTGTTTGTAAGTTGGTACCAAAAAGGAGCTGGTTGGATGCTAAGTCAAATAAGACTTTCTAAATCTCAGTCATAATCAAACATTTATTCAACAACAAGGTGCAGGAACAACTATTTTACCCAAGGAACCAAGGGCGTCTGAGGTAGCAGTTCTCAAAATGAGAATCATTTACCTCTGAGGGTTCTTGAGACTATTCCAAGGGAGCATACAAGGTCAATGCTAATTTCACAATAAACTATAATAACATTTTTATTCCATAATGCAAAGACAGTGGTAAGGAAACTGCTGACTCTTGGCATGAGTCAAGGCAGATGTCCCATTGTTTGCTAATAGTCATTATATTCTTCGCCATTGTGACGTTCACAGTAAAGGGTGGAAGCAGTTTCATAGGTGTCTCTGATTAAATCTCAACCTTTGAGTCCATCACTGTCTAAGCATCTGTGTGGAGCATGAAGAGAACACACAGTGCCTTTCGACATTCCAAAGTCATGATGGAGCAAAAAACTTAAAGAACTGATTCAACAACTGAACTAGCAACTCTTTTGCATGAAACACAAATTTTACATGAAGAGCAACAGATATACTAACAGATATACTAGTAGATCATTATTCATATCTGACTTGTCAAACATTTCTCAAGAAGTTTACATTTCCAGTAAACATATAACAATGTTTGCACCTATGACCAATTTTAACTTTTAGGAGATATGTAAAAGTTGTCAAATGTGTATCTATGAGTTTGATAGCCTTCCAAATATATGAAGACTTAATTCCAAAAAGATCCACAGTGATATTAGAAAAAAATGGTGGTTTTGTTATATAATAAAATCTATGAAAACTTCCAAAGTCTACATCTTAGTGAACCAATATACTAGATAAAATAGTTTTTCAAATATTCTGAGAGGGGCTGGAGAGATGGCTCAGTGGTTAAGAGCATTGCCTGCTCTTCCAAAAGTCCTGAGTTCAATTCCCGGCAACCACATGGTGGCTCACAACCATCTGTAATGAGGTCTGGTGCCCTCTTCTGGCCTGCAGACATACACACAGACAGAATATTGTATACATAATAAATAAATAAATATTAAAAAAATATTCTGAGAATAATTGTACTAGTTATCATTATTAATTATCATATCAATGATGTTTTGAAATGTTTATACAAGGTATGATAGTAAGGCAATTAATGTATGCATTCTTTGACATATTTTTTGAACTGACAGTTTAAAGTCTGCTCTCTTGTACATCGGTAGAATTCAGAGTTACTAACTTCGGGCTCTAAGACGGTGGTTCTCAACCATCTGAATACTGCGGCCCTTTAATACAGTTCCTCATGCTTGACCCCCCAACCATAAAGTTATTTTTATTGCTACTTCATAACTGTAGTCTTGCTACTATTATGAATCATAATGTAAAGACCTATGTTTTCCAGTGGTTTTAAGTGAGCCCTGTGAAAGGATCATTAAGTCCCCAAACAGGTTGAGAACTGCTGTTCTAAGCTGTTCAATGGCTGCAGTCAGTATTTTTCTCCAATACTGCTGTCTGGGGGACCAACCTCCAGCATCAAAGGGCTTTGGCAGGAATCCGTGGAGTCAGCGAGGCTAAACTTTTTCATCTGCGGAGGATTAGAGAAAAGGGCACTCACAAATTCTCTTGGTGTTTTCTTTCTTTATTCTCTCTCCCTTTATTCTCTCTCCTTCTATCTTATGTTGTTTTACAGCTTTTACACCCCAACAGAATCTTCCAGGCAATACAAGAGTCAAAACAGTTGTAATCCATTTCTCAAGTGAATGATTATAGTTAAAAACATGTTTTTCATCTCCCCTACATGATTAAATATTTTATGTATTACAGGTGAAAAACAAATTATCCCAAGAAAGAACCCACATACATTCATACCCAAGCAACTTGTTATAGATTAACCATGTGGCAAGCAAGGTGTTCTTGTCAGATCTTTTACTGGCGGGCTGCATTTTGCAGTGACAAGGAAAGGGCCGATTACTTTATTACTTATTTGAAAGGTAATCTTATAAGAAATCTTAAAGATATCACAAACCTAAACATTCATATATGAAAAAGAATCAATCAGCTCTACTTTAAATCTTTAGGATACATACCTATTTGTTAATTTTTTTATATCAGGAGATTGAGGACATAAATGGGTATAAGGAACTAATCCTCACCTTTAGTCATCAATCAAACCTAGCAAGGAGAGTATGTCAATCAGCTAGCAATAATTGGGCTGCTTTGTTCTTGTTCCCTGACCTTAAAGAGTTCTGCATTCAACTCTGTGCCTTTCTAAAACTTTAGATTGCCATCTAGGGTTTTTCACCTCAATGTTATTTAACAAAAACATCTTAGTCCAACTTTGTTATTTTCAAAGCTTTGTTTCAGCTGTGACACACTCCGAGACCTGTGAACACATCTCCCAACATTAAGGTTGAAAGAATTTAAACTAGCTGGGCTGTTGGGACTCAACTGTTAGTCATTAACTTGAGCTACAATTCATGCAGCTCCTTAGGTGAGACTCACAGATCCTAGCTGTGAAACATCCTTGTATTTCTCTTTATTCATCAAAACTCTGTATAAGGTATTATTACTATTATTAAATTAGACAGTACAGCGTAGGGAGGGGTCATCTTCTGAACAACTCCAAAGGTAAAAATGCCCAGTAGAATGGGATATTTCCAAGAGATAAGCACTACATTACAGACAGTGAAGAACTCCCCACTTTCACTCCTCACACCTTGCTAGATACCAGAGAAAGAGGGCCACAGCAAACATGTAAAGGCACAGCAGAAGCAAAAGACATTGTGGGGTCTGCAGTCCCAGAGTCTCCAATGACTTTCTGTTATATCCATTTTCCTGGGGGAAATGTGATCCTCTAGATATGATACCAATGACAGATCAATAAAACTATTCCACCTAAATCCAACTTACCATGCCAGTGAGTTTATTGCGTGCTGAAAGGAGAATAGATGAGGTTTACCTACAGGAGTGTGGATGACGCCAATGTGCCTGCACTCGCAGGGTAACCGCCACAGCACATGACTCATGAAAGTGACATCTCAGCGAGTCCCTGCCCAGCTTGCAGGAGGCTAAGGTGATTGGGCAGGTTCCCCTCCCCAGAGATACAGTGTACATAACCCTTGTAGAAAAGCCTTGTGAAAACCTCCTTCTGGAAGATCATGTTTCCATTCAGAGGAAATAGCTACACTGCACTTTTCTACACAGATTCTAGAGCAACAGACTTTCCTGAGATAGATTTAAGACTTCTGGCATAAATAAAGTGTGTAGCTGCTCCCAGTAAAATTATTGACATTTTGAGACAACTATAGTATTTCTAGAATTATTTCAAATTCTGTGATTATTAATAAATGACTGCCAAGATTTTCCAGAGAATACATATTCTACAGATATATAATCTGCTTGTAGCCTTTGGGGTATGGAAATATGGGGTTTTCTGTTCTAATATATTGCTCTATACAAAGGTCTAAAGTCCCAGAGAAGTAGGTAAAAGATTTGTACTCATCTTTATAGTTCTGCCATGCTCAAATCTGTTATAACTTAATCTTCTCATGACCCAATGTAAAGACATAATCATATTTCTTTAAGCAAATGTGTACCTTTGAGATTATACTAAGAGAAATTTGATTATTATTATTATTATTTTAGCAAAATTATTATTCTTTTAACAAAATTATTCATTACATAATTTGTCTCAGTGTATTTTATTTAATAGCCAACTCCCTCTGGACATGTTAAAATACTACTCAATTTCTAGTAACCCCGTGACTTGCATTTGTGCCTTGAGTTGCATAGTACCTGAGGCCCTATGTCTTTATATTTTGTTTTGAAAGACGGGTCCCTTATGGTCAACATCCGTTCCACTCTACTCGTTGAGACTGGAAAAGGAATATGAAGTGCGCGTGAGATCCAGACAACGGAACCTGGAGAAGTACAGCGACTTCAGTGACGTGCTCTACGTAACATTTCCCCAGATGAACGCAGTGACGTGTGAAGAAGGTAAAGTGGGGGTGGGGGTTAAACTGCTGCTATCATGACTTTGGGTGACATAGCAACTAACATGTGCCCACGCTGTTAGTCTATTGTCTAGGTCAGCATACCCTGGTTTCATGTATCAGGGGCAAGACATTGAAGTCGCTATCTGGAGAAGATGTATGCATTAGAAAAAAACAAACAAAAGGAAAGACTGGAGATATGGTTCAGTGGTTAAGAGCACTTCCTGTTCTTCCACAGGACCCAAGTTCAATTCCCAGCACCCACATTCAGAGATTGACAGCCACCTGTAACATCAGCTCCAGAAGATCCGCCATCTCTAGCCCTTGCTGGCACCTGCACTCACGTGCACACATACACATAATTAAAAATAATAAGATCAATTTTAAAGAAATATCAAAAGGATTCCATTTCCAAATTATTTGATTTAGGAAACATCTGATATTTGATTTAGGAAACTCAAATAGGGGAATAAGGTGTTTGTTTGTTCCTGAACAGTAGAATTCTAAGGGAGTATTTTTTTCCTTTATATATTTCTTTGTATGTATATTTTCAATTTTTTCTGCAATGTGTGTGTTTTGCATTTGTATCTGGATGAAATGGTAGTGCTTGTGGATTTGGGGAAGTACGGGCGTGGTGTGCATACTTAGAAAAAGCATAGTAAGCCAAGTGTTAGTCATATGCATGGGACGCATGAAGCGTTTGGAAATTCTACACAGGAGAAGCACAGAGAAGACTCAGGATTTCTAGCTGTAGTTAGCTTCTGCCTTCGTGGGAAGAATATGGGGAACCAACCTCGAGGTAACTAGGGGCTATTTAGTCATAAGGAAAGAGATAGGGGGTTCACAGACAAATTCTCCCAAGGCTCATAAAGTACACCAATATCTGAACAACCTCAGTACAATGTACATAAGCAGTTTTAAAGCTATAAAACCTGTTCTATGTACCTAGGTATATCATGGTTACTCTGCCCTCACAATGTTGAACAGCCTCAACGTGAAAACTAAAATATTGTCATCACAGCTTAAAATATCAATTGAGCATTATTTACCTAGGTTTAACAAGCAACAATTTCTTCTTGCCACAGAAGCCTTGGTGATATTCCTTAGATAGTTGAACATATGAAAATATTACAGTTTTGACTTTTTTGCAACCTATTTGAAACATGTGCTTTTGGTTTTAAATTTTTCCTTTTTAATAATACTGTGTTTTTGAAATTATAATATGATTATATCATTTCCCCTTCCTTTTCTTTCTTCCAACACTCCCATACGCCACCACCATCACTGCCACCTCAATTTCTCTCAAATTTTTGACCTCTTTTTCTTTTGTTTTTTGTTTGTTTTTGTTGTTGTTGTTGTTGTTGTTGTTGTTGTTGTTGAGACAGGGTTTCTCTGTGCAGCTCTGGCTTTCCTGGAACTCACTTTGTAGTCCAGGCTGGCCTTCAATTCACAGAGATCCACCTGCCTGTGTCCCAGGTGCTGGGATTAAAGGTGTGTAACATCATTCCCAGCGATCTCTTTTTCTTTAACTGATTTTAAACACACATATATGTAAAAATATATATGTATACATGCATGCATGTGTGTGTTTTAATCTAAAGAGATTTACATTTACAGTGGACAAGCATGTTGTATCCTTGAGAAAGAAAAACAACCCTGATTCATCCACTGTGTTTCCATGGTTATCAAGAGAAACACTAACTTTGTCATATGAATCCAAATTAACAAATGTTTTCTTGTGGGAAAGGGCAGTGCAATGTAAACTTTGCTTCAATTATTCATAATTCTGTTAGTGAAATATTCTTTCCTGTTTTAGATTTCCAGTTTCCATGGTTCCTAATTATTATCTTTGGAATATTTGGAGTAGCAGTGATGTTATTTGTAGTGATTTTTTCAAAACAGCAAAGGTAGGTGGAAACATTCTAGTATGTTTTTGCAAGTTCTGATGTTCTTGTGCACTCCCACGTGTTGTGTCAAAATTTCCCCTGTAGAGTAGGCGGTAACATTTTAATTAACTCAGAAAATTTAATGTCTGGTTTTGCCTTTACCATACCTGAACTCAGTCTGTAGTGTTCACCTTAGAAAATAGAGAGTTTAGATCAGGATGTCGTGTAGCACATTAAGAGATTTGCAATGGTGCCTATGCAGATGTTGACAGCACTTCCTTGACTGAAGACCTCCCCAAAGCTGCTCAACAAGTCACCCCTTCACATCAGGACCCCACAGTATCCCTGGATCTTGAGCAGAATCTGTAACCATCAATAACTACAATTGAATGAACTCCATTTTCAACCATGTTTTATGTTCAATTTTATGATGTAAATGAGGGGGAACACAAAACTCACTGCATAATTTTTTTGGGGGGGGGGATTTTTCGAGACAGGGTTTCTCCGTAGTTTTTGGTTCCTGTCCTGGAACTAGCTCTTGTAGACCAGGCCGACCTCGAACTCACAGAGATCCTCCTGCCTCTGCCTCCCGAGTGCTGGGATTAAAGGCGTGCGCCACCACCGCCCGACCTCACTGCATAATTTTATTTTGAACTTATTTTTAGCCACATTCTTGTTTTATGAAAACTTCTACAATTGAAACAAAAGTGTTTTCAGTTGCTTGAGAAAAATAGATATATCTTTAGAATTGTAAGTAAAGTTTGAACTTGAATAATGCCAACAAGAATCAAATTAATGGATTTGAGTTAATTAATCTATAGAATTAGTGAAATTCCAAAATTTATATGATGTTGTAGTAAATAAAATTGCTATGTATATAAAGCCATTCACTTTTAACACTAGTTGTTGATTTCAAGTCATGAAGGACAAGAAAAGATGTGAAATTGTCTAGCTATATTAGCTTAAAATCATGTGAAACAAACTATCATCCTCTCAATAAATTGGACTTTAAATATATTAAATATATATTCAAAATCATATATAAATGCGTATATATGTGTGTGTATACATGTGTGTACATACATGTGTATATTGATATATATTATATGTATTTATATACAACAATTTATTGCTATAATAATATTAATTAATATTGTATAATATATGCTGCTTATAATTATATTATATCATATGATGTCTTATAACCTATTTTAATTATAATAGTTAATAATATAATATATGTGTTACATTATATAATATATTACAAATATTATATATGCATATATGTGTACATATATGTATACATATTAGCCTCTATTTTGCTTTGTTTGCTCATACTAATTGATTTTTCACTTCTGATTCTTCTGCCTCTACCATTCTGTGGTGCTAAGAATTCAACCCAAGGCTCTATGCATCCTTACTAAGTAAACATTATACCAACAGAGTTCAGTCATCACCTCTAACTAAAAGAATGTTTTGCTTTCTTATTGTTTTTGGTGAGATTAGGAGGTGAAGAAATGGGTTTCACTGGACGTTTCTGCATATACATCATCATGTTTCTTATTTCCTCCTATTGCCCTCCTCCTCCAACTCCTCTCCTTGCTGGTTCTCTTCTTTGTCCCTTCCGTTTTCTGCATATATATCACATTATCTTCCCTATTCTCCACATTCCCTTGCACCTCTTCCTCATCTCTCATATCCTCCTTTCCACTTTTGTTTCCTACATATATGTGAATATACGGAGAAATTTAAATCTGCATTCTGTATCCGAATGAAAAGATGGTAGCTTTTGTTTTTCTGCATCTGCCTTATTTCATGGAACCTAACAATCTCCCGATTCATCCAGCTTCCCACAAATGTGATTTTATTTCTGCTATGGCAGAATATAGATAAATATGTGCACCACACTTGCTAAGAGTATATTTTCTATAAATAACGAAGCTCTAAACAAACTGTAATGCTCGGTCAAAATCAACAAAATTTGAAATCCTTATTGCACTCCAATCAATTTCTTTCAATTTCCTACAGAAACCTTTATTACTACCCAGATCTACACATGATAAAAGCAGAAAATGATAGGAAATAGCACCAACTGGAACAAAACTAACACAGTTCTAACGTTAGAAAGCTTTAAGTCTTGCTCAAGACATCCCAGGGATGTCAAGGGCTCCAGGATCAATATATCTTTCAAGTTTGTGAAAGAAGTTTACCCTGTTATAATCCAGATGATTAAAAGTAATGCGTGGCAAAATTCATATTGACATTTATATTTGAATTAAGTAAATTTGGACATATTTTCAGCCCAGGCTATCTTTCCTCTGTGCTTGTTCCCACCATATGGCCGACCCAGCCCTTGAGCTGAAAGGGCTTATGAAAGAAAGAGCTGCATTCCCATCCAGCAGAAGTGAGAGACTGTGTGACTGTAGATCCTCAGTGTAATTCTGGTTTCTATTTTGGAGTGAGGATTTTGCTATAAAGCATGAGTGAGATGTTGTGAGACTCCTAACAATGGGAGGGGGTGTGTCTCTGACTCTTTTTCCTGCTCTTGAGACTCTTTTCCTCTTAATAGGTTGCCTGGGCCAGCCTCCATTTAAGAACTTTTGCCTTGTCTTATTGTATCTTGTTTTGTCCTGTTTGACTATGTCTCTTGGAGACCTGCTCTTTTCTGAAGAGGAAACAGAGGGAGAATTGATCGAGGGGAGATGGGGGCAGGAGGGTGGAGGAGTGGAAGAAGGGTAAACTATGGTTGGGATATATTGTATGAGAGAAGAATCTGATTTCAACAACAGCAAAAAATGAGCCTTCTAGCTTAGCACTGAATGTTGAGATGTTTAATAAACTAGGCCGATCTCCCTTTGTCAAGCATGACCTGAAGTAGAGAGCCATCACTCCCATTAGAGGAGATACACAGCTTACCGGCATCACCAGTCCTCTTAATAATAACACTGCAACCCACCTGATTCATTGATTTACACTACTAGCTTGGGCCTTCAGTTATGCTAGCAACAAATAGATGATTTATTCTAATTTGTTCAAGCAGTTTCCGTGTACTAAGTAATAGAATTTTAATAAGACACAAAATCTACAGAATAAACATTCAAATTAATTATTCTAGGGACTAGAGAAGTGACTTAGCAGTTAAGAGTGCATACTTCTCTTGTAGAGAACCTAAGTTCAACTCCCAGCACCACCTAGGGGGCTCACATCTGCCTCTAACTCCAGCTCTCGGGGATCTGAAGCCCTCTTTTTGCCTCGCTTGGCACTCTCTCATCTGTGGAGTGTATTCAGGGAGACACATAAAATAAATCTTGAGGGGAGTACACGAAAGGGGTTCAAGAGAGGACAACTAGGAGAAGCTGGAGGAAAGAAAGGAGGGGAAATGTGATGTAATTCAATTTCAATTAAAAACATTAAAAATAAACCTTTTCTCCAAAGAAAAAAAATAATCTCAATATTTGAAGGAGAAACTGTAAATACATCGTATATTATGTTTATAAATATATCCTAGTTAGAGACAGTTCAGAATTAGTCTGTCCTATTTAAAATGGTTATTCAACGTCACGCTGGTTAGAAGTCATCTTGAGTGTTTTATGGTTGCTATGGACTGTGCAGTAGTAACTCAGTCCCCTCCTCCACTCTCTTTTTCAAGGGTGAAAACGACTTTGGTTTCACTTTATGGACCAGTTTGTTTGCTTCTTGGTGCTGTGTGCTTTAAAGGTGGAATCCTATTTATGAGTTACATGGAAGTTGGCTCTAGACAGGGTTAGATTCCTCACAGTCAAATATTAAAACTGACTATTCATCTAAAGTGCTAGGAAAAGAAAAAAGAAAAAAATAGAAGAAACCATATTTTACTGAAATGATCTTAAAGGCTTTTGATGATGTTTTTCTCCTGTACTTTTTGTCATCAACTGTTTCTCATAGAACATGTAATCTTTAAGATCTGTAAAAATAAAACTTTATTTGTTTTCAAGGATTAAGATGCTGATTTTACCCCCAGTCCCAGTTCCAAAGATTAAAGGAATTGATCCAGATCTTCTCAAGGTAATTAACTCTAAGCTGTTGGTCATTCAGTTAAGTACACTGAAGAACACTGTCCTCTATTGAAAGGGTTTGAGTTGTTTGTTTGGTTGGTTATTGGTTTTGGTTTGGTTTGGTTTGGTTTGGTTTTTGCAAGCTCAATATATCCTACTGAACATTATTTAATCGTTTTGAGTTGTTCTTAGGTCTCCATTTTCTGTCTGTTTCCTAGGAAGGAAAACTGGAGGAGGTGAACACCATCTTGGGTGTTCATGACAACTACAAACCTGACCTCTACAATGATGATTCGTGGGTCGAATTCATTGAGCTAGATATCGATGATGCAGATGAAAAGAGTGAAGGGTCGGACACAGACAGACTTCTAAGCGATGCCCATGAAAAATCACTCAACATCCTGGGGGCAAAGGACGATGATTCTGGGCGCACCAGCTGTTATGACCCTGACATTTTGGACACTGATTTCCACACCAGTGACATGTGTGATGGTACCTCGGAGTTTGCTCAGCCACAGCAGTTAAAAGAGGAAGTCGATCTCTTGTGCCTTGACCAGAAGAATCTGAAGAACTCGTCTTCCGGTGCTTCCCTTGGCTCTCTGCACCCCTGCGTTACCCTAACGGCGGAAGACAAACCACAGCCACTTCTGAGCGGTGAAACTGAGTCAACCCACCAGCCTGCCTCTACACCGATAAGCAATCCTGCTTCACTGGCAAACATCGACTTTTATGCGCAAGTAAGCGACATTACACCAGCGGGCAGTGTAGTCCTTTCGCCAGGCCAAAAGATTAAGGCAGGGATAGCCCAGTGCAACTCGCAGCCACAGCCGGAAGTGGCTGCGCCCTGCCAGGAAAATCACAGCATGAACAGCGCCTACTTCTGTGAGTCAGATGCCAAAAAGTGCATCGCTGTAGCCCCTCACTCGGAGGTCACGTCATGTGTGAAGCCAAGCTTTAATCAGGAGGACATTTACATCACCACAGAGAGCCTTACCACTACTGCCCGGATGGAGACGGCAGAGCTTGCTCCGGATGCTGAGATGCCTGTCCCAGACTACACCACTGTCCACACCGTGCAGTCTCCACGGGGTCTTATACTCAACGCAACCGCTTTGCGTTTGCCTGACAAAAAGAAGTTCCTCTCCTCGTGTGGCTATGTGAGCACAGACCAACTGAACAAGATCATGCAGTAGCCTTTCCTATCTAAATAGCAAAGAAATGGCTGGGCATGAATGCCTAAACCAAAACCAGGTTTTAAATCTGTGCTGGGAGAGTGAGATGGTGTGTGTGGGTTCTAAATGTTGAAACATTATCATAAAGTGGAAAATCAAGAATACTTAATCAGATAGATACTCCCATTGAAATTATAAATACTTTAAAGAATCGTCTCTAATACTGCTTAGTGGCAGTGATTGTCTGTATTGTGGGTCTTAATTTTGTGATACTAAGCATTAAATAGTTATGTTTTTCATGTATGTAAATCATGCTTTTTGAAAAAGCAAAACAATCAGGTGGCTTTTGCAGTTCAGGAAATTGAATGCCGATTATAGCACAGGCTAATTTTTTTTTCTTTTTTAAATAACTGGGAACTAAAATCTAGGCGAGAAGGTAAGGCTAGTTTGGATAGGTAAAGCACTTATTTTGACAAAAAAAATTGATAAAGATATTTTTAATAATTTACACTTAAGCATGGCTATTTTATAATATACCACATACATATTGTAGTTCACAACGATCCATGCAAGGATGTTAGAAACTACAGGGTAGAGCGTAATGCTCTGGTCAATGAACCTAAAGAAAAACAAACAAGTTAGATTTTTTACAAAGCCCTTTTTATAACCCCCAAATTTTCTTAAATCTACAATGTCCAATAACCTGCATTATTGGAATGAATTCATTTTAAAGGTTTAAATGGATATTTTTTTAATTTATAAAACAAAATTTTTATACAGATCAACATATCGCACACCCAACAATGGCAGACAGGATAGTAACAAGCGGAACACTTTCCTCACCAAGTTTAAGTCCAAACCACAGGGCTCCACGCTGAGAAGCAGAAGTAACAGTGGTCCTCATCGGTCAGGATGTGGAAGAGCTACGGGAATATGTGGAGTGGGGTTTTGAGAGCCCAGGGGTTGGGAGAAGAATGCTCTCACACCTGTGCAGCATTGTCTCTTCGAACACAGCTTGGTTTTTACAGGACCCTAAGAATTAATTCGTACAAAAGGAAAGTCACCTGTTGAAACACAATGGATAAAGTCAACCAGGAAATAGAATAGAAAACTGAAGGCCTAGATCTCTGTTTCACAGCCAGACACATACTTCTAACTCATAGGGGGAAAAGGGGACAGAATAAATGAATTCCCCGTCACAAAGGACAACTCAGAATCAATTAAACAAGTAGCAGAAACTTTGTCATCAAACCTTTTATAAGGTGTATTTTAAATAGTAAGAAGGGATTTATCACTTCTTATTTACCCCCAGGAAGATTAGTCTCAGCCAAGGTAGAAAAATACCCGGTATAAAAATCACTCTTGGACTCCCTAATAACATAAACATAGTTCTTTTGGTTAGCCCCCCAAAAAGATGTGTGAGAGAAAGAGGACTCTCAGCCCACTGAAGAATACATCTCATTTTTAAGTATTTTTTAGAAGCTTGAAACTTTAAAGTTACCTTTAACTTTTAATGATATTTACCATTTTGCTCAGACCTTTGTGGGGAAACGGGCTTAATGTTTAGTGGTTTTAAATTCTCCTTCTTGCAAGAGAGACAGTGACAATCTAGCATTGGGTGTTTACGGTTCACTGTGTTACTTACTTGGTAATCAATTTTAATAGATTTTTCTGCTACCTTGCTGCTATGGTTTCTCCAATGGCTACATGATTTAGTTCACATGAAATATCATCAACTCAGAATCTATTCAGCTTAATGACGTGTGTTTTGATGAACTATCTTACCATTTCACCATAGGCTGACCATGTCTCTATAGCCAAAATTAGCTAAATACCTCAATCAGTCCCAGAATGTCAGTTTTGGTACTCTGCTGGCCACACAGCCATTATTCACAGTATGACTAGTTGTGTCCAGCAGTCTGTATTTAACTTCCTTATATGTCTGTGGATTTTCCCCTTCAAAGTTCAATAAATTTATTTTCTTGGATTTCTGATCGTGTGTTCCTGTTAACCCCAAAATGAAAGCACCCCAACCCAGACTCTGTTCTGAGACCCGCACAGTAAAGGAAATGGCAAAGTTAGCTTAAATAACAGCAGGTGGTGGATCAAAGGGAGCAGAGGGACAGGGGGTGACTAAGAGACTCCTTGTCTTGTATGGACTGTGTCCTCTCTTGAGGCTACGACTTTACGCGGACAGAGACCTACAGAGTCATGCTTTGAACACATCTTAACAGTCCAAGCTGATGTGAAGTCTGTGGGAAATGGAAAGAGGGAGAAGGTTGGCATTCTCTCTAAGATGCATTGCTAGCTTGACCTAGTAACTTCTCCTGGTCAAAATGATCTCTTACTGGTAAGTCACATGGGGATGGATTGCAAACTACAAAATCTAGAGATACACCATGCTTTAGACTTCAGTAGGACTCCTGTAGCCGAGCAGATGCCATGTGGGAGACAGCGGAGGTGATGTTTACAGAACTGTAAAAAGAGCTATTAATGCCACTGGAGTAAAAACTTTTAGGCCTGGGAACCCCTTCCCCAGCCTTGAGATTCTATCCCTCGCAAATGAGCTGCCACTTGGGGGAAGGAAAGGAAGTGAAATCCCCGCTGGGCAGCTGTACAACCAGCTGCTACATGAACTGTTGCCAATGTTGTGGTTCTGAAGTAGAGAGCTTGCTGCTACATCCTTCAGAATAGACGAGGACCAAGTGTGTTCTGTGGTTCTGTGACCATCTGATTGAACGGTCCTCCCCCGACCCAGATGTATTTGGAAACATTTGCTATTTCTTGAACAAAGTTTTTGGTTCCTAGCTCTACATTCTTGCTCCTGTCCCTTTCTCAGCAGGAAAATCTCCACATATCAAATGTCTATCAAAATCCTTCTTCAATCAAGGTTCAGTTCAAATGCCACCATGAAGAATCAATCCTCCGATTGTCTCCAGCCTTACTTAAGTGATCATCCTCTCCTCTGAGCCGTTTTTCATGGCGTTTATCATTCCTTGCCCTTTAGTTTGCTTGGAAGTCATTTAGGATAGGGTTACTTACATACATTTCCTGAAAGCACCTGATCCTAAAATGTTTTTAAATGAATAATTATAAAGCAAAACAAGTTTAGGAAACATTTTAAGTTATACTCCTCTCTGGGACGGCCATGGCACATTTTTAGATTTGTAAACATTAAAAAAATAAGTTTAACACATTATTTTCAAATTTACTTAAAGATGAAATATATCACATAGATTAGAGAAGGATGAAATTAGGTTCAGATATTTTACCATGTACAAAAATCAATTTGAAATGGACAAAAGATCTAAAGGGAGAGAATGGAGCAAGAAGGGTTAAATTTGGGTGAGGGACTGGAGGGTATGGTAGAGAATGAAATGTCGGGAGGGATTACACTAAAGACCTTTAAAAAAAGACAATTGAAAACCTACATCTGTAGAAGCTTCCTAAATACATATTCCTACATGTTATATATGTATACATATATAATATACATATATGAAAATGAACTAAAATAAACTTACCCTGTTTCAAGACAGCAATGCCCCTCGTAGACGCTACTGAAAGGCCTAGTGACAGGAAGAAATTACTTTTTTGGAGTTGTTGGCCACTGAGATCTCATAGACCTCCAAATTTCACAGGCCATTGCCATTGCTTTTGGTTACACTCCAGAACTTGATGGTAAGACTCAGTTGCTGAAGCTACCACAAACTTGAATCATGAACATGGCAAACTCAAGGTGGTATGGACTTCTAAGCATTGCATGTACGGGTGCACAGACATACATGCAGGAAAAACACCCATGCACTTAAAATACAAATAAATAAATCTTTTTTCAAAGTTTCTGCATCACAGTAAAATATTTTCAAGGTTTTTCCCGAGCAGCAATTCTCAACAGTGAGCTTAACATCCTCAATAAGCCATGTGATGAGCACATGTGCTGTCTAGGGTTTATTATTCCATTCATAAAGTAAGAGCACTTCAAATTTAGTATGATTCTGAAAGGTTCTTCATAATAGTAAATGTATACTGTCATAGAATTAAAGCAACCAGCCTCAATCCCTCTAACAAAACATCTGCGTTGCCCTTTGACACTGTGAAGGTGGGCACTGATTTATGCTCAGTAGTTATGACAGGTGACATCTCTCAAAATAAAGCAGTCTTGTGTACATTTAATATTTGTTCCTTAATGTAACTACCTTCATCAGTTATCTGGGGGCTTCTGGATGACTTGCTCCAGTTTCTGTGCCCACACTTGCTGCTTCTCTTGTACACTCGTTATGAAGATGACTCCTTCTCTTCAAACCTCACCAAGACCCTCTGCTGGGCTTCCTGTTCTGCTTCCGTAGCCTCCTCACCTCCCTCAGCCTTCAAAGGCTCAAAGAGACTCAGGCTTCCTCTCAGCACTCGACTTCGCCCCAAGAGAACATTGTGGCCACTTTGATCTTCTGTGCATAGTGTTCCTGCTTTTTCTGAAACAAAAGTACTACTATTCCACCTTGTCGGCCACATGGAGCTTTTATAAAGTGCTGTCTGTTCACTACTGAGACCTCAGTGTCTTCCCACTACTGCCCACCTCCAGGGCAGCTGCCCCTCCCCTTCTCCAACTCTACTTCACAGGGCACTGCAAATCAATGCCAACAATCCCTTCACTTTCACAGCTTGGGCAAACATCTGATACCAAATAATTAGCTTTTAGCCTATCTTATCTTTTAACATCCCTTTCTCACTAAGTGACATCACTTCTGGTTTTGATATAAAGTGAAATATAAACACTTACTTTTTATACTTAGACTTTTAGACACCACTGAAGAATGATTAATTGGCCTCAAGTTTTTGCTCCTCAGCCTTTTGAATAAGACCAATTTATAGTCATTGGCACAACTTTAGTATCATTGTTTCTTAGGGAATAAGGTGACCTGAGGAAAGGGAGAGGAGGGGAGGAATGTCAGTCGGTGACGCAGTTAGCACACAAAACATTCTTCAGTTAAGTTTACCATTTAATATGGGCCTTGCATATAGCATCCACAGGCAATTGCAATAGTAATATCAAACATGACTGATCGCAAACCATCATGACAGGTAGAATAGTAATAAAAAGTTTGAAGTAGGAAAATCACCAAGATATGGTACGGAGAGACACAGGAAGGGAACGCACACTGTTGAAAAACTGAAATAGGTTTGTCTAAGACTGGGTGCTATAAACTTCCAATTCATAAAGCATGCAATAAAGACAAGAGCCATAAACTAGGTCTGTCTGCAGTGGCGAAACATCCACTGTTATGCTCATCTTTAACACTTTAGAAAAGCTGTTCTAAAAAGAATAACACTCCTGGCACAAAGGAAAATGATAAATTCCAAAGGGATATAAATTTGAATGGAACGTTTTTATGTGCTCTCATTAAACTTTTATCCTGCAAAACTTCCTTTTAAAAAAGCAAAACAGCTGTGTGATTAAGGTAACCCAAGAGTCTCCTCATTTCAGCCCAGGTGGATTACTGATAATCTGAGGGATGACATCTTTTTAATAAGCTCCTGCCCTTATCCGGGACTTCTGACTTTTTCTGAAGTCTGAAGCTTACAATACTGGGAAATGTTTATGTTGCCCTTCATGGGAGGAACATATTCGCTGTGGGACTGCAGGACAATGCTAATATGTTACTGCCCAAACAGAAATAATTCACACTTCACTCCTGCCTGCCAAGTTAAAAAAAAAAATCACCAGATAGAACTTCAGATGTAATAGATTTTTTTCATTACAGCCCCAAGAAGCTATCTTTAAAGGAACACACAGAAAGCAATTTTCTATTGATGTTTTTAATAATGTCTATGTGATTGTTCTGTGGGCATTAAGAAATGTCAGCAGCGTTTGATAAAGGAATGAAACTCCCTATCAGGAAATTGTTTTCAATTTGTCTTTCCCAGTGGAGCGATATGCAAATATATGAAGAAGGAAGATGCTTGCTGTTCTTGTTCATATGGCAGCACACAGCCAAACTAGCAGACCATGCCAATTTCATAAAGTGCCTTCTCCTATATTATTTCACCTAAAAGAACAAATCAGTTGTAAGCAAGTCAAACACTAATTATTAATACTTTATGGATGAAAACAAAACAGTGTTCAGAAAATGCAAATTATTTACCTAGTTAATCAACTAAGTGACTGGATCATAGCAAAGACCCAGCACCTTCAACTGGTTAAAGGTTAAGAAACAAGGCAAACTAAGTATGACTTGATAGAGGAAATGCTTCTAAAATGGTTCACAATGCTAAGAAAATTAAAATCAATTGCTTGGAATTTAAAGACATTTCCAGTGCACATGCACATAACAGACACATGTATACATAATTCAAAACTTCAAAAAAAAATAAGAACAAATCACACCCAAATCCAGTAGGTGGAAAAAAAGAATAAAAATCAGAACAGAAATAAATGAAATAGAAGCAAAGAAAACAAGACAAAGAATCAATGACTGTAAGAGCTGGCTCCTAGGCCAGGCGGTGGTGGCGCATGCCTTTAATCCCAGCACTCGGGAGGCAGAGGCAGGTGGATCTCTGTGAGTTCGAGGCCAGCCTGGTCTACAAGAGCTAGTGCCAGGACAGGCTCCAAAGCTACAGAGAAACCCTGTTTAGGAAAAAAAAAAGAGCTGGCTCCTTGAGAAGTTAAGCAAGATCAATAGACCTTTAGCCCCATTAACCAAAAGAAAGAAAGAAAAGACCAAAAATAACCAGAATCACACATGAACTGAGAAACATTACAATAGGCACTAAAGAAATTCAGAATATTATAAAGACCTACACGCCATTAAATTAGAAAAATCTAAAAAGAAATGGACACACCTCTAGATTGATATGAACCATCAAATTTAAACCAAGAAGTGGTCAACAGATTAAACAAGCCCTTAAGAAAAGAGAAAGCTGAGAGAGTAATAAAGTCTTCTGACAAAAAAAAAAAAGCCCACCCCAGATGGATTTATAGCAAAATTCTCTCAAGCTTTCAAAACAGATCTAAAGCAGAGCTTTTTAAATTATTTGGGAAAAAAAGAGAAAGAAACAGATGGAGCACTTCCAAAACTTCTCTGGTGAAGCCAGTATTTCTCTACTACCCAAGCCAGGTAAAGAGACAACCAAAGAAAGAAAACTGCAGGTCAATATCCTTGGTAAAGATTCCCAATAGCCATTTATTTTTAATATTCCTATGTGTTGGTGCTAATATTAAGGAAGTCTTAGCTGAGCAACAGTGAGGACCACATTTCTCCACTTGGATCCAATACTTACACTCTGCCATTAACACCTTTCAAATAATGAAATATGAATAATCCCATAACCATTTATAAGTCTCTGCTTGACAAAATTTTAATCCTATAGGAAAATTAAATTAATGAAAGTAAATCTTGTATTTCTCATTCAAAAAAAAGTTGCAGCTGATACATTTTCAACTACTATGGAACAATATAATATTGGAAATTATAATATTTTGAATACTTGAAGCAAGAAAGCCAATCATCTTTTAAGTGCAAAATTTCGCTTAATTAGTACAACAATGTTAATGGGTAGAAACTTTATTAATCATACTATACAGATAAAAAACTGAGAAATACACCTAAAGTGTTCAGCTAGAACCTACGTAAGAGTACATGTCTTAGATCCGTAAGCCAGTAAAACAAACACAAAATGAGAAACTGTATCTGTTAACTGAATCTGGTACTTGGAAAGACCTATAAATCACAGGAATGAATATGGGTTATTATTTATTTAATCCCGCTGACTGATATAAACCAAGTATAACTGTGGCTTATTCATGACTTATCCAATGAATCTGGCAGTCGCTGAATGTTGATCCATGGTCTAAGAAACACATTTAAGCACCTAGGAGGCAGTAAATGATTGAAGGAACCTATAATGGCCCAGTGGTAGGGGCTCCAGGAGAGGGCACAGGCTGTCCAGGAGAACGGCGGACCCATAGTTGAGGGAACCTGTTTCTCACCCGGAAGAGGACAGCAATCTAGAACGGACTGGACGGACCTCGGGTGCCCAGAGCACCTGGGTGGAGACTGGAATGTGCGCCTTGGCAGGTACGTTCCAAGGTCTTCCTGGGAGTTTCGAACTTCAGTTTCCATAGGTTCTTTTCCTTACACCTCTTCCAAGCGTCCTGGATTCCTAGTGTCTTGTCCCATCCGTTTCTCTCACACCCCTGGCCCTCGCCCGCACCCCTGCGTGTCTGTTGGGCCCCGAGGACACTTGGTGGGCCTGAGTCACAGGCTCTGAGAGAGAGTTCTTGGAGAGTTCAGAACTAAAAAGAAGCGACCCTGAGCCCCGCTCCTGGCACCTGCAAGTACTGGCCAGGGCTGAGGAGATGACAAGAGTTGAAGCCAAAGAAGGAAATGGAACTATTGGCTAGCCTGTGGCCTTGAAAGTCTTGAATCATTCTGCTCAGTAGAGAAGTCTCAGGCACTGAATCTCTGAATCACAAGCTTCCACTGGGCAAGACCACTTCTGTTGAAAGAATCTGGACCTAGGAAATTGAGGGGAGAGGGCAATTAAGAAATCTAGAAGTGACTGGGCAGTAGTGGCACATACCTTTAATCCCTGCACTCAGGAGGCAGAGACAGGTGGATCTCTGAGTTTGAGAACAACCTGGTCTACTAGAGAGTTCCCGGACAGCCAAGGCTACACAGGGAAACCCTGACTCGGAAAACATCTAGAAATGGATGTGACAGAAGCAGGAAATAGTAATTAGAATATTAATGTTATGTTTTTGTTTGTCCCGTGATGGGGACTTCTACCCAGTACTTCGCTGCCTGCCTCCCACCGCGCGCGCGCACAAACACACACACAGGCTTGCTTGTCAAGCAAATGCACTTCCATTGATCAACATCTTCAGTCATAATTACAAGTTATATATGGTATATGAAGGAAAAAGTGGAGATAACCTAGGCTCAAATTAAAATGCATTTAGTTCAGTAATCTAGTTCTGAGGCAGAATAAGTTTTTAAAAATTATTTGAAACATTAGGGACTAAAGAAAAATAAAATTAGAGGTTTTTAAATCCTTCAAATTATCCTCTAGTTTAAGTAACAATATCAGCTAGTGATGTTTTTAACTTTATTCAACAAATAACTACTTATCATAGAGGGGTCTACTATAATTATTTTTTTTACCATAAGAATCAAGTTTTACTAAGGAAAATTTTGTTTCGTTTTGATTTTTTCGAGACAGGGTTTCTCTGTGTAGCTTTGGTGCCTGTTCTGGAACTTGCTCTGTAGCCCAGGCTGGCCTCGAACTCACATAGATCTGCCTGTATGTGCCTCCCGAGTGCTGGGATTAAAGGCATGCACCACCATTGCCCGGCTAGAATTTTAAATATAATTTTACTTGTGATTCAGAATTGATAATATTTCACTAAACTGAAAATACATAACCAAAATTCAGATTTCAAAACCATTAAAGCTGCTACTATCAAGTAATAAAAAAGAAGAAACTGCAATTTCTTGATGGAGTGATGTCAGGCAACTCCCAGTTTAACAACAATATGACCACCAAAAAGGTATTTTGAGTAACTGCTTCAGGAATTTTATTTACTGTTTACTTTTGACTAGTTCACGTCCAATATATCGGCTTGTAGTCCTTCCCCAAATCTAGAATGCCTGAGCTTCAGATTTGCATTTCACCACCGCTTTCACTTGTGAAAAGTCCAGCGACAAGTATTTCATACTTTGACACTGTATTAGTCTTGATTCTGTTAAGACACCTTCCCACTCCAACATATAAAATGCTGGCTGTATTCACTTTCTCCATCCTGTGTGGATGAGTTCACCTGTGGGATTCTGAAGCACGTTTTGTGATTGGTTCCACGGGGTTAAAACTGAAAAACTTTTGCTTATTTCAGTTCTTAGCTGTTACTAAAAATTAATCATATCCCAAAAAACAGGAAAAAATGGAAAAGCATAGAAATACAGAAACATTTGTGTGAGTACATTATTTTCTATGTATCATTTATTTAATAAACATGCTGCCAGACAAAATATGAAACATACGCAAGCTAACAAGGTATCTGTGGCATAGCATTTAAAAAGTGTGTTTAGCATATCAAGTGAGAATGCTTACCTTTAAAGTCACACCTCAGATTGGATAATAGATTGGATTTAAGTCCAGCCAGGCTGATATGCAGAGAGGTGAGTGTTAGGCAGTGGCATTAGTAGATTTTATTAAATATTGGAAGCAAGTAATTTCTCTACATGTATACATAACCCTACAAATTTTAGGTGTGTTTAGAGAAAAATTGGCAGAGGTGGGTGTGGTAAAGAGTAGAGAAAACAATGCATTTGACTTCTGCTAATACTGAGTATAACAAAAGTCCTCCAAGTAAAATGGAGCTCAGAGGATAATTAGTGTTTGAACTACAACCAATGCTGCAATACTCTGGGTCTTCCTTAGTATTGTCTACTTTGTTATTTCAGGCATGGCTCAAAGCAATGAAGAAAGTATGAAAAAGATTAGCAATGTGAATCTTGACAAACTGATAGAGGACTTCTCACAGATAGAAAAGGTATGTAAAGACACATAGCAAGTGGCCACAGAGAAACAAAGATTTTTGTCAGGGAGAGGAACTAGGAAGAAAGGAAATTCATTTTTTAAAAAAGTGACCCAGGTCTGGAGTTACTGCTCAGTAGTTAGGGACACTGGCTGCTCTTAAGGGTGAGAGTTCAGTTCCCAACACCCTCTCGGCAGCTCACAACTGTCTGTAACTTCAATTCCAGAAGATACACCATCCCCCTGTGGCATTTACAGGGACTATACATTCACGGTGCACTTAGATGCAGGCAAAACACTCACGACATAAAATAAAAATAAGCAAAGGCTTTAATTTTAAAAACATAAGACAGTGTCTGCATTTGTTTCTATGAGCAGCTATTTGCTTACTGGGAGACCCAAATTTTAAGTTACATTTTTCATTGTTTGACTATTTTTGTAGGCTATATTTCTTTGTAAGAACTAATAAGCTTGGTGTAGTTTAGTCTTCAGACATGAATTTTAGCTATGTTAGCTAAATAATAAAAGTGTGGCCAGGCATGGTGGCACACATAATTAATTCACATACTCTGGAGGCAGAGGCAGGTGAACCTCAGTTCAAGGACGGCCTGATCTACAAAGCAAGTTCCATGACAGGCAGGGCAACACAAGGAAACCATGTCTCAAGAGGAAAAAAGTGTGAAGGCTAAGAATTCGTGGGAATGCTGATTTATTGTCTCCAAATCTCAAAGAATACTATGCCAGAAATTTGAGAACACCAATAAACTTACTTTTTTCCACTGTATGATATTATAGTAAAATGTATCATTGTTGAACAAACATACATTTTAATTTTTAAAATGAACCAGATTTGAGTAGCAAAAGTGTGTTTTGCTAAATCTTTTCTTATATTTTAAACTTTAATGTTTTATATATTCTTTGGCAATATCATACATGTTTACAATATTTCTTAATCATATTCAACCCAAACCCCCCTCACATACCATGGAACACCCCCCAGGACTTCCCCTTCCCACCATCTCATCATCAGCATCCTTCTTTCTCCTCCTCCTCCTTTAATAGCTCACTAAGTCTGGTTAGTATTTCCTGCATGCATAGGGATGTGACACACCCGACCATCAGTGAGGAGGAGCTCCTCAGCTAGAAGGAGAGCCTCATAGGTCCGTTTCCACTCCCACTGGAATGTTGACTGCCTTGATCTTGTACAGACCGTGGCTGCTATGAGTCATGAGTACAACAGCCATGTCCTGTCCCTGTCCAGAGAACAGGGTTTTACAACTCTCTTCCTCATCCTCTGGCTCTTACATTCTTTCTGCTTTCTCTTCCATAATGCCCTTTCTCTTTTCATCTTATTTGTACCAATATATAAAAATGTTCCTAGCACAAGGAAACAAACAGTTGATGTATTTTTGCTAAAGTTAAGAGAATGCCAGAATGCCCACAAACTCTAAAATAGTTTTAATGAAAGTAAAATAGGTTCATGTTTCAGTCTTACCATGATGATTAATTATAATATAGAACATACATGTGTTTAACTTTTCTCCTCTCCTATCTCTTTTCCTTCTCATAGCCTAAAATTTAGTCCAGAAATTAATATAGCAACAGGGAAAAGAAATAAGTACTCTTGTGAAAAAGGAATCAGTGTCATATGTTTGGACATAAATTAGAAATACATTATCATATTCTCAAGTGTCTTAAAAAGAAATAATTGTTCATTTCTTAATTTGATATAGTATTCTGACATTTAGAATTTTACCTCCTAGAGAAATACATAAATGGTAATGCAGATGAAGTAATACAGCGTGAGCTGCTGAAGATAATATGGGGAAGTGAATAGAGGTGCAGAAGCACAAGATCAATGATGAATTGATGTACTTGAAGAGTACAAGGAAGCTTATTGTACTCTTAACAAAGACACCAAAGAGACATATTCAGAATGCTTCTTTATTGTCTATAATAGAAAAATTATAAACAACAAAATTTTCCCTAATAGCAGCTTCAAAAGTACGACTCAGAATAGCTGTTAAAAGAATGCAGTAGATTTGTGCTTGTGATATTGTCTCCCAGATAATAGTGCTAAGTGGAACAGCTAAGTGCAGAACAGAATAAATAGTGTACTTATGTCATCATAAAGTCGTCTGGAAAGAAAAGTTTTAAGACAAAACATCACTTGTCATCTCCAGGCTAGTCTTAAACTCCTGGGCTCAGGACATCCTCCTGCATCAGTCTCCAGAGAGGCTGACTGTAGGCATCTACCATTATGCTTGGTAGATGCCTTTGATTAACATGTAATTAAAGGTTAAATAATTGAAAGAAAAGTGCTCAGACTAGGTCATATTTTCCTCTTGTTTAGAACAGGCCCATTTAATATTTTGCTATGCCCCTTTCTATGAGTGTGTGTGTGTGTGTGTGTGTGTGTGTGTGTGTGTGTGTGTATAAGTGTAAGGGAGCCTCATGAATGTTAACATAGCACTTTATCACTGGCCTGCATCGCCAACCCTACCATGTTATTTTTAAAATAGAAAATAGATCAGGAAGTCATAATTATAGTGAGGGTGCTCACTACAGCGACTGCCATGGTGCCCTGCAAGTGTAACCTACTTTAAGTGCACGTAGAACTTTTCAGACCCTTGTCTGATTGCACTCTTCTTAGCATAGTTTTAAGTACATGAGAACCTAGAATAAAGGAAGTCTGCTACCAGAGGCTATGCTTGTAAAAAAGGGAATATTGAAGGCTCAGTACAGTAGTTTGTTTAAAATTATATCCCATGTTCAGATGTTAAGTGGGTTTTGTTCTTATTTGTCTTCATATTTGTCTTTTTATTTGTCTTAGCAAAAGAGTCAAAATAATGCCATTTATTTTGTGTTAACATGCTCCCAATTTCTTCTGCAGAAGATGATAGAAACCACTGGAAAGAATAACCGTTTGGATATTCAGCTGGAGAAGAGTAATAGTTTATTAAAGATAATGCAAACAAAAGAGGCCACGATAAAAGAAGGTCAGTCCTCCACTGCCTATGGAAATAGTAGTCTAATGAGGGTACTCACTACAGGGACTGACCGTATGCCCTGTGTGTGTCACCCACCTTAAGTGCATATAGTACTTTTCAGACCGTTGTCTCATTGTACTTTTTTAGTATACCTCCAAAATATGAGAGAAACCTAGGATGAAGAAAGTTAAGTCTTCTGCCAGACACTACCCATGTAACAAATGGCGAATTGAAGGTTCAGTACAAGTCTATAAAACCATGTGGGGCAAAACTTGATTTCCTAGTAAGTAAATGTAAGATGGATCACCAGTTTTAAGAGTTTAAAAGGAAGCTATGCGCTGACAAGATGGCTCAATGGGCAAAGGCACCTGTGGACAAGTCTAGACTTAGTTTGATCCACATAGGATAAAGAACACCAGCTCTTCCAAAAACAAAAAAAAGCCGGGCGGTGGTGGCGCGCGCCTTTAATCCCAGCACTCGGGAGGCAGAGGCAGGCGGATCTCTGTGAGTTCAAGGCCAGCCTGGTCTACAAGAGCTAGTTCCAGGACAGGCTCCAAACACTACAGAGAAACCCTGTCTCGAAAAAAATCCAAAAAAAAAGAACACCAGCTCCCCCAAAATTGTCCTCTGACTTAACATGTCACACTTACTTGCAAACATGCATATGCACAGACACACAAAAAAAGTGGTAAATGTTAAAACATTTTTTAAATGAAACTATGTGCTTGTATTTTCCTTTTGGGTTTTTTATTTTTTATTGCTTCTTTTATTTTTTGAGATTATAATAATATCATTTCCCTCTTCCCTTTCCTTCCTCCATACCCTCCCATATCCCTCCTTGCTTTCTTTCAAATGCATGACCTCTTTGTTTTATTAATGTTGTTACATGAATATACATATATATCCCCAAATATAACCTGCTCAGTCTGTATAATGTTATTTGTATGTATGTTTTCAGAGCTGACCATTGAGCACATTTATTTTCTTCCTGTGTCATATTGAGAAGCCCTAAATAGCAATGATCCAGTACCAAGATCTTGTCTTCAAATACCTTCTCTAATAAAAAAAAAACTGGGTGAAGGTTAGGATTAAATTTGTACTGTAAGACTGAAGTATCTTGTAGTGTCAGAAGAAAGACAATACTCAAACAGAAAAAATAGCCAGGTGTGGTGTTACATTACAGGATTCCAGCACTCGAGGAGCTAAAGGAGGAGGATTATGAGTTCACTTCAACTTGGGACAGAGAGAGAGAGAGAGAGAGAGAGAGAGAGAGAGAGAGAGAGAGAGAGAGAGAGAGAGAGACAGAGGGCCTTTCTCATTATAAAACATGTTTTTTAAAAAGTGAAAGAGAAGAAAAAAACCATAGTGATAGAATTTGTCAAAAACAACTCAGAAACCAACTGAAAGACCAAATCTGAAATAATTTCAGCAAGAAAAAGAACAGTATTGAATTATACCCATAATGCAAAGCAAATAACCTTAATCAACTTTTATAAATAAATAATAAAGGAAAAGAGATCTCCCATGTGGCAGAATCCTAAATGACTTCCATAAATAATTTGTTCTAGATAGGTGGAGCTTGACTCCACTGGGTAAGCGTCAGCCGAGTAGAGTCATTTCCTTTACTGTAGGGAAGCACACAGTATAACAAGATGGAGTGTGTAAATTACATGGTACTAAACCTTGACACTGGGCAAATGCTACCTCTGCCACATGGTCAGTGACATCAGAAACAATGTCTTGTTAACTGTCTGTACCTTTGATATGATGAAAATGATGCTTTAGTTTTGTAAACTTCCTCCCCATTCCACAACCCCAGTCTAATCATGAGGTAAACATCAGCAGCTTCCCACAGAAGGACATGACAAGAAGGGTTGTCAAGGTCATCAAAACCAAAAAAACAGAATGGCAGAACCCAGAAGCCTAAGACGACATGGCAAATAATAAGTATAAAATGGTATGGTGGAAGACCATAGGGCAAGCAAAAGAAGTTAATATATGGAAATGTGAATAAAGCATGAATTTTAGTTAATAACATCAATATTGATTCATAATTACAGCAGATATACCATACCAATATAGAGTATTGATAATAGGGGTAACTGGCCATATATAATATATATATATTTATCCTATTGTATATTAATGATTATATATAATCAAAAATTTTATATCAGAAATAAGTTATATATATAAATATTTTCAATTTTTCTTTACATCTAAAATTTTAGCAAATGTCAGAAAGATAAAACTACAAAAAACTTTAAAAGTACATGTATTTATTATGGAAAAGCTTTTTCAAAGTGTATGACACTGTGTGTCAAAATCATAACAGAAATTATTTTATTTTGAATTTGTTAATTGGCAGACATTTTGGAAAGTTTAAAATATATAGAGAAAAATGAATGAAAGTATAAAAAATTCCCATATATTGTTCGGTTCTTCAGTTTTCTTATCATCAACACCTTGTTTTGTTACAGCTCCTGGGGCAATACTGAGTTGAGAGATATTTAGTTAAAATCCAAAGTTTACTTAGTGCTCACTTCTTATGTTATTCATTCTATGGATTTTGATAAATGTGTAATGACATTGTCATATTATTTATCATTACAGTATCAAATCAGATACTAGTTTCACTGCCCTAAAAGACTCCCAGTGCTCTGCTTATACATCCTCCCTTCCCTTGATCCCTCTGGATGTCTGATCTTCACTGATTTTACTGTGTATAGGTCTTCGTTTCCCAAATCATCATATAGTTGGAATCATATAATATGCAGCTTTTTCAGACAGACTTCTATGACTTTGCATTTAAAATTGCTTCATGTTTCTGTGCTCAATAAAAAAACTTATTTTTATTGAATTTTGTGGCAGAACCATGGTTTATTCATTCGCCTATTAAAAGACTCATTGTTCTCATCCAAATTTTAGCTGTTATGAATATGACTGCTGAGGTCATCTCTGTGCAGGTTTTTGCATAGCTTCTTGACTAAATACCAAAGAATGTCAATCTTGGACACTTTGTAAGAGTGATCAAGAGGGCAGTAATATTAGTGTTGAAGACTAAGTACTGGTAGACTCTTTTTTTATAGGCTTAAGTTAACTATCTCTCTTTTACTGTAACAATCACTTGGGGAAAATCAACCTAAAAAGAAGAAAGATCATTTAGGGCTTACCGCTTTGGAGTGTCCAGTCCCTGACCGTGTGACACGGCTACTCTGGGCTGGTGCAGCACGTGATGGCATGACACACAGCAGAAAGGACCCATAAGCCTTATGCCTGAATGTGAGGCCCAGGAAGAGAGCTGGGTCCCACAGTTCCCTTTGAAGGAATACATCAGTGACCTAACTTCTTGCTAGATTCTGGCTCAAGGTTCTACCACCTCCTAGTGGCTCCATGAGCCAAACCTTTATTTAGCACATGAGTCTTTGGGAGAAATTTCAGATCCAAGCTGTAAGTTATGTTTTAATTGTATTTAATATTTCAAACTATTCTGTGAAGATTTACTAGTACACAAATTGATAATTAATACTAGATCCTAAATTTGCACTAAAATCATTAAATTATTAAGAAATAGCTTAATAATCAAGAAAATTTTAATAAAACAGCATAATAAATTCTGAGGGAAAGAATAATTTAGATTAAAGTTTACAAAGACAATGAAAAGCTTTTATCTAAATCATTGAATGGCATTCTAGTTGATGAAGAATTCCTTGGCTAGCTAATTTCTAACATGTAAAAATATGGTGAGCCTGCCATCTTGTGTTCAAATTTTAAAAATACTTTAAAAACCTCCAGTATGCACAGAGTAGCAAGATCATTTTCATTTGCTGATTACTAAAGGAACTTCAGCTACCTTATTTTACTAATTGCTGGATCCTTACAATAAATGATGAAGTAATGACCGAGCACACCTCTCTTATCCTATCACCTAGCACAGTAGCATGTGTGAAGCAAGTTATCAGCTAACGCCTGTCTGGGAAATGTAATTAACCATCATTCCGTTACTGGGAAATTGCAACATGGAGAAAGGAGAATGTGATGGAGAGCTTTGTGTGAGTGGGTGGCAAGGACAGGAAGAACAGGAAAGGTGACAGGCCACAAATGGGGAACCTGTTACTGGTCATGAGGCTTTGAGCTTTGGCAAAATACTTTTCATCATCATGACTGAAGAAAGTATTTTGCATTATGTATGAAGCCACTGGCACTCAGGTTGCTTTGTAACAGTGTTTAGGGGTTTTAATGATTTCATAGCTGTCTTGCCCAGGACTTAGTTTTGAGTACCAAGAGAAGGAGCTTATTGCTCAGCAGTAACAAAACTCTCCTCTTACACCATCTCACTAGCTGTGGCCCTCCACCTTTGAACAAACTTAATGTGACTTGACTGTATTTTTTAAGAATGTGCTTTCCTGGAAGAGTTGCATGGAAACACTTTTGGTGATTCCTTGACATGTCCAGGTGTGGAGCACTTTCAGGGAAGACATTGTTAAGGCCCAGGGGGACGGTCTCTACTGTACTGTGCCTTAGAAAATTATTGCTAAGTGTTGGGATTTGTTTCACATAAAAGGTGAATTAAAATACTTACTGTATGTGTTGGCTAGTTTTCTGTCAACTTGACAAAAGCTAGAGTCATCAGAGAAGAGGGAGCTTGCAGAAAGGTGGTGGTTCATGCTTTTAATCTCAGCACTTGGGAGGCAGAGTCAGGTAGATTTCTGAATTTAGAGCAAGCCTGGTCTACAGAGCAAGTTCCAGAACTTCCAGGGCTACACAGAGAAACCCTGTCCCAAGGAAAAAAATAGAGAAATGGGTGGGGAAAGAAAGGAGGGAGAGAGAAGTGCAGGTTATGGGGAAGTGAGGAGGGAGTCTCATTTGAGAAAATACTTCTAGAAGATTAGGCTATAGGAAAGCCTGTAGGGCATTTTCTTAATTAGTGATTTATGGGGGAGGCCCCTGCCCACTATGGGTAGAGGTGCCCTTGGGTGGTCCTGGGTTCTATAAGAAAACAGGCTGAGAAAGTCATGGGGAGAAACCAGTAAGCAGCACTCCTCCCTGGACTCTGCATCAGCTCCTGCCTCCAGGTTTCATCACAGCAATAGTCACCTAAGACAGAAATTGGTACCAGGGTAGCTCTTGCCTCCAGGTTTCATCACAGGAATAATAGCCCTAACAGAGACACCGTATATTGTAATGTACCTTGAGATGTCTGGTTGCTTTATTAAGATCACATAATTTTCAGTTAAATATTATTTTATTTCAATTCTTTAATCAAGAAGATTCCAAGATGATTTTCAAATAAATATATCTTCTATGTTTTAGAATGTGCTACTCTTCATACTATGATAAAAGGGCTACAAGAGACTATTCAGTATCAACACAATTTGAAAGGTAAGTTGGGGAAATCGTTCTTAAAATCATGGTTTGGGGGGAGGATAGTTAATTCAATAAATTGCTTACATGAGTACAATCCATAGAAAGTGTATTTAAAAGAGGAAAGGGAGCGAAGGAGGGAGGGAAGAGTGAGCAAAAGAAAGTCAGGTATGGTGGTATCTGCCTATAAACACAGCATGGTAAAAGGCAGAGACAGGTGAAGCCCTATAGCTCATTCAGGGGCCACCTAGACTGACCTACTTGGCAAACTCCAGACCACTGAGAGACTCTATCTCAAAACACAAGGTGTGTTGGTATTGCTGATAGAATGTAATGTAGCCATTATCACAAATTAGTGATTACTCAGAAAAATTAAACCTAGAATTACCATTCGGTTCAGAAATTTCACTCTGAGGAATTTACAAAAAAAATAAAAATGAGATACATAAAATTTTGTATGCTAATATTCATAGCAACTTTAATCACAAAGGCCAAAAGGTGGAAATAGCCTCCTTGTAGATTGGATATAAAATGTGTCCATGTGTTAGAAACTTTGTCTTCAGCCCATAGGAGAAAGAACACTGGGGGAGAACCTTTGCCTCTTTTTTCTCTATCACAAACTAGCCACATACAGTGAACAGCTTTGACCTGCCCTGCACTTTCACTGTGTGCTACCACAGGCTCAAATCAATGGGTAGAGTCATGAATAGAAACTCACAGAACTGTAAGCAAAATAAACCTTTTCCTTTTTGTAAATGTCCATCAAAATAACAGAGCTGAATAATGCCAGTGTTCATCTACAGATGGGTAAAC
The DNA here is from genome assembly GCF_037038515.1 of Microtus pennsylvanicus. Taxonomy (NCBI): domain Eukaryota; kingdom Metazoa; phylum Chordata; class Mammalia; order Rodentia; family Cricetidae; genus Microtus; species Microtus pennsylvanicus. The sequence continues at coordinate 32,557,538 of NC_134584.1, forward strand.
AAGTGAGGTATATGCAAAGGGCAAAATGTTAGGAATCCTTAAGATGGAGTGAAATTTGGATACATGCTACAACATAAACTTGAAAACATTGTGCTAGGTGAAATATGCTAGACAAGTACAGAGTCTCAGAGGCTATCTAGTTCCGCTTTTGCCCGGTACCTAGAATAGTAAAATTCATAGAGATGGAAATAACAAGTTACCAAGGGCTGGAGGACAGAATAGGAGAGATTAGTGTCTCATAGACACAGCATATACACTATGGGAAGATAATAAATTCCAGAGATGGAAGTCAAGATGGTTACTCACATTATACTTAATACCTCTGAACTCTGCGCCTAGAATAGCTGAAGCAGTAAGTGTTGTTGAATATATTTCATCACGATAAAATGGTGCCTAGACTTTTAAAGCATAGGAAACTCAATCATAAAATAAATCCCATTAAAAACAACAAGAAAAAGCCCATTATAATTTAGCACAGACTGGTCCAGAATTTGCAGTAGTCCTTCTACCTTAGTCTCCCAAGAGCTAGAATTACAAGGGCAAGCCATCACACTGGCCTCTGAAATTGTTTCCCTCCTCTGCTACACTCTTCTCTGTGTCTAGAATGCAGTTCTCAAAGGCAGAACAAGCCTAACCTCTTATATCTCAGTTCAGGTTGGCTGCTTCTTCCCCAAGCCCTTATTCAATGTCAAGATGACCCAGGCTTGCCCCACCACATGTTCTCACAGAATTTCAAGCACAGTGCCACTATAGAAAGTTTATCTAATAAAGCTATTGCATCTACCACACAACTAGACTGTAAGTTCAGTGAAAAGCAAGAAATTTCTTAATGTTCCTGCATTCCCAGTGTCTAGCATACTTCCAGAGCACATGCATGATCAGAAATGTAAATGTTACAGATAATTAATTTTAAGTCTATTTAGTAATATGTTCCTTGATTATTTATATACAGATGAAAATGAACAACTAAAAAGAAATGTTGATTTTATGAAAGAAAAGTTAAAATCTCATGAGCAGGTGAGCTTATAATCTATTGTATTCAGTTAGACCCTTGAAAAGCATTTGTTCACTCAAAGAAGAAGCAAGTTGAGTTTTTTAATATTTTTTATTGTTTTTATTGAGCTCTATATTTTTTTCTGCTCCTCTCCCATTCTCTCCCCTCCCCTTCAAAGCTCTCCCATGGTTCCCATGCTCCCAATTTACTCAAGAGATTTTGTCTTTTTCTACTTCCCATGTAGATTAGATCCATGTATGTCTCTCTTAGGGTCCTTTTTTTTTCTAAGTTCTCTGGGATTGTGAATTGTAGGCTGGTTTTTCTTTGCTTTATGTCTAAAAGCCACTTATGAATGAGTATTATATTTATCTTTCTAGGTTTGGGTTACCTCACTCAATATGATGTTTTCCAGATTCATCCATTTGCCTGCAAATTTCATGATGTCATTATTTTTTTCTGCTATGTAGTACTTCATTGTGTATTGCTGGATCTTGAGGAAGGTTGTTTCCTAATTTTCTGAGAAATCTCCATACGGATATCTGAAGGGGCTATGCCAGTTTGCACTCCCACTAGCAATGCAGAAGTATTCCCATTTCCCGCATCCTCTCCAGCATAAGTTGTCATCAGTGTTTTTGATCTTGGCCATTCTTAAAGGTGTAAGATGAAATCTCAGAGTTATTTTGATTTGCATTTCTCTGATGGCTAAGGATGTTGAGCATTTCCTTAAGTGTCTTTCAGCCATTTTAGATTCCTCTGTTGAGAATTCTCTGTTTAGGTCTCTACTCCATTTTTTATTGGATTATTTGTTCTTTTGATGACCAATTTCTTGAGTTCTATGTATGTTTTGGAGATCTGCCCTCTGTCCAATGTGGAGTTGGTGAAGATCTTTTCCCATTCTGCCATTTTGTCTTGTTGACTGTGTCCTTTGCTTTACAGAAGGTTTTCAGTTTAGAAAGTCCCATTTACTAATTATTTTTCTCATTATCTTGCTACTGGAGTTATATTTAGGAAGTGGTCTCCTGGGCCAATGCATTCTAGTGTACTTCCCACTTTCTCCTCTATGAGGTTCAGTGTGGTTGGCTTTATGTTGAGCTTTATGTTATGGCTTTGATTCATTTGGACTTGAGTTTTGTTCATAGTGGTAGATATGGATCTAATTTTATTCTTCTACATGCTGATATCCAGTTATGCCAGCACTATTTGTTGAATATGCTTTCTTTTTTCCATTTTATATTTTTTTTTGCTTCTTTGTAAAAAATCAGGTGTTCATAGGTGTGTGGATTGATATTTGGGTCTTCAGTTCAATTCCATTGGTTCTCCTGTCTATTTTTATGCCAGTACCAGGCTGTTTTCAGTACTGCAGCTCTGTAGTCGAGTTTGAAGTCAAGGATTGAGATACCTCCAGAAGTTCCTTTATTGTACAGGATTGTTTTGGCTATCTTGGGCTTTTTGCTTTTCCATATGAAATTGAGTATTGTTCTTTTGAGGTCTGTGAAGAATTTTGCTGGGATTTTGATGGGCATTGCATTGAATCTATAGATTGCTTTTGGTAAGACTGTCATTTTTACTATATTAATTCTATCTACCCAAGTGTATGGGAGATCTTTTCATTTTCTGGTGTCTTCGTCAATTTCTTTCTTTAAAGATTTAAAGTTCTTGTCATACCAGTCTTCCAATTGTTTGGTTACAGTTACTCTGAGATAATTTATGTTATTTGTGGCTATTGGACGGGTAATATTTCTCTGATTTCTTTCTGAGCCCATTTATCATCTGTGTACAGGAGGGCTACTGATTTTTTTGAGTTAATCTTGTATCCTGCTACATTACTGAAGGTGTTTATGAGTTGTAGAAGTTCTTGGTAGAAATTTTGGGTTCCTTTATGTAATAATATCCTATTATCAGCAAATAGTGAAAGTTTGACTTCTTTTCTGATTTGTTTCCCTTGATCTCCTTTTGCTGTCTTATTGCTCTAGCTAGAACCTCAAGAACTATATAGAATAGATATGGAGAAAGCAGACAACCTTTCCTAGTTTCAGTGGGATCACTTTGAGTTTCTCTCCATTTATTGTGATGTTGGCTGTTGATTCACTGTATATTGCCTTTTTTATGCTTAGGTATGTTCCTGAAGCAAGTTGTTTTAATTAACAAACACACCAAAAATTATATAAGTGTAGTATATATATATATATATATATACATGTCATATATGTAAGAAGTATACTTTGAGCAAGTTGTTTAAAAAATTAAAAATGGATTGTGGTGTTTTATACTTTTCATCCCACTGAGTTATATATAGGAAGGAGCATGGTCAGTCTTGAAGTTTTAGAAGGGAAAAGGGTAAAATTTTCTGTTTCTCTACCTGGACTGCAAACTGACTCACCATCTACTGTGGAGCTCGGCAGTTAAGATTTGGAAAGAAAGGAGCAGAGAAGAATTAAGGAAGAAGGGGAAAGAAAAACAGAGAAAAGTATCTCAGAGATACTTAACTGAAAGTCTAAGTCCTCCAAAAGAATAGGCGAATGCTTGTTCTTACTGGTGGGCATTACTCAGAAGTCCCAGGCTTCTGGGAAACATGAAATCCTAAAGCTGTTAGAGGAAAACCTGGGGAAACAAATAAAGATAGAGCATAGGTAAGGACTTTTTCAGTGGCCACTCCAGAAAACAATGCCAGCAGCAGATAAATGGGACCTCGTGGGGTTAAAAGTCTTCTTACAGCAAGGAAAACAGTTGGGTAATGAAATAACCTACAAAATGGAAGAAAACCTTCGCTACCTGCTCATCAGACAGGATCAATACCTAGACTACACAAAGAGCTCTCAAAAATCTGTACAAAGGCCAGTGAGGTTAAAGCACATGCCTGTCGAGCAAGCCAGAAAACTTCATTTTAATCCCCAGAACCCATGTAAAAGTGGAATCACCTCCAGGTAGTTGTCTTCTGACCTCTACATACATGTGCACCATTCTCTCTCTCTCTCTCTCTCTCTCTCTCTCTCTCTCTCTCTCTCTCTCTCTCTCTCTCTCTCTCTCCCTCTTCCTCCCTTCCTCCCTCCCTCCCTCCCTCCCTCCCTCCCTCCTGACTTCTAATTTTGGATAACAATATGCTCTCAGCTACTTCTCCAGGACCCTGCCTGCCTCCTTCCATCTCCCTGCTGTGATGATCATGAACTCTTAAACTGTAAGCAAGCCCCAATAAACTCTTTCTTCTATCAGTTGCCTTGGTTATGGTGTTTCTTCACAGCATTTGAAAAAGTAACTAAGGACATGAACAAGAAGAAGCCCCTATATGTGCTAGTGGGAATATAAACTAGTCCAGGCACCATGGAAGTCAGTGTGCAGGTTTCTCAAGAAACTAAAACTACATTTACAATATGACCCTGCTATACCATTCCTGGCTATTTACCAAAGAGGTTCTATATCATCAAATCATAGAATTACTTGTACATCAGTATTTATTGTAGCACTGTTCATAATAACTAAGTTATAGAACCAACCTAAATATCCAACAGTAAAGTAATGGATTTAAAAATATATATCATTAATAAATGAGACCTTGTGAAACTGAAAAGCTTCTGTAAGGAAAAGAAAATCATCAAAAGGGCACAATGGCAGCCTACAAAATGGGAAAAGCTCTTCACCAACCTCACATCTGACAGAGGGCTGATTTCCAAAATATATAAAGGACTCCAGAAACTAGACATCATATTAAAAAATGAGGCACAGGAGGGAACTTCAGCAACAGCTCCGGACCATGCCAGGAAGATGGGTACTATTATGGGGAGCAAATATATGGTGTGTTCTGGAAGGGAGGGCGAGAAAGACTGTATGTTCATATGCTATGGTCAAAGGTAGACCTGGAGAAGTGAAAGAGCTGAGGAGTGGGCTGAAATGGGTGCCTTGATAACCACCCAGGGCCATGATGATGTCTGGGCTGCTCCTAGGACCCATGTCTGGTTTCATAGCTCTGATGCATCTCTTTTGATGTCCATGGCCCCTGATACCACCAAAGCCAAGAGGACAGGACTGTACAGCATTGCCCCCCCCCACTAGCTGCAACACTACGGAGAACTGGTCCTGCCCCTCACTGGCTGAAACACTCAGGAGAGAATCCTATACGTCGCCTGGGCATCACTATAGAAACAAAGTCAATGAAATGATTCCTAGTGATATTCTGCTATACTCATAGATGGTACCTAGCCCAGTTGTCATCAGAAAGGTTTCACCCAGCAAATAATGGAAACAGATGCAGAGACCCACAGCCAAACATTAGGCAGAGCTCGAGGAATCCTGTGGAAGAAAAGGAGGAAGGGTTATGGGAACCAGAGAGGCCAAGGACACTACGAGAAAACACACAAAGTCAACTGACCTGGGCTCATGGGGACTCACAGAGACTGAACCATCAACCAGAGAACTTGCATAGGACTGGCCTGGGTTCTCTGTACATGTGTTCCAGTTGCATGACTTCATCTTCCTGTGGGACTCCTGACAGCAGGAGCAGAAGTTGCCTCTGCCTCAGTTGCCTGCTCTTAGCACCCTTTCCTCCTGCTGGATTACCTGTCCAGCATTAATGAGGCACCTAGTCTCACTGCAACTTGATAAACTGTGACTGGTCAATATACATGGATGACCTGCACTTTTCTGAAGGGATGGGGAGAGGGAGAGACGTTGCAGGGAGGGACTGGGAGAAGAGGAGGAAGGGAGGGGAAACTGTGATCACGCTGGAGAAAATTAACTAATTAATTAATTAATAAGAAAGAGAGAAACAAATAAAAATGTATCTATATAAAGTGATATCTTTTTTTAGCCATAAAGAAAAATGAAGTTAGGTTGTTTGTAGGGAAATGGATACAACTGGAGATAATCATATTAAATTAAACCAATCTTCTAAAGACAAATATCATTATATTTTCTTTCATTTGTGCTTCCTAGATTTTATATAAATGCATAAGATCATGCACATATATTTGACATGAAGGTGGAAACAAAATGTCTTGAACAAAGACTTGAGTAAAATGAGGCTAGGAATGGGAATATATACACAGTTTAAGTAAGTGAGAGAGAGAGCATGCGTGTGTGTTGTAGAAGAGTATGTGAGATGTTGTGAGTGAGTGTGTATGTGTATGAGAGAGAGAGAGAGAGAGAGAGAGAGAGAGAGAGAGAGAGAGAGAGAGAGAGAGAGAGAGAGAGACGAACAAAGTAGAAGGGGTACAATACAACGTGGAGGAAAAAGGAGTGTCGAGGAAGTGGGGAGGAGGAACAAGGAAAGATAATGCACATCAGTACTTTTGCTGCCACAGCTAAGTACCTGACAAGAAACAGTTTAAAGAAGGAAAGTTTTCTTTAGGCGCACAGTTTGAAGAACACATCTGGTCACAGCAGAGAAAGAACAAGGAACTGAGGCCACCGGCCACATTGCAGCCCCTGTCAGGAAGCAGATTTTGAGCAGAAAGTAGAGACAGGCTGCTTATCTCAAGATTTACCCCCAGTGATAAGCCTTTACACATTGTGTAAGTGCCTCCTAACAGTTCCAAGATCTCTGAAAACAGGATTCCTGTCTGGTGGTCAGGCATCCGGACACATGAGCATATGGGATTAGTCCACATTCACACCACAACAGGGAGGAAGTCAAACAAAATACAGCAAAATCTCTTACGCAGAATCTGGGTGTGTCTTCAGCATAAGAGGGACTGTCTTGAGAGAGGAAAAGGAATAACTGAGGGAGGGACAGGAAATGGGTGCACATATGAGCAAGGCACAGTGATCTATATGTGTGGATAATAAAACTTGTTATTTTGTGTATAATAAAAAGCACTGGATATGGTTGCATGCCAAAATTAATGTTAGCTGGGAATTTAATCTTTTTAATTATTACATTGAAAATGAATATATTTTAATGTCTAGGAATATAAGAACAGTATTTCCAAACTCATAAGTGAAATGAAAATCAAAGAGGAGGGACATAAAATCGAAATGAGCAAACTTTATCAGGATATGCAGAAAAAAGGTAACTTTATATTTTTAATTTATTGAGTTCTGACATATTGTGCAGCAATTTAAAGGTGCATATTTTTTTCCAATAATAGTATTCTTGAATGAACACACCTTGATACATTTTAATTTAAGTTTTGTATATTTATGCAACATAAATATAATAGTTCTAAGTCTTGTTCATGTTTGTTATCAATTCTGCCTAATGTGGACCAATAGTTCCATTCCCTGGTAACTAAGCATTTGAATACATGAACCTATGGGGCCATTCTTAGTCAAACCACCACACCTCAAATGTATGTGCTCTGTGCAGTCTAGGGGACCACATGCATGCAAATAATAGCTGTGAAGCCAGGTTTCCCACTAAAACCACACTGTAAAGTGATCTTGGGTAATGAGTCCATCTTGTACCTCTGGTTTCTTTCTCCTAAGATGGAGCCAGCACTTCTCTCAACAGTTCTCATTTGTTTTAACATCTGTACCTAGAAATGGCTTCTTATGTGATGTTCTGCCTTAGAGATAGCATCCCGAGAAAGGCCCCTCCATTTTAGGCTTATTTGGTTAACAATTTTCTCACCTTTTGGATGTAAAATGTCCCCACTGGCTGTTTGCACAGTTGGTCCCCAGTTGGTGCTGTTTGGGGAGATTGTGGAACCTTTGGGAGGTAGAGCCTACCTAGAAGAAGTGTGTCATGGGCAGGAAACCTTATGTTTACAGTCCAACCTGACTTCATATTATCTGTCTGCTTCCTGGTCCACTGAGATCAAGAAGCCTCTGCAGGCTGCCAGCACTACAGACCTACTCATGGTGTGTCTTTTCCACATGGTGGCTTGAATCTACTAATACTGTGAGCCAAAACAAACCTTTCTTCCCCTAAGTTGCTTCCTTTCGGGTATTTTGTTACAGTGATGGGAAAAGTAATAGTTTCCCCCTAAGTTGCCAACACTTTGCATGTTCTTCCTGCATTATCCCAATCACAGCTGTAATTAATGGCTGCCTCCTAGCCCAAAGCGGAAATTCAGTGAAAACAGAGGACACATATATTCTGTATGGATGTTTAGTATAATGCCTGGTACACATGTGATCAATAAACATGCTGAATAAGCAAATGAAAAAAATAATAAATGGAAGCAGATAACTTTGAACTCTTAAATGACTAAATTTATTTTTGTTTTACTTAGTTGAATTAAATGAAGAAAAGCACAAAGAATTAATGATAAAGAAAGAGATGGAAATATCAGAGTTAAATGAAAAGTTAAGAACTCAAGAGAAGGAAAAGCAAAATGAAATACTCAAACTACATCTAGAAGTAGGTGCTTGCAAGTCTGCTAAACAGAAGTGTGTTCCTTAGTCTAACCATGCTTTGTCTCCTATTGCAGTGACATAAATTTCAGGACTAGATAGAACCTTCTAAGAAGACTCCACGCATTCTCGTTCTCCAGCAAGAGCAGCGCTCAGTCAGCAGGCTACCAGTCATAGGCTTGATCAAAAGAAGGTCCTAACTTCCAGGAAGGACATTGCTTCCTCTGAGAATGAGGACAGCAACTCAGGAGTTAGCTGTTTTACAGTCTGCTCCACACAGGAGGCGCACAGCCACCATGCCAGCATGGCAAGAGTACAACAAATCCTTGGCAAAATTTCTCTCCAGAAGAAATCACGGAACCCTTTTGTTCTATATGGGATAAAAGCAGGCAAATTTCTCTAATATAGTTCCAGGAAAACATATATTCTAGAGACAAACAAAACTTCCTTGAAACATTTGTATATGTACTTTAAATAAGTATATCTCATCAGTTTTGTAGTTTCTTTCTTTTCAATGAACTGTTTATTCCACTAATGTCAGAATCTCATGGATACTGATGTGTTAACAAAGTATTTGTCTTTTGCATATTTTCTACATTCTACCAACCTCTTCTTCCAGTATTATGCCATGACTTCCACCCATCTCTACTTTGACATTACATTATGCAAAAATTCACAGAGCTTAATTAAAATAATTTACTCTTTATTTTCCAGGAACGTTGCAATGCCTAGGGTGCTTTTAGGTAACATTTGGGGCAGAAAGGGTTACACTGCTTCAGAGGGATTTTGCTACTGCTGTTGCTGCCGCTGCACTGCTAGACAGCTGCTGATGGGTCACCTCTGCTCCTAGGCTAGTCTATCCACAGAGAGGGCTGGGTTGCCAACTGAAATACAGCGGGCCTATTTCAAGATGTACCCCCTACTTACCATCTCTCAGTTAGGAATTTGTGTTTTATTTGCTATCTGGGATCTGCCAATAGACTAGTCTGATTATACTATTTGACTAGTACTCGGATGTCTTTGTGTATCTTCATTATAAGTCCAGTTCTCTCCTAAAACCAGAACACAATCTCATGGAAAGCTTATCTAGTTTTCTGAGAGGCCACACTAAGGTTCATCTAAAAGGAAGAACTATAGTGGAACATTGTGCTTTAAAAATGGGCCGGGCGGTAGTGGTGCACACCTGTAATCCCAGCACCCGGGAGGCAGAGGCAGGCGGATCTCTGTGAGTTCGAGGCCAGCCTGGTCTACAAAGGGAGTTCCAGGACAGGAACCAAAGCTACAGAGAAACCCTGTCTCGAAAAACCAAAAAAAAAAAATGGCTTATAAGAATAGGCTATACAGATCTTTTAATTTGACTCAATTTAATCCAAAAAAAAAAAAAAGCCTGAATTGACTAAATCAATTTCTAATATTTGGCTTCAAAGTTTGAAAGATCTGTGAGCATATCTCCTGAGACTGTGAATTACAGGGGATTTTTCCTGACGAAAGCACAACAGTGGTGACGGGGAAACATTTTCTACTTGGAGATCAAGAGTATGCCTCACATGGAATGGGGGAGAGCAATGGTATTTAGAGGAAAAGTACCGTGCTATCTCTAGAGGTAGCACCCAGGCTTTTGACCCTCTTTTAAAGCCCCCCAAACAATTTTAACTCACCATCTAGCTGAATCTTGTTTGGATAGTCTTTGTTTTTTTTTTCAAATTGTTTCGTAAAGACTTTTCTGTCTGCTATATAGAGTGTGTTCAATTACAAAATATATAGCAAAGGATGTTGCTGGTATACTTTTTCTGTAGAAACATTGTTTCTGAGTATTGAACTACAATAGCCTTAATGACTTTCTTTTTTTGAATTTGGTTCAGTTTGACACAAAACTAGCAAGAGTTCAAACTAAATCAAAGTCGTATCCGGATGCTACTATTTTGCCGCAGAGTATCTACAGAAGGGTAGGTGCATTTTGTCCCATGACTCTGTCTTCAGTAAATTAATTGCATCAATGTGTTCCTATGAACATTTATTTCCTAATGTTTATTTTAAATATAGTAAATTAGTTTTGTAGCCTTATACCAGTTTTTTCCTTTCAATCACACAAAAGTGAAGCTACAGGCCTTTCACAGTAAGATAGTCCGGTGTGTTTTGATTGTTGTTTTGTCTTTCCTTATACTTAATCTTACTTCTAAATTGCAATGACAGCCTTTCTTCTGCTTCATTTAGAAGCTTCAACATCTTCAAGAGGAAAAGAGCAAGGAGATTGCGAGTCTCCAGAACACTATCCGAGACCTGGAGCGGCGCCTCGCAGCTGCCAAAAACTTCCACCCTCCTCGGGGACGGTTTTGAGCAGAGCACTTTAGGCTTTAGCTACAACTTAGTTTCTTTAAAGGCATTAAAATTCACTCCTGTTTTCAATGTGAGCATGCTAAATAATAAAGGCGCACACTTTTAAGCTTTTTAAAATTGCATTTATTTAGATAAATCCGTTCTGTGCCCAATTCTGTACTGCATTCTTGCTTATTGGTATTAGCCATAAAAGAGTTCAGGTTCATAGGGCTGAGTTTCTCTATTGAACCATCATTGATTATGGGAATACTGTCTTAAGCAGTATGCAGATTACCAACATACTTTTCTTCCGTTACGTCTTTCAAGACAGTCACTCACAATTCAGAAGAACAATACAACACAGGATGAAGAAAACAGGATACACAGATGTATGTAGTGAAAGTAAAGCTAGTATAAAAAGATAGGAAGATATTCAAAATGCAGTCTGTTAAAGACTTAATTGGTTAAAAATGAAAGTTTAAAAAGATAAAAGTTCCTATTGTTTTGAGAGTTTAAGTAAAGAAAAAAAAACTGGAAAATGTGTCTTTGTTGTTCTTCCTCCATTCTAAATTACGAACTATCCAACAGAAACCCCTAGGTCATAGTTTATGTTTCTGTTCTCATCAATGTAATTAGAACACGGGAAAAAGAAAAAGAAAGACATATTAACCAAATGCTGCAATCACCTTTTAGTTACCCCATAATACAAATTTGATTTGGGTCAATTTTTCCATGGCATCAAATTTTAAATTTAGGCGCCAATATGATAGATATCTTCGTGTTTGGACAAATCCAATTCCTACTTTTAGTTCACTGATTGATTAAATGGGTTGCAAAATTTCTAGAAATGAAATTGTCTCTTTAGGCTGACTTAGGGAGTATACAATTTATTTTAAATATTTAATTTGAACGTCATTTTCACTTTTTGGTCTTATTATTTCAGCTTCAGGTGGTGCCAGCTTCTGTGGGGTTTAGTGGCTGACTCTGTCAGGCAGCAGGAGGTGATCGACATTGACAAGATTCAATGACTTTCTCCTCCGCAAAAAGCCCCTGTCAGCTACATAAAGATGGGAGGTTTTCGGCACACTGTCAAGTGATTGCAGACCCTGACTTCTCAAATATGAGATGGCGACAGTGGCAGCAGCAGCTATTAGTGGTTGTCCCTGACTCCTTAGACAGCGTACATAGGAGCTGGTTTACGCACCCCTTCCGGCAAAGCTTCCTTTGGGAAAGTGAAAGTTGTACACCTTCACTTCCCTGCATGTCTCAGCTCTCTAAGTGACCCTGCTTGTGCTGGCCCCTGTGCTTATGGCGGTGATGTAGGCCTGAAGGAGGCAAAGCTGGCTCCATATTTAGTGCTTCTGGTTGCTGGTTCTCTGAAAGCTCACTGTTCCCGAGATGCCCATGCCCGTGCCTGTGATGGTGCTTGTGGTGGTGGTGTGCTTTGGAGGGCTCCGCTGATCTACCCACAGCAGGTAAGGACACGTTTTTACAGAACTCTTCATCTTCGAGACTCTGGAACAAATTTACAGATCACTTATTAACAAGCTCATAGATTTACCTTGAGTGCATAAAAAGTTACTTGTAGCGGCAATATTTATGTTATTCCAACAAGTTAATTAGAATACAGTTAACAGTATATTACTATAATATAGTAGATCAATATGTGTATATAATATATATGTATACAGTATATATGATATGTGCATATAATATATAAATACTAATTAATTTTGTGTATTGGTGTTTATGTGCATAATAGTTGTGTTTATATTACATACATATATCACATACTGTATATATTATATGTGTGTTAGTATATACTTATTGTATTATATTAATATGCTATTTTTATATAATATATATATAATACAGTATATTAGTGAAAAAGAGCCTGACCTTGGTCTCAATGTCTACATTTTTTTATTAAAGGTTTAAAGAAGTCAAACTACTGTATTTCCGTAAAATCAAAACTAAACTGACTGAAAAAGCTTAAGTTGTAGTGAAGTCAGCCAAACATGGAATTCTGACATCAGTAACTTTTCATGCCTATCATCGAATCTAGTTTTTTTTTCTAAGCAAAATGGCTTCTTCTAACTATTCAAAAACGCCAGATAAAAACTGGCAGCTTTTCATTCTGCAATATGTGTGAGAAAATGTTTTTAATTTCACCAAAGCTTTGGTAATCTCTGTCGAGTAAAAATAGCATCATGGCCTATTTTAATTGCCAGCATATCTGTACTGTACCCTCAGCGGCCAGGAGAGGGCACCGCATCCCCTGGAACTGGCCTTGGGGTAGCTCTGAGCTGCCAGGTCGGTGCTGGGGACTGAACAGGAGCCCTCTGCAAAAGCAGCCAGTGTCTTTGGGGGAGCCTAGGCAGTTTGGATGCTCACCTTACTAGACCTGGATAGAGGTGGGCGGTCCTTGGACTTCCCACAGGGCAGGGAACCCTGATTGCTCTTCGAGCAGATGAGGGAGGGGGACTGGGGAGGGAAATGGGAGGCGGTGGCAGGGAGGAGGCAGAAATCCTTAATAAATAAATAAATTTTTAAAAAAAAGCAGCCAGTGTTCTTAACCACTGAGCCATCTCTCCAGCCGTGATTTGTTTACTTGTCTCTAAAGCCTTTCAAAATGAAGGAGCAATATAAGTCTTGCAAATATGTTTTAAAGAGTGTTACATGACAGAAAATGTGTGTTTAAGATTTTCTTACATAATTGTTGATGGACCACTTATTTAGGTAGATTTTTAAAGTTTTCTCCTTATCCCCCAGTAAAAACAACTGCGAAAAATACCTACCGTGAAAGAGCAGTTTCCACACTTATTCTCACAGTAAGCGATCTTAATGGCTTCTTCAACGTATGGGAAAGTGAGGAAGGAATAGGGCAAGCCAAGGTGATACACAAGACGGCCACATCTAAAAGGCAAATGGTGATGTTACTACTTTACTCTCTGTGGTGTGACCCTACTCAGACTAGACTGTATTAGATATTACATGCCTTTAATAAATTTCCCTGCCTTTAATAAATTTCCTTGAGTGGGATATATAATTGAGTTCCCAGGCAATATACCAGGTAAGGTTATAGCAAGATTAGTGATTCTAATTTTAGTATTTTAAAATGCTATAGATGTCATTAAAATAATTTTTAGAAAGTGTGTAATGACTGTGACCTAGTCAAATACTTTTTAATTAGCATATATTCTGCCAAAGACTAACCATGGGAGCTTTTCATAACTGCTCAGGCAAGACAGATTCCACAGAAACAGAAGCCATTGCATAACAAAAACAATGTCGAAGTTTTGGGTAGTGTCTTCTTTATTTATTAATGTGTAGTGTAGGAAACAAACCCGAGCCTTACATATCCTATGTATGTGCTCTGCCCGGGAGCTATATCACCAGCCCGTAAGTTGAGAGACACTCTCATAATGAACTCACAGTGAAGTCTAAGCTAGCCTGAAACTCCACATACTGGCATTGCAGGTATATAGCACATGTGTGCACTATGCCCATTAGCTCATTTATCCCAAGAAACATATCTGAGATAAGAAAATTTTCAGCTTAATAAAACAACTAGAATTATAATTCGACATTCTCCAAAGTGATAAGGAAAAGTAACAAGAAAGTCATTTGAGAGACTGATTATGAAGGCATCATAGATAAATGCAAGTCTTAGAGTCTGGTGAATGACTAGAAGTCCCAAACTGCCTGTTAGACTTTTCTGAAGGGTATATGACAGCAATGCCATCACACATGATCATGTAACACGACATAGATAAAGGGTAAGGGGCTGGGGGCAGAATGCAGTAGGATTGGATTGTGTCCTCTAGAGCCGGCCTCTCTCCCTCCAAGAAAACTCACAGAAAGGTCAAAGCTTAAGGAATAGGTTTTAAAAGAATGTAAGAGTCATGGAATTTAAGATGCTTGTGGCTATAACTGTGGAGAGATATCTGGGTTTGTGTTCAGAACTGTATTTGAACATTGGACTTATTTCAATTCACTAGGATATATGTGGTATGGTCAGAGAATAGATGAGGTCAGTTTTACAGATTGTCTAGTGGGAAAAGAAGGAAAACTAAACCACTCTGAATAACACGGACATGTTAATAGGAAGAACAGAGGAAGAAGAATGAGGAGGAGGTAGGATAGGGATCCGAGTAGAAGAAAGCTGTGGAGAAAAACAGCAGAACAATGTCAGAAGGATCCAAACCGAAAGTGTTCCCAACAGCAAGGAATCACATGAGACGAAAACTGAACTGTGGCACTGGGCAGTGGAGAACGCCACCGTGAATGATTAAAGGAATTAATAGCTTGTAAGAGTCTGGGAGGGTGGCTTACCTGTCGTATATGAGGAAGTCATCTTTGTTTCCATTTAGGAGAGTCCAGACATCTGTTTGATGTTCTTCCTGTCGGTAAACAGCAATCTGGGCTGACACCTGCTTTTTCAGATGTGTGTGTTTTAGCTGAGAAGGGGACCCTTGGTGGTTAACAACAATGTAGGAAATGTTAGAATATCCCTGGTCCTCTAGTTTTAACCGCAGGTCTTCCAGCCTAGGGGAAACACACAAAACAAACGATGACATTTAGTTTGTTTGTACTGTCTTCTACATTCATTTTATTTTCTGCGAAGCTCTTATTATTTTTAAGTGACTGTAATTTTTCTATGCATTGTAAAACTGAACCTTTCACCTTTACTTAAAACTTGAAGCTTTTTTTATGTTTTTCTGTGTAGCCCTAACTGTCCTGGAACTCATTCTGTAGACCAGGCTGGCCTCAACCTCAGAGATCCACCTGCCTCTGCCTCCTGAGTGCTGAGATTAAAGATGTGTGCCATGACCATCTGGATAAAACTTGAAGCTTTATGCTAAAATGCTTGCATGAAATTAGTAAGTATTTAAATTTGCCTTGCAGATATATAGAACGTTGTGCAATTAATATTTGATGGGTGACTCAATCTATATTTTTGACTTATGATTGTTAAGTGAAGCAAAACCTTCTATTACAATCCTAGTGTTTACTGTCTGTGCTGGCAGCCTTCCTCTGCTTCTTATATTAACTTTTGCTCTAATAAGAGTGAATTTTACATGGGTAAACCATACTGAGAAGTTACAAAATGTAGGAACACAAAAAGGAAAAAGTATTCAAAGCCCAGGAATACCACAGTAAACATTTTGGTTATATTTTATATATCCATGTGGTGTGTGTGTGTGTTTGAGATGTGTGTGTGTGTGTGTGTGTGTTCCTGGTCTTTTCATCAAATTTGTGTTATACAAACATACTCATCTACGAAAGCATTATTTAATAATTACATTATTTCTATTTTATTGCATTTTACATACATTTGTTTGTATTTAATAGGCTTTCCCTAAAGATATTCTAAACCTTTGAAGACTGCTTACCTGGATGCCTGCAAAAGGCACAAGTATCAGCTGGCTTGCAGAAGAGCAACCACAGTCACTGTGCCCTCGGAGTTTAGCATTGGATTTTCATCTCCTATCTTCCAGGCTGGAGGTTGCTTACAAGCAGGGCTTTGGCCTTGGCTCTCTGCTCCTCCATAGGGGAGGAGACAGAGAGCCAGGGCTAGCCCTAGGCTTCTCCACATTGCTGACGTTGTCCTATAAAACAGAAAATGAACTTCATCAATAACTTCATAGTCATTGCTATGCATTTCTCTAAACACAGTAGGTACGATCCTAGTAAAACTCAGCCTATGGGTTCTGTCTTCATCTTGTTGCACTCAGTCTTCCATTGCCATGAACCTCCTTCCACTAAACTTTCCTGCGAAGGGGAAAGTGCCAGCTAAAAGGCCGAGGAGTAGCCAAACAAATCAGCTAGCTCTCTGTAGCATGATACTGCAATTAGCACGCTTATGGAAATGTGCCTGACTGACAGCCAGGCACTTCTCTAGGAGAGGACACCTATTTAGAAGTGTACAGTCATCCACTCTGCAAACACATTCTGACTTTCATTCGAGATGCACTAAGTTCTGACTGCTTTGTTCTGTCCTCTGTCCGTCTAGCAAATGTTAGAGGGAATTCTACACAGGGCTACACAGAGCCAGCACAGAAAGAGATGTGAGAAGAAAGGGTGTAGCGGTGGAGTCAGGGCCCCAGTGTGAACGTGGCTCATGATGGCCCTTAGATCTTCTTGTATGAGATCTTCCTGGAAAGTTCCAGGCAAAGGCAGAGAGCAAACTATGACATCAAGTTCAAGCCTTCCACATTTATAAACATCTCGGGTACATTCAATACTTTTGGCTTGTTAGTTCTCCATGTTTAGTTATATGATAATAAAGAATTTGAATCTCTTCAAATATAAGACTACTTGCTTTGATATTACCACCATACTTAATTTAAATACACCCAAAAGGAAAATCTTAGCCAAGGAGAAACATTACAAGTCATTGCTCTTGCCACATCTAAGACTCATTTCTGTTTCTAATACCACCGTCATGAAGCTCCAAAAACTAGATAGAACATTCATGCATGAAAAGATGCCCCGTTACCCATGAAAGTTAAAATATTATAGAATATTAAGTACCTGAACAGAAATAGCTCCCAAAGTAGGGGCCATTTCTCTCATTTTGGGGGTTTTTTTTGTTGTTGTTTTTTTTGTTGTTGTTGTTGTTGTTTTTTTTTTTTTTTTGCTTTTTGATGAAGGGTTTCTCGGTAGCTTTGGAGCCTGTCCTGGAACTCGCTTTGTAGACCAGGTGGCCTCAAACTCAGAGATCTGCCTGTCTCTGCCTCCTGAGTGCTGGAATTAAAGGCATGTGCCAAACCACCTGACTTTCTTAGAACTTTTTAAGGTAAATTTAGAGACATGATGAAAATGTGCAAAAATCATTAAAAAAAAAAAGATCCACACAACTGAGTCATGTTGATAAAAGAACAAAAGAAGTCAGGTGTGGGGGTCCATGCCTATAAAGGTAACAGCTAAAACACTGAGGCAGAAGGATACCTCTGAATCCAAGAATAGTCTGACTACACGGTAAATTCTAGGCCTGTCTGGAATACAGAGTGAGAATGTGCCTCAAGGTATTCCGTGCTTCAGCAGCACACCTACAGTTCCAGCATTTGGGAAGCTGAGGCAGAAGAATTTCAAATTAGAAGCCAGACTCGGGCATGTAGTGAGACTGCCCTCTCCAAGAAAACTCTGACCTAAGAGGCTCACTAAAGAAAGGAGGGGGATCCAGGTGTAAAGTGGCACACACCTTTAATCCCAGCTTTCAAGAGACAGAGGCAAGCAGATCTCTGTGAGTTCAAGACCGACCTATTCTATATAGTGAGTTCCAGGACTGCCAGAACTACTTGTGAGACCCTATCTTGAAAAAGCAAACAAAAAAGAAAGAATGAAAGGAAGGAGAACTGGGTCTGGTGTGCTCATCTTTAATCTCAGCTCTCGGGAAGTAGAGGCAAGTGGATCTCTGTGTGTTCAAGGCCAGCTAGGTCTACACACAGCAAGTTCCAGGCCAGCCAGGGTCACAGGGTAAGGCCCTGTCCAAGAGAGAGAGAGAGAGAGAGAGAGAGAGAGAGAGAGAGAGAGAGAGAGAGAGAGGAAGGAGAACACATGCCTTTTAACTCCGTCTTGACTATTTGTACTAACACATTTTTAATTCTGACATTTAATTAGGGGAATTCCTATAGGGTGGTATTTACAATAATAATGGGATTATTCTTATATTGGTCAGTTACTCAGTTTTTCTAGAACTATAAAGCCTAAAACAGTGCTAAGCACATTCACGTGTGCCAGTTGTGCCTGGGAAGATTACACCCTTCCTGCAGCTGTGGCAGCTATGGCTCAGAGAGACTGCAGGTGCCTTGTCTATGACCACACAGATAAAATCCACAAGAGCAGGTTCATATTGATTCTGCCCAATCCAAAACAGGATCTCTCCACCACTGGGGTACATTGGTATTTTTTAAATACTTCAGCTTGCAATAGTAGAGCAGCCAGTTTTCCATGTGCTCTGGGACAGCAAAATGAGCATCAAAACAAGTTGTTCAGTTTCTTAATAGAAAGTCTAGCTTGCACATATTTCCTAAACTGAGTTTATGCGGGGCTCTGGGTCCAATCTCTAGCACACACACCTCTCAAAAATGTAAATTAAATTCAGTTGTTACAAAATCGTCAGCATGAAGATGGTACTTGATATTCTGCCATGAAATAGACATTTTCAAAAGGCTCAATGGCGAACATAATAGAGGAAATTATTCCCCTCACCTATATTTCTAACGAAAAGAATTATCTGAGTACATTGGGAGCATGGGGACCTTGGAGGAGGGTTGAAGGGGAGAGGAGAGGCAGGGAGGGGAGCAGAGAAAAATGTAGAGCTCAATAAAAAAATCAATAAAAGAAAAGAATTATCTAGTGGCAGAGGGAAAACTAAAGAGACTGGATGTCCACTGGCAGATTTCCCTGTCGTTATAATCAATAGGCTGCTCAACGTTGCTTAAAGTTGTTTTTGTAGAATAAGCTTTGCACTTTAACTGTCAAGGAACTATATAAAAGAATGGGGGTAAATAAAGTTAGATACAGTGCCTTTCACTCTTATTCTGCACACAACTACATTGGATTGCCCCCACACACACACACACGAAAAGGGAAATACGCACACTCCTTGCCACACAGCCTCTCCCTCTGAACTTCCGACCAACACTTTAAAGCCCCTCGCCCACCTAAGGGCTCCCATTCCCGACTTAAACTCAAAAACTACCCATGGACCACCTGTGGCACAGCCGCCGGACCTCCTCTAAAGATGACCACTTCTGCGCTGTGGGTGAAGCCTGCTCCTTCCCTCCTCTTTATTCTGAAACTGCTTGCCATTTCCCCGGACCCCTCTAAAGTACAGAGAGCTGGGTGTCTTTCTGTCTCTGTTCTTGAAATCCATTAGCTTTTCCTCGTTTGCCTTCGCTCTACCCTTCAGTGGAAAAACTGAGATTGAATCAAATAATATTGCCCACATAACACCACACTCCTGCACGGAGAAAAGACTGCCTCTCCATTCTCCAGCTCCCCCTGGGCACAGCCCAGTAAAAGACAGAAATCAACAAAAAGCGCTAACTGTGCTCCCCAGACACTTCACCTACCGCACCCAAATCCTTGTTCATTTTTTAAAATCTGTTTTTAATGTCTTTTTCCAATCTTTTTACAAAGCCAATTGTGGAGGGTAGGAAAGGACTTTATCGGTCTCAGAAGACATTTCCCAAACTAAAAGAATCAAGTCCTACTTACGCAACCCCTTCGGACTAGTTTGCTTCCTCTCCCTCTCTTTGCTCTAGCAGGGCAGCTGCACAAAGCCTGTGCCTGACACTGACATTTATAGCCCTGTTGTTTACTTCACCCTCTGAGGTGCAGTCCAAAGTTCAGTGCTCCCTCTTGCAGCGACCTTGCAAGCGCAGCAAGCCCCTGAACAGATTCTGGTCACCACCATCGGAAGCAAGCGACACGCGAGGCCCTGCGTGCAGAGGGACGGGTTGTGACTAGTACTAACTTAATTTCTGCTTTAGATCACCCCATTATCTAAGATTTAATGGTACAGTCCAGGGTGGGAGGAAGGGCTAGGGGGAGAGAGGTCCTCCAACCGCTGCTCCCTTCCAAGCTACAACAGGGAAAAACATTTTGCTTAGCCAGCAAGTTCCGCAGCTGTTTCAAAATAAGGAAAAAACATTTCTGTTCTTCCTTTTCCTTTGGGTTGAGGAAGTTCTAGCCTAAACCCACACCGTAAGCTTCTTTAGAGAAGTCACCTGCTCTTCACATTGTTTGTGTCTCCTGCCTCTGCAGATCTAGGTCCACTCTTGGGCTGTGTTCAACTGCATGAACTGGTGTGCAATCTCATGGGGTCTCTGCTCTTTTGTTTTTCCATAAAATAATGAAAAAAGAAAGTAGTTTCTAATTTGAAAGAAATCAGTCCTCATTTTTAAAAAATAGTAATTTTTCTGTCTGTGTGTCTCTGTCTCTGTCTCTTGTCTCTCTCTCTCTGTCTCTCTCTCTCTCTGTCTCTCTCTCTCTCTCACACACACACACACACACACACACGGTGGGGGAGGAGGCAGGCAGTACATACTTACAGTGCTAATGTGGAGGTCAGAAGACAATTCTGCATTGGTTCCCTCATTTCACTTTAGGTGCCTTCCCCTTTAAATGGGCTCCCCTACGTGTGAGTTCCAGGAATCCAGTTCTAGCCAGTCTTGCTTGGCTACAGTGCATACCCTCTGAGCCACTTGCACTGCCTGGAACCACATTTCCTATTAACAGTAGTCCCGACTCAAAGGAAGACCAATAAACCTCGGCAGAATGTTTTTAACCTGTTACTTTAGGGTTATATGTTTTATATTTTTTTATTAATCTTAAATAACTTCATGTGTGATACAATATATTCTGATCAAGTCTACCCCTCCTGGTCCCTCCAATTCTTCCAAACCCCTCCCCAACACAACTTCCTCCCAAATTTCATGTAGTATTGTGGTTGGTTGGTTGGTTGGTTTTGTTTTGCTTTCAACTTACTGAGCCCAGTTAATGCTGTTGATATCTATATAGGCATGGGGCCAAACCCTCGAGAATTAGCAACCTACCAAAAGCCACACCCTTGAAGAAAAATGACTCTCTCCTGTTTGCCACCAGCTGCCTTTAGCTCCTCAGCCAGGGGTGGGGGCCTCCTGAGCCCTCTCCTGTGCACATAGAAATCTTAACTGCCTTGATTTTGTGCAGGCAACAGCAGCTGCTGGGAGTTCCCCAGAGCAATGGCCCTGTGGTGCCCAAAAGACACTCCTTCACAGAAGTCCTCCCCAAACTCTGGCTATTACAAACTTCCATGCCTTCGGTGGTGCTCCCTGAATATTGAGGAAGTTGATAGAGATGTTCGTTTAGGGCTGAACCCTCCACAGTCCCAGATTCTCTGCACTTGAGGAGCCATGAGTCTCTCTACGACTGCAGAAAGAAACTTGTCTGATGAGGGCTGTGAGCTGCTCTGATCTTCCCCAAGAAGTTTTAAAGATCCTAATGTAAAATCTTTACAAAGATAAGTATCGTACAAATAAATTCCTAGTTGGATTTTGGGAAGGTAAAGAAATTTCAAAGTAAAAGAAGATTCCTACGATGTCGGGAAGAAAAGAGTTCTTTCTAGAAGCCGTGTGATGTGGCATACTTAAATGAGGTAAGGGAAAATGACGGTGTAGGGTGTCCCACCCCTGCCCACTCTCTATGTCCCGAGTGAAATTCCTAGAAAGCTTTGATCACTTTGGATCCCCAGCCAGCTGCTATATTTTCTTCAGCAAGTTTGAGCCCAAGTTTCCAGGGCCTTGGATATTCCAAAGCATAAACATTGTTAAACAAAACATTTTAAAGAAACGAATCTCTAGCCTTGAGCCAAATCTCCTCAAACCCTCCTATAGAGCCAATATTCAAACTCCACACTGAGGGAACAATTAGGTGGGGCCTCTCTTGTCTCTCCATAATCTGCTCAAGGACGTACTGCTTCTTGGATCAAGACATTTCAGGTGACGTCCTACTGCTTACTGCTTCTTAAGGTCTTGTCTCAGCTTTCTGTATGACTTCAGCTGTGATGCCAGCAGGACAGGACACAGTGATGAGTGACGTCATCCTTGGTAGTGACATTTGCAAGGAAGCCTTCTTTGCATGGTCAATGTGATTTGTACAAACAAACCCCTATTGATTGCCCTGTGCTAAATACTGTCGTACGGGGTATAGGAAACACAAGAGTCTCAGCTGTTCCTCTTCCCATAGAGAAACTTCATCTGAAATTAGAAGGCATTTGATGACTCAATTTTATTTTCTTGTACCAAGTAGCCAGCCTACTAGGATCTCAGATCCCTATAAGAATCCAAGTAGAGACGCACAGAGGCGGAGCGCCGGCGGCCAGACGCACAGAGGCGGAGCGCCGGCGGCCAGACGCACAGAGGCGGAGCGCCGGCGGCCAGACGCACAGAGGCGGAGCGCCGGCGGCCAGACGCACAGAGGCGGAGCGCCGGCGGCCAGACGCACAGAGGCGGAGCGCCGGCGGCCAGACGCACAGAGGCGGAGCGCCGGCGGCCAGACGGCGGCCAGACGCGGCGGAGCGCTGGCGGCCAGACGCGGCGGAGCGACACCGCATTCAGGAAGAGGCTTTGGGAGACCAGCTCGGCAGCAGATGCAAGCAGCAGAGTCAGGCGGGCAATAAGGAGAGCAGATCGCCCTACTACAATCAAATCAAAGAGGTAGGCCTTTGTTTGGCCAGGTCACTGGCAAACGGGGAGCCTGGTCCTGTCCGGAAGACACTTCGGAGGGGTGAGAGGGTTCTTGGCCTGAGGCAGAAACCAGGAAACAGAGCGAGGGCATTTTGTAAGCGGAGCCCTGGGCCAGCAGGGAAACCTGATCCGGTTTTTAAAAGACCCATTAGATAGGATTAATAGGAGGAGATGGGCAGACGCCAAGGCAAGAACTCACCCAATAATCTGAAAAACAACATGAAAACACCAGAACCCAAGGATCTTACAACAGAAGTATTTGAACAATCTAACACAGAAGAAGTGGAAAAAATTGACTTTATGAACGCAATAGAGTCCCTTAAACAACATGTAAAAAATGCCCTTATAGAAATGGATGAGAAGTATAACAAAAAGTTTGAAGAAATGAGTAAATATGTACATGATACCCTGGGAAACCAAGATAAAACGATCAAACAGGTAATGGAAACAGTTCAAGAATTGAAAACTGAAATGAAGGCAAGGAAGAAAATACAAACTGAGGACCAGCCGGATATGGAAAATCTAGCTCAACGAGCAGAGTCTACAGAAACAAGCATAATCAATAGAATACAAGAGATAGAAGAAAGAATCTCAGATGCTGAAGACACCATAGAGAAAATAAACGAACAGATCAAAGAAAACAGCAAAACCAACAAATTCTCAACACAAAACATTCAGGAAATATGGGACACAATAAAAAAACCAAACTTAAGAATAATAGGTATAGATGAAGGAGAAGAGTCACAGCTCAAAGGCCCAGAAAATATATTCAACAAAATTATGGAAGAAAACTTTCCCAACTTAAAGAAAGATATTCATTTAAATATTCAAGAAGCATACAGAACACCAAACAGACTGGATCAAAGAAAAACATCTCCTCGCCATATAATAATCAAAACACAAAATATACAGGTTAAAGAAAGAATATTAAGAGCTGCAAAGGAAAAAGGGCAAGTAACTTATAAAGGTAAACCGATCAGACTTACACCTGACTTCTCTATGGAAACTATGAAAGCAAGAAGGTCCTGGATAGATGTTCTGCAGAAGCTAAGAGACCATGGATGCAAGCCCAGACTACTATACCCAGCCAAGCTTTCGTTCACTATAAATGGAGAAATCAAGACATTCCAGGATAAGAATAAATTTAAACAATACGTAGCCACAAATCCAGCCCTACAGAAAGTAATAGAAGGAATATCACAACCCAAGGAATCCAACACTGCCAACACTGCCTACAATAACCCAGGCATCTAGTGACCCTTCACCAGCACATCTCAAAGAAGGGAGACACACAATCTCTACAACCAAAAGCAATAAGAATAACCGGAGCTAACAACCACTGGTCATTAATATCACTTAATATTAATGGGCTCAATTCACCTATAAAAAGGCACAGGCTAAGAGATTGGATACGAAAACAGGATCCAACATTCTGCTGTTTGCAAGAAACACATCTCAACCACAAAGACAGGCACCTACTCAGAGTAAAGGGTTGGGAAAAGGTGTTTCAAGCAAATGGTCCTAAGAAAAAAGCAGGTGTGGCCATATTAATTTCTAACAAAACTGACTTCAAACTAAAATCAATCAGAAGAGACCGAGATGGTCACTTTATACTCATAACAGGAACAATTCATCAGGATGACGTCTCAATTCTGAATATCTACGCCCCCAATATAAAAGCACCTACTTATGTAAAAGAAATATTACTAGAACTCAAAGCAGACATCAAACCACATACACTAGTAGTAGGAGACTTCAACACACCTCTCTCTACAAGGGACAGGTCAATCAGACAGAAACCTAATAGAGAATTAAGAGAATTATTGGAGGTAATGAAGCAAATGGACTTAACAGACATCTATAGAACATTCCACCCAAATAGGAAAGAATATACCTTCTTCTCTGCAGCTCATGGAACCTTCTCAAAAATTGACCACATACTTGGAAACAAAGGAAACCTCCACAGATACAAAAAAATATCAGTGTCCACCTGTGTCCTATCTGATCACCATGGATTAAAGTTAGAAGGCAACAACAATGCTACCCACAGAAAGCCGACAAACTCATGGAAACTGAACAGTCAACTACTGAACCACACATGGGTCAAGGAAGAAATTAAGAAAGAAATTAAAGTCTTCCTTGAATTTAATGAAAATAAAGAGACAACATACTCAAACCTATGGGACACAATGAAAGCAGTGCTAAGAGGAAAGTTCATAGCAATAAGTGCCCACTTAAAGAAAACGGAAAATGCATACATTAGGGATTTAACAACACACCTGAAAGCTCTAGAAAAAAAAGAAGCAGACGCGCCCAGGAGAAGTAGAAGATTGGAAATAATAAAACTGAGGGCCGAAATCAACAAAATAGAAACACAGAAAACAGTCCAAAGAATCAATGAAACAAAAAGCTGGTTCTTGGAGAAAGTCAACAAGATCGACAAACCCCTATCCAAACTAATTAAACGACAGAGAGAGAACACACAAATAAATAAGATCAGAAATGAAAAGGGGGACATAACCACAGACACAGAGGAAATTCAGAGAATCATTAGATCTTACTACAAAAGCCTGTATAACACAAAACTGGAAAACATAAAAGAAATGGACACTTTTTTAGATAAATACCATATACCAAAGTTAAACCAGGACCAGGTGAACAATCTAAACAGACCTGTTAGTCGCGAAGAATTAGAAGAGGTTATCAAAAACCTCCCTACCAAAAAAAGCCCAGGACCAGATGGTTTCAATGCGGAATTCTACCAGAACTTCCAAGAAGAGTTAATACCTATACTCCTTAATGTATTCCACAATATAGAAACAGAGGGTCATTACCAAACTCCTTCTATGAAGCTACAGTTACTTTGATACCAAAACCACACAAAGACTCAACCAGGAAGGAGAATTACAGGCCAATCTCACTCATGAACATCGACGCAAAAATCCTCAACAAAATACTGGCAAACCGAATCCAAGAACACATAAGAAAAATTATCCATTATGATCAAGTAGGCTTCATCCCAGAGATGCAGGGCTGGTTCAACATACGAAAATCTATCAATGTAATCCACCATATAAATAAACTGAAAGAAAAAAATCATATGATCATTTCATTAGATGCTGAAAAAGCATTCGACAAAGTTCAACACCCCTCATGATAAAGGTCTTGGAGAGAATAGGGATACAAGGATCCTACCTAAATATAATAAAAGCTATTTACAGCAAGCCAACAGCTAACATTAAATTGAACGGAGAAAAACTCAAAGCCATCCCACTAAAATCAGGAACACGACAAGGATGTCCACTCTCTCCATACCTCTTCAATATAGTGCTTGAAGTTCTAGCAATAGCAATAAGACAACATAAGGAGATCAAGGGGATTTGTATTGGAAAGGAAGAAGTTAAGCTTTCATTATTTGCAGATGATATGATAGTATACATAAGTGACCCCAAAAATTCTACCAAAGAACTCCTACAGCTGATAAACACCTTTAGTAATGTGTCAGGATACAAGATCAACTCCAAAAAATCAGTTGCCTTCCTTTACACTAAGGATAAGGAAACAGAGAGGGAAATCAGAGAAGCATCACCTTTCACGATAGCCACAAATAGCATAAAATATCTAGGGGTAACCCTGACCAAGGAAGTGAAAGACCTATTCGACAAGAACTATAAGTCTTTGAAGAAAGAAATTGAAGAAGACACCAGAAAATGGAAGGACCTCCCTTGCTCTTGGATTGGGAGGATCAACATAGTAAAAATGGCAATTCTACCAAAAGCAATCTATAGATTCAATGCAATCCCCATCAAAATCCCATCAAAATTCTTCACAGATCTGGAGAAGACAATAATCAACTTTATATGGAGGAACAAAAAACCCAGGATAGCCAGAACAATCTTATACAATAAAGGATTGTCTGGAGGCATTACCATCCCTGACTTCAAACTCTATTATAGAGCTACAGTATTGAAAACAGCCTGGTATTGGCATAAAAACAGAGAAGTCGACCAATGGAATCGAATAGAAGACCCTGACTTTAATCCACAAACCTATGAGCACCTGATTTTCGATAAAGGAGCTAAAAGTATACAATGGAAAAAAGACAGCATTTTCAACAAATTGTGCTGGCAAAACTGGATGTCAATCTGTAAAAGAATGAAAATAGATCCATATCTATCACCATGCACAAAACTCAAGTCCAAATGGATTAAAGACCTCAATATCAGTCCGAACACACTGAACCTGATAGAAGAGGAAGTGGGAAGTACTCTACAACACATGGGCACAGGAGACCACTTCCTGTGTATAACCCCAGCAGCACAGACACTAAGGGCATCATTGAATAAATGGGACCTCCTGAGGCTGAGAAGCTTCTGTAAAGCAAAGGACACTGTCACTAAGACAAAAAGGCAACCCACTTACTGGGAGAAGATTTTCACCAACCCCGCAACTGACAAAGGTCTGATCTCCAAAATATATAAAGAAATCAAGAAACTAGACCGTAAAAGGCTAATCAATCCAATTATAAAATGGGGCACTGAGCTGAACAGAGAATTCTCAACAGAAGAACTTCAAATGGCCAAAAGACACTCAAGGTCATGCTCAACTTCCCTAGCGATCAGGGAAATGCAAATCAAGACAACTTTAAGATACCATCTTACACCTGTCAGAATGGCTAAAATAAAAAACACCAATGATAGCCTTTGCTGGAGAGGTTGTGGAGAAAGGGGGACACTCACCCATTGCTGGTGGGAATGCAAACTTGTGCAACCACTCTGGAAAGCAGTGTTTCGGTTTCTCAGGAAATTCGGAATCAACCTACCCCTGGATCCAGCAATACCACTCTTGGGAATATACCCAAGAGAGGCCCTATCATACAACAAAAGTATATGCTCAACTATGTTCATGGCAGCATTGTTTGTAATAGCCAGAACCTGGAAACAACCTAGATGCCCTTCAACGGAAGAATGGATGAAGAAAGTATGGAATATATACATATTAGAGTATTACTCAGCAGTAAAAAACAAGGACTTCTTGAATTTTGCATACAAATGGATGGAAATAGAAAACACTATCCTGAGTGAGGTAAGCCAGACCCAAAAAGAGGAACATGGGATGTACTCACTCATATTTGGTTTCTAGCCATAAATAAAGGACATTGGGCTTATAATGCATGTTCCTAGAGAAGCTAAGTAAGAAGGTGAACCCAAAGACAAACACATAGGCATCCTCATGAATATTAACCTTCATCAGGCGATGAAAGGAGACAGAGACAGAGGAGCACGGGACAGAAATCTCAAGGTCCAAATCAGGAGCAGAAGGAGACGGAGCACGAGCAAGGAACTCAGGATCGCGAGGGGTGCACCCACACACTGAGACAATGGGGATGTTCTATCGGGAACTCACCAAGGCCAGCTGGCCTGGGTCTGAAAAAGCATGGGATAAATCCGGACTGGCTGAACATAGAGGACAATGAGGAATACTGAGAACTCAAGAACAATCGCAGAGGGTTTTTGATCCTACTGCACGTACTGGCTTTGGGGGAGCCTAGGCAGTTTGGATGCTCACCTTAGGAGACCTGGATAGAGGTGGGCGGTCCTTGGGCTTCCCACAGGTCAGGGAACCCTGATTGCTCTTCGAGCAGATTAGGGAGGGTGACTTGATCGGGGGAGGGGGAGGGAAATGGGAGGCGGTTGCGGGGAGGAGGCAGAAATCCTTAATAAATAAATAAATAAATTAAAAAAAAAAAAAAGAATCCAAGTAAAATAATTTCTCAAAAAATGCACATATGCTTATTCTATTTTTTAAATAGTCTAATAAAAACATTTGTCCAAAGCAGCTAAGTTTCTTGTCCTTTGTTGTCTTGTCTGTCTTACACAGTCAGGTGATCTGTGTATATCAGGGAAACGAGTCATTTTCACCTTCTCTTCTTTCCTTTGCAGGTGACTTAGCAGGTACCCTATTCCCCACCAGGATTCCTGTCAAGTGTCCAGCTGGCTCCAAGGGAAAACACCCAGCAATGTGTGTGCCCAGGCAAATGCAAACAGAGAGAGGAGGTGCCAGGCAGCATGGGATCATTGAGCACCATCAAGAAAGCAGAATTCATGCCAGGCTGTAATGGTACACGCCTTTAATCTTAACACTCAGGAAGCAGGTGGGTCTCTGTAAATTGAGATCAGCCTGGTCTATAGAGATAGTTCCACGACAGGATAGGTTACACAGAGAAATACTGTCTCAAAGGGGTGAAAAACGGAATTTTTAGGTCAAAATTGATTAAGTGCTAAATCAAATTACATTAAATCTAATGAATGCTTCTAGGAAGGTATCTTGGGAGTAAAAAAAAAGTCTGCTAGGCAGACACTTTTAATCCCAGCACTCAGGAGGCAGAGGCAGGTGGATCTCTATGAGTTCAAGGCCAGCCTGGTCTACATAGCAAGTTCCAGGACAGTCACAGCCATATAGTAAGACCCTGCCTCAAAACTAAATCAATAGTAAGTAAATAAAGGAGCCCTGAGCCCAGACGGAGAATGAGACGGGCATGGGAGGGCAGCACACACCCAAGCAGGTTCAGCAGACGTCTAATCTCTGCTTTGATCATCTGCCTTCAGAGTGCCCGGCAAACCTGACCTCAGCACAGTGCTAGCTAGCCTGTTCTTGATGACCTCAGGATTTTTGAACAATTCTAATCATCTGGCAGGTTTCTCTGGCAACCTGAACACACTCAGTATTAACATCACTGAGAGTAACTAAATGACTATCAAGTTTACCTTTATCCTAATGATCTCATCGACTGCCAACCCGGAGTCAGGACCTAGTGCCTTCCCAGAGCATTAGTCTATACCCAGGCATTTCTACAAATGTGTAGCCTGTGTTTTCAATAAGCATTTTTGCCTCTGTAAGATATGAGTAATTTCTCTGGAGCATGTGAGTCCATGATAACAGAGCTGTATAGACTATAAACTGTAGTTTTATAGCCCAGTTATTAGCTAGGACAGCTGATAACACAGCATCAGTTCAGCAATTAACAATCATGAGACACTGAGATCTAAAGAGTAGAAAGTGAAGAAAAGCTATTCTTAAATAAAACACCTCCACAAATTTACCTGTGTAGTTTAAGCTATGTTTTAGATGTGAAGGAAAACAAAACTTCTACAACAATATTGGGAATGGTGCCTATTGACCCAAGATATCCCTCCCTGGCCCAAGCAAGCACAAAGTCGTCCGAAATGTTCTCAGATGAATGGTCCCAAATATAGTAGCGTTAAGACATCTATATTAAAGAATTAATGAAAAGGATGTTTGGGGAAAAACCAAGTGTTTTTAAGTAAACACAATTTCTGGACCAGCGGAAGGTTTCAGGAACAGCAGTGCTGATTAGATAAGGCCTAACAGACCCTTTGAAAAGTGCTTTGAAAGATTTCCGTGAAGCTCACAAGTTTACAGACCTTAAACCTGTTTGATGACTCCAACATAAATAAAGTCGGGAGTTGCTACATACAGAGCCAAGTTTCATGTGGGGCTGAGTACTGCCAGACAATAACAGATATCAAAAGAATGTTTCTCCCTCCCCCCCCCAAAAAAAATGTGTTAATTGAAAAACAACCTTGCCCAAATCAAAGCCACGGTGTCTGTCAGCTCTTCACGTATCAATATCAATTACCGTGTTAGAAACAAGGGTAGGAAATCAGGTAGCCACTGAAAGAGTGTCGATCTCTTAATAGAGCCCACATAGGATTAAGTCAGACAGCTGGGATCAGAAAAGTAAGTGGAACACGTCTGTCCAGACACCTGCACAGGCATTGACTGTCGACGGTAATTGGCTCTTAGACATTCATTCAGCAGGGCAGGGTGAGAAAGGCCAGATGCAGGATCCCCTGGACAGCAACCAGCAGCCTGGCACAGGAGTTCTCAAGGCCACAGTGGCCTAGCTCACAGCAGTGAAGTCTCGTTGAACACTTTGACACACATGTTTAATATTTGCTGAGAGAATGGAGAAATGAATAGTGAATTTCTCCAGGAGGCCTAAGAACCAGAAAGTCTGAATTCTGAAACTAGAAAATTCCTTATAAGCCAGCGTGCCCCCAAACAAAGTCAGTCATTTACTAATCTCTACCTTAAAATTATTTTATCTTGGAGATTTGCCAAGGTCAGAATTATCATTCTGCCAGTGAGCCCCACTACATATTTACTTCCTTGCATGTTCTTGTTGTAAAAGGTATGGTCTCCCTGACCACCATTCAGAAATAAAAATACCTTTCGCCATCCCCCAGATAAACACTTATTCCTATTTCCCTTGAAGCTTAGCTACTTCCTCTACATGTTATCCAGTTCACAAAGAGACAAAGGTTTAAGTAACACAAATCTTTTTCCAGAACATTGCTTCCATTTTCTTACATGGCTGTTACAAAACAGTTTAATCTTCTGCTGATTTTGGTTTGCTTCTTCGTTTTACATATATGTGTGCTATTGAAGCGTCTTCTGGGATTTGTGCCCATAATTTCTCCAATTTTGAGTGTTTTGATAGAAGCTTAAAACAAATCTTCAAAGCTTCCTGGAAGAATAACCAATTAGACATACTAGATGATTTGAGACAGATGCAGTTCATCACCGTGGAGAAGTCATGGCAGCAAGAAAGATGTGACTAGTCACACTGTGTCCACAGTCAGTCAGGAAGATGTGACTAGTCACACTGTGTCCACAGTCAGTCAGGAAGATGTGACTAGTCACACTGTGTCCACAGTCAGTCAGGAAGATGTGACTAGTCACACTGTGTCCACAGTCAGTCAGGAAGATGTGACTAGTCACACTGTGTCCACAGTCAGTCAGGAAGATGTGACTAGTCACACTGTGTCCACAGTCAGTCAGGAAGATGTGACTAGTCACACTGTGTCCACAGTCAGTCAGGAAGATGTGACTAGTCACACTGTGTCCACAGTCAGTCAGGAAGATGTGACTAGTCACACTGTGTCCACAGTCAGTCAGGAAGATGTGACTAGTCACACTGTGTCCACAGTCAGTCAGGAAGATGTGACTAGTCACACTGTGTCCACAGTCAGTCAGGAAGATGTGACTAGTCACACTGTGTCCACAGTCAGTCAGGAAGATGTGACTAGTCACACTGTGTCCACAGTCAGTCAGGAAGATGTGACTAGTCACACTGTGTCCACAGTCAGTCAGGAAGATGTGACTAGTCACACTGTGTCCACAGTCAGTCAGGAAGATGTGACTAGTCACACTGTGTCCACAGTCAGGCAGGAAGATGTGACTAGTCACACTGTGTCCACAGTCAGTCAGGAAGATGTGACTAGTCACACTGTGTCCACAGTCAGTCAGGAAGATGTGACTAGTCACACTGTGTCCACAGTCAGTCAGGAAGATGTGACTAGTCACACTGTGTCCACAGTCAGTCAGGAAGATGTGACTAGTCACACTGTGTCCACAGTCAGGAAGCAGAGATGGCTGTTGCAACTCTGCTACCCAGCCAATGAAATAGTGCCACCCACTATGAATGTAGATCTTCCTTCCTCAATTTACATAACCTAGAAAATCCCTCACAGACATGCTAGGGGTTAAATATAAATGCCGTCAAGTTGACCATCAAAATCAATCATGGTAGTGTCTTTACATAATGTTCATTACTTTCAAAAAAAATAAGATCTTATTTTCTATCTTAAACTAACAAAAAGGATACAGAAGCTATAAATAAATAAATGCAACCACTCTGTCTTACTAGTTTACTACTACTTTACTCTCCGTATGTAGGTGTGTGGATATGTATGACCTGTGTGTGCAAGTACAGACATATTGGTGTAGGAAGATCTTCTTTCTATGTGTTGCTTTCATTGGTTGAATAAAGAAACTGCTTTGGCCTTTTGATAGGGCAGAACTTAGATAGGCGGGGAAGACAAAACTGGATGCTGGGAGGAAGAAGGCAGTGTGGCAGATGCCATGAATCTCCGACCCGAGACGGACATAGTTTAGAGTCTTGCAGGTAAGCCACAGTCACATGGTGATACACAGATTTAATAGAAATGGGTTAGTTAAGATGTGAGAATTATCCAAGAAGAGGCTAGAGATAATGGGCCAGGCAGTGTTTAAATGAATACAGTTTCTGTGTGATTATTTCAGGGTTAAGCTAGCGGGCGGTGGGATGCAGCCTGCTCCTCATTACCACAACATATGGGGACATGTGCCCGTGTATACGCATATGGAGGTCAGAAGGTGACATTAGTTGACTTCTTAGATTACTGCTCATCTTATTTTTTTGAGACAGGGTTCCTCACTGAACCTGGAGCTCACCAACTGGCCAAACTGGCAGGCTGATTAGGCCCCAGGGTTTTCCTTTCCATTTCTCAGAGCTAGGGTTATAAGCATTATGATGACCACACAGTTATACGGGCTTTAAAGGGACACAAACTTAAGTCATCACACTTGTGGAGCAAACACTGTCCCCACCAAGATGTCTCCACAGCCTGTCCACCACTACTCTCAAACTAACACTACATCATAGACTTCTTCCAAGCCACGGACAGTTTCCTTTTAACATGGTTAATTATCTCATTTTTTTTCTTTAAGGGCCCACTTTCTCCAACCTAGGAATTATTCCCACTTTGTTAGTCTTTTTAATGGACACACTGGATGTTTTTCACTGATAAATGTTAAGGTATTACACATATAAATCCCGCTTGGGGTAGAATTGTTCAGTCGAAGGGAATGTAGATATCAGTTTGTTTTGAGACAGGGTCTCACTGTATAGCTCTGGCTAGCCTGGAACTCACTATGTAGACCAGGCTAGCCTCGCACTCACAGAGCTCTACCTTCCTCTGCTCCCCTGATACTTTGATTAGGTGTCAACTAATAAATAAAATAAAAACACTTTGTTATTGCCAACTGCTCTTCTAAGCACATACCAAGTAATAGTCTTACCCACAAGTATATGACACAAATGTGTGATATTTTCTGCTCAAATTACTGTTTAATTTGTATGTATTTTAGTATTTACATTTTGAGTCATTTAGTTTGCTAATAACATGCCACAGAGTTGATATTTTGAACAATAGAATTTTATTTTCTCATAATTCTGTAGACCAGGAGTGTAGGATTCAAGTGTTGGTAGGTGTAGTTTCATCTGAGTCGGACTCCTTGGCTGACAGCTGTCTTACTTTGTCCTTCCTCCACGGGTGTATGTCCTACGCACTTTTCCTAGGAGAGTATCCTGGATTAAACCCACCCTAGTCACTTCATCTTGTATAATTGCTTCTTCTCTAAATACAGTGACATTCTGAAAGATAAAGGGTTGGGATATCAACATACACACTAGGGGGGACATTTCTGTCTTTATTGCTTCCTTTCTGAGATGCCAGTTCTGTGCTTTGGCCATTTTCCTATTAATCAATCAACTTTTTCCTATTATTACATGAATTTTTAATATACTAATGAAATATTTTCTCCATGCATTTTTCTTCGTTTTCCGATATACTGACTTACAAAAATTGTGTACCTCACATTTTGAATGATTATCAATATGATTGAGTGCAGGAAGAATTTTATTTTTTATGCCATTAAGATGTCAGATAGAAGTGTAATCGTTCTTATTTCTCTTGAGTTTTCAGATGACTTCCTGCTACAACTTAGTGTTAATACAATGCTGATAGCATGAAGCATCCTGTAAGTAGAAATGCAAATCAGGAGAGGAATGTAACTCAGTGGTAGAGTGCTTGCTCAACAAACACACAGAGGAACCAGGTTTGATACACAGTACACGGAAATACAACAAAAAAAGAAGGAAGGAGGTAGGGGACAGAGGGAGGGAGGAAAGGAGAGAGGAAGGGAGGAAGGGAGGGGGAAGCCAATAAAATCATCAGTGAATATTTCTGCAGTTGCTCAGTTGTCTAAACCTAAACCATCCAGCCTGGCCTCCTTCTCCTCTGTCCTCAAGGCTGCTGAGTACATTTGACTTCCAGAACATTGTGTTCTTGGCTGACACTTCTGAGGATGTCCCAGCTCCAACTTTGGATTTGCCCCACGCGCGGGGGTCTGGCTGTGCTCATATTCAGCGTTTCCCGTCATACTGACCCTGTGCACATTCCTTAGCCCGATCTTTGCCTCCTAGACAAGGTCGCCCTTCTTGCAAAAGTTCCTTGCCTATCTGTCTTTTCACTCACAGGTCTGACAAGGCTTAATTATGGTAGTGCAGGAACCCAAACCCTTTCCCACCCTGCCTGGTGCTTCTTCTCCCGGCTCAGGGAAGCTTTTTCCAGTCCTGGCCCTCACTTGCACATAACTGCTCCCACCACCTTGGTGAGTAACTCCTTTCTCTATCCCTTCCCTCCTCTATCCAGCTCAAATTCTACACACAGATGTTCAGGCTTTGGAAATCACATTGCCTGGTTTTGTATCCAAGTTTTTTTTTATTTATTAACCATATGACTTTGAACAAACTACTTAGCCCACAATGTCCAGGGTTCCTCATGCATAAAATGAGAACAATGGTACTGTGTGGTAGGATGGCTAATTACCTAATATCGGCCTCTGAATGCTGCCTCCAATCCTATCCAGGGAGGTTGGGATGACTTGGTAAATTGCAGCAGACGAAACTGACATGGTTTGCAATCAGCTTCTCTAGCAAACTTGAACCCTTGGAAGACACATGGTGGCCATTTTGAATTCACTCAGAGACAATCATGTAGCCTGGAATTGACACTCTGGGGAAACCTGGATCCAAATGAGACATTAAGATGAGTTGCTTAGCAGCAAAGCTGATTGTGTTCTTCCTTCCATTGTGTGTGTGTGTGTGTGTGTGTGTGTGTGTGTGTGTGTGTGTGTGTGTGTGTGTTTTAAATGTGTTTATAAGTAAGTGAACATGTATGAAGCCGTCACTCTCTTCCAGGTACTGGTGACTGCAGTCAAGCTTTCTGAAATCTAGGTCCCCAAGGCAGGGAGCCATATGCCTGACCCTAG
The DNA here is from genome assembly GCF_037038515.1 of Microtus pennsylvanicus. Lineage (NCBI taxonomy): Eukaryota > Metazoa > Chordata > Mammalia > Rodentia > Cricetidae > Microtus > Microtus pennsylvanicus. The sequence continues at coordinate 32,593,334 of NC_134584.1, forward strand.
TTCCAGCTATCAGGTGACACTTGACTTGGACCAAATTCTCAGCACCGTGAAGAAGCAGATCTGAGCTTCACTTTACAGGCATAGAAACCTCAGGGCAAACCTCAGTGGTGCACACTGAGAATCCCAGCCCTTGGGAGGATAAGGCAAGAGGACTCTGTGCTCGGGCCACACAGAGAGACTCTGTTTTAATAAAATAGAAAAAAAAGAAAACCCTGCATTCAGGTTAATTTAGAACATCAGCAGAGACTTCAACACTACTATCATTTTTATTGCAACTTTTAAATAGGAAACTTTAAGACTGAGTTGTAGCTCCAGATACTGTGAGATGAGATGTGTGGTGTTTTAGGCTTTAAGTGGCAAAGTTCTGGGGCCATGTGTTAGGCAGCCATGTAAGAAACAAAGGTAAAAAGACAAACATATAGGCATCCTCCTGAATATTAACCTTCATCAGGCGATGAAAGGAGACAGAGACCCACATTGGAGCACCAGACTGAAATCTCAAGGTCCAAATCAGGAGCAGAAGGAGAGGGATCACGAGCAAGGAACTCAGGACCGCGAGGGGTGCACCCACACACTGAGACAATGGGGATGTTCTATCGGGAACTCACCAAGGCCAGCTGGCCTGGGTCTGAAAAAGCATGGGATAAAACCGGACTTGCTGAACATAGCGGACAATGAGGATTACTGAGAACTCAAGAACAATGGCAATGGGTTTCTGATCCTACTGCACGTACTGGCTTTGGGGGAGCCTAGGCAGTTTGGATGCTCACCTTACTAAACCTGGATGGAGATGGGTGGTCCTTAGACTTCCCACAGGTCAGGGAACCCTGATTGCTCTTCGAGCTGATGAGGGAGAGGGACTTGATCGGGGGAGGGAAATGGGAGGCGGTGGCAGGGAGGAGGCAGAAATCCTTAATAAATAAATAAATTTAAAAAAAAAGAATCAAAAGAAAAAAAAGAAACAAAGGTAAGAGTGCCATTACTTGCCTTATTTATTTATCCATAGGATTAATTATCTCTTAGGCATTACTAAGATAAAACCAACCCAAGATAAGAAGAGTTTCCCGTGTTCTGATAATTCCATGGAAAAGTTTGCAAACATCTAGAAAAGGGAGAAGAGAAAAATTCTTTTTCCTAGAATGTAAAAGAATTTGGTTTCCATCACCAACAATGCAAAATTAATAAGAATAATAATCTCTTATTAATCAAAGAAATTTATTGGAGATAAATCTAGAATATATACATAATCAAAACAAAGACTGTATAAATGACCCATTATCCTTCACCAGCTATTGTTTATTAACCAAAGTTCACCTCTGTAGGTAGACACACTGAGTCAGAGTAGTCTATGACTATGGGATTCTCTAACATATCATCTGTATCACTGGTCAAACTAACTAAACTTGACCTCAGTTTTGTTTGTTGCAAACTGGGCATATTAAGAACTCTCTATCATGGATTAGGTTCAGTGCTTTATTATTTTTTTAAGTGTATGAAGTTGGGAGGGGGTGTGGAGGAGGGCTCTTAAAAGAGTTAGCAGAGGGCAAAAGAGTATGACCAAAATACATTACATACACACATGAAATCCTCCAGCAATAAACTAAAAATATATTTTGTTTAGGGTTTCCTCCTTCTTTTAATTATTCTTTCACACATGTTAAGTCCTTTGAGTACTGTCCATACGTGCATGGTTGAGGGCAGTAGCTGGAGCAAGAATAACAAACCAGTGGTCAGATCAAAGCTTTAAAGAAGACTGATTCTCCTTCCCCAACAACCAGCGACTACCGATAGCTCCTTAGTTACGGGTGGAGCCTGTGGTGGTCTGAATGAGAATGGCCCCCATAGGCTCAGATGTTTGACTCCTTGGTCCCCAGTTAGTGGAACTGTTTGGGAAGGATTAGGAGGTATGGCCTTGTTAGAGGACGTGTGTCATCAAAGGCAGGCTTTGAGGTTCCAAAAGCCTACACCAATGCCAATTAGCTCTCTCTGTTTCAGGTGGTTTTGTCTCAAGTTGTTGTTACTATTCTAGGAACATGCCTGTCCTGTTTGTCTGCTGCCATGCTTCCCACCACGAAGGTCATGGGCTCTAACCCTCTGAAATTGTGAGGCCCAAACAAACTTTTTCTTATATAAATTGCCTTGGTTGTTTCTTATTTCAGCACAAGTAAAGTAAATAAGATAAAACCACATAAGTACCCCCTAAGCATGCTGGAATTTTCTTTGGCTTGATCTTGTGCAGGCTTTACTCAGGCAACCACAGCTGCCAAGGTCACAAGTGCATTAATCATGCCCAGATGAGACCATTGTACAGCACCCCTCCCCATCCTCCAGCTGTGGCATTCTTATGACCTCCTCCGAGATGTTTCCTGAGCCTTGCTTGTGGTAGGGATGTTTGGCAAAGATGTCTTGTTTAACCAGGTATGGTAGTGCATACCTTTGACCCCAGCACTCAGGAGGCAGAAGCAGGCAGAACTCAGAAGTCAAGGATGTACTGGTCTGCATCTCAAGTCCTAGGTCAGCCAGGTCTACACAATGAAATCATGTCTCAAAAATAAACAACAAAAATGTCCTATTTAGGGCTGAGCATTTGCAGTCATTTATTCCTATATTATTTAAATATTTGATTTTTGATAACTTCATATGTGATACTGTATTTACATAATTTCCACCCTTCCTTGTTCCCTCTCCACTTCCTACCATTCCCAAGTCTCTTTCAAATTCATGATTATTATGTATACATTTGTGCATACACACACATGCACAGCCTACTGTATCCACTTAGTGTTGCTCGTATATACATGTGCTTAGGAACTTCATTTACTCTTGGACTAGTTATGAGTCTCCACACCAACTGCTGTCCACTCACCAAGGCTGACAACAGTCCAGCACTTGGGGATAAATATAAATATTTAGAAGGCAGTTTGACAGCATGACCATTTTTCTTTTAAGAAAGAAATCATGGTTCAATTTTCCTGACAAAAGCAAATACAAAAATTACTTTTTCTTCTTTTATTTTTAGCCTGTCTTCATTATACAATGTGGTGGGTTTCTTTATGACGTTTTCTTATATACATTTGCTCAATTCCCTTCCTATGACCCTGTCTCATTCCTCTTTTCCTTCCCTCTGGTCCACCCACCTCCACCTAAATCATGCCCTTCTGCTTCGTTTCTTAAGCACATGCATTTCAAATGTAGCTTCTAGATAACAGAGGAGCCATGTGATATTCGCCTTTATGACTCTGTCTATGGTCGACACTTCCATCCTTTTTGCTGGTTTACTTTTTAATTAGCACGCCGCACAATAGGCTTCATTGTAGAACTGTGATAATTTTGTTGTTGATTCTCTTCCAACCAACCTCGAATGTACATGTGTGTCACATTATCTTCATCTGTTGATTTACTGATGGGCATGTGGCTTGATTATGTAACTTGTTTTCGTAATTGGTACCATAAAGAATGTGAATATGAAGGGGGCAAGTAAGAAGTACCTCTCTGGATTTTTCTCAGTTATACATATAAAACACTATATATAAAGCAGTTAGCAAAACATCTGACCTTGGCAAGCCCATGTATATTTATACATCCTGTATTTTACCACAGTGAAATCATTCTGCATATTACTTTCACAGAATGTTTGGCATGGTTTTGCTATTGGTTATCTATTAAATTTGCTTTCTAAAATTAAAAGTAACCTACACGTAAGAATGTCTTCGGATCTCACGGTGTTTCATTTAAACAATCTTCTTTTTTCTTTAGCTTCCTGGTGTATAATTTTATGCAACTTTAGGATTCTTATGTTTGGGAACACGTCCAAAGGCAGAGTCAGGCCTGAGAACTCTTGTTCAAACTTAAGACGAAGCCAGGCCATGAAGTGAAAACAGGGCCTCTCTTGCTGACTCTGCACCACAGCTGCCAGATGCACTGGTTGATATGTGAAAAGGAAAACATGAAATTATGAAATGAAGTGCTTTTAGAGACCAGAATAATGGTGTCAGAGTTGAGGTTTTCTCCTCTGGAATGCTTATGCCTAAAGACAATCTATCTATAGCTCAAGCCCAAACATCTCAGGCCCAGAAAGGCTAACCACATGGGACAAACTGACAAGAGATTCCAGTAAGGTACCAAGGTGACCAGGAAGTCTGGCAATCTTCTGAGCCATCACTACTATCAAAAAGAAACTTCAGTGTTCTGATGTTTTGCTCATTGAACTTTTCTAGAATTCAGAAACTCATCAGAGGATTTAAGTCTGAAGTTCTTAGGATGAAAAGAGTTTCTGTCCTCTCCCAAAGCAAGTTTTAATGGGGGGGGGGGGGCGGAGAAAACCTTGAGTCAGCACCTAATACATGGGGGAGGGCAAAGAAAATCAATGAGATGCTGAAGGATGATTCCTTAAAATCACAAAATTACATCCCACTTCCCTCCAAGTGTGCAAGGGCAATGGAGGATGTGCAGCCGTGGGACTGGGGTAGGTGGTGACTATTACAAGCCCTAAAGTCATCATGAGAAAAATCTGCATTCTGACAGGGCATCAGGATACCTCCCAGACGTGTGCAGGATAAAGCTTCCTCCATCAGAAAAGCAGCTGTTAGGATCTAAAGGCACTTGATGACGCAGCTTGGGTTGCAGAGACAGACATACGGTAGGAGGGTGAGGGTCTCTCCCTGTTGAGCTCTTGCGTCTAGTGGTTCTGTCATCATGTCAGGGCAACTAAAATCATCACCAGGCATCCACTAGGAGCTGAGCATGGCAGTTAAATAGATCTGCCAGGCAGAATTCTGCAGGAAGCTTGGAGCGCTTGTGCAACTGTTGCCTGAGATCTTATCACTGCAGATTGTGAAGAATCAGATAGGGAGACGTATAGAGAACACCCTCACCTCATCGCCAAAAGGTCACCGGGCTGGGAAATGGGTAAAAGAAAGGCACATATAACACTACAAGCTGGCTCATTACAACTTTCCTACCAGCCTCTCTGATCAGGGCTCTATTGAATGTGGACTGTTGGAAAACACCAAGAAACAGATGTGACTGTTTATTTCACAATACACAATGCATTCATAAGTTCAGAAAAGTAGGTTAATGGCAAAATATTGCCGCAGTTGGATACATACATTTCATGAATTTGTGAATTTGACTCTAATAAAGACCCTAAAACGACATTCTTCCAAGAACATTGCTTACAAACTCAAATAAGCAAACCAATAATTTGTTTCAGTATGCAAATATGAAATGTATGAAAAAGTATGAAATGTGCAATGCACTAGCTGAATCCCTCCCAAACCTACAGATTCCTCCTAGAGGAAGTTGCCGGCTCAAGTGCTTTGGAGGAAAATCAGTTAGGACCCTTGGCCACCACCCTGCACAAAAGAATCACTGCAGAACTTTAAAACAAAGGGCCTAGAGATGCTAATGCTAACAACCTACTTATTCTGAGTTGGGATCTAATTTTTTGTAGGCATTATAGAATATTCTGCTTTGCAGTCCAAATTGAGAACCATTGCTATAGACCATTCCATAAGCTGGAAAGAACATAAATTATGACTCTCTCTCCCCATCCCTCATAAACAAGTAAATGGATTCATTAGTTACAGTGGTCTGTGTCAAGATGATCAAGACCATCCCTATATGCAGAGACTTTCTAGGAAGCTCAGGACTTAGCACACAGTTGGGCTCATGGCTAATAGCTTCTACAGTGATCTAATCACAAAGGCACACAGTCAGATCCTAGGCAGAATCTAGATAAATGCACACACAAGAGTCTACATCCTTTTGTGAGGAGATACTCACGTGTGCTGCTTTCTCTGGCAATGCAAAAATGCACTAACATGAGTGATGTCTCCCAGTGGAGGCCGTCGGCATTTTTGTTTGAGGCTGGCCACAAATTAGTGTGTGTCTGATTGGTATGTGCCAAACTTCCAGATTCCTTGAAATAAAATATGTTTTACATATAAACCATATTACTTGCATAAACAGTGTGGACCTAGAGAAGCACCGTTCTCAGTCCTGGGTGTATGTAGTGAAAACACCAAACAGAAGCCCAGGACCATCTCCATGGTCTAGTGCTCTCACAGCATTGACAACAGCCTGAGGCAGACAGCACAGAGGAGAGAAGATGGTCGTTGGATAAACAGTAGCTTCTCAGGAACCTGGCTTGAGGAAGATGAAGATGGCTGATCTTGAAAAGAGTTAAGAGACACAGAGGGAAGCAGCCTTTGAGAACACAGTTGAGTCATGTCCGTGACTATGCTCTACCAAACAGTGACTCCACCAGGATGGCTTGGTTTTGAAGATCTATGCCACATCTTTCTCTATATCGATCATCCTAGCTCTTCTTAGTTTTCCAAAGGTTCCTCTAAATATCACTTTTATCTTTTCGATGCTTCAGTCAACCTAGGGACCCCGCTCAGTGGTAGAGTTCCTTCTTAGGATGCACAAGGTTCTGGGTTTATACTCCATTTTGAGAGAGTGAGAAAGAGGGAAAATAGAAGAGAGAGAGAGAGACGTGGGGTGGGGGGAATCACCAGTCAGCTACAATGAATAATGAACTCTTTATGCCTTTTAAATAAATAAATTAGCAAGCCTACACATCACATAATACTGATCCAGGAAGAAAGAACAACCCCCTATAGCTGAAAGGAAAATTTGGAATGTGAGCCAATCACACAGATGAGGCATCATGAAGCCACAACCACCACCCTTAGAACCTATTGCCTTCTGTCTCCATGGATTTCAGCTGTGTTTTGCCACATCTCTTCAGAAAGTTATTGAAAATTGGATCAACCGAACTATTTGTCCCCCAACCAAAATTTTCCACTAATCTTTCAGTCCAGGAATTTGTCCTTGCCTTGTGGACCAAATTCCCAAAAGGGGGAAGAAAACATACCTTTGTTATGACCGATACTATCTGTACATGGTTGCAGCAGTTGGCTACGTGGTGACTGTGGTTGGTTGCTCTGCTTAAGCCTTGGTGCCGATTCTTCAGTAGACAGCTCCATCCAGTTCTACCATTCATTTCAGTTTGTGGATTTCATACGTTAGACTTAGACTCTTCCGGCATACTCGGATTAGCCATAATGATCCCAATTTCTACTTCGTATCACCTATTGGGATACATATCCAGAACACTGAGCTTCACTGGAACAAACACAAAACAAAGCCCAGGAGAGGAATTTGTTGTGGCACACCAGGCCCATATGTGACACAAATTCATTTAAACGTAGTGTTTCTAGTCCATCTTACTGCATACATCAGAGAAATTTTATTTTTACGAATATGATATTTTGATTTTGGGGACTTAGTATATTTTCTTTATGTATATCAGCGTTATGTCTGTATTTGTGCCTGTGCACTGATCACAGAGGCCAGAAGAAGGAATCGGATCCTCTGGGACTGCAGTTACAGATGCTTGTGAATCAGATGGGTGCTAGGAACAAACCCCAGTCCTCGTCAGGGGCAGAAAGTGCCCTTTACCCCTGAGCCATCTCCTCAGCCCCAGAGATTATCATGTTTTAAAATAAACATCAAAGGGAAAATCCTTCCATCAGCTATATCTAAGAAACAAATTATTCAAATTATTTGAATTTTTTATTATGGAGATCAAGGAGATTTGGGTCTCATGGCCCCAAATTCAAAGCAAACGATTGAGAGTTGTGTAAGCGCCCCTAGTTCTACGTAACTTTATATGTTGGTCTTGTGTAGTGTTTATATGAACATATCTTGAGCCTTCAAAATCTCTTTCAATAATTTACATAAATATTCAGTTCAGATCTATAAGAATCAAATATTCAGATTAAAAGATTAAGCCCTCATTCTGTCAAAAGGTCATGCCTTTATTCTCTTCCATTCTATAGCCCACATTTCTATGGCTGACATGAACCACCACCAGTACACATTCCTCCTATCAGAGGTGTTGCTGATTCAATAAACAAAGACCTTAACATAGGAAAAGATGTTAATCATCAGAAATTCAGGCCTCTCTTTTGAGGAACTGGAGGCCCTGCAAGAGGTTAGATTACCCATACCCTGCCAGATGTTAGAAGCAGAACTTAAGTCAGCCCTGCCATTCCGGGGCTAAGTTATTACCAACATAAGCTCTTCACCCGAGTCCTTTCTATTGCAAAAAGCTAGGCTTCTGCACTGTGGATCACCGTGAACTCTTTTCCAAAGAGTTATCTTTTCCAAAGTCTGCTGTCACCCCCAGAAAATATTAACATCCACTAGGCTGTGGGTTTGTGGTTGCGCAATAAATAAATAATAGAGCATTCTCAGATTTGCTCATGTTTGCAGACTACCATCACATGCCTCTGAAAAACAGGAAGTTATGCTCAAATTCTGCACTTTGGAATCTCTAGGACAAGTCAGTAAAATATGCTGTTTGCTAGTTACTTAAAAAATAATCTTCACGCACTCATTTTTAAAGCTGTATCTTGTAGCAGTATTTAACTTAAGGAAAAAATATTATCTGTGTAACTTCTTATGCAAAAGCTAAGGATCTGCAATTGAACAACAATCAGTGGAGAGCTAGGTTAGCTATGGTTAGAAACCCTGTCCCAGGGTTGAGTGTGCTGGAGGCAAAGTAATGCAAACCAAGACGACATGTTGTACAGAAAATGAATCTCATAAATGTCTTAGTAATGTGAAGGAAAGCATTTAAACACTAGGCACTATATCTCACAGTAACTCAAAATGTCTTAAGAACGAAAGGATGACAGCATAGCACAGATGAGGCTGAACCACATCACTTTTACTGACTACGAGTTTGGGTTTGGAAAGAGGCTTCAAGCCATCTTTGACCCCGAGGTTTATTAGAAAAGCAGTCCACCTTTCTTCATTCTCTAATTCTTCCCCCGATACCATGGATATCTACAAGGCACATCCTATAATATTCATCAATAACTACCAGGAGCAAGATTTTGACTATAACGTTACACTGACAGCTGAGCTTGCGGAAGACGACAGAAAGTTGACTGGAGACCAAGTGTGATGCCGCACATCTGGAAACCCAGCACTTGGGCAGGGGAGGCAGGAGGGTTAGGAGTTCGAGGTCCTTAGCTGTATCGTGAGTTCAGTACCAGTCTGGGCTACATGAGATCCTGTCTTTAAAAAGAAAAGAAAAGAAAAGAAAAGAAAAGAAAAGAAAAGAAAAGAAAAGAAAAGAAAAGGTGATTTGATGATTTGACTACAAATTTGCAGACTGTGGCAAAATACTTTGAAAAGATTAGTTTGGCCAAGGTCTGCTCTTCAGGCTGATGAGAAAGGGGGAGTTGATTGGGGGAGGGAGAGGGATATGGGAGGCGGTGGCAGGGAAGAGATAGAAATCTTTAATAAATAAATAAATTTAAAAAAAAGAAAAAAAAGATTAGTTTGGCCAAGAGAAGAAAAGAGGAGCTTAAGAGATACACCTCAAGAGAGAGACATATATTTTTATCTTGAACAAAAAGAAACCTGAATCTTTTTATAGCCTGAGAGTTGGACTCCTGAAGAAGTAAAGAGACAGAAAATACGAAAGAAAGGGGGAATATTGCAAATGATAGGGGAAACTGGCACGGAGCAGCAGCATGGGGTTTACGTTAAGCAGATGTTGGGATTTAAATCATTTTCATTTATAAAGTACTGACTACACCAAGTGTCAGCCCAGGTTTGTATCTTTCTCCTCCCACCCCCTCACTCTTTTCCTACTTTATGCTCCCGCTCCATTTCTATTTTCCACTTTCTTTTTATTTGTTCTTTGTGTCATTCACATCCTGCGTCTCGATTACATTCTTTTCCCCGTTCCTTTGTATCTACCCTCTGCCCTTGCAACCCCCTCAAAAAAATAAAATAAAATTTAAAAAAAAAAAGAAAAATCTCATCACGGAAACTGTAGTGTGACACAGTGAGTCACATAGCAAACCTTTTGTCTTTATATCTTTACTTGCAAGTGTTCATTGCAGAGAGTCATTGGCCTGGCTCAAGGTCTCTAGCTTCTGTTACGCTATCAATGCTGGGCCTCACTGGGACTCTTCTTGGACATCCTGTTGTTGACCTGGGTCATGGAGGTCCTGCAGCTTTGGGTCTGCAAATTCAGCCCCTTCACATGCTCCCGCAGGTCACAGATGAAGTGGATGTTGGGGAGTGTCAACTCAAAACCCTGGTTCTGGGCCTGGGTAGCTGCGGGGTTGGACAGCCCGCCAGCTCTCCCCTGTCCTCACCACTGGGTGAGCTCTCCAGCCTTGACCTGGCTAATTAATCCTTTGAAGCAATGAGCAAGGAATGAAGGGACCAGGTTAGTTCTCCTGCTTTCGTGTCCTCAGGGTAGGCTCTCCCACCATGGACCATCAGGGCCAACTCCACTGCCTTGCCCAGGAGAGTACATGGGCCACTCACCTAAGTACTGCAGCTGGTGAGGGGCAGAGAGAGCTCTCCTGCTCTTATGACTCCAGGGCCAGCTCTCCCCCTGCCACAGACAGTGAGGAGTGGGGAGGAAGCATGTCTCCCCCATCCACACAACCACAAGACAGATGAGGGGCAGGGCCAGATCTCCCACACTCAGGGGTTCACCCACACCCTTGTCAACAGGGTCATCTCTGCTGTGCTGCCCAGGCCAGGAGCAGTGCATGTGATAGAGTGAGTGCATAAGTGAGCATGGGTGTGCATGCACATGTCTGCGCACACACGCGCGCACACACACAAGGATATATACATACACACACGCGTGCACATACACACACATGTACGTAGCGGCGTGCACACACACAACACAAATGATTCACTTGCATGCAAATAAGTAAATAAATGTAGCAAATTTATTCTCTCTTTTAAAAGTAAAGATATTTGACTCAGGATGATTTTTAATGTAAGGTTAACTATTATAGAAACAAAATTACAATCTCTGACTCTAACAGGAGAAAGACAAAGAATACTTGAATTCACTAAAACAGATTGACAGCTTTTTCTGTAAAAGGTAAATAGCAAAAGTTTCTGTCTTTATTGACCACATGTTCTCTGTTACAATTCTACACTCTATCATGATATGATGAACACCGCTATACACTGAGTGAGCTCTACTCGTGTTTCAACAAGACTTTACTTATATGTAAGCTAATAAGAAAAACACATATGAAATATGTAAGAAATGCAATGAAATGGTAGGCAATCTGAACACCAAACTTCTCAGTTAAACACAAAGAAATTTGAAAATTGGATAAAGCAAGCAAAAATGTGACTATGTGTTGATCATGAGATAAATAATAAATCATCATTATGCTGGAAATTTTTTAAGGAAATAATGACAAATGTTTAACCAGGAAAACACTAACAAAAGCCATAAGTGAATAACCTATATTAGAAGATGAAATGGGCATTAAGGCAAATGTATTATTTGAAATAAAAGACATTCTACTTCTTTAAACGATATGCACTTACCAATATAGCCTCAGTCTACAGAAATCAAAACTGACAAGCTTAAAAATAAACAATGATAAGTCTAAAATCATACATCTCTTTCATGAATTTATCAAAAAGGCAAAACCCTAATAATTAGAAATTTTCAACCACAGAGTTAATAAACTTGATCTTAATGACAAATGTATCAGTCCACACTCAGCAATTAGGGAACACTTCTTTTGAAATACAAAATATTTTGCAAACACAAGTCATATGTTAAAAACACAAAACCAGTCTCAACAACAAAAATTACACCATATTTTTCAACTATGCAATAAAGCTCCTGATAATTTATTCCCAAATTATTTGAATCAGAGTCAATTATGAGATAGAGACTTGGTTTATTTAGCAAAGGATTTTGGGAAACAGAGCAAAGAGACTTAAGACAGGAAAGGAAGAAGACTTAAGAGGGGAGGAAGGCCGGGCGATGGTGGCGCATGCCTTTAATCCCAGCACTCGGGAGGCAGAGGCAGGCGGATCTCTGTGAGTTCGAGACCAGCCTGGTCTACAGAGCTAGTTCCAGGACAGGCTCCAAAGCCACAGAGAAACAGAGAAACCCTGTCTCGAAAAACCAAAAAAAAAAAAAAAGAGGGGAGGAAGGCAGGCAGAAAGGAAGGAACAAATGGACGAAGGCAAATGCAAGATATGTGATTGAGCTGGTCATTTCTTTGAGCAACTGGGCTACTATCTTGTTTGGGGAAATACAGTGAATTTCCAAATACATTACAATGCTTAGTTTACCATCAGAATATCAAGAACCTGAAAATGTATCCTTTGCCCTTACTTTCCATCAGTTATTGCCTTATTTGAGATAAAGGCACACTAGTCTTTACACAACATGCATTTGCCTTGGTCTTACATTATTGCATGTGCTTACTTTGGTTTGTTCCTCCACATTTAGAGTTCATGATTACACAGTCAAGGAAATTCCAGAGCTTCACAGAAAACATAGTCACAGAGAAGGGTAGAGAAGTTCACTGAAAACTGCCTAAGAGGACTTAGCAGTGTTCACATACACACACACACACACACACACACACACACACACACACCTAGAAAATCATGGTTTTGAGGAAAGTGTAGGCATGGGTATGACTTTAACTGTGGCTATAACAAATTTCTACAAAGAAAAAACTTTTAAAACTGCTAAATGTTAATATTTACTAGCTAATATTTGCATGTCTAGTTATTATTCTCTATATTATAAAGATATCTTAGAATTAGCTTTTTGACCAAGGGATGTGTTAAGATGCTTTCATAGAAGGCTTTAGCTAATTGCACAAGCTGTAGTTACTCAGCCTTTAGCAAACAAAGAAGCCAAACTGATAAAGCTGGCTTTGCCTTGGGAGGATACCTCCCTCCAGAATTGGAAGTAGATTTAATGTTGTTTTCTGTTTCTGTAAATGTGTCCCAGAGGCTTCTGAACTTTGAGCTCATGAGTCAAGCTCACAGCAGCCATTTTCAATCACCGTGGCCTAGTCAGTGGCTATCACCTAGCTTCTCCTCAAGAGTAGTGTCAGCAGTCACTCAAAGTCCTTACCAGGTCCTTGCTGCTTCGTATTTATCATTGTCGTGACTAAATTAGGAAAGCTTCATAAACTGATATCCAGTGTGCCCACATGATCGCAGCCTTATTTTGCAGCTATCATGAAGGTGATTGAGCCAACCCTGTCTGGTGATATGTGTTTCTCTGATTTAGTGTGCTTATACTAAGAGTCCTTATGCCTAATCCCCAGGGAAATCATATTTCCTTCACTTAAAGTTCATGCACCACGAATCTGGAAGCCTAATTGGGGACCTAGCCTTATTATCAGTCTAATAACATAACTGTCTGCATTCCTGAGATGCCACAGGTTAATGTGTGTTGCCTGTGAAAATCCTCCACGTATCAAATGTTTAGACACCATGATTTATTCCTTGTGGAGGGGCATACGTGCAATGCATCTGGCACTAGAGATCGTGTCCCTGTGTGATACTGTGAGCCGGCTTGTACCTGTCAGTTCAGCCATGTTCCTGGAAGCGTAATCTAACAGATAAGCCCCTTTTTATGACTTCATACTGTAAATAGTTTGAAGTGGACCTTGTCTGTGGACATCAGCCTTAACTGCCCAAGCAACAGTCATAACATTGCTGACGTGGTTAGGCACAGCCCCTAGGAATTATCAGAATTGCCCGGGTCAGCTGCAGTTGAGTTAAGAAAACACTAGAGAGGACTTCGAGGAGACAAAGAAGATGCTTGGATCTAATACATTGTTTCTTACCCCTTCGTGTGTATGTGATTCATTCGGAGATCTTGTTAAAATACAGGTTCTTTTCAAGAAAGTTTAATGTGTGGTCAGAAATCCTTCATTGTTAACTATGTCTGGGTAACTCCAGTGCTTTTGGTTCAATGACTGCCCTCAAGTATCAAAGCCTTTTCCTTGCACTTCAGAACCCTACAGGCTATAACGAAGCAACGATCCTTGTTCTAAGGCAGGATTTAGGTGGCCCGAGGAAGTTAGAAGAGTGTTATTTGTGTAAGTTGCACACACAATTCTAGAAATAAGCTGTCCAAAATAAGCTTCGCCCAAATGACAACTGTCCAGAGAGAGGGCACGCTACCACCCCATGGCAAGGTGAGAACAAGGATCATGTGGTAGTGGAGACCCAGAGCAAGTGGGCAAGCAGCTAATACCTCCCTCAACTGTTCCGTGAGCTATCTGCCTAAAGAAGCAGATTAAATCAGGGGGTGGGAATGAAAGTCAAAATGAAAGGATTCTAGTATTAAATGCCAGTTCTTCCGGTTACCTGTGTGGCCTTGACAAAGTTGTTTAAAGCGTTGAGATTCCGTTTCCACAATTCCGAAGGGGAACTAATACTAACACTATTACTTTTGATGTGAAAAGTCGCCGTGTGTTTACAGTTTGGCTTATAGCAAGATTCAGACATGGATTTGGGAGAAGAAAGTGGATAATTAGAGTGCTGAGCATAGCAACTGATGCATCCACTGATGGATTCATTATTTGATGCAGTATTTGGAGTAACATTTATTTGGGGAGGGGAGTAGGATCAAACTGAAGGGAGTAGATCCTTGGAGAAGTGCCCTGGTAAACTACACTTTCTTCCATCCCTACCCTTACCCCCTTCTCATCAAATGGGGTGAGTAGCATCCCTCCACTTCTATCTTCCACCTTGTTACAGACCCGGGAGCAGAGGAGCCAGCCAGCTGCAGACAGAAACTTCCGAAACCACAAGCTCAAATAAATTCTTTCTCCTTTAAGTAGTTCAAGTCAGGTGTTTAGTCACAGTAGAGGGAAGGTGAGAATCACAACTTAGTCACAAAGGATTTTTTGCACTCAAGAAGGTAATTACTTGAAAAGTGCTTTTGTAAACTCAGGATTCTGCCTCTAGCCCTATTGTTTAGAAGATACATGCTTATAAGGGAAGCAACAGATGGACCATAATACTATCTTCATTGAATTGAGAAAGCTCCATTGACTATGCTTTAACTCTTTATTTATCCCCAGTGAGCCTGACGTTAGAAAGAGGCCAGCTTGCTTCTGGGGAGCTCATCTGAAATGGACCACAGCTAATCTTCTAACAGTGTTCTTGTCAGTTCCTGTACAGTACTTGGAAAAACAGCCCTAATTCTGTTCAGCACAGTGTGACACACCACAAAACAACAGAGGTCCCCAAAATAGTCTTTTTTTTCTTCAGATTTATCCTGTGGTCTTTCCACTGTCATTTAATCTCATCATACCATAAAAAGCAAACAGGGCTCAGTTGCAGATCTTATGTAATACTCAACTTAAAAATCTTTTTTTTTTCTGAAGAAGGCTCAGAAGTTAAGAGCAGTAGCTGCTGTTCCAAAAATACTAAGTTCAGTTCCCAGCAACCCTATGGAAGCTCACAACAGTCTATACCTGCAGTCCCACGGGGCCTGATGCTCTTTTCTCGTGTAAAGACGTGCAGAGAAAACACTCACATACATCAGATACATAAGAAACAAACAAATCTTTTCTTAAAATTCCTTTTGGAGAGAGAGTCGTACTGTGTACCCCTGATGTAGAACTCACTATGTAGACCAGGCTAGCCTTGGATTCATAGAGATTAGCCTGTCTCTGAGGATCAGGTGCTAGGGCAAAATTATGTGACACCACTCTCCGCTTGTCTTCAAAATCCTGCGGCACGGAGATACATGCTTGCAACACAAACACTTGGGAAGCAGAGAAAAGAGGATGGAAGGTTCAAGGCCAGCCTCAGCTACATAGTAAGACCTCCTATAAGCAAATAAGTGAGTGAATAGAAGCAGGATAAATGAAATATGAACCAATAATTGTAATTATAATACGCATAATAGTGTGTTCTGTGCCACACATTGCCGGGTTTTAAGTCTGCATTGTATTGTCGCACATGGACCTAACTGGATTCTGCTGGCTGTCTATAGTGTATTTATCCTAGTGCCTAAGGATTATATCATATCCAAACTGCATCTCTAAATTATTTGTTTGCCCATCCCCCTCACTACAAAATATTATAAGTGAAGATTACAGAGGACAGTTATAATTATTGTATCTCGTTTTCTTGTATTTCTCTATTTTATTAGGTATTTCCACCTCCTCATGGAGCCAACTTGGGATAGCTACTCTTTACCCAAGAGCTATTTTGTCCCACGCCAGGGGCATCCTGCAGTATCAACTATCATAATTGGGATAGAGGTGGTTCTAGCAACCTCTGAGTAGGGAACAAAGATGATGTTAAATATTATACAATGATCCTAAAACCCAATAAATCAAAAAACATATTCAACCGACAATGCTACTACTGCAGAGGTTGAGAAGCTGACGTGGAGAAAGGCTAATTCCACCTTTATCTAGCTCAAGTTCCCATGAAAACTCACAAACCGAACTCCTTGCAAAAGTAACAGATTAATGGTGAACACGTGATCACTAGGATCAATGAACCCAAACAAGAGATAAACTAAGGATTCTGGGAGAGAGAGTCTCTTGTCAACTTTTGAGGGGTTTTGTAACTAGCTCCTCATGGCTGTTTCTACCTAACATAGACTATCAGGAAAGAGTTCTACTCTCTGTTGGAGAAAAAAAAATTAAAATACAAAAAAGCACAGAAAAGCAGCAGAAATGCCAGGTATGAGGATGTGTAGAGACGCGAGCCCTGAGTGGGGGTGGGGTGGAGAAGTGAAAAGAAATCAGAGTCAATAAGTTTTCCAAGAAGTCCACCCAATTTAATAACATGGATTATTGGATTAGCTGAGAGAGGAGCAGAAAACTAGCTGAGGAAATAGTGGCTAAGGTTTTCTACATTTGAGAAACTGTAAACACAAAATACAGTAATTTCAATAAACACATGGGGGAGAAAGACTATCATTTATATAGAAAGACTATATAAAAGTAATTGAGGTCAGTGGTAAAAATCTGTGAAGAATTTCTCCTTAAAACTGTCCACAGGCAGCACTGGGTTGAGCTCCCAAAGTCCAGTCGAAGAGTGGGAGGAGTGAGAATATGAGCAAAGAGGTCAAGACCATGATGGGGACACCCACTGAAACAGTTTACCTGAGCTAATGGGAGCTCACCAACTCCAGCCGGACAGGGAAGGAACCAGCATAGGACCAAGCCAGACCCTCTGAATGTAGGTAATAGTTGTATTGTTTGGGGCAGATTGCAGGGCCAATGGCAGTGGCACCAGGATTTATCCCTACTACATATACTGGCTTTTTGGGAACCTGTTCTCTTTGAATGGATACCTTGTTCAGCCTAGATATAGTAGGGAGGGCCTTGGACCTTCCCCAAAGCAATGTGCCTTACCCTCTCTCAGGAGTGGATGGGGAGTGCAGTGGAGGGGAAGGTGGAGAAAATTGGAGGAGGGGAGGGAGTGGGAACTGGGATTGGTGTGTAAAATGAAAAAAGATAGTTTGTTTTCTTTTTTAGAAAAATAAAAAAAGAACAGAAAACAAAACTGTCCACCCACAGGCTTTGCAAACACTGATTTAAAAGGGTTGTCTTTCTCCTCAGAGTCAGTGCCGCTGTGAGAAGAGTCCCAGTTCTCTTGCAGGGAACTCAGGGCTAGCTTGGATTAGTGAATAGATCTCATTGTCCAGCTAATGCATTATGCATCGCAATCACATGGCCAGCCAGACCAAGTTGGAAATGCAGCCAAACTTGTGACCCTGATTTACTTAACTCTTCCGCTGCAGCTGCAAATCCTATGTTGCCCTACTGTGTGTTGAGTTGATTCCATCCCACTCATCCCTTGGAGACACTCAAAGCCACTATTATTCTTAGGAGAAGCATGGTGACGCCTTCCTTTTTATTAATTTCTTCTAATCGTCGGATGTCCATCATGTCCAGAGTCTCCTCTCGGACACTGGTTCCTCTGCTTCATAAGATGCAACTCTTTGTGATCCGAGAACACAGAGGCTTATGAGAATCAAGTGAAGAGAATTAGAAATTTTCACCGGTCCACTGAGCACCATGGCCACTCCCAAGCCTTCCTACCTGTGAGGACACCCTCAGCCCTTCCCCTACTCTAGATTATATTTGAAGGCTTCAGTTCTTCCATTTCAGTTACCCGGCATCTGTTGCCCAGCCATGCTTCATACAAAGATTTGAACTCCATGATACCCTGTGCCATCTCAAGAGGGTCTCGCCTTGAATAAATACCACCCTGAATTTGAGCTCATCCCAAATCCTTAGTTGCCTGTGTGGAGCCTAGAACCCAGTGTCCTCCTGGTATGGTCTCTTTGAAAACCATGTTGTCCTTTTCCTTCAACAGACTTCAGTGTAAATAGCTGACGTGCACAATATTTAATATGCAACCCACAAAGAGGTTGCGAGCCCCAGGTTGAGAACCGCTGGAACAGGTTTCCCAAGTTACCGCCCAAGGAACAACTGTAGAAAAATGCCTTTCCTTTCTTATTAGAAAGGCCCAGCTCTCATTGGGCAATTGTTCTCTCTTTCTCCAGAACTCTGCACAAGGAAGAGGCCCTCTTCATGAAAAAACAATCGGCTCTCCTAATCTGGAGCCGACAGAGTAATCCCACTCACTAAGGATGGTTTTCTAATCAGGCAGGCTTGTGCATGCCTGTAGCCTCAGCAGAAGGACTGCAAGTCTGACACCAGTCAGGCTGAATAATAAGACCTTGGCGCAAACCAAAACAAGGAGACAGCAGGACAGGAGTTGACTTCCTAGCAGCTACACTGGGCAGTTCACAGCGACCGTAAATCCAGAACATCAGAGGACCACTCTGGCCCCTTCTGACATTTCACTCTAGAGCACAAGCCCACACAGACATACTCAGATTCACATACTTCAGAACAACAAAAGAACACCCTTTCCAAAGAAAATGAAGATGATTTTCTCTTTCTAAAGATATGTATATAAACACACTTACTAATACAATGTGTTTTGGGTTTAGTTTGAGAGACTCTTGTAGGTAATTTAAGGTTGGTTTGTTGGTTGGACGGACGGACAGACGGACGGACGGATGGATAGATGGCAGAGACAGGATCTTGATATGCAGCCCAGTCTGGTCTCAAATTTATGATCCTCCTGCCTCAGTTACTGGGATTGCAGATATGTACCACCAGCTGTGGCCTTAACACACGTCTTTCAATTTCACGTCAGAACTAGAAGTTCACTGTCACACCCATCAAAATGTGTAAAAAACGTGGGTGTTCCCTTTCTCCTAACTTCCAGGGAGACCAGACAACTTGGTTTCAGTTTAGTCACGGAGATGCCGCCGGTGTAACTGCTTTGAGATTTAATCTGAGCTGTTGGGGACAAGTGCAGGAGCTTAGTCACAAAGGCCTTCTGTGGCTCTCAACAATCCGTTCCGTGTAAACAGTGTATTTTCAAAGTCCAGGGGTGTCCAGATAAAAGTGGGTTGGACTTTTAGTAAACATTTGCTTTGATGGCAGAAATAATGACAGTTCTCAGCATGACCTCTGGCCTTAACTCTTTCTGTCTCGGGATTCTCCCTGCGAAGCCCCGGTTCTCCTTCTGGGCTCCCTGTGCTAATCACGTTATACCAGGAGAAGCAAAGTTCTTCCCACAACTTCAGATGAAGCTAAACTGAACTTTCTCGGAAAAGTCAAGGCACCTGCAGACATTCCCTCCGCCTACTCCTTTTCGTTGTACACCTTTCTTCTCTAGGCCTGGATAATTACTTCTATTTTTTTTTTTTTTATCTCTCAGGGCCAATCAACCCAAAATTGAAAACTCCATCTGTATGAAGCCCTGGAGGCAAAGGTTCAGAAAGTATGGAACGAATGCTTGACACGATGTGAGAAAAGAGGGAATATATGCGAGCTGCTGAATGCAGAGGGTGAACAAGGGCAGCCTGACAGGTGAGAGGAAAGAACTCATAAGCAGGACGGAAGCGTCCATAAGACTGAGCCTAATAAAGTCTTGATGCATCGTAGGCCTTTGGATTCAGTAGTTCTAATGATTCAGATGCCTGTAGTCAAGGAGGTGATAAATGCTCGTATTTCTAGGTAGGAGTTAAAACCATCCACAGTCCTGTCCATGTAATAGCCTCCCAGTTCCAGTTTGGAAAGCTCTTCAGCGAGGCTTACATTGTGTTTTTCCTTTTAATGTGGTGCTCTATAAACCTAGAAGCTAAGCACCACCGCCTTTACATGAAGCCTTCCTGTGCATGTGATTCTCCCTTTTATTACATTTTGTATATTTATTTCGTTTTTTTTTTTTTCGAGACAGGGTTTCTCTGTAGCTTTGGAGCCTGTCCTGGCACTAGCTCTTGTAGACCAGGCTGGCCTTGAACTCACAGAGATCCGCCTGCCTCTGCCTCCCGAGTGCTGGGATTAAAGGCGTGTGCCACCACCACCCGGCTTGCATACTTATTTCGTGTATATGCACATGTGTACGTGTACATGTGTGTAGCTCACCTGCGTGGTTTGAGTGTGGAGGTCAGAAGACAACTCACAGGAGCTGGTTCTCTCCTTCCACGGCGTGGATCCTGGAGCTCACACTCAGGTAATCGTGTTTGGAGGGAAGAATCTTTACCTGCAAAACCAACTAATGAGTGATATTTGATGGTAACCTCTACTGAATCTTTTCTAATTAGCTGTTGCCACTAAGCTCAACAATCTTCAGGAATTTCTAAAAGGAAGAGTATTCTAATAAACAGCTTTTATTAGAATGTTATACCTATGGCCTCCCTCACCCTCGAGTCAGTGATCAAATCCTCACCCTCCGTCACCATCCCCCACCCTCCCTCGCCCTCCCGCACCTTCCCACACCTTCCACTAGGGAAATTTAAAGGATTTCCTAAGTAGGAAATTTGGTTGCATTCACTGAGCACTGGCTGCTTGCGATGCCGGTCCCAAGGGCTTGGAATGAATGGCTCCAGTGTCCTCAGCAGGTCCGAGGTCTATTACCATTTGCTCTTTATGTTACATAATTTTCCCTTTCAGAGGAAGCTGCAGAAAGCACCGCCCAAAGCATGCCATGTTTTAGTTACTGATTGCTGTAGAATGAAGCAAATTTTTATAAAACAAACATAAGAAAAATTCTTTTACCTCCCTCTTCACCATCTCTGTCAGGAAGATCAGTAATTTTTTTTTTATTTCAGTTTTAGTTTAGGTCTGTTCTTCCAAAGGCTGAGGACAACTCTAGGCTTCATCAACCCAGAAAAAGGACAGAAGGATATTCACAGCAGACCTAGCTAACTGGTCTTTCTCTTCCTTTGCTCACCCACAAAGGATTCCTTCCTGTAGCTTGAGCCACCATGGAAGGCCAAGGTGCTTTTCCTTTGTTTTCTCATTTATCTACAAGACCATGGTCTTCTCAGAGATTGTGTAAGAGCTCAGGCTCTAACCACCCCCTCCCAGTTGCCAAATAACCCTACGTGAGCACACAGAGTGCATGTTAATATTGCCTGTTTTACTCATCCATCACTTCTTATTCACGGAGCCTCAGTTGGCAAATCGAAGAACAGTACAGGGAAAACTTGAAGGTCAGTAGTTGACGAAGTAGGAAACCAAGGGCAACAGCCAATAGCGGTGTGCGCACCAAGGGCAACAGCCAATGTGGTGTGCGCACCAACTACAGAGAGGAAATAAATAGGAATTTTGTGGTGTGGAGGGTTTTGCGCTCACAGATACTTAGGGGAACCAGGAGTGTGATCATTATTTTTCAAGGGAGGAACGCTATACCTATTATCCATCCAGAAGGGTAGGAGCAGAAGGACGTGCATTCTAGCCTGGCTAGGAACAGATGGACGCGCATTCTAGCTTGGTGACCTTGTGCTATCTGTGTGACCCTCCCGCAGACCGTTGTTTTTCTCAGCCAGTCAATCTTTATAGAAAGTGTCACACATACGTAAAAGGATTTCAGTGTAATCACACCCAGTCTTTACTGTTCCTCAAAGAGATTTCTGTGTGCTTTATTATGCACAGAAGATTGAGTTAATTATTCACCAGAATAAGTTTTCACGAAATTGTGCTATACTTAAATACACCTAAAATAAACTATTTGGCGCCAGGTTTAAACCAACACCGGCTACTTAGTCATGTTGAACTGAACTACCTCCTTGCTTCCCATAGACCACTGCTCTGCTGGCCATGGAGGTCAAAGAGACCCCTGAAGCCAGGAAGGAAACCGGCTCACTGGCTTAATGATGAGGATCCCTCCCTGCAAAGACACAGTGAACAGGGAGACCTGGAGCCTTGCACCTCCTGCTGCTAGGCTTGTCTCCTCCTGCTTCTTCCCACCTATCTGTGCCCACGGCATTGGCTCCCTGCCTTCTTCCCTCTCCTGCAGGCCCAGCCAAGTCTTTTCTGGCTCTTTTTCAACTTTAAGTAGCTAAATGAGTTAATTCATAAGAGAGCCAAAAGGAAGCTGTGTTTTAGCATTTAATCCAAAATCCTTTCTCCCATTCAATTTTTCCATTATTAAGACTTACACTTTAAACCACCAATAAATAACTATTTTTTTAAGGACACACACGTTTGTTGGATAGGGAAGGGAGGGTGAACCTGGGAGGAGGTGGGGGAGGGCTGAATATGATCAAAAAATATCATGAGAGGGTCTCAAAGAACTAGTAAAAATGAAGAGGAAAAATAAAACAAAATAAACACAATTTAATTTTTTTTTTTTTACAAAAACCCTCTCGAGCATAAAAAGAAAATCACAATTTTTTTAAAGTATCGTTTCCACAATCTGGAGGAATAGTCTTCCAGGCTTAAGGCATCAACCTGCTGACTCCAATTACTGGCGAAGAAGTCCTGGAAGAGAAGCTGCAGCTGCGGGTTTGAAATAGTTCCGAGTACAGAGTGATCTCTTTCTAGTCAGGCCCCTGATTGTGGAGAAGAAGGTCATCTCCCTTTAGTACTCCAACAAAAGCTAGGCGTTAGTTCACTGACCCTTGACCTCTGGGCAGTCACTGTGTGTCCTTGGGTCCTTAGAGACCAGCTGCATACTCTTATTAAACAATAAGCGATACATCAGTAGCGACTGATGCATTGTTTACCAGCTCTCCCTGCGGGGGCACTGTTTACAGCACACACTTAAAAGGCACCCTTTTCAAACAGCAACACAAGTTTCTGGAAACAAAAGCAAATGGGAACAGCCTGTTCAGTGCACAGCTTCCTGATCCAATTAACAATTTTTTTAAAAGACGTACTGACCTTGAATTCATTATCCTCCTGCCTCCTCACAAGTGTGCACCACAATAAATCCAGGACATCAGAGGACCACTTTGGCCCCTTCCTACATTTCACTCTAGAGCACAAGCCCACACAGACATACACAGATTCACATACTTCAGAACAACAACAAAAGAACACCCTTTCCAAAGAAAATGAAGATGATTTTCTCTTTCTAAAGATACATATATAAACACGCTTACTAATGCACTTACTTTGCACTCCTCATTAGCTCTGCCTGTGAAAGGCACAAGCAAGAGGTCGAAAGAGAAGAGTAGAAGAAATCAGGTCCGGAGCTGCAGGGCTTGGAGGTGTGCCCTGGAGTGGCCACATTCCTTTGCTGAAGGCCACCAAGACCGTCAAGCACTGCTCCTTTGGGTGCAACTCGCCCTCCCCCTCTGACTCGAGATGGTGCCCTTCCCTTTCCCTTCAGGCCTAGCACTAAAGCCTTTCTCCTCTGTAGCCTCTTCCGGGTGCCCTGTCATCCTTTGTCATTTGTTGCCTATTTACATTATGCCCTTCTTTTATTTATTTATTTATTCATTTATTTAAGATTTCTGTCTCTTCCCCACCACCACCTCCCATTTCCTTCCCCGTCCCCCGATCAAGTCTCCCTCCCTAGTCAGCCCAAAGAGC
Source organism: Microtus pennsylvanicus (assembly GCF_037038515.1). Taxonomy (NCBI): domain Eukaryota; kingdom Metazoa; phylum Chordata; class Mammalia; order Rodentia; family Cricetidae; genus Microtus; species Microtus pennsylvanicus. The sequence goes on from NC_134584.1 coordinate 32,617,054, forward strand.
AATCAGGGTTCCCTGCCCTGTGGGAAGTCCAAGGACCACCCACCTCCATCCAGGTCTAGAAAGGTGAGCATCCAAACTGCCTAGGCTCTCACAAAGCCAGTACGTGCAGTAGGATCAAAAACCCATTGCCATTGTTCTTGAGTTCTCAGTAGTCCTCATTGTCCACTATGTTCAGCGAGTCCGGTTTTATCCCAGGCTTTTTCAGACCCAGGCCAGCTGGCCTTGGTGAGTTCCCAGTAGAACATCCCCATTGTCTCAGTGTGTGGGTGCACCCCTTGCGGTCCTGAGTTCCTTGCTCATGCTCTCTCTATTTCTGCTCCTGATTTGGACCTTGAGATTTCAGTCCGGTGCTCCAATGTGGGTCTCTGTCTCTGTCTCCTTTCATCGCCTAATGAAGGTCAAGACAACTTTAAGATACCATCTTACACCTGTCAGAATGGCTAAAATAAAAAACACCAATGATAGCCTTTGCTGGAGAGGTTGTGGAGAAAGGGGTACACTCATCCATTGCTGGTGGGAATGCAAACTTGTGCAACCACTTTGGAAAGCAGTGTGGCGGTTTCTCAGGAAATTTGGGATTAACCTACCCCTGGACCCATCAATACCACTCTTGGGAATATACCCAAGAGATGCCCTATCATACAACAAAAGTATATGCTCAACTATGTTCATAGCAGCATTGTTTGTAATAGCCAGAACCTGGAAACAACCTAGATGCCCTTCAATGGAAGAATGGATGAAGAAAGTATGGAATATATACATATTAGAGTACTACTCAGCAGCAAAAAACAAGGACTTCTTGAATTTTGCATGCAAATGGATAGAAATAGAAAACACTATCCTGAGTGAGGTAAGCCAGACCCAAAAAGAGGAACATGGGATGTACTCACTCACATTTGGTTTCTAGCCATAAAAAAGGACATTGAGCCTATAATTAGTGATGCTAGAGAAGCTAAATAAGAAGGAGAACCCAAAGAAAAACATATAGGCATCCTCCTGAATATACCCTTCTTCTTAATTATTCTCCAGTAAACTCTGCTCTTTCTCCCTTGTGACAAATTCCTCCACATGTTTTTGAGAAAGACCCTAAGCAGTGAGAAGGCACATTACCATTTACGCAAATGTATAGAATTTTCTTCAACCTGATATATAATGTAGGAACTGCCCAATTGATAACTCAAAAATGAGAATGATCCTAAAGTCTTTCCCAAAGTGCAACACTTCAAAAGTGGACTTCAACTTGGGTCCCAGCTCTGCAGTCTTCTAAATTACTGGGGGCTTAAGTGAGAAGTCCGCTACAAGTTGCCTGCCTCAGGATGCTTACTGTTGTCTCAGCAAACAACACTGAAAGCCCACACTGATCAAGACCCCACTCAAGACTGGAAGACTCCACGGCTACACCCGAATTCTGTCGCCTCTAGTTCTTTATAATTCTCACACTTACAGACATATGGATTTATAACACAGGTAAATGCACATATACATACACATGTATTGTACGCTCACATGCATATAAGTGTTTCCAAGCAGGTACAACGATATATATTCATTCACAAAACACGCGTACAGCCATCTTGTAGTATTTAAGGGTGATCGGTTTCCCAACCTTCCACAGACATCATAAGCCATAGATACTCAAAGCCCTTCTGTAAAATACCACTGAATTTGTTTGCAGATCACCCATGCATATCCTGCCAGGCCTTTAAAATCATCTCTAGGTCATTTATAAGACCCTGGTGATGTGAATCGCTGTTACACTGTATTGTTTAAGGGATGATGGTAAAAAAAAAAAATCTGAACATGAGCAGAACATTCGCAGGTTTTTTCTAATATTTTTCATCTGTGGTTAGCTGAATGCAGAGATGGGAACTTATGAAGTCACGGATAGGGATACAGAGGGCCAGCTACGTATCACACTGTTGTGAACACACACACACATTCACATTTTTCTCCTAAGACAACTCAGGAAAATGAAACGAAGAAGTTTTCCAACTTGTGCTGCACTCTCTTCTGAAAGCCACACTATTCCTGTGGATGGTCTCCCCTAACCACAGCGCGGACAAGGCCCAGATATGCAAGGCACCAACATAGTTTCGCTGCACTGTAAACAACATTCCAAACAAAACCGCCACCTCGCCGCAGTCTTCATTACAATCATTTTTAAATAATTTATGAAAAACAAAATTGTTGTGTTTTATGTACTTCTGCCTTGTCCCTGGAACTAAAATGCGACTATAGGCACGCATTTCAAGTACTCAAGGCGATTAAAACAAAAAGTGACGATGTTTTCTAAATCTTTACATTTCATTTCATCTGTTGTGCAAACTTGTATGACTCTTAATCTGTCTCTTGAAAACATGAATAAAGAATTACAGTATCCACGTACGCACTGAGAAGAGGCCAGCTCAGAAAGAACTGGGTCAGTACCTCTGCTCACCGAGTCACGCTGGCTTCAGTGAAAAGTAAAAGGCAGAGTCAGAGCCCAAGGACACTGTTCCCAATTCTGTGTCTCCCGGGTCGGTTGTAAGAAAGAATGTTCATGACGTTGGTAACATGCCATTTGGGCCCATCCTCTGGTTTTTTGTTTTGTTTTGTTTTCATTGTCCTTACATTTCTTTACTCTACTATTTATGAATTGTATGGAAGAAATGATAAGACAGATGTGTTTGGCTGTGTCCTGTACGAGCCTGTTCTGAGATAGGGATTCCTGTGTAGGGAGTTGTCAAGGTGGAGACTAGTGTGGAGAAGGCCAATAAGAGCGACAGGGAGGGCAGCCAATCAGCCATTAGAGTCCAGCCAAAGCCTTGCCTCAGACTGATTCCAAGGACAGTTTGGGACATTCTGCCTGGAGTCAAGGAAAGAAGGGACCCCGTACTGCCTTTGTACAAGGTGGGCCTCGCAAGCCCGGGACAAAGTTCCAGAACAGTGTTTCTCAACCTGTGGGTCACGACCTATTCGACAAACCTCTATCTCTGAAAATATTTGCATTGCAATTCATAACGGTACCAAAATTACAGTCATGACATAGCAATGAAATAACTTTATGGTTGGAGGTCATTCCAACCTGAGGAACTGGATTAAAGGGGCTCAACTTCAGGAAGGGTGAGGACCACTAGCTGCAGGGCAACTGTGAGTTTGAGTCCAGCACTCACCACAGCTGCTTCAGCTGGTAATGACAGCCTGTGCAGCGCCTCGAGCAGCGAGCGCATAGACTTGCAGACTTGGGAATCACTCAGCCCCTCAGCTTGTGTCCCTCACAGGTGTGAAGCTAGTTCTCGCTGCAAACTTCTAGAAGATCTTCCAAAGTCCACTGGGGCTTAACTGGGATAAGCAAGCAGAACTTTAGCCCCTGTTCTCATCCCTCTTTGTTTATTTTCCCTATTGGATTTCCAGGTAAGACTATCACTGAGAAAACACATGCTGTGATGTAAGGGCCTTGATGGCAGTGTCCTTGTCTGTCTTGCCCGCCGAGAAGCCCCATGGTCTACAACACAGGGGACAAAGAGCAGACTCTCCATCACCCCTGCAAAGCATGAATGAGAATATGTGTAACAGAGACGGAAGAAACTTAGTATCAGAGACTTGGCCTGGCTCCTGCATGTTGCCTGTACTGACCTGAGTTGTTTGTCTGGGATGTCTTGAAACTGAACATGTCTTGGCTTATGTTCACCACTTTCCCCCTCCTATAGCAAAATAAATATGCAGGTATCAGAAATGACATAGAGAAGTAGAATCATTCATTCATTAGACAATCAATCCACCTGGAGTTTGTAACTTTGTATGAAATTAAAAGAGAAGCCTCTCACGAGATATAAGGGTTCCCTGATAGGCCAGTGTGCTAGGACAGGTCACCTCTGCACACCTTTGCTGGGTCTGGCCCACAGGCTCTCTAACCCTGACTACCACAAGACAGCCTGGCCCCGGATTATGCCTACCATTCCTCTCCTCCCCCAGGTTCCCAAGTATTTAAGATCCAAAATCTTATACTCAAAATGCCACCCCATATCCAGTGAGACAGGATAAACCAACATCTAAGTTTGGCATAAGTTTCTGCTTCCTCTTGGGAGTCACCCTTCCTCTTCCTCTGACCTCAGAGAAGGAAGCACCACCCTAAGATCAAATTCTGACCCTGGGGTGAAAACAGGAAATTGATAAACATGGGTTTATAAACCAGGAAAAGTAGCTTCGGTGAACAGGCTAATCTAGACTAATTACAAGTGCAGTAAAGTAACTAACAAGCCGTTACTTTTCAGTAACATTTAAAAACTAAGAGACCTGAGCTACTGGCCTTGTATACAGTGTAGAAAATAACTGAGAGGAGAAGAAAACCTGAAACCCTACCAGTTAAACATGCCTTTAGAGCTAATTACCCCAAACAAGAAACCTATTGTTAAAGGGAGAGACAGTTAACAGGCAGTCATGTGGTGTTGCATAGAGGCTGTGAAAACAAGAGCATCTTCTGAGGCTCTGAGGTAGACAGACTGGGACTTTGGTACTCTCCTAACAAGGAAAAATTGCTGGAATTTAAGTAGTTGGGAGATTGAGAAAAGAAGGTTGAATCCACCAGGCCTTCTTGATAAATGTTGTATCTCCAAAGGAAAGAGAGAGAAGGGGAAAAGAAGTGTTGCTTTTTGGTTTTGTTTTCAGTTTTCTTTGTTGTTTGTTTTGGTTTTTTGGTTTTTCAAGGCAAGGTTTCTCTGGCTGCCCTGGAACTTGCTTTGTAGACCAGACTGGCCTCAGACTCACAGAGATCCACCAGCCTCTGCCCGCTAAATTCTTGGATTAAAGGCGTGCACGGGCACCATCCAGCAAGAGTGTCACATTCTAAGAGACTAAAATTCTATAAGCCAACAGTGGAAGAGGAAACAGGAAAATCTGAAGCCTATCACTGCTGGCACCAGAGAGGATAGGAAATGCAATACACTAGCCAGGCTGGTAGAGGGAAAAGTCCCAATGCTTTGGCTTAATTTATCACATTGTTCCCTCCCAAAGCCAGGGGAGATCTACCAAAAGGATGCAAAATGGAGAAAGAACCCATTTAGAATTAGGAGTTCATAAACATATCTTCCAGGTCATTTAGACCAAATATTCTGTTAGCAAACCCACACAATGAATCTGATTGAAGCATGTGTTTTAATTCCTAGCTAATAAAACATGGTTATGCCATTGGAGATGGCAATCAGCGAAACTGAGGGACAACACTGAATCTGCCTTTTACTGAATTTACCTTTTAACTTTGGGCAGCTGACCTAAATTCTCTGAGCAACAGTTTTCTCAGTAGCAAATGGATTGGCAATACCCTGCTAAAGAGTAGATTAAATTAGACAGCCCACTCAAGACTGTTACTTAAATGCCTAAACTGGAGAGATGGCTCGGCGGTTACAAGCACCTATCTCTCATCTGCATGTGCAGAATCCTGCTTAGCCTCCAAGGATGATGGGAAGTCTGATCATTCTTTCTTCAATGAATTAGTCTTCCCTGGGGCCAGGAGATAATGGGCCCAATCCTTCCCTGTTTCCTTCATTTAGAATCAGGGCAAACCAAAGACTTGGCCTCGAAAGGGTCTTAGATGTAACCAAACTTTACCTGATCGGGCAGATACTGGGCCTCCAAAAGACTCGCAGACTTGCCCTGCCACATACCTAAGTGTTGATGCGGCCTGAAGGTGAACCCAGTGTTTCATCTTTCTTCAATATGCTGCATGTGGAGACTTGTCCTGAGATTTCTGGAGGAAGTTGACCAATCTTGCAATGTCCTGTAGTGTGCAAATTTTTAAAACTGGAATGCAAAAAGCCTGAACTCAAGATCCAAGCTCTGGTACAGGGCAGTCTTGGTCTAGTGGCCAAACATCACAGACCTCCAACTGTGCCACCCAGAAATTGAGATCCTACTGCGTAGGTTTTCCTGAACATGAAGGGAGCTAGCGTGTACAATCACTTGTGTGCACTGCCAGCCCTGCAGGTACTTGGTACTGGTTCCTAGTGTCAATGATTAAGCTGTGGTCAGCCACGGAATTTCAGATCCCTGAAAAGAGCGGAAAGATGTCAGAAGCCTTAAGAAAGCACACATTTTTCTCAAGATTAGCTTCGTACCCTAGATAATTCTAAGATTAGTTAAACTCAAAAGCATATGGGGTTATCAGAAGCCAGAAGAAGGCAGTAAGACTCCTCCTGGCTGTGTTATTGAATTCCATTCCAAGCCTTTGACCCACAGAGGACTCAGGGCCACAAGAAAGAACACAGAAAGTGATAAGCACCAAGCAGAAAGGCTTTGTCCTTGGGATGAAAACAGGATCCGCGTGACAGTGGTGAGCTCACAGGACAACATACTTCAGACATTTACAAGGAAAGCAAGCAAAGAAAGATAACCCTAAAAAGTCATCAGCGATGTTCAGCATACGCCCGTTTTTCCACAGCCACAGTTATCGGGCTGAACAAAAGCTATGGGTGGTCTCTGCTAGAATGACAGGCTTTTTCTGGAATTCCAGCTCCGACTTTGTTGGCCACCATGCATAGCCACACACGTTTTGCATCATTGTAACCCTAAAGTTAACTACCCAAAACACAAAAATAAAATCCTCTCGAGCAGTAGTTAGGCCATGCCTTTAATCCCAGCACTCGGGAGACAGAGGCAGGTGGATCTGTGTGTTCAAGGCCAGCCTGGTCTACAAGACTATTACATAGAAAAAAAACCTGTCTAGAAAAACATAAATAAATAAGTAGGTAAGTAAGTAAGTAAGTAAATAAAGCCTTCTCACTTGAGTATTTCTCGGAGGGAAGCAAGGAAATGAGCGAACATCCTTTCTTTTAAAGACTAAAGGCAACTATTTAAAGTTGAAGTGCCGATTCTAGCGCAAGATTTACATTTAGCTCTTTCAATGAAAACGAAGAGAAGATGAGGAAAGAGAACATGTTGGCCGACATTTAATTCTTTTGTAGGACAATCCGCACATGAAAATATTAGATTTCAGAAAACAGAAGGCAATTTGTAGGCACATGCTTGGTGACCTTGTTCTTGGGTCAAGTGTCCAGCTCGTAAGAAGAAAACAAGTTGAAAGGAGCGCTCAGAGGTACACTGTTTCTCTAGGTCCCTTCTCTGGAGACGCATGCGCATTCCGCAAAGTAGCGGTTGCCCATAAGCAGGGCTGCCAGAGACACTAGTGTGAGCTATAGTTCCACTGTGTCCCTAAAAGTTCGTGTATTGGAGCAACATGGTCCCCAACTTCATACAGGGGCAATATTTGGCAATAGGACCTCTTGGGAAGTAATGAGACTTAGAAGTCATGAAGGTAGCGCATGCATGCACGGCCCTGGTGACTGTAAGATAAAGTTGGGAAGGCTGAGTTCACAGATGTCTGCTTTTTCTAACACACCCTTTCTTGTTCTTCTACCCCCTTCTAAATTTTCCACTCCTTTGCCTTACATTCTTGAGAACCTGTATCCAGTCCCCAGATAATCAATCAATCAATAATCCAATGCCATATATTTTGTTACAAAGAAAGACGGTAACTCATTGAGATCTTCAGAACTTGGAGAATCCCGGAAAGCTGGAAAAGGCTAAGATGTCTCTGTGAACAAGTGTTACACAGTTTCTTCTCTGAACTAGTGCTACTTAGTTTCCAAGGCATACTAAAACCGTAGTGTTTTGTCAGCATCTGTTCCGTTGCTCTCTGAGCCTGCCCAATAAAGGAAGAAAAACATGGCTATGACATAATCCCAAAATTCACATGCCAGCACAGAATTCTTACTCTTCCCTGAGTCTTCACAGTTTAATTCACTAGGATGATCACCAAATAATCCTTAAAAACATGGTGGCATGTTTTCTATTCCCTTGAAATCAGACCCTATGATACATGATTGGTGTAAGCAGTTTATGAAGGATCACTAGCGCCAAGGATAACTCACTGGGTGAGGCTGCTTGCTATAACCACCAAGCCTAAAAATACAGTCCCCGCAGTCCTCGTGGTAGGAGAAAACAGTTAGTTTTGTTCTAGTTGTTGGGGTTTTGTTTGTTTGTTTGCTTGCTTTTTCTGTTCCTAACTCCATCATGAATTTTTTTTATATGAGATGGTGGGTAAGAACATAAAAAATACATACATATAGAAAAAAAGTAAGATCCAATGTGCTGCTTCACAGCTTCAGAATGGCTATTCTAATTGTATAAAAGTTCACTGAGATGTATAGACTTTGGATCTGGTTAATTTCTGTGTGCAGTTTTTTTATCCACAAGTTTTTTTGTAATAAAATTTATGAAAATTAAATGTCCTCTGACCTCCACATTTATCCATATCACTCACACACACTAAATAAATAAATCATAATATTAATATTTTTATTATTTTTATTTTTGATGAAGGTGTAAAAAAAGGGATAATAATATTGGGTAATAGAGTGAATAGTTGTGAGCTACAGATGGCTGCAAGCTTCCATATGGGTGTTAGGAGTCAAACCTGGGCCCTGTGGAAGAGCAACCAGTGCTCTTGCCCACTGAACCATCTCTCCAGCCCCATGTCTGCATATTTTGTCACCTGTGGGATAAAAACTAACTTCTTCCCCAGGTTCTGAGCGGTAACTCTACTCTGGTAGCATTCAAACCAGAATGTGGCCAGAACTTTTGGGCTCCACTTAACAAACGCCACAGAAGTTCTCAAAGCATTAGAGATGACCAAGAACAGAATACACAAAGGCAAAAGACAGGAGCAGCTTATGTCAAGCCTGCCTGTTTTACCGGATTAAAATCAGAAGGGATTTAAGAAGACGAAGCATTGGCCTCAGGCACATTGCCAGAGTGGACCATCCATATGTCTTTCTCCTTGTATTAATGGGAGTGTAATAAACTCTCCAAGATTTCCTAGAGAATAAAGAGTATGCCTTTGGCGGGATATGATTTTATTTGTATGAATCATCTGATTTCTCAATAATTACTTTTAGAGATTGGGGGGGCATTGCTTTGTTTTGTTTTTTCAAGACAGGGTTTTTCTGTGTAGCCTTGGCTGTTCTGGAACTCACTATGTAGACTTGGCTGGCCTCAAACTCCAGAGATCCATCTGCCTCTGCCTTCTGAGTGCTGGGATTAAAGGCATGTGTCATCACGCCTGGCTTTATTTTTGCAGGGTTTTTTTTACATGTTTTCTTACTTTTAAATATCATCTTTACTTGTTGCAGAAATTTCTTTTAATTACTACAACATATAAAGGCTTACACAAGGATGAGAAGATGGCTCAGCAGTTAAGAGCACTTCCTGCTCTTGCAGAGAGCCCAGGTTAGAGTCCCAGCACCTATGTTAAGGTGTCTACAACTGTGTGACTTCATTCCAGGGGATTCACACCCTCTACAGGACCTGCACTTATGCAGTGTACATACAGACAAGCAGGTACATGTATGTACACATGTATATGCACATACATATCTGTTTAAAGTCTTTAACAAATGTATATTCTTTAGCAAATAATTCAATACCTGAAACATACACAAAAAGAAAATGTTGACAAAACTCATTTTAGTATGGCAGTACTTAAACTCTTGTGTGTGGATGTGGGTGTGGTGTACGTGTGGGGTGTGGGTGCACTCATCTGTGCTTGTGTGTAGAAGCAGAGGTTAACTTCTAGTATCTTTCTCTATCACTTGTTACTGAGCTTAGAACGCCCATCTTGTCTAGACTGGCCGGCCAGCAAGCCCTGGAGATTATTCTCTTCCACCCCTTCTAGCTCTAGGGTCACAGGCCAGTTCCTCCACACCCAGCTTTTTATTTATGGGTGCTGGAATATGAACTCAGGTCGTCATTCCTGCTTGGTGAGTACTTCACTCACTGAGCCATCTTCTCAGCCCTTATTTAAACAAGGTATAAACCACTTAATTGCCTGACTGTAAAGAAAGGGTGCTTGTGGTGAGCAGCTTCCTGTGCAGTCTCTTCCCACATGCTTCAGTGCATGACCAAGGAGAGAAGGCAGAAGTAACACCATTCCAGCCACAGTACAGAATTAGCCTAGGTTCCCACCGTAGATGAATGGATAAAGAAATGTGGTGTGTATATGTTGGATGGGGGTGTCACTTGATCATAGAGAAGAACAAAATCACATTGTTTACAGGAAAATGAATGGAACCAGAGATTACTCTGCTCAGTGAAATAAACCAGACACTAAAAGACAAATACCACATTGCCTCCCTTATGCACGATTTAGATTTTTTAAAGAATCCATAAAAGTAAAAGGGGACTAGTTAGGGCAGAAACAAGAAAAGATAATCGGTTAAGATGGTTAAAGTATGTACATGTATGAAAATGTCATAAAGAAGCCCATTATTTCACATAATTAGTACATATTAGGTTTATAAAAGAATACTTCAACCATGGTAAAAGAAGCTTTTATTCCAGTGTGCAGTGGTTAATGAAGAGACTCGTAATGGTCTACATACTGAGAGCAAGTGCCTGTGAGGACTTACCCTTGGATGGGACATCATCACACCAGCTGACCGCAATCTTGTGTCAAACCCTGGACCAGAATTCCAACCAAACCCTGAGATTCCTCACATGGAAACATTCACTGTATGATACATATTTTTGTTGATGCAGGCTGCTGATTTTGGAAGATAACTTTTTACACAATAATAAGTAACAAATAGAATAATATAAAGTAGTTAATTTGTTAATAACATACCAGATTTTCAAGCTACATGTGGTGACACGTGCCTCTAATCCTAGCACTCAAGAGACTGAAGCAGGAAGATCTTAGGTTCCAAGCCAACCCAGGCAAGTTGAGTTGTAATCTGATCTATCCTGGGTTAACATAGAGAGATTCAGCAAGGGTGGATCAAAGACTACTTGAGGACATGAAAAAGTGGTGAGTATAAAATACTAAAGAAAATATCAAGAATTGAAACTGTGGAATATTGCATATTTGCTGTTTCCTTCAGATCAGCAAACATCTTTCCTTCCCCTCTCCCGTCTGCTGATTGAACTTCCTCTTCTGGTAGGAAAACTCTGATGGTATATCTTCACTGCCAACCTACCTGGACTTAGAGTCACCTAGAGTATGCCGGTGAGGGTGTTTTCAGAGCATTTGTTGAGCGAAGGAGGGAAGACCCATCCTGAAAGTGGGTTGAGGTCCTAGACCGAATAAAGATGAACAAAGAATAAAAGGATATGAATGCAGGTGGCCGTCACGCTCTGCTCTGTCTGCAGATGCAGTACCCCAGCCTTCTCACCATCCCTTCCCTGCCAAGAAGAATGACATCCGCTGGATCTTGAGCTACAAAAAGTCCTTCTTTAGTTAAGTTGCTTTTATATCAATATGTTGCACAACACTAAGAGAAATCATGCAGAAACTTCCTTATGTGTTTCAAGTTGTGCCACCTCCAACCCATGTAAATCAAGCAGGGGAATCAGATCGAATGGGGACACATCAGGAAAGACAGGCTAGCAAGAGCAGGACTGAGAAAGGAGGTAATAGCCCAAGTCGTCAAATAGAATTGAAGGTGGTGAAGGGATCAGACACCCAGATGGAGTAGTTATGAGAGTCACGGCCAGCTCACATTAATCGGCGTTGGGGTCCTTCCATTGCATATGATACACAGTGCAATACGTGATAGTATCTCAATTTGGCAGCAGAGTAAATAAACATAAATATTTTAGAGAAAATGGTCGAGTCTATGAACTCCCGCCTTGCCCTATTCTGCTAAGACACTGGCCAAAACGGTTTTTTTAAAATATTTATTTATTTATTATGTATACAATATTCTGTCTGTGCGTATGCCTGAAGGCCAGAAGAAGGCACCAGACTTCACTACAGATGGTTGTGAGCCACCATGTGGTTACTGGAAATTGAACTCAGGACCTTTGGAAAAGCAGACGGTGTTCTTAATCTCTTAGCCATCTCTCCAGCCCTGGCCAAAACAGTTTTATTCATTAACCAATAAAAGCAATACATATACAAAAGGACTTCCCACACCAACTCTCCCTTACCCTGTACCTCTCTTTGTCTCTCTCCCACACCTACCATTTCCCCACTCCCTACATTCTTTTCCCACACTCCTGTCTGCTGTGTTTTGTTTTGTTTTGTTTTGTGACCCACCGAGCTTAATCAGGACCATCTCTGAGATCGAGGATTTGGAACTCTCCTATGAAGCCTGGTAGGCCCTTCAATGTGTATACAACTGATAGATATTCTCCCAGACTATGTCAAAAGCCAATCACTCAGCAGAGGTGGGCCCCTTCCCTGTCTGTGAGTGACAGTTGCCAGTCTTGTGCAGAACCCATGCAGGTAAATAGCCACAGCTGCTTTGAGTGTGTCCTTGCAATGGCTGTGTCACACCCAGAAGATGTAGGAATGTTTTAAATCAGGTTCTCAGCTCTCAGAATTGGAAGTTTTGAGAGCTGGAAATATGGCTTTGTGACTAAGAGTATTTGGTGTTCATGCAGAAGACCTGGGTTTGGCTCCCAGCATTCACATGCTGGCTCACTGCTGTCTGTAACTTCAGTTTTAGGGGCTCTGGTACCTTCTACTGACCTCTAAAGCACCAGGCATGCATGTAATGCTCATAAATGCATGCAAACAAAACATTCATATACATAAAATAAAACCTAAAAAAAGCAAAGGATTGGAAACTTTGACCCAGTATTAGATTTTTTTATTGCATACCTGGCAACTTTTAATAGTAATAATAATATACATATTTCTCTCTGCATATGTATATATACACAAGATGTTTATGAATTCATTAACATGGGGGAGATGTGTGTGCACATGTGTGCATGTATGTGAAGATGCCAAAGAGCAACAGGTGACGTCCTTGCTCTTCAACTTCTTATTTTAGACAAGGTCTCTCACTGAACCTGGAGCTCTCTAATTCTAGACTGACCAGCCAGTGAGCTTCAAGGACCCACCAGTCTCCACTTCCTCTGTGTGGGGATCACAGACATGCCCTGCTGCAGTCAGTTGGCTTTTTCCTTATTCGGTGGGGTTGAGTGGAACACAAGATCTCATCCTTGCTCTACTAGCACCATTCCACTGAGCCACACACCACAGCCTCACAGGCAGCTTTCAACGTGTGTTCTGGGGATTTGAACCCAGGTCTTCATGCCTCATTTCCCCAGCTGTGTTATTATTTCAACTACAAGAATCCCCACGCAAAAGACAAGCGTCAGAGAATTGATCGCCTTTCCTTGCAAACTTCCCTTCTCTTTCTTGGTCCATTGTGATTTCAGGTTCGCACAATCCAGTTCACACTCTCAGGTCCACACTATTACATTAAGATTCACAAGCTTAAAGTGCAAACTTTGATCTGAGATTTTTGATTAAGAGGAACTGAACGCCCTGTTGGTTTAACATAGCAGCGATAGTAAAATATAGATGTGTATTCACAATAATAGGAAGCATTATTTTCATCTTTGATAAAGAATATAGCTCAGCAAGTAGGGCAAAATGTAGAGAATGCATCTCTCAAGACTTGAGTCTCCAGAAAGTGGGAGTCACTGCGGGTCAGAAGAGAAGCCTTGAACCCTCATAGTCACACCCCTATATCCAGCTAACTCAGAAAAACATCACTAATAAAAATTTTTAGACAAAGAAAAGTATTTGATTTGGTTACATCACTCTGGATAAAACATAAGTCCTGTTGCTTCTATTTTTAAAACAAAAACAATCCCATCATCTGCTTTAGAGACAATATTGGAGCTCTAAAGCAGTAAGTACTGAGTAATATGTATCAAACCTCTGAGCTGCTTCTGCTTCTTTCGATGTATAATTTCAACCTTGGCAGCAAAATTGAGTGATGAGTGTTAGAGGATATTTAATTCATTCAGTATATTTAAAGCACACATGCCTGGTGTCAGCCTCTGATTTTATACATCTTTATTCTCTACCCTCCACGGCTGCACTGTCCGGCCACTGAGTGCCGTGCATGTACTTTGAACGGTCCCTACAGAAAAGCTGCACCTTACAATGAGCATCTACAAAGGCTGGTTGACAGGTTAGGAGAGGGTGAAACACTGCAGGTCCTGAGCCTACATGCAGTTTACTTTAGGCTACCTTTGAACCCCTTAAAAGCATTCCTTGCCCAACTCTGTTTCTGACTTAGCATCCTTATGGCAAATCATGTGAGACTTTTTGGATTGTATTAACTTAATAGACCCCTGGCCTCTAGCTTTCACCAATCCAAGGCCTAAGAATGTCATCAGATAGCATCTGGACTTTATAGCAGGGTCCCCCAAATCCCCACCGCTACACTTCTGTAGCCCCTCTCTCTGATGGTTCCAATTTGAAAAGGATTCACTTCATGACTTTCTTCAATCTGATGTGTGTGTGTGCGTGTGTGCACGTGTGTGTGTGTGTGCATGTGTGCACGTGTGTGTGTGTGTGTGTGTGTGTACACAAACTTTGTGAAATTGGAAATTTGGGGTAGTCTGAATCTGTTTCCAGGCCATGGTCACTCATATTTGGCACCAGAATAAACTATATTTTATGTCCTTGGATGTAAACGGTGTTTTTATGTCAAGAAACAATAGAAGACTTTTTTCCTTTTTCTAAAATTTTCTTCAACTATATTTTAATTTGAAAATAAAATTTTAAGCACTAGAGACTGAAGCAGGAGAATCTCAAATTTCAGGCCAGCCTGGGCTACATAGTGAGCTCTTGTCTCAAGAGAGAGAAGGCAGATGGGGGAGCTAAAAATCATACGTGGAAAATAAACTACAATACAGAAATTATAACATGTGATATCTAAACTACCAATGACTGCTACAGCTGTTAGAGGAAATATGGATTATAACACTTGCATCTTGGGATTGTTGTGTTAAAAATATTGGTTAAAATAATGGCAGGCAAGGACATGCTTCATCAAGGTGTCATGAGATAGATGCAGGATGTGACTGCTGTCATCCATGGGGACCGGCTACTACAAGAAGGAACTCTTTATAATTGACTGGTGTTCTGAGCTTGTCTGAGCTCGGATGGAGACAACAGAGCCGGTGAGGAACTGAGCATGAACCATAAGCCCTGGTTCTGGAAGTGAAGCCCACACTCACCTCCTCTCCTCTGATCTGTTTTATCTCTGCAAAAAAAAAAAAACTTACCAAACTTAATAGAAGTCAAAGAGAGGAAAAGAGATGCCAGTTAAGTTGCAGAAGGGCCTCCAGTCATTTAGTCAGTTTGGGAATTGTTAAGGCCACTAACAATGAAATGACAAGTTTGAATTTAAGAGGCCTAAGTCCTCAGCATTGCTGTGAAGGAAGAGCTGCCTACCACTTTCCTTTTCCCAGAGCACTGACTAGAAAGTATTACCTTGACATTCTTTCTGTGGCTTTGAAATATATGCACACTTAAATGCTTGGCACTTTCTTTTATTGATTTGGAAATCAGAGGACAACCCACAAGAGCTGGTTTTCACTTATACCGTGTGTGTCCCCGGACCAAACTCAGACTTCGTAGCAAGCACTTTACCCATCAGGCCATCTCACTGGTCATGTTTAAACAGCTGTATGAGCTTTTTTTTTTTGCCAACTTTAAGACACAGAAATATCTTTTTTCAGACCCCCACAGCCCTCTCTAAATGTTAACCATCAAGGGAGACAGTGCCATTCTATCTGTTTCCCTGAGATTGTGGGAGACCGACTTTGGTGGATACCTCCGTTCCAAAGTGCAAGCCCCCATCTGGCATACAGATAGGAGATGTTTGTTTTTCCACTGGATGAGCTGAACTAACTAACACAGATAGCAAACCCATTCATTACCTGCGGGATCTAGGACGAGATTTTTTTTTTTTTTTGAGCAAATGCTACTGCAAAATCCTCTCACGGGAGAACTGTCTAGCTACTGTTTACACACACACACACACACACACACACACACACACACACACAGAATGATTACGGGTTGTACCTGCCTAACTACTTTGAAAGATGAGACTGTGGTCTCTTAAGAGATTGCCTGACAAATGAGCATCACCTTCTGACTTAATGCTCAGTCAACAGCGAGACTGTTTTCTTTCTCGCTACTTTTGTGCAAAGGTGCATGATGGGAGTGGGGGTGCGTGTATGCCACAGAGCTCCTGCGGACATCGGAGGACATCAGGAGCTGGCTATCTTCTTCCACCCAAGTTCCAGGGATCAAGCTCGTGCCCTCAGGCTTGCTGAGGCAAGCTCCTTTATCTGCTAAGCCATCTCATTGGCCCAAGAGATAATTTTTTATTACTATATTTTCCCAGACTCAATTATGTCTCTACCCATGAGCAGAAATTACTGACCCTGCCATGGAACTAACCATATAGCACAAGTTGCCCATTTATAAACCCCCCAGAATAGAATTTGAAGAAAATATAAGTATCCGTACGAATCTTATCGGACCACATACACAGCTGTCAACCTTATCACACAGTGTGAGCATACTGCTTCTGCCCAGGTTTCTGAAGTGGGAAGACAGAAACAGAAGATGAAAACGGTTCAACGTGTATTGTGGGCAGCTCAAGAAGAACAGCAAAATAAGATTTTTGGGTTCTTGTTTTTAGTGGAAATTGTAGGTTGTTTAGGGGAATTATCAAAGAAACACTTACAAAAGAAAATAACATTCACAATCTATAGACTCTATTCAAGCCATAGTCTTTATTTTATTTTTCTTGCATAATTTTGAGTTGGTTTTTGTTTGTCCTACAGTTATCAAATTGTATATGTTGATTTTTTTTTAAAAACTAAACGTTCTTATCGGTCTTTTTCAGACCTCCCTGTATCTCCATGAAAAGAAGTTGAGTGAATATAATATAACCATTTCTCTTTTAGGCAGTATTTGAACTACGTCTAATTCTGATGATTTCAATACCAAGAGTTACACAGGCAAGGAAGTATGCAGAAAGCTAAATCTAAGGATATAGTTGCAGAAACCAAATGCTTTCACCAGAAACTTTCATTGTTTTCTAGGAAAGTAGTAAATTAAGTACATTCTCTTGTGTCTGCAATTTAGTCTCATTAAAAGCCCTGTGCTTAATCGTTCCCTCGAGCCCTGTTCGGCGACCTACAACGTTTCTTTACAGCGTTCATCTTTTTCTACAGCGACACCTAGTGTTGCAACTGGGTTATAACACTTCAGGAAAACAAATTCGCCGATTCCAATTGCCAGCAATCTCACAGGCATGTAAAAGAGCTGGGACACTGTTAAAATCTGAATTCTGATTTACAGCTTTCCAGCAGGCTTCTCAGGCTTGACTGACTCCAGCACCACCTGGATGCCTGGTCATCAAAGGCTGTGATAAGCACCCCTGGGTCATTCTAACGTGCAGCCAAGGCTGAGAGCCACAGCTCCGTCTACACATCGTAATAAGACCTAGGACTTGTTAAACAGAGGGGACTTGGGATGTTTTCTCCTCTCCCATAACTTACTTTGTAGATACAATCTTAATTGCCAACTTGATTACACTGAGACACGGCAGGAACAAGCACTCTTCTGGGTACGGCAGTGAAGACATTTCCAAAGGAGATTGAGGGAGAAGACCTTCCCTACAAGTGGGATGTGGGTGGCACCTTCCCACAGGCTGTAGGCACGTACAGAATAAGAAAAGGAAAAAGGCAGGCAGGCACACATCCCACCCGCCCCACCTCTTACTCTCCCCGCCCCGTGCTTCTCATCCCTCGTTCCATTGGTGGATGCCATGGTCTGACCAGCTCTGCTCTGCTCTGCCCTTACCGCTGTGGTGGACGGAAGCCCTGAAGCCTTGAGAATGAACTTATAATTTTCCCCCTTGGAGTTCGTTCTCAGGCAGTTGTCACGGCAGTGAAAATGCTAGCACAGCAGATAAGCTGAGGTCCAGGAGCAGCGCAATCCACAGGGTCACATATTGAAGTTTGTTCAGAGCAATTTCCACGGAGACTTAAGATAACCAGGGCATCTGAGTCTCTCGTGCACCTTAATCTTACCATCCAGTAGCCTTCTTGAGGTTGGTGCTGCTCCTCAGGCGAGGTCAGCCTATGCTAACCTATTTTTCTTATGAGGTAGAGATGAAAAGAGACAAGGTAGAGGCAAAGGAAAATATCGGTATGCCTCCCCTCATTATCCCTTCAACTTGAAAAATGAAATAAGGATTTGACCTTTGGCCTTGATCTTTCCCTCAGAACACAGAATAACTGGCCTATAATAATCCATAGGCCTTGGATCACATCTCAGATGCCAGATTCAGTTTCCCCAGTACTTAGAGGGAAAGACTTGGAGTTTGTCACAGCTGAATGATTTGTGTTACCCACTACGAAACTTCAGGACAAAGTAAAGTTCTGAATCTCAACCCACTATGGCCACTTGACACCCTCACCACCTCACACACCACGTACTTTGGCTCCAACTCTTCTATGCAACCTAAACTCTCAGGCAAAAGTCCCTCAGACTGACCCTAGCAATGAGGGACACCGCGTTTCAAGTTCTGTGTCCTTACCTTTAATACTCTGAGAGGAGCCAGGGGTGATGGTACATACTTGTAATCTCAGTAGTGAGGAGACCAAACCAAGAGGAGTGCTAATTCTGCTTTACCCGGTCTTCTCCAAGAGGAAAAAAGGGTGATGTGACATCCTCATCTGACAAGAGTAAGAACCAACTTCAGACATTCCCTTCTCATCCAACTCCTGAAATGTATCTGAGAAACCACGGCTCTGTGCTCACTTCAGCTGCTTCCTCAGCTCGCTCTATGGTTTGCACCCACACTAGCTGAGTCTTCATGCCTTTGTCCAGGTACAGAGATCTCTTCTCATTGACCTATACACATCGCTGAGTTCATTTATCTTCCCTGCAGCTGTGGCTGGAAAACCCCTCAGATCTCACTGCGTATTTTCTTTCGACATCTCTCTGTTGATCTTCCTTCCCACATCTCAAAAAACCCAGGTTTTTTTTAATGCTTTGTTTATCTAGGCTCCTCCTGGTCATTTGATCCATGGCTTTAAAAGAAGAATATGGAACCTATTTCTCTGTGCTGGATCATATCTCCAGCTGCCTACCTAACATTTATGTTTCTGGAATCCATGCTCCCATCTCTAGCTGCCTTCATATCATCTATAGTTGAAGAACACATACTCATAGTGAGCCCTCTGTCTGATCTTTCCTGTTTCAAACAACGGTCCCAATAGTCATGCAATTGTTAAGACTCAAAACACAGGGAACATTTTTTAAATGTCTTTAAATGTCCAACTTTTCTTTAGAAAGTCCAACTTACTCTGAGCAAAAATAGACAAGAAAAACTGTGGGGCAGTAAGGAGGAAAAAGAGCCCCTCACTCGGAGATAGGTTGAAACCTCTTGCCATCTGAGGAGCAAGAAGCCCAGCAAGATGAACATTTCCTGTGAAGGTGGCTGTGTTGGTTTGAATAAGAACGGACTCATAGGCATATAGATTTGAATGCTTGGTCACCAGGGAGTGGCACTCTTGGGAGGTGCGACCTTGTTGGAGTGTGTTTGGCTAGTTGGAGGAAGTGTATCTCTGGGGATTGGCTTTGGGGTCTCAAAGGCTCAAGCCAGACCCAGTCTCTCTCTTCCTGCTGCCTGGCGATCAAGACATAGAACTCTCACCATCGTGTTCATCGTGTCTTCCTGTGTGCTGCCATGCGTCCCACCATGGCAATAATGAACTAAACCTCTGTCTTAGTTAGGGTTTCTATTGCTGCCATGAAACACTATGATAAAAAAAAAAAACAAGTTGGGGAGTGAAAGACCCAGATAAATCCAGACCCCTCTCTGTTTTAGGAACTAGCTGATGATAAAGTTAGATTATAATCCTGAGAATAATCTTGAGAAACAGGGACTTACCCTCTTGTGATTATCACTGGTATTTTCAGAATTTTTTAATGATCACTGGTATTTTTGGAATTTTCCAGTGATGCCTTCCCTACCACCTTTGGATTACTGGATTGTGGTTTCTTCCCTTAAATACCCCTTCTCCCAGCTTCTCGGAGTCCAACTCTCTACCCCTGCCTGGGAAATGAGTTTCGGCCCCAGTGCACTGGTTCCTGTCCTGCCAATAAACCTCATGTGATTGCAGCAAGGACAGTCTCACCCCTGCCTCAGTGGCCTCTCATAATACTTTGAATAAAATCCAAACTCCTACTAGTGCTACATAAGGTTAAAAATCTCTGACCTCTGCCTGTTTCCCCAGCCTTATTTCTTGCCCTCTGTCTCACCCCCTTCAGCCTCATGGCACAGACCTGCTTGGTTTTCCTGGAGCAGGCCAAGCTGACTTGTGAGATAAATTGCCGCTCCCTCTGGAACTTCCCTCTGCCCAGATGTCCACATATTCCACACTCCTCTATCCTTTTAAGATGTACTCAACTTCTCCTTCCCAGAAAGATCACCCCTGAATTCCTCTCACATCACCACCCTCTCCTGTTTATCCTATAACACATGGCTGCAGCCCTTCGTTCTTTACCAACATTATGTATTTACTTGTCATTGTTCCTCTCCACGCTAGATCCCAACCTCTGTGATGTTAGAAAAGATCAATATTGTTAAATTCTACCCACGCATGACCTAAAACTCAGCTTGGCATTTAATATGAGTTGAATAAATATTTGGCAGGTGAATTGATATCATATAAGTTATTGAAAGGCTACCTGCTGGTGAAGGTAGGGACATCAAAGGTGAATTCCAGAGAGAAATGAAGCCCCAGACGAGTCTTAAAGGAGGTATCTTTTCTCTGATTTTCAAACAAAATTGAGCAGCATTCTGAAATGAGAGTCCCTGGTGAATATACTTGGGAGCTGTCTGTCTCAATAACCTTTTTTTTTAGCTCTTTGAGACAGGGTTTCTTTGTGTAGCCCTGGTTGTCTTGGAATTCATGCTGTAGACCATGCTGGCCTCAAACTCAGAGATTCGCTTGTCTCTCTGCCTCCCTAGTGCGTGTGCCACCACAGCCCAGCCACTTTTTTTTTTTTTTTTTTTTGACTAGCGCAGTGATTTTAACACTCTTCTCAGAGCCTAGTGGGAAGAAGAAGCAGTGCAGGACCAGTACTGAATCAGCTCAGCAGCAAAGGGCGTGTGGAAAGGGCATTACATGGCAGTGTCCTCCATAGCAGGAGCCTTGCTCGCTGAACCGATGCTAACACAGTCGTGCCTGGGTCAGGTGACTCGCTCAGCCCAGCAACCTCTCTCTTTGTACCCTTGCTTCTATCTACAGAAGCTTCTGTACCCTGTGCGCATCCACTTCGTGTCTTCCCTACAGGGGCCATTACTTCAGGACTGTTTCTGAAAAATAGGGCAAAAATGTCTTTTCTCTGATTTTTCTAACCTCCTATTTCTTCCATGAGGCAATGAATATCTCCCGGTCTAGACCTAGGTAGCCTCACAGCGTACCCTCTGTGTGGCGATTTCCGTTCAAATCACAGTTACGTGGAGTTTTAAGCTTCTCTATTGCGTGTGCTCAGACAGTGGCAAGCAGCTGCTGTGGCTCAGTACAAGTAGAAAACATTTCTTTTACCTCAGAGAGTTATTACTATTCTAGATGAAATTGCAGAGAATTTCTAGGAACAAAAAAAGAAATGGGGGGGGGGACAAAAAATACAGAACTGTCTTAGTTAGGGTTTCTATTGCTGCACGGAAACACCATGACCAGAAAGCAAGCTAGGGAGGAAAGGTTTATTTGGCTTACATTTCAGCATTGCTGTTCATCACTAAAGAAAGAACAGGAACTAAAACAGGGCAGGATCCTGGAGGCAGAGCTACCGTGGAGGAGTGCTGCTTATTAGCTTGCTCCCCGTGGTTTGCTTAGCTTGCTTTCTTATAGAACCCAGGACCAGCAGCCCAGGAACAGCACAACCTACCATGGGTTTGCCCCCACCCCTCGCCGCCCGCCATTGATCACTAATTGAGAAAATGTCTTACAGCAGGATCTCAATGAGGCATTTCCTCAGCTGAGGTTTCTTTCTCTCTGATGACTCTATAGCTTCTGTCAAATTGACACACAAAACCACCCAGAAAAAAAAAACAAAATAAAATGAAATTCTGCTACAATGAGGAATAAAAAGACAGCATCCTGAAAGGTGCCGGAATATAAGAATGAAGCCCAGAAACTGACATTACCAAAAGACAAAGACTAGTGAGTGGGACAGGAGGGGAAAACACAGGCCTGGGAAAGCAGCTGAGTGATCGAGCACTTGCCTGCACTGTGCTTTGTAATTTCAGGGCTGCTGAGAAGTCAAGAGAGATAAAGAAGGGCACCCTATGGTGGTGGAGGTGGCTTAGTAGTTAAGAGCAATGGCTGCCTTTTCAGAGGACCCAGGTTCAATTCTCAGATCCCACATGGTGGCTCATAAACATCGGTAACACCAGTCTCAGAGATCTGGGGCCTCCTCTGCCCTCTGTAGGCACCAGGCACACATGAGATGCACAAACATTCATACACGTATACCAGAGTCAGTCTTTCTAAAACTAGTCATAAAGTTCCAGAGAAATGGGAAGGTGGGAGATGATGCAGTCCAATGCGGTTTCTCAGGATAGAATCTGAATATGTTACAAGTAAACATGAGAACTCTTTTTTTTAAAATATTTATTTATTTATTATGTATACAATATTCTTTCTGTGTGTATGCCTGAAGGCCAGAAGAGGGCACCAGACCTCATTACAGATGGTTGTGAGCCACCATGTGGTTGCTGGGAATTGAACTCAGGACCTTTGGAAGAGCAGTCAGTGCTCTTAACCTCTGAGCCATCTCTCCAGCCCGAGAACTCTTCAAAAGAGAATGAAGTTAAATCTTTCAGTCAGGCCTTTCTGTTCTACAAGATAAAAAGTATGGGCATTTAAAGCTATGGTATTTTTAGGGGATTTGGAGAGGGGATGAGAAGAAATAAAATTCCGTGGAAAATAAAACTGTTCTGGCGTGGGTTGTCAATCATTAGGCACCTATAAGCCGACACTCGGGTGTGCATGCAAGAAAGTGATCAACTTTGGGTACAGACGAGAAAATCGAGTTGTTTGGGGCAGGTCAATGACCTCAACAGGGGAAACGAAAGATCTAGATTAACAAACAGAAAACTTGTACCTCATACATACAACATTTTTAGGAAGCAACGTTGGGAGTGTGATAAAAGCATTTTAATGATTTATTTTTATTTTTACGTACAGCGGCGTTTTGCCTGCATGTATGTCTGTGTGAAGGTGTCTGATCCTCTGGAACTGGAGTCACAGGCAGCTGTGGACTGCCATGTGGGTGCCGGGTTCTCTGTAAGGGCAGCCAGGGCTCTTAACCCATGAGCCATCTCTCCAGCCCCAAGCTATTTTAATATAAGCTTAAACACGGGAATTTTAAGGAGGGATGCTCATAAGGAAAAGCAAGACACACTAGCGAGTATGAAAGACATACTTAAAAGAGGAGGTGACCTCCTCAAGTGTAATTCAGTCACCCATACATCCTTTCCTCTTGGGGTGACATTTGATAAGTTGTAAGATCATTCCAAAGACTAGTTTCTAAACTAGGGAGGTAGACAGTTTCTAAAAAGTCAAGTGATTTACTGTGTTCAGGAAGCAAGGCCCGAAAGCAGGAAAGACCAGCCTGGAGTACGTGGCCCATCTCCTAGTCACTGCACTGAAGGCAACTACCTAAAACCAGAGGCTCTGGAGTCTGGCTGGAAACCCTCAGAGACCTGTATCATTCTGAGGCTTGGGGCTGCAGTGGAGACCAATGTGCCTTTCTGTGAGAAGGACAGAGAGCAGGCTGTGCCCTTCCGGGAAAGTGTCAGATCAAGGGACAGCAGCAGCTCAGCTCTGTGACTTTCCTCGGACCTGGAATCTTCCTAAGAAAGGCCAAAGGAAGCCACTTCCGTGGGAAGGTCGCGTCCTTGTCTTCGCACTCGGTGTTTTCAAGCAGCTCTCCTTCCCTGCTGTCTAGGAACAGCTTGATACATAACCTGTCTTTGTTTCTCCCATGCTTAGTACACAGAATGACACACAAGAATCCTCCAAAAAGTGCGGCCGGTAAGACAGCTCAGCAGGTAAAGGTGCTTGTCACCCAACAGTGTAAGCCTGATGATCTGAGTTCAGTCTCCAGAACTCAGAACCTGAAGGTGGCAGGGGAGAACCAACTCCACAGTGGCGTCATCTGACTTCCACCTGTGCCATGGAGTGATTTATATAAAATCATTTTAAAACATACTGCTGTGGCTAAAGGTCCAATAACATCATCCAATAATAAAATATACTTTTATTAATAAAATATTATTGCTTTGTATGCCTTTACATACACTGGTAATCTTTCCTAGAACCTTCTTGTGAAAATTATGTTATAATTCACAAATAGTTTCCTATTGCATACTTAGCCCATCTCTCTTGACGTTAAAACGCAGATCTGGGCCGATGGCACCACCAGGTGGTAGCACTGGGGAATTGTTCAAATGCCTTGAGACAAACAACGCCTGTAATAAATGGTGTTTCTCTTACTTGCCTTGGTGTCCAGGTCTTGATTAGGAAACTTGAGAATAGATGAGCATCTCCATAAAGGCAACGGATGAGAGAAATCTTGTCCCCAAGTAAGAAAGGGGATGGGCTTGCCCTGTGTCTTGGAATCTGTGTGTCTTAGTAATGTACAATGGTAGCTTGTTGATGCAAAATAGCGCATCAAAGGGAATAAGAGTTTGTTAATTATGGAGCCAAATATGACTGTTCTTGGCCCAGGAACACAGATTCAGGTTGTCCCAAATTATATGATCCAACATGGGAATGGTTTCATAAATGTTTTCACAGTGAAAGAACAAAAGAACGTCATGGCATTCTGACAACAGAATGGTGGAAACACTGGCTAAGCAGGTTACACAGCAGGGTGAGGAAATCCCCACCGTGGCCTCAGATGCTGCCTGTGGTCACTCTTAGATTGGTGGATGATAGAGGTCTCCATAGTGCCTTGAATGAGAATAGCCCCATTGGTCACTGATGCTCAGTCAGGAGGGAGGAGAACTGTTTGGGAAAGATCAGAAGGGTTAGGAGGTGTGCCACTGGGGTGGGCTTTGAGGTTTCAAATGCCCACAGAAGCTCAGAAGCTCATTATCTCTCTCTCTCTCTCTCTCTCTCTCTCTCTCTCTCTCTCTCTCTCTCTCTCTGTGTGTGTGTGTGTGTGTGTGTAATTTATATATGAGATGTGTGTGAGAGAGAAATAGATAGTAGGTAAATAAATACATATGAACATATTATATATATATATATATGCCCTAAAGAAAGAGAAATAAGCACTTAAATAATTCCAGAGGTAAATGTAAATTTGTCATTTCTGTGTTGTTGAAATAAAGGATTTAGCATGTGCAGAGCCCCGTGTTCAATCCCCAACATTACAAACAACAAAAAAACAAGAAGAAAAGGGGATGATGGTAATATAGGAGAAGTATAGCATGATGTAACCAGTGTGTTTCTTTTGTTATAGGAACAGAAAAAAGGAAAAAGAAATTGGAAGGCACTCTAGTAGGCAGGTACCCCCATGGCTGGCCCACTGAGACTCTCAGAGCTTCATGTAAATTTTTGAATTCTGGATCATTCCAAGCATTTGTCAGGGTATGGTCATAGAGTATTTTACATCCTCTATCCTTGGAAAGTAAGTTCTGGGTTCGGAAAGATCCGGCAGTGCCCATGATAACCAACATTCAATGTGTGTGTTACTGTATTGCTTTGATCAAACCTGATGGGAACAATCTACAGGAGGAAGGCTCATTTGGAGTCTCAATTTCAAAAGGTCCAATCCATTATGTTGGGGAAGGCATGATAAAATGGGAGTTCACATCAGAGTGGACCAGAAGGGGGATGGGGGAGTACAGGAAGAGGCCATGGCAAGATGCTGTCCCCAAACACCTGCAGACATTAACCTACTTCTTCAAAGCAGGCCTCACCTCCTGCCTGCCACCACTTTCTAATAATGAGGACATCTTATGAATCCATCCCTTATCTAGTTGTCTCTGGAAACAGTATAACTGACCCTTGCAGAGATGTGCTAAGTAATAGCCTACGAGTTTCTTAATCCAGTCATGTTAACATTGAAATAACCTTTTAATTGACACGGCTTTGCTCATGGGTACATGTCCTAGTAAAAGTGTCTCACAAGTCATTAATAGTAACAAGAGTCTTGCTTATCTTAAAGGATTACTGGTGAACTAAATATCCCCCTGCAGGGCAGCGAAGATATGGACTGTAGTGGATGCTCATCAGGGCAAATATGCAGAGTTGGAAGCAGCAAATGAAACCTTCATAAACATTTAAATTTGCAAATGAGTAGACAATGCTTAACAAACAGGATGAATAAATTGGTGCTGGAGAGATGACACAGCAATTAAGAGCCCTTCTTGCTCTTCCAAAAGAACCTAACTTCAGTTCCCAGAATGTATGTCAGGGGGTTCAGAGCTCTTTCTAACTTGAGCTCCAATGGATCTGACATTCTCCTCTGGCCCCCATGAATACCAAAACCCATGTGGCATAAATTCACATAGATGTACACACATGCACTTAAGTAAAAATAATGCTTTTTAATCATTTTATAAATAAGGAAACGCAAGCTGGTGCCTTATATAGAAATTGAAAATATTTGCACAGGCACACAATGGATGTATTATATAAGCCTAACTGATATAAAAAAAATACACATTTAAAATAAAATATCAGGATTGAGATATAGTTCAGTGTGGTAGAGTGTTTGCATAGCATGTGCAAAACTCTAGGTTCAATCCCCAGAACTGTGTAGGGGCACACCTGTAAACCCAGTCCTTGGAGACAGAGACAAGGTCAGAAGTTCAAGGTCACTCTCGCTATAGTAAGTTAGGGACTAGCCTGGAATACTTGAGACTGTGTCTCCAAAAAAGAAAAAGAGAAGCAAAACACACTAATTAATGGGGCTGTGGATATAAGTAGAATCTTATCTAGTATTTGAGAAGTCTTGAGTTCCATTCTGACAGAGAATTAACAGGATATGTTAGTTGTACTGGCTGGTTTGTGTGTCAACTTGACACAGCTAGTGTTATCAGAGAGGAGGGAGCCTCAGACGGAGAAAATGCCTCCATGAGATCCAGCTGTAAATCATTTTCTCTATTAGTGATCAATGGGGAAGGGTCAAGTCCATCGTGGGTGGTGTCATTCCTAGGCTAGTGGTCCTGGGTTCTATAAGAAAGCAAGCTAAGCCATCCATGGGGAGCAAGCCAATAAGCAGCACTCCTCCACGGCCTCTACATCAGCTTCTGCCTCCAGAAGTCTGCCCTGTTTGAGTTCCTGTTCTGGCTTCCTTCATTGAGGAAGAGCAATGTGGAAGTGTAAGCCAAATAAAGCCTTTCCTCCCCAACTTGGTTTTTTGGTCATGGTGTTTTGTTACAGCAATAGAAACCCTAAGACAGTAATGAATGCTTGTACTTACAGTCTTTGAGAGGAGGAGGCAGGAAGATCAGAAGTTCAGGGCCATTGCCATCTGCCTGAACTTCTTATATCTCAGTACATCATACATGCATACATGCATACATACATACATGTCATAACATGGTCCGGGAATGGAGTTGTGTGAGGAGATTTCTGAGTGCTCGTGAGAAAACTCCAAGAAACCAAAACAAGAGTCTTGTGACCTCAGTTTCTTCAGAAACATGGAATTGTTCTTGGACTGTGTCTTCATGCGCAACCTAGGTGCAGCAGATGGGAGTGAGTTTACTTCTGATTATTCATTACAACTGGCTATTGTCATTTGTCTATATACCTCTATGTAAAAACATGCTTTTGCCACACGCAGCTTGTATGCCATGTGCAGCTTGTCCTTGTGATTGTACACTTTCCTCATGTGACTCACCGTAAAAGACTCTTGACCCCAGAGAGAGGCAGGGCAAGGTTCAGAAAGCCCCAAACCACAGTTACCTGAGGCAGAGGCAAGCCAGGGAGCAGAAGTTTCTGTTAACAAAGGTTTCACAAGCTTTAACTGATTAAAACTTTTTTACACGTTACAAAGCAATGGGCCTCCAGAAACTGCAGGCGCAGCTGTTGTAGAATGTTCTGTTCAGCAGGGATGTGGCTATGGGGCTCCAGGAGCAGTTAGTGAAACACTAAATGGAGTTAGCTAAAATTAGGACAAAATAGAGTTACTCCTAGGTCAAGACTATATTATAATAAATGGGGAATTGAAACTGGAAACACTGCAGAGCAGGAACTAGATTCCATACATCTCTGAGGTTTATGTCACATTCTCAAAGACTGAAATCCCCAAAGACTCATATCTCTATAGTTTTGGAAATAGAGGAATTTGGTTAGGAGAAATGAAGATGGAGGAAAACCTACTAATGTAGTCTTTGTTTGAAATGCCTATAATGAGGCAGGACCATGGTGGCACACACCTTTAATCTCAGCTTTTGGGAGGCAGAGGAAGATGATCTCTGAGTTCCAGTCTAGCCTGGTCTACAGGAGTTCCAAGACAGCCAGGGCTACACGTTTTTTAAAATCTGGCTCAGATTTAAAAAATAAAAATACAAAATGGGAGGTTGGGAGGAGGTGGAAATTTGTTTTTTTTTATTCTCCTTTTATCAATTAAAAAAAAGACTATGAAAAAAATAAAAAAATAAAAATACAAAAAATAAATTATAAAACTGAAAATGTCCTGAAAAAATTATTTCAAAAGATTTGTTTATACTAGTATATCAATAAAGAGTTATTTGCCTTTTAATAGAAGCTAATCTAAATACAACGATAAGCCAAGTGTGGTGGAACACATCTCTAATCCCAGGACTCATGAGATCACAAGTTTAAAACCAGACTGGACCACATTGTAAAACACTATCTCAAAATAAGCAAACACAAAATAGAAAACAACAGAAAAAGAGACAGAACATGTTATAAGACCCTTTACACAATAAAATAGAAAATAATAACAAACGTATTTTTGCAAGTACAAGCATGAAGGGAAATGATCCGCTTTTAGAAGTTTCTAAAGTCTTAGACAACTTAGTGCCTTCAGTATGGGAAAATGAGAAGAGAGAATGTTCTACATGGTTTAGGACAAAACCAACAATGGCAATTTAAAAATTTTTTTAAAAGCATTAAAAAGGAGAAAATCTAGCATGTGAAAAACAAGGAGAGTTTATATGTAATTGAGTAGAGATGTCCCATAACCATCAGGAGACTTCCACAAAAGATGAGTTAATCTTCAAAGTTTTGCATTGGAATGACTATCTGTTTTTTCTCTTGTTTTTTGTTTTGTTGTTGTTGTTGTTGGTGGTGGTGGTGGTGGTGGTGGTGGTGGTGGTGGTGGTGGTGGTGGTGGTGGTTTGTTTGTTTGCTGTCTTTGGAGAATATGTTCACAATTGCTTCCTATGTGGGATGATCTTCCTACAATTCCTCCAGGATGAGTTATACCACAACATGAGCCCTTTCTGTTCATCTGTGTTACTTGGGGTACTTGGAAATTCCCTCTACACTTACTCACACACAAAGCACACCATACCAGTGCTCAGCCAACAAAACCGCATCTTACCAAGCTTCTTCTGCTGGAGCAATATTACCTTCTGTCCATCCATTACTATTGCCGGTTTCATGAAAAACAGGGTTTCAATTGAGACAACAACAACAAGTTAAAACCTTGGATTTTCATCACCTAGAAAAAAATGCCAAAGCAAGCAAGCAATGTTTTGAACTGTTTATTTTTTCATTCTTATATCAAGTAGCATATCTGAATTTTCCACATAAAATACATTAGGCTGAATGGGAAGAAAAAATCTTTTCTTGATGACTTTGTTTGTTTGTTTAATTGGTTTGGTTTTTCAAAACAGGGTTTCCCTGTGTAACCTTGGCTGTCCTGGAACTTGCTCTGTAGACCAGGCTGGCCTCAAACTCACAGAGATCCACCTGCCTCTGCCTCCCAAGTACTGGGATCAAAGGTGTGCACCACCACGCCCAATTTTCATAACGTCTTAAGACTCAAGTTTAGAAGCCTTGATTTCAGGCTGAGTAACTGGCTCAGTGAATGGATGATGCCGGAGATCTGTGTTTGTATCCTTGGAACCCAAATAATGGGGTGGGCTCACTGTAACTGCAGCCCTCTGGAAGAGGGGCTGAGAGACGTGGAGTCTAAGAACTCACAAGCAACCTTAGCCAAAAAGATAAGTTCCAGGTTAAGTTGAAGACCTTATCTCAAAAAAAAAAATTTAAAGGCAGGCAGATAGCAATAAAAGAAGATACCAGATGTCAGATGTCAGCATTTGGCCTTCATATATGAATGCATAGGTACATGTATACATACACAAATAGAGACTTTCATTAGACCTAATTTCAAATCTGTTTTATGGCTTGGGAATTCAGATAAAAATCCGTTCTTCTGGGGATTTGTTTTTCTGTTGGCTTGTTTGAGGCATCGTCTTTCTATGAAGCCCTGGTTGGCATGAAGACCAGGTTACAACTAAACTCAACAGAGATCCGCTGACCTCTACCCCCTGAGTGCAGAAGCAAGGCATCCATCACCACACCCAGCTTAAATCCATTTTCTCCTGTAAAGTCCCCCAACTTTTAAACAAGCATCTATGAAGCCAGACTGTGGGAGCCAGACATGGCACTTGGGAGGCAAAGGCAGGTCTACATAGCGAATTCAGAGACAGCCAGGGCCGCACAGTGAGATGCAGTATCAAAGAGTTAGATGTGGGGAGGTGACTCAGAAGTGAAGCTGGGGCTTAGTGTGCACAAGCCCTGAGATGCAACCCCAGCCACACACACAAGGCAGATGTACCCCAAAAGAGCTTTCCTCCCTCTGTACTAACAGGACTTCAGATTCTCCACCACAACTCCAGCCTATCCCAGAAGGCACTGAATTCCTTTACTTTCCTTCACATTGGACCAAAGTTTAGATTGACTTACCCGAGGAATTCTTCTCTTGAGGTAAGCAACAACTGGGCCTCCAGCATGACTCAGCCTGCTCCTGTAAGCCTAGGACTGCCAGGACCCAACGAAACTCCAATTCCCCAGACTCCAAAAGCAGTCCAAATACAAATACAAATACAAATACAAATACAAATACAAATACAAATACAAATACAAATGAGATCAACCTGGACTAGAGGAGGGTTTCTGGTGGTTGGATAAAAGCCGGCATTCCTCAGGAACATGTGAAGCCAGTTGCCCTCTGCCAAAAGGAGCCATTTATTTCCCTTACCTCCTGCAAAAGGGACATATGGCCCTCCGTTAGCATATACATGTGGAACCTATGGGCATAGCAAGGTCCATGCTCATGATCAGGCCCCTCCAGTCCCTACTCACAGATACTTGCTATATATTGTAAAGCCTCACACACCAGTCTCCCGGCACCTCCCTCCCCTTAGCTGCTCATCCTTCTCATAATCTGGCTATTCTCGTTCTTCTAGGCTCCTGTTCCACCTTCTGCTTTTCTCTATCTCTGTTCTCCCTTCTCTTGTAGATAGCCCTGACCATGTCCAGTCTGCCGGCCATGTTCAGTCTAGTTCTTTCTCTCTCTGCTCTGCGCTCCTCTACATTCCTCTGGCTGTTTTCGTTCTTTCAATGAAGCCTTCACCAAACCATGACAGTCATGGTTTCACTTTAAACAGGACAACTAAATTAACCAGAAGGGGGCTAGAGCCTCGGGGCAGAGGTTTCGGCATCCCAGTGGTTATACGGCACTTAGAGAAGCCTAGGTGCGTGCCCTTTCATGGCTTGGGGCTTGGGAGAAAAACAGTATCAGAAAGTCCAGAGAAGAGGTATCATTCTCAAGATATCACCACCCTGAATACAGAATACCGAACATTCAAACCTTCCCTTTCTACTCAGTGATGACCCATTTCTTTTGCCACGGCAGAAGCCTCTGGGAAACTGTTTAGTGGCCCCAGCAAGACGCTAAGATGAGTTGACAAGAAGAGGTAAAACACAGAGCATCCTGTGATAGGTCACAGAGTTATCCATGTGGGGATACAATGCTGGCGGCCCAGGCTGATTATTACCCCCAAGTCTCCCACAGGCTTAGCACCCACCTCTTCAGAAGCCTTCAGCTTACTCTTCACTGGCTTCAAACACTTCTGTCTCCCTCAGCTTCCAACCATTTAGTCTCCAGTTCAGCTGTGACGATTCCGTAGGGTTGAGACAGCAACCCTGTGTGTTGTTTGACAACACAACTCTATTCTGGGACAGGGGCTGGAGAGATGGCTCAGTGGTTAAGAGCATTGTCTGCTCTTCCAAAGGTCCTGAGTTCAATTCCGGGCAACCATATGGTGGCTCACAATCACACCTGTAATGAGGTCTGGTGCCCTCTTCTGGTCTGTAGACATACACACAGAATATTGTATACATAATAAATAAATATTATTATAAAAAACAACTCTATTCTGGGAATTATTTTATTAGATGGTTTTGTTCTTGCAGGAAATTACTCCTCTTCACCTCCTTTTTTACTTCACCTCTTTTCTTTCTTTATTTTTTTTTAAAAGACAGGATTTCTCTGTATAATAGCCCTAGCTGTCCTGGAACTCGCACTGTAGACCAGATGGGCCTTGAACTCACAGAGATCCCTCCTGCCTCTGCCTCCCGAGTGCTGGGATTAAAGGTGTGTGTCACCACTGCCTGGCTCCAATTTACCTCTTAATGCAATGAGAAGATGAGTTAAACATTGGCTGCTCCAGGCATATTGCAGTATTCTGTTCACAGAAAATATTTTTTATCAATATATAGTAAGTATATATTTTCATTAAAGGATAATTATATCATTTCTCCCCTTCCTTTTCTTCCCTCCCACCACTTCCACACACCCTTTTCTTTCATATTGTGGCCTGTTTTTTTCTTTAAAAGTCCATTATTTTACATTGTTGGAGTTTTTTGTTTTGTGTGTGTGTGTTTTCTTTCTTTCTTTTTTTTTTTTTTTTTTGGTTCCCAAGGAAGCCAAAAGAAGATTCTAGATCTCTTTGAACTGGAGAAAAGGGCAGTTTTAAGCTGCCATGTGAATTCTGGGAACAGAACCTGGGTCCTCTACAAAAGCTTTTAAGTACTGAGCCATCTCTTTGGACCCTCAGTCTTCCTTTTTCTTTTTTTCCTTTAGGTCATAAAAATTTTTCAAACATCTAGATGTTGCTTAAGTACCCCAGAAAGGATTAACAAAACTAAATGTTTCTAAATTCTCAATTTAGCTCTAGTAGAGTTTCAAAAAAGAAGAAAAAAACAATCACCTCCCAAAAGAAGTATGGATTCCTCAGAAGAAGCAGGATGTGACTGCCTTGCTGAAAAAGGGTACTGAGACATGTGGCTAACATAGACAGGAATAATGGGTTAATATAAGTTATAAGAGTTAATAAGAAGGCTGAGCTAGTGGGCCAAACAGTTTATAACTAATGTAGACCTCTGTGTGCTTTCTTTGAGACTTACTGACTGCGGGGACCAGGCAAGACAGAAACCTCAGACAACAAATGGTGCCCAGCGTGTGGACGTCTGCATCCACATAAAGCCTGAGAGAGCTTGGGAAGAAATTATAGCCAAAAAAGAATAGAGTTGAGCACAGCTTATTGATAACAGCATTTTCTCAGGTGGGCTCTGTTTGCTAGAGGTGAATGTGTCTTATTTAAGAGAGGCTTCCTGACTCAGCTTTAGCTATAAAACCTTGCAGCTCTTTTAAGAGGCTCTGCCACAAAACACTTAAATGGTGTTGATGAAAAGCTGACCACATGCTTTTTTCAGCCATAGTGGGAAAAAAGCCACACCATTTTAAAATGCTGGCTTTCCGGGCCATCCTGCCAGGGCAAACTCTGCCTCCAAAGTGTTGGGATTAAAGGTGTGTTCCACACACCCAACTACCCCCTATTTTTTTTTCTCTCAAGCCTACATATATTTTTAAACACACAGTAAACCATTTAGAGGTTTGAACTCTGCAAATTAAAGGCATGGTGGCACACGCCTTTAATCCCAGCACTTGGGAGGCAGAGGCAGGCGGATCTGGGTGAATTCAAGGACAACCTGGTCTACAGGGGGAGTTCCAGGACAACCAAAAAAACACAGAGAACCTGCCTCAAAAAGCCAAAAGTTAAAAGTAAAAATAAAAGAAATAAAGGTTAAAATAAAGCCACATAAAGATGAAAAATACACAGAGAGTCTGGATACTGTATGTTATTATGTTCTCTTTGAATTGTTTGAATGCTGAGGAAGGAGCAACAGCTGCTGAAATATATTTATTTATAAATGCTGCTGAATTAATCCAAGATAGGTATTTTGATCTTTTTCATCTTTAATGAGCTAGTCTGGGGACGATTAAAATCCAAGCATTTGCTGTGAACAGCTGAGCAAGCAGTCAGCAAGAAGCCAGGGTTAATAGTAACAGAGGTTACTTTAAGTCCTCTGTGAAAGAGCCCCAGAAAGCACTCCGTGCTGAGCCCAAGTCTCTTCTTCTGGCCATAAAGAGTCTCTCCTCCTGGGGATTTGCTCTGGAATGTTGTGGAACCTTTAGATGGTAGAACCTTGCTGGAGAAAGTAGAGGACTCGGAGGAAGGAGGAAAGGCATGCCTTAAGATTTCATAATTTCTTGTTCCATCTCTACTTCTTACCTTCTCACAAAATGTGACCAACTGGCTCCTTTTCCTGCTGCTCTGCCTACTCTGCTGTGATGGACTGGATTTCACTGCAACTCTTACCCAAAATAAGCCTTTCTTCCCTTTATAGAAAAAAATAAACAGCACACAGAAACCCATTTTTAAGAGCTTAAAAACACAATGACCATTGGTGTTTAACGTTGACTCTGCTTCTTCTAGACATGGAGCCAACGGCAGTGACAACCTGGAGCCTTGCTGGTGTTTCTGTCTTTGGAGAATAGCAGAAGATCCAGGTGCTCAGGTTTGGTGGTCTGCCCACTGCACCCACCAACCCATGCACCCCAATTTCAAATGTCATGTATTCATAAATGCATTGGTATAATCATTCATTTATTCACTCATTTAAAAATAATATTTATTTACTGGATGAGATTAGTCTGCATAATGTCAGTTATGCATACAGTTACATAATTGTCTTTGAGCCCATTCACAACCCAATATCCTTTCATTTCTTCAACCTCCCATCATTAGCCCACTTCTCCACAACGTTGGTCCAGCTGCCCTCATGTGTTCAGAACATATACTATTTCATGTGTCTCTCATGTGTAGAAGGAGCCACACCTAAGAGACATGTCATGCCTGTCACTCTAAGGCTGACTTCTTTTTTCACTCGGTGCGATTATCTTCAGTTGCACCCATTCCTGAGAACCATCTGTCTAAGCTACTATTCTATTGCTGTGAAGAGACACTATGACCAAGACAGCTTCACTGGGAACTTCTTACAGTTTCATGAGGGAGCCCATGATTATCAAGACAAAGAGAATGGGCAGGCATGGCTGCAAGAGCAGGCATAGAGCAGGTACAGAACCTAAGAGCGTGTATCTGACCCACAAGCAGGAAGGGGGGAGAGAGAGAATGAGACTGTGCCCAGTGTAGGCTTTTGATACCTCAAATCCCACCGCCGCGATGCATCTTCTCCAAATAGGACACAACTCTCAGTCCTTCCTAAAGAGTCCACCGACTGTGAACCAAACACTCTCATATATGAGCCTATGGAGACCACTCTCAGTAAAACCACCACACCACAGGACTCCATTCTTCTCTATGGGTGAAAGTAATTCCACTGGGCTTATAAAACGTTCCTTCTTTGTCCATTCCTCCATTATGTGATACCCAGGTTGGCTCCATCTCTCAGCTGTTGTGAACAGGGCTGCAAAACAACAACAACAAAAAAAAAGATGTGCAAGTTTCTCTAGGATATGTTGACTCAGAGCTTAGAGGCAAATACAAACAAGTGGTAAGGTAGAGACTGATGGAGCTCTCTCTAGTTCTTTTGAGACTCCTTCCCTTCGACCCACACTTACATCCTCACCAGCAATCTACAAGGGTCCCAGTTCTCCACACCCCCTTCTCCAATCCCCACCAGCGTTTGTTCTCCTTTGTTTTCTTGACAACCTCCACTGCCCTTCTGACTGGGATCTGATGGAATCTGAGCGTCAGTGCCTGCTCAGATAGCTAGCAAGGATGAACACTTTCCCCACGCCAAATGGCATTTGCACTTTAGACTCTGAGAACTGACTGTTCACTTTGTCAGGCCTTTGTTGGCTGGGAGATTTGGTGTTTTTCTTCTTTAAAATTCTGGGTTCTTAGTGTCTTCTAAACAGAAATCCTCTGCCAGATGAAGAGCTAGCAAAAAAACATTCTCTTCAGTTCTGTGGGTACTTGACAAACATATCACTCCCTTTGCTGGGAGAAAGATTTTCAGTTTAATGACATACATTTGCCAGATGGTGGCACCATTTCCTCAGTCCTATTCAGAAATGCTTGCCCAGGAGGATAGCCTGTCCTGTTTTGGCTGCTTCTTTTTCTTCAAGCTCTAGAGCTTTGGGTAGAATAGAACGGTCTTGGAACCATTTGAACTGGCATTGCTACAGGGTGAGAGAGAGAGACAGAGAGAGAGACAGAGAGAGACAGAGAGACAGAGAGAGAGAGGCAGAGAGAGAGAGAAGCAGAGACAGAGAGAGACAGAGAGAGAGAGAGAGAGAGAGAGAGAGAGAGAGAGAGAGAGAGAGAGAGAATAATTTAATTGCATTCTACTGGTGGCCATCAAATTTTCCAAGGAACCTTTGTTGAAAGTATGTCTGTCTTTTCTCAAGAATATATTTTCATCTGCATCTTGGTGAAAAATTAGGTGTGCCTGAATGCAGGCCATCACAATGTCATCAATCTATGCAAGTATCTGGATATCAGCAAACTGAATGCTATCTCTATGACTAAATATCACTATCACTGATAGTACCGGAAGTCTGGTATGGTGACACAGCCTTCATCGCGTTGACAAGAAAGGCACTGGCTATCATGACTGTTTGAGGTTCCCCGTGAACTGAGATTTTTAATAAAATTTCCAGAGAGTCTGGCTGGGTAGCTGTGTCTGGCCTGACAGTCACTGCTCTGAACTGGTGGATTGGCCTGGAATTTTCAGGCCCCACACCCTATCCATGCAGGTGGGGCGCTAGGATAGCAGTCTACAACATCACACACAAGAACACTATGTACCTAACATTCTTAAGCATACAATTAAACAAACATTGGCCAAAACACAAGAGGCACTTGCTGATTTCTGGGTGCTTCAAAGAACCGATGGAGCTGATTTCTCTCTGCAATGACCCCCCATGGCTCCTAGGCTGTGACTGGGAGTTTCTGGAGTTTTCTAAGCCTAGCCAATGCACTTCCCTTTGAAGGCGAGCGCTTTTTGTGGCTGGAAGGCATCTGGGCCCCAGCACAGCTTGGAGTTGGATGTCGGCAACTCGGCTGTTTCTGAATTTTGCTGTACGTTTTCAGCAGGGCCAACACAGGGCATACAAGTCTGTAAGAGGAGGCTTCTGCCGGGTCCCCCTCTCCCACCCGGACCCTCTGGTTTCTGTCTTCCCCCACAGAAAGCAGACCTGCTGGACTTGCTCTGCTCTCCGTGAGAATCCCTTACCCTCCACAGCCTTCCAAGCTCACCACCAGGCTGGGAAGCTGCTCTAAGCCTGTGAATGCTGTCCTCACTCGGTGAGAAGTCCCCTGACAAAGGTAGCAAGGCAGAGGCCAAGGGTCAGGACAAAACAAGGCTGGGGCTCTGAAGCTGTTCCTCCGGAGGCATCCCACGTGTCTTTCATTCACACACACACACACACACACACACACACACACACACAAGACATTTGGCTCTTTGCCACAAGCATCACGTCCAGGAGGAGACCTTATG
Source organism: Microtus pennsylvanicus (assembly GCF_037038515.1). Classification (NCBI taxonomy): domain Eukaryota; kingdom Metazoa; phylum Chordata; class Mammalia; order Rodentia; family Cricetidae; genus Microtus; species Microtus pennsylvanicus. Next base: position 32,654,749 of record NC_134584.1, read on the forward strand.
GATTAATTACAGCGATTTATATCGGCATCTCACCCAGTTTCTCCGTGACAGTTTTTCAGCCTTAGAAACTTTGGGAAAACAGGGCTGACTTAGCAGCTTGGGTACAGTGAGGCAGAGCCGGCAGCAGTCAGCCTGCTCTGAAGCCTTATACCTTTCTGGTTAATCTCTGCTGCAAAATCTTGTACCGATTTGGTTTCTCAGAGACGGTTTTCCAGTCTTACACAGTTTAGAATGGCAGCATTTGCTTAATAACTTGAGTACAATGAGCAGAGCCTACCTCAGCCTGTGGGCTCTCTCTTTTTTTGCAGTCCCAGCTGGGGGTGGGGCTGCCACTGACTGCCCAAATATTGGCAGAGCCCAAAGGGGCGAATGTGAGGCAAATAGCAACTTTAACCATGGATATTTTTAATAGAGTATTATGTTTTAGGTTCTTTTTTACAAACCAATTTTAAAAGAAATAGGCTTCATTAAGCTTGTGTCTGTGTGTCTGTGTATGCATATAAACCCTTGCACGCACCATTACAGCTCCTATTTCTATCCTCTTCTGCCTCTTCTGTTCGCTGCTCCTAGCCCCTTTTGTGGGTTTCTGTCCATCCCTGAAGGCGAAGGCATAAGTCACAAACAATCCCACACCAGTTTGGAATTACGATTAATAGAATGGTTATTTATTTAAAGGGGAAAAAACTTACAGATCACCGTCTCAGACAACAGCCCTCTGTGCAGTCAGGAAGGGAGTCTAGTCACCAGAAGCGGAGCAGGAAGTAAGAGAGCGAGGAGAGGGAAGTGGCCGCTTTTTTAAAGGGAAAGAGACCACGCCCCAATGGGCTGGTATCTCAGCGGCTATTGGCTGGAGGAGCGGAAGGACCTCCCGCAACACATCCCCAAGTATTTCCTCACTCTGACCTGTTATCATATGTATTACATACTGTGCCCCCTGCTTCTTGTCCACAACATCTTCTCTCCCCTTCTCACACTGGCCCACTCTTGCTTTTATATCGTATCCATAGACACACACACAGTCGCACACATAGACACACACACAGGCGCACACATAGACACACACACAGTCGCACACATAGACACACACACAGTCGCACACATAGACACACACACAGGCGCACACATAGACACACACACAGGCGCACACATAGACACACACACAGGCGCACACATAGACACACACACAGGCGCACACATAGACACACACACAGGCGCACACATAGACACACACACACAGAGGCATGCAGAATACAGAAACACCTAGCTTCTGCTTACTACAGAAAACCTGACATTTGTCTCTCTGAGTCCGGCTTATTTATTTCACTCCCATAATGATCCCCAGGTCTGCACATTCCTGCTCATCTCATCCTCTACAACTACTCATGTGTTCACAGTCCTGATTTCTTGTCCCCATTCGTGTGTTGGTGGACATCCTGGCTGGTTCCCTTTCTGGGCTGTTGTGAGCAGCGCAACAACGAACTCGGATGTGTAGACATCCCTGCCGTACACTGATGGGTGAGACAGTTGTCCAGCTGTAGCTGTTGTGCTTCCTGCTGGCCGCCAGAGAGGCTGCCTTAGTTTCAGCTCCTGCTAGCGGTGTGTGTGTCACACCTTGATACTAGCCACTGTGACTGGAGTGAGTGGTTGCTTCCAAACACTCTTTATTCCACTTCCCGGGTGACGAGTATGGTGAACAATTGCTCAAGTTTGCGCTTCTTTTGAGGACCATCTCTTCCGTTCACTGTCCCATTTATGGATTAGATGACATGGTTTTTCTTGTGTCGTTGTACAGTTTTACATGTGTGTGAAGAATCACTCAGATCTAGAGCTGACAACTTTGATTTTGTTTTGTTTTTCACCTGTTCTGCAGGTGTCCCTTTACTTTGTTCATGTTTCCTTCATCGTACAGAAGCTTTTCAATTTCACATAAGCCCACTTGTCAATTCCTGAGGTTTTTTTCCTACCCTGCCCATATCTTTGTCAAAGTCCTAGGCTTACTTGACTGTGTGGTTAGGTTGTTCTGGTTTCCTGTAGCACTTCAGGTCTTGTCTATGAGACTTTGATTCATTTGGAATGATTCTAATGTGGTGAAAGACTTTGAGCCACCTTAGCATTACTGCACCCCCCTTCCTGGGAACCAGGACCCTGGTAACCAACCACGGGTGCACTGGAGCTTTGAGTACTTTCCATCCCCATAATAAAGAGTGTTTGGAAGCAACCACTCACTCCAGTCACAGTGGCTAGTATCAAGGTGTGACACACACACCGCTAGCAGGAGCTGAAACTAAGGCAGCCTCTCTGGCGGCCAGCAGGAAGCACAACAGCTACAGCTGGACAGCTGTCTCACCCATCAGTGTACGGCAGGGATGTCTACACATCCGAGTTCGTTGTTGCGCTGCTCACAACAGCCCAGAAAGGGAACCAGCCAGGATGTCCACCAACACACGAATGGGGACAAGAAATCAGGACTGTGAACACATGAGTAGTTGTAGAGGATGAGATGAGCAGGAATGTGCAGACCTGGGGATCATTATGGGAGTGAAATAAATAAGCCGGACTCAGAGAGACAAATGCTAGGTTTTCTGTAGTAAGCAGAAGCTAGGTGTTTCTGTATTCTGTATGCCTCTCTGCCTGTGTGAGTGTGTGTGTGCATGCCTCAGTGAGCCTGTGTGTTTGAGTGTGTGCATGTGTATCTGTGTATGTGTGTCTATACTTAGGACATGAAAACAAGAGTGGACCAGTGTGAAAGGGAAGAGAAGATGTTGTGGGCAAGAATCAGGAGACATAGACATATGATACAAAATCAGAATGAGGAAATACTTGGATATGGAAGGAACCCCAGAAAAAGGGCCAGGAACAGTGAACAGAACAGGCAGAAGGGAACAGAAGTAGGAACTGCAATGGTGTATGCAAAGGTATATGCGCATGCACAGACACACAGACGCAACCTTAATGAAGCCCATTTCTTTTTAAATTGGTTTGAAAGAAGAACATAAAATAGAATACTCTATTTTAAAAAGAGAGCAAGGACATAAACAAGATGGTTGTTCAAACCCAAGGACACCTTTTGCATCTCCAGACGCCAAGTAAAAAGCATTATTGGATGTCCCACGTGTAATCCCTACAGCAAAGTGGGAGGGGGAGACAGAATGGCCTGGAAACTTGTAGGCCAGCTAGACAGAGATATGCAGCCCACAAAGAAACAACAGACTCTGACTCAACAAGGTAGAAGAAAAGAACGTACCTCCAAACGTTTTCCTCTGACCAACACGTGTGTGCCCGTGCCTGGCCTATGAGTGCCCAGCACACAAAGGGAGAAGGGGACTTGTGTTAGAGTTTCTTCAAGCACACTTAAAGGTTTTGTAAATGATTCTGAAATAATTCCAATGGATGAAATAATGGTCCTAATGGATGTTTGACTCCAGGCACAGACTTAAAAAGTCCCCAAACCGTACTCTACAAACTCATGAGTTGTGTGTGATGAAAAGCTTCATAAATTTGTAAATTCCCAAAATAACAAAGCAGAGCATTTAATTAAACAGGAAAAAAACAACAACAAACCAAAAACAAAGATCTAGGCCTGTTGGTACCATTGAGGGCTTCGGCTCTGAAGCCTGCTCATGAATTGGATCTGGTCTGCTAAATGTGGTTTGGGGAGCTCTGACTGACAGCCTGGCTGGCAGTTCATCTGCTTCTCTTCTCTAAATTCCTGGAAGCCTACACAGTTCCTGCCAAGCCCTTAAGAACCAACTGGCCCTTGGCCTGGAGAGATGACTCAGTGGTTAAGAGCACTGGCTGCTCTTCCAGAGACCCTGAGAGTTCCTGAGAGTTCAATTCCTGACTCACAACCATCTATACTGGGATCTGATGCCCTCTTCTGTCTGATGCCCCCTTCTGGCATAAAGTTGTACATGCAACTAGAGCACTCATACATAAAATAAATAATCTTTAAAAGAAATAGAATCAACCCCCATTGAGGGGTTAGGGACAGGGTGTAGCTCACTGCTCTTTTATCTTCCTCCTAGTTAGTAGCGCTAACTAAATCTCACTGTTCTAACCAAACCAGAGATTAGGCTACGTTGGAAATCTGCAAGCTCAGAGAGAATAACCACTGGCTAACTTTTTCTCTTCGCTGGCTTCAGGGAAGCCATTTCCTTCCCCACTACCCCAACAAAAACCAAAGAAACAGAAAACCACTATGCTCTTCCCTGCTACTTCCCGTCAACCAGTCGCTAACCCTGCCTCTCTGAGTCCAGGTTAATTTTATGTAATTGATGCAAATGCAAACACATCTTTATATCATTAACAAAGGCAGCAGAAACAAACTTAACACACCTTCACTTAATATTCCACGGCAAAAACGAATGTAATACATTTTGGCTACATTTATATAATATTCCGCAGCAGGTCACCAAGGTTCTGTCCAGAGTGTCATGTCTCCCACAGCTTGGATCCCATGCCGGGGAGGGAATGGGACGTGGACAGTGAAACTGGAATCAGCGGGGTTCTCTAATGAGGCCTATAGCTACCAGGACCATCAGCCTGTTCACTGGGTACACCACCAGCGAAGATCAGCTAGACTCGGAGGGAGGTCTCTGCTCATGAGCAAACTCAGGCTGTAGACGACATCCCAGAGGAGGAAACTACAGTTGCTAGTCTGGACATACTGATCCATCATTCATAAACAATCACGTTCCTCTTGAACCTGGCTCATATGGGTAATGGCTCTGCCTAGTTACGGTGGGACAGTTGGTCTCTGAGTCTCTCGATGACCCTGTCCATGTCAAAATACACATATCCTCTGGACTTCACTCATCCAAGGCTTCCTTGCTCCCTAAACAAAAGCAGGATGGAGACCACCTCCCTAACAGGAGGAGGACCAGTCAGGGTCTCACTGTGCCTTCAACCTTCTCTAGCAGGCAGGTTAGAGCCATGGGTTTCTCTCAGACCTGTGCCAAACAGGGCACAGTCTCCACACGGTCCACTGATGAGCTCTTTCAGGCAATCCTCCAGGTCCTCGATTCTGCTACAAATGGGTCCTGGCCAGCTACGCAGCAAGCGCCAGCTGCTTCCTGACACTTAGGTATTCTACCTGAGGATCCTGCCTCTGGTGTCATGTCACCTAGATCTAACATTGGTCAGCCAATCTGAGGGGTGCCCATGGGTGACAGTCAGCTTGCCAGCTGAAAAGAGAGGGCCTCAACTGAAAGGATGCCTCCATCAGATTGCCTGTAGGGAGGTGTGGGGGGGGAGTATTTTCTTCATTAACAGATGGTACAGGAGGGTGGTAGTGTAATGTAAAAGGGCCAAGGAAAGACCCTGACCTTGACTTGACCCCCAGACCAAGGCCAAGGGAAAGAATGCCCTGGACCTGACTTGACCCCCAAGCCCAGACCTGGACCAAGAATAAAACAAAACAAAAACAAAAAACAAACAAACAAAATAACCCTACTGGGCTGGAGAGATGGCTCAGGGGTTAAGAGTGCTGCCTGCTCTTCCCAAGGTCCTGAGTCCAACTACCAGCAACCACATGGTGGCTCACAGCCATCTGTAATGGAGTCTGGCGCCCTCTTCTGGCCTGCAGGCATACATACAGACAGAATATTGTATACATAATAAATAAATAAATAAATAAATAAATAAATAAATAAATAAATAAATATTTTAAAAAAATAACCCTACTAACCCTGAACATAAAATCCCTGAGCTTCAAGATCAGGCCACAGAATTTCACCACCCTCTGAGTTTACCCCCAAGATCAGACCACATAAACTCTCCAATCCCAGGCCACGCTGGAAAGCTCTGCTCCCCTCCCCCGCCACCAAGAAACCTTATATAAAACCTGCTTTCTGTTTTCTCTGCTTCTTCTCACCCCAGTAGAGGTTGCCTCCCTCCTGGCCTTTCCCCTCTCAATAAATCTCTAATTGTGAGGGTTTTTTGTACCCAGTGATACTGGCTCCTGACTGCCAGGATGCCTTTCCATTTGATGTGTAAATGTTATACTTTTTTCCCACTGGGGGTTGCGGCAACACCAGGCAGGATGCTCTAGGAGGTATAGAAGAGCTGGCTCAGCAAGCCAGTGAAAAAGCAAGACTGTGAGCAGCCCTCCTCTGTGGTTTCCATTTCACTTCCTGCCTTGACATCCCTCCTATGATGGTCAACAATCAGGACGTTTGAGCCAAATAAACCTCCTCCATCCCAGGTTGCTTTTGGTCATGATATTTGCCACATCAATACAAAGTAACCTAGGATAGATATGTACTTGGTCCATTGGTCCTCATCAGGGCCAGTGGATGCTTTTGGTGGCAGAGAATGAAGATGAAAGGGAGGCTGAGAGACACGCCCCTTTTGAGAAAGGGGGTTGGTGGACAGAACTTTGGGGGATGGGCAAGTCCTAACTGCCACAGGCTGGACGTTATATAGCCCACTGCTGGAGCTGTGGTCCTCAGACAGGCAGTCTTTATCTCCTTGTGGCGTTTCTAACAGCTCAGCTACCAAAGGTGGCGAGCCAAATGGCCATCGCCAGCCACCCGGGCACAGGAGGGGCAGCAGAAGGGAAGCAGACCCTGTGCTCAAAGGGAACACTGTGTCACATGGACAGGAGAAATACATTCAGACATTCTGCACACCAGGGCAGTGATCCTCAAGTAAACTCTCCAAGGATGTTCAGAGCAGCCGCCTATGGGCATCCCATGCCCCTGGCCATCTTAAGTAGACAGCGTGGAGACCCAGAGCCCTGTGGTTTAGAGGAGTTGGGTAGGGACCCAAGAAAGTTTGGGCTCTTCCAGTGACAGTGGAGTCAAGGTATAAAGCCAGTGTAGTTGATGCCCCAGGCCTCAGCCTATTGGCCCTCCCAAGCTAGACAGTCAAGAGGTGGGGAGTATGAAGCTGCAGTTGACCGGGACCATGGCACAGGTCCTGTATTGAATGAAAGTCACCGATGAGACCCTTGGAAAGGAATACAAAGGTGACTGCAGAAGCAGATCTGGAAGTCATCTGTCCCATTATTTCATAAGGCTGTCTGCAAAGCTGAAAGAGGAGGCTGGAGACATGCCTGTCTCCTATAATCCACAACTGCTCTTCTCCCCACCCCAAATGGATCCTCAAAGCCAAGCCTTTCTTAGAGACTAACATCCAGGCACGGAAGATACCTGGGTTGTATTCAGCCTTGCTGTGTGGGTTGAATGAAGGTCTGGGTGGGCACCACACCTGCATTAGTCTCAGCCTGAGCTAAATGCCTTGCTCTTCCATCTGCTATTATCACTTCCCACAATGTCCTCAAGAAGGAAGCACACAGATATCGAGACATAAACACCCCTGTGGGCCTTCTCCATGTCCCTCTACACTATTCTTAATTGCAAGGCTCTGCTCACTGAGGGTGGGAGAAGCTCAACTACTCTTTGCCAGCTCCAGTACCACCTACAAACAACCGAGTATTGTAGACTTAATGTTGAGCCCTTTGTAAACATTTGTAGCCTGACCAGGTTCTGGAAGCCCATGTGCTATATGTGGAAGCACAGCCTCCAGAAAAGCGGGACGGATGCAGCCTGATCCCAAACAGCTGCCATGACTGAGTGAGAAACAGATCGATCCTGCTGCTGTTCATTGCCCAGGCTGAGAACACAAAGGGCCATGCCCGGCCAGCTCTCAACTACATAAGCTACTGATGTTGCCATTCCCTCATTTCGGGGGTGAATTTTATGCAGTACACACTGAAGGGCACAAGTCCCTGGGTATTGTGAGCATACAGGACTCAGACTGAACAGGCTGAGGAACAATAGCACACAATTTCTCTGCTGACACAGTTGGGTGAGAGTTGGCTCTTCTGTCGGCCACCAACAAGAATCTCCTGTATAGGCTGGATCCTATAAGTTGCTACTCTGATTTGACCTTCTGATAGCTCTTGGTTTCCCCAGATCATACCACCCTCCAGCTTGGCTGAAAATGGATTCACCGTCTCACTCCATCCTCTCTAGGAGTGCCCTGGTAGCTTCCAGTCATGGAGTGTGTCTCTAGGGTACAGCTCCCTCCATCACTTCTGCCTGGTGTGTGCTCCAATGGTGATTACTTACAAGGAGGTCCCTGTCACACACTGCATGCTTGTTCCTCTTTTGTCTCTTTCCAGAAGGCCATACTTTGCAAACACCTGAGAACAAGATCCCACCATGATGTTTGTGGGAACTCAGAGAATCTTAACATGCATAGTGCAGCTAACTGCAGAAGGAGCTGCAAAAAAAAAAAAAAAAAAAAAAAAATTGTCCTGGGTGAATGATCCCGGCTCTCCAAATCATGAGCTCTTGTACCGTCAGTCTTTCTAGGAGTCAGCCTTTCCTACAAGCTCTAGCAAGGGTCTTTGCAGTTAACTGGCAGGGTTTTGACTTAGGATCCTATGTAAGCAGAAAAACAAAGTGCAAGGAGCCATGACACCTCTACTGGAAGGGGAGTTCGTTTCTCTCCTGGACTCTAGCTGGCATACCCAGAGATAGCAGGGTGTTGAACAAGAAAGTAAGCCTGGGGTTTTCCATGACTCCTGTAGTCCAGCAGGTCTCTGGGCTTTCTGGAGCAGTCCACCACCAAATCTACACATCACCTGATAGCAATACATTGATAATGTTTCCCCCGCTTCTACCAGCTAGCCGCTCTCTGAAATCAGACCTCATTTAGTGTGTGTGGTGGAGCAGCAAAATACACAGCTATGGCTCTATGCAACTCTTCCGTTTTCGTCAAGATGCTTAGGTCCCATGACAATTTTATCATGTCAATCAAGATGACTGGGAGGTGGGGCTTGCCTAGTTGGCCCTTTCCTCAAGAGAAAAACCTGGTGAGCATTTGTCACCCCAGATCAGATGTTGGTGACATCATCCTAAGTTCCACTGTAGGGTTCTATCTCAGGAGGACAGCTAACTGTTAACAGTCAGTGAAAGAGGAGATGGAAAAGAGTCTGAACATCCTTTGAGGCCTCTGCTGCTTTTGAAAAGTGGTAGGGACCACTTTTCCTACTATGAGAACAATAGCAGTAAAATAAGTTCCTGAAAACTCTTTAAGCCTGAGTTCAGGCGGAGCCCCCAGTAGTTCAAGGCAGAGAAATTTCAGGAAGCTGGAGTCACAGCTTGAAGATAAGGGCCTAGGGCCCTGCACTGAAATGCTATCAGGACTGAGGGTGAGGGACAAGTGGGAGGGACCAAAGAGGTCAGTGCCCCTGAAGCAAGAAGAAAGCACTGGCCCGGGAAGCTCAACCTTGGGCTCATATGTTCAAAACCACAAATTCTCTCTCTCTCTCTCTCGATAATGTGCCTAAAATGACCCCAGTTTTCTTTTGGCCATGAGCCTTGTCTCCAAAGTCACGCATTTTGTTGTTCCTGCATCCTATAGCAGGATGTTTTCGACTTTACATCTCTAAACTCAGTGCCCTCAATGTTTCATGGCTATGGCACTTACTTTGCCAGACTGATGCCTCCACAGTACCCAGCACTTTGTGGGTTATTTCTACTTTTTCTGGGACCTCCCTCCCATTCTTCTGCTAAGTACTGTTTCTCTTTATCAACTGGAAAATCCCAATGTGATGCGGCATAATAACCAGGCTAGCTTAATATGAAATAGTAAACTTTAATGAGGAAATAGCTCAACACCAGGGATCCAGGGATGAACCAGAAATACAAAAGAGACCGGCGGGGCTCATGCCTGCCAGATTTATACGTAAACATTAGCCCGAGGCAAACATGCCCCCTTGGGCTGGGCTTTTCCTACACCAATGATGATGTTTGGGTGATCTAGTGCCCTCCTTAAATCCCCGGTGGGGGTTCTACTGCTCTAGAAACACCCTTGAGGAATTCTGAAGTCCATCTTCATACATCAGAGGGAACAAAGGCTGGCCTCTCTAGACATATGGAGTCTCCAACTGTCCAGCATGGGCAAGCTGGTAGGGTCTCTATTTGCACATACAGGGATGATATCCACATCCTCCACATCCAGGTCAAGGATTGCACTGTAGTGTGGAGGGCTTGAGCACAATAGTAGGGAAATGAGTTACTGGGGACTCTTTAAGCCTGGGTCCAGGCAGAGCCCCCAGTAGTGCAAGGTAAAGAAATTTCAGAAAGTTGGGGTCACAGTGGTCTGGAAATAAGGCCCAGGATTCCTGCAGTGAAATGTTGTCCACCAGCACTGGTGCGACAAGTGGGAGGGCTGGATGACATGGCATCAATGTGACTTTAAAGCTCGGCTGAGCTCTTAGGACCTCTGTGTTGTAGTATGAATGCAGGTACTTGGACACATATATACTGGTTTGTGTAGTAAACAAAGAGCTAGACAAAAGAAGTTCTTTGACATTCTCTACCTCAAGAGGAGGAAGAGCAAGCAACCTGAGCAAGAATTTACATATTAAGGAGTTGAGTCCCCATGAAGTGGCTTGATGGAAGTCACACAACAAATGAGGTTTCTGGGTCTCTTCATTCTGCAGCCTGTAGGCCCTTTTGATCAGCTGCATCAATGATTGTCTGTTTGCATTTCCCCTGGCGCCTTTGTATAGTAGATAGGTTCTACTGCCAAGTAGATAGGCTCTACACTTTGCTCTCAGACAAATATCTATGACCTTTATATTGTGGGGTGCATCTAACAGGATGCTCCTATTTCGTAATGAAGTGAGTGCTTGGCCATTCTTTCCATCAGTTGTGACAAGTGGCTGATAATCAGACATGACCGGCTCGCCTTGGGAGAAGGTGGGTAATAGAGTACCCCTCCGGTGGGCATTGTGCCGGGTGACCTCCTTCCCTTGGACGGACTTTTTCGCTCTCTAGAGGCACTGTGCCGGGTGATCGGCTCGCCTTGGACAGACTTCAGCTGATTCTCCTGGGCATTGTGCCGGGTGACCTGCTCGCCTTGGAGGGACTTTTTCTGAATCTCTGTGGGCACTGTGCCGGGTGATCGGCTCTCCTCGGAGGGACTTTTTCTGAATCTCTGTGGGAATTTCGCCAGGTGACCGGCTTGCCTTGGGTGGAACCCATCGGATTCTCAGTGGGCGTTGTGCAGGGCCGGTTCGCCTTGGACTGAGTTTGGCTGATTCTCCTGGGCATTGTGCCGGGTGACCTCCTCTTCTTGGCTGACTTTACTGTTGATTCTATAGAGTCATTCTGCTGGGTGACCGGCTCGCCTTGGTTGGAGCCCATCGGATTCTCAGTGGGCGTTGTGCAGGGCCGGTTCGCCTTGGACCCTTTCGGCTGATTCTCCTCCAGGGCATTGTGCCCAGTGACCTGCTCGCCTTGGAGGGACTTTTTCTGAATCTCTGTGGGCATTGTGCCGGGTGACCTCCTCTTCTTGGCTGACTTTAACTGTTGATTCTATAGAGTCATTCTGCTGGGTGACCGGCTCGCCTTGGGTGGGATCCATTGGATTTTCAATGGGCGTTGTGTAGGGCCGGTTCGCCTTGGACCCTTTCGGCTGATTCTCCTCCGGGGCATTGGGCCGGGTGACCTCCTCTTCTTGGCTGACTTTACTGTTGATTCTATAGAGTCATTCTGCTGGGTGACCAGCTCGCCTTGGTCAGAGTCCATTGGATTCTCGGTGGACATTGTGCTGGGTGACCTGCTTGCCTTGGTTGGAGCCCATCGGATTCTCAGTGGGCGTTGTGCAGGGCCGGTTCGCCTTGGACCCTTTCGGCTGATTCTCCTCCGGGGCACTGTGCCCAGTGACCTGCTAGCCTTGGAGGGACTTTTTCTGATTCTCTGTGGGCATTGTGCCGGGTGACCTGCTCACCTTGGACGGACCTTTTTTGATACTCTGTGGGCATTGTGCCAGGCCCGTTTCCCTTCCTTGATGTGTCCTGGGCTTCATCCCCCTCAGCTATTGCTCAGGGACTAGAGGAAAAGGCATTTGCAGTTAGTACTCATCAGGTAACAGAGAGTGGACTCCAGGTGAGGCCCCTTCCTGCTCTGCAGAGGCTGCTGCTCTCTGGGTCCTCACATGATGGGGACTTTTTCCTAGCTGCACTTAAGTACATGCTGAAAGCCCTGCCCATGACCAAATCTGTCTGCCTCCCTACAGAAGGCCTGTCTCTAAACACTATCACACAGGTGTGAGGGTCTTGCCATTCAGTCTGGGGAAGACTCCAGCATGCCTCTCTTTTGAGCTGCAGGCGGCCAAAGAACCGTGAAAGGCATGCTTTCATTCTTCCTCTCTGCCTCTTCTGGGGTTCCTTTCAGTGTGGAAGCAGTCTGAAAATCAGGATGTTGCCCAGGTGTCAAGGGCATTGCTCCTGAGGAGTTTGCTGAATCTCAGGCAAAGGCGAGCCACAGCTGAGTATGGGGGAGCTGGATTCTACTGGAGGCTCTCCTACTTGGGACAATAGGAGAAAATCAAAAGCATGAAGACAATTTAACCCTTATGACCTGTCCTCCAGCAGGTGCTGGTCTGGGAGGAGATGCCTGAAAGGCCAAGGGCAGGATACTGGCTCTTGGTTTCTGGGGGAAAGCAGAAGGGGAGGGATTTTTGTGTCATGGGAAGGTGTATGGCTGGGGTCCCAATCTTTGCTGAGGTGCTTCAGACAAGCCCAAAGTTGTAGAGAGTCTTTCAGGGTGAGAAACATCCCTGTGTTTTTCTCATAATCTCTCTTCTGCACTGATGTACAGATGAATTTATGTCATGCCCAAGGGCGGAAAGCGCTGTTAAATGGTGTGGCTTGCGTACTGGCTTTGTGGGAGCCTAGGCAGTTTGGATGCTCACCTTACTAGACCTGGATGGAGGTGGGTGGTCCTTGGACTTCCCACAGGGCAGGGAACCCTGATAGCTCTTTGGGCTGACGAGGGAGGAGGACTTGATTGGGGGAGGGGGAGGGAAATGGGAGGCGGTGGCGGGGAAGAGACAGAAATATTTAATAAATAAATAAACGGAAAAAAATGGTGTGGCTTGGGCAGGTCTCACTTGGAATAATCTGTGGACTTTGCTCATATTCGGTGGACTATGGATTTTGCTGAATGTCTTTAATGGAATGGGTGCAACTGCCAAAAGTTGGTGTACAAAGGTTTATAGCTGCCCAGAGACATGAGCTGGAATATCATACGTCCTTATTAGGATGTATTCCTGCAGTCTATAAATAGTGTTCCCTGAGCAGGGGAGGCGCCCAGTGCTCATAACTCAGAGAGCATCCTGCCCAGCCTCCACCCATTATTCTCTTCACATCCTCTTCTGAGAAGGAGTTGAGGAGCATTAAAGTGCTCAGCTCCAGTGTCCAACTCCAGTCTTGGTCTGGAGAGCAAAGTCAATGACCTTGACATTGCTGTCTGCATCCATGTGTGTAATTTAGGCTTTGCTCTGTGGCAGTATTCGATTGCTGTTGTGGTCTGTTCAGAAGGTTTCTGGGCTTCTTCCTGCAGCCATCAAGAATCCTCCACAGCACATTCAGTTAAGCAAAACTAGTTGCTATCACCATGTGGTGTTAGCAGATTGCGTTCAGACGCTGGGACCTTGGAGAAAGGGTATTTCTAACAAAAGCATAGCACAGATGCTTCTCTGTGCTTTCCAGGGTAGGGTTTGTGTGTCCACTGGGTCCCTGGGAGGCCAGAGTAGTCTCTTTTTACAGAGTAAAGTCCACACAATTATAGTAAAAATGCACCACATACTTAGTCCTGAGGTTCTTTCTAAAAAGGTTGATCTAGAAGCAAGCTCCTGCTTGCTCCTCCCCTGACAGATCCTGGAAAAATCTCAACCCAAGACTTGGAAACCAAACCAACACAGGTACATATGAGTCCCTTAAGTTACAAAACCCATCTCCCTGGAGTATAGGGACAAAACCCAGAGCACAGACTTAAATACCTGTCATCTCTTCTTTACTCTCGGCTGCCCCATGTGAACAAGTAATGGACCCCCAAACTGCTAATGTTAACCCATAATGGCTGTCACACCTTTCGCCCTCAGGGACCTCTACTCTTCTTGTGATAATGCTAAGGATCTCTGGAGTGTTTGAATGGTCCCCATAGGTACATGTGTTCAACGCTTGCTCACCAGTTTGTGTAACTGCTTGGGAAGGATTAGGAGGTGTGGCCTTGTTGGAGCAGGTGTGTCACTAGGGCTGGGCTTAGAGGTTTCAAAAGTCTATGCCTTCCCCAGAGATTCCCTCTCTGCCTCCTACTTGTGGATCAAAGTGTGCCCTTAGCTGTTCCCTCCCACCATGGCTTTGCTCTTCCCTTATGGACTATTTCTGTAATTGGCATGGCTGAATTAACACTCTTCTTTTACAAGTTTCTTGCATTGGTCATGGTATCTTATTACAGCAGAAGTAACTAAGACACCTTAGTAGCTTTTGCCTCAATGGATCAAAGAGGCTGATATTTGCTTATTCAGAAGTCTAAATTTGTGTGATGCTTCAGCGGCCTTTGTGCTTGAGTATCTCAGATCATGTCATGCGTTTAAGGACATTTTTGAGGGGAGGAGCAATAAATAGTCCTACCCAAATGAGATGTCTATGAACCATAGCAATGACCAGCGTGGCAAGATATCCAGTTTGTCAGAGAGTTCCTGAGCACAGTTTTTCTAAGCTGAAGCCAATGCTGGGATTGGCATTGAGAGATGCCGCTGCTCTTTAATCACCCCTTCTGTGTCTCTGCATCCATGCTTCTGCAAGGAGCTCCAATAAACCCACTGCTTGAATAAGGACTGAGGTAGAATAATTTCTTCAGTCTGCTGTTAGTACCGGATCTGGGGTGCACTGTTGGGTTTCATGCCTATCCAAGGAACGCCTCTGACCACACATTTAAGGAAGGCAGGGTGGGGGCAGAGTCTTGCTCCATAGTCGATGGTCCATGGTTTCTGCCAGTGTGCAGTGCCTGGCTGTGCCGGTGCTGGGTGACTATACTTCATAAGTACTCAATTTTTCACTCTAGCTTAAAATGACCCATGAGGAAGCCCGGGGTTTGGTGGCTTAGCCCATGGCAAAAGAACTTTTGGTGAACTATGTCCAGTACCCTATGGAACAAGCCTGGACAACTCTGTTTAAGAGAAAGACTGTACCCTCAGATTCGCCATCCTGAGGCACCTCCTACTCTTTCACGTATGTCATTCTGACAGAGTTTTACATCCACGGTCTAGTCAACCTTGATCAGAAAGCTAGGTAAGGGGAAGTTACCATCCCACCATCCTCTTCAGAGATGGCAGCCGGGCTGCCGCTAGTGCGGTTGAACTCAGTGGCCAGCCTCCTCCTGTGTGTCACGTGTCACTTTGGGTTTTTACAAGTGGACTGCCCTTGGGCAGACTCTCAGGACACAGCTACTAGTCAACATTGGCTCAGTAGGAGTTGAGCGCAGCCTGAGGGGCAGCCCCAGGTCTCACTGCTACAGCAACCAACATAGCCCCATGCCTTTGCCTACCCATGGCACTCTCGCTCCGCCCCACCCCACTCAATGGCAGGTAGGGTCTTGTCCAGGAAAGCATTTTAGAGGCTCCTGCTCCTGCACCCTGCTCCTGTTTCTCTTAATAAGTATGGAGAAGAAAACTAAAACCTAATACCCAATAAATGGAGGTATCCTCTTAGTCATATAAGCCTCGCATAATACAATCCATAGTATTAGCAAAAAGTTACTAAAAGTTGCATTGGTAACAGAATCTGCCATAATGATTTACTTATTCCTGTTATGCGGTCCGGTACACAGCAAATTTTATTGTCCAGCAGATGGAGTGGTTGCAGGGTTGCAACTAGAAGCAATGCAACCCGTGACAGGAACGGTCCTGGGCTGCTTTAGTTTCTGCCTTGGTACTGTTTTTTGGTTTTTGGTTTTTGGGGGTTTTTTTTTTTGGTTTTTAGAGACAGGGTTTCTCTGTAGCTTTGGAGCCTGTCCTGGAACTCCCTTTGTAGACCAGGCTGGCCTCGAACTCACAGAGATCCGCCTGCCTCTGCCTCCAGAGTGCTGGGATTACAGGCGTGCGCCACCACTGCCCGGCCTTGGTACTGTTTAAATACTGAGAAATATGCGCTGTTTGACAAAATAAAGGCAATTAAGTCAATTCTACACACGGAGCAAGAAACCCAGAATCCAAGGGCAGGGAGCAGAAACCTGAAGCTGCACGAGTCACCATGCAGCAAGGAATTGCCTTTGGGAATGCAGCGGTCATGCATGGATGCACTTGGGAAATTTCCAAGTTGCCACACGCAGCAAACTCCACTGTGATGTCGATTCTACAAAAACGAAAGCAAAAACAAAACAAAACAAAAATGCTTAGGCAAAAGCAAGCCTATCTGGGCCGTAGAATGGCCAGGCCGTCCACCTGGTAGTCGTGGAGTTTAAATTCAAGTGGGCGAACGCTGGAAAAAAAAATTCCACACTAACTCAAAAATAAAAAATAGATATTTATTTAGGGGTAAACTCCCAAACCAAATTCTCTGCTTAAACAGTGGACATAGATCAAATTTAGCAATCCAACAATCTGAACGAGCAGCCAGCAAAAAGGAGGAAGGAGCAGGCAGACGCAGGCTCTGCATCAGCATATATGGTATAAAAGGCCACACCCCAGTAGGCGCGTAACCACAAGCTACAAGCCTTCTTACAACAGAAAAGAGCTGTATGGACCTGAGCTAAACCCATGGTTTTCTTCTTGGAGTAACTAATGTTTCCCCTCCTTAACACTCCCAAAAGCTTTCTGCAGGAGATTAAGCTCAGAGCTGCCAGGCAAGGGCTCTACCAGTGAGCTAAGTCCCAAGCTAGCAGTTAGTTAACTTCCATAGCATCAATGTCCAGCACCTATACGATGACATAGTGTTGGTTTAAACAAGATTAAATAAGACAATAAAAACCCGCATTGTAGTTGAGGCTTTGGTTTCTGTTTTTTTGATCTTTGGGAGTCCAACACCAAGCTCTGAGATGAATACACAGACTTATTCTTACTTATGAATGCCTAGCCTGAGCTTGGCTTGTTTGTAGCCACCAGCTTTTCTAACTTAAATTATCCCATTTCTCTTTAACTATCCCTTGTCTCTGTGCTATCAGCCACAACATTACACAGTAATTACCCAGCCATCTTTTCATGAGATGGCTCATTAGAGCCTCGGGTTTTGGTGAAGGTTTAAACCAAGGTGCAGGGCATATTGGTGTTATTGCCTTATGAATAAAGTGGCTGGTTTTGCTGTAGAATTTTCACTGTAGCTGACTCCCCTTCTGCTACAAATTTGGGATTTAGCTCCTACCCTTCATTATTTAAGCTACATGTAAAGACCATCACACAGTCAAGAAATCTGCTTCCCACTACCAAGGCCTTGCTCCTCTCTCCTATGTAAACATAGAAATCTGCCTTCCTGCAATTATCTTTATTGATAGACGTTTGGTCAGCATTTATGGTCAGGGCAAAATCATTCCATTTAAGACATTCCCAGATATCCAAGAACATAGAATTACTACATGCCTAAAGCTGTTAATTCATAGCTTATCACATAGATTAAAAAAAAATAAGCATGCCTTGGTTTTCCCTCACTTATAGATAAGGAAAGTGATGACCTAGAACTTTCATTGCATTAAAAGATTCCTAACTCCTCACCTCACCTCCAGCTCAGTTTACTGATGACTTTAATTCAGAAGATTTACTGCTTGTCACAGAAAAATTAACCATCTACCCACAGCCCAGAAGAAGACAGACCTTGACTGGTGCCTCTGAGAAGCACAAGCTTAAGAGCTTGCTAACATTGAAGCTTTCTAACATTTGACAAAAATGCTATGGACCAAGGACCATCAACTTCTCTTGTCTGTTTATGTAGGTTGCCTGGTTACCTATGCCTGCAAGGTTTCTTGAGACTATATAGTTGGGTAAGAACAAAGAGTTAACAGAAGCCGGAACAGAAAGAAGCTGGAGCAGAAGTTAGAAGCATCCCAGAAATTAGCAGAGATAGAAAAATGGAAAAGAAAAGGAAAGTAGTAAATTGGAATTAGAGTTGAGACAGGGAATTAGAGCTGAGAAATTATAGACAAGACAGAAGAATTAGAATGTAGAACCAGAAAGAATAATAAAGAGACATGGATAGAAAGAGCACGTTGTGAGAAGGCTTCTTAACCATTAGGTTTTAGTTCCTTTTGCTTATTGAGGCATCTTTATTTTGAACCCTGAGAGGAAGTTTTAGAGGCTGTACCTTTAAGGTTTCTGTTACCTCTGGGCTCTTTAGTTTTCTGTATTCTATATATCTTTCTTTCCTTCTTATTCCTTGACTGGCCCCTGGTGTCCTTGTCCCCTCCTTTTTACATTCCTCCTCCTTCTCTTGAGCCTAGATTTCTCCTACTTATTCTCTGTATGACAGTTCCTCCTATTCTTTCTCCAACATAGCTATTGGTCATTCAGTTCCTTATTAGACCAATCAGATGTTTTTGGCAGGCAAAGTCACACAGCTTTACAGAGTTAAACAAATGCATCAGAAAAGAATGCAACATTTTTGCATCATTAAACAAATACCACAGCATAAATGACTGTGACGCATCTTATAAACCAATATTCCACAACACCATCTAATGTTTAATTTATTGCAACATTCACAATTTATTGATTGCTTCCCACTCTTCCTTCCTATTTTAATGCTTTTTAGTTACCCATCTTCTCACCATTAAACTTTCCTAGTTTTCTATGTAGAGTACCTAGGAATTGATGTAAACTTATAGATTCCATCTCTATCTCTGCACACAGGTATCTCCAAGATCCAACCCGACGCACCTTCCTCTTCCATTCTAAAGAACTGGGAAAATTCTATCACTAAGTACTTAAACAGAAGGGTCCTAACTTCTTATGCACCCAGTCTTAGGAGTTGTTGAGTCTGCAATATCTTGACATCCCACACACACAAAGAAACTATGTTCCAGTTGGGCTTTTTGTACAGAGAGAAAGACAGGAAGTTGGTGTGAGATTCCCTGTGTAGAGGGAGAAAGGGAGCTGGTGAGAGATGTCCTGTGTGCAGGGAGAGAGTTGGTGAGAGATGCCCTGTGTACAGAGAGGGAGATGGTAAGAGATGCCCTGTGTGCAGGGAGAGAGCTGGTGAGAGATGCCCTGTGTGCAGGGAGGGAGATGGTGAGAGATGTCCTGTGTGCAGGGAGGGAGATGGTGAGAGATGCCCTGTGTGCAGGGAGGGAGATGGTGAGAGATGCCCTGTGTGCAGGGAGGGAGATGGTGAGATGAGATATGCCCTGTGTTTCACTGCTCTTCTATGAGTTACTCTGGGCCTCACCCTAGGATTCCAGCTATGATTAACTCACCCATGAGGGCTCTACCAAGGACAGGAATAAAATCCCTATGCAAAAAATAATCTCCCATATTTGAGTTCTCCCCATTTTTGATAGCTAAGTCCCCTCTCTACCTGAGATTTCTAAATGAGTACCACCAAAACAACCATTCCTTTATGGGGAATCTTGGCTCCTTCAGGAGGGATATTTTCCCTTAGGTTGTCACTGTGGCCCCTAGGCACCCTAATGAATAAAGGTCCAATTCTCCCTGTCTCAATTCAAAGAAATCAAAATGGATTTAGGAAGCTTCACTGACAACCATGACCAGTTATGTCCAAACAGTTGAATCTATAACCCAATTGTATAATCTGGTCAACAAAGATGTGATGTTGTTGACCAGTGGCCCCAAGAGGCTCCAGGGCAAATGAACCTCTAAAGTTCCTGTCGCTCTACAACACATGGGCAGAGGAAACCACTTCCGACGTATAACCCCAGCAGCACAGACATTAAGGGCCTCGTTGAATAAATGGGACCTCCTGAGACTGAGAAGCTTCTGTAAAGCAAAGGACACTGTCACTAAGACAAAAGGCAACCCACTGACTGGGAGAAGATCTTCACCAACCCCGCAACCGACAAAGGTCTGATCTCCAAAATATATAAAGAACTCAAGAAAGTAGACCGTAAAAGGCTAATCAACCCAATTATAAAATGGGGCACTGAGCTGAACAGAGAATTCTCAACAGAAGAAGTTCAAATGGCCAAAAGACACTTAAGGTCATGCTCAACTTCCTTAGCGATCAGGGAAATGCAAATCAAGACAACTTTAAGACACCGTCTTACACCTGTCAGAATGGCTAAAATAAAAAACACCAATGATAGCCTTTGCTGAAGAGGTTGTGGAGAAAGGGGTACACTCACCCATTGCTGGTGGGAGTGCAAACTTGTGCAACCACTCTGGAAAGTAGTGTGGCGGTTTCTCAGGAAATTCGGGATCAACCTACCCCTGGACCCAGCAATACCACTCTTGGGAATATACCCAAGAGAGACCCTATCATACAACAAAAGTATATGCTCAACTATGTTCATAGCAGCATTGTTTGTAATAGCCAGAACCTGGAAAAAACCTAGATGCCCTTCAATGGAAGAATGGATGAAGAAAGTATGGAATATATACACATTAGAGTACTACTCAGCAGTAAAAAACAAGGACTACTTGAATTTTGCATACAAATGGATGGAAATAGAAAACACTATCCTGAGTGAGGTAAGCCAGACCCAAAAAGAGGACCATGGGATGTACTCACTCATATTTGGTTTCTAGCCATAAATAAAGGACATTGAGCCTATAATTCGCGATCCTAGAGAAGCTAAATAAGAAGGTGAATCCAAAGACAAACATATAGGCATCCTCCTGAATATTAACCTTCATCAGGAGATGAAAGGAGACAGAAAGAGAGACCCACATTGGAGCACAGGACTGAAATCTCAAGGTCCAAATCAGGAGCAGAAGGAGACAGAGCACGAGCAAGGAACTCAGGACCGCGAGGGGTGCACCCACACACTGAGACAATGGGGATGTTCTATCGGGAACTCACCAAGGCCAGCTGGCCTGGGTCTGAAAAAGCATGGGATAAAACCGGACTTGCTGAACATAGCGGACAATGAGGACTACTGAGAACTCAAGAACAATAGCAATGGGTTTTTGATCCTACTGCACATACTGGCTTTGTGGGAGCCTAGGCAGTTTGGATGCTCACCTTACTAGACCTGGATGGAGGTGGGTGGTCCTTGGACTTCCCACAGGTCAGGGAACCCTGACTGCTCTTCGAGCTGATAAGGGAGGGGAACTTGATCGGGGGAGGGGGAGGAAAATGGGAGGCGGTGGCGGGGAGGAGGCAGAAATCTTTAATAAATAAATAAATTAAAAAAACAAATATGCAGGCAAACACCCATATACATAAAATAAAAATAAAAAATCTAAATAAATATATATAAATAGCTGATAAAAAATAAAAAAAATAAAGTTCCTGTCGTTGAAGGGCCAAGTGGCTGGGCAACTGTCCTTCATCTTGCCCCGCCCCTTTTCACCTTGCGGGGCTGTGTACCCCATGTGCCAGTTCCACTGTCTCGTGTGACCCCCTTTCCTGCACCACCCCTAGGGCTCTTTGCTTACCTTTGTTGGGACTCAGAAAAGAGCAACACCCAACAGTAAAGAATGTCAGCTCCATTCTCGGCGCACGTGAATGGGGCCCTTTATTTAGTAAAGGTTGCAGAGGGCTCAACAGATCATGTCCTTCTGCCCTGGAGGTCTCAGCAGTGAGACAATGTCTGAGGGAGTAGAGCCTTTTTCTGGGTTCAAAAGAGAGGTGAGTTGAGGCAACTACTGCAGAACGAGGGCTATTTCTCCACAGTCAAAAATGCTCTGGTGACCGAGGAACTCTAAACGTCGCCCCTTTGAGAGTCCAATGACCCTAACATTGCTGCTGAGGCCATGGTAGGTGTGGTAGCATTGAACTCTTTTCAGGGGTTGAAGAAAAGAGGTCCCCCTGGAATGAGGAAGAAACAGCAGCCAAGCAAGAGAGCTCCACCTCCTTCTGGAGACCCAGCCAATACAACCTCTAGACAGCAGGACCCTGAATAGGTACATCTGAGGCTGAGAATAAGTCATGGGCCAAGCACAGCTCATTGTCCCTAGAAAGGACAGGGGCAGGGTGGGCATCACCTAACAAAAGGGCAGAGAACTGCTGTTAGCACAGCCTCCTGAAGCCAGTCAGAAAGCTGACCTTGAGCCAGGCACTATGGGGACAATCAGACTCAGGGAATGAGGTGCCCCAAGTCATGTTCCTTCAGGATTAACTGGATTTGTCCTGGTGGGCTTTTCTATGTAAGCACGAAACTGGATTCTACTGCATCTGGAAGGCTGGGGTAGACCTCGCAGTCTGCATATGCCTTTGACCATCTTAGGTCAAACAGAGAATAAAAGAAGCCTATACCAGACAGGGGTGTGACTTCTCTGCAGGGAGAGAAAGCCCGTGAGAAGCCCCATTTCAGGATGGGGAGGTCTGGGGCACAGGGAACACACCTAACATCCACCAAGCAGCAAAGTCACCAAAGGTGACTTTGACCTCCACACGGTCTCATATCAACTTTGCCAGGACAGGAGGGTGGGCATATTGATCCAGAAGCACAATGTTGGCAAAGTCCCTTTGGTGCATAATGACTCAAAAGTTGGTATCCTCACGTTCAGCTTGCCTTACAATGCTGTGGGTCCATTGGAGTGGTCAGATTCAAGTAGGCCAACTGCTCTTGCAGCTCTGGAGACATAATGTTGGGGTTTGGCATCCCCACCATCACCACACACCTATAGCGGGTTGCATGGCCCATGGCATAAGTGATCAAACAGCCATGGGATGGTCATCCATATGAGATCAACTAACTGCTATTTTAAACCCATTGTGTGTGATTGAAAGTCACGGCTGCCCACTTCTCTCTTCTACATAGCCAGATGGAGAGGGGTTTCAAACACTCCACCCACAGCCTACAGACCCCAAGCAGGCCCCATGGATATCAACTCTATGGCATGACTCTGTGGGCAGGGCCCAGGGCTCCAGCAGACAATACGACACCATACCTATGGGCTAAGGTCATCAGGGAAGTTGATCCCTTCACTAATCTTCCTTCCAGCCACAGAGAGGAGCAAGGTGTCTGTCAGATGGCCTCCTGCCTAATGTAGCACCATGGGGGGGGGGGGGCGGGCAGGGAGAACCACACCAGAGCTGCTGAGCCCAACCTGGGAGCCTCAGTTTCCAGCTGTCAGACACAGAGGGTTTCTGGATCCCACCTCACTTCCACCTCTCACCGCAATGGACTTGGGATATGCCATCAGCACCTGCTCCACCTGGCTTGCTCTCTTGGCCTCTCAGACTAGCTGAAAGAGAAAGGCCACCCAGCAAACGGCTCCAAAAGACTGAGACTTGAGCCTCCTTCTGGGTTTTGAAGCCTGAGGATGGAACATGTAATCAAGCTTTGGGAAATCCCTGTAGCCAGTGTCCCAGCCTAGACTTGGTAGATTTAGGAGCTGGAAGAATCTGGACCATGCAAAGTCCACAAGACTAGGAAGAGCTACAGGTATCAATGTCCTCATAAACACGCTAAGAGGCATTCACTTTTTCCTTGACAAATGTGCCAGCAGGCCATTCTTGTCCCAGTGAGCATGTACCTGGCATAGGTACTCATAGGAAGGGAAGAAGCTTGCCACCCCTCCAGGGACAACATTGCACAAATTACAGAGCATGCAGCCTGTCTCCATCTGCAGGAGGCAAAGAGCTAGCCTGGAACAGGTCCCACAGCCACACCCACAGAGGATGGAGGCCTATCAGTGTCCCTTCTACAGCACGGGATGCACTATTCTCTTAACAGACATGCCCAACTGGGGATTCTAGTGACTGCCGTCATGACGCATCCCATCACTGGCACCCCAGAAATGAACCAGACCTTTGGTGTGCCACTGAGATCTCTCAAAGTCCCAGTGTCCTGAGGAGCACTATAGAAATGTCATAGGACTTGTGCCCAAGGAATACATCCTTCCACAATAGAGGCAAGGAGCAAGAGCCCCCCCCCCCTCCCAAATAGTCGGCCTTCTTCCTTCCAGCATTAATGGGATACTGGGAGCTCTTTAGAAAACATTTAGTAGCCTAAGGAGAGATAGGTAGCTAAGATCTTCCTTGATAAATATCTTTTAAAAAATGAATCTACTCATGCCTGATATGACTATCTACCACAATGCCAATGCTGGTAAAAGAATTCTCCCCTGGCCACACACCAGAGAAGTTGGGACATGGACTGACACTAACCACCTGAAACAGCTCTCTTTTTCTGGGAGGTGAATTCCAGGTGTTGGTTAGAGGGCCGGTGATGTGGGAGTGTCATATATCAATCTGTTGATTTCATTGGTTAAGTAATAAACAAACTGCTTTGGCTCATAGCTTAGAACATAGGTGGGTGGAGTAAACAGAACAGAATGCTGGGAGGAAGAGGAAGTGAGCTCAGAGACTCGACAGCTCTCCTCTCGGGAGCAGATGCCTCAGAGAGACACCATGCTGCCCGATCCCGGGCAGCAACAAGCGATGAAGCTCCAACCCAGGATGGACGTAGGCTAGAATCTCCTTGGTAAGCCACCTCGTGGGCTACACTAGAAATGGGCTAGTCCAGGTGCGAGAGTTAGCCGAGAAGAGGCTAGATAGAAATGGGCCAAGCAGTGTTTAAATGAATACAGTTTCAGTGTAATTATTTCGGGGCATAACCTAGAGCTAGCCATGTGGGCGGCCGGGCACCGGGGACGCAGCCCTGCTGCTCCTATTACTACACATATTAAGGGGCAAGATGTTGTCTGGAAGGATCACGTGACCTAGAGATGGCAAAGGAGAGCTGAAAAGTAGGGTCCGGGTAGGGCAGTTTATCAAATTGTCTCCCCAACTGGGAGCAGAAATTTCAAATGCACACAGCTTCTCTCTGCACTGGCATATCCAATGCCAGCAATGTGGTGAGGAGAGCCCAGGACTTTAGAATCTGGAAAAGTATGCCAGTGAACCCTCTAAGAATAAGGTTCCAATCCAGTGGTGCCCTCTGCCTTTGGCCAAGTGTAACTAAATCAAGACCTCGGAGTTCTGGACCATCCCCACAGTTCCTTACCACAGAAGAATCAACCGCCTGCTCAGCTTCCCCTCTAGAACATGTCAGACACCTGCAACCATGAGGTTAGGGCCTTGTGACATCAGACCTCGGGCAGTTGTGTGCTCTGCAGTACAGGTAAGAAGTCTGGGATAGGAGGCAGCAAGAAAAGAAAGTACAAGGAAGTGCCAAAGATTTTTAGCTAAAATGGCCAATAACCACATCCAGTGTTGACTGAAAACTTAAGAATAGCAAAGAAAGTTGGCACATTTGGCTCCAGTCCCTTCCTATGTGTCAAAATCTACAGTGTCAACTATCTCCAACATACAAGAACTAAAATTAAAAAATGAAACTGTAAGACCCTCACCCCATATTCTCAAAGGGGCAAGAAGAAATTTCCTAGCAGAATGTTTTCCAAGGAAGATAGTGGCCTTCCCACACACACACCAGAAATTATGCCCGGCCACCTGGCACAGGCTGATAAAGATGGCTTGACTCTAAGAACAAGGTGGCCTTGCTCTAAGAACAAAAAACTAGCTAACACAGCAGGATGAGATATAGCAAAAAACCTTGCACCCATGCCAAAACGGCTTCAAAAAGCCTCTTTGTGGTTACACCTTTAAAAGACAAACCCTGCAGAGGAGATACAACATCTCTCTCTACCTCACTGCAAAGGGGTGTTGGAGACAGGAGTTCCGAACTAGTTCGTATTATGCTAATAAACCTTGCTTATCACAGTCTGGGCCACCCTGGTGGTCTCTCTCTGGGGGTTGTAATCTGGGCGCAACAGAAACAAGAAATCAAACAATAAAATGGGCCAATAAAACGAAGAGTTCTCAAAACAGGGGAAAGAAATAGCCAATAAATGTACGAAAAGACAAATTCAACTTCCTAGCTACCAGAGAAATGAAATCAAAACGACATTAAGATTTCTACCTTATCCTAACCAAGTGACAGTCAAGAAAACAGAACACTCAAGGCTTAGGGACCATGAGGAAGAGGGGAAAGGGGAGGAAAGAGCATAAGAGCCACAGATGGGAGCTGGCATCAGGACACAAGAGAACAGGTTAAATCTGTCACAGTGATTGTCACAGACTGAGACCCCCTGGCACAGGCCAAGCAGAATCACAGCATGGAGGTGGGCTGTGGGGACAAAATCCCAGCACTAACTGAGGATCTCCTGGGCTTTGACAGCTGCTGGGAGGGGGGGGATGTCAGTTCTCTTTAATGATGCCAACACCTAGCACACCAATCACACACCAAGGCAGGCCTTACTACCAAAACTAAGTGGGCAACATAAAATGGACTTGATGGAAAAAGGAGAAGGAAGTGGAGGGGACAATGGATATGTTCAAAATACATCGAATGTGTTAGGATCTCAACATTATACTGACCCCGCCACCCAGCAGCCAACCAGCATTCAGGCAAGCACCTAGCCAGCCCAGGGGCCCTGTGACCATTCGTCATACGTCATACTTCATACGTCATTGCATGACTACATCATGTGTTGCATCGTCACTTAGGCTCTGAACGCATGCGCAGGCTTTCCCTTTTAAGTAAGCTCCGCTTGCCTGTTCTACCCTTTACTATCCCATCTCGGTTGACCAATGTTTCCTCTTACTCCCGCCCTTTCCTAAAAACTTGCACGTGGGTTTGTTGAGCTACATGAATCATTCTTCACCGCCACAGCTGCAGGCTAGCAACATTTGGTGCTGCCATGAGACTCGGCTAGGCTCTCTCTGTGTCCCTTCCCACCCGTGAGCAGGCAGCCCAGGGCACGCAGGGACGCTGACCCCAACCAACCGGCTTTCCAATTACCCGTCTGCTGGGATACTCCGCACTGACTAGGATTGGTAAGATCCCCTCCTCCTGGTCGGCATAAAAGTTTCCTTGAACCTGTGGGACTGACTGTTGAGTATCCCGCACCTTTCTGGTGTCCTTGGGAACTGGGGAAGGGGCTGGGAGGTGGAAGGGCACCCCCAGCACCCCACTGGATGGCACCCCACCCCTGACCACAGCCGTCAAGGCTACTGCTGGTCCCTTTCTCCAACAATCACCTCTGACACTTCCCATGAGCAAGGCTTTCAGACCTAGTGCCCTAGCACCTCCCTCCCTAACTACCTCTGCTTCTCGGACCTATGGGACCTTTTGGGCTGCAGCCTTTTCTTTCAGCTTCATTTCTTTAGGGTTACAGCCCTCTTTCAGCTTAATGGCTTCAGTCTCTGTGCCTTTGGGGTTTCCTTCCCTTGGCCCCTGTAATTTCGTTGACGATCGAAATTGACAGCCTGAGCCAGTATCACTATCCTTGCTTGTAAAACGCTATTGACTCATCCTGCCTTACTCATGGACAACAAACTGGCAAAAAGGATAAGCCCATCCACTCCTCTAGGATGCCTTTTAGAAAACTTTCTACTTAATGCCATGTGTCAAGGCCCCTAAACTCACTTGCCTCTGTCCTAAGAAATGGCACAAATATCCCCTAATTAACAACTCAAATTGGTCGCCTTGTGACTCCTTAGATCCTGACATTTTACGGGACCTTTCCGACTACGGCCAGCAGGCAGGTAAATGGAAGGAGTTACCATATGTTCAAGCATTTCTGTGTCTCAGTGCTAAATATCCTCTCTGCTCATCTTCTCGGTCTCGTATCCTTATAGATATGAAACCTGCACCAGAGGAGCTCCCGCTCCCTCAGATCCTGCTAATGAACCCCCACTGTTTGATCCTCAACATCCAACTTCTGTGTCCCCCAGCCTCTTCTCCCTCTCCAGCAACACTGGGCCATTCCTGCCGCCAACCAGGCTCCTCCTTTCACCCCCACCCCCATCCTGTTATCTGCTCATGCCACTATGGGCCCCTGCCCTAGAGAAGCCAGTGGGGCTACAGTTCTCCCTTTGTGAGAGGTAGCTGGTGTGGATGGCCTGGTTAAAGTTCATGTCCCCTCCTCACCAGCAGAACTCTCTCAAATAGAAAAGAATTGCTTTCATAAAGAATGCCAATATATCCAATATATATATTCCAATATATCGCCCCATCTTGTAGTCTCACCTTTCATTGTGTTTTTAGACACACACACACACACACACACACACACACACACACACACGATTTTACTAACAACTTACTTACCTGAGGAATGCAGACAACTTTGTGAGCAGGCTAGCACCCAAGCTTATCCACCTAATGCAGCTCACCCAAATGGGGCAGAGGTTGTCCCAGGTTGTGACCCCCACTGGGACTATAATATAATACCCCAAGGGCACTTTAGCTTGAGATTGGCTCACAGCCTGCCTCCTGGTGGTCTCCATAAGGCTGCCCTCAAGCATAGTAAACTATGAAAAACTTCAGGAACTAGTTCAGACAGACAAGAAAATCCATCTCAGGGTCTGGAATGCCTCACAAAGACCCTCTTATGGTGTACTAAACTTAGACCCTGAAAACCCAGAGGGCAGGCAACTTCTTATGACCTATTTTTCCCCCACAGCTTCCCTGATATTAGGGCTAAGCTTAGG
Source organism: Microtus pennsylvanicus (assembly GCF_037038515.1). NCBI lineage: Eukaryota > Metazoa > Chordata > Mammalia > Rodentia > Cricetidae > Microtus > Microtus pennsylvanicus. The sequence goes on from NC_134584.1 coordinate 32,683,103, forward strand.
CATCTAGAGAGAGGGTTCCCTTCTCCCACAGACAGAATCTTAGCACTGGCCTTTAAGGTGTACCATGAGAGATGAGAAAGCTCATTAACAAAAGTACCAGAGGCTGACCAAGGGCATCCGGCCCAACTCAGAATCTACCCAGGATCCCTTGCCCTCTGGGGCTCGAGGACCACCTGGTCCTTGTTTCAAGTATGGTCCAAGATGGGCACTGGGCCCAGGCTTGCCCTAATCCCCATAGGCCATATAGTGTCCACAGCGGCAGCGAGAAGGACACTGGTCAGTGGATTGCCCTCATGTACCTCATGGCATGGGGACATCAAACACAGACCACCCTCGAGCCAATTTCCTAGCCCTAGCCATGAATGTCTGAGGATACTTGGGTCTTCTTGACCCAGCCACTGTCATCTCTGACAGGAAGCCCTGGGTGGACATGATGGTATCAGGGTGATCCAACTCCTTTTTCTTGGATATTGATGCCACATACATGGTCCTGGGGAAGTTGAGGACCCACTTCTTTTCATCTCCCTATTGTTGGAGTAGGGAGACAACCTTATCGACCTCATCAGATCCCACTACTCAATTGCATTTTCAGGGATATTCCTCTCATTCATTACCGGTAGTACCAACCTGTCCTGTGCCCTTCCTGGGAAGGAATCTCCTAGCCAAAGTAGGAGCTTTTCATTTGCTCCCCCTATTCACCTGACACCAGATTCACCAGCAGTTCCTCTCCTCCTCCGCCTCCTAACTGGTTCCTGGTGTAGGAGGTCCTTCTGTCCATGGGTTGCTTTCATTGTCATCCAATTCCAGGACCCCTTGTGGTCCATCACTCACTACTCACTCCCACTCCAGAGCCTTAAGGGGCCAGTGCCTATCATCTCTGACCTTCTAAGAAAAAAGCTACTTTGCACACCTTTTCTCCTTTCAGCACTCCTATACTTGTAGCTAAGGAACCTAACAGGACCTACCGCCTAGTTCAAGACCTCCGAGTCATTAATTCTGCATTCATCCCACTTTATCCCATTGTGCCTAATCCCTCACCCTTCTTTCCACCAGCTCCTCAGGGGACCTCGCGCTTGCTCGGTTGTGGATCTCAAGGATGCCTTTTTCTCTATCCCTCTCAGCCTCATGCTGTTGCCTAAACCGACCTTGACACCGCTCACCCAGACTGTCCTACCACACGGGTTCCAGGAGATCCCACATCTATTTGGCCAGACCCCAGCTTCTGACCTACTCTCCCTGTCTCTCCAAATCTAAACTCATATAGTATGTAGATATTTTCCTTTGCAGTCCATCCTTAGAAATTAGCCAAACTAATACTTCTGCTCTTCTAAATTTCTTGTCCAGCAGGGCCTATAGAGTCTCACCGCCCAAGGCCAAAATGTCCACTCCTCGGGTCACCTACTTAGGACTAACCATTACCCTAATTCACAAAGCTATTATTTTAGACAGAAAGAACATAATCCACTCTCTTACAGTCCCTTCTACTAAGAGGAAATTTTATTGTTCCTAGGAATAGGTGGTAGAGAGGGGACTTAGCTATCAAAACTGGGAAGAACTCAATCTGAGAGATTTTCTGCATGGGGATTTCATTCCTGCTCTTGACAGAGTCCTCCATAGGCTCAATTCAAAGAAAGCAAAATGGATTTAGGAAGCTTCCCTGACAGCAAAGACCAGTTATGTCCGATGCAAGACTTAGACTCTTTAAAATAAAATGATCATTAAACATTTAGCATGTGTTGCTTGCTTAATATTATTTCTGTTGGTTGTAATTTTATACTTGATATCTGTTTCTATTGTATATAGTTTTGAATTGGGTTTGGATCACTCTTATTTTAGACAAAAGGGGGAAGTGATGGGGAATCTTTGTCAGCCAATGGTCTTTAAGGGGTGGGACCAAGTCAGGGCGTGACTTTTGGGTTCCCACACTACACAGCAGAGCTTGGCCTTCTTGTTCCTGTTTCTTGAGTTTGCCCCTTATAATAAAGAAAAATATAACTGGTCTATCTCATAACTAGCCTGGTATTTCTTGATCCAGGATAATTCATCAGCCTGCATATACTTTTGACCATCTTAGGTCACACAGAGGATAAAAGGAGCCCTAACAGGGGTGTGACTTCTCCACAGGGAGAGAATGGCCCATGAGAAGCCCCATTTCAGGCTGGGGAGGTCTGGGGCACAGGGAACACACCTAACCTTCTGCCCAGCAGCAAAAGTGGGACCAAGGGTTACTTTGACCTCCGCACAGTCTCCTCTCCGGGCTAGCAGCTTCACCAGGACAGGAGGGTGGGCATATTGATCCAGAAGCATGATATTGGCAGAGTCCTCCTGGTACCTAATGGTCCTGCCTGTGTAGACTCACAGGTTGGTATCCTCAAGTTCAACTGGGGTGGTCTCCCCTGTTTGTCCCTCAAATGGACAATAGAGCAATAAAATCCCTTCTTTCCCAATATCTCTATTTGCTCCGGTAGCAGCCCTAAGCTTACCTGTGGACTGGTTTACCCCCAAAACAACCATCACAACCATCCCCTTTCGGGGATCCCAGCTCCTTCAAGTGGGATGTTTTCACTTAAATTGACGCTGTGGCCCCTGGGCACCGTAATGCAGATAAAGGTCCAATTTTCCTGCTTTCTTGGATCTTTTTCCCTCCCGGCCCTCCCGTTATATGAGGCAACTCTGGGCCCCCTCCATGAACCTCTTCTCAATGCTTTCACTAAGCCCTTTCAAAAACTGCAACAAGCTCTGCTCCAGGCTCCAACCCTTCATCTCCCAGACCTAACTCATCCTTTCTCCCTCTGTGTATGGGAAAAGAAGGGATATGCCCTTTTCTAGGGCATATGTGCTATGTTCTAGGTACCAGCTGGGGCTTTCCTGTGCACCTGTAGCATACCTGTGGCGAAAACTAGACCTTACCACCTACAGATGGGCACCCTGCATATGTGCTTTAGCAGCTGCTGAGCTCCTTATTTGTGAACCAAAAAAACTAACCTTTGGGTCACCCACCACTATCTTCTCCCACCCCAACCTGTCCCATCTCTGAACCCTATAACAGCTTACAAACCTTACCTCCTTCCTGAGTTCTTTCTCTCCAAGTGGCCCTAGTAGAAGATGCCACACTTACTTTCCAATCCTGCCCACCCCTCAATATCTCAAATCTCCTCCATCAACCTAATACTGACTATTCCTCCATCTCATTCCTGCATTGAAGCCCTTAAGGAACTACTTCCCCATCCTTCACACATACAGGAGGGCACACTGCCTCAGGCCACTTGTACCTGGTACACAGATGGCAGCTCCTTTTTACATGAGGGGGCCCAAAAAGCAAGCTTTGCCCTGGTATCAGATACCGGGGTGGAGGAAGCACAGTACTGCCCGCCCATACTACTAACCAACAGGCTGAATTAATAGCTTTCACCTGTGCCTTTCAGGTGACAAAGGGATGATCCCTAAATGTTCTTACACAGACTCCAAATATGCTTTTCATATCCTCCTGTCCCACGCTGCTATCTGGAAAGAGCATGGGCGGCTTAACAACGAAAGGAGTACCCATAACTAACTCAGGCCCAGTTGTGGCTCTGCGAAAAGCCTCCCATCTCCCCAAGGTTACTGGGATTATTCACTGCTGGTCTCATCCGAAGACAGCTCCATTATCTCTAGGGGAAACAGCCGGGCTGATAAGGCAGCTAGAGCTTCTGCCCTCCAAGGCTAGATTCACCTCACCCACTGCGGGGACTCCACCCACTGCAATCCGCATCCTCACAGCCACCCCCTGACACTCGACAGATTCTGTCCTATTTACGCCAGCTGCTTTGTCCTAATAGACTCTGTCTCATTGTGTCAAGGCTCACCTCCAGCCCACTCCTGGCTTGCATTTCTTAAGAACTATCTGAAAAAAAAAAAAACCTTTCTGTGCCTCCTATAAAATCTATCAGATGTCAGTCCCTAATCCCAAGTAGCATAGCCTCCCTTTTCCTACCCAGGCCAGGGACTCTCTCCCAGGGACTGACTAACAACTTGACTTTACCCACATCCCCACAGTCAGACGTGGGAACTATCTCCTGGTATTAGTGGATACATTATCAGGGTGGACAGAAGCATTTCTGGCTTCTAATAAGAAGGCCCAGACAGCTTGTAACATTCTTCTCCAGGAAATTGTTCCATGATTTGGAGTTCCAGGCTCTCTTCAGTCAGAACTATGGTCCTGAGTTCACCTCTCAGATCTCTCAAACTCTATCTAAAGCTCCCAACATCCCTTGGCATTTTCATATCCCATACCACTCCCAGTTCTCAGGGAAAGTAGAACAAACTAACTCCTCCTTTAAAAAGAAGAAGAAAGAAGAAGGAGGAGGAGGGGGGGAAGAAAAAAGAAAAAACATTCTAGTTAAAATTTCACAGGAACTTCACCTTGACTGGGTAAAGCTCTTGCCTCTGGCTCCTTTCAGGCTCTGGACTCTCGCCAAATGATCCCTTTCCATCTGGCCCTTTGAACTCACATATGAGACCCTAGTTCTAACTCCCAGTCTCTCACCTACACCCTCTCCTCTCCCTGATTACCTGCTTGTGTCCCTCCTTTATCACCTCCACTCCCTCCTGTGGAAATTCATCGACTACACCCTACCTCGACTGTATACCAACCCCTGTCCATCTCCAATCAACATCAGAAATCAGACCAACTTCTCTCTCCTCCAGACCAACCTTCACTCCTTCCCCCTAAGTGGTGGGGCCCCTTCAAAGTAATTTTTATAACTCCCAACAGCTGCTAAGCTTGAAGGCCTCCCTCATTGGATTCATTTATGTCATCTCAAACCCTTCACCCCTCCACCTCACGCTCATACTCCTTCGCACACGGTAACTACAACAGTAAGCTGTGGAGGACACCAAGATCAACTGTCTTGTCTGCGGTTTCAGAAGAATGAAATACTGTACTCTGCCGGATGGGGAGCTCCATATGCTTTCCTTCCTGACCCCTCTACCTCCCGGCAGCTGATCCACGTTCTCCTGTTTCTATTAATTGCACCCTGCTTCATCAATCTCCTCTCTATCACCAATGACTCATTCAAAACTCTGAATCAAACCAATTAGCTATTGTTACAGGACTGCCAGCCATTAGCCATGGACCTGGAGGCATAAAGACCACCAAGCATGCCCAGGTACCCGCAGAAATCAACTGCCAGTCTCTCTTGAATTTTAAGGTGATGCTATGATGATGGGGAAGAAACAGGAGCTTTAAAATTTGCTTATATAGACATAAAAGATAAAAGTTTGTTGGGGGGGCGCTGGAGAGATGGCTCAGTGGTTAAGAGCACTGCCTATTCTTCCAAAGGTCCTGAGTTCAATTCCCGACAACCACATAGTGGCTCACAACCATCTGTAGTGAGATCTAGTGCCCTCTTCTGGCCTCCAGGCATACATGCAGACAGAATACTGAGAATACTGAATACATAATAAATGACTTGGGTTCACCTCAAACAGGTCAGACACCCCCTTCTTTCAATTGCTAGTACCTAAGAAAAATTCTCTTCCTAAGTTTTTTATCTTTTCTACAGACTCCCAGGTGGATCTCTGTGAGTTTGCAACCAGCCTGCTCTACACAGTTGAATACAAGAGAAATACATAGACCCTGTCTCAAAAACAAAAACACAAAGACTACATAGTAAGAGCTGGGTCGTGGCAGTGCACACCTTTAATCCCAGCACACAGGAGATGGAGACAGGTGGATCTCTGTGAATTTGAGGCCAGCCTGGTCTACAGAGTGAGTTCCAGTACAACTAGGATTGTTATATAAACATTTTCTCAAAAAAAAATTAAAAACTACATAGTAAGACCCCATCCCACAAAAAAAACAGCAATAATGACCACATACAACGTTAACCCACCAAATGAATACAAATGTAGAAATCTGTACACACACACACACACACACACACACACACACACACACACACACACTGCAAACCAAAACCAAATGCCTATATGTGTCTTGACGGCAGAGTATTTGCCTGACCGGTACATGGTTCTGAGGTCCATCCGCGAAAACAAAACAGAAAATCCACAGAAAGCTCTGGGCCATTCCAGCAGGCAGCCAAGGCTAGAACGCATGCTTAGGAGCCCAGCTGTCCACACCCCCACTGCACTCAGGATAAAAGAAGGAAACAATCCTTAAATTTATTTGTTTGCATTGATCACAGAACCATGAAAAGCAGAGATAACCAGGAAATAGTCTAAGTAACCAACAAACCGGATGTGGAATGAGTGGTATATGGTGAAACGTAACAGCACATCTATGTGGTTAGGGTGCAGCACAGTAGACTGTGCTAGAATAAATATTTGCTGACAAGGATAAATAGTAATGTTTTGTTGCGGAGAGAAAAAGCAAATGATAATACTGATAATGGAGACGTGTGATTTCAAAAATATGCACGTACATGTGCAAAATGTACATACACACATTACATGCACCAGCTCGAGTCTTCTGTTGGTAGAATTCTGATGTCTACAGCTCATCTGATTTCTATAATAAAACTGTTAACTTTTCTAAAAGCATACATGTAATGACTTTCTAAGAGATGCTGGTACAGGAAGTGAATGGGGGGTGCCTAAGTGAGTCCAGGACCACAGAGGGCTTTTGCTCAGAGAAGCCTACTCCAGGGGCTGCACACAGGTAAGAGCCTTAGCACTACTCCCCCACCAGCCTAAAAGGCAAGGGCAGCGGCATCTAGTGGGCACTGCTGGGGCTGCAAGTGCTGGCCCATTTCTGTTCAGTGTTGCAGGGGACGGAGAAGAGAGACCTGATGAGTATCATGGTGCCACCCGCAAGGACCGCTGCTCAACATTCCTTCACCACCTGGGCAAAGTGCACAGCTGGGTTCAAGAGCAAGAATATGAGGCTGCCTTGACCAACACTACCTGATAGACAGACAGACAAAACACAAAGAGAGGAGTAGGCTACGCCTAAGAAACCCCTAAGAAGGAAGTGCCATCGGTACTATGGACTATGTGACACCCATTTCTCTTGCCATCGGTACTATGGACTTAGGTGACACCCATTTCTCTTGCCATCAGTACTATGGACTTAAATGAAGACTCCGGTGCAAAGATAATCTGGCCAATGTCACATAACCCTCAGACAAGAGAGCAAAAAATGAAGTCCAACCCCATCTAACCTCAGCCATAAGATTCTTGGTTCTGTAGGGCCCTTGCCTGAGACAATTCACACCTCTAAAACCCTGTCTGTGGGACCACTGATGGCTCCAAGCCTAGCAGGCATGTGGCTCCTTGCCATATAGAGTCAGGGATACTAGTACTATAGAGCCCTTTCAAGCTAGGTCCCTATGCTCCAAGCAGTTGATTACCTTGGCAGCCAAGGATAATCCTCCCATCCTGGTTGGCAGTGGTAAGAGCTGCTAGAAAGGGCTCATATAATCAGTGGGGAGGCAAGCTGTGAGGCTGTGGCCTGGCCCTCCTACAGGGAGTCGGCAGAAAAGGATAGGATGGGGGGAAAAGCTTCCCTTTGATCAAGTAAATGTCCTTTCCAAGGGCCTGTGCCTGGCTCTTCTCTCTCACCCTCCTAACTCACCCTCAGTAGGCCCTGACTGCAGGCTCTTGAAAAAGTGCTGGAAGCCATCCAGATGGTGATTCTCCTGAGAGGCTGAAAGATGGAAGAACAACTCGAAAACATTCTGGGAAGCCAAAGAGCTACGTGTGGGGAGAGCAGGAGAGACATGCAGAATGAGGAGAAGCCCTGGATGAGACACCAAGCCAGTCTACAACCTATTTGCTCTGAAGTCAGCAAACTGTGAGAAGGAAGCAAACTGTGGTCTCAACTCTAAAGACATGGCCACCCCACACCATTATGGGAAGGTTGCTCACCGGCACCTCAGAGGAGTTCAAAATCTCACAAGAAATCTTACTGGTCTGCTTCCTGAGGTCTATTACCTGTAAGAACCCAGATTCCTCAGAACCATGGCCTCCTCACAAATACCCCACTGCTCTCATCACCCTAAGGGTGTTCAAGACAAGATCTGAAGAGTGGGAAGTTTGGGAAGGTTGGCTCAGCCAGTAAGAGCACTAACTGTTCTTCCAGAAGACCTGGAACCTACCCAATGTCTCACAACCACCAATAATTCCAGTTCTGCTGGATCTGATGCCCTCTTATTCAGACCTCTTTGGGCACCAGACATACATACATGCAGTCCATGTGCATACATGTAGGTAAAACACCTATACATATAAGATAAAATAAGAACAACTTCAAAAAGAAGACGATAATGATGTGCTGTTTCCTCCCGAAGGCACATATGCAGACAGGGCCCTGAAGAAGTAAGGGGCCGTTTAAAAACAAACCCTTGGGAGGCTGTGAAGATGGCTCACAAGCTTGCCACATAACCGTGAAAACCTGAGTTGGGATACTCAGCGAACACATAGAAGCCAGAGACAGTAACCTGAGTGTCTATAATCCCAGTGTTCTTATTGCACAGTGGGATACAGAGACAAGAGATGCCCCAGAAGCCTGCAAGCTAGCTTGCCTGGCAAACACAGTGGCAAAACAATCCAGAGACCCTGCCTCAGAGTAGAAAGCAGGAAGCAACACGGGAAGAAATTGTCCTCTAAGCAGATACACACACTGTGGCACATGCACACCCGGATTCACAACACGAATGTGTGCATATACACAGCACACACATAGAAAAGCCGAATCTTAAAAAAAAATAAAAAGAGAAGAAAAGAAAAAAGAAAATGAAAAATTCAATCCTTTGCACAAAGGCAGGTAAGTCCTGGACCTGTCCCAGGGAAGGCCAAGGTGTAGGCTCCCTGCCTTGGAGGGGTAGATGCCTCAGCTCATCTCACAGTGTGCGAGCATTAGATTCGGCGGGACTTAGAAAAATTGCTACAAAGACTGGCATCTGGTTAAGACTACTTCCCTCAGCCTTTATAAACAAGTGAAAAGGAAACAAGAAGGAGAAAGAAGCCTGCCACAAGAATCTGGGCTGTGGGAATGAAAGTCTGTGGTGACGTAAGAACATGGGGGCATTGTCCGCTATTTAGAGTCAAACACCAACTGTGACTGAAGAACACTTTGGCAGCTTCTTTTCCCTATAAATGCATTGACACGACCACTGTAGTGATGTAGGACAGTGTAGTCAAAGAAGGTTTTCAATTTATTAATAATAAACTGGGTCTTAGGGTTATTAATATTTGGACTTTGAAGAGATGGATCTGTCCAGTGAGAACTCTCAAGAAAAGAGGTCTGGATGAGTGTGACCTCCAGATGGCAAAGAGATGGTAGAGGAAAACATAGTTTCAGGAGAAGAGATGGAAATGAAACACACCATGGAGCTGCTGAGAGCCCCTGGCCTGGCAGGGGAAGAAGAACGCTATGGCCTTAGTGTTGGGAAGCCACTCTGCTCAGAGATTAGTGGCTGTGAAAGTTCTTCCAGTCTGGAACCAAACAGCTGTTGGTTTTGTTTTTGTTTGGTTGGTTTGGTTTCATTTGGGGGGGGGGAGTTAGGGTGTCAGGAATCATCCCCCCAAGGCTCCCACTAGCAGCTAGTAAGCTTTCTTGAACTCCAGAAGGCTCTTATGTCTTGAGGCAAAAAAACAAAAATGACCAGTAGAAGGCCCTGCTTGTCTTGCAATCAAGATTAGGATGAAGAAAAGCAGATGTGAACTGTCTGACACTGGAGGCTGTAGAAGGGAACTATCATGGTCTAAGAAAGTCCATTCCATGCTATTTCCCATAGGTCTGTGGGCCTTCAGCACAGGAGCAGGCGAGGCAGCTTGCAAATACCCCATTACAGTGGCCTTGGGAAGAAGTCACGAGGGGCAGCTGTGGTCCAAATGACACTCACCTTGGTGTGGAAGGCTCTGCTTTTGTGCAAGTAAGGGAAGAGCGTCTGGCACCAACACGAAACACTCATCGTAGGGCTTTCCTGGCCTGGACTCTGCAATAATATCTGACCAGCATCACCAGATGGATTGTATGGTCTTGGTACATCATGGAAATGGACAGAAAATATACCACTAGGAGGGAAATTCTGTGACACGTGGGAAACTGTTTGGGGCTATGTAGAGTTCGAGCCACTTCATGGCTTGTGAGAAAGGTAGTAGATTTCTCTTTTTTTTTTTTTAACTCTAGGACAATAGCTGACAAAAGCCAGGAGATGGCTGGAACCCATTTCCCTTTCCCCTTCCCACCCTATCCTACCCAGAAGGACTTCATGACAGAGCTCTACAAGGTTTTGGAGGCTGGCGAGACTGGAATATTTGAGAGTCCAGCTGGCCCGGGGAGTGAGGGATGAAGGGCTAACACTAAGACTTGGATGTAGCCATGAGAACTTGCCTTGACAGTTCTGTGCAGACATTGCTTTCCTCGGGAAGAAACTGGGCACAGGAGTCCTCGGTTTAGCTTTCTGCATAGCAGTTACTTCCTCTATTAAACTTCTCAGCGCAGCACCATGGTCTGAAAAAAACCATGCCAATGACAGCTTGTTGGGGCCCGTGTCGCTCCAACACAGATAACTATTCTTCCCTCACTGGACTGATAAGGAGACGTAAGGAATAATCAGTCGCAACTTACAGGCTCATCATGGAAGGGCATCTCAGGGTCCTTTCTCCTGACAATCTCCCGCGTTTATCCTCCAAACAGCTTATATACCATCACATCAATTGAGCGGGAAAATACATTAGGCTGTCTGCTAGGTAACCAGGTGAATGGCCTTCTGTCACGTCTGCATCTACCTGTATGCTAGCTGTCACGGATGCCTGAAGTGGCATCTCTAGAAGATATCCTCCAAATTACAAAGGAAGCAGCACCGAACATCCCGACATTTGTTCGGGAAAGACAGCTTGTCTGCAGAGCTACGTGGTCCCCTCAGATGGGGCCTATGGCTTTGGCACCTGACTGCCACACCATATAGAAATATAGGGGCTACAGCAGCTGAAACTTTAAAATTGCAATGCAAACCATAACACCAATGCTTTGGAGATTTCTCTGGCGCACTGCTGCCGTGGTGCTGAGGGACATAAACATGGCTGTGGCTTTCCCCCAGGTTCAGCATACTGAGTGAGAGTGTAGAATATAGGTTACTGAGTGTCGTTAAGAGCCAACCAAGGGATCCTTGATCAGACTGAATGAGGGATTATTGAGGCGGACTCTTGAGACCGAATAGGACTGTGGCAGCTGATCCCCAGCCTCTTGCCAGCACTTTGGTGCATTGCTGCCACACATCGGACGATATGATAGGGAACTGCATATTTTGGTGTGAAGATTTTCAAACTCTAGGCTTCAGCCTCACAGATATTGGAACCTTTAGTCCCTGATAACTTCATACCTGGTACCTGTGGAGCTTGGCAAGGTTGGCTCTTCACATGAATTTTCTGATGGAACAAAGAAGACAGTGAATTATCCCTGTCCTATGTGTGCAGAAGTTCATCTCCAGAACTGACACCCAGGATTCTGGGACAGAGAAAATGTCCACTGGGATACTCTGCTGTTCCTTTTCATTCCTTTTAGACCAGTGGATATCACCGTGTGGGCCGCGACCCCTTAGGGGAGGAAAAAAAATCAGCCTTTTCACAAGGGTTGCATATCAGCTATCCCACACATCAGATATCACATTACAATTCATAGCAGTAGCAGAATTACAGTTATGAAGTAGCAACAAAAATATTTTGTGGTTGGGACCACCACACATGAGGAACTACATTGAAGAGTCACAGCATTAGGAAGGCTGAGAACCACAGATCTGTATGATGAGGGGGAGCATTTTCTGGGTGCCTTGTGAAGACTGTCCCATGACTTAGGCGAGCATTTGGATCTGAAACTTAAAAAAAAAAAAATAACGGGTTTTTCTGTGTAGCTTGGCTGTCTTGGAACTCACTCTGTAGACTAGGTTGGCCTCGAACTCAGAGATCTGCCTGCCTCTGCCTTCCAAGTGCTGGGATTAAAGGTGTGCACTTCTACCTTTCGGCTGGATCTGCAGCTTTTTAACAAATTCCAGTTGACCTTTTTTTCAGTACCACTAGCATTATTATTTTTATTATCTCTGTTGTTCCTATGTGGTGTTGTAATTGTTAAAAATTCTATTGGATTTTAAAATTTTGTAACTCACTTTTATTTAAGTATTTTATTTAGGTTCTTGGGATTTATTTTTGTTTTTTGTTCTGTTTTGGTTTTCCCAAGACAGTGTTTCTCTGTGTCTTCTTCTCTGTCCTGGAAGACACTCTGCAGATATATATCTGCATCTGCCTCTGGAGTGCTAGAATTAAAGGCGTGTGCCACCACTGCCCAACGACTTTTTATTTTTTATTGGTTTTTCAAGACAGGGTTTCTCTGTAGCTTTGGCGTCTGTCCTGGAACTAGCTCTTGTAAGTCAGGCTGGTCTCGAACTCACAGAGATCCGCAGGCCTCTGCCTCCTGAGTGCTGGAATTAAAGGCGTGCGCAGCTGCTGCCCGGAGTAACTTTTTATTTCTTATGTGTGTGTGTTACTCATGATATGTGAGTGCGTGCAGGCATGCTAGACCCGCAGCTCGCTGTGGAGGTCAGGGAACAGCCACCAAGTCAGTACTCACTCCACCATGGGGATCAGAGGGTGAAGCTCAGGTCATATTTATTTATTTGTCCGTCCGTCCGTCCATCCATCCATCCATCCATCCATCCATCCGCTTATTGCTCTCTGTGGGTTTTCTTGAGAATCTGCACTGTAGCTCTTTACTAAGTGTTCTTACTGGGGCAGATGCCAAGATGCAAAGCTAGTGTCGTCTCCCAGGGCGACCGATCCGGCAGAGGTTGCGTGCTGTTTCCACTAGGTGGCAGCCAAGGCTCAAGCTGGAGGGCCCAGGTACCAAAAAGCTTCTCAAAGCAGGTCTCCCTAGCAACCTTTGGGACTTTCTCCTGGGAAATCTAAGGCATTTAGACTTGGGTTTGTCCCTCTGAGTACAAACCCCAAACGCACAGAACGTTTGCGTATTTGCAATAAGAAAGGCGAGATTCGCAAGCAGGTTATTTTTTGACTGGAAAATGAAATGGAGGTTTTATTCAGGAGACTTTGGCACAATCTTATCGGAAGACTTACCAGAAGCAGAAGTTTCTGGGCATGAGGAATTGAAGTTGAGACACAAAATACTAATCAGAGAAATAATTTATTCATTTTTTATGGTTTTTCGAGACAGACTTCTCTGTGCAACAGTCCTTGCTGTCCTGGAATTTCCTTTGTAGATCAAGTTGCCTCAAAGTCACAAAATCAGGAAGAGTAGAAGACAGGAAATCATCAAATTGAGTGCTGAAATCAATAAAATAGAAACAAAGAAAACAATACAAAGAATCAATGAGACACAGAGCTGCTTCTTGGGGAAAATCAACAAGATACACAAACCCTCCAACCACAAAAAGCTCAGGGCTGAATGGTCTTAATGCAGAACGCTACCAGAACTTCCAAGAAGAGCTGATACCTGTACTCCTCAAAGTGTTCCACACAATAGAAACAGAAGGAACATTACCAAACTCTTTATGAGGCTACAGTTACCTTGATACCAAAACCACACAAAGATTCAACCAAGAAAGAGAATTACAGACCAATCTCATTCATGACCGTTGATGCAAAAATACTCAATAAAATACTAGCAAACAGAATCCAAGAAACATAAAAAGAATCACTAACCATGATCAAGTCAGCTTCATCCCAGAGATGCAGGGATGGTTCAATATATAAAAAAATCTATCAATGTAATCCATCGTATAAATAAACTTAAAGAAGAAGGGGGCTGGAGAGATGGCTCAGCGGTTAAGAGCATTGCCTGCTCTTCCAAAGGTCCTGAGTTCAATTCCCAGCAACCACATGGTGGCTCACAACCATCTGGAATGAGGTCTGGTGCCCTCTTCTGGCCTGCAGGCATGTACACAGACAGAACATTGTATACATAATAAATAAATAAATACATATTTTAAAAAAACTTAAAGAAGAAAAACCATATGATTATCTCATTAGATGCTGAGAAAAGCATTTGACAAAACCTAACACCCATTCATGATAAAGGTCTTGGAGAAATCAGGGATGCAAAGAACATGTCTAGACATAATAAAAGCAATACATAGCAGTAGACAGCCAACATCAAATTAAATGGAGAGAAACCCAAGGCGATTCCACTAAAATCAGGAACAAGACAAGGCTGTCCACGCTCTCCATATCTCCAACATAGTTCTTGAAGTTCTGTCTAGAGCAATAAAACATCAAAAGAGGATCGAGGGGATACAAATTGGAAAGTAAAAAGTCAAACTTTCACTATTTGCAGATAATATGATAGTATACATAAGTGACCCCAAAAACTCTAGCAAGGAATTCCTACAACTGATAAATATCTTCAGTGGTGTGGCAGGATACAAGATCAACTCAAAAATTAAAAATCAGTAGCCCTGCTATATACAAACAATAAAGGGGTTGAGAAAGAAATCAGAACAATATCACCTTTCACAATAGCTACAAATAACATAAAATATCTTGAGATAACACTAACCAAAGATGTGAAAGACCTATTCAACAAGAACTTTAAATCTTTGAAGAAAGAAATTGAAGAAGATACCAGAAAATGGAAAGATCTCCCATGTTCTTGGATAAGGAGAACCAACATAATAAAAATGACAGTCCTACCAAAAGCAATCTACAGATTCAGTGCAATCCCCATCAAAACCTCAACGCAATTCTTCACAGACCTTGAAAGAAGAATAATCAACTTCATATGGAAAAACAAAAACCCAGAAGGCCAAAACAATCTTGTACAAAATAAAAAACTTCTGGAGGCATCGCTGGTGTAGGAGATCCTTCTGTTTATGCATTGCTTTCATTGGTTGGATAAAGAAACTGCCTTGGCTTTTTGATAGGGCAGAACTTAGGTAGGCGGAGTAGACAGAACTGAATGCTGGGAAGAAAGGCAGAGGGAGAGCCACCATGGACCTGCCAGAGACAGACATGCCGAATCTTTCCCGGCAGGCCACTGCCACATGGTAATATAACAGAAATGGATTAAATCAAGATGTGAGAGTTAGCCAATAAGAGGTTAGAGATAATGGGACAGGCAGTGATTTAATTAATACGATTTCTGGGTGATTATTTCGGAGGTCAAACTAGCATGGCGGCCAGAACAAGGGTCCCCCTCCCTACAATACATCACCATGCCTGACATCAAGCTCTATTTACAGAATTACAATACTGAAAACAGCCTGGTAGTGGCATAAAAACAAGAGGTTAACCAATGGAATCATCCACATGCACAAAACTCAAGCCCAAATGGATTAAAGACCTCAGTATAAATCTGACTACACAAAACCTGATAAAAGAGAAAATGGAAAGTAGCCTTCAATGCATGGGCATAGGAGACCTCTTCCTAACTATAACCCCAGTAGCATAGACACTGAGAGCAACAATAAATAAATGGGAACTCCTGACACTGAGAAGCTTCTGTCAAGCAAAGGACACAGTCAATAAGACAAACAGGCAGCCTACTGGATGGAAAAGAACCCCACATCAGATAGACGAATGATCTCCAGAATATATCAAGAACTCAAGAAATTAGACATAAAAATTCCAAATAATCCAATTAAATATGGGGTACAGAACTAAACAGAGAATTCTCAACAGAAGAATTTCAAATGACTGAAAGAACATTAAGCTAATGTTCAACATCCTTAGCCATCAGGGAAATGAAAATCAAAACAACTCTGAGATTCTATCTTAGACCTGTCAGAATGGCTAAGATTCAAAACACCAATGATAGCTTATACTAGAGAGGATGCAGAATAAGGGGAACACTCATTCATTGCTGGTGGGAATGCAAACTTGTACAACCACTTTGAAAATCAATGTAGTGAGCCGGACAGGACGCCATTACAAGATGGCTCCGACATCCTGTCTTGTTTGTTACAAACAACTCCATATTTGGCTATGGCTTTGAGAGCTGCGCTCCCCGCTTCCCGCAGGCGCGGTGGATGTAGATTCTTGAGCCTATCCCGATGAGGTCTGGTGTCAGCTGTTGGTGGCAGCCAATCACAGGGCGACCCGTGTGCCAATTCCCTATTTAAGCGGCTGCCTAAGTGCGCCCCTTCCCTTCACTTCCTGCTCCTACTCCCCCTTCGCTTCCTGCTGCCTCTCCCCTGTGCTCCCTGCCCCTTTGCTCCCTGTCCCTCGCTTTCCTGCCCCCTCCTTTCCTGCTCCCCATCAATCAAGGGCACTCCAGTAAAGCGTGATCTGAGTGGAATCCTGGTGTGGTGGTCGTTCTTCCGTCACCGGTCAAGAAGTCCGCCGCAAATCAATATGGCTGTTTCTCAGAAAATGGGGAATCAACTTACTGCAGGACCCAGCAAAACCACTCTTGGGCACATACCAAAAGATGCTCAATCATACTACAAAGACATATGTTCAACTATGTTCATAGCAGCATTATTTGTAATAGCCAGAACCTGGAAACAGCCTAGATTCCCCTCAACTGAAGAATGGATAAAGAAAATGTGGCACATTTACACATTAGAGTACTACTCAATGGTTAAAAAATAATAATAAATAAATAAATGACATCTTGAATTGCATAAAATGGACCGAAATAGAAATCACCATCCTGAGTGAGGTAACCAAGACCCAAAAAGGTGGCCCTGAGGGGAAACCAGGAGCTGCAAGTGCAGTGCAATCAGGAGTAAGGAACAGAGACCAGTGTTCCTCTTTTGGGAGTTCATTTAAATACTCTGTGGGAGTGGTTCTGACCCCCCCCCCCAGGGAGGGGTCAGAACATGGCTTGCTGGGATTTGGAGTTCAGACCAATATAACTCTCAGGCCTGGGGGCTGGGATAGATGCCAGGGGCTGGGGCCTACTCTCCCAACTTAAAAGTGTTCTCTTATTCAGCAAGGTGGGGTGGTACATGTCTTTAATGCCAACACTTCAAAGCAAAGGAAGGCAAATCTCAATGAGTTGAGAGGCAAGATTCTCTCTCAAACAACTAAGCAAAAACCACATGTCCTCTGGAAGAGCAGTCAGGGCTCTTAACCACTGACCATCTCTCCAACCCCATCTGTCAGTCTTTTAACAATCCACAGAAGTGAATCTTAAGGAAGTTATACATTTGAAACTTCTTTTTAAAGTTTGACTCCCACTTGGCGGAGATCTTAGGTAGGATTGGAATGGGTTGCTTGTTGGAGGAGGTGTGTCACTGCAGGTGGGCTTTGGAGTTTCAGAAGTCCCACACAAGTCCAGTTTCTCTGTCACTCTCTGTCTGTTTCTCTCTCTCTCTCTCTCTCTCTCTCTCTCTCTCTCTCTCTCTGTGTGTGTGTGTGTGTGTGTGTGTGTGTGTGTGTGTGTGTGCGCGCAGACCAGATCTAACCTGTCAGCTAGAGTGCCATGCATGCCTGCTTGCCCTCCCCTCCCCATCTTTATGGTCATGCACTCTCTGAAACTGTAAAGAAGCCTCCAATTAAATGTTTTCTTTTATAAGTTATCTAGGCAATGGCAACTTTTCACAGTAATAGAAAACTAAGACACATCCTAAAGCTATCTGTTGAGCATACTGATGATATCCAGATGTCACTGTGAGTCTGCAAATACAAGACAACTTCTATAAAGGTGACTTTGCTGAAACCAAACAAAACCACCTGAAATTTTCAGCAGGGGTCACTGTTGCGTCGGCAATCACACAGCTTTATTTATTTAAAACAAGCTTTATTTAGTAAAACATAAATCAAATATGACTAGAAGATAACATACTGATATTGGGAGTAGACCTGAGGTCCTCTGACAGAGCAACCAGGACTCTTGACTGTTGAACCATCTCTCTCCAAGCCTCATAAATTCTTAAACCAGTCAAAGAACTTGGCCAGAGTTTTACCTGTCCTTCCTTCCCTACAAAGTTATAAATTAAACTTTTTATTGACATGCATTTATTAACATGTTTTATTCAATTAATAAAACATGGTTACACCTACAATAGCCTTTGAATCCTGTTTTATTCTATTATACCATTAAAATGCAGGCAGTTTGGGCTGTAGAGATTCCTCAGAGGTTAAGAGCACTGACTGCTTTTCCAGAGGTCCTGAGTTCAATTCCTGGCAACCACATGGTGGCTCACAACCATCTGTAATGATATCTGATACCCTCTTTGGTGTTCAGGAAAACATGCTGTATATAACCAATAAATAAATCTTAAACAAAAAAGTTTTAAAAATGCAGGCAGTTTTGCATGTTTTCTTATTTACAACAAGGTTTCATCATTATGTAGCCCAGCGGGTAGCCAGATACTCACAGATATGTATAAAGGCCGCCTTTTGTCCTCACAGCTTACTCCCTGTCCTGATAGCTGTTCCCAAATTACCACTCAGAGGCTTATATTAATTATAAATGCTTGATCTATAGCTCAGATGCAGTCAGGACACCGCGGTTCCGTTCGTTTTTCGGTTCCTTTAGTCTCAGCAGCGCTGTCGTTCATAAACGCTGAAAATTCGTGGGATTTCTTTCCTTAGCAGACTCAGTGTCTGCTGCCATTGGCAAAGGCACGTTTTGGCCAGGGAAGTGTCCAAGACATCTGACACCGCCCCTGGAAGATGATAATATTGGTGTTTGCCCGACCAAATCCCCACTGCAGCAGCATTTTTTGTGTTGCCCTGACTAAAAAGCACTGTCCACGACTCCAGCACTGAGCTGTCTACTATGGCCCCTTTCTCTTTTTTCCTGGTCATGGCACTGCTGAGGTCCTGGGTGCTCTCTTGCCTTGGGAAAGACAGGCAACCATGTTGTCCTGACTGCTTCTCACTCGCCCCTGGGTAAATGAAGAAGTCCCAACCAGAAGTCAAAAATAAATAAATAGATAGATAGATAGATAGATAGATAGATAGATAGATAGGTAGATAGATAGATAGATAGATAGATAGATAGATAGATAGATAGATAGATAGATAGATAAAAATAACCCTTCCTATACAGTCTACAGCTCAGCTTCTCAGCTTGCCAGCTACAGACCAGACACTTCTTCACCTCTGAGATCCCTGTGGCGCCAGCACTCAGCCTAGTGGAGATTCTCCGTGCACAACACCAGGGCTAGCAATTTTGCCCGCCAATTATCCACACTCCAGGCTTGTACGGGTTTCGTCAGCCCAGCCAACTTCTGAAAGGCTGTCAGCAGGCCCGAGCTGCAATCCGACTGCAATTTCTAACCGCATTCGTGATTTTCTGCTTTGGTCCTTTCGTTTTGGGCCTGAATCAGGCTCTACAAAGTGGCTCTTCCGCGGGATTCCACCCGAACCACGAACCACGGTCCCGAGGACTTGAGCAAAACGCTACTGACGCCCGGGTTTGAGTGTGCACCAGATGCGATTAGGACGCTGCGATTTCGTTTCGTTTTCGAGTTCTCTACACTTGGCTTTTATATCAACGCTGAAAATTCACCCGATTTCTTTCGGTAGCAGATTCAGTACCGACTGCCGTCGGCACTTGCTGGTCGGGCAAGTGTCCCAAGACATCCCACCTGAGCCTAATTGAAATGGACAAATTTGTTGTTTTTTCCCACAACCTAATCTCCATCGCGCCAGCGCAATGGTTTTCAGGGACATCACGGGTCAGGACTCAAGAGTGACCTTCTCTCCGACGGACGGACGGACTGCCATCTCTCTCCTTTCACCGGTCGCGGCGAGGCTAAGGTTCCTACGAGTGCCCCTCCAGCGGGCAAGACGCCAGTCCACGCCTGCCTGACCGTTTCTCACGCTCACTGGAGCCAATGAAGAAGACACGGGCCGAAAGCATAAACGCTTCTGACGCCAAACGCAGCTCCGCCTGCCAGACGCAGTACAGTAGCTTCTACACCGCCAGCCGCCAAGGTCGCTGTGGCGCGGGCACTCAAGATTCCGGGTGCACGGGGCCAGCGCTAGTGGTTTCCCGGCTCCTGCTCCGCTGTCCGCGAGTGCCAAGATTCATCCACCGAGTCGACTTCCGATTGGATGTCAGCAAGCTCGAGTTGCAGTCCGATCGCGATTTCAAACCGCGTCCGTTATTTTCTCCGTTGCCTCTTTCGTTTTTCAGACTGAATCAGGCTCTGCCAGGCAGACTGCCGCGGGATTCCACCTGAACCACGAACCACGGTCACGACTACCTGGGCAAACCGCTGCAAGAACTGTCTGAGGCTCAAGGGCGAGTCCACACCAGATGAGGTCTCAGGACGCCCCGGGTTGCTTTCTCTCTCTCTCTCTTTTTTTTTTTTTGTTTTGTTTTTTTGTTTTTTGTTTTCTTTTTTTGTTTTGTTTTGTTTTTGCGTCCTCTACACTCGCCTAGCCACCGTTTGTATAAACACTAAAATTCACCCGATTTCTTTAGGTAGCAGATTCAGTACCGACTGCCTTTGGCAAAGATACGTTTTGACCGGTCAAGTGTCCTAAGACCTCCCACCCAACCCAATGGAAAAGAGAGAGCTCATATCTTGATCAGGCACCAGAAAGAAGGTAAAGGGAAAGGGGAGTAGGAAAGGGAGGGACAAAGAGAAAGCGACTGGGGGGAGGGAGAACCTACTCCTTAAGTTCACAATCGGGGTCTTTGAGATCTTAACTTTCATTCACAATGATATATTGCCTCCAAAACTTCACACCTCCGTATTCTTCCAAAAGTACCACCAACTAGGAACGAAGCATTCAGACATGAGCCTTAGGATCGCCTTCAGTAAAACCATCAACAGATGAGTTATGAACAAAGGACCCAATTACTTTACCAGTGACAACGCACCCCATGCTGATGCCCTAGCAGTTGAAATGAGGGTGTATAGGTTGGCGGGTGCAGTGGGCAGACCACCACATCTGGGCTGCCTGGATCTCATGCTGCCATGCCTTCTGGCTGTGAGGATGGGATCTGTCCCCTTGAGATTCTGCTGGGGCAGCATGAGACAGAAATGTTCTGGTCACATGGATGAAAGGTTTTTCTTTTCATTTGTGACCAGAAGCAGACTATTGATTGCACAGCGCAGAGATCTTTTTGGAGGCATTTCACAAGAGGCTCATTCAGTTCACAGAGCTCACCTTAGTAATCTCAGAGCCAGAGTCCAGGTGTTCTCTTCAAGATGAATTCTCTGAATGCCCAGCTGCAGCTCCTCTCAGCCCCCTTCTCTCGCCTAAGCTTCTCTGATCTCTGCTTGAATGGAGGACATTGTCATGAGATTTCAAAGTTCTTCGTGGAAGATCACTCCAGAGTGCTTTAGGATCTGTTGATGGACAGGTGATCTGTGCTCTCACTTGCTGACAGCCCAACCCTCTCCATTCCTTTGTGAGTTCAGATTCCATCACACTCAAGAGCACTAGAGAGCTTGGGAAATCCCATTCATAGGTGAAACTACCCAATACCCATTGGCTTTAAGACACATCTTCTTCTGCATAGTTCATGTCGGAGAGATGAGACTTATGGATGTCCACTGAATAAATCGAAGGTAAGAAAAAAATTTCCTGTATGTTGTTTCGCATCTTTTTATTCCAGCACTCAAAGGGGAGAGGCAGATGGATTCTCTGAGTTCAAGATGAGCCTGGTCTACAAAGTGAGTTCCAAGACAGCTAGGGCTGTCACACAGAAAAACCCTGTCTCAAAAAACCAAAAACACGCTAACACAATAATAAATTAAGAAATGAAATTAATAAGCAAAAAAGATCCTAGGTACTTTTGACTCAGTTAAGCGATAAATTCTTTTTTAAAATATTTTTATGGTTTATTTAACTTTATTTTATGTGCATTGGTATGAAGGTGTCAGATCCCCTGGAACTGTAACTTCAGACAGTTGTGAGCTGCCATGTGGGTGCTGGGAATTGAACCTGGGTCCTCTGAGAGAGCAGTTAGTGCTCCTAACCACTGAGCCATTTCCACAGCCCCAAGCGATAAATTCTTAAGTACTCATTAATACTTACATATTTGGAGACCCATGAAACGATTTTACAAAACCTTAAAATAAATTGAGCACAACATTAAGAAGTACACCATCTTGAAGAGAAATAAAGTGGAAGAATGTAAGATATTTAAATACTTTATGGAATGTACTGTTTGCTTATTTTTTTAATAAACTTATTTTGCCAAATGGTGTTGGCAATGGCCTTTAGTCTCAGCAATTGAGAGGCAGAAGCAGGTGAATGTCAGCCTATTCTTTTTAATATTTGTTTATTTATGTATTATGTATACAGTATTCTGTTTGCATGTATGTCTACAAGGCTGAAGAGGGCACCAGATCTCATTACAGATGGTTGTGAGCCAACATGTGGTTGCCGGGAATTGAACTCAGCACCTTTGGAAGAGCAGGCTATGCTCTTAACCACTGAGCCATCTCTCCAGCCCTCAACCTATTCTTTTTTAAACAGATTGTTTCCTGATACTTAAATATTATTTCCTTTTTAAATTATCTGTGGTAACAAATCATTGCCTTTACTGAGTATACCCAAAGGATATTAAAGTCATTTCATTAGAATAATAACAAATAACAATTTGTTTCATTTCTTTTCCTTTTTGTTTGTTTGTTTGTTTTGAATTGAAGACAGGGTTTCTCTCTCTGAGTGCTGGGATAAAAGGGGTGCTCCATCAACCATGTCCTGGCTTGTTTCTTTTCTTTCTTTTTAAGGGTGTATTTTAAAGAGACCTACTTTCTTTCATTTTATATGTAGGAGTGTTTTTCCTGCATGGATATCTGTGCACATTGTGTGTGCCCGGTGCCCACACAGGCCAGAAGAGTATTTCAGATTCCCAGGAAATTGTGGGTGCTGTGTATTAACCCTGGACCCTCTGCAAAAGCGACATATAATGAAACCTCTAAGGTATCTCTCTCCAGACCATCCAAGATTATTTAATTTTGTTACTCATTTGATGTGTACTAGTATTTTACATACATGTGTTCCTGTGTACCACATGTGTGCCTGGTGCCTACAAATCACCATAGAGGGTGTCTGATCTCCTGGAACTCATCAAAGAAGAGTCTCAGCATACAAATAACATATATGAATTTTAAAAATCAAAACTATGAGATATAGGATATGGAAAATAAATGTTTATTAAATACATATAAATCTATATGTTAAATTTCCTCTTCATTATGGTAATGGCAATAGACACAGTGGTAACTAACATCCTACAGCATGTTCAGTAGGTAACTTCAGAGTCATTTGGAAGCCCAACTTGGGGCTTTTGGGGGGTTGACTCTATTCAACAAACCTCAAGACTATTTGTTGCCTGATTATGTCAGATATGTGCTTTTAACATTTTCTATAAAGGACAAAATAAAACTGGATTTAGAATAAAAGCATGTCTGTCTTAGTAAGTTTGTTGGCACATGGCCTTTGGTCTCAGCACTCTGAGTGCATAGGCCAGCCTGATCTACTAGCAAGTTCCAGAACATACGTTCTGTGTTTGAATAAAATTTACTTTGGATGAAGATAGTTAAAAGTAGTTTTAGATGAAAACCAAATGTCTGCAGTCTAAATTACACCCTAAAATAAAGGATTGTTTTAAAAGAGAAACAGAAGGGGGCAGGAGAGATGGCTCTGAGGTTAAGAGCATTTCCTGCTCTGCCAAAGGTCTTGAGTTCAATTTCCAGCACCCACATCGTGGCTGACAACCATCTGTAATGGGTTCTAGTGCCCTCTTCTGGTATGCAGGCATATACACAGACACAATATTGTATAACTAATAAATAAGTAAATAAATAAATATTTAAAAAATAAAAGAGAAACAGAAAAGGATATTACAGAGCTTTACCAATATGTATCTGAAAGTTAAGATTAGAAAGTAGGACATGGTCAGGTTAGCAGGGCTTACCAGGGAGCAAGCTAGGATGCTATTGTGTCCAGAGAGTTCTCTGCAGCCTTTAGAGCACTCCAGACCCAGTGGTCATCTCTAGCCTAGTTTTGCATCTGCAAGTGTGGCCTCAGAAAGCCTCCTTTGTTTGGGTGGAGAGTTCCATTCTCAAGAGATGCTTGTCCCTGCTCCAGGATACAGGATCTTGCCTCAAGGCATTTGCCTTTCCCTGGGGATGTTACTGGAACACTGTGCAGATCTGAAAAACTGAGACAGTCACACACTGAATAAAATGACTACTCTCTGGGTTCTGAAGTGCTGGTGTGTGGAGGGAAACTCAAGTCCAAAGAAAACAAAGAATCAACACAATGAAAATTTACCCTGTCCTTCCTTGGCCTTAGGGATCTCAATGAGAAACTGATCCTTCCCATGAAGGCTGACTTTTTCATGAAATCAACCTTTCAAATGAAAAGTCAGTCTTTTAAATAAATTCCTAACCTAGCTATGCAGTAATGCTCCAAGCTTTTGGTCCCAGCACTCAGGAGGAAGAGGCAGGAGGATCTCTGTGAGTTCAAGTCTGATGTCCAGATCAAGTTCCAGGACAGCTAGTGCTACACAGAGCAATCCTGTCAAGAAATAAATATCTAACCTGTCGACCATTTTCACTGAAAGTCAATTTCAAAGGGTCTGAAACATTGAGGGTAACACCACCCTGTCCTGACTCCATGTTGCTTTTACACAGTGTTCAGCCCTCTCTATGCCACCCTGCAATGCCCACACATTTGAGAGTTCCACGGCCATGACTATGGTCCACATGTATTCACCAAAATAATTAAAGTAAACCAAAATATCACAGAACTATGGATAAGAAAGTAACTGACATAACATGTCTGGAGTGAGCATTATAAATTACCCTGATCATTATCGAATGTTGATGTTAATGAAATATTGTTTCTGAGGTTTTTCCCATTAAAAACTCTGTACAAGTAACTTGGATTCCAAGAAATATTTCAGAGGCACAAGACTCCTGTTTATCTAGCCATCAATAAAAAGGACTTAATGCTTTTAGTTGCCTTAATTAGTATGGTTGTCAAACATTGCTTTGTGGAGTTACTATTAAGCCAATCCTTAAATGAATTTTCAACGTGTACAAAAATATTATAATTTCTATAAAACATCAATTTAAAGGAGAGTCAATCCTTCAAATAAAAAAAAAACTACCTTTAAAGAAAAACTTGATCTGTTCCATAAAAAGTGAGTTTTTAGGTGAAGAGTCATTCATTTCCAAAATCCCAAGCCCTATACTAAAGTAGATCCTTCCCATCCAAATCCTCCTTTTGCTACAGGGCTACAGTGTCCTCTGGGCCTGGCTGCCTCTTTATAAGGAGAACAAGGATAGATTTGCTGACCTGGAAGTAGGAAGCTCATGAGGCCTGAGCTTTAGACAAAAAAACAAAACAAAACAAAAAACAGGTAAGAAAGGAACCCTGATAATAGCCTGACAGTGGTGGCACACACCTTTAATCCCAGCACTCAGAAGGCAGAGGGAGGCTAATTTCATAAATTTGAGGCCAACCTGGTCTACAGAGTAAGTTTCAAGACAGCCAGGGCTACACAGAAAAACCCTGCCTTAATAAACAAACAGCAGCAAACAAGCATGCGTGGAAACAAATCCCAACAACATAGAACAAAACAAGAAATGTTCAGAGCATGAAAAATACTCTTCCCCAGCAAAGAGCCCCAGATTGGCTATCCAATGCCAAATGCTCTGCCTTGAACACACACACACACACACACACATACATAAGTGACACTATACAAACTAATCAGTTTTAATGTCTGTGTTTAGGAATACACACATAAACACACATGTATGCACACACAATAACACACATATATATGTAATAAACAAAGAAAAAGGGCATTATCATTGGGATACATAGAGGGGGATGGAGAGAAAGACAATAATTAAATAAAGTAACTAAATTCTAATTTCAAAATGATACAAAGTTTTAAATATCAATATTTTTGAGCCAAGCTTGATAGCACACACTTTTAATCCAAACAACCTGGAAGCAGAGGCAGGACGCTCTCTGGCAGTTCAAGGCCAGCCTGTTCTCCACAGCTAGTTCCAGGACAGCCATGACTCTTTAGAGAGACACTGTCTGAAAATAAGTAGAAAAATGCTAGGTGATAGACAGACAGACAGAACCAATTTCTTTTTAAATTCACTGTTTAACTAAAGCCAGTTCTTTACATAAATGCTGGACAGTCTTGAAAGGAAGCTTGTTCAAGAGTCACCCTCTGAATAAATGTTCATCCTAAAATGAGGTGCTGTCCTCTTCCTAGAAAGTCTGTCATTTAATGCAGGCCATTATTCTAATAAAAACTCTATGTCATGCGAGTAGCTCTTTTGAATGTGGTGTCCACGATTTGAAGAAAAGCAGTTTCTAAGGCATCACACACTACACCTTAAATCAGCGTCCTGTACTTTCACTGAAATAAAGCGATCTTAACCAAAAGGTAATGCTTTCTAAAGTTTGTAAAACTGAAAAGAATAAAATGGGACAAAACCATCAAAGCAGATGCCAGAAGTGATTATTACAAAACATATATATCTTTGGGAGAGGAGCTTCAAAATCACTTTAAGATGAAAACTTGCCGGGCGGTGGTGGTGCATGCCTTTAATCCCAGCACTTGGGAGGCAGAGGCAGGCGGATTTCTGTGAGTTCAAGACCAGCCTGGTCTACAAGAGCTAGTTGCAGGACAGGCTCCAAAGCCACAGAGAAACCCTGTCTCGAAAAACCAAAAAAAAAAAAAAAAAAAATTGAAACTATTCATTTTTACTGTAAAATTGTCCCAAGATAAGGGACTTTCCCAAAGAGG
This sequence comes from Microtus pennsylvanicus, assembly GCF_037038515.1. Classification (NCBI taxonomy): domain Eukaryota; kingdom Metazoa; phylum Chordata; class Mammalia; order Rodentia; family Cricetidae; genus Microtus; species Microtus pennsylvanicus. The sequence goes on from NC_134584.1 coordinate 32,709,759, forward strand.
AAAAACACGTAAGGGCACAACGAAAAAATTAACTATGCCACAGAAAAGTTTATAAAATTTAAAACTCAGGCATTGGGTGTGTCGTCCAACACTTACCTTGTACCAGCATTTCAATGTCTACATCACAAGGATTACTTAGTTTCTGCCAGGATCAGGCCCTGAATCAGGAAGTGGGCCTCCCAAAGATGAGGTTCTGCAGCCTTTCAAACTCAGTCTATGCTGCTGTTTCCTTTTGGAAGCTTAGTAAGTTTTTCCAGCTACTGCCAATTTCCTGCTGGATGTTTCCAGCTTGGTGAAGAAGAGGAAAGGACTGGCATAGCCTGGCCTGCAGGAACAGAGGCTTCCAGGTCGGGATGCAGCCTTGAGTGTGATTGCTGAGTCATAAGAAGACTGATTCCACCAGGCTGCTGTGGCACACACATTTAATCCCAGCATTCCAGAGGCAGAGGCAGGCCGATGTCTGTGAGTTCGAGACCAGCCTGGTCTACAAGAGCTAGTTCCCTGACAGTCAGGACTATTACACAGAGAAACCCTATCATGAAAAACAAACAATCAAACAAAAAAGACCTGATTCAAACAGACAAATCATAAGGATTTTGCTCCCTAGATTTCTATTGGTCCCACTATCCCATTTCTATATTCGCTCCTAAGGATGGCTCCTGTCTGGAAGCCACATTCATCCAGGCTGGAGAACAAAAAGCTCCTGGCTCCCTGGTGAAAAAGATGCCAGATTTCTGGTAGCTGAGTAGTAGAAGCCTTGCCAGCAAGGAAAGGCTGGCAACCTCCAGACTGGGCCCATTCCTCTCTGAAAATAGCTACAGTTGGCTCTTGGGCTGTGCCTGAGATTTGTTTCAGTTCTCATTTAGACTAGTGGGTGTACTTTCCCTTGCTGAAGGAGGGCGGTTTTTTGGGGTGCCAGGGGTCATGCTTTCTAGATTTCTCAGTGTGTTTTCAGCAAGGCGCTGGCCTTGGCAGACAAGCTGCTGAGGATCCAGTTAGGAAAGCCATTTCTCTGCTGACTGAGCAAGGACTGATTCTCCAGGCAGCACCCCTGGGGCTAAGCTGCCAGGCCAGTCCATCCTGAGACAATCCACTGGAGCCCCACCCCTCTTCTTCCTGTCCTCAGCCCTGGCCTGCCTTCAGTTTGTTTGCTCAATTGCTGACTGAGTCACTCCTCTTCCTAGGGCGTGTTTGCTTCCTGTTTGTAGCACTGATAAAACTGAAACCACTTTCTCTGAGCTTTCTTGAGTCCAGGAGGGGGTTTGCAAACAAGTTCTTAGCTAGTACTTCATTTATTTAGTAGATTGTAAAGGGCAGAGCCTCCGCACAGTAAGCTATGCCTCATCACACCTGGGCTCCTAAGGAAGCACAGCTGTCCTAAACTTTTTTGGTTGTTTGTTCGTTTTGGTTTTTTGAGACAGGGTTTCTCTGTAGCTTTGGAGCCTGTCCTGGAAGAGGCTGGCCTCGAACTCACAGATATCTGCCTGCCTCTGCCTCCCGAGTAGTGCGATTAGAGGCGTGTGCCACCCGTGCCCAACTCCTAAACTCTGTAATCTAGAAAAACGGAAACAGAAACTGTGTGGATGGGGATTCAGGGCATTGCAGTTGTTGCCTCCCGCTACTGTGAGCTGGGTTTGTGCTAGGGAGCTGAGTTATGGCTCTGCTCCTTTGATCGAAGAGGCACAAGGACAGAGACCCATCGGTCAAACTCCAAAGTCATACCAGCTGCCTGTCATGCTCCTCCTAGATGTTTCAAAGTTTTATGATATCCAGTGTTGTTTGGAGAGCAGAGCTGGGGGTGATGGCACAGACCGTGATCCCTGGACTCCACCTTCAGAGGTAGATGAGGAAAGGCTACAAATTCCAGGCCTTTCACTTCAGGACTGGAAGTATCAGGCCAGCACTGGCCTCCCAGACTTACTCTGGAATTTTTCATAAATACTGCAATTCATGTAGAATTCCAAATGACCCAGGATAACCATACTGTCAGTAAACACACACATGCACACATGCACACACACAGAGAACAATGCGGAATGTGTCACCACATTTGGTCTCCGGGACTTTATAGAGCTATAGTAGTACAAACAGCACACACTTCACTGACAACCGGACACTTGGCTAGACCTAAGGTTCCATAAACACGCACTTGCCAAAACTGGACTTGATTTTCACAATGATACAAAAACTAGACTTTTATTTCCAGGACAAGTTTTCTCTAAGTCACATCCACTACCCTGGAAGAAGCCGACCTTGACCTCAGAGATTCACCTGCCTTTGCCTCTGGGATTAAAGTCATGCATCGCCACTGAACAGCCAAAACTAGCTTTTGAGAAATGACAAAATCTTCAACAAATGGTCTCTGGAAAGTGAATACCACAAGTAGGAAGCAAGTAGAACCCTCTCTGTGTCTCCCTGGGGGACACCAGTTCACACACACCCATTCTTCCCATGAACTCCAAAGCTCTATAGCTGGCAGAGAAAATAACCCAAAATGCAGGATCCCTCATAGGCTAGCATTTGCTGAGCAGGGCTTCAGCACTAAAGAAATAGTGCTATTAATGGCAAGAGGGACGTCATGAAGTTGAGAACCTCAGGTCCAGTATAGGAAATGGTCAAATGTCCACACAATGGGAAAACTCTTCGTTTTTGTTTGTTTGTTTGTTTTGTTTTGTATTGTTTTTCGAAACAGGGTTTCTCCGTGGCTTTGGAGCCTGTCCTGGAACTAGCTCTGTAGTTCAGGCTGGTCTCGAACTCACGGAGATCCGACGGCCTCTGCCTCCCAAGTGCTGGGATTAAAGGCGTGTGCTACCATCGCCTGGCTCGGCAAAACTCTTTGATGACTTTCATCTGGCAGAGGATTAGTGTCTACAACACACCAAGGACTCAGATTTTAAAAAATATTTTGTAAGAAACTCTCTTTACTAGTTCTAATTTCTGTGTGTGTTGGTGTTTTGTGTGAATGCTGATCTGTAGGTAGACGTCAGAAGTCCTGGACATGGAGTTGCAGACAGAAGGAGGCTGCCGTGTGTGTTCTAGGAATTGAACCTAGGTCCTCCCCTCTAAAGGCTGCTGGTGCTCTCACCCACTGAGCCATCTCTACAAGCCCCAGAATTCATTTGTTAAAGAAGACAACACAGAACCATTTCAGACTACAAAAGGCCCAGCAAAGGGAACGGCTGAAGTCCAGCATCAGCAGGCCAGAGACACTGGACAGGAGAGGTGGGGTCAGCCTCTAAACACACCCAGGAGACTTCTCTCGGGGTGCAAAGTTCAATTCGGGTTATTTTTCTCTTTCTTTTAATTGTCTCTTGATTGTTCTTTTATCCCCTTTATACCAATCTGGACGATAGTTTCTACCAAAGAAAGATAACCTCACAACCACAACTCATAGTATCATAAAACAGTATCCTATTTAAAAACGATTTATTTTATTAATTATGTATACAGCATCTGCATGCAGGTGTCCCTGCATGCCAGAAGAGAGCACCAGATCTCATTATAGATGTTTGTGAGCTACAATGTCCTTGCTGGGAATTGAACTCGAGACCTCGGGAAGAACAGTCAGTGCTCTTTGGCAACTTTGTTTTCTCAGTGTGCTTATCAGATCCTGTGATTCTTTTTGTAAGCTACGTGGCCAAGGAACTCAGACCTAACCTTGAGTGTTGGATTTTGGAGACATAATTGCTTTCTTTGATTGTCAACCCACTTTGCCACAGAGAGAATTTGTGGCTCGACAATGCCTGAAACTTCTTGTTCTGACTCTCCATCCTCGGAAAAACTCACACATGGAAAAGAGGAGGGTGTCTTCTTTCTGTCTCTTGTATTTTTCCTTGAAGCAACTGGCAGAGCAGCCTAAACCATGGGATGTCTCCACGTGGGATGTGTCCATGCCTGAATTCCAGCAGAGTTGACGCATCTCTCCTCCCCCTTGCCCATTTGCTGTATAACAGCTTCTGAGGAAATAATAAAGGGCGGTTTGATCAGAAATACTGTCCTGCCATCACTTCTCCCGTCTCTTGCTCTTCCATTGCTCTCCCCTAGGTTTATCAGGGACCACCTTTTGCATCCTGCTGGCCCGGATACCCCCTCACCTTCTCCCCAGCATTAGTTCTCCTTTGCTCTCTTGATGACCACCACAGCCGCTCTGACTGCCGCTCTGACTGGGATAACATGGATCTCAGTGGTATTAGCCCCTCTCTCAGCTGGCTAGGATGGATGAACATAACATTTGTGCTGCTGCCTCTGCCAATGACATGATCACTTTGCTGGACCTTTTGTTGTTTGGGTCATCCCATGTTCTCTTCCTGGAGAGATGATTAGCAGTGGAGAGCACCAGCTGCCTGTCCAGAGGACCCAGGTTAAATTCCCAGCACACACTTGTCAGCTCACTACTGTGTAAATCCAATTCCAGGGCATCTGACACCCACACACAGACAAGCATTCAGGCAAAACACTAATACACATAGAAATCAAACGTAAGTGAGACAAAGAGTTTCTTTAAAAAGATTTTTTTAAAGGCTGAGTGCTTTGTGGTTTGTAGATACTAATACAATACCAGATGAAAAGTTATCAAAGAGTTTCTTCTGTTCGGTGGACATTAGACCACTGTCCTTGCTGGACCTCAGAATTTCAGTTTCATGATGTCCCTCTTGTAGTTGGTAGCACTATGTCTCAGTGCTGAAGTCCTGCTCAGCAAGTGCTTGCTCATGAGGGAACCTGAGAGTTTGGGGTACTTTTTCATCTGCCACCTTTAGAGTTTTGACTTCCATAGGAAGAATTGATCTGTGTTGAATGGTGTCCCTATAGGGTCATACAGAGTGAGAGCTAGGTGCATTCTGCTTGTGGCTATTCAGTTTTTAAGAACCATTTGTTGAATATTTTGTCATTTGCCAAAAGTTTATTTTTCATTTTTTATTATTTTATTGATTTTTATTGAGCTCTACATTTTTCTCTGCTCCCCTCCCTACCTCTTCTCCTCCCCTTCAAACCTCTGGCAAGGTCCCCATGCTCCCAACTTACCCAGGTGATCTTGTCTTTTTCTACTTGCCATGTAGATTATAGTTATGTAAGCCTCTCAGAGTGTCCTCATTGTTGTCTTGATTCCCTAGGGTTGTGATTTGTGGGCTGGTTTCCTTTGCTTTATGTTTTACAACCACTTATGAGTGGGTACATGTGGTAATTGTCTTTCTAGGTCTGGGTTACCTCACTCCAAATGATGTTTTCTAGCTCCATCCATTGCCTGCCAAATTCACCTTAACCATGACGTCTTGATACATGGTATCTGATGCAGACGGGTCCCCGTTCCTGGGCTCCAACCTCACCTCCACAATCATCTCTGCCCTCTGACCTGGACCCATAAACATTGTCAGCTCTGGACCAGAACCCTTTCTGGGTTCGGAACACACACCTGTCCTTGGCTGCACACTCACCCCATTCACCTGTTGAGGTTTTGAACAGGTTGTCTGATCTGGACTCAAACTCTTAGTTGGATCCGGGCACGCCCCCTCGGTAAGCAGCAGATGCCAACAGGTCTATGGAAGCGGTTTCGCCCCAGTCGTCGGATCCGCACTCTCCTCCTTGGTGGTCTGCAAGGGAACCTCTGCTCCATTGTCTCCATCGCTTGGGCAGCACTTGGAAGGGCAGGACAGCAGTGCCTGCACTGGGGCAGGAAGCATACCCTGCTACAGGCTCCTCCAGGCCTGGGTATTTGTAGTCATGAAGGGAGGCGGGGTCAGAAAATGGCGAAATTTCAGAAAAGAAACCGCGGCCTCATGACGTACAGTATCCAGCGCAGACTCGCCCCGGTCGTCCCTATCGCCGGCTCCGCACTCGTCCCGTCGGTCATCTGCTGCGGACCCGTACCCACCACAAGCTCCAACCCTCCACCACATCCCGGGGCGGTACTCGGTTGCTCGCTGGCATCAATCGTCGGCTGCAGACTCGCACCGGTCCACGTCGTCGGTTTGGTCGTGCGGATCGAACCCCGCAGCAGCCTTACATACAGAGTTTGATTCAGGTCTCTAAATGAAAGGACCGTGGCAGAAAATCACGAACGCCCTTTGAAATTCACCGTCGGATTGCAGCTCGAGCGAGCCGACGTCCGATGGGAATTCGGCTCCGTGCACGAATCCGCGCAATCGCGGACAGCGACACCGTGGTCGGGGAACCTCTTAGTGCTAGCTCCGTGCCCCGGGAATCGCTGTGACGCTGAGTTCCGGCGCCACAGCGACGCCAGCGGCCGGCGGTGCAGCCGGCATGCTGAACTGCGTTTGGCCTCAGTAGCATTTCTGCTTCTTTCTGGGTCTTCTCCTTTGACTCCGGTGAGAGTGAGAAACGGTCGTCCCGCTGTGGACGCGCCGCATCGTCCCGCGGTGGACACGCCGCGTCGTCCCGCGGGGGACCCGCCAAGTCGTCCCGGGGTCCGGAACGGACCCGTCACCGTTGTCCAGCGGCGGACCCGCCGCATGGTCCCACGGCTTCCCACGGTAGACCCGCCGCGTTGTCCCGCGGTGGACCTGCCGACTCGTCCGGCGGTCCGGACGAGACCCATCGGCGTCGCCCCGCGGTGGACCCGCCGCGTGGTCCCGCGGTGGACACGCCGCCTCATCCCGAGGTCCGCAAGGGACCCGTCACCGTGTCCCGCAGTGGACCCGCCGCATGGTCCCGCGACGGACCTGCCGCATCGTCCGGGCGTCCGGACGGGACCCGTCCGCTTCGTCCCAAGGTGCGGACCGGACCCTTTAGCGTTTTCCGGCGGCCCTGACGGGACTCGCTGAGTTCCGGCGCCACAGCGACACCAGCGGCCGGCGGTACAGCTTTGAGAAGTGGCGCGGTCACAACCAAGTAAATTACGTTTACGTATTAAGTAATTAAGAATTGACACTGACCACCGAAAACACATTGATGTTTTTATTTTGAGAGGAACCGGCTGCACTGAAGACAACCTGGCTAGGTTTAGGCAAGGATCTTCTTGGCATAGAGCTCACTTTGAAACGCTGGAAGTCTCCCGGAGCTCTCTAAGGGTCCCTGCTCTGGAACACCGGTGTGCAGCAGCCACACCGCAGGCAGCATATAAGGCAACGAACGCTCTCCGGACTTGCACCCGTCGTCGGCGTCGGCATCGGCATCGGCATCGACATCGGCATCGGCATCGGCATCGGCGTCGTCTGCAGCCTGGAACCCCGTCGTTGGCTCCATCCTCGCCCCCACCGTCGGCTTCTGCGGACCCGCACAGGTCGGCGGCGGCGGTTGCAGATTCGCACCCCACGTCGTCGGCTCCGGCCTCGGCCTCGGCCTCGCCCGCGTCGATGTCGGCTCTGCACTGGCCCCCGTGGTGGTCTGCTCCAGAACCGGTGCTCCGTCGTCGTCTCCATCGCTTGAGCAGCACTTGCAGCGGGAGGACAGCAGCGCGTGCACTGTAGCAGGCGGCAGAGCCTGCTACAGGCTCCTCCAGGCCTGGGTATTTATAGTCTTGAAGGAAGGCGGGGTCAGAAAATGGGGACTTTTCAGAAAAGAAACCGCGGCCACTTGACCTAAGGTATGGTGTACAGACTCACCCCTTTCGTTTCGGTCGCCGGCTCCGCACTCATCTCCTCGGTCGGTCATCTGTTGCGCACTCATCCCCTCGGTCGGTCATCTGTTGCGGACCCATACCCACCGTACGCCCCCGCCGCCCAGCACCTCGGACCGGTCCTCGGCTGCGCGCTGGCCCAAATCCTCGGCTGCGGACTCGCACCGGTCCACGTCGTCGGATTGGCCGTGCGGATCGAATTCCGCAGCAGCCTTACATACCGAGTTTGATTCAGGTCTCTAAACGAAAGGACAGCGGCAGTAAATCAAGGACGCCGTTTGAAAATCACCGTCGGATTGCAGCTCGGGCGAGCCGACGTCCGATGGGAATTCGGCTCCGTGCACGAATCCGCGCACTCGCGGACAGCGCCACCGTGGCCGGGGAACCTCTTAGTGCTAGCTCCGCGCCTTGGGATTCGCAGTGAAGCTGAGTTCTGGCGCCACAGCGACGCCAGCGGCCGCTGAACTGCGTTTGGCGTCAGTAGCGTTTCTGCTTCTGCCTGGGTCTTCTCCTTTGACTCCGGTGAGAGTGAGAAATGGTCGTCCCGCGGTGCACCCGCCGCGTCGCCCTTCGGTCCAGACGGGACCCGTCAGCGTCGTCCCGCGGTGAACCCGCCGCGTCGTCCCGAGGTCCGGACGGGACCCGTCACCGTTGTCCAGCGGTCCGGACTGGACCCGGCCGCGTCGTCCCGCGGTGGACCCGCCTCATCGTCCCGCGGTGAACCCGCTGCGTCGTCCTCAAGTCCGGACCGGACCCGTCACCGTTGTCCGGCGGTTCGGACGGGACCCGTCAAAGTCGTCCCGCGGTGGACCCGCCGCATCGTCCTCAACTCCGGACGGGACCCGTCACCATTGTCCGGCGGTCCGCACGGACCCGTCACCGTGTCCCACTGTGGACCCGCCACATGGTCCCGCGATGGACCTGCCGCATCGTCCGGGCGTCCGGACGGGATCCGTCGCGTCGTCCCGCGGTGAACCCGCCTCGTCGTCCCAAGGTGCCGACAGGACCCTTTAGCCTTTTCCGTCGTCCGGAGAGGACAAGCTGAGTTCGGGCGCCACAGCGACGCCAGCGGCCGGCGGTGCAGCCGGCCTGCTGAACTGCGTTAGGTGTCAGTAGCATTTCTGCTTCTGCTTGGGTCTTCTCCTTTGGCTCCGGTGAAAGTGAGAAACGGTCGGGCAGCCGTGGCCCGGCGTTTGACCGCAGTGGGGCCCCGCGGAAGGACCTTAGCTGCGTCGCGAACGACCGCAAAAGAAGGATGCGACGGAGGAGTCCTTCCGTCCTCCCATTCTTGGGCTCCGCACTCGTCCCGTCCGTCATTTTCTACGGACCCATACCCGTCGTCGCCTTGGTCGTGCCGATCGAACCCCACAGCAGCCTTACATACAGAGTTTGATACCGGTCTCAAAAGGAAAGGACGCCGTTTGAAAATCACCGTCGGATTGCAGCTCGAGCGAGCCGACGTCCGATGGGAATTCGGCTCCGTGCACGAATCCGCGCACTCGCGGACAGCGCCACCGTGGCCGGGGAACCTCTTAGTGCTAGCTCCGCGCCTTGGGATTCGCAGTGAAGCTGAGTTCCGGCGCCACAGCGACGCCAGCGGCCGGCGATGCAGCCGACAGGCTGAACTGCGTTTGGCGTCAGTAGCGTTTCTGCTTCTGCCTGGGTCTTCTCCTTTGATTCTGGTGAGAGTGAGAAACCGTCGTCCCGCGGTGGACCGTTCCGCGTTGTCCCGCGGTGGACCCGCCGCATCGTCCCGGGGTCCGGACAGGACCGGTCCGCGTTGTCCCGCGGTGGACCCGCCGCGTCGTCCCTAGGTCTGGACGGGACTTGTCCGGGTCGCCCCGCGTTGGACAGGCCGCATCGTCCCGGGGTCCGGACAGGACCCGTCCGCATCGTCCCGCGGTGGTCCCGCCGCGTCATCCCGCGGTCTGGACGGGACTTGTCCGTGTCGTCCCGCGGTGGACCCGCCGCATCGTCCCTGGGTCCGGAAAGGACCCGTCCGCGTCGTCCCGGGGTCCGAACAGTACCAGTCCGCGTCGTCCCTGCCACGTCGCCTGGCGGTAGGGACTGGAAACCTCCGCGTCTACCTGTCTGGACCGCGGGACGACGCGGACGGGTCCCGTCCGGATCGCCCGACGAGAGGAATGGGTCGCTTCCTGACCGCGGGACGACGGGGATTGGTCCTGTCCTGCCCACGCGACGAGTCTGCTGCATTGGATACCGGACTAGAGGTTGCGGTTTCTTTTTTGAAATTTCGCAATTTTCTGGCCCCGCCTTCCTTCAAGACTACAAATACCCAGGCTGGAGCAGGCTCCTCTGCCTGCCCTTGTGCATGCGCTGCTGTCCTCCCGGTGCAAGTGCTGCTGGAGTGATGGTGTGGATGACAGAGCAGCGGGTCCCGAGCAGACGACGGGGGCAAGTGCAGAGCCGAAGATGGGGTCAAGTCCAGAGACTTCCACTGGGACAAGTCCCGTTTCGACGACGGGACTACTGGGAGGGGTCCGTTCCTACGACGGGACGATGGGGACGGGACCCATCCCGACGAAGGGACGACGGGTACTGGTTCCGTCTCAACCACGGGACGTCGAGGTCTGGTCAGGTCCCGAACACAGGACGACAGGAACCGGTCTCGTTCAGACGACGAGACCTCGGGGACCATTCCCGTTCCGACGACGGGGAGAAGGGGACCGGTTCCATTTCGAGGACGAGACGACAGGGATCATTCCCGTTCCGACCATTCCGGATCCCATGTCTGGGGAGAGTCTGCAGCAGACCGAGCGGCGGCCGTGTCCGGAGCCGAGGACGTGTGCGAGTGTGCAGCCCACGACGGCTCCGGGTCCGGAGCCGACAACGGGTTCGAGTACGGACCCGAGGACGGAGGTCCAGTCTGCAGACGACGTCGTGTCCGAGTCCGGAATGCATTCCTTGCCTAATACTCTGCATTTAGTGTGGCTGCTGCTAACCGGTGTTCCACAGCATAGCGCCTTAGAGAGCTCCAGGAGACTTTCAGCGTTTGAAAGTGAGTTCCGTGCCAAGATGATCCTTGCCTAAACCTCTTCAGTCGTCGCAGACGGTTCGGTCTTCATGCAGCCGGTTTCTTCCAAAAATAAACACGTCAATGTGCTTTCGGTGGTCCGTGTCAATTCTTAATTACTTAATACATAAACGTAATTTACTTGGTTGTACCCGCGCCGGCTTTCAAAGGTACTGACGACACCCCGAAGTCGACATTTCTAGGATTCCTGGACATGCTGGTATGGGGACCACGGTGGTCAATCCTCAGGCCCTCCAGTGAATGGGGTGGGTAGGCGCCCCTGGGATCTGGGGACAGGGCCGATGAGGAAGTGCTAGCCAATCAATACCAGAAAGGCTATTGATGCCAGTCCTCAGCTATGCCTTCAAGCTGCAGGCCAGTCAAATCTTTGCAGCTGGGGTCACTGTGAGGCAGGCACTGGACCAAGTGTCACTTCCCTGTGCCCTATTTTGCAGTTTCCCAAGGTTGCTGCAGAATTCCATCCGTATCACGATCCGGACAATGGGAGACAAATGGTGCAGAGCAAGAAACGTCTGCTGCCCGCGCGGGCCAGTCCGCACCATATAACGTTCAGGAGACCGCGGTTTCTTTTCGTGTTTGCGTCCTCTACGTCCGGTTCGCTCTCCTTTATACAAACGCTGTAAATTCACACGATTCCTTTCCATAGCGATTCAGTGCCAACTTCCTTGGGGGAAAAACACACACACACACATTTTGGTCCGGAAAGGGTCCTAAAACATCCGACCCTCACCGAAAGAAAGACGATGGATTCGGTGTCTGCACCTCCGAATCTCCGTTGTCCCTGCATTCCATTCCTCGCGCGGACGGTTTTCGGGAGACTTTCAGGCGTCTGGACTCGAATAGGGCCTTGTCTATGCTGGCCTTCTCCTTTTCCTCTCTTTTAGAGGTCGCGACGCAGCTAAGGTTCCTATGAGTGCCCCTACTGCGAGCAAGACGACAGACAAACCCTGCCTGACCTTTTCTCACTCTCACTGGAGCCAATGGGGAAGACTCAGGCAGAAGCAGAAAAGCCTCTGAAGCCAAAGGCAGCTGGGTCTGCCAGATGCATTCCGGACACCGCTATACAGCCAGCCGCTGGGGTCGCTGTGGCCCAGGCACTCTGCTTGGCAGGATTTGCATTCTTGGTGCTCAAAGCTAGCGTTTTGGGTTACTTGGCCCCTGTGGCACTTTCCGCCAGTGTGGTGTTTCGTCCACCGAGAAGACTTCCAATCGGGTGTCAGCTCGCCCGTGCTGCAAATGGACCGCGATTTTCAAACCGCCTTTGCGATTTTTGGCAAGTGTCCTTTCGTTTTGAGAGCGGGTGCACGGAGCTAGCGCTATGGGTTTCCCCGGCTCCTGCTCCGCTGTCCGCGAGTGCCACGATTCATCCACCCAGTCGACTTCCAATCGGATGTCAGCAAGCTCGAGCTGCAGTCCAACCGCGATTTCAAACCGCATCCGTTATTTTCTCCGTAGCTTCTTTCGTTTTTCAGACGAATCAGGCTCTGCCAGCAGACTGCTGCGGGATTCCACCTGAACCACGAACCGCGGTCACGACTACCTGGGCAAACCGCTGCTAGAACTGTCTGAGGCCCCAGGGCGAGTCCACACCAGATGAGGTCTCAGGATGCCCCGGTTTGCTTTCGTTTTTTGCATCCTCTACATTCGGCTAGCCACAGTTTGTATAAACGCTAAAATTCACCCGATTTCTTCCGGTAGCAGAATCAGTACCGACTGCCATAGGCAAAGATACGTTTTGACCGGTCAAGTGTCCTAAGACTTCCGACCCGAACCCAATGGAAAAGGACAAATTTGGTGTGTCCTTCCCCCTCCCCTGTGCAACCTAATCTCCAACGCCTGGCGGTCGTTTCACTGCACCACGGGTTTTCAGGGATGTCACGGGTCAGTTCGCGAGAATGGCCTTCTCTCCGACAGTCGGCCATCTCTCTCTTTCACCAGTCACAGCGCAGCTAAGGTCCCTAAGGAGTGCCCCTACTGTGATCAAGACGCCGGACCACGCCTGCCTGAGGGCTTCTGGATCGCAGGGCAGCCAGTGAAGAAGTCCCAGTAAGCAGCTCTGCCTCTGAGCTGCAGTCCGGTCTTTACCGCTGGCATCGCTGTGGCGCTGGTGCACGAAGCCAGCGCTAGGGGTTTCCTGGCTCCAGCTCCCCTGTTCGCGAGTGCCAAGATTCATCCACCTAGCCAACTTCTGATCGAAAGTCAGCAGGCCGGGACTGCAATCAGACTGCCAGTTTGAACCACATCGGTGATTTTCTTCACAGCTTCTTTCGTTTTTCAGACTGAATCAGACTCTGCCAGGCAGGCTGCCTTGGGATTCACCCCGAGCCAGGAACTACTAACCGGACTATGTGAGCAAAAAATGCTGAAAGAGATGGCTTTGCCCTGTTGCAAGCCTGCAGTGGTGCAGTCAGGACGCCGCGGTTCTGGTTCCTTATGGGATCCTCTATTGTCAGCTCAAGGTCGTTTTCTTTAGATAGCCGATTCCGAAGCGAAGCCGTCGGCAAATGCTCATTTTTTGCCGGGCAAGTGTCCCAAGACTTTCCACCCTGGCCCCCTGGAAGACGACAAATTCGGGGTTTGTACCAGTGAATATTTGTCCTTTCGCTGCGCCACGGTTTTCGGCGACAGCACGGTCCAAGGCTCGAATATGGCTCTGTCTTGATGGCCATCTCCAGCTCGAGGTCCTTTCTCCATAAGCAGCGCTTGTAAGGCCCAGGCTAAGGCTCCTACCGCGGCCAAGAAATCAGACCTCATGAAAGTCGGCCTCTGAGATTTGGTCTGGCCTTGAGATCCTCTCTCAGTCCAAGGTTGGTTAGACAGCTCTGGGGTCCAAGGTGGTGGGTGGGAAGAGGAGCAGATGCAGCCAATGGGGAAGTGTGTGCTTGCAGGCAAAAACTCTTCTGACAACATTCCACAGCTCACTCTCCTACCTGAGGACCCTAACATTTTTCACCTCAGGGAGAGTCAGAACTTGGCCTCTAGGCTATTCTGGTACCCAAAGCCAGCTCTTTGGCTTTCTGGACCCATGTTCAGCCAGTATTATAGCTCCCTTCACTTATTTCGGATAGGCTGCCAGCAAGCTTGCACTGTGTTCCTTTTGTGATGCCCATGGTTAGTGCTCCCAGGAACTGCTGTCTGGAATTGCCATTCCCTTGTTGTCCTTCCTGGATTCACCACAGGCCAGTTTTCTTACCGCTGGCAACACCCTGGACCACGCTGACCTGAGGGCTTCTCTCTAACACTCTGTGGATTTTGCTCTGTCTTTGTGATCCAGGACAAGTGCATAGTTATCCTGCCAGCCCATCTTTCCCATCATTGGGAGGGAACAGTGGGAGCTGGGGCTCTTGAAGGTGGGTATCAGAAAGCTATTAGTTCATAGGGAGAACCTTAACTCCGCCCCCAGCAGCAGGCAGTTTCTTGATTCACTGATATTTATTTGGCTTGGCTATCAGCATCCCATGGAGTAGTTAGATTTTCAACTCTGAAATTTAGGAAACACTGTGTTAGGTTGGTATTTTTTATGACTTTTAATGTTCTAAATCATCTGGTTGGTATGTATATCCACCTGGTTTTGGTCGAGGCTGATGTTGGTCTTTTTAGTTTGTATTTTACCTGTCTCTGGATTTCTGAATAGCACTTGCATGCCCAACGTTCTTGAAGGCCAGAGAAACAACAGACTCGAGAGATACTTAAACAATGATGGTATTTGCAGCCTCATTTGCAAAAGCTATGTGATATAACCAAGGAAAACATCCAGCAATGTGAAGACTGTGTGGGGAACAAACATGAAAGCATTGTTGCCCTTTACCAAGAAGGATGAACTCATGTGGTCTGCAGAGAGACACCTGAGCCTGGAGATAATCACACCAAAGTGATGGGAGAGAGTCCATGATGGCAGTGAGAAGCAATAGCTGAGAGAGCTCATATCTTGATCAGACACCAGAAAGTAAGTAAAGGGAGAGGGGAGTGGAGAAAGAGGGGGGGACAAAGAGAAAGAGACTGGGGGGAGGGAGGGAGAACCTACTCCTTAAGTTCACAATCGGGGTCTTTGAGATCTTAACTTTCATTCACAATGATATATTTCCTCCAAAAACTTCACACCTCCGTATTCTTCCAAAAGTACCACCAACTAGGAACGAAGCATTCAGACATGAGCCTTAGGATCGCCTTCAGTAAAACCATCAACAGATGAGTTATGAACAAAGGACCCAATTACTTTACCAGTGACAAGGCACCCCATGCTGATGCCCTAGCAGTTGAAATGAGGGTGTATGAGTCCGCGGGTGCAGTGGGCAGACCACCACATCTGGGCTGCCTAGATCTCATGCTGCCATGCCTTCTGGCTGTGAGGATGGGATCTGTCCCCTTGAGATTCTGCTGGGGCAGCATGAGACAGAAATGTTCTGGTCACATGGATGAAAGGTTTTTCTTTTCATTTGTGACCAGAAGCAGACTATTGATTGCACAGCGCAGAGATCTTTTTGGAGGCATTTCACAAGAGGCTCATTCAGTTCACAGAGCTCACCTTAGTAATCTCAGAGCCAGAGTCCAGGTGTTCTCTTCAAGATGACTTCTCTGAATGCCCAGCTGCAGCTCCTCTCAGCCCCCTTCTCTCGCCTAAGCTTCTCTGATCTCTGCTTGAATGGAGGACATTGTCATGAGATTTCAAAGTTCTTCATGGAAGATCACTCCAGAGTGCTTTAGGATCTGTTGATGGACAGGTGATCTGTGCTCTCACTTGCTGACAGCCCAACCCTCTCCATTCCTTTGTGAGTTCAGATTCCATCACACTCAAGAGCACTAGAGAGCTTGGGAAATCCCATTCATAGGTGAAACTACCCAATACCCATTGGCTTTAAGACACATCTTCTTCTACATAGTTCATGTCGGAGAGATGAGACTTATGGATGTCCACTGAATAAATCGAAGGTAAGAAAAAAATTTCCTGTATGTTGTTTCGCATCTTTTTATTCCAGCACTCAAAGGGGAGAGGCAGATGGATTCTCTGAGTTCAAGATCAGCCTGGTCTACAAAGTGAGTTCCAAGACAGCTAGGGCTGTCACACAGAAAAACCCTGTCTCAACAAACCAAAAACACACTAACACAATAATAAATTAAGAAATGAAATTAATAAGCAAAAAAGATCCTAGGTACTTTTGACTCAGTGAAGCGATAAATTCTTAAGTACTCATTAATACTTACATATTTGGAGACCCATGAAACGATTTTACAAAACCTTAAAATAAATTGAGCACAACATTAAGAAGTACACCATCTTGAAGAGAAATAAAGTGGAAGAATGTAAGATATTTAAATACTTTATGGAATGTACTGTTTGCTTATTTTTTTAAAAAACTTATTTTGCCAAATGGTGTTGGCAATGGCCTTAAGTCTCAGCAATTGGGAGGCAGAAGCAGGTGAATCTCAGCTTATTCTTTTTAATATTTGTTTATTTATGTATTATGTATACAGTATTCTGTTTGCACGTATGTCTGCCAGCCTGAAGAGGGCACCAGAAACCATTACAGATGGTTGTGAGCCAACATGTGGTTGCCGGGAATTGAACTCAGCACCTTTGGAAGAGCAGGCAATGCTCTTAACCACTGAGCCATCTCTTCAGCCCTCAACCTATTCTTTTTAAAACAGATTGTTTCCTGATACTTAAATATTATTTCCTTTTTAAATTATCTGTGGTAACAAATCATTGCCTTTACTGAGTATACCCAAAGGATATTAAAGTCATTTCATTAGAATAATAACAAATAACAATTTGTTTCATTTCTTTTCCTTTTTGTTTGTTTGTTTTGAATTGAAGACAGGGTTTCTCTCTCTGAGTGCTGGGATAAAAGGGGTGCTCCATCAACCATGTCCTGGCTTGTTTCTTTTCTTTCTTTTTAAGGGTGTATTTTAAAGAGACCTACTTTCTTTCATTTTATATGTAGGAGTGTTTTTCTTGCATGGATATCTGTGCACATTGTGTGTGCCCGGTACCCACACAGGCCAGAAGAGTATTTCAGATTCCCAGGAAATTGTGGGTGCTGTGTATTAACCCTGGACCCTCTGCTTAAGCGACATATACTGAAACCTCGAAGGTATCTCTCTCAGACCCTCCAAGAGTATTTTAATTTAGTTACTTATTTGATGTGTACTAGTATTTTACATACATGTGTTCCTGTGTACCACATGTGTGCCTGGTGCCTGCAAATCACCATAGAGGGTGTCTGATCTCCTGGAACTCATCAAAGAAGAGTCTCAGCATACAAATAACATATATGAATTTTAAAAATCAAAACTATGAGATATAGGATATGGAAAATAAATGTTTATTAAATACATATAAATCTATATGTTAAATTTCCTCTTCATTATGGTAATGGCAATAGACACAGTGGTAACTAACATCCTACAGCATGTTCAGTAGGTAACTTTAGAGTCATTTGGAAGCCCAACTTGGGGCTTTTGGGCGGTTGACTGTATTCAACAAACCTCAAGACTATTTGTTGCCTGATTATGTCAGATATATGCTTTTAACATTTTCTATAAAGGACAAAATAAAACTGGATTTAGAATAAAAGCATGTCTGTCTTAGTAAGTTTGTTGGCACATGGCCTTTGGTCTCAGCACTCTGAGTGCAGAGGCCAGCCTGATCTACTAGCAAGTTCCAGAACATACGTTCTGTGTTTGAATAAAATTTACTTTGGATGATGATAGTTAAAAGTAGTTTTAGATGAAAACCAAATGTCTGCAGTCTAAATTACACCCTAAAATAAAGGATTGTTTTAAAAGAGAAACAGAAGGGGGCAGGAGAGATGGCTCTGAGGTTAAGAGCATTTCCTGCTCTTCCAAAGGTCCTGAGTTCAATTTCCAGCAACCACATGGTGGCTGACAACCATTTGTAATGGGGTCTAGTGCCCTCTTCTGGTATGCAGGGATACCTGCATGCAGATGCTGTATACACAATGAATAAAATAAATCTTTTTTAAAAAGGATAACATTTTTGGAAAATATGAGTTGTGGTTTTGAGGTTATCTCTCTTTGGTAGAAACTATTGTCCAGAGTGGTATAAAGGGGATAAAAGAACAATCAAGAGACAATTAAAAGAAAGAGAAAAATAACCCGAATTGAACTTTGCTCCCCGAGAGAAGTCTCCTGGGTGTGTTTAGAGGCTGACCCCACCTCTCCTGTCCAGTGTCTCTGGCCTGCTGATGCTGGACTTCAGCCGTTCCCTTTGCTGGGCCTTTTGTAGTCTGAAATGGTTCTGTGTTGTCTTCTTTAACAAATGAATTCTGGGGCTTGTAGAGATGGCTCAGTGGGTGAGAGCACCAGCAGCCTTTACAGGGTCCTAGGTTCAATTCCTAGAACCCACATGGCAGCCTCCTTCTGTCTGGAACTCCATGTCCAGGACTTCTGACATCCACGTACAGACCAGCATTCACACAAAACTCCAACACACACAGAAATTAGAACTAGTAAAGAGAAAGAGTTTCTAACAAAATATTTTTTAAAATCTGAGTCCTTGGTGTGTTGTAGACACTAATCCTCTGCCAGATGAAAGTCATCAAAGAGTTTTGCCAAGCCGGGCGATGGTGGCGCACGCCTTTAATCCCAGCACTTGGGAGCCAGAGGCAGGTAGATCTCTGTGAGTTCGAGACCAGCCTAGACTACAGAGCTAGTTCCAGGACAGGCTCCAAAGCCACAGAGAAATCCTGTTTCAAAAAACAATACAAAACAAACAAACAAACAAACAAAAACGAAGAGTTTTCCCATTGTGTGGGCATTTGACCATTTCCTATACTGGACCTGAGGTTCTCTTCTTCATGACGTCCCTCTTGCCATTAATAGCACTATTTCTTCAGTGCTAAAGCCCTGCTCAGCAAGTGCTAGCCTATGAGGGATCCTGCATTTTGGGTTATTTTCTCTGCCAGATATAGAGCTTTGGAGTTCATGGGAAGAATGGGTGTGTGTGAACTGGTGTTCCCCAGGGAGACACAGAGAGGGTTCTACTTGCTTCCTACTTGTGGTATTCACTTTCCAGAGACCATTTGTTGAAGGTTTTGTCATTTCTCAAAAGCTAGTTTTGGCTGTTCAGTGGCGATGCATGACTTTAATCCCAGAGGCAAAGGCAGGTGAATCTCTGAGGTCAAGGCCGGCTTCTTCCAGGGTAGTGGATGCGACTTAGAGAAAACTTGCCCTGGAAATAAAAGTCTAGTTTTTGTATCATTGTGAAAATCAAGTCCAGTTTTGGCAAGTGCGTGTTTATGGAAGCTTAGGTCTAGCCAAGTGTCCAGTTGTCGGTGAAGTGTGTGCTGTTTCTACTACTATAGCTATATAAAGTCCCGGAGACCGCATGTAGTGACACATTCCGCATTGTTCTCTGTGTGTGTGCATGTGTGTGTTTAGTGACAGTGTGG
This sequence comes from Microtus pennsylvanicus, assembly GCF_037038515.1. Taxonomy (NCBI): domain Eukaryota; kingdom Metazoa; phylum Chordata; class Mammalia; order Rodentia; family Cricetidae; genus Microtus; species Microtus pennsylvanicus. The sequence goes on from NC_134584.1 coordinate 32,728,798, forward strand.
TTATCCTGGGTCATTTGGAATTCTACATGAACTGCAGTATTTATGAAAAATTCCAGAGTAAGTCTGGGAGGCCAGTGCTGGCCTGATACTTCCAGTTCTGAAGTGAAAGGCCTGGAATTTGTAGCCTTTCCTCATCTACCTCTGAAGGTGGAGTCCAGGGATCACAGTCTGTGCCATCACCCCCAGCTTTGCTCTCCAAACAACATTGGATATCATAAAACTTTGAAACATCTAGGAGGAGCATGACAGGCAGCTGGTATGACTTTGGAGTTTGACAGATGGGTCTCTGTCCTTGTGCCTCTTCGATCAAAGGAGCAGAGCCATAACTCAGCTCCCTAGCACAAACACAGCTCACAGTAGCTGGAAACAACAGCTGCAGTGCCCTGAATCCCCATCCACACAGTTTCTGTTTCAGTTTTTCTAGATTACAGAGTTTAGGAGTTGGGCACGGGTGGCACACGCCTCTAATCGCACTACTCGGGAGGCAGAGGCAGGCAGATATCTGTGAGTTCGAGGCCAGCCTCTTCCAGGACAGGCTCCAAAGCTACAGAGAAACCCTGTCTCGAAAAACCAAAACGAACAAACAACCAAAAAAGTTTAGGACAGCTGTGCTTCCTTAGGAGCCCAGGTGTGATGAGGCATAGCTTACTGTGCGGAGGCTCTGCCCTTAACAATCTACTAAATAAATGAAGTACTAGCTAAGAACTTGTTTGCAAACCCCCTCCTGGACTCAAGAAAGCTCAGAGAAAGTGGTTTCAGTTTTATCAGTGCTACAAACAGGAAGCAAACACGCCCTAGGAAGACGAGTGACTCAGTCAGCATTTGAGCAAACAAACTGAAGGCAGGCCAGGGCTGAGGACAGGAAGAAGAGGGGTGGGGCTCCAGTGGATTGTCTCAGGATGGACTGGCCTGGCAGCTTAGCCCCAGGGGTGCTGCCTGGAGAATCAGTCCTTGCTCAGTCAGCAGAGAAATGGCTTTCCTAACTGGATCCTCAACAGCTTGTCTGCCAAGGCCAGCGCCCTGCTGAAAACACACTGAGAAATCTAGAAAGCATGACCCCTGGCACCCCAAAAAACCGCCCTCCTTCAGCAAGGGAAAGTACACCCACTAGTCTAAATGAGAACTGAAACAAATCTCAGGCACAGCCCAAGAGCCAACTGTAGCTATTTTCAGAGAGGAATGGGCCCAGTCTGGAGGTTGCCAGCCTTTCCTTGCTGGCAAGGCTTCTACTACCCAGCTACCAGAAATCTGGCATCTTTTTCACCAGGGAGCCAGGAGCTTTTGTTCTCCAGCCTGGATGAATGTTGCTTCCAGACAGGAGCCATGCTTAGGGGCGAATATAGAAATGGGATAGTGCGACCAATAGAAATCTAGGGAGCAAAATCCTTATGATTTGTCTGTTTGAATCAGGTCTTTTTTGTTTGATTGTTTGTTTTTCATGATAGGGTTTCTCTGCGTAATAGTCCTGACTGTCAGAGAACTAGCTCTTGTAGACCAGGCTGGTCTCGAACTCACAGACATCGGCCTGCCTCTGCCTCTGGAATGCTGGGATTAAAAGTGTGTGCCACAGCAGCCTGGTGGAATCAGTCTTCTTATGACTCAGCAATCACACTCAAGGCTGCATCCCGACCTGGAAGCCTCTGTTCCTGCAGGCCAGGCTATGCCAGTCCTTTCCTCTTCTTCACCAAGCTGGGTTGTTCAACATCCAGCAGGAAATTGGCAGTAGCTGGAAAAACTTACTAAGCTTCCAAAAGGAAACAGCAGCATAGACTGAGTTTGAAAGGCTGCAGAACCTCATCTTTGGGAGGCCCACTTCCTGATTCAGGGCCTGATCCTGGCAGAAACTAAGTAATCCTTGTGATGTAGACATTGAAATGCTGGTACCAGGTAAGTGTTGGACGACACACCCAACGCCTGAGTTTTAAAATTTTATAAACTTTTCTGTGGCATAGTTAATTTTTTCGTTGTGCCCTTACGTGTTTTTCCTCTTTGGGAAAGTCCCTTATCTTGGGACAATTTTACAGTAAAAATGAATAGTTTCAATTTTTTTTTTTTTGGTTTTTCGAGACAGGGTTTCTCTGTGGCTTTGGAGCCTGTCCTGGAACTAGCTCTTGTAGACCAGGCTGGTCTTGAACTCACAGAGATCCGCCTGCCTCTGCCTCCCAAGTGCTGGGATTAAAAGGCATGCACCACCACCGCCCGGCAAGTTTTCATCTTAAAGTGATTTTGAAGCTCCTCTCCCAAAGATATATATGTTTTGTAATAATCACTTCTGGCATCTGCTTTGATGGTTTTGTCCCATTTTATTCTTTTCAGTTTTACAAACTTTATAAAGCATTACCTTTTGGTTAAGATCGCTCTATTTCAGTGAAAGTACAGGACGCTGATTTAAGGTCTAGTGTGTGATGCCTTAGAAACTGCTTTTCTTCAAATCGTGGACACCACATTCAAAAGAGCTACTCGCATGACATAGAGTTTTTATTAGAATAATGGCCTGCATTAAATGACAGACTTTCTAGGAAGAGGACAGCACCTCATTTCAAGGATGAACATTTATTCAGAGGGTGACTCTTGAACAAGCTTCCTTTCAAGACTGCCCAGCATTTATGTAAAGAACTGGCTTTAGTTAAACAGTGAATTTAAAAAGAAATTGGTTCTGTCTGTCTGTCTATCACCTATCATTTTTCTACTTATTTTCAGACAGTGTCTCTCTAAAGAGCCATGGCTGTCCTGGAACTAGCTGTGTAGAACAGGCTGGCCTTGAACTGCCAGAGAGCGTCCCGCCTCTGCTTCCAGGTTGTTTGGATTAAAAGTGTGTGCTATCAAGCTTGGCTCAAAAATATTGATATTTAAAACTTTGTATCATTTTGAAATTAGAATTTAGTTACTTTATTTAATTATTGTCTTTCTCTCCATCCCCCTCTATGTATCCCAATGATAATGCCCTTTTTCTTTGTTTATTACATATATATGTGTGTTATTGTGTGTGCATACATGTGTGTTTATGTGTGTATTCCTAAACACAGACATTAAAACTGATTAGTTTGTATAGTGTCACTTATGTATGTGTGTGTGTGTGTGTGTGTGTGTGTGTGTGTGTGTGTGTGTTCAAGGCAGAGCATTTGGCATTGGATAGCCAATCTGGGGCTCTTTGCTGGGGAAGAGTATTTTTCATGCTCTGAACGTTCCTTGTTTTGTTCAGTGTTGTTGGTATTTGTTTCCATGCATGCTTGTTTGCTACTGTTTGTTAATTGAGGCAGGGTTTCTCTGTGTAGCCCTGGCTGTCTTGAAACTTACTCTGTAGACCAGGTTGGCCTCAAGTTTATGAAATTAGCCTCCCTCTGCCTTCTGAGTGCTGGGATTAAAGGTGTGTGCCACCACTGTCAGGCTACTATCAGGGTTCCTTTCTTACCTGTTTTTTGTTTTGTTTTGTTTTGTTTTTTTGTCTAAAGCTCAGGCCTCATGAGCTTCCTACTTCCAGGTCAGCAAATCTATCCTTGTTCTCCTTATAAAGAGGCAGCCAGGCCCAGAGGACATTGCACCCCTGTAGCAAAAGGAGGATTTGGATGGGAAGGATCTACTTTAGTATAGGACTTGGGATTTTGGAAATGAATGACTCTTCACCCAAAAACTCACTTTTTATGGAACAGATCAAGTTTTTATTTAAAGGTCGTTTTTTTTTATTTGAAGTATTGACTCTCCTTTAAATTGATGTTTTATAGAAATTATAATATTTTTGTACACGTTGAAAATTTATTTAAGGATTGACATAATAGTAACTGCATAGAGCAATGTTTGACAACCATACTAATTAAGGCAACTAAAAGCATTAAGTCCTTTTTATTGATGGCTAGATAAACAGGAGTCTTGTGCCTCTGAAATATTTCTTGGAATCCAAGTTACTTGTACAGAGTTTTTAATGGGAAAAACCTCAGAAACAATTTTTCCTTAACATCAACATTCGATAATGATCAGGGTAATATTAAAATGCCCGCTTCAGACATGTTATGTCAGTTGCTTTCTTGTCCATAGTTCTGTGATATTTTGGTTTACTTTAATTATTTTGGTGAATACATGTGGACCATAGTCACGGCCGTGGAACTCTCAAATGTGTGGGCATTGCAGGGTGGCATAGAGAGGGCTGAACACTGTGTAAAAGCAACATGGAGTCAGGACAGGGTGGTGTTACCCTCAATGTTTCAGACCCTTTAAAATTGACTTTTCGTGAAAATGGTCGACAGGTTAGATATTTATTTCTTGACAGGATTGCTCTGTGTAGCACTAGCTGTCCTGGAACTTGATCTGGACATCAGACTTGAACTCACAGAGATCCTCCTGCCTCTTCCTCCTGAGTGCTGGGACAAAAATCATGGGACACTACTGCATAGCTAGGTTAGGAATTTATTTAAAAGACTGACTTTTCATTTGAAAGGTTGATTTCATGAAAAAGTCAGCCTTCATGAGAAGGATCAGTTTCTCATTGAGATCCCTAAGGCCAAGGAAGGACAGGGTAAATTTTCATTGTGTTGATTCTTTGTTTTCTTTGGACTTGAGTTTCCCTCCACACACCAGCACTTAAGAACCCAGAGAGTAGTCATTTTATTCAGTGTGTGCTTGTCTCAGTTTTTCAGATCTGCACAGTGTTCCAGTAACATCCCCAGGGCAAGGCAAATGCCTTGAGGCAAGATCCTGTATCCTGGAGCAGGCACAAGCATCTCTTGAGAATGGAACTCTCCACCCAAACAAAGGAGGCTTTCTGAGGCCACACTTGCAGATGCAAAACTAGGCTAGAGATGACCACTGGGTCTGGAGTGCTCTAAAGGCTGCAGAGAACTCTCTGGACACAATAACATCCTAGCTTGCTCCCTGGTAAGCCCTGCTAACCTGACCATGTCCTACTTTCAAATCTCAACTTTCATATACATTTTGGTAAAGCTCTGTAATATCCTTTTCTGTTTCTCTTTTTTTAATATTTATTTATTTACTTATTTATTAGTTATACAATATTCTGTCTGTGTATATGCCTTCATACCAGAAGAGGGCACTAGACCCCATTACAAATGGTTGTCAGCCACCATGTGGTTGCTGGAAATTGAACTCAGGACCTTTGGAAGAGCAGGAAATGCTCTTAACCTCAGAGCCATCTCTCCTGCCCCCTTCTGTTTCTCTTTTAAAACAATTCTTTATTTTAGGGTGTAATTTAGGCTGCAGACATTTGGTTTTCATCTAAAACTACTTTTAACTATCTTCATCCAAAGTAAATTTTATTCAAACACAGAACGTATGTTCTGGAACTTGCTAGTAGATCAGGCTGGCCTATGCACGCAGAGTGCTGAGACCAAAGGCCATGTGCCAACAAACTTACTAAGACAGACATGCTTTTATTCTAAATCCAGTTTTATTTTGTCCTTTATAGAAAATGTTAAAAGCATATATCTGACATAATCAGGCAACAAATAGTCTTGAGGTTTGTTGAATACAGTCAACCCCCCAAAAGCCCCAAGTTGGGCTTCCAAATGACTCTGAAGTTACCTACTGAACATGCTGTAGGATGTTAGTTACCACTGTGTCTATTGCCATTACCATAATGAAGAGGAAATTTAACATATAGATTTATATGTATTTAATAAACATTTATTTTCCATATCCTATATCTCATAGTTTTGATTTTTAAAATTCATATATGTTATTTGTATGCTGAGACTCTTCTTTGATGAGTTCCAGGAGATTAGACACCCTCTTTTAGGATTTGCAGGCACCAGGCACACATGTGGTACACAGGAACACATGTATGTAAAATACTAGTACACATCAAATAAGTAACTAAATTAAAATACTCTTGGAGGGTCTGAGAGAGATACCTTCGAGGTTTCAGTATATGTCGCTTTTGCAGAGGGTCCAGGGTTAATACACAGCACCCACAATTTCCTGGGAATCTGAAATACTCTTCTGGCCTGTGTGGGCACCGGGCACACACAATGTGCACAGATATCCATGCAAGAAAAACATTCTACATATAAAATGAAAGAAAGTAGGTCTCTTTAAAATACACCCTTAAAAAGAAAGAAAAGAAACAAGCCAGGACATGGTTGATGGAGCACCCGTTTTATCCCAGCACTCAGAGAGAGAAACCCTGTCTTCAATTCAAAACAAACAAACAAAAAGGAAAAGAAATGAAACAAATTGTTATTTGTTATTATTCTAATGAAAAGACTTTAATATCCTTTGGGTATACTCAGTAAAGGCAATGATTTGTTACCACAGATAATTTAAAAAGGAAATAATATTTAAGTATCAGGAAACAATCTGTTTTAAAAAGAATAGGTTGAGGACTGGAGAGATGGCTCAGTGGTTAAGAGCATTGCCTGCTCTTCCAAAGGTGCTGAGTTCAATTCCCGGCAACCACATGGTGGCTCACAACCATCTGTAATGGGTTCTGGTGCCCTCTTCAGGCTTGCAGACATACATGCAAACAGAATACTGTATACATTATACATAAATAAACAAATATTAAAAAGAATAGGCTGATATTCACCTGTTTCTGCCTCTCAATTGCCGAGACTTAAGGCCATTGCCAACACCATTTGGCAAAATAAGTTTATTAAAAAAATAAGCAAACAGTACATTCCATAAAGTATTTAAATATCTTACATTCTTCCACTTTATTTCTCTTCAAGATGGTGTACTTCTTAATGTTGTGCTCAATTTATTTTAAGGTTTTGTAAAATCGTTTCATGGGTCTCTAAATATGTAAGTATTAATGAGTACTTAAGAATTTATCGCTTCACTGAGCAAAAGTACCTAGGATATTTTTTGCTTATTAATTTCATTTCTTAATTTATTATTGTGTTAGTGTGTTTTTGGTTTGTTGAGACAGGGTTTTTCTGTGTGACAGCCCTAGCTGTCTTGGAACTCACTTTGTAGACCAGGCTGATCTTGAACTCAGAGAATCCATCTGCCTCTCCCCTTTGAGTGCTGGAATAAAAAGATGTGAAACAACATACAGGAATTTTTTTTTCTTACCTTCGATTTATTCAGTGGACATCCATAAGTCTCATCTCTCCGACACGAACTATGCAGAAGAAGATGTGTCTTAAAGCCAATGGGTATTGGGTAGTTTCACCTATGAATGGGATTTCCCAAGCTCTCTAGTGCTCTTGAGTGTGATGGAATCTGAACTCACAAAGGAATGGAGAGGGTTGGGCTGTCAGCAAGTGAGAGCACAGATCACCTGTCCATCAACAGATCCTAAAGCACTCTGGAGTGATCTTCCATGAAGAACTTTGAAATCTCATGACAATGTCCTCCATTCAAGCAGAGATCAGAGAAGCTTAGGCGAGAGAAGGGGGCTGAGAGGAGCTGCAGCTGGGCATTCAGAGAAGTCATCTTGAAGAGAACACCTGGACTCTGGCTCTGAGATTACTAAGGTGAGCTCTGTGAACTGAATGAGCCTCTTGTGAAATGCCTCCAAAAAGATCTCTGCGCTGTGCAATCAATAGTCTGCTTCTGGTCACAAATGAAAAGAAAAACCTTTCATCCATGTGACCAGAACATTTCTGTCTCATGCTGCCCCAGCAGAATCTCAAGGGGACAGATCCCATCCTCACAGCCAGAAGGCATGGCAGCATGAGATCTAGGCAGCCCAGATGTGGTGGTCTGCCCACTGCACCCGCCGACCCATACACCCTCATTTCAACTGCTAGGGCATCAGCATGGGGTGCCTTGTCACTGGTAAAGTAATTGGGTCCTTTGTTTATAACTCATCTGTTGACAGTTTTACTGAAGGCGATCCTAAGGCTCATGTCTGAATGCTTCATTCCTAGTTGGTGGTACTTTTGGAAGAATACGGAGGTGTGAAGTTTTTGGAGGAAATATATCATTGTGAATGAAAGTTAAGATCTCAAAGACCCCGATTGTGAACTTAAGGAGTAGGTTCTCCCTCCCTCCCCCCAGTCTCTTTCTCTTTGTCCCCCCCTCTTTCTCCACTCCCCTCTCCCTTTACTTACTCTCTGGTGTCTGATTTAGATATGAGCTCTCTCAGCTATTGCTTCTCACTGCCATCATGGACTCTCTCCCATCACTTTGGTGTGATTATCTCCAGGCTCAGGTGTCTCTCTGCAGACCATATGAGTTCATCCTTCTTGGTAAAGGGCAACAATGCTTTCATGTTTGTTCCCCACACAGTCTTCACATTGCTGGTTGTTTCCCTTGGTTATATCACATAGCTTTTGCAAATGAGGCTGCAAATACCATCATTGTTTAAGTATCTCTGGGGTCTGTTGTTTCTCTGGCCTTCAAGAACGTTGGGCATGCAAGTGCTATTCAGAAATCCAGAGACAGGTAAAATACAAACTAAAAAGACCAACATCAGCCTCGACCAAAACCAGGTGGATATACATACCAACCAGATGATTTAGAACATTAAAAATCATGAAAAAATACAAACCTAACACAGTGTTTCCTAAATTACAGAGTTGAAAATCCAACTACTCCATGGGATGCTGACAGCCAAGCCAAATAAATATCAGTGAATCAAGAAACTGCCTGCTGCTGGGGGCAGAGTTGAGGATCTCCCTATGAACTATATAGCTTTCTGATACCCACCTTCAAGAGCCCCAGCTCCCACTGTTCCCTCCCAATGATGGGAAAGATGGGCTGGCAGGATAACTATGCACTTGTCCTGGATCACAAAGACAGAGCAAAATCCACAGAGTGTTAGAGAGAAGCCCTCAGGTCAGCGTGGTCCAGGGTGTTGCCAGCGGTAAGAAAACTGGCCTGTGGTGGATCCAGGAAGGACAACAAGGGAATGGCAATTCCAGACAGCAGTTCCTGGGAGCACTAACCATGGGCATCACAAAAGGAACACAGTGCAAGCTTGCTGGCAGCCTATCCGAAATAAGTGAAGGAAGCTATAATACTGGCTGAACATGGGTCCAGAAAGCCAAAGAGCTGGCTTTGGGTACCAGAATAGCCTAGAGGCCAAGTTCTGACTCTCCCTGAGGTGAAAAATGTTAGGGTCCTCAGGTAGGAGAGTGAGCTGTGGAATGTTGTCAGAAGAGTTTTTGCCTGCAAGCACACACTTCCCCATTAGCTGCATCTGCTCCTCTTCCCACCCACCACCTTGGACCCCAGAGCTGTCTAACCAACCTTGGACTGAGAGAGGATCTCAAGGCCAGACCAAATCTCAGAGGCCGACTTTCATGGTCTGGTTTCTTGGCCGCGGTAGGAGCCTTAGCCTGGGCCTTACCAGCGCTGCTTATGGAGAAAGGACCTGGAGCTGGAGATGGCCATCAAAACAGAGCCATATTCGAGCCTTGGACCGTGCTGTCGCCGAAAACCGTGGCGCAGCGAAAGGACAAATATTCACTGGTACAAACCTCGAATTTGTCGTCTTCCAGGGGGCCAGGGTGGAAAGTCTTGGGACACTTGCCCGGCAAAAAATGAGCATTTGCCGACGGCTTCGCTTCGGAATCGGCTATCTAAAGAAAACGACCTTGAGCTGACAATAGAGGATCCCATAAGGAACCAGAACCGCGGCGTCCTGACTGCACCACTGCACGCCTGCAACAGGGCAAAGCCATCTCTTTCAGCATTTTTGCTCACATTGTCCGGTTAGTGGTTCCTGGCTCGGGGCGAATCCCAAGGCAGCCTGCCTGGCAGAGTCTGATTCAGTCTGAAAAACGAAAGAAGCTGTGAAGAAAATCACCGATGTGGTTCAAACTGGCAGTCTGATTGCAGTCCCGGCCTGCTGACTTTCGATCAGAAGTTGGCTAGGTGGATGAATCTTGGCACTCGCGAACAGCAGAGCTGGAGCCAAGAAACCCCTAGGGCTGAGTCCGGACTGCAGCTCAGAGGCAGAGCTGCTTACTGGGACTTCTTCACTGGCTGCCCTGCGATCCAGAAGCCCTCAGGCAGGCGTGGTCCGGCGTCTTGACCACAGTAGGGGCACTCCTTAGGGACCTTAGCTGCGCTGTGACTGGTGAAAGAGAGAGATGGCCAACCTTTGGAGAGAACCATTCTCGCGAACTGACCCGTGACATCCCTGAAAACCCGTGGTGCAGTGAAACGACCGCCAGGCGTTGGAGATTCGGTTGCACAGGGGAGGGGGAAGGACACACCAAATTTGTCCTTTTCCATTGGGTTTGGGTCGGAAGTCTTAGGACACTTGACCGGTCAAAACGTATCTTTGCCTATGGCAGTCGGTACCGATTCTGCTACCGGAAGAAATCGGGTGAATTTTAGCGTTTATACAAACTGTGGCTAGCCGAATGTAGAGGATGCAAAAAACGAAAGCAAACCGGGGCATCCTGAGACCTCATCTGGTGTGGACTCGCCCTGGGGCCTCAGACAGTTCTAGCAGCGGTTTGCCAGGTAGTCGTGACCGCGGTTCGTGGTTCAGGTGGAATCCCGCAGCAGTCTGCTGGCAGAGCCTGATTCGTCTGAAAAACGAAAGAAGCTACGGAGAAAATAACGGATGCGGTTTGAAATCGCGGTTGGACTGCAGCTCGAGCTTGCTGACATCCGATCGGAAGTCGACTGGGTGGATGAATCGTGGCACTCGCGGACAGCGGAGCAGGAGCCGGGGAAACCCATAGCGCTAGCTCCGTGCACCCGCTCTCAAAACGAAAGGACACTTGCCAAAAATCGCAAAGGCGGTTTGAAAATCGCGGTCCATTTGCAGCACGGGCGAGCTGACACCCGATTGGAAGTCTTCTCGGTGGACGAAACACCACACTGGCGGAAAGTGCCACAGGGGCCAAGTAACCCAAAACGCTAGCTTTGAGCACCAAGAATGCAAATCCTGCCAAGCAGAGTGCCTGGGCCACAGCGACCCCAGCGGCTGGCTGTATAGCGGTGTCCGGAATGCATCTGGCAGACCCAGCTGCCTTTGGCTTCAGAGGCTTTTCTGCTTCTGCCTGAGTCTTCCCCACTGGCTCCAGTGAGAGTGAGAAAAGGTCAGGCAGGGTTTGTCTGTCGTCTTGCTCGCAGTAGGGGCACTCATAGGAACCTTAGCTGCGTCGCGACCTCTAAAAGAGAGGAAAAGGAGAAGGCCAGCATAGACAAGGCCCTATTCGAGTCCAGACGCCTGAAAGTCTCCCGAAAACCGTCCGCGCGAGGAATGGAATGCAGGGACAACGGAGATTCGGAGGTGCAGACACCGAATCCATTGTCTTTCTTTCGGTGAGGGTCGGATGTTTTAGGACCCTTTCCGGACCAAAATGTGTGTGTGTGTGTGTGTGTGTGTGTGTGTGTGTGTGTGTGTGTTTTTCCCCAAGGAAGTTGGCACTGAATCGCTATGGAAAGGAATCGTGTGAATTTACAGCGTTTATATAAAGGAGAGCGAACCGAACGTAGAGGACGCAAACACGAAAAGAAACCGCGGTCTCCTGAACGTTATAGGGTGCGGACTGGCCCGCGCGGGCAGCAGACGTTTCTTGCTCTGCACCATTTGTCTCCCATCGTCCGGATCGTGATACGGATGGAATTCTGCAGCAACCTTGGGAAACTGCACGATAGGGCACAGGGAAGTGCGTGCCTCACAGTGACCCCAGCTGCAAAGATTTGACTGGCCTGCAGCTTGAAGGCATAGCGGAGGACTGGCATCAATAGCCTTTCTGCTATTGATTGAGTAGCACTTCCTCATAGGCCCTGTCCCCAGATCCCAGGGGCGCCTACCCACCCCGTGCACCCGAGGGCCTGAGGATTGACCACCGTGGTCCCCATACCAGCATGTCCAGGAATCCTAGAAATGTCGACTTCGGGGTGTCGTCAGTACCTTTGAAAGCCGGCGCGGGTACAACCAAGTAAATTACGTTTATGTATTAAGTAATTAAGAATTGACACGGACCACCGAAAGCACATTGACGTGTTTATTTTTGGAAGAAACCGGCTGCATGAAGACCGAACCGTCTGCGACGACTGAAGAGGTTTAGGCAAGGATCATCTTGGCACGGAACTCACTTTCAAACGCTGAAAGTCTCCTGGAGCTCTCTAAGGCGCTATGCTGTGGAACACCGGTTAGCAGCAGCCACACTAAATGCAGAGTATTAGGCAAGGAATGCATTCCGGACTCGGACACGACGTCGTCTGCAGACTGGACCTCCGTCCTCGGGTCCGTACTCGAACCCGTTGTCGGCTCCGGACCCGGAGCCGTCGTGGGCTGCACACTCGCACACGTCCTCGGCTCCGGACACGGCCGCCGCTCGGTCTGCTGCAGACTCTCCCCAGACATGGGATCCGGCATGGTCGGAACGGGAATGATCCCTGTCGTTTCGTCCTCGAAATGGAACCGGTCCCCTTCTCCCCGTCGTCGGAACGGGAATGGTCCCCGTCGTCTCGTCGTCTGAACGAGACCGGTTCCGGTCGTCCTGTGTTCGGGACCTGACCAGACCTCGACGTCCCGTGGTTGAGACGGAACCAGTACCCTTCGTCCCTTCGTCGGGATGGGTCCCGTCCCCATCGTCCCGTCGTAGGAACGGACCCCTCCCAGTAGTCCCGTCGTCGAAACGGGACTTGTCCCAGTGGAAGTCTCTGGACTTGACTCCATCTTCGGCTCTGCACTTGCCCCCGTCGTCTGCTCGGGACCCGCTGCTCTGTCATCCACACCATCACTCCAGCAGCACTTGCACCGGGAGGACAGCAGCGCTTGCACAAGGGCAGGCAGAGGAGCCTGCTCCAGCCTGGGTATTTGTAGTCTTGAAGGAAGGCGGGGCCAGAAAATTGCGAAATTTCAAAAAAGAAACCGAAACCTCTAGTCCGGTATCCAATGCAGCAGACTCGTCGCGTGGGCAGGACAGGACCAATCCCCGTCGTCCCGCGGTCAGGAAGCGACCCATTCCTCTCGTCGGGCGATCCGGAGGGGACCCGTCCGCGTCGTCCCGCGGTCCAGACAGGTAGACGCGGAGGTTTCCAGTCCCTACCGCCAGGCGACGTGGCAGGGACGACGCGGACTGGTACTGTCCGGACCCCGGGACGACGCGGACGGGTCCTTTCCGGACCCAGGGACGATGCGGCGGGTCCACCGCGGGACGACACGGACAAGTCCCGTCCAGACCGCGGGATGACGCGGCGGGACCACCGCGGGACGATGCGGACGGGTCCTGTCCGGACCCCGGGACGATGCGGCCGGTCCAACGCGGGGCGACCCGGACAAGTCCCGTCCAGACCTAGGGACCACGCGGCGGGTGCACCGCGGGACAACGCTGACCGGTCCTGTCCGGACCCCGGGACGACGCGGACGGGTCCTGTCCGGACCCCGGGACGATGTGGCGGGTCCACCGCGGGACAACGCGGAACGGTCCACCGCGGGACGACGGTTTCTCACTCTCACCAGAATCAAAGGAGAAGACACAGACAGAAGCAGAAACGCTACTGACGCCAAACGCAGTTCAGCCTGTCGGCTGCATCGCCGGCCGCTGGCGTCGCTGTGGCGCCGGAACTCAGCTTCACTGCGAATCCCAAGGCGCGGAGCTAGCACTAAGGGGTTTCCCGGCCACGGTGGCGCTGTCCGCGAGTGCGCGGATTCGTGCACGGAGCCGAATTCCCATCGGACGTCGGCTCGCTCGAGCTGCAATCCGACGGTGATTTTCAAACGGCGTCCTTTCCTTTTGAGACCGGTATCAAACTCTGTATGTAAGGCTGCTGTGGGGTTCGATCGGCACGACCAAGGCGACGACGGGTATGGGTCCGTAGAAAATGACGGACGGGACGAGTGCGGAGCCCAAGAATGGGAGGACGGAAGGACTCCTCCGTCGCATCCTTCTTTTGCGGTCGTTCGCGACGCAGCTAAGGTCCTTCCGCGGGGCCCCACTGCGGTCAAACGCCGGGCCACGGCTGCCCGACCGTTTCTCACTTTCACCGGAGCCAAAGGAGAAGACCCAAGCAGAAGCAGAAATGCTACTGACACCTAACGCAGTTCAGCAGGCCGGCTGCACCGCCGGCCGCTGGCGTCGCTGTGGCGCCCGAACTCAGCTTGTCCTCTCCGGACGACGGAAAAGGCTAAAGGGTCCTGTCGGCACCTTGGGACGACGAGGCGGGTTCACCGCGGGACGACGCGGACGGATCCCGTCCGGACGCCCGGACGATGCGGCAGGTCCATCGCGGGACCATGTGGCGGGTCCACAGTGGGACACGGTGACGGGTCCGTGCGGACCGCCGGACAATGGTGACGGGTCCCGTCCGGAGTTGAGGACGATGCGGCGGGTCCACCGCGGGACGACTTTGACGGGTCCCGTCCGAACCGCCGGACAACGGTGACGGGTCCGGTCCGGACTTGAGGACGACGCGGCGGGTTCACCGCGGGACGATGAGGCGGATCCACCGCGGGACGACGCGGCCGGGTCCAGTCCGGACCGCTGGACAACGGTGACGGGTCCCGTCCGGACCTCGGGACGACGCGGCGGGTTCACCGCGGGACGACGCTGACGGGTCCCGTCTGGACCGAAGGGCGACAAGGCGGGTGCACCGCGGGACGACCATTTCTCACTCTCACCCGAGTCAAAGGAGAAGACCCAGGCAGAAGCAGAAACGCTACTGACGCCAAACGCAGTTCAGCGGCCGCTGGCGTCGCTGTGGCGCCAGAACTCAGCTTCACTGCGAATCCCAAGGCGCGGAGCTAGCACTAAGAGGTTCCCCGGCCATGGTGGCGCTGTCCGCGAGTGCGCGGATTCGTGCACGGAGCCGAATTCCCATCGGACGTCGGCTCGCCCGAGCTGCAATCAGACGGTGATTTTCAAACGGCGTCCTTGATTTACTGCCACTGTCCTTTCGTTTAGAGACCTGAATCAAACTCGGTATGTAAGGCTGCTGCGGAATTCGATCCGCACGGCCAATCCGACGACGTGGACCGGTGCGAGTCCGCAGCCGAGGATTTGGGCCAGCGCGCAGCCGAGGACCGGTCCGAGGTGCTGTGCGGCGGGGGCGTACGGTGGGTATGGGTCCGCAACAGATGACCGACCGAGGGGACGAGTGCGCAACAGATGAGCGACCAAGGAGACGAGTGCGGAGCCGGCGACCGAAACGAAAGGGGTGAGTCTGTACACCATACCTTAGGTCAAGTGGCCGCGGTTTCTTTTCTGAAAAGTCCCCATTTTCTGACCCCGCCTTCCTTCAAGACTATAAATACCCAGGCCTGGAGGAGCCTGTAGCAGGCTCTGCCGCCTGCTACAGTGCACGCGCTGCTGTCCTCCCGCTGCAAGTGCTGCTCAAGCGATGGAGACGACGACGGAGCACCGGTTCTGGAGCAGACCACCACGGGGGCCAGTGCAGAGCCGACATCGACGCGGGCGAGGCCGAGGCCGAGGCCGGAGCCGACGACGTGGTGTGCGAATCTGCAGCCGCCGCCGCCGACCTGTGCAGGTCCGCCGAAGCCGACGGTGGGGGCGAGGATGGAGCCAACGACGGGGTTCCAGGCTGCAGACGACGCCGATGCCTATGTCGATGTCGACGCCGATGCCGATGCCGATGCAGATGCCGATGCCGATGCCGATGTCGATGCCGATGCCGATGCCGACGCCGACGACGGGTGCAAGTCCGGAGAGCGTTCGTTGCCTTATATGCTGCCTGCGGTGTGGCTGCTGCACACCGGTGTTCCAGAGCAGGGACCCTTAGAGAGCTCCGGGAGACTTCCAGCGTTTCAAAGTGAGCTCTATGCCAAGAAGATCCTTGCCTAAACCTAGCCAGGTTGTCTTCAGTGCAGCCGGTTCCTCTCAAAATAAAAACATCAATGTGTTTTCGGTGGTCAGTGTCAATTCTTAATTACTTAATACATAAACGTAATTTACTTGGTTGTGACCGCGCCACTTCTCAAAGCTGCACCGCCGGCCGCTGGTGTCGCTGTGGCGCCGGAACTCAGCGAGTCCCGTCAGGGCCGCCGGAAAACGCTAAAGGGTCCGGTCCGCACCTTGGGACGAAGCGGACGGGTCCCGTCCGGACGCCCGGACGATGCGGCAGGTCCGTCGCGGGACCATGCGGCGGGTCCACTGCGGGACACGGTGACGGGTCCCTTGCGGACCTCGGGATAAGGCGGCGTGTCCACCGCGGGACCATGCGGCGGGTCCACCGCGGGGCGACGCCGATGGGTCTCGTCCGGACCGCCGGACGAGTCGGCAGGTCCACCGCGGGACAACGCGGCGGGTCTACCGTGGGAAACCGTGGGACCATGCGGCGGGTCCGCCGCTGGACAACGGTGACGGGTCCGTTCCGGACCCCGGGACGACTTGGCGGGTCCCCCGCGGGACGACGCGGAGTGTCCACCGCGGGACGATGCGGCGCGTCCACCGCGGGACGACCGTTTCTCACTCTCACCGGAGTCAAAGGAGAAGACCCAGAAAGACGCAGAAATGCTACTGAGGCCAAATGCAGTTCAGCATGCGGGCTGCACCGCCGGCCGCTGGAGTCGCTGTGGCGCCGGAACTCAGCGTCACAGCGATTCCCGGGGCACGGAGCTAGCACTAAGAGGTTCCCCGACCACGGTGTCGCTGTCCGCGATTGCGCGGATTCGTGCACGGAGCCGAATTCCCATCGGACGTCGGCTCGCTCGAGCTGCAATCCGACGGTGAATTTCAAAGGGCGTTCGTGATTTTCTGCCACGGTCCTTTCATTTAGAGACCTGAATCAAACTCTGTATGTAAGGCTGCTGCGGGGTTCGATCCGCACGACCAAACCGACGACGTGGACCGGTGCGAGTCTGCAGCCGACGATTGATGCCAGCGAGCAACCGAGTACCGCCCCGGGATGTGGTGGAGGGTTGGAGCTTGTGGTGGGTACGGGTCCGCAGCAGATGACCGACGGGACGAGTGCGGAGCTGGCGATAGGGACGACCGGGGCGAGTCTGCGCTGGATACTGCACGTCATGAGGCCGCGGTTTCTTTTCTGAAATTTCGCCATTTTCTGACCCCGCCTCCCTTCATGACTACAAATACCCAGGCCTGGAGGAGCCTGTAGCAGGACATGCTTCCTGCCCCAGTGCAGGCACTGCTGTCCTCCCCTTCCAAGTGCTGCCCAAGCGATGGAGACAATGGAGCAGAGGTTCCCTTGCAGACCACCAAGGAGGAGAGTGCGGATCCGACGACTGGGGCGAAACCGCTTCCATAGACCTGTTGGCATCTGCTGCTTACCGAGGGGGCGTGCCCGGATCCGACTAAGAGTTTGAGTCCAGATCTGACAACCTGTTCAAAACCTCAACAGGTGAATGGGGTGAGTGTGCAGCCAAGGACAGGTGTGTGTTCCGAACCCAGAAAGGGTTCTGGTCCAGAGCTGACAATGTTTATGGGTCCAGGTCAGAGGGCAGAGATGATTGTGGAGGTGAGGTTGGAGCCCAGGAACGGGGACCCGTCTGCATCAGATACCATATATCAAGACGTCATGGTTAAGGTGAATTTGGCAGGCAATGGATGGAGCTAGAAAACATCATTTGGAGTGAGGTAACCCAGACCTAGAAAGACAATTACCACATGTACTCACTCATAAGTGGTTGTAAAACATAAAGCAAAGGAAACCAGCCCACAAATCACAACCCTAGGGAATCAAGACAACAATGAGGACACTCTGAGAGGCTTACACAACTATAATCTACATGGCAAGTAGAAAAAGACAAGATCACCTGGGTAAGTTGGGAGCATGGGGACCTTGCCAGAGGTTTGAAGGGGAGGAGAAGAGGTAGGGAGGGGAGCAGAGAAAAGTGTAGAGCTCAATAAAAATCAATAAAATAATAAAAAATGAAAAATAAACTTTTGGCAAATGACAAAATATTCAACAAATGGTTCTTAAAAACTGAATAGCCACAAGCAGAATGCACCTAGCTCTCACTCTGTATGACCCTATAGGGACACCATTCAACACAGATCAATTCTTCCTATGGAAGTCAAAACTCTAAAGGTGGCAGATGAAAAAGTACCCCAAACTCTCAGGTTCCCTCATGAGCAAGCACTTGCTGAGCAGGACTTCAGCACTGAGACATAGTGCTACCAACTGCAAGAGGGACATCATGAAACTGAAATTCTGAGGTCCAGCAAGGACAGTGGTCTAATGTCCACTGAACAGAAGAAACTCTTTGATAACTTTTCATCTGGTATTGTATTAGTATCTACAAACCACAAAGCACTCAGCCTTTAAAAAATCTTTTTAAAGAAACTCTTTGTCTCACTTACGTTTGATTTCTATGTGTATTAGTGTTTTGCCTGAATGCTTGTCTGTGTGTGGGTGTCAGATGCCCTGGAATTGGATTTACACAGTAGTGAGCTGACAAGTGTGTGCTGGGAATTTAACCTGGGTCCTCTGGACAGGCAGCTGGTGCTCTCCACTGCTAATCATCTCTCCAGGAAGAGAACATGGGATGACCCAAACAACAAAAGGTCCAGCAAAGTGATCATGTCATTGGCAGAGGCAGCAGCACAAATGTTATGTTCATCCATCCTAGCCAGCTGAGAGAGGGGCTAATACCACTGAGATCCATGTTATCCCAGTCAGAGCGGCAGTCAGAGCGGCTGTGGTGGTCATCAAGAGAGCAAAGGAGAACTAATGCTGGGGAGAAGGTGAGGGGGTATCCGGGCCAGCAGGATGCAAAAGGTGGTCCCTGATAAACCTAGGGGAGAGCAATGGAAGAGCAAGAGACAGGAGAAGTGATGGCAGGACAGTATTTCTGATCAAACCGCCCTTTATTATTTCCTCAGAAGCTGTTATACAGCAAATGGGCAAGGGGGAGGAGAGATGCGTCAACTCTGCTGGAATTCAGGCATGGACACATCCCACGTGGAGACATCCCATGGTTTAGGCTGCTCTGCCAGTTGCTTCAAGGAAAAATACAAGAGACAGAAAGAAGACACCCTCCTCTTTTCCATGTGTGAGTTTTTCCGAGGATGGAGAGTCAGAACAAGAAGTTTCAGGCATTGTCGAGTCACAGATTCTCTCTGTGGCAAAGTGGGTTGACAATCAAAGAAAGCAATTATGTCTCCAAAATCCAACACTCAAGGTTAGGTCTGAGTTCCTTGGCCATGTAGCTTACAAAAAGAATCACAGGATCTGATAAGTACACTGAGAAAACAAAGTTGCCAAAGGAAATTTAAATGAAATATTGTGTATAAATAAGAAAGAAACTAGATGGTTAGCTAGACCACTTGTCGACGGTTTGGTAGAGCGGCATTAGGACTGGAATCTGCTACGCTGGAGCCACAGGAAGCTCCCTGCCAGTCAGAAGACCTGGCTGAAAGGTGCTTGACTTGCTTAAAATTTGTCAGTCGTTAATAGAAGAATCATTGCTTTGGGGTGAAGTTGATATTACTCATCTTAATTAATGCAAATTAATACTAAGAAAAATGTTTAACCACCTGTGGGCTCCTGAAAAAAAATATATAACTTGTGATCATACTGTGAGCTTTTCTTGTGTAAATATACTGTTTTAGGGGGCTGAGAGATGGCTCAGAGGTTAAGAGCACTGACTGTTCTTCCAGAGGTCCTGAGTTCAATTCCCAGCAAGGACATGATGGCTCACAATCATCTGTTATGAGATCTGGTGCCCTCTTCTGGCCTGCAGGGATACCTGCATGCAGATGCTGTATACATAATTAATAAAATAAATCTTTTTTAAAAAGATCCTATTTTATGATAATATGAGTTGTGGTTGTGAGGTTATCTTTCTTTAGTTAGAAACTATTATCCAGAGTGGTATAAAGAGGATAAAAGAAAAATCAAGAGACAATAAAAGGAAAGAGAAAAATAACCCGAATTGAACTTTGCTCCCCGAGAGAAGTCTCCTGGGTGTGTTTAGAGGCTGATCCCACTTCTCCTGT
This sequence comes from Microtus pennsylvanicus, assembly GCF_037038515.1. Taxonomy (NCBI): domain Eukaryota; kingdom Metazoa; phylum Chordata; class Mammalia; order Rodentia; family Cricetidae; genus Microtus; species Microtus pennsylvanicus. The sequence goes on from NC_134584.1 coordinate 32,748,585, forward strand.
CCAGTGTCTCTGGCCTGCTGATGCTGGACTTCAGCCGTTCCCTTTGCTGGGCCTTTTGTAGTCTGAAATGGTTCTGTGTTGTCTTCTTTAACAAATGAATTCTGGGGCTTGTAGAGATGGCTCAGTGGGTGAGAGCACCAGCAGCCTTTACAGGGGACCTAGGTTCAATTCCTAGAACCCACATGGCAGCCTCCTTCTGTCTGGAACTTCATGTCCAGGACTTCTGACGTCCACCTACAGACCAGCATTCACACAAAACACCAACACACATAGAAATTAGAACTAGTAAAGAGAAAGAGTTTCTTACAAAATATTTTTTAAAATCTGAGTCCTTGGTGTGTTGTAGACACTAATCCTCTGCCAGATGAAAGTCATCAAAGAGTTTTCCCGTTGTGTGGGCATTTGACCATTTCCTATACTGGACCTGAGGTTCTCAGCTTCATGACATTCCTCTTGCCATCGGTAGCACTTTTTCATCAGTGCTGGAGCCCTGTTCAGCAAGTGCTTGCCCATGAGGAATCCTGCATTTTGGGTTATTTTATCTGCCACCTATAGAGTTTTGGAGTTCATGGGAAGAATGGGTGTGTGTGAACTGGTGTCCCCCAGGGAGACACAGAGAGGCATCTACTTGCTTCCTACTTGTGGTATTTAGTTTCCAGGGACCATTTGTTGAAGGTTTGGTCATTTCTCAAAAGCTAGTTTTGCTATTCAGTGGCGATGCATGTATTTAATCCCAGAGGCAAAGGCAGGTGAATCTCTGAGGTCAAGGCCAGCTTCTTTCAGGGTAGTTGATGGGACCCAGAGAAAACTTGTCCTGGAAATAAAAGTCTAGTTTTTGTATCATTGTGAAAATCAAGTCCAGTTTTGGCAAGTGCGTGTTTATGGAACCTTAGGTCTAGCCAAGTGTCCAGTTGTCAGTGAAGTGTGTGCTGTTTGTACTACTATAGCTCTATAAAGTCCTGGAGACCAGATGTGGTGACACATTCCGCATTGTCCTCTGTGTGTGCGTGCATGTGTGTGTTTAGTGACAGTGTGGTTATCCTGGGTCTTTTGGAATCCTGCATGAATTGCAGTATTTATGAAATATCCCAGAGTAAGTCTGGGAGGCCAGTGGTGGCCTGATACTTCCTGTCCTGAAGTGAAAGGCCTGGAATTTGTTGCCCTTCCCCATCTACCTCTGAGAGTGGAGTCCAGGGATCACAGTCTGTGCCATCACCCCCAGCTTTGCTCTCCAAACAACATTGGATATCATAAAACTATGAAACATCTAGGAGGAGCATGACAGTCAGCTGGTATGACTTTGGAGTTTGACAGATGGGTCTCTGTCCTTGTGCCTCTTCAATCAAAGGAGCAGAGCCATAACTCAGCTCCCTAGCACAAACACAGCTCACAGTAGCAGGAGGCAACAACTGCAATGCCCTGAATCCCCATCCCCACAGTTTCTGTTTCAGTTTTTCTAGATTACAGAGTTTAGGAGTAGGACGCGGGTGGCACATGCCTTTAATGCCAGTACTTGAGAGGAAGAGGCAGGCAGATATCTGTGAGTTCCAGGCCAGCCTCTTCTAGAACAGGCTCCAAAGCTATAGAGAAACCCTGTCTCGAAAAACCAAAATGAGCCTGGTGGTTTTGGCGCATGCCTTGAATCCCAGCACTCAGGAGGCAGAGGCAGGCAGATCTCTGTGAGTTCGAGACCAGGCTGGTCTACAAGAGCTAGTTCCAGGACAGGCCCCAAAACCACAGAGAAACCCTGTCTCGAAAAAACAAAAAAAAAAAACAAGGAACAAACAATCAAACAATTAAAAAAGTTTAGGACAGCTGTGCTTCCTTAAGAGCCCAGGTGTGATGAGGCCTAGCTTGCTGTGCAGATGCTCTGCCCTTAACAATCTACTAAATAAAGTACCAGCTAAGTACTTGTTTGCAAACCCCCTGCTTGCCACAAGAAAGCTCAGAGAAAGAAGTTTCAGTTTTATCAGTGCTGCAAACAGGAAGCAAATGTGCCCTAGGAAGAGGAGTGACTCACTCAGTCAGCATTTGAGCAAACAAACTGAAGGCAGGCCAGGGCTGAGGACAGGAAGAAGAGAGGTGGGGCTCCAGTGGATTGTCTCAGGATTAACTGTGTTGGCAGTTTAGTATTGGGGGTGCTGCCTGAAGAATCAGTCCTTGCTCAGACCAGCAGAGAAATGGATATCCTAACTGGATCCTCAGCAGCTTGTCTGCCAAGGCCAGCGCCCTGCTGAAAACACACTTAGAAATCTAGAAAGCATGACCCCTCGCACCCAAAAAAAACGCCCTCCTTCAGCAAGGGAAAGTACACCCAGTAGTCTAAATGAGAACTGAAACAAATCTCAGGCACAGCCCAAGAGCCAACTGTAGCTATTTTCAGAGAGAAATCGGCCCAATCTGGAGGTTGCCGGCCTTTCCTTGCTTGCAAGGCTTCTACTATCCAGCTACCAGAAATCTGGCATCTTTTTCACCAGGGAGCCAGGAGCTTTTGTTCTCCAGCCTGGATGAATGTGGCTTCCAGACAGAAGCCATCCTTAGGGGCTAATACAGAAGTGGGATAGTGGGACCCACTATAGAAATCTAGGGAGCAAAATCCTTATGATTTGTCTGTTTGAATCAGGTCTTTTTTGTTTGATTGTTTGTTTTTCATGATAGGGTTTCTCTGTGTAATAGTCCTGACTGTCAGGGAACTAGCTCTTGTAGACCAGGCTGGTCTCGAACTCACAGACATCGGCCTGCCTCTGCCTCTGGAATGCTGGGATTAAATGTGTGTGCCACAGCAGCCTGGTGGAATCAGTCTTTTTATGACTCAGCAATCACACTCAAGGCTGCATCCCGACCTGGAAGCCTCTGTTCCTGCAGGCCAGGCTATGCCAGTCCTTTCCTCTTCTTCACCAAGCTGGGTTGTTCAACATCCAGCAGGAAATTGGCAGTAGCTGGAAAAACTTACTAAGCTTCCAAAAGGAAACAGCAGCATAGACTGAGTTTGAAAGGCTGCAGAACCTCATCTTTGGGAGGCCCACTTCCTGATTCAGGGCCTGATCCTGGCAGAAACTAAGTAATCCTTGTGATGTAGACATTGAAATGCTGGTACCAGGTAAGTGTTGGACGACACACCCAATGCCTGAGTTTTAAAATTTTATAAACTTTTCTGTGACATAGTTAATTTTTTGGTTGTGCCCTTATGTGTTTTTCCTCTTTGCGAAAGTCCTTTATCTTGGGACAAATTTCCAGTAAAAATGATTAGTTTTCATCTTAAAGTGATTTTGAAGCTCCTTTTTCAAAAATATATATGTTTTGTAATGATCACTTCTGGCATCTGCTTGGATGGTTTTGCCCCATTTTATTCTTTCCAGTTTTACAAACTTTAGAGAGCATTACAATTTGGTTAAGATCGCTCTATTTCAGTGAAAGTACAGGACGCTGATTTAAGGTCTAGTGCGTGAGGCCTTAGAAACTGCTTTTCTTCAAATCGTGGACACCACATTCAAAAGAGCTACTCGCATGACATCGAGTTTTTATTAGAATAATGGCCTACATTAAATAACAGACTTTCCAGGAAAAGGACAGCACCTCATTTAAAGGATGAAAATTTATTCAAAGCTTCCTTTCGGGGGCTGGAGAGATGGCTCAGTGGTTAAGAGCATTGCCTGCTCTTCCAAAGGTCCTGAGTTCAATTCCCAGCAACCACATGGTGGCTCACAACCATCTGTAAAGAGGTCTGACACCCTCTTCTGGCCTTCACGCATACAGACAGAATATTGTATACATAATAAATAAATATTTAAAAAAAAATAAAAAAATAAAGTCCAAGCACCAACACCACAGAGATTTAAAAAAAAAAAAAAAAAAGCTTCCTTTCAAGACTGCCCAGCATTTACGTAAAGAACTCTGCTTGTCTGTCTGCCTGTCTGTCTGTCTATCACCTATAATTGATCTACGTATTTTCAGACAGTGTCTCTCTAAAGGGTCCTGGCTGTCCTGGAACTAGCTGTGGAGAACAGGCTGGCCTTGAACTGCCAGAGATCGTCCTGCCTCTGCTTCCAGGTTGTTTGGATTAAAAGTGTGGTCTATCAAGCTTGGCTCAAAAATATTGATATTTAAAACTTTTGTATCTTTTTGAAATTAGAATTTACTTTATTTAATTACTGTCTTTCTCTCCAATGATAACGCCCTTTTTCTTTGTTTATTACATATATATGTGTGTTATTGTGTGTGCATACATGTGTGTTTATGTGTGTATTCCTAAACACAGACATTAAAACTGATTAGTTTGTATAGTGTCACGTGTGTGTGTGTGTGTGTGTGTGTGTGTGTGTTCAAGGCAGAGCATTTGGCATTGGATAGCCAATCTGGGGCTCTTTGCTGGGGAAGAGTATTTTTCATGCTCTGAACGTTCCTTGTTTTGTTCAGTGTTGTTGGGATTTGTTTCCACGCATGCTTGTTTGCTGCTGTTTGTTTAATGAGGCAGGCTTTCTCTGTGTAGCCCTGGCTGTCTTGAAACTTACTCTGTAGACCAGGTTGGCCTCGAATTTATGAAATTAGCCTCCCTCTGCCTTCTGAGTGCTGGGATTAAAGGTGTGTGCCACCACTGTCAGGCTACTATCAGAGTTCATTTCTTACCTGTGGTTTTTTTTTAATTTATTTATTATGTATACAACATTCCTCCCATGTATGCCTGCAGGCCAGAAGGGGCACCAGACCTCATTACAGATGGTTGTGAGCCACCATGTGGCCGCCGGGAACCGAACCCAGGACCTTTGGAAGAGCAGGCAATGCTCTCAACCACTGAGCCATCTCTCCAGCCCTTACCTGTGGGGTTTTTTTTTGTGTGTGTGTATGTAAAGCTCAGGCCTCATGAGCTTCCGACTTCCAAGTCAGCAAATCTATCCTTGTTCTCCTTATAAAGAGGCAGCCAAGCCCTGAGGACACTGCACCCTGGTAGTAAAAGGAGGATTTGGATGGGAAGGATCTATTTTATTTCATTTTATTTTTTTTATTTATTTATTATGTATACAATATTCTGCCTGTGTGTATGCCTGCAGGCCAGAAGAGGGCTCCAGACCTCGTTACAGATGGTTGTGAGCCACCATGTGGTTGCTGGGAATTGAACTCAGGACCTTTGGAAGAGCAGGCAATGCTCTTAACCTCTGAGCCATCTATCCAGCTCCAAGGATCTTTTTAGTATAGGGCTTGGGATTTTGGAAATGAATGACTCTTCATCCAAAAACTCACTTTTTATGCAACAAATCAAGTTTTTCTTTAAAGGTTGTTTTTTTGAAGGATTGACTCTCCATTAACTTGATATTTTATTGAAATGATAATCTTTTTGTACACGTTGACGATTTATTTAAAGATTGACTTTATAGTAACTTCACAAAGCAATGTTTGACAACCATACTAATTAAGGCAACTAAAAGCATTAAGTCCTTTTTATTGATGGCTAGATAAACAGGAGTCTTGTGCCTCTGAAATATCTCTTGGAATCCAAGTTACTTGTATAGAGTTTTTAATGGGAAAAACCTCAGAAACAATATTTAATTAACATCAACATTCGATAATGATCAGGGTATTATTAAAATGCTCGCTCCAGACATGTTATGTCAGTTACTTTCTTGTCCATAGTTTTGTGATATTTTGGTTTACTTTAATTATTTTGGTGAATAGATGTGGAACATAGTCACGGCCGTGGAAATCTCAAATGTGTGGGCATAGAGAGGCCTGAGAACTGTCTATGGAAAACCAACATGGAGCCTTTAATCCCAGCACTCAGGAGGAAGAGGAAGGCAGATCTTTGGAAGTTCTTGGCCAGCCTGGTCTACAAGAGCTAGTTCCAGGACAGGCTCCAAGGCTACAGAGAAACACTGTCTCGAAACAACAACAACAACAAAAAAAACACAACATGGAGTCAGGACAGGGTGGTGTTACCCTCAACATTTCAGACTCTTAAAATTTTGACTTTTCATAAAAATGATCGACAGGTTAAATATTCATTTATTTAATTCTCAACGGGATTGCACTGTGTAGCACTAGCTGTCCTGGAACTTGATCTGGACATCAGACTTAAACTCACAGAGATCCTCCTGCCTCTTCTTCCTGAGTGGTGGGACCAAAAGCATGGGACACTACTGCATAGCTAGGTTAGGAGTTTATTTAAAAGACTGACTTTTCATTTGAAAGGTTGATTTCATGAAAAAGTCAGCCTTCATGGGAAGGATCAGTTTCTCATTGAGATCCCTAAGGCCAAGGAAGGACGGGGTAAATTTTCATTGTGTTGATTCTTTGTTTTCTTTGGACTTGAGTTTCCCTCCACACACCAGCACTTAAGAACCCAGAGAGTAGTCATTTTATTCAGTGTGTGACTGTCTCAGTTTTTCAGTTCTGCACCGTGTTCCGGTAACATCCCCAGGGCAAGGCAAATGCCTTGAGGCAAGATCCTGTATCCTGGAGCAGGCACAAGCATCTCTTGAGAATGGAACTCTCCACCCAAACAAAGGAGGCTTTCTGAGGCAGATGCAAAACTAGGCTAGAGATGACCACTGGGTCTCGAATGCTCTAGAGGCAGCAGAGAACTCTCTGGACACAGTAACATCCTAGCTTGCTCCCTGGTAAGCCCTGCTAACCTGACCATGTCCTACTTTCAAATCCTAACTTTCAAATACATTTTGGTAAAGCTCTGTAATATCCTTTTCTGTTTCTCTTTTAAAACAATCCTTTATTTTAGGATGTAATTTAGACTGCAGACATTTGGTTTTCATCTAAAAACTACTTTTAACCATCTTCATCCAAAGTAATTTTATTCAAACACAGAAAGTATGTCCTGGAACTCCATGCTTACTTTCTGGTGTCTGATCAAGATATGAGCTCTCTCAGCTATTGCTTCTCACTGCCATCATGGACTCTCTCCCATCACTTTGATGTGATTATCTCCAGGCTCAGGTGTCTCTCTGCAGACCACATGACTTCATCCTTCCTGGTGAACGGCAACAATGCTTTCATGTCTGTTCCCCACACAGTCTTCACATTGCTGGATGTTTTCCTTGGTTATATCACATAGCTTTTGCAAATGAGGCTGCAAATACCATCATTGTTTAAGTATCTCTGGGGTCTGTTGTTTCTCTGGCCTTCATGAAAGTTGGGCATGCAAGTGCTATTCAGACATCCAGAGACAGGTAAAATACAAATTAAAAAGACCAATATCAGTCTCTACCAAAACCAGGTGGATATACATACAAACCAGATGCAGCATCATGCAAGTTACTGCACTAAAAACTGTAAATGTTCATAGAGAACTGCCCAAGTGTTAGAGATACAGGATAAAGACTGTCGAGGCACAAAGAAAGCGTTGCAGTGTTAAGTGAGTCATAGCTTCAGAAACCATAATTCAGAGTATATTAGCAGTATCTGTAAATATAAAAATGTTTATGTATTAACTATTAGTGAAATATTTCCTAGGAATTTGAAAAAGCTTTGGGATGGGAGGGTTTGGGAGGAGGAAAGAGAAAGAAGAAAGATTCAACAAAAATATAAATTACAATAGCTATGGTATCCAGGCGCAGCAGTAGGTATGTCAGAACAAAAATACAAACCTAACACAGTGTTTCCTAAATTACAGAGTTGAAAATCCAACTACTCCATGGGATGCTGATAGCCAAGCCAAAAAAATATCAGTGAATCAAGAAACTGCCTGCAGCTGGGGGCAGAGTTAAGGGTCTCCCTATGAACTAATAGCTTTCTGATACTCACCTTCAAGAGCCCCAGCTCCCACTGTTCCTTCCCAATGATGGGAGCTGGCAGAAAAACTATGGACTTGTCTTGGATCACAAGGACACAGCAAAATCCGCAGAGTGTGAAAGAGAAGCCCTCAGGTCAGCATGGTCCAGGGTGTTGCCAGAGGTAAGAAAACTCACCTGGGGTGGATCCAGGAAGGACAACAAGGGAATGGCAATTCCAGACAGCAGTTCCTAGGAGCACTAACCATGGGCATCACAAAAGGAACACAGTGCAAGCTTGCTAGCAGCCTATCTAAAATGAGAGAAGGAAGCAATAATACTGGATGAACATGGGTCCAGAAAACCAAAGAGCTGGCTTTGGGCACCAGAATAGCCTAGAGGTGCTGGCACTACCCTGAGGTGAAAAGTGGTAGGGCCCTCAGGTAGGAGAGTGAGCTGTGGAATGTTGTCAGAAGAGTTTTTGCCTGCAAGCACACACTTCCCCATTAGCTGCATCTGCTCCTCTTCCCACCCACCACCTTGGACCCCAGAGCTGTCTAACCAACCTTGGACTGAGAGAGGATCTCAAGGCCAGACCAAATCTCAGAGGCCGACTTTCATGAGGTCTGATTTCTTGGCCGCGGTAGGAGCCTTAGCCTGGGCCTTACCAGCGCTGCTTATGGAGAAAGGACCTCGAGCTGGAGATGGCCATCAAAGACAGTGCCATATTCGAGCCTTGGACCGTGCTGTCTACCGTAGGCGCAGCGAAAGGACAAATATTCACTGGTACAAACCCCGAATTTGTCGTCTTCCAGGGGGCCAGGGTGGAAAGTCTTGGGACACTTGCCCGGCAAAAAATGAGCATTTGCCGACGGCTTCGCTTCGGAATCGGCTATCTAAAGAAAACGACCTTGAGCTGACAATAGAGGATCCCATAAGGAACCAGAACCGCGGCGTCCTGACTGCACCACTGCACGCTTGCAACAGGGCAAAGCCATCTCTTTAAGCATTTTTGCTGGTTAGTGGTTCCTGGCTCGGGGCGAATCCCGAGGCAGCCTGCCTGGCAGAGTCTGATTCAGTCTGAAAACCGAAAGAAGCTGTCAAGTAAATCACCGATGTAGTTCAAACTGGCAGTCTGATTGCAGTCCCGGCCTGCTGACTTTCGATCAGAAGTTGGCTAGGTGGATGAATCACAGATACTCGTGGATCACTGCCCGGGAAAACCCTTAGCCCTGGCCATGGGCACCAGGAATCGTGTTGAGGCTGAGTGAAAGGAGGGCCACCAGAGACCAGACCGTACTCGAGTTCTTACCCGTGATGTCCCCGAAAGCCGTCATCACAGTGAAGGAATGCAGATGCGATAGATATTAGGTTGGAAACACACACAGAGAGAGAGAGAGAGAGAGTTCGTCTATTTCCATTTGTTTTGGGCCAAATGGTCGGACACTTGTCCTGCCAAAACGCGTCTTTGCCGATGGCATTCGGTTCTGAAATTGCTAGGGAGAGAAATCGGGTGAATTTTAGCGTTTATATAAACGTTGGGGGGGCTGGAGAGATGGCTCAAAGGTTAAGAGCACTGACTGCTCTTCCAGAGGTCCTGAGTTCAATTCCTAGCAACCACATGGTGGCTCACAGCCATCTATAATGAGATCTGGTGCCCTCCTCTGGCATGCAAGCATACATGGAAGGAATGTTGTATACATAATAAATAAATCTAAAAAAATAAAATAAATGTTGGCTAGCCGAGTGTAGAGGATGCGAAAATGAAACCAACCATGGCATCCTGAGACCACATCTAGTGTGCATTCCCCCTGGGGCCTCCGATGGTTCTTTTTTTTTTTCTAGTGTTTTTTTTTTATTTTTTATTTAAGATTTCTGTCTCTTCCCCGCCACCTCCTCTCATTTCCCTCCCCCTCCCCCAATCAAGTTCCCTCCCTTGTCAGCCCAAAGAGCTATCAGGGTTCCCTGCCCAGTGGAAAGTCCAAGGACCACCCACCTCCATCCAGGTCTAGTAAGGTGAGCATCCAAACTGCCTAGGCTCCCACAAAGCCAGTACGTGCAGTAGGATCAAAAACCCACTGCCATTGTTCTTAAGTTCTCAGTAGTCCTCGTTGTCCGCTATGTTCAGCAAGTCCGGTTTTATCCGAGGTTTTTTTCAGACCCAGGCCATCTGGCCTTGGTGAGTTCCCGATAGAACATCCCCATTGTCTCAGTGTGTGGGTGCACCCCTCGCGGTCCTGAGTTCCATGCCCGTACTCTCTCTACTTCTGCTCCTGATTTGGACCTTGAGATTTCTGTCCGGTGCCCTAAAGTGGGTCTCTGTCTCTGTCTCCTTTCATCGCCTGATGAAGGTTAATATTCAGGAGGATGCCTATATGTTTTTCTTTGGGTTCTCCTTATTTAGCTTCTCTAGGATCACTAATTATAGGCTCAATGTCCTTTGTTTATGGCTAGAAACCAAATATGAGTGAGTACATCCCATGCTCCTCTTTTTGGGTCTGGCTTACCTCACTCAGGATAGTGTTTTCTATTTCCATCCATTTGTATGCAAAATTCATGTAGTCCTTGTTTTTTACTGCTGAGTAGTACTCTAATATGTATACATTCCATACTTTCTTCATCCAATCTTCCATTGAAGGGCATCTAGGTTGTTTCCAGGTTCTGGCTATTACAAACAATGCTGCTATGAACATAGTAGAGCATATAGTTTTGTTGTATGATAAGGCCTCTCTTGGGTATATTCCCAAGAGTGGTATTGCTGGGTCCAGGGGTAGGTTGATCCCGAATTTCCTAAGAAACCGCCACACTACTTTCCAGAGTGGTTGCACAAGATTGCATTCCCACCAGCAATGGATGAGGGTACCCCTTTCTCCACACCTCTCCAGCAAAGGCTATCATTGGTGTTTTTTATTTTAGCCATTCTGACAGGTGTAAGATGGTATCTTAAAGTTGTCTTGATTTGCATTTCCCTGATCGCTAAGGAAGTTGAGCTTGACCTTAAGTGTCTTTTGGCCATTTGAACTTCTTCTGTTGAGAATTCTCTGTTTAGCTCAGTGCCCCATTTTATAATTGGGTTGATTAGCCTTTTACGGTCTACTTTCTTGAGATCTTTATATATTTTGGAGATCAGACCTTTGTCAGTTGCGGGGTTGGTGAAGATCTTCTCCCAGTCAGTGGGTTGCCTTTTGTTTAGTGACAGTGTCCTTTGCTTTACAGAAGCTTCTCAGTCTCAGGAGGTCCCATTTATTCAACGAGGCCCTTAATGTCTGTGCTGCTGGGGTTATACGTAGGAAGTGGTCTCCTGTGCCCCCTCCGACGGTTCTTGCAGCGTTTTTTCACGTAGTCTGACCGTGGTTCATGGTTCGGCCATGAGCCTCATTCAGTCTGAAAAACGAAAGAAGCTATGGGGAAAATCAGGGACGCGGTTTGAAATCGCGGTCGGACTGCAGCTCCAGCTTGCTGACATCCAATCGGAAGTCGATTCAGTGGATGAATCTTGGCACTCGCGAACAGCGGAGCAGGAGCCCGGAAACCCTTAGAGTTGGCTCTGTGCACCAGCGCCACAGCGCCGCCGGCGGTAAAGACGAGTCCGGACTGCAGCTCGGAGGCAGAGCTGTTTCCAGCGACTTCTTCACTGGCTGCCCTGCGATCCAGAAGCCCTCAGGCAGGCGTGGTCCGGCGTCTTGACCACAGTAGGGGCACTAGTTAGGGACCTTAGCTGCGCCTTGACTGGTGAAAGAGAGAGATGGCCGGCCGTCGGAGAGAAGGCCATTCTCGCGTACTGACCCGTGACATCCCTGAAAACCCGTGGTGCAGTGAAAGGAGCGCCAGCGCGATGGAGATTAGGTTGCACGGGGGAGGGGGAAGGACACACCAAATTTGTCCTTTTCCATTGGGTTCGGGTCAGACGTCTTAGGACACTTGATCGGTCAAAACGTATCTTTGCCTATGGCAGTCGGTACTGAATCTGCTACCGAAAGAAATCGGGTGAATTATCGTTTATATAAACGGTGGCTAGGCAAGTGTAGAGGATGCAAAAAACGAAAGCAGACCGGGGCGTCCTGAGACCTCATCTGGTGTGGACTCGCCCTGGGGCCTCAGACAGTTCTTGCAGCGTTTTGCTCAGGTAGTCGTGACCATGGTTCGTGGTTCGGGTGGAATCCCGCGGCAGTCTGCCTGGCATAGCCTGATTCAGTCTAAAAAACGAAAGAAGGTTAGGAGAAAATAACGGACGCTGTTCGAAATCGCGATTGGACTGCAACTCGAGCTTGCTGACCTCCGATCGGAAGTCGACTCGGTGGACGAATCGTGGGACCTTCCGGGCTGTGCTGGCGCACACCTTTAATCGCAGCACTTGGGAGGCAGAGGCAGGCGGATCTCTGTGAGTTCGAGACCAGCCTGGTCTACAAGAGCTAGTTCCAGGACAGGCTCCAAAACCACAGAGAAACCCTGTCTCGAAAAAAAACAAAAAAAAAATCGTGGCACTCCCGGACAGCGGAGCAGGAGCAGGGAAACCACTAGCGCTGGCCCCGTGCACCTGGAATCTTGAGTGCCCGCGCCACAGCGACCTTGGCGGCTGGCGGTGTAGAAGCTACTGTACTGCGTCTGGCAGGCGGAGCTGCGTTTGGCGTCAGAAGCGTTTCTGCTTCCGGCCCGTGTCTTCTTCATTGGCTCCAGTGAGCGTGAGAAACGGCCAGGCAGGCGTGGACTGGCGTCTTGCCCGCTGGAGGGGCACTCGTAGGAACCTTAGCCTCGCCGCGACCGGTGAAAGGAGAGAGATGGCAGTCCGTCGGAGAGAAGGTCACTCTTGAGTCCTGACCCGTGATGTCCCTGAAAACCATTGCGCTGGCGCGATGGAGATTAGGTTGTGGGAAAAAACAACAAATTTGTCCATTTCAATTAGGCTCAGGTGTGATGTCTTGGGACACTTGCCCGACCAAAACGTATCTTTGCCGACGGCAGTCGGTACTGAATCTGCTACCGAAAGAAATCGGGTGAATTTTCAGCGTTGATATAAAAGCCAAGTGTAGAGAACTCGAAAACGAAACGAAATCGCAGCGTCCTAATCGCATCTGGTGCACACTCAAACCCGGGCGTCAGCAGCGTTTTGCTCAAGTCCTCGGGACCGTGGTTCGTGGTTCGGGTGGAATCCCGCGGAAGAGCCACTTTGTAGAGCCTGATTCAGGCCCAAGCCAAAGGACCAAAGCAGAAAATCACGGATGCGGTGAGAAATTGCAGTCGGGGGCTGGAGAGATGGCTCAGTGGTTGGGAGCGTTGCCTGCTCTTCCAAAGGTTCTGAGTTCAACTCCCAGCAACCACATGGTGGCTCACAACCATCTGTAATGAGATCTGGTGCTTTCTTCTGGCCTGCAGACATACACACAGACAGAATAATGTATACATAATAAATAAATATTTAAAAAAAAAAGAAATTGCAGTCGGATTGAAGCTCGGGCCTGCTGACAGCCTTTCAGAAGTTGGCTGGGCTGACGAAACCCGTACAAGCCTGGAGTGTGGATAATTGGCAGGCAAAATTGCTAGCCCTGGTGTTGTGCACGGAGAATCTCCACTAGGCTGAGTGCTGGCGCCTCAGGGATCTCAGAGGTGAAGAAGTGTCTGGTCTGTAACCGGCAAGCTGAGAAGCTGAGCTGTAGACTGTATAGGAAGGGTTATTTTTATCTATCTATCTATCTATCATCTATCTATCTATCTATCTATTTATTTATTTATTTTTGACTTCTGGTTGGGACTTCTTCATTTACCCAGGGGCAAGTGAGAAGCAGTCAGGTCGGCCTGGTTGCCTGTCTTTCCCAAGGCAAGAGAGCACCCAGGACCTCAGCAGTGCCATGACCAGGAAAAAAGAGAAAGGGGCCATAGTAGACAGCTCAGTGCTGGAGTCGTGGACAGTGCTTTTTAGTCAGGGCAACACAAAAAATGCTGCTGCAGTGGGGATTTGGTCGGGCAAACACCAATATTATCATCTTCCAGGGGCGGTGTCAGATGTCTTGGACACTTCCCTGGCCAAAACGTGCCTTTGCCAATGGCAGTAGGCACTGAGTCTGCTAAGGAAAGAAATCCCACGAATTTTCAGCGTTTATGAACGACAGCGAGCTGAGACTAGAGGAACCCAAAAACGAAAAGGAACCACGGTGTCCTGACTGCATCTGAGCTATAGATCAAGCATTCATAATTAAAATAAGCTTCTGAGTGGTATTTTGGGAACAGCTATCAGGACAGGGAGAAAGCTGTGAGGACAAAAGGCGACCTTTATACATATCTGTGAGTATCTGGCTACCCGCTGGTCTACATAATAATGAAACCTTATTCTAAATAAGAAAAGAAGCAAAACTGCCTACATTTTAATGGTATAATAGAATCAAACAGGATTCAAAGGCTATTGTGGGTATAACCATGTTTTATTAATTGAATAAAACATGTTAATAAATGCATGTCAATAAAAAGTTTAATTTATAACTTTGTAGGGAAGGAAGGACAGGTAAAACTCTGGCCAAGTTCTTTGACTGGTTTAAGAATTTATGAGGCTTGGAGAGAGATGGTTCAACAGTCAAGAGTCCTGGTTGCTCTGTCAGAGGACCTCGGGTCCACTCCCAATATCAGTATGTTATCTTCTAGTGATATTTGTGTTTTACTAAATAAAGCTTGTTTTTAATAAATAAAGCTGTGTGATTGCCGACGCAACAGTGACCCCTGCTGAAAATTTCAGGTGGTTTTATTTTGTTTCAGCAAAGTCACCTTTACAGAGGTTGTCCTGTATTTGCAGACTCACAGTGACATCTGGATATCATCAGTATGCTCAACAGAAAGCTTTAGGATGTGTCTTAGTTTTCTATTACTGTGAAAAGATGCCATTGCCTAGATAACGTATAAAAGAAAACATTTACTTGGAAGCTTCTTTACAGTTTCAGAGAGTGCATGACCATAAAGATGGGGAGGGGAGGGCAAGCAGGCAGATCTAGCTGAGAGGTTAGATCTGGTCTGACACAGAGAGAGAGACAGAGACAGAGAGACAGAGACAGAGAGAGACAGAGACATAAACTGGACTTGTGCGGGATTTTTGAAACCCCAAAGCCCTCCTGCAGTGACACCCCCTCCAACAGTGCAACCCATCCCAATCCTCCCTAAGATCTAAATAAAAGTTTCAAACGTGTAACTTCCTTATGATTCACTTCTGTGGATTGTTAAAAGACTGACAGATGGGGTTGGAGAGATGGTCAGTGGTTAAGAGCCCTGACTGCTCTTCCAGAGGACATGTGGTTTTTGCTTAGTTATTTGAGAGAGAATCTTTCTACTAGCCTGAAACTCATTGAGATCTACCTTCCTTCTCTTTGGAATGTTGGGATTAAAGGCTTGTTCCTCTCCCCAACCTTGCTGAATAAGAGAACACTACTGATTTTTTTTTTTGATTTTTCGAGACAGGGTTTCTCTGTAGCTTTTGGTTCCTGTCCTGGAACTAGCTCTTGTAGACCATGCTGGCCTCGAACTCACAGAGATCCGCCTGCCTCTGCCTCCCGAGTGCTGGGATTAAAGGCGTGCGCCACCACCGCCCAGCTGATTTATTTTTTTAATGTATTTTATTCTTTTTTTAAAAAAATATTTATTTATTTATTTATTATGTATACAATATTCTGTCAGTGTGTGTGCCTGCAGGCCAGAAGAGGGCACCAGACCTCATTACAGGTGGTTGACAGCCACCATGTGGTTGCTGGGAATTGAACTCAGGACCTTTGGAAGAGCAGGCAATGCTCTTAACCTCCGAGCCATCTCTCCAGCCCCTCATTTTTTTTAAACCACTGAGTAGTACTCTAATGTGTAAATGTGCCACATTTTCTTTATCCATTCTTCATTTGAGGGTCATCTAGGTTGTTTCCAGGCTATTACAAATTATGCTGTTATGAACATAGTTGGACATATATGCCTTGGTAGTATGTACAATCAGAGGAAACAGTTTGAGTTGTAACATTGTTGTCGTAAACCACACTTGGGGTAACATCTGTCGGGGTCCAGCTACAACCGGTTTGTATGTTCCATAGTAGGGTTGTGTAGATTCTAAGAGTTAGGCAGAATAGACAGAGATACAGAAGAAAAACAGAGACATAAGATAGTACCAAGAAGGCAATTCAGTGAATACTGAATCCTGAATCCACCTGTGTTAGTTTTCTGTAGGCTTATATATCCCAGTACAAAAAATGGGAGGGGGGGAGATGTCAAAAGACTGCTTTAACACAACACAAAGGAGAGCCAGAACAATTCTTGCTTCTTCAGGTCACTGTTTCCTGAGTTAAACATTCTGATGGTTTGGGCAGGATATTCAGCAAATACACTCTAGTCCGAGTATCCTGTAGAAAGCCAGTCCCTATGTCAAACCTCCTGTGTAAAAATGAAGGACCAGGAACAGGTTTGAATTCCCTGACTACAGGGTGGACCACATCCATCTCTATGGGCTGTCTTAATGTCCAAAACACCAAGTAACCACACCCTAGGTAAGGATATCTTGTTTGTAGACACACCTGCTGTTAACAACTTTGAAAGTAAGTAAAATAAGTAAAAATAAGCTCAAACACTCTGAACTCTAGTTAAGGTGGAACAAGACTCACATCTATGGGTCCCCACAAATTGTTAAACCGGAAAAAATGACTCAAAGAGCAGCAAAAAGGGAAACTCCAGGATGACTAAGACTTAGAAGATGCAGAAGCTCCTACAAAATATAGATACTGAGGGTGGGGTTCCTGGGGGTTACTGCCCGACAGTGGACCACCCGGGGGGACCTGAATTCTGTAGATTTCTTCCGCAGGCTGTTGGTCTGCCCTGCTGAAAACACAGAGGTTGAGAAACAGCCATGCTATCAGGCCTCCTTGTGGTGCTGGGGCCAAGATTTCCCCTGGCTACTGACAATTTTTACTTCTGAAAAGGGGAAGTGAACCCATTACGCTAAAAATAAAAAATAAAATGAAACTGAGAAGACTCTCAGGCACAACCCAAGAGGCACCGGCGGCCATTAGCACACGGATATCTCCACACTGAGAAGTCACTCTCCTGCAGAGTCCCCCCACTCTCTGGCCAGAAATGTCTGGCCACTGTGCACCAGGGAGCCTGGAGCCTTTGATCTCGAGTTCAGAGTAATGTGGTTTCCAGACTGAAGCTATCATTAGTGGCATATACAGAAATTTAACACTGGGACCAACAGCAATCCAGGAAGCAAAATACTTGTGCTTTGTCATTTATAATCAGGTCCTCTTGTAACTCAGCAATCACACTCCAGGCTGCATCCTGACCTGGAGGCCTCTGGTGCCCAGCAGGCCAGGCTATGCCAGTCCTTCCCTCTTTGCCAATACACAGCAGGGCATTGGCACTAGTTTGGAACAAAAGCGACCGAGCGTTTTAATGGGAACTGCCCCTATCCCAACCTTTCCAAGAATCCTAGAAAGCGATGAACCGGACTATAATCAGTGCCTTTAAAAACTGTCAGACAGCCTGGCCGTGGTGGCACACACCTTTAATCCCAGCAGTCAGGAGGCAGAGGCAGGCGGATCTCTGTGAGTTTGAGGCCAGCCTGGTCTACAAGAGCTAGTTCCAGAACAGGCTCCAAAAGCTACAGAGAAACCCTGTCTCGAAAAAAACAAAAAGAATTGACATGGAGGGCTGGAAAAATAATTAATTTATTTTAAAAAGATTGACAGGAACCATCGAAGGTACATACATCTCTGTGTGTGTTTCTTTTGGAAGCCGTGGGCTGTACTGAAAATACCCGCTGCGGAAGTTTAGAAGCCTATTCTCTAGCACAAAGGTCTCTCTACAACGCTGAGAAGCGCCTGCAGCCAAATACCGGTGTGTAGCAGACGTGGAGCGTACAGTGTATTGGGCAATGAATGCGCTCTAGGAGGCCTAACAAAACTGGCAGTCTTCTTTCCCACTCGCGGTCGGTAGGCCGCTGGCATTCCCAGGTGCTCCTGTCAGTTTCTCAGCTATCGGGGTCCCATAGTTTCTCGCCGCCCTGGTGGGGCGCTCTGGAACAGGTCCGGTGCTTCATCTCCACTGTGACCCTTTCTTCTGCAGGGTCATCCCGTGTTCCCAAGAGTCGCGGATTTCTCCTGGCTCCTGTGGAAGGCGCTCAGGGAGTTGGGCTTGCTGGCTCACCTCTGTCAGAGAGGATCACTCCTAGGATTGGATAGAAAGGAAGAGGCCGTGGACCAAGGTCTTCTGAGAAGACGGGGAGCAGAGGAGTTAGGCATCTGGCACCACAAGGGGGAAATCCCAGGCCTGCTTCACCTGCAGGGACCAGAAATTCGGCTCTGTCGCTCGAGCAGCACTTGCACCGGGAAGACAGCAGGGCCTTCTGCAGGCTCCTCTGGCCCTAGGTATTTGTAGTCTTTCAGGAGGGGCCGAGGTTGGATGAATTGGTAAACTTGTCCGTTTCAAAACATTCTTTTGCCAGACAGAACTTCGGATAAAATCCGTAAATGAAAGAAATCAGATGAATTTGCGAAGCCTGCGTGTCAGAGCCTGATTCCGGCGATAAAATGAAACCACCGTGGAACAAAATCACGTATGCGGTTTGAAATCACCGTCGAATTCCAGCCCAGGGCTGCTGACAGCTGATCATAACTTGGCTCGGAGGAATGAACTGCGGACAGGTGGGTTGGGTAAACCAAAAGCGCGGGCTTTGTCGGAAATCGCTTGGAGGCTAAGTCATGGAAGCAGCAGCGACCCCTCCAGTAAAGACCGGAGGCAGCTCCATAGCTGATCTGCTTCTGGAAGCTTTTATGCTTCTGCCTGGGACTTCATCGACCTGGCTCCCTCTGTGCCCACAAGCAGGAGGGCGGACTAACCAGGAACTTTCCCAAGAATGCAAGGTTGGGCTAACACCGGGAGGGTGCGAGTGCGCTGCTATCAGGCAGGCATAAGCCTCCTTCTTGACAGCCAGACCAGTGCACATGAAGCCATAAGAGGGACGATGACCGGAGAAATGGGCGGCCAGCGAGACCAGCCAGGACGACACTGCACTGGCGACATGGAACATCCTGTCCACAAAATGTCTTCTCAACAAAAGAAACGCAGTCACGACGGATAATCCGTGTAAACACGGAATTTGACGTCTTCCAGACGGTCCAGGTCAGAGATCTTGGGACACTAGTCCGGCTGAAAACGCGCATTGGCCAACTGCAGTTGGCGCGGAATCTGCTAACGAAAGAAATCAGACTCATTTTCAGCATTTAGGGGCGACGATGACCTGATCATAGAAGACGCAAAAAACGACACTACACTGGGGCGTCCTTACTTTGCACACTCGCACAGATACGCCAAAGGCTTTTTAAAGCGTTTTACTCCGGTTCGTGTCTAATTCTGCCTCAGCCTCCCTGGCCGACCCGGATTCCTCCCACAAAAGGAAAGGACCAAGGAAGAAAATGGTGTACGTGATTTGAACTCGCTATCTGATTGCAGCCTGAGACTCCTGACAGCCTACCAGAAGGCGGCTGGGCAGGCAAATCGCTGACACTGGCAGACCACTGAAGGTGGGCTGGAAAAACCGTTAGTGCTGGCGCGGGCACCTTAAATAATGGAAAGGCTGCTTGCAGGCGCCACAGAGACCCCAGAAATTAAGAAGTGTCCCAACTGCAGCTCTGAAGTAGAGCTGCCCAATGGGGTCAGAAGCTTTTGACTGGGACTTCTTCATTGGCGCCGACTCCCGCTGTGACCTGAGACCAGAGGACCAGAGGACTAACTACGGTCTGGGGCAAGTTCTCAAGGCCCAACAAAATACCAAGGGGGTGAGGATGAGACGCGGTTACGCCAGCGTGGTCTTGCCCGCGGTACGAAACCGCGCTGAGAACCCGAGAAAGGAAGACAAGAGAGCAAAGGCCATCCGAGAAGGCACCACACTCTAATCCCGGAAGGTGCTTTGCCCGAAATGCAACGAAAAGAAGGCAGCCTCGATGGAGATTCCGTGGTGCAAACACCAAATTAATCGTCTTCCATGCGGCCGCGGTCGGATGTCTTGGGACACTTGCTCAGCTGAAAATGAGCGTTTGTTGATGGCATCCACACAGAATGGGCTAACGGGAAAAAATCGGAAGAATTTTCATTGTTTAGAAACGACGACGAGCCGAACGTAGGGAACATGAAAATGAACCGAAACCGAGGAGTCCTGACTGTACCAAGTATACACTTGCTCCAGGGCGCCACTCGTTTCTTCCAGCGTCGGAATCGTGATTCGTGTTCCCTCGGAAGCCTACCAAGCAGCGCCAGATTCCAACGCAAAACGAAAGGAATGAGACAGAAAATAAAGGACGCGGTTTGAAACCGTGGTCGGATTGCAGCCCTGGCCTGCTTGCAGCCCATTGAAAGATGGCTCGGCAGACGGATCACGGACACTCGTGGGTCACTGAATACAGTACTGGGAAAACTCAAGGAGCTGAAGCCGGGTGGTGGTGGCGCACGCCTTTAATCCCAGCACTCGCGAGGCAGTGGCAGGAGCTCTGTGAGTTCAAGGCCAACCTGGTCTAGAAGAGCTAGTACTTCGGTCAGATTTCAAAGCTACAGAGAAGCCCTGTCTCTAAAAAACAAAGGAACAAACAAACAAACAAAAAGATAAGGAGCTGAGCGTCAGCAATCGCTACTGAATACTGACTCCTCAGCGCCCCCTGCGGTAAATAAGCATCCCTCCTGCAGCTGGCCTGCAGCTGGGAGGCCAACTGAGTACTTGTTTTTTGTTTTTTTGTTTTTTGTTTTTTTGGTTTTTCGAGACAGGGTTTCTCTGTGGTTTTGGAGCCTGTCCTGGAACTAGCTCTTGTAGACCAGGCTGGTCTCGAACTCACAGAGATCCGCCTGCCTCTGCCTCCCAAGTGCTGGGATTAAAGGCGTGCGCCACCACCGCCCGGCCCAACTGGGTACTTGTGACCAAAGCATTTTGGCTTAGCCCTTGGACTCCCTCCCCATTTGACCTCAACTCCAGCTCCGCCCCTCTATCAGCAGGGATAGGTGCGCGAGTTTAGTAATTGCACAACTGCAGAATATTTCAAGGCGCCGGCAGTGGTGGCGCACACCTTTAATCCCAGCACTCCGGAGGCAGAGGCAGGGGGATCTCTGAGTTCGAGACCAGCCTGGTCTACAAGAGCTAGTTCCAGGACAGGCTCCAAAGCTACAGAGAAACCCCGTCTCGAAAAACCAACCAACCAACCAAACAACAACAACAAAAAAAGAATATTTCAAGACGGGATCAAACCTTGAGTTTGGGTCTAAGAAATCGTCAGGTTACTTTGTCGTGGGTGTTTCCTGGTGTTGTATTTTACACCGAAGAGGTCGTTGTGTGTTGTTCATTAAAAGGACCAGTAGTCAGGTTCTACACCTTCAGACTTAAGGAAAAGTCCTACAACAGGCAGCCAGGGGAAGCATTTAGGAGAGAAACCAGGCACAGACCTGGCAAACAGGTCCCTGGCCAGTGCACTGCAAGCCAGAGACCCAGTCTGTCCTCACTCTCTGCCTGACCTCCTGACCCTGGCCTAAGTCAAGCACAGCAGTTGTGTTGGTGGCTCAGTGACCAAAAGCACTTGTTCTTGCAGAGGACCATAATCTATTCCTAGAACCCACATATCACACAAGGCCCATAACTCCAGTACCAGGAATTCCAACACGCTTTATGACCTCCTCCTGCACCAGGCACACATGAGATGCACAGACAGGCACTCAAGCAAAATACGTAAATAAGAGAAACCTATCGTGGGGGCTGGAGCGATGATGCAGATGGTTAAGAGTTACTGCTCTTGTAGAAGACCCAGGTTAGGTTCCCAGCACCCACAGCATATATGCAGGCACATTAATACTCATACATGTAAAATACAATTTAAAATAATGTTTTAAAGGAATAAAGCTAGCTGAGTGGTGGTGGCGCATGCCTTTAATCCCAGCACTCAGGAGGCAGAGGCAGGGGGATCTCTGGGTTCAAGGCCAGCCTGGTCACAGAGTCAGTTCCAGGACAGCCAGAGCTACACAGAGAAACCCTGTTCCCCAACCCCCAGACTTCATCTTTAGATGAGAACTACAGACTGCTGCTAGGGGGAGAATCTGACTTCTTCAAGGAAAACCTCCAGGATATCCAATTCCAAGTGGCTACAAGTTTTGTTACTTTAATTCCTTTCTTTTTATGGCTGCAAACAACACGTGGAAATAATTATCCTAAACACAGGACAGCATGAATTGGGTGCACTTAGTAAGAGCCAGCTGAGAACTTTTTTATCGCTACCTCTTTGAGATGTCAGAGAGGCTGGGGACCCAAAAGACCAAAAGGTAAAATTTGTCAAGAGGACTTAAGGTATCCCATTTTCTCTCTCTATAACGATTTCTTTTATTTTAGAGATCATAGTATTAGTATATCATCTTCCCATCCCCTTGCCTTCCTCTAAAACTTCCCTCTTTGCCTTGTACTAAAATTTAATCTCTTCACTTGGTCCTTAGCCTGAAAATCTTTTCTCTGCTCAGAGAACAGAATTCGGATTGCTTAAGACTCAAGCAGATGAAAAGACTATTAACATGATTTCCAAGAGGGGCCTGGAGACAGGCACTTTTAATCCCAGTAATGAGGAGGCAGAGGCAAACCGATCTTTGATTACCAGCCTGGTCTACAAAGTGAGGTCTGGGACAGCCAGGGCTACACAGAGAAAGCCTGTCTCTGTGATGGCTAGTCTTTGTTGTCAACTTGATGCACATACCTGGAATTAACTAAAATCCAGAACTGGAGAGCAAGCCTATGCGGTCGTTTTGCTTCAAGTAGGAAGATGCATTTCATTTCTAATTCAGATCGTTGAGCTATAAAGATGCATCTTTAATGCAGCAACTTTTTTTTTAAAGATTTATTTATTTATTATGTATACAGTATTCTGAGTACTCTGCCTGCATGTATGCCTGAAGGCCAGAAGAGGGCACCAGATCTCATTACAGATGGTTGTGAGCCACCATGTGGTTGCTGGGAATTGAACTCAGGACCTTTGAAAGAGCAGGCAGTGCTCTTAACCTCTGAGCCATCTCTCCAGCACCTGCAGCAACTTTTTTGAGCTGGGGTAACACACACATTTTTAACACACAATCCAGATCTGAAGTCTAAAAGGACAATATGGATGTCCAGGCAGGAAGACACACCTTTAGTCTGGGCCACACCTTTGCTGGAAGCCTATAAAAAACCTTGGAAAAAGGAAGCCTTTTTGCTTTGTATACTTCCTCTCACCTTGCTAGCAAGTCTATTGCGTTACCTCACTGACCTCAGAGCCTACTTCTTCAGGAGTCCAGGGATTACTGAAGACCTGCTGAGACAGCCAGCCTAGTGGACTGAGAAACTTCTGGATTCTTGGATTTACAGCTAATAGCCAGCCATTGCTGGATTACCTGGACCACAAACCTGTAAGTCACTCTAATAAATTCCATATATATTTACATATAGCTAATCATATCGGGGATGATAGGAGTTTACTTTGAGAATCTTCACTTTTTTGTTTAGTTTTTATTTTGTGTTTGTTTGTTGTTTTCTTTTTTCCTTCTTTTTGTGCGCTCTTTCTTTTTTTGGGGGGGTGTACAGTTTTCTTGGTGATTTTAGAGCCTTTCTTGGAACTCATTCTATAGAATAGGTTGGCCTGGAACTCACAGAGATCCACATGTCTCTGCCTCCTGAGTGCTGGGATTAAAGGTGTGTACCACCACTGCCCAACTTTTCAAAACAAGGTTTCACTGTGTAGCCCTGGCTGTCCTAAAACTAGCTCTGTAGACCAGGCTGGTCTTGAACTGGGAGAACCAGCTGCCCCTGGCTCTGCTTCTCCAGAGCTGGGATTAAAGGCATGCAACACCAGGATCTTCAGATCTGGACTTCACAGCTTGTTGAATGCGAATAACTGTGGGATTCTAAATTTAGACCCCAGTACCCTGCAGTGTTATGGTTGGGAGGGGCCTAGAAGTTAAACTATAAAAAACGTAACTAATTGATTTCTGAATCAGATGCTCAAGGAGCGCCTGTGCTGTTACATGTTACCTGCAGGTGAAGCAGGTCTGCCCCGATTTCGTGGAAGCTATGTCAGATTCTTCACAGCACAGACGGCAAAGTCCACACGCATTGCCAGACCCGAGTTCACAGTATTCCAAGTCCTGGCCACTGTGTTTCTGTCCAGAGCCAAGCCACTGCTTTGAAGAGGGCTGCTCTGTTGGGGGGGAACTGCTTTCCCTTCCCTCTAGGCTTGACAGCTGGGACTGCCTGAGATACCACCCCAGACTGCACTGTGCCAGGAAGTGGAGTGCAGAGATCCTTCAGAGTGAGAGTCAGAAGGAACCCCAGATGCCCCCAGAAGAGGTGGACGACAAAGACAGCCACGCGGAGGAGCCAGACCAAGCCTCCCCAGGCTTGCACAGCGTCTCAGAGCAAGGACTGGAACTTGTGACCTGTGATGGTGGAGACTACCCTGAGGGTGATCCTGCTTACCCTGAGGGTGATCCTGCTTCTGACAGCCCCAGGTGCCTAAGCTGCTGGCTATGGCTTCAAAGGGCTTTTGGCAGAAAGCACAAAAACTGTCGCAATCTCAGGAGACCTGATGCCTGCTAAGACTTGCAATTAGCTGATCCTCTCTGAACTCCAGCTATTAAAGCAACACCCCTGAAGCTACTCACAGGCGAAGGCAAAGTTGTCTTTGCACACGTCTATATTTTTTTTTTTCAGTTTTCTTTTTTCTTTTTGGTTTGGTTTTTTAAGACCGGGTTTCTCTGTAGCTTTAGAGCCTGTCCTGGAACTAGCTCTTGTACACCAGGCTGGCTGGCCTTGATCCACCTGTCTCTGCCTCCTGGGTGCTGGAATTAAAGCGTGCAACACCACCGCCCGGTGCATGCGTTTTCTTAATAAACGTATTAAACTCCTGGAAATTTGTGTTGTTTTAGGGATGGCCCTAGGGAAAAGATGAAGGGTGGAGTGGACACAGATGAGAACACACTACTGTTTTCCCATGATGGGCACAGGGCACACTTCAGTTGTTTATAAGGGATTTCCTCCAGGGTCTTCAATAGGCATCTTCATGTTCACATGTGCTGGGACACAAGACAACAGCACACAGAGTATCCTTGAGAACACTGGGAATCTTTTCTGCTGAAACAGCAAGGACAACTACTGAGCTACCCCAAACCCCTCTTCCCTTCAAACTAATCTAGGAGCCGCCTGCAACTTCCACATTGCCCTTCTTGCTCCAGCCCGGATTCCCTATCTAAATACATGTTATGATTATTGTCCTTGTAGAATTATGTGCATGCCAGGCAAGATCACTAACGCCACTCTAAGTGCCCAGCCCTCCAAACACAACCACAGCCTTTGTCCCAGGAGAAGCCAGATCTTCTGCCTCCTTCATGTGCATGTACTATCCCAAGGATGCTTTTTTGGTTCTGTTTTGCTTTGAGACGGGGGTTCTGTGTTGCTTGATGCTCTAGAATCCTCTACACAGAGGCTAGGCTGGCCCTGGACTCAGGTTTACTTGGCCTTGTCTCCCTAGTGTGGGGATCAGAGGCATGTAGCACCACTTCTGACCAGGAGAGACTTTCTATTTTAGCAATTTTCAGACCCCAAATTTCTGCTGCAGGACTGAACTCATTTACAGAAGCAGGGCGGACTGGAGAGGAAGGTCATGGCGGTTCTGGCCCAGACACAGAAAACCCTGCTACCTGGCCTTGAGCGGGTGGTCTTTATGCACTTTCCGTGTTGGAAAAGGTTGATATTTTATAATCCTTACATCAGCTGTTGGTCTTCCAGGAAGTCTAGCCTCTCAGTAGTCAATGAATCTAAGCTAGGCATGGTCATACAGGGCCTTACATCTAACAGGTGCATCCCTGGGAGGTCCAGGCCACCCTGATTTACACAGTGAGTTCTAGGACAGATGGATCTATTTAATGAGATGAAGGGAGGGAAGGAAAAAAGGAAGGAAGGAAAGACCACCCTGCAGTTGCGGATATAAAGGAAACAGTTATGTAAAACAGTGCTCATAAATTGGGATGGTCAGTTAGGATATTTCTCCTGGATTTCACCTGTGCAAGAAAATGCCTGTGAGGTTAGTAGCTCTTCCTCTGCAGGGCACCATGGTCATCCAGGATCAGCTTGAATTCTCTACCCCGTGCTTCGGAGTGGACACTCGTGCTCAAGCGTGATCAGCATCTGCTGTGACTCTAAGATATTTTAGACTGTATTGGACTATGGATGGCAATTATGCTCTTTCAGTATTCTCAGGATCTTTTCGTTTTTGTTGTTACTGTTTTGGTTTGGTTTTGGTATCTCTGTGTAGCCCTACCTCTCCTGGAACTGGTTCTGTAAATCAGGCTGTCCTTGAACTCACAGAGATCCACCTACCTCTGCCTCGCCAGTGCTGGGATTAAAGGCGTGCGCCACCACCGACTGGCTACCAGAACTTTTAAGTGATTTTTCCAGCAGCACCTAACCTGTGAATTACGCCATGTGCCAGGCTGCCAGGCTACTGAGAGTGACCACATAGATGTGGAGAGGATATTGACATAGCATTGCTGAGATCTTCAAGTGTGCTCTTTGAGTTTCATTTTTGAGGAAGATTTTTAAATTTGAATTTTCAACACATTCTTTAATTCACATCACCTGGGCCTTTCAACAGAGGTGTGAAGACTCATCTATCTTGAATTCACTGAGAAATGACAGCCTTCCATAATATTTTTTTTTGTATAGAACTCACCCAGGAGTAGAGTTCTCCAACTCTTCAACAATTAAAAATACAGGACATCCTTGCAGAACTTCTGTTTCTAGGAGAAAGATGACAAAAATAATAATCTGATAGCAAAGTCTAATGGGGATTGGTTTGAAAATCACAGTTCAGTGCTCTCTATAACAGCCTTGGCTGGTTTCTAAATGTTGCAATATTAATTCAGTAGAAATTTAAGATGTTCACTAGTGGTCTAGTGGCTTGGATTCTGCACTCTCACCACCAAGGCCTGGGTATGATTCCTGGTCAGGGAAGTCTCTCTTCTTGTTGGGTGCAAGCAAAGACAGCTGAATCTCTGTGAGTTCGAGGCCAGCCTGTTCTACAAAGTGAGTTGTTTTTCTTTGTGTTGTCACCGTGAATGTCTGACCTGTGTGAATTTTGTGTTAGCGTTGGAGTTGAAGAAGGTGTTTGGCTTAGATATTGCTTGAGTTTTTGCAGGTCAGAAGGACAGCCACCCTCATGACCAGGACAGATTGGATGGATCCAGGGCAGTTATGATCTGTACTCTTCCAGCCTGGTCACTGAGCCATGGTCATGCTAAGACTGGACCTGCTGCACTGTCCTTGTGAGATCCCAGCAGGGTTGTGAGGACAAAGAGGTCCCAAGAGGAATAGAACTGGAATCCCTGTCTTCACCGCATTGACCCATAAGTGAACATCAAACGTATCTTGAGAGGAACTGCACACAGGTGTCCCAGCTTAAATAGGTATCTGTGGAACACACAGGAACAAATGTCTAGTTCACAGGAGTGATTTCCTAGATCTCCCACGGCATGGAGTCTGGATTTGGGGAGTGATATTTAACTGGGGATATCCATTCTACATACTTTGTTTGCAATTAAAGTCAAGATTATGTGTTCTTCAAGATATTGAAGTACATTATACCCTTGCATGAAAGTAGCCTGATGATATCTTATTTAATAAAGACTTTTTTAACTGTTTTTTAAACAAACCTAAGGTAGAGATCAGGAGACCCTGATGATCATAGACTGCTCCCACATCCCCCAAGCACAGCTTCACTTCCCTCTCCTAGCTCGAGAGCAGACAAAGGGCTTCCCACTCAGCACCAGGTTTTCCAAATTAAAACTTCTGTTAGGAAAGTCTTAAGAACACAGAGTC
The DNA here is from genome assembly GCF_037038515.1 of Microtus pennsylvanicus. Classification (NCBI taxonomy): domain Eukaryota; kingdom Metazoa; phylum Chordata; class Mammalia; order Rodentia; family Cricetidae; genus Microtus; species Microtus pennsylvanicus. The sequence goes on from NC_134584.1 coordinate 32,776,170, forward strand.
AAATGGGAGGGGCCTATTACCTACTAGGCAGAAACTTTCACTGTCAAGTGGCTGTACTTGCAGGGAAGTAAGCTGAAGTCCCTTCAAACCGCGGTTATGGTCCCTGCTGGTTGATTTCGTTTCTGGCAAAGTGTTGTAGAGGAAACAGCCAGGAACAGGTTTGAACCAGCTCCAAAACCTCCCTCTTGTTTTTGAGGACTTTGTTTAATCGTTATCATCTCACCGTGAAGACAAATTCTCGACCAGGCGGTAGTAGCACACGCCTTTAATCCCAGCAGGAGCCAAAGGCTGGCAGATTTTGTGACCTTGAGGCAGCCTCATCTACAAAGGAAATTCCAGGACAGCAAGGTCTGTTGCAGGGAGAAGCCCTTTCTCGAAAAACCACAAACACAAAACAAACAAACAAACAAAAAAGAATAAAGTATTTCTCTGAGTAGTATTTGTGTCTCTACTTCAATTCCTCATACCCAGAAACTTCTGTTTCTGGTAAGTCTTCCGATAAGATTGTGCCAAAGTTTCAAGAATAAAACCTCCATTTCATTTTCCAGTCAAAAAAGAACCTGTTTGCGATTCTCGCCTTTCTTATTGCAAATACGAAAAAGTTCTGTGCGTTTGGGGTTTGTACTCAGAGGGACAAACCCAAGTCTAAATGCCTTAGATTTCCCAGGAGAAAGTCCCAAAGGTTGCTAGGGAAACCTGCTTTGAGAAGCTTTTTGGTACCTGGGCCCTCCAGCTTGAGCCTTGACTGCCACCTAGTGGAAACAGCACGCAACCTCTGCTGGATCGGTCGCCCTGGGAGACGACACTAGCTTTGCATCTTGGCATCTGCCCTAGTAAGAACAGTTAGTAAAGAGCTACAATGCAGATTCTCAAGAAAACCCACAGAGATCGAGACCAGCCTGGTCTACAGAGCTAGTTCCAGGACAGGCTCCAAAGCCACAGAGAAACCCTGTCTCGAAAAACAAAAAAAAAAAAAAAAAAGAAAAAAGAAAAAAAAAGAAAAGAAAAAAGAAAATTCACAGAGAGCAATAAACGGATGGATGGATGGGATGGATGGATAAATAAATAAATATGACCTGACCTTTACCCTATGACCCCCATGGTGGAGTGAGTACTGACTTGGTGCTGTCCCCGGACCTCCACAGCGAGCTGCGGGTCTAGCATGCCTGCACGCACTCACATATCATGAGTGACACACACACATAAGAAATAAAAAGTTACTCCGGGCAGCAGCGGCGCACGCCTTTAATCCCAGCACTCAGGAGGCAGAGGCAGGCGGATCTCTGTGAGTTCGAGAACAGCCTGGTCTACAAGAGCTAGTTCCAGGACAGGCTCCAAAGCTGCAGAGAAACCCTGCCTCGAAAAACCAAAAATAAAATAAAATAAATAAAAAGTTGCCCGGCAGTGGTGGCACACACCTTTAATTCTAGCGATGCAGATGGATATCTGCACAGATTGCCTTCCAGGAGAGACAAGACGAAACAGAGAAACCCTGTCTTGGGAAAACAAACAAACAAACAAAAACCAAAAAATATCCCAAAAACCTAAATAAATAAAACACTTAAATATAAGTGAATAATAAAAATTTCAAGCCGGGCAGTGGTGGCGCACTCCTTTAATCCCAGCACTTGGGAGGCAGAGGCAGGTGGATCTCTGTGAGTTCTAGGCCAGCCTGGTCTACAAGAGCTAGTGCCAGGACAGGCTCCAAAGCTACAGAGAAACCCTGTCTCAAAAAACTAAAAAAAAAAAATCAAAATCCAATAGAATTTTTAAAAATTACAACATCACATCTGAGCATATATATCCAAATATTTTTAAAATGCAGCCAGCGAGCCGGGCGGTGGTGGCGCACGCCTTTAATCCCAGCACTTGGGAGGCAGAGGCAGGCGGATCTCTGTGAGTTCGAGACCAGCCTGGTCTACAGAGCTAGTTCCAGGACAGTCTCCAAAGCCACAGAGAAACCCTGTCTCGAAAAACCAAAAAAAAAAAAAATGCAGCCAGCGTGGCATCCTGTGCTTTTCCTCCCAGTGCTCAGGACACAAACACTGTGGGATCTCTGAGTTAGAGGCCAGCCTGTTCTACTTAGCAGTTCCAGGACAGCCAGGGTTTCATAGAGATCATTTCAAAACAAACAGACAAATAAACAAATAACCCAGGAAGAGGAGAAACTATTGGCAACAATGAAACACTTCAGGACTTCAGATAAGATTACTCCTTCCTATCTAAAGCATGTTTCCCTCTAAGCCAGAATTTGCTTAAAAGGCAATGTTCTAGGGTAAACCATTATCTGTTTTGCCTACATTTCCCAGGAACCAACAATCTTTGTGAGTGAGAGATCAAAGACTAGAGTAGGGGAACCCACAATGGGCCATCCAGGCCTGCCTGGGGAGTATGCCTTTTTTAAAAATTGAAAATCATAGGGGCAGGCGGATCTCTGTGAGTTCAAGACCAGCCTGGTCTACATAACTAGTTCCAGGACAGGCTCCAAAGCCACAGAGAAACCCTGTCTCAAAAAACAAAAATAAATAAATAAATAAATAAAATTAAAAAAATTTAAAATCATGCTTTTTAAAATAAATTTATTTAAGTTTATTTTATGTGCATTGGTGTGAAAGTGTCAGATCTCCTGGAATAAGAGTTGCACACAGTTGTGAGCTGCCATTTGGGTGCTGGGAATTGAACCCGGATCTGCTGGAAGAGCAGCCAGTGCTCTCAACCGCTGAACCTTCTTTCCAGCCTGAAAATGTTTTTTTTTTTTCTATTGCAAATGTAATTTAATGTTAAGAAATCTACTAACAGAAAATATTCACATTGAAAGGTTAAAGAATGGTAATAATCTTCACAAATGCTAAAAAGCATTTTGATCTGATTTAAGATAAAAATGTGACCAGGGAGACACTTGCTCAAAGTTGCAACGTGAACCAAGTACCAATCTCAGTAAGGGCTGAAGGCAGCCTTCTCCTTTCAAGTAGTGAAAAGACAAAGGCATTTGTGCTGGCTCCTTGGGATGCCAGCCCGACATCAGCTGCAGTCATCTGGGAAGCTCATTTTGTGAGACAAAAAGTCTTCGAAAATACTATTGAGTTCATTTTTGTTGGACGTGGAGTCTGCCCTAAGGTCTGCCTTTTTGGGTAGGTGAACTAAGAAGTGCAATGCAAATCTGACCGTTTGAAAGACTCTAAATGCATTTGTAAGCCCCCTCAACCCGAAGATATTTTTCTAAAACCTTTCACTCTTTCTTGGAAATGGGACAGTCGCTCCCCCCACACACACACATGCTGGACTGCTCATCCTCCTGTGACCTCGTGAATAATCTTCAAATTGATTTAGTCACTAGAACAAGGTCAGGATGGCCCACAGATGCTCTCCCTTATCTACCCGATCACGTAACTATTCTCCTGCCCTGGAATGGACCAATCACTGCTAGTAACCCTTTGAATAAGCCAATCCAATCAGTTGGAAAACAACCTACAGGTTCCCCCCTTGTGCCTATGGCTGTTTGCTTTAAAAGATGGACTACAACAGCTCTCGGATGTCCTTCATATCCAACCAATCTTATGTGATTCATTTTTGCATGTTGTTCTTATTATTTTATATTTTTATACGTGTCTACGCATTTGTACCCATCATAAGTCTGTATCACCTGCGCGTCTGGTGCCTGAGGCAGTCAGAAGTGGACTTTAGATGCCTGGAACAGGAATTATAGAGGATTGTGAGGACTTATAGATGATGTGATATGGGTGCTGGATGTTGACACCACGACAGTCAGTGCTCCTAACTGCTGAGCAATCTCCCTAGTACGTGTATGTATGTATGTATGCGTGTATATATGTATGTATGCACATATGTATACATGTATGTGTATATGTGTTCAAGAAACAGGATTTTATTATGTAGCTCTACTCACTACTCACACTGAGCTGGCCTTGAACTCACAGACATCCTCCTGCCTCTGCCGCCTAAATGCTGGGATTAAAGACACGCGCCACCACTCCTGCCAATATTCCTGGTTCACAGAAAAGGTGTCACAAAGGATCAGGGCATACAGCTGGTTCAATTCAGACTTTTCTTCCACTTGCCACGTTTCTAAGTCTTCACATGTGAATTTCGTCTGCTGCCTTCATCTGTGTACAATGGCCTTAGGGGGCCTCCCGGACACCCCCTTTCTCCCCTGATCACCCACAGCTGTCCACACATCATAGTCCCTTAGGACTTTGTGAGAGAAGTTCTCTAGGACTGTCCCTTGAGCAGAATTGCCGTCGTAAAAGTTAATTTAAGACCTCAGCGTGGCTCAATTAAGAAACAATTAGATGATTAGTGAAGCCAAAACACTGAGCAGCCGATGGTGGCATTCCCTTAGATAATTAGATTTCAGATGTAATGAATTAGTTAATCCCTGGATAGATTCATAATGCGATGATATTATCCGCAGGGACCGAGCCAGAGGAAGTAGGTCATTGTGAATGTGTGTATTCTCATGCCCTGTCCTTCCCTGGCTTTCCTGTAGCCTCTTCCTCTTCTTCTTCCTCTCCCCTGTCCTGTGGTATTTTGAGATGGGGTCTGCATGTGTGTAGCCTTGGCTGGAACTCATTCTGTAGAACAGTCTGACCTCAACCTCACAGAGATCCGCCTGCCTCTGCCCGAGTGAGACCACAGAGCAGACGACATCTTTGCCCTTGTTTCTGTCAGGTGCTTACTCCTAGGAACACAGGAGTAAGGGATGAAGTCGCCGACAAAGTCCTGTCCTCCTGGGCTCTGCAGCTTCACAGGGATCTCACGCTCACACCGAAGGCTGCAGGAGCCGAACTCTGCCGGGCCTCTGTGAGCAGAGCAGTCCTGGTGGAAGCGGCCTCGGCACACTTTCTTATTTTCCCTTCTCCTTCCCTTCTTTTTGGAAACAGCATTTCAGTATGTTGCTCCGGCAGGACTGGAATTCACTCTTAGAACAGGCTGGACTCAAACTCACAGATCAGCCTACATCCTGGGTACAGGGATTAAAGGCCTGCAACACCACACCTGCCTCTCATAGAGGCTATGTGATTTCTGTCTCTCCTCAAGAGCCACGTTGGAGGGTAGAGATTTTCTGCTGTTTATTTGTTTTATTTGTTTTGTTTTTGTTTAAACAAAACCTCACTTAGCTCAGGCTAGTCTTGATATGGCTGAGGATCACCTGAAGCTCCTGATTCTCCTGCCTCCACTTCCTAAAAGCTGGAATTAGAGGCCCAGCACATACTGGCTGCAGTGTGGCTTTGTTTTCAGTGGTTGGAATCTAGGTTTGGTATTTTGGGGTCCTGGCCCCCAAATTTAAGAGTAAATTTAATAGCCTGAACAGGTTGCAGAGTGACCAGGAAACTTTATTCAAAGCAAAAACTTGCAGATCAGAGATAAGTTGATAAAACAGACAGGAACACATGAGGCCAGGTGCTCACAGGCTCCAGTGTGTGTCTGCAGCTTCCTTCTGTGTGGTTCAAGAGAAGGAGTCAGCCAGGGGAGGTGGTGGTACACACCCGTAATCCCAGCACTCAGAAGACAGAGTCAGGCAGATCTCTGTGTGTTTGAAGCCACCCTGGGCTACAGAGGGAGTTCCAGGACAGCCAGGGCTACACAGAGAAACCCTGACTTGAAAAAACCAAGAGAGGAAGAGAAAGAGGCTGGGGGCTTAGTGTGTATATGTAAGTGTCCAAGATGGAAGACCCCAGACTCAAATAGTTTGCAAAAAAAAGAGTGTTTATTTACCATCATATGCAGGGCCTTCTCAGGGTGACGACCCCGAGAGGAGCCTGTAGGCCTCTTTTAAGCACAACTAGAGGAATTTCAGGAGTGGTTAGGTCATCTCAAGCAAAATTGGTTAAGCAAGCAGCAGTTACATTAGTAGACTTTTAATTGGCTGAGGTTTTATCTTTGGACGTTCTTGGGTAAGTTGCAAGGGGGATGCAGGAACTGTTCTTGAGACATTGTGGGACTGACTCAGGCCTTGTTTGTGCCCTCTTCTTTGTCCCTGAATGCAAGGGTGTTGTTGATAAAGGGAGCTTTGTTGGGAGAGACATCTGTCTGCCCCTGTCAGAGCACTGAAACCTAAGTTCAGTTGTAAAAGTGGGAAGTTTTTACCCTTCAGTTTGACAGGCTCGGATTGCGTAAGCCCTTGCTCATTGCACAGGACCCTTTCCATGCTCCTCTGACTTTTGATCACAGACGTGTCTAATACACATAGGCATAATCTGATCCTCACTTTGGGTGCACACTGGGTTTTATTGCTTATGCCCCCAAAACTAGTATAGGTCAGCCAGTTCATGGCTGCCTTCTGGGACAGCAAGTGGAGGCTTCTGCAGATGCAGCGACTATGCTCAGGTTCTGGTGTGATCCTCACTTCAGCTTTCTCACGGATGGCAGTCTTCTGCAGACCCCGTGAGTAGTCAGTAAGAATGGCAGGGACTGGGATTGGCATGAGGGAGCCCAGTGGGGGCATTCAACTGTCTGTCTTAGGGTGTCTATTGCTGTGAAGAGACACCACAACCAACTCTCATTAATGAAAACATTTCATGGGTGTGGCTCGCTTACAGGCTTAGTTCATTATCATCATGGTAGGACGTGATGGCCCGCAGGCAGACATGGTGCTGGAGAAGTAGCTGAGAGTCCTACATCTTGGAGGCCACAGGAAGCGGTCTGTGTGACACTGTGTGGTATCCTGAGCATAGGAAACCTCAAAGCCCACCCCTACAGGGACAGGCTTCCTCCAACAAGGCCACACCTACTCCAACAAAGCCACACCTCCTAGTGCCAATTATACCCACACTACCACACTGCTTAAGGAGTGACTTGCAGACCCTCAAAGGGGCTTGTAGTGGGAGTCCTGGATCTCAGAACAGGCGTGGGGTATGCAGGGGAGGCAGTTATGACGTAAGAGGAAGAAGTTTTGACTACAGATTTATAAACTACATTCAGTTTCCTTTTCTGCCCTATATATTTCTCCTTTGCCATATAGATCCATTCTATTTCCTTGAAGAATGATGCCTGGTTTCACTTATTTCCTACCTTGTATCAGCAGGTGCAGTTGATAGATCCACATAGATAAATTTATCAATAATTTAACTGCTAATAATTTTATGATAGCTGCTTCCCATATTCTACCTGAATTCAATGGACATAATGTCATTTTGGCGACTGTGGATGTAGCCCAGTGGCAGAGCCTTTGCCTGCTACAACAGTCCTTAATTCTGCAAGGGAAATCAGAAGAGGCAGCAGTCTCTGTTCTCCAGTAGCTGGAGATTGATTTTCACATGGAGGTCTTTATCTGCGGCGTGTGTTCACGCTGCGCAGGAGGCCGTCCTCCAAAGCTTCATCTGGAAATAAAATCGCCGGAGAGCCATCTTGCATGGTAATATGAAATGCCTTGTCATGTGCAAAGCCACATTTATACCCGTCACTGTTTAACCTGTGTACCCAATTGACCGTCACTCTCAGGAGAAATGGTACGAATAGAGGAGATGGAAATGTGTGTGGGATGACTGTATTTGTTTCTATCCCACTGTGGGGACACCTAAGACTCAGATGCCGTTTGACACAGTTTGCCTACGGATCTCCCTTCCATGAACAGAATGTGGACCGCAGGGTGGTGGTACCATTTGGGAGGCAGAGGCAGGCTGATCTCTGTGAGACTGAGGCCAGACTGGTCTACAGAGAGAGTTCTAGGACAGGCTCCAAAGCTACAGAGACACCCTTCTCGAAAAAAAAAGAAAAAGAAAATACAACCGCTCTCCAGTCCTTCATTTAAAACTTATAATGGAGGCTGGGTGATGGTGGTGCATGCCTTTAACCCCAGCATTCGGGAGGCAGAAGCAGGTGGATCTCTGTGAGTCTGAGGTCAGCCTGGTCTGCAGAGCTAGTGCCAGGACAGGTTCCAAAGCCACAGAGAAACCCTGTCTCGAAAATAAAAAAAAAAAAAGCATTTAAAACTTAGAATGGAAATTTACAAATTGATTTATTCAATAGAGTCAACAAATTCTAACATGTTAATAAAGATTGTATGTGTATGAGTATGGTGTTTTGTGGGTGGGTGTGCACAGGCCCACTGTTCAGATGGGACCCTATGCTTTGTCCACACCAGCCAAGCCCTCTACCATGAAGCCATATTCTAATATTCCTAATAAAATTCCTCAATTAAAAGCTAAACAAATCCTAATCCTTGAGCTGATAGTGGCGGCATATCCCTTTAGTTCCAGCCCTTGGGAGGGAGAGGCGGTTGGATCTCTGAGTTCCAGGCCAGCCTGGTCTACAGAGTTTGTTCCAGGAATGCCAGGCTACAGAGAAATCCTGTCACGAAAGAAACCAAAAATAAAAATATAAGTTGTTCAAGAGTCAACGGTACATAGATGTACTCAGTTCACCTATGGAGTCTCTCTCTCTCTCTTTTTTTTGGGGGGAGGGGGGTTCGATTCAGGGTTTCTCTGTGGTTTTGGAGCCTGTCCTGGAACTAGCTCTTGTAGACCAGGCTGGTCTCGAACTCACAGAAATCCGCCTGCCTCTGCCTCCCAAGTGCTGGGATTAAAGGCGTGAGCCACCACCACCCAGCTACGTATGGAGTCTTTGCTATGAGATGACATCCTACAGGAGCAGGAATAGATTCCATTTCTCCTCACTCAAATTACTCAAGGGAGCAACCCACGTGAGGGTTTGGAGCCCTTCCAAAGAGACTAGAACCCCAGAGTTCTCAGAGCTGCTGAAACCAGCCAACTGCCTCCTCAGCCCCCAAAGCTGTCTTTCTCCAAAAGCAGAGCAGAAGGACACAGGAGAATCTGTTTCTAATGTTTTATTAAGATGGTTAAAAACTGTCCCCACAGGGCCACCCAATGCAGCGCCTAGGTTGAAGAAATCTCCTAGGTTCTGGTCAGCAAAGGAATGTGGACGGGGAAACTGGGAATCACTGCTGCTGGGAGCGGGCCTGACCAGCAGTAAGACTCGCTACACCAGGCAGTGGCTGACCAGGAGCAGGCAAAGGGCATCACTCTCAATCACCAGCATTGGGTTTCTCAGGCTTCAATGAGAGCATGGAGATCTGCGAGAACAAAGTTCCAACCATGGCCTCTGGGCAGCCTTGCTAGACGGGTTCAGCCTTTCTGCAGATTCCTGGGGCTCCTTCCCTGTTGCAGCGTGTTCTCCCTCCCTCTGCTCTCTGGGTTTGTGTCTCGGGCAGGCCCAACTCAGAAGACCACAACAGGGCTCAGCAGGCGGCTTGGCGAAGTTCCAGGGATCGTCATAGGGGTGTCCCAGCTTTGGATAAAAAGGGAGCGGCTCGGGACCAAAATGCCCGGAATTGAGGTGTCTCAGGATTCTGGGCTCTGGTACCTGCTCTCCCGAATCCCAGGCCTCTCTCACACAGAGCTGGCGGTGCTGCTCCTTGATGTCATTCTCACAGCAGCCGACAGGGGGAATGTGAAATTCAAAAGACATTTGAATGCTGACGCTTGTAAACTCTTCCTGAGTAGGCGGTACTGGGTCTATCGGGCTGTGACAGGAAAACTGCGAGGAGACAGTTGCCCCAGAAGATCTCATCTTCCTGCGACTCATTTTAGGATGAAGTGATCCAAAGTCAAAAGGAACCGACGAGAAATTGGATTAGTCGCTGTGTTGGGTTTCCACAGTAGAAGTGACCCTGAAAGAAGAAAGTTTGGGTTTGTGGAGAGCGGGGGCACCGTTCTCCGTTTTTTTCAGAAGCTGACTAGTGACACAGATAGTACCTACTGCTGACACGGAAACCCAGGCTCCAAGCACAGCAGTGCCTGGAGGTGAGGATGAGTACCTGAAAGGAACTGAGCCTGAATGAGGATTTGCAAGTGTTGAAGGTTAGATATTCAAGCTCTCTCTCCTTCCCGAGACTGGGAACCGAATCCAGGACAGTGTGGCTGCTAGGTTAGTCTGAAACACACACACATACACACACCCATTAAGTGGCCTGGGATAGTCTTCAATTCTGTAATTCAGGCAAGCCTTTAACATGTGACCCTCCTGCCACCTCAGTCTTCCAAACAGCTGGGATTTACAGGCTCCTACCAGCCCCCTCGAAATCAGGAACTGACTCTACTTTCACAGAATTTCACTCTCTTTACGTCTTTATTTTCAGCTGCCAAATTTCTCAATTCAAACGTCTCCATTTTATGTGTATCTAGGCCTAAGATCAAGAAGCCAGATCGTGGCTCACGCCTTTAATCCCAGCACTTGGGAGGCAGAGGCAGGTGGAGCTCTATGAGTTCGAGGCCAGCCTGGTACACAGAGTGAATTCCAGGACAGCCAGAGCTATTACACAGAGAAAATGTGTTTCAAAAAACAGATCTTCAGATGAGTATATAAACTGAAGTTGTCTTGGAAATAGGACAAGTGAGATAGTCCCAAGGTGGGTGGGGCGTGCCAGAGGGGAAGTGGGGGGAGGGGTCTTGTTGAGGAGGGAGGTCCTGATAGCAGGAGAGGCGGAGGAGGGGAAAATAACGCTAAACATGTTGGAAAAAGCCACAATCTCATACAATACATGTAAGCGTGTATATATAAAACAATTGTAAGTCACTTGGGCTGACAATGTCCCCTCAAAACTATAGTTTCAAGGTGGCCAGGGTTGTCCAAGGGACTCAGAAACATTATAGGCTATTGTTATTGTCCCTGGTTGTCTCCCAGAGGTTGAAGAAAGCTGGACCTGACTTGAAAGCCCCCTTCCCAAGGGCTCGTGTTCACAGAAGGAAGCAAACAATTTGTTGTTCTGCCTGCATCATAGATGATTGGTTGATAGGAGTTGAACTCAGGACCTCTGGAAGAGCAGCCAGTGCTCTTAACCCCTGAGCCAACTCTCCAGCCCCCAGTAGTTCTACCCAGCTGTGAAACATATGCACAAGCAAGTAGCACAAGGGTTCCCCAAAGGGGAAATAGGACAATCATATCTTGGCAGTAACCAACAGATGCCTGTTTGGATTTAAGGCTTGTTCACCAGGAGTTAAGTCATAGCGGGTACTAAGCCACCCCCACTCAGGACTAGTAAGGCCTGATCTTAGAGGAAACGTACTGCACCTTCACGCTACTAAACCAACATGATTCCTAACTGCATTCCAAATACTTCTCCTTATGCCCATAGGTAAGTATAGCTCCTAACACTCAAAGAGGCTTCTCTTTGCAACACCAGGGACCAGTACAGAAAACCACCACTGGTCAAAACGCAGAGCAACTGATCATTGGGTACCAGCTCCAGCAAGACGTCTACAACAGAACTCCTGTGTCTAGAGCTCAGGCCATTTTGAGGAAGGAAGAGTCTGGAAAGATCGTAAGAGCCAGCGGGTCAAAAGACCTGCTCTGACATCGGTTCTCCTAGAAATTACAGCCAAGCAGCTGGGTGGAGGTGGCGCACGCCTTTAATCCCAGCGCTTGGGAGGCAGCGGCAGGCGGAGCTCTGTGAATTCAAGAACAGCCTGGGCTACCGAGTTCCAGAACTGTTACACAGAGAAAGCCTTTCTTGGCAAAGAAAAAAATTTCCAGGGACGCTTTACCCATCATACCTTAACAAAAGGGCTGCCTAAGGAACATCTAAACGAGGACAGCACAACAGACATGATAACATGGACAGGGAAAACTCAGGGGGCCCAGTCCTGGAAAAAGACTAAGCAACTAAGGGATGCTGAGAGGGAAATGTATTCTTCCTCTCTGGAGGAGCTCCCTAATTGGTGATCCAAAACCAGGTGGTCACCCCTGAAATCACGTATATGCCATACTGAATGGACTATGCCATTGTTTTTATATACTTATAGGTATCTAAATACTTAATGTGTAGGCAAGGCCTTGGGGGCACAGGCCTTTAATCCCAGCACTCCTCAGGGATAGGCAGATTTCTGTGAGTTCAAGGCCAGCCTGGACAGAGCAAGTTCAAGGACAGGCTGCAAAACTGCAAAGAGAAATCATACCTCAAAAACAAAACAAAAAAATACTTATGAACACACACACACACACATATATATATATATATATATACATTCACACATATTTATATATATAAACAATAAAAACAGTAACAAAGAAGAGGAGGCCAGGAGTTAGAGAGGGAACTAGGAGTTGCAGAAAGGACAGGGAGTGGAAGGATGTCGTTTTTTGAGACAGGGTTTCTCTGTATCTTTGGAGCCTGTCCTGGAACTAGCTCTGTAGACCAGGCTGGCCTCGAGCTCAGAGATCCACCTCTGCCTTCCAAGTGCTGGAATTAAAGACATGTGCCACCATGGCCTGGCATGTAATATTTTAACTTAAAAAGTTAAAAAATGAAAACTCCCAAACAAAAAGCAAAGTCACAGGTACCAGACATTAATTGTTGGAGGCAAAGACGGTTTTTATGACTTTCCAGTGGAATGCCCCCCAACACGTTATCTCATTTCTCTAGCTGTTGCTTTTTAAAATTATTTTTGCAAGGGAACCCGGTATCAGATTTAATTTTACAAGACAGCTTTCATGTAAACATTATCTAATAGGTGGTTAATATTTAGGTAGTTCTCATAGAATATTAGTCAGGGTCCCTAAAGGAAAATAACAATAACTTTTAGGTTGGCAATAGAATACATTTTAGGTTGGCTTACCTGCTGTGCTCTGGTAGCTCGGCAATGACGCTCTCACACTGGAAAAGCTGAGAATCTGGTAGTTGTTCAGTCCGGGAGGCTGGATGTCTCTTGGCAGCTCGAATCTGGTGCTGAAAGCCAGGAGGATTCCTGGAGAACTAATGGTCTTCAGCTTATATAGGAATCCTGAAGTAGGTTCTAATGCTGCAGAAATCCCCCCCCCCCCCCGCCTGTGCCTCGGGAGCCCTAGGATTAAAGGTGTGTGTTACCACACCCTGCTCCCACGTCCTTTTATCTCATCAGAAAGTAGAACCCAGACTGTGGGCGGGTCTTCCTGTTTCAAATAATTTGGTTTGAAAAATCTCTCAGGCCGGGCGGTGGTGGCGCACGCCTTTAATCCCAGCACTCGGGAGGCAGAGGCAGGCGGATCTCTGTGAGTTCGAGACCAGCCTGGTCTACAGAGCTAGTTCCAGGTCAGGCTCCAAAGCCACAGAGAAACCCTGTCTCAAAAAAACCAAAAAAAAAAAAATCTCTCAATGAAGCATGAAGCAGCCTGAGTTTTAGGAGATTCCAGATGTTGATTTGATTTCCTTGGTTGCCAAATTAGCCATAATAATTTACTACGGTATTGCTGTTGTCTTGTTATTCTGATTCTATTTGGTTGGTTGGGTTGGGGTTTTTGGTAGCGGAAGTTTGAGATGAGATTTCCCTATGTATCCTTGACTGGCCTGGAATTTGATATGTAGATCAGTCTGTCCTCAAATCCAGAGATATCTATTTGCCTCTTCCCGCTGAGTTCTGTGATTAAGGCGTGAACCACTATGCCCATCTGATTGTGTGTTTTGTTTTTATTGGGGGTTTTGTTTTTTGTTTTTTCAGTCAGGGTCTCCTGCAGCTCAGGCTAACTTCAAATTTTCTATGTAATTTACCATTTACTTGTTATCTTTATTGTTAATCTTACCATAGCAGATACATGACCTAAATGAGAGAAATATAAAACAAGGATTATTTTATGTTTTCTGCAAGTGGGTTGCATTTGTTGTTGTTGTTGTTGTTGTTGTTGTTGTTTTGAGAAAAGGTTTCTCTGTAGCTTTGGTGCCTGTCCTGGAACTAGCTCTTGTAGATCAGGCTGGCCTCGAACTCATAGAGATCTGTCTGCCTCTGCCTCCCAAATGCTGGGATTAAAGGCGTGCGCCACCACCGCCCGGCTTGTATTTTTCTTTTTATTTCATATCTATGTAACACAGTCTCAAGTGTATGAAATAGTCCTTTGATGAAAGCATCAACTGTAAAATTACTGTAAAATGGTACACCATCAGGAGCAGCCTTATTACATAAGCTTTCTTCCTCTCCTGATGGTATCAAGAGGCCTATATCACCTCCATGAGTTTGAGGCCAGCCTGGTCTACAGAGCAAGTTCCAGGACAGGCTCCAAAACTACACAGAGAAACCCTGTCTCGAAAAACAAAGAAACAAAAAAAAAGTAAATGAAGGGCTGGGGAGATGGCTCAGAGGTTAGGAACATTGGCTGCTCCTCCAGAGGTCCTGAGGTCAATTCCCAGCACCCACACATGGCTCACAACCATCTGCAATGAGATCCGGTGCCCTTTTCTGGCTTGTAGGCATACATAGAGGCAGAACACTGTACACATAATAAATCTTTTTAAAAAAGTAGATGAATTTTGTGAAAGTAAAGAGATTTCCTTACATTCTAACTAAAACTTTCTCTCTCTCTCTTTCTGTCTCTCTCTTCTTTTCCCTCAGACATGGCTTCCCTGTGTAGTCCTAGCTGTACTGGAACTAGTTCTGTACAAGAGGGTGGCCTTGAACTCAAAAGATCCACCTGTCTGAGATTAACGGTGTCCACCACCATGCCCTGCTGGCATTTCTTTATATATATATATATTATATATATAATATAATAAATATATATTTATTAAGTATACAATATTCTGTCTGCATATATGCCTGCAGGCCAGAAGAGGGCACCAGATCTCATTACAGATGGTTATGAGCCACCATGTGGTTGCTGGGAATTGAACTCAGGACCTTTGGAAGAACAGGAAATGCTCTTTAACTGCTGAGCCATCTCGCCAGCCCCCAGCTGGCATTTCTTAATCAAGAATTTGACATTAAAATTAGCAATCAAACCCTCAGAAAACAAACACTTCAGGGCATGAAAGTTTCTCCAAAGTCCAAATTAATTTCCTTTTCCAACCTCCACGTGACCACTGCAAACGCCATACACATATAACAAACAGGGCTTCTTCCAGGGGGATTTCAGGCAGCTCATGAAGAGCATTAACCTACCCCAGAGCTGGAGGGCTGAGAGTGAACACATTGTTCTTCTTTTCTGTATTTGGAAGCTAAGGAGGTTATAAGACACAATCAAACCCCAGGAGGTAGGAGTCCTTTGGGACCATCTTCTCCTTTTTTTTTTGTTTTGTTTTGTTTCATTCTTCAAGCCCTGGATGTGTTCTGGAATTCTCTTTGTAGACCAGGCTGACTTTGAACTCACAGGTATCCACCTGCCTCTGTCCCTCGAGTGCTAAAATTAAAGGCGCGTGCCATCACCATCCAGCTCTTAGGGACCATCTTAAAAGCATCTGAAGGTAAGAAAAGTTTTCTTCATTCATTGACAGGTTCGTGGCTGAAACCACTAAACAAGATATTGATGGGGAAAAAAAGCATACTGTAAGTCACGGTGCCCCTGTGCCCACCAAAACCTTGACCCCTCAGGTCAAAATGGCCCGCCAAGCCTTGGCCCCTCCGGAGGAGAAGGGACAAGGCAGCCCACCAAACCTTGACTACTTAAACCCAGTCTATTTAAACTGCTCCACCCGATAGCGCAGGAATCTCATTAAACCTGGATATTCTTCAATTTGGCTTGTTGTGATTTGGTTTGATTGGGATTTTTGCGTCGGCAGAGGGCTCGCGTTAGGAATATTCCTAACACATACAAAAGGACTTACTCTAAGTTGGTGTGGTATAAGGTGTCTTGAGAAGTGCAGACCCATAGGAAAAAGGAAGGCAGGTGATGATATACATGTTGATATACAGAACAAATGGAACAGCGGTCACAAATGGAGCAGCTTGCTCACACGTCGCTTGTTCACTCCTTTCTTCGGGGTATTGTGGGGGCACTTGCTTCAAGAAACAGAATTCTGAGCCAGGCAGTGGTGGCGCACACCTTTAATCCCAGCACTCAGGAGGCAGAGGCAGGCAGATCTCTGTGAGTTCGAGGCCAGCCTGGTCTACAGAGTGAGTTCCAGAGCAGGCTACAAAGCTACAAAGAAACCCTGTCTCAAAAAAAGAAAAAACAAAACAAAAACCCTGCTTGTCATGGACTGGAGAGATGGCTCAGTGGTTTTAAGAGCACTGGCTGCTCTTCCAGAAGTCCTGAGTTCAATTCTCAGCAACCATAATGGTGGCTCACAGCCTTCTGTAGTGAGATCTGGTGCCCTCTTCTGGCCTGCAGGCATACATGCAGACAGAACACTGTATACATAATAAATAAATCTTTTCTTGTACAAATATTTTTTTTAATCTTTTTAAAAAAATGTCTTGCCACACCCCCTGAAGGCTGTATTGAGTAGTAGAGCCGTTAACATGCAAGAGGCCCTGAGGCTGAATCTCGGGCACCAGAAACAAATTATAAAACTGAAGTTTTTAAAAAAATTATTTATCTTTATTCTATATGTATTGGTGTTTGCCTGCATGTATGTCTGTGTGATGGTGGCAGATCTCCTCGAACTGGAGGTACAGACAGTTGTGAGCTGCCTTCTGTGTGCTGGGAATTGAACTCAGATCTTCTGGAAGAACAGCCAGTGTTCTTAACCACTGAGCCATTCCTCCAGTCCCAAAACTGAAGATTTGAAGGGCAAGCTAGGAGTGCTGGCACATTCCCTATAGGGCAGGGTAGGGAGAGGGAGAGTCAGGCAATTTCTGAGTTCGAAGCCAGCCTGGTCTACATATCCACACATCAAACTCCATTAATACCAAGGCTACACAGTGAGACTCTGTCTGAAAATAAAAGAGAGGCAAACTAAACTGAAACTAGCTTATTTTTTTTTTGTTTGTCCGTTTGTTCTGTGTCCACTGAAGGCATTACCACCATCATAGTTACCTTTATTTGTAATAAATAAAGAAATAAGATGACCGAGGCTTTGGGTCCCTGCTGGAAAATCCATTCTGCAAGTTTGTTCACTCTTTTTTTTTGTATATTGACAGAGAGGCAGTACAGAAGTTTAGTGCTCCATTCTTACCCCCTTCTCCTGATGTGATCTCTGAGCACTGAGGGCAGGACAGTGAGCCCGGTCAATTTTAGCTTTTGAGAGCCTCTAGGCTGGAAGGTTTGCTGCCACCCGCTGGTGGGAGAAAAGAGGTGCGCCGCACCAGCCAATAGACCACTAGAGGGCAGCATTGAGCCAGAGCAAATTGTATGGTTGATTGAGCCAGAGCAAATTGTATGGTTCGGAAGGTCTGAAAACTGATCGGTCAGGTTCTCAATCAGTAGTTGAAGCCCACGACCGAAGTTAAGAGGAGAAAATTCCTGTTGTATAGACAGACCCAGTAATGCCTTTTGGGAAAAGCGAAATGAACATCCAGAGCGCAAAACTTTTCAAGATCTGGTAGGAAAACAGCCAACAGTTGGCTAACTTCAATAGGTGTCTGTATCTCACAAGAAGCCCAAAGGAAAGAACAGAGTATGTAAAAGGTTTGAAGAGATGGTTCAGCGGTTAATAGCTCCACCGACTTCTCTTCCAGAGGACCTGGATTCTATTCCCAGCATTCACGATAGGGAACTCACAACTGTCAGTCAGTTCCAGGGTACTTGACACCCTCACACAGAATACAGTGTAGGCAAAATACCAATGCACACAAAATAAAAGCAAATCAATTTTACTTTTATTTTAGTAAAAGTAAATAAAATAATAAATAAAACACTAAAAACTTTTAAATAAAGAGTATGTTCAAGTGAAATATCCAGAAAGAAATGTAACTTTAATATGTGTTTTTAACCTTCAGATTACTTTTACATTATATAGATTCATTCCATCAGCAAATACTTACTAAGGTACAATTATGTTCTAGCCAACCACGATTCCTAAGTGAGCAAAACAAACAAAAATCCTGCATTTATTGAGCTTGCATTTTAGTGATAACACACCCATGTGTTATCCTGTACAACATTTGGAAAATGCAAAGGCTTTTAATGAAGGAAAATGAAACACTATCATCTAGCCACCCTAAGATGTCCAGTATTAGCCAGGTGTGGTCATCCAGTACCGGGGAGGTGAAGGTGACTGGCAGGAGTTCAAGGCCAGTCTAACCACAGAGCGCAACTCTGGTCTCAAAGAAAGAGGACAGAAACAAAGAAAAAAGAAAGTGTTCAAACTCTGATTTTTTTTTTTTTTTGGTTTTTCGAGACAGGTTTCTCTGCGGCTTTGGAGCCTGTCCTGGAACTAGCTCTGTAGACCAGGCTGGTCTCGAACTCACAGAGATCCGCCTGCCTCTGCCTCCCAAGTGCTGGGATTAAAGGCGTGCGCCACCATCGCCCGGCCTGATTTTTTTTTTGAGACAGGGTTTCTCTGTAGTTTTTGGAGCCTGTTCTGGAACTAGTTCCTGTAGACCAGGCTGGCCTCGAACTCACAGAGATCCGCCTGCCTCTGCCTCCCAAGTGCACAGATTAAAGGCGTTCGCCACTACTGACCGTCTTTGGTATTCTTTCTTGTGGTATGGAGGACTGAACCCAAGTCTCCTGCATGCTAGGGAAACACTACCACTAACCTATAACTTCCTCAGTTTTTTATTCTGAGGCAGGGGTGTGATAGGTTGCTCAGACAGGCCTTGATCTGTAGTTCAGGCAGGCTTTGAAGTTTAGCTCCTTCTATGTCTGTCTCTCTTGTAATTGGGATTACAAACCACCAGAACTTTCTTGTGTTTTCCTGTTATTTCTCTGCCATGCCTGTATCAACACCTGCTGTATATAGTATACCGACCTGAGATCTTATGGTACCCTTGTTTCATACAGGTTTATACAATTTATGTTGGGCAATTTTTGGAAATGTCAAATCCTCTTCATAAAAATTGCTAAGCAAACTTATAAAAAGATGGTTAGTTGATAGTTTAGAGTTATTAAAAATTACAAAACAACAA
Source organism: Microtus pennsylvanicus (assembly GCF_037038515.1). Taxonomy (NCBI): domain Eukaryota; kingdom Metazoa; phylum Chordata; class Mammalia; order Rodentia; family Cricetidae; genus Microtus; species Microtus pennsylvanicus. The sequence goes on from NC_134584.1 coordinate 32,794,901, forward strand.
GACTTGGCAATATAGGCATGTGTTGCTTAACAATTGGCAAAGGGTGATTCTGCAATTATACAAATGTCATGGAACATACCAAGAGAAATCTAGGTGACATACCACTCATATACCAAGTTATATGATGTGTTTGTGTGTGTGACATAAATCTATTATCTATGGCATGAAACCCATTGCTGTTAGGGATTTAATAGAACACAAGGTTTTTTATTTTTGGTTTTGGTTTTGGTTTTTAGAACAGGGTTTCTCTGTAGCTTTGGAACCTATCCTAGAACTAGCTCTTGTAGACCAGGCTGGCCTTGAACTCACAGAGATCTGCCTCCCAAGTGCTAGGATTAAAGGTATGTGTCACCACCGCCCAGCAGAACACAAAGTTAATTCAAGCACAAGAGAAAATTGTGTAATCTGGGAACAAGATAAGATGGGATATATGAGGCTATCACATACTGTTTCACAATAAAATTTTAACATATTTGTATATGTTAAGTAGGAGCACAAGAAAAACAGCAAGTACATAACCAATAACACTTATTAAATTTTTTTTAATTTTATTATCTTTTTTTAAATATTTATTTATTATGTATACAATATTCTTTCTACGTGTATGCCTGCAGGCCAGAAGAGGGCACCAGACCTCATTACAGATGGGTGTGAGCCACCATGTGGTTGCCGGGAATTGAACTCAGGACCTTTGGAAGAGCAGTCAGTGCTCTTAACCGCTGAGCCATCTCTCCAGCCCCCTAAATTTTATTATCTTTTAAATTTATTATGTAAACATTCTGCCTCCATGTATGCCCGCACACCAGAAGAGGGCGCCAGATCGCATTACAGATGGTTGTGAGCCACCATGTGGTTGCTGGGAATTGAACTCAGGACCTCTGGAATAGCAGCCAGTACTCTTAGCCGCTGAGCCATCTCTCCAGCCCCCCAATAACACTTTTTTATTAGCAAGTATCACACACTAATATGAATTGTATCTTTTTTTTTAATTTATTTCTTTACTATACATACAGTGTTCTGTCTTCATGTATGCCTGCACGCCAGAAAAGGGCGCCAGATCTCATTACAGACTGCGAGCCACCATGTGGGTGCTGGGAATTGACTCAGAACCTCTGGAAGAGCAGCCTGTGCTCTCAACCACTGAGCCATCTCTCCAGCCCCCTGAATTGTATCTTGATGCAACTAGAAGTGCAGATTTGCTCACACCGCAGCACCACAAACAGAAGAGTTCTATAGTACTAAAATGTTAAGAAAGCTCTGACAGAACTAGGCCATGGGGACTTTCCAGCCACATTACAGTCTTATCAGACCACTGCTTGTGGACGAGCTATCGTGGACTAAAATGCCATTACGTGATGGATGAGTACATGCTGGCTGGATGCATGAGAGAAAACAGGAGAGAAATAAAAAAGAACTCTACAAATTGGCAAGTGTGGACATCAATATCTAAATGTCTGATTTGGGTAAAAGGAGTGAATTTGATCTATTCATAAGATGTAGTATGGAGGTGGCTGAGGTACCCAGGTGAGCAACAGGTCCAGACCTCAATGTTTGAACTAAACAGAGCTCGTAAAATTTCCATTTTAAATGTCCCCCAGAGCCCCTTTGGCAAAGGCCTATGAAGCCTACTGGTGGGGCAAGCTTTAAGAGATGGGGCCCAGGAGGTGGCTCCAAGTCTTGGAGAATGTGCCTTTGAGGGAGACTGTGAGGTCTGGCTTCTTTCGCTTCCCACAAGAGTGATTTTGCTCTGATCTGCCCTTAGGATGCATTGCCTCATCACATACCGCACCCCAAAGCAATGGAGTCCACCAACTCCCGAGCTGAAACCTCCAAAACTGTGAGTCAAAATAACCTTTTTCACTCAGTAAGTTACTGTAGGTATTCGCTACAGTGGAAAGCTGGAGAATGCAGGTCTATTCCGGACATCAGAGAACAAGGGGGAGATTATATTGGTGGGGTAAAGAGGAGACACACACACACACACACACACACACAACTATCTTCCTGGTTGGAAGATACTAAAGGAGTTGGGAGTTCCCTGAGTACAAGACCTTGGGCTTGGTCCCTAGCTGTGAAGAGATAAAAAAAAAAAAACAACCCCTTCCATCTTCATCTCACATTTCTCAGAGAGTTTAAGAGCCCATGACCTGGAACTGGAGAGATGGCTCAGCAGTAAAGAGCACTGCTGTTCTCGCAGAGGACTCGGTTTCAGTTCAGGTGGCTCACAGATTATTGTAGTTCCAGGGGAGCCAACATCCTCTTCTGGACTCCTTGGGGACCAGGCACACTCACAATGCACCTCCATACATGTAAGCCACTCATATGCATCTAAGGTAAATAAAATTAAAAACAAAGGAGTCTACTAAGAGAAGGAGAGAACCAAGGCCGAGAGTTCTAGAACTCTCTCCATCCCAACAACTTGGCCTTTAACCTTCTGCTCCAGGGAAGCTTGGGATGGCTAAAACGTTTCTAGATCTCCCTAGAGCCTTCACCTAATTTAACATATACCTGGAGAATCGTATGTAAGAACTAGCTCCGTTTCATCTGGCTCATTGCATCAGGAGTTGAGGTAGCTTGCCTGTGTTTACTTGCTCCGATGCCCCTACATGTACACATCCCTTGTGTTTAGATTTTTTTTTCCATAAAAGAGCTCTGAATCATCTTACATAATTCTGAAGGAAAAACAAGTCCTGGAAGTTTAATGACAGAACTACAAAGTCCCAAAATCATGTGCAGAATATTCTGAGCTCCAGGAGTCCTAGCAACGGAAAAGCAAACCAATTTGGGGGGTATTTTTGACTCTCGGAAGTCAAACGAATCACTCTAAAAAGAGTTTAGTACAAACAAATGTGAAGAAACGTTTGCTGAATGTCTGGTTTGACCTAGTTGCTATCCAGAGGCCATAAGACAAAGATGAGTAAGATCAACCCAAGAACCTAGGAGACAGTAGGAGATACATCTGACTCAAGACATAATACCCAGTAGAAGACCTCTGTTGTAAGGAGAGGCCCGCTGTTTGGTCCCAGCCACACGGCTAGCTTACACCTGAAATAACCACACAGAAACTGTATTCATTAAAACACTGCTTGACCCATTAGCTCTAGTTTCTTACTGGCTAATTCTTACATCTTAATTTAACCCATTTCTATTAATCTGTGTATCGCCACATGACTGTGGCTTACTGGCAAGATTCTAACCAATGTCCGTCTCAGGCAGAAGATCCATGGCTTCTCTCACACTGCCCTTCTTCCCAGCATTCAGTTCTGTCTTCTCCGCCTACCTAAATTCTGCCCTATCAGGCCCAAAGCAGTTTCTTTATTCATTAACCAACGAAAGCAACACATGAACAGAAGAACCTTCTACACCAGACCTCAATCCCAGAGCTGTACTCACAGCAGTGGAAAGTGGCATTTGCACCTTCATAACTTGTCTTCATAGGGGACTATTACTTCAAACACTTGTTTTAAACTGGGTGGTGGTGGCGCACGCCTTTAATCCCAGCACTCGGGAGGCAGAAGCAGGTGGATCTCTGTGAGTTCGAGGCCAGCCTGATCTATAAGAGCTAGTTCCAGGACAGACTCCAAAGCTACAGAGAAACCTTGTCTCAAAACAAACAAACAACAACAAATAAGACTATAAAGGCAGTGTGAGAAATTTGATAACTTGTATTTGTCCTCACACCTTTATGACTTGCAGGCACACACCTTAATAACCTACATTTGTATATCTCAAACACTTGTTTTAGAAATGCCAAGTTTTAGCTATGAAAGCCCTAACCTTGTATTTTGATTTGTGGAAAAGCAGGAATTAAGTGTAAATATGTATTAAATCCAGAATCCATTCACTTTTTGTTTTGTTTTTCAAGACAGGGTTTCTCTGTAGTTTGGAGCCTGTCCTGGAACTAGCTCTTGTAGACCAGGCTGGCCTCGAACTCACAGAGATCTGCCTGCCTCTGCCTCTCAAGTGCTGGGATTAAAGGCATGCGCCACCATCGCCCAGCTTCATTCACTTTTTTTTTTTTTTGCTTTTTCGAGATAGGGTTTCTCTTTGGCTTTGGAGCCTGTCCTGGAACTAGCTCTGTAGACCAGGCTGGCCTCGAACTCACAGAGATCCGCCTGCCTCTGCCTCCCGAGTACTGGGATTAAAGGCGTGCGCCACCATAGCCCGGCTTCACTTTTTTTTTAATTTGTTTTGTTTATTTGTTTTTGACACAAGGCTTTTCAGGTTGCCTAGGCTGCCCTTGCACTCACTCTATAAACAGGCCCTGAACTTTTCAATTCCCTTCCCTCAGTCTTACCAGTAGCTGGGATAACAGGTCTATATCATCTGCTTAGGGTTCCTGTTGCTATGAAGGGGTGCTATAACCACAGCAACTTTTTGCTAATTTTTTTTTATATTTATTGAGCTCTACAGTTTTCTCTGCTCCCTTCCCTGCCTCTCTCCTCCCCCCCTTCAACCCTCCCCCAAGGTCCCCATGCTCCCAATTTACTCAGAAGATCTTGTCTCATTCACTATTTTTTAATTTAAAAATGTGTTGTGTGAGCCAGGCGGTGGTGATGCGTGCCTTTGGGAGGCAGAGGCAGGCAGATCTCTGAGTTCACAGCCAGCCTGGTCTACAAAGTGAGTTCCCGGACAGCCAGGGCTACACAGAGAAAACCTGTCTCTCTGTGTGTATATTTATATGTATGTATGTATGTGTGTGTGTATATACACACACACACACATACGTACACATATACTGGGATTCAATTTGTTAAGTTTGTGTAGTGTAGAATCCTCTTGCTGGCCCTATTTTTAAAATTTCTGTCATTCAGATTCCGTTCTCTTTTTTTTTTCTTTTTTATCTTCCCCGAAACAGGGTTTTCCTTTGTAGCCTTGGCTTTCCTAGAACTCACTCTGTCAACCAGGTTGGCCTTGAACTCACAGAGCTCTGCCTGCCTCTGCCTCACCAGAGCTTGGATTAGGGTATGTGATACCATTGCCCAGCTTGTTTCTTATATTTTTAAAAAGATTTACTTTACTTTTTACGTGTATTTTAACCACTTGTATGTTGTATGTGCATCACGTGCATGTCCACAAAGGTCATACGATGGCACTGGATTTCCTGTTGAAAATCCAGAGGGTTGTTGTGAGTTGCCATGTGAGAGCTGGGGATCAAACCCAGGCCCTTGGCAAGAACAAGTACACTTAACTGTTGAGCCATTTTCCATTTCAAACTTGTTATAAAACTCAGTTTTATTTAAACCTCACATTTAACATGCTTTTTAGGACACGGCTTTTGCAGAAGGGGCAGAACCCCACCTTATCACCGTTAGATGGACATAGAAGCCCAGGTTGCCCCCTTAGTCTCCATGAATACCCAGGGAGGGGACTTTCATGAATACTGGGCAATAGCAGATGCTCCGTGTGCTCAGGTGGTCTACCCCGAACCCACGGGGAAGATGTTCTCATTCTTGTTGGGTAAAGAATGTCCTGACCCAGGCCAGCTGGTGGTGGCCCATGCCTTTAATCCCAGCACTCGGGAGGCAGAGGCAGGCGGATCTCTGTGAGTTCGAGGCCAGCCTGGTCTACAAGAGCTAGTTCCAGGACAGGCTCCAAAGCTACAGAGAAACCCTGTCTCAAAAAAACCAAAGTAAATAAACAAAGTTAAGATTGTCCCGACTCTCCACTGGGCTTCTGCCACTTCAAAAGGAAAGAGAGGGTTCTACTTGGCTGTTTCTGACACAACTCCAGAAGACAGCTGGGAGTTTTGGCCTCACCGCAGCCCAGTGAAGGTGCTCTGCACTCAGGCATGGATGGAGTCAAGGCTTTGTTTATCCCATTTTTCTGTGATACTTGGCCTAAGCAGTACAGTGTTTTTCTAAAAGTTTCCAATCCTCCTTTCCTGTTCTTTTGGTTGGAGACGGCAGAGTTTTATTAGTTTTCTTTGCTTTGTTGTTTTTGGCTGTGCCCACTGGCCTTTCTGGCTTCAGTGGTTCAAAGTCTGGATATGTGAAGCAAACAAACAGGCAGGAAACCCGCTTCCAGGCTCTGGGTTCCTGGGATTTTCTTTCCTCCCCACCTGCTTGGACCTCTTTGTCTTTTATGTAACATTCGGTCATTCTTCGCACTGTGGAGTCATCTAAAGCTTTCTAGAAGTGGGAGTTTTGCATTAATTTTGCTGTTTTGTTTTTTGAGAAAGGGTTTCTTTGTAGCTTTTTTTGTTGTTGTTTTTGTTTGTTTGTTTGTTTTTGAGACAGGGTTTCTCTGTAGCTTTGGGCCTGTCCTGAAACTAGCTCTTGTAGACCAGGCTGGTCTCGAATCACAGAGATCCGCCTGCCTCTGCCTCCCAAGTGCTGGATTAAAGGAGTGCACTACCTCACCCTGCTAATTTTGCTTAAAGCAAGAGGGCCCAAAGAGACGGCTCAGTGTTTAAGAATGCTTGCTGTTCTTCCAGAGGATTCAGCTTCAGATCCCAGCACCCATGTCAGGAGGCTCATAACTACTTATATCTAACTCCAGCTGCCCTATTCTGGCTTTTGTGGATGGACAGACACACACAGAGATATATATACACACACATACACACTACACAGATACATACACATCAAAAAAAATCTTTAAAAAGAAAAAGTAGAGCCAGGCGATGGTGGCGCACACCTTTAATCCCAGCACTCGGGAGGCAGAGGCAGGCGGATCTCTGTGAGTTCGAGGCCAGCCTGGTCTACAGAGCTAGTTCCAGGACAGGCTCCAAAGCCACAGAGAAACCCTGTCTCGAAAAACCAAAAAACAAAAAAACCAAAAAAAAAAAAAGAAAGAAAAAGTAGGACCCACATCGGAGCACTGGACTGGGCTCCCAAGGTCCAGCTGAAGAGCAGAAAGAGGGAGAAATTGAGCAAGGAAGTCAGGACCACGAGGGATTGGTCCACTCACGGAGACAGTGTGCCTGATCTAATGGGAGCTCACCAAAGCCAGCTAGATTGAGACTGAATGAGCATGTGATCAAACTGGACTCTCTGAATGTGGCTGATAATAGGCCTGACTGAGAAGCCAATGATAATGGCACTGGGATTTGTTTCTACTGTATGTACTGGCTTTTTGGAATCCTAGTCTGTTTGGATGCACACCCTCCTAGGGCTGGATGGAGGGGGTAGGGCCTTGGACTTCCCACAGGGCAGGGTACCCTGCCCTCTCTAAGGACTGGAGGGGGAGGGGAGAAGGAGAGGGAGAGTGGGAGAGAAATGGGAGGAGGGGAGGAAGTGGAAATTTTGAATGGTATTATTTATAAAGCAATAAAAATTAAAAAGAAAAGGAGTGTACCACAATATTACTTATTTTGAGTTCTAGACTTTTAGCTAACCAGGTAAAGGCCCCATCCACCGCATCCATTTAATTTTTTTAAAGATTTATTATTTATTATGTATGCAGTGTTCTGCCTATATTCCACCTGCAGGCCAGAAGAGGGCGCCAGATCTCATTACAGATGGTTGTGAGACACCAATGTTGCTGGGAATTGATCTCAGGACCCCTGGAAGAGCAGGCAATGCTCTTAACCTCTCAACCAGCCATCTCTCCAACCCATCATCCACCTCATCTAAAGGCACCGTTCCAAAGCCATGTTTGAGGCAAGGCTTCGCCCACCTCATGTAAAGGCACCGTTAGGAAGCCATGTTTGAGGCAACTTATTGTAGACATTTTCTAGCAAAAAGTTTTCAGAAGTTTGTTGTTATTATTTATTTATTTATTTTTGGTTTTTCGAGACAGGGTGTCTCTGTGGTTTTGGAGCCTGTCCTGGAACTAGCTCTTGTAGACCAGGCTGGTCTCGAACTCACAGAGATCCGCCTGCCTCTGCCTCCCAAGTGCTGGGGTTAAAGGCGTGCGCCACCACCGCCCGGCTTATTATTATTATTTTAAAGACAATGTCTTGTTGTGGATCCCTGGCTGGCCTGGAACCCACTATAATAGAGCAGGCTGGCCTCAAACTCACAGAAATCTGTCTGCCTTGGCCTCTCAAGTGCTGAAATTAAAAATGTGTGCTACCATGTCTGGCTTTTAACCCTGTCTTAAAGGAAGTACTAAGAAGAATTTGCAAACAGAAGGAAAGTGATACAAATTTGAAATATATACTGAGACTGAGTGAAATGTAACAAAATTGGCAAATTATGAGCAAACTGAATCTGAAATGAAATTTGAATGGATACTATCTATATGAAACAATAAAATAATATTTACAGTAAAATAATATTTACACTATTGAGATTCAAAAGTGAAAGACCTGGACAGAAGGAATGTAAAAGGACTTAGAATGTTCCCAGGACCTTCTGTTGTAAGGAAAGACGGCAAAAAGCATCAAATCATTTACATGTTTTAAATCACAGACTCGAGCATTTGCGTACCATGCATGAGACAGAGTTCAATGGCCAGTGCCTCATAAAACCAGTTATAACAGTGCACAACTGTCAAAGCCACTTGGAAGGTGGGGGCAGGAGGATAAGAAGTTCAAGGTCATCCTTAGGTCCATAAGGGAATGTACAAAGACAGACACACACCCACACCAAAAAGATGGGGTAAGGGGCCTGTGTACACTCTGAGGGAGTGGCACCAACTACCAAGCAACCCAATTATTATGTACAATAAGGGGATGGGGAGGTTAGTCTTGCGGTGGAAGGTCCCTGTAAGGTTAACAGTTTCCTCCAGGATTGAAACATTTTATCCTGCAGGGAAGCTCCTTCAGCAGGAAGGTAAATAAGACAGCATCCCTGAAACTGACCAGATTCACCAGGCTCCTCCCTGACAGAGTAAATAATGAAGGCGGAGAGTCACTCTCGGAGAGAACAAGCCAAGCAGCCAAGATTCTCAGAGCAGGCCAGACCAGCTGCCTGAAAGAAGCAGAAACCAGCCCAGCCACCCGGCAGAGGTGTAGATCAACTGAGCTGCCCAGAAAGGATACAACCTGCTGAGCTGCCTACAGGCTGTGCGGTGTGCTCCAAGTACCCTGCTTTTGTAAGCTGTGAGCCATGGGGTGAGCCTTGGTGATGTAGTTGTCTTTGAGTCATTTCTGCTCCTATAACCCAATAAAACGCATTGGTTCACTGGTCATAGTAGCACATGCTTTTAATCCCAGCACTGGGGAGGCAGAAGCAGGTGGAGTTCTGTGATTTCGAGGCCAGCCTGGTCTACGTAGTGAACTCCAGGACAGCCAAGGCTATATAGAGAGACTCTGTCTCAAAAAACAAAAAAATCAAAACAAAACAAAACCCCAGCAGGGGGCTGGAGAGATAGCTCAGCCGTTAAGAGCACTGCCTGCTCTTCCAAAGGTCTTGAGTTCAATTCCCAGCAACCACATGGTGGCTCACAACCATCTATAATGAGATCTGGTGCCCTCTTCTGGTCACAGACAGACATACATGCAGGCAGAACACTAATTAATTAATTTAAATAAATAAAAAAAAACTCAGCAGGGCAAGATTTCAAAACTCATTGGTTCACCAAGTTGGACTTCGTTGGTATCTGCACTCTTGGTCTATCATGGGATCCCTGTCTGGGGTGAGTAGATGTGTTCCGTGCCTTCTCAGGTTGTAAACATCAGGAAGGAGGAAGCTACAGTTGCTAGTCTGTTCACACTGGTCAATCATTCAGAAACACTCCTATTTGTACATACTGTCAACATTTCACACTCCAACTGAAGGCTTTGCCAGTTCTAAATGTGACCCATACGGGGAAGGCTTTGTCAATTTCCCATGAGCCCCAGGCCTTGGTCCCAGACACGCCAGCTCGTATCAAACACACAGTCACTCCCTTCGACCCCTGTCCTGTCTTCTTCCATAGCTCTCAAGAATTATCAGATACCCCACTAACAAGATTTCCAGCATTAAAGACCAACACCCACGAGCTGCAAAGCAAGTACCCCCTCCCCACAGTGAAACATTTCCTCCCTTCAGGACGGAAAGCAGCTGAGCTAACCATAAACTGAAGCCTCTGCAGCTGTCAGTCAGCATCAGCCTTCCCTCTTAAGCCTGTTATCTTGGGCATTTTTTGACAGTAGCAGACAGCTTACTAAAACAGCTTTTAAGAAAAGATTTTGCCATGTCTTGTTCTTTCGTGCCTTCACACTTTCTCTGCTGGGATCAAGCTGTCATGCCTTGCAGAGTCTGAGACGGAGGGAAGTCTTGTAAAGAACTGAGCACTTGGTCTAGGAGTGTGGGGGGAGGTGAATTCTGTAAAGAACCTATTTTGTGGCCTTGGACCTGTCCGAGTTGAGCCTTGAGAGGACGGTTTGGTGGTCAACAGCCCTCCAAGGCTTATTATCCTCTTGAACGCTTGGTCCTTGGGTGATACTGTTTGGGGAAGTTGGAAACTTTGAAGAGGGGTATGCCTTTGTAGGCAGGTCACGGGAAGCCAGCCTTTGAGGATTATAGCCTGACCAGCTTCCGGAACAAGCACTCTGCTCCCTGTCTGCTGCTATGTTGTGACCAGAGGCTTCATGTTCCTGCAGCTTTGGAAATAAGCCAGCCCTAGCTGAAGGAGCCCTCAAACCTGTGAGTCAAAATAAACCTCATCTCCCTTCTATTTTATGTTTCTATCACATAGAAACATAGTGACAATGAACTTTAGCAGGGAACAACAGCCCTAGCTGCCACCTTGACTGAAGCCAGTGAGAGACAAGGAAAACCCAGCTAAGTTACAGTCAGGATGCTGTTTCACAGAAACCATAAAGTAGTATTTTTAAGATTTTTTTTTTCAAGACAGGTTTTCTCTGTGTAGCCCTGGGTGTCCTGGAACTCGTTTTGTGGACCAGCCTGACCTCAATCGAACTCAGAGATCTGCCTGCCTCTGCCTCCTGAGTACTAGGATTAAAGGCGTGTGCTACCACACCTGGCTCCATACAGTTAGTAAAATATTACTAATTATTATTTAATCTACTTGAATGTAGATATCTTAGGCCCTTTCTTCACCAAATCTGCTATTACTAAGGTATTTAGCAAACATGCCCAAGACACAAAGTGCATCTCCTAAACCATCCCCCTTGTCCAACGTGGCCATTCAACACAGCTGAACAGCACTGTGTCCCCTGCCCCATTGTGAATTTTTTCCTTCTATGTGTGGGGGTGCACCTGTTCATGTCAGGAATCATACTCCATGTCTCTTCTCCCCTATTCATTGAAGGCTAGTCTTGCTAGCCAGCTCACTCTGAGAATCCCATCTCTGCCTTTTAAGTCTGAAATTATAGGAGGGCCATCACATCCATTTGGCATTTTAGGTGGACTTCTGGGACTGAGCCATCTCCAGCAGCGCAGTCCTGCTCTTTAGGAACCCTCCTCCTGCAAGGCCTTCTGGATGCCAACTTACCTGTTTCCCACCTTCCTCTAGCTGCGCTTCTCAGACCTTTCCAGACTCCTTTCTACTCAAGTGTACAAACAGATACTTCTCCGGGGTTAAACACTGTTGCTTCCATTTGGATGCTTAAAGCACAGGAGCTTCAAACTCTGGACTAGGCAAGTATCCAAAAATGAATGCTATGGCTGGCTGATCGTGATGGTGTATGCCTTTGATTCCAGCACTAGGGAGGCAGAGGCAAGTCTATCTGTGAGTCTGAGGCCATCATGGTCTACATAGCGAATTCCAAGCCAGTCAGGTTACATAGTGAGACCCTTTCTCAAACAAATGACCAAAATCAATGTTATGCGCTGAACCTAAGATATTAGAAAGTGTTGTGTTGAATTGGAGAGCTCAAATCCTAAAAACACAGAAGAGTTTCCCATGTAACCAACTCAAACACACAGGGAAGCAGAGTTTCCCCAAAGCCTATTTTTATGCACAATTTCCTTCTAATAGTGTGAACAGGGGGCTGGAGAGATGGCTCAGCAGTTGAGAGCACTTGCTGCTCTTCCATTTCCACTCCTAGCACCCACGTGGCAATTCACAACCATCTGTAACTCCAGTTCTAGATCTCACGCCTTCTTCCGACATCTAGGCAAGAGGCACATACATGGTGCACATAGGTACATGAAGGCAAAACAATCATACGCATCAATTTTTTAAAATTAAAGAATAATAATTTCCTAATATCAGGAATAAAATAATTTCCTGATATTGAAAACAGCAGTGGACCAGTTAAAATCTACAAGGCGCTAATCTTTTATAATTATTCCATTCACTTCTGTCCGTAATGCTCATTGTGTGCTGTTTCCGAATCGCTAAGGCTAGTTCTTTCTCCCAAAGGGGCTCATACAGCAAAATTCTTCTTCGATAAATTATCATGTCCACTTAGTTGTCCCCTCATAATTATTTCTCTCATCTCTTCCTGCTGAATCTTCAAGGATTCCTCTCCTAAAATGGTAAGGAAACCTGACATCTTTAATACTTAAAAGGCTGTCATGTGCCTATCCCAGCAACAGGGACACTCTGACCTCCAAGTGTGCACGTGCTGTGTGTGTTTGGCTATAAACACACACCTCTTTGTTGACTTTTCTGGATTCTCCAGATAACCTTGTGTGTTAAAACTGAGCGTTCAGTCCACCGCTGTTCCGAGTCAGAAGTTAGGAACCACGTGTGCCTCGTCCACCCCTGCGCTCTCAGTTTCTTAAATAGTGACCATCACGGCATTGCCCCAGGCAGCCGTTTGATTTTCCATTAATCCTTATTCTCCAACTCTTTGAGAGATTAACGATCACGACACCCCAGCTATTAAAGCATTATCCTCCACCGCGCCTTTCTTTGAATGAATGAATGAGCCTGCCACGTGCAGCTGATGGGCCGTCTCCAGCCTCCTTAGGGTCGGGGAGGCGGGTGCGGAGCGCTGTGATGAAGGAATCACAACTGGATCTCTTGGAGCCGGCCCGGTCTCTAATATCTGAGTCTGAAGACGCGTGCTGCCACCGCAGGGCGGACCTTGGGGAGAGGCATCCCGGGGCGTCCGAGCGTGCTCGCGCCCGCGGCCGCCGTCCGCGGGATACTTGGCGGAGCTTGAGCTCCGGCTGCGGACGTGAAAATGGAGGGCGAGGGATGGTCCGGACACCGGACCAGCTGCGCCACGGGAGGGGAGCGCGTGGAGAGGGAGGCCCACGGACACGGCGCCAGCTAGGTAAGGGCGTACCTCGGCCCGGGGAAGGAAGAGGGCGGGGCGGGGCGGGGCCGGGCCGCGGCACTTAAGTGTCCCGGGCCACTGAGCCAGTTTTCTCGGAGTTCGCGGTCGGAAGTGCGGTGCGGTGCGGTGCCTGAGCCCGGTGGGGGCGGACGGCGGGCGGGAGCTTGGCGCCCGAGGGCCCCACCCTTTCCAGTCCTGATAGTGCTCGGTTCTCCCAGGAGAAGCCGCACCAGCCCACGGAGCCCCCGCGCGCGCGCCCGCGGCAGCACCGAATCCCCCCCCCAGCCCGGTGCCTCCCTCCCCTCCCTACAGGGCGGTAGGGGCGTGGCCAGGCGTTGCGGGGGGCTGGGCCCTCCCGGTACGTCCGCGTCCGGCGCGGTGACGCAGCACGTAGACGTAAGTGACGCGCAGGCCCGGGCCGCTCCTCCTTCCCTGAGTGAGTGCCGGCCGGGTCGGGGCGGGGGGGCGGGGGAGGGGGGAGAGGAGGGAGGGCGCCGGAGGGAGAGGCGACCCGGGAGTCGTTGTGGGCCGCGGGCCGGACCGGGGCTGGGGCTGCGGGAGCCCGGGCCGGGCGGAAGTCTTGGCGGGCCGTTGGGAGGTCGCCGTGGCTGTTCGGTGTCCTCCCTGGCCGGACTTGGCGCTCCCGGGCGCCCGGAGCCTCCGGCACCGTGCCCACCCCGCTCCACCTCGCGTCTCCAGACTCCAATTAGGTCAGGCTCGGAGTCCCGCGGCCGCGGCTCCGGCCCGCGACGCGCGGCGGCCGCTCGGCTCGCCTTTCTTCTTCCCCAGCCTTGCTGTCGGCCTCCCCCTCCCCCTTCTTCCCCCGTTCCTGGGTTTTGTTTTGTTTTCGGCTGTAGGGGTTTTTGTGTCAGCCCGAGCTCATGGGTGTACATTATCATGCTCCTCTTTTGTAGAGCACCCCGACGGCCATGGAGGCTGAAGAGACGATGGAATGCCTTCAGGAGTTTCCTGAACATCATAAAATGATCTTGGACCGGTTGAATGAACAACGGGAGCAGGACCGGTTTACAGACATCACCCTGATTGTCGACGGTGGGTAGGGGAGTGGGCAGAGGAGAAAATTGGAGCTTTAGTTCCCTCTCCCTGCCCGCCTTTTTTAACCCACCCTCTCCGGGCTCTCTTCCAAAGTCGTGGAGGGTTTGCATCGGAACCAGGAGGGCGCTTGTCAGTGTTGCTCACGTAGACCATGCTGCAGGAAGCTGGTTGGCCACTGTTAATTTTAATGTAGTCTGAGGTGCATCGCATTTTTAACTTCTTGCAACCTGTTCAAGTTTTCTCATTGCCCTCTCGAGCGTAAGATAAGGGCCTCGAAGAGTGAGAAAATACCTCAGAATGTTTGGTAACAAAACAGGGAGGCTGTCTCAACGTTTTGTTAATAAGCTTCCTCTTAGCAAGCCGCTTGGAGAGTCCAACCCAGGAATCATTTGGGAAATTTTTGTTCTAGTTTTCCAAAATGGTGTGGGAAGGAGAATGAAGAGAGACACTGGCTACACTCACCCTCACCTCACTTTGGGGTACTCCAAAATTAGTTGGGGTCTTTACCAGTCTTCCATGTACAGGCAAATCCAGGTTGGAATTCTTTTGTATTTAGTGAAAATGGGCTTCCAAGACAAGCTGTTCCTTATTATAGGAGTTTGTAGGTGTGTTGTGCCTACAGATACGGTAGGCATATCGAAACATTTCCCATACCAGACACATGTAGCTTTGTACCTTTTTTCTCTTTTGGGACACAGTTTCTCTCTGCAACAGCCCTGGATGTCCTGAAACTTGCTCTGTCTACCTGGCTAAACTCCAACTCACAAGAGATCCTTCTGACTCTGCCTACCTCCAGAGTGCTGGGATTAAAGGCTTATGCCACCACTGCGGGGCCTGTAGTGTTTAGATATAGATATCTTCCTAAATGATATATAGACTGCTGGGTTGTTATATTTAGCAGGTTTTTAAATTTATTTTATGCGTATGAGTGTTTGGGCCTCGCACATGTATATACGCAGCACATGCCTGATTGGTGGTCACTTCCCTTGGAACTGGACTTGCCAACAGTTTTGAGCTGCCATGTGGGTGCTGGGAATTGAGCCAGGGTCCTCTGGAAGAGAAGCTGGTTCTCTTAACTACTGAGTCGTTTCTTTAGCCAGTATTTTACAGTTTTCAGCTTAAATATACCTTGTTACTTAATTGAATGTAACAAAGTGCTAGAAGACATTCCTCGTAAATTGGCTTAAGTCTTTGAAGTTACAAATTTAGCTTCATGTCTAATTAAAATTAAAAATTCCCAAGATAAATAACAGTTATATTATGCGGAGAGGTCTCCTTTATACATTTTGTGGGTTTTGTTTGTTTTTTTGTTGGGGGGCTGTATTTGAGACAGGGTTTCTCTGTGTAGCTTTTGGTGCCTGTCCTGAAACTAGCTCTTGTAGACCAGGCTGGCCACGAACTCACAGAGATCCACCTGCCTCTGCCTACCAAGTGTTGGGATTAAAGACATGCGCCACTACCGCCCAGCCACATTTTGTAGTTTTAACTTTGATTTTGATGTCAGTGTATGATTTCTTTTTCTCCCCCCACCCTAACCCCTCTACCTTAGGACACCATTTTAAGGCCCACAAGGCTGTTTTGGCTGCCTGCAGTAAGTTCTTCTACAAATTCTTTCAGGAGTTTACTCAAGAACCTTTGGTTGAAATAGAAGGTAAGTGGCATTTCCTACACAGTGCTTAATAGAAATAATTGGTTGACTTAGCAGGATATCCTGGGAACTAAATAGCAGTGGTTGTTGGTAGACAGCTACATACACCATCCATTGGGAATACTGTCAGTAAAGCATTTGAATAAGTGGTAGGTATTGGTAGAGTCTGGCTTGTTGCTAAAACCAGGGTGCACTGTTGTTTTCAGAGTATGCATAAATGGAAACTGCCATCTTTGTGTTAGTGACCTCATGCTTCAGGGATGGTAGGTTATGTTTAAGTTAGAGGGGAGCCCGCTGTACTAGCAGGAATAGCGATCTGCTAATGGGTACAAATGAATGGGCTGAGATTGTATGGTATGGGGAAGACAGGGATGATGAACTAATACTGTAACATGCAGCTGAATCTGTTGGTTTATAATGTTGAGGAGAGAAGGGATCTTCAGATAGGTATTTACTTTGAAACAAAATGATTGACATTTCCCCCCAGTTTTAGTGGGCAAGTCCCAAACATTGTGCTGTAGAAGTTGTGTAGTGTATAATCTTTTGGAAAGTGGAGTTTCCATTTTGCATGTGGGAACCAGCTCCTTAAGTTTACTTGCTCAAGGTTGCCTGTTTAGCAAGAGATTTAGTTTGTACTGTTAATTTGCATGCTTTCATATTTGCTACTACAGTGCTCACCCCATGTCCCGTCAAACTCTGAAGCCGTTGGAAATAAGTATATTTGCCGATGTAAATACAGAGTCTACATAGAGTTTCTGTGTTTTGGCTTTGTGTCTTTTTTTATTTTGGACATATTCTTTATTATGAGTGGGTTGCTTAGAAACTTTTTTTTTTTACAAAGATTTATTTATTTATTATGTATACAACAATCTGCCTCGATGTATGCCCACACGCCAGAGGAGGGTGCCAGATCTCAGTACAGATGGTTGTGAGCCACCATGTGGTTGCTGGGAATTGAACTCAGGACCTCTGGAAGAGCAGCCAGTGCTCTTAACCTCTGAGCCATCTCTCCAGCCCCAGAAACTTTTCTTGGAAAATAATGATACCTAGGGGAATAAAGAAAAGAGTTTAGGTATATTTCAGTTAGTTATATATGATAGACCAAGCATGGGCATAGTGGACATATGGGGGGCTGCTAGTGAGAATCTAGCTGCCACAAGCCGAGTCTATCAGCTGGAGGCTTGTAATGTAGCTAACAAGTTACTTCATCTCAGTGGCGTATCTGTTTCCTCCTCTATTAAGCCAGGTTAATGGGCTTGTAGTGATTAGTTGAAAGAATCGTGAAGAAAACTTGTCACCATTATTTGGTATATTGTTGTGTTACTTAGTGTGCTGGACCCTAGAGCTGAGGAATTTGAATACAGCATTCCCTGAAGAGCTTGAGACTATAGTAGCAACAGTTTAAAGGAAAGAGTGCAGAAATACTAGAGACTGTTAATATGGGCAATATTGCTTTAGCCAGTGTTAGGAACGATTATGATTTCAGAGAGGAGTTGATTATACTAGGGAAAGGTTATCAAGAAAATTGTGTGTATGTGTATAGGTAACGTGTGTGTGTGAGTATGTGTGAGTATGTGTGTGTATGTATGTATATTGGGTACTCCTGTGCCTATACACAGTCTAGGTCCAAGGCCAACATCTAGTGGCTGTCCACTTTACTCCTTGAGGCAGGGTGTGAGACCCAGAGGTCTAGTCTAACTCTGTCTCCACCTTCCCAGTACTTAAAAGCAGATCGCTGCAACACCCTGTCAGTTGGTGTACAGGTTAAATGGTTTCTCGGGGGCTGAACTCCAGTCCTCTTGTGTGCACAGCAAGCACTTTAGTCAGCGAGCCACCTCCCTCAACAACTAACTTTTTTTTTTTTAATTTTTCAAGACAGTTTCTCTGTAGCTTTGGAGTCTGTCCTGGAACTCACTCTGTAGACCAGGCTGGCCTCCAACTCACAGAGATCCTCCTGTCTCTGCCTCCTGAATGCTGGGATTAAAGGTGTGCCTACCACTGCCCGGACACCTAACATTTTAAACCCTGGCTCAGATTAGAATTGTTGCTAGTCGAGAAAGCAGCACTGGAGAAAGGATCTTGGCAGTTTTCTTTTCTCTCAGTACCTCTGACGTATCCTGTATCTATTATAGTGTGGTAGACATAAGCCTTAAATACTTAAATTGCAAATAGGAAAAAAAAAACGAAAATACTTGTTTTAAAAATTAAATTTTCTTTAATCCTAGCACTCGGGAGGCAGAGGCAGGTGGATCTCTGGGAGTTCAAGGCCAGCCTGGTCTAAAAGAGCTAGTTCCGGGATGGGCACCAAAGCTACAGAGAAACCCTGTCTCGAAAAAAAAAAAAAAGAAAGAAATAAAATAAATTTTATCGATTATCATTTTAACCCTTAACTCTGAGATTGCTCTATTTTCTCCCAAGGTCACCTGGCTGTAAAGAAAGCCCTGGGCACATAATTAGAACATGAGTTTTGGTCTTGGTTTTACTGTTTATTACATCATGATCTTGAATGATTTTTTTTTTCTTTCTCTCGAGACAGGGTGTCTTTGTGGCTTTGGAGCCTGTCTCTTAACTCTCTCTGTAGACCAGGCTGGCCTCCAATTTACAGAGATCCACCTGTCTCTGCCTCCCGAGTGCTGGAATTAAAGGCGTGCGCCACCACCACCCAGCGTGTAGCTTCTTTTTTTTTTTTTAGGCTATAAAACACATAAGTAGTTTGGATCATGTCCTGGACATTTGGTGTAAGAGTGGGTGCTGTCATCCTCTAGAGAATGCTTTTGTTGGAATTTGCTTTGAGGATGCAGTCAACCTGCTGGGTTCAGACACAGTTGAGGCTATGCATCCAATCTAAATTTAGTTTCAAAATCTCCATAGTCCTGGCAAGGTGCTAATCCCAGTTGAAATCCCATCCCTAGGGAGACAGGCAAGAAGATTGGAAACTGGAGGTCAGCATGAGAAATATCAGGATCTCAAACACATGAACATCTTTGTGTGGCTGTCAGAGTACCTGACTTGGAATTACAGCTTATTTTGAATGTTGCTGAGAAAAAAACAAAACCAAGTACACCCCCCCCCCACACACACACACATATGCACACCCCTTTTACATTACCTTGCTTGGTTCTCTAGAAATTTCTCGGAGTGTATTTTTCTGCTTATACCTCATTGCTCAGCTATGGGATTTGGGCTGTGCTTATGTCTAAACTGGAATATTTGGGAAGAAAAATACACCCTTAAGATTGAGTGCTGTTTGGTTTCACGGTCTGGTCAGCTCTTTGCCGAGTCCTATATCTTCTCTGGGAGTTTAGTTGTAGACAGATGGTGGGTGTGCTTGTGCTGCCTCGTCTTGCTGGGTCTAGACTTCCCATCCTGAAGCGTGAGCAGTGGTTTGGGCTTTCCTGATAAAATTACCTTTGACAAGAAATGCAGCTGTGTCATTCCCCCACCACCACCCTTGATGACTTGGAATAAAAATTGTTGCTCCTGAAGCCAGTTACACACCATTTCAGCTTTGTGACTTGTCCTTCAGCTATCTGTAATCTTCAGAAGACAGGTAGTCCCTAATTCAGAAAGGAGACTGATTTTCTCAGTCTTATTTTTTTATCTGCTTCTGAAACTACAGATCTAAAGTATTTGTTTTCTCTTCTGGCAATTCTGTCATGTCCAGAAAATTTATTCCCAATGAAAGACAAGACAGACAAGGACCTATTAAACATTAAAAGTCATAGGTTTTTGTTTGATTGTTTTTAAAGACCAGCTCCTGCTGTCATAAACACACTATATAGACAAGACTGGCTGCTCAGATTAAAGGCATTGCCACCATACCCAGCCAGAAATTGTTCTGAATGTGAATTTATTTTGGTTTTCTATCGATAGATAGATAGATAGATATTTGGTTTTTCGAGATAGCATTTTTCTGTTTAACAGCCCTAACTGTCCTGGAACTAGCTCTTGTAGACCAGGCTAGCCTCACAGAGATCCGCTTACCTCTGTCTCCCACAAGTGCTGGGATTAAAGATGTACACCACCACCATCCAGCTGTTTTTTTTTTCTTTGAAAAAAAATTTTTTTTAAATATAGACTAGAGAAATGTCAGAATATTGCCCCGATAAGAAGATCCTTAGATAAATTATCTTAAAAGAAATATTTTTTTAAAAATATTTCCACTATGAGAGGAGTAAGGGATTGGTAAGAAATGTTCTAGTCCTAAAATACCAGATTGTATTTTTCACAAACCTGTCTGCTGCCTCTTCACTTATGTGGCAGGTGTTGCCAGCTTGATTTATGTTAGCAAATTATTAAAGTCATTGGTTTGCTCCTGGGAGAGTCCTGGACTGGTTACATCAAGCAGACAAACCCTGAAGTGCTTATATTAAGAGAGATAGATTAAATAAATAAATAACATTCCTAGGTTTGAGGCTAAAGATCAGAGAACCGTACTTGAAGCTCTCACGACTGATGATTCTGATTAATCCAGATTAGGAATAGGGCTGGAGAAAGAGCTCAGCAAGGGTAATACAGGACAGACAAAACTCTAGAAACAGTAAACATTCCAGTTTCTCTTTTAAGGTCCCCTTCAACAGTTTTTTCTAACTGATCAAATTTCGTTTTTTATGAATGTTAATGGCTTGGTTGCTAAGTGAGAAAAGTATCTGTCGGCCATTTTTCAGGAGGACCGTGTCCGAGTTATTTTGTGGCTCTTGATAGCTTCTCTTTTTTTTCTTCTTCTCTCCTTCCTCCCTCCCTTTTTTTCTCTTTCGAGACTGGTGTGTCTAAGTAACAGTCCTGGAACTCCCTTTGTAGACCAAACTGGCCTCAAACTCACACAGGCTGGCCTCCCTCTGTTTCCTAAGTACTGGGATTAAAGGCGTGTGCCACTGCTGCCCGGTTTGGTGGCTTCTTTTTCTATTTTTTTTTTAACTTTATTTTATGTGCATTGGTATGAAGGTGTCAGATTCCCTGGAACTGGATTCACAGACAGTTGTGAGCTGTTATGTGGGTGCTGGGAACTGAACTCAGGTCCTCTGGAGAAGCAGTTAGTGCTCTTAACCACCAAGCCATCTCTCCAACCCCTGGCTTCTTTTTCTAAAAGGATTTATTTTATTATATTTCTATTTTGTGTATATGAGTATTTTGCTTTGTGTGTTTTTGTTGGGTATATGTATGCAGTGCCCACAGAATCCCGAAGAGGTATCAGAGCTCCTGAAACTGGAATTACAGACAGTTGTGAGCTGCCACGGCGGTGCTGGGAATCAAGGCAGATGTTCTTTAGAGCAGGTGGTACTCTAACAACTGAGTCATCCCTCCAGCCCTCTTGCCAGCTTTAACCTGCGTATACCATGTGGAGTTTTCTACAGACAGATGGCCAGCTCCTTCGGTTCTCTTTAGTAAAGCAGATCTTAATATAGTTTGGTGCAGTTTCTCTCTCTCGCTCGCTTTCTTTCATGGAGTCTTACTAGGCTGGCCTAACATCGGAGTGCTAGGATTACGTGTGTTCACCACCAGGTCCAGTTTATTTAAGATTCTTATTGGTATTAAATTTTTGTACTTAAAATAGTGCAAATACCTAATATATAAGTACCCACAAGGGTTCATGAAACCTCTCTGATAAAAGCCAATAATGAAGTTCAAGTTAAAGAGCTAAGAATGTAGCTCAGTGATAGAACACTTTCCTAGCATGTTCATACAAGGCCCTGGATTTAATCTGCATCAACTTCCACCCCCAAATCTGTGGCAGAAAAAAAATCCAAGATATTTAAATTGGGAGAAAGAGTGATTCACATGGAGGATGTTGATTTATGAAAGTGATAATGTAAACCTGGAGTTAATTAAAGACCAGGGTGTTCAGACTTCTAAGCAACAAGAAAAAAATTGTCTTTTTCCATGGACCCAGGAATCATACTACTTAGGTTTGCTCCTACTTTTTAAACATTTAATTAATATTTCTTTCTTTCTTTCTTTCTTTCTTTCTTTCTTTCTTTCTTTCTTTCTTTCTTTCTTTCTTTCCTCCTCCTCCTCCTTCTTCTTCCTCTTCTTCCTCCTCCTCCTCCTCCTCCTCCTCCTCTTCTTCTTCTTCTTCTTTTTGTTTTTGTTTTTTAAGACAGGGTTTCTCTGTCGCTCTGGCTGTCCTGGAACTAGCTCTTGTAGACCAGGCTGACCTCAAACTCTCAGAGATCCACCTGCCTCTGCCTCCCAGTGCTGGGATTAAAGGCATGCGCCACCACCACCCAGCTAATATTTCTTAGGCATGAAGATTCAGTAAATGATACCATTCCTGGTGTATGATGAGCAGTATCGATGCTTGATTTTAAAAAGCAGCATCTAATTTTACTGTAGGACTGTTTAAACATTGTATTAGAAAGAACTTTTGTATTTTCAAACTTCTAATCAAATTTCTTAAAAGATAGGTGCGCCACCACCGCCTGGCTATCCCCCAATTTCTAAAAAAATTTATTTTCGTTTTAAAATTATATGGTGTGTGTGTGTGTGTGTGTGTGTGTGTGTGTGTGTGTGTGTGTTTCCAGAGGCAGCAAATCCCTCGAGCTGGAGCCACAAACAATTGCGAGCCACTTGATATGGGTGCTAGGAACCAAACTCAGTCCTCTGCAAGAGCAGTAAACACTTAACTGCTGAACCAGTTTTCCAGACCCAATAACCTTCCTTTATATACATAAAGATTCCTGTTCTGAATACTTACAGTTGCCTTTAGATATATAAGGTAAATGGAACAAACATAACAATGTTTTTGTGAGTAACAGTTGTATACTTTTTGCAGTGTAGACTTGGACATTTCTTGGTCTGGCTATAAAAGTTTTTCTTTGCTCCTTTATTTTGTTTATTTTTATTTTTTTTAAATTATTTATTTATTATGTATACAACATTCTACCTCCATGTATGTCCACACGCCAGAGGGTGCCAGATCTCATTACAGATGGTTGTGAGCCACCATGTGGTTGCTGGAAATTGAACTCAAAACCTCTGGAAGAGCAGCTGGTGCTCTTAACCACTGAGCCATCTCCAGCCCCTTCTTTGCTCCTTTTAAATAGCCGCCTTCTTCTTCTTCTTCTTTTTTTTTTTTTTTTTTTTTTTGGATTTTCGAGACAGGGTTTCTCTGTGGTTTTGGAGCCTGTCCTGGAACTAGCTCTTGTAAACCAGGCTGGCCTCGAACTCACAGAGATCCGCCTGCCTCTGCCTCCCGACTGCTGGGATTAAAGGCGTGCGCCACTGTCACCCGGCTTAAATAGTCTTCTTACACTCAACTTTTTTGTTTGTTTTTCAAGACAGGGTTTCTCTGTATAACAGCCCTAAGTCATCTTGGATCTCACTCTGTAGACCTGGCTGGCATCAAGATCTGACTGCCTCTGTCTCCTGAGTGCTGGGATTAAAGGTGTTAGCCATGACACCCAGCTGAAATAGTCTTTTAAAATTGTTTCTTGACTTAAATAGACTGAAACAGTAACACTTAACAGTAAGGAAATACAAAAATAGTGTCATCTTGTTAAATTTAAACACAAAACTTGAAAAGAAAAAATAGGATTTGTAGAAACAGGAATTTTGTTTTGTTTTGTTTTGTATGAGACAGGATCTCATGTCACTATGTAGTCTTTGCTGGCCCCTGGTCTAACTTTATTAGACTAGGCTAGCCTCTAACTTCAGAGAGATCCTCCTGCCTTTGGAATCAAGGTGTGTGCCAGCATACTTGAACTAGACACTTAGTTTCAAATTTAACTTTAACATTTATTTTTGTTGTATGTACCTGTGTTTTGGAAATCTCTGTTAGATGCTCTTGAGGTACAGATCAAAAGTTTTCTCTCAAATAGGTTACAATGAAGAGAGTTTTATAAACTAAATTACTAGGGCAGTTGCAGCCTTGAGCCTGTGGGAAATACTGAAGGTTTTGTTCCTAACTCATAAAGAAACAGCATAAAGGACCTCCTGTGGAGATTGAATTAGTTACCAAAATACCTTTGAACAGAGGAAATTCTAGGATCAGTTGGCTTTAACTAGTGACCTCAGTCAAGCATTTGAAGAACTTTTGCCATGTTTAGACTCAAAAGCATCGAATAAGGGGCTGGAGAGAGAGTTCAGCAGTTAAATGCACATAACTGCACCTTAGAGACTCTGAGTTTCATTCCCAACACCCATGTCTGATGGCTTACAACTGTCTATACCTCCAGTTCCAGGGGGATCTGATACCCTTCTTAGGTCTCTGCAGACAACTATGTGTATATAAACATAGACAAGTGTAGATAAAAATAAATGTTTAAAAATTTCAAACACTTCCAACTTTGTTTTATTTTTTGGAGACAGGGTTTCTCAGAGATACACCTGCCTCTGCCTCCCAAGTGCTGGGATTAAAGGTGTGCACCACCACTGTTTGGCAAACACTTCCAGATTTACTTGAGACCAGTATGACTCTGATGACCATATCAAGAAAAATAATTTAAAAAGAAAACTGTAGGTCAATATCTATTATGATACAAAAATTGTCAGTAAAATATTAGGAAAGTAGCCAAGCATTGTGGCTGGCTCCTGTCAGTTCTCTTACTTGGAGGTTGAAACAGGAGGGTTGTCACATGTTCAAGACTAACTATAGAGTGGGACCCTATTTTTCAAAAAAGTTTAGGGAAATGGCTCAGCAAGTAAAAAACAACTTGTAAGGAAAGCTGAAGATCTGAATTTGATCCCTGGAACCCACCAGATGTGGTAGCAAGCATCTAACCTCAGCACTGAGTGAGGTAACTGAGAATAATGGGCCAGCTAGCCTGAGGTTACCAGCACAGCAGCAGAAACAAAGGAATAGCCACTTAAACACGGTGGAAGAACAGTCTCAAAACCTGTCCTCTGATCGCTGAGCTTGTGTACTCTCACTCTGCATACACATAAACTAGGATCCTAAATCCAGCATCATAGTAATTAAAGATGATTTATCAAGCCGGGCGGTGGTTGCGCACGCCTTTAATCCCAGCAGTCGGGAGGCAGAGGCAGGCGGATCTCTGTGAGTTCGAGGCCAGCCTGGTCTACAAGAGCTAGTTCCAGGACAGGCTCCAAAACCACAGAGAAACCCTGTCTCGAAAAACCAAAAAAAAAAAAAAAGATGATTTATCAAGATTAAATGAGATTTGTTCCTGTGATACAAGGATAGTTCTGTGCAAAAATGAGCATGGCACACCATACTGACTGGTTATATCCTCCCAATAGAATAAGACTTAGGCAAAGCATTTCACGAATGTGACATTAACATCATGGGCAACAGAAGAAGTAGACATAATAAAGGAATCAGAGCACAACCGGTGGAATGGGAGAAAATATTTGCAAACCGGTGGAATGGGAGAAAATATTTGCAAACCAATTATTTATCTGAAAGAAACGGAGAGAACTCAGAATTTAACATTTAAAACTTCGTTATTTAAAAACAGAGTAAGAACTTAAGTAGAAACTTCTCCAAGAAAGAAAACAAATGACTCTTAAGTAAATGAAAAAAGTTCCATCTGTGTCATTACTGGCCAGACAAGTATATATTTAGCAAGGGTCACTGTGCATTTTTTTTTTTTTTTTTTTTTTGATTTTTCGAGACAGGGTTTCTCTGTAGCTTTTGGTTCCTGTCCTGGAACTAGCTCTTGTAGACCAGGCTGGCCTCGAACTCACAGAGATCCGCCTGCCTCTGCCTCCCGAGTGCTGGGATTAAAGGCGTGCGCCACCACCGCCCGGCTACTGTGCATTTTTGAAGAAGGTGTCAGGGAAGTAGAAGACGGGGTGATGAGAGAAGTGAGTGTGGCCACTGTGAAAGATGGGAAGCGTTCCAAATCTTAAAGTAGAAGCGCCATATGTATTGAAGAGCTTTCCGGGGAGGAGAGTTGCCTTGGCTCAGGTCCAGAGGTTGTAGTAAGGCAGAGCACCTTGACCCAGTGCAGTGCTGAAGCAGAGGCCTACAGCCACTCTCCTGGCGGTTTGTAAGCGAGGAAAGACCTTCCTCCAACCAGCCCTTCTTTAAAGTCCAGTTTAAAGAAGTGTGCATTTATTGAGCTCTTGCTATGCAATGTAACTAAAACTTTGTTGGCACATAAATGTTCTTGTCCATGTTTGAGTTTAAAAAAATTTCAAGCTGGGCACTGGTGGTGCATGCCTTTAATCCCAGCACTTGGGAGGCAGAGGCAGGCAGAGTTCCAGGACAGGCTCCAAAGCTACAGAGAAACCTTGTCTCGAAAAACAACAACAAAAAAGAATTCAAACAGTTGAAGCTGCACAAAGTCTGCAGGGTGGATAGAATAACTAAGGCCTGTCTCTTTAGTAGTCCATTCAGCTTTGAATAAGCATTCTCAGGATCCAGTCTGAGTAACATGCCACCAGCTGGGGGCCAGGCTGCTAACACATGAGCTTTCATCTTTAAGCCACATCACATATAAACCAGTAGTTCCACATCTGAGCGTCCATGCAAAAGAATTGGCATCAGGATCTTGAGGAAGTTGTGCTCCTCGGCCAGCGAGATGGTTCAGTGAACAGCAGATAGAGTGCAGGCCTGACAACCCGAGTTCAGTTCTTGAAACCCACCTTTGACCTCCCCAGGCACACTGTGACACGTCACATACAATAGTTGTAATAAAATTTAGAAATTATTTTTTATTTTTTTTATTATGTTATAGTGTTCTGCCTGTGTGTGTGCCTGCACGACAGACAGAAGAGGCCATCAGGTCTCATTACAGATGGTTGTGAGCCACCATGTGGTTGCTGGGAAGTGAACTCAGAACCTCTGGAAGAGCAGGCAGTGTTCTTAACCTCTGAGCACTCTCTCCAGCCCTTACAATTTCTTTAATTGTTTGTTTACATTCTTTTTAGGACCATTCATAGTAGCTAACATGTGGAGATGACCTAAATGTTCATCAGCAGAACATGGAATGAATGTTCTAATGAATAAAGGGAATTTTTATGTACACAAAATAGGATACTGGTCAGCCTTTAAAAATTCTGCTGTATACAACATGAATAAACCTTGAAAACATGTTAAATTAAGACAGTTAAAGAAAGATAAGTGATAAAATATCTACTTAAATAACTTTCTGAAATGGTCAAACTCATAATTGAGGGGTGGGGGTTGGAGAGGTGGCTCAGCAGCTAAAAGAGTATTGCTTTTCCAAAGACCCAAGTTCAATTCCCAGCTCCTCCATCAAGTGACTCACAACCACTTGCTACTCTAGCTTCAGGGAGCCATTGTTTCTGGTTTACACAGACACATAATTTAAAAGTAAACATTAAAAAGTATGTGGCGGTGGCTGGAGTGGGCTCCTCAGGGCTGGAAGGGGAGCATGAGATCTTACTTGGTGAGTAGTCTATTAATTGTGATGATGAGGAAATGACAAGTAATCAAATCCCATGTGCTTTCCTCTTTGCTGTGCATTCTGCAGTTTGAGTTGCCGTGAGCTAAGTGTACTGTGCATCTTTTTACAGGGGTCAGTAAAATGGCTTTTCGTCACTTGATTGAGTTCACGTACACAGCAAAACTAATGATACAAGGAGAAGAGGAAGCTAATGATGTGTGGAAAGCAGCAGAGTTTCTACAGATGCTGGAAGCTATTAAAGCCCTTGAAGTCCGGTAATGGTTACTTCTTCAGAAATGCTAACTGATAGTCAAGACTGTACTGTGTCATAGCATTAAGTAGTGATGTTCTGAAAGTAGGAAAATTTTGGATATTGATTATGCTTTCCATTTGCATTGATTTCTCAAGTAAAAACTCATTAAAATGATTAAAATAGCGTGTCTGAGTCAGGCGTGGTCACGCACACCTTTAATCCCAGCACTCAGGAAACAGAAGCAGGCAGGTCTCTGTTTGAGTTTGAGGCCAGCCTGGTCTACGGAATTGAGTTCTAGTACAGCCAAAGATATATAGAGAAACCCTGTCTCGAGAAACCAAAAAATTAAAATAAAAAGTAAAATAGCATGTCTAGGCAGGTCTTCAGGGTGGTCTCGGGACTCTCTTCAGCTGGATTTGATTGATAATTATTAGTACTGGGAATACTAATAAAAATCAGTAGGCTAGATGAGGGTAAGTCATGGCTTACCTATTGGTAATGACTTCTTAGTTAAAGTTCTAGTACTGTGAGAAGACACCATGACCATGGCAACAAAAAGGAAAGCATTGAATTGCCTTACATTCAGAGGTTTAGTCCATTATCATCATGGTGGGAAACCTAGGAGCCTCTGGAGGCCAGTTCTATTACAGCCACCTCAGTGGCCAAATTAGAGCTATTGTAATCTAAATGTATTTATATAAACTTGTTATAAACTCCAGATGACTTAAACCTCCATCTGACTTCTGATATGTCCACCACAAAGGGAAAAAAAGATAGTGTTCAGTGGTATTGTAGCATGAAAACAGGTCCATTGCTAAGGGGTACCACTTGGTATTAAAACACAGAGTTTCTTCTGTGTTTTCAAAAACCACTAAGGGTTACAATGATCAAATCTCAGCACCTTCATTTGAAGCAGTGTAAAGGGTAAGCCGAGGGCTCTGGTATTGCTCTAGGTTACCCTAGCTCTATCACTGACCTTAATGAAGTACTCAGCCCATCAGATGATATAATGATGCAACTTCCTTCAAAGAATTGTTTGTGAGGCGTAATGCCTGTAAAGTGCACAGCGGTGTATGCAGTGTAGTGTTCTAAACGTGCACACTGCTACTTCACTGTAAAGTGCACAGCGGTGTATGCAGTGTAGTGTTCTAAACGTGCACACTGTTACTTCACTGTAAAGTGCACAGCGGTGTATGCAGTGTAGTGTTCTAAACGTGCACACTGTTACTTCACTGTAAAGTGCACAGCGGTGTATGCAGTGTAGTGTTCTAAACGTGCACACTGTTACTTCACTGTAAAGTGCACAGCGGTGTATGCAGTGTAGTGTTCTAAACGTGCACACTGTTACTTCACTGTAAAGTGCACAGCGGTGTATGCAGTGTAGTGTTCTAAACGTGCACACTGTTACTTCACTGTAAAGTGCACAGCGGTGTATGCAGTGTAGTGTTCTAAACGTGCACACTGCTACTTCACTGTAAAGTGCACAGCGGTGTATGCAGTGTAGTGTTCTAAACGTGCACACTGCTACTTCACTGTAAAGTGCACAGCGGTGTATGCAGTGTAGTGTTCTAAACGTGCACACTGCTACTTCACTGTAAAGTGCACAGCGGTGTATGCAATGTAGGGTTCTAAACGTGCACACTGTTACTTCACTGGTGCCTCCTGGTACTATTTGGCTTTCTCTTTCCTCCTGTTGTTTGCTTTTTTGTTGTTGTTGTTTTTCCGAGACAGGGTTTCTCTGTGGCTTTGGAGCCTGTCCTGGAACTAGCTCTGTAGACCAGGCTGGCCTCGAACTCACAGAGATCCGCCTGCCTCTGCCTCCCGAGTGCTGGGATTAAAGGCGTGCGCCACCATCGCCCGGCTTGTTGTTTGCTTTTTAAATGATTAGTAGATTATTTCTTATTTATTTTAGTATAGTCCATTAGCATGTCAACAAATAGTTTTGCAGGTTGTTTTCCTGCAGGAACAAAACTATTCATTCCAACTCACTGGTATGGTTTAGTCAGAAGATAAAATTGGGAATAAATCTAGGAAAAACTTGAACTATGATTGTTCATAAGCATCATTTTTTAAATTTTTATTTTATGTGTATGGGTGTTTTATGTGCATGTATGTCTACACCATGTGCATGAGGTGCTTCCAGAAGCCTAAGAGGACCACAGTTAGAAATGTTTGTGAGCTGCTGCCACGTGGGTGTTGGGATCGAACCCAGGTTCTGTGGAAGAACAAATAGTGCTCTTAGCTTCGGAGCCACCTCTCCAGACTCCAGTAACATTTCTTTTAGTTAATATGACAGTTCACAATTGAACTTTTCTGATAAGAACTTGGTGTATCTCCGTTCTGAAAGCTAACACCTGGTACATAGTGCGGAGGCGTTTGTGAGTGGGTGCCAATCCACATCAGCAGAGATAGATGATCCGAAATTGATTAGTAAGATAAAGGTGTGCGTGAGGCTCGTACATAGATGGCACAGTTTCAGATTTGTGTTGTGTGGGAGCTTTTTCCTGTTTACAGTCATTAGTAGTATGTGGACACTAGACAGCAGAAAAGTGGAGCACACGTCTGAGTGTGTGTTTCGTGGTGCAGGTGTGGAGGTCAGAGCACAGTTCTTGTAGTTGTGGCTTTCTCCTTGTTGTGGCAGGGTCTCTATCTTTAAACTTTTACTTAAATTTTTAAAAGAAAAATCACTTCATTCTAATTAACTCACAAATAAAAAATCACCACCTACTTTAAGGAAGTACTCAAATAGTTGCCCACTTCCAAACATCTCTGCTTTCTCTGTTGCTCTTTGTATTTGAGCCCACCTGGCCCGTAAGCACATAGGGGTCCTGTTTCTGCCTCCCATCTCTCCTGAGTGCTGGGGTTAAAAGCACATGTCACCACAGCCCAGCCAGTTTCTTCCTTTTCAATAAAATGGTTTTGACATCTTTCAAAATAGAGATGTTCTCTTAAATGAATGACTAGACAGTGTAATAACTTAGTTTAAGTAAAATTGATACAGACTTCAGTTGCTAAAAATACCTGAAATGATTACAGTGAGTTGATGTTAAAATCATTCTTAGATAGTTAAAGCCTGCTGAAATGAACTTTCAAAATTTGTATTACTAGAACAAGTGTTTGTCACCTGGAAAAGGAATATAAATTAGTAACTAAATATATACTTTATTATGGGTTACAGGTTTGGCAGGCAAGTCCCCAGTGCTGCAAAAACAAACATTAATTATGTAAGTTTAATGGACTAGACAGTTTAAGAATGAAGGTTTAGTTTTGGTTAAATTTACTTCTTAAAAGAACAATTGATGGGTGTTATATTTATTTTTTTGCAGACAAAGGTATATACAGTACTCCTTTTAACATTTACAAGAAAGGAATTAGGAATATAGTATAAAGTGGTACTGAGAACTAGACTAGACACTAAGGCCTTATTTTACATTGTTGAAATAACATTAAAACTCAATTGAGAAATGCAGTTGCCATATGGATTTTTTTCATTTTTTCCTCTTGATGTGTAATTTACATATGATACCCATTTGCCCATCTTGATGACATAGTTGGGTTTGCTATTGTTTGTTTACTTTGTTCTTTCTGGCTTTTTTTCTTTTTCTTTTTTTTTTTTTTTTTTGGTGGGGGTTGTTTTTGAGACAAGGTCTTTCTTTGTGGCTCTGACTGTCCTAGAGCTCACTATGTAGACTAGGTTAGCTTCAGACTCTAAAGAGCTTGCCTCTGCCTCCCAAGTGCTGGGATTAAAGGCATACGCCACTACCACCCAGCTTCCAGTCAGCGTTTTATTAAATCAATATGAGTGACAAATCTTTACAGTGCACAAAAGCATTATCCCACAGCACTTGATGATGGCAAGTTACAGTCGTCCCCCATCCACTAACAGCTGAGAGGACAGCTTTGTGGAGCTGATCTCTTCCTCCACCTTGCTCAGCAAGTGCCTTTATCCACTGAGCCATCTTGCCAGCCCAGCAAACATTTTTTTAAAGAGAAATAGCTAATATATTATACTTGTGTTATCCATGCAGTGTGTAAATGAATGAGGTGACTTTAATAAAGCGTTGTTGGCATAAGTTGCCCTTAGGTCAGTTTGCTAACTCCTCTAATGAACATTTGTTATTCTGATAAGAGTATGTATGTGTGTATAAGTCTTATCATTTAATTTTGTAAAACTTTAACCACATTTATTTATTGTGTGTGTATGTATGTGGGGGTGCATGGGCCCCAGCACAAATGCCAGAGGTCAGAGAACAGATTGGAGTAGTTGATTATTTCTTTGTATTGTGCGAGTCCTAGTGTTCGAACTCTGTCGGGGACCAGCTTCTAGAAAAATACCAGTTGTCAGGGTAGGTGTGGGGATTTAGAAATATAAGTAAAGAATATGAAGACGCGTGAAAAATAATAAAGCATAAACCATAGAATAGTACCTCGAGGGCATTCCAGTGAAAACTGAAATCACCTGTGTTTAATATTCATATGCTTTTATACCCCAATACAAAAGGGGGA
Organism: Microtus pennsylvanicus; assembly: GCF_037038515.1. NCBI lineage: Eukaryota > Metazoa > Chordata > Mammalia > Rodentia > Cricetidae > Microtus > Microtus pennsylvanicus. The sequence goes on from NC_134584.1 coordinate 32,826,742, forward strand.
AGAAGGCAACAAAAGATTTCTTTAATATGATACAAAGGTCAGGTCAGTTGCTTTAACACTTTGAAACATCAAGGCATTGTTAGTATTTTGTTGTTTAGGCCGTGAAGCTACCCTAGACCAAGTACCATTCCCCAGGTAACCTCATATTACAAAAGAAGGAGCAGAAGTACTCTTTTATATCTTGACCATCCGTCAGGATGGAATGGATTTACTTAATGTCAAAAGAACCAAGTAACCACACCCTCATCAGTACGTGTCAGCAGTTTTAAGCAACCTCCAACTCTGACCATCAGACAAGGTGGAAATAGGCTCACGTTTTTGGACCTTCACAGAACTCACATCATCAGGTATGGCAGCAAGCACCTTAACCAGTGGAGCCTTCTCATCAGCCCTCTTTTTGAAGTTTTAATAAGGCTTACTCTGACAAATATGTGTTACTTCTGCAGATATCAAACCTTATTTAAAGTATGTAGTTGGAAGGGGCTGGAGCGGTGACCCAGAGGACCCAGGTTTGAGCCCTAGACCTGCATGGTGACTCACTCATTTGTAACTCTCGTTCCAGGGTATCTGATGCCCTCTTCTGGCTTCTGTGGGCATAAGGCAAGCATGTAGTGCATGGGCATAAATGTAAACAACATAAATTATAAAAAGCAACGATTTAGGGACTGGAGAAATGACTCAGTGATTAAGAGCGTTTGCCGCTCTTGCAGAGCACCTGGGTTCAGTTCCCAGTTCCCATGTGGTGGTTCACAGCCATCCCTTTCATTCCAGGAACATTCTGGGAACATTTCAGGAAATCTGTTTCCCCCTTCTGACCTCTGCAAACACTATGCATGTATGTGGTATACATACATACATGTAGGCAAAATGCATAAAATGAAATGATTACATGGAATAAAAAATTGTAAGTAAAGACTTTAAAAATATGCAGTTTTAACATACCCATAAAACCATTATCACTATCAAGTTCATGAATATGGCACTCTTCTGTTTCTTCATTTTGTAATCCAGTCCTCCTTCCCAGTCTTAATGATCATACCAGTCTACTCTTACCACAAGTCCCATCATTAACATTTTCTAAAATTTTATATACATATATGGTAGGTACATACTTACCTAATTCCATCAGTTTTGAAATTCATTGATATCATTGTAGACATTATCTTTATCTACCTTACACTCTGAAATAGGAAAGACTTTGTTTTCAAGATGTTATGTGTATAAACAACTTTGTAAGCAGATCCAAAATAAAGGGCCATTTATGTCTTTGTAAGTCATGTACCAGCCTGAGAGATCCATGAAAAGTTGTTTCCTAGAAATACTCGTTTCTATATTATCTTGGCTTCTGGTAATTTTTTCTCATAATTAACCTCTCAATCACTAGTCACTCTGATCTACCAGTAGGAACTGTGACTTAGTCCGTTCATTCAGTTTTTCACGTATTGGGCTTATTTAAGACTACTATTAACAGAATTTGAGTAAACATCATTCGCCTACCTTGTACTTAAAAATTTAGAGACCCATTTGGCCTCATGTGTGCCCTTATAAATGAGCTGATTTGTTCTTATGATAAGATGGTGTCGTTCTAATAACAGAATCCAGATAACTAAACTAGAATTGAGTAAGAATCCTTTAAGCCCTTATTTGATTATTTCCTGGAAGCGATAATTACTTTGTCCCGGAATTACTATTGGAGAAAAATAATGTCAAAGACTATCCAGGGCAGAATCCTAAATTGTCTAATTAGGTTGTTTGTTTTGTGTTGTTTTTGGATTTTTCGAGACAGGGTTTCTCCGTAGCTTTTGTTTTGGTTCCTGTCCTGGAACTAGCTCTTGTAGACCAGGCTGGCCTCGAACTCACAGAGATCCGCTTGCCTTTGCCTCCCGAGTGCTGGGATTAAAGGCGTGCGCCACCAACGCCCTGCGTCTAATTAGGTTTACTGGAGCTTCCCATCCTTTCCATGGTCTTCATTACTCAGGAAGCAGCTGAGAAGAGCTGACCCCTGTATGGGGACAGCTGAACTTGGCCATCAACCTGCCTTACTCAGATTTTTGGACAAGGAGGAGGTGAGGGAAGTTGAGTGGGAAACTATTTGAGTCAGTGTTTGAGGAGGTTATTGTAATAATTTGCATATCAGTATCTGTGGGAGGTAGGAAGCGTAAGAGACTAACCTCTTTCTATTAACCAGTTATTACAGTGCTTTTGTGATTTAAAAGAGGTACCATTTTCAGACTAGCTAGTCCAGGAAGCCAGGCGTGATGTGATATTCAAGGAGCAGCTCTGAGCCTTGAAGCAGCTGGTCAGACTGGAGCAGCAGCAGAATAACTTGAGAAGCTTATCAGGGTGAAGCCACCACACATAGCTCCCAGATCAGTGTCAGTCAGTAAGTAGTAGCATCCTGCATGCAGCCATGTCACATCTTTACAGTAAGACATGCGATCTCTTAGGCGGTAGCAAAAGTCAGAGGTGAAGTCTGCATCAGAAAGAGCGTCTTTTCCTCTAAGACCAGTCTGTGATAACAAATGTATTAACACATTCAGAATGTTGGCTCTTGGTGTAACGGTGGCAGTCTGGGCAAAGCAGACTTGTTTAATAGACTGCTTAGAGTTAGTCTTATTGAGAACAGCCATTTATAATATACATGGACCTCTAAATGAGTAACTCAGGAAGTTTGCGAAACGACTCTTTTCCCTGTGATTGCAGCTTTGGAAGTAGGTGTCTTGAGTGTGCACTGCCTTTCAAGTTAGCTCACCAAATAGTTAAGCCACTGGCAACAGCTTGTGTGTCAGTAAAAATATAGCAAGATAAATCATGAGGAATGTTGGCAAGAGCTGTAAGGACAGCCTACCAACCTTAGCCGCTGTGTGTGTTTTGACTTTCATAAATCTGGTTGAGGCTGAGCACCTGCAACAGAAAGCCAGCTACTTTGTCAAATTAAGCATTTCTTCCTGACTGACCAAAGATACTTGTGTCCTGACTGACCAAAGATACTTGTGGGACACTTGTTACCATATTAGTCACAAAGTCTGGTTGACTCGATAGGAAATGAGACTTTTAGACTGTCAGACTTCAGCTTTCCAAAGGTTGGGTGTCAGTTCCAGTATGTGACCAACAGCATGCTTATTGCTTCTTTTTAGAAGAATTATAGCGTGCAGTTGTGATGAGGATCTCAAGTCTAAATCCTCAGTCTTTGACTAGAAACTGCCTCCTTTTCCCGAGTTCCTTAGTTCCCATGTCTCTAAAAGATTTTTGTTCCACCATGAATTTTGTTTTTCCGTAAAGCAGTTGAAATCAGGATAGAGGGGAAGGGAGAAGGTAGAGACAGATGTGGGCGGTGACAGACTGCCAGTACACAAGGCACATCTGCTTCTGGTTTCAAGCACCCTAGAAGCTGCATGTTTTCAGCCCACCTGTGACAGCAGTGAGAAATCTTCGCTTTCAGGTTTTGGAGCGTCTGGTTGAGCATTCCTCTCTGTTTTCTGGATGAGGATGACAGATACATACATGCCTTCCTTGTTCCAGGCTTGATTTGCAGTGATTTCTTTTTAAAGAGCCCACCCTGGACATTTGATGCCCTGTTGTCACAGTATTGTATCTTATAGGCTTTCATGTAATTTCAGCATGAAGATTGGCAGTGGGGAGGCAAAGCTGGGTGGGCCTCTGGCTAAGACTTTTTCCCTTGTTTTCTAGAAATTTAATAATTTTAGTTCTCACATTTTAATCTGTGATCCAATTAGAGTTCTTATTTATAAATGATCTGAGTTTAAAGGTTGAAATTTTCTGATACACATACCAGATATTCCATCATCACCACTTTGTTGTTGTTGTTGGGTTTTGTTGTTCGTTTGTTTTTTGAGACAGGGTTTCTCTGTGTAACAGCCCTAGCTGTCCTGGCACTCGCTCTATAGACCAGTCTGGCCTCAAACTCATAGAGATCCGCCCACCTCTGCCTTCTGAGTGCTGGGATTACAGGCATGCAGCACCACCGCCCAGCTAAGCATCAGCACTTTTAAAAAGAGTCTCCATTGAGTCATTGTGAACAATTTTCTTTTCAGAAGTTAATTTCATAAGTATTTGTTTTTGGACTTTGTCATGTTCCATTAACCTTTGCTTATCTGTACAATATCATCATTGCCTTAATCGTTACAGCTTTTAGGAAATCTTAAAATTGATCCAGTATAGGCTGTCCAATTTTGTTTTCTGCCTTCCACTTAAATTTAGTTTATTTTTTCAAAGAATTCTATGATTTTATAGATTTTAGTTTAATTTTTATTTTCATAGTTTTTTTTAAGCTCTTAATTTATACTTTTCAGGAACAAAGAAAATTCGGCTCCCGTAGAGGAAAATCCCACAGGGAAAAATGAGGCAAAAAAAAGAAAGATTGCAGAAACTTCGAATGTTATCACTGAATCCTTGCCGTCTGCAGGATCAGAGCCTGTGGAAATTGAGGTGGAGATTGCTGAAGGCACGATTGAAGTAGAAGATGAAAGCGTGGAGACATTGGAGGAGGTTGCTTCCGCCAAGCAGTCTATAAAGTACATTCAGACAGGCTCCTCGGATGACTCTGCGCTCGCACTGCTGGCAGACATTACCAGCAAGTACCGCCAAGGTGAAGGCAAAGGACAGCTTAGTGAAGATGACTGTGCGCCCGACCCCATAAGCAAACAGGTAGAAGGCATTGAAATTGTGGAGCTTCAGCTGTCACATGTGAAGGACTTGTTCCATTGTGAGAAATGTAACCGTTCCTTTAAATTGTTTTACCATTTTAAGGAACACATGAAATCACACTCCACTGAGAGTTTCAAGTGTGACATATGCAATAAAAGGTATCTCCGCGAGAGTGCTTGGAAGCAGCACCTAAACTGCTACCACCTCGAGGAAGGTGGGCTGAGTAAGAAGCAAAGAGCTGGGAAGAAAATTCATATTTGCCAGTACTGTGACAAACAGTTTGACCACTTTGGACACTTTAAAGAACACCTTCGAAAACATACAGGTAATTAGCAAAACTTTGAAGTATATTTTTTTCTACATTGTCTTGAAGTCTAAATCCTGTGTTTGGTTTTTCAAGACAGGGTTTCTCTGTGTAGCTTTGGAGCCTGTCTTGGAACTTACTCTGTTGACCAGGCTGGCCTTGAACTCACAGAGATCTACCTGCTTCTGCTGGGATTAAAGGCGTGAGCTACCACCGCCCAGCTGAAATATTTGATGCTTTAAATTACAAATCATTTGTCAACCTTGAAGATGATTGTCATCTTATGTCTTACCCTTGTTTATATTCTTCAAAGAAGTATGTAAAACATTTATTTGCTAAGTACCATGAATTATTAAATCCTAATTATAGTATGACTTTATTCTATTTTTGTTTCCCATGTTAATGTTACATAGACATTTATAAGCAATCTTAACATTTTTATTTTTTTCTGCTTTTGGGGGGCGTACATTTAATCGTCTTGAGAGTGTGCTGTATTCTGTGGGTGTTGAGTGGACATGTGGGTCTGTGCATACCTGGAGTGTTCCTGCATGTGTGGAAGCCAGAGATGGTTGAGTCTTTCCTTGGTAATTGCTTTTCAACTTTATTTTTGGAAGCAGAGCCTCACTGAATCTGAAGTTAATCTGTTCAGTGAAGCTGACTAGTCATGGAGCTTCAGGGATCTGCCTGCACTCCTCCCCCTGGCCAAGTGCTGGGGCTCCATACCCACACTGCCATTCCTGGTTTTTTACATGGTGTCTGGGGTGCAGCTCAGGCCCTATTATTGTCTGTGCAGCAGACACGTTACTTCAAGAAGTCATATATATTTTTGAGCCAGAAAAAGATAGTCATCTGTGTCTGTCATCCTCTACCTCTCTTAGTGGCAAATATCTCAGGACTAGTAGACGGCGAAGGGAGGTGAGGCATACTATTTCTTCTAAGAACTGTCCCAACCTTGAAGAGATCCCTGGAAGTCTTTCTTTGGTCACTGTAGTTCTGTGTCATTTCCCTACCCTCCTACCCGCACACACATTTGATTCCTTGTCCTTGCTTTAACTCCTTGAGCGTTCCTTGCTAGATTTCCTAAGTCAAGCACAGGACCTACTGCCAGTGACTTAAACTTTTACTAGGCTCTAAACCCCATATAGTAAGAGAAAGCAAGTTACTGCCAGCTGCTAAGGGTTGGATTTCTAGACAGTTGTGCCCAAGTCTTGTTACAAGTAGACTCCCTCCCTCCCTCCCTCCTTCCTTCCTTAATTATCCCACTGCCCAAAGTCCCTTGTAGCTCACTAATAGAAATTGAGGAATCAGATGCAGCCCCAGTGATGATGGCCCACAGGAAAAGTAGTGTGGGAACAGGTGTTCAAGCAAAAGAAGACACAGGCATAGAGGAGAGTATGAAAGCAAGTTGTTTGCTTTACTAGCAGAAGGGTGGATGATTGCAGAGTTGGGTCAAAGTAAAGGAATACCAAGAGATTGCTAGAGCAGGCCTCCTGGGTGACATATGGGGGATCTACAAATGGTTTATGGGCAAAATAAGTGTGAGCAGTGAGAGAAGGGACTTCCACCCTGTGCTTTTGATTTAGCAGCGTGAAGAACTTCATATGAGATATCAAGTTAACTTATTTGATTTTATTAGTTGTAAATTCTAGAACCATATGCTCACTGTAGGGTCCATTTAGTACAGAAGCAAGCTGAATGAACATCGCCTTGCAGGCTTAAATATGAAAGCAGAAGGGTCAGGTTTCTATTTAGAGCAGTGACTGGCACAGTAGGTTGATGTGAGATAAAACCTGCTGACTCTGATGAAAAAATCTTTTGGAATAATCTTAAGAACGGAAGATGAGATAGCTGCAGCAGTAGTGAAAAGGGGCAGGGCCCATGGGATTTGGTGATCTCTGAACTTTATGTTGGAGTGACTTTGTGACTGGCGGAAGCCAGCGAAGGGTGAAGAAGAATACCAGACCCATTTGAATAAGAACCTTGAGGTGACTTCAACATGTTTTTAAGTAGTTGTTCCCTGCTTTCCAAGGAGAATCAGAAAATAAAAATCACAGTTGAGTTCTGGCTTCAGTCCTGACAGTTACCGGTTTGGTGAACATGTGGGTCATTTTATACTGAGGCCCCTTTCTTTGCATTAGGGATAACGGTACACATCCCACAGAAAGACTGAAGTTTAACAGTCTACATATCTTTCAGAAAAAGTCAGCTGTGCAGTGGTGGTGCACACCTTTAATCCCAGTACTGGTGGATCTCTTGAGTTCAAGCCCAGCCTGGTCTACAGAACAAGTTCGAGGACAGCCAAGGCCACACAGAGAAACCTTTTCTCAACCCCCCATCCCAAAAGTCATATGACTGTTTCTAGATTTCAACTAATTGTTTAGAAACAGCTCGAGTAGCATGCAGGGAAAAGTGATTCTTTCCAACTTAGCTAGATCTTTTTTAAAGATTTATTTATTACAACACATATACTGTGTTGCTTGCATGTCTGCCTGCAGGCCAGAAGAGGACACCAAATCTCATTACAGATGGTTATGAGCAACCAGTGCTCTTAACCACTGAGCCATGTCTCTAGTCCTAGTCTACATCTCTTAAAAGTAGCTCCTGGCTCCAGAGAAGAACTTACTGGAGAGTGTTGCTTGGGCATACAAAGCACCTGGCACATTGGGGGCAGGGCAGGGTCAGTAGGTCAGTGGTAGAGAATGTTTGCCTCTAACCTTCGGGATATTGCTGGCATTATCAAGTGACCATAAGCACACACTTCTGGGAATAGAAGTGCAAGCAGCCGATTTATACCATTTCATTTTAGACTCACCTTTCTTTGTTTTTGTGGGGTTTTGTTGTTGTTTTTGGCAAGTTCTCATTATGTAGCTCAGCTGATCCTTTTGCCTCAGTCTCCCAAGTACTGGGATTGCAAATGAAACACGAGGCTTTTTTTTTTTTAAACTGTGACTACATATTATTTTAGTGCACATCGTTGTTGCTCTCAGTAAACACAAGGTTTTCACTAGAGTTTGCCACTAGAGTGGCTTAGTAAGCATCCTTGTACATTTATCTCTCTACACATGCTCATATAATGTAGTTTGAAAGGCTTTTTACTGCAGGTATGTGTGCGCCTGCCACCACATGAGTGTGGCGATCAAAGAACAGCTAGCAGGAGTTGGTTTCTTCCTCCTGCAGTGGGTTCCGGGGGCGGAACTCAGTTCATCAGTCATAACAAGTGCTGAGCCCTCTTGCTGGCCTATGTAATTATTTTTTAAGAACAGAATTTCCAGGTTAAAGAAAATCTTGGCAAACATCAGATTGCTTTTTATTCCTCCTTTACTACGTACGTATGAGCACTTGTGTGTGTCTGTGTGTAGCGTGTGTATGTTTCTGCGTAGGTGTGTGAATATGTGGCACATGTGAGTGAGTGCACTTCTGTGTATATATACGCCGTGGAAGCCAGAAATCAACTCCAGGTGACTTTCTCCACCTTATTTTCAAGTCTCACTGACCCTGAAGCTCACCCGCAGGCTGCCTGGCTGGCTGGCTCCACAGAGCTACCTGTGAAGACCCTGCTACCACATCAGCTCCAGGGCTGAAGTCCCAGCTGTGCTCTTCCACAGCTGGGTGCCGACTCAGGTCTTCAAGCTTGCACTGCTGGCACTTTCTGGGCATCTTCCTGAGCCACTCATATTGCCTTTTCAAAAGGCTTATAGATTTCACTGGTAGTGAAAAATTATGCACTGATAAAACATAATTTTGTTGAGCGTATTTCTCAAAAAGTTCTCTCATATCAATACTAATTCTGGGTAATCAGGTATTGCCTAATTTTTTTATCATGTGCAAACTTTACAAAAGCTATATTGACTTTATTGGGAGAAGAACTTGCGAGTTGGTAACTTATGTCAATCTACATGAATATTTTGGTCGTATAGATCCAACATGTCCTTGTTACTGGGGTAGTGAAGCCTCTGACGTCTAGGTTCTGTACTCTGCAGACACTATGCTGTCTTTGAATCCCCATACTCTTGCTTGGCAATTGTTGTTCCTCCACGTCCAAGCCTTTCAGCTTATCCTTCCCCATCAGTTTATTACAATATTTCTGATTTCTCTCTTAGCCTGAACCTTGTCTTATCTTTTCTTGCATAGAAGGCTCCTACTTGTATTTATCCTTCCTTGTTAGAGAACAGTGCTGGAGAAAGTGCTGTCTCAGACCTTAATTGAGGCAATTTCTGGTCTGATACCTTTTTCTAATGGCTTCTCCAGATTCCTGCTGTGTGTGTTCAAGACCCTTCCCTCCACTCCTGAGTTAGCATAGCTCTTTTTACCCACGTCTCCAACAGCTTGATTTTTCTTCAAAGGCCAGTGCTGAATCTTGTAACTTGAACCATGTCCATCTTTATTGCAACCCTTTTTTCCTCTTTTCCTGCCTTCTCCCCCACAGAAAGTCAATAGATGGTGATTTCTCACTGATTAGAAATCTCTTCCAGTCCTTTTTCTTCTTAAAGAGTGAGTGTGTGTACAAGCTTGGAAGTTGAACCCAGGGCTTTGTGCAGGCTAAACAAACACTCTACCGCTGAGCCACACCCTCAGCCCTATTATTCAGAACACATTAACTGCTCCATTGTGGCTAAGCCCTGCCTCTGATCCCGCTGTACTGCCGACTACTCTAATTTTCCTTGGTATCCTTCGGCAGTTCTTTTTCCACTGTTAGCTCCTCTATCTGCTGTCTTACTTGGGGTTTCTCTAGAATCTGTTCTTGATTCTGTAGTTATATAGCACATTGAGCATTTTGATCCATCTTGGAAGTATTCATTGCTGCTGGAAATGACCCATTTATCTATGTATCAGTCCATTCTGTATATAGACATTCTCCAGAACTGTCTATACAACTAGCTCTTGGGAATCTCTACTCTGCTTTGAGTGCCTTTTAAAATTCTTTTTTAAAATTTCTCTCTCCTTAAAAATATGTATGGGTGTTTTGCCTGCATGTAAGTCAGTCTGTGCACACAGAGGCTAGAAGGCATCTCCTGAAACTGGAATTATTAGATGGCTGTGAGCTGCCGTGTGTGCTGGGAATCACACTTGTGTCCTCTGGAAGAGCAGCTGTTGAGACCTCTCTCTAGCCTCTCATTTATTCATTTTTTGAGACACAGTTTCATGTAGCCCTTGAATTCAGTAAATATATTGTCCAGGATGATCTTGTACTTAAGATGTAACTGCCCCCCCCCCAAGTACTGAGATTATAAATGCGAACCCCCACACCCAATTTATGTGGTGCTAGGGACTAAACCTGGGTCTTCGTGCTATTTTGCAAACACATTGACTTCATGGTCTTTCCCTGCATCCCCACTTGACAGACACTTCATTTAAACTCCTGCACTCTTGGTTCTTGATAGTAGGTGGCATACTACTATCACATACACATATATCACACATACACGTATCACATATACACATATCACATATACATATATCAGATATACACATATCACATATACGCATATCACATATACACTCACATATACATATATCAGATATACACATATCACATATACACTCACATATACATATATCAGATATACTACTATCATAGTCAGTTACTCCCTCCTTGCTCACCCACTCTGCAGTGCTGTACCTGGGCTCTGGCTAAAATCAACTCCCTTTGGTGGTTCTGTTCCAGGCAGAATTGCCCCGCCTTAACGCTGATGCAGCGTTCGGATTTATTTTCATGACAGTGTTCAAGGCATCAGCTTATTTTTTGTTTGGTTTTAGTTTTGTTAGAGACAGAGTCTCACTGTGTAGCCATTATTGGCCCGGAACTTAACCATCTCTGGCGCTAGGATTGAAGGCGTTCACCACCATGCTTTATTGCTTTTTGAGACAGCATCTTGCTGTGTTACCTGAATTTGTATCAAGCTCAGAATCTTCTGCCTTGGCCTCTCCTAAACTGAGATTGTGGCTCTGTGCCTCCCTGTCTTTATTATTTTACTGTTGCCACCTAAAGTATGATCTGGTACGTGGTAAGTGTGAAATAAAAAAGAACAGGTGCTTAGCGAAAGGATAGTTCTGTATTTCCACCAAGCAGAGATTGATCATGATTTTTATCTAAGGAAAAATAGTTTTAGGTATGCTAAAGTACATGGGTTATAAGTTGTGTTCCCCTCCTTAAGAATGTGTTAATTAAGTCTAGACATTTGGTTCATTCCTGTAGTTGTAGCACTTGGGAGGCTGAAGCAGATTTTAAGTTCAATTCCAGCATAGGGAACATAGGGAGACAGTATTTAAAAAAAGAGAAAGGAAAGCCGTATGTGGTGGCACATGCCTCCATTCTCAGCCCTGGAGAGGCAGAGGCACACTCAGAAAAGTAACCATAAAAGTTTGAGGACAGCCTCATATACATAACAAATCCTGCCGCGCGCGCACACACACACGGGGAGGAAGGGGGAAGATGGATATGATCTGGGTTTAGGGGTACACACCTTTAATCACAGCACTTGGGAGCAGAAGAATTGGAGGCCAGCCTGGTCTACAAAGCAAGTTTCAGGACAGCCAGAGATACATAATAGACCCTGTTTCAAAGGTGTGCCTCAGTGGTAGGTCATTTTCCTGGCATGCATGAAGCCTGCGTGTGGTTCAGTCCCCAGCACTGCAAAAGAAAAAAATTAATAGCCAAAATGATGAACTCTCATCCTTGCCTTTGCTGATGTTCTCAATTTACCAATGTATTTTTTTTTCTTGCAATAGGTGAAAAACCTTTTGAATGTTCAAACTGTCATGAGCGGTTTGCTAGAAATAGCACTCTCAAATGTCACCTCACTGCATGCCAAACTGGAGTAGGGGCAAAAAAGGGAAGGAAGAAGCTTTACGAATGCCAGGTATGTGTGGGTGTATTTTGTTCTCAGAAGTGCAGAGTAAATAAATAGTCTTTGACTCACAGGGTTGACTTAGAAGTTCTTGACTTGACAGTAGTGCAAAAAGCAGTATGTGTTCAGCAAAAACTTTCTTGAAATTTCAAAATCTGATCTTTTCCTGAATTAGTGATACCCAGTAGAATGTTCTCTTGTGACACTGGGCAGCAGCAAACCTCAGCTCCCAATTAACCATGTGGTCACAATAGTCATCAAAACTGATCCTCTCCTGACTGGGTCCAGTGTGTGGCCTCAGAGCAGCTGTAATCTGGGCAAAACCAAAATTGTAAAATTCTTTTTTTTAAAAAAAAATATTTATTTATTTATTATGTATACAATGTTCTGTCTGTGTGTATGTCTGCAGGCCAGAAGAGGGCACCAGACCTCATTCCAGATGGTTGTGAGCCACCATGTGGTTGCTGGGAATTGAACTCAGGACCTTTGGAAGAGCAGGCAATGCTCTTAACCACTGAGCCATCTCTCCAGCCCCCAAAATTGTAAAATTCTTAAACACTGAGGTTTTGTTTTGTTTTCTAGCTTGTGCAGCTCTTGCATGTACCTTTGTAGGTGACAGTCTCCTGTTGCGCTGCCCGCTTGTGTCACTGTAGTGTCTTCTAGGGCAGGTGGAGCTCATGGCCTTTTGTTTTTTTGAGACAGCTTTTGGAGCCTGTCCTGGAAAGCTCTTGTAGACCAAGCTGGCCTCAAATTTACACAGATTCGCCTGTCTCTGCCTCCTGAGTGCTGGGATTAAAGGCGTGCGCCACCACCAGGCAGCACATGTACTTTTGATACAAGTTGTGGTGGTGAATCAGCATGCAACTCCGAGTCAGAGTATCACCATCTCAGGCAAACAGCCGGAGAAAGACGTGGGAGTAAAGAAAAGGCTGTTTACTTTGTATGGATTATTAGGTGTTTGTTTTTAAGATTTATTTATTTATTATGTATACAGTGTTCTGCCTGTGTGCATACCTGCACCCCAGAAGAGGGCACCAGATCTCATTACAGATGGTTGTGAGCCACCATGTGGTTGCTGGGAATTGAACTCAGGACCTCTAGAAGAACAGTCAGTGTTCTTAACCGCTGAGCCATCTCTCCAGCCCCATGGTTTTGGGTTTTTTTTTTTTGGGGGGGGGAGGGCAGGTTTCCAGACGGGGTTTCTCTGTAACAGCACTAGCTACCCTGGAACTCACTTTTTAGATCAAGCTAGCCTCAAACTCAAAGGGATCCTCCTGCCTCTGCCTCCTGAGTGCTGGAATTAAAGGTGTGTGCCACCATCACCTGATGATTATGAAATGTTTTTGTTTTCATTCAGCCCTAGATGATCAGTGTTAATAAGAGTTGCCCTGAGCCGGGCGGTGGTGGTGCACGCCTTTAATCCCAGCACTCGGGAGGCAGAGGCAGGCGGATCTTGTGAGTTCGAGACCAGCCTGGTCTACAGAGCTAGTTCCAGGACAGGCTCCAAAGCCACAGAGAAACCTTGTCTCGAAAAAACAAAACAACAACAACAAAAAAAAGAGTTGCCCTGAGTAGTAGTCTGAAACCACAGAAGTGCTATGGACGTGCAGGTTTAAAGACAGTCGTAGCCTAGGCGGCTGCTGAGGCTTGTTCCACTACACCTGCCTGGTTTTGGGGAATAACAGGTTTGGGTGCTTTAATTTATTTACTTATTGGCAGTTGGGCATACATGCTGCAGTGCGTAGAGGTCAGAGGACAATTTGCAAGAGTTTATTCTCTTTTTCACCATGTGGACGCCAGAGGTTAAACTAAGGTGCGCAGACTTGTGGCTCATGCTTTTACCATTAAGCTATCTTGCCTTCCCACAAGTAGTTATTCCTAACCATAGGGACACTCAATAGCATCTGGGCAAGCGGCAGGGAAAGCAGGCAAGATAACAGCTGTGTCTCCCCTGATTAGTATATTTTTTGTCCCAAATAATGTAGTGGGTCTAAATTTTGAAACTGTGGGGAAAACTATAGTATTGTTACTTAACAGGGAACAATGCTAAAATGTTTCCAGAATCTAGTAAATTGTTAGGTGTATGGGCTGAAAGATCAAATGAAACCAAGTGTGGGAAATAGCTTTGCCCGTGGTACACTGGAAACCATATTCAGAATATTTTTGTGATGGTCAGTTTACCAATGTGGGTGGTAGTGTTTTGTGTAGTTTTTGTTTGTTTTCTTTTTTTTTTTTCCAGTCCTAGGGATTAAACCCGGGACATCCCACATATATATTAGGCAAGCCCTTCTATTCTATTCTTTGTGGGTTTTGTTTATTTTGTCATTGTTTGTCGATGCTTAGGATTAGACCCAGTACAGTGCCTTGTTTATGCTTGGCAGGTTCTCATTTAGATAACCTCAACCCCTTAGTATATTTTATGGAGAATAAATGTATTCATGTTTACTTCAGTTTGATTATAAGTATTATTAACATATTATGTTTGGTGATTTCAGGTCTGTAACAGTGTGTTTAACAGCTGGGACCAGTTCAAAGATCACTTGGTAATACACACTGGAGATAAACCCAACCATTGTACTCTGTGTGACTTGTGGTTTATGCAAGGAAATGAATTAAGGAGGCATCTTAGTGACGCTCACAATATTTCAGAACGTATTGTGACTGAAGAGGTCCTTTCAGTAGAAACACATGTCCAGACTGAACCAGTGACGTCAATGACGATTATAGAGCAAGTTGGGAAGGTGCATGTATTGCCACTGCTTCAGGTCCAGGTGGACTCCGCACAAGTCACTGTGGAACAGGTCCATCCAGATCTGCTCCAGGATAGCCAGGTGCACGAGTCACACATCAGTGAGCTTCCAGAGCAGGTCCAGGTGAGCTACCTGGAAGTGGGTCGGATTCAGACTGAAGAGGGGACTGAAGTGCACGTGGAAGAGCTGCACGTTGAACGGGTGAATCATATGCCAGTTGAAGTACAAACTGAGCTTCTGGAAGCTGACTTGGATCACATGACCCCCGAAATCATGAGCCAAGAGGAGAGCGAGCCTAGCCATGCAGATGCTGCTGAGGCTGCCATGGAAGATCACGAAGATGACGAGGGGTTAGAGACCAAACCAAGAGAGTATTCCCAAGCTGGAGAAGCAGAGAATGACAGAACATCTATGCCGGTTTTAGAATGAAATAACAATTATATCTTTAAATTTACATTTGGGGTAAACTGATGGGCAGTGTGACCTTAAGCTATCAGATAAGTGGACCAAAGTTAAAACTACTTCCTGTTGTGCTGAACTGTTTCTATGGAAACAGACTGATGTCCTTCCTTCCAGTTAATGCCACAGAGTGGGAATATTTCTCATAATGAGTGAGAGCTTTGAGAAGTATATTTCTGGTAACTTAAATGAATTATATTCTTATTATATAGTTGGGTACGAATGCATCTATTTTCATTGTGGTCAGGGTCTCCGTATTCTCTTCCCCAGGTCATCTCCTTCCTTAAATTCTTTGCATATTATAAAATCATATAAACCATTAGAATACGTATTTGTATTCTAATGCATGTTAGGAAACTGAGTATGTAGGTACCACAAGGCTGCATGCGGGAAGTGCATTGTTACTGTGCAGTTCACATTTGGGGGTCTGGCTGGCTTTATTTTGAACAACATTCTTGTCTATCCAGTGGTTACAAATGCTGTCTCCGAAACAGAAACAGTGGTGGCAGAATTTCTAGGATGTTAAAAAAGGAAGAAAAAAAAACACCCTTGTGCCTTTTCAAAACCAACAAAACTTCAGTAAAACATCTCTGGTTCTTTCAAAGTTTGTGTTTTAAGGAACATTGTAAACTGCTCTGGGACTTGAAATTTTTGCTTATAATGACAACTACCAATTCTTTTTCCTTTAAGTTACATTGAAAATTTTTCATTTAACGGCAGCTGAAGGGCCATTTTCAATTGGAAAAATTCATTTGCATCTGTGGTAAACTTTATTTTGACGAGAAGTTGCACTAGTATTTTACCACCAGATGAAAAAAACTAGATGAGCATCATTTTAAAATTAATGTATTTAAAATAAAGTACAGAGGAAAGTATGTATATAATATATCAGGCTTTGTTTTGAATGGACTCTTTCCCCCAATCCTTAATGTAAAGATTTTGTGCTATGACTTTTAAAGCCATACAAATAAGAGTGCTAAACTGTGGACTTAAAAGTAGGTGTGTAAATATTTTTAAATCAGTATTACTTGGAAAATAAAAACATAACAACCACAAAATCAATATGCTATTTTCTTTACCTGTTATATACTGGGAAATATTTACATTTTAAAGTAAACTTTAAAATTATGTGTTCATGACTCTTTTTTTCTTTTTAATGATGTCATTCTCTTGTATGTGTGGGTGCTTTGCTTGTATGTATGTACACCATGTACATGCCTGATGCTTCAGAAGCCAGAGATTCTTGAACTGGTGTTAGAGATAGTCGTGGGCTTCCACATGGCGTGCTGGGAATCAAACAGCCAGCATTAACTGCTGAACCTTCTCTCCAGCCCCTATTTGTAGTTTTTAACGGCACAACAAGAAGTGGTATTATTTTTTTAGTAGTGCCTATTTTAAACAATTTTCTCCACTTTTTTAAGTTTTAAGGATCAGTCTAAATAACACTTTAGATAATCCTGATATTTGATATTAAGTAGTACCAAATCACAAAGTATACTGAAGAGGTGTTTGAAATCACTCAACAGATTTTGATAGGAATATGAGAGTTGTTTGTATTAAGCTCAAACCTTGGGGACGTAAGTATGTTTGCTCTGTTTTGTACTTTAGTGCCTACTGCAAACAAAGCTCATTTATATTTTCTTTGAAGTTCGAAAACCCTGAGGAGTTGTGTGTGACACCTGTGTTTCAGACTGAGCTGTGGGTGTGTTTTAACCCCAACGTGACCGCAGATGCGTCAGTCACCACCCAGTGTCGTGAGCAGTGAGCCAAGGTAGGAAAGCTTGAGTATAGTAAGGGTTGTGATCACAACATAGAGGTCAGAGGCAAAGGCAGCTGAAAGGGTTAAAGTCTCCATATCTGGCACGTTAGAGGGCTAGCTAGAACTCACATTCCTTTCCCAAAAGGCTAGCATGTTCGGAACGCAGCTGGATTTAACTGGAAAGACGGAGGAAGACAGCTCACTGTGACTGAACTGTTAGATGAATAGTGCTTTGCCTCTTGCAAGATATTTTGCATATAGCAAACTCTTAAAAACAGATAAATATTTGCTCTAAGTAGTAAATTGGGTGCTTATTCCTAGAGGGTTTTCCCACTTATTTCCCACGGGGGCTTTACGCTTCGGCCTAGAGTGTGGCGGCAGATCTGTGGGTACAGCGTTTGCATTAGAGCTTATGTCTCCCCTACTCATTGAAGAGTCGTTCTCAGACACCAGCCGGGTGGGTGTCCAGCAGTTCGGTCCTGATGACCCAGGCTTAGAGCAGAATCCCCCAGATTAAGTGCTTTACATTTAATTTGCATCTTCAGGTTAGCATGAGTTGCCTGAAGGGACAGTGTGGTCATTAAGGTGTTCATTGGAAGTAGTCACACTGTGCTTCACTTCAGAGACAAATAAAACCAACCGGCTGTAAGAGTTCATGCTTAGCCACCCCAAAGTTCAGTAATCCCCTAAAACACAAGGATCAGAAGAGACGCGGAACAAGGGTGACGCTGTGGAGTTCTGTGTTCCGTTCGCCTCCTCAGGCACTCTGATGTCTTCACCAGCCTGCAGGCCCCCTTATCTGAAGCTTTTGGAACCTGGACTGACAGTTGTCCATCTATCTACAGGTCCTCTGCTTTCTCAGGTGGTCTGAGTGAGGCTGATAACATGGCTGCCCCACTGGTGACCTCAGCATGGTTCCCCGCCTGTAGTCAGTTTTTAGTACAGGCGGTGAGGCCAAAGGGTTAGCCTAAGTTACAGAAGACATTTATAAGGTGGGTTTAAATTTATTTATTTCTGAGGTTTAGCATGAGTTGTCTTAGTGATAATGCGAGGTCATTAAGGGGTTCACTTGAAAGTAATCTTAGAACTGATGTGGGTGTGAAATGAGGTTAGCCTTGGAAGTCATTAAGGCTAATATATTAATTACACTGGGAGAAAAAGACCTAGGCAAAATCTATTGTATAGCCAGAACTTAAAGGACATCTTAGCCTTCTACTCAGTGTTTGCTACCCTCCAGCGGCCCCTTGGTGGGCAGCATCTTTTCCCCTTGACGTTCTTGTGATTTAGCTGAAATAACCTTTGCTCGGTATTATTGTAGCCTGGGAAAGAAGAGTTTGTTTATAACAGTAGCTGTCGGTCATGAATCACCTACGTATGTATACATCCACACACTTCTCTGTGACCTCGTGGCTTTGCTATTAGATGTGGTGAGAATCTATGTTCAAGTGGTTACCTCTAAAGAGACTCTTGCTTCAGCTTGCACACAGCATAGGGTAAATACTTACTTGCTTTCTGGAACCTACACCAGCTTTTGATGGGACTGGGAATAGAGGAGATAAGAGATCAATAAAGCTGTCAAATTGCCTCATTTCCTTGTTCTGAGGCTGTACCGTCTGTGTAGTGGTGGTTCTTCCCTTATACTGGCATTCCAAATTCTAAGAAAACTGCAGCCCAAGTAACTGCATGTTACTCCCAAAGATTATTGCATCGTTCCTTAAATTTACATAACCCAGAATATCTGGTGGTTGTTAGATTATTTCAAATGTGTAAGATGATACTTACCTTGGGGAAAAGTAATTCATCTGTCTAAAGAATTACAGGGACTGCCTCCAAGAAGTCAAAGTTGCTTGCTTGTTACCGACAAGAAAAGAGGCAGCCTTGGATGACACAGGCCACCCAGCGTGCAGCCGACTACCCATGGTCCCCCTGTACTTCCTTACGACTGTCTTTAGTTGAGTGTGGGAGCGAGCTCCTCCTGTCCTCTCAGGATGCTGTTCAGGACTAAGCCTAACTTCCTTCCCATCAGCATTTGAATCAGCACACAGACTTCAGTAACACGGCAGTGGTCTAGCAGTTAACTGGATCTCGTTAAAACATTGTACAAGCTGGAATACTGTGTTGGTCTGGGTTAGCCAACACCTGGGAATTTGCATTGCTAAGCAAGTTCCCAGATATCACTGGCTGTCGGTATTGGGGGTCACACTTTGGTGAACAACTGACATAGGGACAGGACAGGAAGCAGTCGATCAGCCAGTGGAATGAATGTGAGTCTGGGGTGTTGCTTTGTGTTTTCGGTACCTGGGGATCAAGTCCAGTGCTCTGACTATGCTAAAGCAGCGCTGTGTCTTCAGCTCAGGACGACTTTGAGAGACGTTGATAGATAGAGCAGCCACGTGTTACTCTAGCAATAAACTTTCTGTTTCCTATCGTTCATGGTAGCTTTTCATTGTCGTGTGGACCGCAACAGGCACAGGCACGGACTTTTTCATACCAAGCAAGACATTCTGTGTTGCAAAAGAATCAGACTAATTGACCAGTTAACACTCCTGTTGCTTCTTGGTAAGTCACATGCATTGGTCTGAAAATGTCAAGTCCTACCTGTCAGTGAAAGAGCACATTTACCCTCCCCAGCAGACCGGCCCTCTGTGCAGCTTAGCCTATCTGCTTTTCTGAGTTCTAACCCAGAAAAGTGTAACTTCTTTTTATTGTTCTCTTTTGGATATTGCCCAAAAACCTGAGTATGCGCTTCCTGACATTCTGGGCTTTCTCTGTTTACCGAAGCCCCCTCTTGACAGTGGAACTGTTTGACAATTTCCATTGCTAAACACACCCAAGTTTTTCAGACGTAAATGCAAAAGACATGGCTTCTCTTTCTTTTCCAGCTCCCTTCTCCCAGCAGCTTCTGAGAATTACGAACTCTAATAAAATTGTCTCTTTTTAAACTGTTTAACAGCACTAAGCCCTCAAAAGGGGAGCTTGGTTTCCCTGCAACACTGATCAGTATACTTGGCTTCACATTGAAGAAAAGTTTGAGAGGTTGGGGATATACCTCTATGATAAGAGTGCTTGCCTGATACGCTGTAAGGTCCTGAGTTCAGTCCCCCAGTCCGAAAGTAAAGAGAAGTTTGCAGGATAGTTACCACAACAGTGAGAATGGAGCAACTCAGATTTTATAACGCTAATTAGTCTGCCCTTTCTCAGTATCAGTTTTTTCTCCATTTTTTTTACTTATATTTTCATTTTAGTAAGAAATTTCAATGTTAACCATTAAGAAGGAAATTAAAACTAAAAGTCAGGACAGCTGAAGTAAAAACACCCAAGGTTGGGAAGATCACTCAACAGTAAAGTGCTTTTTGCTCAAAGACCTGGGCTTAGATTCCCACCGTCCACGTAAAAAGCTAGGCATGGTAGCATGTCCCATCACCCTAGCTGGGAGACAGAGACAGGAGGACCCCAGGGTGTGCCTCTCCAGCCATTCCAGTGGAACCAGAGCTCCAGAATAAGTAAGAAACGCTGTCTCAGTAAGGTGGAGAGTGGTGGAGAACACCCAACATTGATGTCTGGCCTCCTCAGTTAGGTACACTGTCCCTCACAAAACCGCTTTAAAGATAAAAGAAGAACTAGAATATCGGTGGAACTAAAGCTTACAGAGTGGCCTCTTAGTCACTGACATCCCCAGCTCTTTGTTGTTGCTGTCGAGTTACATTTGCTAAAGTAAAAGTTACGTGATTTAGAATCATGAGATTCTAAAGGTGTGTGCCTTTAATCCCAGCACTTGGGAGTCAGAGGCAGGCACGTCTCTGTGAGTTCAAGGCCAGCCTGGGCTACAAGTAGAGTTCTAGGACAGACAGGGATGTACAGAGAGACTTTGTCTAGAAAAAAAAAAGAAATACTGTGTTAACATTAGATAAAAATCATTCCAGATATCTCTGGGAGAGGAAGGAGGAAGAGGGGAGAGAAGAGAACCGGAGAGAACTTTGTAAAAATAGGATTACGGCAATTGTTTTAATTCAGTTTAATTTTGCTTGGATTTGACTGTAACAAAACCAAAAATGGGGGCTGGCAAGATGGCTCAGTCTATTCATCCGAGCTCAACCCTTAGGAACCACATAGTCAGTGGAGAGAACTGGCTCCTACAAGGTCTCCTTTAACTTCTATATGTGCACAATGGCATGTGTAAGCGCCGCTCCCCAAATCAGTAAAATAAATGCAATTAATTTTGGTTTTGTGTTCTGAGACAGGCCTCAAACTCACAGAGATCTGCCCACCTCTGCCTCCCGAGTGCTGGGATTAAAGAAGTGTGCCACCACCTCCCGCCTGCAATTAATTTTTTAAAAGAACAAAATTATGGTAAGCTGGAGGCTGGAGAGATGGCTCAGAGGTTAAGAGCACTGGCTGCTCTTCCAGAGGTTCTCAGTTCAATTCCCAGCAACCACATGGTGGCTCACAACCATCCGAAATGAGATCTGGCGCCATCTTCTGGAGTACAAGCATACATGCAGGCAGAATATAGTTTATTTAATAAATAAATAAATTATGGTAAGCTTCAGATAAATGCTTCATTACCATAACAATACTAGGGTTTTTTATTGTTTTGTTTTTGAGATAGGGCCTCTCCTTGTAGGCTTAGCTGGCTTGGTACTTGCTGTGTAGACGAGGCTGGTCTTGAACTCACAGAGATCAGTCTGCCCTATCTCTGGAGTACTGGGATTAAAGTCATGCTCCTTCGTGCCTGACCCACTGTTAGTTCTTAGAAGGTTCTTGTAAAGTTTAAGAAGAAACAACATTAATAAATGCTAATTGTTGTGAAAAAGGGATTCAATTTTAAGCCTCAGTTGTCTCCCTTCTGAGAAAATACAGAAGTAGGCATTTGGAGACTTTCCTCCCCGGCTTAGCTGTATTTCCCTTCTCAAAGTACTAAAGGCTGCCAGGCTGGATGGCTGATTTGCTATGACTCAAGTGATAGAGACAGAGAAAATCCATGGGAACCAGTTACCTAAAATGTCACACAAAGACAAAAATCTACAGAAGACAAGACAGAAGGAGAGGATCTGGTACATCTAATGTCCATCAGGAGATTCTGAGAGGGAAAGAAAAACTGGGAAGGGATCTGATGGATTAAATGTTCGTGTGTCCCCCACCCCCAGTTCATACATTGAAATCGCAGCCCCTAGTTTGTTGGTGTTTGGAGAAAGGTCTATGGTAGATAATTAGGTCATTAGAATAGAGCTAACCTCGTGCACAAGAATACAGTAATATGAGAGACTCCAGCACACTGTCTGGTCCTCCCTCTTAGGAGTCAATGAGAAGCTGGTAGTCTGTAGCCCATTAAATTCCTGTCTCCAGCCAGGCAGTGGTGGTGGTGTGCGCCTTTAATCCCAGGACTTGGGAGGCAGAGACAGGCAGATAGATCTCTGTGTGTTCAAGGCAAGCCTGGTCTACAGAGCAAGTTCCAGAATAGACTACAAAGCTACAGAGAAACCCTGTCTCATTAAAAAAAAAAAAAAGAAAGAAAGAAAGAAAAAAGTAAAAGAAAAAAAAAATTGCTGTTTCCAGAACTTGACCACATTGGTTCCCTTAGCTCAGATTTTTACCTGCAGAGCTATTGGTAAGAAAATGTCCAAGGGCATTTGGTTATACAGCCCAAACTAAGACAATATCTTTTCCATTCAAAAACATTGTCGAATTTTGCAAAGACATGCGTTCTCAGATTTGAGTTGTACACAGATCTGAAATAAAATTTCCCAGGTTAGGCTGCACCACTTTAAGTTGCAGATTCCACTATGTAATGATAATTTACAGTCAGGGGAAATGTCCACATTCTCTTCTAGGATGTGTCAAGTGTCACCAAAGAGGGAAGGAGGAAGGACAACTAGAGGTGGGAATGCCCCAATCAGTGTGGGTGTGGTGTCCTGGGTAACTTACTGGGTAACTGGGAAATGAGGGTAGAATGGCCCTCTTTGTCCTTGAGTAGCAAATGCACAGACAAGTAGAATTCTGAACACACCTGGGTCCCAACTCCTGAGATGAAAGTACCCAGTTAGCCATTGATTCCATCCCTCAACATTCCAAGCTTCCTGACCAGATCACCCTGACTATTGAGCGGACTTTTGTAGGAGAAAAACAACATTTTTTTTTTCAAGTTAAGAGAATCAAATGTATTCCCCTCTTCTATGGCCAAGGGATCCCAGAATGCCAAGGACAGAGACAGGTCTGACTTGGAGAGAGGAGACTCTAGCTGATGGTGCGGGCTCTGGTCAGCACACTTGAGGAGCAATCTCTGACTGATTACACATTTTCCTTGCTCTGCGGGAGCACAGTGTGAGGGTTTTGCCCGCTGTGCCTGTACGTCTGGTCTGGGATTTGAGGGTCTAGGTTTCTATACAATTTTCCTACAAGCCCAGCGTTGGTGGCACAAGTCTTTAATCCCAGCACTTGGGAGGCAGAGGCAGGTGAATCTATGTGAGTTCGAGGCCAGCCTCTAAGAAGCAAGTTCCGGAACAGACGGAACTGTTTTACAGAGAAACCCTGTCTCAAAAAACCAAAAAAATAAAAGGTAGTCCATGTACTGGCATGTTTTAAGACTTAAAGGAGGCCCTTCAAATATCTTCCTTCCTTCCTTCCTCCCTCCCTTTCTTTCTTCCTTTCCTTTCCTTTTTCGAGACAGGGTTTCTCTGTAGCTTTAGGCCTGTCCTGGAACTCACTCTGTAGAGCAGGTTGGCCTCGAACTCATAGAGATCTGCCTGCCTCTGCCTCTCAAGTGATGAAGTTAAAGGTGTGCGCTGCCACCACCACCGGCATCTTTTTTTTTTATGTGACACTTTATCTTTCATTTTATTGTTTTAGGAAGTAAACAGGCTGGTGGTGGCATGCAGTACTTTAAGATTCCTGGTTTTTTTGGTTGTTGTTGTTTTGTTTTAAGGCAAAGAACCCTTACCCTCCACCAAGAGATGACAAGTCTGAGGAAACAGTCCTTCCAGGGTCTTGGCTTCCCTGTGCATGGCCAGTGCATGGAGCTGTCCAAGGTTTTCCTGTCTTGGCCATACTGTTTCTGACCTTTTTAAGGAGCACACAGGAGGTGGAGGCTGGAAGGAAAGGGCCTTGCCTGTGTCTGGAGTCCCCAGGCCTGGGTTTCAGTCCTAGCCCCAGGGTTCCGCAGGGCATTGATTGGGTTATAAGTCTTTCTTTGCCTCAGTTTCCTGAGTAACACCAGACCTCACTCAAATTGGTGTGAGGAGTTAGTCTGTAAAATTATTTAATACAGTGTCTGGCAAATAGAAAAAAAAATCTTCTGTTCCCCCCCATTTCTGCCTCATAAGGATTTTAGACATAGATTGTTTTGATTCTTGTAATTCTGCTCTGGCCTTCGGGAATATTTGGGGTAGGCAGTAAGAGAACGTGGGCAAATTGCCTACAGAACTGAAATTGCACCCCTCGATCTGGCTCGGCCATTAAACCATGTGTGAGACTCTTGCTAAGTTGACTGGGTTTTCTGAACTCGGTTTCCTCCTCTATTCAATAAAGCACTTTAAAGCCAGGCGTTATCTTCTACGTTCTGTGGCCTCTGAATCAAATTCCCAGATCTGCTCTCAATCCAATCACTTGGCGTCCTTGTCTATAAACTAGAGAAATAGCATTTTATACCTACGACCAGCTAGTGTATCATAGCAAGGAGTAGGCAGGCTACAAGGGGGCCAGGACTAAGCTGCACCCTGAGAACTAGGCCTGGCAAGTGTCAGGGACCCAGGCAGGGGGTAGTAGGACCACTTCTATCTGCAAAGATTAAGTCCTGCCAGACTCACCTGGAGGAGCTGTCGGTCGCGGTCGCGCAGTGCTTTGCCGGAAGTCCCTGCTCTGTTGGAAGGATCACAGGGTTGTGTCGCGGTCATTTAGAGGCAAGGAATGAGAAGGCTCGGTCGAGAATGCATAGGAACTGTTCATTCAATAGCAAGGGGTTCCGTTGTGTGGTTTTTCTGCTGCGTCTCCGCTTCCCATCCTCGCTCCAGGAGGGATCCACTGTGCAGCAGGCCCGAAACCCGTCACGGAAAGTCTGCCGTGGGTGTCCCCCCCCCCCCCCCCCCCCGCAACACAACTACACACTCCCTCCCTTCCGCTCCTCCCTCCTGGCTGCCATAGAAACCAGCCTGCCAGGACCAGGCCCGCGTCGCGCGCGTCCTGGTGGCCATCCAGTCTCCTTTCCAGGCTCCCCAAAGCCAGCCCCCAGCTCGGGATTGGTCCTGTTCAGGACGCTGAGGGGCACTGGGCTCTGGTGGCGGAGCCTGGAACAGACAGGCAGCGGGCTTTGCCTCGGCCCTGTGGGTCAGATCTGCTGCTCAGCACAGTTCGCTGAGCCTTAGGAGCGATCCAGACGTCTGCGCCCTGGGACACCTACGAGCCGACTCCAGCGCCTACTTGTGCGCCGCATCCGGCAGCTCAGCGAGCTCCCCAGGCGGCCTCACGACAGAGGTAAGCGGGGCTCGTAGCCAGCGCACGGGTCGCGCCAGCCTCGCCACCCTTAGGCTACAGATGTGCGTGGTTAGAAAGAGGCACTTCTTCAGGACCGCAAGGGAGAAAGGGAGACACATTTCTGATCAGCGGTGGCGGTGAAGTGAGGTTAGGAGAAGGTTAAGCGCTCCTGGGGACTTGCACCACCGGGTCAATCAGCAAACTGAAGAAGGGGACA
This sequence comes from Microtus pennsylvanicus, assembly GCF_037038515.1. Classification (NCBI taxonomy): domain Eukaryota; kingdom Metazoa; phylum Chordata; class Mammalia; order Rodentia; family Cricetidae; genus Microtus; species Microtus pennsylvanicus. Next base: position 32,852,213 of record NC_134584.1, read on the forward strand.
TTGGCACCGGGGCACTGGCTCTCAGCCCTGTGTGCGGGGCCCTGGTCTCGTGTGCACCGCTCTGTGTGTACAGTGCGGTCACCCGTGTCTGTGTGCGTGCCCACACGTGAGCCAGAGGGTAGCCGAGCGCCTCCCGTGCACACACCGCTTCCCTGGACCACAGGCGCGTGATACCAGCCCAAATCTGTAAATTTGTGACTAGGCTTGAGCGAGCACCTGTGAGTCCTGGATTAGCAGTGGACGCAACTTCTCACAGGTGTGGCCCAGGGAAGTGGGTGGCACGAATCCTCAAGGACACCAGGCACCAGAATCCTCCCTAGAAAAAGGTGCTTCTTTGGGAAGACCCAACAAAGTAAGGAGGAACTTCTTCCCGGGTATCTCTCCAGGATTATTATGATAGAGGTAGAGGAACCGGAGATAAAACCAGGAAGGGACCTCAACAGAGTCAAAACGCCTTCTGCAAGCAGAACCCATTGGTTCCGATGGAGAAACCAACAGATCGATTTTTCCCCTTCCCCTCTCTTCCTCCTTCTCTTTTTCACCGTTACTCTCTCCCTTTTCCAGTTTTTCCCCCTCCGGAGTGCTGCAGACACGAGGGCTGGTCCTATGTTAAGCCCACCCCCACCCCCCCATTTCAAAACAAGGGCAAATGAATCACATTGTAAATGCTCACCGTGTAAGTCAGACAAGTTTGGGAGTTTAAACAAATCGCGTTTGCACTGTGGGGCCTGGGGCATCCAAAGGAAAACAAACAAAACCAGACGAACAAAAGTTTGTTCCAAGTTCCGATTTCAAACGGGAATGTAAAATGGGTATTTGTTTATCGTAATGGGGATTTAAAAAAAATGTTTGAAAATTCGTATACACAGTTTGCCTCATCAGCATTCAGTGTGATTCACAGAAGCACTTCGGGAGATGGTTTCTGTTAGTGTTGCAAAAGCCCTTCTAATTTTTTTGGTTGCCATGGTAACTGAAGAAGGCGCCCTGCACTTAGAGAGGCTGCTGGCTGGAACCAGGAACTGTTCCTGAAGGGAACATATCCCCTCCCGTCGCCAAGGCAGTAACCGAATTCATAAAAAGATTAAGTTTCTTTTCCTTAGTAGTTAAACTCTACGCCATGTTTTTGTGGCGTTTTTATTTTATTTTATTTTTTAAATTTACAGTTTGTGCGCAGACGCTCCCTCTCAGCCTCTCAGACAAACAAGTAAACACTGCCCCAGGAAGTCAAAGGGCCCTCATTCCGAAGCGCCCGCTCTCTTCCCACACTAACGGAGGACAGAGGAGCTGTTTTGAGGGTCAAGGAATCCTGGCCTGGGACCGGGCTGTCCTCTCTATTTAGCGGCTAAATTTGGAATTCTAATTAGCTTTCTAATTACGAGCTGGAGAATGTAGGTGGGGGGCCTGGCAGAGGCTACTGGGGAAAAAGCCAAGCCTCGTTCTCCACCGACTGGTGTTCGGTGGGCTGTTGGGTGTGCTTGTGAAGCTCTCAGGCATTTATTTTTGGACTGACCACTATTAAGTGGTAAGCGTGGAAAAACTTTCAAGAAAGGCCTTTTTCTGTTAGGGAGAAATGTGGCTGGGATTTGGGGCTGAACTGTATGCTTTTCCTTATTTAAGCTGTATTTAAAATAAAGACAGGTTTGTATGAATCTAAATTTCCCAGTCATGATTACAAATAGGTTATAGAATTCTCTACGATCTCCCTTAGCTTTCGCTAAGGTTTTAGTTTAGGAGACTTGATTTGGGACAAACAGTGGTGCCACACTTCAGACTCTGTCATCAGCAAATGTTGGTGCCTTTAGGGAAAAAAATCAACAGCCGTCATTGCTCTGATTTCTAGACATCGATCTCACACACTGGTAGTATATGAGTGAACATTTTGAAAGCTTTTAGCCACGGCATCAAAGGGGGAAACACCAAGATTTTTGTCTGAGTAAAGCCGTGTTTTCAGCCACATACAGAGCTCCATTTGGGGGATCTTAAAAATTAAAATCGACTTAAATTCAACCGTATTTCTCTAGGGTTAAAGAAACTTCATTCATTGCCTGGTATTCTGGGAGCTGTTATAAATCTCAGAAGCAAACTTGGTCTTGATAGTCTACAGCTGGGATGAAGTCTACTGCAGTTCTTAAGTGACTTCGATTAGCTCCAAAGTTAACTCAGCCCCTGCACTACAGAATACTGACCAGTTGTCCAGGGGGGCAAGTAGCAGGCGAAGGACAAACGATTTCAGTTAGCCACCTGGAAAATCAAAACAAAAATATGTCATTTGGCGGGCTTATGAAGGTGGGTATCAGTCAAGCCTTAGAGGAAATGAGGGTGAGAAGGAGTTGAAGTAGGGTGGTGGACGAGCTTGGGACAGGAAGGAGAGGAGCTGCAAGGGAAGAATCTCAAGCGAGGAGAAAACAGACCAGGACAAAGTGGACGGAGAATAACACTGAGGATAAAGGGGTAACATGGAAGGACCGCCAAGCAGCCTAAGCAGGATCTAAAAAGAATTCTCCTTTCATTCTTGGCTAGAGCCCTGGCACTAAAAAACAAGATTTGTTTTTTTTTCTAATTATGTGTTTATGTGTAGCAGGGGTGTGTGCATGTGAGTGTGGATGCCCAAAGGAGTCTGTTGCCCTGGAGTTGTTGTGAGCCGCCTGATGTGGGTGCTAGGAACTGAACTCGTCCTCTGGAAAAGAGGTATATATATGCTTTTAACTGCTGAGCCTTGTCTCCAGCCCCTGCTACTGACACTTTCTTTCTTTCATCTTTTTAATTTTTTTAACGATTTATTTATTTACTTATTATGTAAACAATATTCTGCCTCCACGTATGCCCGCAAGCCAGAAGAGGACACCAGATCTCATTACAGATTGTTGTGAGCCACCATGTGGTTGCTGGGAATTGAACTCAGGACCCTTGGAAGAGCAGCCAGTGCTCTTAACCACTGAGCCATCTCTCCAGCCTTAGTGACACTTTCTAAGCAAAGACTAAGTACCATAGTTAGCAAAAAGAAGAACTGTGATTTAGAGAATCCCTGGGGGAATGGAGTGCCCAAGGAAAGGCAGTGCATTCTGCTCCCAGTTATGTGATGTAGGAGGTTGCAGCTCTCTCTCCTCTGGGTCTGCTGAGCTAGATGCCTGCTAGACATTTCTGCCCAATCTTTAGGCTCCCAGGAAGCTTTCTACTTGTTATTTGTTAGAATCATTTCATTAAAAGAATTCATAGACACACTTTCATTATGTGATTACAACTTTATCTTTTTAATTTTCAAAATATTGTTTAAATTGTCATCAAAATAATATGTCCATTTAATTTTAATAATTTAAATCACATTTAAAGATTGTAATAATAATATTCATACTCCCCAAATATAATTTTTAGTTGTTTTTTCAGTATTTAGCAGTTTGATCACTTGCCTTCCTATATCCAAGTTGTTGCTGGGGTTTGATTTAGCAGTTTTAGACGTAGCCTACTGAGTTACTTTTATTATGGGTAAGGAATTCATTCTCTTGCTCCACTCCTTCCAATTCACTTCCTCCAGTTTTTTCAATATAGTTTGTAGATGAAGTTCAAGTACAGCCTCACTAGTAAACCCCTTTATCTGATAATGGCAGGCACTGGGGCCAGGGACACAGTTTCAGGCTTGACATGTAAGCCTGAAGACTTGTGTTCCAATCCCCAGAAGCTATGTAAAAGCCAGAACTGGTGGCGCATGTGTGCGTAACCCCAGCAGTCCTAAGGATGTAGAAGGCAGAGATTGGAGAATTCCCAGAAAGCTCTAGTTAATCTCAGTTAATCTACAATACACAGCACAATGACAAAACAAAGAGACCCTGCCTCAAACAAGAGAACCAGTTTCTTTTTATTTTTTAAATATTTATTTATTATGTATACAATATTCTGTCTGTGTGTCTGCCTGCAGGCCAGAAGAGGGTGCCAGATCTCATTACAGATGGTTGTGAGCCACCATGTGGTTGCTGGGAATTGAACTCAGGACCTTTGGAAGAGCAGCCAGTGCTCTTAACCTCTGAGCCATCTCTCCAGCCCAAGAACCAGTTTCTTTAGCAGGCCCCTGACTTCCACGCATGCTCTGTGGCTCTCTCTCTCTCTCTCTCTCTCTCTCTCTCTCTCTCTCTCTCTCTCTCTCTCTCTCTCTCTTTCTCTCCATGAAAGCTTCTATCAGCATCTGGTGAAAGATAGCTAAATATTTTCTAGGACATGAGCCTAAGTACCCGAAACAGTTCTGTAGCCTTCAGATAGAGTTCAAGGACGGCTTGTAGAAAACAGAGGACCTGTTCTCACAGGTTACCAGCCATTGTTTGGATAACCTGGGTTTTATGTAGGGGAAGGGGAGAAAGAATTAGGGGCTAACGTCAAGTTCTATGACAGTGATTAGAAATAGCTGCAAGGAGCAAAGGTCTTGCCTGAACCGTAGTGGAGAAGTCTGTCCTTTGACGTCTCCCATACGTTGTATCACAAGTAAGTTAAATCCTATTGAGCATACGTTGTGACGACTGAGCAATAAATGCCCACTGCCCATCCAAGTTGTAAACTATGATTCTATTTCTTTTAGTTTTTCCCGCTCTCTGTTTTAGATGATTTTTGGAGAAAACACTGATTTTTTTTCATTGCTTTAATTTTTAGGAACCTATTGCTATTTCTTGCCAAATAATTCTAATGAAGGTGAAAACACCTGTTCTTAGTATATTCCTCACATTCAATGCATCTGGAAAGCACTGGTTCTTTCCTGGCCTCCTCCTAGTCATGCAATACAGGCCTATCAGTTCTCTAGTCCCAAGTCACCTACCAGTTTCCGTGCGTGCCGGTGTCCTGAGAGAGTCCTTGTTCTCTCGTTTCTTCTATTATTAGTTTACTGCCTACTTGTATGAAGAACTTATTTTAATTTTTTTTAAGATGGGCAGTGGTGACACATGTCTTTAATCTCAGTTCCTAATCCTAGGTAGAGGTAAAGACTAGTCTGGTCTGCAGAGTGAGTTCTAGGACAGTTACACAGAAAAACACAAATGTTTATGCATGTGAGTGTTTTCCCGAATGTATAACCTGTACCATGTCCTGCCTGGGGCATGTGGGGTCAGAAGAGAGCATCAGATACTCTGGAAATGGGGTTCCGATGTTCAGAGCCGCTCTGTGGGTGCTGGGAATCAAACCCGGGTCCTCTGCAAGGGCAGCCAGTGTTCTTAAGTCTGAGTCATCTCTCCAGTTGCTCTGTTGCTGGCAGCTTCCTCTTCCTCTTCTCCTTCTCTTTCTGCCTCTTCCTCCTTCTTCCTCTTCCTCCTCCTTCTTTCTTCTTCTTCCTTCTCCTCCTCTTCTTCAAGATTTTTTTTTTACAATCTATCTATTCAAATACAAAGTAAACAGATTAAATTATTCTGGTTTCAAATTCTAAAACTTCAGGCACATTCATGGATTATAAGAAACCATTTATTTAGCTAGTCTGCCCAGACCAGACCCTCAGGTTAATTCTATATAGTGAATTAAGAAGACTTCAGAGAAAAACATGAGGGGGTCACAAGTGCCTTTAGTTCAACTCAGCAAATTGCCAAGTGCTTTCTGCAGAGGGAAGACATTTCCTCAATGGTGAGGAGGTGAGGAAGGAAGGCCAGAGAAACCCCTGTCTTGAAAAAACAACAACAACAAAAAAGATGCTAGGGATTTTAAAAATTGTGTACACACACCTATGTCATGATATTTTGCTTTAATTCATTTCCTTCCCCTTTCTTCTGTCTGGTTTTCTTTTCTTCTTCTTTTCTTTTCTCTTTCTTTCTTTCTTTCTTTCTTTCTTTCTTTCTTTCTTTTTTTTTTTGAGGCAGGGTTTCTCTGTGGCTTTGGAGCCTGTCCTAGAACTAGCTCTTGTAGACCAGGCTGGCCTCGAAATCACAAAGGTCCGCCTGCCTCTGCCTCCCGAGTGCCGGTATTAAAGGCGTGTGCTACCACCTCCCGGTGCTGTCTGGTTTTCTGCATAGTATGGGCATAGCCAAGGCATTCAGGAGACTGGCCCTCACTTACTAGTCCTCTGGGATTGACTGAGTTCTCAACCTCTTTAGACTGTTTATTTCAGTAGAAGAGTGAGCAGTGCAGTCTCTCTGGTGGTTTGAATGAGAAAAGTCCCCGTAGGCGCATGTATTTGAGTGCTTGGTCCCTAGTTGGTGGAAGTGTTTTAGGAAGGATTAGGAGGAGTGACCTTGTTGGAAAAAGTGTGTCACTGGGGATGGGCTTTGAGGTTTCAAAAGCCCACTTCAGACTCAGTCTCTCTCTCCCTGTTTCTCTGTCTCTCCCTCCTTCCCTCCCTCTCTCCCATCTTTCTACCCCACCCACCTCTAACTTGTGGGTGAGCTCTCAGTTCCTGCACCATCACCATACTCCCTGCCATGGAGGTCATAAGCTCACCCTCTGAAACTGTAAGCATGACCCAACTAGATGCTTTCTTTTATAGGTCACCTTGGTCATGGTGTCTCTTCACAGCAATACGACAGTAACTTAGTCTCTGTCTTACAGAGTTTATTACAATGGCTGGATCAGTGATATAAGAATATTTAGCACAGTGTTTGGTATATAGTAAGTGATCAATGAAAGTAGATTTCAATATTCTTCCTGTTATAATGAATAAAATGCTATCACTACTGACTTAACCCCAGCTAAAAGAATAACTACTTCCAAATATCAGTCCAAAGGTGGTAGTTACGTGTATTCCTCTCTAGGCCCTCGTATATTACGCTTTAATTATTTTTTGTTAGTTTTTACTGGTATTCACTTGGCACCTACTATGTCCTTGATTTCATTCGATGCTAGGATGAAGATACCAATCTGAAGGCTAGTTTTATCCAGGCCGAACATAATTTATCTATGAATTTACTCAGTGGAGTATGGACAACTTAGCAATTAGCATCAAGTAAGTAGAGAAGAAAATAACAAATAAGTACTTCTCCCGAGAGTTCTGAAGAGCTTTTAACACATGGAGTCATAGCTAACGAAAACGGGGAGAGTTTGACCTCTCTCTTGTATCCCTTTGAGATCCTCTGCCTGTCTTTCTGCTCTAGCTAAGACTTCAAGCACTATAGCGAACAGAAATGGAGAGAGGGATCCTTGTCTTGTTCCTAATTTTAGTGGAAATGCTTTCGGCTTTTCTACATCTAGCATGATGTTGGCTTCTCGTAAATTGCCTTTATTATACTGAGCTTTGCCTCTATAGCTCTGGTTTCTATGGGATTTTTATCATGAAGGGGTGGATGGTGAATTGTGTTATTTTATTAAGAATTTTGGCGTATACATCATTGGAGAGATTGGACTATAATTTTCTTTTCTTTTTTTGTTATTGGAGCTTTGTCTGGTTTTTGTAGCAGGGTAATACTGGCTTCATAAAAATACTTTGTAAATGTTCCCTCCTTTTCTATTTTAAGGCATATTTGAGGGATACTGGTGCTAAATATGTTATTTGAAGGCCTGCTAGAATTCTGTGCTATATCCATCTGGCCCTGGGCTTTTTTTTAGTTAGGGATTTTAAATTACTGCTTCTATCTCATTGGTTGTTATGAATCTATTTAAATTTTTTTCTTCATCTTGATTTAATTTTGATAGGTCATATGTATCTAGAATTTTTTTCTTCTCTATAAGCTTTCCAGTTTAGTGAAATGTAGGTTTTAAAATTTTTATATATTTATTATTTTTATGAGTATTTTTGTTCTGCCTGTATGTATGTCTGTACGCCACATGTATGCAGTGGCTATGGACGTCAGATCCCCAAGACTGGAGTTACAAACAGTTGTGAGCTGCCATGCGGGCTAGGATCTGAACCCAGGCCCTCTGCAAGAGCAGCCAGGGCTCTTGCCAGCGGAGCCATCTCTCCAGTTCCTCAATGGAATATGATTTTCTAAATTTTCTCAGGATTTATGTATGGCTTCCTTCTTTATTTCTGACTTTATTTCTTCTTCTTTTTAATTGATTTTTATTAAGCTGTACATTTTTCTCTGCTCCCCTCCCTGCCTCTTCCCTCACCCCTTCAACTCTCCCCCAAGGTCCCCATGCTCCCAATTTACTCAAGAGATCTTGTGTTTTTCTACTTCCCATGTAGATTAGACCTATGTAAGTCTCTTTTAGTGTCCTCATTGTTGTCTAAGTTCTCTGGGATTGTGGTTTTAGGCTGGTTTTCTTTGTTTTATGTTTAAAAAACACTTATGAGTGAGTACATGTGATAATTGTCTTTCTGTGTCCATTTCTGACTTTATTCATTTGGGTTCTCTATCTCTCTTTCTTTTGGTTAATTTGGCCAAAAATTCATCAGATTTGTTAATCTTTTTTTTTTTCAAGACAGTTTTAGAGCCTGTCCTGGAACTAGCTCTTGTATATCAGGCTGGCCTCGAACTCACAGAGATCTACCTGCCTCTGCCTTTTTAGTGCTGGGATTAAAGGCGTGTGCCACCACCTACCGGCTAATAACCTTTATTAAAAGATCATAAAGAATCTACCAGAAAAATTCCTTTATTTGATAAACCCATTCAACAGGTAGCAGCACACAAAATTAATACACAAAATCAGTAGCCTTCCTATATTCAGCTACAAACACACTGAGAAAGAAATCAGGGAAACAGTCCTGTTCACAACAGCCTCAAAGTTTCTGGACTAAATCTAGCCAAAGAAATAAAAGACTTATATGACAAAAACTTTCATAGGTATTGAAGAAAGGAATAGAAGACAATAGCAGAAGATGGAAAGACTCTCTATGCTCATGGATTGTTAGGATGAATATTGTGAAAACAGCTACCCTACCAAAAATAGTATAAATTTACTACAATGGCCAGAATTCCAATGCAATTCTTCACAGAAATTGAAAATATAGTCTTACAGTTCCTTTGGAAAGACAGAATACCCAGGATGTTCAAACAATTCTGAAGAAGAAAAGAACTTCTAGAGAAATCACTGTCCCTGAGTATAAGTTATACTAAAAAGTTCTAGTAATAAAAAAAAATAGGCACATTGATTGATGGAATAGAAATGAAGACCTAGATATAAGTTCATGAGCCTATTGATATCTGATTTTTGGCAGAGGTCAAAAATACACTCTGGAGAAAAGACAGCATCTTCAACAAATGATGCTGGTCCAACTGGACAGTGCTGCATAGAAGATAGAAACTAGGTCCTTGTCTTTCTGCACAAAACTCAACTCCAAATGGATCAAGAAGCTCAATATAAAATCTGATACCCTGAATGTAACAGAGGAAGAAGTAGAGAATACACTTGAATTTACATTTTGAGCCCAATAGCCCAGGTATTAAAACCAACGATTGACAAACAGGACCACATGATACTAAAAAGCTTCTGTATAGCAAAAGATATCTCATTCAAGTGAAGAGGTAGCCCACAGAATGGGAAAAATCTTTGTCAGCCAAATATCTGATAGAGGGCTAGTATCTAGAATATATATATATATATATATATATATATCTTAAAAAATCTAAACATGAAGTAAACAATTCAACATCCATGAAAATAAACAGAGAGTTCTCAAAAGATGAATTAAAGAAAGACTGAGAAACATTTTTTTTTAGTGCTAACATTTAAAAAAAAAAACACTGCTAGCATCCTTAGTCATCAGGGAAATGCAAATTAAAAACACACTTTGAGCTTCCACCTTTCTCCCAACCAGAAGGCCTGAGAACAGTGAAACAAATGAGAGAAAATGCTGGGGTGGATGAGGGGCAATGGGAGTGTTTATTCACTGCTGGGGGGACTGCAAACTGCTGCAGTTGCTATGACAATCAGTGTGGAGGATCCGCAAAGAACTACAAACAGACTGCCACAGATTCCCGGCACCATTCTCGACCTCTGCATCCTGCTACAGAGCTACTTGCTCATCCCAGTGGCCAGGGAATAAAAACTCCCGTGCTAGGAACGGGTTATCTCTTTTGGGGTTGTTAATCTGTGGGGTCCCAAGACCCCCCCCCCCAAACACGACAAGTGATTATCAATGCTCTTTTGGTTACTACCCAGAACTTGGAGGTAAGACCCGCCAAGTACACCACATGATGAGAAACATCAAGGAGAAACAAGTGGGTACTGACTTGGCAGCTTCTCCTTACTGGCGAGATTTCACAGTGCTGGAATGTGCTATGAACAACACTATAGGGGAGAAGAATAGTCATAATCTTACCCACCTGCAAATGTTGTAAGCTACAGTAACTGTCCTGGCTAGTCATGCCCATTGGTGCAATAGTGGCATGAATATTCTGGGAGTAGATGATGACTCTCTGATTGGATTTAAGGTCCGCACCGTGAGATGGAACCCATACCTGGCTCTGTTATCAGTGTCAAGAATCTGTGGTTGAGTAGCTCATAGGTCCCAGGGGAGAACCCAATGTTATTATTCTGCTAAATGAACACAGCACTAACCAATTAGCAATAACAATTTATTGCTATACCCATTGATTAGTGTGTCCCTCCCCCCTCGTCACAGAAGCTTCTTCTTGTAGCGGATGATGATTAGCATCGAGACGGCGGAATACTCACTTCTAAAAATGATGTCACATCGCTCCTTCCCCGTAAGGTTCAGGGAACTTCATAGAAGAGGTTGTAAAAAGATGGCAAGAGCCAGAGGTGATGGGACAATAGTTCCTGGTCAGCAGGGTAGCTGTGGAACTCACAGTGGTTGTGACAGCTCCCACAATATTTGCACAGGCTCAAGTCAAACAAAATGCCAGCAAGGAGGTGGGGTGGGGAGGGAAGGTGCGTGACAGTGATTGACACTTGATAGCTGCTGAGAGAGGAAGCAGAACCCCACTAGGTCAGTCACACTCCAGGGCAGACCCCACACCCAAGAGCATTTAGTTAACACAAATTGGACTGAGAGAGAGAGAGAGAGAGAGAGAGAGAGAGAGAGAGAGAGAGAGAGAGACTTAAAGGCAAAGTATAAAAGCCAAGTGTGTTCCAGTTAGGGAGACTGGTTTTGTAAAGGCACCTAGCACGAAACCTTTAGGAATACTTTGCATAATTGAAGCAGATCCCAGACTGTTCTTTCAGACTAGGTATTTAACTGTGAGTCTTCAGTCTTTGAGGGGAAAGAGACTGGGAATTCTTTGGGATCCTGGACAGAGACTGAGCAGCTAGTGCCTTAGAGGTAGGATTTAACTTCCTGCTGCTCTGTGTTGCCTTTGGCTCCATGGGGGAAACAGAAACTTGGAGAAGCCAAGAGCAGCAAGAAGAGCCCAGGCAAGTTCATGGGTGTGTATATTTGCCGAACTGTTGGGAGAAGCCAAGACAGGCAGAGAAGGTCTTAAAAACAGAGTGGAGATTATTTTTTGCACTTTAAAAATAAAGTTAAATCTGCTGGAAGAGACTAACATAGCACATCCTAAAAATAAAACCCAGGAAGAACTGAGACTTTTCTACATTCAGTGCGATCCTGCTAGCTTCGGCAGCCTTCCACACTCGTCTTGTTTTCATTGTTTAGGGCTGGCACAAACGCTGGTTTGCAAACATTCTGATGCTCCCAATTCAAACGGCCCCTTAGGAGTGTCTACCTGCATGCTGTGTGCTTCCCAGGGAACCAGAGCCTGCCGTAGGAGAGTAGAGGGACACCTCGTCAAACCCACGGTGTTCCAGAAAGTTTCCACCAGACGTGAGCTGCCCAGGGTCACTTCTAGCCGACCTGCCCTTGTTTAGAGAAATGCATAAAAGCATTTAAAAATACTGGGTTGTTTTAAAAATTCATTTTACCTTTAAAATTTTTTTCTCATAAAATAGTTGTTTATAGTGTTTAATTTTTCAGAAAATAAAAATACTCTTATGAGAGAAATATCTGTTTCCCTACCTTCTAGGGGGTCAGGCCAGCTTTAAAAATTTCCATCCACTCAGATCAATTCAATCAGCATCTCGGGACCCTTCCTGGAGCCTGGGTTCAGTCCCTGAGGCCCACATGTTACCCTCTGACCTCCGCATGCACACAGCGGCATGTGTGCACCCCAACACAGACGCAGTGAATAAACACACGTAAAAGGAATTTTTGTAAACCTGCATTTTAGACTGATCGTGTAGGTAGTTTTCTGGGGGATAAAGTTACTTTGAGCAAGGTGGGAAGGAGGGAAGTCTATAAGCAGGCTGCTTTAACCAACTAGAGACAGGGTAGGTGTAACCTGATGGGCTTTCACGTTCTTCTCTGGGGAAATAGCTTGGTGGGAGAATGCATGGTTACTGTGCATGAAGCTGCAGAACCTCTCAATCCCTGGCGCGTCACGAAAAGGGAAAGCATGCAGACGCCATCAGTCCTTGCCAAACCTCACATGCACTTGCAAATTCAAGCACAGCTACCTGCGCTATGCTGCTTTCTGTGACTGTGACGAAGAGCAGGGCAATCAGGTCACGAGATGAAAGGTAGCTGCGGCTCCCAGTTGTGGCGGTTCTGATGCTCACCATCTATTGGCCCCGGTGATTTTGGGACCGTGGTGAGTAGTGCCTTATGGCAAGGAGAGCATTGTGGAACAAAACCACTTAGTCTTGACCAGGGAACAAAAGAGGAAGAGAAAGGACCAACGTTCAAGAGGCATACCACAAACCATAGTACTAGCCATACACCAAGCCTAATAAACCCTAGTTATAATATTCTATTATGATTATTTAGAAGTATTGAAAGTAGCCATCAAGTGTCAGGGGATCTTAAGACTTTCCTGTCTCGGTTTAATGTCCCCCGGGTCTACTGGTTAGTTCATGTGAGTGACTGTCCATTTGTGTGGGATCCATCCTGCCCCGTGAAGGGCAGCTGGGGAAAGGACGCAAAACAGGATTGGGGTGGTGGTGGTGGTGGTGGTGAAGTTTTGGGGTCTGCAGGACCGAGGGAGGGGGAAAGACAAGGTCAGGGCAGCATCTGGTGTCTCCGGTTTCTTCCGCTCATCATTCCTGACCTGTGGCAGGGACTCCTCCCTCCCAGGCAAGCCACCTGCTGACCTCCAACGCCACTGCAGAAACTCCCGTCTTTGTGCTTCAGAATGCCCTACCTCAGAGCCCAGAATATTTCCCCTGCAGCCTTTAAGGCCCTCACAGCTCTACCCGAAGGCTCTTCAATCCAACTTGATCAGAACAGAAGGGTCACCAGGGTCCCTTTTTATTTTCCCATCTCTGTTCTTCCTCCGTTTAGTGATCACCTATATACACAAAAGTCTCACGGTCACCTTATCCTGGGATAATGAGTCAGAGACCAAAAGGAGAGGCCACAGCCTGAGACACAGCTCTATTGACACCTGTAATTGAGCCACTCCTTACCCATCGGTCTAACATCTGGGCAGTCTCCAGGCAGAGGTTAAACACAGCTCTGAGTTTGCTCCTGAATATCCTGGAACACCAAGAACTTGTGTGTGTATACAATCATGATCATGGAAGCCGGGCGATGGGGGCGCACACCTTTAATCCCAGCACTTGGAGGCAGAGGCAGGCGGATCTCTGTGAGTTCGAGACTTGCCTGGTCTACAGAGCGAGTTCCAGGACAGGCTCCAAAGCCACAGAGAAACCCTGTCTCGAAAAAAACAAACAAACAAACAAACAAACAAAAACAATCATGATCATGGGTCTAGAGTTCATTGTATTTGTGTCAGGTTCTCAAGTCCTAACTTCAAGAGAAAATAAATTTAGAAAGCCTACCAGATGTATTCCTAACTATAGTTTTGGCTTTTTCTCATTGCTCCAGCAAGGCCCAGTGGAGAGCACAGGAACCCACAAATGCCATTTCATTTATTTATTTATTTATTTATTTATTTATTTATTTATTTATTTATTATCAAGATGGAGTTTGTCTCACTATGTAGCTCAGGCTGTCCTGGAACTTGCTCTGTAGACCAGGTTGGCCTCGAACTCACAGAGATCCACCTTCCTCTGCCTCCTGAGTGCTGGGATTAGAGGTGTGCGCCACTCACTACACCTGGCTTCATTTTTTTCTTTCTTTTACCCAATATTTGAGTGTTTAGAGTACACCTCTACCTGGGGGGTATACTCTAATCGGTAATTATGCCACTTGACTTACATTGTGACTGCTGACCCTTTCTTGGTCATCTATTTCTAGATTCAAAACTTTTTCGAGTGTTGGATTCCATCATCCCAGGCAGGTGGAACAGTTAATTGCATTAGATCTAAGCTACTTTAAATACATGGTTTTCAGAAATAAGAGACATTTTCAGATAGCAATCGATATAAATGTGTATTTTTTTTAGCCCTTAGGTTATGGGCTAATTATAATCAAAACAAAAACAATAACAGAAGCGGTCCACATGGTAAAATTGTGAAAACAGCTGGATCTCACCTCCACCCTGGTCTCCTTTCCTTCCTCCCTGACCACAGCTAAGTATCGCTAAGGCTGAAGTTTTCCAGTACACCGAAGGCATGCTGGCTTTCCTTGTGTGTGCACAGATCTGCATGTAAATAAATAAAGCGCTTAGAGATGGCTTGGTTTTCACCGCGCACTCCTTAACTTCCCAATTATAAATCGAAAAGTCAAGCTGAAGCTACTTAGGGCGCAGGTGGGAGACAGGGCGCCGAGACTCCTGCCAGTAACCCAGCGCCGGCTCCTGAGACCTGCCATAATCTTTTTGAAATGTTTTTGCATTTAAATAATGATTGGTCCCCAGAGCTCAGAGCTCTGCTCCCACACTGCCCTGTGTGATGACAGGTCCTCATTATCTACCTTCATTTGCCTCCTTGGGGAAATTTTTTCAGTCAGAAAATACAGGTCAATTAGCGAGCTCCGTGGAACAGTGCGATTCTAAGAACTGGCTGGGAGGCCCGCTGGCTCCCTGGTAGGCTGCCCTTCAGCTGCCTCTCCAACGTCATGTAATCACGACTTCCATCAGCCCCCGGTCAGGGACCACTCTAGGGAGCAAAGGGCCTCTAATTCCATTTGTCTTTCTCTGTCACCAAGGCCTCGGTGCAGTCTCCTGGGCCCAGGAGTTGGAGAAATAAAGGCAGAGCCAGCCTTCTTCCCCCCTTTTTGTTAATTTTCTGTTGCTTTTTTGGTTTGTTTTTTGAGATGGGGTCTGACTATTGCACAAGCTGCCCTGGAACTTAGTTTTCCTGTATCGGCCTTCTAAGAGCCAGGCCTTTTAACTACTTTTTTTTAAAAATCCTTCTGTGTGTGTGTGTGTGTGTGTGTGTGTGTGTGTGTTCGCACGCGCATGCATGCAGTGCCCTAGGAAGCCTAGAAGCGCCCTAGTGTGCCCTAGAAGATGGTGTCATGGTGTCAGATCCTCTGGAGCTGGAGTTATAGGCTGCCATGAGCCACCTGACATGGGTCCTAGGATCTGAACTCCAGAACTCTCTAAGAGTAACAAACACACTTAACCAATAAACCCTCTCTCCAGCCCCTTCAGAATCCTTTCAAAGACAAGTTTATTTTGCTTTTTGCAAGTCAGGTATGTCTGGGCTAGGGCAGTAGCTTGGTAGGCAAAGCACCTACATCACTTGCATGAAATCCGGGGTTCGCTCTCCAGCACTGACCCCATCAGTTAGGCCCGGTGGCACTCGGAAGGCGTAGGTAGGAGGATCACAGGAGCCTTATGCTCTTTGACGCCGTGATTCATGTTCTTCAGCGGGCTTGCGTCATTTACAGCCTCCTTGAAGTTGGAAGGCCGGCTTGGTTTTGACATACTTTCTCTTTGTGTGAAGTCCAGATGACTGCCTGGCCCTGTGTGAGTTCTGGGTGTCCTGCATCCTAAGAGGTTATTCTGTTCCTGATAAAAGCTTGTTAAAAAGCAGCATATACTTTTGATTCTGGTATACTCAAGGGATAAACCTATGAAGGAAGAAATGTCTTTTTTCATTTTCTTAATTGAGCAGTGATTAAAAAGTATAAAGATTCTTTGGTCTATATGAGCAAAACAGCATTTCCCCCCTGCAGATATCAGGAATATTTTTGAGGTAAGCTGAGAGAATGTCTTGTATGGAAATGGGGGACAGGGGCTGCTCATGGCTTTTTATAAGGGGGAATTGAGCTACGCACATCAAGATGAGGCAGAGGATTTTTTTTTTCTTTTTCTGTCTTTCTTTCTTTTCTTTTTTTTTTGCCCTTTTGTCTTGTTTGTTTGCTTGTTTCAAGACAAGATTTCTCTGTAGCTTTGGTTCCAACTAGCTATTGTAGACCAGGTTGGCCTTGAACTCACAAAGATCCCCCTGCCTCTGCCTCCCGAGTGCTGGGATTAAAGACATGTGCCAACACACCTGGCAGCACAGGGATTTCTAAGACTAAAAATCTCCTGCTTCATTCTCCCAGACCTGTACCAACCACAGGATGTGTCTTTCATTCATGGACATCTATTGAGCACACAGTATACAGAGCTGAAGAGCCTTTCCCATAGATCTCTCTGCTTGGAAGCAATCTTTCCTCAATTCTCGCTCTGCATGTCACCGCCCCCTACATCACAACTCTCTGACGGCACTTTCTGCAGTCATGTGCTAATGTCTGTATGGGGATCATTATTCATTCATGTGTATATGTCGCAGCTGAGCCACGACGCTGCCTACAGACCAAAGCAGAGAGCGTTTCTTCACGCTCAGGGCTTGTAATAGTACCCGAGACTATACTTGCTAACTGTTCTCATCTGGCCTTTCTTTTCTTTTTCTCTCCTTCCTTCCCTTCCCCTCCCCCCTCTCCTTCCTCCCTCTTTCCCCTTCCCCTCCCCTCTCCCATCCTTTCTTTTGACAAGGCCTTATTAAGTTCTTTGGTCAGGCCTTGAACTTGTACCCCTCTTGCCTCAGCCTCCTGAGTATCTGGGATTATGGGACCGCACCAATAAACCTAATTTCAACTTCTTTAAAAGACATAAAAGTTCTGGGGACGTAGCTCAATTGGCAGAGTGTTTTCCTAACATCCCCGAGGCTCTGGCTCAGTGCCCAACACACCTATTATGCCAGCGCTCTAAGGAGGTACAGGTGAAAGGGTCGGAATTCCAAGGTCAGTCTCAGCCTCGTGACAAGTTCCAGGCCGTCAGGGATACGTGAGACCCTGCCTAACAACAACAAAATACACACAATTATAGAAAAAAAATAAAACGATTTATCATATTTGAACACACAGACATAGCAATATAATAATATAAATAGACAGAAAGAATGGAGCTACAAAGGTGGGAAAATTTCTAGGTATTGTTACAGTTAACAGAAATTTACAGCAATTTCTACTAAGTTACAGCGTCCATTGTAAACAATTAAGCAACACTAAACAAAAACCACTAAAAACAAGAACAGCAGAGAAACCTAAAGAATTATAGCTAAAATATAAAGAGCTAGCCACCATACAAAAGAATGACACTAAGCCCTTACCTTACACTATAAACAAACTTAATTCAAGATGTAACAAATATTAGAGTTAAAACATTAAAACTCTAGAAGAAAACAAGGGTAAATTTTCCTGAGTTTAGATTAGGTGACAGTGTCTTAAATGGGATATCAAAAGTAAAAATAGTAAAAGATAAAAACAGAGAAATGGGGACATCATCAAAATGTATACTTTTTTTCAAGAAAAAAATAAGAATTTGTGCTTTTCAAAGGTCAATATCAAGGAAGGAAACCCACAGAAAAGGGAAAAAAAGCGTTTTTGTAAATCATGTATCCAATAAGGAAGTTGTGATCTTCTTGCCTCCACCTTCAGCAAATCTTACCGGTTGGTGTATGCCACCATAAGAGGTCAAAAAGGACTTTATATCTCGACTCTGGAAATAACAAGCGTAACAATAAAAATGAATGATCTACCTTTAAATTTAAAAATCATTTGTTTTAGTTTCAATTTTTTGTGTATATGCGTGTGTGTTTGTTGTGTGTGTACGTCTGTGTGTACATGTGTGTGGGTGTGTGTGTACACATAAGTAAAAGTGCCCTCAGACCAGAAGAGGGTGTTATATCTTCTGAACTCGGGTCTGCTGAAAGAACAGCAAGTGTTTAACTGCTGAGCCATCTCTTCAGCCTCCAAATAACCAATTCTGAAAACACTTGAAGGATCCAAACAGATATTTATCCAAGAAAATACACGTGTGTTGTGACCTGTTTATCTTACCTGATCTCCTTGAAACACATTTGTATAATTTAACTGTCTTAGTGTAGAACCTGAGCTCTGTCCTCGCCGGTTTCCACACCAGAGACACGGGGTGCACATTGGTACTTAATATTCTCACCTCAATAGTGGAATGATTGTCTCTGTTCAGCTACACAGTGGATGTTCAGGACATTGGGAAGAAGGAATCAATGGCCCATGGTGGACATTTGATAAATGTTTGCTAGCTGAACAAATGCTAGTGCTTATAGAGACCTGAAAATAAACTGACTGAGAAGCTGGTCATCAGTAAGAATTCCTAGATTCTCGCACCTGAATGAGTCCAGACAGGTTACTTAACTGCGCTACTCTAAACCTCAGTTTCTGACTTTGGAGGGGACATAAATTAACTTATGGAAGTTCCTCGAGATTATAAAATAAGAGCAGCAATTAAATATGATACTGAAGACTCCCTGTGTTACACCCATTTGCAGGGTATTAAGTCTGAAACCTGGCGCTAACAAAAGAGTAAACCTCCCTTCAACTCCTCTAAAGTCTAGGTTGAACTCCGTTAGCCAGGTCTGTTTGCTGGTTAGCATTGGCAGTGCATTTCCTCACTCTTTGGTCATTAATGGTTCGTTGTTGTTGTTGTTGTTGTTATTGTTTTTGGTTTGTTCTTCTGGACAGGGTTTCTCCGTGTAGCCCTGGCTGCCCTGAAACTCACTCTGTAGACCAGGCTGACCTTGAACTCAGAGATCTGCCTACCTCTGCCTCCCAGCCCGTTGGTTTTCTTAATGGTGTCTTATTGTTGTGGTTAGTTTGAGACAGTCTCTTGATGTATTGCCCACACTAGCCTTGAACTTGCAATCCTCTTTTGCTCTAGCCACCATCCCAAATATTGGGATTTTAAGTGTAGAATACCCTGCCACATCTGGCTCTTAGTGGCTTCTCTTTAATATCCAGGTAATTTTAATTCTCTTTTTTAAGATTTGTTTATTTATTATATATGCAATGTTCTGCCTGCACATATGCCTTCAGGCCAAAAGAGGGCACCAGATCTCATTACAGATGGTTGTGTCATTATGCAGTTGCTGGGAATTGAACTCAGGACCTCTGAGCCATCTCTCCAGTGCCCCAGATAATTTTAATTCTGATAGTCTATTCATCTACTTTGCTTTCTTTCTGTGGATTTTGTGTCTAGTCCAAAATGCTTAGCAGAATTCTGAAGATGTTACCTGCATATACTTCTTTTACCTAAGCTTAAAGCTCAAGTCTAATCAATCTCAATTTACTTACTGTGTATGGGCTGAGAGAAATGTTGACTTCCGTTTTTATTTATGAAACTACCCAGTTGACTTGCCACCAGGAGAAGCGAGCCAGGAAGCAGCATTCTGCCACGGCATCTGCTTCTGTTCCTGCCTCCAGGGCCCTCCCTCAGTTGTTGCTCTGACTTCCATGAATAATGGACTATGAGCTATACAATCAAACCAACCCTTTCTTCCCGAAGTTACTGCTGGTTGTGATCTTTTTTTGTTTGTTTGTTTGGTTGGTTGGCTGTTTGTTTTTTAAGGCAGGGTTTCTCAGTATCTATCGATCCTGTCCTGGAACTTGCTCTGAAGACCAGGCTGGCCTCCACCTCACAGAGATCCGCCTGCCTCTGCCTCCCGAGTGCTGAATTAAAGGTGTGCGCCAGCCCTGCGGTCATGGTATCACATAGAAACCCAACTAAGACACCCTGTCTAGATTACTGTAGTCTAAATAAGTCAGACAGGGTCACTGCCCTTAAGAAACGCGCGATCTGGTGGGAGAGACCATCTGACATAATGAGTCATGACTATAAAGCAGTGAAGGAAAACCACACGGCTTCAGGTGTCGGAAGTACAGGAGAGAGCTCCTTTTGGTTTGTGGTGAGTGAAATCAGACTCACAGAGTCTGCGGGCACTGGCAGAGGTGACAGCAGACTTAGTGCGTTTAAGAATGAGGAGAGGAGAGGAGAGGCAGAGTGCAGGTGAGTAGAGCTGCTATTTTGGGAGGTGACCTCAGAGGGGAAAGGGGCCCCATGTGGAAGAGTTTTGGAGGACATTGTAAGCTTTTACTGTGAATAAAATGGAAAGTTATCAAAGGGGTTTTGTTTTGTTTTGAATTTTTTTTTTTAAATCTCAAGACAGGGTTTCTCTGTGTAGACCTGTCTGTCCGCAAACTTGTTCCGTAGACCAGGCTGGCCTTGAACTTAGAGATTCACCTGCCTCTGCCTCCCTTTGCTGGGATACAGGTGTGAGCCACCATCGCCCTCCTTCAAAGGGTTTTAAGAAATGACCTGATCTGATGTCTTCTGAGAGGCTCTTTCTGGGTACTTCGTTTGAAACAGGCCCCATTTGTGGTGGATCATGGGCATGCAGGGACAAAAAGAGCTGTGTTTCTGTTCAATTTTTACATTTAAAATGACTTATTTTGTGGGTATGTGTGTTTGAGTTATCAGGTTTGGTGACAAGTACCTTTAGCCACTGAGCCATCTCTCTAGTGGGCAAAAGATAATCAACCAAAAGCTGGTGGTGGTTAGGTCATGGTGGCAAGGGGCTGTGTTCCGGGTAGTCTGACGGAAGGCCAACAGGATTGGCTAACAGACTCAATATGAAATGTGAGGGAACAGAGGGGTCAATGTCTGTGACTTCAGTAGAAAAATGTTTTGCCATTTACCAAACAGGGAAAGCTGGGAGAGGAACAACTCTGGAGGGGAAAAAATTCAGAAGTTTCATTCTCCGATTTTAATCTAAATATCGATCCCACTCCTTGACATCCAGGCAAGTTCTCCTGGAGAAGACCTAATGTATGTATGGTGGGGGCATCGTCTGAGTTGTCAATATGGTAATCTTAGAACGAAGCCCGACGCATTGTGGGAATGGACTCCGTGAATGGGTTGCTCTCAAGGACAACTTGAGAGGGCGCTTGACCCACCCAACTGACAGGGAGCTGTGTTCAGGCAAAGACCAGACACCGGCACGCAGATCGCAGGTGCCGTCAGCTAGTATGTAGCAGAGGGAAACACGAGCTTGGGCTGGAGTGGAGGAAGCGAGGCAGGAGCCATCTCACAGGAGCAGGGAGACCTAAGGAGGGCAGAATGAGTCACTGAGGACATGGGTACCGCGTGTGGCTGAAGACTTGTTGAGATGACTTCAGAAGAAAATACACAGTGGGGAGTAAGAGAGGAGAAACGGTACCAGGTGGGGGTTGTACATTCGTAACAAATAATTTCTAGAATGAGCTGCCTTTAGGAGCCATTAGACAGTCCCAGGCAAGCAGGAGGAGCTGGACTCCTGTCCTCTCTAGCTGTCAGTGTATCTAGACTCTCTCAGTTCATCTAGGGTTAAAAAAGTCACAGGCAATCTGCAACGAACCAGAAAGGAGGGAGTCTTGAATCCCAGGGTATACATTAGATAAGATTTCATTCCTGAATCAATAGGATGGGGGATTTGGAGAGGGAGGCAATGAAGAATTCGGAAGGGAGAAATGCAACTGGGAGCATAAAACTAATGCTGTGTGCCAAACCAGCGTGCCAGCTGTGTGTGTGTGTGTGTGTGTGTGCGCGCGCGCGTGTGTGTGCGTACGTGTGTATGTGCACACGTGCGCATGTGCTTGCTTGTTTGCTTGCCTTTTCTCTAGGTTGACACCCAACCTTGCAAAGTCACTCTGTTTCCCGTGCTCTGAGTCTTCGGCACTTTTATTATGAAGTGAGAATCACTGCTTCTCACATTTTGAGAGCCTTTCCTGGATTGTCTCCCAAGAATCAGAGTTCTTCCAGGCTTGCCTTCTAAGTTGTGTGCGGCAGAAAAAGAGGACTGTGCTATATAGTATTCCAGCAGGCCCGGTGTAGTTCGCGGGTTTTTGATGGTTTGATCCATGTGGATACTTCAAAGGTCCAGAAGGGGGCAATGTGACATTAGTGAAACTTTTGCTAGCCTTGCTAAATCCAGAGTCCCTGAAGGTCTGGAGCCGAGTGAGCCAAAGACATCCTGGGTCCGGTCCTTTCACTTGCTGGTAAAAACACACACGGACATCCAGTGAGAAGCCAAGACCTGCCCTACTTCTGACCCTAAGCCAGTGGTCGCAAAGTCCCCTTTGGTGGTTTCAGCTTACAGCATCTCCTGACAGTGTTTAATGGAAGAACACTCTTGCTGTCTTCTGCTTAAGACCCACAGTATTTTAGAAGTTAATAGAAACACCTTTCATTAAAGACACTGAAAAAATATGAAAGTACAAATTCCTTTAAATTCCTTCCCCATAAAGCTTGTGTGCTATAAAGCAGAACACATTTGCCAAGTACAGACAAAAATCTCGAGCTTGAAATTTACATCATTACTTAATTGACAGTATTACTGGAAAAGTAAGGATGGCTTGGGCCAGCAAGATGGCTTGGCAGGTAAAGAGGCTTGCTGTGCAAGTCCTTTGGCCTGAGCTCGATCCCCCAAACCCCTGTAAAGGGAGGAGGGACCTGACCCCACAGAGCTATCCTCTGTCCTCCACACACACACATCCTGTGATGAACGAAAATTTAACAACCACATTTAAATAAATAAACTGATAATACTGTTTGTTGAAACTAACTTTTTACTCAGAAGTTACAGCGGCATATCTTTGTGGATCTCTGTTCTTTCTCCACAGGATAACATATATAACTAAGGTTTGTGAATTAGATTACACAAAGGTATTTGTGTAATATTTGAAATATTCTATAGTACCAGAAAACTAAAACCTGAAGTTTCTGCAGTTGATTTTCTGACCTGGGCTCACCATCCATCATCTATCTATTGTCTATCTCTATCCTTCCTCTATATCTATCTCTATATAGACAGATAGATAGGTGTAGACAGGTATAAATTTTAATTATAGAAGTAGTTATTCATGTTGTAAAATGTCCAGACAGAATGGAATTGGATGTAAGAAATCAAGGCACCTCCTTGCACAACCATCAGATTGCTTAAAGAAGGCAGAATCTGGATTAGTCAGCTTCTCCTGGTTTTATTTTTGTTTGTTTGTTTTTTATCTATATACATGTTATTATGAGATAGAGGCTTGGTATGTAGACCAGACTGTTTCACATGCCCCTGCCTCAGCCTCTTGGGTGCTTGAATTGTAGGTGTGCACCACCAAGCCCCACCAGTCGGCTTTCTCTCACTGTCGTAAAATATCTGTGGCAAATGCAGGCAATGGAGGCTCACCTTTAATCCCAGAACTCGGGAGGCAGAGACAGGTGGATCTCTGTGAGTTCGAGGCCAGCCTGGTCTACAGGGCTAGTTCCAGGACAGCCAAGGCTACAAAAAGAAACTCTGTCTTAAAAAACAAACAATGATGTGGTAAAATAAATTAATAGGAGTAAACATTATTTTGGTTCATGATTTCAGGAGTTTCAATTCATGTTCTTTTCTCCATGTTGTTTTGGGCCTATGGCACCTCATAGTCCATAATGATGGCATCCACACTTCTCTCAGTACTTGGCTTCCATCTTGGTCTATTGTGTCCACATTCCAGTCAGATGGAAGGGAGCAAGAGGACCAGTTATGCCTCTCTCCAGTTGTCTCTCCTAGTCCATGACTGAAATGCAGGGATACAGCCAAGCCCAGCCACAGCAGAAATGGGAAAATAAAGCCTTCAGCTAGCAGCATGCCTGGCTCAAGTTTCTGTGCTGTAAAACAGGGGCTTTCAAAAATGGCTGCATGCTCAATCTTGGGAACACTAAAAGCAAACAAAGGCTGGAGGAGTCGCTCAGGCAGAAGACTTAATGTAGGATGCATGAGGCCCTGGGCTTGATCTTCAGCCCTGATCTCAAGTGTGTTGCCTGTTCTGTGTGCAGGGATCAGTCAGACAGGGGAGCCTCAATAAGGGTTTCAAATGCACTCGAACTTTTTAATAATAAAAGTGTGTGCAGTATTTTCCCCTCACTCACAGAAGTAAGTGCTCGTGAACGATAGACTTTCCTTAGCTTGGCTCAAATAGAAAAGGTTTTCTTGAATTCTCTGATCCCATGGCCACGTGCTTCACATCTTCTCCACATCTTCCAGAGTATATCCCTCGGGAACGAAGTGACATCACCAAGCAGCGAAGGAGCAGTCTGGTCTTTGATGTGCAAACATTTTAATCCCCTAAAAATAAGCTGTGAGTTGCAAATAAGTATGAGTGTTCCCACACTGCTTCCTAAATCAGCTATTTCTGGGGACATGGGGAACTGTTTGTTTTTCTGCTCAGGGCTACCTGCTTGTGGTTGGGTGTGTGGCGCACTATCTCTACGTCATTCCCTCCTTGTTTGAAGGCAAGCATTGCCTTTTCAAGATGATGGGGAGATCTGTGCTTGCAAAATGAATCATAAATGAGATTTAAATTTCTATTCTGCATCCAGGAACCTGGAATCTTTCTATTCGATTATGGTGTTTTCTCTTCCTAGTATTTTTTGAAACACGTGGTTGATAGACTGTTAGGTGACCTAAACACTCAGTTATGGCAGTTAAGAAGCCAATAGTGGAAAAACCAAAGGCGACGTTGTTGACCTCGGTTGCCCTTGTGAAAGAGGACCAAAGACAGCACACTTCACAGGGTTGCCAGGGTGTTCATTCATGGCGGATGTGTCAGAAGTTGATGCGAGGGGTCTCCATCACTCTCAAGACAGGGCCTCTCACTATCTTGGAGCCCTCTGTGCTGGTTAGACTGTCTGGCCATAGGCCCCTGGGGTCTGTCTATTTTCTGAGTCCTGGGTGCTAGGAGATAGATACTCACTACCGCATCCAGCTTTTGTGCAGGGGCTGGTGGTCCAAACTCATGTCCTCATGCTTGAAAGAGAGGCATTTCACCCACTGAGTCACCTCCCCATCCTGTTCCTATACAATATAATTTTTAAATTGTCGCTAAATTTTGCTTTTGTCAAAGAATATTTGTGGTTTGAAATGCTAGGCGTTCTACATGAGATGATGCCCTGTTGAATGACCCGTTCATGCACACACATGGTCTGTGCATCTGCACAAAATGCCACACTACACAACCCTGGTCCAACCCTTCAGTTCCATTTACTTACATTTTAAACATATTTAACCTACCATTTACAGATTTAGAGAACGTATCAACAACAACAACAACAACAAAACTCTCAATTGCCAGTTTCTTTGGGGGATTACAAGATTTGGCAAACGCAAACCTGACTTCCTGCATAGTCACCCAGCTGGAGTGGAGCAAGGGCTGGCTTAGCATGCAAAGGGCATTGTGAGGGGTCATCCAGGTAGGGTACCCTATCACCCCACAGATGTTTCAGCCTGGGATCTCAATGGTCGTGGGGCTCTCTGGTGTGGTAGAACTCAATATAGCAAGAGAGCTGACATAGGCTCATCTGACTGTAGGCTACATCTGGACCTTGGATTGTGAGTGCCGGTGGCCTCCGGAAGACCCAGGCTGAGCAGCTGGGAAAGCAACCTGTGATAACAAGTCAGAAGCAGCTGTGTTACAGAGTAGCAGGGCGGCACTTGCGTAGAAGCAGTTCATAATGAGTTTGCATTTGCTTCAAAATGTCTTTGCTGCTCCCCTTGGGGATCTCACTGTGTGTGTTGATAAGAACTAAGGCCAAAAGTAAGGATGGCGCAAATTATTTCTAAATGTTAAACTTTCAAATGAACTGTGTTTGTTAACGATCTCTATGTGAGGGTGCAATGTGTCTGGGAAGGATTACAACCACAGCCTGATTATCACCAAATCTTGTTGCCACATATAGGGGGAAAAAAAACACCCAGATTTTCTTCTGAGTGAGCCTGACCCTGCCAACCAACAAAGGGACTGTCTGAAAGCCTGGCCCAGAAGTTTTGAAACAGAGACAAAGAGAACAAAGGCAAGATGGCTTCCTTTGATATTATTTTCACAGTGGGTTGCAAGTCTAGAAAATAAATTACCAAGTAAGCCCTGTTTTCTTTCATCTTATTTAATGCATTGCTGTGTGGCAGCGGTAAGCTTGTAATTAAGGGCCATTCTGGCTCCTCCGGATACTTTGATCTATGACGACATGACTCCATATTTTTGTCTGATTGAGTTTCTAAGTTCTTATTAGGGTCCATAAAAAAAAACTTGGTAAAAACAACGATGGGAACTACCTGCATCTGAAAAATGGGAGATTTCCCTCTGAAATTAAGCGTTATCTTAACTTCCATTACTTGTTTAATTTTCAACATGATCTAGTACTAAAAAGCAGTCAGGATATGCACTGAGGGTAGCCGTCCTTTAGACTCTAAGTAGAATTTCTATTGACAGAGACCTAATGTAAGTCCCTGGGGAGGGGGTGGAAATAAAATTTTGCAAAATGGACGTGCTTTCCCTCATGGACCCACACAGCTATGCAGATCTAACATTCCTGTGCGTTCTTTTATTCTGATTTTCATTCTAGTAGAATGAGAGAGTGTGTGGAGCGTCTCCTCTCTAAAGACTGTCTTAGAAAAGTCATCATTAGCAATTACTAGCAAGTTTATTAGCAATTCAAGGGCATAATGACACATGTTTGTCAGGACAGGGTTTCTCTGTGTAACCCTGGCTGTCCTGGAACTCGCTCTGTAGACCAGGCTGGCCTTGAACTCACAGAGATCCACCAGTCTCTGCCTCCTGATGCTGGGATCAAAGGCGTGCGCCACCACCACCTGGATTTTTTTTTTCCTAATGATTGTTATTATTGAGAAATTTGCAGTATGACTGGGAATTCTGATAATCAGATGTTGGGACTTCTAATTTGATTGACAGATTTTTTATTCTCTATTGCTCATCTCTTCTAGACTAAAAAAATAAGATTCTTCAAGTAAATAATTTAATTCTCAAAGGATCTCTTTCATGTCTGAGTGATCTTTTAAGTTCTAGTGTTTTGGTTTGATTTTATGGATGCTTTCTGCTTCCTTCTTGTTCTGTTTCCTTTAAGTTCCTCTTGGTTGTCATGGTGGTTTGGGTGGGTGCGGTCTCTTTCATTTTGGAGCCCTTCTATTGGTGCCTCTTGTGTGGCCATTCACTCAACTAGGAAGAAACTAAGACTGGATTAAAAACAAACTCACAATCTCTTTCTCTCTCTTCCTCTCTCTGTGTCTTTCTGCCCTGTTTCTCTGTCCCTGTGTCTCTATCTCTGTCTCTTTCTCCCTTTTTGTCTCTCTCTCATATGTATGTGTGGCCGGGTGGGTGGGTGGTTGGCTCTGGCACCAAGGGTTGTGAAATGGGCACTCAAGAGAGCTTCTGCATTGCACAGTCTCCAAATGTGGTCTCTCTCTCTCTCTCTCTCTCTCTCTCTCTCTCTCTCTCTGTGTGTGTGTGTGTGTGTGTGTGTGTGTGTGTGTGTGGTGTTGGAGTGGGGGTAGGGACTTTTCCTCTGGAGCTAGTCCAGATAATGAGAATCCCCTGCCTGGAGGTTTAGATGGTTAGTCCTCTCTTTTTCAGAAACTGCAGGTGCAGGAAGATGAAGGAAATGGGATTCTGTAAACAAGTTTTACCTAATACTCCTCCTGTGCCCAGGGTTCTTCTTGAACTGGGCAGGGAGAGGAGGGCAGAGCGCGGTTTAGCCTTCTTTGGAGAAGTATGGGCTGGGAGCTTGCTTTCTCCCACACTCAAACCATCACCACGATTTCGGCTCTGCAATCTTCAGCCTTGTAACCACTGAGACACTCCCCTCAACCCGACTCCCATCCCCGCCCCTGCCCCCGGTGTTTCCTGCTTTTGTTTATATCTATTTATGTGATTTATTTTGGAGTAGAAAAGGGTTCCTTTCCCCCTAATTGGATCATTGGTATTATCAACGAGTTTCAATTCATCTTCAATACAAACCTAATTCTTGTAAATTTGTAAAAGCTTCTTTATCTAATTTAAATAGAAGATTAATTGTTTTCCTGGCTTTTAAGAAAAAGAGAATCGGTTTAAGGCCATGTTGCAAGAAATCTAACTTGAGGGCATACAACTGGTATACAACTCATAAGCCACAATATAGTTGGCCACTGTCAGCAGCCATATCTGATCTTTCCCCGATGTGGAGCAAGGAGAAGGGGGACTTATTGTTCCTAGGAGGCATCCGAAGTCAATTTGGTTAGTGAGGTTAAAACACTGCAATCCCAGGGCACAAGTGGGGCCCACAATGAGAGTGTTGGGGAACCAGGGAAGGAGAGGATGAGTTCTGGGTCGGCAATTGTGTGGGAGACGAGGAAAGCAGGTGCCTGGAGTCCTGAGGACTTGGGAAGAGTAGACCTCTTGGAGGGAGCAAGGACAAGGAGATGCACTAGTAAGGGGTCCCAGTCAGATGATAGAACTACAGCTAAGCTTTTCATCACACAGGAAGGTGGCATCAGGAATCCCAACAGCTGCTACAGCGTAGCCCAGGCTTTGGAAAGAATGTGCTGAAGTAAGTTTTCTGAGATAATTAAATGTTGGGTTAGTGTTATTAGCTTATAAATAAAAAGGTATTTGCCTCTACTGAACCAGACTAAAAGCTAACATTGGGTAACTTAATTCATTTCTTCTTTAATAAACTTATCAGATGAGCGCCAGGCACTGTGCAGAGCCCTGGCGCACTCAGAAAAAACAAAGCACACCTTCTTAATTTATTTAGCTGTGGTAAAATAGGCCATTGACAACCGCAGCCCAGAGAGGAGGCACTCAAAGAGCATGCAGAGCCGAGAGTTCTTCACAGCTCCTGCTGCCTTGTAAGTGACTTACTGTACCCAGACTTCTCTTTTGCATGGGTTAGGTGACTTACTGTGCCCAGACTAGCCCTTCTCTTTTGCATGGGTTAAGCTAAAGTTTCTTTCAGAACCATGGTTGCCGCTACCCCTATCTCTTGTGAGCTCCGCGTTGCAAATCTGACCGTGTCTAGTGTCACTTGACCTTGGCTTAGCCAGATATCCAGAGACAGGTTTCAGAATGCCTGTAAAGTCTCTAACATTAGATGCAAATTGTGTGGGTGTGCTTTTTCCTGGTCATAGATTTTATTAGTGTCTCAAAGGAGTCTGTGAACCTAGGACAATTACTAATTAGTGCCTGAAATCCCCTTAATCCAGGAAAGGGACTTTTGCCTTAGTGTTTTTAGCATCTGAATCATTCTACTTTAGAGCTGTATTAGTTATTGCTAAGTGGCCCCTTAGAACCCTGTAACCTTCATCTACCTTCATGTCCCCATATCCAGATAGGAGGAGTATTGGGCACAAAGTTCCCTTTCTGATAGCAGTCACATACTTAGCCCGTAATAACAATAAGGCAGCCCTATCCATAATAATAACACAACTTCTTCAAGCCGACTAGAAATTGCATTTCCAGGGCAATCTGTTAGGTTGGGTCTTTGTTTGTTTGTTGTTGTGTTTTTCCTTTTTTCCAAATTTTTAGTTTAAAAAACTCTCAGGTTCAAAAATGACACATTTAGTGAATGCTCTCAACACAGAGAGCCCAGCATTCCGTGCTGTGGGAGGGGACGTGGGGACAGGCTGTGCTTACCACCTTCACGGAGAAGTCACATTTCAGAAAATAATCAAAACACCAAGGGGATTCAGGGAGATGATGCTTTAGTGCTATTCTGTGGACATCTCAGAGGGCTCTGTGAGCCTCAGATGATGAACGGAAGAGGGGGTGCAGGCTAAGTCTGGAATGCGGTCCACAGGGCAGCGTTGGCACCTCCAGCCGTGCTGCCCTGGGTTTCTGTCCCTCACATGGAGGGCCGGGCCCATGAGACGAACAGCCCATCAGAAATATAAGGAAAAAATGAGCAGAGGAGAAATCGTCTTTGTCAATGGCAAAACAGAGAGAACAAAAACAACTAGAGAAGGAGAAGCCGTACTGGAATATGACGGCGCTAAAGGAGGTAAGAAAGATTCGCAAAAATGTAAGGCAGTTTGAGAATCAATAAGCTTTGTCATTATTGCTATCTTGTATTTTTTAAAAACTCAATTTTTTAAAACTGAACTAATACAACATGTGTATTTTCCTAAACTTCAAGAAGTAGAGTTGCCTGCCTTGCTTGAGACGCATGGACAATCTAGGTTTCCTAAGTTGGCCCGGAGAGCATGTGTGCATGCTGACTTCTCTTTTTGTTAGACCGTATGTAATTTAGCATCCACTATTAATAAGACTCAAAAACTCGTAGAGTACGTTTAGAAAAACGTTCACGAGGTGGTCTCACATTCTCCTGTGTGGCACGTTCGAATGCGCTAATTATTTTACTCTCTGTCCTCAGGATGAGCCGTCATCTGCCAAATTTTCAGGACAGCTCAGGGCTTAGAAGAGGGCTCATCTAAATAAAGGCCGGCTAAAGTGACATTGTGCGGATTTAATCCTCTCGCTGCCTGTGTGACCAAAGGCTGATTTACAAGACTCTTCCTTTCTTGGAGTTCAGATTATTAAGTTCCCAGGGTCCTGTGACTTGACAGCAAGAGAAACACAAAATGAAGGTCAGCGATGAGCACCCGCTGCGGGGACTCGGGGGCCTCCAAAGGGCTTTTGCACTCTGGAGTGCGAGACTGCCTGGTCTCACAGGGAAATAAAACGGAGCCTTTGTCCCCCGTAGCAGCCACTTACACGACAGAGCATCAGATTCCACCTCTGGAGGAGTCGCGATAACTGCGTCTAGCTTCTCCAGCGAGTGCTTGGAAAGCCGAGGTGAGGGAAGGCGAGAAGGGCCAGGAGTGAGGCCCGGCTAGAATTTTGCTCACTCTCAGAGCTCTCATGGACGCTGCTGCTCCGGGAGACCTCAGCTCACATCTGCCTCCCTTGTGGCCTCTGCCTGCCTTACAAGTTGCCCTGACAGTGGCTCTGGGCTGAGATGGAGACGTGAGCCTGCGTGGACGATGACTGCGGTGTTTGTGAATGGAGGCGGCCTGGTGCACACACACTGTGACAGGTGGGACCGGCGGGACAGCACGGAGAGCAGCTGTCAGACCGAGTGCGCCCAGGAGAGCGAGGAGGACCAGCCCCGCCACCTGACGCCCTTCGAGAAACTAACTCAGGACATGTGCCAAGATGAGAAGGTGGTGAGGGAGATCACATTGGGCAAACGCATAGGCTTCTATCGAATTCGAGGGGAGATCGGGAGCGGAAACTTTTCCCAGGTCAAGCTGGGGATTCACTCTCTAACCAAAGGTAGGGTCTGACTTCCCAAAGATCACCTGTGAGCTATTGGGCCCTAATTGAGGGTGGGGGCTAGAAGGTTACTTATGTTCATGTTTATAGCTTCTGTTTGTATTGATGGGTCACTAACAATGGCCTGGAATGTTGTAGAAGACCTCCCAGACCACCAGGGTCCCCCCTAACCAGGCGAACTATTCCTGTTCTTGTGGTCTCAGGGCCTTTTCTGCCTTAGTCTGCTTCCTGTGCGTTCCCAGTGATACTTGGCTCTTCACTTTATACTTCTGGGATTCTGAATGAACAGTGCTCACTACTTTGGCCTCAGGGAGGACCGTGTAGAGAGCACCCCTTTGCTATCCCACCCTAATTGGGCCCTTTCCCAGAGTTACCACAACTTAGTTAGCTAAAGCTGGCAATTGGCGTAAGGGAGAACCTTGGCAAGTCTGCATGCTGAAACCACCATCTGAAGCCCACGGGTTCTACCCTCTCCTGAGACGCCCTTCCTAATGTTGTCGCCTCAGCCCCCTTCACCATGCCCCAAGGTCCTGCTTTTTCTCCTATCAGAGGTCTTCTGCTCTCTGTTCAGCCAGGCCCCAACCCCAAGCTCCAGGGCCAGGGACACAGCACAGTGATATGGAACTGGCCTAATATGCACGTGAGGCCCTGAGTTCAATCACCAGCACAGCCGAGAAGAGAGCCTCATACACGCGCATGCCTGTGTGCACACCACAACACGCATGCACATTGGCACATACACTCAAGAGTCACTGGAGCGCCAAATCTTCCAGGTGCTCTGAAGCCTCCTGGGTATCTGGGTTCACATTGCCTCACCTCAGCTGTCTTCCTTAGGGATCTCTGTAAATTCAAGGGCTTCTCCCACTTCCTAGTCTCCATTTACAAAACGTGCAATGATACCCAGTAACAGCGCTTATTTCTCTGGGTATCAGAAGGAATGAGTAAGTGATCAATAAATACTAGTTACTGGTATAATTTTTCACTTACATCTGACCTCCCTTTGTGCAACCAAAGATACATTGAAGACCTTATTTATTTATTTATTATTTATATTTTCTGTGTATGTGTGTTTACGTGAACATACATGTGTGCCCTGGACCTGGAGCTATAGATAGTTGTGGTGCTGGGAACCCAGCCTGGGTCCTCTGGCAAGAGTAGCCAGCTCTCTTGATAGCTGAGCCATCTCTCCAGCACTGGAGTCTCTTTTTTTTTAAATTAATTTATTTATTTATTAGAGATTTCTGCCTCCTCCCCGCCACTGCCTCCCATTTCCCTCCCCCCTCCCAATCAAGTCCCCCTCCCTCATCAGCCAGAAGAGCAATCAGGGTTCCCTACCCTGTGGGAAGTCCAAGGACCACTCACCTCCATCCAGGTCTAGTAAGGTGAGCATCCAAACTGCCTAGGCTCCCACAAAGCCAGTACGCGCAGTAGGATCAAAAACCCATTGCCATTGTTCTTGAGTTCTCAGTAGTCCTCATTGTCCGCTATGTTCATCAATACCACTCTTGGGAATATAACCAAGAGATGCCCTATCATACAACAAAAGTATATGCTCAACTATGTTCATAGCAGCATTGTTTGTAATAGCTAGATGCCCTTCAATGGAAGAATGGATGAAGAAAGTATGGAGTCTCTTATTCAGCTGAAGTCAATTCCTCATATAAACCCAAAGCAGCTCACCTGCATTCCCTCCGGGCTGTGACTTCCAACTTCAACTGCCTGTAAGAGTTATTTGGGAAGGTTAAAAACAATACTGCCTACAAAGCACCCCAGAGCCTTTTAGGTAGTTGTTCCAGGGTGAGATTTGTCACGAGAATTCTTTTAAAACTCTGCAGGTAATAGAAACACTGCCTAAGCATCTTGCATGTGCTGTCGACGGCCTCTAAAGGAGTAACTTTTGAAATAGGTATTATTTGTCTTCAAATTCAATTATGTAGTATCGTGTCAAGCTTTCGCTGTCTTCAAATGTTAAACCTTGTTTCGCTTGAGGTGATATTCACCTCCTCAACAACAGAGGTACTGCACTGGGCTCTGGGGATAGAAAGAGAGGTACTAGTCGCCACCCTCAAGCAGAAGGAGAAAAGACATTCAGACAAGGGCAATGCAAGCCAGGATTTGAGAGATACATGAGCAAACTTGTGGGTTTAAGTCTTCCAGCTTAGGAAGGTTGCACAAGGGGCCAGAGGACAGCTGGATGGAGTCAGCTCTCCTCTTGATGAAGAAAGGCATCTGTAGGACTGATGCTGGCCAGGGTGCTCCAGAACAGATTGTACTAAGGGCGTGGGGGTGGGATTTATTATAAAGTTGAGATCCCATGGTTGTGAAAACTGAGAAGCACCAAGATTTGCAGCAGGTGAGCTGCAACCCCAGCGGAGACAGTAGGGGAGCTGTTTGAAAGCCAGCAGGCCCAGGGGCCAAGAGCCAATGTTTTACTGGTTGAATGGTTGAATCTGGAAGCTAGAAAAATAAAACTCAGTGTCCCAGGGTAAGACAATTGAACAGAGGACATTTTGAAATCCAGACTGGGCAAAGCCCACCCACCTTTTGGTGTATCTCTTGCTTTATTCTACTAATGTGAAAATGTATATTTTCCACTCCTCCATGCGCAGAATAAACGTTTGACCAAACACCTGGGCACCTCAGGGCCAGTGAAGTTGACAGAATTAGCGTTCACAGTTGGCAGCTGTGTGGATGTGGAGTTGTGGACGGAGGATGGCAGAGGGAAGTGAACTTGGCCTTCTTGGCTGTGTGAACCAAAGATTGGTGCTTTTAGTATGCATAGGGCAATATTAAAGAAGTGCATGCGGGATGGAAAACAAGAAAACTGCTGATGTCCAGAAGAAACCATCCCCTGGGTGGGGACATGGCTTGAGATCCGAGCAGGGTTCACATTGCGGTGGTTAGAGAAGGCAGTGGCAGTCACTGAGAGGGACAGCAAGGAGGAGCAGTAATAACATTTTACACCCCAAGTGACGGCTGGGTTGCACCTACTTCTTTGGTGGAGACTGAGCCTGGGTCCTCACATATCCTAGCTAATGCTCTATGCTGAACCACACTCAATCCTCTCCTTACTTTTATTTTGAGCCACAGTCTCCTTAAGTTGCCAAGGCTGGCATTGAACTCATTCTGGAACCCAGACATGCCATGAACTCATTTATTCTCTGGCCCTAGCCTCTTGGGTATGGGATTACAGGCCTGTGCCAGCAGATCCAACATGGTTAACATTTCGTGTAGACATAAGCCCATATAGACAGGGTGTTTGTATGCATGTGTTATCGGGTGCTGAGAATCAAACCCACGGTCTAGCACATTGTAATTGTACACTCTCCCACTGAGCTATACCTCAGCCCCTGGAGTGGTTTTAAATACATATCCACTCTTTCTCTGTGAGCTCCATGACTTTCCTTATTTCAACTTTTAAAAATATTTAGTTTTAGGCAGGCGTGGTGGCACATGCCTTTAGTCCCAGCACTCGAGAGGCAGAGGCAGGCGGATCTTTAAGTCTGAAGAGCCTTACAGAGTGCGTTCCAGGATAGCAGAGATACACAGAGAAACCTGTCTCAAAACTAATACTAATAATTATTAATTATTCTTAATAACACTCCTTAATATAATAATTATTATATTATTTATGTGTATCAGTGTTTTTCTTGCATGTTTGTCCATGCACCATGTGAATGCCTGATCCCCACAGAAACCAGAAGAGGGAGCTGGATCCCTTGGAACTGGAGCTACAGACTGTTGTGGGCAGCGTGTGGGTGTTGGGAAACAAACCTGGGTCCTCTAGAAGAGCAGCCAGTGCTCTGAGTCAACTCTCTGGACCTTTCCTTTTTCTTTTCTCAATGAACACTGGCTCTCAAAAAAACCACAACTTCACTTTTTACTCAAATCAACTATTTAAAAAGGAAACCAGTGTTACAATATTGGGGTCAATAGCATCAGCTGCTTGGAAGGCGATGGCAAAATAAATACAACGCAAACAGATTTTAAAGTTACCAGCTAACAAAAAGCCATCGATTAAAGCAACCAATGGGAAACTTTCTTTTTGAGGGGCTGGAGAGATGGCTCAGTGGCTAAGAGCACTGGCTGTTCTTTCAGAAGTCCTGAGTTCAATTCCCAGCAGCCAGATGGTGGTCTCACAACTGTCCGTAATGAGATCTGATGCCCTCTTCTGACCTACAGGCATACATGCATACAGGTCACTGTACACATAATAAATAAATCTTTTTTTAAAAAAAAACTTTCTTTTTACATTGATTAGGAGAATTCAATGAGAATTGGGCTGAGCTAACACTATTATTCTGGAATAACATTTTACATGGTTGAGGGCTACTACTATAACTGCTTTGTGCCCTGTGAATCTTAAAAGCTCCCCTATAATGTCATCCAGTCTCTTCTGTCTTACAGATGAGGAGGCAGAGGCCCACATATGGCTGTTCCCATGTTACAGCAAAGCCAAGTATAGAACTTGGCTTCCTTCTTCCTTCATAAAACTTTTCCGCAATTGTGGGAATTGTGGGAAAATGTTAAAGAGGCCTGTCTCCTCCCCTGCCTTCGGCAAGCTAGCCAGGTTAGCTGCTGCCGACGACTTCTTCACACCTGTGGACACTCTCCCCATTTTGATACCATTCTGGAGCAGTGGGTTTTGTCAAAGGAATAGGAAACACACTAGGAGTCAGCGTTGCAGCACTAAGACAAAATACCCGAGATAACAACCTTTGAAGGAGGGAAGGTTTATTTCGTTCACTAGTTAAGAAGTTTGACCCCCATTGTCTTTGGCCCTGTGGAGAGGCAGTACAGTGGGAGACATAGCAGCTTAGAAGTAAAAAGGGAGATGTGAAAAGGGACTGGGGTCCCAATATCCCCTTCAAGTGGACACCCTCAACGTCTAACATCACTCCAGTAGGCCCCGCCTCTTAAGCTTCTGCCACCTCCCAGTAGCATCGTGGACCAAGGACCAAGTCTCTAACACATGGACCTTGGGATGGGGTACTTCAGCCAAATGATAGCAGTGACCAGATCTTATAAAAGAAGCGTGGCATCTTCTTCCAGCTGATTTCCTGCCTGACCGTCTCCCCATTCAGACAAGGTCCAGGACAAAAAAGCCACCATGACTTATGTGGGAAAGGGCAGGGCAATCCTGAGGGAACACATGGACTTGCGAGTTTGTGAGATTTGCGTGGGATTTGCTTTTCTATCTGTGTGACTATAAAAAAGCCTTGTCTCCTTTCTGTGAGTTTCCCCATGATAAAGTAAGGCAAGGGTTAGCTTGCATTAGCAGCAGATCATTGGACAGAGCAGATTTAAAACTACATTAACATCATTTTAGTTTGCTTTCTGTTGTGATAAAATATTCTGACCAAAAGCAACTTGGGGAAGAAGGATTTGTTTGCTTACACATCCCTATCACAGTCCCTCATTCGGCGAAGCCAAGGCAGAACTCTGAAGGCGGGAACTGAAGCAGAGGCCATGGAGGGGTGCTGCCTACTGGCTTGCTCTCCACGGCTTGCTCAGTCTGCTTTCTTATATATCCCAGCACCACCTGCCCAGGGGTAACACCTCTCACAATATGACCACAGTGGGCTGGGCTCTTGTACATCAGTCTTTAGATAAGAAAGTGCTTGCCCATAGGTCAATTTGAGAGTGCATTTTCTCAGTTGAGCTCAGTTGAAGTTCTGTCTTTCCACATGACCCTAGCCTGTGTTGTTGGAGGCTGCTCATTTGTTCCCAGCCACTCAGACCTGAAATAATCACACAGAAACTATATTATTTGCAGTGCTGTTTGGCCCATAGCTTAAGCATATTTTCTAGCTAGCTCTTATATCCTAAGCTAAGCCATCTCCATTAATCTATGCATCACTACAAAGGTCATGGCCTATTGGTAAAGTTTCGGCAGGCTCCGGCAGAGGCGTCTGTCTCCTGATGTGGCTGCATGGTTTCTCCTGACTCCGCCTACTCTCTCTATCTCTTTCAGCCTGACTTTACTTTGTTAAGCAATGGCCCTAAGCAGCTTCTTTATTAACCAATGTCAATAAAACATGTTCCCAGCATACATCACCTCCCACACCAAGCCTGTGTAGAGTTAACAAGACATTGATCAGAGCAAAGATGCTACATAGCACACGCTAAACAGAATACATGGGAAAAACTCATTAAAGAATGGCATTGATCTTCTCTCAAAGCAGTCTAGATTTTTCAGGCCTGAGCCATTTGTCACTCAGTTCCAGGAGCATAGGTGTGCTCAAATTAGCTCACGCGGGGAGAGTTAGAGTGGGGAAGTCTGAGGACCCGCAGGGTCTCGATCACGCCACTCATTCCGTCTTTACTCTTCATAGGATTTTATGGCTTCCCATGATAACATTTTATCTTTGTTGTCATGGTATTTATCATCATGATCAATATCTCTCTGCTTCTGTATACAGAATGACATTCCACGTTTATTATTCAATTGCATCTCGGCCAGGAATCGCGGTTGCTAGCTCAAGCTCCCTATAAGTTCCCCTTTATTGCCCATCTCCATTCTACTAGTTTTATTCTATTTTGGTTCAAATTCTAATATATATTAGAATATATTATATATGTTATATATATTATATCTGTGTATACACATATATATTGGCTCACTGGACAGGGGTGACGGCTGCTTTAGAGTGAAGGCCACTGCAGTCTGCAGGGCCACATACCCCCTACTCTCTTGGCGGAGCTCCAGGTCTAAGGCGAATAAAGAAAACAGCATGCTGGTAAGTCTAAGTGTATCCACGATGGGCGGAATAACCAGCTAAGCTGAGAGAACACCACGAGGCCGGAGCAAGGCAAGGCTCATTTCATAGACAGGCTGTTAGGTGAGAAGACAAATGATGACCAGCGTTTATCTGAATTGCATGACTTCCTGCCTGATATGTTAAAGTTAACGTCGTACCCACCTGCCTGAGTTTCAGAGAACAATTCCCTACTGTGTGGATGGCGCTTCATAAAGCTTGCATGTTCTTCCTAGGCCTAACCACCAGAGCCTAACCCTGTTAGCAAAAGCCCAGTGTCACCCCCGGGTATGGGGTGGCAGATGCGAAAGAGGGCAGGGAAGTGGATAACGGTTTGTGCAAATGTGGGCCCCATACAAAGCCATCTTGGCCAGAATTGTCACGAGGTTTTCTAGGAAACACGAACGTTCTGGGTATCAGCAAACATCATTTCAATGCCCAGGAAGTTCCCAAGACAGTAGCTAAGGATTTAAGAAGAAGAAAAAAAGACAATAACAATAAAGACACTGGCTGCTCTGGGTCTCCAGGAATATGATAACAATATGGCCTCTCCTCGGGCAGGAGTTTCTTTTCATAGCTGACAGCGTAGATTCCTCTTGGGATCTGCAGGGACATAGGGCAGGCTAACAGCCAGCGTGAATCCCTTTTTAGGCTAATTAGACGTTTCTCGAAAGTGATGATGCACCGGGCTTCTGAATGTTTTATGTCCCATCTGCTGTCACCAGCAAATAACAAAGAAGCCACAGGTACCAGAGCTTTTCTTGGTCGCTGCCCCTGGTGACCGCTGCCTTGCTCTTTCCCTCAGCTTAAGTTTCAAGAATCCTTGCTTCTTCTCTTTCAGTTTGCTCTTTCATTGGTCTACTCACTTATTTTTGCTTCCTTTGACTTCTTTTTGTGTGTGTCATGTATGTGTGTGTGTCCATGTGTGTGGGTGGGTAGACTCACCCACTCTTTCACGCGTGGTGGCTAGCGGCTGACATTGGAATCTCCTCCTTTATCTCTATCTCACCTTTAAAAAAATTAAAAATTCATTCTTTGGTAATTTCACACATGAATACAATGTATTTAGATAATATTCCCCCAGAGTGATTCTTCCTCCAGTTTTCCCCAGACCTGACCCTCCCCAGCCCTTTTCTAACTTCATCATCTCCTTCTCTTTCTTTAATAAGTCACCGAGCCCAATTATTGCTGATCATATGTGTCCATCATTTTTTTTAAACATTATTCATTTTGCCAATGGACTTCTTTGCCCTGTTTTGGCTAGATTGGCTAACCAGAGGTCCCAGGGGGACCCCTCTCTCTCTGCTCCCCATAGCACTAGAGTTTTAGATTTTACAGTTTGTGCTGGGGATACAAAGTCAGGTCCTCATACTTGCATAGACAGGGCCTTATCCACTGACTCATCTCCTCAATTACCATTAAAAAACAGGCATATATGTGTGTGTGTGTGTGTTTGTGTGTGTGTGTGTGTGTGTGTGTGTGTGTGTATACCAAACGCCTCCTGAGTGCATGCCTTGTTCTGGACTTTACAGAGACGAGTAAGGTGTGTAGGTGTGGCCTCTTGTCTCGTAGGTACTAATAGCTGCTTAGAGAAGACTGAAAACAGATACTACAAGTTGCCACAGCTATAAGTGTGTGCTCACCGGACACCAGCAGAATCCAGAAACGGCCTGTTAACTAGAAAGGTTTACAATGGATCCTCAGATTTACTTCACAGGGCACAGTAGGAAAAGCTTCCGGGGGAAAGATAGTATGTAAAGTACCCACAGGTGAGAACCAGTGAGGGGGCACTTGGGAATTTAGAAGAGCTGGGGCAGACGAGCCTGCAGAGAGGCAGGAGCGGACACGGGCGGTGTTGATCCAATCATCGGCTTGCCTGCAAACGCTCTTCTTACTCTGTTGAATTTTGTCATTTAGCTATCAGAAAGCCACTGAAGACTGCAAACAAGCAATTGATGGGATCTGATTTCAGTGACCAAGATGAACTGAAGGCAGGGAGTCATGAGAGTAAACGAAGGCAGTCTAAAGATCCGGGTGAATGAGTAACGATGCCCATTGTAACTAAGGGAGTGGCAGAGAGGGTGGAGAGAAGTGGTGCCTTTGAGAAAGGTTTAGAATCCTGAAAACTGGGCTGTGTGATGGCTCAGTGCTTGCCTTGCAAGGGTGAGAATCAGAGTTCAGATTCTCAGGACTCACAAGCAAACCAGGCGGGCCGTGTGCAACCCCAGTGCTCAAGAGGCCAAGACAGGGATCTGCAGAGCAAGGTGGTTAGTGAGATTAGCTGAGTTTGTGAGTTCTGGGGTTCTGGGGTCAGCAAGAGACCCTGCCTCAGACAAAGTAGAGAGAGATTGATGAAGACACTTGGCATCGGATGCTGTATCACATTATAACTTGAGTCCCCTCATGTTTATTATAAATACTCAACATTTGACAACTGTTTGGTGAGTTGAGTCAGGACACTAGCTTCTCATGGAAGCATCACAATGGTAAGAAGAGCTAGCAGACAGAAGGAGGGTGGGCTAGAGGCTTACTCAAGGTAAACCTGCTTAAAGAAAGCCCATTGGTTTTTAGAAAGTAATCCCCCCTCTTAAAGGGGAAGAGAAGATGCAGAAGGAAGAAAATTTGGAGGTATTCATTATGGATACTTAATAATTTGAAGCCTTCACACAAGTTTGCAGATATCTGAATTCTCTTGAAAACTAAAAACCCAACAAATTGAGATCTGAGGTCAAACTAGCAATGACCATTCGGAATTGAGCAGCAGCAGCAGCTACCCTTCAGTCTCAGGCATACTGCAGCCCCTGAAGCCACACTGACCTCCCTTGTTACCCAGTCTGCCCTCCCCACACTTCAGCTACTCCCCTGCCCTCCCCACACTTCAGCTACTCCCCTGCCCTCCCCACACTTCAGCTACTCCCCTGCCCTCCCCACACTTCAGCTACTCCCCTGCCCTCCCCACACTTCAGCTACTCCCCTCTACTTCCCACACTGCAGTCGGACCACTGTTCCCACGACCGGAGTCAAGATGATGACACTCTCCATAAATCCCTGGATTTCCCAAGGCTGCCTTCCCTAAAGCAGGCTCCTCTGAGCCTATGGGTTACCTCACCCTGCTAGCACTCCTGGCTAATTTGGGGATCACCATCCATCAGTTCACACCTCTGGCATAGAGGACTCCCCTCAGCCTCTCTAGCACAAATAATGTTACATCTCATGTAGGCCAACATATGCATCATCCCCTGGGCTTCTCCTTTACCCCCAGTCACAACTTAGTGTTCTTACTCAGAGGGGCTGAGTAAGAACATATAATATAATATAATATAATATAATATAATATATATATATTTCCTTCCTAATATTAACCACATGTATCATAAGGGCTATTTTCAAAGCCCTTCTCTTTCGCTGGATTGTAAGAAGAGTGTTTGTCTTTTCGCTGCCTAGTGCACACTGTATACTACTGAACACGTGTTTCGAGAGTAGATAGGGACCGCGGAACTGGCTTAGTTGGTGAAATGCTAGCATCACCAGTGTGAGCACCTGAGTTTGGATTCCCTGAAGCCACGGAGAACACTGGCCATCCGCACGTGTTTGTAAATACCAGGGGTGGGGAGGTAGAAGGTAGAGATAGGGAGAGACTCAGAAGGAAGATCACTAGAACATTCTGGCCAGCTAGCTTAGGCAGAGATAGGGAAACACCCAGAGGAAGACCCCTGGAACACTCTGGCCAGCTAGCTTAGCCTACTGGCAAAGATGCAGGACAAGGAGAGGCCTGATCTTAAATAAAAGGTGAAGGGTGCTTAAAAAGAAATGACACCCAAGGTTGTCCTGTGTAAGTGCTTCTGCACATCTGTGCACACACGAGTAGCTATGAAGACTGAGTTCTTTAGGGAACTGACATCTTTCTTTTTCTTTTCTTTTCTTTTCTTTCCTTTTTTTTTTTGAGACAGGGTCTCTCTGAGTAGTCCTGGAACTCACTATGTAGATCAGACTAGTCCTGAAATCACAGATAGCTGCCTGACTCTGCCTCCCAAATGCTGAGATTAAAGGTGTGCAAAACTATGCACCGCTTTAATAACGTTTTATGTGGTTCAACATTTGCATTCTAATGCAAAGCACAGCTGTCACGTGACTTAACACTAGATGAGCAGAATCTCAAGAGGAGCCGGGCGATGGTGGCGTACGCCTTTAATCCCAGCACTCGGGAGGCAGAGGCAGGCGGATCTCTGTGAGTTCGAGACCAGCCTGGTCTACAGAGCTAGTTCCAGGACAGGAGAGAAACCCTGTCTCGAAAAAAAAAAAAAAAAGAATCTCAAGAGGTACTCACTCCAACAGCACTTGTCCCACCCTACTGTAGTCCTGGCTCGGCGAGGGGGACCTTTGCTAAAGTGGTTCTAGGAAAGGGAGGGTTCTAGGAAAGGGAGATTAAGATCCCCACTGCCACCTATTGTTGAACATTCACAGTGCACAGAGCTAAGGGGTCACAGAGCTGAGGTTATAGGAGCCTGTGACAAGGAGAGGGGAGATAGCAGGAGAAACCCCTTCTGCAGGGACTGTGTGTCTGGAAGGAGGAATTTTAACTCCGCAATAGCAACTCTTCTGGACGGGATGTACAGACTGTACGGATTGTTGGTTCAGGGAAACAGCGAGAGGCAATCAGTGCTAACCACTGAAAGGTAGAACAGATGTGACCAAGGAGGAAGAATGCCTGGAGGATGTCGGTAAGGAAGCCCATTTGCTTTCTCAGTAGCCAAAGTGGGACTTAATTACTCATGGCTTGCTTCCTGGCTGCTCAATATTGCTTCCAACAGAAGCAGCTCCCCACATTAGACACCATCACTACCTCAGTCCATTTCAGAAAGCTGAACTGACCTTTAACACGCTAGTAAGACTCCTGCTTTGAGCAGGCAGCATCTATTTTCATGCCAATAACACTGTACCAAAGTTCTTCGAAGCAGGCGTGTTGCAAGTAGGTCAAACAGCCAGTCTGTCGCCGTCCCTTCTTGCTTGTCTGCTAACTGCTTTCTGGATAGTCTGGCCAAATCTGAACAACATAATGAAGCTGTGTTATGAACTCAAGATTCATTTATTTCTAATGGTAACCATTTTCATCATATGCTCTATGCT
Organism: Microtus pennsylvanicus; assembly: GCF_037038515.1. Taxonomy (NCBI): domain Eukaryota; kingdom Metazoa; phylum Chordata; class Mammalia; order Rodentia; family Cricetidae; genus Microtus; species Microtus pennsylvanicus. The sequence continues at coordinate 32,895,212 of NC_134584.1, forward strand.
TATTGTAGAAAAATTTCAAGTATTAGTAATCAATACACAGAATTTATAGAACTCTCTGTGATCCTTTAGATAAGCCTTCCAGAGTTTGGGTGTAGTTCGGTTGGCAAAGAGCTCACATGGAGTACACAAAGCCCCCCACCACCCCGCTTTAGTCCCTAGCCCTACAAAAAAGTAGGCGTTAGTAGCACACACCTGTAATCTTAGCACTTGATAGAGTTTAGAGGTAAGAAATTTAAGGTTATTTTTAATTACATAGTGAATTCAAAGCCATATTGGGCTACACAAGACCCTTTCATTAAAAAAAAAAAGGTAGTCAGGGGTGGTGGTGGTGCATGTGTTTAATCCCAGCACTCAGAAGGCAGAGGCAGGATTTTTGTGAGTTCAAGGGCAGCCTGGTCTATGAAGCAAGTTCCAATACAGCCAGAGCTGTCACATAGAGACCCTGTCTCGCAACCCTGCCCCCTAAAGTATCTAAACATTTTAATAAGATGTCTCACCATATTTTTTATCTATGAGTGAATATTTGTATTTTTCTTATGTCTCTTACATATTTAATGTCTTTTCACATCAATAAGCACAGACTGACATCACTCTGGGGCATATTGTTATAAACAAAGATGAACTACCCTTTAACCACCTCTCGCTGGCTACTTGCTATTCCCTGTAACCCCGGCACCCTTGTACATACATCAGGTTATTTCTTTAAGATTCATTGCTAAAAGTTAATGGCTGGATTAAAGGGTGTAACATCTTCAGGATTTCAACACATTATACTAAACTAAAACACTATCCAGAACTATTGCACCACAAAGTCCTCCCTCCAGTTGCACAGGGATGGGCCAATCCCTTCATCCTCTCACCAACACAGCATAGACAGACTTGTCTGCATGCCTTGGACTTTGCATGTCGGGAACAGACAAAGTAAAATAAAACATAATCCTTACAGGGCGAGGGAAGATAATAGGGAAGACAACATTTATAGGCTGGGGAGCTAAGACTGCAGAACATGGATATTCTAAACACCCAGAGCCTGGGTGTCATGGTCACCTTACGCAGGTGCCATGGGAGACTTGTGGGGATAGGTTAATTGTGAGGCTAGCTTTGCAGGGTCACCAGGGATGACCTGAGGCAAGGACAGGGACATAGTGGTAGAGAGATCTGGGTAAAGAAATGGTCCCGTGCATGAATGTTTGCTGTTTCAAGAACAAACTAGAGGAGGAAGTTGGAGGGGAAGCTGGGCCAGAGCCACAGGCTAACACTGAAGACAGAAGCCTGTTCTGATCCTGAACTGCTCTCTGGGCTAAGTCAAGGACTTTTAACTTTACTTGGAAAACTAGGTGAAGATGACAAGTGAGAACTCATTTGTGAGATAGGAGTTGGCAACCAAACCTATTGATAGATATTGATACTAGACTTGAGATTTTTTTTCATTTCCATTGATTTGGGAGCCACTGAACCTCTATGTCTGATAGGATAAATAGACTGCCCAGAACCCTTCCAGCTTTAAATACCAATTTCCTTGTTAAAAAACAAAACAAAAGGAAAAAAAACCCTTTAGCTCTTTTTTTTTTCTTTCCAGAAAAAGTGGCCATTAAGATTCTGGACAAGACCAAGTTAGACCAGAAAACCCAAAGGCTGCTCTCCAGAGAGATTTCCAGCATGGAAAAGCTACACCATCCCAATATCATCCGCCTTTACGAAGTTGTGGAAACCCTGTCCAAGCTCCACCTCGTGATGGAGTATGCAGGAGGTGGGGAGCTCTTTGGGAAAATTAGCACCGAGGGGAAGCTTCCTGAACCAGAAAGCAAGCTCATCTTCTCCCAGATCGTGTCGGCCGTGAAGCACATGGTAAGCGGGGGCCCCCACTCCGCCTGCCGCGGGGATGTGGGGCTTTGATTTGTTATCACATAGACATCACAGAGAAGGTCGGCTCTGCAATAGCGGACAGCTGACCCTTCTATAAGTCAGAACTTTAGCTGGGACCAGGGTTCTTGCCTCCGAAGCAACATCCAGGATCTTGGTACCCAGCAGGCTTGTGGCTCCTTCTGAAGTTGGCAGGAGCCTATCAGAGAAGCCAGATGAGCGTCCTTCATTTACTGCCCACCCACTTAGCTAGTCACCTTTCCTTGGGCCTCCTTTTCTGTACTGGATGCCTTTATCTCATCTCAGAGCTCACTTTTCAGTCCTGGCCATACTTCCCGACCAGCCCAGTTGCCCTCTCCCTTTCTGAAATTCGCTTCAGTCCCAGGTCAACTAATACCAGACTTTCTCATCTTCAGTGACCGCCATCTGGCTCTTCTCCCCCCGCCCCCCCCCCCCTGTCCCCACCTAGTGCTTACTGACTCTCTGCTCCACGTATTGACGCTCAATTAAGTCATTCTTTAGTTCTCTAATGATTTGTTTTATAAAGCTGGATTTTGTGACACACACTACCTGACTTCTCCGAGAACTGTTTCTTCTGTGTACTCGTTCGGGCCCCACCGTACTGCTGGGCACATAGCGGGAACTTGTGTACGTACGTAACTACCCACTGCCAGGTAGGAGAGCACCAGGCACTCCAGGAGATGGTGCAGACACGGGTCCACAGAAGCCCTGTGTCCTGCCGTTGCTCCCTGCAGTCTGGCCTCTGAAAAGAGAAAGGCTGAAGGGCAGTCATAGATGTCACTGGGTTTGTGTGCAAAGACCACGCTGAGCATCCAGCATTGTAATGGTCCTCACACCAAGCAGCCTTCTGAGGTGCGCACCAGCATCGCACTTTGTGAAGAAGTGCCGTTCGTTTGACACGCTGATAGAATTGAATGTAAATTTGACCAGTTCCAGCTTGCAAAGCCTGTTTTGTTACCCCCAAGGACTCATTGGGATAAATGGCATTAAACCTTTACCCAAGCCTTTAAAACGAAATAGGTCAAAGTTCCCAAGACTATTGCCTGAACTTAGAGGGTAAGGGCAGGAAGGGACACGTACTGACAACACATACCAAGAAACCTGTTGCAAGAAACCTGTCAAATTCAACCCCCTCCTTTTGGCTAAATTATATGAGCCCACCCAAAGGAGTATGACCAGGAGGTTGGAGCAGGCCCCAAGACTTCCTGACTCTTGATCTCAGTCAAGGGAAAACTGAGAAAAGCCAGGTAAGACCTCCAAAAGGAAGGCTCATTATTTGATTGTGTCTCAGAATTGTGCAGTTGCATAAGAGCCAGGTCTTTTGTTCTGGCACGAACTCCAGAGTCTGCATGGCACAAATTCCAGTCGCCACCGCACAGAAGACTCAAACCTTTGGTCTGCTTTTGGGGGTAAAGGCATTACACTGGGTTAAAGGTTGTGTTAGAGTTTCCTCATATGATTTAAGTTGTTCCTATTGAATTTCTGTGTCTATGCCAGCACCGTCACCCACTTCTCTGTTGCAGATAAACTGATCTGTTTTCTATTTTGTCAATTACCTTAAAATTGACCATCTCCCATGTTTCCTTCACAGCATGAAAACCAAATTATTCACAGAGATCTGAAAGCGGAGAATGTGTTCTATACCAGCAGCACATGTGTGAAAGTGGGAGATTTTGGATTCAGCACCGTAAGTAAAAAAGGCGAAATGCTGAACACCTTCTGTGGGTCTCCACCCTACGCCGCACCCGAACTTTTCCGAGATGAACACTACGTTGGTGTTTATGTGGATATCTGGGCCTTGGGCGTCCTTCTGTACTTCATGGTGACAGGTACGATGCCATTTCGAGCAGAAACGGTGGCCAAACTAAAGAAGAGCATCCTCGAGGGTACCTACAGCATCCCCCAGCACGTGTCAGAGCCCTGCCACCGGCTCATCCGAGGAGTCCTTCAGCCCGTACCCACAGAGAGGTATGGGATCAGCTACATCATGAACAACGAGTGGATGCGAGGGGTGCCGTACCCCACCCCTTTGGAACCTTTCCAACTGGACCCTAAACATTTGTCGGAAACCAGCACCCTCAAAGAAGAAGAAAGTGAGGTGAAAAGCACTTTAGAACACTTGGGGATTACAGACGAGCATATCCGGAATAACCAAGGTAGAGATGCTCGGAGCTCCATCACAGGGGTCTACAGGATCATCTTACATCGTGTGCAAAGAAAAAAGGCTTTGGAAAGTGTGCCAATCATGATACTACCAGAACCTAAAGAAAGGGACCTAAAGAAAGGCTCCCGGATCTACAGAGGCATAAGACACACATCTAAATTCTGTTCAATTTTATAAATGATATCAGACAGCTGGCAACTAACCACAAAGTTTCTGCTTTTAACTTTTCTCATAGACAACTTGGATGGAAACGTTTTTGTAATTTTTAAATAAAATTTAAATTTGAGATATGCATACCGCCCCCGCCTCAACCAGAATTGTTTAGCCTAGATTCTGACTTGCCTCGACATCTTTGTCTTGTCGTACTTGAGTATTCTCTCATTTAATGGAGAGACGTTACGTATTTAGGGCTGGGTGCCAGGCACCGTTTAAGGTGCCAAGGAGATAGCAGAGATAGTCCCCTTCTCCTGCGTGTAGGAAGACAGATATACTTGCTAGCCGCTATTTTTGTTTTTAGAGGAAAATGACAGCTAGAGGGAGATGCCATGCAGACTCCCGCAGGATTGCCTAATTCTAGAAGCATGCTGCTTTGGATTAGACCTTTAAGGAGGGCCACCTGAGTTGGAAGACAGTGTGAGAACCAAAGGAACAGCCACGGTGACTTGGAAAAGGCGGAGATTGTGCCTAATATCCAGGGATATAAATTAGATTCCTCCAAACAGGACCAGTGGCAAAGGCTTTCACGTAGTTTATTTGGAGAGAGATCCCACAGCAGAGTAGCAAGGGACAGAAGAAACAGCAACAGACAAAGACATTATCAAAACTGGCCAGCAGCATAGGTGACTGTCATTCAGTCCCAGGGGTCTTGAGAGGCATCGTGTGTATCACATCTCAAGGGGCTGCCCAAGGTATGAAAGGGGAAAGACTTATCAGCCCTCATTCACCGTTGGGCAAGGGTAGTCAATGACATCACCTACCCTCACATTTCCAGAAAGTGCTGGGTGAGCACCAAGGGATTTCTTTGTCCTTCTGAGGCCTCTGCATCAGAAAAACCTTAGAGAAGGCAGGAAATGGCCACAGCCGTGGCTTGAGGCAGTGTACTGTCAAACAGGGTCTCTATGAAGCCTTCCAACCTGCGTGGAAAGGGTTGCTAGCCTCGGTGGCTGGAGGAAGCACTAGGGCAGGGAGGACCTGACGTGGAACACAGAAGCTAACATGGCCTTTCTGGACACCCCTCTCCATGTCAGCCCCTCTGTTAAATAGATTCCTTGGAGCGGGTGGTACCTGGAAGGACTCAACCCAGCGAGTTATCAGAGCCGTAACAATGGCTCTCAAACGCCAGCCACCAGGATTGCTTAATTTGTTTTACCAGACCAGCAGTTTCCCCCTCCAGGCCTTTAGATTCAGTGACTCCTTGGGTGGACAAGAGCCTTAACCACCAGTGACTTGAAAGTTTGGTATTCTTTCCAACAACCTAGGCTGAAGTTGATGAGCTGTTTGGGGTCCCAAGGGGCAAAGAGGATGGTTTCACTGAGACTCCAGTAAGGGCTCGTGTGAACTGGAATCTATGACTACATTGACTGTGGCTATTCCTTGACACACTATTAGGAGATATGACTGCTTAAACAACATCCTAGGTGAGGCTGATGCTATTAGTCAGGGGCCAGGCTTTGAGGCTCTCTGAGCTACCATCATTGCTGTGGCCAATCTGGAGGCTCTAACTGGACTCTCACCTGCTTCTCCCATCAGCTACCCTGATTTTTCCTCACCTTTGACCAACATTTGTGCCGAGTAGCATGACCCAAACTGTCATCATGAAAGGGTTCGAGTCCTCGCTTGCCCTACCCTTGGTAGACCATAATTGCCGCCATTGCCTGATCAACTCCATCGTCGGCTCCAATAGTAACACACCAGCATCTTCTGGGTTCCCAACACCTTCTTTAGTTTCTTATTACACTTAGGGTCAAGTATCTTCATTAGGGTAGCACTTCCATTCTTCCCCTGCGTGCCCACTGGCATGGGCAGCTGAAATGATCACGTTAGTCATAGATCCAATTCACAAGAGCCGTTTCATTGGGGTTGCTTGCTAGTGAAAACATCCTCCTTACCCCCTGGGAACCTAAACTGTTCATCTACTTCAGCCTAGGTTGTTGGAAGGAATACAAAACCTTTAAGTCACTGATTGTGAAATTAGTCTACCTTCCTTTCAGCCTGATTCCCACACCCGTGATTTTAAACAGTAAGGGACATAGAAGCCATTATTAAAGCATGCACACTGATCACTGGAAAACAGCAGACCAATAATGCAGGTTACACATATAGCTGGGCCTTAGGCCACTCGGGTTCTGTTTGCAGCATTCAGGGCTATGGTAATGCAAGGGGGGTTCTGTAGTCCTTGATACAGTGTTGAATCAGATAGGAATCAAGTGTGCTCTAGGACAGTGGTTCTCATCCTGTGGGTCGTGACTCCTTGAAGGGGGGGGCAATGATCCTTTCACAAGGGTTGCCTAGCACCATCAGAAAACACAGATATTTACATTAAGATTGTTAACAGTAGCAAAAGTAATTATGAAGGAGCAAGGAGAATAATTTTATGATTGGGGATCACTGCAGCACGAGGAACTGTATTAAAGGGTCCCAGCACTCGGAAGGTTGAGCACCTCTGCTCTAGGACCTGGCATGATTATTTGGATGACACACTGCAGGTGAGAGATGCAAAGCCATAGACCGAGTGGGCATCAATTCCGGTGAAGATGAATTGCTGCTATACTCACGCAGTTGGCTCTGAGGATCTGGTAATGCCCAGATTACAACCTGGTGGCTTTGCTTGCTTGCCACCCAGTGCATTTTGGACGGCCTTAGTGAAGGCACCATCCTTGGGATGTTTGTTCAGTCTTGCATAACGAATCCAAACATTTATATCTCCTGGAGTTTCTCAGAATTTCAATAGTGCGCTAGGGCGGTTCCACCATAGCCACCCCATTTGCTGTTTGCCACAGTCACAGTCCAAACTTTATGGCCGTGTGGAGGAATACCAAGACCAGCTTAGATGCCCCTCCCAAGTCCTAGGTAAATGTTGTCATGATGAACACTCCCACCCCGCCTTTTCTAACACTTGTGTGGCTGCCCAAATTGACAGTAGGTATTAACCAGCTTCTGCTGCTATTTTCTACTTTGGCTGTGTTGAGACTTCACTTTGGTTCTTGGTTCAACAATGGAAACATGAGGACAGGCTCTGGAAGCAGAAAGTCATTACACAGGCATATCTTAGAAGTCCTGGCAGCGTCTCTGGACAAGGAGCTGTCCTTGTCCACCAGAAGACACCTGTTTTGCAACCTTCCCCACTGCAGTGACTTCACTTGAAGGTCCCCGTCTTCCTGTCAAACTGACTTTCATAAAGGGGAAAGGTAACGATCAGCCTTCTCCCACCCTCAGATGTTGTAGTTCCCTTCTGTAGTAAGAGATGAGGTTCCCCTTACATATTCTTTTAAAGACACTCTGACTTAGTATGCCTTTAATTGGTGGTTGACCGACTTGTGGCTACCATTTGTTTCCCAGGCTTCCTAAATAGATAGTAAAAGCTGGCCAAACTCAGTCTTTATCTTGGGCCCTCATCTTGTTCAGGTAACCACAGGATCCACCGCTTTGTCTTCCTCCAACACCTACAGATGACAAGCCTTAGTAGTGAAGGTTGATCCTACATGTCACGTTTCCATAACCCTGCTTGCCAATACCACGTTCATGTTTTCAGTGTCGCAACAACCCCTTTGCCTGGAGATTCTAGCCAGCCTCTTACTTCTCACGGAGAAGTATGTAGGGACAAGATGCTACAGGAATCCACAAGCTTCAACGCCGGTGAAAAGCGCTTGTTCTGATAAAGGACCTGGCGCCCTGCTTCAGGAAACCACCCGATGAACGTATCTGCAATCCTCTGCGGCATATTACTGCCTTGGTAGAAACCATTTTGAACAAAAAAATCTCAGGTCAGCTCCCTCTTCCTGCCAATTACGGACAAAACAACAAAAACCAGAGGAACCTTTAAGTTAGAGCTGCTCTTCAAAAGTCTGAAGGAAACTCACTCTGACATTAAGATCAAATGGTTTCTGCTGGGCACGGTAGCACATACCTGCAATCCCAGCACTTAGGAGGTGGGGGCAGGGGAATCAAGAGTTCAAAGCTACCTTACATGAGACGCTGTCTCAAAGAAAACAGAAGCAGTGTAATATAAAATGAAAGATCCTGCTACAATCTTTGCTATACCAATTTCTGTCTCAGTCTTCGGAAGACTCCAAGTAGCAGACAAAAGACAAACTCTCAGTCAGGTCACGGGAAGATCACAAGTAACTTTTCGTATCTATTGTGAAGCCCAAACATGAGTATTTGTAAAATAAAAAATCCAGAAACAAACCCCCCAAAACAACAAAGGAGATTCCCCGTAGGACACAGAAACGTAGAGTTGTTCTTAGGATTCTAGAACCTGTAAGAAAAGTGACTTAAGAGAACACTGGACTCAACGCAGAGTGCTAGGACTGGCCCCGAAAATAAATTATTAATGTGTACTCAATCTAGATCCAAAATGATAACATGAGCTGTACTGTGCTAAAAAAACAACCTACTGTGTTTTCTAATTCGTAGACTCCTAAAAGGGGAGGCGGAGACCACACATGGGACACATTTACCTCTGGCGTAAGCAGAGTGTGTCGCTTAAACGGGTTTGGATGTGTCTGAGGAACAAGCAGGAGAGTGGCCAACTGAAGGCTCAGATCTAAAAAGAGCTATCTTGCTGACTCCAGGCTCAGAAAAGGAAAGAAGACTCAGATATCTGAAATATTTGCCTAAAACTTTATTTCAAAGTTAATTCACCTTGCTGTTAGTAAGGTGTATGGTCAATGCTCCGTGCCAGTATCGCCAGGCTTGCCCATTGCCGGCAATGGACGCTGAGAAAACCCACTTCTTGGCACTCAAACATTAAATTACTCTTTTCCAAACATACAGAAATCTCAATACTTGCAAAAAAAATTACATGCACTGTTTCCCCACCATTCTTTAAATCTGAACGTACATCATTAATCTATAGCAGTGGATGTTAAAATGAAATCATTTTAACCAATTAAAACTGTACAAATCAAAATTCTACTGGTTAATATTGACAAGAATATATTACAAATGCTACATTACATATTACCTTGCAATCTGAAACATTACACATTTATGTGTTTAGATAACTGAAACTTCACAGAATTGAACAGCAAATAAAGTTTAAAGAATTTAGTTCTGCCCATTAGTTCCAACTATCTGTTTTACAGTTTATGAGGCTCATGTCATGTTCAGCACCAACATCACCCAGAGAACGTTCCAAGGGATTTCCTTTTTCATCTCATGTGGTAGTTTTTGTTGTTTTAAAAGTGAAAGTTAAGGGGAAATGTTATGAATTCTACTTTTAGATCTTGAAGTGAATATTCCTTTTGGCTGGTCAGACTATATGAAACTTTCACTATGTGATATTGTGGGTTATATTCTTATTTTTATTGGACAGATACAAAAACAAACAAAACACAAAAATATACAAACTACAAAGAAAAACGGTGTCCCGTGAATTTAAGCTGTTGGCCTATAAACTGGACTTGTAACACTGTAACCTAATAATACCCTGCCTCATCCTTCCTACTCTCCACCTCCTCCTTGCCAGCAGGGTGCTCAGGGCTGCTTCCTCACACCAGCTCCAGTCACCATGAACCGGCTGGAACCAGTTCCCAGGCTGTGTCCACAGTGCTCAGGAGAACCAACCATTTGCTGTGGCAGAGGCCTGCTCAGAGCCAACATCTTTTTGCTCACGTGATCACGGCTAACCTTTCTCAATGATGGTTCCTCCAGATCCTAGAACCATTACCCTCGTCTCTCTTCAGGATTTACAAACCTTCAAAAAAGATAGTATTTGCCTTGCCATTTTCAAGCATGGTTTATGTGTAACATTTAAATTCCACAATCTGCAACCTAGAAAAGTTTTTCAAAAAAGGTACAGGTACTTTTTTTATTTGTTAAAGTACAAAATTCTTACACATTTAAAAAAAAACCATTTTTTAAAATCGGACACTAGTACCTCCGCTATCGTCGACAGAAGCAGTCAGTTCATGCCGTGTTTGCAAACTAAGCTGCATGCATATGAACATCCAGAGAGGTATAGAGTTTTTCAGAGCCCTTTAACATCATTGTAGTACATTCACCATTGGCCAGACCACAACAGGAAACGTGTTAGCAAGTTCAGCAAAGACTTTTCCAAGAACACAACAGTTTTCTAGGCTCTGTGTCAGTTACATTCAGTTACATTACACTTTAAGCAACATGTAATCTTTAAAATTGTCCCCAGACAGCCAATCCTCCAACTGTTTCCATTCCCCATCCCAGCCCCAGGCCACAGTGAAGCCTTCCACCCCATAAAGCTCTTAGTGCTCCCCGTTGCTGATGACAGCTGATTCCGCCTCTGCTGCTGTGGTAGGGAGTCTTGGCACTTTCTTAGCAGGGCTTGGAATATGCTAAAATGAAAAGAAAACAGTTGTTGGCTTTTGTAACTTTTTCACTATCAATCACAGGACTCATTAGATTACCTACAGAGAACCTACTAAAGGACAAATTCAGAGGCTGACGCTGACACTCACATTCTATACAGCTTTCCAAGGAGCAGCTCAACACCCGAGACAGACCTTACAGTGAGATGATGGCCATTACTCATGTAACGAGAGGAGGGCCTCCCAAGACTGCGCTTGCTGTGACATCTACTTGCAACTCAAACACTAGCTTGAGGTGCCGCCCACCTGTTTAACAGCAAGATTACACGCTCACCAGAGGAGCTGTAACGAATAGGAGAACTAGTGATTCCGCTGGCTTTACCACTTACTGCTCTGATCCTGACTTCTCGGGGCCTCACTCTGGAGTTAGTATCATTTGTAAACATCAAAGAGGTTACTGTAAGGTTTCTGAGGGCTACAAAATGAATATCGCCGTCACTTCTGAAAGCCTCAGAGAAGTACGAGAGGCTCAGCATCCTCCTCCATATTGCTCCACAGCTGGAGTCGGCACAGCTAGCCTCGGAACCCTGACTCCCCCCCTGCTTTACTGATATTTCTCTAAGTCACGGTATCTGTTAGGGCTCCGAATCCCAGACACACGAGAGTGAAAAGAAGAGGACCAACGATGCGGGTGACTGACCTCTGTTGCTGTGTTTGAATGTACAAGTCCCACTCCTTCCTCCAAATTGTGGCCATTGGTGGAGGGGCGCCGAGCGTAAGTTCTTCTGTGCTTTTCATCCACTCTAACTAGGTACCACGTTCCTTCAAAGAGTGAATCTATTGAACACTGGGGAATATAGTTGGCTGAAGAGAAAGCAGGACACCAAGTTACTCACGATATGACCCATCTGGCAACAAACTCAACAGAGTTTTCATCTTCCTCTGCAGCTTTCACTGCCGTCACACCAGCACTCCGCGAGCCTTGTGTGCCGTGTTCCCCGTGACTGTACACAGTCAGCCTACAAACACAGAAGCTTACCTAAGTGGTGTGTGTCCTCCCTCAGCTTCATGTTTTCAGCAAAGACATCCGGCGCCACACAAGTTCTCGAGTCAAGCCTTGATTTTAGATCACATAAACTTGCTGTTATTTTGTCAAGAGCGGATCCTAAAGGAGCAAGTAAGTTCAACATTAGAAAACAGAGTAGCATGTCTCCAACAAAGTTAATAAAATGTTGCACAACTACTGGCTATTGTCTAGCTAAAATATAGATCTATCTTGACACAACTTCCACCACCTCCAACTAGATGTTATTTGGTATCAGCTAGTCTACAAGTTAAGTAACACCTGGCATTTGAAACTATAAGTATTAACTTGTCTATAGTTAATCCTCAGTATAATTTTCAATGATGCCAGGTTTTCCTAAGTTTTTCCTCAGTGTTTTTCCCCCTCCTTTCTCAAGGAAAGCACAAATGCTTGCTTCAATACAGTCAAAACCACAGGGGAAAATGTGCTCTATTAAGGCAGATTTGTAGGGTGGAGAGTACAAATTTATGTGGCAAGAAGATATGAAATTGAGAATGGAATGATCGATCAGAGTGACTACTGAACCCAACTGACCACAGCGGGTTTGCTGGCAATGTGCCCTTGCTGAAAGATCCAGCACTTACCTGGGGTGGCATCTTGCGTGACTTTAAGGGAGTACAAAGTGGCAGCCAAGCCAGACCCATAAGAGAACACTCCGATCCTCTTCCCTGCCAACTGCTGAGGCGAGTACCTGTGAAAGGGACAAAAGGGCAAACTTAACAGATACAAATGACATCTTGTCAGGAGCCACACAAGCAGTCCAGAGCTAAACACAAGCTCTAACTTAAAGCTCCTTTGGTTTGTTTTTCTGGTTCATGGTCCGCCCACACAGGCTGGGCTTGTACTAACAATCTTCCTGCCTCCGCCTCCTATGTGTTGGGATTACAGGTGAGTGCCACCATTCCCTGCTTCGTTTAATGTTCCTGTAGACCTAGGAGTGGAAATACTGCACTAAGGAGTCTGACCTGAGGATTTAGTATTAGAGTACCTACTCCAGACAAAAGCTTATGTCTTTTAGGAAATGATGGTGCTTAGTAAAGTTACTGAACCACACATAAATCCTCATCATTAAGGACTTGTGGTTCAACTGCAGGTACTCAGGGAAGAACTGCAGCCTGAACCTGTATACCCTCCCACAGTAGATGGCAGCCGAGCAGACCTGAAGATAAAGAACAGTCAGAAGAGGAATCAGGGAACCGCAGTTTCTACTTACTGTGCCAGAACAGAAGCGAGGGACCCATACACAGAAGACGTGTACATATTCCCATTCTGATTTGATACGAGCAGAGACGCCTTTGTTTTCTGGTTAAACAGATCAGAACTAGCCTTCATAAATGCCTTCTCCACATCTCTGTCAAAGTATGTATCTTCCAACTTAACATCCCTGGAAGAGCATATTTAAGGAGACAATTATATGGCATCTAAAGACCAAGCTTTTATTTTATTAGTAGTTGTCCCAATTAATATTCAAATCTATGAACACATAGGATTTTGTTTTGCCACTAATTAAAAGTCAGGGAACAACAAGGTAATTGTATAAATGATGCTAGCCACTTATAAGTTCTTTGCCTGACGTGGCTATCATCAAGTGAAGACACCTTGATACTGACAGACTAATAGGCTAACAGATTCACTGAAGCTTTGCAGCCACTAAACAAAGAATGGAAGTCTTTCAAAACCAGCCCTGTCTATCAATTTAGCAACCTATGAGACCAAGGAGAGCAAGGAGGAACTGTGTTCATCTTCTGGGCCAGAGACTGTACTCCTTAAGAGTGAATGATCTATACCAGCTCCAAGGATGCCATCAAAAAAGAGATGGCAAGAATCAAGCATGAATTACAAGCAAACTGCTACTAGGTGGTCACCGCGGCACCCTGGCAGAAAAACTAGGGGGCAGTGTTCTGGAAGGCAAGCCTTTGTGAGCCGCCTCCAGCCCCCTGCATGGAGCTTCTAGCAGCCCCAGACCTGCTCCTGGGTGTAGCAAGCTGCCCTTTTCCTGCCAGAGGGGTTGGGGAGGATCCCAGCAGGGGGAGGGTAATATACAAATAAACATTTAAAATAAGCACATAACAGCTTTCTTACCCAAAGGCTTCCAGGCCACTGTAAATACTGTTTTTATCTCTGTTCTGATCATTAAGAAAGTCATTCAGGAACATCCGAGCTAGAGATTTCTGCACCAGTTTACAATATGGCGAGTGAAAGATCATGAAGCCAAAATCATTCAGGGTGAAATCTTTATCGTTTCCCTCTGGAACAGAAGAACAAGGAAACAATGAAATGCACAGAAGCCAGCTCGACTTTGGGATGTTTCTGTCTTTACTTACTCACTAATCTTAAGAGCGGAAACAAGTTTTCGTACTGCACTGCAAAGAGAGCAGAGCGGATGGAGATAGAACAGCAACCCCAACCTATCTTATCAAACTGCTCAATGGTTTAGAATGTGTAGTTAAACAAGACACTCAATTACGTAGGACCACATCATTGATTTTCAGCTCTAAGAGTCATAACCTATTAGCACATCAGTTGATCAGCCTCTCTTTCTCTAAAGAACAGAAAAATGGCAAGCTGCATTAATTTGCAGCATGGGTCATTTCATGGCACTTCTGCCTCTGTTCAGATATATACACATAAAAACATATACTGTGGGGTTCTAATAAAAAAGCTGAAATATCACTGGCCTATTAAAAACACAATTAAGCCTGATGAAGGAGGACCATGAGTTTGAAGCCAGTCCAGGTTATAAAACCAGACTCTAGCTCATGAAACACTACCTTTAAAGAATGACATTTAACATACACTGTTAAGTATAGTACAAATAGCAAGCATTGTTACATATTTTCTGTAAAACAGTGTATTTTATATACCACTATACAATGTTCCTTTTTGTGGCTACTATGTTCCTCAATATTTATCTTGAATTATTTTTAACCCTCTCTTCTCTAAAGTCAAACTGTAATAAGAAAAAACTAACTTTTTAGACAGTTGCCTCTGAAAAATAGTTGAAAACTAAAACTTGTTTAAATACTTTCTCAAAATTAACAAAGTTCAATTTTACTTTGTAATGTAATTGATAAATCAACTTAAGTTTTAGAAAAATACTTATGTCTTTACCTAAATTACACACTCTCAGAGACTATGGGAAAATGATATTTAGTACACGAAGAAGTGGAAAAGATATTAATAACGAAGGCAGTTCACGAAGAAGTTTCTCATTACAGGCACATTACTACTGCTCTGTAGATACCAGAACGTAGTACAAGAAATGGGGTTGGAGGAAAACCCACCTTTCTGCCACTGGGCACGGATCTTCTTGCGGTAGACAGAGTAGCAGCGGTCCAGTGCACTGAGGTAGCACTGTATGGAGAGCTTCCCATCTACGACCGGGTATTCGGACAGCATGTCAGGCTTGTAGAAGTCATAGGCATGCTGCATGTGTGTCCCACGGAGCCCTACAGAACCAAACAGAAGATGCTGATCCACTCCTGCTTCACGATGCCTGCACTGTAGCAGCACACTGCCTTATTTACGCGCTCTTCTCAGTCAGTCAACCCATAGCACTTCAGCATAGAAAGTGCAAGGTGAAGTCAAAATTAAATAAAACCTGGAGTACCACGGGTAGGCCCAAGACTGCTACAAGTTTCCTAAGCAAATCTACGAAACAATGTGGTTGTCCTGAGGATAAGTGAACTTGTCAATCACTACTCTAAGTTATTTCTTCAACTCTACCTCAGCCCATTTGATTTCTTGGTAGGGGGAGGACAACACTACCTTTTGGACAAAAGGTACAAAGATAAAGTGATAACACATAAAGCACTTGTCAGTCAATAAACATTCAGCCAGTGGTAGCTTCTACTACACTCGAATTCCTCAGAACTTTGTGTCACTGAAACAAGTAAATACAAATAAATTAGCTGGACCTGCTAGCATAAACCTGTGTATGGAGGTCTAGATACCTGCGTAATCCCAGGTAATTAGAAGCAAAAATAGAAGGAGCAAGGCTGCAGGCATCTCTGGGCTACACAGAGAGCTCCAGGTCAGCCTGTAGCATGCAGTGATAACCAGTGTCTCGACATTTAAAAACAAGGGGCCTGGGATAAAGCTCAGGTGAAGAACGCTTGCCTACCATGCACAAGGCCAAAGGTTCAAGTTCCGCACCACAAAAAATAAATGTCTTCTCAAATACTCACCTCGTTCAAAAATTAAAGGAGCATTTGGCCCAATTAGCAGAGCCACAGCTCCGACGCCACCTGTAGGTCTGGCATTTCCTGTGGCATAGATAGCAATATCTCCTGCAACTACCAGAGCATACCGTCCTGAAAGAAGTAATGCAGAGTGATCAAAACCACACATGTGAACTCAAAGGTTGGTTATATTTTACCCAGAATATGCTTTCCTTACACTAGTAAAAGAAACAAAAAGGAAAGCTTTCTTTCTAAATTTTGTTTTTTTTTTTTTTAAATTTTTATTATGTATACAATATTCTGTCTGCGTGTGTGCCTGAAGGCCAGAAGAGGGCACCAGACCTCATTACAGATGGTTGTTAGCCACCATGTGGTTGCTGGGGATTGAACTCAGGACCTTTGGAAGAGCAGGCAATGCTCTTTACCATTGAGCCATCTCTCCAGCCCTCTTTCTAAATTTTGAATGGATAATTTTTTCCTATTACTGCTCCTAAAGTAAACAGTTCACATAAGCTGAAAGTCACAGTCATCTTTCTGAATTATTTGAATTGTTACAGCTAGTACTAGTTAACACACAACACTGTCTAAATAGCCACTGGATTATTTGAATTATTAGAGCTAGTACTAGTTAACACACAACACTGTCTAAATAGCCACTGGATTATTTGAATTGTTAGAGCTAGTACTAGTTAACACACAGCACTGTCTAAATAGCCACTGGATTATTTGAATTGTTAGAGCTAGTACTAGTTAACACACAACACTATCTAAATAGCCACTGGATTATTTGAATTATTAGAGCTAGTACTAGTTAACACACAACACCATCTAAATAGTCACTGGATTATTTGAATTGTTAGAGCTAGTACTAGTTAACACACAGCACTGTCTAAATAGCCACTGGATTATTTGAATTATTAGAGCTAGTACTAGTTAACACACAACACTGTCTAAATAGCCACTGGAGGGCTGGAGACACTATGCAGTGTTAGAGACCCTGAGTTCCATCCTTAACCCTAAACAGAAGAGGTATCAGGTCTACACATCCTCAAGAAGGGCTATGTGCGTGTCTATGTGATTCTGTTTGCTTTTGTCTCTGGTTCAGAATGCAGACATGGAACATACCATCCCAAGAGCTGGATTCGATCCAGTTCACAGCGTTGAAGACCGCAGCTGTGCCTCCGTAGCAGGCATTAGTTGTATCTATTCCTTCTATATCTGTATTCCCAGACTCCTCAAACAGCTGCATCAAATTCGACTTCACTGATTTTGATTTGTCGATGATTGTCTCTGTTCCGACTTCTAGACGCCCAATGCAATCATAGGACAGGCTATTTCTCTCCATCAGATTCTGAACCACAGTCAGGCAAAGAGAGTTGATGTCTTCTCGATCAGTGCAGAAGCCCATCCTGGCCTGACCTAGGCCGATGGTATACTTTCCAGCATCTACACCATCGTATTTTTCCAACTCAACTTGATCAACATATTGAGAAGGAAAGTAGATCTCAAGGGCAACAATTCCAACGTCTTTTGGCCAGCAAGCTTCTGCATTCAATGGAAGTGACCCAGGCATGGTGAAAGAGCTGTGCAAAGAAAAAAAGTCCATAGTTTTAGATCTTAGGTTGCTGACTTTTCAGGTTCAAGACTGCAAAACAGATGGTGAGAATTCAAGTCACCTGGATTACTGCAGATTCTCTAAGTTCAGCACATTGTATTGGGGGCAGTCAGTTAAAAATACGCAAAGCAGCAACTTCATGAAAGGAGTATGATTTATTATCTTAAATTATAGTCTTTTAGAAAGGCTTCCACCTTACTCAACACCGGGTATCTTAAGACTTAAAACATCATTTAAGGGCTGGAATATATATAGTTCAGTGGCAGAACACTTGCCTAAAGTGTGCAAGACTCTGGGTTCAATCCCTAGCATCTCTCTCTCTCCTCTCTCTCTCTCTCTCTCTCTCTCTCTCTGTCTCTCTCTCTCTGTCTCTGTCTCTGTCTCTCTCTCTCTCTCTCTCTCTCTCTCACACACACACACACACACACACACACACACACACACACAGAGGTGAGGGACCCTTCCATAAAATTTTTCTGTAATAAGTAACTATGAAATAAAATGATAACTTAAAAGTATGACTGATTGGCTCTGGAGAGATGGCTTAGCAGTTAAGAGAGCTGAGTCCTTTTCCAGAGGACCTGGCTTTCATTCCTAGCACCCACATAGGTGGCTCACAGCCTTCAGCAGCCCCAGTTTCAGGAGATCGCTACCCTCTGGCCTCCACTGGGGAGGCAGAAGCAGGTGGATCTCTGTGAGTTCAAGGCCAGCCTGGGCTACAAGAGCTAGTTTTAGGACAGGTTCCAAAGCTACAGAGAAACCCTGTCTTGAAAAACCAAAACCAACCAAACAAGCAAACAAACAAAACAACAACAACCAAACAAAATCTTTTTTAAAGTATATGAAGGATCAATCAAAGAGAATATTTATTTCTGACCACTATCAAAAAGTATAAACAAATCAACCATCGTCTAGATTTACCTACCAAAACAATGACAACAAAAAGCTAGCCCTTCAGACCACTGTCGTCTACCCTGGGACTAGTCATTTAACCTAGGCGCCTCAAGGCCTTTAAAAGGTTTAGTCATTAAGAAATGAAAAAGCAGTCTGGATGTTTCCAACAGGGTGTGTGTGAAGGACCTTGTTAATAGAAGAATTGGTTACAAGCCTACTGGCTGAGCTGCGGTGACACAAGGCAGGGGCCATTCTTCAAACCCTACGAGACCACAGTTCCCATGTTAGGTATGTAATAGCTGGGCAATGCTGATCAAGAGATGGGACTTTTAGTTCTCCACCCATCTAAACATGTAGTTTGCCAAATCAGTTTGCTACCTTCTACTGAATTTGACAACCTACTTCTACTCTGACACTAAAAAGGAAAAGTCAAGCCCGCATCACCTGTCCTCAGCCACTCCCAACACTCTGCTTCAACACTAACATAGGATAAGATTATAGGTTAATTACTGAGGTCCTAGGGAGATATCTAAAGCAGAGGTTTGGTCCTCAGAACATTAAACATCTTCAGAGAACAAGTCATTAGGCTGTGAATATATTAAAACATAATAGCCAGGCATGGTGGCACACGCCTTTAATCCTAGCACTCAGGAGGCGGGTGGATCTCTGTGAATTCAAGGCTAGTCTGGTCTACAAAGTGAGTTCCAGGTCAGCCAGAGCTACACAGAGAAATCCTATCTCGAAAAACCAAACCAAACCAGAACATAATAAATAAACACCTAACATCTAGGTTAAAGATTTTACTTTTTTGATAGAATCTTACTCTATAACTTAATCTTCTAGACACAAGACTCTTTTCTTTTTTTAGGAGGTAGGGTTGAGATAGGTCTCACTAAGTGTAGCTTTAGCTCGCCTGAAACTCACTATATAGACCAAGCTGGCTTCAAACCCATAGACAAACATCTGCACCTGCCTCTGCCTCCCAAGTAGTACTGGGATCTGGGATCAAAGGCATGTGGCATAATGCCTGGCATTTTTTTTTAATTCCCAGAAACAATTTGCTATAACACACTCTTTACATCTGGCAGCCATGTAGTCTGGGGAAATTGAATCCCACTGTGATATGATGGTATCAGAGGTTATGATAGAAACCAAAAGGACAGAACCAAAGCCTTCTTACTCTTTTTACTCTTCAATGGATGCTGTATTATAAATATTCTCTGTAACACAGACAGGGTTCCATGGGAATTACAACTTGATATAAAAAGAACTCAGAAATGGCAGACACAGTGATGGCAATATGAACCTAGCACTTAGAAGGCTGAGCAGGAGGATCACTTGAGCCCAGAAGTTCAAGGACAGCTTGGGCAACATAGTGAGACTGTTACCAAATAAATAAATAGAATGCTAAGCTTCTAACTATGAAAACACTGGCAATCTTCCCCCCCCCCCCGCCCCTTTTGGTATAGCATTTGGAGAGATGGTCTTTGGGAGGAGAGGTCATGAGAATGGGGACCTCACGATGGAATCAGTACCCTAGCATTTCTGATTGTGAGCCTAGCCTTTACCAGCTTGGATAGCACCCTTACAAGAAGATACTAGAGAGCTGGTTCAGGTCTGTATTCATGCATTCTGTCCCTTCCATGAAGGGCCATGACATCTCCAATCCACAAAAGAGCTTTAAAGAAGTGATCATGTATCTTGAGCTGTACTCCAAAACTTTGCACAAAAAAAAATTGGGGGGCTGGAGAGATGGCTCAGAGGTTAAGAGCACTGGCTGCTCTTTCAGAGGTCCTGAGTTCCATTCCCAGCAACCACATGGTGACTACCATCTATAAGATGATCTGGTGCCCTCTTGTGGCCTGCAGGCACACATGCAGGCAGAACACTGTATACATAATAAATACATCTTTCTAAAAATAAAAATTCTGTTGTTTAATCCCTCCAGATTAAAGTACTATTTGATATGGGGCTAATTTGTGATGGTATCTAAACAGACTAATAGACCTGGGTAACCTCAATTAAGTCCAATGCCTTTGAATCTCTTCATTTCTTAGACTTTCATATATCCATTTTACCAAGCAAAGTGTATGTACTACTCAACAGGAAAACAACTAAATGTGATAATTTGCCAATTATGTACTTTAAGCCCTAAATTACTGACAATGGTTCAGTGCTCATTACATTAAAAAAAAAAGTGTCATTAGCAACAGACACAGAAGCATACATTACATTACAAGGGGATCATTCCAGTGGTAGCCTAAAAAGAAAAGTAAAGTGGTCCTTTTTCAAAAAAAGGTTTTGAGACAGGATTTCTCTGCATAGCCCCAGCTGTCCTGGAACTCACTTTATAGACCAGGTTGACCTCTGCCTCCGGGAGTGCTGGGATTAAGGGTGTGTGCCACCACCATCCGGCAAGATAAAAAAGTTCCTACCTTCCTATCTCCTAAATCTTCAGCTCCTTTTCTGTGTTTTAAATCAGAAGGAACAAGCTGAGAGGCACTTTCAGCAGCTGTCTTCACTTGGTGCTACTACAGAATCTCTCTGCCAATTCTATGGCTGTCTAAAGTTGGTACCCACCTGACTACACTGAGGTTGAGATGAAGACATAAAGGAGCTGTGCATCACTAGGCACAGATTCTAAAGTAAGTCCTCCGCATAACATACAGCAAAAGGTTCAAAAATTAGCATTAAGACAAACAGATCAACATACAGGGCCCTGAATTCAATCTCCAGATCCTCAAGGAAAACGTAAACAGAGAAGGAAGCCAGCATGTAGGTGACCAATCCACAGACTCCCTTCTGAGTGCCCACCGCAGAGGCAGTCAGAGTGACCCCCTCACCAGCCTTCTTCCCTCTTCAAACTGCTTGCAACATGATGAAGACAGTGGGACTTTCTGCCTTGCCTCTGCCTACAGACTTACAAAGCTTTTGGAAATCAAATGAACAAATCCATAACCTCTAAACATTGCAATGTACCTTTCCCACTAGCAAATTTAGTGATGATCTGAGAATATGTTGCTGCTAAATATCAAATCACCTGTCACAAAAGTATAGGTTAGCTCAAACAGCCCACAAGGCGTCCAGCTCATGTTTCAGACTATACACACACTGCACATCTATGAACGGTGTCTGATTTGGTCAGTATTATTCATTCTCAGAGATTTCCTAGTGGCAGAGATGTTTTCAATGTGTTGTTGGTAAATAGATATCCAATTTGAAATACAACAGCTCTAATGGGGGTGGGGGAACCAACCAAGCAACCAGACAACATCCAGCTAACAGTATGACACAGCAGAGAAAAAGTGATCACTTGGTGACATTTAGAAAAGCAGAAAGTGGCATTTAGAAGAACAGAAAGTTGATATAACTTCCAGCATAAAGGTTATAGTTGGGTCTCCTCCCAAATGCTGTGGAATAGACCAGAATAGACAGAATAGGTCAGAAACAACTGAATTATAGTGTTTTGACTCCTTATCCTGCCAGGGGATGAGATATTTTGGTTAATTCATGGTGATTCCTAAAACACAGTGATTTTCTAAACAGAACTTTGAAAACCTAACAGTTAAAACATTCTCTCACATAGCTTAAATTGTTGTTAATAAATTATCTTTTACGGCGTGAAACTTGCAATTAAAAAAAAACTGGCAGCAAATGAAGATTCTATATTTCTAATAAAATACAAAGATTTCTCCTTTCAATCTCAATTTTAAAAGGAGGCAAAAAGTACATACATGCCTATCACAAAAAATGGGAAACCAAAAGTTTTCCAACAGCCACCACCCTCTGAAAACGGTCCTCTGCCCCCTAAAGGGAGCACGCCTCTCTGGGGGACAAAAGATGCTACATGCCTTAACAAAGTCAGGCAAGAAATCTTGTGTACTTGTGATACTTTCTAGACCTTTCGCTAGGGGTAAGAAGTGCACTCCCCTCCCCCTGTGAATAGTAAAGGAGAGAGAACAAAGAAGAAAGAAGTGGGGAGGAGGAAAGCAGAGGACCGGAGCTCTGGCGCCTTGGGCTATCATGAGTCTCCTGGCTGAGCTCTCTGCAGCCACTCCCTGCCGGCCCACACCTGACAGTTTTTAGCTCCTGCAGATTCTCCAGCTCTTCCTTTACTGCTTAGGGTCAGCATCTTTTTCCTGTGAGACTGTGTGGCGCTGCAATAGCTGCAAATAACTAGATTACTGGTCTAAACACTGCAGCCGCTGTCTGTTCTCATGGAACCATAAGGACTCACCCAGAGCACTATAGGTACAGACTGCAATGTCAAACTACTGAAATCTCAGCATTTGGAAGGCCAAGGCAGAACTGAGTCAGATACCAAATAAGATCCTGCCTCAAACTAACAAATGGCAAATAAATAAATAAATAAACAAATACATGCATACACTGTTGGCAGGCATGCCTACCTGTGACTATTTCAGATTAAGTTTATTACCTATATTTTTCCTGTTATAAGCAGACACTAACTTTATTTATTTATTTACTTATTTATTATGTATGCGACATTCTGCCTCCATGTATGCCCGCACGCCAGAGGAGGGCGCCAGATCTCAGTACAGATGGTTGTGAGCCACCATGTGGTTGCTGGGAATTGAACTCAGGACCTCTGGAAGAGCAGCCAGTGCTCTTAACCTCTGAGCCATCTCTCCAGCCCCAGACACTAACTTTTAAATACAAAATTAGAAAGTCTCCACAGGAATTTATAACAGTAACTAAATTTTCCAGGTAACATACAATCCTAAGAATAGTTTTAGGAATACACGTCTCAAGGCATGGTGGTATGTGCCTTAAATCCCATTGCTTGGGAGGGAGAAGCAGGCAGATCGACAAGTTCCAGCCAGGTGACATAGTGAAAGAAAGGAGAGGGAGGGAGAAGAAAAGATTTGGCACACAAAATTGTCATTAGTTCTAAGATTAAAAATTACGCCCCTCCCACTAGAGAAAACACCTTCCTTAAAACATGACTGGCGCCATACCTGTGCGAAGGACAGAGAACTGCAGTCTCCAGGTCGCTCACTGGTTCCTCCTTCGGGCACTACAAGTTTCAAAGGAGAACTTCTTTTAAAGTCATAAAGCACTACACAAATCAACGACTTCAATTTAAAGAGCGTTAAAGCAAGAATTTTCTTATTTAATTATATTATGCAAAAAACAGTTCAACGCATGCTTAGAAAAAGACAGCACTTTGAGCCCTTATGGCGGCAGCCTTACGGCTCTGCTGAGGAGCCAACATCACAGCATCACTCAGACTGCGGACTCTGCTGCGAGAGTAGCGGTCTTCTCATGAACATGCGCTACCAAGAACTGGGATTAAAAAAAAGAAGTAAACTCTACGGGGCTAGCAAGCTTCTAGAATAAAGAGACCTACAGTTTCAGCTTATCGGCACTAAAGGAGCTTCAGCAATAATTTGTATCTCTTTGAATCTCAATTTCCTCACCCATAAAATCAAGGTACCCGCCCCCACCAGCTCACTCTGAAGGGCTTGTTGTGAGGATGAAACATGGAACTGCTTGGTAAGATCAGGCGCCAACACTCCAAGGGAGGCAAATGCTCTACAACCCTGAGCTACTACAGCCCCAGAATAAGCAAACGTTGAATTTGTAAGAAAAGAGAATATTACATTCCAAAGGGGGAAAGCCTTTGAGTACAGCATTGTACATACACTTTCAGGAAATAGCTTATCTTTTATTCCTTATTGTCTCAAATTATGCTGTGTTATCTGTAAACTTAGGAGGCCAAGTCAAGACATTTCTCAGCAGCGTAGAAAATACCATTCCTTCCCCATGTTGAGGTGTAACAACTTACTAACTTCTTGAAGCCGTGGCTAATTTGCAGCAAAGGCATTTCCCCTGAAACACTACCATGCACCTTTTCCACTTGTTGATTTTCAGAGTGCTGGGATCAAACTAGGGCCTCCCTTCTACCAGTCAAGTACTGGCCACACTCTCAGTCCTCTTCCTACTTTAATTAAACTGGGGAGGGAAATAGGAGGAGGGGAGAAAGACACACATAGAGAACCTGAGCACGTTAATAATGCAGAGAAGGAATAGTCGGAATGACATAAAGTCTGTATGATTCTCACAAGAGAGGAACGGCATCTGGGAGACGACCCCACCAGAGAGGCATAAGCTTTAGATTCTATTCTAAGTTGCTGGCAGGGCGCAGTTCTGCATCTTTGATCGGAAAAACTTGAAGGCTAGGTGCACCAAAGTCCAAGTTTTCCAATGCTGATATGATGCTGCGTGTAGAAACCTCACCTAAACTCGTGCGACAGGTCAGTCAAAATGCTTGCAACACTACGAATGCCGTATCTTCAGACTCGGTGTGTAGGGTGTATGTGAAACATTAATTTTACCTTTGGACTTGGGTCTTATCTACAAAATCAATCTCTCCCTTCCTTACACAAACACACACAAGCGTGCAAGTGTTTCAAAACATGAAGTTTACTTCCAGACTCAAGCATTTCTGATAAAGGATACACAGCCCACAGTGACAAAATCTAAAGTTATCAGACTGTAACATCTTTACGGAGCAGATAAGAGGAATCAACAGGAATGATCAAGAAGCAGTTAAAAGAGCTGCAAGCAGCCACACACACCATAACAAAGGCTTGGAGATTCACAAATCATGGTACAGGCAGTCTGAATTTGGCCAAGGCTAATAGAACTTGCTGCACTTACTCAACAGAATTTCTCCTTTTAGCTCATTCACCAGCCTTGATTCAAACAAGTCCTCAGATAAACTACTCTAGTAGACACTGGTCCCTGAATAACTGTAAGCAGTTATTTGATCTCTTGCATCACTGGAGAGAAAACCAGGCTACTAGCATGTTCATTTTTCTTTAGGAGGCTATAACCAAAAATTGTTAGTCTTTACCCTCATCTGTACAATTGTACCTAGATCTCCAAGTAAAACACACACAGCCCTGACTCTCCCACAACTGCTGGTCTGCCAATCAGAGAGTCTAGTCCCATTTACGTATCTACTGTATGTATGTGTGTGTGTTCATGCGCCATGGCTTGTGTATGAGTCAAAAGACAACTCCCCATGATGGCTTCTTTCCTTCTACCTCCATGTCCTGGGGACTGAACTCAGGTCATTAAGACTTGGCAGTGGCGGGAAGGAAGCAGAAATCTTTAAAAAATAAATACTATAAAAATAAATAAATAAAAAAGACTTGGTGTCAAGTGCTCCACTTGTTGAAAACTGGACATGGGATGGGGCTTGGGAGCCTCTATTCATCCTTCAAGGCTCTCTTCTAAGCTCTCTTTTCTAGAAAACTTTTCTAGGCAAATTACGGAGTTTTCCAATCAAGGACCTGTATTCCTATCCAGATGCATCATTCACAGTCCAGTCTGTATAGCCTATGCCACTGAAATATTAGTTATGAGGAGTTGGACAGTCTAGTTTGATTCTTTTTGGTTTACTGGTTGATTGATTTCTCGAGACAGGGTCTCTGTGTAGATTATTTGTCCTAGAACTCAGTATGTAGCCCAGGCTGGCCTCGAACTTGCAGAGATCCAAGCTATCTTAGCTCTGCTTCACCAAGTACTGAAATTAAAGGTACGAACCATGCCCAGCTTATCTGATTGATCTGACCATTTGTAGAGACTTTAGAGTAAAGAGTACTTAAAAGATTGGCTGAATTTGGTGCTATAACAATTCTAGAGCATTTTTTTTTAAAGATTTAAGTACCCGAGTGCCCATCACCAGGAAGTTTTTGTTATTACTTCTGAGATAAGCCAAGGTTATAGAGCTAAACATTGTTTAGGAGTTTACAGAAGTTGACTCTTACTCACTACTGTTTAAAGCAAAGGATGGGTTTGCATCATTCCCAGATCCTAATCTGAACAAAGTCAAAAAAGGAAGTTTGCCCCTCTTCTACTCATTAACACATGAACCAACACATACCCACAAACCCTGCAAAGAGAGAGCTTCGAAAGGTTACTTTCTTTCTCTTTATTGTTCAGTTGACAGACACTAAGGGAACATTGGCAAGTGCCAAGCAATAGGCTGCACAGATGAAGATTCTAGTGCTAACATGAAGCCATTAATTAGGTAACATGTTTCTCAACCTTTTTAATTTCAAAGTGACACAGCTGTCTACTATATGGCTTTCTAAGCCCTAAATCAAGTGGTGATGTTGTGTTCCCTTTCTAAATGAAACTGTCATCACATTTGACCTCTCTGGAGTACATAAATGTAAAAAGGTGTATATTCTGATACAGAGTTCAGCATGTCCTTCAACCACACCTACGGTTCTGCTGGATACTGAACGCTACAGCCAGGTATTAAACCGTTCTAGAAGATCCAGAAAACCCATGTTCCATCAATGTCTTGGATTCTACGTTTCTTCTGAAAGCAATGCAGCTAAAACCTCAGTTTAAAGATCATCAAAGACAATTCCATCAGATGACATGTATAAACAATCAGAAGAGGCATTTATGAAAGACAAAAATTAAATGCAAGGCCCAGATGACATGGACTTCAGTGACTTCAAACATAAATCTTTATATTCCCTCTTCCCCAGCTTTTCCAAGCCTTCTGAGAACTGCAATTGCAGAAGACACCAGAATTGTACTACAGGAAATATCTGCTAATTTAGGAAATACCTGCAAAGGTTAGGCACAAAGAAAAGGCAGTCTCTCCTTTTCATGGGACAGGTTATCCTTGCTCTCCATCTCCATGCAAAAAAAAAAAAAATGGCTGGAACGTAAAATTCTGATCAAAGAACACAAACTGCTCAGAAGTCTCAGCCTGCAAAGAAACACTTGTGGATACCTTTGGAGACTTTCAGTCTGTCTCCAATCTGATGGAATCTGTACAATACAAATTTAAACCACAGCTTGGGAGGAAAAAATCTGTAACTATGAGTAGTTAGGTGTGCTGTTAGCATGCCTTGCTTCTCATGATTCATCCCTAAAATACAGCAAATGTTGGCAGCTATCAGAAGGGGCTAACCATCTCACTCCCGGGTAGGCCAGATCACCAGCAGAGGGAGCGGTGGCAGCAGAGGTGGGGAGTTGAAGGCAGTCAGAGATGGCCCGAGGCCAAGGCCACAGGGGCGAGCTTGGCAAGAAGGACAAGTAGGTGCCTCCTGCCACCTACTCCCCAATTCCCTCCTTCAGAATGTCGCAAAGCAATTCTTTCTCTACCAGGGATCAAAGAAGGTCACGTTTTCAAAGATTCCCATACACTTGGCTTTGAAATTTCCTTCACTTAACCCTAAGTCTATCTGTGTGACAGGTTCTGTGGGCCCAGGACCATCACATCCTCACAACACTTAAGGCTGGTTGTTATTAAATATCGTGGAGATATTAACGGGGGGGGGGGGGGAGGAAGAGGTGGAGGGAGAAGAGACTCGAGCTCACTCATTATTTTAAGCAAGCCACATACCAAAGATGTCCAGAGCATCAGTCTTTGGCTAGGTCTAAATCACAGGTGTGATTTTGTGCACCCGAATTGGGCAAAAGTAACGCTCCCCACTTCCTCTCATCAATGGTGTACGTGTAGGGAGGACACACCCCCTGCCAATCTACTAGTCTGCATCTGAGCCTGGGCTTCCCCATCCCTTTGGGGTCCACCATTAACCGGAGGAACGCTGACAGCCCAGCTCCCTTCTCAACCCCTGCTGATGCCCCACTTCGGTGGTCACAGCTACCTCAGAGGCGACTCCGACTTCTGACTATGTCATCAGAACACCGGGCCCTCAACGCTCTTTGCCTTCTCTCGGAGCCCCGCCAGCCCACAGCGAAGTCCGGGTCCCCTTGTCCGCCCCGGCTCCCCGGCTCGCGAGCTCCCGCACAAGCCCACTCCCGGCGCCCCGTCCTCCGGGACCGGGTCGACACCTTCACCCTGACCGGAGCAGAGCGCTGTGCCTTCCGGCCTAGTCAAGGACATCGCCTCCTTCCCGTGTACGCCGCCCGCGGCGCCTAGGCCGCCGGCTGTCCCGTCCCGCGCGGGACACTCACCCAAACGCGACCGGACCCCGGCTGAAGAAAGGAGCAACCCACGGAGGACAGTGCACGGCGCCTCCCGCCCTCAGCAGCTTTATAGCCACCGACCCACCCGACTCCGGCACCGCCGGGAGGCGGCAAGGGGCGGGACAGCGGCTCCCGCAGCCAATCACGGCGCTCAGAGTCGCTCAGCAGCGCCCGCCCCTCGGGCCGCTTTCTGCCAATGAGAAGGAAATGAGAGGCGGTGACTCGCTAGGGTTTTCCCTAGCGGAGGGAAGGGCGGGGTAAGGGGCGGGGACAAAGTCGGAGGACCGGGGAAGTGGGGTGAGACGGTGACGTAGGGTGGCCCGAGAACGTGCCTGCCAATGGCTGGGCGGCGAGAGACGGTGAGAGCCAACGGGAGCGGAGTGAGAGGCTCTCTGACCAATTGAAGGTCAGTGAGAGGAGCTAGGGACCAATGGCGACTCCGCGTCCCACTGCTGGGGCGAGATGGTCAAGTGTGGGAGGTGAGCTGGTCCCGGCTTGGGAGGCTGTCAGGTTGCCTAGCAACCACAGTAATGCTTCGCCTGTAAAATAGTTGAAGTACTTGATTTGAATTCAATTTCGATGTTTTTCAGTTTCCAGAACAGCAAAGTGAGCCTGCATCACAAGTTAAAGCACACGACTGACTTCACCCTGAATTTCTAAATTTGTAAGTATTCCAAATACCCAATTTAAAACTGCCTCTGTTCTTAAAGAAATTGCTATTGAGACAGTTCTTCCTGAGTCAACCTAAAATATGCTATTGCTATTTTAGGGATTAGGCGTCAGTGAGAATGATGCAGTTCTTGCCGAGAAGGGACGCTGATCCAGTTCAGTGACTTTTTGGGGGGCTTAGGGGAGGCAGGCACCTGGCCCAGTGCTCATCGTATCGTCTGAGCCGTGGTAGCTACCAAATAAAACATTTTTTCAGTGACGAAAAGGGTGCCATAATTCTCATCATAGTGAATTGCAGGATAAAGACCATCTCACTCTCAGAAAACAGGAGAAGTTCAAACACGACAAATGCTCTCAGAGAGACCCTGAAGGATGACCAGTTTCTACCTTCGAATAGACATGACATGACATATACTTGAAATAACTTGTCGACATGAGATCCAATACTGTGTACAATGAATATACGCCATAAAATATGTTAAAAAACAAAGAGTAGTTTCTGCTCTCCTACTCAAATAGAGAAATCATACTGCTTAGCTTAGGGGAGAGTGATTAAGTGAGGCTCAGAGTTGCGTTAATTCTTCCTATCTCAATTCCATTACTCACCCAGAACTACTGGTAAGGGCCATAGATAATTCCATGTCTCAAACTACTACTGCTATGTGAAGTTTATTGTACACTATAGATGCTGACTCCAAGCAAAACAGCGCTTACTCCAAAGGGAATAAGAGGTGAGTTGTTCCAAAAAAAAAAATTAAACAATAAAACAACAACAAAAACCAGACAGTGGTGGCAGACACCTTTAATTCCAGCACTTGGGAGGCAGAGGCAGGCGGATCTCTGTGAGTTCGAGACCAGCCTGGTCTACAAGAGCTAGTTCGGGCTCCAAAGCTACAGAGAAACCCTGCCTCGAAAAACAAAACAAAAAAAGAGGTGGGTTGTTGGTTTGTTTTGTTTCTGGACTAAGTATGAGCAGCCATGCCTGGGAACATGGGTTTGTGTTTTCCTGAATGACATGTTCCATCACAGAAGAAGCCACATGAACTGTTGCGGCCTTAGAGCAGAGACAGTGAATGCATTTACCAAATACCTGATGGGAATGGCAGGTGTTGGGTTATAGCAACACAGGAAAAAGTCTGCTCTAGGTTTCATCATTTGGTTGGTGGAAAGAAGTTACCTGCTTTGTTAATACATGCTGACTTTTTTTATTTTGTTTCTTTTTTTTTTCAGTACAGGGTCTCTCTTGTAGAGATAGGTGTCCTTTAACTCGCTTTGTAGGCTAGGCTGATCTTGAACTCAGATCCATTCACCTCTGCCTCCCAAGTGCTGGGATTAAAGGCATGTACCACCACTGCCTGAGCCTCCTGTGGAAGGTTTTACCTGATACTCATCAGGTCAGAGATACAGAGGTGGGTGCTGAGTGGCTATAAAAAGAGCTAAAGTTAGCTTAAGGTCATTTGGGCACTAGATCTTCAACATTCCAAGTCCCCATAAACACAAGATAATCAGCCAGTCTACAAGATCTTCAACTGTAATTTTCAAGAAACTCCAGTTCACGTGACCTGGTAACACATTCTCAACAGTAAAGTATCAAAATCTGTTAGACACGGAACCACTGTGGAGCAGTGGTGTAAGTTACTTGGAGAGCAAGGTCCGTTCAGTAGGCGCTATGACTCCATTTGATACTGATCTCCATTTTATCCAGGATAATCCTACTTAAAGTTACTAGACGATAAACCGAAAGAGAAAGTCATTGTTTGGTTGTGATAAACAGCATTTTGGGTGGGGTTGGGGAGCTAAATATCCTGGTATATTGGAGCTTTGTCCTTGAAAAAGGATTGCAAATGGTTCCAAGTTCCGGAGTGTACAGTCGGAAATGACTGGCCGGAGAGTCATGAGGATGAACATCTCACACGAGCCGAAATTCCTACCAGGCACACACTGCCCTTTTGATCTAATTAATTTTCAGTGTAATGAGTGATCAACTGGGCAGTGGCACACACCTGTAATCCCAGCACTCAGGAGGCAGAGACAGGCGGATTTCTGTGAGCTCACGGACAGCCTAATCTGCAAAGAAAGTTCCAGAATAGCAAGAACTGTTACACAGAAAAACCCTGTCAAAAAACACCAAAACCAAACCAAACAAAAAACCAAAGTGATCATGGTGATTATTACAAAGTTGAGCAATGGACTACAAAATAGGTTAGGGATTAGGTAGTAGTGTCTACACTGAATTAGAAAAGTCTCTAGAATTTTGTGAAATATTATAGTAGCACATACTAGACTAAAAATTATCAGCTGTTATCTATGAATGATGGCAAGATATGCATATATTCATTATGTAAAAGATTTCAAGTTTTCTGAGCCACAAGTTTTGACAAAGCATAGTCAGGTCAATATCCTGGTTAAGACTTGCTAAAAGATGTGCCCTATTAAAAGGTTTTAAAGCTCGGTGGTAAACGTTGTTGGTCAAGCACTTTAGATGCCGTTCATCAAAGGAAGGATAATCTGTTGTAATGCGCTACTTTGGAAGGAAAATGAAGCTTGCTAAGGAGTCGGAAGATATAATGATAATGTTCAGTATCATAAATTCACACGTTGAACCAACATTTACTCTTTCCTTTTTCTTTGGCAGGAACTGCATGGAACCTATGCTGTTAGTCAGGCAAGCATTAGCTACATGAGATGTGCTTTAAAAGCCATTCTGGATGCTAATCAAATCTTGAAAACCTGGTACACCTAGTACGTACACACACACACACACACACACACACACACACACACGGGTGAAGGGGTGGCAGTTAAATATCTCAATCATTTAAAATTGGTTTTATATTGTAATGATAACATTTTGGTCACCTTGGGTTAAATAAATATATTATTGATTAATTTTATTTGTTTCTTTTTAATTTTTAAAGTGGTTACCAGAAATTGTAAAATTAGAGCTGCAGCTTCCGTTTATTGCTCCCATGTGTTCTAAAGCACAGGAAAGAAAGGAAATGGGAAACATAGACTCTATCCCCAAAGAGAATGTAGTTTAGGTTAGAAGTTGGGGAAAGAGGAAAGAGAGCCAGGGTCTGGCTTTCGTACCACAACACAAAGACTAAAGGGTAAAGGCTGTTCTGCCAGAAGTCCGAGCTTTATAGTTTCTGCTTCACATAATGTAAGCAAGGGGAGAGTGGGAAGAAGCCTCAGGCTCACTATTTCTGTCTCCTCTGGTTTGCACAGCTTTATTTAAGATAGTAGTCAGTCAGATGTTTAATTTCCACATTAAGGCTTTTTCACCTTGAGCCCTCTCCTTGGTAAAATGGCTTCTAGGTTCTCTGGAGCTTTCGGGTTGATGTTTCATCAGCGGAGGGGCTCAGTTTGTGTACTGGGTTTGAGGATTGGCTCTTCCTCCTAATGGATGGCATGCAGACTGACCAGGTCTAGCCTTTGCTGCCCCCCACCCCAATCCTACCCAGCAGCCCCATCACAGCGCTCCCCGTATTCTCTCTGTCTCTTTTGATTCAGAACCCTTCTACCTCGCCTCACCAAGTAGAACTTCAGCTCAGGGCTTCCTACAGACCTTCAGGAGTCAGTCCTTCCGCATCACTCTATCTGAGAGAGCTCTAGTCCTTTTTAGTAGCCCCATAGTTCTGGCCTATTGCTAAGCCCCAAAGTAGGCTTGAGGGTCCTAAGAGGTACTCTGTTCCCCCAGGCCTTTGGAGGATTCTTCATGGGAAATGAGCTGACAACTCTATGGCCTGAGTGTGGCCAACAACTCAGTTTTGTTTCCAACACTACCTCTCTCTAGGGTGTTATAACTTGTCCTTCCTCTTTCCATAGGTTGCCTTGCTACCATGGGAGCATGCATGAAAGGTATTTTCAATATTGTGCTGTTATCAATGAGCGCCTAGCTCAAATGCTGCACAAAGCATGCCCAGAGGATAGTAGTTCAAAGGAAGATTGTTTAATTCAGCTGGGCCGTTATGACTTTCCAGAACAGGTGGTACTCATTCTTTATCACGTTCATAAATCTTTACTGAGGTCCGTGGTGTGCCAAGTTCAGGAGTTTCAGGTGGTAAACAAGAAAGATAGGGTTTCTGACTTTACCCTGGTTAGTGGACGAAGACAGAACTTTATGTAAGAAAACAGAGGAAATGAGCCGAGTTGTCTTCCAGTGGTGCTGTGAAGAAAACAGCATACAGCCAAAGAACAAAAGATGACATTAAAGCGAGGGCGTAGGGGAGGTGGTTAGGAAGGGTTTCTCTGAAATCGTGACGTTCACCCAGTCTTGAGGGCTGAGAAGTTGCCAGGCTCTCCAAAACTCTAGGGACAGAGTGATGGTAGGAGAGAGATCTGCATGGGCTGAGGGCCTGAGAAAGGCACAGGCCTGCTGTGTGTGGAGGACTGCAGTGTAAGGCCCATGCGTAAACCGCATTCTGAGAAACAGCAAGTTTTACACACAGTTGATGGGTTAGAGGACAAGACAGAGGGGAGGAGAGGGTGATCATTTCAGAGAAAGGGATCCATAAGCTGACGATGTGGGAACTGAAACTTAAACAGAGCTGGTAAAGTGAAAGCTACAGGGACAACAGAGAGCACTGTGTTACACTGGGCTTGTTGTGCAAAAACATTGTCGATAGGACAGGATGCAATTGTCCCCTTATGTCCTTGAGAAAAAGAGGAGTGAGTTCAGTATTGTGTCCTCCTCACACCGCAGTCCTGACAGCCACCTACTTCGTCAGCATGCGTGTTTGCTGAGTGCCTGCTATTCCCCAGAGAGTATAACAAGTGCCTCACATAAGTTGGTTCTCCCATTAACCCCAATGATACGCAAATCCATTTCCCTTCCACCATTTTTTTTTAAACAAAAATCACAATTGTGCTCAAAGTTAGTGTAGTCTAGGTAGAAATAAGGTCCCTTGCTGAGCAAGGGACAGTGGGTAATTTCTAGTGAGAGGTCCCAGACGACAGCATTTCTTATCCTGGTGAATCTTACCACGTGGAAAGATAGATTGGACTTGGAAGACTTCATTTAGCATCGTTCAAAGACATGTCCATCTTTGAGGGATATACTATATTAGCCAGGATAATGGTTTATGAAGTCAGAATGCCAGCTCACTGTTTAGAATACAAAAAGAGACAACCCCCAAAAATCTACATGACTCATTTTCTAGCTCCATTCACCTACGAAGCCAAGTAATTATCAAAGTCATGGTTGGCCATCAAATTGAAAAGGGAGGTAGAGCTCCTTTAAGCTGCTGGGTTGAGATAACAAAATGCATTCACTTTTTTAATACACTCATCTTCCCAATCCAGCAGAAATATATCATGACCATAAAGCTACCAACGTTACCAGTGCTACCTTAACTCTCCACGGTCAGCATTTATAGCTATGACTTTCTTTAAACAAAAAAAATTGCTTCGTGACCAGCCATCAGTATACCTAACCTAAGTCTCTAGATCTTTTATCATCATCAGTCATGCTAAAGCCTAATTGTAATGCCCAGGTAACTTTGGGCTTCTTCAATGTGACTCCACCCAGCTCTGCTCTAATACGCGCCACCTTCATCTTTACATGACCGAGCTTTCAAGTCCTTCAGAGGCACCTCACTGTAGACGTCATGTTCGAAAACATTTACTACTCTCACTTCCTGTGTCAGTTTCTCATTGTTGTGACAAAAATACGTGGGCAAAGCCACTCAAAGGAGGAAGGGTTTGGTTTTGGTCACATCTAAATAAGTGACAAGTTCCTGATGGTGGGAAGGGTGAGGTGGCTCGTCACACTAATGTCTGTAGTCAGGAAACAGAGAGTGGACAGACCACGAGGCCAGCCTATAACATCTCAAAGCCCATCTGAAGCAACCCATTTCCTCCGGTGGGGCTCTGCCTACTAAAGTCGTCACACCGACTAAGCAAGTGTCCAACCACGGTGTTTCCCCTCACTTGTGATCTGCGGAACGAACCTCCTGGGACAGTAGCCAGCAGCAAGTCGCTTTACTCATGCAGTGCTGTTGCAAACAAGTTCATCCTACATTAGTCACAGAACACAAACAAGCCTGAAGGTTGAGACCAAAAGCCAGAAATGAGACATTAAAGACCTAAAAGGAATAAATGTGGAGCAAAATATTTTCTGTAGCGACCCAGCTGACATGACTGTAGCCATGTTGTTCATAAAAGCCATTTTACCCACTAGGTGACCTTTGGCCTCATTCCAAATCCTATATGATAAAGTTATTCATACACTCAACCATCATTAATGCTGACTGGCTACTACCCCCCTTGACTATTTCTTAATTGGGACTGGATATTTTGATTGTTTTTGAGAAATCCCAAGGAGGCACATTACAGGTAGCTATGACCACCTTGGTCTATCTTAGCATATAAACTACGGTGACTTCAATGAGAATGGCTCCTATAGGCTCCTATTTGAATGCTCGGTCCCCAGTTGGTAGGCTGCTTAGGAAGGATTCCTGCTGTACAGCAGATTAGGAGGTGTGACCCTGTTGGAAGAGATTTACAAATGGGAGTTGGCTTTGAGGTTTCTAAAGGCCTTGGCAGACCAAATCCCTTTCCCTCCCTTCCTCTTTCCCCCTCTTTCCTCCCAACGCTCTTTCTCTCTCCTGCTGCCTATGGACCAGATACAAACTCTCAGCTCCTGCTCCAGCATTGTGCCTAACTACCTGCTGCCCTGCTCCAGGCCATGATGGGTATGAACTCGCCCTCTGAAACTGTAAACAAGTCTCCAATTAAGTGCCTTATTTAAATAAGTTGCCTTGGTTATGGTATCTCTTTCCATAATCTTCCTTCTGCCTGGGGTTATTGGTCTCCTTCTGCATGCTGCTGTCCTCAGAGCACAAATAAATTGGCTTTGTCTACTTCTTCTTACAGTCTCTCTACACCTTCCCCTTTTGGCAACCAGTTCTGGTACACCGTGTTCTCCCAAAACACCTTCAGAAGACCTTTGAAATAGTCAAGGAATTCTTTTTATAATTAAACAACCGTTTACTTAACTATACAAGAGGAATGTAGGGCAAGCATCACTAGCCCTGGAGGAAGTGCTGTGTGCCCAGGGAAGGGTAATTTCCTCCGGCTCTATGGAAGGAGGCTGTGATATTGCACGCTATCTTTACCAGGTCACATAAAAGTTTGGGGTGTTCAGGGGAGCTGACATTTTTCTTCCCCACTCTGATTACTAGACTGCAGTGTCTATAGGATAGCACCACTATTGCCTCTGGAGTAGTACGGCACTGAAAGCCATATATGTGTGCATAAGAACTCACAGCATCTGTGACAGCACCAACAAAATCCGTGCAAGCTAAGTCAGACCAAATCTCAGCATGTAGGGGGAAGTGGGGCACACTATCTTGATGGAGGAAGGTCATTGGTTAATTATAATAAAGAAACTGCTTGGCCCTCATAGGTTAAAACATAGGTGGGAGGAGTAAACAGAACAGAATGCTGGGAGGAAGAGGAAGTGAGCTCAGACGCCATGCTCCCCTCTCCCGGGCAGATGCAATGAAGCAAGCCGCCAGGTCAGACATGCTGAATCTTTCCCGGTAAGCGCACCTTGGGGTGCTACAGACATTATTAGAAATGGGCTAGTCCAGGTGCGAGAGTTAGCCGAGAAGAGGCTAGATATAATGGGCCAAGCAGTGTTTAAAAGAATACAATTTGTGTGTTGTTATTTTGGGTAAAGCTAGCCGGTGGCGGGAGCTGGGTGGCGGAATGCAACCCGCAGCTCCTACAACACTATCTTACCCCTAGCTGAGGAGCTAATTGTTAGCGACTGAGAATGGAGGATTTTCTCTAAGCCCCTGATAAATTAGCCACTGTGGAAGGCCTTATATTCAAGAATACTTGTACAACACAAATTGGCCTACGTAGGAGGGGGGAAAGGACACAAAGTTGGGTGAGAAAGGAAGTGTGTGGACCTGGGAAGAGTTAGGGGAGAGAAGGTAAATATGGCCAAAACTCACTATAAATTCTCAAATAATAAAAAATTATGTTTTTTAAAAAAAAGCCAGTTTTAGGAAGGTATTGGTGGCCTATATAGGCAGCAGAAAAGCACACCTAAAAAAACTTGTTCCTTTTGAGAGAAAAACTTGTTGGAAAAGAAAAGTATCCTGGAATAGTCTTTTAATGCCTGGGAAGAAGACACGAGTCTCTCTAGCAGAATTCTACAATACTATGCAAGTATGAATGAGAATCCCAGTGGTTCCCACAGGTTCCATATGAGGGTGAAGGAGAAGGGGCTGTGGTTTGGCCTCACCACCTTGTGGCTTTTGTAGCTGTGTTTCCACATTGCTCCTGATTATATCTAAGAGCCACTTCCCCAACAACCGTACCCAAAGGCTAGAAGAAGTGCCAACTCTCCCTTTCTAAGTCTCTGTGGGGGAACAAAGCAGCTCCTCATTGACTCTTGCAGACGTCACACTGGGCAAGTGTGCATCATGTGCCCTTTCCTGCATACACCACAAGGGTCAGGATGAGCTTCAGCTTTTCTTAAAAACACATGTGAATTTGTTCACAGAGCAGAAGGTATAAATGGCAGAGGGGTGACCAGCATTGTGTAATGTGGAGGATTCCCCAGTGATGTAACCCTCTTGTGGTCTTCCTCCAGCAGCCTGCTTCTTGTGTGTGGAAATCTGTGCCAAGAGACTCCATGGAGGTTAAGCAATACAGGAGTCTCTGCTAGCAATGGGGTTTTACTTTGGCCCCTCTGGAAGCCCAGCTGGTGGCTGTTTAGCTTGATTTGCATATTTACTGGCATGTTGGTCAGTACTCTTTTGGCTGGGAACTAGTTTAATATTGTTTAGCATTCATTTGCTGGCGTGTGGGCCCACATGCTGTGTCATGCATGTGGAAGTGAGAGGACAACCTCCGGGAGTCCGCTCGCTCCTTGCACCGTGTGTGTTCCAGGGATCAGAGTTCAGCTTGGGTTGTTAGGCTGGGCCACAGTCCCGAGGTTCCCATACATGATAGGTGGGCCCTGGTGCTTTTAGGCCTTTGTTGATGCATCATGGCAGGAGAGTGTGCTGGAGCAAAACTGACCATCTTTTGGCTGGGAAAGGAAGGAGAGAGAGAAGAGGGATCTTGGGTACCACTATGTCCTTCAAGGATACTTCCCTGTTGACCTGAACACTTCCCACTGGCACTCACCCCCCGAAAGTCACGCCACCTCACTGGGGACCAAACCTTAATGCAAGGTCCTTGGGGGACACTTAAGATGTAGTCACAGAGTGTATTCTCTCCCATCTCAGAATGTGTGCCTCAGTGGTGACATTTTTTTCCCTCTTTCCTCAAATCCGCCATCCATATATACTCAGCACTTAAAAATAAGACAAAAATCTCTGTTCCCACAGGGGTGGGGAAGGAATCAGAAGAGGAAATATAACAAGAATTATGAATACTTTCATTCACAATTTGTAACGTTCCCAGCAACAGTGCTATCAAGAGACTATCAGTATTTGGATCTATTGCATCGTGATTCCAGAATTACTCTGAGGCCTTGTTAGCTCTAAGAAAAGAAGTCTGCAGACTTCAAAAGCCTTGCTCTTCTACAGGCATCACAGTGTTAAATTCCAGGTCAGTAATGACAGGTTAGAAAGACACTGCTGGAGAAAGAGGCTTCCACAAGGACTTGGTGCTTGAGGGGGACAGTAGGCAGGTGGGTGGTGGCCTGAGGCCAGAAGCTGACTTTTCTAATGTTGGCTCCTGGCCTCCAGCAGTTTCATTTCCTTTTCAACTATGGAGTCCCATCACTTTCCCCGGTAACCTAGCCACTCTGTCTCCAGAAGATGCCAGAGAACAGGATGCCACAGTGACTGCTGCTTCCCTGAGTCTGAGCTGAGCGATCTCTTGCAGTCGGAGCCGGCTTAGGCCGTGGCAGAGGACTTCCTTCTGCTGCCTGCCTCACTCAGGGGCAGTGGCTGCTCCTTATACTTGCTATTCCTATGTCCTTTAAAGTTCTCTTTACTTCTTGACCTGGCCCCTCAATTACTTCATTCTCTTATTTAGTTCATTCTTTATATTGAACTTTTCTGTTTAAATTACCGTGAGTTTTCTGTTTTGATTGGATCTAGGCAGAAAGAAGAAAATAATGCTAAATAAACAAAATATTAAAGCTTGTAGACTATTTCTCTGAAAATACACATGAGACGATTTTCATGAATCTATTAGCATCTAAGGATTAAAGGGATCATCTTGTCAAGTCCTGAAACAACTTGAAGTGGCCTAAATTATTGCCTTTATTGCTGCTAAGAGTCAAGATAGAAACCACAGGGTAAGGGGACAGCAATAGCCAGGCATCAGAATGACAGACTCACCCCTCAGATGAGGTAGACCAGGTCAGGCCTCATTCAGAAGGCGCAATGTGTGTGTGTGGGGGGGCGATCTGATAACTGGCAGCCTGCTAAGTGGCAGGGAGCTTGCAGGAAGGAGGACGGGCTGGGCCAACTTACCTGAGTTGTTCTTCCTTACCTTGAATTAGATGAGTCAGTCCTTCTCCTCAGGGGAACGAAGCCTCTGGGTACTTAACAGGGATGGGGTAGGATGGCCGGGTATCACACAACAATGCCTTCTCTATGGCTCCCCTTCAACAAAGTTCACATCATTCTCTTGTTACCTTTATGGATTTCACAAGGGACCAAATAAAACGAAGCATAGGCATAACTGTTTTATTTTAATATTTAAAGTTGTGTTTATTAAGTGTGAGCATGTGTCCATGTGTGTGAATGTGGACATCTGTGGAGGTCAGAAGAAGACAGCTTCTCCCTACCCTGTGGAACCTGGGGACCAAGCTTAGATTGTTAGGCTCGTTGACAAATATCTTTACCCCCGGAGCCCATTTTGTTTTGTTTTTGTTTTAAAGATGGGCTGTCTTTTTAAAGTTTGTGTTTTATATAAATAAATAATAAATATGTGTATTATGTGATGTATGCACAGGTGAACATGCTATTGTTCTCTACCTTATTCTCTTGAGACAGGGTCTGCAAGCTCCAGTGATCCTCCTGTCTCCCTCCCACTCTCTCAGTGCAGGGGATGCAGGGTTGGGGGGAGTAGCCATGATGTCTGGCTTTTTACACAGGTGATGGAATTTTAACTTAGGTCCCTATGCCTGTGTAGCAAGCATTCTTACCAGCTAAATCATCTCCCCGGCCCTAAGCCAGGGTATCCTATGTATTCTCTGTGTGTGTATGTACGTAGGATCCATAGGATCCTATGAGCAATCAGCCTCAAACTCACAGTTCGGCCGCAGTCTCCCAAGTGCTGAGATTACAAACATTGTGTCACCACGCATGACTCACAGCAGGATTCTAACCCATGTCATTTAAAATTCCGTGTTCATAGCCTCCCAATGTGTGTAATGAAATACTGCCGGGGTTGTTTTTGTTTTAACATGGAACTAAGTACAGAAACCATACCGAACATAGCCACAGGGAGTTGTCACCGTAGCTGACTCTGACTCTGGCTGGTTTAAACAGAAAGGAAATTTATTGAAATAATGCTGAGTGTCCCAGACAATTTGGAAAGGCTGGAGAGAATGGGAGCATGGTAGAAAGGAAAGATGTCTCTAACTCTAACTCTTACCCTGACAATAGCCCCCAGTCAGCAGAGGGACCCGCAGCTCCAGGACACGGGGCAGGTGGTTTGCATCACCAGTTCTGAAGAATCTAAATCTTTCAGGCACTGCAAGAAGGTACTCCCAGCTTGCCTTGCTTCAACAGAAGCTCAGGTGGGTCCATCCGACCCGCTGAAGCCACATCACATGACACATGCCTTTTTGCCCAGTCCGTGGAGTGATCTGAGAGATTATTTGCTGTTCTGATCTGCTTTTGGGAAGAGACACCAAAAGCCATTCTGGACTGCCGAGAAGCCAGCATTCTCATTGCATCATAGTGAGGATCATAAGCCTGACTGATGAGCATTAACTTCTGAGCCTATTTAGTAAAGCTGGCTGCTAAGCCCACAGGCAGAGTCCCAAATCCTCACACACGATCACTTTCTTAGAAAAACAAGGTCTACTCAGCAACCAGGTACTCATCCGTCTCTTTCAGAATCTGCCACCCCACCCCTCCGTGAACCCTGCTTTGTTCTTTGTAGGGTGTCACAGAATAGTGGAAAGAGAGCAGAGGAGCCGTGTTTAAATCTCAGCTCTGTCTTTCATGCAGGCAAATGACTTGATTTTTTTGAGGTTCAGTTCTTCAGTGGTAAATTGAGAATGGCATCTGTTTGGAGTTTGGTGAGTGCTATAATGCACCCGAGATACCTATTACAAGGAGTGCTCCATAGATGGTAGCTGTTACTGCAACAGTGATAAGTGATTGGCTGCACGAGAGCCCTCGGGTGGGGCAGACATCCCACTGACCCCACTTCCATTACCAGACTGGAACAGAGGAAACATCTAACATATGGTTGGGTCAATTTTTATATATCAGCTTTCCATTTTTCCCATTCTCGTGATTTGCTGTTGCTTTTTGGTATTGAAGATTGAATGTAGAACCTAGCGATTTTTAAGTTTCTATCATCCTTCTTGCAGTCTGGTTGACTCCGGAGTTTAACTAAACCCAAAGCCTGGCGAGCTCTAGCTCTTTAGGCTGTGTCAGTTTCTCTCATGTTTGTTCTGGTTTACGTCTGTCTCAGGGTTTTGCACTTGCCATTCTTCTACAAGTCCCAGAACTTCAGATGGCTGACGCTTTCAGAACTCAGCTCAGCGACCACAAGAAGCAGATGTTTTCTTTACCATTGGCTCACTTCTCTTGTTGCCACGGTCTAAATACCTAGCACGAGTCAGCTTTGGAAAGGAGGACGTTATCCAGCTTCAGTTCGAGAGGCTTCATCGCATCATGACAGGGAGAGTGTGGCAGCAGGTCCATCAGGAAGCAGACAGCAGACAGGAAGTGAATTCGAGCTATGAAATCTCAAGCCTCTCTTAGTGATCCACTTCTTCCCACAGGCTCCATATCTTAAAGGTTCCACAGTCTTCTAAAACAGCACCCCAGTTAGGAATCAGTTGTTCAAACTACATGAGCCCATGCGGATACAGCACATTCAAACCTCTTCCTTAGCCAAACTATCTTATCCTGAGTTTTGAGTATATTTTTCAAGGGCTGCTCACAAAAGCGAGGGAGCTTTAAGCAATACATCCAGATGTTGCTTTGAATGGCTTGGATGAGTATATCAACTTATTATTGTATTTTCTGGTACTGCCAACTGATTTTCAAAATTCTAAATCAGATTGTAGTGAATGTTTGCTTTATCCCAATGTTTCCTGAAAATCTGGCGGTAAATTTTTATATTCTCTGATTTTCCCCATAGAAACACTAAGAAGTTTTCAGATAGCTTGTCATGCACCAAGTGATGTTAGTATGATCTGTTAGGTCATTCCCACTGTAACATCTTCATTCTCGCTTTCCCGTCTTAGGCTTTCTGTCCTGCAGACTGTGCATTTTTAGAGAATACATGTAGTAGCATTGTATTTGATTTTCACAAAGGAACAGATGTCATTACGTTCCTGGGGCCAGGTA
This sequence comes from Microtus pennsylvanicus, assembly GCF_037038515.1. Taxonomy (NCBI): domain Eukaryota; kingdom Metazoa; phylum Chordata; class Mammalia; order Rodentia; family Cricetidae; genus Microtus; species Microtus pennsylvanicus. The sequence continues at coordinate 32,937,710 of NC_134584.1, forward strand.
CCCAGGTCCAAAAATGGTAGAAATGAGACTGGTCAGGCAAAGTTTTCATTGGGACTCAATCCAGATGGGAGGTGCAGTGTGGATTGGGGGGTGGTGGCTTCCTGAAAGAGAGGAACAAGGAGATAGCTCTAAGAGCAGTTGCTGCCCAAAGTTCCCATCTGGGTCTTTTATAAAGTGACAGGACACAAACAGAGTTCTGTCCTGACTGGCCAGCATCTACGCTCAGTTGGAGGTGGCTTGCTGGTCAGCTTTGCCTTCAGAGCTCTCTCTCGTCATGGAATGCATGTCAACCATCACTGGGCCTTGAAGCCCTGCCTCTCCCGAGGGGAGGAGATCAGTGTGCCTCTTGCTAAAGAAATCCTCCTCACCCAATTATCCCTGAAGCATTATTGTCTCAAGTAGTGCAGTGTTCAGCCAGAAAAATAGAACCAACAAGACGCGTATATTAAGAAATTTACTTCAAGAAATTGGCTTATGTGTTACCTTATAATCTTCTTTAATGTTGCCCAACTGTACTTGGTTACATAAAAAAAAATCCAAAAAACAAAAAAAGAAAACCTCAGCAACATTACATTAGTGTTTGCCTGAATAACTGGGAGCTGTAATGTAGTCTAGGTGACATATAAAACAGACTATTACACCCTTCTTAGGGTTTGGGTGTTGTTAGAATTGTTGAAATCAGTCCTTCCCTTTGAAAATGAGAAGCATCTTAACACTAGGGTTCACACTGAAAACTTATATTTACCTCACTAATTTGATTTCCATGTATACCACTTTGGTTCTTGGTATGAGAGATCAATGAACCCCTTGTAGACTCTCCGGAAGTTCTTAACTCACCGCTGCTTACTCTGTAATGGAGTGTTCATGACATCTTTTGGCCTCTCTGGTTCTTGCTCTGGCTACAGGTTCTGACTGTGGCCTCACCTGAGGTACGTCCCATTCCTGTCACCTCACAGAGTGCCTGGTTCTCCGGGCGATGCTTGCTTTGTTCTGCCTTATCCCCACATTCCCATAGACGGTTGTGAATTCTCCGGTCTGCTCTCACCTCTTCCAGCGTCTTCACCCAGCCCACCTTATTCTCTGCTTCCACTCCCAGGTAGTCTCTGCCCTGCTTACTCCTCTGCACCGGGAACTAGCAAGCCAGGCAGAGTCTTACACTTCACTGCCAGCGAGTAGCATGAAGCAGGGATTCTTCAGGGTGGACAGAACTAAATGCCAAAGCCACAATCACAAAATCCACCATATTATTATGATAGCCTATTTTTTTGAAGAAATTTCCTGCCAAAACAAATGATGCATTCTTCTTCATACATGTATGAATGTATCTACATTCATACATTTCTATTTGTCTTGTGTTCTTCTGTCAAATGTATCTTGTCCCTATTCCATTTCTACATACCCAAATCACATCCTTTCTTTAAAAAATTTTTAAATCCTTTTATAGTTACTTTTCTTTCTTTTCTTTTTTTTGGTTTTTCGAGACAGGGTTTCTCTGTGACTTCTCTAGCTATCCTGGTACTCACTCTGTAGACCAGGCTGGCCTCGAACTCACAGAGATCTACCTGCCTCTGCCTCACGAGTGCTAGGATTAAAGGTGTGTGCCACCACTGGCCAGCTTATATTTACTTATTTTATGTAAGTGAATGTTCTGCCTGCATGTATGTCTATGTACCACTGGCATGCCTAGGGCCCACAGAGTCTAGAAGAGGACATCAGATCCCATGGAACTGGAGTTCCGGGTGGTTGTGAGCCACCACGTGGGTGCTGGGAACTGAACTTAGGCCCTCTATTAGAGCGGCGAGTGTTCATGACTACTGAGCCAGGTCTCCAGCCCCAACGCATTCTTTAAATGACACCCTGCCCAGGAATTCCCTTTTCACGTCTCACCTCTGGCCTCACCGGGACAAGCATCACCCCTGCACGTATTGTGGTTGTCCCACCTCGGTACTGCCTTCCCTATATCCCTGGAGCAGACGCTGGTTTTCTGCATGTTTCTCTTGCTTCTTAGCAATCAACACAGTGTCTTTCCTCAACAGATAACGGGTTTCCTCTGAAATGAATGTGAAGGGGGCAGAGCGGCACTGTTGAAGCTCATCTCTCCGCTTCCAGAATGAAAGCAGCAGTTCCTCTGGGGCAGAGCATTCTCTCAGCAGTGACAGCGTGCAAGATGCTAAGCCACGCTGAACTCACTCTCTAAAACCCCTGTTTGTAATACATCTGTGAACACAGCAACAAGTCATATGGGTCAAGTCTAAAAGTCATGGGGACGGGATGATACACATGGCTTTGATCCGAAGAACTGAAGGCCACAGGAAGGAAGAATGTGATTGCAGAAAGCACAAAGAATCAGAGTCAATAATTCTGAGAGCGACAGATAATCAGAATGACCTCTAGTGTCAGCACAGAGGACGTTTCTCTGACGTCCCTTTGGATGTGGACACTAGCCAGGAAAGAAGGGAGGGTTACTCTCTCTCGTTCATCTTCAGTCCCAGCATTCGGGAGGTGGCTGGGTGGCATTTGGACAGAGGGAAGAGAAACCAAGCAACAGCATCATTCCATTCTCAAACGCCCCTAACTCAAAGAGCGTTAGTTGCACTCTCTCTCTCTTTGGTTCTCGTGTTCTCCTCCTTGCTCACTCCCATCTAAAGCTCAAATATTACTGGGGTGGAAAGGACTGAAGAGAAGGGAAGTTTGAACATTTCCTCAATCTCCATCACACTTGAATCCAACTCAGTAAAGCAAAGTTGATGTCACGCTGTAGAACGGAATATCCGTGCCGGGAAGAAAAGAAAGCGTTATCCTGACACGACTGAGGTATTTCTGAACCTCGCCAACCTAGTGAGCAGAAATTATCTTTCAGTTATATTCAGTGTGAGCTCTAGGGCCCGAGAAGCTCTCCTGGTTGTGCCCAGGGTTCTTGCTATCTCAACTCCCCAAGGACTAGAGGAAATCGTCACTCTTAGGGGCACCTGCGTCTTCAGGACTCTTCTCATAGCTGTCATATTGGAGTGCAGAGTATGCGGTCCTCAGTGTTTCCAAACTGACCCTGGGGCCACACTGCAACATTTAACGGGCACTCACGTGCTGGGAATTTGTCACTTTTCACCTCTTATATAGAGCACTAGCTGCTGTTGTTTTTAATATATATTAAATCCACACAACTTTTTAGTTCATTTTTCCCCCACTATCTGTTTGCAGATAAACAAACCAAAGGTCACTACAGGGATTCCAATCAAGGCCTGTTTGAACACAACAACCCAGTATTTTTTTTTCTGTCTTAACTGTGCTGCACACATAAAAACTCAAATATCATTATCTTTAAGTTTAATGTATGGTGCTGGGGAAAGTCCTGTGTGCAAGCAAGAGGGCCAGGGTTCAAATCCTCAGCACCCATGTAAAAGCCAGGCAAGTATAATCCCACTTTTGAGACGGCAGAGATAGAGATTACTGGGGCAAGCTGGCTAGCTGAACTAGCAAAATCAGTGAGCTCTGGATTCTGTAAGAGAGGCTGTCTCAGTAAATGAAATGGAGAGTGATTGAGAAAGAATCTGATGTCATCCTCTGACCTACACACACACACACACACACACACACACACACACACACAATTTATTACACTTCTTATTTTTTTTAATTTAAGTGCATTTTGAAAACTATTTACTTCATAGTTTATACCTTTAACTTATATAAAACAAACCCACATATTTTAAGTTGCATGTGTTTTAAATAATTGCACACCAAATTTTATTTTATTTCTACATAAGTCATTGTAAGTACGTAAATCGGTTAACATGGGCTGTATATATACTATATCTTTGCTACCTCTGATTTCTCAGCCAGAAATATGGAAGCATTATCCTCATTTTCAGACTTGATTAGGAGAAATGCATTTTTTTCTTATATATCTGAAAACTTACCTAAGCCCGTTTTGGACGGAGAAGTTGTTTCTGACATTAAGATTGTTATGCAATTATGAAGTGGCTCACTTAACTAACCGAAGACCTGCGCCAGCATGTCCTAACAGAGAACCAGAACCTGTGACCCATGGGATTTGGATACCTGAAATAATATCTAATGTAATTAGTAAGACTTGCTCTCACTGTGTAGGGTGTAAATACAGTCATATTTATTTTTTCCAGTCAACATTTTGTAATAAATTTTCCTTTATTCACAAGAACTAGAGTATGTCAATGTCTGTGTTCCCTGGCAAGGCACTTTTTCCAAATAACAGGGAAGAAGGAGAGAGGAAGGGAGGAAGAAAAGGAGGGAGACAGGTCACAGAGAGAATAACTTTATGTCATTGTCTCTCAAAAGAGAAGAGACTAAGTAATGGTGTTAGTTCTCAGCATTGGCTCCATCTTCCTTGAAACTCCTGTAACCCAAGAGTGAAGTCGGGGAAGAGGCAAATGTGCAGACAGAAAGGATAAGAAGAAAGGTGTGGCCCATGTAAATTATCTCGTGTAGCTATGGAGGCCGAAGAAGCAGAAATAAGGTATACTGGAGGCCGGGTACTGGGGGCCGGGATGCTGGGGGCCGGGATGCTGGTACAAGCTGTTGGACTGTGTGCTTCTGCTGGTGATAAGTCTCCGTGGGTCTGAACTTTACCATCAGATCCCTGAGAACACCTCTGCGAGATGGCCTAGCTTACAACCCAAACAATCCCTGTTGGCACTCTGACCTGTCCCCATGGCATTCTGGACTAGTTCTCACTTGTTCTTTGTCACGGGTTCTCCCTTGTGGCCAAATATAACTTGTATACAATAAATACTTCTTCTGCTGTCTCAGTTAAAGAATAAAAAAATAAAAAATAATTTCAGAAAAATCTTATTTATAGACTTTATTTTCTAATAAACATTGCAATTTTTTGTACCTAGAGTAACAGGAAAGCAATACTCTTGGAGAGAGGGAAATTAACTCTATAAAAGTGTCTGTGTGTCTGTGTGTATTGTATATGTCTCTGTGTGTATGTGTGTTGTGTATGTCCGAGTGTATGTATGATATGTGTGTATATGTTCATGTGTATTTTGTGTGTTGTGTAGGTTATGTTTGTGTGTATTGTACATGTGTATGTTGTGTAGGTTATGTTTGTATATATTGAGTATGTGTATATGATATGTTTGTGTGTATTGTGTATGTTTGTATAATATGTTTGTGTGTATTGTATATGTGTGTATATGTTTTTATGTATTGTGTATGTGTGTGTGTTGTGTAGGTTACTGTCTCTTTTTAGTTGCTCAAAATATAATATCTGAGATGGGGTGACTGCATGTTTTACTTTTATTTCCTCTTGCTCTGATAAAATACCCCAACAAAAGTAACTTAAAAGAGATAGGTTTTATTTGGCTCACAATTTCAGCCTGTATATCATTATCGTGGGAAAGTTAAGGCAGCAGGGACTTGGAGCAGCTACATCTCTACAGTTAAGAGCAGAGACTGAATAAATGCAGTCATACTTGTACTCCACTCACTGTCTCTACTCTGACATGGTTCAGGATGCCCTGCCTAGGGAATGGTACCACCCACAACTGGCATGTCTTAGCACCTCAGTTAACTTAATCAGGGTATCCCCCTTAGACCGGCATGGTGGTGCACATCTTTAATACCAGGCCTTGGGAATCAGAGGCAAGAGGATCTGCATAGAGAATTCCCAGTTAGCCAAGGCAACATAGTAAGACTCTGTCAAAAAACAAAACAAAACAAAACAAACAAACAAAAAATAACCCCCAACAGACATGCCCACCAGATAATCTAATCTAGACAGCCCTCACTGAGACTCTTTTTCCCAGGGACTTTTAGACTGTGTCAAAGCTGCACCAGTGGGATTGTTCTGTGGTTTGAGGTGCGGATATGTAGACCTAATGGCCTGAGTTTACTCCCTGGATCCCACAAGTGTCAGGAGAGAACTGACCCTTCACAGTCATCCTGCCATGGCACAGGCAAAAAGCAAACCTGTGTCCCACACAAATAAATAAATCATAAAATTTAAAATTAGACTCTTGTCAAGTTGACAAAACTAACAGTTTACTGGGTGATTTGATGTGGGATGTCATTCTGTATATGTGTTGCTTTTATTGGATAATAAAAAATAAAGTAGTTTCAGCCAATGGCTTACCAGAGTAAAGCCAGGTGGGAAATCAGAACAGAGAGAGAGAGAGAGAGAGAGAGAGAGAGAGAGAGAGAGAGAGAGAGAAGTCAGAGAGATGCCATGTAACTGCTGAAGGATAAAGACACACCGACCAAAACCTTGCTGGTTGGCCACAGCCTCGTGATAATACATAGACTGATGGAAATGGGTTAATTTAAGATGTAAGCATTAGCTAAGAATATGCTGAGTCATAGGCCAAATAGCATTGTAATTAATATAGGTTCTGTGTGATTGTTCAGGTCTGGGTGGTTGGGAAACAAACAAGCCGTCAATTTTGTAAATGGAGACTGCTCATTCATTTCCTGACCGCCCAGACCCGAATAATCACACAGAAACTATATTAATTACAACACTATTAGGCCTATTAGCTCAGGCTTCTTATTAACTAACTCTTACATCTTAAATTAACCCATTTCTATTTTCTGTGTATCACCATGAGGCTGTGGCTTAGCGGTAATCTTTTTTGGTTTTGTTTGTTTTTTTGAGACAGGGTTTCTCTGTCGCTTTGGGGCCTGTCCTGGAACTAGCTCATGTAGACCAAGTTGGCCTTGAACTCACAGAGATAGATCCCTTAGCGGTGATCTTCCAGCAGCTACATGGTGTCTCTTTGACTCCTCCTACTCTCTTTAGATATCTCTTCCAGCCTGGCTATATTCTGCCCTGCCATAGGCCAAAGCAGCTTTATTCATTAACCAATAAAAGCGACACATACGGAAGGACCTCCCATGTCAATGGTTTATGAAGAAGAGTGATTTACTTCTTGCTGTCATAGAAACTTAAAAGTTCACGACAGCTGGCCAGGGCATCCTTGCCTGTGACAATATGGCAGAGGGTGCCATGCATTAAAGGATGAACACTTGAGGGAGAGGAATCAGGTCAGAGTCGCTGTTGTCAGGAGACGAGGCCTGTGGTAACTGCCCTCCTCCCTCTGTAATAGCTTTTGTCTAGTCACTTTTTATTATTTTTTATTTTATATGAATGGTTATTTTGCCTGTGTGAATGTCTGTGCACCCTGTGTGGGCTTGGTGACCACAGAGGCCAGAAGAGGGTGTCAGCTCCCCTGGGACTGGAGTTACAGACAGCTGTGAGTCACCACAGAGATGCTGGGAATCAAATCTGCATTCTCTGGAAAAGCAGCTAGTGCTCTTAACTCCTGAATTCTCTCTCCAGCTTCACGATTCTAATTTTGTCTTAAAAGTCCCCACTTTTTAATACTGTAGCCATCCTGGCAGGAATGGGGATATTCTGCAGAGATACTTTCTTAGGTCTCTAACCAGAATGTTTGCAAACCTGCTGGAAACCATTTGACAGTGCACGTGGTATCCAGAGAAATGGGCCAGGTTTTAGTGCTGACAAAATCCTTGGCTGGATCCCAGGCTCTACCACTTAAGAGTAAATTGTTTTACAACTGAGTAAATTGTTTAATCCCTCTGGCCTTGGTCTTTCCCTTTTGTATCATCTAAAGGAAAATGACTTTTGGGGTTATTCTGAGGGCAAATAGAGCATTTCTAACATTTCTAGTTTTTAGATGGTATTCAAAACAAAAGAGCAATTCCTGCTATTTGGAAGAAGTGGTTAATTTTCTGTTCATGAGATTTAAAAAAGACTTCAATGTGCCTAAAGATGACGAGTTTCCTGAGCATCCATTTGCTCTTTCAACAATGAATGAGCAGTAGCCACAAGCTTAGAAGTACACTGCCCTTATCTCCAAAGGGGAATTTCGCAGTTTCTCAGTAGCCGGTGGCACAGGAAGGGTAGTGCCAACCACCTAATGGGGAATGTTTCAGTTAAGTTCCTCCCCCATTCTCATTTCCCTCGACCTCCCTATGACAGGAGTCCCTGTGTCTCTGCAGTCACCCAAATTCTCGTGGGGAAATTCTAACCCCCAGTTCCTCCTGGTGTGACTTTATTTGGAAATAGGGTCCTTGCGGATGTAAGATGAGATCGATGGGGTGTGCCCTGCTCCAGAATGACTGTTGTCTGGGAAAGGGCACATAGAAAGAGCAGAAGGCATAAAGACACACTGGGCTGGCTGTCTACTTTCTCGCGATGGGAATGACTTAGATGCACGGTGGTGAGTGAGCTGTGAGCTCTCTGAGCCACATCTGTCCAGTGCCTTGAATTTCAAATGCTGCACCAAGGCCGGCATCGTGGGGAAGCATTTCCTGGGCCAACCTTCCCAAGAACAACTTCCAGACAAGTCCCCAGGAGCAAGTTTACTCTGCAGCAGTATCCAAATCACTGTGACAAACATGTATTGACTGACGATGTATCATACCAGGAGAGGACCCCTGGCCAGAATCTCCCATTGGAGGAGACTTCTAACCAGTTTGCCCCACTGGATGGATTGACTGTTTCCAACCAACGCTGATCACTCTCACTCATGGCATATTCCAGAGGACCCCACTGTTTTGGACCCTCAGAATCAGACTGAAGCCATCTTCACCTGGAACACCCAGCTGACGGTGGTGGAGAAAGTAAACACACAGCAATTACTATTGTGTGAGCTCTTACCGAGTGTTAGACAGAAGCCCTCTGGGAATTCTCGGTCTCTAAAGCTGTCTAGGAATTTGTTCTTACCCTGTTCAAAAGCAGCGTGATGAGCACAAGATCTTTGAGTGCCTTGTGATTTGAATTTCTCTATTTTCCCTGTCTCTGACCTTCAGACCGATATTTAAAGATCTCCAGTGGTTTAGTCATTCCTGCCTAGATAATCTCCCATCTTAATGTCAATTGATCTGCGAACATAGTTACTGCCACAAAATACCTTTATTGCAACACCCGGATAATCGTCAATATGACAGACAGCATGTGTCTACCAGGATAAGAAATCTTGGGGTCATCTTAAGCATTCTTCAGTTCAGCTGTTTTTTTACTTAAAAATCACTTTAGATTTAAAGCTAGTAGTTTATAATTGGAGAAAGGCTAATTTTTCTCCCTCTGTCCAAGAGACATCTGGTAACATCTGGAGACATTTGGATGACACCTAGTTCGTAGGCACCAGAGGTGCTTCTCAAATGGGCGGACACACCCTCCCTACAGTGGATATGAACCCAGTTATCTATACTCTTAGAACTGTGAACAACTTCTCACGTACAAACAGAGAAGTCTCTGCAGCCTTTTGAGCAGCCCGAGACTTCAAGTGAGTGACTCACCAAAACAAGAATAGAAGGGATTTATATAAGAGAACTTTCTGGATAAATAATGATCCAGCCAAGTTGTCAAAATCGTCAGGATTGGGAAGCCCTGTCTTAAAGCACAAAGACAATTATTATGCTATGAAATTACAGTATTCAATCTCATACATAGAAATAAATGTGCAAGGGTAGCTGGCAGGACTTGGAAGGAGAGTAGGAAGAGAAGAGGAAGGGTCAGTGCACCAGAGTGGGAGGTAGATTGACAGTCAAAGGTTACAAATAACGGCAATAAAACTGTCATCAACTGGGGTGAGGAGGGAGAAAGGAAGGGACAATAGGAGGCAGTAGATAATGCTTAAAACCCACAAACTGACACTTTAAGTATTTCATTTGAAATTATGATACTAACCCCCTGAAAGCACTAAAACCTCAAAAAAGCCTTAAAAACATTAATCAGGTCTTGGAATAAGAACAGCATGCAAAATTGAACTCCTTTGTTTAAAAGGGAACAATGGAAAATTTTATAATAAAATGTATAATTTTTAATAAAGTATAAGAAGAATACATATTCTAAAAGGAAGGCTTATAGGTTAGACTGGGTGACTTATAGAACTTGTGATATAGTAACAGTACTTACAATATTGTGCACAGTATAAGAGTGATAATATTTTACTAAGCACACAGCAGACTCTAAGAGACTTAGTCTTTCAGATACTAAATCTTAACTGCTCACATTACAGTAAAAACCCGTCTTTTTCTGTCACAAATACTCGTGACAAATCAACTGAGACAGCAGACAGGCTTCATTCGGCTCACAGTTTCAAAGGTTTCAGTCCACGATCAGTTGGGTCTCCGTGACCCCTAGGCCTGGGGCAGACAGAATGTCATGGTGGAAATATGTGGCCAAAGAAGCTGCTTAGTTTCTGGTGCTGTGATACTAACACAGGACACACACCCAGGGACCCGAGTTTGCCCATTAGACTCCACGTGCCGAATTCTCCCCTGCTTCCCAGGAGCACCAAGTATGGAAGAACAGGTCTTCCTTCCATACACAAGCCTTAGGAGACACTTACCCAAACCACAGCCATCAGCTTTTAAAATATATCACACATACTGTCATTTGTCATGACCCCAAGTTGTATCAAGTTATGGATGATAGTTACAAGTAGAAATAAAAGAATTATAACAATAATTATAACAATAAATATAACAATAATTATATGATTCAAATGATTAGTTGAAAGACTCAAAGATCAATGTTTTGGTTTTCATTTTAACTTTTCAACATGTCTACTGTGCCTCATTCTGATTTTGTATTATTACAATTGTAAATTTAGTGCTGCTTTCTTTGGCGTTTAGACCTGCACTTTGATGATGCCGAATGATAATGGCGTTTTTTCCTCAGGGTTGCCTGCCAAAGGCATGCCAGAGTTGAGCTATCAAAGGATGCTATACTTCCCAATAAAATTCGACAATAGATTCAAGACGGACCTGAAGAAAAATATTTTGCAAGCCAAGGACTAATATTTGTAGTTTCCTTTACTGTGGGAATACATAAAAGTGCATCGGATCAGGTCGAGGCCCAGTCTGGTCTAGGAAAGTGGCTTTTGCCAATAGTCTTCACCGCAGTGCTGGTGGCAGAGGTTTTAATGCTGTCAACCAGATGTGTCCCTCGTCCTCTGGGAACCGCAGGGATAGATTTCTTCTCCCACCTCCATGTCCATATGTCTCAGTCCACTGTTGGGGCTGCAGGGAAAACTAGCAAAGCGTCCGGTCATCTGGACGCAGCTTGTCTCTGCCTCTTACTGTAAGATGCTGGGCAAGTCATTTGACCTCTCCGAGCCTCCACTTTGCTTACCCAAACAAAGCTGCAGGACTGTTGGTGAGCCTAAAGAAACTGCGCGCTGCATCGGTTTCTATGAGGGCGTTAGACAAAGGTTGACCTGGTGATATTTTAACTGACATCAGGTCTAGCACTACTTCGTTTGTACCTCCAAGTAATCCTAGGAATGCTACTGCCTGGGACTGCCCGAGACACCGAGGACACCTGGCAAACTGACCCTGTTCTAACGGTTGTCATGGAAATGGGCTTTTACCATGTGTCTAAATTTCTCAGTGTGAATCAGCTCACAACACATGGAGGAAGTGGATTAGGAAATGTCTTTTTTTTTTTAATTGGCTTCTAGAGCCATGTGGTTGGACATGCCTTTAATCCTATTGTTCTGGAAGCAGAAGCAGGTGGATGACTGTAAATTCAAGACCAGCATGGTCTACTTGACTAGTTCTGGGTCAGTCAATTTCTGTATTTATAATGCTGCTGCTGCGCTGAGAACCACAACAGAAGAGAGAAGTTCTGGGCAGTGAGGCAGAGTTTCTTCTCCAGCTTTCAAGTTTACAACATGATTGTAGCCATTCAAACCTCTAAGTGCCACTTGGCTTACCCTTTTCTACTTAGAAAACGATGCTGCAGAACCACAAAGGAAACAAGAAGGGCACAGACCGGAGGGGGAGTTTGAGATGATCATGACGACCAATTACACGAACGTGGAATGTGCAGCAAATTCTGATCTTTACTCTTTTAAAGAGTCCAAGCTATGGAAGAACAGAAGGAAGGCAGAAAAGAAAAAGCCCGAGGGACACTTTTATATTGAAAATATTAAGGCAACATAAAAACGAATGGCAATATGTGAACCTGGATGGGAAAAAATTATATAAGGTGATCTGGGAAGAAATTTGAGTATAGACTATACAAAATTGCTGACTTTCCAGGTATAAAACGGCTAGTGTAATTATTTAGGAAAATGTGTTTATTCTTGGGTGATAATTCGAGAAAGAACTTGGAGCTGAAATATTGCTATGGTTTGAGTGTGTTCTCCAGATATTTATGTATTGGAACTTGATCCTTAAATCTCTATGTTGTTGGCATCTGGAGATGGGCCTTTAAATTTAACCTTAGTTGAGGTTAAATGAGGCTGCCTGGGTGTAGTCTCCCTGATGTTGCTAGTGGCTGTATAAGAAGAGGAGAGGATCCAGTTAGCACACTGGGCTGTCTTGCCACATGTCACATTAAGGTTCATTGTAAAGGTCTTCCCAGATGCTGACCAGTTAGTGTCAAGTTCTCGGGCTTTCCCACCTCTGAAACCTGAGCCAAATAAACTTGTACTCTTTAGAAGTTACCTAATCAGAAATACTTCAGTAACAGGAAATGGGCTAGACAAAGGTCAGGCTTGCAACTTTGCAGATGGTTTAGTGAAGAACCCCTTCCATGTATATACAGTGCACACAAGCACACAGAAGAGAGAGAGAATGTTCACAGTGACTAATGCAGGTGGCAGGTGTGTACAGAATCCTTGTACCAATCCTTCAGCTCCTCGGTAGGACCAGAGAACTTCAACTTAAAAGTTAGGAGAATTCTATCAATATTATCCCTTTAAATTTTGTGTATAAAGATGAATTTTATGTTTTCAGTTAAGTATATCATTGGTTACCTGTGCACATTTTTGTTTGGTCTTTGCTTTCGGTGCCAAGGGTTGACCCTCAAAGCTGCACAACCATTGAACTTAACATCCTCACCCGCAACCATCCTTTAGCAAAACAAAACACCATGGGGTGTCTGTAAGGAAGATTCAGGGGGCAAATTTATGACCAACTATGGCGTTATCCCCGTAGGGTCTTGTGTCCGTTCTAACCCGGAGCTTTGTGGCTCTGTGACCCATGCTTCCTCGGGGTGTGACTCTTCCTGTCGCTCTTACGGCAGGGGTTTCCTTTGCCAGTCTTCACCTGTGAGGCTCTCATCCAGCGCCTCAACATATGATTGTGCGGGCTGATGCAAATCCTTCTGCGTTTAACATGGAGGCTGCCAAGAAAAGGAGAAAAAAAAATATCTTCACGGAAATTACAAGTACAAGCCAGGTGTGGTGGCGCATGCCTTTAACTCCAGCACTCGGGAGGCAGAGGCAGGTGGATCTCTTGAGTTTGAAGCCAGCCTGGTCTACAGAGGGAGTTCCAGGACGGCCAGGGCTATACAGAGAAACTCTGCCTCCAAAACAAACAAAAACCAAAGAATTACACCTATATAAAGAACTGGTAACTTGCAGACAGCCCCCACTTTTGGACACTGCATTCTTAGGGACGTCAAGTGGAACACCAAGAGGATGTCTGTTGTCCTCAGTGTCAGTCCAGTGTTAAACTGAGGAGGAGGGAAAGGGGAGATTGGATGAAGAGGAGGAGAAAGGAGGGGGAATGAGAGGATGAAAGGAGGAAAACATAGTAACAAACTCAGGGAAAACAATTCTCTTCCCACTTCAAACTTCATCCAACAAAACCAATTCATCCTTCCGGCCCTTCACAGGCACATCCTTGTCTGGACCCCCTTGTCTGGACCCCCTTGTCTGGACCCCCTTGTCTGGACCCCCTTGGTGACCATCCTCTTTCTTCTCTTCATATGCCTCTTCTGATACTTAATTTCCTATGTCTTTTGTCTGAGCACTTTTTTCACTTCTCCTACCGAGGAAACACTCTATCTTGATGGAGGAAGAGTTGAGACAATTCTGAAAAGCCCCTATTACAATAGGAATGCAGTAACTCATTACAGACCTAAAGTCAAGTTTGGCCAATAGAAAAATCTACTAAAATATTTTGGTGTCCAATAAAATTTAACATAATGTAGTTCTAATTACAATTCAGAATTTGTTTTTATTTTTAGGGGGTGGCCCCCACAATTTGGGCTAACTAGTGGAGTTTCTCTTTTTAAAGTTCTCCATTAGGTGCCAGGCAGATCTGGTGAAATGTGGCAAATCCTGCTGTTTCTACATGTATAATATAGCTGTGTCCTGATAAACTAAAACCCTCAAGCCTGATAGTCACGGGGAGATGAAGGGAGGGGCGGGGAACAGGTTGCTATTTCTCTCAAGAGAAACCATTATCAGATAATGTGTGGAATCAACAGAGGAGACGACCGTGGAAACGTGTGGGTGGGCTTTAGCGTGGGAAAGTCAGATTGTGGAGGAAAATCAATCCGAAAGGAGCGGACATCCTAATAGAAGACTTTCTATTCTCCACCTGCCTCACATAGAGGGGACTTAGCAATCAGTGCTGACTGTCTGCAGCCAGTTAGCTGCTTTGCTCTTGTGGGAGAAAACTTCTAGCATGGCTGGGCTAGAAAAAGTAAAACTTCAGCTACAGCTCCTTCCTATCCACTCAAAGGAGAGAGAGATGCTCTCCCTGAGAAGCCATAGGAGGCGGAACCATGTAGGAGCTAAAGGAAGAGGCAACAACCACCCCATGGAAGCCTGTTTCATGGCTGGCCCTGGCAGGGCTCAGAGTTGAATACAATTCTCGACGGTGTTCGGAATCCTCAGGAGCAGGACATGCTGAACCCCAGCTGGCTCCTAATTGCCCTTTCATTCAGGTTGAGACAACACTGAGAAAGGAAGTAGGTAGCATCCTCCATCCTCCCTCAGACACCCCAGTTTCATAATCCCTAACAGTACCACCAGCTCACCCCACTGTGAATTTCTAGATCAGAAACCAGGGAGGCCTCCTGATTCTGCACCCAGGAAGGGTACCGGTACATATAGTCCAATGGACAACGGTGTGGTGGCACGTGCCTTCAATCCCAGCACTCTGTGAGTTCAAGGTCAGCCTGATTCACAGAGTTCCTGAATGCCAGGACTACTTAGACAGACAGACCCTGCCTCAAAAGAAAAAAAAAATACAGTGAGTGTGGGCTGTGATCCTCTCCAGTGAGTGTGGGCTGTGGTCCTCTCCAGTGAGTGTGGGCTGTGGTCCTCTCCAGTGAGTGTGAGCTGTGGTCCTCTCCAGTGAGTGTGGCCTGTGGTCCTCTCCAGTGAGTGTGGGCTGTGGTCCTCTCCAGTGAGTGTGGCCTGTGGTCCTCTCCAGTGAGTATGGGCTGTGGTCCTCTCCAGTGAGTGTGGGCTGTGGTCCTCTCCAGTGAGTGTGGGCTGTGGTCCTCTCCAGTGAGTGTGGGCTGTGGTCCTCCCCAGTGAGTGTGAGCTGTGGTCCTTCTGTGGAGACTATATCTGGAATTACTCCCTGAAGTTTATTTCTCCCCGCTCTTCCTTGGAGCATCATTACAAAACTACTTCTGAGAAATCCTAACTTCCTGAATGGCTCCATGGGGTGGGGTTGTGAGGTGGACAACAATAACAAACAGAGATTTCTGTTTAAGAGATAATCTCTGTGAAGTACAAGAAACCTGCACCTCTGCTAAAGATAACAGCTTTTCATTGTGTTTCCGGAAGTTCCTTAATGAAGTCTGGGTAGAGGGCTGGGAACAAGCAAACTGCTGTCTAGGGCATGGAGAAAGTACAATGATCATTTATTTATAGGGTCAGAAACAAAGGACTTATTTCCAGGCAGAAAATAGAGTGGAAGAGTCTAGTGAGATCATTGATAATTTAATTTCTATGAATTAAATAATTAATTGTAGTTTATAGTATACGCTGCTTGGGTGTGGCATTTGTAATACAAGTGATGCTTTCTGCATTTCTGGTCTCAAATCTCAAAGCCTTTTTATGCAGTCATGGTTAAATGACTACATTTTGGACAAACCCAGGTATGCTTCTGTAGTAAAATCATTTGAAAATAAGACTTCTTAGGTAGAGTATTAGAAAACACAACAGAGAGGATCTGTAACCACTGAAAGATACAAAAATCTATTTTCCCAAACATTGACAGACTTTATTGTGGGGGAGATTCTCTCTTGGGACCCCACTCTCTTAAATAAAAAAGTACATAGAAAAGAAGGAATTTAGAAACCTTTGTACAATATCTACATCCTGGGTCCCCGGGGCAGGAAAGAGCCGATGGCTGGGTGGGCTGGAGGCTCTTGCCCGCTCCACGAGCACATCCACAGGTCAGGGTGAAATGGCAGCGGGCACGGGAGGAATCTGGGGCAGCGACAGCCTCAGTTAAGGAAGCGACAGCAGCGCTTGGCACCACAGTTGCAGGGCAGCTTGTAGCTGGCATCCTCCATGGGAAACTTGTATTCATTTTGGAACCAAATCGTAACATGCTTATCAGCACAGGGTTCATTTTATAAATTTGTACTTTTATAAATCAAATGTTTAAAAACAGAGATTGGCTTTATAATTTCCTTTTAATTAAAAATTAATACTTTGTGGGCTGGTACGATGAGTGGTTAAAAGCACTGGCTGCTCTTCCAGAGGTCCTGAGTTCAATTTCCCCACAAGCACAAGGAGGCTCACATCCATTTATAATGGGTTCTGATGCCCTCTTTTGGCAGGCATGTGTACATGCAGATAGAGCACTCACATTAAAAAACACATTAATTTGAAAAGCAAAACAAAATAATCTAGTTTTAAAACCTAAAGGTTAATTCTTCAATTATATTTTTTCCTCCTCAAAGTGAGGATGTTATGGTTTGAATCTGAAATGTTCTCCACTGGCTAAAGTTTCAAACTCCTGCTCCCTGACTGTTTTCCTGTTTGGGGAAGCTGTGGGACCATTCACTAGGAACTGGCCTTTGAAAGCCATGGCCCAGCTGCTGGTTCTGATCTCACTCTGCTCTCTGATCCACCGTGACATGCAGAGCCTCTGCCACACGCAACCTCCCACCAAGGACTCCGCCATGTCTTGACTACCACCATGGGCTTGAACACTTAAAAACCATCAGCCAAATAAATCTTTCCTCCACCACATTGTTTCTGTCAGGCATTTTGGTCAGAGAAGGACAAAAACAGCAAATAAGAAAGGGTTTACATTGCCTATGCCTTTAAGATCTCTGACATCCGCCAATCCCCACCTAAACTGCAATCCTATCACCCATAGTGTTCTCAAGATGCTGTCTCTTAAATACCCACAGGAACTTTGTTTTCCTAATTCTACATGAGACTTCCTTGTAAATGTTGTTATGCCTCCTTTAGGTTGAAATGACAGATATGCCTACGTCAGTGACGTGGAAGGACTTGAGAAGAACAGTTAGGACTTTGGTGTTTCTCAGAGCAGCAAAGACAGGCTTGGTCAATCTAGTTCGGCAGACTAGGAGCTGAACTAAACAAAAACAAGCATCCAGATGCTTCCAGCTGCTATCAACTGTCTATGTATTTTTGACTCTCCAATTATTACCAATGATATTTATGAAGATTAATTAAAATACTGCCATTTCTATCAAGTATACTTTATTAGTCTTAGAGGACCTATTTAAGGATGAATTTAGGGGAGAGTTGTGGTTTCAGAGGGCTCAACCGCCGGGCGGTGGTGGCACACGCCTTTAATCCCAGCACTCGGGAGGCAGAGGCAGGCGGATCTCTGTGAGTTCGAGGCCAGCCTGGTCTACAAGAGCTAGTTCCAGGACAGGAACCAAAAGCTACAGAGAAACCCTGTCTCGAAAAATCAAAAAAAAAAAAAAAAAAAAAAACAGAGGGCTCAACCATGACTAATTGGCTCCAAGCATTTGGGGAAGAACACCATGACGGTGGGAATATGTACTGCAGGGGTTCTTCATATTGTGATGGGGAGGAAGGGGCTGGGGACATAGTCAGACCCCTAGTGACCCAGTTCCTCTGACAAGGCCCTATCTGCAGCAGGCCCCACCTTCTAGAGTTTACTGAACCTCCCAGAATAGGGCTACCAGCTGCAGAGCCATCACCCAGCAATAAGCCTGTAGGAGACATATTATATTCAAACCCTAGCTCAGAGATCTCCCAAAGCTTAGGGACTTGAAATGCCCCTTAGAAGGAGGCACCTTATGATATGCATCTTGGATGGCACAGATTACACTGGTTCCCAATGATCAAATCATTCAAGCTTCTGGAGCCAGGGCAGTGCAAACAGAGGTGAAGCGAAGCAGAGAGAGTTCTCTACCCTCTGTTTTCCTTGGTAGTCACGCAAGATTATTTAATCCTGGGCAAATAATTATTTGCTCCTCAGCATCTGACCCCAAGTATAGTTTTAAAACTTCATTAGTCTCTGAATCTTTGGAAAATCTTATAAAACCCGTGGACCAGACCTTTTGCCTGGGAGCTGCTTACAGGTTCCTGCGTAAAAAATGTCAAGGACAGCCGGGCGTTGGTGGTGTGCGCCTTTTATCTCAGCACTTGGGGGGCAGAGGCAGGTGATCTTTGTGAGTTCAAGGCCAGCCTGATCTACAAGAGGTAGTTCCAGGACGGGCTCTAAAACTACAGCAAAACCCTGTCTCGAAAAAAAAAAAAAACGGCCGGGCGGTGGTGGCGCACGCCTTTAATCCCAGCACACAGGAGGCAGAGGCAGGCGGATCTCTGTGAGTTTGAGACCAGCCTGGTCTACAAGAGCTAGTTCCAGGACAGGCTCCAAAACCACAGAGAAACCCTGTCTCGAAAAACTAAAAAAAAAAAAAAGAAAAAAAAAGAAAAGAAAAAAGAAAAAAAAAACAAACAAATGTCAAGGACTTCACAATCCCCTAATCTGAAGATTGTCTGTCAATGGTTTATGAACTCTTTCTCTGCCATTTTTAGAATTCTTGTCTTGGATCAGGGTTTCTCAACTTACATAGTGAGTAGATTTCTCTGAAAAGATGCAGAGAAATCCTCAATCTTCATTTTCTCATTCTAATACTAAAATAACAATAACTGGGCATATGATACAAGCTAAGCAATATATTTCCCCCTTTTCTTAAAATGTGTGTGTGTGTGTGTGTGTGTGTGTGTGTGTATAATCCTAGAAATAATTCAAACTACCAGACTAAGGAAACTCATAGGATGACCTGTGAAACCCAGACGCATAAAAAGTTCCTTAAAGACTCAAGAAGGTCAGAGAATACTGGATCACTGTTGTATCCTCAGTCTACAGAACAGTTCTCAGTATATAATCACTGACTAATACTTTAATAGAACAAAGCTGTCTCAGGAGCTTGGGCATAGGCAATGATGTTATTCTATGTTCCAAAGGAAAGAATGCTAAATGGCTCCTTAGCGTCACCCAGACGCGTAAGTGGTGTTAAGCTCAGCACTCGAGGGAGGTGAGGGGAAAACGTTGTTTTTGTTGAGATAGGCTACCACCAAGTGACCCAGACTGACCTTGAACTGGTGACCCCTCTGCCTCAGCCTCCTGAATGCTAAGATTACAGGCTCTACATTCCACCCTTCCTTTTGAATGACCTTAGATGAAATAGTGTTCTTAAGCCAGAGAGCTGTGTGAGAATCCCACATCTACCATGTGCCAGCAATACTACAGCAGATGAACTCTGTAACCTTGTCCACTCCTGCATGGCAGGGAAATAAATTATGCCTTCCTCTTAGACTGCTGTTGTTGACCTACGGTGCTGACCCTGAGGTGTAGTGGAAGGGGTGGGAGGGCCAGGGGGTTGCCTGTGAACCAACACTCCAGAATCAAAAGCAACAAGGGCATTTGCAAGTGGATTGCTTGCAGTGCCGTAACAAGTGCAGACATTGCCAGTTTGTTTTTCAGATTATAATTCCTGTTGAATTCAGAGAGTAAAAGTGTCAGCAACCTTCTCCTGCCTGGGGAAAGTTACAGTTTAAAGTGGTGACAAGATGGAGAGATGGCTCAGAGCTTAAGAGCACTGGCTGCCCTTTCAGAGGTCTTGAGTTCAACTGCCGCAACTACACGGTGGCTCACAACCATCTGTAGTGAGATCTGGTGCCCTCTTCTGGCCTGCAGGCATACATGCAGGCAGAACACAATATATACAAAATCAATAAGTAAATAAATCTTTTCTTTTAGAAAAAGCTGAAGGTCGAGCACAGGACTCAGGGCATACAGAGGGATTGTGTGTTTACCCCAGGTAGCCTGGCGCCCAAAAGACAGGAGAGTTACTCTCCCTACCCTTGTTTGAGTGCTGTGTTGGTTGTGCGTCAGGTAAAGCATTAGCGCCTGTTCCCCAAGGGGATCATCAGCCTTCGGTTTGACACGTCCTCGCTGAACAACACTCACATGACGGCAGCCAAGTCACAGTCCCCGTCGGCTCTCTGGATGCTGCAGGCGTTCACTCTCTCCAGAAGCCTTCTGGAGACGTGGTGGGAAACCTCAGTGCAGCAGCTGGAAGCGATGGGGAGTATGGCTGCAAGAAAGCAGAGGATGCAACATTAGTCTGCAGAATGCCGACTTGCCCTCACCCTAAAGGTTCCAGAGAAACACTGGAAGCCCACTCAAGCAAGCACTTCTCGGTGGCGTCATGAGTGCAAAGACAGCATGTGTCTCGACCTTCTAGAACTTAAGTTGTATTATGAGGAGGAAAATGTAAATCTAGGCAAAGGGATAAAACGGGTGAATGATACGAAAAGCTGCAGCCGGCGAGGATGACCCGTGGCAGATGGAGGATGGAGAGGGTGGAGTTAGTGATGGCCCCGTGCAGTTAGTTCATTTTGAAAAAGAGAGGCCTCATGGGCCTCAGGTGAAGGCTTGAAGTTTGCTGTTAGAAAGACTTGGCTCTCCTATCGAGTGTGAGGTCACCGATTTAGTCCCTAGCACCACCACCGCCAGCAAGAAGCATGGTGGCACACACGCGTAAGCCCAGCACTCAGGAACGAGAGGTGAGAAAGCTATCCTAGTGTGGGGTCAGCCTGGGCTACATGGTGAGATTCTGTCTAAAAATCAGAACAACATAAAAACAAAATTAAAAAAAAATGGAGACAAAAGCACATGACACAGTTAGGGTGTGTTTTCTGATCTGAGTAAGCTAGGAAGGCCAGTGTTGGCAGATACAACTCAGGAGATGATGAACTGACATCCCTAGATCCTCAAATGACGGTCTGAGGAGGCTTAGCTTTTGTGGAGAGGGGATCACTGTTCGATAAAGATTGAAGAAAATCCATCTTGTAGTGATAATAAAGGAGGATGAAGTGGCGGGGGATGACTGGAGCAGTAGGTGACATTGAAGTGAGCTGACGCTGACAAGAGATGAGGCGTCAAAGACAGCCCAAATACGTTACAATCGCTGCAAATTCCTCCACGCCACACGCAGTATTCCCCAGGCTTTCCGTTTCACCAGCTGAATAGTGGACACAAGACTCATAATGAGCAGCGATGCAGGTGGCAGCGTCACAAGAGAAGGGAGCTTCTGAAGGAATCAGCGACTGGATGGAACAGTGGAAGTAGCTGCCTTTGGGCTAAGGAAGAGCTGTGTGTCCATCTCTAACCCACGGAAGTGCCAGGTCTATTCGCAGCTTTGGGGGAAGGAAAGCGACTGACTACGAAATTTAAAATGTGTGACTACTTTCTAGACATCAAAACTTTGTCACCAGTCATTGGTTTTACCCACTTGCTCATTCGATCATCAAATAAAATACTTTTGTTTGGGCTGGAGAGATGGCTCAGAGGTTAAGAGCACTGACTATACGTCCAGAGGTCCTGAGTTCAATTCCCAGCAACCATACCGTGGCTCACAGCCATCTAAAATGAGATCTGGTGCCCTCTTCTGGCATGCAAGCATACATGGAAGGAATGTTGTATACATAACAAATAAATAAGTCTTAAAAAAAAATACTTTTGGTCCACAGCTACTGGTCTGCAGCTGATCTGATGGTGGCAGCTGTGGCGTTCCTCTGTGGGACAGAAACTGTTACACAGTCCCATGCCTCTTTCTTAGCCACACAGAAAGAGGGATGTGCGTGACAGACACGAGGTGGGTTTTCTGTGTTTTTCCGTAAGAAGATGGACCTAGAGCAAAGGTGTTCAGTTGAGTAAGGGTAATGCATTTTTAAATCTTTTCCAGAGCCTGCGGTTGTTGCCAAGTCTTCCATCTTACTGGATGTGAAGCTCTGGGACGATGAGACAGACATGGCCAAGTTAGAGGAGTGTGTCAGAAGCATTCAGGCAGACGGCTTGGTGTGGGGCTCTTCCAAATTGGTTCCAGTGGGATACGGAATTAAAAAGCTTCAAATACAGTGTGTGGTTGAAGACGATAAGGTTGGAACAGATATGCTGGAGAAGCAGATTAATGCTTTTGAGGACTACGTACAATCCATGGATGTGGCTGCTTTTAACAAAATCTAAAATCATTGTCAAGTCAGTGCACTTGAATAAAAGCTAGAAAAAAAAAGAAAGAAAAAAACTTTTGTTTTTTAGCACTTAGATGGTTTCCAACATAATTTTAGCTAACGGGAGATGCAAAAATAAGTGAAATCGTGTGTCCCTCTACTCAAGACCTGTAGTAATAGCTATTTGGAACTAAATGCTTCGGACACAATCCCACTGGCCCGGGTAATGATGCTTCTCAGAGTTGGTTCTGGGGATCAAACTCAGGTTGTCAGTCTTGGTGGCAAGCAACTGAACCATCTTGCTGGCCCTATTTCTGGAATTCTGTCCTTCAAACAATCAGACAAGTTAAAAGGGCAAGGTGCATATTCATTCACTATGACAAAACTTTTGAGTTCATCTAAAGTAAAAAAAAAAATTTCAATTAAGAAAAAAATGCATACTCACAAAAGGTTAATTTATTGGGAATATATATGTATACATATCATATATACACATACTATCAGAGTACTTAAACATATAAACCAAATAGTGACAGCCAGAAGAGAGAAACAGATAGCAATACTAGTGTGCAGGGTGGGAATAAGAAGTCACAAGGAAACCCGCGAGTTGAGGAATATGAGTTACCTAAGCGCTGATATCGACTCAAGGCGTAGCTTTAAATCGGAAAGACACCCAGGACCTATAGGTGTTCCAGAAAACTGAGCTGTACTTCTCATGTAAAAATGTAGGACTAGTTCAGCTGGAGACTTCTTCATCTGGGAGATCAACTAATTAAAAGGCCATAATCCGCTAAGCATTTAGCATATGTTAGTAGTTAGGACCAACGATGCCTTGACATGATCCAAAATACAAAAGACCAGAAAGAACTTTGGTGAAGAATGTGAACGGGGTAGATTGAATGAAGGGCAGTGCTAAGAGTCTGCTGGATAACACTGCCCCCTAGAGGCTCTCTTAAGCAAAGACCTGTCAGCATGTCTCTTATAAAACACTCCACTACTTTGATTTCAGTCACGACTCCAGAATTTTACGTAAGAGAGATTTAGAGGTACCAAGCAGGTTATAGAAGAGTTACACTTGAAACTGCTAGTGGAAAACAAGGAGGAAAGACATCAAGACCCAGGCATAGATGAGTTTCTGAATATTGTTCCTAGCTCAAGGAACAACAGCAAGGATTGGCAGATTGGATCACACCAAACTCATAAGCTTATGCACAGCCAAAGAAAACAATGAAGAAGCCAGATGGTGGTGGTGCACGCCTTTAATCCCAACACTTGGGAGGCAGAGGGAGGCGGATCTCTGTGAGTTCGAGGTCAGCCTGCTCTACAAGAGTTAGTTCCAGGACAGGCCTCAAAGCTACAGAGAAACCCTGTCTCGAAAAACCAAAAACAAACAAACAAACCCAAACAAACAAAAAAGAAAACAATGAAGAGACAGGTGTCAGAGTTGGAACAGGTCTTTGCCAGCTCTTCAGAATCAGAATGTATACAGAACTGAAAGAAACCAGGTCTTTCAAAAGAATAAATAACCCTATCAACAAATGGGCAAATGAACCCATATTAGACGCTTTCCAAATGAAACAATAAAACTAATTCATACACATATGGAAATAATTTTCAGCGTCTTTAGCTACCGGGGAAATACAAATTGAGAGTACAATGAGATTACTTTTCATGGCAGTCAAAGTGATAGTCATCAAACAAACAAACAAACAAACAAACAAACAAAAAAACCGCAACCAAGCCAAAGCAAAATGAAAAGCAATGAATACTGGTAAAGATACAAAGAACGGGACCTGCTACATGGTTGAGATTGCAAATTAGCACAGCAACAGTAAAAAAAAAAAAATCAGCATGGAGGTTTCTCAAAAATTAAAAATGGAACCGCTGTGTGATGCCCAAAGAGACTGAAGTTAGTATACCACAGGAATACTCGTACACCCGTGTTTATTATGGAACTATTTACAATACCCAAGTTACGGATCAGCTAAGATACTCCCAGTGATGAAAGAGCGCGTCTCCTACAGGCTCAGGAATTTGGACACTTGGTACCCAGTGGGTGGCGCTGTTTGGAAGAGGTTGTAGAGCCTTTAGGAAGAGGAGCTTTGCTAGCGGAGGAGGTATCCCTGAAGGGGCGGTTTGAGAGAGTTGCCTCCGTTTTCGGTAGGCAGTGGAAGATGTAATCTCTCAGCTTCCTGCTCGGACTGCCCGCTGCCATGGTTTCCTTGCCATTACGGACTCCTTCACTGGGACTGTTAACGAACTCTTTCTTCTATAAGTTGGTCTGCATCAGTACGGTAACTAATACAGTGCATGTCAACGGATAAAGGAGGAAAATTATAGGAATGGAAAAGGGGCTTGCCAAGATTGCTCAGTGGGTGAAGGAACTGACCAGCCTGATGGTCTGAGCCTGGTCTATGGGAACCACAGGGTGCGAGGAGAGAGCTAACTCCTGAAGGTTGTTCTCTGACCCCTACATGCATGTCCCATGTACACCCTTCCATCCCTCAGTACAAAGAGATAAATGTGATAACATTTTTAAAAAAGGGTAGAAGGGGTCTCTAGGAATGTGGAAAGGGGAGCGAGGAGAAGAAAGTAAAAAATGGTAATAGAGGGGTTGAATCGATGAAAGTACACTATATACGTGTATGCAAGTGTAATGAAATGCTAATAAAAGGTGGAATTACAAGTCAATTATTTTGCAACTACATTTTTTTTTTAACTTAGATGACACAGTTACATTGTGGAGGAAGCTGTCACTAGATGAAAGAGATTAAATCTTCCCCTAAAGATTGCCCGAATGCCATTAGTGAAAGAGGCCAGGAATATCACGGGACATAACTTTTCTTTCCAATCATAGATTGCACAAAGACAGATCTGTCTGATGGAGGTACATCCCTCCGAAGAGAACTAGATGACAACTGGAAATTCTAGAGAAGTCTGGCCGCATAGGCGTGTAAAGTAGTCTGCACCTATGAACGAAATCCGACTGAAGCATAAACTAGCCAGAGGCAGTGAACAACCAGCCGGCTCCAGCTTCACCCACAACCGGTCCTACAGGTGCCAGGTTGCATTGGAAAGGACATGGCATAACAGATCCACATCAGAATGTCCTTTCAAAAGTGATTGGTGAGATGGATGAGTGCCGTTTCCTGCTGTCAAGAGAAGCAGACACTGAGGTCAGTCACCAGAAGCTTCTTACACGGAGGAAGAACGGCAGGCTACTCCGTGCGTGGGCAGAGAAGTCTGGGGTGAATGTTAGGATAGAATAGCAGCAGTCTACCCCGAAGGCAGGGCAGCTCATGACGTGGATGGATGACCCTTGGGTCCTCTTTTAGGCTTCCCTACCTTGATGCTATCACATGTAAAAAAAATGAAGAGGGCTAAACACTCACACTCATATAGCCGCCAATCAAAGTTTATCAATTACAGCCCATTTCCATGTCCATGCTCGGTCTTGTTTTGGAGCAGTCTGCTTCCATTATTTTGTTATAGCAAGCAAGACTGCAATGAACGCTCGCCTGAGCGCGCCCGCCTGAGCGTGCCAAGAGGGCACTGACTAGTCACCACGCACGAGACATTGGTTTAATTGACCTTCAGGGCAACTATAAGCAAAAGGAACTGTCTGTATTCAGCCCCATTTAGCAAATGCGCAACTAATGTGCAGGAAAAGTACATAATGTTCCCTAAGTCAAAGGACCCGGAAACAGTGGTGCTCTGGTTTGTATCCAGATCGTCCAGTCGTTTCGAAAGCCCTGCGGGCTGCACCTGACTCGCACTCGTGTGTCTCCCTGGAGCTGCACCTGAACTCCTCTAGGTCATCATTTCTCAAATTGTAGCCTGCATCAGAATAATTTGGAGTTATTTTAAGACAGTGGCAACTGCCATCGCCCCCCCCTCACATTTCTGACTAGTAAATTGGGGTGACACCTGAGCATGCGCAGCCCCAACAGCTTCCCGGGTGAAACTGATACTGCTGTTCCCTGAATACACTCGGAGGACCACAGAACAGACACACGCGGGGAATTGCTGGGCTGCGGGATGTGAGCGTCTTCGCCTATACTTGACCATGCCAAAAGCTCTGCAGTGATTCTGTTTACTTACATTTACGTATGGACTAGAGGATAGCTACGCTTTTAACATTTTCAATATTTCATAATGTTACCTTGAAATGTTACCTTTGCTAGGACTGGAGTGTAAGTCAGAGGTAAACACATTCTTAGAAGGAACAAGATCCTGGATTCGGTCCCTGGCACCGAAAAGAAAATAACTGAGGGGCTGGGCAGTGGTGGCACACTCCTTTAATCCCAGGCACTCGGGAGGCAGAGGCAGGCGGATCCCTGGGAGTTCGAGGCCAGCCTGGTCTACAAGAGCTAGTTCCAGGACAGGAACCAAAAGCTACAGAGAAACCCTGTCTCGAAAAACAACAACAACAAAAAAAAAAAAAAAAAAGAAAAGAAAAGAAAAGAAAGAAAGAAAATAACTGAGGGCATTTTACAAATATATCTCCCTTGTGCAACCAGGGTAAATTATTAATTTATTGGTCATAATTTATTAAATTTATTCACCCCTTTGTTTTTGTTTTTGTTTTTTTTTGGTTTTTTCTTTTTGGTTTTTCGAGACAGGGTTTCTCTGTGGCTTTGGAGCCTGTCCTGGAACTAGCTCTGTAGACCAGGCTGGTCTCGAACTCACAGAGATCCGCCTGCCTCTGCCTCCCGAGTGCTGGGATTAAAGGCGTGCGCCACCACCGCCTGGCTCACCCCTTTGTTTTTGTTTGTTTAAAAAATACATCTGTGTTAATAGATTGGTTTATACCTTTATTGTCCGATATTATCTTTGGGAGACTTGAGTATTAAGGCTATAGTCATGCTGATGATGCACTGGGCAGCTTTCTCTGGTTTTTAATTCTGAATTCTTAGAAAAAGTTTACATAAGGATTATTTGTTCCTTCAGTTTTTGGTAAAATCTCCAGGCACTGGGGGCTTGGGTCCACAGGAAAGAAGTTTAACTCTGATTTATTTTATAGTGATTGGATACTTACATTTTTAAATTATTCACTGAAGGGCTGGGGTTGAAGTAGCTCAGGGGTGGACCACTTGCCTGGCTATGTGCGTAAGGCCTAGGTTCATTCTCCAGTACTGTTTCCAAAACAAAAAGCTTCTTGAAAGTTTGCTAAGAAATTGTTCTTCTTATCCACAATTTGAAATTTATTATTACAAAGTTTCATAGTTATCTTACCTACTATAATATTATAGTAATTATACTTACTATAATAATAAAAATAATAATATAAATAAATATGAAAGAACACTAGCTCACTCGAGCACGTGGCTCTGGCAAACCCTGCCCTTCTCTCCCCTTCCCTCTGTGTTGCTAAAAACCTAGATTTCTAAAGCTAGCCACGAAGGTCTATTCTCTTATTTGGCCACTTCCTTCTCCTGATTCTGATTACCAAGATCCAACTATCAAAGTATTAAACTCCAGCAATCAAAAGCCCCCTTTGGTTCACCCAATCAACACACCCCCATCAAAATATACCACAACATCCTCGTTCATTCTGACACAGACCTCACCTTTTTACTCTTCTTAAAAATTGAACACCCTCAAGGTCATTTGCTGCTGTTTTCTGTCTGAGTCAGAAAGCAGCCACTTTAACTTTTCTTCCCTGCGTAATAAAGAATCTGTGAAAACAGGTGTTTGGGTGTGATGTGTGCCTAATTCTGGGACCGAGAGGCAGCCCCCATTGTTTGGGGGTTTTCCTTCAGTATAATAATTTTAAAAAGTCTTATGATTGCATACTGTGTTCAAAGAGAGATCCCTATGCAAAATAACAAATATTTATAAACTTATTTTGCTTAGAAACTAAAAGATTTAAAACTTATGAATTAAAGTGGAAATCACAAAACACTAATAAAGAAGTACAAAATAATACTATCTATCACGGATAGGACAGAGTTAAGTCTAGATGTGGTGTTTTCATTTAAAACACACAGAGAAAAAAATTGGAGGTCTCACGAACCTGGAAAATTTAAATCTCTGGAAGCCGGAAAGCACGCCGTGGCGTCACTTTACGGCTGTCGTGCCGGGTTCGCTTCCGTCGTGCCGCTCATGTCCCTGCTGGCCGCCGTGCTGCTGGTGACTCCAAGCCGGGTGGCAGCAACTAGAAGCGGTGTCGGTCAGTGTGTTACTGTGGGGACACCCTGCTCTCTTGCGGTCTCTCCTAACACCAGCTTGTGCGTCCTAGAGAGGGAACCCATGCCACCGGCCTCTGCTATCCCCTGGTCTGGCAGGTGAGAGGGGGTGCGCATGCGCATCCTTCTGTTTCCTAGATGGCCCAGGCTAGCCCCAAGACTGCCTTCGCCATCGCGGATCTGTTTGAGGATGTCGTAATTTCCGAAATCAACCAGGAGTAGTATAGTATTTTCACATTGCGAGGGAAACACTGTAATTACAGTCGTATTTAAGTGCATTAAAAATGGAATTTTTGAAACTCTGACTAATAAAATACACACTTAAGTGTATTAACCTTGCTCTTCCAGCATTCCACTTGCCTCTCCTGGTCTGTACCCAGTGTGTGGCTTTTGATGAAAGTGAGGAATGCTGGGTATTGAGTACCCACCTATCCATGCTAAGCACATCATACTTGGGAACTACACCCGGCCCTAGTCTTCAATCTTATTTTTAGTTTTTTAGAGACAGGGACTCACTGTGTAGTCCAGGCTGGCCTCTAACTCATTAAGATCAGCCCACTTCTGCCTCCTGATTGGACAAGGTGCAGAGAATGAGACTTTAGAATCCTCAGCCCTAAATGGTACATCTTCATCAAACTCCTCAAGGCTCAGCGATCTATTTGGAAGAGGAGGTAGAAAGAGATTGTAGGAGCCAAAGACGATGGTGGCGCCAAGGAAACAGTGTCTTCCAGCCCACTGATGTACTTTTCACCTCACAGAGACTGTGGCAGCAGGAACTGGGCCTGCACAGGTTCAAGCCAGAGAGGGTCCCAGGGCCGAGAGGGGCAGTGGACTGACTTCCACCCCCAACCAAGAAGCTATCTGCAACGATGCCCACTGACAAAGGAAAAATTGGTTTTTCCAATGAAGTCTCACTGGTTTATTAACTACACTTCAGGGTAGGCCCTGTTCTAGGAGTGGCTGGCCAACACAAAATGAACTCAATGCTATTTCTGTAGTCATTTTTGTCTCATTTTGCTTTGGGCATTTTTTTTTTTGTCTTATTTGATCTTCCGCTTTGCTTTTGTGTGTGTGTTAGAACCCAGGGCCTCCTGCGGGCTAAATGCTGTTCACTCAGTTGTATCCTAAACCCATGTTTTTTCAATTGATTTTAAAGATCAATAAGAGGGGCCAGTGAGCTAGCTCAGTGAGTGAAATGCTTGTCACACAAATCTGACAACCTGAGTTAAATCCCAGAACCCACATAAAAGTGGAAGGAAAAAAATCCACTCCGCAGGGTTGTCCTCTGACTTCCACATGCACATATAATGGAAGGTCTGCTCCATTCCATTATAGATAAACACACCAATCATTTTTTTAAAAAAGTCTAAAAATAGAAAAACCTGTGGGAAGGAAAGGAGGAGAGCCAGCAATTGCTGAGTGTCTACTCTTTGCCAAACACCATGTACGTGATCTCATTTAACCATGAAGATAACTAAGAGAAATATTATTCTATAGAAAAAGAAATGAGTTATGAGAGACAAAGCAATTTCCCTAGTTCATGTTTAGAGCTCTTAATCTTGTAATGCAAAATCCACACATCCCCGTATGTCAGCGTTTCTCAGACTGGGTTTCCTAGACCTCTGGAAAAGTCCAACAGAGGCTTTCCCCGCCACCATGAACTCTCCGGAGAGCCAACGTATTAGTCAAGTGACCTTCTAGCTCTGGTCTTCCAGAAGGCCATCTTAGCAGAGGACTTTGAGGACATTGGATGTGTCATGGTAATGCCAGTGAGGTTAGCAAGTGTGGTACTATCTTTATTGCCCCAGGACCATCAGAAAATAACCAATTGGACTTCTCAATGCAGTCACACTGAGGGAAGGCCAAGTTCCTTCTGTCAGTGAGGTTCAAGCAGAAACAGGTGAAGAGCAAACACTTGCCAGCCCACCTGGCAGGGCATGTGTCAGACCCATACTCACGCCGCCTCCGCCAGGGGGGGCAGTTCTGCTCACGATAGCGATTTCACTTTCGGTCAAACTTGATGAACGTCAACATATTGAAACCATCTCGACTTTGTAGTCATGCTTTTTAATTTTAGCATTGTAATTGTAGAAGTTGTTTATAATTACAGTTATTCTTGATTTTGTTTATAGGAGAAGGAACAATAAGACCTTTTAAACACTGAGAATGAAGAGGGTGCTTCCCTTCAAAGGAACCCACACATGACTCATGTTGGAGAAGACTGCCATTATATTACACTGTTTCCTTAACATAGAAAACGATGTTAAAAAAAACCACCTGTAACCACATTACAGATATAGCCACTCTTAGGACCCAAAATATAACAGTTCATCGATGATCTAGGATTGAGGAACTACATAAACATGTTTTGATTACAGGGTATACCCACCCGATGACAACCTGAAGGAAGCAGGTTACCATTACATCATGAACCTCTGCTGTGAAAGAGCCCTACCTGGAAGAGCGACTTTGCAAACACAAACACATACTGGGAATCCCTCCTACAAATGCTTTGGTAAGATCATTTCTTAGCATCAAGTGTATAACAAGTATCTGCGCGATTCAGGAGCCATCGTGATGGTTGTGAGAAAGTAGGCTGCTCACAGATAACTTAGGACCCACGGATTAAGCAAAATCTTACAACCTGCATCTTTTGAATACAAATGAAACCTGAGTTAAAGTATAATTAAGACGGCCTGGGGCCTGAGAGATAGAGCTCAGTGGGTAAAGGCATTTGCTGCCAAGGTTGATCTGAGTGTGAGCCCCAGGATTCACAGGGTAGGAGAAAACTGAGTCCTATAAACTTTCCTCTGACCTCCATTGGTTCTACGGAGGCCCCTGCCAAACATAGATTAAAATGTGATGTATACACACACACACACACACACACACACACACACACACACACGTAAGTGAAGCCAACCATGGACTCTGGAGTTGAACAATCTGGCTCAGGGTCACTGGATGGCAGACAATGCTCATGGACTCAACAATGAGTCTCTGAAGCCAGAAGCCACATCGACAGATGTAGGGTGTGCTCTGCCTCTGGATGGAGTCCAAGGTTTTGGTCACGGATAACATCCCCTGCTTCCTGAATGATTTGGAACACTTTGGAAATGCCAATTACTGAAGCATCACGTTGAGATAATGATTTAAGATGCCATTAAGATAATGGGCCAGTATTGTCCCTGAAAGAACAAAATGTGTTTCCCGGTCTCAGATTGGCACAGGCCACTTCCTTGTACCTCTCTCCAGTCTGCTGCAATAGCCAAGGCCACCTGCCATCTTTCCTACCCTGCCGTGTCTTCCTCACCTCCCTATTTGGCTCTCTACCACCATCTTGGATCCAGAATCATTACCATAGATCATCCTCCCTCAAATGGAAACTTACTGAAAAAGACCTGGCATTGGGCCTTCTTAGTTCCACAACTGTTCTCGGCCCCACTTCCATGAATTTTAACTCAGTATCTTTCTTCAAAACAGGGTTTCTTTGTGTAGCCCTGGCTGTCCTGGAACTAGCTCTGTAGACCAGGCTGGCTTAGAACTCACAGAGATCCACCTGCTTCTGTCCCTTAGAGCTGAGATGAAAGGCAGGGGCCACCACTGCCTGGCTATTTATAGAGGGTTTTTTTTTTGTTGTTGTTGTTATTTTAAAATGTGTTTTGCCTGAGTTGTGTTTGTGCCCATGTGCGTGCAATGCCTGAAGAAGCCAGAAGAGGGCACCAGATCTCCTGGAGTTAGAGACTTGTGAGCAGCCACGCAGGTGCTGGGAATGGAACCCAGTTCTCTGCAAGGGCAGCCAGTGCTCTTAACGACTGACCCATCTCTCCACTCCACCGCACATACAACATCACTTATTTTAAATGGCAGAAGTTGGGGTTTGTCAGACAGAGTGGTGGTTTCCCTGTTCCAAACAGACTCCAGTAAGGGCCAGAGGCTGGACCACACGCTGGGAATCTCAATTTTCTGATTATCACCACCAGACATGCTCGTCACCGTAGCTGTTGGTCCCTTACCCCTCTCTTCCAGTCACCGTAGCTGTTGGTCCCTTACCCCTCTCTTCCAGTCACCGTAGCTGTTGGTCCCTTACCCCTCTCTTCCAGTCACCGTAGCTGTTGGTCCCTTACCCCTCTCTTCCAGTCACCGTAGCTGTTGGTCCCTTACCCCTCTCTTCCAGTCACCGTAGCTGTTGGTCCCTTACCCCTCTCCCAGGACCCAGCCTCTGTGAAGTTTGGTGCTGCAAGGCAGAGCCGTCCTCATTCTCGGCCATTCTGCCCTTCCCTTTCTCTGAAGGAGGACTGCTGGGGGTGGGGGTGTATGTGCAGCTGGAAACAGATCCGGTAGCTGGAAGCTTCATTGCAAAGCTCTGCATGAAATCTTATTGGGTAGAGTTGTAGATGGTGGGTGTCACACCTGAGCCAGTAAATGGAGAGTCCCTGCAAGTCCTGCAGGCGCAAGGGAGAGCTTCTCTGGAGAGATATTGTGAAATAAATGAAAAGCTTCCCTCTCTATCTTGTTAATAGAAATGGAAGAGGGGGCCAAGTATTTCCTCTTCTGGTTCACTTGCGCCAACTACCTTGCCGGATCCACTGAAGTCCTTAAGCGAACGCTGACAGGAAGGACACTGTTAGTAGGACGCAGATCACCCCAGGAGAGGGACAGCTGCCACCAGCTGCAGCCCAGGCCAAAGAACCACCGTGGCCAAGTCTGAGTTGTTTTTTTTTTTTTTCTGTTCAGGGCCTTGAACCCAAGGCCATATGCTTGCTTGGAGGACTCTCTGAGCTACACCCCCAGCCTCCAACTCTCACTTCTAAGAGAAGCTCTAAATCCTGTGTGTGTGTGTGTGTGTGTGTGTGTGTGTGTGTGTGTGTAAACAAAGGTGTGATTGTGAAATTTGCTTTGAAATGTTGGCGTGAGCACTTAAAAAGCGGACCAGACAAAGTTTATACTCCACCTCTGCTCTGCAAACTCTGTTTAGGATGTAGCTTAAGAAAAGATAACTGGAAGGGCCCCATCATCCGTAACTTTCTAGGCATCAAGGGCTTCTTTGTTCTTTTTCTTTGGGGGTGGGGGATTAATGCTCTATTTATAATCTATCTCCAGGGAGATATTCCACTTAAACTGTCTATGGCCAATAGTAGTGTCGTGGTTCATTTGCTTACATATTCCAGGCGTTAAGTGCTAGCACGATGTGGTGGCTCCTGCCCGGAATCCCAGCATTTGGGAGGCTGAAGCAGAAGGGCTGCCGTGCCTCTGAGGCTAGTCTACGAGGTATCGTGGATTCTAGGCCAGCCAGGGCTGCCAAGTGAGACGCTGTAGATTAGCGGTAGAGGAGATGTTCTTAAATGTGGTAGTGGCTGCTGCTGGAGTGGGTGCCTTCAGTCCAAATGCAGTTGCGATCCGCATAGTTAACCACCAACGCAGAAGTTAAGTTCTCTTCAGAACACTTTGCACGGCTCAGTCTTCTCCATCTGCTCCCCTTTCTGAGGGCTAGACTGAAGTTCGGTACCCACAAGCTCAAGAAACCCAGAGCTTACCTGCCAACACTGTTTTTTTTTCCTCTAGGGAAAAAAATGCATACACAAACACAGAGACACAAATGTACACACATATGCACGCAGATACATGTATACACACAATCATATACGCAGAATCCAGCTGT
Organism: Microtus pennsylvanicus; assembly: GCF_037038515.1. NCBI lineage: Eukaryota > Metazoa > Chordata > Mammalia > Rodentia > Cricetidae > Microtus > Microtus pennsylvanicus. Next base: position 32,971,801 of record NC_134584.1, read on the forward strand.
CTGAGGCATTTGGATGGAGAACAATGGCTCTGCCCAGCTTCTAGCTGGGAAAAGCGAGTGTTCTGCCACCAGAAAGTCGCACCTGCACGGAAGGCTTCATCTCCGACAGTGGATTCATATTCCCGGGGAAACGAGTTCCTCCCCAAATCCCTGATCTTAAACCTGTGCCGTTCTCCAGATGATCAAAGAGCAACAGAAAAGTCTCATCCGAAGACAGAGACTCCTAGAGCACCAACTTAGAAGGCATCCCCCCCCCCACTCGCCCTGGAGCCCCAGGCCACTGGTGCCTCCAACTCACCTTCTGAGGTCCGAAGAGCCACACATACAGCCGCAGCCATGAGGGTAAGCCTTGCCTGCTGCATTCCCGCCTGAGACACCGAGTCTGGCAGTGACTGGAGCGAGGCTGTGGGATAAGGAAGTGAATGTAAAGGTGTCCTTGGGTGCCCAGCAGAAGTAGGCCAGGTAGCCCCGCCCTGGGAGGTTCTCAGTTTCTTTAATGCCAGATTCCAGCGGGCTGTTAATCCCCTGCCTGATGTTTGCTCACATTGCCTGGGACTAGAGAATACCTGTGGCCCTGTGGCAGCTGATGTCCTAACAGAATCACACGGATGCCATGGAACATATAGTTGTCTACAAGAACATATCTGCCAGCTTCCATCTACACACCGGAGTTCTAGGGGAAGAGCATTGTTTGAATTTCATAGAAGCTTCATGGATGAATCTGATGGGCGCTTCCTTTGGGAATCATTGCTTAAAAGAAACAGTTATTTTTGGCCGGATGGTGATCACTCAGGAGAGAGAGATAAGTGATAAGCGGGTCTCTTTGAGTTCGAGGCCAGCCTAGTCTACAGAGTGAGTTCCAGGACAGACTCCAAAGCTACAGAGAAACCCTTTTTCAAGCAAAACAAAACAAAACAAAAGTTACTTACTTTTCTATTTTTTGGGGTTTGAGATAGGGAGTTTCTGGGGATAGGTTATTATTAGCATCTTCTCTCTCCCTCACATCACTTCCTTGGGTCCCTAGAATGAAACGATGGTTGGGCAGAGTCACTAGGAGCCATGTTTCACAGCATGAAGAACCGAGAAGATTAAAACTCACTCGCGGAATGACTATGATGAGAATCACAACCTTGGGGCAGGGTTCACTTCATCATTACGCTACACAGTAAACCTGATATCCACTAACAGGAACCTGTAGTCCTTGCAGGGTCCAGTGCCACATCCTTCTGAACCAAGACCCAGGTGAGAGAAATACTGGGGTAGATTGGTTTTGGTTAAGGTGAAGGAAAAAGTGAATCATGAGGCTTTGTCAAGAGAAACTACGAAGCCGGGCGGTGGTGGCGCACGCCTTTAATCCCAGCACTCGGGAGGCAGAGGCAGGCGGATCTCTGTGAGTTCGAGGCCAGCCTGGTCTACAAGAACTAGTTCCAGGACAGGAACCAAAAGCTACAGAGAAACCCTGTCTCGAAAAATCCAAAAAAAAAAAAAAAAAAAAAAAAAAGAGAGAGAGAGAGAGAGAGAGAGAAACTACGGTGTAGGCTCTGGTTATGGACTATGTGATGTGTTGAGGGGAGTTCTTATGTAGTAAATCCAGCCTGTGTTCAGGAGGCCACACGTGGCCCAGGATAGCTATGAATGTGGCCCGATGGATTTGTAGATGACAGCATCAAGTTGCAAAATGCCAAAAAGTTGGACATCCCTACACGTGGGCCAGTGTTAGCTCAGAAAGACCCTAAAATGGTGGTGGATATTAATAGGGCTCGTTATGACAGTGGATTCCCAAGATGGCTGACTTATAAAGATAAAAGGCTTACTCATTTAGCTCACAGCCTGGGAGGTCCTAGAATCAGAGTGTCATCAGCTCGGAGCTCAGTTGAGCCAAAACACAATGGAGATGCCTGTGTCCAGGTGGGTCTAAGAGGCTTCCAACATCAAACAGGACGCCAGATGGGAAGAGGTTGGCATCCCACAATAAGGTGTACCTTTGGGTACCACTCAAAGACTCCATCACCTCCCAACAGCAACCCCCTGGGAACTAGGGTTTTAATCACAGTCCCTGGAAGGATGCTCAGCTTCAGACCACAGAAAGTGATTTCAGAAGTTTTTTTTATTATTTAAGTGAAACCATGGATGAGAAGATCAGGAATGGAGTGGTATTAGGGCACAGGACAAAGCTGGAGGGCAGAGAGTGAGAAGGTATTTGAGGGAGGACACTGAGGATATAAAATAATGTGTGTCTTTGTGCTTTCTACTGTGAAATATCCCTTAGGCTAGGAAGCTCCAGCTGTAAACTTCTACAGATTCATTTCTTGGTTAGGAAAAATCAGATAGTTCAAAGAGAAGTGAGGTGACCCAGATGGGCCAGGAGGGGGATTGTGCTTTAGGAAGGAAGTCAGGAACAGAAAGGCAAAGGCCGGGAGTTCTTGTATATGGAAGCTGGGTGTGGAAATCCACAGTAACAGGTGGTCTCCAGAGTCTGAGGAGGGTTGGGGTCAGATGGAGAAGGATGGGTACCAGGCTAGGGGGTGCAGCCGAAGAGGAGAAGTAATGTTTGATGTTTCATAGCACGAAGCATAACTAATTAACATAGCTTATTTTTTTAAAGATTTATTTATTTAATATGCATACAATGTTCTGTCTGTCTGTATGTTTGCAGGCCCGAAGAGGACACCAGATCTCATTACAGATGGTTGTGAGCCACCATGTAGTTGCTGGGAATTGAACTCAGGACCTCTGGAAGAGTCAGTGCTCCTAACCTCTGAGCCATAACATAGTTTCTGTGCGAGGATTTGGGTCTGAGCAGTTACGGGTGTGCACAACTGACTGAAATGAGTATTCCTGCGTGTTTACTGGAAGTGTCACCCCAGCCCCTGGCATCCCTATATCCAAAGAGTCTGGAATGTTTGGGTGAAAAGTTCCATCCCAGGTCCCCTCCCCTGGGAGTTGCCTTAGTCCAAACTCCACCTCAGAGAAAGCCCGCCAATCTGTGACCCCCTCCTCAGAGATGTTCAAGACCTACACTCCTACAGAGTTTTTAAACTGCCCCCCAGAGTACAAACACGTGGTTTTCCGCTCTTCCTTTCCCATCTCCTCTCTGAGGGCTTGGAAGGACACCTGGGAGCATTGGTATCCATTAAACCTGGGCTTTTTCCAATTTGGTTTCATTTGGTCTGATTTGGAGAGGTTTATTGGGACACAAAAACTTTTCATTGTGTGATTTTCTTGATTATTTTAACTGCTGAATATTCAGATCACTTGGATGTGTTCTTTTTCTGGTGTGTATTATTACTAAAACAATCTTGTTGCTGGGAAGCCAGCTGGCAGCCTTGTCCATGCTAGTCAAGCACTCCATTACTGAGCTACACTCCCATCTCCAGTAATGCTTATTATGACCATAGCAGTGCGGTGGTGGTCACTCTTGTAATCTGTGTCCACGCATCCCAATGTTTTCTTAAGTAAGTTCTTAGGAATGATTTCTCTAGGGCATGGGAGGTGTCTAGTAAGCTAAGATGCTTTCCACACAAGGGTGAGGACTTGAGTTTGGATCTCAGAACCCAGATCCAGGCAGAATTTGACAGTACACATCTGTATTCAGAGTACTTCCACTGCGAGATGGAGGGGGAGCCAAAAAAGCCCTCAGAGACTCGAGGGCCAGCTAGCCCGGTGTGCACAGGAATGAACAATATACCTGTCTCAGCCATGTGGAGGATAGGACTAACACCCGAGGTTGTCTTCTGGCTCGATTCATGTCTGTAAACAGAAACATGAACACACACACGCAAACACTTTTTAAAAAGGCATAATAATTCTAAAAATGTATGCCCCTCTGAATCACTTTTAATATAAATCCCCACTTCTCTCATGGCCTGCAAACATCTCTGCTCAACCTTTCTTCCTGCTCAGGAAGGGAAGGGTGTGTGAACATGCTCCTCACTATACCAAATGGCTAGCTCATTGAGCAGCAAATAATGGGTTCTCATTGTTTGCTGAACGGATAATAATCTGGATAACTAAGATGAGCAGGTCATCGGTGCACGGGGAAAACCACACTAGTGGGTCTGAACGGTTTTCAGTCCGTACCTTTGACCTCTTCTCAGTACTTGCTGTTATACTGGGAAGAATGCTTTAAAATTTGTTACTCTGCGGGGATTATCTTCCTATTATAGTAAAACCAAAAAAAAAAAATGAATTAGAAGAGGACTAAGGATCTAGAGGTTGAATCAGGGCCAGGGGGCATGGGTGTGTGCTGTGTGAGAATTCGGGACACCGTATTCTCTAGGAACAATATTGGTCCTTTTCCAGCTATCGCGTCTCGTGGTTTATGCTTTAATGAAATGTGTGATAGGAATGGGCATATAAAATGCCAAAGCAAACAGGGAAGCACAGAGGACTAATCAGAGGACAAAGTTTGAGCCCGAAACAGTAAGAAGGGAGTTTCCCTTGGGCTGGATTCCTGGTTAACACTATAGTTCCCTGACTGGCAGGAATACTTACGTTTCCAGATCCCTGAACACTCTGAATTCATCCCTATGTCATCGTGCTCTGTTTTATTCTGATGTTGAGGCACAGGAGTCAGGTGACTCTCATGGGGTTCGCCGACAAGCCGGGAGGGAGGCAGAGGGCACAGCGGTACTGACAGCTAGCAGAAAGAAAAACAAAGCAGGAGCAACCAAGTTAGTTGTTTTTATTATTGCTATTATTATTATTTTATTGCTTTAAAAAATACCAATCCAAATTCCCACTCCTTTCCCTCCTCCCACTCCCTCCCCCCTCCAGTCCTAAGAGAGGACAAGGCACCCTGCCCTGTGGCAAGTCCAAGGCCCTCCCTACTACATCTAGGTTGAGCAAGGTATACATCCAAAGAGAATAGAATTCCAGAAAGCCATTATATGCAGTAGAGACAAATTCCAGTGTCACTGTCATTGGCCCCTCAGTCTGCCCCAACTGTCAACCACATTCAGAGTGACTAGTTTGATCCCATGCTCGTTCACTCCCAGTCCATTTGGAGTTGGTGAGCTCCCATTAGCTCAGGCAAACTGTCTCAGTGGGTGAACCCCTCATGGTCTCGACTTCCTTGCTCGTATTCTCCCTCCTTCCGCAATTCAACTGGACCTTGGGAGCTCAATCTAGTGCTCCGACGTGGTTCTCTGCCTCTGTTTCCATCTGTTGTTGGGTGAAGGTTCTGTGGTGATATTTAAGATAATCATCAGTCTGACTACAGGGCAAGGCCAGTTCAGGCACCCTCTCCTCTATTGCTTAGGGTCTTAGCTGGGGTCATCCTTGTGGATTCCTGGGAATATTTCTAGGGCCAGGTTTCTTGCTAACCCCATAATGGCTCCCTCAATCAAGATATCTCTTTCCTTGCTCTCATCTCTGTCCTTCCTCCATCTCGACTATCCCATTCCCTCAAGCTCTCCTCAACCCTTCCCCAAGTTGGTTGTTAAACTGTCTCGTAGACTATAACTGAAGACAGTAAAAAGATGGTACACTACCTGGAATGTGAAGTGCTTGTGTGAACTTCACACGCCAGCCTGGGACCCGCAGCAGAGACGTCAGTTTTGACATCAGAGGAAACGGGCTCCTTCCTTGACTTTGAAACAGGTGGTTATCCATGTGTAAAAGGAAGAAGTCGAAGTATTAAGTTCTAATGTATTACATATTTAAAGAAGTGTGGATTTTCTTTAAAGTTGTAGAACAGAGAAACTCTTTTCACATAAAACAAGATGCAGGAGCTATTAAGGAAATAAAACATTTTACCCATTTAGCGGGGTGGAGAGGCGGCTCAGTTAAGAGCACTTGCCGCTCTTGCAGAGGACCTGAGCTTGGTTTCCAGAATCGACATGGCAGTGCTGAGCCATCTGTAACTCTAGGCACAAGGGATTCTATTCCGCCTTCTAGCCTCCTCAGGCACCAAGTACATACGTGATGCTGGCCAACACTCACACATATTAAATAAAAAATTGGCTATTCAAAAATACCAAATCCCTTTGTTGGGGCTCCCTGACCCTAAAGTAAAGGAAGGTCTCAAAGTCACCTCAGCCCCTATTTCTGTTGCCTGATGCCTGCCTCATTCTCCAGTGAAACAAGCCATGGGCTCCAGAGTTGCCCTTTTCTGAGGCAGGCTGCAGAGACGAGACCCTTCCCCAAAGCCAGCCACCATACTTGAAATCCCTGCCGTTCCCCACCTTCCCTCTCGGCTCCATCAGAAGGGTCCTGCCCCACATCGGCAGTCACACAGAAGTCAAGAAGAGTCTGAAAGCCTCGCCCTTGCAGGGTTCTCCCCTGCATAGTTAGCATAGACACACTCCTTTTGTGACTCACACTCCCTTTGTATAATCACAGCTTTTCATTACCACAATGTTTGGAAGGTAGGCATAGAAACGAAGGGTTTACTCCAGGTCTGAGGTCTTCAGTGTGGACACTCTTCTGCTTCTGAAACTGTCCAATAAGTGTCTTGTTTCTCTTATTGAAATGTTGTATTTTTTTTTAAAAGCAATGCAAGAGAGAAAGACGCCATGCAACAGAGCTCACTCACGTGGAAGGCATTTTTATTGGAGGAATGTGAATGGGAAAAGTGGGAGGAAAGGGGAGACCTGCCTCTGGGGAGAGGAGTGGTGGAAGAAAGAGAGAGGCAGAGAAGCAGAGAGAGAGAGAAAGAAAGAGTATTATCCTTAAACACACACACACACACACACACACACACACCTCTCCAAAGGCCTCCAGAAGGAAAACTATTCCTTCTGACTTTAGCCCAATGGGAGAATGGCGATGGATTTCTAGTATACAAAACTATGATATAATACCTTTTCTTTTTAAGAACCACCATTGGCCGGGCGGTGGTGGCGCACGCCTTTAATCCCAGCACTTGGGAGGCAGAGGCAGGCAGATCTTTGTGAGTTCGAGGCCAGCCTGGTCTACAAGAGCTAGTTCCAGGGCAGCTAGGTCTACACACACAAAAAAAAAAACCCTGTCTCAACAAAAACAAAAACAACCACCATTCAAGTCTCTAATTAATTAGAGGCAAAGGCTATGTAGCTCATGCTGGTTTCACTCTTGTACAATCTTCCTGCCTCAGTCTCTCGAGTACTGGAATTACAGGCAGTCACCATACTCAGCTGTGTGGTTATTATAGAAGTCAAAGGAAAGTAACACAGGCAACACATACACACACTCCCAACCTGCACCCCCTCGAGGACCAAGTCAACAGACTTTCTTCTCCCCCCTGCTGTCATTTCTCCCTTTCTGAGATTCCAAGGTTAAATCTCCTTGAGCTCACTAGAACTGGCAGGTTAAGAAGGAAGCAGAGAGCTTGCCCAGTGATAAGCTCTGAATGTCACAACCTAGGCGGGCAGAGCTCTTTCCAGAAGAGCTGGCCTGCAGCCCGTGGCATCTTTTGTGGAAGCTGGATTGCACAAGAGCCGCTCTGCCTGTCAGGTAAAAAGTTGGAGAAACACCAGAGTCCTTGTTTGCCACGGAATCAGGCTCAACACCTAGACTATTGTAAAACAAACAAACAGACAATTAGCTGTGAAATCCAGGCAGAGTGAACCACAGGCCACTGCACAAATGGAACCTCTGCACACACAGGGGGCTTTTTATAGTACCTCACAAGTACTTTCCTACTGTCATCAGGGTACTTCACACACACACACACACACACACACACACACACACACACACGCACGTTATATAGCAACTCCCCTGCTCTTCAGGCTTCATTTAACGCCAATCAAGTGAACTTCCTTGTGCATGACTTTGCCATTTCTGATATGGGAACACAAGAAGGGCTCAGATCAAGTCAAATGAACCTGAAGAAAGGTCTGTGACCTCAGGAGGGCTTTCTCTGAAAGCTTTTTCAGAGATCCAAGGAGGACACCCCTCCCCCCACCCGCCATGGTGGTGCTGGGCTCCATCAGACCTTCTCCTCCTGTTCAGGCAACTCTGGGGCTATGGACTGGGCTGCCAGCATTGCTAATGGTGCTGGGCCGGGAGGAGCTTCAGTGTCCTGCAAAGTGAAGCAGCAAAGGTTTATAGGCCTTTCTTTCACTGATCATTATTCCCGAGGAGTAAAGAAATACCAGGGGAGCTGGGTGGTGGTGGCACACATACCTTTAATCCTAGCATTCAGAAGGCAGAGACAGGCAGATCTCTGTGAGTTCGAGGCCAGCCTGGTCTACAAAGCAAGTTCCAGGACAGCCAGAAACAGAAAAAAAAAACCTGTCTCGATAAACAAAATACAAAAAAAAAAAAAGGAAAGAAGGAAGAAAGAGAGGGAGGGGGAGAGAGAGAGAGAGAGAGAGAGAGAGAAAGAGAGAGAGAGAGAGAGAGAGAGAGAGAGAGATAGAGAGAGAGAGAGAGAGAAAGAGAGAGAGAGAGAGAGAGAGAGAGAGAGAGAGAGAGAGAGAGAGAGAGAGAGAGAGAGAGAGAGAGAGAGAGAGAGAGAGAGAGAGAGAAGGAAGGCCAGCCAGGGGATAATTATGACAAGGCCTTGAATTATCTGAAGTGTAGTTTACCTGTGTAAGTTGATTATTAGGAGAAATATCCTTTTAAAGAACGCTGTCATAGTTCACTTACTAGCAGGGGGTCTTTGTTCCTCTTTTCTGTCCTGGTTTCAGAAACAAGTGTCATTTGAAATTAGATCTGCTAAGTTCGAGTTCTGCTGCCTAAATTCTGTGCTGGGGCCTCAAATAAATACACGTGTAGTTTTTCCTTCTGTGTGAAGAAGCAGCCACACCTCCAACAGAATAGAATGGAAATCTCTAACTATTTTAAGTTTTATCTTGAAATTTGGCCTGGAACTATGTCTACGAGGCTGGCCTTGAACTCACAGAGATCCATCTGCGTCTGTCTACCAAGTGCTGGGATTAAAGGCACATGCCTCCTTGCCTGGTCTTCAAGTTTTATCTTTCTGTATATGAAAATAAATGATAATAATAAAGGAATTTATCAGATTAATAAAATTGTCATGAACTTCCTGCCTTGGGGCACCTTGGGATATTGCTAGTGTCTGATGAAATGGTATATTAAATAATAGAGATAGAAATATGTGCACGCAGAGGCATTGAACCCAATGGTGAACAAGAGCTAATCAAAGCTGTCTTCCCACTGGGACACCAGTGTCTGGGTTTGGGCAGTCAGGTGGTGGGGTCAGGTCAAACATTCATAGCCTGAAATTGCACTTATGGCAGGAAATGGAAACTCCTTTACTGAAAATAGAATATAGAAGCATACTTGTTTATTGTTAAGCATCATATACATAGACATTCCTCATGGCCCAGGTGACTTACTAACTCCAGAGATGATCACCATCAACTCTTTGATTTAGTAATTATTTTCTACACACACATACATGCACACACACACACACACCAGGCAAGCTTTACAAAAACGATAGCATACTGTCTTACTGATTGTTTTTATTTTTAAAGACTTAAGACAGACATTTTGCATAGGCTGTATTGATCTGGCTCACTATTCAAATGTGTAGGCATTTTAGTTTAAGGCTTGCATACTAACTTATGTTAGTGATCATCTAGTTATGTAGGTTATGTAGATTCCTGTTTGGTTTTTGCCTTCTCAGGTCATCAACTGCCCCCTTTCCTTTGTGCTTATGTGTGTAGCCCTGGAACTAACTCCCTAGAACTGGAACTTCTGGGTCTCTACCCAGCAGGTTTGTACTTTTAAATCTAGTAGCACGTTTCCTCTGGCAATGATGGGGAGGTCTCTGCAGCTGCCACCAATAGCGAGATCACTAATCTTTCAGAAAACTACCAGGAAGGATTCAGAAACTACCTTTTAATTTTGCATTTTTAACTAACTATATTGAATGTCTTGGGATTTCCCTTTAGATGATTATTTCTGTAACGTAATACAGTATTTGAGATAAGCCCTTCCCGGTGTAATTGAGAAGTAAAAAGTATCCCAACCACACAGCATTTCTAAATTTAGTTTAAATCTACATTCATATCCAGCCCTTGCCACGCTGCAGACTCCATCAGGATCAAGTCCGGCATGTGTTTCACTGGGAAACCTGTCCCATCCAGGACAGTCCGAGGCGGTCGCTTCTCTCTGCCCTCCATTCATGCACACTGACATCCAGAGAGGGCACACATACGAAACAAAGGACGCTGCTCGTCAGTGCGGCACACACAATGGTGTTCAGTTCTGTACATTCCCTGTGAGCCCCTGCTGTGCCTTCAGGGAAGACCCTGGCACAGTTCTCAGGTGTTTGCCCTCTGCAGCTGAACCCCACAGCCAGGTCCTTAACCCAGCCACCAACGAGAGACCCTAGCACCAACCACCAAGTTGGAAGACATTGCTGATTTTTAATTTGTGGGCAGACTTCTTATAGTATTTCCATTTTATCAACTGATTGTAGATGCAATTATATTAAATATTGGTAGGCTGACGAGTTTCCCTTTGAGGGAGAATTTACTATGCACCACGACTTATATGATTATTCACACTTAAAAGGTCATCACAGTAAAGTACCGCACAGTCATACCTAAAGGCTTTTACAGAACTTCATACCCAGAAGCTTGAGTATCACTTTATCATTCCAGTGTTTGCCCAGTTGCCATAAAATTTTGCAAGGTCCCAGTGAACCTTATAGCTCTGTTATAAATCAGACTTTGTATATTCAGATCTTATATATATGAATAATATGGAATAAAGTGCCACTTCATTTATAATAGGATATAAAAGGCATCGAGCACTCAGATTATTCTTTAAACTTGTGTAAAAGTAGGATCAACTATCACTGGGCTTGTCTGATTTGAAGGGAGGGCGCAGGACTGAATGACTTTAGTCATTGTTTTGTAGCTTTAGGAGACAAAGTCTATCAACTGAAATTCCCAGTATAAAGAGTATGTCCAAGCCAGGCATGGCTTTGCAAGCTCATTACTCCAGCACCCAGAGGCTGAGGTAGGAGTAGTTGCTTTTCCAGTCCAGTCTGGGTTGGGGTACATGGAGAGATTGTGTGTGTGTGTGTGTGTGTGTGTGTGTGTGTGTGTGTGTTTAGTTCTCACAGATGTACATGGGCCTGGATGCAAACACCCTGGCCCTGAAGAACACCAGCCGTTAAGAGTTGGGCATGTCTGTGTTCTGTGCTGCCTTCTCTCTTCTAGTCATTCTGTGGTTCTCACCAGGTCCTGTCTGAAAACTGATCTGGAGCCAGTTGCCAAGACGAGGGGATGAGTGGATGCTGCAGTGGCTGCATTTCCCTGAAGCTTCACGAGCTCAAGAGAAGCCTGGGAGGAGGGGCCAGTGAGGAGAGAAGACGTGAAGAGGATGGAGGAGATGCAGGCCAACAAGAGGCAACTCAGCCCTCAAACACAATGGTGCGCTGACATCCACTGTCAGTAGGGCCAAAAATAGAGTGGTGGTACGGAGGGGTGGTTGCAGGTTGTTAGTGCCTGAGAGGTCAGAGCCACAAACAACGCTCATTAAAGAAGGGACATTTCTGAGGACGGAGGTAAACTGTGGTAGACCATCCCAAAACTTTATTATTTAAGGAAGGAATGATGGCGAAAGTGAATTTTCTTTCTAACAATAGAAGGTGAGATGACCCCCAAGGTGACATTTTTAAGCAAGGTCTCTTTTTTGCTGCTGCTTTTTTGAAACAAGGTCTCTCTATGTAGTGCTGACTGTCCTGGAGCTTGCTATGTTCTTATGCTTAATATGAAAAGAGCGAAAAATACAAAGGGTTTTACAATTTAGAAAAATTCATTTTCATGGATTTAAGCCAGATGTTTAAAAATAAATTTAATTAAACTTATTCTTTATATAATACTTACTATAATATCAACCAAATTGACAGCTGCTTTTGAAAGGTAATAGTACCTGAGAGCTAGGCTGTATAAAGTAACAGATTGCAAAGAATTTAACAATAAGAAAAATACTCTCCAAAGATCATGAACCCTTCTACAATGTACAGAACTCTATAAAGGTAGAAGCCTGGTTAGGATATGACATCATGTCTAAGTCATCCACGTTTCCTCAGAGGCTAGGGCACACAATTGCTAGCATTGAAAATCACAAATTAAAAAAAATCTGAAGAGCCGGGCAGTAGTGGCGCACGCCTTTAATCCCAGCTCTTGGGAGGCAGAGGCAGGCGGATCTCTGGGAGTTCAAGACCAGCCTGGTCTATAAGAGCTAGTTCCAGGACAAGCTCCAAAACCACAGAGAAACCCTGTCTCGAAAAACCCAAAAAAAAAAAAATCTGAAGACAATAGGAATCACATATGTCACAAAGAAAGAGAGGAGTCTCTGGGGCAGCATATTAAGACCACCGTCATATCAAACCACAGATGTAAATGTACAGTGATGCACTTCCTTCTCTAGTAAAGTTCATCATCTTAACAGTTGAACCCGGAAGAGCAAAAGAAAAAGCAAGATTTCCAAAAACTATTTTATTTTGAAAAATCCTTTTGTTCTCAGTAAGGAGAAGATTTAAAAAAAAATCATTTGAACAACATTTTAGACTAGTTTGTCACAATCACACAACTATTGCAATTTTAGTGGCCGTCACGAATCTACATCTCAGATGACACCATTGCTCAGTACTGTTTTTATATAAGTTCAGTGGTGATCCAGGTATTGCTTTGTCAAAGCTCATTGTTAATAAATATTTTCTAAATATTTAGTTATGTTTTTCAAATTAGTGAAAATGCTAACATGAGATTCCTGGGCAAAGATACTAACCCCCCCCCAATAATTTCAGTGAATGTAATTATAGGCAATGTGATAACAATTACTTCCTAAATTGATTTCTGAAATCGTAACTTAGATTTAATTTTATTATTTTAGTTAGATATTTGCTAATAATTACTGTCCACAAATATTTAAGATTATTACTTCAGTCAGGGTCAACATATGTGAAATGATTGTTAGTCCTCAGTAGACATCTTATCATGACCTTATTTATTTTGTCCACTTCACTGTTTCGGTGTCCCAGGAAAATATAAATTCAAATATCATGTGAGCTTTTTATAAGTTAGCCATCCAAAATTTTGAGGTTTTTTTTTTATATTAGGAAATGGACTGGTTTTGAAGACAGACTTCCAGACAGCTCAGTAGGTACCAACTTGACAAAACCAGTAATGTCAGACAAAGCAGCAGCAATATAACAACAGAGCATGAAATAAGGACAAACCCAATACTGCACTAGATGGTCGCGTAAGAGGGAAGGGCAAGTACTGAGCCTGCCTCCCGAGCAAGAGGGCCAGAGAATTGTAAAAACTAAATAAAGTACCTAACTGTGTTTTAAAATTTTCACTTGAGGCCTGGCAGTGATGGCCCACGCCTTTAATCCCAACACTCAGAAAGCAGAAGCAAGTGGATCTCTGAATTTGAGGCCAGCCTGGTCTATAGAGGGAGTTCCAAGACATCTAGGGCTGTACAGAGAAACCCTGTCTCAAAAACAAAAACAAAATTTCAGTTGAACACTGGCTGTCTTTCATTATCGTCATCTGAATTATTGCCTTTCCTTAGAGGCATATGGTCATCTCAGACATCAACAATCTCAGACATCAACAAGCATCCCATGTTTTGAAGATATCGTTTGTCTGGTCCCTGTTAAATACATAAGGAATGAACACAGATGTGGTAAGGATAATGTGGTTGTCACATAAAGCCAGAAGGGCAAAGGAGAAGTTTTCCCAAATGGGCATATCCACAGGCCGTGACGAATTCCATCTCGGATGTGGTGCGAAGCCCAGGAAATGAACAGCATCCACGGGAGGAAGCACCACGAGTCCCGGAGCCTGAAAAGGTGCATGGCCAGCTTCAGGCTCACAACTGCCACAGGTATCACGGTGGAACAGTGGAGGAAAGGTCTTCTCGGAAGCGTCAAAGCGGCCTGCAGCGAGAAGTAGCAGCTAGCATCATTTCCTTCTTTGCAAACTCTCACAGTTGCTCCTTAGTATTTTAACACGACCAGTGTCAACTGGAAATGACAGAAAAATATAACTCTGCAGAAGCACTGGACGCACGGTTTCCAGGCTGGTGTTCTCTTCTCACTCTATGCTATTCTACACTAAAGCTAAATTTTTAACTTAAAAAAATATGAGATGATGAAAGCATGACCATCATATCCTTTGCATCAACAATAAAATGGAGGTCTTAGGAATGTGGAATTGGGACTGGAGAGATGGCTCAGAAGTTAAGAGCACTGGTTGATCTTCCAGAGGTCCTGAGTTCAATTCCCAGCAACCACATGGCAGCTTGTAACCATTTATAATGAGATCTGATGCTCTCTTCACATGTGCAGGCAAACATGCAGACAGAACACTATATACATAATCTTTTTCATAAAAGGAATATTGTATTAATTTTACAAGCTTCCCAGTGTTTAAAAAGCTACAAACATAATTTATATCCTAAGTATAGGATTTGTGTAATTGGGGTTTAAGTAATATTTAAAACTAAAAACACTCCTATTTATTTATATATATGTTTACTTGCTGAGACGTCTTACCAGGCCTATTTTAAAGTTGTTTTCTCCCTGAGGTTGTTAAATTTTTCATATGTGTATCTGTGTGTAGGTATATGTATAAGCATGCAGTTGACCTTGAGGCCAGAGAGGTCACTGAATTCCCTGGAGCTGGAGTTATAGGCAGTTGTGGACTGCCACACAGGGACTGGAAACTGAACCAGGTCCTTGGGAAGAGCAATGGGTGCTCCTGACCACTGAGCCATCTCTCCAGCCCTATTTTAAAGCTTCTAATTGACAAATGTTTAAGAAGGACAACGTGACATTTCCTATAAGCATATAATGTGTGCTGGTTGTTATAGAGTAAGTGGAATAGCTAAGACTTCAACAGTTATCGGTTGTTGTGTTGAGAATACAATCCCTCTTCACCAGCTGTTCTGAAGCAGAGATGAGCTGTCAACTACAGTGCTGTAGGCATTAGTAGTTTCTCCTTCTGTCCAACCTCACTCCTGAACCTGTGGCTCATCCTCGCCTTATCCCGTCCTGTTCTATAATTCGTGTTTCTAAAGAACTTCTTGGGACATCTAAGAGTACACACACACACACACACACACACACACACACACACACACCCCACCAGCAGCAGCAGCAACAACAAAATATTCCTTCATTAAAGCAGGGGAAAAGGAGAATATTTTTTATTACAACTGTTTCATAAAAGCCACAGATTCTTTCAGAATTTACTACTAACACTGAAAGATTATTTCAAGTTATTATTTTATTATTCCCTATGCTAAAGCTGAGGGAATAGATCCTTTACCTTTGTGGCCTCCACATACAGGGCAAAAAGCTAAAATTTGTCTTGAATCAGCAATCATCCCTCCTTGCTGACTGAGCTTCAGAGTCAGGTGACCCTGCCGCACACTTTGTATGTGACAGGCAGGAGGAAGTGAGGCTTCATTCACCCCTCAGCAAGTATTTACTGAGCACCTCCTGGGTGGGCCAGGTAACCTCCCAGGCCAGTGGCTCACAAGGCAAAATCCTTGCTTTGGATCTACACTTCTTTTCTGAGATGTTTGTAAATCGCATGCATACACAAAGGCAGGCAAATCTTTTGATAGTTAGAAAATATAATATCTGTTAATGTCACACATAGGAGATGCACACAAACGGGAAGACATAAAGAGTAAGAGGGGAAAGGAAAAAAGAACACTGACCCAGGAACACTCAGAACGAAAGCCGTTCCTTTAAGCTTGCTAATGTATTCTCTGTGAGCCAGCACCGAGCTTCTCAGTACAGTTACTAGGCTAAGAGTTCTTACTTTATGTCTATATGGAACTTTGTGACAGCAAATTAAATTAGGAACAAGTCTGTGGGCATCCTTAGGGAAATAGTAGATACTCAAAAACGTTGAATGAGTTAGCTTTCCTATTTTAAAGTAAGACATTTTCTCTAGCCTATGATGGTCAGGAAGATCAGCATGGCCGTACTAAAGACATTAAAGAAAACTATGTCGATGTCTTACCTTTAAAGACAGGGATCTAGCGAGAAAAAAATGGTCGATATCAATAACAGAGGCTAAAAACCCAGCTAAAAGAACCTCTCCAAAGTCAGCCTTCTTCTTGATTCCAATGACGACTGCCCATGACCACATGCCAATCACGCCGTGTACTATGTTATCTGAGAGGGCGCGAAGCCAATCGTTTTGATGAATTACGGAAAACCGGAGAAGTCTATCAGCTACTAGGCAAAAGATGCCCAGACCGAGGCTGGAGATGAGAGACTCGGTACTGAAACACTGTTGTAAAGCCTGAGTCTTTTCAACTTTGGACGCCATCATAAACTGTGTCAGTATACAGCAACAGCCATCAGGGACCAACAGTCTACTCTTGTCTTCATCCCCGGTATCCTGAAGCAGAAACCAAAGACAAACATTAAAAAGATTATAATCTGCCACACAATATCCAAGCAAGCAACATCAGCCATAATTATAAAACCAAATTGGAAAAATTAGCATCCCTTACGTGGTATACGATGGGCTGTATGGTCAAACACTGTAAGTCTGTTTTGCAGGAAAAAAAAAAACAGTTTATGTGGTAGCAAGGAGAACTTCAGAAAGCCCATTGTATGTTACTGATTCCTGCTAGGCATTTAAATAGTTCTGTCGGAATGTATACGGTATGACAGCGGGCATTCATCGTATCTGTAAACCCATCAACTGCTTCTATATTTTTGAAGAAAAAAAAGGTCTGCTTTCAGGACTGGAGATCTGGCTCAGTGTAACATCACTCGCTGCTCTTTCAGAGGACCTGGTATACCCACAATGGGCTACACATAACTGCTTGTAATTCTTGCACTAGGGGACCTGATACCGTCTTCTGGCTTCTATGGACACCTGCATGCACAGAGCACATATGCATACACTTGGCACATACATATACAGATAAAATAAATACCTACATCTTTTTTTTTAAACAAACAAACAAACAAACAAACAAACAAAAAACCTGCCTGTCCCCACGGTACCTAAACTCCAGAGCTGTAGAATTAGAGTTCCCTTCTCTGCCTCTAAGGTAGTGGTAAGGGTTGCCCAAGCGAATCCCACCAGCTTCCTTTTCCTATGCAAAACTGATGTGGAATGGTACTCTTGAAGGCTACAGGCTCCAAGACACAAAACAGCTGAGGACAAGAAAGTCCTAGAGAAGCCCTTTATCCCAGCATTCTGCAGGCAGGGACAGAAGGGTCCCTGTGAGTTCTGGACCAGCCTGGTCTACATGGAGAGACCTTGTCTCTTTTTTAAAATTTATTTATTTTTATTTTATGTGTTTTGTCATGGGTGTCGGGTCCCCTGGAGCTGGAATTACAGATAGTTGTGAGCTGCCATATGGGTGTTGGGAATTGAACCCGGATTTCTGGAAGAGCAGTCAGTGCTCTTAACTGCTGAGTCAAATCTCTAGCCCAAGAGACCTTATCTTAAAAAAAAAAAAATCTCAAAGAGACACATAGACAAAAAGCTGATAATGAAGACATCAAGTCCTTGACTCCACATGGAAGAATTTCAAAGGTGCCCTAGTTTTTACAGCACACCCTTTACTTCTAGGAGCTTCTCTGACATCTCCCCAGCAAACACCCCCTTTATCTATGGCCTGGAATAACAGCAACAAACCCTGGAATTTCAGCTTGTGTGAAAAGACAAGCATAAATTTGCACTGCATTCTAACCTGGCACAGGGTACTGAAATAATCTGTCTGTTTGTCAAATGTTTCAACGCCACGTCACATCTGTTTTTTCCATTTTCTGTTTTACTTGTGTGGGTACTTGCCTGCGTTGTGAATGTGCACCACCTGCATGTGGTACTTGCAGAGCTCAGAAGAGGGTATGGGATCCCTCGCAGACCTGTGAGCTGCCATATGGGTGCCAGGAATTGAACCTGGGTCCCCTGCAAGAGCAGCGGCCGGGGCTCTTAACCAGCCTCTTGTATGGACAAAGAGACCACAGCTCCTCACACTGTCTTCTACTTTTCTGTATAGTTGACATTTTCACTTAGACATATTTTTAAAGAGAATCTAGGAAAATTTCAGAAAAACTCAGCCTAACTGATATTGAGAAAAAGCAATCAGTGGCTGATTAGATGGGGGAATGCAGGGAGGGCTGAAAAGCTCTCGGATGATTCTTACAGTCAGCTTCTTGTGATAGTTTCATACATATGTCAAAATATGTTGGATTGTGTACTTTAAGTATTTAGATTTAATTACGTATCAATTATATTCCAACAAAGATGTAAGATAAAGTTAGTACATTGGTTTTAAAATTAGCAGCTTTTTGGTGGGAAAAAACCGAGATTATAGAGAAGAAAAAACAGATCACCTAATTCAAATCAATAGAAGCAATACATAGAAGATGGGTGCTTCCAAAGACAAGACTAGTAAATAGGAACATTTCAAGTTTTCCCAAGGCCCTGGGAGAAAGAAAAGAACAAAAAATTGGGCACTGAAAGATAAAATAATTCCCTCAAAGAGAAAAATCCTTTCAGTTTTTTTCTTTTCTTAATCTCTCTCCCCCTCTCTCTCCCCCTCCCTCTCTCTCTCATTATTTGCAATGATGAGTGTGTTAGCGCATGCCGGTAATCCCAGTGCTTGGGAGGTAGAGGCAAGTGGATCTTTGTGAGTTCAAGGCCAGCCTGATCGACATAGAAAGGTCCAGGCTAGCCACTGCTACAGAGAGAGAGATCCTGTCTCAATAATAAAGTTATTTGCCAAAGAACGAGAAATGGGTCTCATTCACTGTAAGAGTGTTACTATGGAGTAACACAGAGCTCCAAGGAAACAACCACAACTATAAGATTCCAAACACAGCTAAGTTATGGCACCTTGGCAACAACCCTGAATTTTAAGAGCTCTGTCTTAAAGAGACAAACACATACTGGGATTAAAAAGAAAAAACATTTCAGCTGTGTGTTGGTGGCACATGCCTTTAATCCCAGCACTTGGGAGGTCAAAGCAGGTGAACCTCTATGAGTTCGAAGCCAGCCTGGTCTACATAGTTTGAGGCTAGCCAGGGATAGTCTGTCTTTGAAAAAAAGAAGAAAATAAACATCTGTTATATCATCCTTAATATGAGAACACTTCAGACTTACGGCACAGTGAGAAAATGTATTTGTTGCACAAGCTTGGAGACCCAGCATTACTACCCATGTAAAAAGTGGAAAAATGCTTTTGTTATACTACAAATTATATTTCTGATATCACACAATATTTTATTAATGTTAATTGGTATGCATATCAAAAAGGATTGGACCCAGGACCTCAGAAAGGTCGGCAGCACTAAGTACATACCAGTTCTCAGCTGATAAACTCAGTATTCATAGAGGTGGTATTTGGGGTGACTTCTCTACCATAAGAGCCAACCATCTAATTTTTCTGTGACTTTTAGAAACCATTTTTACAATGGCCTAAGTTTGTCTCATTTCACCCTCATTACAGCAAATGTCACCAACTGTGGGGACTTCCCAGCAAGCAAAATGGTCATCTCCCTTCCCTTAGTTTCCCACATATTCGCAGGTCTTTTAAGTATAGAATGTGAGGACTTTTTTTTTGTTACCAATCATACATTTCTGTACAAATAAGTAAGACATTCCCAACGTAACTGTCAGTTTCTTTTTCATTTCCTCCCTCTCCCTAACCTTGGCGGAAAAGTACAAAACCAAGAGCTGGGATTGTCAGGTCTGAAGCCCCAGCACTCAGGAGGCTGAAGCAGAAAGATCCCTTGAGTTCAGGGATTCCAAGACCAACACGGAGGACATAGTGAGGCCGCGTCTCAAACACCAAACAGTCATCACAACAAACAAAGAAACAAAAACATGCCCTGCCCCAAACTGCCTTTATTAGGCTTTACAAATAATGCTCTCGTCACTAAACTATAGTTGCTGTAATAGTTAACACATTTAAACTCTTAAGTGCTAAAATACCAAAAGCAGATGACAACTCTAATGCTGGTAATTAATAAAGGAAATGAACACAAATCTTGTTCACTTTACCGTGACTTATCTCAGGCCCTCTGATCTCTGCACATAAAATATTTAGCTCTTGTAACGACTACAAATAGAATACACAAGTATGCGTTCCAACATGTTTCTGATCTCAGCAAATTCCTGAAGTCATCCTTTTCGGGGTCCGTGTGATCTAGTAAGTTTTAGAATGTCAAACGGGGGCAGGAAGTCTTAGTACTGGAGGCTTAGCTAACTCAGGGCGCTCAGAGCTCTTCCACAGAAGTAAGGGTGGCAGTGGGCTCTTCTGCCCGGACGCCCACGGGCTCCCTGCTCGGACTGGGAAAAGCGCGGAGCCCAGGAAAGCAACATCCACGCGATCCGGAGGGCGAGAGGGGGAGGAGGAGGTAGGTGTGCCGCTCGCGGAGACAGGAAGCCCGCCCTCCCAGCCCGCAGCCCCGACCCGGCACTGCCTCGGCTCCGTCCCGCTCTGGCCTCCCTTTGAAAGCTGCGCCCTCTCCCCTCCCTCCCCGCCCGGCCTGGTGCGGCTCAGCCATACCCAGCTCGCTTCGCAGTCTGCGCGCGAGCCAACAGCGCTCCGCCCCTCGGCCGCACCATAGAGACGCAGGCGCCGGCCGGAGCGGCCGAGTCCTCTGGGTCCCTGCGGACGCCGGGATGCAGGCTCCTCTCGGAGCGGCTCCTGGCGCTCGCGGGTTAATCTGGTTGATGCCGTGAGTTCTACACGCCTCCAAAACCCGGGAGGGATGTGGAAAACGTCCCGTCGGTTTCTTGGCTTAGCGGGCGGTCGAATCACCCACTTCGATGCACCCAAGTGGAGGCGGGCAGCCGGTTCGGAAAAGTCACCTCACCTGGTGCAGGACGCTCAATGGACAATGGGTCTGGGTCTCAAAGGCACAGAAGTTTCTAACTTCCTTCAGTGGATGCCGCAGGGCTAGCGATGCATGGAAGGTCTCAGATCTGACTCACCGCAGTGCTCCACCGCCCCCTTGGGGATTTGCTAGACACTGGTGGCCGCGGCTGAGGCTGGTCGTAGGACAGCGCAAGAACAATCATGACACTAACCTGTTGGAAACAAAAGAGCAGTACTGACTGGATTCAAATCGCCCTTCTGAAATGGTGACTATATATACCCTTATTGCCTTGCTGAGGCAGGTGCTGTTTTAGCACAAGGAAACATCTGGCGTGAACCAGCCCAAAGATGCCAGGAGAAGAGACAGCCTTTACCTCTTACTTCCTCAAAACAAGTATCAGGATGGAAAGCGAGACTAGCAATATTCATGACAGTTGGGATCTTCAATATCAAGCAAACTCCTGGTCACCTCACACACCCTGAAAAATCGTCAACCTGAACTTTCATTTGTACTGCTTTAGAATTAGGGACATGGCCCTTCCGGCAGTATGGTTGGTCTGTGTGCCATACAGTCTAGGCTTCCTGGAAGCCTACTGGCTGAAGGCAGCGATTCATTCGTACAACACACACTGGATACTTTTGTCGCGCCAGGTTACAGTATAGCTTCAGATTAACTGCGCAGCTTGTTCACTGGAGGGGACTGACCACAAGGAAACACACTGGACAGATACTGATAAATGCTGTTAAGGAAATAAGCAGGATGATATATTTGATTTGGGAGGGGCTGACTTTAGTGGGGTTGTTGGGAGGACTGTAGACAGAAACTTTTGCTGAGACCAGAAAAGGGAAGGAGCCCAGAAAGCGGCTATAAAGGGAGGGCATTTCTCCACTCAGCTAATGGACATTATCACTCCTGATCCACTAGTCTCCTTCCCTTTTGTTCTTGTCTGCTGTTTCCTGCCTTCTAATGTTAAAAGTTCTGAGAGATATGGAGGTAGACTCCCTGGGAGGCAGGCAGATAGGGAAAGGGGCCATGCCTGGGTAAGAAAGGTGGCAAATTGCCAAGATGGCCAGCTTCTTCCTCAATCTCCTGATGTAAGACAAAAACCTGGGAGTTT
This sequence comes from Microtus pennsylvanicus, assembly GCF_037038515.1. Classification (NCBI taxonomy): domain Eukaryota; kingdom Metazoa; phylum Chordata; class Mammalia; order Rodentia; family Cricetidae; genus Microtus; species Microtus pennsylvanicus. Next base: position 32,993,706 of record NC_134584.1, read on the forward strand.
TTGTTTCCCACCAGCAGGTCCCCGGCTGATGGACTGGCCCAAATTCAAGGCTAGATGAGGCCAAGAACAGTCAGGATCAATCTACCACCCTGTCTCCAAACCGACCAAACCTAAGGAGGGGAGGGAAACTCTTCAGAGGCTTCAAAACCCCCGGCCCTCAAGAGGCTGGACTTCCAGCTTTCTCCCTGCCCCCTTGGCTTCACAGAGGGCTTTCTTCTCAGAGGGCTCACTGCCTGTTTCCTCACCCCCAGTAAATGCTTTCCTTCAACTGCCAATGGGGCAGCAATGGCTCAGCTGCACCCTGTTGACCTTCAGATGCCCCCTGTCTTTTAACAAAGAAAACAAACCTGATCCAGACCCCAAAGACTGTATCAATAGGTTGCAACAGGATTGTTTAGATTTTGAAATACAGTTTGCTTTTTTAAAATATAGTTCTGACAGAGGGGGAGTGATTCCCGGTTTTTAGCCAAGTCAGTGTGGAGTGGGCTCCTAACACCCTGGATAGGTTTTTAATGTTATCTCTCTTTTTTTTTTTTTTGAGATAATGCCTCATTTCTCCCTTCCCTCCCCTCCCTCCAAGTCCTCTCATACACACCTGCTTGCTCTGTTTCACACTCAAGGGAAGTCTAGGAGGCCTCAACACTACATACAGAATCACAGGCAACGAAGGAGTGCCGAGAGTCAGAGAAATAAGTCTTCCCGGGGAAGAGCAGAACAATTGGTTACCTCAAACCAGTCAGCCCAGAAACACACACACAAGTAACATTATACAGACTGCCTAGGCTGTGTTTATTTAGGGATATATATGCATACACATTTATGTAATAACAGTTAATGGGTTGCTGCCCTCCAGACAGCTGAATCTCCGCTTCCTTACCATGGCTGTGACAGTAAGGGGGATGGGACCACCAGCTAAACTGCGAACTACTCCTCTTTCAGGTTCAGCAGGCTCTCCCTTCATTGAGCCTTACCTTCTCACTCCATTTTGATATATACCTAGCCAATCAGAGCCTGTTCAGAGCCTAAATCAACCCTCCAGCATCTGCCTTTTGTCGGCCACTGCCCACCCTGCAGACTTGCTCCTGCTCTTCCCCAGCAGGCTTGCCCTCAGCCCTCACTTGCTCTTGGATGGCAGGCAGCCTATGGCTGTGGAGAGTTCTATCAAATCTTAGCTGTCCTCTCCTTGCAAGAAAATCTTCCTCCCACTTACTTCATTGTCTGTGCACGGCACTCTTTAGAGCGGTGACAAGAACCGGGACCAGAAAGAAGATGTGCTACATTAGCTCTCCAGGAGAGATTGCATAGCAAATGACCGAATGGACAGTTCTGCACATTCAAAAAGAAAACTGGAAATTAACATTACAATATTAAAAACAGCAAAACATAACTTTTCTTAAACAGCTGATGTGAAAATGAAAGAGTTCAAAATTTCAAAATAGTTCTTTATTTAAAAATGCATATATATAAATACATACACACTAAAATTTACACGTTAGGTAAATTACAATCAAAATTAAATCAGTTCTGCACATTGCAAAAGTAGTATTTGCAATTCCTTGGGTTACGAGCAATTTCATACCAGTAATGTGAAACAACCTGAAGATTTGCTGTTGCAATAATTCCATTTTTCACTTTCTAGAGCTGGACAGGAGATAGTCAATATCCTGAAGGATTTCAGAAGTTCTTTTCAATGCTGCCGATACACTCTCTTTATTAGTTGCTTCTAGCAGGGTCTCTGAAGATTCTGACGTATGGGCATCAGAACACTGTTCATTTTTCTTGCCAGAAGTCAAGTGGAGGATACCACTGTTTTCCAGGAGCACTGAATTTCTTAGTTAAGGAGCTTTACCCCACATTTTTATTATACAATCTGATTTTAAGAAAACCTGACTTCGGTATGAAACTATTTCTCAGTTTAAGGACTATCTACTGAATTCATTATCGCATTGGACTTCAGAGTTTATGAAGTCCATCCCTTAGAGACGAGGAACTCAGCCGTAGTGGGGGATTGTGTGTTTAGATGGAGGGTTAGTAAGAAAAAAAAGAAAATCCCAATAACATTTCTTAACCTACATTTGCTAAGCAAACAAAAAGGGTAAAAGAACAGGATAACAGGGTTAGAAACAATGCATTCTTAATGAACAAAAATCTAGAGTAAAAGGAAATTTGCCTTCTCTTGCAGAGCTAGTTTATTATTTGAGTAAGACTGTATAACTATTTTCTGCCAATAGAAACAGTCCCTTCTGGAGGAGGGAGCTCTCAGAACCAAGAGGATAAAATACACACTGCCCAGGAAGTATATGAATCTCACTCACAAGGTTCAGGAAGCTCCCCAAAGTTATACAATTCACCAAATCCCTTGCCAAGGCTGTCTCTGCAGGAGCAGCTGTTGGGGAGAGGTGACTCTGACTAGCTGAACTGCTTGTAAGTTGTGCAGAAAAATGAAGAGAAAACAAATTTGGATGAATGACAGGGTTCATAACAGAAGTTACAGATAGATTTTTAACAGCTATCATATATATAAAATTATATAAGAGGAAATGTCTCCAAAAGAGATCTTAATCCTAGTTCATCATTCCTTATCCAATTCAAACATAAAAGTATAAATGTTAACATTTCATGACAAGAAAATATTTTAGATATTGTCTGACTCAGCAAAACTCAGCCACATGCACGCATGAACTAACCCCCATAAAGTGCAGTCATCAAGAACAGACTGAAATGGAATACTTCTGTAGGATATTACATTCTCTTAAAGGATACAGTTAAATTTCTGTATTTTCTCAAGCTCAGAAGCAACAGACCTATGAAAGATAAAGGATGACACTGGAACATGAGCTCTTACACACGTGACAGAAAAGCCAGGAGGCAGCATGTATGAGGGCTGACTCTAACACTCTAGCAGAGCCCCTGATGTGAACGTTCTACCTTGTCTTCCCCACCACGTCAGAACACTATACAGATACTATGATGACTACCTCTGAAAAAGTAACAAGGACGTTTATCTAGAAATGGTGCTTTATTCAAGTTGCTAAGAAGTTGAACCAATAAACTAATGATGGCAAGGTAGAAAAAATACTGAACTACACTTTAGAAAGCTGTTTAATGTGTGATCTTTTCTTCCTTCAACCACCCTTTTTTTGACAAGGCAGAGGATGGGGGTGAGGGGTGTCTTGGGGGTCACAGCTGTTCCTCATTGCTTTCACCACAGCTGCTATCACCAACTGCACTTTCACTTTTGATTTTTTGAGATAAGGTCTCACTATGTTGTCCCTGGCTGGCCTGGAACTCATTATGTAGACCTAGTTGGCCTCAAACTCATCAAGATCTGCTGGGTTCTGGGCTCTGCCTCTAAGTGCTGGAATTAAAGGCATGAACCACCACTGCCTGGCTTCAGACTTCATTTCTTAGAATGCCAACATAACCCTCATTCAGTTTTGATGTAAACAAAGCATTAAAAAAAAACAAAATCAGTTATAACTTAAGCAAAGGTTAGTAACCAGTTTTATAATCATATGCAACTTCCCTCCTTCCCAGCTGCTTTGAGCCACTTTCTTGCTCTGAAACAGGCTGGAGTTGAAGGATGAGGCCTCTGCAAAGCTGGATCCTGAGAAGGTCAGCATACTAAAATCACACCTACTGTTTTCATTTGATTTATTCTAACAAGTATTCACTCAGGCACAGACCTTAAATTAGGCTGTGTGCGCGCACACATTATCCTGCTACATTCTGCTAAGTCGCCTTAAACTTCCTTTTAGAAAGGTCGTACATTAGGCTCAGCTGTAGAGTCCTTCCCTAATACACACGATGCCCTGGATCTGGTCCCAGAACAGGGTTATCAGAGAAGGTTCCTGGGGCCGCAGAGACGGATCAGTGGTTAAGAACACAGACAGCTCTTGCAGAAGACCTGAGTTTGGTTCTGAGAGATTCCAGGCCTCTGGCTTCCTCAGGCTGAGCTGCACGCACACGCGCACACACACACACGAAAATAAATCTGAAAAATGCATTCCTAAATTGCATCCTTGGTATCTTTTTCCAGTACACTGAGATTTTTTTTTATACTCAGTGACATTAAGAGCATCAATGACCTTCCAACTAGTTTTAGATTTATGAACTTGTGTTTTCGTCCCATGTGAACTTCTTTATCTATTATAGGATCCATCTCAATTCATCAAAACATAGTATATCCTAGCAAATACTACCTGCTCCTGACAAACTGTCTTCTCACTGTGTCTTCTATACTTAATGTGTATGCTGTTTTCTTGTATGTCAGTCTGTGCACCACATGCATGCCTGGTGCAGTGGAGGCCAGAAGAGGATGTCAGATCCCGTGGAACTGGAGCTAAAGAGGGCTGGGAGCTGCCACGAATGTGATGGAAATGGAACCCGCATCCTTTGAAAGAGCAGCCAGTTGCTCTCAGTTGCTGAATTTTCTCCTGAATGCTCCTTTCTGTCTCTGCTCCTGATGACTCCCAAAGTCTGATGTCCTGAGACACTCCTGTGGAGCCCTAGCCCAGTCTCCTGAGGATCTAAAAATACCACTTGATTTACTTTATAACGCGCTTATTAATTTGGTACAAGAATTAACTGCAACAGAAATTATTTAAAAGTCAAATTTTAAAAGAAGCTTATGCTACTCAGAATTATATTTCCTTTAATAATACTGAATTCTCCACAAAAATTTAATTTATCATATATAAAGAACCACTCATTTTGATATAAATTTTTCAATGCAGAGTTTTCTGTACATCAGATTTGAAAAAGTAATTTTTTTTTAGAAAAGCGTTTTTTTCAAGCTTATAGCATGAAAAAGATTTTGTTAAATATGTTTACAACAAAAGGTTTTCTTGAGCAAAAAAGCTTCAAGGTTTTCCATTTGCTACTTAAAAAAAATATCGCTTTTAACATTTATTTATTCACTCTGTATGTGTGTATGTGTGTATGTGCACAGTCAGAAGACAATTCTGGATTTACATGCGGTCGAGGACTGAATTTAGGTCATTAGTCTAAGCAGTAAACATGAACTTACTGAGCCATCTTGCCAGCCCTGTGTTAGTCACTGCCCTATTGCTGTGAAGAGACAAGGCAACTCTTGTGAAAGAATGCATTTAATCTGGGCTTACTTACAGCTTCAGAGGCTTAGTCTACTGTCATCATGGAGGGAGCATGGCAACATGCACTGCACTGAACAGTAGTAGCTGAGAGCTACATTCTATCCCAGAGAGAAAGGCTAGGCCAGGTATGGGTTTCTGAAACTTCAAAGTCCATTCCCTAGTGACACACTTCCTCCAACAAGGCCACACGCCTCCTACTCCTTATAATTCTTTCAAATAGTGCCATTCCCTAGTGACTAAGCATTCACATATATGAACCTATGGGGGCCATTTTTATCCAAACCATCACATCTTGGTACTAGTTGGCTCTTATTCAGAGATTAAGTTTACAAGAAATCTAAATACCAGTTTTCTTTGAGAACAGGTGACAGCTGTTTGGGCGCCTGTCTTACACTGGTCTGGGTTAGTCTTCTGCACCATGATGTTACTGATGTCACATATCTGGAAAAAACACATTAAAAATATTTGATAGGGAAACTCATTACTTTGTATAATTAATTTGTACAATAACAAAAATGAATTGAAGTTAAAGAAACCAAAACTTCGATTCTAACTTACTATGTAGCTAAGGATTGTTGTAGGAGGTCACTTGTTTGTTCCTGGCTGCTTGGCCCCGAAATAACTATACAGAAACTATATTATTTGCAATACTCTTTGGCCAATAGCTTAAGCATATTTCTAGCTTGCTCTTATATCCTAAAATAACCCATCTCCATTAATCTGTATATCGCCATTTGGCTGTGGCTTACTGGGTAAAGTTAGATCCTGTGTCTGTCTCTGGCAGGACTACATGACTTCTCCCTGACTCTGCCTTCTTTATCCCAGCATTCAGTTCAGTCTTTCCTGCCTAGCTCTACGCTGCCCTATCACAGACCCAAAACAACTTCTTTATTAACCAATGGTATTCACAGCATACAGAGGGAAATCCCACATCAAAGGATGACCTTGAACCTCTGATCCTTATGATAAGTGTTGAAATTGTAGGGTGTGCCATCTTGTTTTAAGTTTTTGTTTTTTAATTGATCCCCCCCCCCCCCGCCCCCTTCTATGCTGCGAATGGAACTTAGGTCCTTGTCTATGCTGAGGACATGCTCTACTACCTTGATACTCTCCCAATCTGAATTTGTACAATTTGCCTTCTAAAATTTAAACCTGGAAATGCCCATTGGAGCACACGCATGTATAAACATATATATACATGCAAATAATAAAATGTAACTTAATGAGTATCAAAAACAAGTTTAATAAATTGAATGATCTTAAGTGATGGGATAGAACAAATCATGAAAACATTTGCCAAAGGGACTATCTTTTTGAGAGAAACTGTTTAAAATAGCAATTGAATGTTGGAATATTTAGACCAAAACAAGACCGCACAACAGAAAAATAGATTCAAGATGCTAAGTAAGCAGTACTGTGGGCCCCAACAGTTAAAGCTGCTCTAAATTCAAGACTACTACCTGTGGAGTCACGACAACTAACAGTGAACTATATTAGCAGAAAAGTTGTATTGCTATAAACTAGGTTCAAGCATCCTCCCATTTAAGAATATCCACCAACCAGTTTCAATGCTTACACTTCACAGAAATGCCTACCATCTTAGCCATTTACAGTCATTTGTAGACTACCTTTCTTCTAGTCTCGTTAAGGAACTAGAAAGTTGGCTAACACAGCTGACCATACTTGCAACAGGAAATCAGACATGCTGAAAATAATTATTTAAAAAAATCTCTTGGAGACAAACACACGTTTAAAGCTGACTTGATATATTTCATTGAGTTAAATTTCAGTGTAACTGAAAACTCTGCAATCTGGAAAAACTAAGATGACATGTAACATTTAAGTTACACATACGCTCCATCGGTTGAGACATGAAAATAAAATTGCTCTTCCATACCTTTCATATGCTCCAGGATGCTCAGCTTGAATTAGCTGATCCTGCCCATCAGGAAAAGTTAATCTGCACCAACCCAAGGTCAGACCTTGATTTACCTTAAGAAGCAAAAGGAAGAGGCAAGTTTTATCATTCTAAAACTAAAATGTTAGCAACCTCCTTTTTTTTAAATTGATTTTTATTGAGCTCTACATTTTTCTCTGCTTCCCTCTCTGCCTCTCCCCTCCCTCTTTCAACCCCCCCCCAAGGTTCCCATGCTCCCAATTTACTCAGGAGATCTTATCTTTTTCTACTTTCTACTTCCCATGTAGATTAGATCTATGTAAGTCTCTCTTAGTGTCCTCATTGTTGTCTAAATTCTCTGGGATTGTGGTTTGTAGGCTGGTTTTCTTTGCTTTATGTTTAAAAACTACCAGTGAGTGAGTACATGTGATAATTGTCTTTCTGTGTCTGGGTTACCTCACTCAAAATAATGTTTGCTAGTTCCATCCATTGAATTCCTGCAGAATTCAAGCTGTCATTATTTTTTCTGCTGTGTAGTACTCCACTGTGTAAATGTACCACATTTTTCTTACCCATTCTTTGATCAAGGGGCATTTAGTTTGTTTCCAGGTTCTGGCTATGATAAACAAAGCTGCTATGAACATAGTTGAGCACATGTCCTTGTGGAATGATTGAGCATCCTTTTTTTTTTTTAATAAAGGAATGAAATCATTACAAATTTATTTTGAGAATTGAAAGACTGGATTTGAATGGGTTGTTGGTAAAAGTCATTACCCACACAGTTATTATAAATGCCAATCCTTGCTGCAATGTGTTATTTTATATACATAAAGTGACTCTTTGTTATACTTTTCTGATTTTTTGCTAGGAAATTCATTGAGATCAATAAATCTCTCGACAAGTCTCTAGCACCCAAATGGTGGCTCACAAACACCCATGACTGTAACTGAAGGCTTCTCCCCACCACCACCCTCTGCCAGTTCCTGAATAACCCACTCTGAGGCTTAATATTAATTACAAACTGTTTGACCTAATAGCTCAGGCTTATTATAAACTAGCTTTTTATAACTTAAATTAACCCATTTCTATTAACTATTTTACCACGAGGCTCATGGCTTGTTACTTCACATCTTGCTTCTCCAGTAGCTGCTGGCATCTACTCTGACCTCACCTTCTTTCTCTCTGTTTCTCTGTTTGGATTTCCCACCTAGCTATATTTTGACTGGCTATTGGCCAAGTTAGTTTCTTTATTAACCAATGGTAGTAAGACATATTCACAGAATACAGAGGGGCACTCCATATCACATAACTCCAATTCTAGCGACTCAGATGCCATCTTTTGATCCCAAGAGCTCTTGCATATACATGGGGTACATAAACTTACAAAGGCACAAATATATACACATAAAAAACCCAGTAACATAATTTGAGATAAAGTAATACTGTTTTCTGTAGATAAGTAACTAATCAGGATATATTTCACACTGTAGATATCACACTATTAAGGATAATTTATTATGTATTTGAAAAAACCTAGAAGATAGAATCTTGAATCACAAAGAAATGATAACTATTTAAGGAGATAATGTTTATCCTAATAGTAATATAATATATACAAGTATCTAAGATCAGAATGGCATCTCATGCGTGACAATTACAAATGCTACAGCAAATTTTACTGAGCATAACAAATAACAGCAGTTCTCAGGGCTCACATATCAGATATCCCTCAGATCAAATATTTACATTACAATTCCTAACAGTACAACAGCAGTATTTTATGACCGGGGTCACCACAACATGAGGAACTGTCATAGCATTAGGAAGGTTAAGAACCGCTGGTCCTAGGTATACTCACTTCTCTGTTTTCAGCAGAGGAGCTGAAATTCCAATTCAGTGTTAGAGTGACGCCATCTAAAAAGACAGCGTGAACTTTGTCATCAGAGTAGGCAAGAAATCTCCCCATACTGGGTATGAGAGACTCCTTCAGAAGCACGGGCAGGGGATTGTTAGCATTTACTTCAGGTACCTAAAACCAAGTAAAGAACATCACAAGGCAGGAGTTTTCTTTGAAAAAGGTAAGTAATTATTAATGAACCCTGAAGCAACCCAAGATTCGTATTCAGAAGTTGAGTGCTACAGAATTATCTATACTTTAACTTTTCAAGAGTTACACATGCAAAATTGTTTGCCTAGCATGATTAAGTTCTAGTATCTCTGGAAGCTACCATCCTGCTTTGAACTTAATTTAGGCAAAAACTGTGAATTATAACAACATATAAGTTTATAATCAAATGAGTATGGATCCCAAAAATCAGTGTCTGAGAATCATTTCCTCTAAGCTAGGATTAATGAACTGAGTTTTACATTCATAAAACTAAATGGTACTCTCAGGGTTTGTAATGACAATGCTGTGACATAACTCAGATGCGATAAATTCCCATCTCTCCTCTATTACAACCAAGTAAACAATCAATCAGCTGGACATGGTGGTTTACATGTGTAATCTCAGCACCTGGCAGGCTGAGGCAGGAGGATGTCAAGCTTGAAGCTAGCCTGGGCTAGCTAGGGCCAGCCAGGACTACATTCTGCACCAAAATGTCGAGGAAAAATAAAAACGGGCCAGTAGAGCTTTGTGTCAAGAGTGTGTGCTCGGCATGCTCTAAGCCCAGGTTTGAGTCCCAACATGGTAGGGGTGAGGGGTAGGAGTGAGGGATTACATACACTAAAACATAGGGGTGAGGAGCATCCCTAAGTGACAGGAAGTATCCTCCCAGTATGTGCAATGTCTTGAGCTTTAAAAAAAAAAAAAAAAGAGGCTGATTTTCCAGTCTGTCCATGGGGCAGATATTTCTAAGTTTTCTGAGACAGGGCTTGTGCTGACTGGTTTTATGTCAGAGAGGAGGAGCCTCCGTTGAGAAAACGCCTTCATAAGATCTGCATTCTCTTAATTAATGACTGATGGGCCCAGCCCACTGTGGGCAGGTGGTCCTGCACTGTCTAAGAAAGCAGGCTGAGCAATCCACGATGAACAAGTCTCTCCATGGCCTCTGCATCAGTTCCTGCCCTCACAGCTTTTGATAATGAACTGTTATAGGGAACTGTGAGTGAAATAAACCCTTTTCTCCCCAAGTTGCTTTGGGTTATGATGTTTCATCACAACAACAGAAACCCTAACTAAGACAGGGTTTCTCTGTGTAGCCCTGGCTGTTCCAGAACTCACTCTGTAAACCAGGCTGGCCTTGAACTCAGAGATCTGCTTGCCTCTGCCTCCTGAGTGACAGGATTGAAGGTGTGTGCCACCACAGCCAGCTCAGGTAGGTATTCTCTTGAATAAACAAATTTGAATGTCAAAAAGAATTTCTCACATGACTTAGCTGAAAGCAGTTTGAATGTGCAAGCACACACCCACACAGCTAACAGTCTTGCTTTCCCATACCATTTTCCAGCAGCAGACATGATAGTTGTGGCTTAGTGAAAGCCTTGTCTTGGCACAGTGTTGAAGAATTCTGTGAACGTGAACATGAAAAACAGCCCCTAAGTGTTTGTAAATGATGACATTTTCTATGTTTTCAAACACCTGGAACAGTGGTGCAATGTCTCAGCAACATCCTGAATGCCATGTAACAGTTCAGATGACTGTGGCAACTCACCTTCCTAGAAGATGGGGGCCATCATCTTTTCCCTCTGCCTTCTCTTGGCTAGCTAGAGCTACTCCTTGACCTTCTAGCAACAAAGGAACTCCATGGATAATTTTAGGGGCTCTTTTACAACTGTTTAAATTAATTGGTGATTTGTGGTGTCTGTGCACTCATGTGTGCCATGGCATGTGTGTAAAAGTCAGAGGACATCTTTGCGGCTTTGGCTCTCTTTCCACCTTTACGTGGCTTAACAGGTCAAGCTCAGGCTACCTGGCCTGCATAGCAAGCGCCTTCCTCAGTTGAGCCTTCTTGCTGCTCAGATGTTCTAAAGACGTGACAGTCACATATCTAAGAGGTTTAGCATAGTCTAAAGATGGCAAGGAAAGCAGGTGTATAGAAAATCAAATAATTTCTGAGCCTGCTAATCTAGCCTGGATTTTTTAGATACTTTCATAAAAACAATTATTTAATTCAACATTATGTTTTCATTTTTTCTAGGTGCTCTAGATTAATTAAAACAATTTTTAATTTTTTGTTTTTTTTAAGACACGGCTTCTTTGCATATCTTTGGCTGTCCTGGAACTCACTCTGTAGACCAGGCTGGCTTCGAACCTACAGAGATCTGCCTGCCTCTGCCTCCCTGAGTGCTGAGATTAAAGGCATGTGCCACCATTGCCCAGCAATCAAAACAATTTCTAAGAAGGTTAAATAATGAACCAATCCACACTTTAGTACACTCTCATAAAACTCTATTACTGTAAAAATAAGAAACTATGAAAATTTCAAATGTTTCCTCAAATCCCCAACTTGATTAAAGCAGTCACAGGGCTGCCACACCTGTCCAGAGAAACGGCACTGGAGTCCCTCTCTGGACTCGCCCCCTTCCTGTGTGGAAGCTTATCCAGACTACTGCTCTCGTGATTACTTTCTAAATTATGAGACCAGAAAACCCGACAGATTTGTGGCTAAGACAAATTGTACCCACTGCGTCCTAACCTTAACAGAGCTAACATCGAGGTACTCAGGTACATGCTTTTCTCTCAGCTGAACATCACCAACTCACCTGGTTGCCTGTTTAATCAGAGAACGTACAGAGAAGAGACTTCCTGGTCTGTCTGGAGGAAGGTTATTTATGGAGTAAGTTTTTTCTTCTCTCTGAAAGTGTAAAACAAACAAAAATCTGGCCCTTAGTACTTAACTACTTTTTCCTTGAAGTATATATAGATACACACACACACACACACACACACACACACACACACACACACACACACACATATACATACACACATATATATACCAACAAAGCAAGCAATTATTTTAATACTCTAAAGCCCATAAAACCTACATATTTTAATGGTATTCTTAATGTGCCTTTCTGGTGGAGGGTGGGAGGATACATGCTATTGTCCACCTTTTATGTGTGCCTCGGGGATCTCAACTCAGGCTCTCATTCATGCTCGTATGGCCAACATTTCACCCACAGAACCATCTACCTAGTCCCCATACGTTTCACCCACAGAACCATCTACCCAGTCCCCATACATTTCACCCACAGAACCATCTACCCAGTCCCCATACATTTCACCCACAGAACCATCTACCCAGTCCCCCATACATTTCACCCACAGAACCATCTACCCAGCCCCCATACATTTCACCCACAGAACCATCTACCCAGTCCCCATACATTTCACCCACAGAACCATCTACCCAGTCCCCCATACATTTCACCCACAGAACCATCTACCCAGTCCCCATACATTTCACCCACAGAACCATCTACCCAGTCCCCCATACATTTCACCCACAGAACCATCTACCCAGCCCCCATACATTTCACCCACAGAACCATCTACCCAGTCCCCATACATTTCACCCACAGAACCATCTACCTATTCCCCACACATGTCTTGTACCTTGTAAATATTAATTCAAAGTAGTATAGTGACTCAAAGGTAATGCTCCGGGCTTTAGTGTTTTTTATGGACAAATTCTACAACACAAATTTAGCTTCTGATTTAAACCAACTGTTTAGGGTGTTAATGGATAACAGTGGGCGTAACTACAGTAAAAACAAAGTGATTAATAATTCGCCAGGTGTCAATGTTGACAGTAAGATTAATTTTCTATGGCGAGGAGTGAGATATTACATAACACATCAAATTTATAGTGACTTAGGAAAGAACTTTCTATCAAAACTTGAACTTCATTGTTAGTTTACCTTTTCTGATTCTTCTTGACTCGAATAATATGTAAAATAGTTACCAATATAAGGCCCTTCTGATTTGAAAACTGATCCATCTCCAGGATAAATCTCTATCGAGTTTACATTTTTATGGGTAAGCCTAAAATAGAGAAATAATCCTATGTTTTTAAATGAAGACTAATGCATCCAGGAAAGCGATCATTAAGACAACAACAAAAACAGACCCGGCAATGCTGCACCAAAGAGAAATAGGACACACAAGTGCCTTATGTGCTTATTGCAACAACTAAGCTCAGAGCTTCTAGAACTCAGAGAATCTTGTCTTTACACACCCAGTGCCAACTTAGGGATTGACACATAATGAGTCACCAAACAATGTCAGCGCAGAGAAGCTGAATACCGCACTTCTAGGTCCTGAAAATGAGATCACGCTTCCACAAAAAATAACTGGTGTAATCAGTACCTGATGGAAAGATTAACTATCCATGCAAGGCGTATTACACATGTAGTAGTCAGGTATGACCATAGCATCCGGTATATACTTCATGGAAACTACCTTTATCAGAACAGATCTTTTATATGGTGTTGGGGGCAATTAGAGGTAATGGCACTTGCTGCCAAGCCTGATGCCATGAATTCAATCCCTGGGACACATGATGGAAGAGGGGAACTGACACCAGAAGGCTGTCCTCTGACCTCTACACGCCTGCTAAAGCACACACACGTGTTGGACACATGATGGAAGAGGGGAACTGACACCGGAAGGCTGTCCTCTGACCTCCACACACCTGCTAAAGCACACACACGTGTTGCCACCCCAGGAAAAAAGAAATGCAATTTAAAATTTATGCTGTCAGAAGTGGGTGGATCTTCATACAGGAAAGGGAAAGCATTTTGGTAACCAAAAAACATCAGGTATCATTTTCTACTATTACTCATGGATGTAAAGATGGATCTGGCCAACACCATATTTCGGTCATTAGATGGTAACTCTATGGTAGGGGAGGGAAAATTCAGTGAAGAAGTGTAGGAGCAGGACAGTCATGAAAGGAATGATTTCCTTTGACGGAATCACCCTTAGGCTGATTCCATGCTCAGCAGGTAATACAACCAGACCTCTAATGTCCAGAAGGATACCCCAAGTCCCTGCTACAAACATATATTCACCAGCAAGACTGACTTTCAATGGCATTGGAGATGCCATGTAAGCCTCACCTGTACGTCACACCCTTGCACCACACCACCTTCACGAGCTCAGGATAGGAATAGTCTTCTCCATCAGACTGTCTCTGCAAAAGTGAGTCACAGAAGTTCCACCTGTGAAAGAGAAAACCGGAGCATTAATTCCGGTTGCTCAAAATAATTGCCACTGAAAGTCAACAAACAGTACCACCATAATGCTTATTCCTTGCCTGACTATAGAATGTATATGCTTACACACACACACACACACACACACGCACATTAGAGAAATTTTAAAACAAGTCGTATTTTGTCAAGTTCTCAGTAACCTCATTAATGGATCTCAGTATGATGTAAATTAAAATTTTTACTAATCTTTAAAATTAACCTGAATTCAAAAAACGGATCTTTACTGAAATATCTATGGTAGGCTGGGCAAATGCTGTACACACTGAGAACTTAAAGTCCCCCAAAGGAGGCATGTTTTCTGTCCCCAGTGGAGATGTTCCATCCGGCAGTGTAGTCAAACAGAAATCACCAAGTCGGGGTGGTGATGCGGGAAGCAATGAACAAGGACCTAACTCATCAACAGACTTTGAGAAACCGCTCCAAGGAAGTAAGGCTTGGGCTTGAGTAAGGGAAAGAGATGATGGGGAGAGGACAATGCTCCTACTGGAGCAAAGAGCAGGAGCTGGGGCAGGAGCGAAAGGGAGTCAGCGTGAGCACTCAAGCAATGATGAGGACACTTCAGCAGGCACAGGGACAGCAAGGACACAGCGATGGCCGGCGTGAGGACTACAGCCAAGGAAGCCACCAGACCATGAGAGCCTGCTATGCCAGGATAAGGAAATGGATTTCAACCAAATCCAGTCAAAGGCACACTTAATTTAGAAGCATAAAACCTCTTCTGTCATATTTAGAATCCGGGAATTTCCAGTTTAACTAGATAATTATGGCAAGTCCAAAAGCTATTCCTATGTTTTAGGTAAAAATGTGTACTCAGAGAAGACCTAGGAGCAAATTTCAATTCTACAGGTGCTAGTGATGTAACTTGCTTCAGTTCTTTACCATTTCGGGATATTAGGTTCCTCTATGAGAGGATTATAGTGATTCTTGTAATAGGGTTCCTATACCAAATACATAAAATAGAACAGTCTCACACAAGTAATTTATAAATGTTAGTTTATAAAAAATTACTAGAATGCTCATAAAAAGTTCACATTGCAAATTTTTAACCATTATTCATCTTTGAATGAAAATGTTTTTGACCTAGCCATAAAAAGGTCACCATATACTGAACCTTTTAAAAAAAGACACATTTATAGTAAGTTAACTAAAAAATGGGTAGCCCTTGGGGCTGACAGCAAAGAAAGAAACTGTAACCAAAACTCTGTCATGTTCATGGTCCAGCCTGTGGGGTCAGGGGCAAGTCCAGGGTCTATGGTCTAGCCTATGGGGTCATGGGTTCATAGGCTCCAGTGATCAGCCATAGACTCCCTTCTAGGCTTTCTCCCAAGGAGCCCTGCTGTTCTGTACTTTAATAATCCTTCTATGGACAGTGACCTTCATTAAATACCTTACATTGCTATGAATACTATCCTTTAAAATGAAAGATTTTAGCCAATCAAATGAGAGTAAGGATAGCAACAGATGTGGCTGGGTGTGGTGGCTCATACCTTTAATCCCAGCACTTTTGGGAGACAGAGATGGGGGGGGGGGGGGGGGGGAGTGTGTGTCTCTATGAGTTAGAGTTCTGGTATACATAGAATTCTAAGGCCAGCCCAGGTTACATAGTGAGACCTCATCTCAAAAAAACCAAAACCAAAACGAACCAACCAGAGCAGTATCAGCTGATCTAAAAGCTAAGATCAGGAAAGGAGGGCCTCTCCCCAACCTTTCTGAGCAACAAGCCATCCTTGCGGTACCTGTGCAGGTGCGGGGCGGGGCAGCTGAGTGACAGGGCTCTGGGAAGAACAGAAACCTCTTCTCCACTTCCTTCTGCAGCAGCGGAGGTTATGCTTCCACTTGCAGGGAAATCTGCATCAGTTCCAGACGCAACGCTAACTTTGTCATGAAAACGAAGCGCTAGAGACAGAGGGTATTTCCACTGCTCTGGACAGGAGGCGACAGACCAACGCTGCTTCATCCACGCGTACACACATCTGTGCCTTGTGCTCGGGGACAGCAGCCCCTCCTTCCCCTCAGTTCCATTCACACAACACATGTTCGCTGAAGCTTCTTTCGATTTCAAGACTTGGCGATGAGGTTCATTTTCTTTAGTCTTTAATCTTTGTCCTGATGAACTTCCACGCGTGCAGAATTTTGTGGTCTTTCCAGCTAGTTTATCTTTTGGGACACGATCATTTGTTTCAGGGAGTACTACAGAGGAGTCTGGCTTCTGGCTCACTTTACACAGAAAATGGACTGTAAATTCATGCTGAGATCTGGGCAGGCAAAGGTACGCGTGCCCATCCAGGGACGTTATCTTCACGGCGCCGCTCTCCGAATATGTGACGCTGTCGTCTCCAGCAAGACCGGGCCATTTTACTTCAGAGAAATCAATGAAGATATGCTGAATTGAGAGAAGAAAATAAAAACCCCATATTTTCTGTTAATGTTCATTTTTCCCATAGTTTTGATATTAAAAGTACTCTATAAGAATTTAATATACTGGTGCTAGGCAACTTTAAAAGCTGGACTTGCCATCTTCAGCCCCCTCTCTCTGCAGACAGACTTCACCACGCCTGCACACACCTCCTCTAATAAACTCCTAAGCGGAGAAAAAAAAAAGAATTTAATATACTTGTGTTTTTACTACCTAGAAAATAAAAACTGGAGTTAATATGCGACTTTACATATAATACTGGATGCTAATAATATTTCTCTGGGAAACACACACAAACACACACACACATACAAGAGATGGGGGGGGAGAAAGAGGTAGAAACCATCTGATTAGTGCTAAACTTAGTTTGATTAAAAAAAAATTCAATGATTTAGGGAGAGCTGGATGTACAGACCACTCATCCCAAAACTCTAATCTGAAAAAGGACAGACATGAAAGGGACCTAGGCTGTGGCATGCTATACAAAAGCAACTGGAGCTTACATGGTATGGAACTACTGTAGAAGTCATTGAGAAAACAACACAGATGATACAGAAACAAATTCAATACTTTCAAATGTCACATGAGACAGGGGAAAGGTGAGAATTACTTTTAAAGTTGTATCGGAATTACCAGACTGCATTTGGGAAATGCTGTATCACCAGATGAACCAAAACGTAACATGAATTCCCTGTCCTAGAAGGTGCCCAGCACAACATTAGCTAAAATTAATTCCAGGTGGCTTTTAAAATAATTTAAAACAATTCAAAAACTCAAATGTAAACTGGCCCTAGCAAACAGCAGACTCAAACAGTTAACAGTCTCTATCTGCTTTCTCATACAAGAAATCAACAGTACTGTACATAGCAGAATTTTGATCAATTATTGCATATAGTCAACATTTCAACTTCCATCTTTATCAAATCTTGAAAGCCCACAGTCCGTGACCACATTGCAGCATCAGCAGCAAATGACACCATTTTAATGGCGCAGTTATTCAAAAGACACTGGACAAAGACCCCATGGAATAAGTTACAGCTTGCAGCTCTTTATAGCCCCCTGCCTGCTAAGGTTTGGAAATGAGGTGTCCTTCACAGAGGCCCCGGTGCTAAGTGTGTGGTCTCCAGCTGGTGGCACTGCTGAGAGGTGACGAAGGCACTAACTTCTGCAAGGATTAATCCATTCATGAGTTCACAGATGAGCGGGCTACGCTAGGGCTGGAGGAAGTGGATCTCTCCTTCCTCTCTTTCCTGGCTGCTAGGCTTTGCTTCTGCCTACATTCCCATAATGCTCTGCTTCAACATAAGCCAGCCGCGCTAGGGCCGAGTGCCCATGAGCTAGGACCTCTGAAACAGTCACCCTTTAAGCTGTCCATCGCAGGCATCTTGGCATCAAAATATAAGATATAAGATATAAGACGACGAACACAGCCACAGCACAGTATGAGGCGAGAGAGCCTTGGGAAGCAATGAGCAGGCACAGCTGGGCTGGGTGTGGCTCGGGGGTGAAATGCCTGCCTGCCTGCCACCTGTGAAGTCCTGGGCTAATGCCCTACTACCAAGAGCATTGGGACTAGGCTCAAGTCCTAACTTCCCCACTTTGAAAAATCTCACAAATTAAATAAGAAAAACTCTCTGAAACATAGTTTTCTGTCTATACAGGAGCTGGTAATTAAAGAAATCTCAGCAGATACCCATGTCACACTGGTACCACTGAAGTTTTGGTTTGTTGGAGACAGGATCTAACTACAGTGCCCACATTAGTCTTAAATTTAGGAGGTCAAGTGATCCTCATTGTTATAATTTTAATGGCAGAAAGGGAGTCATGCCATAAGGGAGGGTTATTGGAAGAGGAGGGAGGGAGGGAAGGAGGAAGACAGGCAGACATGGAACCTTTTAAAAGGAGCACAGCAAATGTGCACAGGAGGCATCTTAGTGGCTGCAGCTTAGGAGGTTCTCTGTCCGTGCTCTAAGGGCAAGCCAGCACAGATGCCTGAATGCGCTAACACTCTTGCCTCAGCCTTTAAGTATGTTTAAGATTGGTTTTGGGCAGTGGTGGTGCACACCTTTACTCCCAGTGTTTAGGAGGCAGAGGCAGGACTCTGAGTTTGAGGCCAGCCTGGTCTACAGAATGAGTTCCATGGAAGGCTCCAAAGCTACACAGAGAAACCCTGTCTCAAAAAAAAAATGCTTTTAATTCCTAGTTCATATACCATTATTCCTCAAAATCAAAAAATAGATACAAGAGTAAAATTTTTATACTTATACATAATCACAAACTTGAGTCACATGGAAAGACAGAACTTCAACTGAGGAAACACCTCCATAGTACGGGTCTGTGGGGCATTTTCTCGGTTACTCAGTCATGCAGGAAAGCTTGTCCCACTGGAGGTGCTACCATCCCTGGGCAGGGGGGCCTGGACTATAAAACAGGGAGCTAAGCGAGCCAGTCGGAGTGTTCCTCATGGTCTCTGCTTTAGCTCCTCCCTGGGCTTCCCCAAATGATGGACTTACTTACTAACTGAAATAAATCCTTTGCCCTCCAAGCTGCTTTTTGTCAGTGTTTTATCGAAGCATGGGAAAAGCAAACTAGGCTAATATCCTATTACACATCGACAACCACACACAATGACTAAAGTTCATTTATGAAATTTCTTAATATTGAGGCCTATGAGAATAAAAAAGTCATGATTTGAAATGCTACAATCTGGGGTGGAGAGATGGCTCAGAGGTTAAGAGCAAGGACTTCTCTCCTAGAGGACCTGGGTTCAATTCCCAGCACCCACAGGCAGCTCACAATTGTCTGTATACCAAGATCTAACATGGAAATATATGCAGGCAAAATACCAATGCATATAAAATAAAAATAAATTATATATATAAAAAAGAAATGCTGTAAGAAAATGTCAAGGAGTTGAAATGTGTAACTTCTGTGGTCTGGTGCAGCACATCGGATTGTGTGTGCCCATTTCCAAGTGCTAAGCCAACTCTTTAAATTAACCTGTACTAAATATTACTCATAAAAATATGCTTTTAAAACATCACCTTTTTTCTCTCAGGAGGTATGAGGCTTTCAGATAAAAAGGGGCATGTAGCCGAAGAGTTTCGAAAATCCAGGGCTCGCTGAAGCTGCTCCTAGAGAAAGAAACATAAAATTATCCGAAAATCAGTCCAGAATGACCAAAGTCCAGAATCGTCGTTACCTTTCCTATTCTAGCAGCTTCCCTTTGTATTAAGAAGAGTGTTTTTGTGCTATTACTTACCCGGTAGGTGCTAATGACAAAGTGTGTCCGCTGACGGATTCGCTCTGGCTGTTCTAAAGGGTGTGTAGAAAGAGCAGGCGCCTTTTCAAACAGAAACTCCGAGCCACAGGGAGAGAGCTGCAGCGTGGAGCCATCAGCATACCGCACCTGCACCGAGTCGTCCTCATAAAGCACCATTCGCACTTCCGCTGCCATCCCTACGCCCGGCTCTGCCACACTTCGGCGCAGACCTAAGGAAATGGGGACACGGGAGCACAGGCAGTTCTCTGAGTGCTCAAGAGTTGCGCCAAGCTAAACACATGCCTTTCCTAAGAACGCAGGGATAACACACAAGGACGCCAACTGTGCACACCCCTGGTGGAAGAGCCGTGGTCTTACCTCCGTTATCTAATGATCTCCTTAAAAGCTTTGAGTAACCCCTACGGCTTCACTCCACTGTTAAGAACATAGCCTGGAAGGAGAAGACAGTTCACAGAGTTACAAATGTCCTGCTAAGTTTTCTGGCTTCACTGTTTCTCAAGTTGAGTTTTGGCTATTGTATGCTCAGGATCTCATTGCAGATAAACCAGTTACACTTGTAGCAATCTGGGCGGGCGTGACATTCGGCAGGTGAAGGTGCTTGCCATGCAGGCCTGAGGACTGAGTCGCATCCCTGGAATCCACCATGGAAAGTGAGAACGAAGTTGTGGCAAGCCTGAGCATGCCTGCACTCACACATTATAACACATACAAGCAACCACAACAAATAAAAAGAAAGTAACGCAGAAAATCAGTCTAGCACATGCAAAAGACAGGCCAAAAGTAACTAGTAAGTCTAAGGAAAAAGACTTTTGAAGAAATACAAATACCATAATTTATTGCTCCCCAGTCTGGAGTTAAGGAAGCAGTTTAGTTGAGTGGCTTGAATTTCTCACTTCTGAAATTCTATTTCTTACCTCCAAAATGACTGTTTTCACTGTTCTCCATACCCATGGGGCAAAGGGGAGGTGGGCTTCATTTATACTCCCCTATGTGCTAGGCAGATGCCAGGGATGTCTGCTCATAAGTGAAAGAGGGTTACAGGACTGCGGTAGGTTTAAGAGACAAAATACCAATGACAGCGCCCAGCACTATCCAAGCCACCATGTAAGGGCTCAATAAATCTTATGAAATGTTAATTCTTTTCTAACACGAACCCCACCCTCTTCTATATTATCCTCTCCTTCTACTCAAGTGCTCAAGTCTCAAGTGTCAGAAACAACAAACGATTATGCAGAGTTAATACTTCCCAAGCTTATGGGCATTCCCTATCAACAAACCTCTCAAGTACATAAACCCTCATTGCCAGTATTCTCTTGCTAACTTCATTCTATTACAACCCAACTTTCTCCTCTACTCCTCCCCCCTCCCCCGCCTAGTTTCATAATGGCCGCCAACATCTTTGCACACCCAATGTCTTCAGCCCTTTACTAGACGCAGTCAATCTGTGACACAGTCGTACATTGTCCCCTCTGCCAAACTCTTCCCTCTCTCCTACCTGTGACCCCACTTTGGGATCCTAAGGGCTTCTGCCCTGCTTCTATTTCTGTTTTTGCTTTCATCATTCTTATTCGTTACCTAAATCAGAGATTCAACACCTTAGCTTAATAACAGTTGCTACTTTTTAGCCTCATCTTTTGGTTTCCTTTTTAAGATATGCAATGAGTTATGCACAATATAAGCTAACGTCTGATGTGGAGTATGTTTGTATGCAAGCAAATGGTTTAACTATGTGCTACCTCTTACTAAGATTCACGCGGTTTTAATTATTTTCTTTCTCTAAAGAACTTCTAAATCTACCCGACTCCTTTCAGAGATTTCTGTTAGTTAACAGCACAGACTTCTATGTCTTTGTATGACAGATAAAATGGAATCTGACCGGATTACAAAAAAGGCACTCCCACCAAACACAGACTTCTGTAACATCCCCTAAACTCATTCTTTAGCTGGACCCTATCAATCCTATCCATTTGTACACAGAATGAGACCTATTCTTACACTAGAGCTTGCAGGCCACACAATCTAGCCCACCAATGTCTCCAAACGCCACTCTCTAACTCTCTGGTTCAGGTCACTTTAATAATATCGGCTTTATAAAAATGTTCTTGAAACAAGGCATTATCCATCTCAAAATCTTTGCACCGTTCTTTCTCTCTAGCTCGTCTTCTCCTTGGCTTAATACACCACAGAGTCCTTGTGAGCATTGCCATCTCAACACAAACACCGATGCACAGAGGCCCACGTTATCACCTGAGCTAAACTGCTTTACACATTCTTATCCTGGTTTACCTTTTGTCCTCATAGACCTTATCAGTATTGAAATTATTTGTCTGTTTCCGCCCACCAGGACAGACACTCATGCATAATGGCCCTCACCGGCCTTACTCACAAATGTATCACTGAGATAGTATTAGGCAAAGAATGACGTCAGGCAAAACCACTTTCAACAAATAATGAAAGAATGAATGTTTAAATTCTTCTTACCCTTGAGTTTGCAATATGAGCTAACGACACTGACTTCTTGATGCTGTCTTCCTGTAACTAGTTTTCTACTGATTCTTTTAAAATCTTGATTGAATTTGGCACTTTACCTCCTTTTGTCAGAAGCTCATCTCTCAATTCCTACAGCTAAGACCTTTCTCCTGTTTTTCTCTCTCTATTCCGGTCACAGTTAACGTCCCAGAACTCAGACAGCACTCTTTTACATTATTTGTTTACATAGTTACTCAATGTCAATGAACAAATACCATGGCAACAGGTGGTGATATATATGTGCATACACGCATGTCTGGTATTTTAGGAGAAAACAGGTGCTGACGCATAGTTGAAAGAGTCTCTTTCCTGATACCAGACTGGGAAATGGAATCACTTCCTTTGTACCTTCCATATTGCAACTTTACTGAAGTTATTATTTAAATAATCGAGTATACACAATAGAGTGTAGTGTTTAAAAGTTATTGGCGCTACCACAGATTACAGATTTTTGGCCTCCTCTGCATCATTTTCTTCTGGTTTGCATTCTCATCATTCAACACATTGTGTCTGGTATAACGAACTGGAAAATCTTGTCTGTTCTGCATGTTGAAACCTCGCTTTTCAAAAGAGTCTAGTTACCCGGGGAAAGAGAAAGGGGCGGGTACACGCCTTCATCAAGACCGTCACCAAACCTCTGACACTCACGCGGCAGGCAGTTCTGGGCTGGGAGGTTGTTTTCCACATCGAGGGGGGAAGGGGGGGAGCAGCCAAGGCCTCTGACCGACCTCTGTTTTGCTCAAATGGCAGAAACCGTGTCGTTCGCGACTGCTTCTCCGGGGTTACTTCCGTAATCTAGTAACTACCGAGTGATACTTCTTGATGAAGGAAAATAATCTCATCTGCGGAAAACATGGACACAAGAAGTGTTTCGATTGAGACTTCCGTTCAAGTCCGGGCGGCTGAGGCAGCAGCGGCGAGCCGGAGACGAAAAGGAAAAACAAAATGTCGAGGTAACAGTTTGAACCTCCCGCACCGAGAAGAAAGCGCCGCCTCCGGAAAAAGTGAGATCGGAAGTCCCGCCTCTCGCTGCAAAGGGCCGGACCGAAAGAGGACGGGTATTTCCGGATCGGACTCTGGTATCCACTTACTGAGAATTCAGTTCCCCCTAAGAAAATTGAAGTTCGATCGGAATTAGGTTTGTGGACCACTCTTTTCCCATACCAGGCAACCACTAACTCAAGGATAGGTTTTAGCGGAGTGATTAAATTCTTAAAAAAGTAATGGAAAATATCGAGACTACTTGTTTTAAGAAGTGCCAGAAAGTATTTTCTAATTCCTATTTTATCGCCTTTAGACGTGTACAAACAGATTAGCCCAATTCACTGAAGTCAGGATGTGGATTGGAGAGTGACTGGGAAGACACAATTATGATTAATTATGGGTGTTCCTAAGATTAAAAAAAAACCCACAGCACTCTATAAGCGCATATAGCAGACTGAGAAAAATATTTCCAGTGAAACCTGAAGGGTTTGTGTTTGTTGAGACAGGATTTCTTGGTGCAGCCCTGGCTATCCTGGAACGCGCTCTGTAGACCAGGCTGGCCGTGATCTCCGCCCACCAACTCCCCACCCCTCAACAATTATAATAGTCTGGCCTCCAGATTGTAGACAGTGTCCACAACAATCCAGACACTTCTTGGTTGTAAAGCAGACCTCCGTGGGCTACCTTAAGGCCTCCAATATGACCATGAGCTCAGAGCAAAGGGGGGGGGGGCAAATCTCTCCACAGGAGCATAACCCAAATGACCACACCTCAAAGTCTGGAGTTTCAAATAGGTGCTTGCTAAGTACAAGCAGACTCTGAGCAGTCCAAGGGAAAGATGATTTCCTTTACAGGCTAAAGCATGGTTAGTGAGGAAGGAGGCAGGAAGCATCGGAGTCAGGTCACTATGAATGGAGCCAGACTTGAGGGGATTTTCTGATTCTAAATTATTAATAATATATCTAGGCAACTATTTTTTTTAAAAAAAGTTTTATGGGTATACTTGTTTAATGTAAGAACTTTAAGCAAAGATGGCATCAAGGGACTGGGAAAAAATCTAACTCAACCATCATTTGAAAAAAATACTGATATGCAAATTGATTTCAATCTTATATAAAGGCATCCTTGGATAGATAAGTTTTATTTCTAATGACCTGCCACAGCACGTTGTACACTGCAGTTTTCCACCCTTGCTCATTGTCCTTCCAATGTTCGAGACCTGAGTGAAATTTCTACAAGAGATTTCATGAAATTTTGAAAGATTTCTGGAACTGCTGATGGAGAATGGAATTGTGGGCAGCAAGGATATGAAGAGCTCAGTAGAAGGCTTGTGAACAAATAATGAGAGATAGACTGTAGGTTCTCAGGACTAGGGAGACAGCAGCCTCGGCAATTATTTAGATAATTATATTCTGGGGAATTACTAGACCTGGAACTAGACTCTAAGATTGACCAAATTTCTGGTTTGGGAGAGTGGGAAGGTGGCAGAAATGATAAAGAATTTAGGAAAAGTTTGAGCTAAACTTAAATTTTTTGAGTTCACTTGGTGAAAATTGTAACTTTTGTCTGGAGAGCAACGGCTGTTACACGCTAGGTGAAGACTTAAAAGAATGAAACAAAGAATGTGATATTAAAAAGTTAAGGGGACTGGAGAGATGGCTCAGTAGTTAAGAGCACTGGCTGCTCTTCTAGAGGACCCGAGTTCAATTCTCAATACTATAACTCCACTTCAGGGAATCAGACACTATTCTGGCCATGCAGGCTAAGAACCCATACATATAAAATAATTTTTTTTAATTAAAAGAAACAGGTAAAAAGAGTCCACAAAAGCACTGCAGAAGAGCAGAGAAAGCAAATTATTCCTGGATGTTTTTAATTTTGTTGTTAGTATTGCCAGAGAGAAAGCTGAAACAAAGATCTATTAGGCTTAGTGAGGCAGGGACCAGGGTCATTGGTGGTTTCAGTGAGAATCATTGCATATAGCAGGAAAGGAAGCATAATGGATTTGAAGAACAAGTATGTGACAAGGAAATGGATAAATATGGGCCACTTGAGAAGACTATAGGACTCTGGTACAATAAAAATTAGGTAGCCAGATTTTATTTTTTATTTGGTAAGAATGGCATGGGGAGCAGCTCACAAAGCCAGAATAAAAGAAAGCAAGAAAAAACAAAATAAGAAACCCCACCAACCATAACAATAGAATTAATGAAAGAGGCAGGAACACTTAGGATGATTCCTGTAGAGGAAGAGAAGATAAAAGTGGACACGGACGTATTTGTGTACATTTGACTTTTAATGTTTTTCCTGTAAAGCAACTAATTAGGTAATGAAAGGTTAGAGGAATGAAGCAATTAAAAACGGACAGAGGGAACACAATAATCACTAGCAGTACAGCCAGTCGCAGTGATTTACAATGGCACACATCCGCCAGAATCACTTCTGGCGGCATGACTTCTAAATGCTGTGCTGTACTCACAGGGTTCAGTTTTGCTAGGCCAACATCACAGGGCAGCGGCATCTGCCAAAGGCTAAACACCACCAGGCTCAGGCCTGTTTGTTGGCAAAACTGGAAGGGTATCCTCCATAAGGGCATCATTTACTAAACTCTGAGTTCTTGATGAAAGATTCTGAAGAGGTCCTAAGGGAAGGGAGACCAGTTTGTAGGGAGAGGCTGTTTCTGCAGCAATATAAGAAACAGAATTTGAGTGCTGCCATGAAACAAGAGTTTAGGAACTGGGTCTCTCCAGTAATAGACTAGCAGAAGCAGTTCCTGGGCAGAGTGCTGGAAACAAAGCAATGGTTCCAGCCACAAGGTGAGTGTCACAGTGGTACTTCACAGCTGCTCTAAGACTTTGGATGAAAACGTGTTCTGTTAACTTGGCAGCTGGCTGAGTGTGCCCACCCTCAGAACCTGGTAGGAAAGGGGCTTTTTTCCTTTTTGTTTGAGCTGACTCTTGGCCATAACAGGTTTTCTATAATCCTACCAAACAGCCTCCTCTCACTTAAATAGGACCATCCCCTCTTTTTAATAACAAAAAAGGTCTACACTTGTGTCCTAGCTGCAGCTAAGATTCAGTGGAATGCCTACAGCATTTCCCAAAGACTAAGTCCGATTTTAAATTCTAGCACCCTCTTGTAGATAAGCCCTATGGTTTCCCAGAGTATATATTCTCCATCACGGTGACAAATTCAGGCTACTGAGATATAGTATGTTCTTGCCTTCGAGCTAGAACTGTGCCAAAGTCGATAATTGGTTAAGACCAGTATTTGTTCTGTTGTCACAACTCATGACCGACATTACTGACACCAGTGCCCATGCTCACTGGAAAGCACTGTATTCCTATTTCTACGAGGCATCCATACTTGTTCCTGGTGAAGACATGCAATCTACAAGACAACGTAACATAGGACCAACTCATGATATGGTTACAAATTTAGAACCAAGAAAATAAATGCGGCTACATGGCTTCTTAATGCAGCTTCTTCCTGTTTTGACATGCTCAGTCTCAGAATCCAGTTAAAATGCTGTGAAGAGTTCAAAGGGAAACGAAGCAACCACCTGCAAATTGTCAACATTCTAGTCAACGCCTCAGGTCTAGACCTAGCTTAAGTCCTCATCGCCACAAATGGCTCCAATGATGATAGCCCACAGCTGCTCAAGCTACCTATCACCAGTCCACCGTTTTCACATCTAAGGTGCTTCTTACTTCTCGTTCTAGGGAGTGAACTTAAGGCCGCCTCATGCTAAGCAGATGAACTGCACCAGACCCTGGGTAGCTTTTTCTATGTAGAACTTACAATGCAGGCAGATTGTGTTAATAGTTACACTGAGTACAGTACTGGTGACAGAAGGCTGGTGTCAAATACTGGATGTTACACAATGACCACTAGATGTCTAAAACATACGCAGCCCAGTTATCTCTGGGTTATCTGTTCTAAAGTGCTGTAACTATTATGTTCCAAGACTGCAGTCTGTGCTGATATGACAAATTCCAAAACACCCAACTATGTAATGTACTTGCTCTTTATAACATGGACTCTAGAAATTAATGTATTTGTTAATTTCCCAGATTCATTTATTGTTATTGAATTATTCAACTGAGTATTGAATATCTCCATCTTACAATTTCTCTAACTTCTAAACCTTTATTTCATGTAAGCAAGCTTAACAAATTCCTTAAAATACCATTTCAAAAACTTAGAACAAAACTAAGTTTTATTTTCAAATTCTAATTTTAATACAGATGAACAAACAAGCAGAAAAGTGAGAAAACTAACTGTATAAGCAGACAGATGTACCAAATGTAAAACAGTGAGTGTTAATATTAACACAACTATTTACATGCATATTTACAAGTAACCCTTTCTTATTTTTTAGTTAGTTGGAAAAAGATTTGACATTAGGTAAAAACATTACTTAAATAGGGCCAAGGTGGTACAGTATAGTAAAAGTATTAGAAAAGTGATATTCACGGCATATCAATTATAAAGCAAATGAAAACCTGAATGACAAACACCTACTCCAGTTCTCTGGTAAAAAGTCAATGCAATCCATGCTGTGAAATAAAAATGAGAACGCCTTATAAAGAAAGCAGAGTAATGCTGTAGGATGGAGGGTGATGAAGTTAGTCAAGTCAAACAGAGAAAATGATTCTTGAATTGGAATAAATCCTCAATGAAGTCTTGGCTCCTTAGCTGGTGTTCTAAGCCCCACCCACCCCTCATTTAAGGACAGTTTAAAAGCCCTTGATATCAAATAGCATCTACATATGTAATAAGTTGTTTATATTCCCCAAGACTTTGGTGCTAAAGATTTTCATGATCATGATTAGTATTTGAAACTAAATTTATAGAGAAATAAATGTTAAACTAAAATAAAATCTGTAATAGTCATACCTAAAAGAGAATGCTACATTTTGGCAGTAATATGTAATTCCAGGCTAAGACTTTTCACCTCAAGAAAAAGTTGAACGATAAGCATCTAATCAGCTAGCAAAATTTCCTTTCAACATTTCATTTATTTCAAAATCGACTTTATTGCAGCCAAAACAGTAGAATTAACTGTACATAATAAAACTATTATATATATATATATACACATTTTTAAGTTACAGGGAATAAAGTTTATTTTGGCAGGTAGTGTTAAAACAAAATTAAAGTTGCATACATTAGTAACATAACTCAACATCCTTAATTTGGTATAAGCCTGACACAGTTTCTTGCTTTCCTGTGTTCTGCTAAATCACCAGACCTAAACTAAAAAAAAAAAAAAAGAAAGAAAGAAAACCAAAAAAAAACCCCTGATAGCCTCAGATTTAACTTTACTGTTTTCGCTTACGCTCTGATTCTAAACAAAACTTTTCATAAGCTTCTTCAATCTCTGGGTCCATCTCATAATCAATATCGTCCAAATATCTGCAAAAGAAGCCAAAAATGATCATGTGACTTTACTATTCTTCAAAATGTTGAAATGTCTGGAGATGTCAAGTGTACTTTCCTAGACTGAATTCTATTTTTAGATATGTGCATTTAAAAGTTAATAGAAGGCTTGACAGGTATAAGTTCACACCTTAATAAATACTTTAACTAGAACATGATTTCAGAAATGAGTCTGCCTATAATTTTGTATTCCATTAAAAAAGTTTTACCCTTCCAGTAGTTATGTTTAACATTAAACTTATTTCTGTGATTTATTTCTGTTTATTTATTTGTATGTAAGTGTCTGTGTCCATATATGTAACATGTGTATGGTACCCACAGAGGTCAGAAGAGGGCACTGGTTCCACTCAAGCTAGAGTTGAAGGTGGTTGTGAGCCACCAGATATGGATACTGAAAATCAAACCCCAGTCCTCTAGAAGAGGAGCAAGTGCTCTTTTTTTTCTTTAAAGATTTATTTATTTTTATATACATTGGTATATTGCCTGTATGTGTGTCTGTGTGAAGGTGTCCTTGGGTCCTCAGGAGTTGGGAGTTACGGACAGTTGTGAGCTGCCATGTGGCTGCTGGGAATTGAACCTGGGTCCTTTGGAAGAATAGCCAGTGCTCTTAACCCCTGAGGCATCTCTCCAGCCCCGTGATGAGTATCTTAAATGTTACCATAGAACATTCATCAGCAACTGATGGAAACAGGCAGAGACACGCAGCAAAGCACTAGGCTGAGCTCCCAAAGTCCAGTTGAAAAGTGGGAGGAGTGAGAATATGAGCAAAGGGGTCAAGATCATGATGGGGACACCCACTGAAACAGTTTACCTGAGCTAATGGGAGCTCACCAACTCCAGCCAGACCGGGAAGGGACAAGTTAGGACCAAACTAGACCCTCTGAATGTAGGTAACAGCTGTACGGCTGGGGCAGACTGCAGGGCCACTGGCAGTGGCACCAGTATTTATCCCTACTGCTTGTACTGACTTTTTGGGAACTCATTCTTTCTGGATGGATACCTTGCTCAGCCTAGATATAGTAGGGAGGGCCTTGGACCTTCCCCAAAGCAATGTGTCTTACCCTCTCTGAGGAATGGATGGGGACTGGGGTTGCGGGGAAGGTGGAGTGGAGGGAATGGAAGGAGGGGAGGGAGTGGGAACTGGGATTACTATATAAAATGAAAAAAGATAGTTTGTTTCCTTTTTTAAAAAATAAAAAAATACAAAAACAAAAAACAATAACAAAAAACCTTATTTCTGCAAGGTTCTTCTCACAGAGACAGGTCACTTAGCCATGTATTTAAAATCAGACTGTGTAGCAGGAAGCTACTTTTGAGATTACGTAATCCAGAAAGCCCTGTCCCTCCGGTTCCAGCATCTGTAAATACACAAGCATTGCAGCATGGCGGTGCACTCCTGCAGTACAGCACTTAGCTGCCTACTGGAAGGCAGGGGACAGGCAACTCTAAAGTCGGCTTTCTGCATCCATCATTCCAAGGAGGGGTCCAGGAATCGAATGCAAGTCATGAGGCTTGTGAAGAAGTATTTCTACCAGCTGAGCCATCTTGCTGGCCCTTGAATGCCATTCTTTTATAATTGTTCTTCTAGTTTAGTTATCTCAAAACTTGGTCACAGAAACTTCATAAAGAATGAGTAATAAGGGGTTGAGGGGAATGGTTCAGAGTAAAGCAGTTGCTGTGGAGCACACAGTCCTGAGTTTAGCTCAGTACGCATGCAAAAAAGCTGGGTGTGCTGACTAGCGATTGTAATCTCAGATCTGGAGAGGCAGGAAAGGCGTATTCCTATAGGTCAGTCAACCTAAGTGAAATCAGTTACTTCCAGGTTTAGCAAGACTCAAAATCATGTGAACAGTGACAAAAGGAGACACCTGACACCAACCTTTGGCCTCCACATGCATGCACACACATGCACAGGAACACGGATATACAAAGAGTATCAGTAATGAAAAGGAGAACTTACGGGTCACCAGCCCCTGATAAATCTGTTCCATTTTCTTCATAATCTGGAAAAAAGTCCTCTCTTTCAAGTAACTCCTGATACTTCTCTTGGTAATCTACAAGACAATACAAGGAAAAAAAAAAAAGAGTGAATAATCCTATGAAATGAACAGTTTTGTCTCTTATAGTCTCTTAATGACTTTAAGAAGACCATTGTTTAAATAGTAGTAATTACATATTTTCATAAAATTTATATTCTATTCAGCTTGCTGTTTCCTTGCACGCTCACAAACCTTAAAATATTTATACACACTATCATTTTAAATGTAAATACATTCCACAGTTGAGTTACTCAAGACTGAACCCCAGGTCTCCCATATACTATGGAAAATACTCTACAACTGAACTATAACCCCAAAATCTCGTAACTTTTTGTTTGTTTGAGAGTGTTTCTGTAGCTGACTGTCCTGGAACTCTTTAGGTAGACCAGGTGGGCCTTGAGCTCAGGAGAAACTCCAGGCTTCACCTGCCAATTGCTGGGGATAAAGGTGTGTGCTACCACACCAGGCTCTTTATACTTTTTATAGGTTTTGGTTTGTGAGTGAGTGAGTGTGTCTGTGTATAAGAGAGAGAAGGGGGAGGGGTCTGTTTATGTGGCCGGGGCTGCTGTGGAAACTGCCTATGCCAACCAGGCCACCATTGAACTTACAGAGATTCTCCGGCCTCTGCCTCCAAACACTGGGATCAAAGGTGTATACCATCACGCCTGGCTTAACTTTTATCTTGAACCAGGATCTTATTAAGTTGCTCAGGCCTGTGTTGTAAGCCTCCTGACTCTACCTCCAGAGTAGGCAGGATTATAGGTCTCCACCACAACAGGCTAATCTTCATTCCCATTTTGAGGGAATATTTCTGGGTTAGGGCCAAGCTTTTCCAAGACTATCTTTATAAAACTCTAAATATCAGGCGTTGGTGACATTCCAATTTTGATAGGTTAGAGAAAATTTAAGCATAAAGATTTCTTGCTTAAGTACTTTACGTATGATATTCTTTTAGATGTATCAACGCAGGCCAACAGGAACTCCACATCATGCATATACAGTACAGCTTGGAGGCTCACGGTGGGGGGGGGGGGAGTGTTCAGTCATCAGGGGGCTTGGCATTTAAAACACACAAACATTCAAAAGCAAGGCCCTAGGTCTGTGTAGAACAGGAAGATAGAACTCATGCTCTATATACCTATCTCTCATCTTTCATAAACATCTAAGGGTTGACATCTTAAAAGGATGGACCTGGAAAAGCAAATAAAACACCTCAGTGGCAAACGAAGGTTGATTATATGTTTGAGAATGGAATGAGGCCAGGCACTCTGAAGAAACCGTTTACCCAGAGTTTTTTTTTTAAAATATTTATTTATTATGTATACAATATTCTTTCTGTGTGTATGTCTGAAGGCCAGAAGAGAGCACCAGACCCTATTACAGATGGTTGTGAGCCACCATGTGGTTGCTGGGAATTGAACTCAGGACCTTTGGAAGAGCAGGCAATGCTCTTAACCGCTGAGCCATCTCTCCAGCCCCCTTACCCAGAGTTTTTAACAGCATATTTGACCTCGAATTTCTAATCTCTTTAAAAAAAAAAAAGCCCATGAGGAAAAACAAAAAGAACCAAAACCCAACCATCCAAGTGTTCTCAAGTTAGCGATATACCTGTGGCTCCAGGCAAAAGCAAATCTAAATTTATTTTGGGTAGAGGTTCCTACAGCCCAAGGGATAAGACTTTTTTAATCAAAAATAAATAAATAAATAAATAAAGGTTAAAAATCACTACCCCATTCATACTGAAACAGATAATGCAAATGGTTTAAGAAAATAAAATGCGTGGAGACAGAGAAAAAGATAAGCTGAGTAAGTCATTATCAAAAGAACACCTGGGAAATGGCCAAATGGATATTCTTTGTGCAATTTTTACTTCTCTGTAATTTTGAAGTAATTTCTAAAAGACAAAAATGAGCTTGCAATAAAAATTTGACACTGAAGTAATTTTCTTTTCTTTTTTTTTAAAAGATTAAGATCTGTCTTACCAGAAACAGCATGATTTACATAAGACTAGTAAAGAATGGGTTACTGGTATATGAAGACAAGTATACGGACAAAGAATCCCAAGATGAATATTATTCAGCATGCCATAGGTAGCTTAATTATAACTAAGAGAGGAAGATTAAGTTAATATCTGCTGCTAAAACAGAACAGTGAAAAATATTTAAAAACTATTCTCTATGTAAAAATTAGGTAGATAAATAGGAAAACAGCAGAGTATGATTTTTAGAAGAAAATAAAATGTAATTAAAAATCAGCACAAACAAGACTGATAAATTAAAGCTCAAAGTATGTATATGAAAATACATTATAAATAAAATGGAAAGATAGTCACATAGCACAAAGGGATAAAACCGTTAAATGACCAAGATCATCTTTTTCTAGACTTTGTAAGGAGTCACAAATCAGTAAGACAAATAACCCCAGCAGAAATATGGGGAAAAGACAACCAAGAGGCAATTTTCAAAGAAAAAAAAAATCAAAGGTTAACACACAGAAGAAATTCAGTATTATTGTCATGAAAATAACTACATAGAATTTCATATAGTTGGGTTGACAGAAATTATACCTATTAAGTGTTGCCAAGAATAAAAAACAAAAGTCGTCTAAGCTGTGGGTCGGAAAACTAAATGGAATGACCACTGCTGAAAAGCAATTCTGGCAACACTGGCTTAGTGAAGCTGAAGATGCTCACCTTATAACTTAGTTCTACTTCCTCATCCTACAGACTCTTGTGTCAGAGGCACATGACAGTCAATGTTGTTAGAGGAAAAGACTGGAAAAAAAACCCCAATTGTAGCGGGTTGTAGTTTGCACTAAATTGGAAGACTTTCTTTCAGTCTACAGTTCCACCTGTCACAACTACTGCCATTTTTCTATAAATAACCCTTTACTGCAAGGTACACAGAGACTTGAATTTTAATTTGTTCTGAATCATGGACACTAATGCAGTCTGTAATTCTTAGTAATTGCAATAACTTTAATATAAGCTGTCTTTACCGTCTATGCTAATCATCTGAAAAGTTAAGATAAAAACAAATAATAATAAGAAGTACAAAATAAAAATGGCTGTCCTTAACTGAGGGAGGAGATCTCTGACTGGTAAAGTGACAAGACACTAAAACAAATCACCCAGAATAGTCCCAAGTAATCAACTTAAATACAACACATGACAAATTGTAGCCCTACAATCTTATAATATATGAACCCTTCCAGGCAGTGGTGGCACACACCTTTCATTCCAGCACTCTGGAAGCAGCGGTAGGCGGATCTCTGTGAGTTTAGAGGCCAGCCTGGTCTACAAAGGCAGTTCTAGGACAGCTAGAGTTATGAGAGAAAAACAAAACAACACCCCCCCACACCGAAGAAAAAAATCAAAGAGTCTTTATGTAATTTACTACTTAAAAATGGGGGAAAAGTGACTGAAACAACATACCTGGGTCAGCAGCAGTGAAAGGAACACCATCAGATGTATAAAATGTTGGTTCATTCTAGGATAAATCAAAATGATAAAAAGTAGGTGCTCAGTTTGAAGTACATTAAAGTAGTATGGCTGAGATCAATCACCTGCAGTTAATACTGTACACAAACAAGCAAGCCCAACATCCTAACAGTCCCTCCAATTTACTGGGAATGCACATGGCTTTTAGGTTTCCACCTTTTAGGTTTTGCTCGCCTTCTGCAGTTCTAGGTCCTGCTGTCTAGTGTTGATCCATCCCTGGCTGAATTAGCTTTTAGCTTTGTTTTCTTATTATTCTGCCATTTTTAAGGAGTTTTTAAGGGTTGTGCAGTCCTTTGTAGCTGCTACACATCTGGTGATTTCAGAAGCTACAGGGCATCACTGTCCTGGTCTTTTTCACATTACTACTACATCCATCTTGACAGTGGATAATCTTGATTTAGTCTCCTTTTCACTAGAGGATCTTTATCTATTTACATGATCTACTTACTGGCTCCTGTGGCGATAAAAATGTTTAATTGGCACTGGATTATGAGAATAGTTTTATATAACTCAATTTCCAATACTGAATTCACCATGTGGTGGTTTGAACAAGAAGAGCTCCTACAGGCTCATATGTTAGAATACCTGGTCTGCAGTTGGTGAATTGTTTGGGAATGATTAGATGTGGCTTTGCTGGAGGAAGTGTGTCCTGGAGGCAGGATGTAAGGTTTCAAAAAACTCTGACTTCTGTTTGTGGACGGAGATGTGAGCTCCCAGCTGTTCCTACCTGTGCCTTTGCTCCACCACTGTAAACTCTTAACGGTCTGCAATCCCAGGTTTGATTAAATGCTTTCTTTTCTAAGTTGCCTTGGTCATGGTGTTTTATCACAGCTATAGAAAAGTAACTAAGACAAAGCATTAAGTGAGACTTAAAACACAAACACGGCATACCATGAAGTAGTTAGGGTCATTTTCAGGGGTGGCTTCTCTGTATGTTGAAGTTGCATGGACCCTGCCCCAGTTACTTGATCGAAGTTCTACAAGCTTCAAGAGCATCTGTTTTACATCTCTACAGACAAAAATTAGAAATCAAATTAATATGCATCCACCGCCCAAGTGCTGTGAGGCTCTAAAATATTTCTAGTGAGGCTCCATTTACAACTTAACAGACACCCAATGCTTTAAACTTCTAGACATTTTCAAAGACATAATTCACTGTATTATTTTTACTTTTAAAAAACAAGCTTGAAACTGGGCTTACTGGTACACACCTTTAATTCCAGCACTTGGGAGGCAGAGGCAGGCAGATCTCTATGGGTTTGAGGCCAGCCTGGTCATTAGTGAGTTAAAAGACAGCCAGCCAGAGGTACATTGTGAGACCCTGTCTTGATAAAACAAAAAATTTGAAATCTGATCCACTTAACTCGGACTATATTATGGTCATGAATTACACTGGTCTTTTATATTACTTATGGTAAGGTTCACTACACAAACACTAGGTCCATGTTTAAAGTCTACATCATTTTCTTTCTCAATAGACTCATCATATCTTACCACAAAGAAAATTTTAAGTTTTTAAGTATAGCTGAACAAAACTTAGTAGTGACACATCATAGGCAAAATACTAAACTGATCCATAATCTTAATCACTTTAATGAAGTAATAATGACTCAAAATCCTAAAAAGAAGAAAAAAAAACAAAAACCAGAAGAAGAAAAGTCCTGACATTTACTAGCTTCTTTCCTACCTGCTGCAGTTTGCATCTAGAACAACATTTTCAATTCTCTGAATTATTTCTTCCATATCAGTTTTCCCCTTTTCCTTCCAAGTATCTTCTAAAACTGATCCTGTCAACTAAAAGCATACATGTCAGTAAAATAAGAATGCAATAGAGGAGAGATTTTTAAAAGGTATTAGCAACAGTTGAAACTTTATGATTTAAACAAGATGAATTTAATGGTTAGATATTTCCAATTATTCTCCGCTGTCTCTATTTGGAGACGTCTATACCATCTCTGTTTTTGATTAATTAGAAAATAAAGCTATACAGTTTCACATTCATAATTATGTTATAGTTCCTCTATGACTAAGATTAGCTATTAAATTTTAAGGCATGTCCCTTTTTAAAAAATAATCAACGCCTTTAATCCCAGCACCTGGGAGGCAAAGGCAGGCAGATCTGTGAGTTTGAGGTCAGCCTGGTCCAGAGCTAGTTTCAGGATGGCCAGATCTACATTGTGACACCTTCTTAAACCATAGGTACAGGCAGGCAGGCGCGCGCACACACACAGACACACACAGAGACACACACACACACACACACACACGATGTTTAAAAAGAAAGAAATTAAAGATATGAACAAGATATGAACAGGCCATTCACAGAAACAAACATGGCCAGTAACCATGAAGGAATGCTTAAATTAACTACTAATCAGGTAACTTCAAATTATTGTGAGGATTTTTATTTCACCATGACAAAAGCAAACCCAAGCTGATCCTACTTTCCCTGAGGATGTAGAGAAAGGTATACTCATTCATTACTAGGAAGAGTACAGAGCTGTAGCTCAGCAAACTTGGATATTATCTGTCAATATAAAATACCTATGTTCATTGACCCTCTGAATCTGTTCAAAAATTTAATCTTCAAAAGTATCTATAAAGAGATAATGGAAGACTACTAGAAGTACTACAGTAGCCAAATGCACAACAGCCCAGTGTTCATTAAAATAATAGATATTAGCAAAAGTCTGAATATAATGGAATACTGAGAAGGTACTCAATACAGAGCTAAATCTCTCCAGATTGATTTGAAACTTTCATCTGGGAGTCAAAAATAAAAAGCTAAAATAGACTAAGAACTTTTTTGTAAGGGCACACAAACGGAAAAAAAAGGGGAATTTACAAATGGGCTGGGATGAAAGATTTCCAATAACCAGAGTTTAATTCCCAGAATCCACATGATAGAAAGAAAACCCCTCAAAGTGTCTTTTAACTTCCAGGTATGCACAAGCACACACAAAATAATGTTAAAAAGGAATTTTAAAGAAAAACCAACCTTTAGCAATTTTACTGCACAAATTAAGTTGTCATCCATAGGATTAGCGAACAGAGCATTCAGCAGTTCCCGGAGACCAACCTGAAGAATATCTGCTCTTGTAACCTGCCCATTTGTTCCTTTGATCTTTAGGAGAAGAAACAGTAGGACACTAAAAGCAGCAATACTCAAATGTGATACAGACATATGAATAGCCTATGAAGCAGTTGCAAAATTCAGTAAAATATAGAAACAAAAGGAACACACTGTAATAACTTCACCAAACTAATTACAATTGTTCTCTATATAAATAAGACCTCTAATAAAACTGTAGATTATAGATAAATTTAATTCTTATTCATCACCCATAAAACATCATAGAAATATAAGTCTACTTCAATAGTGCTGCTTCAGTAAACACGCTGTAATTTAAGCCACCATGAAAAAAACCCAGGTATTTCAAGTTTTACTTTATCTTATTATGTGTATGGAGTGGCTGGGCGGTGGCGGCAGCGTTCACCTTTAATCCCAGCACTCGGGAAGCAGAGGCAGGCGGATCTATGTGAAGTAGAGGCCAGTCTGGTCTGCAGAGAAAGTTCCAGGATAGCCAAGGCTACACAGAGAAACCCTGTCTCAAAATCAAAGTAAAACAAAGCAAAAGAGTGAAAAAGGAATGCACTAAGACTTACAAAAAGACCATCCTCTATGGCTAACAGCCCAGCACCGAACCTGGCTGTGGGACTCAGGCTTAGGACCCTAGCACATGAGAGGCTAAGGCAGGAGTAACGCTACAAGCATGATGCTGGCCTGGTTGACAGGGTTGGCTTCCTGAGCATATAAGGACTTTTAAAAGCTTAGTGATGACTTATGATTTTGTTCTGCTTATGAGCAGAACAAAAGTTATCAATGTTCCATTCAAATATAATTAGGTATGAAAAGATTTGCTTTCACCCTGGTCCCCTTCATTTTAACTTTGATAGGGTCTCACTATGTAGCCCAGGCTACCCTAAAACTCAAGATTCCCTCCAACTGCTGTGATTGCAGGCAGTTATCACCTGGTAGCGGTCATTAAACTAATTTTCTTCTATTTTATTTTTGATGTTGTAAAAATATAACGTGAACAAAAATTCCTTCCTGGAAGCATTTTTACATGTTCAGACCTTGAAGTACTAATAAGAAATGTTCTCACCTCCAGGTTAAGGTATAGTTCTCCCAGAAACAGAACAAACGCATGAAATCGTTTCCGAGTCACTTCATCTCCTTTTGCAGCTTGGTCTTTAACTTCATACTCCGTCCGGCATCTAATAAAGATGTATCTTTTAACCATCTCATACTGCTCTGACTTTTCAAGAGTAAACCAAGATTTGTCAGTCTAGTTACCAATAGCAACCAAGGCAAGCACAATCACTGTCCTGACCTCAGATGCAGTTCTAAGATACTGCCAGGAATAAGAATAAAACTAGCAGATCAAATTGTAATATTAACAGTATACATTTCACAAGGTTCAGAACATTCTAGAACTAAAACAGGAAAAATTACATCATGCCTTATCGGTATTTTTGCTACTTTTATCCATCTCTAAAGTGTTCTTTATACTTGTGTATCCAGTTAAGCTGAAGAGGTGGGGAAGAAAAATAATTTTTTTTTTTTTGAGGTTGACTCTGACTCTGGGGCCTTGTGTGCACAAGACGAGGCAACAGTGAGCTATATACCCAGCCCCCTTTTTGCATTTTGTAGGTGGGTTTTTACTGAGTTGTCCAGTCTGGCTTAAACTACTATGTCACTTAGCCAAGCTTTCAACTCATGGCCCTCCTAGGATCTGGACCTGATTTTGCAACAACACACCCAATAAATTCTTTATTCTTATACTTCCCAGCGTATATTATCAGAGATTATACCTCTAACTCATACAGGTAATAAACAGAAATCTGGGAGTTTTATACTCACAGTTCCAAGGCATCTAAACTAATCCTAATTGTCTACCATGGAACCTAGAGAGGAATTATGGTGTTAGCCACTATTACTAAAATGGATGTTTTTAATTTTCTTCTAATTTTTTTTGAAATGTCTGGGAAAGTAATTTGTTTTATAAAACTGATGTTGACCATTCTCTTAAAAAGAAAATAAAAGACAAACGAAGGGACTGGAAAGATCTCTCAGCAGTTAAGAGCTTTTGGAGACCGAATGGTTTCCATACAGCCAGCTTATAATAGTTTCTTTACACAAAGAAATCCTCTCTTGCCCAAACATTTAGCGGGTAGTGTAAAAGGACCACAGACTTATGTTTATTGTTCCCATGTAGCCAACTCCAATTATCATACGTTACCTAATAAGCATCATGTTTTGAGTCAAACACAGCAAGGTGCCTTACCTTCTTAAAGATATTAAAGGAATTCTCAAAGATATATATGGAAAGGGCACCAGTTAAAATAATAAAAGGGCTAACTAATTAATAGCAACTCAGCTATCCAAACCCTTTCCTACCTTCTGTTGTAACTTTAGTTAAGTTTTGATAAAATAGACTTTTTCTTTTATAAATTTCTAAAGACATAAGATAAAAGACACAAAGTATGTGCCCAAGTAAATTCTTATCCTCTATGGATAATTATCCAGATGAAAGAAGATTCTAAGTCCTCCAGAGCTAACTATTTTCAATTATAGAAAGAACCTGTGTTTATTTCACAAAGGCGAAAATAAAGACCAGATTACTACCCCATACCACTACAACTTCATTCTGTCTTTTTCAAAGTACATACATACAAATATGCATATATATCGCTAAGGGTAGAACTGTGCTCTGTTTCCCAGTCATATTACTGATAGTCTTATATTACTGTAGAAGTTCATACAGAAATTTAATTAAGGCTGCCTTTCTGGGATCATACTCTGCTTGTAATCCACTTTCTCTGTCCAGACACTACAATTTGTATGTAATTATAGTAAGGATAGTTCTTAAAATATATGTAAATTTGCCATTTTTATTTTTCCAAACTGCATTTATCCAGAACCATTTGAAATATTTTCTAAGAATTTATTATTGTATGTGTATGGTGTTTTGCCTGCATGGTCTTTGTACCATGAGCATGCACTACCCAAAGATTACAGAAGAGGGAGCCAGAACTGGAGTTAGAGATGGCTGTGAGTGGCCCTGCGGTGCTGGGAACCGAACCTAGGTCCTCTGGAAGAGCAGCCAGGTACTCAACCTCTGAGCCATCTCTCCAGCCCCACTAGACATTTTCTTACTCATTCCTAGAGATCTCTTTCACGAATGCATAAAAGAGCTCATTGCTATGTATACAATTTCCAATTTTTACTTCATATAAAGTTGACTACTCCCAAATGTAATTTATATCTAACTAAATTTTCTCATCTAAGCTTATGGCCTATGGGTACAATATCTTGCTCAAAACAGCTTTGACAACCCAAGATATATTTACTTGTTAAATACTTTCCTGTTTGTCTCCCTTTAGTCTGATGTGCTTGGCATTTAATTTGCTATAGGACAGGAACTCTTCTCTCCTTTTTCTTTCCTCTGAATGGCTATCCACTTGAGCTGCTAGCACAATCCATCTTTTACATGTGTATTTGGAGAACCACCTTTAAAGGCCTAACTTTTAAAAATTTTTTTTCAAATTTAAACATAATTACATAATTCATTTTATCCCTTCTCTCCACCCAAATACACGGTCTCTAGTCTCTTAATTTTTAATTGTTGTTGTGTGTGTATATGTGTGTCTGCGTGTGCGTGTGCACACCCTGCTCAGTCCATATAATGTTACTTGTATGCATATGATTTCAGGGCTGACCACTTGGTATTGGATAACCAATGGCCTCTTCCCTTGGTGTGCTGGACAGTTTTATGTCAACTTGATACAAGCTAGAATTATCTGAAAGGAGGGAACCTCAATTGAGAAAATGGCTCCATAAGAACCAGCTAAAGGGCATTTTCTTAACTACTGAATGATGTGGGAAGGTCCAGCCTATTGTGGGTGGTACCAACCCTAGGTCAGTGGTCCCGGGTTCTCTAAGAAGGCTGAGCAAGCCATAGGAGCAAGCCAGTAAGTAGCATGCCTCCATGGCCTCTGCATCAGTTCCTGCTAATGGAGCTGGAGAGGTTCCTGCCCTGCTTGAGTTCCCATCCTGAATTCCGTAAGTAATAAACCATGATGTGGAAGCATAAACCAAACCAACCCTCTCCTCCCCAAGCAGCTTTGGTCACGGTGTTTCATCACAGCAACAGTAACCCTAGGACACCAGAGAAAACTTTCCCCTATACTCAGCATTCCTTAGTTGCCTGCAGTTCTTTGTCTATGGCTGGGAACCTGTGAGGTTTCCTTTTCCATGTTAGCTGGGTTCTATCTTTAGAATTCTTACTCAAATATTTTGTAATCACTAATTTTTTGGTGTGTCTGTGCACACATGCAGGCACGTACAGTGGAAACTGAACTCAGAGATTTGCACTCTAGTCCCAAACTACACCTCAGGCCCTCTACTACAAGTATGTTTAAAGAATTAATGGACAAATGATAATAAACTTATTAAACATGAAAATAATCTTATTGCTAAAGATCACCCAAATGATTAGATTAAAAAAAAGTTTTGGTTTTTTGAGGAGAGTCTCACTCTGTAGCCTGGGCTGGAGTGGAATTTAGTATGTATCCCAGGCTAGCCTTGAACGTGAAGCAATCCTGTCTTCGGTGAGCTACCACACTCACTTTAAGAAAATTAAAGTTTTCCCTAATAATTCATGAATCAATGCCAACTATTAAATATGTAATATAACGACAATGCTTGTGTAATCTAAACAGTAATTCTAACTGTAAAAAGGTGTAGAGCAAGAAGATTCTACAAGAACTATCTAGATAATTAAAATTTTAGAGCTCTTAACATAGCTATTATATAGTAACTAGACTATATAATAACAAGAATAAGTGACAGATGGAACATGATGAAGAATCAGATTTAAAGCTCAAGTTTAAGAATGCAGTGTGATGCAGGTGGTAGTTCAAATCAGTCAAGAAAAATGAATTACTCATTTTTATCAAATTTAAATTCTCAAACTAAAACTATCAAAATACTTAAAAACACATCACTAGTTATTTTGATGATTCTGGGAAAGGCATTTCTAAATCCCAAACCAAAGGCAAAGGAAAAACTGACATTTGACTCTAAGGTTTAAATAGTTTGGAAATCAGACTGGTCTGCCTATATTCCCCTACAACCTATATTGTAAGGTGTTTAGAAAACATCAATGGTCAAATTCTATTATCTGTAATTTTATATTCACACTGACCTTTGAAGTAGCAATTGGCGGAAGTTGCCACTCTGTGGGCTAATTGTCAGATGATGGGACAGGTAATTACACAGGCGAGCTCCCATGTAAGAGAAATTTGGGATAGACGTGGCCTTTTAAAAAGAAAAGTTTTGTATGACACAAATACATTATTATCAATGCAAATACTTAGCAATATCTTATGGAGAAACACCATTTGG
Source organism: Microtus pennsylvanicus (assembly GCF_037038515.1). NCBI lineage: Eukaryota > Metazoa > Chordata > Mammalia > Rodentia > Cricetidae > Microtus > Microtus pennsylvanicus. The sequence goes on from NC_134584.1 coordinate 33,036,600, forward strand.
CTACTAAAATGAACTATATAGTATATGTTAAAAGGTTTTTGTTAGGCCTAAGAAAGTGAATCCTCCCACCTATCCTTATACTAAGAACCACAGTACATAGAAAACTGTAAGGGGACTTCTATCCCTCATTCACCTGAGGTTACCAGAAACAATCAGAAAATGTCTCTTGATGTTAACCCAGTTTTGCAGAAAATACAGACGTGTACACGACTGCTTAGTAACAATTATGAATGATGAGGGTAGCTACAAAACTACGGATCGATGTTGTTTCTCAGGAAGAGACAGCACACACTTTGAGATCTAGCAGTCCACAACAAGACACCCAAATATTCTGCTTTGTGTGTGACCTTGGCCACTACTGAAACCTTCCTAACTTCAGTTTGACACACAAAAAGGCGACTAACAGTACTTGGCTTGAACATCCCAAAACACATGGAATAAAAAGGAAATCAAAACAACTACTTAAAAATAGAAAATAAAAAGTAAAACTAAGTGAGAAAATGCTACATCTTGAATTCGTAGCAGAAGCAGCACTTAAAAAATTTAGACTTCAACTGCAGATTTTAGAGAACAGGAGGACGCAGTTTACCACCTTGTGATAGACAGAAAAACACGTGAGAGGGCTTCAGAAGCCTGACCAAGGTCACAGAGATAACCAATAAATCACAGATTCTAGCCCCTTCTGCATCACTTCACTAGAGGAGAATGAGTTAAGCTCTCTGCTCAGATGTGTATAGTGTGGACAGAGGAGTAACACTTTCAACCACTGAGCTAGAGCAACCATTGTAGAATCTTAGCATTATCAGAAACATAGCAAACGCTTTATAATTAGACCTCTCTATTTCTAGGTTTTTTCTTTTTGTTTTTTTTTTGCTTATATTTGATTCACTTCAAAAACAAAACAAAACAAACAAACATGATTTCTCCTTATACTATAAATGCTTAACAAAAGAAAGCGAAACTTTGCTTTTCCCGCTATTGGCTGAAGGGTTTTTAGCCTCTGTAACTGTTTGTCAGTTAGTTTAAACACAATTGCCTGCTTGTTTCCCCTCACTGGAAAATGAGATTTTAGCTACCACTTGCTTTAAGCAACCCTACTCTTATCTCCCATTCTCTCCACCTACAATATTTTTTACAATATGATTTTTTTTCTTTTTTCAGACAGGATATATTCTTCTTTCACTGAACTTTCCATGAGAATGCCCCACACCCAAAGTAGAGAGGGATAGCATTCATGTGGGGCAACAGCTCAAAGTCCACTGGGAATGCACAACTTACCATCTCAAGTGTAAACTTGTAAATCCATCAGCAACACCAGTCAAGAAAACTCATTCCTTTCTAGACTATCTGCTTTTTCTCTTTGGTCTTATGTGGCAGAATTAACTTATACACTTAATTAAAGCAGCCTTATTAATCTTGATAGCTAAGGATGACATACCTCTTGGAAGCTGGAGTAATGCCTGTGGGTTTTATCCTTGTAATGTATGCTCTTCTCTATGTGTTAGTAACTCTTTGGGTATGGTAAAAAAGGAACCTTCTCAAACTTAAAACTGTACTGAAAACCATTTTAAAAACTAAAGTTTTTGGGGAAAAAAAGACAGCATTCTAATACCCTTTATAATGGTATTAACATGCCACTGCCCAATATGTGACAACAAAAGCTGAATGTTAAATGACACAGAAATAACTGGTTAAGTCTTTTTTTTTTTTAAACTGGTTAAGTATTTTAAGAACTTAAGATACACATCTTTAAAACCTACAGCCTTGGAGGGCTGAGACAGAATTACCTTTAGTTCAAGGCCAGTCTAGGATAGTGAGACCCAGGCCAGCCTGAAATACAGAGTGAGACCATCTCAAAAGCACATGAACAAACAAATGAAGACAAGCAATGTTGAAACTTAATACTGGACTATTTTGCAGCCTGGCTTATTTGTGTCTATCTATCTCAGTGCTAGGGCCTGCACTTGCCTGGCCAACACTCTGCCACTGAACTCGGTCCTCAACACCACCTCATTTGTGAGGCAAGAAATTTCTCTCACATTTTTTTCTCACCTTCTCCAAGAATCCTAGAGAATTAAACACACGGAGAAAAAAAACCCTACAACTGTTTTGTGTATGTTAGCTTTAGGTGCAAAAAAATAGGGGTATGTGTGATTCTTTTGTAGATTTCCTTGTCTGAGCCTAGACCTCTTCTGTATTGCTGCTTGTGCACAGAGCCCTGGCTAAGCCCTGGCTATGCTGCTTCTACAGAGCTGGGCTGTGCAGGTCAACTGACAGTGTGGCCTGGCTCTAGCCTTGGATCTCTAACTACAGGAATTTTACCCCCGACATACTTCAAATGCTCCTCTTATCCACAAAGCATTAACAAGTACGGACTAAACGGACAGGGACCTGGCCTTCTTCAAATAACAGTCACCGTCTATGGGCTCTGGAAAACTACCAGTCATCTCCTGCTACGAGCCTACCTACCTGCTGGTAGATGAGTTCCACAAGTTCTTGCAAAGCATCGTCTGTTGTGACCCATCCATTCAGGGTTTCTGCAAACTGTTCAATTTCTGTTTCAAAACTGCCAGGCTGCTCTGTAAGATGATTCAGAAAATCCTGAACATATTCTGATAGAGTGGGATAATCCTCACAACCATCCTCATAGGATTCCTACAGTTCAAAATTAAAACAAAACAAACGAAAATGGAATAAAACAATTTAATTCGTATAACTAGCAAAGCAAGCGTGCAGTGCTTTAAGCTGAGGTATATCTAGCAATGATTTTTTTCAAGGGATCTCACATAACTTTAAAGACCAAAATTGAAGAGCACTCAGCTAGCTATTCCTTTTCCTTGCCTAACACGTTTTAACAGAAGGAGCTCCATTAAGACAAAGAATTGTCTTTTCAATCCTAGCAGACTTATATTATGGAAAGGAAATAAAGTTTCACTATAATAAACAATATAAGAAGAATCTAGTTACAGATGAAATAAGACCTACTTATTAATTTTGCATTAAAACTGTAAGGAAAGGGGACTGGACAGATGGCTCAGCATTTAAGAGCAATAAGTTGCTGTTCCAGAGAACCCAGATTCAATTCCCAGCACCCACATGGCAGCTCACACCTGTCTGTAATTCCAGTTCCAGGGCTCGACACCTCACACAGATACACATGTTGGCAAAACACCAGTGAACATAAAATAAAAATAAATTAAAAAACAAAAAACATAACACTATAGGGAAAGGATGGACCAAATATAGAAACCAGAATTGCCAGCCTGGGAACTATATTATACTACTCAGTATATCTTTGTAGATGTTTGACAACATCTATACTGAAAAGAAAGAAAGAAAAAAAACTAGTGTGCTTTGTCATCTATTTGCCAATACCCAAGGACAGGGAAGCATACTTAATTGCTTAAATACAAAATTACATCATAATCAAGATGGTGGGAGACTTTCTGGCTGCTTTATTAGGTTTCTAACCAATATGGATAGTAATAATAATCTTAAGATTCTTCTTGCTCTCATCACATGGAATACTACCCAAAGCATGCTAAAGTTTATCTGTTATGTTCAAATACATACACTGCTTGATAAGATTTATCGTTCTCCAAATAAACCCAAATTATAAATCATATGAAAAAATAATGAGCAAAATAGAGAAGCAGCTTATGAAGGACTTTAAGTTCTAGAGTCAATGAGTACAAAAAAATACCATACAAGGGAGATGTTCTTTCTGGTAAGACTGTATCTGACATCCTTTCAAGGCACATGCCAGTAGCTCCAGCCCTGGACACTGAGGTAGATGGGACCAGCAGTCCATGCCGAGAGCCTGCGTGCCAACTGTATGGGTGCTGAAAGGACGTGACACAGAAACTGCCACGAATAAAGCAGACCAAGTTCTCTCCTCAAATCTCACAATGCAAGGCACATTCAGATGCTGAGATAACTAGGGTCTTGAGAGTTCATATATCTGGGGGTGGGTGGATAAGAGCACTGTTGCTCTTGCAGAGGATGTGGGTTTAGTTCCCAGCATTCACATGGTGGCTCACAACCACCTGTTAACTCCTGTTCTAGGGGATCCAACGCCTTCTTCTGACCTGTGCAGGAGCAGGCATATACACAATCCACACACATTACTAATAGGCAAAACATCCATACACATAAAACAGAACAAATGAATCTAAAAAAAAAAAAATTAAAGTAGGAGTTAACATCTGACCTAACGGAAAATGCATTACAAACAAAATTCCTCCCAAACCCTCAAAAACTATGGGAGATACCCTATGCAGTAGGTAGATGCAGTATGTTGGCTCCAAAGAGGGAGGGACTTGACTTAATACCTTTGAGGAAAAACGTCAATAGCTAAAACAAAACTGAGGAAGGCTGAAGGCTGTTAAGAGTCAATGAGAGAGGTAGATCGTGTATGATGAGGGCACACTAAGGAGGCTAATTCTAAAAGCAGTGGTGGGGAAAAGGAGTTTATATAAAAAAGGACTGCATTAGAACTAGAATAATTTGTGTACAGTCACAAAGCTGATGAAAAATTGTACCTTTAAATACTACCCTCAAAATAACTAAGACTCAGAACACAAATATGACATAATATAAGTATGTTCATTGCCAAGAAACCTAACAATCTATAACCAAGAAATTGGTTAAATTTATTACTGTACATTCATATAATCAGTCTTAATATAGCCACTTAAGAAAACAAGACAAGAATTTATGCATCTCTAATATAATTGCATCTCTAATATAATATGTATATATATTCCATCCTTCAGAAATAGCCCCCCCAAAATAAATAAAAACAAAAAAAAGAAAAAAGAAATAGCCCCAAGATAATTTGTTAAATAAAAAGAGCATACATAATGCCCCCCCCCTTTAAAGAAAGGAACTTATTTGTATAGACCTAACATTTCTGCAAAGCTAAACAACTGACAACACATCTGGAGTGAAAAAATATTATTACAAGCACTGCTACTTTATATAAATAAAGTTGTGAAAACAATTAAGCATTAAAAACATATACATTATTAATATATTTAACCACCTATCTGTGTGAATTTCAGAATTAAAAAGGTTTTGGTATACATAGTTTTCTAGACTTAAAGAATCATAACATTAATATAATGACAAAGAGAAGTCTGAAGGCATCAGTCGAAGCCACTAATTTTCTATCAACTCTCATTCACTGTGACAAAAACAGTTCAGAATGTCCAATGTCAGCTTTATATACTGTCAATAGACCCCTCAAAATAGGATTCAAGTCTGGTGAGTAAAAGCAGAGCTGCAATGAGGAGCTGGAGAGACACTCAGCAGTTAAGAGAACTGGCAGTTCTTCTGTAGGAGCCAGGTTCAATTCCCAGCACCCACAAAGCAGCTCCCAACTGCCTGTAACTCTAGTTCCAGGGGACTGACACCTTTACACAGACACACACACAAGCAAAACACCAATGCCCATTAAAAAAAAAATTCAGATGTGCTCTGTAGAGAGCAGGGGAGAGCCCTCAAGCCCATCACCTTAACAGTGCTCTTAGAGACAGGCAGCACACCATGCCTGATCAAAGTCTGTATCACTTGTATCAGCTTTTTTTCAAATAATTTATCTGTCTTCAATTTGAAGACAACTGACTTAGGCTTGCTGGACTGAAACATGAAAAGGATGGAAATGTCAACACACTAAGTTTCTGCCACAACCTTGTTAGAAAAAAGATCTAGAAAAGATAATTGTTTTATACCTGAGGATAAATGTGAGAATCCTCATCAAGAAGTAACAGGAAAGTGATTCAGATATCAGATTCTGGGAGCAGGCAGGATTCACAAAAAAGGTAATAAAATGGAAAAACAGAACCCTAGGTACTATGACCCGAGGGGAAGAAGGATGCTAGAGAAACACCCATCAAAAATGGAAGGAGAGCTAAGCGAGGAGAACTGATGCCCAGGTCAAGTGCATAGCTAAAATCTAGAAGAGAACGATGGCTCCAGTCTCGGAAGTAAAGGAGATTATACACAAGGAAAGCTTAACAAGATTAGCAATATTAAATATGCAGTTCTAATAAAATCACACAAGAGATCTTTAAAGACTACAAAAGGTAACTTTGACATCTACCACACCGGAACTTTTAAACTAAACAGATTTTCATGCATTGTTCAGGGCCTAAGAGAAAGAAATTTTAAGAACACTACATATTTAAAAATCAGATCTTTGACAATCATAAAAATTGTATCAACTTATCTAGGGGGAAATCACACTGCAGATTTGCATTCCATACTGAAAACAGATAAAAAAAGGCAGCAGTAACTCGAAGATGCTTTTAGGAAAAAAGCTTTTTGGGTGGTGATGGGGTGGTGACACAGAAACATTTCTGCCTCTTAATGAATGCTTTAGGAGTTCCTTTTTTATTAGTAAGTAAACTTAATAATAGCCATATTAGTCTGAGAAGCGACCAGGAACAGATGGATACAGAAACCTGCTGAGACCCAGCAAGAAAAGCGGAAATTCTAGCAGCTGAATTAGTGAACCTGTGTGTGGAAGCCAGAGGACAGCTTTTGGGAATTGGTTCTCTCCATCATGTGGGTCCCCCAGGGACTGAACTTAAGGTCATCTGCCTAGCAGTAAGTGCCTTTACCTTGCTGGGCCATCTTACTGACCCAGTAATGTATACAAGAGCAGGCTCAAAGATTTCCAGAAACAGAAGGCTGACTACTAGAAAAGGCCCTGTAAAGAGAGTTTTCTCCACTGTGCCCTACAAGACCAGTGCTCCACCTACCACTGCATACAGAACCTATTTGTGGAGGGACTGGTTCTAGCTAATTCTGCATCACAGCTCCTATCAGGAAAAGTTTTCCTCACACGAGTTTATCTGAAGAGTTGGGATAAAGGAGGACGCTCCTGTTCTGTACTAAATGGACCAAAAAGCATTTAACTTGGACTTTGAATAAACTTTAGTGTTAAGTAAGGGTGACAAAATACTAGGACAAGGTAGCAAGCCCAAGTATCCACAAAATCCAGGAGAATTACCACTTAGGAAGTCAGCCAGGGAAGAAGAAATTTAATTATGCTGCCAATTGCTTCAACCAATTTCAGTCCATTATGGCTATTTCTCATGATTTGAACAGAAACCAGTCAATATAAACTTCCCAATATCCTACTTAATTAAATGCTGGCAACTAACTAAAACATTATAGTTCATTTGTTTTGGTACAATGAACAGAGAAGTTGATGTACTAATAGATACCAAAGAATTCCTACCAAAAAAAAAACCCACCAAGACTGATTCAAAGTAAGTGCTGGTGGTGAGGTAGAGAACATGGCTTGATGGTTAGGAGCGTGTATCAGGAATGGATCAGTGTTTAAGAGTATTGCCTATTCTTCCAGAGGACCCAGGTTTGAATCCCAACATCTACATGACAGGTTACAGTTTTCTGTAACTCCAGTTTCAGGATCCAACAACTTCACACAGACACACATGCAGGCCAAACACCAATGCACATAATAAAAACAAATCATTCAAAAAAGAAGGAAAAAAAAAAGCACGTATCAGCCCTATAGAGAAGACCTTGTTCCTTTCCTAGCATCCACACAGGCCACTCATAACCATCTTGTGAATCCAGCTCCAAAGAGAGATCTGGCCTCTCTGGCCTGTTCAGACAAATGCACTCACCTGCACACACCCACAGACACATTTGCTCATAAAGGGTCATTTGACTTGTATTCAGGACTTTGAAAGAAAACAACAATAACTATTTCTCCTATCATAAAATAGTCCACGTCAACAGGAAAGAAAACAGACAAATAGGTAACTGTTTTTGGGTGCTAAAGAGTAAACCTTTTTTTCTTAATTTTTCCTTTCGAGATTTATTTTTATGTAATTAATGATTTTTACCTGCATGTATAGACATACATGTCTAAGTGAGGGCACCATATCCCCTGGAATTGGAGTTACAGACAGTTGTGAGCCATTGGTGGTGCTGGGAATTGAACTCGGGTCCTCTAGAAGAGCAGCCAGTGTTAAGCTCCAAGCTATCTCCCTAGCGCCCAAAGTAAAACATTCTTAAGAGCTGAATTATTCAACCACTCACAGAGCTTCCATGGTTCCTTTCCTCTCTGAGCCAAATACAATTTTTGGGGGAGCGACTCTTTAATTTTTACTTTTCATGACAAGTGTCTTTTTTCACCAAACTGCTTTTCTTGTCATACTTATACTTCCTCTTGTCTAGTCCCAAAGCATTTTTTCTAAAGGGTACACAGAGTTTCTAGTTCCACCAAGTGCAGATTCTCTACGTGTCAAACAGGAAAGAGAACCAAATATAGATTACAGAAATTATGAAAAACAGAAAGTAAAACTAATTAGGATGGCTAAAGAGAAAACACCGAGTGCTGACAAGGAAGGACAGCAATCAAACACTGAAGAACGTAGAGTGGAATGATCTCGCTAGAGAAGACAGCTGTTTCTACTAAGGTTGCTCCCGAAATTCTACTTTTACATACCAAGCAGAAATAAAGGCATATATCAATCAGGACATGGGCAGAGACAATGATCTCATTCACAATAGCCCCCAAAGTAGAAGCTATCCATTGATCAGTGGACAAATGGAACCTTGATACAGTCCAGTGATGTGAATAAGTTACCTCAAACTATGTTCCAACAGAAATTTAAATGTAGAGTTAGAACAGCAACCTAGTCTACAGATCTTCATTTACGTAAGCTTTGAAAAATGGTTTGTAACATGCCAGCACAGGAGAGGCTGTGAGGCAGGAGGGTACCAAGTTCAAGGATGATTAGGGATACGTATCAAAATTATTTAAGACCAAACCAAACCAAGCAGCCCCCTACCGGCTACCCCTGGACATGAGGATAATTCTAAGGGATAACTGAGGCTTAGAGGATGCTGACACTTTTCCTCTTTGGCTGTGATGCCAGCTCTAGCTGTCTGTGTGTCAACTGTGAGCTGAGTTCCTACTGTGTTGTCATTTAATAGACTGAGAGTGAGGCCTCATGCTAAGGTATACCAGTCATCTTTTCAATTCATCACTGTTATTCACTCCCCTTTTTTGAAGTTAATCTCTATTCACTGACTCATCTGGGTTTAACAAGGACAAGTGAATTTCTTCCTATAGTCCAACCATGCTTTGGGAGTCCTACTACTAAGAAAACTAAGACCAGATAAAATTTGCTACATTACTGACAAAAATAAAAGCGTGAAAAGTTCTTTATGACTACATATACTTATGTAAACACTTTACCAAAATTGCTTACATACAAAGCATGGTAAAGTATGCCTGTAATTCCAGATTTGGAAGGCTGAGGCAGGAGGGCTGCCTTGCTTGACTCAAAACAAAAAAATAAAGACAACAAAAACTTTCACAATATTTCTGCATACAGCCAGCACCAGAAATATTATCTTAACACAATCAATGTACATCTTCTAGAAATAAAGAGCCCAGACATGCATTTCTCAACATTCATGAACTACCTATTTGCAGCAAAAAGTTATTTACTCCAAAGGCACGAGGAATATTCTGCAATCTGGCTAAAATCAAACTAAAGGAAGCTCTCCTGGCCACTCACTGTACAGATTGTCCATAGGTTCAGAAGGAGATTTTACTTTTACAAATTGAAGATATCCTTGAAATTAGGCTTTTTATACCAGGCTTGTGATTTTACATTTACTTTCTAAGTACTAGGTTCACAACAGAAAAACAAGCAGACGAGAATCCCTAGTCTCACAAGCTTACATTCAATACCATGAATATAACTACAAATTATATTCCGGAACCACGGCTTCGCTGAATAAGGTATTTCTGTGTGTAGTACAAAAAGCAGCCAGCATACTCTAGCGAAAGACTAACCACATTATTCTAATAGTATCAACACGGAGTAGTAGGAGAAATGAATGTACTCACTGTATAATTAGAATAACCTGATGGGTAAAATTCGGGGGCGTTCGCAGACAGCTTAGACATTAGTACAGGAGCCACAACCACCTGGGGCTTAGCCATTGCTGACTCCGAGTTCTGCTGTGGGATTTTATCCTGTGAACTAGGTGGAGCTCTCTGGGGCCTCGTTTGTTCTGAGAAAGAAAAAAAAAAAGCAGTGCTAGATGTATTCATTCCTTTGTATATAACAACTTACTACATACTGAGAAACCGTCTGAGAACTTCCGGATTTGGTTAAGAGTCCTACAAAGAGCTTGCAAAAGAGAACAATAGCCCTGCTTTGGCTCGCCAGTGCATATACCTGCCTCCAAAACGAACGTTCGAGAGCCTTTCCCACCCCTTCCCTCTCTCTTAAGGAGTTGGGCTAAGAAGTGGCTGCTCGCCCGGGCCCGGGTTCACCAGGGACAGGTAGGTGATTTCCACTTCCTCCAGGGACGCCAGACCTCTCACCGGACCCGGGCCCCGGCCCCTCCCCCAGCCGGAGCGCACAAAGGATGGCAACCAGCACCTCCTTCCAAACCCAGTTCCTACCCCGTGCCGAGCGGGGCCCCCTCTCCCGGGGAATGCTTTCGGGGAACGGGGGGGCGGATGCGGCGCGCGGCCCTTGGCGCGGGAGGTGGGGGCGAGGCTGGCCCAGGAGCACCGGGACCCCCTCGAGCTGCTCCGTACCTGGGAGCGCCCCAGGCCGGGGAGGCCGCGCGGAGCCGGCGGGGGCCTCGCTCTGGGCCCCTGGCGGCGGGGCGGTCCTGGGCTGGCGCAGCGGCGGCGGCTGCAGGAAGCCCGGGGCTCTGGGCTGCGGCGGCGGCTGATGCCGCGACCGCTCCGCAGGCCCCGCTCCGTTCGGGAACCCGCCGCCCTCAGGCCCGCCCCCTCCGCGGCCCAGGCCCCGGCCCCGGCTCCGCTCCCGACCAGCACCTGGAGCCCGATCGAAACTGTCCGACATGCTCCTGCTCTCCCACGGGGGCCGCCGCCGCTCCGAACAGGACGCGCGGGAGGCGCCGCGGGCCGCCCTGTCACCGCCGCGCCTCACTCAGGCCTCATGAGGAGGACCGGCGGGCCCTGCTCGCTCCTCCGCGCTCCGGGACCCAGCCGACGCGCCGCAGCCCAGCGCCCGTCTCCCCGGCTCCCTACGGCTGGGCTGGCGGACGCTCTCGTTTAAGCCCCCGCTTTCCCCGCCCTCCCGCCCGCCCTCCCGCGACGCAGTGGGGCCGAGGCGGGTCACAGCGGCCCCCCGCGGCCCGGAGGCCCCCGGCGCTGCAGCTCTCCCGCCGGCTGGCGACCGCCGCTCGCGTTCGCCGATGGCGGGAATGGCGGGGATGGCCGGGATGGGGGGGGGGAGATGGCGGGCGGCCTCGGCTCCACCCAGGCCGCTTGGACGAGCCGGGGCTCCGGGCCAGCGGGCGGCGGCTCCGCGGACGGCCGCGTTCGGCGTCTCGGCTCTCGGGATCGGGCTGAGGGAAAAGTGGGGGGACGCTTACCCGGCGCCTCCGACCTCCTCGCTAGTTCTCTGGAGGAAAAGTGCGCGACTGACGGTTGGTGGCAGGAAAATAATCCGGGGGGAGGGGGCGTGGGCGCAGCGCCAGGGTTCGCCGACGCTCACCTCGGTGGGCGCGCAGGTGTGCTCCGAGATAGCGCTCCGGCCGAACCCCGAGGCCTGGCGGCGAAGGGGGCCCGGGCTGCAGCCCTGCCGCCTGCACCGTTAGCTGCGGGGGTGGGGAGTGCAAACAAACCAAACCCAGCCCGCCTTCCACTTCCCACCGAGTATCGTCACGCTAGGTCACATCTCCCAAGCTTCCCCCGATTCCCTTCTTGCTTCCCCCTCCAGAAACTTTGTAGAAAATGCACTACCTCCCTTTGCACAACACCTTCTCCCCTCTTGCATCTTCTACCAGCGCCGTCCAATAATAATAATAATAAAAAAATAAGTGAGCAAAAATTGCAAGCCGCTTGTGTGATTTGTAAATGTTGTAGAAGCCGCCTTGATGAAAGATAAGTGAAATTAATTTTAATAGACTTAACCCCCATAAACTCAGATGGTATCATTACAACATGTGATTAATGTTAAATACGAATGGCATATCCTCCTTCTCCCTTCTCTCTCTCTCTCTCTCTCTCTCTCTCTCTCTCTCTCTCTCTCTCTCTCTGATAATTAGTTGACACCTAATGTGTGTTTTACCCTTAAAGCACGTCTCATTTGGGATCAGTCATAGGATGCTCAAGAGTTACTGAAGTTACTGGCTGCTGCACTGCACAGCACAATTCTAGTAATTATGTATAAATTGTTGTTTCTGTCACGGCTGATGGTGCTAATGCCAAGTGAAAGGCAAATGCAAATAATGAAAAAGAGGGAAGAATAGAAGATGCCTTACTATTGGATCGAACCATCTCCAGAATTCTGAGTTTAGCTCTGTGATTTAAGGAGGGCTTAACGTTTTCTCAATTTTCATCTCCAGGATCATTTCAAATAGGGCCGAAACTTCCTTGTTAACCTTTCTTTATTAGCCACAAGAACATGCCTTCACACAAGAAAATTTGGTTTTATTGAGTGCAGCCATGAATAAATGATTTGTGCTCTTGATTAATGGTGTCCAAGATTTCAGTTTAAAAATTGGGTGGAGACGATGCTCTTGGCATTTTAAAATGTGCGTGACTGTGGATAGTGGTTGCTTCTCAATCACTTATGTTTGTTCCTTTGGCATCCTTTTGAGACTAAAGTCTCCTGCAGTTCAGGCTGGCTTCATTGTAGCTGAGGCCGACTTTGAATGCTGGCTCCACCTGCCTTCACCTCCCAAGTGTTGTGATTACAAGCGTGTGCACCATGCCTGCCTCATTAGTGTCTTCTTGCTTCTTGCTCAAAATCTAAAAGTGGGATGGTCTTACTAAAGCAGTTGTCCCGCCCCTCTGCCTGGCTTTTGAGTACTGCCCCTTTGTTCTCTTTAACAGTTTATTTTGGTGGCTACTAAAATGGAACACAAGGTCTTGTGGACGCTAAGCTTGTGCTCTACTATCGAGCTCCACTGCCAGTTCCTCCCGTTAAAGGTTCATGTGGGTAATCACCTTTTCTAACAGCTTTTACTAGGTGAGTATACGGTTAGTTAGCATCCATGGCTGCTAGCAGGGAATCTTTATAAGCTCCTTGTACCAGGGAAGTTAACTTAGAGACATCGTTGACTGTCTCCCTACTTCCCGTTATGTAATTTTAGTCCTGTGCTTAGGAAATATTAGAGATGGACTCAGGGGTAACATGAGTGAATTTAATTTGTGATGTGCAAACTAACATTTATTGAGGATTTTTTTTGTCATGTGTCTGCTACTGATTTAAGAGTCCATCATCTTATATCATCCTCATATTCTTTGCAGTCAACACTCAAATGTGCTCATTTTACAGAAAATATGCCAGGATATGACTGAGACCCAGATCCATCTGGGGACTGTTGTATAGCTAACTTCCAGAAACTAGATACTGCACAAGAGTAAGAGGTCACATGAAAAAATAAGAGTACCCCGTGGGGCTCACTGAAGATCGCTAGAAAAGCCCCCCTTCATTTATACAAGGCTTATTGATTTGTGGGAAGAGAGAAAGACTTCATTCCAAGGGGATGGCATATGTGGTGCACCCTGTCAGAGGGCGATACCTTCCCTGTGCCTGCGCTTAGACGGTGTGTTCCAGGAAGACTTGGTGAAGCTGCTAGACCCTCCCTTGAGATGGTTGTGCTCTGAGAGGGCGCTGTCATGGAGCCTTGCATGTCAGGTTGCTACAATTTTTGTTTGTTTAAAAAATTATTTCTTTACCGAACTATTCCTTTGAAGGCAGGTGGTGCCTTACTGTACGTTCAGGTCAGTGGTTGTCAATCTGTGGGTTGTGACCCCCCGGGCTTGTATAACCCCTCCACTGGGCTCACATATCAGACTTCCTGCATATCAGATATTTATCTTACGATTCATATCGGTAGCAAAATTACAGTTATGAAGTAGTGAAGAAATAATTTTGTGGTTGGGGTCACCACAACACGAGGAACTCTATTTTTGTCATTGTTAGTTTTTCAAGACACGGTTTCTCTGTGTAACCCTAGCTGTCCTAGAACTCACTCTATAGGCCAGGGTGGACTCTAACTCAAGATATCTTTCTGCCTCGGCCTCCAGAGTGCTGGTAGTAAAGATGTATGCCACCGCCTCCCAGCATGAGACGCTGCATTAAAGGAACTGCATTAGGAAGGTTGAGAACCACTGTTCTAGGTTCTAGCCCATCATGTGGTCTGCATAATCTTCAAGGTGTAATGGTATTGATTACAATAGACAGCCTTTCCTTGAGTCACCATTATAGTCACAGTAAGGAAGACTGATTTTCTTTTTTTAATTTTTTTTTAAAAAAGAAAACAATCTTTTTTCATTTTACATACCAATCCCAGTTCCCACTCCCTCCCCTCCTCCCATTCCTTCTACCTACTCTCTATCCCCTCCTTCCACTTACACTCCTCAGAAAGGGTAAGGCACATTGCTTTGGGGGAAGGTCCAAGGCCCTCCCTACTATATCTAGGCTGAGCAAGGTACCCATCCAAAGAGAATAGGTTCCCAAAAAGCCAGTAAAAACAGTAGGGATAAATCCTGGTGCCAGTGGCCCCACAGTCTGCCCCAGCTATACAACTGTCACCCACATTCAGAGGGTCTAGTTTGGTTCTATGCTGGTTCCTTCCCTGTCCGGCTGGAGTTGGTGAGCTCCCATTAGCTCAACTGTTTCAGTGGGTGTCCCCATCATGATCTTGACCCCTTTGCTCATATTCTCACTCCTCCCATTTTTCAACTGGACTTTGGGAGCTAAGCCCAGTGCTCTGATGTGGGTCTCTGCCTCTGTTTCCATCAGCTGCTGGGTGAAGGTTCTACGGTGACATTTAAAATATTCATCAATCTGACTACAGGGCAAGTCTGGTTCAGATACCCTCTCCTCTATTGCTTAAGATGAAGACTGAGTTTCAAAACTAATTTTAGGTTCATCATTGGACTTCATGAAAATAGAGCACCTTTCAAGTCCAGCTGATGAGAAATATTTCATAAATATGAAGAAGAAATATTTGTAGGGCACATGTCCAACAAAATACATGCATCTAGAAAATAAGAAAAATTGTCAAAACCCAACAATAAAAACAAGATGATCCAGTTAGAGAATGGGCATGTCACATTTATAGAACAAGATTTTTTTTTTTTTCGAGACAGGGTTTCTCCGAAGCTTTTTCGGTTCCGGTCCTGGAACTAGCTCTTGTAGACCAGGCTGGCCTCGAACTCACAGAGATCTGCCTGCCTCTGCCTCCTGAGTGCTGGGATTAAAGGCGTGCGCCATCACCGCCCGGCTTAGAACAAGATTTTTAAAAAGAAAAACCCTACATGAGTAATATACAGAGAGCATTTAAGTTCATGAAAAATGTTCAACATAACTAGCCACTAGTTACCGGAAATTAAAGCTAGTGACATTTTATTATCCACTTACCACAAAGGCACAAGCAAAACCCAGAAGCATCCCACCCCATAGCTTCTACCCATATTTCAGAGGAAGGTTGAGGAAATCAGGCAGTGTGTGGCAGGGTCAGTATTCCCGCAAGTAGAACTTCAGAAGGTGATGTCAGGAGCTGTGAGTGTGGAGCCAGTGTCATGGAGATGCCCAGGAAGGTGGAGATGCCAGAAATGTAGAATGTCTAAGAAAAGCAGCAGAGAAGAAGCACAGGCAGTTACTTCCCCACCCCCACAAGAAATAATAATGTAGGGCTGGAGAGATGGCTAAGTGGTTAAGGATGCTTGGTATGCATGCATGCATGAGAATGAGAGGATTGGAATTCGGATCCTAGCATCCATGTAGCTAGTCTGGTCCCAAGCATGCCTTTAACCTCAACACTGATGGGTATGGAGACAGGAGGGTCGCTGGGGTTTGCTTACTGCAGGCTTGAACAAAAATTGTGAGCTCTAAGTTCAGGGAGAGATTCTGTCTTAACTGGCTTCTGCATGTATACACATACACATATCATGCACACACACACACATGTCACTTTGTACACATATTTTCTCCCATATACAAAAGACAACATGGGCTACAACCATAAAGTCTATAAGGGCAAGAATGCCCAAGCACTTTAGAGCTCAGAACATGCCACCATGTGCCCCCAGGTCCCAGATATGAAACTATGAGACTTCATATTTACCCTTTGGAGTTTTGTCTTTATCATGGTCCCGTTTTCTATTCTCCAGCTCTGTTCTTTTTTGAATGGGAGTATTTACTCTGTGCCATTTGATACTGGATTAATGTGATTTTTATTTCACAAGGAGATTCAGCTAAGAATTCGTTTTGAGTCTCAGAGGAGACTTTACATTTGGGTTTTTGAACAATGTTGGAACTGATGAGATTTTGGGGATTCTTGGAAATGAATTTAAAGCATTTTGCATTGATATGGAAATAAGCTTTTTGGGTGGGAACAGAAATGCAATCTGATGATTTTAATATATAATATTACCCCCCCACACACACACACAAACACACCATTTTGAAGCTGTGGTCCCCAGCTGGAGGGAACTATTTTGGGAGATAGTGGAATTCATAGAAGACGAGACTTAGAGGAATTGGGTCATTTAGGGATAGGTCTCTGGGGGCTCTCATCTTGCCCTTCCTCCTCTTGTACCCCCTTTTTGCTTCCTTGTTGCTGTAGACAAAAGTTTCTGTCCCACCGAGTCCTGCAACTGTCCAGTCTCAAAGAAACACACAGAGGCTTATATTAATTATAAACTGTTTGGTTTATTAGCTCAGGCTTATTATTAACTAGCTCTTACAACTTAAATTAACCCATAATTCTTGTCTATGTTTAGCCACATGACTTTGTACCTTTTCTCAGTAAGGCATTCTTATCTTATAGCTTCCTCTGCTTCTGGATGATGACTGTCTCTCCACCTCTTCTCCTCCCAGAATTCTCCTAGTCTGGTTGCCATGCATATACCTCCTCCTCCTCCTACTGGACAATCAGCGTTTTATTAAACCAATATGAGTGACAAATCTTTACAGTGTACAAGAACATTATTCTATAGCAGGTTGCCATAAACGAACTAGCTTTTCTCTGCTATCCTTCTCCCATATTTCCTACTTGCTGTTGGTCTTAAAGCAATGAAACCGGCCAGTTATGAACTCTGATAATTCAGAAACTGAGCCAAAATATTTCCTCATTTAAATTGTTTCTTGTTATTGTGGTAGAAAGTTTTACTAACGCAATAAACCTTGCTTTATCTTACTCCATCACTTCTAGCTAATTCAATTCGCTCTTCTCTACACAAACCACCACAATGACTTAAATGCCATTATCAGTGAATGGAGGCATCATTAAGGAAGAGAAGAAGAATTAGCTGATCTGTCTGTTCTCATGGGTCTCATCTGTGTAAATTATCTGCCTCTCCGGGTCTCTTGGGCCCTCTGTGAAATGTAACTTCAGTCAGTTAGCTCTAGAGACCTCTGGATCTGGGAAGCGACTCCGTGGGCCAAGAACGCTGCCAAATCTGCTGATACTTGTTTAATGTTGATTTCTTATCTGTATGGTAAATGCCATAAGATTAAAATTTTATTTATTCACTTGTTCATTCACTCAACAAATATTGCTGCATGGCTGCTTTGCACTAGACACAGTTCCAGGAGCTAATCATACTCTAATTATATGTAAGAGTATGAGATTGGTAGGTGTAAAACTTATGAGACTGAAGCTAGGAGACCTATTTGGGGGCTTATGGAAATTCATATAGAACAATATGGTGGCTACCAAGGTAGCAGCGTTTACTGGGGGGAGAAAAGGCCAAATGTGATGGATTCTTAATGAGGAATTGCCAGATCGTGTATTGTGCACTAGTGTGAGGTCACAGATGAGCATAACTTCTAGAATTCTGGATTGGTGCCCCAGGCAAAGCTGGAATACCAGCAGGGTGCAGGTTCAGGGACACGCGAACTTTTATTCCATTTGGACGTTTCTCTTTGACACCTGAAGTGCCCACACAGAATTGTTCAGTGTTAGAGCCCCGAGGACTGTTGTGTGGGTGAAGGAATTGATGGCTAGAGTCACAAGAACAAATGAGATTGCATGACAAGTGTGTAAAGGAGGAAAAGAAAAGAGACGTCAAATTTAACAGCTTCTAGAAGGAGAAGATTTTGTTTTCTTTATTTACATGGAACTGGAATCAAGAGACGCTAACATAAATCAGAAGGTGAAAGAATGCCAGTTGTTGCGGAGATGGTGAATAATTGGATGATCTATGACTATGCCCCTTGCCTGGGATTGAACACTCCAGTACCTACACTGGAGGTCTCTTACCTGACATCATTAAGCAATGGAATAAGCAACTGCCTTTGAGAATCTGATGCAATGCAATTTTTCTATGATTAACTTAAAAGCAATAATTATGGCTAATATTTATATGCTTATAGAGTGCTTATGTTCCAAGTAAATACTTTGCATGGATTAGATCTCACTTAGCCTTCAAAACAACCCTATAAAATAAGTACTATATTCCATTCTATATATAAAAATATAGAATGTAAAGCTTTGAGCGTGAAATGTCCCCCCATAGGCTTGTGTGTTTGAATATTTGATCATCAGCCGGTGCCTAGCGGTGGACCTTGGGGACTAGGTTTGGACTTTGAGTTTTATATCCAGCCCTACTTCTGGCCCAGGGGCTCTCACCGGATTGTTGAGCTGGATCGCATGCTCCCACTACTTGAACACTGCTATCCTTTCTCTGCTATGGTGCTTTCTCCAATCAAGGATCTAACCATATGCTAATTATATACAAGATATGATTCTTCCTCCTCTAAATTGCTTCTGCCAGGTATTTGGTCACAGTGATGAGAAAACTGAATAAACACTGTTCAAGATCTGTACTTAGTGATCGTTTCTGTCCTAGGTGGAAGTGACGAGTCTAAATGCTACAGAAGATCTCCAGGATAAATGGACCACAGTGACACAGACATCTTAGTCTCATTGAGGCCTATTTCTCCCTATAAGTCCCTAGAAAGGAGGCAACTCAATGATATTCTAATAGCAGTCAGAATAATATAGATTTGTGAGTAATTTGGTGGCAAGTAATTTTTAGTATTAGGAAATATAGTGAACGTAGACAGGTTTTTAAAATCTTAATTAAATCAGAGGAAAGGATACAATTAAGAAAACAAAACACAGACATGAGTATGCCAGCTAAAGACAAATAAAGCAAAGGAACCCACAGGGAAAAGGGTCAGCATCGAAGAAGTGAAAGATTAGAAGGAGGTGACAGGTCTCCAGAGACCAGGCAACAAGCATAATCAGAAGGGATGGGAAGTGAACACTAAGAAACAGACCTGCATAGTGCGGGAATGGCCTCCTTATCCTCAGTAAAAAGGAGGAAACATCTGCTGAGATTGAGCATAGTAAACAGGGCGCTAGAGGAAAGTGGAAATGGCTGTAACAGCTGCTCTGGAAGAGGAGGCTGTTTGGGAAGGGACATGCCTATAGGAGACCTGCCCGCTCCTGCTGACACCAAGCCGAGAATGGGTGCTACAGAGTTAAAGAGAGAACTCTCCAAGTCATCCCCTGACTGCCTGATGAACTGAAAAGCCCATTAGTGGGAACAGGACGCAGCTGCATTAGGCCGCTAAGGTGGAAGGAGCTGCGAACTGATCATGGTTGAGGCTAGACTGAGAAGGGTTAAGAAACAAAGGCAGGTGATAGAAGAAAAAGTGGGGACCAAAAATCAGAAATAAGGAACCTGGAAATAAAGAGGTAGACAGAGCCTGTTGGAATAACAAGGTTAGCGAAGGATAAAACAATTATATTTTATTTGTTATAAGGGGAAAAACTCACGAAACAGGAAATGAGAGATCCAAACTCAGTAATGTCCCACAGAGAGAGCACGCACATGGAGGTGCACATCTTTTACCTTGGTCCCAGCGAAGCCACGCCTTAACTAAGACCCACCTCTTAAAGATTATTGGTTAACAAGGCCTTCCCCATCGTCTCCCCCCTTTTGTCTAAACAAGATCGATCCAAACCCAATACAAAACTATATACAATAGGAACAGATATTAAGTATAAAATTGCAAACAACATGAACAATATTAAGCAAGGAACACATGACAAGTGTGTTAATAAATGTTCTATTCCAAAGAGTCTAAATCTTGTATCAGAAATAAGTTTGGCTAAATCATAAGAAGAATGTAGTTATGATTGTCTAATCTTCAACCCCCTCGAAGGCCTGAGAAGGGAGATAATATTACTTGAGCAGGCAGGAAGTGCAAACAAGCAGCTTCCAAAGCGAGCAATATATGACGGAGACAATTGGCTCCCTGAGCAGTCACCCAAAGTCTCATCTGCAACACTGAAGCAACCAACTCTGGCTAAGGCCTAGCATAACTGACTGAACATTTTCAGAAGCAGGAAATTTTTTAGAACCATCTTGCCCTGTCTTGGCAAGGTTTGACAGTCTTTTTCCTTTGTGTCCTATTTATCCATTTCTGGATACCATGTACTTCGTCAGTGGTTGAGGCATGGACAGTTCCTTGCCCAAAGGCCAAATGTGCCAAGAAGAAAACAAACTCCGAGTGGAGTGTCTTTGGTACTCAACATTCTCTTGGGAAATGAAATGATTGGTGCTGTCAGGAGCAATCATGTCTCATGTCAACAGAACCCTAAGTTCTTTCAATGCCATGTTCTACAGATCCTTGAAACAACTGAAGATTACCTATGTAGACAAAATACAATCTCTATGTATCTGAAGAACCTAATTAATCTGAATGTATATATAACAAACATGAACAACTATTGACTCAATACTTGTATAAATTAAAGACTAAGACTTCATGTTAGAATATTAAATAATCTTTAAACAAATGAGCAGCAAATGAGGACAATGACCTCAAAATGTAAACAATGTATAAGTATCTTGTTTAGAGGTAAGAATAATATATAATACAATACGAAAATATATCCTATAGGTTGTATCAATATACAAAATGTCCTAAACAGAGGTAGAAACATGCATGTATACAATCTGACAGAATAACTTTGTATAGATGCACAAATATTGTAAACAGAAATAACAAATATAATTTGAACTTGTATCAATATACAAAAACTATACCAATGGAAATTATCCAATAATAGCTCACAAATATTCACTCTATTACCCACTATTATTATCCTTTTTTTGTTTTAGTTTTAATTTTTGTTTTTGCTTTTGTTTTAACAAATAAAGTTTCCACCCCAACCCTCTACCAGATACAAGTAACAATCAACAACCCCTAAACGGTGTTCCCAACCCTGAGGTCAAACTTTTTTGGGAGAGGGGACATTGTCCTCTAGAATTGCTTTCTACTGTTATGGGGGCGATATTTTTTTTATGGGATCCTGCAAAAGTAAAGTGATGGTTAAGTTTTAAAATTACTTTCTAGTATAGTTGCAAACGATTTCCGAGCAGTCGATAGGGTTTTTTTTTTTCTCTAAAGTTCTTATTTGGAGTTCTGGCCAAAACATCATGAGAAGGTGCACCATTTTAGCAGCTGGTACCCAAAAAACCAGTCTACCTTAGGGTGTTTGGCACCAGATACTCTTTCTGATGTTATCACCAGAAAGGCAGGCAGAACTCTGGGGAAGCTATCCTAGAGATTTTTATGTACTAATGAAGCTAAATTTTGTCTTTGTACCTTTTGTTTCTGGTTATCAAATTTGATAAGTTCCTCAATCTTTTAAAATGTATTTACCACTGTCTTTTGTAAAGTCTGGATCTCCTGTCCAGTGCTCTGTTCTAATGCCCTCATTGAGGATTCCAAGGTGTGAAGTCTGTCCAGTAGAGATAATGTCTCATCACTGGACATAGTCTTTATAGCATGCTTATTATCTTCCTAGAGAGACATTCTATCAGTCAATCTGTCATACCTCTTCGACAGAGTCCAATTAATACACTCAACAGTGGGAATTCTCTCAGGTAATTTGTCAGCACCCTCTGGGTTTTATGTGTCAAATTGGCTCTTTCCTTCTCCAGAGTGGTGAATTTTCCTTTTAGTAAATTACTATCAGTCTGTACCATTTCTGAAAGTACCTCATTTGACTGAGTTTTGTTAGTTAAATTGATTGCAACCTTCTTCAGATTTTCAAATTGTCCTTTCAGAAGATCGGTATCAGCCTGTAAAGACTGTATCATTTCTAAAAGTACCTCAGTTGACTGAGTTTTGTTCAGTAAATTGTTTGTATCCTTCTTCAGAGTTCTGACCTCTCCTTTTAGCCGATTGGTCTCAGTCTGTAAAGACTGTACCATTTTTTAAAGGTGTCTCATTTTTGGCCCTATTATCAAACCGTAGTTTTAAGGAAAAAAATATTGAGGATAAGATTAATCCCCAGAATTAAAGATAGTGATGTAGGAGGGAAATCATATAAGTCTTGAAAATCTCATACATGGTGTAAGTAAAGAGGCTATTGAAACCTTGAAAGGTTAAATTGCCCATAATCTTGCCCCTTTAAATTATATGAAATCTTCTTACCTGTGTGGTTCAGCTAGCGGAAGTAGGTGCAATAACTGTTACCTGCCAGTAGGTGTCGCAGTGTAGTTGGAGCCATGTGGCTGGACTGAATCTGATTTTAGAGTTAAATGCTAAAAGATATGCTCAGATTAAAAAGAGTTATTTAATATAAATCACACACTGTGTGCTCCGCGGTGGGACCTGGTTGGTCATTAGCCGCACAATCACAGGAATAACAAGATAACAGAGGCACCTGGAAACGCCTGTGTCCTGTGTGAGTTTCCTTGGTGCATGGCGGCGCGGCACAGGCACCGGGGAGAACGCACTGGGACTTGAAGGTGCTCTGAGGCGTGCAATGTGAAAATATAAAGAACCGCGGCCAATCTGTAGCAAGAAAGACCGTTGTGAGAGAATTATATATCCAAGTGAACTGCTGGCTCTGCGCACAGGCCGTGGCTGTGACGGGCTGAGGGAGGACACATGCCGAGCCGGATGCGCACTCAGGACCAGGAATCCAATATCCAATGGTTGGGCACCACGTATTGAAATAACCAGGCTAGCTAAGGATAAAACAATTATATCTTATTTATTATAAGGGGGGAAAAATCACAAAACAGAAAATGAAAGATCCAAGCACAGCAGTGTTGCACGGGGAAACGGCGCAGAGAGTACTCACACACAGGTGCACACCTTTACCTGGGTCCCAGCGAAGCCACGTCTTAACCAAGACCCATCTCTTAAAGATTATTGGTTAACAAGGCTTTCCTTATCAAGAGCCTGAACTATAAGAGCAGAAAATTTTAGAGGACAATCTGAATGAATAATTACAATATTCAATATTCTAATTACACAGGTCAGCTAATTGAGCTTAGTGCTTGCTGGCCAGCAGGAGGTAATGTAATAGCTGGGACTACTCATTAATCAGATGATGAACAGCATCCAAGTTTTGCATCAAGGAAGTGGAGTATTAATGTTTAATACATAAATATCAACATGAGGTCCTTTGCTCCTGGGGTATTCTGTTTGCATCAAAGGAAGTGGAGTATTAATGTTTAATACATAAATATCAACATGAGGTCCTTTGCTCCTGGGGTATTCTGTTTGCATATATCTCTAGCCCAGTCTACTCACTTAATTTTTCATTGACATGTGGTCAGTGTATTCTATTTAAATTTTTTTAAAATATGTATGGGTACCACTTGCATGCCAGTGCTGGCAGAGGCCCTAAGCTGGGTTGGGACTTCAGGAACTGGAGGGAGTAACAGACTGGGAGCCTCCATGTGGTTGCTGGGAATTGAGCTCTGGTCCTTTGAAAAGAGCAGCAAGTGCTCTTAACTGCTGAGACGTACATCTAGCCCCTCTTCCTTCTATCTTAACTACTATAATATGCTCACATGTTTTCTTAGTTTTAAGAAGCATTTGCTGACTGCATAAGGAAGGCAGACATTCTTTTAGGTGTGGATAGCCTGTCAATGAGTAAGACAAAATGCAAGCCCTTGAGGAACTTATGGGTAAGTGCAGAAATCAGACAGATAGGCAATGATAATGCAGGGCAGAGTGAACGTTTATGCCCCTCCTGCACTATGTCAGAAACAATGACAGACATGTTTATATCTTACCACAGTAACATTTATTAAATAACAATAAATCCGCATGCTACATTGCTTTTGTTGACTGCAATTTGCAAAACATTCTTAATTTCTCTCAATGGCTGGCCATGGGCCACAGCCATGTTGGAGGAGGTCATGTGGCCTTGTTGGAGGAGGCAGAGAGCTGAGAGGGATTCGGAGAGTCTCTGCAAGGTTTAGATGTTCATAAACCCAGCTGGAGAGCTGCTGGAGGTACTGAGCAGCAGAGGATGCCGGCTCGCAGGGTTGGGTTTAGCTGCAGAGTTGAGACGAGCTACAGGTACAGGACAATGGAAGTCGTAGAGGCCAGGTACAAAGGGATGCATAGATGAACACGAATGGAGCCATGATAAATGAAGCCGGTAATGTTCGCAGTGGGGACTGAGGTCGGAAAAGCTGCTCTGGGAAAGGAAGCTGATTAGGAAAGGAAGTGCTTATAAGAGACCTGGCTGGCCGGGCGGTGATGGCGCACGCCTTTAATCCCAGCACTCGGGAGGCAGAGGCAGGCGGATCTCTGTGAGTTCGAGACCAGCCTGGTCTACAAGAGCTAGTTCCAGGACAGGAACCAAAAGCTACAGAGAAACCCTGTCTCGAAAAAATCAAAAAAAAAAAAAAAAAAAAAAAGAGAGAGAGAGAGAGAGAGAGAGAGAGAGAGAGAGAGAGAGAGAGAGAGAGAGAGACCTGGCTGTTGCTGAGGCCCAGCTGAGATTAGATGCTAAGGATTTATACAGATACTACCTACCTGTATTGAAATATTAACCCTCAGGGGGATAGTGTTAAAGAATGGTACTTAGGGGAGGTGATTACGTCAGAAGGGCTCATGAATGGGATTGACGCCCTTATAAAAGAGACAAAAAGAGACTTTTTGCTCCTGCCATGCGAGATTACAGCTCTCTATGAGGAAACCCACGTCCCTCATCAGGCACCAAACAAATCTACCTGTGCCTTGACCTTGGACCGCTCAGCCTGCACAGCTGTGAGACATTAATTTCCGTTGCTTATAAACCGCCCAGCTGTTATTTTGCTTTAGCAGTTGGATTGAGATAAGATAAAGAGTTAGAAACATGAAAATAATAGCGAAATTTGGATTCATGGGAAGACACCCACCTGAACCTTGAGCGGCTTATAAAGTCTCCTGTGAGAAAGTATCATTTCAGATAAAATGATGAGTTGATACTTACAGTCCAGGCAAATGAATGAGAAAGAGGACCTGAGAGCATCTCTTCATGGGCCATTACTGGGGCCATTCTTGGTCTGCCTCTGTTTCTCTTTCTCTGAAGGCACTTCTGTTCTCCATGTGTCTCTTAGCACTGTCAGTCACACAGGGCAGTCATCTTAGCCCCACCATGCTCTCGAAGTTAGTTATTTTTGTGTTGCTGTGATAAAATACCAGGACCAAAAGTAACAGAGGAGTTTATTTTGGCTTCCAGCTCGGAGTCCACAATAGTGGGGGTGGCAAGGCAGAAGAAGCTGCAAGCTGGTGATCACAGCTTGTTTGCATATAGAAAACAGTGAGAGCTGGAAGTGGGGGTGAGAGCTACCCTCCTCCAGTGAAGTACCTCTTCCAGCAAGCCTAGTCTCCTAAAGATCCTAGAACCTTCCCAAACAGCCCCAGCAAGTGCTCAAATACATTAGCTTATGAGAACCATTTCTTATTCAAACCTTAACACCCTCCTGGAGAGAGACTTGCCTACCAGGAATCATTAATTTTGGAACTAAAGACCTTCATTCAAGTCTCATCTAGTTTTAGATGCATCAGGTCAACATTTCTTTACCTTAAAGTAGAAATAGCAGCACCCATTTTATAGTCACTGAAATAATCAAATAAGGTAATTGTGGTGGGTTGAATGAGAATGGCCCCCATAGGCTCATATATTTTGAATGCTTCCTAGTTGTTGGGAATGCTTGGGAAGGATTAGGAGGTGTGGTCTTGTTGGAGGAAGTGTGTCACTAGGAATGGGCTTTGATGTTTCAAAGGCCCAGCCATTCCCACTGTGCTCTCTCTGCCTCCTACTTGAGGGTAAGGTTTTAAGTTCTCAGCTACTGCTCTGGCAGCATGCTTTCCTGTCTGCCTGCCGCCGTGCTCCCAGCCATGATGATCATGGACTCCCCCTATAAAACAGTAAGCCACAAAATAAAGTCTTTTATAAGTTGCCTTGGTCATGGTGTCTCTTCTAGCAAAAGAAAAGTCACTAAAATGATAATACATGTCACATTGTTTTGTAAACTTTTAAGCATCATATAGTTGTTATTTTTCTGTCCTATGGCATGCCTAAGTTGACCAGATTTTCATTACTGTCAAAGATACATGAATACATCAAAGGAGGACAGATTTATTTTGGATTACAGTTCTAGAGGTCTCAAGCTGTGGGCTCTTGACTCGGTTGTTTCTGCACCATGATGTAGCAGAAAGGATCTTCAAGAGCAGGGCTTCATATCTCATGGCCCTTGCAAACCAAAGAGAAAGACACAAAGGTCCCAGGGACAAGCCATAGCCTTCAAGGACATGCCTCCAAATGAGCCACCTCCTCCCAGCAGGCCTTGCCTCTTAGCAACTCATTCAGTAATGACCCATGCCTTTCAATACAGCACCTGTCTGAGGAGCAGGCCAGCAACACGCATAAGCCTTTTAAGGAGTGGTGCTTCATCTTCAAATCACAACAAAGGCATGTGCTTTTATTCTTATACACTATAGAAATTAGGAAACATAGCACTCTTAACAATCAGTATGTCTCTATACGTAATTTTTCAGGTTTCTGAGGCTTAAACCTTAAAGTAGTTATTCCTGCAAACTATTTGAAAATGGCTGAGTTAATGCCATAAGTCACTTTAATTGGTTGTCTCCTCAGAAGTCATCATGGGGACAATGTAGCGGCCTTCCGAGTGCTGGGATTAAAGATGTGTGCCATTACTACCTGGCAAAGATTTTTATAATTAGCATACACAAGTATGCTAAGCTAAACTAGTTTTTTATTTTAAGAGGCCCAACCATGATATGTTACTCTGGCTGGTCTCCAACTCTTAGGCTCTCCGTATTTCCTTGTCTCAGACTCCCCAGGAGCTGACGCCACAATAACCAGCAAAAGTTAGGTTTGTGGATGCTCACAGTGATTCCCAACGCAACTGCTTTTTCTTAAATAGATTAAACTGCCAGTTGGCATTGTGTTGGCTGTTTGGTATCAATTTCCTTCCAATTAATATTGATTTTAGCATTGATTCACTTACCTCATTAATATAGTTATTTCAGGAGAGTGATCACTCTTGATTGGTTTCCTAAAATTGAGTTAATCTCAACATATTGCCTCTTTTGGCAAGTGCTTTATCTTTGAACCACATTCCCAGCCCCAATGATGGTTCTTTTTAAAACTGTCAAGTGTGTGATTGTTAGATATCACCAACTAAGAATCTTATCTCATGGAGCCTTTCAATTAGCCAAGAAAAATAGTCACTGCCTTTTTTTTTTTTTTTGGACAAGTCTTGCTGGCAGACTAAGTACTTACTATGTAGCCCAAGCTAACTTTGGGCAATCCTCTTGCCTCAGTCTCCCAAGTGCCTGGGTTTGTAGGTGTGAACCATGGCTACCCAGTTTAACCATTATATTCATAAAAGGGAAACTTGAAATCAAACTGCTGACAAAACATAATAACTGTGATGAAAATATATTAAACTAGCTATTTTCTGGTCTGGCTTTAACTAGAATTCAGGTCTTGATAACAAGTCATCATTGGAGTTCAGTCAGTATTTATTTATTTAAACAAATTATTTTTTTTGTTTCCAGACAGGATCTCATGCATCCCAGACTGGCCTTAGAGATCAATGTTTAATAGCACATCTTCTCAGCTTTGGGAGGTTCAAAGACTCAAACCAGGCCCAGTGTCTGACTCTTCCTGCTGCCTGCTGATCTGCATGTAGAACTCTCAGCAACTTCTGCCTGTCTGCCGCCATGCTCCCCGCCGTGATGATCATGGATTAACTCTCTGAAACTGTAAGCAAGCCCCAATTACATGCTTTCTCTTATAATGCCATGGTGACTGTTCACAGCAATAGAATCTAAGGAATCTATATCCTACTACAGGGACACCAGGGACACTTGTATGCCCATGTTCATTGTTGCACTATACACAATAGCCGGGAAGTGGAATCAGCCTCCATGTTCATCAACTGATGAATAGATAATGAAAATGTGGTACATGCCCAGAGTGTCATTTTATTCAGCTGTTAAGGAAAATGAAATCATAGAATTTGCAGTGAAATAGGTGAAATTGAAAATACGGCACTGAGCAAGGTAACCCGGGCCCAGAAGGCAAATGATGTGTTTTCTCTCATATGCAGATCCTAGAGCCTCAAGTCTTTAGTTTCAGGTATTTAACTTGGAGAACCTCACGGAGCCAGGAAAGCAGAAAAGGGCCAGTGGGGTGGGGAGCTGCCATAGGGAGGAGGGATGATAGAAGGTTTTGTCAAACAAAGGTGGGGAAATACTGTTTGTGAAACAGTGCCAAGAACGAGATAGGGGGATGGAGGGAGGAACAGGGCAGGGGAGTGTTACTCAAAATGATGGAAAGGAGTGTGGGGGAAAAGGAAACACTAAGAAAGAGAGCATTTAAGAAAAAAACATAAACGGGGGCATGAAGGCAGAAGCCTTTCAAGGCTAGACTTGCTGGTTGTAGCACAGCCTTGCATGTGAACACCCTACCACTCGGCTACAGTCTCCCAGTACAAAAGAGTTTTAAAGTTTTATGCTCTTGCCTCATTGTACCCGAAGTATCTCCACCCAATGACTTATGATTATTATTTTAAAACACAGGGCCGAGTCCTCTCCTGCCTTCTAGTTCTGCCATCACTGGACAAGCTGACTTTGGATTGTAGTGGGGACTCCTTTAGCTCAATGACCCTTTTGTACTATATACATACATACAAGATAGTCTCTGGGGTTCAGTTATTTTTTTTTTAAAAGATACCAAATACCTGTTTCTTCTGCCTGTTAAATATTTCCGTTAAATTAAAAAACAAAACAAAACAAAACACCACACAGACTGACATTTCCTGTCGATTCAGCGTTGAATAAGTTTAATAGGAATGCACCTGCAGAACAAGTAACAGAACCTAATCACTAACTACTGACTAGGTCATTATATTTTGAATTTTCTTAATTAGGAACGTGGAGAGAGTCAACTACGGGTACACTCCAGTCGCTACCTATGTTAACAAGTAACACAGGGTTTCCTTTTGGCTGGCTTCACTGCTGCAAGCCAAATACGAACATGTGTGTTCATTTTCAGGCCTTGACTTCGCTTGTGAGGAATTTAACCCCACCTCCCGTCCAGAATGGAAAAACAACGCCCCCATTCCCGCCCTCCGCTACCTCCCTCCTTAAGTCCTCTCCAGTTACAGAAGTTCGGATTTTTTTTTTTTTTTTTCCTAGAGAGCTAGCCGAAAGTCCGGGACCAAGAGAGAAGTTTTAGGATCCGCTTATTTGTTCTGCTGGGACCCGGGTGAGGAAATCACAGTTTGTAACTTAGTCTCCAGGGGAAGAAGAGGAAAGAATTCCTAAAAACTTGAATTGCAGTGCTTGGCACCAGGTTTGATTGACAGAGACCGACTGAGCAAGAGCAAGGAGGCGGAGCTGCGGGCCGGGGGCCCCGGTTGAGACAAAGGGGCGTCCAGCGGTCACCCGGAGAGGAAGGACCCTTACCGGCTGCTGCGCTCTAAGGGTGCATTTGGTGGAGTCTCTGTCTCCTTTGCAGAGCGGGAGGGCGATCGGGAGAAGCGGGCTTGGCAGGAGGCAGTGGGGGTGCGGAAAGGGGGCACGGGTCCGGGTGGGGGCAGTGCCATGTCACGTGGTCGTCGCTGCAGCCTCAGGGTTGGGGCTGTTCTTCCGGGTTGGAGGCGCAGCGCCGCGGGCCGAGCCCGGGTCTGCCAGCGCGGCGGCGTGGCGTTTGCTAGCAGCCCAGGGTCGCCAGCTGTCCCGCCTGCCAGCCCGGGTGAGCCAACCGGCCCCGCGGCTCCTGGGGGCTGCAGGAGAAGGCGGGCAGCCAGCGCTAACCCCAAGGTCCTGCGGCGAGAGGGACCTGTCAGTGAGCAGAAGTGGGGCGGGGTCGGCAGTGTCTAGCAAATGAGGTGCAAAGGCTCCTGCAGGAGACAAGAGGAGAATACCGTGCCTGGGGGTGCCCTTTTACGTGCACGTATTCGGTTAGAGTGGCGTGAAAGGCAATGGGAAGGTGGATGTAGGAACAGGGTCCCGGTGGAGGATAAGGAACGAAGTGACAGCTGTGCAGGTGCAGATCTTGAAGCCTGGGGTGGGGGTGGAGGCAAGATCTGCAAAAGTTGTGCCTGTTTGTTTTGGCCCTAAGAAGGTTCGGAAGAGAGGTCATAGAGGACTTTCGATGGGTGGCGGACTTAGAAGGATGGCAGCTGGACTCCCCTCAGTTGTATTTGAACCTCTAGAGTGTTCACGCAGGGTGTACAGAGGAAAAGGTGTGAGTAGGTCAGGGCTTAAAGGTGGTAGTGGGTGCCCGTTTCTCCAAGACTGAGGAGAGGAGCTTGGACTGGCGAGGCAGGAGAGTGGGGTGGGGGGTGCAGGCCTGGGCAGAGCTGGTTCAAACTTGAGAGGCACAATGACTACTGTGTAGCCAGAGCCAATGGGCTTCCACAGGAGGCTATAAATAGCCGGCCAGTTGCACGTGCCAGCGGGTGGCAGTTTGGTTGCTGAGGGAGGGGCAGCACCTGTGACAGGGGCTATGGCACCAGTGGCTTTGGGCGAGGTCATGCTGCCTGCCAGGGTAGGGTATTGTGTCCTTGTTGGTATGCCTAGCTTTTAAAAGCATGACTTTGTTTATGCTTGCAGGTGTCCTTTATTCGTCCTGCGGTGGTGTGCAGTCATTAGGAAACTGGCTACAGGAATGGGGCCTATGTGCCCACTGCACCCCATTGTTTGGGCCAATTTCAGTTATTTTTTCATTATTAGCTTAGTATTCTTAATATATTTTTTAAATTTGAGACGAGGACGATCTCAGTCTGTAGGTTTGATTGGCTTAAAACTCTATGCCTAGCCCAAGGCTGGCTTTGAATTTGAGTTGATCCTTCTGCCTTCGCTTCCCCAGTGATGGCATTTACAACTATGAGCCACCACCCCCGTTCCACCCATCTTCTTTCTTTTTTATTTATTGAAAGGACAGTTTAGAATTATTCTAGTATCAGCAAGTAGTTTGTCTTCGCTTATAGGATCAGTTTTTTACAAGACTACACAAACAATTTTCTTTTCAAAGGAAAAAGTTCTGAAACTTTTGTTTCAGAAATCTGTTGCAAAATGGCTCCAGGATACTCAGCCCTAGTTACTTAAGTGCTCAGTCAAAAATATTAGTTGACTTACTCTGTTTAGTGCAAGGCACTGGGCCAAGGAGTATAACAGTGAGAGGAACAGCCAATCAGGATCTTGGGTTCTTTAAGTCCTCTCCACGACCCTATGATCAGGGCATTTTGCTTTAATCCTCACAACTCTATGAGGTAGGTTTTTACTATTGTTCTGAACTTAAAATGAGGACGTCAGGTAGAGAGAAACTGGGTGATTCGAGAAGGTCACACCTCTAATAAATTGCAGAAGGGGCTTCCAACCCAGAGTTCATATTTGTATTCTTGATGCTGTCTTCTTTTGCTAGGTCAGGTGCTTGTGCTAGACTCTAGAAGGTTTTAACATTTGTTTGGTGAAGGCTGAGGATGTAGCTCAGTGGAGGAGTACCTTCATAAAGAGTGTGAGGTCCTGGGTTCTGTCCTCGGCACCACGCAGGCACACACGCAGGCGCCCGCACACACACACACACATGCATGCACACAAACACACACACACATGCACGCACATACACATTCATGCACGCAAAGACACATGCACACAGGTACACACACATGCGCGCACACAAACACACACATGCATACACGGAAATACACACGCACACATGCACTCACACACACACAAACACACATGCACACATGCGTGCACACAAATACGCACACATGCACGCACACACACACGTACACAAACACACACACGCACACATGCACGCACACACACACAAACACACGCACACATGCGCGCACATACACATACACATACACGCACGCAAACACGCACACATGCACATATACACATGAACGCGCGCACACACACATGCATGCATGCAAACACACACGCACACATGCACGCACACACACATGCACGCAAACAACACACGCACACAAACACACACACATGCACACACACAAATACGCACACACACACCCTCCCCCACATCTACTGGGGAGGCAGTTTTCCTCCGTTAGGAAGCTTCATGAATGCCTTAGGAAAGCAGGTATTTTATTATCCTAAACTTTGAGTTTCAAAATTATGCCAATATTGAGTCAAGGTGTGAGACATACATGGAAGATCAGGTAATCAAGAATTTTGAAGTGAAGAAAAGGGGAAGATATGACTCTTTTGGAGTAAATGTGGCCTAGCCAATGCTAAGATGGTTCAGATATTTTCTGAATCGCTTTCAGAACTGTCTGTATTTAAATTAGGGCAAGTGTAGCGGACTTTTCTTGCCAATAGACAACCTCCTGATCATTGCTTTAAATGTTTAAGACCTGAATAAAGTGTTTTTTTTCCCCCTCAGAGATTGGGTTCCTGGCTAGGTAATGGTGGCACACACCTTTAATCTCAGCACTCGGGAGGCAGAGACAGGTGGATCTCTGTGAGTTCGAGGCTATCCTGGTCTCTAGAGCTAGTTCTAGAACAGCTAGGGCTATTATTACACAGAGAAGCCCTGTCTTGAACCCCCCCCCCCCCAAAAAAAAGGTATCCCATTAGGAATCTGTTCAATACCAAATTATTATTTTCCAAGTAGGCAAGATAATCATGGATTTTCTAGAGTTAAAAGGACCTTAGGAAACTGCCATTTTCTACCACTTTTAATGGTTAGTGAACTGAGTCTCGAAGTAGTTCAGGTTAAAGAATCAGGAAGTGGCAGACTTGGGCAATGCAGGGCTAGTTTCATTGATTTGCTGATGGAGTCTGGGGAAGTTTTGCCAAGGCACCAAGAACAGTGGTTGCAGGGAGATGGGATGACACCGGAAGAGAAAGGGAGAACGGGCCTCTGAGAGTCTGTCCCTGGGCCACATTTGTTGAATTAAAGGGCATTGACTTAATAAGCAACCTTGGGACTGATAATTTCTGTCACCAGGGTTCCCTCTCGGTGTTTTAAAGACGTTTATTTAGGACGTTGTGGTAACAGCTCTGAAATGTAAAACAAGCTAAATACTTCTCTGATGCGTGGGAGAGTGCGCATAGAGCCGAGAGCCGGCTTGGGTTGGATGCTCGGCTCCGTGAGAGTCCATGGCACGGATCAGCATAGTGGGTAAGGTTAGCCAGGTTTAACTGATAGACTTTAGACCCTCTGCTTCTTCTCATTCTCGAAGCAAAGGGAAATGGAGAGGCACGTGGTGAATGCCTTCTGTGTGAGCCCTGGGATCTGCCAAACAGGGCAAAGGTGGCTGAAGGTACAACCAAGAGAAACTTCAGCTAGCGCTGTTAGGATTGGTAATAAACAAGTGGCCACGTTTTGGTTCAGTAAACTTTATTATAAGAAACCTGTGAAACAAAAAAGTGGCCACTGTTGAGAACCCCTTTCAAAAGAATCCACAGCTACATGTACATCTGTAGGTACAGCCTGAGGTAGGAAAGATATTGTGGACTTTTTCTTTTCTTTTGAGTCTTATCCGTGCATATTTATTTTCTTGGGTGGGAAACATGAATCTCATGTTCATGTAGGCATGGATCAGGAATTCCACTGGCAGAGTTAAGCATTTTACTGCAGTAGATAGGATGGTGATGTGTTTTGTATAATTATTAGTGCCTGGCAGTTTTTTTTTAAGATAATTTAAGGGAAATTCAAATATAAGTTTGATTATATGTAACTTTTGGGAAAATATGTTGACTTACAAGGTAACTTTGGTGTAAGATGTGGCTTAGCTCTTTAGGTGTGCATATATATAAACTCCATCACACACACACACACACACACACACACACACACACATACACACTGTCCTACCTCCTTACCCCAGAGTATACTATATCACACACACACACACACACACACACACACACACACACACACACACACACACACACTGTCCTACCTCCTTACCCCAGACTATACTATATCACACACACACACACACACACACACACACACACACTGTCCTACCTCCTTACCCCAGAGTATACTATATCACACACACACACACACACACACACACACACACACACACACACACACACACCACTGTCCTACCTCCTTACCCCAGACTATACTATATCACACACACACACACACACACACACAGACACACACACACACACACTGTCCTACCTCCTTACCCCAGAGTATACTATATCACACACACACACACACACACTTGTGTAACTCAGGCCTGGAATTTGATGCTGAGATTATAATCCCAATTTTAAGTAGAACATAGATTTCAAATTTTAAATGCTGAATTTGAAACAACTTTTGAATTGTTGTCTACAAGTAAAAGACTTGACAACCAAATTCTTTGTCGATGGCAACATACACATGTATTCCGATGCAGACCCTTTAGATGAACAACTTATACGTTTTTTTTTTCTGCTCAAATGACAAGGCAGCTTCCTTCTTGGCATATAAACATTTTCTTTTCTCCCCTCTTAGGAATTCACCTTCAAGGAATCAGGGCTCGGAAAGCTGGGAGCACGAAGCGGCATGGCACACCTGCTGAAAACGGCCGTGACTGGCGCCTCATGTCCCGTCCTTAGCAACTTGGGGCCCCGAAAGGGTCTACCTGGGAAGAAAGACCTTTTGCGAGCACTCCATACTCATCGGGCACTGTGGTGTCAGTCCCACGGAAAGCCAGGTAAAAATCTACTTCTCATTGTGCTTCAAGCCCTTGGTGATACATGCAAGAAAACTCATGAAATTTCATGACCTGGTATTTGTGAGTGATGGTCATAAACAAAACAAAATGAGCATTTTTTTCTTCCTATTTCCCACTTACAGAATTTCCAGACTGCCACTGTTAACAGAAGAGATAAAAATAATAGGAAGAGAAAAGATTAGCTGGTTGTATTTGGGAGCCTTTTTCTTGTAGTGACTGTTTCTCCTGGCAGCCTTCCTTTGTTCCTACAAGGTACTGGGATGAAGTCTATTAACTGATTCTACAATAATGTTCCTTGATTTAGTAAAAAGCAACGTCTTTCTTCAAAATCGCTGCTGTCTTCTCAGCGCTTACAGAATGATAGTGAAGGCTTCCCTTGGCCTGTCAGGTCTTCTTTGATAGGAGAAGTCTCACTTGCTTCTGTTCTAGGTACAGGCCAGGAGGAGAAGAGACTCAAGGGGTCACCTTCTCAGCTGAGTCACCCCTCTTTTAACACCTTCCCAAGGACC
Source organism: Microtus pennsylvanicus (assembly GCF_037038515.1). Classification (NCBI taxonomy): domain Eukaryota; kingdom Metazoa; phylum Chordata; class Mammalia; order Rodentia; family Cricetidae; genus Microtus; species Microtus pennsylvanicus. The sequence continues at coordinate 33,072,120 of NC_134584.1, forward strand.
ATCCAGGCACAGGGTCACTCACTGTCCAGCCCTAAGCATGTGGACATTTGTCAGGAAGACTTAGACATTTAGTTTTTATTCCAGATGGCGTTATGCCCTGCTAAAAATGGCATTTAGTTCCGAAGGTGAAAGAACAGTAGGAACATTTCTTCTCCCTCTTAAGACTTGCTGGACTAATTTCTAGTCACCGAGCAGCTCTGTTTCCTTGAATGGATTTCGTGGCCACTTTCCATGTTCTTGGGTGACAAATCACTGTTGGCATCGTACCTTTCCCCAAGTTTATCTTTGGTCTGCTCTGGAAAGCCAGATCACCTAGTGGTAAAGTTGAAAAGATAGAAGCAAATGACCGTGTTCAGGACATGAGGGTTGTCCTTGTAAGTAAATCTATAGACATTAAAATCTCTGCATTACAATGTTTAACTTTTAAATTTTATTTTTTCCCAGGTATTTAAAAAAAGTATTCTTTTTCTATAATAAAATATTAATTTCTAGGCTCCAAAAGCTACAGAGAAACCCTGTCTAGAAAAACAGCAACAACAATAACAAATTAATTTAATTACCACACTGAAACGCATGAAAAGTAATTCCAGTCAGTATTCCTTTTCTTTCTTACCCCTCCCTTTTTGAGGTAGGGTATCTCTCAATGTAATCCTGGCTCTCCTGGGACTCTGTGTAGACCAGGCTGTTCTGGCTCTGCCTCTCTAGTACTTGGATTAAAGGTGTGTGCCACCGTACTTAGCTTCTATTTTTTCTTATTTAGAATATTTTTAATTTTAATACTAGCCCCAGTTCCTCCCCTCTCCTTTTCATGTCTCTCCCACCTCCACCCATCCCACCTCCCACCCACTCCTCAGAGGAGGTAAGGCCTCCCTTGGGAGTCAACAAAGTCCCTGCTTCTATTTTTAGCAGTAGGCTTGTTTAAAGAATGGTCCAGAGTTCATGCGCTACATTTGCTTGGCGTTTTTCTTAGGGCTTTTTTTTTTGACATATAAGAGACTTTTTCATTACTGGAGATCAGACCTAGGCCTTCAAGCAGGCTGGCCAGGTACGTGACCACTTGGCTATATCTTCAGCCCCTCTTCCTTACCTCTCTCTCTCTCTCTCTCTCTCTCTCTCTCTCTCTCTCTCTCTCTCTCTCTCTCTCTCTCTCTCTCTCTCTCATTTTCTAGACAGGGTTTCTCTGTAGCTTTTTGGTTCCTGTCCTGGAACTAGCTCTTCTAGACCAGGCTGGCCTCGAACTCACAGAGATCCGCCTGCCTCTGCCTCCTGAGTGCTGGGATTAAAGGCATGTGCCACCACCGCCCAGCTACTTTTCTTCTCTTTACTTGTTGAAGAATGCCGTTCTTATTCGGTAGAATTCCCAGTGCTCTAAATTTGACAGATGGCATTCCCTTGATTGATTTGACTGAGTCAGTTTCTTTTCCTCATATTTTTTTTTGGTAACATTTAACTAGACCCAGAGGCTCTGTCAACTTAAGGATACATTTCTGACAGAATACTGGTAGTATTATATATTATTGTTTTTCATCAGGAAGACCCCTTGGTCAGTGTAGGTGCTGTCCTTGTGATCTGTCTGATATGAAGTTACCATCAGCTTTCTTTCCTTCAGATACTTTCAGATGCTTTGATTGATGGTCCTTAGTCAAATTCGTGATTTTATTAGGACTTTAGAAATGGTGAGACTCCATCATTCTTCATTTATCATCTAGAATTTTTTGATAAAGGAAGCACAGTTTCTTGCCATCTCCATGAATAAACGCTCCTTCCCATGCCTTATTAGTTCTGCTAACAATCAGTTGGTTCCCTTGTGTATCGATTTTCTATTCTTGCTGTAACAAATGATCATGAGCCTACTGGCTTTTTAACCTCTGGGAGACAAAGTCCAAAGGAGTTGTCACTGGGCCTCTGTCCAAATATTGGCAATTCTGCCCGCGTCCTGGGAATCGTTGGGGAGAACTGTCTCCTATACTCTTCCAGCTTCTGAAGAGCTCCTGTGTTGATCAGGCTGTGGCCCTGTCTCATCTTGATAGCCTCAGTGTGGCATCTTCTCATCATTCCTTGACTAGGACTCTTTGGCTTCCCTCCTCTACATGTAAAGACTCTGTGATTACATCATAGCGCTCCAGAATATTCTTCCTGCTGTAGGCCAAATGATCAGCAATCTTAAGTTCATCTGGCATCATAATTCTCCTGTGTCATGGATAATGTATTCAGAGGTGGTAGGAGTCAGGATGTGGATATTCTTGGGAAGCTGTTATTCTGCCCATCCATTGTATATTCTAAGTTGAGCAATACCATTTAAAATTCTAAGTACTTTTTTGATAATCAATGTGACCTCATGGATTATAATACTTTAGAAGTGCACCACACCATTATTCTTTAAAAATTTTCCTTTTATTTTATGGTTGTTTTCGCTGACATGAATAGCTGCGCACACATGTGTTTCTGGTACTTAGGGAGGCTAGAAGAAAACCTCCTGGAACTGGAGTTATAGACAGCTGTGATCCACCATGTAGATGTTGGGTATTGAACCCTGGTCATCTAGGAGAGCAGCCCGTGTATCTTTCCAGTCCCCATTAATTCCTTTTGATTCTCAAGTTACCACATTTGCTAATGGAAGCCATTTCAGGTTTGCTCTTGTATGATTTTTTTTCTTTTTTGAGACAGGTTCTCACTATGTAGCCCTGGCTGGTTTTGAACTTGCTATGTAGATCAAGCTGGTCTTGAACTCATAAAGGTCTACCTACCTCTGCCTCGGAGTGCTGAATTAGAGGTGCACACCATCACATCGCTCTCCTAAATACTTCTAGTTCAACTCTGCTATCTTTAGTAGCTGCCTTGGCTTTCCAAATGTGGAGCTTAGATTTGAGGCTATCAGATGAGAAGTAAACTCCAGAGAAGTACATATTTGACTTAATTTTACACATGGATCTAAATATTTGCCATCCTTCTATGCTTATCTCTTTTCAGGTAGGAAATACATATTTATCTGCCTCTACTATACTGTAAATTATTAGAGTATAAATAGTATGGGAATATAAGACTATGCTCAAATGCGGGTATTTTCAGGGTGCCTTAATCTGTCAAAAGTCTCAATAAGTTATTCTTACTTATAAGAGTATTATTTATAATTTGATTCAGTTTTTAATTATATATTTAGTGGCAAGAGTGGAATTTTTGAACTATAGTAAAGTCTATATAGAAACATACTATTAAAAAACGTGTTACTGACCAGGCATGGTGGCACATGCCTTTAATCTTAGCACTTAGGAGGCAGGGACAGAAGGATTTCTGTAAGTTTGAAGCCAGCCTGGCTTACAGGGTGAGTTCCAGGACAGCCAGGGTTACACAAAGAAATCCTGTCTTACCCGTTTCCTGCCAAAGTGTTAATGGTTTCATATTGATTAGAGCATGAGAAGATACAAATGTCCTATAGGTAAAGCTACCCTGAACTCTTCACAAAGATGTTTGTATTACATGCTTTCTTTTAGGCTGTATGGAACAGAATCACAATCAGCTTCTATTTTGTGTTGAGGGTTTACTTGATGGATTTTCAGATAAAAGGCAGCCCAAGATACCTCTCACCATCTTGGAGAAGTAGAATGCATTCTGGGTTTCCCAGTTATGGCTTGTCATTCTTTAAATAGTCACGATTACTATGTCTGCCAGTATTACCCGGCTTCTCTTTGATGTTTGTTTCATGTCTGCATTGACAAATAACCAGCATACATCCACTCTCCTAGTCTCTCTCTGTAACTTCTCTGTTTAAACCTCCCTAGGAGAGAGCATGATTGGGTAGAAACTTTAGTTCCCTTTTGGTTTCTGGGATAAAACACCACATCCAAGAGCAGCTTGGGGAGGAAAGGGTTTATTTCAGCTTACAACGTTCAGGCCACATTCCATTACTGAGAGAAGTCAGGGTAAGGACCTGGAGGCAGGAGCTGAAGCAAGAGAGGTCATGGTTGAACGCTGCTTATTGGCTGCTCCTTATGGCTGCTCTGCCTGCCTTTTGATACTATGTAGGACGATCTGCTCAGGGGTGGTACTGCCCCCAGTGAGCTGGGCCCATCCACATCAATCATTAATCAAGAAAATGCTCTGCAGCCTTGTGCACAGGCAAATCTTACGGAGCCATTTTCTCCAATTTTTCTTCCCAAACATTCTATCTTGTGTCAAGTTGACATAAAACGAGCCAACATAGTAGGTTAATCACTGGCCAACAATAGACTGTCCTGAACCCACAATTCCTCTGTAAGTCTTGTCATAGGCAGGGGCTGCTTGGATTTCTCTCATGCCTGGCCTGTAGATGTTTATCTTTGACTTGGTTGCTGGCCTCTTGCCTAATCAGTTGCTGCTAGAGTCTCAAGATCCAGTGCTTGGAAATCTATGGAAGTTTCCTCTGGCCAAATTGCCAGGAAAGGGACTTGAGACATGGTAGCTTCTAAAGGATCGATTGTAGAGCTATTCTTTAACAATTTCTTTCTGTTTTTACTAAAGGTCAGGAGAGGAAGACTGTAACCCCACAGGGCAGAGGGAGGCTGGCATGCTGTGTGATTCCTCAACTCAGGGATTTTTCTCTTAGGACTAGAGCAAGCTTATCCTGTGCCTTTAGAGAGAGGCATTCAATTAAATGAAATATCTCATGCATTCAGGATGGTTTGTACAAAAATTTATCACTCTCAATAAAGGTAAATGGATCATGATTGTGAATCGTTATTTTCAGTAACAACTTGTGCAAGGTGTGTTTTGATGAACAGACTTCCCATTTCCTTGTCCTGATGTCCCCTCTTCCGCTTTTTCTAAACTTTGGTTTTGTTTGTTTCTAGGAATTCCATATAAGCAGCTGACAGTTGGGGTCCCCAAGGAGATTTTCCAGAATGAGAAGCGAGTAGCCTTGTCTCCTGCCGGTGTTCAGGCCTTGGTCAAGCAGGGCTTTAACGTCGTGGTGGAGTCAGGAGCAGGCGAAGCTTCCAGGTTCCCAGACGATCTCTACAGAGCAGCGGGGGCCCAAATCCAAGGGACGAAGGAAGTTCTGGCTTCTGATCTGGTGGTCAAAGTAATCACTCCTTTCTCTCTTCCATTTCTAGTTTTGTTTTCCTTTTTTAGACAGGGTCTCATTGTGTAGCCCTGGCTGGCCTGGGACCCACAGATAGCTGCCTCCCCGGTGTTGGGATTAGAGCTACCACACTTGGCTTTTCCAGTTTTCTTAGTGCTCTTCTTTTTGTTTTTAATTGGCGTATAATAATTGTCCATATTCATGCACTGTGATATTGACATGCAATGCAATGACCAAATCAGAACAGTTTGCATATCTACTATAGTAAGCATTACCCATTTCAGCTTTTCCTATTTTAAAGTCATGCTCTTTTTCTCAATGAAATGATTGTATATTGTGAATATTCTTTATGTACCAGGAAATGTAACCGTTTTTTTTTTAACCCTGGAAGGGAAATGGAGATCTTCATTTTTATATTCCCTGGGTGGAACTTTCTTTTAACTGACTAGGGAAAATTTCGCTATATGATCCCTGTGTATGTAGACTTCCTGCTGGTTGCTATGTACTGCTAGGATGAAAAGAAGATACTGAATCCAGCCCGGGATACCATGTGCAGCATCTGATGCCTGAAGGCAGTTCATTATTTACACGGACATGGTGCTGTTCTAGAAACAGCATGGCCATCCTGGACAAGGTAGCGTTAGGCTGGGCGTCGAGCAGGCTAACTGACTTTTAAAGATCTTGAGCTGGCCTGGAGAGATGGCTCAGAGGTGAAGAGCACTGTTGCTCTTCCAGAGGACCCAGCTTCAATTCCCAGCACCCACATGGCAACTGTCTGGAATGTACAGTTTCTGACCCCTTACATAAGCACACACATCGGCAAAACACCAGCGCACATAAGAACAAATTAAGAAAGAAAAGTCCTGAGATACCAGACAGCAGAAATTTCTTTCTTTTGTTCTTTTCTTTTTTTCACTATGCTGGCTTCTGGATTTGTAGACTAGGCCGCTCTTTCATTCATAGAGATCTGCTTGTCTCTGCCTCTGCAGTGCTGGGATTAAGTATGCCCACTACCACTCAGTTCTAGGATTGAGTCTGAACACAAAACAAATGTTTTTTTTTTGTTTTGGTCCTTTCCCTCTAATATCTCTTAATTTTTAACAGAGTAGTAAGTTTGAGGAGACCAGGTTCATTGTAAAATCTTTTGAGATAGAGTTTCTTTGAGTAACAGCTCTAACTGTCCTGGAACTAGCTCTGTAGACCAGATCGGCTCACAGAGATTTGCCTGCCTCTGCCTCCCAAGTGCTGGGATCAATGGTGTGTTCCACCACTGCCAGCAGGCTAATATTTCAGTGTTCTGCAGTTGTCACGCCTGATCTGGTGCTCTGCCCAGAGTCTCTGCTTTTTCCTCAGAACAGTTCACACAGGTCTCTAGTCACAGGGTAGGTAGGACACATCTTCAGGCAGACATTTATTGATGGAAGATATACCTCAGAAGTATTATCTAGACAATAGTGCCTTACAAAAATTGTCCTGTTTATTTAAAAGACACGATGAAGGTGCCGACGGTTTTAATCTGTGGTTTGTTTGACTTTCATTTCAGGTGAGAGCACCCATGGTTAATTCAGCGTTAGGCGCTCATGAAGCTGACTTCTTGAAGCCATCAGGAACTCTCATTAGCTTCATTTACCCCGCCCAGAATCCAGACTTGCTAAATAAACTTTCCGAAAGAAAGACCACAGTTCTGGCAATGGACCAAGTTCCAAGAGTCACAATTGCTCAGGGGTATGACGCTCTCAGCTCCATGGCTAACATTTCTGGGTAGGTATATTCTTTCTCCTTTCAGTTGAACAAAAGCACAGGGAGGGCATTCATGCTGCAGGTCTCCTAGAGTTTTACCTTGTCAGAGCTGCTGAGGGCTGAGCTTTTTATATGTATGTTAGCTTTTATGATTCATTTTATTTGTCACAATAATCACAGTAATATGTGTTACACGTCTTATCTTTGTAGTTAGAAGCAAATATTTGTACCAAAGGAAATAGCTGCCTGTGTTTGCATGAGGAAGCTGTATTTATTTATAGGTTGTATATACACTCATTAGATTGAAATGGTTGCTTTTATAGGTTACACATAGTTGGATACTAGCTCTTTTACATGTTTTAAGGTAATACAGTTTGAAAATCCCTGAGAATTTAGGACCAGAAGCTTATCAGATTTCAGGCTTTTTACAGATTTGGAATATTTATATAATGAATTATCTTGTGTATGTGATCCAAGTATGCACATAGAATTTATTTATATTTCACATGTATTTTATACACACAGGTAGTTTGTAAATATGTTTTGGAATTTTTGTACATGAAATGGTGCATTTCAGAGGGTTTTTCAGATTTTTTTTGTTTTTGATTTTTGAGACAGGATTTCTCTGTAGCTTTGGAGCCTGTCCTGGAATTAGCTCTTGTAGACCAGGCTGGCCTTGAATTTACAGAGATCTGCCTGCCTCTGCCTCCCAAGTGTTGGGATTAAAGGCGTGCACCACCCGGTCAGTTTTTGGGATAGCCTCAGTCTTGATGTATGCTTAAGATTGGTTTTGGGTAGTGGTGGCGCAAGCCTTTAATCTCAGCACTTGAAAGGCAGAGGCAGGTGGATCTCTGTGAGTTTGAGGCCAGCCTGGTCTAAAAGAGCTAGTTCCAGGACAGCTAGGACTGTTTCACATAGAAACACTATCTTGAAACTATACACCCCCCCCCAAAAAAAGTAGTAGATTTCCATATGGCTTTCCCAAACATCCTTAGCAATTAATACATTGTTGGAAGCATCACCATTCTTGATTTCAAATTATACTACAGATCCATGGCAAAACTACATGGTGCCGGGACAAATATAGGCATACCAATCAATAGAATAAAGTCAAGAGCCCTGATTCCATATATCCACAGTCAACTGGTTTTTCACAAAGATGGGAAAATGAGAGCATCTTTTACAAAACAGAACAAAACAACAACAACAAGAAAACTGGATATCTACTGGTAGAAGAAACTTGATCCTTAACCTCTTACCCTGAACTCAAATCAGTTCCAAGTGGACCAAAGACCTCACTGTTAGATCTGAATCTCTAAGAGTTAAGAGGAAGTACAATCAGGGTCTAAGCTGAGGAAGGACTTTACAAATAGGATCTCAGTCACTCAGGAAATAGGACCCACAATCAACAAGTAGAACTCCATGAAATGAGAAAGCTTCTGTACTGGAAAGGAAGCTGTTAATCAAAGGAAGAGGCAATGGGAACAGAATGGGAACGATTCCAAGTGTCTTCTGCAGCATGTTACACAGAAGAGCTTTCTAAGATCCACTTTGCTTGCAGGAGTACGCCCATAATTAAGCCTGCCGTGTCATGAGGGACAGGAATGAGCACCCACTTCCTGTAAGGGTAGCAACAATCCGGAGCCAGGGTAATGCTTAGGAAAACAGCTTCTCAAAGAAACTAATTAAATTAAAATTTAAACTAATGTGAATGAGGCACCAATAAAAGTATTAGAAGGGAAAACGAAGCGTGTAAAAAAACCCAATATAAATAAAGTCTTTTACAGAATCTTGCTTGAACTGGAAGGTTTTTAAGTTTTTGTTTTTTTAAGTCTCTCATTCTCTCTGTGTGTGGATGGTAAGTATGGGCTTGCATACATGGTGGTCAGAGGACAGCTTTCAGAAATATACTTTTTCTGTCTTATTAGGAAGGATCTCTTGTTTGTACTGAGCCGTACGCTCCAGGCTTGCAGGCTTGCAGGCCCGCAGGCTCGCAGCCCCTCAGGCTCGCAGCCCCGCAGGCCCGCAGGCTCGCAGGCCCGCAGGCTCGCAGGCTCGCATCATCTTCAAGGTGATTCTCCCATCTTCACCTCCCCTCATGCTAGAGTCGTGCTAGGATTACACATCTGTGCCCCCATTCCTGGGACCCAGCTCAGTCTGTCAGGCTCGCATGGCAAGTTATCTTCTGAGTCATCTCACTGGCCCAAGTTTTATGTTTTAGATGTGACATTTAAACTGTGCCATGGATCAAATACGCCGCAGAATCTACTTTGTGTTTCAGCCGTTCACATACGAATGGATGTTAAAACAAGTTAGCAGTATTTTAGGGGCTGCGGCGGTAGCCCAGTCAATATAATGCATGGTGCACAAGCTTGAAGAACCGGAGTTCAATCTCTAGTACCCATGTGGTCTAGGGGAGGTGGCACAAGTTCGTACGGCCAGTGTTGGCCAGATGGATCTTACTAGCCAGCCTAGTCTGATTACCAAAGTCAAGGTCCCAATGAGAGATCATCCCCCCCCCTTTGGTTCCTCAAGATAGGGTTTCTCTGTGTAACCAGGCTGACTTAGAAGGCAGTGTTGGGATGGAAGGCATGCACCACCACTGCCCAGTGAGACCCTGTCTTAGGAAAAAAACAAAGGTTCAAGGCTCCTAAGGAGCAACACCTGAGATTGGCTTCTGATTGCCACAAGTTTTGTCCCCCAACATGTGTACCACCACCAAGAATACATACGCCAGCACCCACCCAAATAATAAATAGAAATGCTTTTTTTTTTTTCAAGACAGGGTTTCTCTGTAGCTTTGGTGCCTGTCCCCGAACTAGCTCTTGTAGACCAGGCTGGCCTCGAACTCCCAGAGATCTGTGTGCCTGTGCCTCCCGAGTGCTGGGTTTAAAGGCGTGCGCCACCACCGCCCGGCTTAGAAATGCATTTTTGCTGTCCTTAATATAAGGTAGCAAATGATTTATTGAAAAAATTGTTTGTGGAATAAAGACTGCCAGGGGCCAAAAGGAATTGCTGCCATATTTAGTGGCTGGGAGAGTGATTGTTACACAATGTGGGGTTTAAAATGTCCCATGCAGAGTTTTAAAGATTCTGTCATGTAAGACACATGTTGGTGGCGGAGTATCAAAATCAGCCCTGGAACAGTGTGTTTAGCTGCAGAATCTTTGGAGCAAACAAAGTATTATGAGACAATGTAAATAGGTCTAATTGGTGCTGAGGACTCTAGGTTACATTTAGACGGGGCAGAGTGTTCAGAAACACCCAGTCTCTATCTTGAAAATATTCTTCCTGTTCCAGTGTGCTTGAGTTACAATAATAGCAGTGATGATAGCATGCTTTTGTACTAATTGTTTTTACTAAGTAATATTAAACTATGAGGGAGAGGGCTTGCTGCAAGTCAGCGTGTGAGTCTTAGTATTAAATAGTTGCATTTCATTAAGTAAAGCTAGCACGGGAATGAGATTGGTGTAGTGCATCCCAAACATCCTAGTAAGAAAAGATGAGGCTCGCTGTTAGTTTTTATTGGGTAACTTGCTTCTATAGCTGAATTATATTTACTGAGCGTTGTCATATGACAAGAATCACACTTAGTATTTTGCATGCATTAACATATTTAGTCCTCACAATGACTCTCAAGAAATTGATGCTCTTCTTGACTCTATTATATAGATATATTGTTTATATGGGAAATATATTGCATACATACTTTGTCTAATATATATTGTTTCTTTATATTTATTTGGATATATAGTGTATGCATATTGTATATTGTATAAATAGATACAACATATTGTATATATAGGAAAGTAAGGACTGACTTTGCTCAGGGTCTTAAATCTGATCAATTGGTCTGTCCCAGGAGCCCACGCTTTCTTTCCACTGTAGAGCAAAAGTAGTTTTCTTTTCCCCTCATGAGTCACAGATAATCTAAGCCTCCCCTTAGTGTGATATAAGTACTCATAGCCATTAAAGAAAATTTGAACAACATACTAAAATTAAAAGCATGGTTTGAAGATGTGGAGCCTCTACCCGGGAACTCTGGAACTTCTTTCGTCTTTACTTGTTTCTATCTTGTCAAGTCTGCAGTATTTGTTAAGAAGGGCCTGGCTGGCTCCTTGGATGAGGGTCTGCATGCGCAGCTATGTTGCTCAGCTCAGACTTGTTCTGCAGACTAGCTGGGGGCCCATGGGCAAGTGTTTCCACCTTTGTGTCTGTGTCTATGAAGTAGATGTCGTAATCATACGTGTTCAAAGGCTGATTGTGAAGGCTAGAGGGGTAAGTATATACACATTGCTTAGAAATAATCTTGGCATAGCGTAACATACAAACACGATGTTTCTGCATTTATGTAACTGTCAGGTTATAATAATGTATGGTCCCTTGCCTTTTAGCTTATAGAGTTCTCTGTTTACTTTTTCAGCTATAAGGCTGTTGTTTTAGCAGCGAATCATTTTGGAAGGTTTTTCACGGGTCAGATCACAGCTGCTGGAAAAGTCCCCCCAGCTAAGGTGCGTACAGCTTCCAGTGTCTCTTCATGAGGTGAATCGAAGGTGTCATAAAAGAGTTATTTTCAAAGGTGTCGCTGTGTGTTAGAGTCACTGATGCTTTTGCGCTTAGAAATCTAAAGTAAAACCGTGGGGCTGAACATTTAACACTGCTTGAAAGAGGAACTTTGAGCCTTTTGCTTGTTTTAGAAGCGCTAGTCTTTTTTTTTTCTTTTTCTTTTTTTCCCCCAGTTTTTGGTTGTTTTAATTCGTAAATGGATTTTGGCTAGGTTGCCCTGTGGGCCAATTTCCTACAACCTTTTAAAACGCTTCAAGGTTTTAGTCAGTAAATCTGTGATTCTTGATTACTGAAACACCGTTTGTAGAAAACACTTTGATGTCTTTACTCTTGCCATTCGTGCGGAGGGCGTCAAGAGGAAATAATGGAAGATGATGTAACAATCAAAGCACCGTGGAAGGGTGCTTCTCCCTGAATCCAGACTGGCAACACAGAGAGAAAGACAGTGGCTAATGGCAAGCAGGATGGGGGGTACAAGCATAGGAGATTATGCTGTGATCCTTTTATAGAGTCCACTAAATAAAAACCCTGAGTTGAGGAATAAGAAACAGGACTTGGAAATGTTGTAATCCATCTGGCTGCTTTCTGTTCTTAAAACTTGTTTTACAAACTCAGAATTGTTCTACTAATAAATCTATGAAGAAAAAAAAACAAAGAAGCAAAACACCAAGCACCCTTGAGAAAATAGATCATGGAAAGAAAAGCAAGTCCATGAGGTGAAGGCCAGGGTGTTTAGGAAGAATGTATACGTGAACGCCATAGATATATGGTACACGAGACACTAGGCTTTCTATATCTGTACTATGAAACTTTATCTTATTGCGTAAGATCACAAGGAAATGTCTGGCATTCAAGCTGGCCAGAAACTCGATGCTGTTCTTAAGCTGGCTGAATGCATTAAAGTGCATGCCAGCAACTTAGTTTTTATTAGAATCTTTGTAGAAAGGTGTGGAAGTTTAGAGGAAACTTGGAAGAAGGGATTAAAACTGTGAGACAAAACCCAGGAGGCTTAACAGAAGAGCTAGTAAGTTATTACAAGGTAGAAAGGTAACCGTGTTTACTAGTGTTTGAATTCAGTGACCCAGTGGTAAAGGCTTCTGCCTGCAAGCCTGTTGACCTGAGTTCAATTCCTGGGACCCACTGGTAGAAGGAAAAAAAATCAACAACTGTGAGTTATCCTCTGACCTTTACGTGTGTACTGTGGTATGCTTTCCCCCTTCCCCACCCCTTGCACACAAATAAATAAACCGTCACTAAGAAATAAATTCAGCTTAAGTAACTTTGGTTTGATGTACGAAGTAATTTTCTAAAATTGAAGGGTTAGATCCTGTGAGGCGTATCATGTTGAATATTTTAAATTTAATTTTAAACATAGAGTTTTTTTTTTAAACTTGTCTAGAAGGAACTAAAATCACTTTGATGCATCTGATGTGTTGAGTACTCAGTTTAGGTGTGAGGAACAAGCTTGAACAAGATAAACGCCGTCCCTACTGCATGAACATTGCATTCCAGTTCAGGGCACGATGAGGATGGGAAAACCCAGATAAACATTTGATAGAAATAGAGTTATAAAAAGGAACCAGATGATGGGATGATGTGTAATGAGAACATGCTAACTTCCTAAGCTAGGGGATAGGAAAGCCTCCCCTGTGTTCTGAAACTGGGGATTTAAGATGCTGGCCAAAGGAAACACCATATAAAAGATAATGAAATGGAGAAGAATTTTGTATGTTCTAGGGAAAGAAGGCTTTGGAGGGTGATGATGAGCAAGGTGGAACACAGGTCTGATTGGGTGATGCCTGGATACCCTACAGGCTCTCTTATTGCAGGCCAGACAGATGTGCCTCCCTGTGCCTGGCTCTTTACATGGGAGCTGCAGATCTGAACTCAGGTCCTTGTGTTTGTACAGAAAGTACCGAGCCATCTTCTAGCCTAACTATTAGTTATCTTGCTGTACAATAAATCTCTTGATTTCTCTCCCCTAACTATAACCATGTGTCTTTTTAATTCTTTTCGTTTTTGAGAGATTGTTTTGTTCTTCAACCCCTCCCATTTTTTAAGAATATGGTTAGAGTGATTTCATGCATCTGAACTATTTCTTGACAGGAGAATTGGTCTACTCCTGTACTTTTTAAATTCTCGTTTGGTACTAATATTTTCTTTCAAGTGCTTTTGGAACTTTTGTGTAGAACAGGGATGGGGCTTTGGAGCTTAGACCCTGATGTTTGTTTGCTGAGGTGGACTTTCTCTTCTTCTGAACAAACCACCATCATCAACATCCGTTGGCATGGCTTCTGAGGCACTGCCTAGGAGGTCACTGGAGCACACAGTTTTGCCTGCATTGACTTCTTAAAAAGCACAAGGAGCCGTGGGCCTGATGGGAGGGTGAGAATTTACAGACTTCCCTATTTCTCTGGGTGACCTTTTTTGTTACTACAGGAACAGGGATTTGCCTTCATCTAGCCATTTATGGGATACACAAGCCTTCTTTTCTCAGGAAAGCCCAGTCAAGGCTAGAAGCAACACAGTTTTCACTGTGTTTCTGTGCAGGTCAGGGATTCTTGGGTTCTCTCAGCTCTAATCCTCCTGTGGTTAGGGAGATTCACTTATATCACATCAGATTTCAGATATGGGTCATTAAAGATGTTTGTCAGTTCTGTATTTGGTTACCAAGCATTCAGAAGCATGGACATTTTGTCAAAATTGTGCCCATCATTGACATTTTATTCACTGTTTTATGAACCCAGGAAAGTCTTGGCTTTGGAGAGGGAGAGGGAGTTGGAATACCATCCTGGCATTCTGGTGGTAGCTTCTGTACAATGAGAATGAACTTGCTAGTCTTCAACATGTGTGGCATTGATTGTGCTTGCTCTGAGGTTCTGACTGACAGGACATTTTTAGGGAAGGTTATTGGCTGCTGGAAAAGGCCGTTTCTTTGATCAATATAAAAACCCCAATGATTTAGCTGAAGGATAGACGCTTTACTCCATCCATGTGGTGACCGGCACCACAGTTCGCACCACTGATTGAGTGGCACCAGGAGTTGCCAGCTGGTGATCTTCCACCATCATCTGGTAACAAGTTTTAAAACATTCCATCACAAGCCCTGGTGATGTACACCTTTAGTCCCAGCACTTGGGAGGCAGAGGCAGGTGGATCTTTGTGAGTTTGAGGCCAGCCTGGTCTACCCAGCAAGGTCCAGGAGAGCTAGGACTACACAGAAAAGCCCTGTCTTGAAAAAAACAAAACAAAACAACCAAACAGCAGCAGCAACAACAACAGCAGCGACAACAACAGCAACAAAACCCAAGGCAAATCAAAACGAAAAGCGTTCCTTGTTCTTTTTTCTCAGATCCTGATAGTTGGCGGTGGCGTTGCTGGGCTCGCTTCTGCAGGTGCAGCAAAGGCGATGGGCGCAGTTGTCCGAGGATTTGATACAAGGTGAGCACTCAACTAGTAATTAATGTTTAACTAAAAACACTTGTTTCAAATGGGGCCTATTACATTAGAGATAAGAATAGCTCACGGAAGCTTTTCTAGTTCCTCTTTCCAATTGAATTTTCTTTTTGATTTTTAAAAGTTGGCTCGATGAAAAATTTATTATTTACTGGAAAAAATTGGACGTGCTTTGCCTCAGTAGAGCAGAAATAATAAAGTGATAAAGTTCTTTGTGTGCATTGGCAATGGGGCCAGAGTTGTCTCTGGTGAGCTTGCAGCTTGTGGCGTGCACAAAGCTAATCTGTATATTGGGAGGAGACTATGCTTAGTGTTGACTGCATGGAAGTAGCTAGAATTGACTGGTGACAACCTCCAAATGCTTTTATATTTGGTGAGACTGGGTATTGTACCCAGTCCTCATACATGCTGGGTAAATGCTCTGCCACTGAGCTATAGACTGGGCCTTCAAATCACTTCTTACCTAGGAGTAGACACATGAACTGTAGTTGTAGTATTTAGGCTAAGGTATCTGCTTTGGATATAAAGAGAGAGCTGACTATTTTTCTCTGAAGATTATAGAACATCTTGGAGAAACTACTTTTCTGTGTATACTGTATTTCTTGAAAACAGTCCATAAAACCTTTTCCTAGATTGTTTGCAAAGGGAAGTTTAATGATAATTCTTCTTCATAGCGAAAGATGCCAGATACCCAGCATTTATTAAATGCTTATTAAGTCCAATGATCATTTTGTTGTTCCATCTTTGGGGGTGCAGTTCAAAACACATAGGTATGTATCATCAATGAGGGCACTGGCCTAGTAACACTACTGCCAATCTTGTTTGTCTTTCAGTGCCGGAGATCAGGCCTTGTGTATGCTCAGGTGGTTTGAATGTGAATGATTCTTCTAGGCTCATATGTTTGAATACTTGATCCCCAGTTGGTGGACATGTTTGGGAAGGATTAGGAGGCATGGCCTTTTGGAGGAGGTGTGTTCCTCGGGGCATGTTCTGAGGTTTGAAAAGCCCACACCGTTCTCGGTTAGCATTCTCTCTGCACCATGCGTGTGCACTGAGAAGTCAGCTCTCAGCTACTGCTCCATTGTCATGCTTGCCCACCTGCGCCAAGCTCCCCACCATGGTGGTCATGGACTCTACCCCTCTGCAACTGTGAGCTCCAGATGAAATGCTTTCTTTATGAGTTTGCCCTGATCATAGTGTCTTATCATAGCAACTGAAAAGTAACTAAGATTCTACTTTGATTTGTGATTTATTTACTTAATATAAAAATCACCATAATGTAATGAATTACACTGTAATGTAATAAAAACATGCACCTAGATTAAAGTTGGCACCTAAGTAAACACTTACCCCGTCCCAAACTCCATTCATCTCATTGAATTTTTATACAATCAGAATGGCCATTCTGAAGCTGTGCAATTTTATTATCAATTACATTTTCCTGTGCATAATAAAAAAGAAACCATGATTAAGCCTAGAAACAATTAGCTTTACATTCTTTTTCATGTCTGTGTCCTTTGCTGCTTCCTACCTCTCCTCATCACCTAGTACTGCTCATTCTTGTTCTCTTTTCTAAGCGTGATTCTATACCCATGTGTCCATTTGTTTGCGTATATTCATATTCATGTGTACATTATAGGCTACGGTCTGAATGTGAGGGAGAACATAAGGTTATTAATTTTTTTCTTCATGAGATTCGCTGTCCTTACTTAATAGTATACATCCCAAGTTTGTCTGTTTTCCTGCAGATTTAATGATTTCAGTTTTTAATTGAGAACGAATGTTTTTCATACATATATTCAGATTGTGGTTTCCCTCCTTCATCTCTTTTCAGATCCTCTCCAACAACCCATCCTATCAACTTCATGCCTTCTCTCTCTCTCTCTCTCTCTCTCTCTCTCTCTCTCTCTCTCCTCTCCCTCCCTCTCCCTCTCCCTCTCTCTCTCTCTCCCTCCCCCCCCCTCTCTCTCTCCCTCTTTCTCTTAAGAAAACAAACAGGCAAATCAAAATGACAAACAAACAAGAATAAATCAAACTGAACAACTCCTCCTACACAAAAGAAAAGAATAAAAAAGAAACAAAGAAAGAGCATGAGAAATGCACACACAGACAGATACACAGACAGACACACAGACACATACACCACAAAAACACAAAATCAGAAGCCATAATACACATGCAAAAAACTAATAAGGTAGGAAATGCCCAAACAAAACAATATGAGCCAAAACATCACAAAAATACCTTTGAGTTCATTGTGTTTTAGCATCCACTGCCTGCCCTTGAGTGTGGTCTGTATGCCCACTGAGGCTTCACTGTGAGAGAACTTCTTAGTGGGGGATGAGAGCTCTTGCCTACTTCTCGGTCTCAGTGCTGGGACCCTGTCTGGTTTGGAACTGCTGCAGGTTCAGGGCATGCTGCCACAGTCTGTATGAGTTCATTGTGCATCAGCGTGTCGTGTGTGTGTGTGTGTGTGTACCACCAGTACTAGTGTCTTAGGTATTGTTGCTGTGCTAAAACACCATGACCAAAGTAACTTAGGAAAGGAAGAGTTTAATTGGGCTGACGGTTCCATAGGGATGAGAGTCCTTTAGGACAGAGTGGTGGCATGGTGGCCGAACAGGAAACTGAGCATTACGGGGGACATTTTCCTTCAAACCACCACACCTGGTTAATAGATTTCTTTATATAAAATATTTTAATGATTGTATTTGTAGTTATAGTAAGCACCTCTGGTGATTGCTGCTATGAGAGAGGTGTGAGATTTATTGTGGTTGATTTCCACCACTGAAATCTTCACTTTCATTTTCTAACCAGAATGTAGTGATAGCATGGTATTTATTTATTTTAATTTGAATATATTTTGCAAAATTTAAATATGTTGGCTCTTTACATTTTACCATTAGTAATTTCCTTTTGAGACACCGTCTCATTCCTATGGTTTAGAGTTCCTTTTGAGACACCGTCTCATTCCTATGGTTTAGACTTCCTTTGAGGCCCTAATCCTCCTCCTGCTTCCTCCTTCTAATTCTGGAATTACAGACATGCACCTCTACATCTGTTTGCTTTTAAAAAATAAGTTTATAAATTTATGAGGACTGAGACCCACAAAATCACATTGTAAAGTATTTCTAATAAAAATCATTTATGTGGGACAATCTCACAATGAGAACAAACTCAGGACATTTGTAAACAAAAAACCTCAACTTGGATGATGTGAGTGATGCCAAATCTCAATGTATATCAAATATCATAATATTGTCAATACTGGGACCAAAAGGACCATAACATATAACATAACTGATATTAACAATACTGACATTCTTCTTTTAGTTTAAATAGAAGTTGGGATTCTTCTTTTTCCCCCTAAGAAAAAGTATGTAAGAATTGCCTATGTCTCATTGATGGAGCTAATAGTATTATTAGAAGTCACGGAAGTTAGGAAGAAGGTCCAGCTTAGCTGAAGATCCCTGGGTGTCTGTACATGTCGATGTACCTTGTCCCTACACACCCACATAAAGTGGGTGACTCTACTCCTCTATGCCCTCTTTGCCATGATGCTCTGCCTTGTTACACCCCCAGAGCAAGAGAGCTGAGCAACCATGGACCATGCTGCCACAAGCCAAAAATAAACCTTCCTCCCTTTAGGTCAGTTTCCTCATAGATTTTTATAACAGCAACAAAATATCATTTAACTCTGTGTTAAGTTTCTCAGTGTCACTGTGCAAATACCAGAGGCTTTCTTCATTTTTTTTCAACATTTGCTTTTGGTTCTTCAAACATGTCTCTCCCAATAAGTTCTCCAGTGTCAAAAATTGCTATCATTCTGTGTCTTTTAAAAACAGTAATAGAAATAAATGCATTTGTTAACTCAAAAAAAAAAAAAAAAAGAATTGCCTATGTCTAAAATGTCATTGAAACAGTCAAGCCAGAGATAGCAAAATAAACTTTTGACGATGTAGGGTTTACTTAAAGCACTGGTTTTCAACTTGCAGGTCATGACCCCCTTGGCAAAACTCTTATTTCCAAAAATATTTACATTATGAATTATAACAATAGTAAAATTAAAGTTATGATGTAGCAATGAAATAATTTTATAGTTGTGGGTCACCACAGGAGGAGCTGTATTAGAGGATTGCAGCATTAGGAAGGTTGAGAACCACTGACTTAAAGTGTCTATGTAAAGATGTATGAATCAGGGTCTGATTAATTGCTGTTTCCCCTTCAACACTCCAGAGCTGCAGCTCTGGAACAGTTCAAGTCTCTTGGTGCTGAACCCTTGGAGGTGGACTTGAAGGAATCTGGTGAGGGCCAAGGAGGCTATGCGAAAGAGATGTCCAAAGAGTTCATTGAAGCCGAAATGAAGCTCTTTGCTCAGCAGTGCAAGGAAGTGGACATCCTTATCAGCACAGCGCTGATCCCAGGTACGCTGCTGGGTAAATGGCTGTCTGTAAGGTGCTTTTACAAATGCTATTTTGAAAATTAAAATGAGGGCTGTTAGGTTTCTATTGCTGTGTCTGTAAGGTGCTTTTACAAATGCTATTTTGAAAATTAAAATGAGGGCTGTTAGGTTTCTATTGCTGTGATGAAATGCCATGACCAAAAGCAACTTGGGGAGGAAAGGGTTTAAGGCGATACAGATTGAATTCAGGGTAGGAACCCACAGGCAGGCACTGAAGCAGAGGCCACTGAGGAGTTCTGCTTACTGGCTTGTTCTTCAAGATTGCTAGCCTGCTTTTGTGTGGAACATAGGACCACATTCTCAGGGGTGGCACCACCCACAATCAGCTGGGCCCTCCCACACAAATCACTATTTTTTTTTTTAAACTTTTGAGACAGGGCTTCTCTGTGTAACAGCTGTAGCTGTCCTGGAACTCATTATGTAGACCAGGTTGACCTCGAACTCACAGAAATCTGCCTTCCTCTGCCTCCCAAGTGGTGGGATTAAAGGCATGCGCCACCATCTCATGGAGGCATTTTCTCAATTATGGTTCCCTCTTCTCAGATAACTCCAGCTTGTATCAAGTTGATAAAACACACCATACCCACATACACATGCACACAAACAAAACCAACCAGTTCAAGGATGAATAAATGTTTAGTGTTTGAAATTTTTCTTTTCATTTTTAAAAATATTTTTTTAGATGGAAGATAACTTTGTAATAATGTTTATGAACAGAAAACTCAGCAGTGAACATTTAACCTAGTTTAGTGGTGAGGTCTTTGGCCTTTGCCTCTTCCAGCTTGGCAATGCGAGTCACAGATTTAGTACCTGCAGTAGTACTTTCTTGTTGAGACCGCCAGCCTGCAAATATTGACTCAGAGACTTATTATTAATTATGAAAGCTTGACCATAGCTTAGGCTTTTCCCCAGCTAGCTTTTATAACTTATATTAACCTGTCTCTATTAATCTACATTTTGCCATATGGCACAGTTACCTCTGCTCTGTACCATTTGCCCAACTTCTTCAAGGAAATCTTGCTGGTGTCTCGTCTTTCTTCTTCCCAGAGTCCTCTCTGCCCGGACATCCCGCCTAGTCTCTCCTGCCTAGGTTTTGGCCATTAGACATTTTACTAACCCAATCACAATGACACATCTTCACAGTGTACAAAAAGATATTCCCACAACAAGGACCCAGGATGTTGCCTCCCCAGTGGCAGTGGGTCTCATCCCATCTGTTGTTGTAATTGGACCTAATAGCTTCCACCAGCTTAGCCAGAGAACCCTTGTCTTCCAAGTCAACCTGAGTGAAGGAAACAGTGGTGCACGTCCATGTCTTCTTATGGACCAGCCTCCACAGCCCCATCTTGCCTTTGATGATGCAGTAGGAGATCAACATCTTGCAACACAGGGTACCAACTCAATAGGGTCTATGCTGTGGTCAATCGCCACCAACTGAGCCTTCTTGTTCTCTGCCAAGGTGGGAACTGTATTGGCCCCCCCGGAACATACAGCAGCCACTAAGAAGCAGTTACAGAAGCTGTGACTCAGGGGTAAAGAGGTTAATTTCACTGTTTACAGTGATTTCAGGTGGAGAAAGTCACACACCGTTGCGCGCATTTGGCTTTAAGGGAAGATTTTCTTTTCTTTCTTTTTTGTGTGTAATAAAAGTACTAGATAAACGAAAAAGCACATACAAAACTCATGGTAGCCCTTAGGTACATTAATCATTAATAACATCACATGATTTCTTCCAGTGTATTCTCATATAATTGTGTTCATATCATAGGTTATTTTCTATGTACAGCATTCTTAAAGTTGTGTCTTTACTAAGTTTTTGATAACGTGTTAATTTGTTTCTGTTCTCTTTAAGACATGTTTTTGTTGTCAAAAAGCACTAAAAAAATCAAAAGTATTAAAAACAAGTCAGAAATTCCATCAGAGATCATCATGACTAATATTTTGATAATAATGTTTCTATATGAGAAGGTGTTTATGTGTATACATGTTGGGGACTGTGGACCCCCAGACCCTGAATGTCCTGTGACCCCTTGCCTGCCAAAGTAAACAGCTTGTTTTTCTATGCTTGTGCTGCTCTGAGCAAACAACTTGTTTTGCAGCTGCTCTGAGCACGAGATCCTCAGGCGTGCCTGATGGCAGGGGAGTGGTTTCTGGTGGGCTTGCAGCTGAGAGGGTATGGCCATTAGTCAAGGAGACCCTATATAAGCTGCACTGGACCGTCTGTGCTGAATTCATAATGCCAAACCAATGAGCACTTATTGGCCAGTAAATAGTAGTTTGGTATGGGTAGATTATAGAGTGAAGCTCTTTTTCATCTTGTGTTTTCTTACATCTTTCCCCATACTTTGTTTCTGCTCTTGAACAATAAATACCATGTTGCCTTTATTTTTTTTTCTGCCTCCCAAAGGAAAATGTACCAAAGAGAACTTAAAGAATACAAAGTTGCTAGTGTTTGATTCTACTCAGGGATCTCTCTTATTTATATCAACACTTAAATTTTTCTCCTAATGAACCTAGGTATATAAGTATACAGATCAAACATTTACTGGTAATAGAGCAGAAAGAAATTTATTTTTAAGAAATTTTTGCGTCTATGTAATTTTAGCGTTTTTTTAAGATGAAGGCAAGTTTACATACTAATGAGCTGGATATGTTCGTTCATTTTACATATTGAATGCTATTTGGGCTGAATATTCCACACTATGGAGCCCAGAGCATTTTCAGTAGTTTTTCATAGTTGATTGATATTTTCATTTCGTGATCATCAGTTCTGAGAATATGGCTTTGCATACATAGTGCATAGTGGAAAATGGCAAAAGTTTGTTTAGGATTATTCAGAAACTGCTGGAAGTTCTGTTCTTGTCCCAAGCCCAAACTCATTTATATTATTATTTTTTAATGACTTCTGTTTATACAAAGGATAGGTGAGGTGGTTTCTCCAGATGCTACCATCCCACCAGAGTGCTGTTATGTGAGCAGATAGGCAGGAATGGCCTCAGCCCATGGGCGCATCTGAGTGTAGAAATGAGGCTGATGTTTGAGTATGCGTCACGGATGCAGATCAGAAGCCATCAGGATAGCGTATGTGGAATCTGTCATCTAGGATGGGAGTCACACACAAGCAGTGTCAGGAGAGCACCTCAGGATCCCCTCTTTGTGACGGTGACTCCTAAGACGAAATTAGAGGACCTATCCTGCGGCCATTATCTGTCTTAGGAGCCCCTGCACCCTGGAGAAAGAAGGAACCGACGAGTATATAACAAGTGGCCAGTAGAGGGCGCTGAAACATTTACTCATTGAGTGAATGATTTAGACAGGAAGCTAGCTAGCATTAATCAACTCAAACTCCTAATAAAGAAACGACTGTAATTTTGACATAGCGCGTAGCCTTGTTATTGGTTATAAAACTATGAGTGATACGACTCAGGGCCTCTTAGGTAAGCATACTGATCTTCAGGCCTACCTGCCCAGCTTGTTTTGAGACAGATGGGCCTTGAATTTGTGGTCCTCCTGCTTCAGCCTCCTAAGTGCTGGGGACAAGATTATTGACAGCCATTGTTTATTTACCAGTGGCTTCTACAGTGTATTTGAGTATGAGGTCAATTGTGTGATAATCTTGAATACTAGCTAAGGAGGTGTTGCTACTCTGTTTCATTGCTTTTTTTTTTTTTTTAAGACAGGGTTTCTCTGTAGCTTTGGAGCCTGTCCTGGAACTAGCTCTTGTAGATCAGGCTGGCCTCGAACCCTGCATCTGCTGCCCAAGTGCTGGGATTAAAGGCGTGCGCCACCACCGCCCGGCTCATTGCATTTCCTATTGCATTTCTGAAGCCATGAAACTTGTAGGAAGTTTGTGGTCAGTACATTGTCCCAGAACCTACCTTCAAAGAGCTGGCGGTTTTAATTCCTGCAAATGAGAGACAGAGAGAGAGAGAAGAGAGAGAGAGAGAGAGAGAGAGAGAGAGAGAGAGAGAGAGAGAGAGCACACATAATTAGTATTTATTGTTTATAGACTGAAATAGTTGTGGAATGAGGTAATTGTTGTGCTGCCTCTACTGGGGAAGGTGATGGGATAAAGATGTGAGTTTTACTTAATGCTAATAGCGTTGGGATAGGCTACTTGCAGTGTCAGTGGTGCTGAGTGCACAGGAGAAAGTAGCCAAGTTCCTCGTCTTGCCCTTGCCAGGTTTACTGTAGCAGAAACTACTTTTACATTGACAATCATTCCTGATGATAACCCAATTAAAAGTTTGTGACTGGGGCTGTGGAGATTGCTTAGCAGGAGAAATGTCTCCCATGCAGGTGTGAGAACCTGAGTCTAGATTCCGGACACTGGCGTGCAAGCCAGGCGTGGTGACATATTCACGTATTTTCAGCACTGAAGCGGAAGGTCAGACAGAGGTGTATCCTGGAGGGTTACTGGCAAATTAGTCCAGCTAAATGAGGCTCCAGATAGTGAGAGACCCTGTCTCAAAAGATTAAAGTGAGGTGGAGAGCAGTAGAGGAAGACACCTGATGTTGACCCCTGCTCTCCATGTACGGCCTCCTCCCATGCCTGCGTGCATGCACCTACAGGTGCACATTCACATGTTTGTATACAACACATATGTACATGAACATGCAAATACCACACACACACACACACACAATAATAAAAATTCACGAAGACTGTGATTATACAGCTTTCCTGCTCTGCATTCCCTGTATTAGGTCTTGCTTTTTTCAATTTAATGGCTCATAGCTCCAGGAAAGTTTAAGATTTTATTTAATAATGGTGACTGTGTCTTGGTCTACTCAAGTTCCCCGCACTGTTAGGCATCTAGATGGGTCAAGGTTAGAACATAGCTCCCTGCTCCCAGTTACCCATGTTCTAAAGTTTATATCCTTGGTGACATGCATCTTGCCTTCCATTTACGTATTTTTTTTGTCCAAATTTAGCTTTTGGGTTTCATGCTAGACTTAGGTCTAACTTGTGTCTGCTCTCAGTCCCTTTGGCCGGTTATCACCTCTAATAATCTAAGATACTTTCATGACTTGTCACGCATTGCTTTGTCACTTGGACGCACCATCCCTGTTCTTTCTTGCCTTCTGAAGCCCCACCTCATTCAGTTGCCACCTCCCCCACAGTGCCTGCCACAACTTACTGAGGAGTAGATACTAACTTCTCTGCACTCGTAGCACCTTGCCGGTACTTCACGTCACGGCAGTGTTTAGTCCCATCTGCCCTTCACTGTCCTGTCTTCCTGTGAGCAGAGGACAAGTGTCCCCATTGTCTCTGTCATGGCCAGCACTTGGCCCAGTGCTTCATACACAATAGTGGCTCATCAAATATTGCTCAGCTCATAATTCTGGATATCTTCGTTAGGTCTTGATTGGCATGGTCACTTTTCAAGCTATCTGAAGCAAGCTGGACAGAACACTGATGGCTCAATTTTTTTTTGTAGGAACATTGTGGAACTTAATTTAAGACTGGAAACTTAGCTTTTTAGAATTATTCAAAACTAAGACACATGCCCAGTCTGCAGTTTGAAGTGGCTAGCTAGACCTTTCAGGCACTGGAACCAGGAAGTAGTGGAGGGTGCGTTTAGGATTGTGAAGTGTCTTGTCAGGAAGGAAGATAGTCACTGATTATAGATTGTAATGTCTTAGGCCATGTATGCTTAGATTTGTTCTTAGACTTAATCCCAATTAGGTAGTAGTATTTTTTTGTGTTTACACTGGGTAGGGTCTATAAAATGCCCTTGTCACAGGACCTACATCCTTCACAACTGGAGAAGAGTTGGGAAGGAGTTGTTCTCCTCTGATGGGACTCAACCTAAGATGTTGCAGCCTTTTGGAAAGTCTACATCCATTCTGCATCTGATTGCTGCATATATATATATCTATATATCTATATATATATATATATAGATATATATATATTTTAAGCATCATTCATAGACCCAAATAGTCCAACGAGATGACTTTCGGACCTGGGATTTTAGGCAGGAGAATATTACAACAATAACTGACACTTGCCATTCATTTTGACAACTGTACCTTTTTCAAATGTTAGAAGAATTTATCGTTCAGCGTGTCTTCTTCTCAGAGCACACTATGATTTTATATTACTTCTTCCTGACTGTCTGATTCATATTTCATGCTCCCCTCCCTTCCATGTATTTTAGGACTCTATGGAATTTTAAAATATTGCTTCCACACTACCACTCATTTTTGGGAATTTTGAAAGACAGAGGGGAATACTTCTATGTTACAACATCAAGGATTAGTAACCACAGGCTGTCTACATACCTCTGGGTAGCTTTCAACACAGATAGGGTCACTTGTCATCAGATGGAGGCTGCCAGAATTCTGGAGTTTTCTGTTGCTGTTTGTCAGTCTTGATTTCTTAGGGTGTGTATGGCACACTTCATGAATTGCTGAACCACGTTCGACAAATGTCTGTTAGGAAAGTTTATACCACAAAGTTATCTTCTGGTTTGGTCTGTTGTTTCTCTAACAGTGTATTGCAAGATGGAGAAGTCTTTCTTTCCTCTCCCTGCCTGTCCCTGAAACTGAGGCTTGGGAGGTGAGACTGCTCCGAGGATAGGGTGACTATTAACATCTTATCCTATGACCAGCAGTTCTGAATCCCCAGTCTCTTCTATCTGCCCCATTATTTCTTGTTAGGGGTCTGGCCCTCAATCTGCAATTATTGCTGTAACACATTAGTCCAAGTGCGTAAAACTGGTTATTGTAGAAATCGACTTTCTGCCTACTTAACATTGACGGGTGGTAGCTCTGATCCCCACCTTGTGGGAATTCAGACTAAGGGTCACTTACACCACAATGAAGCTCTGAAGGTCACTCTGGACACTGTCTCTATTTTGAGGAGTGTGCACGGGAGGTGTTACACATCAAATGTATGCTGTGTCACTGCGAGGGTCACATATCACTCTTATTTCCACTTTTTTATATTTATTTATTTATTTATGTATTTATTTATTTATTATGTATACAATATTATGTATGTCTGCAGGCCAGAAGAGGGCACCAGACGTCATTACAGATGGTTGTGAGCCACCATGTGGTTGCCGGGAATTGAACTCAGAACTTTTGGAAGAGCAGGCAATGCTCTTAATCACTGAGCCATCTCTCCAGCCCCCCTCCCCCTTTTTTGCTAAGACCAGTCACATGGTCAGAGCCATCTGTGAAGGAAGCTAGGAGTTCATGTCTAGCCGTGTGCCCAGGAATAAGGTCACATTATATTAGTTTGTTAAAGCTTCCAAAGCAAAGTACAACTGACGGGGCAACGTAAACAACAGAAACTTATCTTCTCACCCTCTGGGGGTCTATAAATTTATAATCAAGTTGTTGGCAGCATTAGTCTCTCCGCGACTGCTTTCCTTGGTTGAAGATGGCCATCTTTCTCAGGCCTCTGTTCTCTGTGCGTGTGCTTCCCTGGTATTACTTTTGACATTTAATTTCTTCCCCTTTAAGGATACCAATAAAGTTAGGCTCAGGCCCACAGTTAATTCAATTACATCTTTAACAACCCCATCTCCAAATTCAATCAGTTGCATGCTGGGGCTTAGGAATCAACATACAAATTCTAAAAGAAGATACTAATGCATACCTCAGCAACTGTGGCATCTTAGGTCATGATGGGCAGGAAGGCGGTGAGGAGGACAGAAGTGAGGGAAGTGAGATGGAGGATGCTCTCTCTGCAGAGGGAGGATGCTCTCTCTGCAGAGGGAGGATGCTGTCTCTGCAGACGGAGGATGCTATCTCTGCAGACGGAGGATGCTCTCTCTGCAGATGGAGGATGCTATCTCTGCAGACGGAGGATGCTCTCTCTGTAGATGGAGGATGCTATCTCTGCAGGCTTGTCCTCAGTGATCTCTTTTCTCCAAGAAGTCCACCCATCTCTTGTTCTTTCCAAAATTCCAAAAATGTCATCATAGTGTGACTCTCCCAAGGGATTGATCTATTTATTGGATCAGTGCCCTCAGGATCCAGTCATTTTCCCAAATCCCATTAGCAATCAAACCCCAACTATGCAAGGCTATGGGGGGGGGATAGTTCATATTCAAACCATAACGGTGCAAAATTCTTGTTATACTGGGTCTTTCTTCCTCCTCCTCTGTGGATGGGGTCTCATATACTGCAGGCTGCCCTTGACCTTACTCCCTAGCAGGTGACTAGGTTGAATTCCTGATCCTCCCGCCTTTGCTCTCTCAAGTGCTAAGATTCCAGGCATATGCCACCACACCCGATTAACAATAAAATTCTTCATATGTAAGACACTGATTGATGTTCAAACTATTTTCTTTACTGCTTTCCAGTTATACATCCAGTATCGCTTTGTATTTAAGACTGTCCTTTGTAGTACTTGTTGGTGAGAGATACGTTTTGGTTTTAGGTAAACAGGTTCTGTGATTTCAATTATGCATCTATGAGTATGGAATTAAATTTATCATGCTGTGTGAAGGCAGAAAGTTTTTCTTGAGCCTCTAATTTGACGCTTTACAGGCCAGGAAGTCAGGAATTTCCCCATGATTACATGTCATTGAGTAATTCCAGTAAATAATTCTCTCTGCTTTTTGGAATCATTATAAAAACTTGTGGTTAATCCATTTCATCTTGGTGTCTTTTTGTTCTTAGTAGTTTTAGTGGCTTCTTTTTAATTTCTCTCCTCTCCCGTTCCCTCTTCTTCCCCTCTCCCTTCTCCTCCCCTCTCCCCTTTCCTCCTTTCTCCTCTCTTCCTCTATATTATCCCTTCCCCTTTCCCACCTTTCTTCCCTCTCGCTTCTCCCTCGATCAGAGTTGCCTGTGAGGATTGGCTTCTTTTCTCAATGACAGACTCTGAGAATTTATTGATTTCAGATGACCATGTTAGTCTTGATTTATTGCGAGAGGTACATTACAAGATTTTCCTGGAAATAGTTATTCTTTGTTATTTAGTTTAACTGAAGCCACTCTTTTTGAATTTAGTACTGCCGAGGAGCCAAGGATGTATTCCTTTGCTATATGTCAGTAAGCTGTTGGAGCTGTTTTCAGAAATGAGCAACTTTTCTGGTAGCTTCTAATTCCAGTGCTTTTAAACTGCATGCCCAGTATAAATTTATTGAGGACATCATGATTATGAAAATATTCTGTAAGTTCATTAATATTCCAGAGTAAATCTAAGATGAGCATAGTCTCATAGTCTCATGTCTGCAAACCCCAGCACTCGGAGAACAGAGGCAGGAGGATTGCCAGTTCAACGTCATCGTTGACTGCATAATAAGTTTGAGTCCAGCCTGAGCACCACGAGACGGCGACTCGAGCACAGTTGAGATGAGTTACAACCACACATGCTTACAACAGAATGCAGGTTACATTTATGGTGCCGCACAGGGATTCCAGGAAGCTGTGCACTAACCCGACACGCTCTCGTTTATCTCACGCAACAGTTGATTCAACAGAAAATGACATAGTTAGAATTTTCCGAGAATTATTTATTTATATGGGCACTAGGGACTGAGGATCGAACCCAGGGCCTCATGCATTATAGGCAACTGCTCTGCCTCTGAGCTACAGTCTGTCCGTCTGTCCGTTCCCCCCATCCCCATCTCCTCCTCACCCCACCCAGGTGGGAGCCTTTAGAACCCTGCTGCTTTTATTTTCTTTTCTCTCTTTTTTTTTTTTGATTTTCGAGACAGGGTTTCTCTGTAGCTTTTGGTTCCGGTCCTGGAACTAGCTCTTCTAGACCAGGCTGGCCTCGAACTCCCAGAGATCTGCCTGCCTCTGCCTCCCGAGTGCTGGGATTAAAGGCGTGCGCCACCACCGCCCGGCCCCTGCTGCTTTTCTAACAGAGAAAGAGCTGTGGAGGAAAGGTGAGTGGTGGCCGTGAGTGCCACTGTCTTACCATTGACTCTGCCGAAGAATAGAAATCACTCCCAAATGGGGAGGAACTCAGTAACTTAGAGTAACAGAGGAACTCAGTGTCCATGAACCAGGAAGGGCCAAAAAACAAATTGCATGCAGATTATGTCAAATCTTTCACTCAGTTCATATCTTGCCAGGAAATATGTAAATGATTTTCTCTTTTTGTTCATTTTTTTATATTTGTTTATTTATTTCTAGATGGGTGGTGTATGGAAATGTAACAGTCCTAGCCTGTCTGTAAATGCTACTTCCTTTTTTTTTTTAAAGATAAAGGACTAATTTTTTTTTATTTTATTGTTTTTCTCTACTCCTCTCCCTTTTTGTCCCCTCCCCATGGTTCCCATGCTCCCAATTTACTCAGGAGATCTTGTCTTTTTCTACTTCCAATGTCGATTAGATCCATGTATGTCTCTCTTAGGGTCCTTTTTTTTCTAAGTTCTCTTGGGATTGTGAATTGTAGGCTGGTTTTTCTTTGCTTTATGTCTAAAAGCCTCTTATGAGTGAGTACATGTGATAATTGTCTTTCTGGGTCTGGATTACCTCACTCAATATGATGTTTTCTAGATCCATCCATTTGCCTGCAAATTTCAAGATGTCATTTTTTTTTTGTTTTTTTTGAGACAGGGTTTCTCTGTGGTTTTGGAGCCTGTCCTGGAACTAGCTCTCGTAGACCAGGCTGGTCTCGAACTCACAGAGATCCGCCTGCCTCTGCCTCCCGAGTGCTGGGATTAAAGGATTAAAGGCGTGCGCCACCACCACCCAGCAAGATGTCATTATTTTTTTCTGCTGTGTAGTACTCCTTTGTGTAAATGTACCACAGGACTAAATTATTAACACTGGGCTTTAGAACAGGAAAGCCCAACTGTACCTTGAAAAGCAAGAGCCCCCACACCCTCCCCCAGACCTCTTACCCATGTCTTCCCCTCTGCTTTCTTCTGCATTTGCATCAGAGAAAATATGAAATTCTCCTTTTGCCTTTTATCCTCATTTTGTTTTATCTTTACATTGGAGAGACTTTGCAGTGGATGTTGGACGGCTCCGTGACACAGTGTGAAAAGTCTATGTATTTTTCCCATTCTCTGTCATTGTCTGTTTTGTCAGGTTGTCCTAAGTACAGCTCTGTAGGTCAGGCCGCAGTTTTTGAGTTGGTAACGTAAGTAAATAGGTCACTCCATAAGTTATTCTAATATTTCTAGTAATAAATATCAAACCGTGTTCTTAACTTACAAGAAGAATTGTCTGTGATTATACCTTACTTTTGTTTTTTAAAACAAGAATAGTATGTGGCATTGGAGAGATAACACAAGTAAGCATAAAGACTAGCGAGTTCAGATCCTCAACACTCATGTAAAGAGAGAGCCTGGTAGCATGTGCAGGTACGACCCCAGTGCTGGTGGGGAGGAAATGGGTATTGTTCTAGGGCCTGTTGACGAGTCAGCATACCCAGCCAATGAGCTCCAGGTTCAGTGAGTGACCCTATCTTTAAAAAAAAAGTGGAGATCAATATGGGAAGACATCAAATGTTGACCTCTGCCATCTGCATGCAAGCATGTCCAACACCCTACTCCATATGTATCCATGAGCACATACACATGCATAGATCACACACAATAAAAAGGCTATATGACTCTTGCTAGACATGAAATAAAACACATAGTAGGACGTAAAAATAAGAGGTGGCTTCTTGGTTTGGCTAGAAATACTATTTACATTTTTATTCCTTTCTTTCTGCCTCTGTTCAATACATCTTAACAATGCTGGGATCAAGAGGTTGCACACTTTTTCACCATTCAGTAGTCTGTAGGTATTTGATGCAATGTGATGGTCATTAAGAACCCTGTCAATAGCTAGGCGGTGGTGGCGCATGCCTTTAATCCCAGCACTCAGGAGGTAGAGGCAGACGGATCTCTGTGAGTTCGAGGCCAGCCTGGTCTAGAAGAGCTAGTTCCAGGACAGGAACCAAAAAGCTACGAAGAAACCCTGTCTCGAAAAAAACCCAAAAAACAAAGAACCCTGTCAGTATACCTTAATGGTTTTATGGAATTTTCTTTTTCAAATTCATATGATTTTGCTGTTTACCCAGAGTCGAAACTTTATTTTTGCTCTTTGTTAGTTAGAAACAATATTCTGCTAACATTTTCTGCATTATTCCTGTGTCTGCGTTTTCATTTACTTCTCCAAAGTAAAAGGGGAAACTAATAGAGGGGCCTACTTCCGGGCTTCTTTCTGCCAATTTACAAACACCCAACAAACGACTTTTCTGAAAGATTTTGTTGTGCATAATCTCATGGAGAGATTGTCCAGATAATTGTTTCATTTAAACATAAAGTATAATAATTTTCCTTTATTTATTAGCTTGTAAAAGCTGTGCATTTCAATAAGTGCATATAATGTATTTTGATCACATTCTCCTCTTCATTGGATCCTTTGGTACTAAAGTTACAGGCAGTTGTGAGCTACCTGATGTGGGTGCTGGGAATCAAACTCAGGTGCTCTGCAAGAATAGTATGTGCTCTTAAGCATCGAGTCATCTCTTCAGTCTTCTAGTAAGATCTTAATATTTTTGCTTTTTTAATTTTAATTTCTGTGAATTAAAATATTTTTTATTTTTTGGTTTTCTCCAAAGATTTATTTATCTGAGACAGGATCTCACTGTATACACCTTGCTCACCTGGAATTCTCTGTGTGGACCAGTCTGGCCTTTAAAATTGTGTGCGTGTGTGTGTGTGTGTGTGTGTGTGTGTGTGTGTGTGTGTGTGTATACAGGCTTCTAGATGCTCACAGAAGCCAGAGAGGGAGTTTGATCTCCTGGAGTTGGAATTATTTAAGTCACCTTGTGTTTATTTTGTATTTTTTCTTATTGTTTAAATTTAGGATTTTTTTTTTAAGTCCACAAACTAGAGAAAGATTCTAAAGTGTTTTGCTTCCCTCTTTCTCTGTCTGGGCCAGTTCTCTTACAATTATATATAATTTACGTGGATCTTAGTTAAAAATAGGATGTTCAGTTTGAATAGAAAACTTACCCCAAACCTAGACCTCTTGTTGTCCCTTCTTTCCTTTATTTTGGATACGGTCTTTATCATGCAGTTACATTTCCATCCCATTGGACTGTTACACTAAGATACTCTGTTGCAATCGCTGTCTGAGTCTTTCTCCCTCCTGACCTATTCTTTTGAGGATCTGCTCATTTGGAACGCTGTTCACGATCCTGCTTCTCTTTTGGCTATATTTTCCCCTTCTGTTTTCAATTTTCATTTTTTTTCAGTTTCCAGAATAAAAAAAAAGTTAATCCACATGCGAGTGCTTGCAGGCAGCTGCGGTATTCTGTCCTTCGTTGTGACCCTCCCTCCCCGCAGACCTTATTGAGATTTCTTCATTTTAAAATTAGGACATTTGGGAGATAAGCGAAAATACAGAGAAGAAAATAAATTAGTCTAACCACTCAAGTATGCTCTGATATTGGTGAATGCTATGATGGAACTTATTACGAGTTATATAGACTATGGGTGACTTACATATGCACATATAAGTAGGTATATGGAGTTTAGATTACATATTCTATTATGTGCTTTAAAGATACAATTAGTGAGTAAACTTGAAAGTTACCACTGAGCAAGACATCATGTGGTGTAAACTTTAGGACTCCTTAGAAAACATGAAGGGTACAGTCTGTCGTCTCTAATATTATTTAGTCACCCTGTACATATTAAATTTGGCAATAGCTGACACAGCCTTAAAAAACACCTTTGCACATTGGTGTCTTGATATAACTTACACTGTATGGTTTATATTATTATTCTGAGATTCAATAACTTTTGAGAAAATAGTATATTATTTCCCACTGAATACTTACTTAGTGTAAAGACCATAGAGTATCACTAGAACCATTTGAAAGTCTTGATAGGAATGGAGACACAGGCCTGAAATCCAAGTACTGTGAAGTAGAGGTGTCAGGACCAGAGGTTTAAGACCAGCTCTAGTCACGTAGTGCCTTTTAGATCAGCCTGGGCTATAGGAGACCCTCTCCCAGATCACGTCCTCCAAAATATAACAGAGGTATATTTTTAAAAGGCGCAATTTGTATTAGAAGTATAGATACAGAGGCCATGGATTCAGCTCAAGCATCCAAAACCAACCAACCAACCAGCCAGCCAGCCAGCCAGCCAGCCAGCCAACCAACCAACAAAAAAAAACAAAAACAAATAAAAGACAAGAAATACTTGAAAGTCAAAAGCACGTGGCAGAATTGGTCAGATCGCCCAAGGGGTTAAGAGCACTTGCCACCCAATCGGGTGACCTGAGTTTGACTCCTGGGACTCACACAATTGAAAGAGAGACCTGACTTCCATGGTTGTCCTCAGACCCCCACTTGTATATTTTGGCACTCAAATACTCCCCACCACCATACACATAAACACTTAATTTTTCATCAGATATAGACGAACATTACTATAGCAAAACAAATTAGTTAGATGCCAAATAAGACTTGTGGCATCAGTAGCCACAGCTTGCGTTAGTCAGAAGCCAGAGAGGATCATTCTGCATCTGAAATGGTTGTTTTAGGCCTGTGAGCCCAAGTCTGGAGGGCATAAATAAGGTGGGAGTTAAAGCTGTAACAAGAAGGTGGCCGCTTTAAACAGCAGCCCCGCATATGAGGGTGGGATGGCGATGAGAGTAACATATCTGGAAAGTCTAGGCCAGCACTTTAGATTGTGTGGATGCAGCTACCACGGCTTGGTGACCAGTCTCTGGGGAGCTGAGAAGCATGGGCTTTCTTAGGGGAAAAGTCCTGGAAATATATGTGTTGCTTTCTCCGATTCTCAAGGCTCAGGAAAATATTCAATTTTCTACTTGGGAAGAGAAGGGGAAAGGAATACTGTCAAGGAGTTTGGAAAACCTCTGTAGCTATCAGCCTGGGAGAAAATGCCTTTTGATTCTTGTTCGTTTACGGGAACTCAGAAAAGAGAACCCTGCCATTAAGGGATCTTTTGGTAGCTAGTCCAGCATTGCTGTAGTGGATGGCCCAGAAGGAAAGCAAGTGGGGATGCTAGAAAGAACTGTTCACCCAGGGGGAAAAAGCCTTCAGGAGTAAGGATTTGGACTTTATCTTGTATGAAGTTTGTACCAAAAAGATTGAGGTAACCCTGAACACTCAGATATATCTTTATAATTGTTTTCATATGTACTACAGCTAAATTATTCTAGTTTACATTTATATTATTTTTCCTTTTGGAATTGTATGCATCTCTGTCAAGTGATTTGATAATGGGTTGATTTTAATACAAATGTAATGATGTTTAATTGATGTCAGTTTATAAAAGTGTTTTTACTTAGAGCCTGTAAATATAAAATTAAAAAAAGGGATAGAAATGAGGCTATCGGTGCTCAGCTTTCTTTCTACCAATCATACAAGTCTGTTTGCTTTCTCTCTTGGCTCAGGTATTTGTTGGGGACTTACCCTGTATAGGAACTAGCGAGCCTCCTAAAACACCTCGTGATTTAGACTGTGGATTAGCACATAAGCAGAATGTATCTCATGAGAACAGGGAGCACTGCTGTTTGTCTTCTTCAGCACTCCCAGGACCAGGTAGAGACAGGATTGACTTCGTAGGCAGAGGATCAATAGTTGGGAATACAAGCACATGAGTGCTTCCCGGCCCTTTGGGGCCCTGCAGTGCTGCGGTGTTTATTTCATGGCACTTTCCGGTCTCTTCTAGTTGTTATCCTCTGTTTGATTAAGGTGGGTAATGAATCGGAAAATCTGGTGACATTTGCTAAAAGGAATGGAACTATTCTATTTCGTAATTCATAAATTAGCACTGAATGTACTCTTGACATGTGTGACCTTTGTGAATTGTTCAGTTTGGGTGAACATAGTTTCCATAATGGCTTATTTTACGTCTTCTTTTTAAACAAATAAAATCTCTCCGTAAATGGTTCTAGATGTAAGCCAG
The DNA here is from genome assembly GCF_037038515.1 of Microtus pennsylvanicus. Classification (NCBI taxonomy): domain Eukaryota; kingdom Metazoa; phylum Chordata; class Mammalia; order Rodentia; family Cricetidae; genus Microtus; species Microtus pennsylvanicus. The sequence goes on from NC_134584.1 coordinate 33,107,260, forward strand.
CTGGGGAGAGCATGGCCGAGATCGCTCAGGCCAACCATACGGTGAGGCTTGCTTGCCTGCTGAATGGTGGCCCACTCTGCAGCCCAGACACGTCTTTGCCCGAAGTGAATGGTCTCGTTTATGCCCTTGTCTTCGGAATATCTGATAAACAATTGACTTTTCACATCGTGAAGCCTTGAGTGCAGACAGCCCACTGTACCAATTAGAAGAATATCCTAATTTGTTCTGTGTTTTGATTTTATCAGGTAAAAAAGCTCCCATTTTATTTAGTAAGGAAATGATTGAATCAATGAAGGAAGGTTCGGTTGTTGTGGATTTAGCTGCTGAGGCTGGCGGAAACTTTGAAACCACTAAGCCGGGAGAACTTTACGTTCATAAGGTATACCAAGAAAGTGTCTTCTTGCCTCTATATCCTGTGATATCCAGTGACTTGTGTGGTTTAAAAAATAATTTTACTAATTCTTTGAGAATTTAATACATAAATACAGTAGATTGAATCGGCCTTCCTGAGTCCTATCCCCAGGTCCCAACTGAGGGCTTTACTTTCCCCTCTTTTAAATGTCTTTATGGTGCTGGGGATCAAACCCAGGGCCTAACACAAGTAAAACACACTAGGCACACTGTTAGCTCTTCCCCAGAGCGGTAGCCCAAGTCCTCCCTAGGAGCTATTGATCCCTTTGAAGTATTTGTAGAAACTGAAGATGGAAAGTTAAAAAACAATCCATGAAAGCTTGGAAAAAGATTTAGAAAATGGACATAAAGCTCACTTTGAAATGTGTATTTATGTTTATAAGTGTATATGTATACGTATATCTACAAAGATATGTACTCACTAAACTGAGCTTCAGCCATGCATGAGAACTGTCCAAGAGAATGCAGGGGTAGGGGCCTGACTTTTGTGACAATATGCTTTTTCCTTTAGGGAATTACTCATATTGGCTACACGGACCTCCCCAGCCGCATGGCCACTCAGGCCAGTACGCTGTACTCCAACAACATCACCAAACTCCTGAAGGCCATCAGCCCTGACAAGGATAACTTTCATTTTGAAGTGAAGGATGATTTTGACTTTGGTACCATGAGTCACGTCATCCGGGGAACTGTGGTGATGAAGGTAGGTACTCCTCTCCTCCTATGCTCCTAGCGTCACAGAAGAGCCCCCTTTTGGAATAAAGATATATTGTAATAAAGCATTGACATGCAATGGAAATTGTTTAAAAATAGAGAATTATTTAAAGAAAGTATATCATAAATTCAACTATGAGCACTAAAAATATACAACTCTTTTGAAAACCAGAAGGAGAAATTTAATCAGGAAAAATGAATTATTCTCTCTTGTACTTACTTTTCAGGGTTTAATTAGTATTCTTAGATATATGCCCCAGACATATAAAAATTATATATGTATAGCACTAATGCTATACACTTATATACTCACTTTGTAAATTATATGAATTTACATTAAAATTAAATATATACACATTCATTAATATACATTACAATTATATTTACACCAAAGTTTTTCAACGTGAACTGTCTTCTGTAAGTCATTTTGAATTTCCAACTTGACTTTAAAAATGCTATTTTCTGATATTTGTTAGGATGGCAATGTGATTTTTCCAGCCCCCACACCAAAAAATATCCCCCAAGAAGCCCCAGTAAAACAGAAGACGGTGGCTGAACTGGAAGCAGAGAAAGCAGGCACCGTTTCAATGTACACGAAGACACTAACCACAGCCTCTGTGTATGCGGCAGGTGAGAATAACATTCATTAAGACTGAGCACTGATTGAGTTTTTTATGTACTATGTTCATTGTCATGATTAATAAATGGAATACTGTTGTTATTCTTTGGATTCCATTATACTGGAATCCCTGATACATCTGACTTTACCATATGTTGCCCGTCCCTGCTCTCTGGGCTTGGAGAGTATATTGATTACCCAAAATAACACAGTCACTTTGTTAAGTACTGGAGTGAAGGCAAGCGAAATCACATATGAGGTATTAATACATTTTACAGAAAACATATTCAATATGGGCACCGATATTGCCTGTATCAAAGCTGCTGAGTAAGAGTGTCAGAGTGTGCTGATGTTGAACGTATGCAAATCAAGATCTTTTTGTGTTTTGTAAGACACTAGTTTGTGGCGATCTGTATAACTGGGTAAGACCGAGCAACCAAAAACTTGTTTGAATAATAAATAGTTTGAGGTAAGGGATAGCCTTGAATATTAGACTAGCATTCTAAGTTACCTAAGAAACTTTAATATTTTAATTTTGATTTTTTTTCTTTATAATGGGTCACAAGTTCTTTGGTTTTGTTTTAGAGTCATCTTTTTAAAATTACTAAAGAATTACTGTAAAATAGTGAGACATATTCTTTCTGGCTCTGTATCGTGAGAAGCTAAAATGTGGGCATTTGATTGGAAATTGCTTTCTTCCTCATTGAAGGAATGAAACAAGTTTAGATCTGCTTAGTGTCAAAGCAAAAACAAAACCAAAGCAAACTATAACGAATTAAGAGAGCAGCAGCAGGCAGGCAGGATTCTTGTAGGCTCAGCATTCCCCGAATTCCCATGTGAGGCCAGATGTTTTAAAGCTAAGTGTGTAACTCTCCTTGAATAAAGAGCAAGGCTCAGCAAGGCGACCGAGAGGCTTCTGCTGGTGCGCGCTGTGAGGAGATGGGGCCGTGTCCCTGCTTGCACTCGCTTACTAAAGAAAAAAAAGGAAATAAGATGATTTCAGATGATCGCATTGCTCTTGCGGTGTTTCCTAAGCAGGACCGTGAATTTCCATCTCTCTTTGAGGTGTAGAAGAAAATGGAGCAGGGCCTATGGGATAATTGAGTTTTTGAGATTTCTGTCATGTTTATCGAGGCAAGGCATTTCTGCTAGATAATTGGAGCGTTGATAAAAAAACCTTCCTATATGTGATATCATTTGTGTCTTTGTCCATTGGGAGGCACTGTGGATTTTGCTGAGTTAGTCCTTTCTGGCTAATATGATTGGAATAGAGGCGAGTATTTAATAAACACCAGGCACTGTGCTCTGTCCTTCATATATATTAGCTCATCTGTCACTTATAACCACTCAGTGACTTGGGAATATTCCCATATTCCTTTTAAAGATAAAGACACGAGGGTTAGCAATGTTATGAATGAGGACACTGAAACACACAGAGGTACATAACATGTCTAAGATCAGTCACTAGCAAGCAGCAGGATGAAGATTTGAATGAGACAGTCTGGCTTAAGACAACATGACTAATCATAACCCTATATAGTGTCTTATCAGTCACTGGAAAGCCAAAACATTTATCTGACTCTCTCCCAGAGATTTAGCAAGCCGTGTGTTAGAACTTCTGAAATACTGCATATGAGTAGGAAAATCTTCATTAAGAATAGTCAACTTCAGCCGGGCGGTGGTGGCGTACGCCTTTAATCCCAGTACTCGGGAGGCAGAGGCAGGCGGATCTCTGTGAGTTCGAGGCCAGCCTAGTCTACAAGAGCTAGTTCCAGGACAGGCTCCAAAACCACAGAGAAACCCTGTCTCGAAAAACCAAAAATAAATAAATAAAAAATAAATAAAACAAAGAATAGTCAACTTCAAGGTAAATTAACGTCCACAGCTGTTTCTTCAGCTACGCCACTGACAAAGCAATAGCTCCTGCTGAACTCAAGGACCCTTATTCAGGAAAGGGTGCTTCCAGCTCCCCCATGGCCCAGTGTCTCTGTTTTTACTGACCACTAGGTAACCCTTTCTTCTGTTGCAGAACAGCTATCCACATGGTTTTTATTAAGGAAGGCGATAATTAAAAATGTATGTTCAGAGCTGGCTGCTTGTTTCTGCACATTCTTAATTTAATTTGTAGTTATTTTTTTTTCTTCTCTTTATAAAACTCTGTTTGCTGACTTGGTGTTGAGGCTGGAGCTGACTGCCCTGGCCAACAGTCCAGTCCAGACTCAGGAGCAATTGCAAAATTTCTGTCCTGGGTGGGTGGAAGCCATATGTTTCGGGGAGGTGCTGGAGTGAATGAAATCCTTCCTGGTCTTGGAAGCCTCTGTTGCTCAGCCACAGCTGAGAATGACATAAAATTGGCCTCATAAAAGTCCTGTCTTGTAAAGGTTATATCCTGCCTGAGTAGAGTGTGTTGCTGCTCTTCTGTAGGCTTGTATAAACACATGGGACACTGTCAGTAAATGTTAAAACAAAAGGGGACAAAGTTAGGCACAGGGAATTGTGTAAATTGTTCTGAAGGTGGCTCATAAATATTACTAGATCTTTGCATTTCATTTGGGGGAAGTGGTCAGTTAAGGTAGATTTCATCTATAATCTCCCTTACATCTTAATGGTCAAATGTCTTAATAATCTACTGGTTATTATCAGGGGAACAGAATGAAAGACATGGACTATTCTATAGTGTGTGTGTGTGTGTGCATATATATGTGTGTGTGTGTATATATATATATATGTGTGTGTGCAAATATGTGTGTGTGCGTGAGCATGTACATTTAAGGTTGCTGAGGTCATTGCAGGCCATCTCACTTTCTCTTTCTTCCTCTAGGTCTCACTGGGATGCTGGGTTTGGGCATGGTGGCCCCCAACCTCGCCTTTTCTCAGATGGTGACCACTTTTGGCCTGGCTGGCATTATTGGTTACCACACTGTCTGGGGAGTAACCCCTGCTCTCCACTCACCACTGATGTCTGTTACTAATGCCATCTCAGGTTTGTTCTTTTGTTCTTTGCTCTTAGTCTGTCATAGGAGGTTTTGGTGAAGTCTACAAAGTCCATTTTCAGATCATGACTCCTGGTGTCTTGTGGCACAAGGAGGGTGGCCCGGCTAGCTTACACCTGAAATAAGCACACAAACTGTATTCATTTAAACACTGCTTGGCCCATTATCTCTAGCCTCTTACTGGCTAATTCTCACATCTTGATTTAACCCATTTCTCATAATCTGAGTTCACCATGAGGTCATGGCTTACTGGGAAAGATTTAGCATGTCTGACCTGGCGTCTCCGTGGCGGCTTTTTCTCTCTGCTTTCTTCCAGAATTCAGTTCTGTCTTCTCCGTCTACCTATCAGGCCAAGCAGTTTTTTTTTATTGATTAACCAATGAAAGCAACACATAAACAGAAGGACTTCCTCCACCAGTGTCTAGGGCAGCTTTATAGTGACTTGGGTGTTCCCAAGGGTGAGTGGGCTTGTCAAACTGGATGCTATAGAATGTGCCAGCCCTTCCTGTGTCCCCATTTCCAGCAGTATGGATCCATTAATATTTTTTTCCAATTATCAGGTACTTTAAGGAAAGGATTCCACTGATGAAATTTAAAAACCAGAGGGTATTTCACAGAATCAGTTGCCACACCCTTTAGGGTCTTTTCTTAGACTCAATTAAGCAATCTACCAAGTTTGTGTAGGCTGTGTATGACTTTGGTTGATCATGTTGTTTACACATAAGTAACCTGTAGACAGAAGTTTCTGCCCCACCCAGTCCCACAGCCATAAATTCCCAAATAAGCACACAGATGCTTATGTTAATTATAAACTATTTGGCTAGTTGCTCAGGCTTATTAGTAACTACCTCTTACAACTTAAATTAACCCATAATTCTTATCTATGTTTAGCCATGTAGCTTGGTACCTTTTCTCAGTAAGGCATTTTCATCTTGCTTCTTCTGTGTCTGGCTGGTGATTACATCTCTGCCTTTCCTCTTCCCAGAATTCTCTTAGTCTGGTCACCCTGCCTATACTTCCTGCCTGGTTACTGGCCAATCAGTGTCTTTTTAAACCAACACAAGTGGCAAATCTTTGCAGGGTACAGGAGCCCCCTTGCTAGGAAATGGTACCATCAAACATATTTCTTTGGTGAGAGCTTTTACAGCAGTGCATGTGACTTCAAGGAGCTGTTCTCTTCAACCTCCAACATTGGCTTAGATGCGAGGGAATGAGACCCAGCTGAGTAGCCAGCATGGTGGAGCACATGATTATCTCTTGGAATGTCCTAGGCGTAGCTCCTAGGATTTCTGTAGGGAGCACATCCAGTTTTAAAAAGTGCTGCATACAGGAAAGCTCAAATTGGTGGCACCCTGATCAATGCCTACAGATCATGATTAATTCCTTGTAGTTTGGTTGTCACATTTCCCTATAAGCCAGGCTCTAGTGACAGTGATGACTTACCATGATGAGATCACTGGTAGAAAATTGAAAGTCATATCCTCAAGCCAATGGATGCGAGGCTTGTTAACTTTTTACCCACAATGGTACTTCAGGTAAGAAAGGTGCATAGGCATGTTGTCAACAGTTTTGATCAGGAAGATTGCACTTATCATTTTGATGAAGATGTAAGAAGGCTGTCTTGTCTTTTGATAGGATTCTGATATGACAAGCATTTCGGTTATTCCATTGAATGTGGAGAGGTTCCTGTACTTATTCACCATGTTGATATTTTCTTTCTAGGTTTGACTGCAGTCGGTGGTTTGGCATTGATGGGAGGACATTTTTATCCTTCCACGACTTCCCAGGGTCTTGCTGCTCTTGCTACATTCATATCGTCAGTCAACATCGCAGGTAGGAGGAAGAAGAAAGAGCCCAGGCAGGCTGTTTTGGGTGACATAGGAAGCAAATACCAAGCCATGTAAAATAGACTTTCTGAATTTAAGCATTTGACTTTACCTTTAAAGATGGCTTCTCAGGCCACAAATGTTCCTTTGGAAGGAAGGTAAAATATTTTGCCTTTCTGTATTGGTTAGAAACTGCACTGATAAAGAACCAATCCATCCATACCTTCAGCCACGTAAGGATGTCGTGCTAGAAGCTAACGGGAAAACCGTGGAATGCATAGCTTTGCATTATGTTGACTTCTGCTATCACCGTGACATCTCTGAATAAGTACAACTGCAGATAGGATTTTAGTCTTTTGCCTTATCACGACTCTGTTTGTTCCTGATAACTGAAAGGCTAGCACACCACTCATGTATGACACTCATCTGATGCTGTTTTAGAGCTAAGAATTCCTTATTCTGTCCAAGAAACCTGGAGTCTTTTGATGCAGTGTTTTTCCCTTTATCATTGCTACAGAGTCTGACAAGCAGAGTATCCTATCAGAGAAAAACACTGACTTTTGCTCCTTTGTATTTTCAAGCTTTTAAATGGCCATTTGCTTCTAGTCATGCAGAAACAGTTGGCCCTGCGTTGATAGCGAGTTTTCTTCTTAACTGGATTGAGGGTTCCCCATTCTTCATCCACCTTAAGGGAACTGGTTTTAATAATAGAATGACTGTTTTTTGAGGGTCAAAAAATATTACTTGGAATAATAGTTGTCACTTTGTGATAGCTGGCAATACAGATATGTTTAATAAAGATATTCTAGCATATGAAAAAGGGTCATGCTGTCCTATGTGATACCTCTTGCCATTTTTCTTTCTCTTGATTCGGTAAGGTGGCTTTCTGGTGACTCAGAGAATGCTGGACATGTTCAAGCGACCCACGGATCCTCCAGAATACAATTACCTGTATCTCCTCCCTGGTGGCACTTTCGTGGGTGGATATTTAGCTGCCCTCTACAGTGGTTATAACATTGAAGAGGTAAGAGACCTTTGAGTGCTTTCGTTTTTACCACCATATCGTTCTCCCTTCTGACTATTTCGCTTACAGAATTTAAACTATCGAGAACATTCAGCTCTGTCAGCAGATACAGTTGTAACCTGGAAATGCCCTGTTCCAACAGAGCATTCTGATCTCCTGAGGACCAGGAGTTGGTGTGGGCTGACTTACTTGTTTTAAGGTTTCACGTGTAGAAACTGCTGAGAAGACAGTTGTACTTTCCTCGTGAGCCTGTGGATTGTTGTGAGGGTACAGTGAAGTGACCAATGGTCAGTCTGGAGACATTTGCACTTCTCTCATCCACAAATACATCACAGTTTTTATGCTGAAAAATGTTTATAACAAAAGACATTATACAATGCATTTAAGAAAATATAGTAATTAAACATTTTTTTAAAGATGCATTTTGTCTTTTAATTATTATTTTGTGTGTATGGGTATTTTACTTGCATACATGTTTCTGCACATGCATTCCTGGTGCCCCAAGAGGTCAGAAGAAGGGGCTGGAGCCACTTTTATTAGAGTTACAGACTGCTTTAAAGCCAGTGTGTGGGTGCTAGGAATCGATCCCAGGTCCTCTGTAGGAGCCGCCAGTACTCTTAATCACTGAGTCACCACTCCAGACCCCTAGAATTTATTTTTTTTTATGTTGTAGGGCCGTGATGCTCAACCTTCCTAATGCTGCGACCCTTTTGTACAGTTCCTCATGTTGTGGTGACCCCCAACCATAAGACGATTTTCGTTGCTACTTCATAACTGTATTTTTGAGAGCTATGAATTGTAATGTGTTAGGGGACCCCTGTGAAAGGGCCATTCAACCCCAGGGCATTGTTACCAGCTTACTGAGAACTACTGTTGTAGGGCTGGGGTGGAGGCATGGCTGGTGAAGTGCTTGTTGTACTAGTATGGAGACGTGAGTTTGATCCCCAAAACCTGTGTGGAAAAAAAAAAACTGGGTGTGGTACTGTACATGCTTGTAATCTTAGCACTGCAGAGGGGGTGACAGGCAGATTCTGGGAGGAATAGATTCCCCAGTGAACTCCAGGGAGTTGAGAGACTCAAGTCTGAAGTCTAAGCTTGCAGCTTACTGCACTTCCCATGGATAAATCATGTAACCCCCAGAAGCTTTTCTGCCCCCTTTATAAAGTGGAGATAATGGTTCTTTTCTCCCGTGGCTGCCATGAGAATGTTACTGTATATATAATTAAGGCATAGCTCATGGTACCAATGACATGGATTGGCTATTTTGTAGCATTTGGACACTTTTAGTGTTTCAAAATCTAACAACCCCATTTAAGTTCAGGTACTTTTGTATATTTGTGTATACTATCAAATCCAACTTGTATGTATGGCATAATTATAATTTAAAGTATGTAGTGTATTTACATTCCTAGTGGATAGGAAAATATTTTGAAGTGCTATCAAAAGAGTTCATATTTATCTGTTGACTGTCTGAATTTACATTTTAGAGAATCGCAGTCCACAAGAGAGGTCTTTGCTGTGCCAACAGATTGAAGTTTTTAATAGTCTCTTTTCTTTCCTCTGATCAGATCATGTACCTGGCCTCAGGCCTGTGCTGTGTTGGCGCCCTGGGCGGCCTCTCCACTCAGGGGACAGCTCGACTTGGCAATGCTTTGGGCATGATTGGGGTTGCAGGAGGCCTGGCAGCCACACTTGGAGGTCTGAAGCCAGATCCACAACTGTTAGCTCAGATGTCTGGCGCAATGGCCATGGGTGGTACCATAGGTAAGCGCTGGGGGACTTCGGTGTGATGGCCATGGGTGGTACCATAGGTAAGCGCGGGGGACTTCGGTGTGATGGCTTTGGGTGGTACCATAGGTAAGCGCGGGGGACTTCGGTGTGATGGCCACGGGTGGTACCATAGGTAAGCGCGGGGGACTTCGGTGTGATGGCCACGGGTGATACCATAGGTAAGCGCGGGGGACTTCGGTGTGATGGCCACGGGTGGTACCATGGGTAAGCGCTGGGGGACTTCGGTGTGATGGCCACGGGTGGTACCATAGGTAAGCGCGGGGGACTTCGGTGTGATGGCCACGGGTGATACCATAGGTAAGCGCGGGGGACTTCGGTGTGATGGCCACGGGTGATACCATAGGTAAGCGCGGGGGACTTCGGTGTGATGGCCACGGGTGATACCATAGGTAAGCGCGGGGGACTTCGGTGTGATGGCCACGGGTGATACCATAGGTAAGTGCTGGGGGACTTCGGTGTGATGGCCACGGGTGATACCATAGGTAAGCGCTGGGGGACTTCGGTGTGATGGCCATGGGTGGTACCATGGGTAAGCGCGGGGGGGGGGGGACTTCGGTGTGATGGCCATGGGTGGTACCATGGGTAAGCGCGGGGGGACTTCGGTGTGATGGCTTTGGATGGTACCATAGGTAAGCGCGGGGGGATTTCGGTGTGATGGCTTTGGGTGGTACCATGGGTAAGCGCTGGGGGACTTCTGCCTTCAGATACATTCATGTCCTTCATATATCTGAAGAAAGTTAGGTTCAGAGATTTAAAATTAAAAAAAAACTTTTTAATATTGGGAATATGGTTTGAGGACTGCATGGTTAGGAACATTGCTCCTTGGGTAAAAACCACATAGCTTATTTTTATTCAAATTCTTATTCAAATACCGACGTTTAAAAACATGGGAAAGTGTCCCAACTGAGCTAAAGAGCGGTATTAAAGACTATCCCATGCGGTATGAAGTTCTTATTTTCTTTTACTGACTATGTCTACTTACTGCTTACAGGATCGAGGACTGGGACACTTATATGTAGGCTCATCTTTTGTTCTGACGATTATAGACTGCAGTAGACTCTGTTCATAAATGCTGAACACTCAAATAACACGTGACTGGGTAGAACAACCACTGTTTTAATTTTCTCTAGTAGTATGCTGGAACTCTTGTCAGATTTTCAGAATTTTGTGAGCTGGTTTTTAAAATAAAGCCATTATTAAAAATTAAATAGGGAATGGAGAGACAGCTCAGTGGTTAAGAGCACTGGCTGTTCTCCCAGAGAACTGGGTAAAGTTCCCAGCATCCACATGGTGGCTCACAGCCATCTATAACAACAGTTTCAGGGGACCAACTACCTCGGCTGGCCTCCGAAGGTACTAGGCACTCACACAATGCGTAGACATACATGCAGGTAAAACACTCATATACATAAAGAAAAAATAAGTAAAAAATAAAATAAACTTAAAATACTTCAGAAACAAAGGTACCACTAATACAGTATACCCCTTTGTAATTAATGTACTAGACTTTTAAATGATGCTCTTAGGTTATTTATGTTGGCTTACAGTAGAGACACTATGTAACAGCAGACTGTTATAATTTCTTCCCCATTTCCTGTTTGATGACATGGCATTGACAGGTTAAAAGTATTCTTGGCGAAAGTATTGACAATATAGAAAATATAGAAAAATTTAATATAACTTAAGTTTAAAATGAGACTATGGTGTTTACATTGTGATTAGCCCAAAATAAGCAAATATTCTTCCTGTGTTTGATAACTGTTACATCCTGAGTGAAGAAGTCTCTCCACATTTGTTACAGGGGCAAAGTTTTCTCTTGCATCTTACGTTTCATACCACAAACAGAAGTTTTTCTCGAATTACCCTTTTAAATGTAAAGAAAACGTTTACTGATATGTATGTGGGAAGTGTGCTTATGAGTTGAAAATTCTAGGTTTGCTACAGGTACAAGAGCTTGGCAGAATCGACACAGTCATTCTATGAAATCAATAACTTTTTAGAACTTGGGATAAAGAAGGCTGCATTTGCTGGGGCATCAGAGCCGCTGCAGTGGTCAAGAGCACTTGCTGCTCTTCCAGAGGTCCCGAGTTCACTTCCCAGCACCCATGTTAAGCACCTCACAACTATCTGTAACTCCAGGTCCAGGATATCTGATGCTCTCCCTAGTCCCTACACACACACACATACACACACACACACACACACACTTGTATATTTTATTACTTGAAGGTTGTGCAATTACCTTTATATAAACTCGTACGTGCAACTTGTGAGCAGGCTGGTAAATCTTTCCCAGCAGAGTGTTAGCTTTAGGCTGCCTTCCATACTTCCTCAGGAAAGCTGGTCCTTTTGTGCCAATAAAGACACTGGAAGGAAAATGGTTGTCCATACTAGGAATCAGGCAACGCTCATCTGCGACAGTGATGCAAACCCTGTCCTTCGGGTTGCCGTTTTCCGAAGGTCTGTCAGATTTAAATTCCTCCCTGGCCTTGGTGTCCCGACAGGCTTGGCGATTGCGAAGCGCATCCAGATTTCTGACTTGCCTCAGCTGGTCGCTGCTTTCCACAGTTTAGTGGGCTTGGCGGCAGTGCTTACTTGCATGGCTGAGTACATTGTAGAATATCCACATTTTGCAATGGACGCGACATCAAATTTCACCAAGATTGTGGCCTACCTTGGCACTTACATCGGTGGAGTCACCTTCAGTGGGTCTCTTATTGCCTATGGAAAATTACAGGGTAAGTGATTTCACCTAACTTTGAGGTAAATATTCATCATTTAGGGCCAGGGTGTCCGTGAGTTTGTATAGCGCTCAGACACATGTAAAAGATTTTCCCTCAAAAAGATAATACATTTTAATTCTTAGGAGCTCTAAGCTTTCATAAAGCCATTTCTTCTGCACACAGCTAATAGTAGAAGTTAGTACACAGACGTTTGTAGACACTAAAGGATATTTCTTAATACATATGATCAAAATAGCACCTCTCTGGCCTTTGCTTAGGGATTTCTGTATATGTTCTGCAGAAATGAACTTGTGTTTCCTAGAGTAGAGAGATTCTTATTATCCAGTAAATTTGGTTAATGGAACTCATTCTGAAAAACAACACATCTTAGCACTATGCCAAGGCAAATTCTACTATTGCGATGTTGAATCATGAAAATGGAAGCAGAAGGAAAAATCCAGAGAGCCTCTGTGCAGTGCGGTCACAAACAAGTCCCTGGAGAAAGTTGTTTGTGATGTAAAAATATGGTTTTTGCCTCTGAATAATAAAGCTATTAAATGGGGAAACTTCCATGAAACTTAAAAAAAAATCACAAGCGAACCTCAAGTCTCGCTCATTCTTGTCTCAGGCTGTTTCTTTAGAAATAGCTAACAGGGGTTCTTCTCCCTTGGGCTCAGTTGATAGCATTGGACATGCTAATGCCCTAGAATTCTGTATTGAAGTTGTAAATAAACAAAACCACACTTAATAACTTCTGTGTTGGTCATACAGGAAAAAAAATCAATTTTTAAGATTCCATGACCTAGTAAAGAAATTATGTGGTCAAAAAGTAGGGAAAAGAACAGTTAAGTTGAACCATATTTTCTTGTCTCTGCTAATGTGTGTTACATATAGAACTTTTAACATGTCTTATGTTTCTTATCTGGTGCTATAAAGTGATGTCTGAAGTACCACATTATCATTCTGATAGTAAGTTTTGGTAACTTAGGATTAAGTGACATATGGGGTTCCCCACAGCACACTCTGGGTTCTGAGTAACCTCTGCTTTGGCCCAGGTATCCTGAAGTCAGCTCCTCTGCTGCTCCCTGGAAGGCACGCGCTCAATGCAGGCTTGCTGGCTGCTAGTGCGGGTGGACTCATCCCATTTATGGCCGACCCCAGCTTTACCACTGGCATTACCTGTCTGGGCTCCGTGTCTGCCCTTTCTACTATCATGGTAAGCTGCTGGAGATGGAGAAGCAAATACTTGGAGGAGAGTCAGGGATATATCATTAGACTACAATCTGATCACGTTTCTGTCTCTTCAAGGTCCCCAACAGTTACATGCCCATCATTTTAGAATATAGAACTTTTTTTTAAAATTTATTTATTAGAGATTTCTGCCTTCTCCCCTCCATGGTCTCCCAAATCCCTCTCCCTCCCCCAATCAAGTCTCCCTCCCTCATCAGCCCAAAGAGCAGTCCTGGTTCCCTGCCTTGTGGGAAGTCCAAGGACCTCCCACCTCCTTCCAGGTCTAGGAAGCTGAGCATCCAAACAGGCTAGGCTCCCACAAAGCCAGTTCATGCAGTAGGATCAAAACCCAGTGTCATTGTTCTTGACTTCTCAGCAGTCCTCATTGTCCGCTATGTTCAGCGAGTCCGGTTTTATCCCATGCTTTTTCCGACCCAGGCCAGCTGGCCTTGTTGAGTTCCCGATAGATTATCCCCAATGTCTCAGTATGTGGGTACATCCCTCGCGGTCCTGAGTTCCTTGCTCGTGCTCTCTCTCCTTCTGCTCCTGATTTGGACCTTGGGATTTCAGTCCGGTGCTCCAATTTGGGTCTCTGACTCTGTCTGCTTTCATTGCCCGATGAAAGTTAATCTCCAGGAGGATGACTATATGTCTTTCTTTGGGTTCACCTTCTTATTTAGCTTCTCTAGGATCATGAATTATAGGCTCAACGTCCTTTATTTATGGCTAGAAACCAATTATGAGTGAGTACATCCCATGTTCCTCTTTTTGGGTCTGGCTTACCTCACTCAGGATAGTGTTTTCTATTTCCGTCCATTTGCATGCAAAATTCAAGAAGTCATTGTTTTTGACTGCTGAGTAGTACTCTAATATGTATATATTCCATACTTTCTTGAATGTTTTAAAAGTACGAGAAGAAAATGATGTTCCCTTAACTGGCGATTTAAAGTTGTCACATCAGACACCTTTAGTGCTCTGAAATTTTCGTTGTGCCAATGTGCTGGTGAACAAGAATTTTAAAAGCCAAGGACTTAAACTCTGTTTTAACACCTACCATATCACAAGTTCTACAAATAGTGCTTCCGAGTTTGTATAATGTGTCTAAGGCGGCCACAGCTTGTAAGTTGCTCTCACATTCCCTGGAAGATGTGATGTGGGATCCAATAATTATGTATGATGAGTTACAGTTAATAAATCCAGTGTATTCACTAACAGAGTTCATCCGTCCATGGGTTTTCTCTCCCTATCTTATGTGGCTTTTGCATCTAATATATTGAGATAAACAGAGATTCTGTCTTTGTTACAGTTTGGCATTTTATTAGTAGAGGATGCTATTACATGGAATTCTGTCACGTTCCTCTAGACTGGCTATACTCTGTAGATGGCCTTTACATTATAAGTTGAGAAAATATTCACAGCACCTAGTAAGGCTATCTTGTGATTTCTTATTAAATACCGACTCTGTGATTCAGAAACACGAGAGCCGTGGTGTACAAATGGGACATATTCACAAGTGATCATAGAGTTAGGGCATGGGTCAGCACACACGCTTTAGAACAATAAAAGGGACTTGAAATTCTGTCTTTGTGTCTTAAAATCCAGTTTTCTTCTGTCTTATGTGATGGTGATTTTTTTGTTTTATTTTAAATAAAATCAAATAATCAACTAATTCTTAATTTTTAATCTAATCAAGCAGAAGTTTCCAAAAGTTCCTGTCATCAAACCTATAACATAGAAATTAAATATTTAAAAAATTGCTATTTTTTAGAAATGATGAATATATTTGAGAGGAACTTATTGCCAGTATGAAAATGTCCCCATAGCACAAAAGATATTTTTAATTGCCTTTGGCTTAATATATCCTCAGATAAACAAAACACAAAAATGGAGGTGTATATGGAATGAATAGTAAAAAGTCTGCTTCCCCTAGCCTTTTTACTTTCTTATGTTTAATAACTTTGAATTGCATCATGGACATTGTTAATGATTTTTTTAGACACATAGGATTCTGTTATATTCATGTAGAGTTATCAATAACCATTCACAATTTAATTTACATTTTTGTATTACTTTTGCTTTGGGGCAGCTAATTTGGTTAGACTGAAGTTTCAAATTCTGACTCTTTTGGGACAGTGTCTGAAACCTGTTGTTATTTTTGTCCTTAGCAGAATTGCCTGGACTCTGACCCAGAGTTTTGCATATCAGCTAGAGATTTGGGTAGTGTTTCTTTACAGTATTTGTGTAGAAATCCTTCGAGCCTGCTCCTTTGTAGGATTTTCTTTTTCACTTTCCAGCTGTCTTTGTCACCAAAACCATGTCCTCTGGATCGCCAGCCAGTAAGACTGTGGACTGCTGGCCTTAGTTTTATCTCCTCCCCTTGATACCAGCAGGGGCCATCAAGAGCTGGGACATGAACCTGGTATCATTTAATTTTCCCTAGTGGAGACTCCTTTCCAGTTTCTGCCAATTTTTATCACTACTTCTGTGTGGGGGATTTTGGGGGTGGTGGTGACAGATGTTCACGGTTGCTATGTCTATGAGAGAGTTGGTCATATGGCAGACTTGGTCATCGCCAGAAGCAGAACTTCTTTGGAAATGTGTTGTTAGACAATTGGAGTGATTACGAAGATGTTGAATGTTAGAGAATTGATTGTGTATGTTCACTTGGGACTTTGCTTTGGTTTTCTCCCTAGGGTGTGACGTTGACAGCTGCTATTGGGGGCGCTGACATGCCTGTTGTCATCACCGTGCTGAATAGCTACTCAGGCTGGGCCTTGTGTGCCGAGGGCTTCCTGCTCAACAACAACCTGCTGACCATCGTGGGAGCGCTTATCGGCTCCTCTGGTGCCATCTTGTCATACATCATGTGTGTGGTAAGGGACGCATGTGGAAGAGAATGGAAATGATCTCCTGGAGCATGGATGTGCTTGATCCTTATTCTGTTTACAGTAAAAATAAATCTATTGGTTTTAATTATTTTCAGCAGGAATATGAGGATTTTCAGAGCAAATTTCTGAGACTGATTTAAAGATATTCAACTACAAAGACTTAGGAAAACTTAAAGTCAAACCTTTTGAATACCTTTCTCTGCCTGGAGGGAAATACATCATGTTTACTTTTGGTTATTTTTACCATTCTTTTTGTTTGTATAGTATTGTGTATTCACTTGTCTGACCTTATTGTATTTGTCAATTCTTTTTTTTCCCTCTGTAGACAGGTTCCTGGTACAGAGCCCTGGCTGGCCTTGAGATCCTCCTGCCTCAGTCTCCCAAGTGCTAGGATTGCAGGAATTTGTGATAACACGCTGTGCCTAGCTTTCACTTAAGTTTTAAAATGTTACAAAGCTACATAGTCTTGCCTTTTTAATCATGAAAGATGCCTTTAAAATATATTTAGGGGGCTTTATAGTAATCTATCATATGGTTATACAAAGTTTATTTAATTTTCCCCAGTACTTCACAACTTAGGTTATTTGATTTTTTATTTATGTAGTACATCTTCATGTGTTTTATTGTTTGAAAATTTCATCTCTCTCTCTCTCTCTCTCTCTCTCTCTCTCTCTCTCTCTCTCTCTCCCTACCTATCTCTCCTTTATCTCCCTATCTCTCTGTGTTTTGGTCAAATCCAACCCCCCTGTTGGGTATGGTAGCACATGCCTTTAATCCAACTTCTTGGGAAGAGGCAGAGGTAGGCAGATCTCACTTTGAGACTGGTTTGGCCAGGGTTACACAGTGAGACCTTGTCTCAAAACAAAACAATAATCCATCCCCCTTTTCCTTCTCCCCTTCATGTCCTCCTCACCTCCAACCACTGTTCCTTCTCAACTTCATGTGCTTTTTTCCCCTGTTGTGACCAAGTCCACTTAATGTGCATGGTTTAGGATGACATGCCAGAGCATGGGTAGACTCTCTGGGACTACATCTCCCCCAGAGCATGGGCAGACTCTCTGGGACCACATCTCCTCCAGAGCATGGGTAGACTCTCTGGGACCACATCTCCCCCAGAGCATGGGCAGACTCTCTGGGACCACATCTCCCCCAGAGCATGGGCAGACTCTCTGGGACCACATCTCCCCCCTGAGGCCCTGAGTTCCTCAGCTAGGGGTGGGGCTTCATGACTCCCTCTCATAGCCATCCATTTTCACTCCTAAGACGCAGTTCTTAGAAATAATGTACTCAATGTTAGAGACTTTTTTTAAAAAATTTTTACGTGTTTCTAGACAGCTTGTTCTGACCACGCTCCTCCTGGTTCTCTATTAGAATGCTTATCATGAAGGTTTATGGTCAATGTGATTTTTTTTTAAGAAACCAGAACAGAAAAGTAGCTATATAAATACTTCCCACCTTCCTTTTTTTTTACTAATTAATTCTCTCCTTGATGGCAAAAGGTATCTTTTTATAATTAACTATAAATTTGACAAGAAGTAACTTGCTTAAATTATAGTTATTATTTTCTACAGAATAGTTTTGGATTGCTGTTGAAGCCCATTTGCATTACTTTATAACAAACAAGCTTAAAAAAAACCAAACTTGTATTTTTTTCAATGTCTATATCTTTATCAAGTCTATGTAAGGTATAACTCTAAATATTTAAATTAAAAAAAGGTCCCTTCCTGGGTTCAATTCCCAGCACCCACATGGCAGCTTATAATAGACCATAACTCCGTATCCAGGGGATCTGACACTCTCACACAGACATACATGCAGGCGACATATCAAAATAAATACATCATTAAAAGAAAGATCATTTAAAAAAAACCCACCCCAAGGCTTACAAAGACATCTCGGGTTTACAAATAACCTTAATGTGTATCACCTTAATAATATATTTACGACAATCTGATACCTCTGGCTTAATTAAATTTTAACAAAAAAGATTATTTATGTGCTGTGGGTGTTTTGTCCGCATGAATGTCAGTGTGCCACTTTCCTGTCTGGTACCTGCAGAGGCCAGACGAGGGCTGGAACTGAAGTGACATGGTTGTAAGCCACGTGCTTGGACTCAAATCTGGGTCCCTCCGGAAGCAACCAGTGCCCTTAACTGCTAAGCCATTACTCCAGCCGCTTAGTTTTTAAAAAAATTTCTAGTTTTGAGAATTTTATACATGAACACTATATCTATGTCACTCTTACAGTTCCGTCCCCTCTCCAACTTCTCCCATGCCCTCCCCCCAACTTAAGATCTTTTCTTCTGTAGTGTAGGTATGCACATGTATAGCTAGCATACTGAGTCTCCTTAGTGTTGCTTATAGGTACATACGTCCAGGACTGACCATTTAGAATTCCTTGGAGGAACTGGATTCGCTCTTTCTCAGTAGCTATTGACTCCCTGTAGCTCTCCACCGAGGGCGGGAGCTTGTGGAACTTCCCCCAGCCACATTGGTGCTCAACTCACGATGTCATTATGCCAGTCTTGTTCAGGTGACCTCGCTGAGCTTTCAAGGTTGGCTTCCCCTTGTCACATCTAGGGGACTGTCCAGCAGCAGGCCCATCCTCTTCCACTGTCATCCTCTGGCTGTTACAATGTTTCCATCTCCTCCTCCTCTGTTTCCCCTGAGTCTTAGGTGTGCTGTCTGCACTGCAAATGCCATCATTTGGGGTTGGGCACCCCTCGGTCACTTAGCTCTGTGTCTCGGCCACTTGTGGATCTTTCTAATCGTCTCCATGTGTTACACAAAATAGCTTTCAGGATAGGAGGGGAGAGCTACACTTACCTTGCTTCTTTGGTTACATCGGGTTACAGAATACCTTCATTTTAACATTTCAGCTTCTTATTTGCCTTGAGAGATATCAGGTTAATTAAAATACTGAAGTTACCTTTTTGTAATAAAAGTATTTTTTTGTGTTTTTGCTCATCTTGTAAAACAGGGCTCGGCAGCCAGGTTTAAGACAGCCTGACTATTATGCTTGTAGCAGTTCCCAAGTAGTTGGGAAGATTTGGGATGTGGAAACTTTATATCCTGTTGAGAACTTAACTTCCAGGCTCTGTGGTGTTTCAGTTACAAGTACCTTTAAAGGAAAGTTGCTTTTAGTTCTTTAGAAACAGTTTCCTTCAAAAGTGGGCTTCTAAACCGTCTTACTGTGTTTCAGTTGGAAAATTCAAGTGAACAGCAGGGGGCAGCAGATCTTCACAATTACTTAAAGGCCATTTGTCAGAAATATGAGTTTTGAAATCAAATTGCAAGATTTGAGTTATTTTATCTTTTTTTTTGCCTGATTGTTTTAGACAGTATATCACCACATAGCTAAGACTGCCTCAAATTAAGGATCCACCTGCATCAGTCTCCTGTGTGCTGGGATTATGGGCATGTGCCACCACGCCTGGCAAAAGACTTGAATTCTGTCAGTGCTAGTGGCCTTTCAGTACAGGAGGATGGGGGAAGGACTTAAATGTAGCTCTTGAGAGGGCATCCTGAGTCCCCTTCCCATTTTCACCCGTGTTTCTCTCATGGTTTTCTTTAGATTATTATTGTTATATATTCCAAGTTTCTAAACTGTGTCTCTTACTTCTTGCCTTCTCCTCCCTGTCCAGTCTCTTTGCTTTTGTGGTCACAGTTGCACAGTAACTTCCCCAGTAACTCAGATGTAGTAACTATAGTAACCCAGGAGAAGGTGCCGGTCACACACACGCTCTTCTGTATGCTCGTGTAAAACGACCTCCTCTTTCTCCCTTTGCTCTGTCCTTTCATATTTTAGATGCTTTATTAGTCCTGTACCTCTTCTTTTTTCACTGCCTCAGTTGGACCATAAGACAATAAGTGTTCTAGTTTTGTGAAGAACAGCTGGAGGGCGGGCTGTAAAAGGAGAGAAACTAAATATTTTAGGGAAGAGAACACATTTTAAGAATTCAAATGGCCTCCTGTTTTAGTTAGGGTTCTGTTGCTGTCATAAAACACCCATGACTAAAAACAATTTGGGGAGGAAAGGGTTTATTTTGCTTACATGTCCACATCACAGTCCATCACTTAGGGAGTTCAGGACAGGAACTCAAGGCAGGAGCTGATGCAGAGGCCATAGAGGGAAACTACTTACTGGCTTGCTCCTGATGGCTTGCTCAGTCTGCTTTGTTATGGCACCCAGGACCACCAGCCCTGGATTAGCACCACCCAGAGTGAGCTGGGTCCTCCCACACCAATTGTCATAATCATAAAAAAAAAAGTGCACCACTGACCAGTCTGGCGGGGCATTCTCTCAATTGAGATTCCCTCTTTCACAATGACTCTTGCTTAAATCAAGCTAACACAAAACTAATCAGCACACACCCTATGAATCAAAGCGTTTTGCATGATGAATACTTCATGGGGAGAAAAAACTCAAAAACCATTTAAAATCTATTCTAATGGTTGTAGTCAAGTCATTACAGCACTTAAAAGCTTACAGTTATTAATCTATTACTTTTTTGAAAGACAGAGCCCTATTTAAAAAGTTAATAAAAGTATTTAAAATCTTCAATGAAACCACATCAAAAAAAAAAAGTCCAGTATCGTCCATACAACAATACAACAATTACTAGGCCAGGGACAACCTTACAGAGACAGTTATACAGCCTGGGAGGTCTAGCAATACGAAAGAGCGGAGAAGGAATGTGGAAAAGAGCCACACTTTAATAAATAACGTAAATTTCAAAGATGATGGATAAGGGGATAAGAAAACGTTTGATGTTTTGAGATCTTATACTAATATGTTCTTATAGCTTTCTGGTATCAAAAATACACGAGATCAGATTAATACTATTAATAATAATAATAATTGTGTGTATGTGTGTTTATTTGGATTTAAGGACAGCTAAAGCCTTAATTAAAAAGACTACTCCACGGCCAGATGTGGTAGTGCACGCCTTTGATCTCAGCACACGGGAGGCAGAGGCAGGTAGATTTCTGTGAGTTTTGGCTAATGTGGTCTATATAGTGTGTACCAAGCCAGCCAAGGCTACACAGTTTAAAAACAAACCAACAAAATCCAAAAAACCTCCTACGAGAGAAGCATAGCAGCACACATTTGGGAAGCTGAAGTAGGAAGATCCTTGAGCTTTGCAGGCAGCTGGGATTCCATGGAGACTTCAAGGTCAGCTTGTACCTGTGAAGATCCTGTTTCAGAGAGAAGGTTATAGAAGTACAAAATATCGGGAATTTGGTTGGGGTAGAAAAGGTTAAGGGGAAATAAAATGACATAATTCCTAGTCATCATTTAACTGTTAACATTTGATATTCTAGTTCCAGATCATCGCGTTCATGCTCATCCTCTTTTTAATGTATTATGCTATTCTAATATTTAATTTTATAACTAATACATTTTATGCATCTACACATTAGTATATAAATATGGCTCTATCATTATATATCCAAACTCGTAGTACGAAATGTCTTGAACTTTGTTATGGTTGCAGTGTTCTTCTATGCATCAGTACAGGGAAATGGCCCGAGGGCGTGGGGCCTTTTTTGTTGGCTTCTGCTGATGCTGAGAGGATCCAGGGAACCTTCACAGCCCAAGCTCTCATTGGTGATGGGCACTGTGCACTTCCTCTGCTCCCTGCACTCCCACACGCAATGACAGCCCAGTGATAAACAAATAAAAAGCAAACTGAAAACAAGTCTGCCATATTTTAAGGCATTAAAAGTAGATGTTTTTTATTCTCCCTAAATTTCTCTTGTAGCTGTCATTTTCCTTCTAGTGTCACGGATTTGTTAAAGGGCATTCAAGGGCGATTTTGTTAGTTTACCTATTATTTTGGTGCCGTCTATGGCTATACTAGCAGATGCTATTAGAGTCCATATGGTACCAGTGCATTGGCCTTCTGTAGTGTGTACTGAAGCAAACATGTCAGTCCAAACCAAAGCAGGGTGGTTTTATTATGTGGGAACAAAAGGAATGCTCCCCAAGTGACTGACTGACAATCTCGAAAATCACATTTTTCTTCTGACAGTGAATTCCTCTGGGTAGCCTCTGAACCCAGTGCTGTGGTTACACAACAAACCATATAATAAAAACTGAAAAGACATTGACATTGTCCAAACAGCAAACTCATATCCATGATTTGCTTTATGCCGTGCCATAATAATCAACCTCTTTATGATTCCGTAGTCCCTCTGCTTATATTATCACCTGGGAGATGGAGCTCTTAGCAAACTGGAAAAGCATTTTTTTTTCAGACAAAAACCAACCAACCAAACAAAAAACTCTCTTTCTTTTCAAATGGAAATAGAACAGAATGAAGGAAGCCAAAAGTCAAGCCAAACAGAATTTTATTTTATTTTTTTCATTGTGATTGACTAATCAGTATCTACAGAACATTGAGACGAGAGACAGTACTGAATGGTATATATGCTATTGCTTCGGTTTTTGGCTATTTTATAACCTTTCTTTTGTCTTCAGATGAATTTCTTTCAGTGTAGCTAGAATTATGTGAGTTAATGATCTCTTTAATGGAGAACACAGCCTTCATTATAGGACTAATTAGCTCAAAAGGAACAGACTCGGACAGTGTGGCAATTTTTTTTCTTTCTTGGTCTTGGAATCTGAGAACCCCTCAATCTGTGAATAAATGGCCACAGGATGGTCTCATGAATCACTTAAGGAAGCAAATAAAATAAGGGAGGAAAAAAAGAGCATCACAAAGCTGTAAACCCTAAACATTTGTTGTGAACACGATGTTGCAATGGTAAATTAAGAGATGAAAAGTAATGTAATTTTTAAGAGACCACATGGAATTCACATAATGGTGATATAATTTTGCTTTGCGTTTAACGAGTAGACCTTGATTGTTCAGCCACTATTTTTTTCTCCATTCCAAGTGAGTGAGTGCACTTTCATTAAATGTCCTCAGATTCTTTCTTCCTCTCTCGGTCCGTTTCATAGGGGAAACAATGCTTCTTCTTAGGCCAAGGCAGAATGATGGGCTCCTGTCCTCACACATCTCTCTCCACGCCATGTGCTTCTGTGATCTGTTGGCACGGTCATAAATTGATGAAGACTCGTTGTCCATTGGAGAAAAGTTCTAACAGGAACCTCGATGTCTAAATAGTTCTGTTTTGTGTGTGCATGAATGAGGTGTATGCATGTATGTCTATGCACATGTGTGTGTTGGGTCACATAGGTCTGTATGGATGGAGAACAGAGGGGGCACTGAGGGTCTTCCTTTCTCACTATATACCTTGATCCTTCCAGGGAGGGTTTCACACTGAGGCTGGAGCTCACGGTTTTGCCTAGGTTAGCAACCCACCTCAGGGCTGCTTCTCAGTGCAGAGGTTGCTGTTGTATGTGGGACCGTGCCCAGCTTTTGGGGTAGGGGGTGAGCGTGGTAACTAGGATCTAAACTCCTGTCTTCATGCTTGCTCAGCAACCACTCTTAACCACAGAGCCTTCTCTCCGGCCCCCAAAATAGATTTTAAAAATTAATTTTTAATGGCAAGAGTTTAGTAACATAGTTTTCGATAATTGAATCTCTGAATGTTATAATCAAAACTGGGAAAGATTTATAGACAGCAAAATCTGAATGTTTGGGGAGTCCCGGTTATGACTATTTCAGCTTTAATTCAGGAGTTTATAAACTTCCTGCCAGGCTGGGATTAGGATGTTAATTCAAAACATCAAACTTTCTCTTATCCCCTTATCCATCATCTTTGAAATTTACGTTATTTATTAAAGTGTGGCTCTTTTCCACATTCCTTCTCTGCTCTTTCGTATTGCTAGACCTCCCAGGCTGTATAACTGTCTCTGTAAGGTTGTCCCTGGCCTAGTTATTGTTGTATGGATGGCCTAAATTTTTTCTGATGTGGTATTATTGAAGATTTCTAAATACTTTTTTTTAACTTTTTAAATAGAGTATTTCCATTGAAACAAAGTAATAGATTAATAACTGTAAGCTTTTAAGTGATATAGTGGGTGAACTATAACCATTGAAATAGGTTTTAAATGGTTTTGAGTTTTTTTTTCTCCCCATGTAAAACACTTTGATTCATGAGTAGTGTGTGTGCTGGCTAGTTTTGTGTTAACCTGATATAAGCAAGAGTCATTTTGAAAGAGGAACTCTCAATTGAGAGAATGCCCCTGCCCGATTAGTCAGTTGGAAAACCTGTCGTGTGTTGTTCTTGATTGATGATTGGTGTGGGAAGGCCCAGCTCACTCTGGGTGGTGCCACCCCAGAACTGGTGGTCCTGGGTGCCATAAGAAAGCAGTCCTGGCCTGAGTTCCTGACCTGAACTTTCTCAGAGATGGACTGTGACATGGACGTGTAAGCAAAATAAACCCTTTCCTCCCCAAGTTGCTTTTAGTCATGGGTGTTTTATGACAGCAACAGAACCCTAACCAAAACAGGAGGCCATTTGAATTCTTAAAATGTGTTCTCTTCCCTAAAACATTTAGTTTCTCTCCTTTTACTGCCTGCCCTCCAGCTGTTCTTCACAAAACGAGACCTGTTATTATCTTTTGGTTCAGTTGGGGCATTTGTAAGGGTCGTTCTTGGATGGTCATAAGTGAGCACACTTGGAATAATAATCCTCCTGAGGTTATCTTACTAGTGAAAAGGGTGAGCCCAAACTGAAAGCAAACCACCTGCTCAGCCACCACTTTGTAGGCAGAGCCTGTAGGAGCACGTAGAATGGTGGGTCATCTGCTTTAAGATGGCCAGGTGCAGGATTCCATGAGCTGTAATAGGTTTGGAAATGAGAGTGTCCACACCCACGTTTCCCCCACTTGAGTGAAGTTTTAACGAAATGTGTCATTACCACTGGAATCCCTTCCGGTTGTTTTCTGACATCTTGTATGCAGTAGCAGAATCTACTGAAGAGACAGATGAGGTCATTTTGTGGACAGTTTTCTTCTTACTAATAAATATCTCTGGTTCTCTTTCACTCCAGTGAAATACATTTAAATATGCAGAGAGAAGTTGCTTATTCAGTGTCTAGATGATAATAGCTCATCTAAAATTTTCATTCATTTTTATATTTTGCACTTAATTTGTATTAAAATATTTGTTTGACATCTTTTGAAAACATATTAGCATGCAATCGACCTGTTTGAAAATTGATATGGTCCTCAGATGTCTCCGTTATTTAAGTTTTGAACTGATTTTTGAAGCCAGTCTGGCTAAAATTTTTTAAATAATTGAATAAATTCCTTTGAAATGATGTTGAATTTCATGTACATACACTTCATGGTATTCTGAAAGAATAGCCACACTCTCATAGGTGACTGTTTTTGCCCTTTAGGCAATGAATCGCTCCCTGGCTAATGTAATTCTTGGAGGCTATGGTACATCTTCAACAGCTGGTGGAAAACCGATGGAAATTTCTGGCACACATACAGAAATCAACCTAGACAACGCAGTTGAGATGATCCGGGAAGCTAATAGCATTGTTATTACTCCAGGTAAAAAAGTAAAATTTACGCTGCATGGGTGTTGCAATTGATTACATTGAGTAATATGGGAAAGAGAAATTGAAACCTCATTAAAAATTGTATTAGTTCTTTGAGACTTTCTCACAGGTTTGAGCACATTCATTCCCAGCTCGTTCCAGATCCATCTTCCTTCTCTACTCACCCATCTTTGTGTTTTGCTTTGTTTTGTTTTTCTCTTACGTGATTAAGAGCCATCTGTGTTACCCAAGTTCTAAGTGGATGTGTGGTCTTCCTCTGGAGCATGGCTAACTCCCCAGGAGCCCTGTCTTTCGCAACTCCCAGCTGCCAATAACTCCATTGCTACGAGTGGGGTTTCACGCTCAGCCCCCATCTCTATGTCGGGATGTGGTCTGGATAGGCATTCGCAGTGCTGTGACAACCACTGTGAATTTGTGCAGCTTGCCCCGCTGTGCCCAGAAGAGAATGTTTCCTTTGTAGCCATCCACCACTGCCAGCTCTGACTGAGGCTTCCTGTCCCTTCTGCCATGATCCCCAGGAGTCTTGGGAAGAGTGGCTATAGGAAACAAGTCCCACTTAACTGAGCACTCTGCAGTCTTACGCTCTGCACCTTGACCATCTGTGAGTAACTGTGTTCTTCACAGTGCGAGGACAGGCTTCACAGCTGAGGGCTGAGGGCTGCATTGATCTACGGGAACAACAATAAATCTGCAGGAGTCAATTTAATTCTATGTCCAGTTAGCAGCATGATAGTAGTAGATTTTCTTCTAGGGCCTATGGCCTGTGTACCATAGGAACCTTCTTCTTTTAGAAAACATAATGGAAACTGTAGCAACTTAATGGCCATTGAGTGAGAATATAGAGAACGCTCAGTTTGGGCTAGTATTTAGAAATAACATCAATATTCTATCAATTGACGTAGCATGTAGCCATCTCTTTGAACTCTGTGCACATGTGAAGTTATTGTTGAGTCTTGTTTCTGGTCAATGTTAGGGTCTGTAAGATTACATTAGGTATAACATGTGGAAGTGTTGGGCTCATTCATCAGATTCAGTTAAGCGTTAGTCTCTTCAAAAGTGATTTGTTTAAAAGTTATATCACGAATCTTTGTGGTTTTCTGCAGTGGTCTCCTTCTATTGCAAAGTGAAGTTTCTGTGATGAGTGATGAGAACCGCAGTCATATGTGGGCATGAGGACAAATGTTTAGATCGTTGCTAGGATTACACTGGGCAAAAAATACTGCCAAGTGTGTTACGACAATGGCTAAACTGAACTGTATAATAAGTGGTTTCTGATCAGACCAAACAGTGTGATTTAGGAGAAAGAGCTCATCTTGGAGCTGTCGTCCTGGAAGTGATAGACTAGAAGGAACTTGTCATGGGAGTCCCACTATGTCACCTTTGTACTTATTTACTTTTGCCTCTAACAGTCTGCACGGTGCAGGCCAAGCCATTTACTCTCTCTTGGTTTCAGTTTTTAACCTGTAAGCCTTAGCTCAGTTCTTCATGCTTGTCAGAGAATGTCAGATTAAGATTTTAGCTCTATCATGCCATTAGAGGAGGTTTTCCTGAAGAAAGAATAGTGACTTGACATATGGGCAATTTACTGGTTGAGAACATACTATGATAAAAATAGCAAATGTCAGGCAAATTTGATATTTCAATGTCAATGCAATGTATTACTTTTCAAGACATCTGAGTAGTGGATTTTGGTTGTGACAGAGCTGAGTTAGTGTGTGGAAATGCACTGTAGTGTATGGGACACACCCGCATAGTGGATCGTCCTAACTAAAAGGCAACGGCGTGCCCTATGAAGAAGCTGTGCTTTTGTGCAGAGGCATGAAGACATGGAGGGCATAGGCTCTTCCCTCTCGGCACTGGCTATCCCAGTGCGCAAGTCGGATGGGGAGATAAAATATGCCAAGCATGTTAGGACAGTGGCGAAACTGAACCGTGTAGAATTCTTTCTTCTCATGAGGAACCTAAGAAGGGTTGAAGGGAAGTTAGGATTTATGTTGAGCCTTAGAGGGTAGACGGTGTTGTGGGTAGGAGAAGGCAGATGTGATAGCGAGAGTAAAGGATGTAGAAAAGAAGGAAGAGAAATGGGTCACTCTAGGTGGTGTGGGCATAATCTTAGCGTTAAAGGTAAAGAGAGATGGCTGACTGACATTCTTGGTTATACTTACATAAACCGCAGGAAGGAAGGACTGTTTTTTATTTATTTGAATATGAGAGTAGAGTTGGAGGAGAAGGATTTTCAGTTCTCCTCCTCCTTTGACATTAAGTTTGTACAGGGGTACTGCTAGAGCTCCACTGGCACGTTGAGCCATCAGGACTCAGCACAATGGCTGAAGTCCTTGGGTGAGCTAAGATTTACGCTGAGGAAAGGGACAAATTGAAAGCTTCGTGGAAAGACTTGGCGTTTAAGGAGGATAAAGGGAAAAACTAGTCAAGGCATTGGAAGAATAGTAATAAAGCCAGGAAGAATCCATAGGACTACAGTGTCATTAAAGACACATTCAGAGTTTAAAATCATATGAGAGTGGACATAGACTAGTGTGTGCATGGATTGCAGCAGGGACATAGACTAGTGTGTGCATGGATTGCAGCAGGAGCATAGACTAGTGTGTGCATGGATTGCAGCAGGAGCATAGACTAGTGTGTGCGTGGATTGCAGCAGGAGCATAGACTAGTGTGTGCATGGATTGCAGCAGGGACATAGACTAGTGTGTGCATGGATTGCAGCAGGGACATAGACTAGTGTGTGCATGGATTGCAGCAGGAGCATAGACTAGTGTGTGCATGGATTGCAGCAGGGACATAGACTAGTGTGTGCATGGATTGCAGCAGGGGCATAGACTAGCATGTGCATGGATTGCAGCAGGAGCATAGACTAGTGTGTGCGTGGATTGCAGCAGGAGCATAGACTAGTGTGTGCATGGATTGCAGCAGGAGCATAGACTAGTGTGTGCATGGATTGCAGCAGGGACATAGACTAGTGTGTGCATGGATTGCAGCAGGGACATAAACTAGTGTGTGCATGGATTGCAGCAGGGGCATAGACTAGTGTGTGCATGGATTGCAGCAGGGCCATAGACTAGTGTGTGCATGGATTGCAGCAGGAGCATAGACTAGTGTGTGCATGGATTGCAGCAGGGGCATAGACTAGCATGTGCATGGATTGCAGCAGGAGCATAGACTAGTGTGTGCATAGATTGCAGCAGGGACATAGACTAGTGTGTGCATGGATTGCAGCAGGAGCATAGACTAGTGTGTGCATGGATTGCAGCAGGAGCATAGACTGGTGTGTGCATGGATTGCAGCAGGGGCATAGACTAGTGTGTGCATGGATTGCAGCAGGGACATAGACTAGTGTGTGCATGGATTGCAGCAGGGGCATAGACTAGTGTGTGCATGGATTGCAGCAGGAGCATAGACTAGTGTGTGCATGGATTGCAGCAGGAGCATAGACTAGTGTGTGCATGGATTGCAGCAGGGACATAGACTAGTGTGTGCATGGATTGCAGCAGGAGCATAGACTAGTGTGTGCATGGATTGCAGCAGGAGCATAGACTAGTGTGTGCATGGATTGCAGCAGGGACATAGACTAGTGTGTGCATGGATTGCAGCAGGGACATAAACTAGTGTGTGCATGGATTGCAGCAGGGGCATAGACTAGTGTGTGCATGGATTGCAGCAGGGCCATAGACTAGTGTGTGCATGGATTGCAGCAGGAGCATAGACTAGTGTGTGCATGGATTGCAGCAGGGGCATAGACTAGCATGTGCATGGATTGCAGCAGGAGCATAGACTAGTGTGTGCATAGATTGCAGCAGGGACATAGACTAGTGTGTGCATGGATTGCAGCAGGAGCATAGACTAGTGTGTGCATGGATTGCAGCAGGAGCATAGACTGGTGTGTGCATGGATTGCAGCAGGGGCATAGACTAGTGTGTGCATGGATTGCAGCAGGGACATAGACTAGTGTGTGCATGGATTGCAGCAGGGGCATAGACTAGTGTGTGCATGGATTGCAGCAGGAGCATAGACTAGTGTGTGCATGGATTGCAGCAGGGACATAGACTAGTGTGTGCATGGATTGCAGCAGGAGCATAGACTAGTGTGTGCATGGATTGCAGCAGGGTCATAGACTAGTGTGTGCATGGATTGCAGCAGGAGCATAGACTAGTGTGTGCATGGATTGCAGCAGGGTCATAGACTAGTGTGTGCATGGATTGCAGCAGGAGCATAGACTAGTGTGTGCATGGATTGCAGCAGGGACATAGACTAGTGTGTGCATGGATTGCAGCAGGGACATAGACTAGTGTGTGCATGGATTGCAGCAGGGACATAGACTAGTGTGTGCATGGATTGCAGCAGGGTCATTCTGTAGCATGAGACTTATGAGGAGATTGAGGAGGTGGTCATTAGTTTCAAATTCAGTTTTATATGTTTTTCTTCTGAATAAATAAGCTTTATTTAAACTTTAGGAAATAACTTTAAATAATTGTTGAAAATCTATGGGAAGGTGCAATGAATGACTGTATTTTCTTGAACAGATTCCCTAGATATTATAAGACTATGATTTTTGTTTTCTGTCCTACGTTTGATTTCTTTTATTGAGAAGTTTTTCATACCCCGTATCTTGATTAGCTTTTCCTTTCCCTACTCACCCCAGTTGTTCTATGCTTCCCCTCCCATCTGGATCCACCGGGGTTCTGTCTCTCATTAGACAAAAATGGCATATAAGGGATAATAATAAAATATAAAATATAAGCATAAAGTATACACTAATAAAATTTTTAATTTTTTAAAGACTTATTTATAATAAAGATGCTTTCATTTAGTCTAGTTTACTGCCTATGTTGGCATAGAAATACGTTTTTATCAAGATAGAGGTTTTAATTCATAACATTTCAAAGATAAGCCACATTCTTTTTTGTTCTTAATATTGCCTCGCAGGTTATGGCCTCTGTGCAGCCAAAGCCCAGTACCCCATTGCTGATTTGGTGAAGATGCTTACGGAGCAAGGCAAGAAAGTCAGGTGAGAGCATTGTGTGTAAGTATTTGGCTGTGAAGAAAAGGGAGTCGACGGCTCTTTAAAAAGATGACTGTTTCTCAAAATGACTTTTAAGACAAGTAGCCTAAGGTGATGAAGTCCTCAGAGCACCACCAAACCTCTCTGCTTAGGTTTTGCTGCTTCCATCTGGCCAGCTCATTTTAGAAGGAGAAACTAATTTGTCCTGTTCCAAATTCCAGGACATTTATGGACGGGAATAGCCAGAAATTGTGTTTCTTTGCGCTTTGATTGGGGGCAAGGTTGTGCTAAGAGTGTGAGTTGCACTAATTTGTGTTTTTTTCATGTCAGGCCTCCAAAGGAGGGTTTTGGTTTGTTTGTTTGAAGAAGCCTGTAGGCTGCTTATTGCTGACCTAGCTTTGAAGCTCTTGCTTGGGTGGGAAGGACTGTTGGAATGCTCTTCCGAAGCTTGTGGACTTTTTGAAAACTGTACCCAATTGCCTTGTGAGTGTCGGATGCTCTTGGGAGCTTGCTAAGCAGAGGAGTGGAGGACTGGTGTGCCTAGATCCTTCCCCGTTGGTCTCAAGGAGCACAAAACCAGGGCTTTTGTATGAAGAACTCCATGACTGTTGAATGCTGTGCTTATGTTCTTCTCCTCTCGGAGTGCCCATTAAGGGGCATTGTTCGCATCTAGCAAAGACAGTGTGAGCTCTTGGGGGTCTTCCCTCATGGGAGCACTGCTGTTCATTTTGTGGGTTCACTAGCAGTTGTACTGACTTGGTACCATAAATCAGAGACACACGATAATTCATTGCATGGAGTTAGTTCAGTAGGATGTTAAAGTCTGTTGACCGGATTGATAATGTCTGTTAACGATAATTCCTTTCAGATGTCAACCTTTCGCTTTTGTCTTTGGGCAGACGGTAAGAAAATAAACCCAACAGGGGACCTAAAACAACCTAGAACTTGTCAGAGTATGTGTTCCAAACTGGATGGAGACTCCATCTTGCTCTTTGAATGTCCTAACCATTATAATTATCCATTATAATTATGATTATAGAAGAGGCATAGACCGTAAGATCAGAGGTTACTTAGTTGGTCTTAATGTCAGCTGAATTTTACTTCTTCCTTTCCTTTTTTTCTCCACCCTTTTCTCTATCACTCCTGCCCCATCACTTCCTAAAATCTATAGTTGTGTTTTTTTAAATACAGAAAGAGCTAAAGTGCTATTTTATGATGAGAGGGACCAGCATTGTTGTAACGTGGAGAATTTTCATATTTGGTGCTGATCTAAAGTAATTGAAGACGAGAAAAGTCATTGACATTAGTTTTCCATCGAAGTATAAAGAAAGAGCTCAGTTTTGGTTACTCATTCTTATCTTCACATCAGTTATTAAGCTGTGCCTTCTTTTTAACGACGTAGTCTTGCCATTTAAATGCACTTGCAAGCCTGCAAGAGAAAAGGATGTGTTAAAGAGCCTCGTATGATTCTCCTCTGGAAGAAACTACTTTCCTTATTCAGCCCACATGTGAAAAAGTCTAATATATTAGTAACACCTCCCATCACCATGTGAAAGTTTAGGGGGTGCGTGGCAATCATAATAAAAGAGCACACGGAAGATGGCTTTCATGTTTTGGCTCTCCTCAGCCCAGCCAGGGGAGTCCTTAATCTGGCATTCTTCTCTGGCTGCTCACTGATCAGCCCAGGTGAACAAGACAGCTTAGCAAACCAGCTCTGTGTTAGAGGGGGTGGGTGCAGAGTGGAAAGTTGTAATCCGAGGACTGAGGAGGTAGCTTAGCGTGCAATGTGCCTGTTGCACTAGTGTGAGGACCTGAGCTTGATTTTCAGCACCTGTGTAAAAAGGCGGGCACGGTGGCCTGTGCTTGTGAGCCTAGCATTGAGGAGGTAGAGACCTCTGGATCCCTAGTGCTCACCGGCCGGCCAGTTTAGCTGAGTAGGGAATCCCTGTTCCTTTGAGGTGAGTTTCTGATGCTTGAGTTTGACTTTTGACCTATGTGCACCCACAGGACCACGTGCACACGCACACACCCCTCCCCCCTTGAGAAAAATCCTCGCGATTGTCGAGTGGCTTGAAAGAAGTTAGGGAAATGGATGAGAGAGATGAGCAAGTCTGAGATGATATCAGGCACATGAACTTTTAGTTTTTGATCAGGTTAAAATGAGAGTCTTATCCATGGTGGCATATATGAACTACTGCTGTATAGAATGGTTTCAGCATAGGCTTTGGATAGGACATTTTGAATTTTGTGTTTAGAATGAAATGGAAGGGAATTGTTCTTACAAACATGGTGACAGTGGTCTGTCAGACTTTTCCAGTTTAATTTCTGTGTGGATTTTCTTTAATTAAAGGAAATCAGGTAAACTTTGATTTTGCTTTATGTGCGTGTTAGAATCTTTTTGTAGGCGAAATGAAAGTTTTATTGACAAGGTGTACACACACACACACACACACACACACACACACACACACGCTGTAGCTTTTTTTTTTGTTATAGAGAGACACATGTCTGTCCGAATGGGAGGTGGCTGCAGCAGTTACCTCGTATTTTAATAAAATAAATCTGTACTTACAGTTTGTGGTAATTTAACCCTTCCATCACTCCATAGCTCCCACAGGGCTCATCAAGTGCAGCTGCAGGCCTCTGGCTTTAGCCTCTGTGCCTCAGGACCCCAACATGCCGAGCATCCAGACGCGGCAGCGATATATTCACACGCATCCCCTGTGGAGGCGTGCCAATATGGACGTACGATTGCCATCAATTAGTTACGCCCACGTGGTGCCAAGAGAAACTGCATCTGTCATACGGTCTGTCTGGCTTCACGGCCCATGATTGGTTCAGAGATACTGCTGGTTTCCTTTACTTTGGCCGCAGTCATAACATGTCCACAAAGGCTGGAGATTATAACGAAGCACGTGACGTTGCAGGACGGGAGCTCACGTTTGGTCACCAGTCTCGTGGGAATTTAGCGCTTAAGGGTATCATTTGATTCTCAGTTGTCTAGTCAGCGTAGAAAACTCATGCTGATTTTTAAAAGATAAAAACCTTACAGGACAAGAGCACAGGTATTCCTTTTCGCTTTACTTCCCAAACTTTGGGTTGATTATATGACGGGAATCACATTTCTAATGAGTAAATCTTAGATAGTTGTATACTTTTTATTTGTAGTTAATAAATACTTGACTTTCTTTCCCTAAAGTGTTACCACTTGCATTGTTGAAGAAGCCCTTTTGAATTTGTGGAAATACTTTTCGATTTCTTTGATTGACTAATGGATGTTATATGTTACTTTTAAGTTTAATTTAATTCTATTTCATTTGAATTAGCGTTTTGCCTGCATATATATTTAAGCACTACATGCATGCCTGATGCTTGTGGAGGTCAGAAGAGGGCATCAGATACCCTGGAAATGGAGTGCAGATGGTTGTGGGTCCTGGGAATCAAACCCTGGTCCTCTGGAAGGACACACACACTCACACATGCGCGCACACACACACACACATTTATTTTAAACCTGAAAACAAAAACAGTCCACATAATAATAACATGGTACTTGCAGTTTATCAGTGTTTTATAATTTTATGTAGTGTGGCTGTAGGTTTAAATGTGTGTTCTTTTTCTGAGAAATTGATTTCTCAACATACTTAAAGGTGGACTAGCTTGGATTTCTGACCTAGACTCAAACAGGCAGTGTCCATCTTCCTATGCTGTGTCATGTTTAGGGTCCCGGAAGAGCTGCCACATGTAGGTTTGCAGTGTTACAAAGGCGCATGCTTCTGAAGGGAAAGGAAGCGGACCAGGCAGATGACCTAGCAGAGCAACGTTATCTGGCAGTCTCATGATAGTTCTGCTGCGTTCTTTTCTTAAAGGCATGACTATTCATATTTATGACCAATAACTGAACAAACAATCTTGTAGTACTGTGCTCTAGGCTCTATTCTGGTCTGGGGTGAGATCAGTGAATAAATCATCTAATTTTGTAGTGCTTGACTTAGTTACTGCTCTTTTGCTGTGAAGAACCACCACAGCCAAGGCAACTCTTACAAAAATAAGCATTTGGTTGGGGGAATCCTTACAGTTTTAGAAGGTTAGTTCATGACCATAATGGCAGGGAATAGATAGGCATGATGCTGGAACAGTAGCTAGGAGCCCTAAATCCTGATCTACAGGCAGGAGAGGGAGGGAGGGAGGGAGAGAGAGAGAGAGAGAGAGAGAGAGAGAGAGAGAGAGAGAGAGATAGGGCCTGGTATGGGTTTTTGAAAACATTCCCAGCTGCATACTTCCTCAAGAAGGCTACACACCTCCTAATGCTTCCCAAACAGTTCCACTAACTGGGGACTAAGCATTCAAACATACAAGCCCTCTCGGGGCCATTGTCGTTCAAACTACCACAGTGCTGCAGGGCTTTGCATTCACCGAGAGGTTGGGACATAGATTACAGAATTCAGTTCTGAAGTGGGGGACATTTATAACTCGCAAATCCAAATGCTAACTGAAAAGAGGAAGAAGCGTGTTATCATAGCCCACCGGGTCTGTTCTAGCTACAGCTGGTAGTGATAAATTAGCCAGTACTTCTGCTACTTGGCTTGCCTTCTTGAAAAACACAGTAGGAAGAGGGTGGGAGGGAGGTTATTTGTGCAGTTGTGCCAATGGGGAAACTTTTGGCGTCAGAGAGGAAGGAGAAGCAAAGCAAGTGCATGCGTTCATGTAGATCTGAGCCGTTTGCATAGGATTATGCCCAGATTGGCACCCAGATTAGGGGTGCCAGGGAAGAGTTTTGGAAGTCGCAGCCCTTTCTCTAGATCATTTGATGGTTTACTGTCCTCCGCCCTCTCCAGATCGGTGTTGCGAAGACTGTCTGTGGTAACAGAATTTCAGGCACTTTGTAATGTCTTCTCCAGGACTTATTCCTTCGACCCACCACCCCACCCCACTCCTCCTGCAGGCATGCCACCAGTTTGAAAAAGAGCACTTTCGTCGGATGAAGTCAGTGTTTCTGACCACGGGGTGATTTTTGACTGCTAGTTCAAGATTAGTTATAATAAACTCAGTACATTCTAATTCTTCAATGAGATTCGTGTGGACAGAGGCATGTGAATAAAAGTCCTCTTCTTATTTCATCTC
The DNA here is from genome assembly GCF_037038515.1 of Microtus pennsylvanicus. Taxonomy (NCBI): domain Eukaryota; kingdom Metazoa; phylum Chordata; class Mammalia; order Rodentia; family Cricetidae; genus Microtus; species Microtus pennsylvanicus. The sequence goes on from NC_134584.1 coordinate 33,143,105, forward strand.
CAGATTCCTCTGAATCTCGCTTCCAATTGTCATTTCACGGTTCTCGTTAGCTAATGCATTCCAAGAGCATTCAACAGGATTATTATCCAGGCAAATGGATGAAATTACGTATAATTTTTAACTAAACCACTACAGTATGCCAGAATGTAATGTTCTAGAACACTGGTCAGAAAGGGAAGTTTAATTTTCACTCTGATATGGTCATTCTTGGTCCTGTTAATTATTTTTGGGAACAGAAGTAGGGTCAGTAGTTGCAAGGTTGTCACTCTGAGCTAGAGATAACTGGATTTAGCTCAGTTATAGAAAGTCCAGGCTGTATCTTGGTGTGAGAAAGACAGAGGACGGTGTTATCATTCAGATGGGATTGTCATACCTGGTCCACTTGGAGGACCTGTTATCTCTTTGAGTAGCCCAATGCTGTATGCGACATGGCGAGCCGGAAAGCTTGTCTGTAGACTGTCAAGCATCTCTTCACTCACATTGGCAGAACAGGGTCCATTATTCTATGTTAGAAAAATTGTGCCCCTGAGACACTTTCGTAAGCTCTTTGACTTGCATAACATATTTTCCTCCCCAAGGAAGGAAAGAATATGGATGAATACCAGATTTCAGAACCAGAGTAGCAGTTTAGCTCTTAATTGCCCTCAAACGAAGAAAGGAAGGCACAAAGCATTATCCGCATGCTGGCAAGCCATAGGAAATTAAATGAAGTGTTTCTTTTCATTTGGAATTGTATGAGTGACTTTGTCTGAACTTCTAATAATGCTCGGCATTTTAGAAGTGCAGTATCTGTGCTTAGCCTGAGAGGCCTCACCAGAGAGAGTGACTGCGTGGTCTTTTACAGTGATTGATTTTTATGGACAGCAGCTGCCTTGTCATGGAGATTTTTTAAAATCTCATTACCATGATTCTCTTGAGATGAAAAGACTGGCCCCGCACAGTTGGTGGTGACTGAAGATGATTTGAGTAACATTTACTATGCTGACCTCATATTTTAGAAGGTTTTTGTTTTAAAGCAATTTACTAAAATTACTCCTAAACATCTCCTTCTCCTGGTGTTTTTAAAAGACTTATGACTGTCAGTCAAAAATTCTGACAAGTATTTGATAGACCACAAGGCCTTTTCTTTTCGTTCACCCGCCATGTTGTCCACAGGAGAAATGTACAAGTAACATTTAAACTCTAGTAACAAATTCTTTTATTACTTCCATGCATCCTCAGAACAGGTTATTGTCACATGCAAATATAGAATTCGGAGATCCTTGAAGGGCTATCTCTTACATTTAAGGTGGGGTTTCTAACATATTCCACGACAGATCACTATGTCTATATAACGGTGTAACTCCTAATAACTGTTTCCTCTCCTAGAATGGCTTGAAGGTCCTAGGAGGATCTTTAAGGTCTAATTTCACTCTTAAGGTGTGATGTTCCTCTAATTTGGCTTTAGTGTCCCTGCTAGAAAGGTGCTTTTCAATCTAGCCCTGTCCTGGCAGGGCTCCTGAGTAGGCGACACAATGGTTGTTTATAGTATGACTTTCATATGACATTGTTTCCTGATGGATGATCTGATGCCCGAGTGCCTAGTCTGTCGATTCATAACAGGTTGCTTGCCCTTGTGTCTCTTGATTGATATATACCCAGTAAATGCTTATCACGGTGAGCAGTCCTTAGGAGAAGCCTACCATGAAGAGGGCCTGTTGGCTGGGTCACACAAAGGAGGAAGTCTAATGAATTCTGTGACATCACAGAAACTGTTCATTACGTAAAAATTCCAGAGAGAAGAAGGCCATAGATTAAGGCCACCTGGGAAGATTAGAGGGAAACCATCATGTTCAGTCAGCAGCGAGGAGAGAGAGAGAGAGAGAGAGAGAGAGAGAGAGAGAGAGAGAGAGAGAGAGAGAGAGAGAGAGAACACGAGCATTAACCCCAGGTCTGTGCTGGGTCCAAGGCAGTATCCAAACAGTCTCTCTGTGAGGAGTTCTGCCTGTTTCATGAGTTTAGACAAAGTGGACAGGAATCTATGGGCCGCAGCGAGACTGCAGCATAGCTTCAGATGTACAGAGCCGAACCTGGATCAGCCTCAGGGAGGGGTAAACAGGAAGCTGGAGAATGTCAGGGATGACTAAGCTGTGTGTCTTAGGGTTTCCAGTGCTGTGAGGAGACACCGTGACCATGGCAGCTCTTCTAAAGGGAAACATTTGGTGGAAACTGGCTTACAGTTTCCGTCTCCATTTAATCACGGCCGACATGGCAGCATGCTGGCAACAGGAAGTGAACTGTAACACTGAGCTTTGCTTGAGGATAGGAGATTTCAAAGGCCACCCCCACAGTGACACACTTCCTCCAACAAGGAGGAACCTATTGCAACATATTGTTGCAATAGCTATTGTCATACCTATTGCAACAAGCCACACCTCCTAATAGTGCCGCTCTGTATGAGATTATGGGGCTAGTCACATTCAAACAACCACACTGTTTCTTGAACGTAATAGCCCTGTTTTCCAAATGGATACAGGGGCGACATAAAACTACAAGTATTTATGACAACGGTTCATTCATTCATTCGTTCATTCTTCTCGCATATATTTCATTCTGACGGCAGTTTCCTCTCCCTCCACTTCTTCTGGTCCCCTTCTCCCCTCTACCCTATCTGCTCCTTTCCCCTCTCCCTTCAGAAAAGAACAGGCCTCCCAGGGATGTCAACCAAACTTGGCTTAACAAGTTACAAAAAGACTAGACACATACCCTCATATCAAGGCTGAAAGAAGCAACCAAGTAGGAAGAAAAGGTTCCCAAAAGCAAGCAAAAGAGTCAGAGGTGGTCCCCACTCCTACTGTTAGGAACCATGACAACAGTTTTAATGATTTAGAGGTATCTGTGGTTTTAAAATAGAAATAGGTTTTCAGCAAATGAATCCTCTTTTTACTTTTCTTTCTGTCTTATTACTAATCTACCAGTCCCCAAAATACTTAGAAAATTGTGAGGCAATGGCTTTGGGAAGGCAGAATTCCAAAATATTGTCATCTGCATTGCCCTCATTTTACAATTTGTTTTTAAGATGAAAATTCCATCACGTAAAGGAAGTTAACCCTTCAAAGACGCTAAATATAGAAATTATTTTGCACAGTGAATATAAGGAGTTAAAACTGAGTGGTTGAAGGTTATAAAGTACATCTTAAAAAAAAAAGAGGCAAAGAACAAAGCAAATAAAACCGCCCACGGAGCCTTTTAGAATTTGAAATTTTGAGTCTACAAGCTGGAGAAAATTCTGGAAGCACTAGGAAGGGGCCCCACTGGACTTAGTTTCTTTGTCTAGTTGTTGAATTAGAATGCTCAATTCAATAATCCATTCTTCGTGTTTCATAGCTGACCTAGACAGACATTTCCATAATGTCAAAAGGAAAATAGGATTTATTTGAACAGTTGTGGTAGGACCCCTGTGGGAGAATGTTTTATAATCTTTAATAGCTCCACATGTCCAAGACCAACTGCTACAGTGAACCCTGGTTAGGACATATCGTCTTCAAAGCCTGTGATCATGGGAATTCATGTTGTTGTGTGAAGATGGAGTTTTGTCTCCTTTAAAACGTGCAGTATTTGAAATCTAATGTAGAGTTGCAAAAAGCTGTAAGAACGGGGTTTATATCATTGTTGACTACAAAAGAAGCTTTAAAAAAATGATACTTTTAAATTGCTCCCTTCCCAGATTTTATCCAGTTACTAGATGTCCGTGAATAGTTCTGTGTACATTCTTACTTGTTTTTATTCTTTCTTGACTAATTAAAACCCAACAGATTGGGTTGTTTCATTAGAGTAGATTGCCCCAATCCCCCCTCAAAGGACTTGAGCCTATTTTTAATTGCTAACTGAATACTAAGCTTCTTTGTTATATAAGTTTCCACCAAAGACTATAATTCTCATAGTTGAAAGACAAAAAGGACAAAAAGTGTGGAAGATACTTTCAGAGATTATTCTTTGGTGATGTTGTTTGCTGTGTCTTTTCTGCCTACTGGTATCTATTGAATGGTTAACTGCGGACTTCTGAAATTTGACATGCCTCTGAATATTAGTTATTACAAAGTTCTCAGTGAGTCTAATGTTCATTATTATTCGATTTTAATTTATATTGATTGTATCATTTCTCTGTTTTTTTTTTTGTTGTTGCAAGTACAAAGAACTTCTGGCTTTTGGGAGACCATATCAGTATTTACTATATATAGTAATGTAGGATACTACATTAGCATTTCAAGGTAAAAATTGGAAAAGCAACCTAGAATGTTACTAAAAAAAAAAACCCTAACATTTGTTGAAGGTAAAAATGCATGTTGGTTTGGAATATGTGTGCACAGAGAATGTACACTTAATTGTTGAGTACAATGAGCATTTCTATCCCTAAGGTGTATTTGAGCAGACTAGTGCAATTGATTGCTGTGCTGGGTTATTGTCACAGCCAGTGTTCTATTGCTGTGAGGAGACATCATGAGCACAGAAACTCGTATAAAAGAGAGCAGTTTCTCTAGGGTCACAAGTTATAGGCTCAATGTCCTTTATTTATGGCTAGAAACCAATTATGAGTGAATACATCCCATGTTCATCTTTTTGGGTCTGGATTACCTCACTCAGGACCATGAGGGGTGCACCCACCCACTGAAACAGTGGGGCTGATCTGTTGGGAGCTCACCAAGGCCAGCTGGACTGGGACTGAAAAAGCATGGGATAAAACCGGACTCTCTGAACATGGCGGACAATGAGGGCTGATGAGAAGCCAAGGAAATGGCACTGGGTTTTGATCCTACTGCATGAACTGGCTTTGTGGGAGCCTAGCCTGTTTGGATGCTCACCTTCCTAGACCTGGATGGAGGGGGAGGACCTTGGACTTCTCACAGGGCAGGGAACCCTGACTGCTCTTCAGATTGGAGAGGGAGGGGGAGAGGAGTGGGGGGAGGGGAAGAGGAGTGGAGGGAGGGGGAGGGAAATAGGAGGCGGGGAGGAGGCGAAAATTTTTTCAATAAAAAAAATTAAAAAAATTAGCATAAAAAAGAGCAGTTAATTGGGGTTTGCTTAAAATTTCAGATGTTTAGTCTATGGTGGGGAGCATGGTGGCGTACAGGCAGACATGGTGCTGAAGAAGCAGTTGAGAGTTCTACATCTGAATCCCAAAATCCACAGGCAGCAGGAAAAGAGAGAGAGAGACTGGGCCTGGTTTGGGCTTTTGAAACCTCAGAGTCCACCCTCAGTGACACTTCCTCCAGTAAGGCCACACCTCCTAATCCCTTTCAAGTAGCTCCACTTCCTAACGACCAAGCACTCAAATATAAGAGTCTATAGGGACTAGGGGCCATTCTTTTTTTTTTTTTTGGTAAGACATGGTTTCTCAGTATGTAGTTCTGGCTGTCTTGGAGTTCACTCTGTGGACAAGGCTGGTCTCAAACTCACAGAGCTCTACCTGCCTCTGCCTCCTGAGTGCTGGGATTAAAGGCATGCACCACCTCTGCCTGGCTTGGGGGCCATTGTTTGGTGCTGGTGAAAAGCACTTTGTAGGTAAAGTTCTTTGTTAGCTGTCTTATTTAAATCCCACAATCCCCTGTAGAAGCTTTCCTTTCGCTTTCATCATCCTCATGAAGAAACTGAGGGGTGTAGAAGTTAATTGTCCAAATGCTTGTGCAAATGAAAATTTCTAACTGCCACCCGAACCCCAAATTCTTTTTTTTTAAGATTTATTTATTAATTATGTATACAGCATCTGCCTGCACATATCCCTGCAGGCCAGAAGAGGGCACCAGATCTTATTACAGATGGTTGTGAGCCATGTGGTTGCTGGGAATTGAACTCAGGACCTCTGGAAGAACAGTCAGTGCTCTTAACCTCTGAGCCATCTCTCTTTCATTAGAAAGAGATTTAAAGTTTTATCAGTCAGTGTATATTCTTGGGATATGCTGTTTGAAACCCTCTTCTTTTCATGGAGGGCCTGAAATAGAGTGCCAGGGACCTTGGGGACTGCAGGGACCTTGGGGACTGCTTAGTAAGACATGGCTCTTGTGCTCAAGGAGCCACTGGTGGGAAGAGCACAGTGATACTGTCTTGTAATGATGGTGCAGGAGGGGATGGAGGGGATGAAGAAAGTTATGGGTACGCGGGTGACCACTCTGTGATTCCATTAGCAGTGGTTTTCCTTTGTAGAATCCTGCTGTGGTCAGGGATAGCTGACTTAGTGTTTAAAATACGTGCATAATAAAGGATCGTTTTAATGGCCCAAAGAGAAGAACTAAAAGACTGGTAGTCTTTCTATGTTAGAATTCTGGATCTGGATATTCCTTATGTGATGACGGAGCATTGATGAGCTTTGGCTGGTCCGTTCATGGAAATTGCTGGTTATGGCCAACCGGTGTCTAATACAATTAATTTTAATACGTGCTTTGGAGAGTAGCCAGCTCCATGGGCCAGAATTGTTATAAATTCATGTTGACTCATCAGCATGCATATATATTTCTACAAATTTGAATGTGTTCTGTTATTTCTCTCAAAACATTGGCATTCTCTTTTAATAATCTTAACATGAAGTTTGCTCCAAACATAGAGCCCTAAAGCTCAGTGTAATAAATTATTATGCAAACAGATATATAAAGTGATCCCCCTTTGGGGTAGCCATTGTGACATGATGGCTGGCTTTGTGCTTATTTACCCTCCACAGCTAGCCAAACAGAAATATTGTCTTTATGCAGTCTGTAGCTAATCAAGATGTTAGAACAAGAGCTAATATATTTCAAGAGTCTTGATTTTTTTTAACTTGGTCCAAGACATCACTATTAAAGCATAAAAATGGTAGACAGAGGAATTTAAAGACAACAAAGGCAGTATTAAAAATAAAACAAAACTAAATTAAAATTAAATAAAAAATTGGAACCAAAGAGTTTCTAAGCATTGAGTTCTAAAAGAAAAACACAGAGTGTGTCTATTGGGTTGTCAGCTAAAATAGAACCCTAGTTCATGGACTTTTAATATTACTTGTGGTTGACTAAACAATACATTCCCTCCATACATTCATGTCCTAATCCTAAATGTCTTAGATGCTATCTTATAATTATCCTAGGTTATTTGTGTTGGTTCAAGGTAAGCATTAAGGTCTTGTGGGAATAGGAACACATGAGTGCAATATGTACGGAGGCCAGAAGAGGGCAGCAGATCCCCTGGAGCTGGAGCTATATATATAGGTGGTTGTTAGCAACCTTGGCTCCTGGGAGCTGTGCCTCCAGTCCTTGGGAAGAGCAGCAAGTGCTCTTGACTGCAGAGCCATCTCTCTTGACTCTCTCTCTGCTTCACTGAGTGGGATTATAGGGAGGCTCTGGTAATCATTTGGATAGGATTTTAATCTGGTAAGATATACATGTAGGTGACAAAGGTTGCATAAGGGGGTGCTATTAAACATTATTATGAATAGGGGTTCCCACGACATTTCTAAAAAATTGTAGGTTTGTGTCTAGGAAAAGAGTAAGGCCGTATATGTGTATGTTTCTCCCCCCGGTGTTGTAGTCTATTCACTGAGGATTTCATACAATGTATAGATTGTATTCTTCCCCTTCTCCAGTGTCCTTCCCCACCTTCCTACTGACCCAACTTCATGTTCTTTCTTTCTCCTAGGCAAAGAGAGACAAAATAAAACAACAACAACTACTAAATAACCTTGTGGAGTTTAGTTTGAGTTGGCCAACTATTCCTGAGCATGAGGCCTGCTAAGAAACGTGACTGATAGACTCAACATCAGTCCTTTAGAGAAAACTGACATTCCCTCTCCAAGAGCTCTCAATTGTGAATAGCTTCTTGTGCCTGGAAAATGCTGCTTCCTTGAAGTCATTCACTACCTCCAACTCTTATACTCTTTCTTCCCCCTCTTCCACATACATTCCTGAGCCCTGAAGAGAGGGGTGTGATGTAGATAGCCCACTTAGGGCTGAATACTTCAAAGTCTCTCATGTGTTGTTGAGTTGTGGGTCTCTGTATTAACCACTGCTGCAAGAAGAAGCTTCTCTGATGAGGGTTGATCCATATGCTTAGGTCTTAATATATAGCAATGAGTCATTGCTAAATAATAGCAATGAGTCATTGCTACTTTAATATTATTATTAGAAACGTTTACACACAAAAGGAATATTGTCTCTAGGCAACCATCACAGCAAATGTTAGGTGTGCTGGAATTCCTGCCTCTGGGCTGATGAGGAGCTCCAACCAAACCTTGGAATGGGGGATGTTTTCCCTTCTCATGTCCTCTTTCCCGTCACTCTATCCTCTCTCAACTATGTTAAAGCTGAGGTTTGATGGATACCTACCAAGAGATTCTGCAAATGACATTTCTTCTCTGAATTAATTCATTCACTTTTTGTGAACTCTTCCTATGTGCCAGGTGTTGGAAGATAAATATGGTGGCCAAGACAGGATTACTATACAAAGAACAATGTGTCTGGTTGGAGGAAACCACTTGATGCTTCAGCCTCTTTGCTTTAACTACAGACCTCCATGTGTTATGTACTCCATCCCTTAAATACTTCAGTGTGTCACTATCTCATTTCTTGTGTGATGTTTAGTATCATTCTCTGAAAAACAGAACTTTCAACACTATGAATACAGTATTTTTTCTCTACCTTTTATCATAGGGGCTAAAATTGAACATGGCGGCCATGTTTGATAGACCAATGTTGACTTTTAAATTGGAAACAATTCCAGACCGATTTGCTGTTTTAAGAGATTAGGATCTATCAGAAAGTACCACGGGAGAATATGATGCCCTTAAATGCGAAGGGATATTATTTATTAATACTGTCAAAAGGTCGTGGTACCAAAGACATATGTGGAAGAATAAGGTTTTAAAGTTACTGTGTTGTTTTAAGAAGCTATAGTTTATAAGTCTAAGACACTGAATTTCCAACTTCAGCATTTGTAGAATGACCATATTTCTCACCAAATCCCCCTTCTGCTTGCAGAAATCAGATAGGGCTAGGAGAAAGCAGAGGCGCCAAGAACAAGGCGTGCAGATTCAGAGGGGATGCTGGAACCTCTGCACACTTGGCCTATCAAGTCAGGCCAGCTGTTCATTTGTTTCATGTCCAGGTTTGGAATTCACCCAGTTGCGGGCCGAATGCCTGGTCAGCTTAACGTGCTTCTTGCTGAGGCGGGAGTGCCCTATGATATTGTGCTGGAAATGGATGAGATCAACAATGATTTCCCAGGTAAGCAGTGGAGAAAGATGAGGGCATGCTTTAAACACCCTTAGATATTAGGCATGAAGTGGTACTACATTTAGAATAGGATTGTGGGGTTAGTGAAGACCGAGAAATTCAAGAATAATGTGAATATAATAGACATGAGGCCACAGTTAGATGAGCGAAGGCTTTTATTCAATGAGTTGCAATGAATTTATCAAACACACAGTTGAATGTATTCTTTCACGAGAACTGAAGGATGCTGAAAGTCCTGGGGCATAGTGCACAGGTGAATCTGGAACCTGGATAGACCTGGCTAGTGAATCCAGGTCCCTACTCTGGTAGCCTTGAACTACACACTCACCACAGACTCCTCATTTACAGAAGTGCTTCTGCGGATGAGTGCTTGGTGTCTTGATCAGTGAAGTAGCTCATGTGTTCTTTCTCTCCTCTCTCCTCTTCTCTCTTCTCCTCCCCTCTTCATTTATAAGTACTGGGACTTCATAAGATAAGACACTGTACTTTATAGCTGTCATTGTGTTGATGTGGAATGGTGATGATGTTTGGCCCAAGATCATGTTTGTTAAAATTAGACCAGTTCCCTCTGGCAAGAATCCACTGTAAACTACACACACACACACACACACACACACACACACACACACACACACACACACACACTGTTTATCAGAGGAAAAAAACAACGAAACAGTGTGTATGTCTAGACGCACATGGCATTATGGCAGCATCCTTAGGTAATTTAAATTATAGTCCTTAAAGAGAGAATTTAGGTCATTTTAATTTTATGCTCCTTTTTAAATTTAACTGTTGTTAAATTATGTGTAAAACCAACCAGTTCCAGGAATTATGGACACAGCTTTAATACAGCACAGACTTTTAGACATTGTTTTTTTTTGACATTAGATTGCATCTTAATTGGTCATTTTAAGAGTTGAAAATGGATTCAGATCTTATAAAATCATGTGAATTGCAAGATAATTTGGAGACAATAAATGAATTATAAAGTCAGATTAGGTAGCTCTGATGGGAGGGTAAGCATCATAGAGCAAGTTTTGGTCAGGATGCGAAAGCTCTGTGCAGGTCCTACTGCTGGCTTCTAGCTCGGTGCCGTTTTCTGGTAAAGCTGTGTGTAGCATAAGTGAGCCTCTTACAAGTATTTAGTTTTGTTTTTGTTAATAAATCACTATAATTTGCCTAGAAAGAAGTGCAATGCCCCACCGTGTTTTATAATTTCTGTCTCTCCTCTCTGTCTTCAAATATAGACACTGATTTGGTTCTTGTCATTGGAGCTAATGACACTGTGAATTCAGCAGCTCAAGAGGATCCCAACTCTATTATTGCAGGCATGCCAGTTCTCGAGGTCTGGAAGTCTAAACAGGTACATCTTTAGACTTACGTTCATTCTCACGATCAAATGCCACTTGAAATCTATACACGCAAAACGTTCTTAGGTTGTTAATGAGAACTGGGGATGCCCTTCAGGAGTCTCAGGATTGCGAGCATATGGGAGGGCCAGGTCTCCATGTCCAGCTTCCTTCTGGTCTCTAGCCACCATAGAACCCGAGTGAATGCTGCATCGTGAGTAGAACCAGATGAGATTATGTGGCTGGATTAGCAAAAATCTGTTAGCACAGCTGAAGAAAGGGCTGTAAGCAATTGGAATGTGTCTGGCCAAAGTCCAGATTGAGTCCAGTGAAGCAGATGGCTTCCCTCTGGGACAGTGATTCAGTATCATCGCCTTCCTATACCAAGACGAGCACATTTTTTCCAATTTATTTTTTATGGGGTATTTGTATGTTGTTATGGACTGTCTAACAGGGAGGTGATTTAAAAATCCCAACAATAACATGGCACGAGAAAGGACACTTCGCTTATGCACACGGCTCCTGAGCAAAGCTCACTGCTAGATTTTAGAGAATTCAAACACTCTTAAATGCTCTTCTGACCCAGAAGAGGGACATTGCTTTACTGCTCCGAAGCCATGCTTATATTGTAAGAATTACAGCAAGGCTGGGGCCAGAGGGGTGCTTGGCAGTTAAGAGTGTTTACTGCTCTTGCGGAGGGCCAAAGTTCAGCTCCCAGTATCTACACTGGGAGGCTCACCACCACCTGTGACTAGGGGTCCAGCACCTTCCAGACCCTAAAGTTTGCATTTGCATACCCCACCACATACATATAATTAAAATAAGATAAAATATAACTTAAAATGAAACTATAGTAACAATGTATATTACCCATTAATTTTGTTTCTTTTGTTGTGAATTCATGAGTTTAAAATGTACTGTTTGAGATGAGTGAGTAGATTCAAAATGTCCTTGCTCACGTAAGTATGGCATATATATATATATATATATATGTATATATATATATATGTAATCGTATAGTAGTCAGTACTTGAAAGACTTCAAAATTGCATTATTGTACCTTAGTCATATAATGTGTGAGCGCATTTTCACTGCTTCCAGTTTTGAGTAGATTGTATGTTCCAGAAGACCGTTCAGAGGCTTTTAATTTCTTAAGAACCAATTTGACATTTGCATGATATAAAAATCTGTAATAAATGTCAGTATGTATATCTGTGTTATGTCAGTGTTTCTCCATCAACCAAGCCCATCATGGTTCTTGGCTGATTTCCTCTATTGTATTAGTTCCATCCTCGAGAAAAATGACTCTGACATGTCTTTGCCCAAGAACTTTCTGATTTACGCTAAAGTGATAGACAAGAATCATACCGTTTTTCCCGCTCAATTATATCTATGTTAGAATTTGCATATGGAAGCTTATGTGCTAAGCTTGTTTTCTTTAGCTTATTCATAGAAAAATGGATGACCTCACTGTCTTGTTTTTCTGATTAGAAAATGTTATTCGTAGACTTTGTAGAGAAAAGCGCAAGGATGAAAAAAACCACTGTAATCTTATCACTTACAGATAAACTTTTAATAAGAACTGTCTTCTAATGGGCATAAGAGTATGATTAAATATGAGCATTAATGTAACATAAACATCCATTTAAAAATAATCGGTACTGAACAATTAATAGTGGGACAGGTCTTTTTTACACCCGGGAAAGAAATTCTGTGTGCTATTGCACAACTGGATTCTATGAGTAATGTCTTGTATATTTCACAGAGCTGGAATGGAGTAGTTTGATTGTTCCCACCATAAATAAATACATGACAAACGTCAGAGGAGGTAGACATGGTTTACCTGACTTAAGTATTGAATCATACCCACATGCATTGAGATACCTGCACCCTATAACTGTGCATTTATATTTTCCTATGCATATAAATAAATAAAAGTAAAAAAGTAACGTACACTTACGTACAACAACAAAACCAGGGAAAGGCAATACTTTGCACCTATCATGTCCTGTTGAATAGAATCTCTTCTCTCTTTGGTTCATAGGTCATTGTCATGAAGAGGTCCCTGGGTGTTGGCTATGCTGCAGTAGACAATCCGATCTTCTACAAACCCAACACAGCTATGCTTCTGGGTGATGCCAAGAAGACATGTGATGCTCTGCAGGCCAAAGTCCGAGAATCCTATCAGAAGTGAATGTTAAAGAAGACCAAGCTGCTGTCTCCAGTTGCAGGAACAGATAAATAAAGCACAAGTGGGTGGCAAAGGGCTCAAGGCCCCAAAGATGCCCCGCAAACCAACAGATTTTCAGGACCAGCAACCCTGATCCTCAAGAAGCATCAAAAATCCTCAACATCTGCCTATTTCAACATCTGCCTATTTCTAGTTTCCATTGCTAAAAGGCAAAAGCATTTTATAAGGAACGAAAGAACAGCCTCATTTAATACAACCCCTTTGGATTTTAAAATCTCCTTTCAGTCACTAGAAATGAGTTCAGAAGTTGAATGTTGAGGATTTCAGGATGTATTTTGGTCTGAAAAATATTAGACAGTGTGAACATCACAGCCACCTGTGTTTAGTTTTTTTTTTCTTTCACCAAATGTGACTAATTTGAAACTTTTTTTTTTTTTTTATCAATTCCTGGCCTGTCCTTTTGCGTTTTATCCACAGTCTAAACAGTCATACCAAATCTGCTTCAGGTTACCAGGCTGTACTTTAGAGTCTAGATTCCAAAGATCTATTTTCTCACTTCTATTTTAATATGTGAAAGGACTATATAACTTTCAGAGACGCTGGAAATGATCTGCTTGATGTGTTTAGTAAAATGTAAACTTAAAATTAGTTGTATTTTTAAAAAACCACATTGTCAACTGGAGATTGCTCCAATTTCAATCAATTTATAATGCGTGATACTGTATTAAGTGCTCTTGAATGGAATGCAGCCATTTGACTAATAAATAAGTTCATCATGTTTTTCAAGCGCTGTAGACTTCTCTCTGATGACAAAGAGCGGAAAGTGAATAGTTCTACTCATGATAAACACAAAAGGAAGACCTAATAGGTAGAATTAATCTCTCTTCATTGTTGAGAAGACTCAATGGTTCTCAAAACCATAGTGATTTTTGAGGTCATATATCATGTGATTGTACTCAAAAGTGGCAACTGTTGCAAAGAGAGGGGGTCCTTTGTTTGTCCCGGCTGCCTGTCTAGCTTACACCTGAAATAATCACACAGAAACTGCATTCATTTAAACACTGCCTGGCCCATTAGCTCTAACTTCTTGTTGGCTAATTCTTACATCTTAATTTAACCCATTTCTGTTAATCTGTGTATCGCCGCATGATTGTGGCTTACTGGCAAGATTTTAACCAGCGTCCGTCTCAGGCAGGAGACCCATGGCGTCTGCCACTCTGCCCTTCTTCCCAGCATTCAGTTCTGTCTTCTCTGCCTACCTAAGTTCTGTCCTATCAACTAGGCCAAGGCAGTTTCTTTATTCATTACCCAATGAAAGCAACAAATAAACAGAAGGACCTCCTACACCAGGCAACAGTATCTTTAAGATATCTTTAAGCCATTATCTTTAAGAACCTGTAAAAATCATGTCTTTTATAGAAGTCTTTGTGGCTTTATCTTTATTTCAAAAGTTCTTAAGTAGAGACAAATGTGGAACATTATTGGGTTCTGTCTCTCTGTGTACTCCATTTGGTACCAAGTCTCTCAAAGCAATCATTAACCCATACAAGTCCCAGGGATATGGATTTGTTGGTTGAGTACTTGCCTTGTGTGTCTGAGGTCCTCAGCATAATCCCTAGGCTTGAAAAAACAAAACAAGCAAAAAAAATTATTGACTCATACAAAACCATCTCTAAATCTGAAGATTACAGGTGCAAAATTTTCTCATCTTTATCAAGTTTATCAAGCACGTTATCTGTTGAGCATGTTGTTTTGCTCTGCCTGAGATAAAGAATGAGTGAGTGAGTGTGTGTGGAGGGGAAGATATTAGAGCAGCAAAGATTCCTTTTAAATGTCTAAGAAATAAATTCAATTTACTAATGGATCTGAGATCACTAGTAACTCCAGGGTTGGGGCTTATCATAAAAGTTCTATCAGATGAAATTAAACAGTATCTTTATTCATACCCCCTTCCTTCTTTTAAAGTAGCTGTAGGTGTTTCTAGAAAGTAGCAAGTTAATTTTTGAAAAGCAGTTCTCAAATCCAATTTAAATTTAAAAATAATTGAGGGGGGAGGTTCTTGTTTCCCCAGATGCCTCTTGATGGTATCTATCCAGAGACATTTTTGGTTTTCAGTACTGGCGGATCCTACTGTCATCCAATGGGGAACAGGTCAGGGACGCTGCAGAGTAACCACCCTAAATGCACAGGACCCTTTCCGCAACTGGGTACTACATGGTGTGATCTGCTTCTCAAATGTCAATAGTGCCAAGATTGAGAAACCCTGGTTTGCTCTACTCTCATGTCTTTCTTGGTGCTTTAAGTACTACTTCCAATACCTAAAGCATGGCTGTTTTAGTTTATGGCAAATAGTATTTATATGAGGAAAAAAGGGGGTGATATTTGCCTAATTTAAGGCTGAGACTTTTGTTTTTCTGAAGCTGGGGCAAATGAGGAGCTGTAATTCAGGAGTGATCCCTCGATTTTCACCTGAATCTGTCAATGGTTAGTGGACCTCTTCAGGGAAAACAGAGTCCCCTGAGGGACGATGTGAGACACAGAACAGGGCTTTGCTAGTGTAGATAACGCAGACTCCTTCAGAGACCCATGAGTCAGGAAAGCGAAACTGACTCATGGTATACACTCCTGGGTTATTATTGCTGGCTCTTGATGTTCAGGAGGAAGGGGTGAATCACTGGAGCGAAGAGGATTCCTTTGGGCAAAGCCCCTTTAGTTGTAGAACGGGGAAAGGGAGGCATAGTCAAAGGCAGCATCTGGCGTTTATCCTAAAGCCAAGCACTTGGTTTATCCTAAGACTGCACTTGGTTGCTGCAGCAGCTCTTAGGAAGCCTTCCAATGAAGAAAGCAAGTGCCAACAAAACAGTAGCAGGCTGCGTGTTTGCTCGTGCCCATAATAGCAGCAATTAGGAGACTGCGCAGTAGGACTGCAAGCTCTAGGGTATCCTGAGATACCTAGTAACCAGTCTCAAAACGTGAAAAAACATCAAATAAACAAACACATTAAGATTTATTTACTCTTGTTATTTATAGTAAACACACACACACACACACACACACACACACACACACACACACACACACACAAACACGTCTGCCAATCCTTAGCCATCCAGTTCATGATCCAGTTGGTTTTACTTAACATTATTGCACAAGATATTTAAAAGATTTTCAAGTATTTAACTCCTTAAGTCAATCCCCCAAAAGGAGTAGTGGCTCATGTCTGCAGCTTTAGTACTGGGGAGGTAGAGGCAAGAGGATCAGGAGTTGAAGACCAGGCTCAGCCATCTAGCAAGTTTGAAATGAGCCCAGCCTATGTAAGACTCTATCTCAAAAACCAAACTAAAGCAACTCCCCAAATAACAAAAATACCTCCAAAAGGTTAATGGTCTTGGATTATGATTTGTGGCGAAATCTAAAAGCCACAAAAGTGACTTTTATAAAACCTCGCTTCATTTCTCCATTCCTGATCAGTCATACATCTGATAGTTATGACTCAGTTTGTATTATACTTTTACATAACTTTTTATTCAACTCTCTGAGATCTATTTTGTGAGCAAAATACTTTAGCAAGATACTCATGAATGAATTCTTTATAAAGGACAAAGGGTATTTAGCTCAGGATACTGGTGGCCAGAAAGTTCGAACAATTTGACTGGCATCTAATGGCCGAGAAGCACAATGACTGACCTTAGGCAGGAACTCGAATGGGAGGTAGGAAGCTAGGGAATGGGGAAAAGTCAGGCTTATAGTTTTATAAGACCCTAACCTTAGGAAACTCCATACACTCCCTAGGCCGGCAACAATCCATTTCTTAGAGTGGACTTAGTCACATTCGCTAGGTATCCATCCTAGAAAGACTTAGTGTACCTTGAGACTGAGCCTTTAAAAGATAAATCACATCTAAGCCACACTAACAATGTGTGTGTGTCTGTGTGTGTGTGTGTGTGTGTGTAATAATGCATTGCCCATTGTATCCAACCATCTGTTCTACTCTCCAGATAACTGAAATATTACCATTGATTTGTTTGTCTTATTGATCATCTTTAGTTTTTTTCACATCTGTTTTCATTTGGGCATTTGTTTTAAAATTATTTTTCTAGGTAAAAATTGTATAAGCTTTTTCCCATGTACGTGTTTATGTCTTTGCACATGTAGACAATTTCTACGTTTAGATACTCTTTACCATTCCATAGACTTTTCTCTTCCGGGCATTAGAGTAGAGAGGACAAGTAGTGCTAATCCCTCTATGTCGCAAGTGTCAGAGTTTCGCAGAGCCAGGGGATATCAGTAAGCATTTGATACTGACTAGAAACGGAGTCTGCAGTCTTCTGATTCCACCCAAGTCATGACCCTGCGTTTCACAGCTCAGCGTATTCTCTCATCCAACACAAATGTGGAATATATTATGGTATCAGTCGGCTTTAGGGTTTGTTCAGTTTCTCTGATCTCAGAGCTTTATCTTGTAATTAGTAACTCATAACTCATATATTCATCTAAACGAGAGGCAAATTTTGTAGTCCCCCAAGGCATAAGCTGCATGAATTAAAGCATTTTAGTGTTGGAAAGCTGGGTAGGTTTTTTTTTGTTTTTAGCATAGCTAGGGAGAGCAGTTCAAGTGCCTAGTTTAGAGCTCTTGCCAATTTTTGAGTGCATTGCCAGCAAATATTGTGTCAGAATATAAGAAATGGTAAGAAACACATGTACCCCCTCCACACACAAGAATCCCAAACCAAAGTCCTTCACTCCGGTGGTAGCAGCTTGTACAGCCCAGCTGCTCACTGGATTCCCAAAAGAGGGATCAGCTAATGGGCAAGGAGAAAACAAAAACTCTCCTAGCAAAGCTTTTCAAAACACTAGTAGATCAACAAGGCAGCAAGAATGCTCTCAAGTGAATCTCAAAACCCTCAAAATTTTTGTTCTTTAACTTCCTCTTTAAAGAAATCGTGTCTTGAGCTAAAGACCTGTCTCTCTTCGCTATCTAAACCAGCTTAGCTATTTATACTGGCAAGATAGTGATGTAGGAGACAGTAATTGAAGTAACTATTATTTGAAGCTTTCACATATAAGATGGTTGAAGAAAATAGATAGGATAGGTATTGGATAAATGATTATGATAGTGGTAGGAAAATAAGCTTGGGGTAGTAGGGTTGCTTAGAAGAACAGACCTGGCAGAGTGAATATCTATTTCGAAGGGGTTCAGCTTATGTCAGTCGGACTGGGGAGTGCAACATGGCTGTCTACACGCTGGAGAGGCCTAGAAGCTGCTCAGTCTGGGTGAATCAGTGGTTCCAGCCCAGTGCTGAAAGCCTTGAGAATTTCCTGAAAAGCCACAATGCCTTCAGCCCAAATAAAAGGCCGAAGAAGCTGGGTTCTGAAGTACAGGGTGGTAGTGGCAGTTGCATATTTTCTACATAATGAACCACTTCAGGCCATGGTTTCATTTCTAGAGTGTTAGCCTTTTGATAAAGTCAGCATGAGAGCATTTATATCTAAGTTTATATAAATATCAGCACGTGTGTATCTAAAACCATATAAGGAAGAGAAAAGGGTACTTTAGTTTTTATTGTAACTTGAGGCAGCTTAATGTCATCTGAGAGGAAAACCTCACTTGAGGAGTTGTCAAGATCCAATTGGCCTGTGAGCATGGCTCCGGGGGATTGTCTTGGTTATTAATTAAGAATCAGGCCTGGCCCACTCTAGGCAGTACCAACCACAGGCAGGTGGTAGAGGGCTGTATAAGAACACTAGCCAAGCAAGAGCCCATGAGTAAGTTAGAGTGAGCCAGCAAGCTCCTTCATGGTTACTGCCTCCAGATTCCTGCCTTACTTTCTTGCCCAACGTTCCTCAGTAATGGATGATGACCTAGATGTATAAGTCAAAGAGATCCTCTCTTCCCCTAAGTTGCTTTAGGTCAGTGTCTTATTCTCAGCATCAGGAAGGAAGCCAAAGCAGAAGGATGATACAGTGACTCCTGTTTCCCATTCACTCCTGTTGAGGGCCCACAAGCTGAAGTCTCATCTTATTGTTCTTTTTGATTCTGGATAAGAAAGACTCTGCTCATCCTCTCATCAAGGAAGAATAGCTGCTGCTGGCTAATGAATACTTACTCAGTGCTGGCCAGCATCCTTTGGGTTCCTTCCTCCTCTGGGTTCCAGAGCATCTGTCACTGAACATGGCCACAGGACTCCAGAGCTGGCTCACGGTAAAGCCCATTTAACCACTCTGTTGACATCTGTGAAACAAAAATAAAGGATGATGTTCATGAAAGGGAAGAATCATGCCACCCAAAACTATTTAAAAACATATTTTAAACCCAAGTCATGTTTTTGGCAAAAGATGTCATATACTCTCAAAGTGATGAGAAAATGTTGCTCTCCAGAGTCCCCACCCTTTTCTCTCACGTGACGAAGGTTATTGGTAGTAAGGCCATTATTTGTGCTCTCATCCATTCTTGTCAAGACTGTACTACTATCACTTTAAAACTCTTTAAGAAAACCCTTTTAAAGGCATAGTGGTGCACACTTTAACCCCAGCACTTGTGAGGCAGAGGCAGGCTGATCTCTGTGAGTTCCAGGCCAGCCTGGTCTACAGACTGAATTCCAGGAAAGCTGGAGCTATAGAGAGAGAGAGATCCTGTCTTGAAAAATCAAACCCAAACCCAAACCAAAAAAATCAAAGACAAAATATAGATTTTTTTATTTTTAAAGGCAATTAATTAATTTTGTGTGTGTGTGTGTGTTTGTGTGTGTGTGCATGCACACACACGCACATGCGTATACAGGTCATAGGACAACTTTCAGGAGGTGCTTCTTTCCAGGGAAACTCAAGATGTCAGGCTTGGTGACGTGTGCCTTTACTCACTGATCTGTCCCACCTCCCCAGCTGCTACCATTTTGCCTCCTACCCCAAAGCCTGAACCCTGAGAACACTTCATCTTTAAGAGCAGAACCTCCTCCTTTCCGGGTTTCCTATCACATGACCCCCCTATGACACCTCCTGGCTCGACTTGACCTGTATAGTTTTCTGGATCAACTATTCCAGCCCAGCTTTTTGCTGAAGATGTTTGACTCTCACAGCCCAGAAACTCAGATGCACCAAAATATGCTTTTATTCTCCTACAACTGAACTTAACTCCTCTTTTGAGTCACGAATTTTCTATAGAGATAGAAATTTGACTTTAAGCTGGGGTCTTTCCTTGTCCGTGTCTCATGTCTTCTGAATGCACATTGGAGGCAAAGTGGGATGGAAAAGCCAGTGACATGTTGCCACTGTTCAGGTGGAGTGAGAGAGGTCCTGGTCCATCATCTGTCCAGCTTGAGATATATTCTGTCATTTCTCATGTTATGACCTCTTCCCTCTATTTGTCTTTGGTTTAAATAACGAAATTATATGATACTAAAATAAGTTTGGGTTGGGGTAGAGAGACTACACAAGGCAGAGGCATGGTAAATTCAAAATATTCTGAATTTTTTCATATTCAATTTATATTTAGGGCAAAAAATTTAATGGTCTTTATATGAGACTGTTACTAGCACTATTCCCATGAGGAAAATACTAAGCACTTTTTAAATAATTTGGCCTGAAATTCATCCAATTGTTTTAAGCAAAGGGATTTTAATGAAGACCCGTTTAATTCATCGGCTGAGATGAACAGAATTGCTTCAGAAGTTCATATTTTAGGAACTGTAGTGAGATGTTGAACTGGTTTGGGAAGGGTTTTTCCTTCGTCCTCTGAGGATTAAAAAGGGCCTCATCATCTAATTTCAAGTCATTTATCAGCAATGATTTGGTATTACATCTACAGCCAAAATTTGAGAAGAATCATTAATTTGTAGTTGGAGCACACATGAAACAAAGACAGAAAGGTCAAAACACAGCTCTACTGATAATTATTCTTGTTTTAAGAACACAAGTTAGCATTTCTAGGTCATCCAACTTTTCTGTGCTGATGTATTACTCATGAGATAGTTTTAAAAAAGCTATTTCTCTGTATGTTACCAGTTACAATTTTCACAAGAGAAATTGGAGCAAAACATGCCACAAACATCCTGTAATTACTCTGTGGCAGATAGAAAAGCAAAAGTCGCATCTTTCCCTTAAATTGTAAGTGATTGGTCATTTCTGTAAATGTCAAGGCTCCAATATGATGCACAAGCCTTTTGATCCTCTGGAATAATACCAGCCCCCTCACCAGAATTGAGGGAGTTGAGAAAATAAAACAAAGATACACATATTTGCATTTGACATGATTTAATCTTGTTATACCTTGTGAGTATGGCCTTAGAAGACAGGCTGAAAGGAGGATACAGAGAAGAAGCATGGTAGGTATTCTGCATGTGAGGAGGCCTTATTCTTGAACCTATGTTGGGAGAGTGAAGTGGCCATTGATAAACATAAAGGACCTTTCATGCATCATGAGTTAGGGAGGAAAATAAGAGGAGAAACTAAGGGAACATCTGTGGGATGGAGTAGAACATAAACCATCATAGTTCTTCTGAATTGAAGATGAGGATGAAGGATGTCAAAGGGGGTGTCATTTTTGGAAGAGATATAGCAGGCTTCTATTCAAACTAGAAGCTGGGGCTGGGGATATGGGTTGTTTAGTAGAATGCTTACCTAGTGTGGATGCATACAGTGCTAAGTAAGACCACTGATGTCTTTTCTCCCCAGAAGGCTACATAGCACCTCCCAGCAGAGTAAGAGATTCTTGATCAGTTTGTGATTGATTTTTGGTGTCCTGCAAACAAGGTGTGTGGCGTGTTTGGCAATAGGGTCTTACGGTGACCAACCAAGAGAAATGGCAATAGCTGTGCTGTTTTGGGACCTCCTTGAGTAATAACTTAAAAGAAGATATTCCGTGTCTGGCAATTAGGTTTTCTTTAAATAATGTCTTCTGGGAGTAATATTGCCCACCCATGCAAGGTACCATGATCAATCAAACTCTATGTGTGTGTGTTTATGTGGGAGTGTAGGACTCTTGGAGTCCAAAATAGAACACTGGAACCCCAGGAGCTGCAGTTACAGGTGGCTGTGAGCCACTTGAGATAGGTGCTGGGTACCAAATTCTTGTCTTTTTCAAAAACAAGATCTGTATTCACTTATAACTGCTAAGTTTTCTTTCCAGCACCAGTATTTTATATTTTAAAAATTAGTTCGTAAACTAGTAGATGCCCTTAAGGCTTATTAAAATCTTTTCATTTATTTACTTACTTGTTTGGCTATATTTTTAGTGTGTGTGCATGCATGTGTGAGTGTGTGTGCATCCTCGTGTATACTAGAGTGTATGTGTGGAGGACAGAGGGATAACCCATGGGAGCTGATTCTTTCCTTTCACCCAGAGGTTCTAGGGATAAATCTCAGGTTGTCAGGCTCGTTGGCCAAGTACCTTTATCTGCTCAGGTGTTTTACATGCCTTCGTTTGTTGTTTTGACACTGACTGACCTCCTGTTTTAAAACTCTGTTTTCAGGCAAGATTTAAAAAAAAAAATCCCAGGATGTCTTGAAATCTCTTCTTTACTCAACCTTTGTCAGGGCATAAGTGAAGGAAGAACATCATGTTCCTTGCCTTCCAGACTGCTCAATTTACCAAGAAAACACGGAGTCAATTGAAACCAGGCATCAGCAATTCAGTGGTACCAGCTTGTGTGTCTTCTGGGGTCTTGTTGGCCTGCTTGCTTTGAGCTCAGAAGATCAGCCTATTAGGCAACAAGCAGCCTCATTTCTGATTGCCAGTGGGCCTCTTTGTGCAGTTTGGGGTTGGTTTGGTTAGAATTTTGCTTCCTCGTTCAATTTTAGCTGAATTCCAACAGAAATTGTATGAGATCTGAGCATGAGGTGAAGCAGTTACCAATTTGTCGCGAAGGTTTTCTCAAGTTCTGTCTGGGCATGCCTAGAGCTCTGGACAGGGTGATTCATCTCAAGGCTTATGGGTTTGCCTGCTGTAGCCCCTGGGGCCATAGTTTCCAAAGTCTCTGCTATATATCTTTGTTTAGCTCTCTTTTCTATGCCAAAGGCTACTGACAGTTGCCCACAAAAGGCAAGCAGCCTCTGAGAGTTCCCTGGGTCTGTCCCAGGAAGGTAGAGAGACAGACAAGAGTTCCAGTTTGTCCTTGCTTCTCTGAATTAATATCCATCTGACGGTCTTGCCCTACTGCAGTCACTTCAGAGCCAGCGCCAGGAACAGCTGAGAACTTTCCATAGATACTTATACCAATACTCACAATTGTGTTCATTCTCATTCTTAGTAAATATCTTCATTCCTATTACTTATAATTCTTGGCTCAAGCCTTATTTTGATTAGAACAGATTAAGAGTGGGAATCCAGCTGATTTATAGTTATTCGTATGATAAGCCATTGAGATGGCACAGGTCATTGACATTACAGATAATCAAAACACCACATTTAATAATCTCAACCACTTCTAATGAAGTAATTGGATCTTTTCAGAGAACAATTCAACACCAAGGGGCACTTCAACACTTATAGCACCTACTCTCTCTCTGGCAGAGCACAGGAGTGCATGTTTAAAGATATGAGAAAAGGAGAATGCATGTTTTTAATGGCACTTTGGTGACAGTGTATATATTTTAAGAACACTTGTTTTTACAAATGATGATCCCTCATTTTTGATTCTGGGATTGTCTATATGGCTTGTGTTGGCCTATGAGGTATTGACAAAAAAAAAGAAATTTGATTACTGTTTGTGTATTGAGACTAGATATTTAGGAAAGTCTGTTCTTGGGAGCAGTGATTGTTTCCTAATTTTCTGAGAAATCGCCATACTGATATCCAAAGGGGCTGTACCAGTTTGCACTCCCACCAGCAATGCAGGAGTGTTCCCTTTACCCTACAACCTCTCCAGCATAGTTGTCATCAGTGTTTTTGATCTTGGCCATTCTTGCTGGTGTAGGATGGAATCTCAGAATTGTTTTGATTTGCATTTCTCTGATGGTTAGACCGCTTCCTAAATATAACCCTAGTAGCACAGACACTGAGAACAACAATTAATAAATGGGACCTCCTGAAACTGAGAAGCATCTGTAAAACAAAGGAGACGGTCTACAAGACAACATGGCAGCCTACAGAATGAGAAAAGATCTTCACCAACCCACATCAGACAGAGAACCAATCTCCAAAATATGCAAAGAACTCAAGAAATGTCACAGTAAAAAAACAAATAATCAAATAAAAAATGGGGTACAGACCTAAACAGAGAACTCTCAACAGATGAATCTCAAATGGCTGAAAGACACCTAAGGAAATGCAGAACACCACTCTTTGTCAGGCATTTTTGAGTCATAGTTGGTCACTCTCTTTTCCCAGGAAACAGCTGAGAGTAGCCACCTACCCAGGACCCCATTGACATGAAGTGTGTTGTCTGTATATTGACTTCTCACTGCTAGGCTCTTCTGTTTTTTGTTTTGTTTTTATTTAGTTACTTTTAGCTTTTCTTTCTTTTTTTAAATGCTAATTTCTAAAATTCATATTATTATTATTTTTACATCTCAACTGCAGTTTCCCCTCCTTCTTTCCCCCCAAAGAGACACAAATACATATATTTTCCCTGTCCTATACCATATATACATATATACACATATATGTATGATAAAATTAAATTTATATATTAGGTATGGTAAGCTATTAACAAAAGCTAATAATAATATGCAATAATTAAAATGATGTGTTGTATTAAAAGTTATGTGTTCATGCTCCCTCTATTGGAAGAGTCAAGACAAGCCTGATTTGGCAGTGTACACCTGTTTCTGCAGCCCCTGGGTAGCAGGGGTGGGAAGATGAGAAATTCAAGGCTACCGTGGGCTTCTTAGCAAGTTTGAGACAAATTTAGGTTACAGGACACTGTCCTACATGAAACAAAACAATCCCCAGTTAATAACAACAGAAGAAGTAGAAACATTAGGACATATACTAATGACTTTGGACTGTGCCTAAGTTAGTATAACTGAAACCATGGGGAATAAAGTGCTAAGGGGGAGCCTACTCCTTTAGGTTGGGTACACTCACCATGGACTTGTCCAGAATTAGTTAAAGGAGTAAGTGAAGGCCTGAACAAAAATTATTAACAACCAAATCCTCCCTTTGCCTTCCTACTTTAGAAATCATTTTATATTCGTAAGTTTTGTTTTTTCCCCCAATTTCATACATAAACACAAAATTTTCAGAGATTCTCACACTGAACCTGCTGCTTCACTGGGGGTAAGAAAGCTTGCTGTTGTAAAGTCCTATGATGTTTGAAGAAGTGAAATTGCAGCTGAAGTACCAACATGAAGACTTGTTGGGATCATGCGGGCTTTCCTACAGTGTCTCTTCTGTTGAGATTCTAGCCCATGAGCAGTTCTTCCCAGAAGCAGAAGTAACAGGAGTTAGCCTGCATTGTACTGGCATGCATTGTAAAAACATCACTGGGATACCATAAATATTACCCCCATTTTCCATGCAATAATAGTTAAAAGCTTCCCTTTCTTTTACAATTAAATAATTTCAGCTTTGTGAAGGAAGAGCTAAAGTGCTTTAATACATTCTACAGTTCTCAAATTAATCTTCATTAAAGTCAGTACCAATTTGCTTAAATGCAAAATTATTTATAGTGGGTTTACTAATATAAGCTGGAAAAAGGAGGCGATGGAGCTTTGGATTTTATTTTAACTTCGCTATTCTGACTTTGAATGGATTGGGTAAGAACGTATGACAACCGTGGCTTAACCAATATTCAAATTGTGAATAGCATTTCTATAATTTCCTGAGCAGTGTGAATCAAAACCCTCTGCTTTTACTGGCCTAGGGATGGTCTCTGTTTGTTCTTCAGTTCAGAACATCTGGGGAGTGACTAATCTAAAGAAGACCCCCCCACACACAATGTGATATTAATGGCAGGTAAGAGAAAAAGAATGGCCTCTATGAGTAATTAAGTTTTGAAAATGTTGGGTTTAAGTGGTGTGCTTTTCTTTTTACAGTCACTTGGTTGATGATCAGACTGTGAGTCACCAAGAAGGAAATAATGTTGACCTGAGTTTCCTGTTCTCATCTCATCATGGGACTTTGAAGTTAATGAAGTCGTTTCTTTCTTCTTTTTCCTTTTTTTTTACTATTTTGATTTGGTTTAGTGAGTCCTTTGGCATTCCAATGGTTTTGAAGTAACTTGGAGGAGTTTCCTCTTATTCACTAGAGAGGTGTGTGTGTGATCTGATCCCCAGGGACGTGCTATTTCTGTTCAGACCTATGATCTCACTCACCTTCTGTCTTCCAGCCCGGATGCTGATGAACACAGCAGCGAACAATCATGGGGCATTCACTTAAGCATTGGCCATAGTTTGGGAGAGTTTCCACGTTACAGCTCGTTAACCGCAGCATCACAACCCTTCTGTAGGTGTCCCAGTTTTCAGATAAGAGTCCAATTAATTAAGCGGATGATGAAATCAGGTTTTGAACCCGGGCCATCTGGCTGCATTTGAAACCACAGCACTACGGTGTCAGAACGGATTCTCTATGGAAACAGTTTCTTGCTAAGATGGGAGCTACTTGTAATGTGTGAAGTCTCTAGGATACTAAACAAAGAAACAAATCACAGACCATTTGACATTTGCTTAACTTCATGCACGCTCGTGGCTGAACCAACATCCCCAAAGATTCTTCATAACTCAGAGAAATACAGTCTATCTTTGTCAGAAGGCCCGCATGCTGCTTTTCTGGGATCTATCTGAGCTACTCATTTTGAAATGTAGGTAGCTCTTGGGTTTTTGAGTCTCTCTCTCTCGCCTCTTTATCCTTCTCCCCTTTTCTTTTATGCTAATTCTTCACCTTATTATATAATTAGTATGTACAGCTCTGCAACGAGTTACAAACGCTTCAACTACAAAAGCACTTTGTTGTTTTTGAGCTAACCTCTGAGCTTACTAGGAAATTGAAAAGCCTATAGTATTACCTGGCTTGGCTAAGATCTCTTTCTTCTCTGCCCAGTTCTTCCTCTTCAGGTCTCTAGGTA
This sequence comes from Microtus pennsylvanicus, assembly GCF_037038515.1. Lineage (NCBI taxonomy): Eukaryota > Metazoa > Chordata > Mammalia > Rodentia > Cricetidae > Microtus > Microtus pennsylvanicus. Next base: position 33,169,875 of record NC_134584.1, read on the forward strand.
TTTCATCATTCTTTGATCTTCTCTGCTTCACGCTGTCCCATGCTCCCTACATAGGATGTTTCTTTAATGCAGAAATGATAAAAATTTTTCTGCAAAACATTGTCTGATAGGTTTTTACATTTATAGGTTTTATTTTTCAGAATAAGTTCCAAATATTATTGACTATTAGAAGCAGAGCATAGTGGAACCTGGATGATAATCTAGGGGTAGTAAGCATGTAGTGCTTGAGATTAATTATATATTTTCCTATAAACGATGGTATTCTCAGTTCTTAAGTCAGCAGAATATAACATTAATCTAATTCTAGTTTACATTCTGCACTCAAAATTATTTTATCTTTTTAAAACTATTGATTTTTGATTTATGTAAACATACATAATTTTTTTGTGTGTATGTGTATGTGTGTATGTGTGCGTGTGCGTGTGCGTGCATGTGCCTGTGGAAGCCAGAAGAGGCCTCGGATCCCACTGGAGTTACAGGTGGCTGTGAGTTACCCAGCCTGAATGGTGGGAGCAGAATGAGGGTCAACAAGTGCTCATAACTGCTGAGCCATCTTTCCAGCTCTCTATTTTATTTTGTTTATGAATCAAAACTATGAAGAGTTGGTTTGCCTTTTGCTCATGTTATCTTAAGCCCTTGAATAGTTTCACTGTTGACTTTCACCTTAATTATTTAAAGGAAATCACTATTATAGGCCATCATGACCCTCTTTTTCCTAAATGTGAATGTAAGAATGATTTCTTCTTGGACATTCCTATAAGAATTACCAGTGACCAAACACTCTGGAAAACAGCTCCGAATTAGGAATTACTTCGTTATAGATACAGTCTGTAGGCACATTAACTCTTTTGATAATTTTTTTCTCATTTTGAACTTAAACAATAAACTATTTTCCACAGGTGTTGCTGGCAATCTATTTTGCTTCTATTGATAGTTGTGTAATTTTCAAAATCTTGAGTGTTTGGGCCAATTTTCTATTTTTTTGAGATCAGGTCCCTGTGTTTGACATCCACTGAGTTGATTGTCGTTTTAGTTTTATGTCCACTGCAGGGGTAAAGGCAGTCATCTTGTTGCATTCGCTGAGGCTAAAAAGACAACCTCCATTGTGTAGCCATTGGAGCGAAAGTGAACAACGTACTGCAGAAGCTGTTTCCTAGCATGCCTTCAATGTGTTGAGACAATGAGGTAGAAACAGTAATAAATGAATAAACGAAGTATACTGAACTCCCATTTCTTCAAGTGGATACATTTTCAAAAATTAGTATATATTGACTGTAAATATCAATGGATTTCATTATGACATTTACACACATATATGTGCATCTTAAACATATTCAAGACCCTTACCCCTCTTGTCTCTCCTCCTCCCACTGCTCCCCCTCTTCCCAATAGTCCCCCAGGGAGATATCTTTAGAATCTCTCCGAATGTCTTCTAAAAGTATACAGATGTAGAAAAGTAACTTACACTATAGCCATACCAAACCTAAGTGACTTAGTTTTGGAAGTCTCTTTTTTCTTATGAAGTAAATGTGATCCACAGTAAGCAGGCTTCTCCCTTTCATATTTCATAGTCTGAACTTTTAATAATCTGCTCAGAATCGGAGCTAAGCATGACCCTCACTGTGCTATCTCTTCTTTAGTATGATTGGGGAGGAATGTGTTTTCCCATCTCCATCGCTGTGCAATCCTCTTGTTCTTCCTGGTGCCCCAGCAGCGGCTGATTACAGACTCAGAATGTTCTGAGCACATTTTGGAGGTGAGCAGGTCTTTTGCAAAATCCCGTGTTTTATTTTTTTCCATCCAAAGTCTTCTATTTTAGAGTAGCTTTTAAAGTGATATTTTAAATAAACAAAGGAATATGGGGTTTGGAACACTTTTCTACTTTACGCTTATTTTTATGGCCTTGTCTCCAAAGATGTATATCTTACACACTCTCATTTTTTTCTAAGTACAAATTAAAGAACCAAGTTTATTGTTTTTATTTTTCCACAATGTTGAGCTTATTTTGTATTTTTGCTTTAAAAAATTCAGTTTATATGGCCCCATATCACTTAAAAAAATGTTACTCAGCACTCGGGAGGCAGAGGCAGGCGGATCTCTGTGAGTTCGAGACCAGCCTGGTCTACAAGAGCTAGTTCCGGGACAGGTTCCAAAAGCCACAGAGAAACCCTGTCTCGAAAAACCAAAAAAAAAGAAAAAAAAGTTTGAGGTCTTAGAAATGTTGTAGTCTCTTTTGCATAAAATGTATTTGTAAGTATTAGCAAAGTTTTCAGGCAAATTTGTAAATTATAGCAAAACCTAAAAGATTTCTTAACTTAGTTTGAATGCAGAATTATTTTTGATTTTTCCCTTTCATTTTTTTTACAGTTGTTTAATTTCTGCTTGACTTAACATCAATTCTTACACATTTTTGGTTGATGTCTTAGTTACTTCTATTGTGCAATTAATATAGATATGGCATGATTATATTTAGAAAGAAAATCCAAATGACTCCTCTTGCTTTGATCTTTGCAACGCTGATGGTTGGACACAGAGCCGTACACGTGCTATGAAAGTGCTTTATCACTGAAGCAGATACCGCTATCCCCACTCCTCAGCTGTCTCTTGTTAGGTGTTTATGTCAGGCAGTAGGGACGGTGATTCTTGGGTATTCAGATTAGCTGTGAGCACTCAGTATGCAGTCGGCACAAATCAATGTATTTTGCAGATACAGTGAATGTGGCAAGGTGGATAGCAGAGTTAGCTAAGATGTCTACTCTAGGATGAGACGTCTTCATCATCTCTTGTCAAAGCTACAAAATAGCATCCCATTCCATTTGTGTCTCCCGACCACAGATGATTAATTCTACCTAAAGCCTAGCATTACACATAACATAATCTATTTCCCGAAAGTCTCCATCAAGGAGACTTGAGGGAGATCTTATCTTCAGTAAATGATGAGTTGAGTGTATAGGGCCAAAGAGAAGACAGAGGAGGGGAGTGAACATCATCGAAACATACTGTATGGAATCCTAAAAGAGCTGGTAAAAATATCACAGTGTGATAAACGAGGAAAAGGGGGGGGGGAGTAGACATAGGACCAAAATGGATCATCAGAAACCGTCCTGAGATGTTGGCACTGCACAGTCAGTGAGTATCTGTAGTCACGGAGACTAGAAAGACCAGTCATGATTATTTTAATAATAAGCTGGCATTTTCAGACTTATACCAGTTCCACAGCCTTAAAACAATGAAAATCCAAAACATATAGTACTATTGCCTTCAGACTGGCCTGCCAGGGATGGTAAAATGGCCCTGCATTAATAGCTTTGTTAACACAAGACCTGTGCCCAGAACTCTCCTGCAGTTATCCCGTTTCGCCACTAGATGGTGGTTGTGGGCTAAGAGAAGAAAAATTAAGTTTGGTTCACTGAAGAGGAAATGATAAATTTGTGAATTAAATAAAACAAGGCAATGAAAATTAGGACAATTTAAGAGAGCCCTTTATAGTTAAGTTCAACTACTTGGACAGAACCTTATTGTCTTTCCTGGTACGAATGTCAAGCTCTTGGAAGAAAGAAATTACTCATTAAGACAATTGCTATCGTCCGATTCTGGATGTGGCTGCCTAACACAGCGAATTAAAAGATTTCTTTGCTCTTTTCTCTCCTTACAATACAGCATTGATATTCACTGGAAGCAAACATGTTTAAATAGTTACTACCAGAGAGCGACCCATTACCTAAGATGGTTCGTGAACTGGGTTGTTGTTCAGATTTTTCACACTGTCTGATATGCAACGTGTTTTCCCTCATATCCAGGGATCCCCAAATTGTAGAGGAAGTTTCTGAACCCACACCGCTTGAGTTTAAACTCCAGACCTGTTTCCGAATCTCTGCGTCAACTCACTGTGTGGAATTGGTACTTGGCCTATGTATGTTTTCTTTTTCTTATCTGCAAAATGAAGGTGTCCTTGGTTTCTGCCTCACACAATCACTACAATGTAATGTAGTGACACAATGGAGGTAAGAAGTATGTGAGGAAAAAGCAGCATTTCAACAGATTTATCAAACTAAAGGATTCTTAGGACCATTTCTAAGGATCGCAAGTTGTTGTAGAAGGCTGCTTGTTTGTTCCTGGCAGCTCAGCCCCGAAATAATCACACAGAAACTGTATTAATTAAATCACTGCTTGGCCCATTAGCTCTAGCTTCTTATAGGCTAGCTCTTACATCTTAATTTAACCCATTTCTGTTCATCTTTGTATCACTAGGTGACTGTGGCCTACCAGCAAGGTTCTGTCCCGTGTCTGTTTCTGGCAGGACTACATGACTTCTCCATGACTCTGTCTTCTTTCTCCCAGCATTCAGTTTAGTTTTCTCCACCTAGCTCTGTTCTGCCCCGCTATAGGCTCAAAGCAGTTTCTTTATTCACTAACCAGTAAAAGCAACACATATACAGAAGGACCTCCCATATGAACAAGTAATTCATGTACCACAGTTTTTGCTCAGAGTGAGCCCTTGCACCCCACCTTCCTGTTATCATGTCATATGATTGACAGGACCTATGGTCTATTGCTTTCAAATAAGAGAGGATGATATGTGAAAGTAAAATAAATTATTTCTTTTCTGAGCACCAATGACAATCACTCTGCCTGTATTAACCCAACACTACTTCGATGCAAGATGCAGCGGTGGGAATTCCACCTGAATCTTCTCCTTTAATTCTTACACAGCTTAACAAAGTGACATCTAACATGCTATTGTCAAAATATGGAAATTGGGGTTTAGAGAAGTTCAAAAGCTTTTCCTAGACCAAAGAGCCCATGCGTGGTAAAACTAGTGTTGAACCACAATCCTGTCTCACTCCAGCATTTATCCATTTTCCTGAGATGTCACCAGTTCAAGCAAGAAAGTTGAGTTGATTCTGGAAATATAGGTAGCATCCTAAATGACACATTTCCTAGTTGGCTTGCCTTACTTAGACATTAACTTATCAACATAGGTTATTATCCTTCTTTGGTGTTCTGCATGTCTGGGGAGTTATAGAACCAAATTGTTCTTCATATTTAAAGATGATACCACCACATATGAGCCTGTGGCTGGGAAACACCAATGTCTGACAAATGGTTCTTTCCACATCGTGTGTACATGCCAATTGCTCGCTGGTCTGTGGCACAGACTTCTGTTGGCAGAGTCTTGCTTCTGTGTTTTGTTCTGCCAAAGTGTGGTCGATTGAAGCTTCCTTTGAACAAGACTAAGCTACCAGTGATTCTGTAGACACACCGAGGTGCCCTGGGTTCTTGTCCCCAGCAATTCTTGACTTTGTCAGACTGTCTTTTGGATTACAGGCTCTTCTGGGGGTTCTCCCCACTACTATCAAATTTTTAGTGTACTGTGGTCTTCCCTTCTTCTCTCCTTCTTTCTCTACCTTTCTTCCTCTTCCTTCCCGCTTCCTTACTTGTTCTCTCCCTTCCCTTCTTTCATCCCTCCCTCCCTTTTTTCTTTTATCCCTTTCTTTCCTTCATTTCCCCTTTCCTTCCTTCTTCCTTCTTCCTCTGGTCTTCTGTCCTTCTTTCTCTTTTCTTATTTCCCCCTCCCCACTCTCTCCCTCTTTCCTTTCTCTCCCTTCAACCTCCTCCTTTTTTCCCTCTTGAAACAAGGTCTTTATATATATCTGCTTTTTGACATGTGAAATCCCAGATTCCTGATTGCTGAGATTATAGGTATATGATGCTCCCCTATTTAAAAAAGATTTATTTATTTATGTATTTATTTATTTACTCTGTATACAGTTTTCTGCCTGCATGTATGCCTGCACTGCATGCCAGAAGAAAGTCCCGGAACACATTATAGATGGTTGTGAGCCACCATTTGGTTGCTGGAAATTGAACTCAGGACCTCTGGGAGAGCGGTTAGTGCTCTTAATTTCTGAACCATCTCTCTAACTCCCCCTCCCCTTTGTAAAGATGATGGCCCATTTTTAACACATACCCATTAGATTCAAGATATATGAACTCCCAGTCTTCATGTGTAGATATTATATTTCTCCATGGATTATTACCACCACATCTAAGATAGTTGTGGAAAAGGACAGAGTGGACACACACTGCAGTTAGAAGACAGTTTGGTGACTCACCCCTCCTATCTTTAGAAGACTTCAGTTTGGTTGGGTGTTCAACTTCCCATCTGGAGCCTCCTAGTTTGTGATTATTTTCTAGTCACTTAGCAACTAATTTTTATGTAGAAGGACAGGAAGTGTCTGCAAGTGAGGGTACAGCCTGGTGTGGCATCTCAGCCTTCACAGGAGCAAAAAGCAGCTAAGGGAAGCTCATGACTTCTGTATGTGTAGCGTCCTTCTTCTCTTTCTACTTCTCTCACCATTTTTTTCTTCTTCTTTTCTCCCCCTCACCTTCTTCTTGGACAGAATTTTCCAACTTCATGCTCTAGAACAGAGATTAAGTTTGGGCTTCACAGCCTCAAGACTCTTCCTATTTTGGTCCAAATATTTTTTTTTGGTTTAGAAAGTTGTCTTGAGCATAATAGTATATGAAGACCACCCCTAATTTTTACCTACCAAATCAACAGTGACCTTCCTGTCTCTATAGTCAAGACAATGAGAAATATTTTTCAACATTATTAAATCTCCTTGAAGGATGCAATTACCTTTGATTATAAACCACTGATCAAATAATGTGATCTAATTTAATTCTCATAATGACTTTTGAAATATATCAGATCACCTACTTCTCATTTTAGGGATGGTGAAATGGAGGCTTACAATAGTAAGTGTTTTCTCAGAGCAGTGTGAATAGAGATTTCTGAACCAGATAGAATAGTGAAAATCTAACCACAGAATTGGATGTCATACTGTAAATCAAGTTCACCACTACTTCAAACTTTTGTCCTGAATTTCTGTCTTATAATGTTCTTCTCTTGAAAGTATCCTGTTAGACTCACTGAAGTACTTTCAGTCCCTAAATCATGTTTGTGTAACAAATTCCCTCCCTCTGCAATGCTGTTGCTTCAGCCTAGATTACCTTTGCTCCCCTTTTCTGTATATGGGACATGAGTTAATGATCTTTATCGTCTGAGCAGCAGTGTCCCTCCATTTATGACCTAGATGTGGTCATGCTTCCATACCTACCTGATCCCATTCTGACACATTAACACGCACAGATTACACAGCGCAGATTCACTGGATGGAAGGTGTCTTGAGGTCCTTCATATACTAGTTTGTGTTGACTTTTGCACTTGGTTCTCATTTCTGCACTTGGCCTCTTACTGAATGGATAGACTGTAGTGTCTAGACAGTAATGAAAATATGACATATTTTTACTTCAGATGTGCTAGGCTGTGATCTGTGTGCTTGGCTATACTCTTTTGAGGAATCTTCTACCTTTTTGACTTCTTGTGTTTCATGATCCATTTACCACACACACACACACACACACACACACACACACACACACTCACACAATGCTTTACTTACCTTCTACAGACCACTCATTGAATAGATGTCCTTCATTGACATGTCTTGGCTTTCACCCCTCATGCTGAATTTTCTCTCACATTGGATCTCCCCTTTTCTGTGCTTGGGCTGTGATTCTTATCTTGGGTCATCTTTCTCTATGGATACTCTTTTAACTCATCCTCGTTCGTAAATATTTAACTTCCAAGGTTTGGTGCAAGAGACATAATCCAGAAGAAAAATTGGGACTGGAGATAGGGGAAACTGTAAATGGAACCCAAGAGCCTTGAGCTCACTCAGGGAGAGTATAGATAGAGGCCAGCAGAGTCCCTTTGCGCTTACATTTAAAGTGGTGGAGAATAAAGAAAAAACAGTAAGGGTGGTGGAATAGAACAATCTCCCAGTCTAGAAAGGACCACGGTTATGTCATCATTTGTAGCAGGCAGAAAGGCAGAATACAGAGTGGTAGAAGTGGTGTGGGGAACATATAAACATGACTGTTGTGATAGATTCTGTTCTTGGTGAGAGGAAGGGAGCAGAGGAGGTTTTTATTATTGTTTTTACTGAGTTATGCATTTTTCTTTTCTCCCCTTGCTCTCTCCTTGTCCCCTTCTACCCTCTCCCATGACCCTCACATCTCCAATGTACTCGGAGCTCTTGTCCTTTTTTCCTATGTAGATCCATGTATGCCTCTCTTAGGGTTCTCTTTGTTGTCTAGGTTCTCTGGGATTGTGAATTGTAGGCTGCTGGTTTTTCTTTGCATTATGCTAAAAGTCATTTATGTGTGAGTACATATGATATTTGTCTTTCTGAGTCTGGGTTACCTTACTCAATATGTTTTTTCTAGATCTATTTATTTGCACGCAACTCTCAAGATGTCTGTATTTATTTATTTATTTATTTCTGCTGTGTAGTACTCCATTGTGTAAATGTACTACATTTTCTTTATCCATTCTTCAGTTGGGGGGCATCTAGGTTGTTTCCAGGTTCTGGCTATTACAAATAATGCTGCTATGAACATAGTTGAGCACATGTCCTTGTGGTATGTTTGAGCATCCTTTGTGTATATACCCAACAGCAGTATTGCTGGGTCTTGAGGTAGATTGTTTCCTAATTTTCTGAGAAATCATCATACTGATTTCCAAAATGGCTGCACAAGTTTGCACTTCCACCAACAATGGAGGAGCATTTCCATTAGCCCACCCGAGGAGGTGCTTTTGAAGTGAGAATTATTCTAAGAGCATTGTTTAGTGAATGGAGCAGCTAAAGTAAGACTTGGTATATGATATCAAGAACTTTTTAAAAAGATTACTAAAAATAAGTGTGAAATGAGGTTTGTTGCGAGGTGCCTTACTTTTTTCTATCCTAAATGAGCTACCCAGGCTCTGTACAGGATATGTGGGAAGTTGCATTTATGTGGAATTACAGTTTCACTAGGAATCCACGGGAAGAGGAGCAAACGGCACCTTCAAGCATATGTGTCAGTATACGCTCATCTTTTCCCATCATCCACTGCTCTTCTTGTGCCCTCTCCACTTCCACTGCATTCTCTTCCTTTCTCTAGTTAGTCCTTCCTCCTACTATTATCATATTACATGTTTTCCACTTCCCTCTTTATTTCCCATTTCCCTTAGGATCTTTCCCTCTCTTCTCATAATTCCTTTTCTAGTTTTGTAAATTCCAAACACACACATATATAAACAAACACACACATTCAAGCACACCAGTGCACAAATACACATGCACCTCTATATAATTAAGTTTTCACAACAGGAGAGAACGTGAGGTATTTATTTTTCTGAGCCAGGTTTATTTCACTTAACATAATGATTTCCAGTTGCCTCCATCTTCCTACAGATGCTATGATTTAATTTTTATTGCAGTTGCACAAAATTCCATTGTGTATATATGCCATATATTTTATTTTTTAAGACACAGACTTTATTCTTTAAAAATTTTGTGTGTGTGTATAAGGTATTTTGATTGCTGTCTTCACCATCCTCCCTTGTCCCCCCACTCAACTCCTGTTAACTCTCCTGCCCTACAAAGCTCTTTTCCTTGACCAACTGAGTTTAACCATGACTGTCTGTATGCCCATGGATTTGGAACTGTCCGTTGGAACTTGGTGGACTCACTGTGAGTCCAGAGTTTGTCACTTCAACAGTAAGGATTGGGGTTCTTTAGGCCCCTCATAGATCCATGGCTAACTGTCAACAAAGCCAGTTTTGTATTTTATTTATTCATTCATCTGGTCATTGATATCCAGGCCAGTGTAATTTCCTGGCTGTTATGAGTAGTACTAATATAAACATGGATATGCAGTTATCTCTGTAGTGTGTTGATCTAGAGTCCTTTGTGTCTATACTTAAGAATTGTGTAGCTGGAACCTATGGTAGTTCTAATTTCAGTTTTTTGATGAACTGCTGTAGTGATTTCCATAGTGGCTACACAAGTTTGCATTCAATCACAGTTACTAAGGGGTCCTCATTCACCATGTCCTTGTCAGCATTTGTTATTATTTTTTACTTGATAATAACTATTTTAACTGGGGTGGGATGGTATCTCAAAGCAATTTACATGTCCCTGATGGCTAAAGATATTGAAAACATTCTCAAGTTTTTATTTCTTGTTTTATAAAAACATTTATTTTTATTTTATGTGTGTGCACGTTTGCCTGCATATATACCATGTGTATGCCTGGCACCTGCAGAAACCAGAAGTGGGTTTTGAATCCTTTAAAACTGCCGTTACAGGTGGTTGTGCACCATAATGTGGGTTTTGAAAACAGAACCCAGCTCTTCTGTAAGAGCAGTGAGTGCCAGTAACAACTGAGCCATCTCTACAGCCCCCATTTTCCTTTTTGAGAACTATTGCTTTAGGTAATTTGTTCATATGATCATTGAATGATTTGGAATTTTTAATGCTTAATTATCAAAGTTTAAAAAAAATATCCTAGATATTAATCACCTATCTGTATATAGTTGATAAAGCATTTTATTCAATCTGTAGGTTGTCTCTTCATGCTTGTCTTTTTTTTTTTTTGAGACAGCTTTTCGTTGTGTAACCTTGGCTGTCCTAGAACTTACTCTGTAGACCAGGCTGGCCTTGAACTCACAGAGATCTGCCTGCCTCTGTCTCCAGAGTGATGGGATTAAAGGTGTTTGCCACTACTGTTCCACCTCACTCTTGTCTGTCAGTGCTTTATTATTGTGAAGAGACACCATGACCACAGTAACTCTTATAAGGAAATCATTTAATTGGGACTTGCTAAAAAGTTTCAGATATTTAGTCCCATTGGTAACTCAGAGATCTACATTCAGATCCACAAGCAGCAGAAAGAGAGAGCCACTGGTCCTGGGTTGGGCTTTTGAAACTTCAAAGCCTACCCCTAGTGACACACTTCCTCTAGCAAGGCCTAATCCAACGTGGTTATACCTCCTAATCCTTTCAAATAGTGCCACTCCCTAAGTATTCATATATATGAGCCTACATAGACCATTTTTATTCAAACCACCACAACTCTGATGACTGTTTCCTTTGTTGGGGAAATAATTCTTAACTTCATATTATCCCAATTGTCAATTCTTGCAATTATTTATTGTGCTATTAAAGCTAAATTTAGAAAATCCTTTCCTATGCTATATCTTAAAGTATTCCTTCTATATTTTTCTTTACCAGTTTCTTTCAGGTCCAGTTAAACAGTGGGAGTGAAATATGAACAAAGAGGTCGAGACCATGATGGGGACACACACTGAACAGCCTACCTGAGCTAATGAGAGCTCTCCAACTCCAGCCGGACAGGTAAGAAACAAGCATAGGACCAAACCAGATCTCTGAATGTGGGTAACAGTTGTATGGTTGGGGCAGACTGAGGGGCCAATGGCAGTGGCACCAGGATTTATCCCTACTACTTGTACTGACTTTTTGGGAACCTATTCTCTTTGTTCAGCTTAGGTAAAGTAGGGAAGGCCTTGGACCTTCCCCAAAGCAATGTGGTTTACCCTCTCTGAGAAGAGGAATGAGGGGTAGGGTGGGGGGAAAAGTGGAGGGAAGGGAGTGGGAACTGGGATTGGTATGTAAAATATAAAAAGATTGCTTTCTTTTAAACAAAAATAAGAAAAAAAAAGACTAGGTCTGCCAGGGTCTAAACTGAAGGTATTCACAGATGCACTTTTAGATTTTGAGATATGATTTTCACAGATGTGGGCTTGTAGTTTTACTATTTTATAAGTAAATGAAAAGCTTATATAGTAATTATGATACAGATACAAATATGACTAGGATAGAGAATCATTGTTAAGAGAAAAAGTTCTGGGATTGGGGTATAGCTCAGTGGTAAACTATTTGTCTAGCAGCGCCACAAAATTAGGAGAAAAGAGAAGTTTCCACGACACAGAGTTTTTATCCTAATTCTTGTAATTAATCACAGCTGTGTGATTCAGGCACCAGGGAGACTTGAACCTTTCCGTCTCAGTTTCTGTGTTATACAATGGAGAGAGTGACAATGTTTTCTTTATAACGTTGTTATTTGGCCCACATTGATTAGTATAGTTTAGTCGGCATTATTTGCACATGTATGAACTTCATGCTACATCGGTTGTTATTTGTGCTGCTAATTTTGGCTCACACGATCTCACCTGAGAACGTCAATGAAAGTTTGTCTACACTGTTAGCTTGCTCTGTGGACTACAAGTTTACAATGTAATTGATAAAAGCTAAACTATCGGAATTATCACATCTGTAGCGGTTTGAATGAGAGTGGCCTCCATAGGCTCATACGTTTGGATGGTTAGTCACCAGGGAGTAAAACTCTAATAGGGTTAGAAGGATTAGGAGGTGGGGCCGTGTTGGAGGAAGTGTGTCACTAGAGGTGGGCTTTGAGGTTTCAAAAGCCCATGCCTGTGGATTAGGATATAGTCTCTCAGCTACTGCTTTAGCACCCGCCTTTCTGTCACCATGCTCCCCACCATGGTGAAAATTTACAACCCCTCAATTAAAGGCTTTCTTTTCTAAGAGTTGCCTTGGTTGTGGTGTCTCTTCACAGCAATAGGCCAGTGACTAAGGCAACATATTAAAAGGAGCATTTTAATGCATGAAAATGGAACCCTTGCATACGGTTGGTGTGAATACAAATTAGTACAACCATTGTGCAAAACAGTTTCTCAAAAACTTAAAAACAGAACTACTATATGATCCAGAAATACCACCCCAGGTTATTCATATTCAAAGGAAATAAAATCAACACATCAGCAAAACATCTGCATTTCTATGCTTATTTCAGTACAATTAAAAAGAAAAGAAAACAATTTAGGTGTCTGTCCACTGATAAATGGATAAAGAAAATGTATATAAATATATACAATAGAATACTAGTCCACTGTGAAAAGGATGAAATTCTTTTATTTGTGACTATATGGATGAAATTAGAAATCATTATGTTAAATAAAAGAAGCCAGGCATAGAACCAGAACCAAGTACTAAAAACATTGATGTCACAGATGTTGAGAGAGTAGTTCTTTGTAGAAGGCAGGAAGTAGTAAGAGGGAGGTAGGGTTAGGAGAGGTTGATTAGAGAGTATAAGTTACAGTTTGAAGTAAGAAGTTCTGGTGTTGGGTGACTATAGCTAGAAATTAGGTACCACATATTTAAACATAAACTGGAGGAAAGGATTCTGAATTATGCATGTTTGTCCCCTACAAATGATAACTTTTGCAGAGTTATGTATGTTAACCTGACTTGAACATTGAGACATCACGTCATAGGTACCATATTAATATGTGTCATAGGTACCATATTAATATGTGTCATTTGGTGTTTTATGTAGCAGCTAAAATAAAATTTGGAATGTGAATCTTTTCTACAGCAAGTTCTATGATCATTCATTATGAGCAGTATGAAAGTTTTATGAATGACATTAAAATACCAAAAATGTTCAAAGTTTTATTCTCAGTTATGGGAAAAACCATTTGAATATTGGGATATTTTAATTTGGTAATCAACAGTGGAAAAATACAGTAATTTTATTACTGCTATTGTAATTTATGAGCACAATGATCTGAAGAGGGAAATGGGAAACTGTGTTTGTGGATTAATTATGGAGAGTGAAGGGAGGTAAACACAGAAAAAAAGAAGAGGCTAAAATAACAGTAAGGATGTCTAAACAAGTCGTAAAGAATCATCTTATTAACTATCTACCTAAAATACCTATAATAGATATAAATCAGCACATTAGCATGTATACATTGTTTAAATGAAATTCCCCATATAGTTCCTCCATTTAACAAAAGCCCAGCACTAGGCTTGATAAATCCTCTTTCAAGTAGTTGATCAGGGTTGTCCAAGAGACTCCACAAAGGCTATAGATACCACGTTTGGATTCTTCCATAGTTGAAAAATATGTCCTATTGTTGAAGATACCATGAACTTTGGACATAAGAGCCACAGGCCCTGAGATGGATCTGACTTGAAAGCCTCCTCCCTGTGGGCTAGCTTTTATGGAACCAGAAGGTGCCACACAAACTTCTGAAGGAGGTGAGCAACCAACAGTCTCATCCAGCTGGGACACCAATAAACTGTAACAGCTAGAGTGGCACAATAGCCCCAACGATGCAGCAGTGGCATGAATACCTCGGTGGTAACCAACGGTTCTCTAATTGAACTTAATACTTGCTTAAACAGAGGGAAATCATGCCTGGTACCAGAACCCAGTCAACTACCCAGGGCTAGTGAAGTCATGAATGTTGGAGAAGAGTCTACAACTGCAACACTAATAAACCAGTATAAGCCCTAAATACATCTTAAATATTTGTCCTCATACCCATAGATATTTTTGTTATCATTTCTTGTTTTAGTTAGAGTTTCTATTACGGTGATAAAACACCATGGCCATAAACAACTTGGGGAAGAATGGGTTTATTTGTATTATGCTCACATCAGAGTTCATCATTGAAGAAAATCAGGATAGGAATGCAAGCAAGGCAAGAACTTGGAGGCAGGAGTTGATGTGGAGATCATGGAGGAGTGTGCTTACTAGCTTTCTCCTCATCGTTTGCTCAGTCTGATTTCTTATAGCACCCAGTATCACCAGCTAGGGGTGGCATATTCACAGTAAACTGGACCCTCCCATATCAATCATTGACCAAGAAACTATACCACAAGCTTGCTGACAGTCCAAGCTAGTGGGGACAGTTTTTCAATTGAGGTTACCCCTTCCAAAATGCTGGTGTCAACTTGACATAAAACCAGGCAGCATATCCCTTATCAAAGAAACTTCTCTTTGCAACAGAGACCATACAAAAATTACGACTGATCAGAGTCAGCTGTGGAGCCCAGTACATCTACAGCATAACTCCTGTACCTCGAGATTATTGGGGAACAAGGGGTAGAAAGATTGTAAGGAGAGTGGGGTGGGGCATATTTGGGGAGGTTTGGAGGAAGGAAAGGGAAGGGGGAAATGATGCTATAATCTCAACAGCAAACAACAACAAAGAAATGGGTGGTCAGATATTTACACACCAGACAGAGAAAGGTTGATGCACTTTAGAAATGAGGTACACATGCACACACAGGCTGGTGTAACGATGGGAATTGTACACAGGGTTGAGAAGGAAGTGATTTGATGATGGACCAACGCCACGAAATGGAAGTAGGATATAACAAACGGCTGTTCCCACTGATTGCACTCCTCACTCAAGGCACTTTAAGTACTGCCATTATGCCTTTTGTTTGCAGAGCTGGATAACCTTCCCACAACTTCAAGGAGACATGTAGTTAGTATTGATAAGTGACCCATAAAATGTTTAGTTTTCAGAATAATTTGCTGATTTCTTTCCTTCTGGTTTTGTAGCAAAGTCGTTGAAGAGCATTCCCTCCTAATTGGATAGAACATTTCATATCACGAATCTATTTAATTGTGCTAATGTATTTATCGGATAATTATGTGTTTCGATGACGGTGTTGTGTGAAGTTTTCACTTAATCTTTACAAAGTGTTGCTAAATAAGCATGTCTATATCACATTATTGATAGGGAAGTGTGAGACCCAAGAAGATGGACAGCTTGTTTGTGTAATGCAAACCTGCGCAAGGTGTGGAAATAGAATCGGATACAAGATCTGTGTGTTTTTAAAAATGGCTCTACATAGTGTTTGGAAATTTGTATTTAATTATTTAAAATGTCTTAATAGCATTCTTTTTTTCCTTGTAGAATATTCTTAGTTAGTTTCCAGATGGAAACTTTTTTTTAAAGAAACAGAACATATTCTTCACATTTTATTACATTAAAATATGTATTATTTAATTTACACGTGTATATGTCTGTCTGTATATACCACTGTACATATGTGGAGGTCTGGAGGCAATTTTGAGAAGTTGGTTTTCTGGGGAATTGAACTCAGATCATCAGGATTTTTACTGCTGTTTCAATCTCCTTGCTTGTTATAGGTCTGTTTAGGTTGACTGTACATGCTTGGCTTTCTATCTTGGCTCTCTGTCCCGTTATATTAATCTCTGCATCTATGTTTTAAACTGGTACAAAATCGATGATGACTCTTGCTTTGCAATATAATATTACATAAGGAAGTGCGATGTCTCTAACTTGGTTTTCCTTCTCCAGAACTACTTTGGCTATTCGGGGGATCTTTTGTGGTTGAGTGTTACCGGAACACATTCAGAAGAATGATGCATAGTGAACAATACCTTGGGGATCTGTGAGAGAGGCTCCAGGAAAGAAGGAAGAGGACCTTTCGCCTCAGGTGCATGTGTTCCCTGGATTGTTCTTGGGCATCCTTACTTTCAGTTTATATATTTCCTTAAACATGATAGACATCTTATATTTTGATATTATTTTTTAAATTAAGTCCATCTTTTTTTTAAATTAAGTCCATCTTGATTGGAGAATATTTTTGCATCCACAGTCAGGGTTTTATAGATAAGAAATTACTGTCACTTTTTTGCATTTTATTTGTTTATTTATTTGGTATTTTGAGGCAGGCTTTTTTGATTGCTTTGTAGAACAAAGGTTTTTTTCACTGGTTATATATTTTTATTTTATCATTTTCTATAATGATAACCTTTGGGTATGCTCTTTTTTATTATTTGTGTATTTATTTTTTTCTTTACGATTTTCATGATACGTATAGAAGAATTCTCACAGTTCTAACAGGCAATTCTAAGCTGATAACAAATTCTGATACATAGAAAAGCATGGCATTTTATTCCCCCTAAATGATTTATATTTTTGATGTGACAATTTTTACTTTTTGCACGGGATATTCCTTAACTTGGTGTAGCTTTGGTTATTTTTGTCATTTTGTTTTTGTGTTTTTGCGTATTGCTATTGCTTGTCTCTCTTCTGCAAGCTTTATAACTAGGTCTTCTTGGTTCTGGAGCAAGGCCCAGTGTTATGCTCAGCTCTGTGTACATTGTTGTTCTGATCAGACAGGAAACATTTCTTTATTTATATCACAAGTAGACAATTTGAATATTTTTTTCTCTTCCCAACTGGCTCTAGGCATTTCGTAGACTACTCAGTAATTGGTGACCAACATTTCTCTTTTGGAATAGAGAATGTAGAGTTTTGTCTGCGATCTCAGAGCCAAGGATGAGTGGAATTATAGAATGAAAGCTGATTGGATGAAATTCTTCCAGTCACCATTGTTAGTTTATGGAATCTATAAACAGTTTTTCCTTAACATTTTCCTTCCACAAAGCACGCACTCCTTTCCAATCCCAGCCTCATAGTGCACTGCACAAAACAAATTCCCCGGGATACAAAGCATTCCAAAAATTACTAAAATGTATTAGGCATAATAGTAAGATTGAACTTATGCATTCTTAATTGCATAGAATCAAATGTATACACTGTTTGAGGCTAACTTAATTTTGTTTGGACAAGTTGGGTTAACTGACATGCTATAGGATATAACCACAGATTACAAGGCTTATGAGTGCGCATTTCTCTGGAGTAGAACACTTTCTGGAACACTCTTTTTAAAATTAGCAATGCAAGTCAAATTATCACGGGTAAATAGTTGTGGTGTAACATAAATCCACAGTATTAAGCATTAATATTTTACCCATTTTTTTCCCTCTTTGAACTCAGTCTTTTTTCCTAGAGCTGAATTTTGCTGACGTGGTAGTTTTGCATTAGGACAGAAAGGAGTTGTTACTGCCTGCTAGTTCATTTTTAACTGTTATTTTACAAAACACACTCTGAGTGTGTGTGTGTGTGTGTGTACGTGTTTGTTATTGATTATGTGTGTAAGCATTTGTGTGTGGATGCTAGAGGTCAACTCTGGGTATTGTTCTTGTTATTTGGGACAGTGTCACTCACTGGGACCTAGGGCTGCCTAATTTGTCTAGTTCCTGATCTCTAGAGATCCATTTGTGTCTACTTCTACAGTGTGAGGCTCACACTTGACTTGTTATGTAGATCCTGGTAATAAAACTCAGGTCTACATATGCAACAACACTTGACCAACTAATCTCTCTTGAATCCCCAAGAAGTATTTTTCTTCCAATCTGTTACTTTATTTATTGAAAGCATTGCTAACAACAAATTACTCAGGGAAGGTTTTGAACATGTCAATGTGTCAAACCAGATAGATTGTCCAAGAGTTAAGGGAATCTAAATTGCATTGCTCCATCTTCCAGAGAAAATTCCTCATTCTTACACTATCATATATGAGTTACTTTATGAAGAAAATGATCATGATTTAAGTGTGAGCTTGGGGAGTCACATTGCTAAGGGTTAAATCTTGTCTTTATTTCTGGTAATAAGATTTACATAAATAAATTAACCAATTAATCATAGCTGAGATAAAAGGTTGTTGCATTAAATGCAATAATATTTATAAACATTTAGTTCAATATTTGACAAATAGTAGGCTATGCCATTTAATGGGTTAAAAGGAAAGGTGCGTGCTCCATTCTACTGTCTTTCTTATGTCATGATGAAGGTAGAGGTAGGTTAAGACCTACATCAAAGAGGCCTTGGCTCAGGGTTTCTATTGCTGTGAAGAGACAGCATGCCCATGGCAACTCATAAAGGAAAACATTTAATTGGGTGGTGTACAGTTCAGAGATTTGGTCAACCATCCTTATGGTGAAACATGGTGGTAACAGGCAGACACGATGCTGGAGAAGGAGCTGAGAGTTCTACCTCTTGACCTGAAGACCACAGGAAGTGGTCTGAGACATTGGGTGTCACTTGAACATATATGAGATCCCAAAGCCCACCCACAGTGCCACACTTCTTCCAACAAAGCCATACCTACTCCAGCAAAGCTACATCTCCCCATAATGTCACATTTTTATGAGATTATGAGGGCAAATTAGATTCAAAGGTCTCCAGGCCTTAAGTTGAGTTAAGGATGGAGGAAGGAAGCCATGCTGGGAGGATCCAGGTTTCACTACACTTGTTGCTGTCTTGGTGAAGGGCTTCACAATCCTGCTGTCCTCATGCAAGTTACAGGTAACCTCACCCCTGGTGAGGCCAGCTATCATCATCTTCTATAGAGCTTCTTTGATTTTGAACAAGGTAAGGAGTGGGTTCCACAAAGCTTGAGGTGGAGACAACCATTTCAATTTAATGACACTGAGAAACTTTCCAGAGCAGAAAATAAAGTAAAACCACAACAAGTTAGCATATAGGCTGTAATAGTTAATGCTGATCTCTTTGTTAATTTTCTGCTTTATGGAGACTCCAGCCCTTTCCCATTCCATGGAACAATTATTGACAACTAATTAGCTATCCTTACTGACTGAAACTCAAATCTTTATGCAGGCTATAAATATTTATGAATAGGAGTTAATGAGCATGGATGAACATGCTTTTTCAGTTTTTTTTGGACTTAGGAAAACAAGAAGCAATTTGTGTAAGCTGACATTCACTTTTCCAAAATTCCTTTTGACACTACAGCACACAGTGAAATGAGGACCACGTAGATATTTTCCCCTAGTGTTGTCTTTGGTCTCTAAGAGTTGTGCATTCATGTCCAGGGAGACCACAAATGGTGAAATTAAACTCCAATGATTCTTTGAAATAGTACAAGTAACATAAAGAATCCTTAGGACTATTATGTAATTATCTGCTTTCAAAAAAATTTAACTGTCTGCTTGTGGAAAGCATTTAGTAGCATAAAGAACTAATGCAAAATGAAGTGTTTACTAGAGCCAATCCAGGCAAAAAAAGTGTCTGCAAGTAGAACTCTCTTGAAAGACCCCCAACTCTACATGGACTGGGTTTTTCTTTTGAATTTGTTTTGTGCATTCATTTATTCAAAATATATTTGTGTAGCATCTACTCATGAAATGAAGAGTCCAAAGGGGTGGTTGGTGGTATACTAAAGGACAAGCTATGGACTTATATTCTAATGAAAGAAACTAAATACTAACATTATTTTTTATTGTGTCAATGACTTTTATTGTGCCAAAGACAAATAGACCAAGAGTAGGGATAACTTTTAAAATTAGGATTTATTTTCATTATGTATGAGCAGGGGTTGTGGATAATTTGCCCATGGGTATAATATCTCACAGAGGCCAGAGGTGTCTGAACCCCTAAAGCTGGAGTTATAGATAAAATTGTAAGCCACCTAACACAAATGCAGGGACTTGAACCTGGGTCCTCTGTGAGCACAGTCAGAACTCTTAACAGCTAAGTCATATTTCCAGACCCTGGGGATGACTTTTAACATAGAAATCTGAAGAGAAGTCATTTAAACAGAGGTTTGGATAAAGCATTAGAAGGAGGTGTTAAAGCTTATGAATAAAGAATAAGAAGGACTTTGAATAAAGCATAAGAATGAATTCTGTCTGTGTGCACAGAGATCAGAAAAGGCTATCAGATCATATGGTACTCGAGTTACAGATGGTTATTAGCTGCCATGTGGTTGGTGGGAGTTGAACCTGGGCCTTCTGGAAGTGCATCCAAAGGCTCTTAATTATTGAGCCATCTTTACAACCAAGATTCCTAGTACTGATGAGGAAGAATAATGAAGAGAATATAGTCAGAGGGCTGCATGGGTATGGGCTGTCAGGGGATGACTTTCAAAGAGCTGTCAGTGGTCTAACTGCACAGGGCTTGGTTGGTTGTGATGACTTGTTCTGTGTGAATAGAAACTTCTCGAAGGTTCTGAGAAGTGACCTAAAATGAAAATGACTCACTATTTGAATCGCACGGGCGATGTACGGTGAATAAAAGAACATGGAAACAGTCTAGTAGGGAACTATTGCTGCGTTCACACAGTGAGGCCAATTTAGAGGAGGGTCATAGGGGCAGAGGGTGAATATACACAGACCCCCTTCGCTGTTCTGTGGAAGTAGCCTTCTTCTGTCTTCATACACGTGTGCCCTGATGCTTAGATTATGACTTAACAGTGTTATTTTAAACAGCAAAGGACAGGAAACCAAATAATCATCTTAAACAAGGAAATTATTAATTAGAGTCTAATTCATGTCATGGATAGTTATACAATTATTTTAAAAAGAAATAAACTAAAACTAATAAAAGGAGGCGGGCAGTGGTGGTACATGCCTTTAATCCCAGCACTTGGGAGGTCAGCCTGGTCTATGGAGCGATTGCCAGGACAGGCACCAAAGCTACAAAGAGAAACCCTGTCTTGAAAAATCAAAACAACAACAACAACCCCCCCAAAAACCCCAAACAGCAAAAAACTAATACAATATATGCTTATGCATTATATGTTTACCTATTGTATTCTTATAATCTCATTCTTTTATTCATTTTTTAAAGACAGAGTTCTACTATGTAACTTTGGCTAGTCTGGAACTCACTATGTAGTTTACACTGGCCATGAACTCTCTGAAACCTACCTACCTGTGCCTTCTGAGTGCTGGGACTAAAGACATGTGCCACCATCCTTGGTTTCTTTTTTGGGGGGCAGGAACAAATAAATTATTATTATTATACTATTATTAATTTTCTTTTTTATAATTTATTTGAAACTTTCGTATGTGATTACATTGTATTTGTAACATTTCCACACCCCTCTCTCACTTCTCTCTTGTCTCCCCAGCCTCCTCTCTCAAAGTCATGACCTCTTCTGTAATGATGGTTGTTATATACACTATATATATGTATATAACCTACTGAGTCTAATTAGATTTGCCCTTACCTGTGTGTATTTAGAAATAAATGCTTTTGATGTATTTTAAGCTGGCTCTCTTTCTCTCAGCAGTCATTGACTGCTTGTAGCTCTTCATCTAGGGGGTAGCACCTTGTGAAAATTTCCTCAAACCATGTCGACATGTCATAAAGAAAAATATAATCATACGATTTTCAGGTAAATTAATGAAACTTGGAAATATTAGACTGAGTAAAATAACCTTGGCCCAGAAAGATAGATACAGTGTGTTCTCTCTCATTCATACAACACAAATAAATATTTGTTTGGATATATCAGTTGGAGTAACTGTAGAAGCCAGAAAAGTAGAAGGGGACCATAGGGAGAGGAGCAGAAGATCTCCATAGGGGAGAGAGAGAGAGAGAGAAGTGATATTATTGACAGCACTATGCAAACTGCTAAGAACACTTATCAACAGTTCTTCCCAGTTGTAAAGCCTGAGGACTATAAGAACGGACTGGCAACATAGCCCCAGTGGTACAACATTGACATTGGTATTATGAGTACACTTACACTTGTCTAGTTGGATCTAAAGCCTATTCAGTTCAAGGGAACTCATGTCTGGTACTGTAAACCTTGCCTAGAGCCCATGGTTAGAGAGGTCATAGGACCTAAAAGAGAACATACTATGATTATATACCTAATGTAATCTAGCTTCCAATTAATTGCCTTCTAAGTATTTATCCTTTTTTAAAAAGATATTTATTTAAATATTTATTTATTTATTTATTTATTTATTTATTTATTTATTTATTTATTTATTTATTTATTTATTGTGTGTATGTCTGCAGGCCAGAAGAGGGCACCAGACCTAATTACAGATGGTTGTGAGCCACCATGTGGTTGCCGGGAATTGAACTCAGGATCTTTGGAAGAGCAGGCAGTGCTCTTAACCACTGAGCGGTCTCTCCAGCCCCTAAGTTTTTATCCTTCAATACGGAGAGAGGTGCAGCTCTTTCTCCTCAGTTAATGAAGCTTCTTTTCGTATCAGATGGAGGCTGTTACAGAGAATCACACTGTTCAAAGTGCAAAGAATAAGTGACAATAGAGAGGCCAGCCCTAATGCACTGTCTGTAGAATACATCTAAGGTTCGGAGGACAGTGTGGAGTGCTGCGGGAGCTCCTTCCGCTCCTCCAGCCAGTAGCCTTTAAGATACCAGCCCACTTGGGCGTGGTCTATTTGGCTTGGAAAAAGCAGTGGTAGCCATGGTGCGCTCCCTCTCTTGCTTCAGAATTCTCTTCCTGCTACCAGATTCTTTTCCTGGTTGTACAGAGGGCTGTTGTCCAGGACGGTGATCTGTAAGTTTTCCCCTTTAAATAAATAACCCTTTTTATTAATCATAATTCCAGACTGGTGTGGGATTGTTTTGTGACTTACTCCTTTAGTGGAGGACTTGGTGGGAGATCTAAGAGCTTGAGAGTCCTGGGGGGGGGAGGTATGGCTGTGAGATAGTGTTTGTGGATGGGACAGTAATATTACACTTGCAAACTCTCAACAGTATGAGTATTTGTACAATACCTGAAAAGGCCTTTATTGTTTTTAAAGCTAGCCCACCAATGAATGGATTTCACTATGGCATTCGTACACCTACAGGTCATTGTACTTTGTTATAATCTGCAAGTCCTTCATTCCTTTCTCTTGTGTCATCTCTGGCTGGTTCCCCTCCTCTTTTCGATTTGGTCCTCCTGTCTATTTTCTTGTCATATGCATTGTGCTACCTTCTCTTTCTCCCATTACAATATTAAGATGTCTTTTTTCCTTCTCATGATCCTCTTTTTAGTTTTTTAACCTATACTTAAATATATTACACACACACACACACACACACACACACACACACACACACACATATATATATATATATAGTATTTATTATTCTTAGTTATATGACTTTTCTATTTGAAGACCTGGATAGAAATGGGACTTGGATATTAAAATCATCCACTCTTATTGCATCAGGACCTATCTGACATTTTATGTCCATGTGTTTGTTTTTATGAAAATAGGTATGTCAACATTAGGTGTGTGTGTGTGTGTGTGTGTGTGTGTGCGTGCGTGCTTGCAATTGTTAAATAGACATATACCTATATATATCTACATCTATATATAGTGATATATATCTGCTTTATCTCTTTTGACTAATACAAAAAATTGTGAAAAAAGCTTTAAGTACTGGAGTGAATGTTATTTCTCTGTCCTTGAAGACTGGAGAATGCCGGTCACACGGTCATGGATCATACGGTTGTGGAGGGGTGTTGTTGAACTTCTGAGCTGGTGTCTTTCTTACTGTTTATGCCAGTGTCGGGTCTGTGCTGGACAGGTGGTGGGGTGTCCGACAAGTTATCACTTTTGTTTTTCCTTCTTTGCAAATGTGAGCCCTCTGCTGGCCACGTTTATCTCTGCAGCTGTGAGCTGGATAGGTTCACCTTTCAAGATTCCTCAGGTCACACTCCCCAGTGGGTTGACATCCCAGCCATGGCAGTTTCTCTCGGGTGTTTTGGAGTGGGAGGAAGCACCGCGACTCTACAGTCTGTTCCGGTAGAGGATCTGTTGTCATGATTTTAAGGTCTCCTGAGTATACACATAGATGTACTGTGACATCTGTAGCTGTCAAGGACGATGGTGGTGGTGGTGTTTCCCAGCTCTGAATCCTAGATACTCCGGCATTGGTACTCAGAGCTTGGAACTCCAGGGGCTGATCCACCCACCGACTTCAGGCTCAACGGTATTGGACTACCAGTCTCTGAAATACTGCCCCTGGCTATCAAAGATAAGACTACCTTTCCTAAGCTATTCCTGCCTGTGTTGAAACTCCTAAAACCTTCACATTTTGACTCATCAGCCTGCTCTCCTACTCCCCACAACTGCTTGTCTGGACCTTCCTTAACCTCAGAGCTCTAGCAGGCCACGGTGAAGCTCCCTGACCTGTCATTGGTCCCTATTTTGAGGTCTACAGGGTAGTTCAGTTTTTACTAATTGATTATTTTTCAATATAGTGTCTGGCTGCTGCCCTCTGGGTCATATAGAGCAATACAATGAAATTGCTATATATAAACTAGAAAGCTGAACCATTTAGAAGAAGTTTCACCAGTCTTTGTAACTGGTTTTGAGGCTTATGAGAGCTGTTGGCTTGTCCTGAGGGGAAGACTACCCACTTCTCACTTGTTTTACATTTTGGAAGTGGCTTCTCTTTCCCTTCTCCCATCCAGGGTGCTCTGTGGCCGAAATTCTGTGTTATATGTATGCATGTACATATGTATGCATGGATTTATTTATTTTCCTTTTATGTCTGTTTTGATTTTCAGGCAACTTTTGTTGTGAAGTAACATTTTTATTCACTATGAAGATGTGTCTTTGCTAAGGTGCCTTCTTACTGGTTTAATAAAAAGCTAAGTGGCCATTAGCTAGGTAAGAGGTATAGAAGGTACAGACAGACACAGAGGACCTGGGAAGAAAAAGTCAAGGTTGCTAGCAATGCAGAGGGAGAAAGGCATGCTGGAGGACAAGTTACAATCCATGGGGCAATACATAGATTAACAGAAATGTGTTAAGTTGTAAGAGCTAGTTAGTAATAAGTCTAAGCTATGGCTGATATCTTTTATAATTAATAATAAGTCTCTGTGTCATTACTGTGGAGATGGTGGTCCTGACAAAAAGGTACAACTATGAACTTTCAACTTCTTTGGGATTTCTCTAGCTCTTCTCCTCTTTCTCTCTTGGAAATATTTTCTTGTTCTGACTCTCTCCTTCACTGAGTTGTTCAGAGGCAGCTTCTTGGCTACCATATTACTTGGACATTCACTGTTGTCTCACTCCTGGAAAGAAAACATTACCAACTCTTGTATTAGTACATATAACCAGAACATACTACAAATGCATGCCTGAAGATGTGACGTTAGCGTGGGTATAAGATATGGCTAACCAATAGTTAATATTTGGTACTTGATAGAGAACAAACTCTAGGTATGTAAGTGGTACCTACCAATGTCTATGAGTGAGAGCAGACACATCTCCATACACAATGGAATAAGTCCAGTGTGAGACAGATAAAAAAAATCTAGAACTTCAGGAGAAATAGCCCCTTAGGCACAATAGCTAAGTAGTGTTCCAGCTCAGCATGGAGAAAAAATTGGAGCTGGACATCAAAACTCAGCATGCATTGTCTCTATGAAGTTTTACAATAGATTTGCAAGGTAAAAGTGTACACAAGTCTTAGTTCAAATCATTTCCAATGCTGGAGGCTGAGAAGATTGTTCAGTCAGTAAAATATGAAGAATTTAGCTCAATTCCCAGCATCCATGCAAAAAGCAGCATTTCATAAACTCAGCTCTGGGAGGGAGGCTCCAGGAGGAACCCTTGGGCTTGCTCGATGTTCAGTCTAGCGTAGGCAGCAAGCTCTAGCTCTGGTGAGAGAGCCTGTCTCAAGATACAAGGTATGTGTCTCCTGGGAAATGACTATTTATTTATTTATTTATCTATCTATTATGTATACAATATTCTGTGTGTATGTCTGCAGGCCAGAAGAGGGCACTAGATCTCATTGTAGATGGTTGCGAGCCACCATGTGGTTGCTGGGAATTGAACTTAGGACCTTTGGAAGAACAGGCAATGCTCTTAACCTCTGAGCCATCTCTCCAGGCCCCCTGGGAAATGACTTAAGGTTGACCTCTGGCCTCCGCACTTCCCACACACATGTATATATGCACAGGTACTTGTGACACACATTAGCATCTGCAAGAACACACACACACACACACACACACACACACACACACACACACACACACACACAGGTTTTCAATATAAGCCAACCTAAGAAAAGATTGAATTTATAATCTTTGACACAAGCATGAGCATATTGATTTCTTCTGGGGATGCTAATATGAAATGAGCAGGTACCGACCTTCTGAACAATATCTGAGTGTATTTTCAGCTCTACTGGATGACTAAGCAGAAAAAGAGATGTATAAAGACAGATTCAATCCATTTGGTCTAGGCTTGTTAGATTTAATTTTTTTAAATTAAAAATGTACTTATATATGTGCATGTGTGTCTCTGTGTAGGTATGTGAACATGAGTGCTATATTCTCAGAGACCAGAAACAGATGTTGGAGTCCTGGAGCTGGAATTACAGCAGCTATGTAGATGTAGGGGATGAAATTTGGGTCCCCTGCAAGAACAATACCCACTCTTAACCACGTAGTCATCCCTGTAGCCCCCAGGTTCAGATTTCTTAAGTCAACATCATATACCTTACCTTTGAGAAACACTTCTTTATGGTTTTGGCCTGTAGGTAATAGTTTCCCTGGAAACCTAAATGCTTCAGCAAGAACATGAGGCTGTAAAGTAACAGTTGGCAGTTAAAGCAATGCTTGTACGCGAACCTCCGTCAGAGGAATTCTGGGAAGGGGGATGGCTTCTTCATCTTCTGAACTCTCACGTGGGTCTACCACTGCGAGACTGCCCATTCTGGCTAGCTAGGCTTGGCCTACATAGCTCCTCACATTGAGCATTTGGCAGATTAGGTTACCGCTGACCAAAGGCACTTTTAACAAGCCTTGTTGATCACTGGGCCATATTTCTTCATCTGCTTTGACTTTTGAAGTGATTATAAGTGAATAATATCTCATGGGAAATGGTGGATGGGGGAGAAAGATTTTTTCTTTTTTTTTTTACCTTTTTAGAAAAACTTCATTCAATTTTTTAACAAACTGCCAGAGATCTCTATTGTTTACAATTTTTTCCATTGTGTTCTGTTTATTTGCCAAGAAAAATCTTGCACCATACCAACTTGTGTTAATAAAACAAGCAGCTCCTTTCCCAGCACAACTCTGTGTGTTTGTATATTTACATGAGATTCCCAGCCATGCTCCTGGTGGAGAGATTGGCTCCATTTTCACGTTTTGTTTTCCTTTGTGTGTAAATTTTGACCTCCCAAACCAGCTCCCAATGAACCCACAGGCTGTGGATTAGCTGGAGGCATTTTGCTAAGCCTCAGTTGGACAGAGTTTTGTTGGAATCTTCGGAACAAATAGGGTGTTTTCAGGGAGTCTGGGCCTGGTTGAATATTTGGGTGAATTATGATTGAGGAAAGACTGTGCCACGTGAAGTGAATCCCGTGTGGCTAGGATGATCCGAGAGCTACTGACACCAAGCTGACCATCATGTCTCTGGGGAGAGTAACAAGCAGCGGGTTTTGACAGAGTCACAAATGTGCTGTTAGTCTGTTTGGGCAATCTGGACTGGAGTCCGGTCTTGTGCCACCAATGCCACCCTGTATGTTCAGTTGACAGTGCTTCCAGAGACTTTTGGCTGGTCAATAAACAGTGTTACAAATAAAACTTTTCCTAAGTTTCAAGTAATTTACAATTTTTATGATTTAGTTCTCTGAGGGCCTGCTAGACAGTTTCAACAGCTTTACACCGAACTTCACAAACCCAACTGCAGGCTCGTTGGGTGTTTGTGGATAAGAACTCCACCTCTCTGCCCCTTGCTTTCTTGTTCTGTGAGTGTGGGTGATAATTTCAAACTCATAAGCCTTTTGTTATGAGGACACAATAGAATAACATACTAAAACAGCTAGGACCATGCCAGGTCCAGAGCAGGCCTTCTGTAAACAGGAGCTACTGCTGTTAGAGTTGTTTTGGTTGGGATGATGCTGGTTATGATTGTGGATGCAAGGGACAGGTGTGTGGATTTGGATGAAAACGAGGGCATATGCAGGTAAGTTTCCATGTGGTCCTATGATACACCAAAAAAGTCTTTAGAGATGACCCCAACAGGGTCTAAATGTATCTTAACCTCTTGATATCCATGGAGTTTGACTCTTAGAAAGAACACGATACTTTCGTTCAGTATCTTCTACCTTTGCTCTGGGTTCTACCTTGAAAAGGTTGTAGGAATCTCAGTCTGGCACTGAAACGAATGCTTACACTTTGAAGCACTCCAGTGAGCGGGTTGTCGTTCCCTGCAGCACATGACCACATCTGACCACAGGAGTGAGCCAACACAAACCATCTACGTCTCACGATGAAAAATTTAACATTAACCTAAAATGTTGCCAACTGCTTGGCCAGTGTAGAAAGGCCCATAATTCTTTTCCTGTGTTGTTGTCATTGAAGGATAGAGTAACATTAAAAAAAAAAAAAAAACCTCAAGAGACATTTCAATTTAGTTGAACTTCTTATGCCCATTTTTTTTTTTCTACATAATGAGTTTGGCAGTAGAGGAAGCAGCAACGAGCCAGGGGAATTCTCAACTCTGCCATTCATGGAAAAAGTGAAAGTGGGTGCTGTTAATTGTGTCCCCCAATGGTTCTCCTGCTAGAATCTTGATCCCACTGGGGCGACACTGTGAGATGGTAGAATCTTTCTAGGGGTGGGATGGGATTTAGTATAGGGTAATTGGAGGTTCAGTCCTCAGAAAGAACTAGGGGAGTTTTTATGTGGTCTTAATTAGTTCCCGTGAGATTACGTTATGAGAATGAGCTTGATCCCTGAGTCACTCCCTGCCTAATCCTTCCTTAGCGCTCATGTTCCCACCATGCTACCATCCACAGTGACGTGATACAGCCAAAGAAGTCCTGACCAGAGGCCAAACTGATAGCTCAAGTCTGACCTTTCAGGATCCCAAACTGAGCTTTTGTTCTATATAAATTATTCAGTTTTGTGGATTTTAAAAATAGCAACAGAAAATACAGGTGCTCTTGAAAAGCCCCTTCCATGTTAGTGCACCCCACACACAGGATTGTTGACTAGAACATGTGTGTGTGTGTGTGTGTGTGTGTGTGTCTGTGACTAGTGATTCAGTTTTTAATTTCACAGGGGTTGAATAAACAACTTATCCAAAACCATGGGGGAATAGATTGATGGATTTTTGAATCAAATGGGATAATTTTCTTATCACTTAAGCCGCTGATGGATTTTGGTCCTTCAGTGTGTGAGAAACTGCTCCCCAGGCAGCTAGTAGGGTGAGGAGAGAGGTAGAACCAGGTTACAAGTGTTGCTTGACAGCATCTATGTATAAGTTATGCTGGGAAATCAACATCGTGGTGTGAATCAGAAACACTTCTGTGTGGGGGAAGTTTCAGGGCTGCCCTTTAACAGATGAGTACAAACTCCCATTAAAGATTTTTTTCAGGTTAGTTGCGATGTTTAGGATCTTAGAACCTGGAGCTGTGACAGAGCATCTCACTGATAGCATATGCTTGCTTGTTTGTCTCCAACATAAAGCAAATCTATTAGTGCTGCTGGACAAAGAGTTTTACATCTTCATCACGAAATCCGCTCTCAGTCTCTCCACTTCTATGTTCCCATTTGACAATCAGTGGTTATGTGACCTGTGAATTTATTATCTATATTTAGTTAATGATGAAAATAATAACCAGCGGCACACTTTCAACAGGGAAGAGGACTTCCCATTAGTGAGTTTTATTTACTGAATCCTATCTACCTCTCATTTTTCTTCCCTTTAATGTATAGGAGTCTCTCCTTTATGTGTTTTAAGGTTATTGTATCTTACCAAATTGAAAGCTTCTTTTGAAGCTGCCTTAAATCATTGCAGTGACAAACAAATAAGAAAATAGTCATTAGTAATAATTGGGCCACCCAGATGAAACATGCTGGTATTTTTTCTCATTGCAAGGGTAATAGCATTGCTGTTTGTTTCATCATTCTCTTTGAAACTATTATCCTCTGGCTTGGAAAATTCTCATGGAAGAACAAACAGTCCATTTGCTTCTGGAGTTGCCAGCAAGTGCAAAGACATTATATCAGAGGTAGTTTGTATAAGGAACAAAACATAACCTCTTTTTCTCCTCCTGGTTTTTCAGAAGCTCTCGGGCTGATGCCTAGGTCAGGTCTTACATAGAAGCTGTCTGTTGGGCAGTTCTTCACCCTTCCCCAATGGCTACAGTTCATCATCTAAAACTGAGAGCAGGCCCTTGCCACAGTGGGGAAGGGATTGCAGCATGGTGGAAATAATGCACCAACTATTGCTAGATTTCAGCACATGACAGAAATGTCAGTGTGGTCCACTTTATTAACTGTTTTTAAACACTTCCATTCAATAAGAAAAGTGGCAAAACTGATTTACGCACCAGACAGTGAGGGCATAGATGAAACCAGAAACGGAAATCCAGAAGCGACTCTCTTAGTTCATTTGCCAAATACCACCAAGAACTGTGTCTCAATCACACATCTGATCAGGTAAGAGTCTGTGGTGCTGCTGACGAGCAGCATTCAACTGCACTTTGTGGCTTGGGGTGCACAAGAGGCTCTTTCTTGTTTCCTAGGAAAAGGATTGAAGATGTCATAGCAAATTGGAAAGGATTGAAGCTAGACAGGCAGCTGGAGCTTTGGCTTGCACAGGGGAAAATGGTGCCTAGAGACTGCTGGTAACTGCTGGCAATTAAGAAACAGAGAGAAGGGACCACAAGTGACGACTGCTTAGTTTTTATAAGTTTTAGTGTTGGATCATTATCGGGGTGAGATTTCTTCTTCTTCTTCTTCTTCTTCTTCTTCTTCTTCTTCTTCTTCTTCTTCTTCTTCTTCTTCTTCTTCTTCTTCTTCTTCTTCTTCTTCTTCTTCTTCTTCTTCTTCTTCTCCTTCTCCTCCTCCTCCTCCTCCTCCTCCTCCTCCTCCTCCTCCTCCTCCTCCTCCTCCTCCTCCTCCTCCTCTTCCTCCTCTTCCTTCTCCTCCTCCTCCTTCTTCTTCTCCTCTCAATAAAAGTCTTCACTGAATTACAGGCTACTGCATTTCGAAAATACTTAACATTCCTTTCATATCAATGGATTTAAATGTTATTTACTGGTAATCTTGTAGCCTTTGAAGCTCTCAGCTGAGGTTCTGGGGTATGACTCAGTGTTTCCCTGTGCTATTGACTGTCTGTTACCCTCTTTCATGTCAGGAAGCTCTTCATGGAACTACAAGTTACGCTATCTGTGCTTTCCTTTCAGAAAGAAAAATATTTAAATGTGCCTTGTTCAGTCAAACTTATTTATTGTGTACATTTTAGCATTTTCATTTGAATTGTCCTAAGAGAGGAGTAATTTATTTAGTACTAATGCTGAAAGGAGATGAGATACAAACATGCAATTATCTTGAATTTTCTTGTGTTTCTGAGTTAAACATACTTTCTGCATAATAATAAGTGATCGATCTACCTAAATCTTTGCAATAGCACCACCAATATTGGGTTTAGGAAGTTTCATGTTGTAGCAAAATGCTTTGTTCTTTCTGGATTTAAGAAGTTAGTTTTGATAATAATAGAATGATCACCTAATGGAAGAGTCTTGGGAATCCCAGGAAGCTGCTCTCTCTCCTTTCTGAGTGAACTCACACATTTATTTAGCAATTACTTAGGAATACAGATGAAGATTTTTTTCCTCTTTCATTTTTTCCTAGACCCACTGTGAACAGTATATTGTAAGAATATCTGTGAATTCAGATTGCGGAGGAGTCAAAGCAACTGAGTCCTCCGTGGTGAAGATGGTGGCTAGTAATATGTGTTATTTCTGGTCATACGCTATATTGTTCACTTGTGTGAAATTATTAAATAACAATTTAATAATTGCAAAGGTTTTATTTTACCCAGGGAGGCTTAATTCTTAGTCTTCTTTCCTTCATGATAAATGTCACAGTTAGTGCTTCTGTCATCAACTCTTCTTGTAGTCTCTTGACTTCCTCAATGGGGAGAAAGGGTTTTATAAATAGAAAAATTTCACAGAGCGGATCTTTATCTCTTAGGACGATCCACATGCTCACTAGTGCTCACCCACAACGTCGCAAAGCAATGTGCTGGTACAGTAGCTTCACAAACGGAGCCGAAACTGTTTTTATTTCATATTTTGCTTTTTAGAATTTATCTCAGCCTTTCTTCTGTTCTGTTTAGATCTTAAACTGGAGAGACACTGAAATCTCCATGAGTTTTGTAGGAGATGGACGTATTTAAGTAAAATGGTTCTGATTTGAGGCTTGATAATTATACTTCTCCATGAATATTGCTTTTACTGTATATTTAAACAATGTACATTGGATGAGTGAACTGACCCATACACTGTCAGCTTGACACAAACCAGAGGCAGACAGGATGAGGGGCTTAGCACTATGTCTTCCATTAGAATATTGGACCGTCTGCAAACACACCGTGCATCTTGCTGTTCACACAGAGAATGACCAATGGTGAACCTTAAGTCAGAAATGATTTAGAGATGTTGTGTAGGGGTATTGCTAAAGTTGATGGAAAAACCTGAGTCTTACACATTGAGGAATTTCACCTTTGATGTTAAGATTGGAATGAAGAAAGCCACAGAAGAATGCAGCAAGATTTTAAAGCCTTCTAAACGTATCTGCAAGGGTGATATATGTGATGGTTATGCATTTCTGTTCCTATGAGGATCAACATTTTTTTCTTGTGAAAGCTACACTTTACAAGAACAATGGGAACTTGACTCTGACAGGTGTGTTTCTCTATGGGAGGCTAGAGCACTATCTTTCAACCACCAAACCCTCAACTTTGCAAAGTGGTGTACTTATTTGTCAAAAGGAATGTAGATTTTCAGCCAACATTGTCTTCAAATCTCTTTAACTGTGTATGTGTGAAATGTTCAGTTGGATTCTATTTTTCTACTTGATATGGAAACTATTTCTAAGATATTAATTTCATCAATAAATGGAAAGATTAGTGGATGAATTCCTTGATGTCTAAGTGGCATCTGGATTTAGGAGAGAGAGAGAGAGAGAGAGAGAGAGAGAGAGAGAGAGAGAGAGAGAGAGAGAGAGAGAGTCTTACTTAAGAAAAGAAGCTACTGACATTTGACAGCTTCTGAGATTCTGTGAGAGGGAAAGCTAGTTTGTACCCCTAACGCTTTCAGAGATTCAAGTCTTGTGTTAAAATCTTTGATTTTTTTTTTTTAAAATCAGTTTCACAGTTTGGAATATAGAGGTCTAGTTTAATTTTTTTCATCTGTGGATAGCCAACTTTGCCAGCACCGTTCATTTAAGAGGCCTTCTTTTTTTCAATGCATGTTTTTGAAACCTCTATTTTGTTTGTCAAAAATAAAGTAACTATAGCTTTGTGTTCCACACTCGGGCTTCTTTTCTATGGTGCACATCAACTTGCTTGCTTTCGTGCCAACACCAAGCTACTTTTGTTTCTGTGGTTCTGTAGAATAATATGATATTCATTTTGCTCTGGATCGCTTTGGCTATGTGATGTTAGTGCTGGTTAGGTTTTGTCAAATTGACACAAAATCGAGTCACGAGGGAAAATAATAACTCAACTGAGGAATCGCCTCCATCAGATTGACCTATGAGCAAGCCCCTGAGGCATTTCCTTAATGATTGATGTGGGAGGGTCTAGGCCTCAATGGGCTATGCCTCCTCTGGGCAGGTTGTATATATAAGAAAGCCTGCTGGGTAAGCCATGAAAAGCAAGCCAGTAAACAGTATTTATTCATAGTTCCTACTTCAGTTCCTGCCTCCAGGTTCCTCTGGAGTGCTGCCCTGACTTTCCTTGAAGATGAACTGAGTTGTGGAGGTAGAAGCCAAATAAACCCTTTCTTCCCTAAGTTACTTTGGATCATGATATTTATCATGATTCTGGAAAACAAACTACAAGAAAGTCTTTTGAGCTTGCATATGAATTTTGGGATTTTTTTTCCTATCTCTGTGAAGAATGTGATTAGGATTTTGGTAGAGATTGAATTGAATCTACGAATTGCTTTGGTGATGTAGCCATTTACACTATATCAATGCCATCAATCTAAGGGTGGAAGGTTTTTTTTTCTTTCTTGTGCCTTCTTCAGTTTCTTTCTCTAGTTTTCTCTAGGTTTTGGACTTCTTATTGTAGAATTATTTCATTTCTTTGGTTAGGTTTATTCAAAAGTATTTTTTTTGTTATTGTGAGTGGAATTGCTTTTCTGATTTCTTTCTCAGCATACATATTATTTTTATATAAAAAACCACTGATGTTTTCATTTTTTTTTAAAATCCTGGTACTTTGTTAAAAGATTTTGTTAAGTATTAGGTTTCTCTGATAGAGTCTTTACATATAAGATCATATCATTTACAAATAAGACATAATTTGATTTCTTTTTCAATTTGTTGGAGTATAGATTTTTAAACTATTCCTTGATAATTTTCAGAATTTCATTGGTATCTGCAGCAATGTCTTCATTTTAGTCTCTAATTTTGTTAATTTGGGTTTTCTTTCTCCTTCTTTTGTTTGGTTTGGTAAATTGGTTTGGCTGAGGATTTGTTCATCTTGCTCACTGCTCAAAGAACTAACATTTCTTCATATCTTTCTTTTTATTTCCATTTCATTAGCTTCTGCCCCTCTCTTTATGATTTCTTTCTGTACTGATTTTTAAAACCTGTTCATCTTTGATTTTTTTTAAGTTGGAAATTTCTCTGGTATTTTAATGCCAGTATTTATGGCCCTCTTATCCAACAGTCTCTAGTATGCTATGTGCTCAACTCAAAGAGTTAGAAACATGTCCATTCTAGCTTCTGTGGTGACTCTTTCATTTCCACAAGTTTGTATATTTCTGTAGTTTTCTTGCTGTGAATTTCTGCTTTTGAAACCATTGTGATTAAATAGAATACAATAAATTACTTTAAACTTCTCATATTTAGTAAGAACTTGCCACTTAAGACATAGTATATTTTAGAGACAGTTCCATGTGCTGCCAAGAAGAATGTGTATTCTGCAGTATCTGTTTAATATTTACTGTAGATGTCTGCTAAGTTTTTGATCTGTAGTGTCACTTAAGTCAGATGTTTCTTCATCTGGATGGCATAACTGTTGGTGAGAGTAAGTTAATAAAAACACCAACTATTATGCTGTTAAGTTCAATCTGTGCTTTTACTGGTAGGCGTGGACTGTCATTGTGCAGTCTCGTGCCTGAGCAAAGGTTAAGCCTGCTGCTCTGTGTCATAATTGTCTTAGTCCAGAATTGGTTTCTACATCTTGGGTCCCCCGTTTTGGTTCTTTGGGTTTCTGTGTTCTGTTGAAACTTGAACATTAGGGATACTCGACTTCCTGTGATAATCATTGTAACCAGAGGGCTGGGCAGTGTGTACTGCAACAAGCTGTGTTTGTCAGTCTTCTGGGACCCAAGAAGGCTGTTGGCAAGCTTTCCCTGGGATACCTCGGGTGTCTTGGCCGTCTTCTGGGGAGCAGGTGATCCTTTCTCCGGACTTTATGGCTCTGACAAGATTCCCACTGCACAGAACCCTGTGTGATTCCGAACCCTAGTTTTCCCCTTTTGCTAGAGCCTTTTGCAAGCCTGCTTCAGAGAAGTGACACTTTTTCCATTTCCAGAGCAGGTGAGAGAAATCTGTCTCTAATAAGCACCGGTTTAAAATGGCGTTTTTGCAATTGCTCTCGTCAAATGCCAAGATGGGAGGCTGTCCAGTGCCCGTAGGTGTGTGAGCGCTAACTGCTCAGTGACGATCCCGGGACTTGCTGTGCTATTCAGTCTCTATTTCACTGTTTCTTATTTTTCGTCTTTGATTTTTACCCCTCCATCTGCCAAGAAGCCTTTGTCCTTAGCATGCGCACCCTCTCTCTACTTCTGTGAATTATTGGGTGCTGAGATGAGAGTGATCATCTTCTGAGGCTCTTTCTTCATCCTCAGCCCTGGCAAACCTTGTGGGCTTGCGTTCCTCCACTGTGGGCAAGCATTGTGGCCTTGCATTTGTTCCATTATGGGGGCTGAGCACCTCCTAAATGGCACTGAGCCCTTTTGAACAGACTGGATTTTCCCTTTTGTTTCTCTTTCTGAAGCTTCCTTTCCTTGCTAATGAAACTGGTGTCTTTGCAACCCCAACTCACAGGAGACCTGCTTCCTGACTTTTCCTGGTTTATTCCCTGGAGGTTCTAGTGGGGCCTACTGATGTCCTCTTCCATCTTCTCTGCGTCTTCGATTTCTTTGTTTGTTTTTAATGCGTAAACTGTGTGGCTGGTGGTTTGTTTGTTTTTTTTTGCCAAACTCACTCAAGACATTTCCTTTAAAAAATGCATAATGGAATTTCATTCAGCCATAAGCATGAGTGAAATCATTCATTTGCAGGAAAGTAGACGGACTTGGAGATCACCATGTTTCAAGAACTAGCAGGCTCACCAGGCAAGAATTGTGTGTTTCCTCTCATATGTGTGATCAGGGAGCACGAAAGAAAAGGGAGGACTCCTAGGGGAGTGGGACAGTCACAGCAGAGGAGAAAGGGTGAATGGAGAGGAATGAATGCGGCCAAAGTAGATTACGTGCTCTTACTAAGATGTCATAATAAGGCCCCTTACTATAGACAACTAATATACAGAACACCATACAAAGAAAATGGACTTTTAGAATTTATTTAGAAAATTTAAAGTGAACAAACTAGATCTAAATATATTGATATAATTCATAAAAATAAAACATAAAAGGAAAGCTAAAGGGGGTAGTGAAAGCATACTATCAAATCATACTAAGAAGATGTGACAGATTTTTCATTTTTGCTAATATTTCTATTTGGCACCTCATAATGTTGACTATAAAACTATTTTAAAATGCAATCTCTAGGTTACAAAATGAATTTGTAGAAAAATTTATTCTTTTGTTGTACATCTTTTAAACTTTATGGGTTCCCGCTAACTTTAAATTTTATTGAAAGTAATGACTTGATATCATATAGTCAGATTTCAATGCGAAAAAATGAATTATTGCAATATCTCTTGCAACTAGTGTGAATGTTTGCAGAAGAGGAGCATCTAAAATGCTGCCTAACAAGCTGCAGAGACGTGCAGCGGAGAAGAAACAATCTGTGTATTTACCTTGACATTATGTGTAACACCGCCCCCCCCAGATTTATATCCCCTTTATCGTTGCTCTTGAGTCTTCCATTCTCAGCATTGACTATATGCATTTTTCCTAAAAACCATTCTCTTCTTCAATGTGTCCTCTTCGCCCAGCCAGGGATTGCAGGATGACAGGTGACTCCATGACTACAACAGAGTCGTCTTCTGTTGTCAGCCTGGTTTAGCAGGTAGATGGCTCCATATTCCTGAAGTTAGTGGACAGATTCAGCATTGAGATGATGCCAAGTTTTCTTTCTTGTACACAAGCAATGGATCCTTGGAGCTGATTTCAAATGTCTCTAGAACACATTCACCATCAAAGGCAGCAGCGTTTCTAGAACTCCCTGCATTTACAGGGTCAAGAACAATTTGTATACTCCCATCAGGAAATCTGTTTCGATGGTGTTAGTCCGTGATGGGGAGGATATGGCAGAGAAGAGTAGCTCTTACGCTGGACGCTAGAGGATGAGAGAGGGGGCTCGTCAATGTTCCATGCACTCCATCTGGAGCTTCTGCTTTGCATAAAGCATTCTTTCCACCCCTCTCTTTATTCTATTCTCCAATTTGTTTGACATAATTGTTAAGTGAAAATTATAAGAAAAGAGCAGCTCCGCCGGCGCAAGAAATCCAATTAGGTCAAATCAAACCAAATCAAAATGCCCATCGTTTTACTAAGAGTGATGCTCTTGGGTGGCCGAGCGCATGGTGGGGAGGCAGAAAAGCAGGGAGCCCATGCAGACCTGAAAATTATGTGTTCCTCCTTTGGGAGCACACTTAAATACCCTGTGGGAGTGGTCCTAACACCCCCCTCCCTGGAAGGGGTCAGGACCTGGCATGCTGGGATTTGGAGTTCAGACCAAAGCAACTCCAAGGTCTGGGGGCTGGGATGGATGCCAGGGGTTGGGGGCTACACTCCCAACTTAACAATGGTGTCTTACACTATGTACCAAGTCGACCTGGAACTCTGTAGCCTAGGCTGACCTTGAACTCGGCAATATTCCTGCCTCACCTTCCTTAGTGTAAGCATGAGCTACAAAAGTTTCAAAGTCACTTTTATCCTCACACCAAAAGACAATAACGGAGTAGAAGATGGGGAGTTAAGTCTCATTGACTAAGTGCCTACACAGCACACATGGGAAGCAGCTCTACCGGAGAGACAAGTTAGCGTTCTGTTTTAGAAACCATCAGAAAGACACCTGCTGTAACTCAAATGGTGTTTTCGGAGGGCAAATGGAAGCCGAGGGTCCAAGGTAACCTGGGGGTTGCTGAGCTCATTAAAAGGGATTTAGAAATTCATGTGACCCCCAAATGCCAAAGCCTTTGGGGATGTCAGACTCTTCATCAGTTTCAGTTCAGCTTTTCAGGAGGAAATTCCCCTAAACCTTTGGGTGGCACTTCATTTTCTGTACCTGTCATCTGTGTGGCTGTTGTCTCTCCTTTCCATTGTCATGGGTTTTCTCTCAAGTCAGGGGCGGAATTTTAAAGTTATTTTTTTTTTCTGGAAGGAACAGAAAGATTCCTGTTTCCTCTCTTGTGTTCCTAGTTACCTCCCCTCTTCTTTATCTCTGAAACTAGAGTTATTAGAACTTCTCCAGCTATCAATAAGGCAAAACTATTTTCATTTGGTTATTACTTCATTGAATAGCAATATCATCCTTGTTAGAAACCCTGGAAAAGAAGTGCGTATGTAGGTTTGAGTGACCTAATCCTAATATATCCTGTAATTCTTTCCTTCTCAGAAATGTAGTTATTTAAATTTAAAACAACCCCCCCTAAACAAAAATCTCTAATACTTATCAGGGCTTGTAAAATCAAATGGAAAAATTCATTAATTGTTTTGATCCATATATGGCATGGGATCTTTGTACCAGTAATTGGGTCTTTCTCAAGGATTCTTTCCATGTCTTTTAATAGCCATGCAAGGTAACAATAAGTATGACTTACAGGTAAGAAAATAGATGTTTGGTAAGCTAGCAGCTAGGGACTGGTGGGAATGGTGATGAAAACAGGATGGTATGTGGTTTTGTGAAACTATTCCGTGCTGAAAGTGATAGAGAACTCTGGGTTGACACAACATGTATTATTTGAGTGGGAAATGATGTTTAGAAAACAAGGACAGAGCACAAGCTGTGCTCTTTTCTAGATGATTAATCCCTCTTTCTTCCCACTTCCCACCCACTAATCCCCATTCATCTCTCGCTACCTCATTTCTATTCATTTTTCTATTTCGACACAATCTTACCACACAGCACAGGCTGCCCGCAAACTGGTCATTCTCCTGCCTCAGATGCCTTAAAGCCGAGATTATAGGAAATCACTTGGTGCTGTATCTCTCCCTCCCTCCCTCCCTCTCCCTCCCTCCCTCCCTCCCTCCCTCCCTCCCTCCCTCCCTCCCTCCCTCCCTCCCCCCCTTCCTCCCTCCCTCCCTCTTTCTTTCTTTCTTTCTTTCTTTCTTTCTTTCTTTCTTTCTTTCTTTCTTTCTTTCTTTCTGATACAGGGTCTCACTACAGAGCTCACTACAGAACTTTCTATGTAGACCAGATCAATTGGGAACTTCTGCTCCCCAAGTACTAGGGTTAAAGGTGTGCGCTACCACGCCCGTAAAAGGTGTGCACTACCATGTCCCCTTCTGTCTTACACTTAAAGAACAAAACCCAAACCAAATTGCTAGCTTCTTTTAATCTCTTTTCTTTTATATCCAGTCCAATAAAGTGCTGTGAAAAAAATTCTTCTCTTGCACATTCCTTGACTGGAAAGTTTAAAGAACATGCAGGTGAGGTGACTCAGCGGTTAGAGTGTTTGTCTAGCATGTGCGAAGCCCTGGGTTATAAAGGTTGCATGTGGTAGTACAGACTTGCTATCTCTGCACCTGGGGGAGAAAGACATGAGGGGTCAAGGCTCAGGGGCAAACTTCACTACATAGATTATATGTAACCCTGTCTCCAAACAAAAGAAAACACAAAACAAAACAGAACCCCCAAAGTAAAACATTTGTAGCAATTGTCCCTTTGTGTTCTAGCTTGAAAGTTGACTTGTTTTGTCCTTTTGTAGGCTGAACAGACATTAAAATTTCACCAAAATTTCCTTTGTCACACGTGGGCTTTGGATCTTCCTTTGGTAGTCTTTCTTTCCCTTTACCGAGGTTTTAAGAGTACAAGTCGTCCGTGTTCCTTAGGTACTTGAGTAGCTAATACTTTTTACTCATAGTCTACATGTGGAGTCATTCTTATACGTGTTGTTAGAAGTGGATCTGAAGTTTTTTTTTTATTCCAAATCTCTGAGTTGTTGTCCCAGTTATCATTTATGAAGCAGACCGCTTTATTCTGGTTACCTGAGATACCAACTTTACCGCAACTGATTTCACTCTTCAGTTGGGTCTGGTTTTAGACTTTCTCTCATAGTCTCATGGTACGCCCATCTTTTCACGCACTGGTTACCATGTGGTTTTACTTACAAGGAGATCATATTCCAAACTCATCTTTTACAGGCGAGGAAACAGGAACAGAGAAGGTCAAGTGTCTTTTGCAAACCAGGGAGTGGCAAAGTCGGGGCTGGAAGCGGGTTCTCTGAATTTACGACACAGTACTTTTCCTCCCTGGCTGTGGCTATGCGGCTGCTCTCTTCTCTTTAGCTGTCTTTGGCAAGACTGGAAAATCTAGTTATGGGGAAGGTTTACTTTGTCCAGAGAAAAACAGCCACTGGGTTACGCCTTTCCTGGAACATGAGGCACATGGCTTATAGGGGGGATGTAAAGGAACACTCTGCTGCATGGATTGATTCCCAGAGACTTGACCTGGGAAGAGGATGCCGAGCAGCCGAGGTCGCATCCAGGGAACTGGGGAAGCCGAGGGGTTAAGTGGTATATTCATAGTCACACAGTATGTTGGCGACAGAGATGGAGTTTTAGCACATGCTACCCAGCCTTCCCAGCCCTATGATGATTTATTGGACACTTTTTTCTGAACAACTGCTTTTTAAAAGCTGCTGTACGCTTGTGTGTGCATTAAAATTTGGCCTTGCTGTATCACGTCGTGCAGAAGAAGTTGTTGGTAGGATGCCTATACTCCGTTTAAATTCCTGCTCAAGTTTTTAACCTTAAGAATGAAAAGCTTGTTGGATGGGTTTGGAGAGACAATTCTTCTTATAAATAGTGCTAAAAACTTCTTTTTTTATATGGACCTGTTCAGCTAAAATCTAAACAACAAAGACATTTGATTTACTGCAGGCATTAGATTGGAGTGTTAAGTGGTTGTTTTAATTTCAGAGTTTTTATAAAAGAGCTGCTCTCACACTATAGTTGATTACAATTTAAAAACAGAGACATATGATTTATTATAAACAGTATTTTTGAGAGCTAAACTTTTTTTGGGAGGAACTAAAAATATGTATTTCAAAAATTTTTCAAGCCCAGAGGATATGGGGACCGGTGTCTTTTATTTCTTCCTCCTTGGGCAATGGAATGTGATTGTTGAGTTCTAAATGGTGGCATCAAAGAGTCAGAAGGAGAAAATGGGAAGCTTCTGGTTTCTGTGTCTGAGCTGAAGACAGGGCTCAGGCATCTGGCAGAATAACCTGCAGCTTGGAATTGATTTTCCTGGTCACCTGGTTTCGTGGCAGCTTTCTCTTCTCTAAATAATATCCAACAATGGGAACATCACTGCTTCGTGCAGCAGAGACATGGTTATACTAAGAAAGCTCTTCCCTTACTCTCTGACCAGAAAATCCTATGACACCTGGAAATGCCTATGTCTGGCTTAAAAAATATGAGAAAAGAGCAATCAGGGTTCCCTGCCCTGTGGGAAGTCCAAGGACCACCCACCTCCATCCAGGTCTAGTAAGGTGAGCATCCAAACTGCTTAGGCTCCCACAAAGCCAGTACGTGCAGTAGGATCAAAAACCCATTGCCATTGTTCTTGAGTTCTCAGTAGTCCTCACTGTCCGCTATGTTCAGCGAGTCCGGTTTTATCCCATGCTTTTTCAGACCCAGGCCAGCTGGCCTTGGTGAGTTCCCGATAGAACATCCCCATTGTCTCATTGTGTGGGTGCACCCCTCGCGGTCCTGAGTTCCTTGCTCGTGCTCTCTCTCCTTTTGCTTCTGATTTGGACCATGAGATGAGGGAGGGGGACTTGATTGGGGGAGGGGGAGGGAAATGGGAGGCAGTGGCGGGGAAGAGACAGAAATCTTTAATAAATAAATAAAATAAAATAAAATAAAAAAATAAAAGTGTGCACTAGCAAAAAAAAGCTAATGAAATAAAACCCTTGAAAACCTGTAAAAAATATGAGAAAATTCATGCAAAGAATACAATACAATATTTCAGTTAGGTAGGAGTAATAATGTATTACACAGTATGGTGACTATAGCCAATATAATATAATATAATATATTTGTGAATATTACTATCAAAATTTCCCACATAAAAATGAAAAGAGTGTGAAGGAAAACATGCAAAAATTTATTTGGTCAAGTCATTTCAAGATGATTTTAACAAACATGTTTATTTTTGAAAGCATCACGCATGTGCACAATGAAATAGAATCATATCTACCTCCAGTTTCCTCCTTCCCACTTGACATGCTTCTCTCCTAACTTTATGTCTGTTTTTCATTTTTTTGATAACCCATTAAGTCCAGTTAGTGTTTCTCATATGTGCATGGGTGTGGGGCCATCCTCCGGAGCATGGGGAACTTCCTAGTGGCCACATCTTTGATAAAGAATTTGTTTTCCAGACCTTAGCAACTACCCACTGCCAATAGCTCCTTAGTGTTGGGTGGACTCTGGTGAAAATTTACTTATCTCTGCCAGGATGTTGGTTGGCTTGATCTTGTGTAGGCCTTGTGCAATATCAACACGGCTATAACAAAACACTTTCTTATTGCATTTGAGGCCTGCTTCACTGGAGGACATTTTCTGTCTGGTCCAGCAATCCTGGTCAAACACATATGACGGAAAGGTCGTAGGCTGTAAGGTAGACTGTAGTGTTATTTTGCTAAATGGCAACACTGTCAAACTGGCTTGTAAATATTTTTATTTATATCCATAGACTTGAACAACTCTTAACTTTGATTAGAGAAGTTTCTTTTTTCAGTGTGTAGCAGTCAATAAAAAGAGGCATAACAAGTCTAAGTGCTGAGAGTAAGATACTAAGTGATGAGCACTAGGTGGGACATTTAAATTAACACCTCTGACACATGCCACCAAGACTCGGGGACTATTACAGAAGAGTGACCAGAAATGCAAGGGCTAGAGGATGGGGAGGAATGTTGGAAATGCATATTTTAAAAGTTTTTTACTTTTCAATTAAAATAATATCAATGATAAAAATAATTATTAATAATATAAAAGTAGCGGATCTAGTATAAACCATGGCATGAAATGAACTTGGACATTCCAAGAATTGCACTGAAATTCAGCTTATTATCATTTAGTGTCTTTGCAAACATATGTAAGAACACAGCAAATCGAAATAAAGAAAAGGCGACTAAGAAAATGCAGAGGGCAACTGAAAGAAATGAAGGCAACTTGTGACTCTAGTATGCTTTTATGTAGCCTGTCATAAAGATTCACTTATGTGAAGTGCCCAGTTATGTCCCTCATGCAGGCAAAACCATATCCCGGGAAGGCTGACCTCAACTCCATCTGTCTCCATGGTATCTGTCCAGTCATGCTTACTTGGCAATGTTTGCCAATTTATTCATTCAGAACTATGAGAAGGATGGTCCGAGTCACATGGGGCAAAGGGTGCTTTATTACTAAACGTGAACCCTTCATCGTGGTTTTGGCTTGTTATGATGCATGATATTAGGTAAATTATTTAATTTCATTAGGCCAGAGTTTCCTCACTTATAAACCATGTGCAACTGTTAGTTATTGTCTTTTCCTAGAAAGGAAAAAAAGAGTGGACTCTAGGAATATATATTTTAATTATTTTTCCCAGGGTTTAGTAGCTTTTGAATAATGTATTTTTGAACAAGAAACTTCACTGTATATATAGACACTAGAATATATATATATACATATATATTACATATTTATATACATGCATGTA
Organism: Microtus pennsylvanicus; assembly: GCF_037038515.1. Lineage (NCBI taxonomy): Eukaryota > Metazoa > Chordata > Mammalia > Rodentia > Cricetidae > Microtus > Microtus pennsylvanicus. The sequence goes on from NC_134584.1 coordinate 33,214,355, forward strand.
TGGTTTAAGTGTTCTTTCAATAGTCACAGGATGTCTGCAGAGATCTGCTGGAATGGGTATATTCAAATATTATTTATGTCTCTCTACTAAAGCAATCCATAAGCTAGTGAAGTATGACTTACATTTAGAAGGGGCTTAGAGCGTGAAGTTAGATTCAAGACAGATGCTAACAATTAGGGCAGAAGATACAGTGTCAAGAGCTACCGACCACCCACTCCTCTGGTAGAAACTTGCTGGGAATGTTTCTATCTTTTTTCTTGTCTTCCCATGCCACGCTACCAAGGCAGTTTGGGTATAAAGTAGTGAGTTATGCAGTCTTGTCATCGGAGGCTAGAAATGTAGTTCAGTATCAAAAGATGCAAATAAAAGCTTTGATTTCTTTATTTAAAACATTGTGAAAAAAAAGTAAATTGCAAGTAACAATTGCTTCTCATTAGAAAATCACATTGTTCTTGCTTGCAGGAGGAGCAAGGAAGATTTTATTTTTCGTATGACTTGGTGGAATCAGAAACAGCAAATTTTGAACCTGGATACTGTTTCTTACTTTTTGTATTACCATTAATCAGTTACATTATTTCCTACGCTGTTATAGTATAGTGCCACATAGGTTTAAAACAAATGGTACGCAGTTTATGCTATTTTCCCCACACTGTAGTAAAGAAAACTAACAATTTACTTGTCTACTTTGGAGGCAGAGATAGCTATTCTCCACGCCATAGTCATTAAAACACCAACATTTCTTATTTATTTTTAATGATGTGTATATGGATAAATCCTCAAAGTTTCACGGAGCTGGGTTCCACGAGCATGGCGAATAAGACCTCTGACTGATTTTGCTTCAGGTGGTTTACCAATAGACAGTAGGGATTTTGACTGTGACATCTCTCAGAAGTGATGTTTAGGCTATGTTTGTCCTTGTGTCACACAGAGGCCTTCCAGGAGTGTCAGCAGAGTAAAGAGAGTCCGTAGTCTTTAAAAACTGACACTGGAAGAATGAACGCTGACTATGGGGAGCTATCTTTACATGCCTGCTTTCCTTTTTCTTTTCTCCCTGAGCAACTCTTGCATAAGTCAGATTGTGTGTCTTCTCATACGTGACTCTGAAAAGACACTCACAGTCCAGTTTTGTTGACATCTAAAGAGAATTCCTTCACATAAGAGCCATCTGGATCATGAGAACATGGGCCATACCACACTCACTCCATCAGTTTATTATAGTGTGATAGATACCAATGAGGTTATTTCAACTATTTTTGTCTTTTGAGATGTTTAACTGTTTGTTATCTTTAGGGCCTGCTTGACTTGGGTACAAAAGATGGGGCTGTATGACATCTGGTGGTTTTTCAATGCTGTTAACTCTATTTCCCAGATGTTGGTTTCGTGAGTTGCAGATACTGAACCAGAAGAGATGCAAAGAACACAGGATCCAAATTCTTTTCTGCTTGCATTTTACTATCTCCTTAGCTCTGATGTGCTTCTGAAAACACATAGAAAAGAGACAAGTCGAGGCCCTGATGAAAAGCAGTGAGGCAGGAGAAGACATGCGTATGCAGACTCACTCAGGGAGCTGGCATTAGTTTCACTGAAATCTCACTTTCTCAAGTGTTCTGAATTAATTGGTACTATAAATATTTTCTTTTAAAGCAGATAATTATCTGCATAGGAACCCTATACAATCGCAGTGAGACACATGTTTTTTGTTTGATGGATCTGAAAGTATATTATGTTTATTGGTTCCTTATTGCAGTTCATGCTAATATGTTTCGATGTCTCCATTGGTTTTGTAGTACCAAGAATGTGTAGATGACTGGACAGAATAAAATTAGACTCAATAAACAAAGTGAGATAAATAGGGAAGTTTCAATGTGTTGAAAGCAAGGAAATTCCCCAAAGAGTGAAACTTTAGAAATGATGACTGCTGTCATGACTTTAGCAATAGAGTTTCATATTTATAACTTATGCAAACAAAATATGATAAATATTTGTCTTGAATAAATGAACATTCAGCATTGATAAGTGAATTACCAAGGAAAGTTTGAATTATGAAGCTCTATTTAAGAAAATATTATTTTAGGAGTGAGGGTATTTGTTACAGTTAAGCTCTGTAGGCAATAGACCTGATTCAATTTCTTATATTCTTATGAACTGGCTTTTATTGACATTTGCCATATTTTATATTTTAGAATCTACTGGACATCATTTTTGAGGACATGTTCTCTGTTTAATAAAGATTTCACTTAAATAACGGCCATGTGTTTGAAGAATAAATGCCTCTATTTTTTGGTACTTGACTGAAGAATTTTCTCATGATTTGAAAAGTATTTCAACAATTTGCTAAGCATGCAGAATTATTAGTTGTTTGATGAACTTTACATTTTATCAATTTATTTATCAATAAATTAATAACTCATAATTTTAATGATAATCTTTATGTTAGTATAATTATTCTTCTTAATTTTTATTGAATAAATGCATAAATGCTGGGTATAAATAAGCCAAAATGTGTTCTTGTACTCCATTGGGCTATTGGAGAATTGGGATATCCACATATATATTCCAATACAATATTATGTATAAAACCCAATATAATATATGTAACTCAAATATTGAGAGAGAGAGAGAGACTCTCTTAACATAGCCCTGGAATGTTCTATATCACTCCTTGTAGACCAAGTTAGTCTCAAACTCACAGAGATCTGCTTACCTCTGCTTTTCCAGTGTTGGGATTAAAGGCATGTGGCACCATGCCTAGCAGTTATATTCCTTTTATTTAACATCTTATGCCTCTTAAATTTTTATTCAGGAGAAAGGTATTTATTCAAGAAAAAGGTAGGAATTGGCTCAAAGAATTAAACATTTTTAGATAGAAATTATTGTTTCACACTTAATTATTACTGAATATTTCCAGTCCTGCTCAGAGAAGGTCAAGTTGGACATAAAGAACCAATTCCTTATACATATATGCAAATGTTTTCTCAAAAAGAGTGTTTATAGAAAAACAAAGTTCAATTAAAATTTATGTAAAATGCTGTGAATCAACTAGATAAACAAGATTCTCTAAAGCAACCCCACAAATTTGTATGATCATAGGAAAAGGTGGACATTGAGCCAAGAACAGAGTTTTCTTATTGGAAAAGCAGACTCAGGGTAAAATTCTTTGAGTTGCTTTGAAATCTCCTAGTCTATAAGACTCATGGTTGGAATTTTACAGACAATTACATCATTTTATATTTATTTAAGATTATCTAGAAATCTCAATTATCCAGATTGCTAGCTACCTTTCTATTTAATTAGTCTGAAATGATCAAGGCCTGAAATCCATTTAGGGACTCTGGGACATTTTTATTTGGTAGGGAACCTTTTAATGTATCACTCTTGAGTGCATTAAATGGTCATTAGGGACTAAACGGTTAAGGCAGCTTATCAATATTGTGAGGTTTCTCTGAGATTGAAGCTTTTTCCCAGAAGAGTTCATACTCTAATATGAAGCTAAGGAAAAACCCAAATCTGTAACATTTGGAGTCTCTGTGATGGTGTGATCAATTTTATATCTTCTAATCTTAAAATATCTTAAAGAGAGAACACTGAAAAACTAAGAAGTCTTCTGATGCCTGAATGACTAATGACAATTAGTACCAACTTTTATTCTAAAACACTAACTTAATATACTCAAAGTAAATGCAGACCAGTTAAAACATGGTTCAAAAGGGCACATCTCTCCAAAGTCAAAGAGATTTCAGCGTACAAGATCATAGATGTGAAAACCAAAGAAAAGTCACCGTATCCTCGTATCTCTGACTGTTTGTCTTTTCTGAGAACCTAGCTATTCTCACACAAGATGGCTGAAAGATAAAAAAAAAAAAAGAATGAAACTTTTTGGAATCAATGAAATTTTAATTTTCAAAAGTACACTCTATCTCGATCCTAAAGATAAGTTCAGAAGGCATACATCTTGATTTATTGAATTGGAATTCCAAGTAAGATTGCTAAATCAGAGTTCAGTCTTTAATGTGTATCAGATGTGTCTTTAATAATTTATTTTTAGCCACAAAAGGATAGACTATTTCCTATTTATCTTTGAATCTATCATCTTTCTATAAACTCGATTTACATTTTATCTATATAAATATTAAATTAGTAGTTTATCAATATACAGATTTCAAAAAATAATGTCATACTGAAAAATTACATTCAATATTTTTGACTAGGCTTAAATGATTATTTATGAAAATATTTCTTTTTTCTAGGAAAATTGACTGCATGTTGTTTAAAATGAGTTTTCTGAATAATTATGGATTGAGTAGTTATAAAATTTTATTTTGATAATAAATTATATTTTTTCTAGTTTAAATTTGTTTGAGAATTTTATATATCAGTACTGTATTTGCACCATTTCAACCTCCAACTCTTCCTGTGTCCCCACTACTCTTAAATTCATGACTTTTTTTTAAAAATTATTATATATGTGTGTGTGTGCACACGTATATATGTAACAAAATTAATCCTACTCATTTTGTTTAGTGTAGGTGTCTTTAGGGCTTGGAAATGGATATTAGGAGAGCCATCTCTGGAGAAGACGCATTCTCTCTTCCTCAACAGCCATTGACTGACTATGACTCTTCATGTAGTGGAGAGACCTTGAGGGATCCCTCCCCCATCCATGAACATTGACATAGAGACTGGTATTCTCATTTTTCAGATCATACTTAGGCAAACATTTTGTTGAGGTTTCATGAGGGTAGCTCCCCTGTCATGTCTGTAAGATACTCTGTAGCTGCAGATGTCCTAAACCCCTGTGACTTAACAATCTTTTTGGCTCTCCTTCCTGCTCTATTCCTTGAACCATGGGTGTGCAAGTTGAGTTGTAGACAATAGGCATCCTGCAATCAGTTGCTTCCTGAGCATTGGCCAGTTGTGGATTTCTGTAATAGTCTAAAATTGGAATTTCCTTTACATGTAACTGTTTTCCTGAGGGAAATTAATTTGTAACATATTACACATATATAGAGGATTCAGTTTTAAAAGGTTTGATGCAGGTATATCAGGAAAACCAGAAGCACATCTGAAATAATGGGTAAATTCTATGACTCATAAAGTTTTCCTTGTGCCTACATCTTCTTTATGGTGGACCCATCTCTACTGTACCTCCCTGAAGGCCATAATATATTATTTTACCGTATATACTATAGATGGATTTGCATTTTCTAGAATTCTTTTAAGTGAATCATATAGGTTTTTGAGCCTGAACTAAGTAGTAAAGGAGGAAAGGGCAGTTACAGAGTGGTTACATTTAAGCTTTTAAGAATTGTATCATTTAAGATCTCCTGAGTAAATTGGAAGCATGGGACCCTGGGAGGTTAAAGCAGAGGGGGAGGTAAGGAGGGGAGCAGAGAAAAATCTAGAGCTCAACAAAAATCAATAAAAAAGAATAAACTAAAAAAGTATTATATTATTTTATTGTTTCAAATAAACAAAAGTCTTTCAAAGTCAGCTAAAGATTTTGTGTCATTTTGCCTTTGGAGCTATTCATCTCTGATCCTCCTTTCTCATTGAGAACTGTAACGGTGAATTATCTACTCTCCAACTCTTTAAATGCAGCGTAAGACTGGTTTGAAGTACAGCTTTGTATGATCTTTGAGAGACTGGTTGCTAAGCAAATGATTCACCTTAATGCATCACAGGGGAGTCATGTTTTCACACTAAGTATAGATAATAAGAAATTGCCAAGGACTGTAGCCCAGTTACACAATTACAGACAATATATGTAAAAGAAACTATTTTCAGACAATTTAGAAATTCCATTTTTATATAAAACTTGATGAGAGTTAAAAATCTTCTGATTGATATAACTTTACTATGTGTTCATGTTACTCCTAGCCTCTTCCAAATAACAAAATGGGACAATTTCATATAATTTTGAGGTTCACATTTCTAACTATACAAAATTTGGAGTAGTCAAGAAAGCGAGGATATTTAAAAATCTGTAATATTGTTGTTAGGCAACTTGAAATTGAATTTATTCATGAGATAAGCTGATATGAGGAATGTGACTCATGCTGTCTGGGGGAATGGAAAAACTAGAAACTGGTTTATGAAAAAGATATGGGTGTTATTATGGATGTATACACCCACTTGGACATAAACTGGTCAGTAGGTTTCTAAAAGGTATCACTACTTTTTAAATGAAACGCTTTAATGGACTTTTCCATCTACAAATATGGGATAAATATACATTTCCTATTCTTTCCATTTTAGGGTGTAGCTCATTCAGAGAACACATGAACTCTTTTTAAATTTTTTTTTGTTGCTTTTATTGAGCTATATATTTTTCTTTGCTCCCTTCCCTTTCTCTTTCCACCCCTTTCTACCCTCTCCCATGGTCCCCATGCTCCCAATTTACTCAGGAGATTTTGTCTTTATCTACTTCCCATGTAGATTAGATCCATGTATGTCTCTCTTAGAGTTCTCTTTATTTGACTAGGTTCTCTGGGGTTGTGGATTGTAGGCTGTTTTTCTTTGCTTTATGTCTAAAAGCCACTTATGAGTGAGTACATATGATATTTGTCTTTCTAGGTCTGGGTTACCTCACTCAATATGGTGTTTTCTTATTCCATCCATTTGCCTGCAAATTTCAAGATGTCGTTATTTTTTTCTGCTGTGTAGTGCTCCATTGTGTAAACATACCACATTTTTTTTATTCACTCTTCAGTCGAGGGGCATTTAGGTTGTTTCCAGGTTCTGGCTATGACAAACAATGTTGCTATGAACATAGTTGAGCACATGTCTTTGTGTCACAATTGAGCATCCTTGAGTATATACCTAAAAGTGGTATTGCTGGGTCTTGAGGAAGGTTGTTTCCTAATTTTCTGAGAAATTGCCCACTGACATCTAAAGGGGTTGTACTGGCTTGCATTTCTACCAGAAATGCAGGAGTGTTCTCTTTACCCCACAACCTCTCCAGCGTAAGTTGTCATCAGTGTTTTTGATCTTGGCCATTCTTACAGGTGTGAGATGGAATCTCAGAGTTATTTTGATTTGCATTTCTCTGATGACTAAGGATGTTGAACATTTCCTTAATGTCTTTCAACCATTTTAGATTCCGTTGATGAGAGTTCTCTGTTTAGGTCTGTACTCCATTTTTTATATTGGATTATTTGTTCTGTTGATGATCAATTTTTTGAGTTCTTTGTATATTTTTGGAGATCAGACCTCTGTTTGATTTAGGATTAGTGAAGATCTTTTCCCATTCTGTAGGCTGCTGTTTTGTCTTGTTGACTGTGTCCTTTGCTTTACAGAAGGTTTTCAGTTTCAGGAGGTCCCATTTATTAATTGTTTCCCTCAGTGTCTGTGCTGCTGGGGTTCTATTTAGAAAGCGGTCTCCTGTGCCAATGCATTCAAGTGTACTTTCCACTTTCTCTTCTATGAAGTTCAGTGTGGTTGGTTTAATGTTGAGTTTTGTGCGTGGTGATAGATACTGATACATTTTCATTCTTCTACATGTTGATATCCAGTTATGCCAGCACCATTTGTTGAATTTACATTCTTTTTCCCATTTTATGTTTTATACTTTGTCAAAAATCAGGTGTTTGTAGGTATGTGGATTGATACCTGGGTCTTCGATTCAGTTCCATTGGTTCTCCTGTCTGCTTTTATGCCAATACCAGGCTGTTTTCAGTACTGTAGCTCTGTAGTAGAGTTTGAAGTCAGAGATTGTGATACCTCCAGAAATTCTTTTATTGTACAGGATTGTTTTGACTATCCTGTTTTTTTTCTTTTCCATATGAAGTTGAGTATTGTTCTTTTGAGGTCTGTGAAGAATATTTTGCTGGGAATTGCATTGAATCTGTAGATGCTTTTGGTACGATTGCTAATTATACTGTGTTAATTCTGTAAAAGGTATTACTTTAACTCCAGTTTAAGTTCATGGTAAAGGGACTGGCTGGTTAAAAGTTTGACCTTTAAAGATGCAAATAAGAAAGGAAATGTTTTATGTCTGTCTTTTGAGTAACACAGATGAAATGAGTGGTGTAGACAGAAGGGATTGCTTAATGGAGTGATAGCTATCATATTTCAGTTAGATTGTAAATGGGAATCAAGTGAGACCCAGAACATAGGTAAAACATAGGATGATAATGGCCAAAATAGAGAAAGTATTAAAGGAGAGATGATACCTAGATATAAGTCAAGAGTATAAAACTCAAATTTTAAGAAGTCACTAGAAATATCCATCAGTTATTCTGTTAAGTGTGAGAGTGACTAAGCCTCATAAACCAAGTAAAGAAAAATAAGAGAATTTAGCTTGTGAGCAGTAAAATACAAAGGCCAGGAAAGATAAAGTCAATAAAATCTGTGTTGTAATAGTGAGCATTATTGGCCACTATTGACCATTAAACATGACTGAAGCTGGCATAATAAAGTGAACTTTTAGGATCTTTTAGGGTATTAATACATAAAATATCAGAGGCAGCTCCAGATATCTCTAGAAAAGAAACCTATGGGTGGAAGAACTGGTTATATATTTAAAATGTAAAATGAATTTTTAATTTAAATGAATAGAAAATAGAGCCTTTCCTGCAGGCTTGGGTTTGAGACATGACTAATGATGCTACCTAGATGCAGAGCAGCTGGAGAGATGGCTCAGTGGTTAAGAGCATTGCCTGCTCTTCCAAAGGTCCTGAGTTCAATTCCCAGCAACCACACGGTGGCTCACAACCGTCTGTAAAGAGGTCTGGCGCCCTCTTCTGGCCTTCAGGCATATACACAGACAGAATATTGTATACATAATAAATAAATAAATATTTTAAAAAAAAGAATGGGGAATAAATAAATATTTAAAAAAAAAAGAATGGGGCTGCTCCTGATTTGAGAACTTGGCAAGTCCTGGCACTTTCCTTTGGCAGAATTGATGTAGTTAAGGTTGCCAGGCAAGCAGGTCTAGTCCAGTCATGCACTTAGCGGCTGCTTGAATATTGGTAAGGCTTACTTGCTTTGGAGCTCAGTTTCTTCGAAGTTATTGATTAGATAAAACTGTCTCAATTGTTGTTAAAACTATGGCACATGGGAAAACAACGTAAGTAGAAGCAAAACTTCCCTTTCTTCTCTTTCAGTACAGATATCTTTACAACGAAAACATGAAGCTTAGGAGAAAGAAATATCTAAATTTCTTGAGCTATTGGATTTGATAGGTGCTGGGAGGGGTACAGTCAGTCATTTTTTTTTTTAGATGTGACCCTTGGTAGGTTGATCACATGCCAGTGCAAGTCCCACAAGCCAGGACTAGATTGGAAACACAAATTGGGCACAGTGGGAAAATAAAATAAAATAGGAAATCTCCAAGTTGAGTGGGAGTGGGAAGAGATGATAGGGTGGAAAGTGTAGTTATTGGAGTTGGGGAATGAATATGTTCAAAAATTTAATTCATGAATAACTTAGAGTTTCTATTGCTGTGGTAAATACCATCACCAAAAGAAAGCTGCGGAGGAAAGGTTCATTGCAGAAGAGGGGATGGATTACATTTCCACATCATAGTTCATCACTGAAGGAAGTCAGGACAGGAACTCAAACAGGACTGGAACCTAGAGGCAGGAACTGATGCAGAGGCCATGGAGCAATGTTGCTTACTGGCTTGCTCCTCATGGCTTGCTCAGCCTGCTTTTTTATAGAACCCAGGACCACCAGTTGAGGGATGGCATCACTCTGAGAAATTCCTACAGGCTTGCCTATAGTCAATCTTATGGAGGCATTTTCTTAAATAAAGTTCCCTTCTCTCAGATGACTTTACCTTGTTGTAGTAATAAGGGCGGCGGCGGGGCTGCGTCCCCCAACACCCCAGCCGCCGGCTCGGCTAGCTTATGCCCCGAAATAATTACACGGACACTGTATTCTTTTAAACACTGCTTTGGACCATTCCTATCTAGCCTCTTCTAGGCTAATTCTCACATATTAATTTAGCCCATTTCTAATCATCTGTGTAGCGCCCCTAGGTGCCCTTACCGGGAAGATTCTAGCCTAAGTCCATCCTGGGTCGGAGCTTCATAGCGTGCGTCTTCCCTGGAGCAGGTAGCATGGCATCTGCTCCTGCGTCTGCTCAGGAGAGGAGAGCTGTCGAGTCTGACCTCACTTCCTCTTCCTCCTGGCATTCTGTTCTGTTTACTCCACCTACCTATGTCCTAACCAATGAAATGGGCCAAAGCAGTTCCTTTTAATTTAACCAATGACCTTCCTCCATCACCTTGTGTCAAATTAACATAAAACTACCCAACACAAATTATCAAGAGTTAGTGAAAACTTTGTTAGGAATTGTTAGGAATATTTCCTATGCGAGCTCCCTGCTGATGCAAAATCAAATCAAGCCAAATTAAGAAATATCCAGGTTTAATGGGAGTTCTGTGCTCTTGGGTGGCCCCGAGGGGGAACCAGGAAGCTGCTGGTGACAAAGACCACTGGGAAGAAGAAAAAGGGACCATGTGTTCCTCTTTTGAGAACTTATTTAAATACCCTGGTGAGTGGTCCTGACCCCACCCCCAGGGAGGTGTCAGGACCTGGCCTGCTGGGATTTGGAGTCCAGACCAGGCCTGGGGGCTGGGATAGACGCAAGGGGCTAGGGCCTACGCTCTCAACTTGACAGGAATTAGCTGTTTTTGGTGTATTTTTGTGTATTATTTATACACAATAGTCTTTTTTTTTGTTTAGAAAATGATAGCTTCCAATTTTTTTTTAAAAAAATATTACTTTGAGAATTTCATACAACATGTTCTGGTCATATTCATCCTTCCTCCCCCAACTCTTTTCAGACCCACACTCTTCCATTTCCAAACAACTTTGTATCCCCTACTTTAAAAAAGTCTGTCAAGATCAGTTTGTGCTACTCAAATATTCTTTGCTGTGTGGCCTTCCACTAGAGCATGGTCCACTTGTCAGGAACTACACTCTTTTTTTTTTTGATGTGGGTAAAATATTTTTTACTTTATTTATTTTTTTAAATTTATTTATTTATTAAAGATTTCTGTCTCCTCCCTGCCACTGCCTCCCATTTCCCTCCCCCTCCCCCGATCAAGTCCCCCTCCCTCATCAGCTCAAAGAGCAATCAGGGTTCCCTGACCTGTGGGAAGTCCAAGGACCACCCACCTCCATCCAGGTCTAGTAAGGTGAGCATCCAAACTGCCTAGGCTCCCCCAAAGCCAGTACGTGCAGTAGGATCAGAAACCCACTGCCATTGTTCTTGAGTTCTCAGTAGGAACTACACTCTTAAAGAAAACCAAACTCTCTCTTTCTCTCTCAGCAGCAAACAATCATCAATAGCTCTATGACTAGGAGTGGGATTTAGTGCTCATCTTCCTTCTTTATTTTGGGATCTAGTTGGGCTTATATAGGTCTTATACATGCTGCTATAGCATTTGTGAGTTCATATTTGCAGCTGCTTTACTGTGTCCCAAAGATACAGTTTCTGTGTAGTCATCTGTCAACTCATATTGAGTATATATTGTAGAAATTCTCAAAGGAAAAATAGTTAATTGTTACCTATTTGATTTTGAAAATGGGGATGTTCCATGTAGTAAAAATAGAACAACAGCAACAAACCCCTCAACAACCTCCCCTAAATCCACAAAAATCTCCAAAGCAAAACCATTCAACCATTCAGCAATAAATAACTCATAAATCGTAAATAGTGCCTCTAATTAAAGTAGTATAGAAATGTGTTTGACAATCACCTGTGACCTTTCAAACAAATGGCAGTGCAATTTCCAAAGATTGTGGGGAACTAGAAAGTGATGCAACTTCCTCTAGTTGACTTATGGCACCTATACACAGCTGTGTATCCCTACCATTGGGTTCCAACATGTGTTGACCTATGGTACCTACTTACAGCTGTGCATCCCTACCATTGGGTTCCAACATGTGTTGACCTATGGTACCTACTTACAGCTGTGCATCCTTACCATTAGGTTCCAACACGTGTTGACCTATGGTACTTACGTACAGCTGTGTATCCCTACCATTAGGTTCCAACACGTGTCGACCTATGGTACCTACTTACAGCTGTGCATCCTTACCATTAGGTTCCAACATGTGTCGACCTATGGTACCTACTTACAGCTGTGCATCCTTACCATTAGGTTCCAACATGTGTCCACCTATGGTACCTACTTACAGCTGTGCATCCTTACCAATTGGTTCCAACACGTGTCGACCTATGGTGCCTACTTACAGCTGTGCATCCTTACCATTAGGTTCCAACACGTGTCGACCTATGGTGCCTACTTACAGCTGTGCATCCTTACCATTAGGTTCCAACACGTGTCGACCTATGGTGCCTACTTACAGCTGTGCATCCTTACCATTAGGTTCCAACACGTGTCGACCTATGGTGCCTACTTACAGCTGTGCATCCTTACCATTAGGTTCCAACACGTGTCGACCTATGGTGCCTACTTACAGCTGTGCATCCTTACCATTAGGTTCCAACACGTGTCGACCTATGGTGCCTACTTACAGCTGTGCATCCTTACCATTAGGTTCCAACACGTGTCGACCTATGGTGCCTACTTACAGCTGTGCATCCTTACCAATTGGTTCCAACACGTGTCGACCTATGGTGCCTACTTACAGCTGTGCATCCTTACCATTAGGTTCCAACATGTGTCCACCTATGGTGCCAATTTATAGCTATGCATTCCTACCATTAGGTCCCAATATGTGTTGAACATGCTGTGTTGAACCAACACTTCTGAATTCTCTTTTAGAGTAGAAGAGGTAGAAGTGGGAATGTGAAGCGAGGATTAAATCTTTGGACTATATTACATGCATTTCATAACTAACTAAGTCACAGGTGTAAAGAATCGAACGGAGGGGGACGGCAATCTGCCTAAGCTGCTGAAAGTATAAGCAAGGCAGAGAAACACATTTCCAAGACACTGCCTTGAAAATCTTACATCAGCCATTATATGGCAGTGTGCATGCACTTACTTATTTTCTTTTGTTTGTATGTGTTGTATGCCGTACATAAATTATACTTCTAGCTCTTTTAAGGATCCAACACACATAATTACACGCATTATCTGTCACTGGACTAAAATGCGTGCTCATTCAATTTTAAAAACAAGTTTCTTGAAAAACTAGGTTCCAAGTGATATGAACAGGAAACAGATGTAGAAACGGGCCAAATAGATGTAGAAATGGGTCTTGGAAGCCAAATCTGATTTGAATAACAAGTTGTCTACAGCAATTCCTGCCAAAAATATTTGTTGTAGGCCAGAATTTCTTTATGTGTGAACTAACAGAAAAATTTCTCTACCAGGTATATAGTGTGCCACATGACTGAAGTCACATTACCTTAGGCCAACAGTCCATTTGCTTTATAATATGCACATACTTAAGATTTTAAAGCTTAATTAGAAGCAGGTAGGCTAGAAGTACACTGACTCTAACATTTTGTTCCTGGATAAATCATCCACCCATCGCTTCCATTTGTGCGTTGACCTCCTAGTCTCCAAGACAATTCTATTCAAAGAAGGGACTTTGGGGGAATCTTTAGGTCAAGAGGGTGAGCACAAATGAATGGGGTAAATGGTTTTATAAAAGAAATCTCAGGAGAACCCTTTCTCTCCTGCCTTCTGATGGCACAGCCAGAAAGATAGGTATCAAGAACTAGGAAGAGTGTTCTCAGTAGATAGCAGATCAAATGCTACTTTGATTTTTTGGATGCCCTGGCCTTCAAAACTGTGAAAACAAATGAAAAATAATCTATACAAGCTACAGTACTTTTGTTTTAGGAACACAGATGAATGAGAACATCTACAAATCGTTGTTTATTATTTACTCAGCTTAATTTTACAGAGCAAGATTGTAATGAATAAAAATTCTGACGTAATATGATGAGTGCTCTCTCTATTGTAAACACCTATTGCCAAGGACTTTTCTGGATGAGGGACAGAATAAACTCCTTGGATGGATAAAAATCACATCTTTTAGCATGGCAGAATTAAACAAGAATTACCTTCAGAGACGGCATCATTAGCCGTGTTGCTAGAAGGAGCCAATCTGAATTTTTGATTAAGGTTCCTAAGGGACAAACTGCTAATGCCAGTATTAATAGAAATCTTTTAAATTTCTACTGAGAAATATTAGCTACTAAAACCAAAAAATTAAAAGAAAACAATATAAACTGTAACGAGGGAAAGAAAAGATGAAACCACCTACAAGCGGTGTATCATTAAGCAAAGGCTGCCCACCAAGAAGAGTTGAAGTGATGCGCTCAGTGAATCCAGAGACATGGCTACCTTCTAGTGAAAGCTTCTTGTTTCTTCCCAAACTGGACAAAGACACTTTTTAGGATTTTGTCAGACTAGAGACCTTTTTGTCAGACAATGCAGGCCACAGAACTTAAAGTTGGAGGCCATGAAGTAAACTGAATTAGATTAGGAACATGGTACAAGTAGTAAAAGGGAAAAAGGAAGCAACTTTATGGATAACTTGGAGACAGACTAGCTAGGACTTGGAGGATAATTAGATTTGAGCATGGGAATAAGCAGACTTGGGGTTGACAGACCGAAATCGCTGGTTTAGGCAACAGGTTTCATTTTGCCACAAGTTTTGGGGTAAGATGACGGGCTCAGCTCTGAGCATGTTGTGTGTGAGATACATAAAAGTTGGGCATCCAATAGATATTGGGAAATATAAATCATGATACCAGACAGTCTTGATTGATATGATATGATTAAAATCCAATACAATTAAGAGTGGGGTGGACAGTTGATTGTATGGATATTACTCAAGGCGAGCAAATAAGATACAGGAACAAGGGTTATATCTAGGGGAGAACATTGACAAGTGTTTTGAAGAAATAATCCTCACATGTCCTGGGTCCCAACTCACCAGTTAATCAATTGAAAACATAAGATAACTCTCCAAGCCTTAAGTTAGTTTTCTTACAGCATTTTAATAGGGATCAAGATAGATGATAAATTTGAAATTATTTTATACTGTACATGGACAAGGGTAAACGGTGATGGTTTTTGTTTTGGGAAGTAGCTGTGGCGCATTAGATTGAGTTGGTAGCAGGGTTTTTGGTTCTGTCTTCAGTGATATAAATCTGGGTAGCAATGTAACTTTATAATGATGGGTTAGGAATAATACTACTTGCTTCACCAACATGCAGAATGCAGAAACACGCTTAGCAATGTACCGGCTAACCAGAATTCAAGCCTAACTCTTTCAGGCTCAGTGATGATCACCTGTAAAGAGTTTTGGAAGTTAAAAGACAGGCAGAAGTTTGTGTTCAGTGTAGCAGGTCTTCCATACCCAAACAGCCAGCAGATCTTGGTCAAATACCAGCTCATCTGTCCTCTTTTGTTCTGGTTATTTCTCTTGTTGTTCCTTGACCCAGCCTGTAGTCAGCTAGCTTGAGTTTTCATATTCTCACCCCAGGCTTCCTCACACACTGTGAGTCTGGTGTAGGGTGACGCTGCTTCAGAGCATGGAATAACCTCTCCTCATTCTTTAAGATAGTTCAGTCACTTCTTGCAAGCATATTATGTGTCTCCTCCAAACACTTGCATTTTGTGTTAGAATTACTTCTTCCATCATCTTCTTTAGAGTTTAAGAACATTTCCCCTTTTGTAGGATTCGAGCCAAGTAGCTAACAAGCCATGCACCTCTCGGTACTAATAATGATCCGCCTCATACTTTCCCCGTACCTTCAGAATCTAGCACATAATACACATGCCGTGAAGGAATGTGAGTGTAAAAGTTGCTTCTGAATTAAATATTTAGAAATGTGGAAAAATTATTGCTCATAGAGATCAGTGCCCATAAACATATAGGCATTGAGAATTGAATTATAAGTGCTATTATCTCCTCCACACAGGCAGTTACAAATGCCTATTGCTTTAAAGATTGCCTTACAATTTCAAATGACTTCCTCGGTAAGGTATAAAATACTAGTTGCTTTGATTTGGGTTTTTCTGCTGAACTCCCATGATTATAAAATGACATCCATTTATTTTCTATAAGTAGCTTACCAGTCTTGACTTTCTGACCTTTGGGAAATTCAGCACTTTCTATTTATTTAAGAGGACAAAGGCCCTACCCCTTAGGGATAAGCAATTATTCCTTAATGGAGGAAAGACCATTCATATTGAGAGCTGCACGGCTTGTTGACTACTTGGCTGGGATCCTATGAAAGAAGAAATCATTAAGTGTTGGTTAATCCCTGTGGCTCTATGTTATTGTTCTCATCATGTTTTCTGCCAAATACAAAGATTAAGTTTGTGCAGAAACCCAGTGATAAGGAACTATTGACCAGCGAACATCTGGAAATGAATAAGTGAGTGGGGGTGGGGAGATATCCAAGTCTACACCTGTGCTCCGGAAGATACTACCATGATGTATGTGCAAACAATATCCATAGAAAAGGTAGTGTAGGATGGGAGGATTTATTGGGGTTTAGCATTTGGACTGAATTAGAAAGATCATCTTTTGGTACCAATGCCTCATGACTCAAATGAGTTAGATAAAATTCAGGGAATAGGAGACCGGGTAAAAGGGATGTATCCAAAATACATTGAGTCTGGGTTGGAAAAGATGGATTCTTCAGGGTCCTTGAAGCTTTGAAGAGTGTAGAGTGGGAAGGATTAGAATGTGAGCTAAGAGGTAAGTTGGGAAGGTGGAGTGTTGTGTGGTGTATCTTAATGACAAAGCTGCTGTAAACTGAACATGGGTTGAGACAGGACTAGCTAGTCAATATTACTATTGCTGAGTAAAGCACAGGGCTGTTATTATTATTTTTTAACAGAAGGTTATTCCAGTAAGCCTGGGGTACAGAGAAAGCTCTTGTTTCAACAACAAACAAACAAACAGAAATGCAGGGTAGATATTGAAGAATTTTACTATAATATGATTTCTGAGATAGGATATTGTCCTAGGGTTTATTTATCTCTTCACATAGTATGACAGGTTGTATGGTAAACCTGGGTATACACCTACTCTGTATGAAACTTGCACCTTTAGCATAAGTGAGATAAATTTATGGTTTAAATTAATAAATAATGGAAGTCATTATTATAAAGGAAAACATATTGAGTTCTAAAGGATTGTATAGCAGGTTCACAGGCCTTTGCCTAACAGTAAGAAAAGGCCTACACAGGTGAAATTTGAGTGGATATCTAAGAAAAGATAAAGGGAAGCACTTATTGAATGATAGAAAGTGTGCAGAGATGTAGGGGGCAAGGTAGGAACTTGTGGTTCTGAGGTGAGCAAGAAAAGTCAACCTGGTGAAAAGCTCCACACGACAGGAGCTGAAGATGCCCTTTGAACTTAGCAAGAAGTCGTTGCTGCTGCTGATAGACAGATTCGTTGTGGATGACTTGGGAAAGCTGCGGACTGAGAAGTGCGACCAAGGAAAGAAAGCTAGCAATTTGGTGCTTACTGAGCCAAAAACACAAAACCCAAACCAACAAAACCAAAAACCAAAAAAACTACTCCCCCCCTCAAAAAAAAACCCCAAAGCCAAACCAAAACCAAAATAACAACAAAAAACCCAATCAACCAAACAAACAACCCCCGACCCCCAAACTCAGCCCTATAGAATAGCTGACCAGGTTACAGTCTCATCAGCTCTAAATCATGGGTGTTTCCCCCTCCTCATGAGTTCTCTGGTATTTGAGTCAGGTATTTTGAGTTGAGGCATCTAGCACTTTTTACTTATGGCAATATAGTAATGGTGATGGTCATGTGTTTAGGTCTATACCTTTAATGGAAAATACATATATTTGTATTAACCTTACGTTATTAGGTTCAAGACAATCTCCTAGGGATAAATGTGTCACTTTCTGCTTAGATTTTTGTTCCTTCTCATTTACTCGATGTGCTTAAAGAATCCAAGGACTAAATAAAATATTTATGGAGTAATCTACAAAATTTCCCTGAAGCCTGAGGGGAGCAATTAGAAATTAATAATAGAGCGGCTGTCAATTTTTAGGGTCATTTTAAACTGTTAGTAGAAGATACTCTTTCTATTTCCTGATCGTCTCTCAGGACTTTGGGGCAGCTGAGAAAACAGATTACTCCGAAATAGCAGTGTGATAGGAAACAAGAAGTATAAAAACTACTTGATGACTTTTGCTTTTATTTATGTCAGCATTCGTTATGTCTTTTCCCATTGCAAAGGAAATATTTCTAAACACTTCATTTTCTTTATAATTTGACATTTCCATACATGCATATAATGGATTTTTCTCAATTTGTCTCCATTACCCTGTCTCCTTCTCCTCCTTTTACCACTGAAATTCTCCATTCCAACAAGTTCCCTCCTACTTGGATGTCTTTTTAAAAAGTATATAGCCCACTGAATTTAATTAGGGTTTCTTGCATGGGTTGGGCCTATTTACTGAAATATAGGCAACTTACCAGTGGCTACACCACTAAAGAAAATGGGACCCTTTCTCCCAGCAACCACTGATTGCTCATTTTCTCTCAGTGAGGCATGAGCGCTTCCTCTATTCATGACAAAATGGTGGCTGGTCCAATTCTATAATAATTTGGAGCAAGAACTACATCTGCCATGAGTTCATAGCAAACTAGCTCTGTCATGTTCAGAAGACACTCTTTCAAAACACTCCTTCTTATCCTCTGGCTCTGACAGTCTTTCTGCCTTCTCTTTCCCAGTGTTCCCCAAGCCTCAGGGCGGATGATAAAGCTCTCCCACTTAGGAAGCAATGCTCTACTCTTTCTCATCACTCTAAATCTATGCACGAACAACCACCTGCTGCAAAAAGAAGCTTCTTAATTACAGGCTGAGAGCAGCACTGACCTACGTGCATAAGCACAAAGCATAAAGCTGTTTAATACCAGGTCTACTTAGCAAAACAAGTAGGTTCTTTTCTAGGGCCTAAAACATCCCACCGGTGGGGTTTTGATCAGGTTTACAGTATGAGGCATGATCTCCTCCCCCTCCCCCATAGAGTAGGCTGTAATCCAATCAGAAAGTACTTTGTTATACCCATCATGGCACTGCTGTATAGCCCCCATCTTTTTCCCAAGCAGATCATTACTATAACTTAAGAAATTCATAGCTGGGTGATACCGTTGGTGATTTTTCTCTCCCAGCACACTACACAGCACATTCCAGCACTATGAAAGCTAGCCAACAAGGAGGAAGCTTCCAGTTCAGTTACAGCTTGAATGCTCTATATCCTGCACCCCATAAGTCCCAAACCCTCCATTCCTGATTATATTTTTATCACTGCAAGAAATGTATGTCTGCAAAAAGTGGAATTTGAAAAAACTCTTTAAAACGCCATCTCTTCTTGATGAACAGGACAGGGGCTGTGACAAAGGCTATCATGTGAAAGATGATGGTTGAAAGATTAGGAGAAAGAAGACAGGGAGGGGCAAAGGTAGATAAAGATTAGGGAGGGGATTGGGAGCTGAAGTGAAAGCTGAAGTCCCTAATTCATCCCATCCTATCCCATCTTGATTCTTCTCCAAAACAGCCAAATTAATAAGGTCATTTTGATTTTTTCTATATGTTCACAATTATAGTTTTGGAAAATTTCTCCATGTTCATAATTACATTTTTTCTATATGTTACTCCCTCCCCCCCCCCCTCTCTCTCTCTCTCTCTCTCTCTCTCACACACACACACACACACACACACACACACACACACACACACACACATGTTTTCTTTCCTTCAGCAAGATTACTTTTCTCACCATCAATCCTTAATTCCATTCCCATGGCAAGTAGAATGACATCTTTGTTGTTTTGGTTCTTTGTGCTGAGTGGAGACAGATTAGGCTTTTGTTTTTTGTTTTGGCATCAGAGTATTGACATGATGAAATATGCCGATCCATGGAAGAAAGTCATAATGGGTTTGACCTTCAGTGGCTAGTTAACTGCCATCTAAAGAAGGGTTTTCTTTTTCTTCTTTAGCAGAAAGGGTTAGGGAAGGAAAGAATAGAAGGAGCTGAGGGGAAACAATAGAGTCTTCAGTTTAGCGCCATGAAGGAGAATGGGAGGTGAGGAGACAATTGAAAAACAGACAAACAAGATCTCATTCTCATGGATTGCATTTTATGTGGGGGAGATGAGGGGAAGGGTGTTAATCAGCCAGCAAGTGCCCTGAAGAGAATAAAACTGGGCAGTGAGGTAGTGACTTGGCAAGAGGCTAGAGTATTCAGGGAAATTCTCTTTGAGGAGGCAACGTTTTGGCTAAGACTTTTATGGCAAGAAGGAGGCAGCTACCCATGGTCATGGGAATGGAAAAAAGGCCAATGTCCTTGGCAAGAGTAGTAAGTGATATATAGATGAGGCCAGAGAAATAGGCAGAGTCCAGAGTACATAGAGTCTTAGCATTTGTGGCCTAAGATGCAAGTTGTGGGTTTTATACAAGCGAGGATGGGAAGCTTACAAACAAATGAAAGACCTGATCTCATCTTGGTAAATAGCCCCTCCCTGTGTAAGATGACTGAAGACTGATGTAATATCAAATATGACATTATACTGGAGGGCTTAGGAAGCAGATGCTGTCAGAACCTAGGAATAGCTTATGAGCAAATAAAGTACTTCATAGTCAGCACGCTACATTTAAACCTTATGCTTCATAATAATTGTTACATAATAATTTTACACGATGCTGCTCATTAGTACTTAAAGGCTAACATTTAAACTTTGATGAGTTGTTGGAGAGTTGTGACACTATTAATTCCCCTGAGCAATTAATGTGGAAACAAAACTATGAGAACTTAAGATCATGTGAGAAGAAAAGTCCCATTTTATAGTACTGAATATCAAACCTTGGTTTTAGGGCAATTGTAATGACAAAATGTCTTGAGCTTATCAAATAAATGCCAATCACAGTCCACCTTTTAAAACAGATTTTGAGGTTTCACATGGATTAACTATGAAAAACTTGGTCCTTAAACTTTGAAGGTAAACCTCATGGGTTGTTTCTGGAAAGAAAACCAATCAAATTTTGTTGGGATTGGGCAACTTGTTCACAAGTTCCTGAAAAGGGAAGTAAGAATTGAAGAAATAAATGGAAGAGAGACAGAAGATAGAGTTGGGAGGGCTTCCAGTAAAGACTGTAACTGCCTCAAGTTAATTACTCATGGTCCTTATACTTATGGTCAAAAGGAGAGGGCAAAAGACTTCCCTCCCATGATACAAGGATCAGACAAGCATAATTGCCCTTTTACCTCTCAAAACACCTAGTAACCACACCCTAAGTCAAACATCCTGTTGTCCGGTCTTTGAGTAGTAAGACAACCAGTAGCCACACCTTTGGCCAAACATCCTGTTATTGTCCTTGAGGAGCAAGAATAGTTTTGAACTCTCTGACCTTTAGTAAAGATGGAACAGATTCAAAACTGTGGTCTGTCACAAAATTTCTACTTGGGTACTAAACACAAAGGTCTAGATGATACTTTTTCTTAAGTAGGATGATTTTACATGAACTGCAAAAGAAAATGAGCAGGCTATGAAACTTAAGGGAATGTTGTAGACAAAATGATGAATCTAGGTAGGTGCAGTCTACTTTCTTCCCATGTTAACCTATTTTAGGTGGTTAATAACGTACCTGGTAAGTAAAGTAATCAGAAACATTGATCATACTTTATTTTATGTCCCCATGAACTAGAAGCACAGCTCAGCCATTGGAGGAAGACTGACAAGTGAGCAAAGGAGGAAGAGGTAAAGGAAGAAAGGAGAGACAGGTGAAGAGCAAAGAAACAAGAAAGCAAGAAAATTGGGAACAGGCCCTTGGTGGCTTTTATGTGTGTGGCTATAGACAGAAGGGATGACTTTCTGCTAACATATTATCAATAGAAAGGGTCTCTTGTGATAACCATAGGAGATTGGTCCCAGACCCCCAAATGCACATAATCTCAAGTTCCTTATCAAAAGCCTACTATTTGCATGTGGCCTGTGCACATCCTCCTGTGCACTCCAAGACATTTCTAGATTGCTTCTGGTAACTAATTCGATGTATGCTATGCAAACAGCTGTCTTACCGCTTTGTTTAGGAAACAAAATTGAGAAAAATAGACTGTACATGGTTTGTGTATGTTTTGAATCTTTTGTCTGATTTTATCCCCAAATGCTGCTTCTCCAACACTGCTCTGTTTTCCACCAACTGTTTGTTTAGCTTCCGTACTTCCATGAGAAGTGGAATGACACCGCTGAAGATAAAAAACTGTGACAAAAATGAAATTATGAAAAAATTCTGCATGCAGTCTGGGGTAGATGTGGTCTTGTTTGGATTTGGTAACATCTCCACATGGACTCAATTCTACAGCAACTAGAAGGAAACCAACGTCCAATCACAGACATGTAGCTTTGTCATAGCTGAATGACTGAGTTCATTTTCAATAACACAGTCCATCCGAGCACTATACTAATGAAACCTCTGAAGCAGAGAAGTTCTGAAGTGGGGGGGTCACAGACGTCAGTCAATAGCCAGAAAACAGTCGTGGGCAATGAGCAATATTTCTCTTTTCAGAAAGAACCAAAGGGTTTAAAATTGCTTGAAATAGTAACTGGCATGCCAGTGAGTACAAAGAAGGTTGTTACAACAACGTTCAGAAGACCGTGGTCGGGCAGATGGAGCGAACACCACTAACACTCCAGATTGACTTCCACATACTTGTAGCAAGTTGTAATAATAGGTAAATTATAGCCAAATAACAGTATCCAGTTCAGTCATAATTATATACTGTGATTAACAAATAGCATTTCAAAATTAACAGTCTGAGGGGTGGTTTTCTGCAAAGTTTTATGAGAAAAGACATCCAGATTTTCTTCCCGTGTCTGGTTTATGGAATGACTCTGTGGATATTATAAAATCTCCTCTGGTTAGCAAGGCATCTCAGTTGTCAAAGGTACTTTCTGCCCAGCCTGATGAGTTGAGTGTACCTGGAACTCACACTGACTCCTATCAGTTGCCTTCCAGTTTCCCCCTGTAGACTGTGGTACGCACACATCCACACATGCATCCGTTGCACGCACATGCACAAGACATAAATCTTACATAAGTAAAACGCATGCCCTCTAGTCCATCCTTCATCATTGCTAAACACACTACAGATCCTTGAGACAAATCCATTTTCTATCTCTGCTTTTAAATCGCACCATTCCTGCTTCATTTTATATCTTATGAGTTCATTATTCTGAACATTCTCAATGGTTCCCAAACTGGATGGTAGGCACACTGGGACAGAAATGTTTGATTTCCGGGGTCCCTTTTCTGGAAATTGTCTGAATGTCAATGGCCTCTGGTAGAGAAGCCTGTTAGTATATTATAGGTGTTGGGATAAGGCGACTGGAGACTAAGAAGAGGATTACAGGTTAACGTAGCTATGAAGTAGACTTTAGATACTTATATTCTTCCTGTTTGTGTCCCACAAAGCCAACCGTGCCTGATTCCCACCTACTCCATTATCTGTCACAAGCTCTCAAGCACTGTATCTTTGGGAACTGGTCTTTGCTGAAGGCTGAGCCAGCATGTGTTTCTTCAAGATCCATCCATCTGTCACCAGTTTCTTCTAGATGGTACCCATCACTTAAAATATACATTGTAAGAAGCAGGATTTCACAGTAGAAGAGTACAGAATGCATTAAACTTTTGGGATCAAAGACTCAGGAGATAAAAACCTAGTCCAGTTGTAGGCTATAAACTGCTAGCTCTTAACATGCCTACAGGCCAAGGAGAGAATTACAGTGGTAGATTTGCAGCAGAAGAATACAAGGTAGGGTGGAAGGAGACACTGACACTGTGGTTTCCTCAGGGAAGGATGGAAGGAGACACTCTGTTATTTTCCCAGGTATTTTTGATTTGCTGTTGGATATGCTGCTTAGAAATAAGCTCGTATAAAGAGCCAAGTATGCCCAGGAATCCACAAGGATGACCCCAGCTAAGAACCTAAGCAATAGTGGAGAGGGTAAACTGGCCTTCCCCTGTAATCAGATTGATGACTACTTTAATTGTCATCATAGAACCTTCATCTAGCAACTAATGGAAGCAGAGGCAGAGATCCACAGCTAAGCACTGAGCTCAGCTTCCAGAGAACAGTCAAAGAGTGGGAGGAGCGATAGTATGAGCAAAGGGGTCAAGACCATAATGGGGACACCCACAGAAATGCTCACTGACTCTGGACTGATAGCAGAAAACCTGCATAGGACTAAACTAGGCCCTCTGAATATGGGTGACAGTTATGTGGCTTGGGAAGTCTGTGGGGCCACTGGGAGTAGGACCAGGATTTAACCCTACTGCTTGAACTGGCTTTTTGGAGCCCATTCTTGCTCAGTTTAAATATGGGGGCACAGAAGGCTTTGGTCCTGCCTCATAGTGAAGTGTCAGACTTTGTTGACTCCCATGGGGAAGCCTTACCCTCTCTCAGGGGTGGATGGGGAGTGAGGATAGGGGAAAGGTGAAGGAAATGGGGGGAGGGAAGGCAGTGGGAACTGGTATAGGTATGCAAAATGAGAAAAGATCATTTAAAAAAATTAATTAATTAAAAGGAGCTTAGTATGTAAGCAGTCTCAGACAGGAAGCTCATCTTGCCAGTTACCATGAGGTACTCTGAGGTCAGGAAGGCAGACATTTCTACTGTGCAACATGAGATAAAGTTATGATGATATGATGTACAAAGTCCTAGAGAAGTAAATACTAGAACTGAAGGAATGACTGTGTTCATCTCTCAAGTTTATAGCATACTCAGGATTTCAAATTCCTGCTCAGTGAATTTTTGTTCAAAGAACATCACATGATCTCCCAGAGGGAGTTTTTGTTTTATTTTTTAACCTTGACAGGTATTATTCCACAAAATGTCATGCCCAGAGGACAGCGTTTCACATCAGCATCTCATCATGCTCCAGTGCTTACATCCTCTCCATCTCCCTTTCTGCAATGTATTCTAAGCCTTGGGTGGGGAAGATTTTTATATAAATACCTCATTAGGGGTGGAGCACTAAGCAGTAATTTTTCTCAGCACTTTGTCAAGTTATTTGTCTATATTAATTACCACCCGCTGCAAAAAGATTTTTCTAAGACTGAGAGCCGTACTCATTTATGGGTACAAATATAAGTATTTATAAGGCAGGTTGACTGGACTGTGTCTTGAACTGTGAGTTAAAATATACCCTTTCTTTCTTAAGTTGCTTTGGCCTAGGGTATTTTGTAACAGCAGCATGAGAAGAACCTGAGATATATGCTGTATTGAATAAGGGTCCTGAAGTGTGAACAGCAAAGCATCTCAAAGTTCAATACACTTTAACCAATGAGTACATGTTAAATATATATTATTGGGGATTTATCTAATGAACTTCTTGTTGATGCACAGTGTATCATGTAAGCTGAGAATGAAGAGAGGATAGGGTCTTGTTGGGGAATTTCTTATCTATAGTATAGGACAATGAATGATTGAAATTCCAGGAATCACTTGTTGAATATTTTCTCAGAAAAGAAAGAGAAAAACGTTAGTGGTGCCATCCACCCTCAACAAGTTTTTAGTTAAGTAATGAGGATAAGACACCTAACTACGAGGAATGGATCAATCTTTTTTTTGGCATTTATTGTCCTCAACTTTGTGTTCCCTTTATCACTTGGTCAGACTACTACGCCTTCTCATTTCCATAAAAGACTAAGAATGGTTGAGTTTCCTTGTCTTTTGCCACACAACTTTCACTTAGAGAGTGCTCTTTCCCCTGTTTCTGTAAGTCAATGCTCATCTGTAGTTTTGGTGCAGCCTGTGGTGGTGAGCTGAAGTCAGAACAAAGGCCTTGAGACATTAGACATGGGAACAGTGACCACTTTGAAACTGGAAATGGAGTCCTGAGAATTGTGACTGATGACGGCCTGGAAAGGAGAATTATGACCAAGTAGCTGATATGAAGGGAAACTGGTAGATGTGGAAAAATTGGTGAGGAAATGGCATCCAAATGGAAGGTTTCCACTGGGGAAAGCAAAGGCCACTGAAGAGGAGCTGAGAAAAGTTTTGGAGTAGTGACTGGGAGGAAGGGGAAACTATCCCATCAATCTTGTATTATCCCTAGGTTGACTGGTTGCATTTAAGAACAGGAGATGGAAGGGCCAATTAAATCGACGCTTGAATCTGTAGAGACGCTTGAATCTGTAGAGACGCTAGAAGCAGGTGTTGACCGAATGTGCTTAGTCAGAGTAGACTCAGAAAGCAGAGTGGGCCAATCAAGTGTTGTCCTAGGAGGAGCCATGTGGAATATGGGAACTTAAGGAGGACACTGGAGGTTGGGTGGGTGAAGACGGGTTCAAAGGATGCTGAGAATCAATACCTGATCGGAAGATGTAACAATTAGGAGAAAGCAGAGAAGACCATAGCAAGGATTGGGCAGAGTAAATGAGGAAAGAATTGTGAATTTTAAATGACTGTTTACTGTATTAAAACTGAGTGGGCTATGGAGAAGACTTCTATGCACCCACTTAGCTCGGAAGCTACTAGATACACATGTTTCATTCTATTTCTTAATTGATAGAATGAGATAATAGCATTTGCTAGACAATTTTCTCATGGTTGTATTCAGAATCACCTGATGATATGAAATATGATCATGTATATGTTTACATTTTAGTTTTGGATCTTTTTTTTTTCTTGCCAGACTCTCATCTTGTAGCCTGGGGACAGGTCTGAAACTCACCACGACGCCAAGTTGAGCCTCAGATTCTCTGAATTTTCCTGACCTTGTGATGAATTCTGGGACTCTAGTTGTGTGCCACCACACTGAACTTCAGTATGTTTTTTTTCTGAACAAACGATCTTATTAAGTTGGTACACTATAAATCCAAACATTAGAATTAGAGCGCGTTTGCCCCAACGATCAAGCAGAATGCTGATATCAATCAAGTTTGCAAAGTATGTATATTCTGAAAAATTTACCAGGTAAACAGCGTTCTCTTCTCAAATGATCAATGCTACTTCTGCGGAGTTCCACAAAGTTGGTGGAGGAATTGAATCCTGTAAGGCCATGAAAGATGGGAAAGGCTTACTATTAGTAGGGATTTAAAAGCAGTAAGTTTTTTTGAAATCTGGGATTTTCTTAAAAGAAACAAGGAAGAAAACAGAAGAAAAAGGAAGAAAGGAAGCAAAAAAGAAACCCTCATGCTTTGAAAAATAAGTCAGTCTTAGCTGTCTGCTTCAGCCTCCCACATGCAGGCTGCTCATTTTATTGCAAATTACTGCCAGTGCTGGGCTGTGTTCAGTAAAAGGGTGCTAGAGGGGAGTAATTACAAGGACTTCTGGCCTTTCATCCAAACCCAGGAATCTTAAGTGACAGCTGTTTTGGGGACTTGTCATTCAATTAAGTGGTTTGCAACTCTGCCAGTGGTTAGAAAACCTGTGTTTCATATGAGTTTGTAGTCACTGGGCCCCCGCGCAGTCTCCCCCAAGGACTCTCTTTTTGTTGGAAACCACCGCTTCTCTGGCCAGAGGGATGTTGGGCAGACATTCTGACCACTATGTTTATTTCTTGAAGGTAAAAATCACAATGGAAATTGAACCCGAGTCTAGCAGAAAATGATCCTCCCGCTCCAAATGTGTAGCATGGCGGTGGGTCACAAGGTGTATATGGTTGTTGTCTTCTGAGAAGACGCTGGAAGGGTTACTGTGGGTTGAGTGAGGGTCAGAGGTTTTTTTTTTTTCCACCTTTTGTTCCTTCTCACTAAGTGGAGATTTCATTTCTAGTTCCACCAGTAATTACTAAGTTTCTCTTTCTTAATTGGTATTGTAGGAGGGGCACATGGCATGCCAAGAGAACAGAAAAACAAACAAACAGAAAACAAAGCATATTCTGGATTTTGAGATGAATTAGCGGCACGACCCCAGAAGGCGAACAGTATTAAGGCAATTTATAGGCCTGCTGTGGGTAAGTCCAGATAGAGTTTGGAGAATGTGAGCGCTAGGAAAATAACCTCCTCACAGGTGAGGCTCATTCCGAATGATGGTAGAGAATGAGGACATCACTCAGCCCTCAGCACCAGGGGAAGCAGCCCTCTCCTGTGCCAGTTCTCATAGTACCAAATTGGTCTTCTTTCTTTGGTCCCACCGTTTGGTCGGCCCTGTGTAACTTTGTAATTGTCCTACTCTATGTATCGGGAAGCAAATACAATTTATCAAGCCGTCAATCCTCTCACTTTTCCATGGATCCAATATTACTTTTTAACCTTGAAAAGTGATAACGGTTTGTCTCCCTGAGCTCTATTTATGTAATAAATACCTAATTTTAAGGATCTTCAGTATATCATCCTTAAAACTTTTGAAGTTATATTAGCAAAATCTTTAAAGTCATTACAGATGTAAATAAAGATTTTTTTTCTTGGAACTTGATCTAAGAAAGTGCACACGATTTTCTGATATAATTTTATGGGAACGCAATTTAAACATGTCCGATGAGTGTTGGGGACTAATGTAATATAAAAATATCTATGAAAAGATAAAATAAAGTTAAGCTTCCCTCACATTTTTTTCTCCATCCTTAATGTCATCTAAATTACCTATTGTCAGAATCAGGTTACCTTTATTTTAAATTTGGTGGTCCAGGGGGGAACCTTGCTTATCGATACCTCTCCTTGCACTAGGAATTAAAGAGGCCCCTTTCATAAGAACAAAGAACATCTTCGTCCAAAAACGTGGCCCCTGTAACCCTAACCTGATACCTGTTTGCCTTTAAACCTTCCACAGTAGATCACTTCTCGGGCACACAGAGGCATCTCCTCTTCCAGCTCCACATTTATCAGCAAGAAAAAAAAGCAAACAGCGCCACATCACAGGTACACAGTGTCTCCACACCTACTATAGCAGAGGGCAGCGGTGACCCCATGGTGGCCCAAACCACCCACGACTAGCCTTTGATGTTTCCAAAGCCTGACATTTTAAACAGTTTAAACGTCCCATGTTTGAACTGCAAGTAGTCCCATTTCCAGCCATATTAGAAGCAGTATCAAAGAGGCCCACGTTTTAATGGTCCTTTAGCCTCCTTACACGTCAGAAGAGCAGGTAAAGGGGGGGGGGCACACAAAGCTGTGTTTCTCCCCCAGTTTTATAATATCTTCTGCTGATTGGCATTCCATTCTCTGTCACCCCAGTTACCCACATGCCTCATGTCCGTCACCAGCAGCTAGACTGGGTCTGGGAAAAGAAAGAGCCCTCGAGAAAATGAACCCACTTCTTTTTTACAAGCTAAAGAACATGCCTCAGTGGAGATCTTTCTACATTGACTTTTTCCCAGAAGAGTGGGTGACATAAATAGTTGAGGTTAGCCATTTGGTGGATTTATAGCACTGTGAGGGTTGCTGCAAGACGATGAGAATTAACGAGTAGGGCAAAGGAGGCAGGGTTTCCAAATCCTTCTACCCAGGCTCCTAGCTGGTGAGGACTGGAACAGGAATGCTTAGCAGTCATATGGTACAAGAGATCGGTTTTAAAGATGAAGATATTCTTGGTAAGAGGGCCTCAATGGAAGAAGATCGAGGGATCAAATTATGTCACCAGAGAATGTTGAAAAGTTTTGGGGAGCCATCAATCTCTATAACACAGACACAGACACACACACACACACACACACACACACACACATGCATGCACGCATGCATACTCAAGCCCATGCACACACACACAGAGGAAAGTTAAATCTTAGGTTATGACATAGACGTATGATTTCTGCTACTGGACCCAGCTACCTCTCTCTGCTATGTGACTGTGTACCTCGTATGGCATTTGACCACTTGATAGATCTAGTCCATTTAACTTGCACTGTACTTGTAGAAGGTAGTTACCGCCATTCTGCCTTTCAGATGGGACACGTGACATAGACACACTGACGCCAAGTCTTCAAGTTCAGCCATCTAAGAGGTGGCAGATGCAGGAACCAAAACAAGGCAGGACTGCTGTTCTAAGCATCAACATTACGTTGTTTCTCTAATGGTACCTGATAGAGGAAGCCTGGTACATAAATTTTGCATTTCTCACCAGTTTTAAAGACGAAGTTGTTAGATGTCTTTTCTCTTAGAGGAAATATGCTTTCATATTGGTATTGCTATCATCATACCAGCTTAGACAGATAAATAGTTCACTGGTGAGCTTCTGTGCTTTTCTATCACACAACAATGTTCACCAGGAAGAAAACTAAAAATTAGCTTCCTCTAAATAGTTCCATTTACACAGTTCTCTCCAGGGGAACAACCTCTATGGACGTTTCTTGACATTTTTTTTTTGAAATTGTTAAAGCCCTTTTATTTACCAGACAGTACACACTGTTAAAAGTAAAAACTTCCTCTGAATTCTAAATTTTGACCAGTTAGCTAATCTTTCCGGAGTGTTGAAAACAGGGCTTTAATTAGCCATTTTATCAGTTAACCCAGTCACTCAGCTGGGCTCTTATCTGAATCCTTGGTAGTGCAGGCACTTAGGGACATCAGAAAAAGGCCGACTCATCAGCGTGACAGTTGAGAGGACTTCTGTGGAGGGAAAAAATGATCTCAGTAATAGACAGTATTAAATGGAATCTGATACCAATCCAATAGAAATTATCCCACCAAAGGAACCCAGCATAGGACTGGGTTTCTCTTGTATGCCTCTGTAATCCTCTATGGAATGTCACCTTTGTGAGTGAAGGCAGAGCCAGGAGGTTTGAGCCGTGTGAAAACAGGGCACAAAACATGTGGCATTTCTCAACCCTTTAGCCACCAGGTTGGTCATGAGCCCAAGGTGCTTCTTTACCATTCAAAGTCAAACAAGAGCTTGAAAATGTAACACAGGCCGAGTTTCTTGATGGAAGTAGGGGAGAAATCCCCTATAATGTCAAGTAGAAATCAAAGTCAATTCCTAAGTTCAACTTAGCCCCCCCCCCTCACCAGAGGTGTCCTTCATTGATTGCTTTGTTTTTTTCTTCCGTTTGGATGGCATTAAAATGGATTACTACCTCTGCTTCTTCAGATATGAAAAATACTTAAGCTATAAAAGGAAGACCCCTGACTTCATTATCTGAGCAAGGGTCTGCACTCACTGCAACAGCAGAGCCAGTAACCGGGGGAAGTGTTCTGTAAGGGATGCTCTGGAGCCAGAAGATATTTATGCTTGCCTAAGCAGTTCTGATGATTTGATAGTTGAAATGTTTATGCTTTTGTTCACTTAGATAATGTACTTAGGACATCTATTTTAAACAGTAGATAATAGCAGTGGTGTACTGAGGGGCTGACATAGCGGTAAATGTATCTGGGGATTATTAAAACAAACTGGGATTGACTGCTTCATAGGGCGACTATTTTTGGCAAGGCAAGACATAGCATTTCGTGCTAAAATGATAATGTTTTAGATTTATTATAAAATGACAAAAAACTATTTTTCTGCAGAGGGGTTAGAACATTACTCAGCAGGTTAGGAAGTTTGCTTTGTGTACACTTCATTCAACTATGCTTGAAATATAAAATTGGTTTATATTTGTCCTTTCTTTTTTTCTTTTTCTTTTACTACTTGTTGTTTGACCTTATTTCAAAATAGCCGAAAGTGCTAAAATCAAAGACCAGGTTAAATTTTCTTTGAAGGATATTGAATATCATGGTCATTGTTCTAATAATAAGAGGTTTGTGTGGCTGCTTTCATTTCCACAAGCTTGATAGATCCGAGAGAGAGAGAGAGAGAGAGAGAGAGAGAGAGAGAGCTAGGGTTTTCTCACAAGTAAGCAATCCAAATACAATACCCACCTTTGAACTTACTGCAGGTTGGAATTCCTGATAGTCTTATTTATTTATTAAGAGAAACAGTGGAGAGTGATGAAATAAAATGCAGAATTCAGCTCAATAGGATCTGCGAGGCTTACGTTTTCTGCAGTATCTCCATGGGGGTTTGATTCATCCTTTTGCTTGCTACAAGAATATGACACTTGTAACATAATCCTGGTTCTTCCCAGAGCTGAAGTTTTCTCCGAATTTAATGAGAATTATATGTGATGACTGTATTAGGCTGTGACTAATTTAATGCCATTTGTAACTGAGTTTCACAGTCTTTCATTGTCCATTTCCTCATCATTTCTTGGCTCTACCCCCTCTGCAACCTAGACTTCTGCTTCTTTCTGGGATCTACATGTATAGTCTGTTGAACTATCCACCTAGACTTCTGCTTCTATCTGGGATCTACATGTATAGTCTGTTGAACCATCCACCTAGACTTCTGCTTCTATCTGGGATCTACATGTACAGTCTGATCCACCTTTCATGGTCCATCTGCAGTTCATATCACTTCTTTCCTCACTGCCTGGTTTACATCCGTCATCATGGTCACTAACTTACACACGACACCTTCAACTTGTGCTCACTTCTTGTCGGCACTAAGCCTGTGGGAAACATACATGCAACTGAACTATTTGAAATTCTTGACAAGTAACTTCAAGATAGTCCTCGGAAGACCACAATCTTTTTGCATCCCTCTACTCTGTTCATTCTCCCTGAAATAGAGGAGACAGTTCAATTTAAGAGTTTTGGTATTGTAGTGTCTTTTACATACATAGATGCTTTGTCTCCCTGTGTACATGTGCGCTATGTGTGTGCCGCGTGCCTTATGGAGGCCAGAAGAGGGCATCAGATCCCCTGGCCCTGGAGTTACAGATAGTTGTGAGCTGCCATGGGGGTGCTGAGAAACAAACTCCAAGCCTCTGGAAGAGTGACCAGCACTCTTAAGTGCCCACCCACCTTTTCAGCCCCGGGGTGGTATATATAGCTTCCTAGGCAACATTCAGCATGCTGATAAGCATTTTATGGGGTGTATGCAGCTCCCACACAAAAGAATTATCCTGTCTAAAGTGTCTTCATTGTGGAGGCAGAAAGCACTATACAGTGAATTTATCTTTTCTTGCTTTAAAACTTTACCATCCCTTTTCTCTTTTTCTTTTGCCTATGAAGTAAAGGTATACACAAGTTTGTATGTGTAGATACATATGCCTGTGTGGGTGTGCGATGTGAGTGTGCGTGTGTGAGTATGAAAACCAGAGGTCAATGTTGGGTTTCTTTTTCAATCACTTTCCGCCTTATATTTTGTCGTAATGGCTTTCACTGAGGCTAGAACTCAAAATTTGGCCAAGCTAGTTGTCTGCAAGCTCCAGGAATTTTTTGTTCTATTTCTTCAGTGTTAGGATTGCAGGTGCACACTGTGGAGCCTGACTTTTTACATGGGCCCCAGGGATCTTTTTATCCTGTAATTACAAAGCTAATAAAGTGGCTGATCTATGTAAGTTCACCCTAGCATACCTACCCACATTTTTTGTCTGCAGGTGGGATCAGGATTCTTTTCAATGAAGGGCAGACCTCCTAGTTCTGTAAGAGTAAAGCTGCACATTTGCTAAGACCACATCCGTTTATATCCTACGAGGTTGTGTGTCAGCTGACAACCCATCGTCCATCAGAAGACGTTCTGAGTGTACTACTGTCTCCTGCTTCTCACTCTTGGGTTAATCCACTGAACAGAATATTAATTTAAGGTGGAAGTCATGAGAACTGCTTTTCGCTAGGACTCCAAACTGTGTGGTATTATTTCCATTCAGCAAACCATTGTAAAACTATAAATACCAGTGGTTGAATTAGGCAAGGTTCCCTGGAGTAACAGAATGTATAGAAGAACCTCTCTCTTCCCCTAAGCTTGCTTGGAATGACTTACAGCTGCAGTTCAGCTCATCCAACAATGGTTGGCTATGAAAAGAAAGTCCAAGAATTCAGTAGTTCCTCAGTCCACAAGACTGGATGTCTCAGCTGGTGTTCAGTATATGCTGGAATCCCAAAGAAGTAGACTCCCGTGCCAGTGAAGGAATGGATGTGTTAGCAAGGAGAGGGAAAACAGGCCAAGAGGAAAGGTTTCCTTCTTCAATGTCCTTATTAGATAGGTTTCCAGCAGCAGGTGTGGCTCAGATTAAAGGTGTGTCTTCTGACCTCAAAATCCAAATAAAAGCCATGTGTTTTTCCTACCTCAAGATCCAGATCAAAGATGTGTGTCTTCCTACCTCAAATGCCTGGACTAGAAGTGGATTTGCCTACTTCAGATGAAGCAAAAATAATCTTTCACAGGTGTGCCCTCCATTTCTGGATTATAGTTCATTCCAGATGTAGTCAAGTTGCCACCAAGGATAGCCATCGCATTGACCATGGTTAGAAAGATTGATGCTTATACCAGAGGAAATTCAATGGCTGCAGGTTGTACACACTAATGTGCTATGCATAGGTTGTCACACTCTCATGTCTCTTGATAGAAAATGATAAAGTACATTAGGGAGAATCAGACCTTCCTGATGAAATTAAAACACCAGGCAACATGTCTTAAATCTTAGCTTTCGTAAGAATGGCTCTACCCTGACAGGAGGGAAGGTTGCTTTATGACATCATAAACTAAATTGAATTTAGGTGTAAATACCACTTACTTAACTCCATGCTGGCGTATCCAGCATTTTGTGGTATAAAACATGTATGCAGAGTACATACAGGCCATTGGTGCATGGGGCTAGTGATATACAAGGTAGATTAAGCAGCAGAGTCCACAAAACGGAAAAGGGATGTAGGTGTGGTTTGGTTTAGGCTGTATCAGCGACAAACTGAATTAGTTTTTAAAATGAAGAATAGTAATGAATTCAATAAATAAATCAGATCAGAAGGAATGTTCTAAGAAGGCAAAGACTAGGAATCAACCCAAAAGTCTATATGAGATTTCTTGAAATGGGTGAGGTTAACTCAGTAGATAATGCTGGCTATTGCTACAGCCTACTGTTAGAAAAGGTCTTATACCTTGACCCAAAAGGTCTCTTGAGTATTTTAAAAGATGATAAAATGGCCACTCCACTTATTTAGTAGAGTCTGTTGAGAAAGCAAAGCAAATGCCTCTGCATTTTTTCTTATTTGTACTATTATAAAATTCAATAGTCTATGTTCCTATGGTATATCAACACAGCATGCTGATGAAATTGATGTTTATCTTACATAAACAATCATTTTGATAATACTGATATTTATGGTCAACTATACTGAGAGATTAACTAAAATTACTGTAGGATATAATGCCTATGCGAAATGACTAGCCTAGGGATAAGCAGATCTGACCATTGCAGAGGTGATTTCTATTGTACATAGTTCTGTACAGACTTATCAACAGATACAGTTAGTAGCAGATGGGGGTGGGGCAGAATAATAAATAAGTACAGGAATAGGAGAAAGATCTGATAGTTTTATAGACAAATAATTTCATGAAACCAGTCCCTGCCACACACTGGCTTTCTTCAAATGTTAAGCAAATTCATTTTATTTCTGTTGCTATACCCATTGTATAACTGCTCATCTAAATGTGAACATTTTGACAGATATGATCACCTTGCTATAGTGAATTTGGTTCAAACACCAAAGGCAAGAATATTACATAATAGGGAAACATTCAGTCTATGTTTCTGGTTCCATTCAGTGAAATGGATGAATCCTTAAATCTTTAAAGTGACATCTTATTTTAGTTTTTTTTGTGTGTGTGTGTGTGGGCATGCACACACCAAGACACCTCTGTAGGGATCAGAGTTAGTGTATACTTTTACCATTTCTATTCTGGGGATCTAACTTGGGTCTTAAGTTTTGGTGGCAATCACCCCACTGAGGCATCTAGCCCATCCAAATATTTTATTCTGATGAAGCGATTTGGGGTTTACCTAGAGAGTTTCAGGATGGTGACTGATTGCCAGAAAGACCATTCCCCCAACCTCAACTTCTGTGGAGAAAAACAAAAGAGAGACAGAGTCAATCAATGAACGAAACCATTTAGATTTAATGAAGTGTCAATAAAAGCTGTTAATTAATGGTCCTTGAGTTTAATGAATTGGCAGAAGCACCCACATCCTAACTTCACAGGGGTAGAAGTTCCTGCATTTGAGGTCCTTCTGGATTTCACCCAGTGTTCCTTTCCATTTAACTATTCACTGGCATTCTTCAAAATAAATTGCAATGAACATCCAGACTGGCTAGGCTCCCACCAAGCCAGCAGATTGCGTAGGATCAAAACTGCGTGCCATTGTCCTTGGCGTCTCATCAGCCCTCATTGTTCGTCATGATCAGAGAGTTCAGTTTTATCCCATGCTTTTTTTGGTAATAGTCCAGCTGGCCTTGGTGAGCTCCCAGTAGATCAGCTCCACTGTCTCAGTGGGTGGGTGCACCCCTCGTGGTCCCGACTTCTTTGCTCATGTTCTCCCTCCTTCTGCTCCTCATTGGGACCTTGGGAGCTCAGTCCAGTGCTCCAGTGTGGGTCTCTGTCTCTATCTCCATCCCTCGCCAGATGAAAGTTCTAAGATGATATGCAAGATATTCGTCAGTATTGCGCTAGGATGGGGTCATTTCAGGTTCCCTATCCTCAGCTGCCCAAGGAACTAACTGGATGTTCACCTTCCTAGATATGGATGGAGGGGGGAGGACCTAGGACTTACCACAGGGCAGGGAACCCTGACTGCTCTTTGGACTGGAGAGAGAGGGGGAGAGGAGTGGGGGGAAGGGGAGAGGGGTGGGAGGAGGGGGAGAAGAGTGGGAGGAGAGGGAGAAGAGTGGGAGGAGGGGGAGGGAAAGGGGAGGCTGGGAGGAGGTGGAAATTTGTTTTTTTTTCTTTATTCTTCTTTTATCAATAAAAAAATGTTAAAAAAATGTGAAAAGATTAAGGGAAAAAAAATAAATTGCAATGACGGAATCCTACGATTTAGTGTGGCAGATTTTCTGAAAGGAAGAAGGATACTTAAGGGACATCTGAAGTTCTAGGACAGGAATGTTAGTAACCAGAATACCTGATACTTGTAACTGGTACCTGACATGCCAGTGTCCTTTTCATCGGAGCCCTTAAATCTGTAGAATCTGACACCAGCTCAGGGAAGTTAATGCTAAAACTGAATTGGAGTGTAGGTCTTAGTGATTCTTAGAGAATCAAAGAATTGATTGCCATAAGAAAAAACAAAACTGAACCAAAGGCTACTCCTTGTATTTGCTCAATTTATAAATACTGAGACTAACAGAGCTCAGCTCTGGATTTCCTACATCCCCCAACCAAGCTCACACTTGAGTAGGGCAACATTCTGTCTCTTGGCTTTAACTACCACCAGTGTGTTTTAGATTCCAAGTTTTGGATTACTGATCTGAATTTTGTCTTCAATTCTTGATTCTTTTATCCATGTGCCTTCTCTGAATATCCATTGCATATAGTTGGCATGTCAAACAGTGTTTATAAAATCAAACTTGCCCATTCCTTTTCACATTGTTTTCATTGTGTTTCCTCAGAGTAGCAAGTCCACCCTTGCAGTTGCAATAGCCCCAACCTCGAACTCATCCTTCTTTCTTTTGAGATCTTACATCCCATAGACAGTCTGCCAGAAAACCTAGTAAAGCTTGTCAGAACTTGGCAACATTTCACCATTGCTACTAATACCGTCCTGATGAACCAACCATCATCCTTTGCTTAGGAACCTGCAAAATGGACATGATAGATCACTGTCACCTTCTTGCCACACAACCCAATTACTTCTCTAATGCCGGCAATTTAACTACAAGAAATATCCAAAGTTCTTAAGATGTCCTCTTAAGCGGGATGACCTAGCCATGTTTTAATCTCTCTGCCATCTCTTTGTCACCCCATCACCAACCTTCTTGCCACTTTCCTCATATTTTTGTCTAGAATTTCACACTTGCTCTTTCTTCTGCCTAGCTTGTTATTCTCACAGATAGTCCAACGGCTCTCCTCTTATTTTTAGTTAATATCTACATAGAGAGAGCATACTTCATATATTCTATTAAAATAGCAGCTATAAGAGATCACATTGTTTTCATTTTGCTTTCCTCTTTAGCATAGATGTTAAAACAGTATTTTTATCTTAAAAAGTCTACATTCCTTTATGATCATATAAACTTTATATGCCATTTTTTTTGTATTCTTTGCTTACTATTACATCCACAGCACTGAGAAGAATTCCTAGCACCAAGTAGATATATGATAAAAGAGAGAATTACAATTAAATGTCCTGGAAATCATTCAGAAATACAAAGTCGGCATGCTTTTAGAGACACTAGTGCCTTGGTAACAATAATAGGCAGATAATACTTTATCAAAAAACACGGGCAATGGGCAGAGGGCTGTGTTGATGTCCGTGGTCTATACTGTCACCAGAGACCATGCTGAGGTCTTTGGAGACCATATGCAAGTCCATGACCCATGTTCCTACTGATGAAAAAGGGCGGAGGAGCTACTTTTGTTGTGGTATTGATGAATGTAGACTCAGAGTTGAGAAAGAGGGACAAAGAAGGACTCTATGTCACAACCCCTACCTCCCCAGCACCCCCAAAAGTAATAGCCAAGCAGAAAGCTATCTAAGAGAATCCTTAAAAATTGTCATAAAGATGCTCTTCACAGTTGATGGCCTCTGGCGGGGGTGGGGGTGGGGAAGGACTCGTTTTTTTTTAAGGAGTTTGACCGTGCTCCAGTGACAATATGGGCAACACAGATTGGAATTTTTAAAAAAATTCTTCTACGCACAGAAACTAAAGAGTAAATCAAGGAACTGATGTTCACAGTGTTGGTTAGTGGAGGGAATGCATCTCAAAGCTAATGCTATTCTGAGTGCTGTGACGATGTCACGTGATAAAGAGTTTGGGAAATGTCAAGGGACACTGAGATGGGGACCTGTGCTGTGCTGAACATTATTACCCTTTTCTATGGATGCACTAAGTGGCATTATTCCCAGCAATGACAATGCTTTCCTTCCTTCATGTTGTCCTGGCCTCAGCACTTGCTACCCTTCTGGTTAAGTCTCCCACTGCAGTTAAAAGCTGTCTCCGAGTCGATCTTGACTTGCCTTTCTCTGGTGATTAGACAATCTGAGCCCCTTTTCATAAAGCTGCTGCCTATTTATCTGTCTTTGTTTTGCACAGCTGGGGGGGGGATGTCATACTAGAAGTTTATCTTTAAATTTTTTTGAATTATTTATGTTTCTTAAATAATATATTAATTTCTTGGTAGATACATAGTTTGTCAGTATTTGTTTTCCTATTCTGTAGGTATATTGTGTCTGTAGCATCATCATTTTGGAAGAATAGTGTTATTTTGGATGTTAATATAGAACACAGATTGGTGAATGGCTTGATTCCAACACGTGCTGATCACACCAGTGCATTTATTTTGTAATTTTTAAGTATTTTAAATGAAATATATTTGGGCTGGGCTATGGTGGCACACACCTTTAATCCCAGCACTCGGGAGGCAGAGGCAGGCAGATCTCTGTGAGTTCGAGGCCAGCCTGGTCTACAAGAGCTAGTTCCGGGACAGGCACCAAAGCTACAGAGAAACCCTGTCTTGAAAAACCAACCCCCCCCCCAAAAAAAAAGAAAGAAAGAAATATATTTGGATAGATTGTGAACTAAGGTTATCAAATGGAACAGAAAGGAAGATACTAATTTGTTTGAAGCCGAGCAGCACAGAATCAGTGGCCCATTATTCTGAACAGCAGGGATTAGTCAGTAAAAACCTATAACGAGAACATTGTCTTTTCCATAATAAAGGAACACTAAGTTCTGTGGATAATGGACCATTTAATAATCTTAAAAATGAGATAAAATAGTAAAACCACAAAAATATAATCACAACTTAGGTCACTAACAAGCTTTAAAAATTATAATATTTAAGAATTCCATGAGCATGAGAAATTATTTACAATATAAAAAGGCTCAGTGCTGCTCTGTGGGATCCACTGTGGGTAGAGCACTCGGCACCCGTGCCATGGTGAGCAAGGGGCTTCTGTGCCCAGACAGGAAGGAGTGGCTGGCCATGATAATAAAGATCTCAAGAAACTAGACATCGGGGCACCGGGAGAGCCATCATTGGGGTGAGTGAGTGCTGCGGCAGCCGGGAACAGGGAATTTAGACGTTCCTCATCCCTCCTACACTTCCTGGTCATCCTGCAGGGGCTATACTGCCCGATACCTCCTCTCTCTTCCTATCCCACCAGCTTACATCCAGAACCCCTCACCCCCTGTCTCTCTCCCTCCCTCCCCTCTTTGGCAGCATAGCACCTCCCAGCTCAGCCTGCTCGGGCGCTGGGACTGAACCCGAATCGGGAGGGCAAAAGGGAGGGCAGTAGTTCCTTTGTCTCCATAGCCTGCCTGCAGCAAGCAGGGTGGGCCCTTTGTTTGCGAGCTACCCAAGCAGCACGGAGTTCCTATCTGGACACCAGGAGAACCATCATTGGGGAGTGACATCACTGGGAAGGTACATCAGTGGGCAAGAAGACCTGATCCTGTAAAAGAAGATCCATAGGGGAGCATTCAGAGGAAGAGATGGGCAGGCGCCAATGCAAGAATTCACCCAACAATCTGAAAAACAACATGAAACCACCAGAACCCAGCTACCTCACAACAGGAGGACATGAACACCTTAATCAAGAAGAAGTAGAAAAAACTGACTTTATGAAAGTGATAGAGGCCCTTAAACAGCATATAAAAATGCCCTTATAGAAATGGATGAGAAGTATAACAGAAAGTTTGAGGAATTGAGTAAATCAGTGAATGATACCCTAGGAAACCAAGGAAAAACAATCAAGCAGATAATGGAAACAGTTCAAGACTTGAAAACTGAAATGGAGGCAAAGAAGAAAACACAAACAGAGGGCCGGCTGGACATGGAAAATCTAGGTAAACAAATAGAGACTATAGAAACAAGCATAACCAGCAGAATACAAGAGATAGAAGAAAGAATCTCAGATTCTGAAGATAACATAGAGAAAATAAACGCACTGATCAAACAAAACAGCAAGTCCAACAAACTCTCATCACAAAACATTCAGGAAATATGGGACACAATAAAAAGATCAAACCTAAGAATACTTGGAGTAGAAGAAGGAGAAGAAGTGCAGCTCAACGGTCCAGAAAATATACTTAATAAAATTATAGAAGAAAACTTTCCCAACCTGAAGAAAGATGTACCTATGAAGGCTCAAGAAGCATACAGAACACCAAATAGGCTGGATCAAAAAAAAATCCCCTCGCCATATAATAATCAAAACACAAAGCATACAGAATAAAGAAAGAATATTAAGAGCTGCAAAGGAAAAAGTCCAAGTTACTTATAAAGGTAAACATATCAGACTTACACCTGACTTCTCTAT
Source organism: Microtus pennsylvanicus (assembly GCF_037038515.1). Classification (NCBI taxonomy): domain Eukaryota; kingdom Metazoa; phylum Chordata; class Mammalia; order Rodentia; family Cricetidae; genus Microtus; species Microtus pennsylvanicus. Next base: position 33,255,518 of record NC_134584.1, read on the forward strand.
AGAAACCATGAAAGCCAGAAGGTCCTGGATAGATGTACTGCAAAAACTAAGAGACCATAGATGCAAGCTCCGACTACTATACCCAGGCAAGCTTTCGTTCACTATAAATGGAGAAAACAAAATTTTCCAGGATAAAAACAAATTTAAACAATACGTAGCCACAAATCCAGCCTTACAGAAAATAATAGAAGGAAAATCACTAACCAAGGAGTCCAACAATGACCACAATAACTCAGACATCTAGAGACCCTTCACCAGCGCAACTCAAAGAAGGGAAACACACAAACCCTACTACTAAAAAAGTGACTGGAGTTGACAACCACTGGTCATTAATATCACCTAATGTCAATGGGCTCAACTCACCTATAAAAAGGCACAGGCTAAGAGATTGGATACGAAAACAGGATCCAACATTCTGCTGTTTACAAGAAACACACCTCAACAACAAAGACAGGCACCTACTCAGAGTAAAGGGCTGGGAAAAGGCTTATCAAGCAAATGGACCTAAGAAACAAGCAGGTGTGGCCATACTAATTTCTAACAAAGTTGACTTCAAACTTAAATCAATTAGAAGATGATGGAGGAAGGTCATTGGTTAAATAAAAAGAAACTGCTTGGTCCTCATTGGTTAGAAGATAGGTGGGAGGAGTAAACAGAACAGAACGCTGGGAGGAAGAGGAAGTGAGCTCAGACTCCACAGCTCTCCTCTCTGGAGCAGACGCCTCAGAGAGACGCCATGCCCCAGCCCCGACTCAGGGTGGACTTAGGCTAGAATCTTCCCGGTAAGACCGGTGCTCACAGATTATTAGAGATGGGTTGATCAGGATATCAGAATTAGCCAGTAAGGGCTAGAGCTAAAGGGCAAAGCAGTGATTAAAAGAATACAGTGTCCATGTAATTATTTTGGGTAAAGCTAGCCGTGGGGGCGGCCGGGTGCCGGGGACGCAGCCCCGCCGCTCCCTATTACTACAAATAGAATCTTCCCGGTAAGTGCACCTAGCTGTGCTACATAGAATATTAGAAATGGGCTAGTCCAGGTGCGAGAGTTAGCCTAGAAGAGGCTATATATAATGGGCCAAGCAGTGTTTAAAAGAATACAGTGTCCGTGTAATTATTTCGGGGCATAAGCTAGCCGAGCAGGCAACCGGGTGCTGGGGACGGAGCCCCGCCACTCTGTTTACTACAAGAAGAGATGGAGAGGGACAATTTATACTCATAACAGGAACAATTCATCAGGATGAAGTCTCAATCCTGAATATCTATGCCCCTAATATAAAAGCACCCACGTACATAAAAGAAACATTACTAAAACTCAAGGCAGCCATCAAACCGCACACACTAATAGTAGGAGACTTCAACACTCCTCTCTCACCAGTGAACAGGTCAATCATACAGAAACCTAACAGAGAAATTAGAGAATTAATGGAGGTAATGAAGCAAATGGACTTAACAGACATCTATAGATTATTCCACTCAAAGAGGAAAGAATATACCTTCTTCTCTGCAGCTCATGGAACCTTCTCGAAAATTGACCACATACTCGGTAACAAAGTTAACTTACACAGTTACAAAAAGATATTAGTAATCACCTGTGTCTTATCAGATCACCATGGATTAAAGTTAGAATTCAACAACAATCCTACCTCCAGAAAGCCTACAAACTCATGGAAACTGAACAGTCAACTACTGAACCATACCTGGATTAAGGAAGAAATAAAGAAAGAAATTAAAGTCTTCCTTGAATTCAATGAAAATAAAGAAACAACATACTCGAACTTATGGGACACTATGAAAGCAGTCCTAAGAGGAAAGTTCATAGCACTAAGTGCCCACTTAAAGAAAACAGAGAAAGCACATATTGGAGACTTAACAGCCCACCTGAAAACTCTTGAAAAAAAAAGAAGCAGACTCACCTAGGAGTAGAAGACTGGAAATAATCAAACTGAGGGCTGAAATCAACAAAATAGAAACACAGAAAACAATACAAAGGATCAATGAAACAAAAAGCTGGTTCCTGGAGAAAATCAACAAGATTGACAAACCCCTATACAAACTAGTCAAACAGCAGAGAGAAAATTTGCAAATTAATAAGATCAGAAATGAAAAGGGGGACATAACCACAGACACAGAGTAAATTCAGAGAATCATTAGATCTTACTACAAAAGCCTGTATACCACTAAACTGGAAAATGAAAAAGAAATGGACACTTTTTTAGATAAATACCACATACCAAAGTTAAACCAGGACCAGGTGAACAGTCTAAACAGACCTGTTAGTCACGAAGAATTAGAAGCTGTTATCAAAAACCTCCCTACCAAAAAAAGTCCAGGAACAGAGGGTTTCAATGCGGAATTCTACCAGAACTTCCAAGAAGAACTAATACCTATACTCCTTAATGTATTCCACAATACAGAAACAGAAGGGTCATTACCAAATTCCTTTTATAAAGCTACAGTTACTCTGATACCAAAACCACACAAAGACTCAACTAGGATAGAGAATTACAGGCCAATCTCACTCATGAACATCAACGCAAAAATCCTCAACAAAATACTGGCAAACCGAATCCAAGAATACATCTGAAAAATTATCCATTATGATCAAGTAGGCTTCATCTCAGAATTGTATAGAAGACCCGGATTTTAACCCACAAACCTATGAACACCTCATTTTTGATAAAGAAGCTAAAAGTATACAATGGAAGAAAGAAAGCATCTTCAACAAATGGTGCTGGCACAACTGGATGTCAACCTGTAGAAGAATGACCCATATCTATCACCGTGCACAAAACTCAAGTCCAAATGGATTAAAGACCTCAATATCAGCCCAAACACACTGAACCTGATAGAAGAGAAAGTGGGAAGTACCCTATAACAGATAGGCACAGGAGATCGCTTCTTATGTATAACCCCAGAAGCACAGACATTAAGGGCAACATTGAATAAATGGGACCTACTAAAACTGAGAAGCTTCTGTAAAGCAAAGGACACTGTCACCAAGACAAAAAGGCAACCCACTGACTGGGAGAAGATCTTCACCAACCCTGCAACAGACAAAGGTCTGATCTCCAAAATATATAGAGAACTCAAGAAACTAGACTTTAAAATGCTAATTAACCTAATTAAAAAATGGGGCACTGAACTGAACAGAGAATTCTCAACAGAAGTTCAAATGGCCAAAAGACACTTAAGGTCATGCTCAACCTCCTTAGCGATCAGGGAAATGCAAATCAAAACAACTTTGAGATACCATCTTACACCTGTCAGAATGGCTAAAGTCAAAAACACCAAGGATAGCCTTTGCTGGAGAGGCTGTGGAGGAAGGGGTACCCTCATCCATTGCTGGTGGGAATGCAATCTTGTGCAACCACTTTGGAAATCAGTGTTTCGGTTTCTCAGGAAATTCGGGATCAACTTACCCCTGGACCCAGCAATACCACTCTTGGGAATATACCCAACAGAGGCCCTATAATATGACAAAAGCATTTGTTCAACTATGTTCATAGCAGTATTATTTGTAATAGCCAGAACCTGGAAACAACCTAGATGCCCTTCAATGGAAGAATGGATGAAGAAAGTGTGGAATATATACACATTAGAGTACTATGCTGCGGTAAAAAACAAGGACTTCTCGAATTTTGCATGCAAATGGATGGAAATAGAAAACACTATCCTGAGTGAGGTATCCCAGACCCAAAAAGATGAACATGGGATGTACTCACTCATAATTGGTTTCTAGCCATAAATAAGGGTCACGGAGACTACAATTGGTGAACCTAAAGAAGCTAAATAAGAAGGTGAACCCAAGGAAAAACATAGTTATCCTCTTGGCTATGGGAAGTAGACAAAGTTGCTGGGGAGAAAATTGGGATCTTGGGGGTGGGGTGGGATGGGGGTAAGGGGAGATCGGGAGAGAAAAGTGAGAAGGGAAGGGGGGGGAACTTGGGGAAACAGGAGGATTGGAATAAAGGAAGGTTGGACAGGGGAGCACGGAAGCACAATTCTTAGTTAAGGGAGCCACCTTAGGGTTGGCAAGAGACCATGGTGATGTCCCCAGTAAGTCCCTTGGGCAGCTGAGGATAGGGAACCTGAAATGACCCTATCCTATAGCAATACTGATGAATATCTTGCATATCACCATAGAACCTTCATCTGGTGATGGATGGAGATAGAGACAGAGACCCATACTGGAGCACTGGACTGAGCTCCCAAGGTCCCAATGAGGAGCGGAAGGAGGGAGAAGATGAGCAAGGAAGTCAGGACCACGAGGGGTGCACCCACCCACTGAGACAATGGGGCTGATCTATTGGGAGCTCACCAAAGCCAGCTGGACCTTGACTGAAAAAGCATGGGATAAAACCGGACTCTCTGAACATGGTGAACAATGAGGGCTGATGAGAAGCCAAGTACAACAGCACGGGGTTTTGACCCTACTTCATGTTCTGGCTTTGTGGGAGCCTAGCCAGTTTGGATGTTCACCTTCCTAGACATGAACGGAGGGGTGCGGACCTCGAACTTTCCACGGGGCAGGGAACCCTGACCGCTCTATGGACTGGAGAGGGAGGGGGAGGAGGAGTTTAGGGGAGGGGGAGAAGGGTGGGAGCAGGGGGAGGGAAATGGGAGGCTGGGAAGAGGCGGATACTTTTTTTTCCTTTTCTTAATAAAAAAAAGGCTCAATGACAAGGTACAAGAGAAAGGACTTTTGGGATCTACTATTGCATGTGAATATGTTTAGCATGCTTATCTTTGAGTGGTGGCCTCCTTGATAAGGTTGCTGTAGTAACCCCCATTACTTTACTGAATCATTTGCTCTGGGTCAGGATGAGGGGGCGCTGCTCTATGAAGTCACTTGATGACTTCAGTAGTGTCTGTTTGAGGAGAGATCATAGGGAATATGCTTAGTATTCTCAAGTTTTATTGTATTTGTATCATTAGGTTTCTATATGTTTGCTTCAGTCAGGGAACAATATATCATCACTATTTTTGGCACACTTATGACTATTGTCGCCACCTCCACATCAACAGTATGCCATTCGATGGCTCTATGATGGGCAACACCTGGATCAGCTTTTTTTTTTTTTGGTTTTTTTCGAGACAGGGTTTCTCTGTGGTTTTGGAGCCTGTCCTGGAACTAGCTCTTGTAGACCAGGCTGGTCTCAAACTCACAGAGATCTGCCTGCCTCTGCCTCCCGAGTGCTGGGATTAAAGGCATGAGCCACCACCACCTGGCTGGATCAGCTTTTTAATATGGCAATAGCTATTCACACTCTACTTGTCTTCACCGTTATTATTATTACTACTTTTGTGAGTCCTATGATTAATGCCCCGAGCTGTATCACACATGATGATTTATGGACATAAATTAAGTTTATGAGGGTAAAAATAAAATTAACTTATTGTAGACATACAGAAATATACTTGCCCTTGCCATTTCCTACACTGTTGGTGTTATTGGAATATTTGATTCATTAATTGATAACGTTTCTCAATTTTTCTGTGTGTGAATCTTTCCTTTGCAACCCTTTAGAAACCAATTTGTCCTTTAATCAATCTGTAGGGCTTTATGCTTGACTCATTGATTTTTTTTTTTAGTCTCCTGTCACATGATAGGACTTGTCAAAATCAGTAACAACAAGATTATGTTGTCAAGGTCAAGTGGAAAGACTTTAGGGTTTCGAAGTTGAAGACTGAGTTTTTAGCTAATGTTGAGGAGCGACTTAGCTTTTGCATGATTTAGACAACAAATTCTTCTCATTAATTTCTTCATCTGGGAAAAAAAAAGATAACAACACTAATATCACCTGCTCTGTGTCTTCCTGCAAACATTAATTTGTTCTTTTCAGTTATGAGTGCAAAAGAGTTGTACAACCTACCTAGACTGTAGAAATAAGGGCATTTACATGTTTAAGTAAGTCTGACTGTAGATTCTTGGTTTATTTTTCCAGACCTATTCTTTAGTCTTGTATATTGTGTTGTATTACTCCAGACACTGAGACCCACGGGTTGCTTACCTATTAGCTATACACGCAGGCAACCAGAAGTGCCAAAACAGAGTCAACGGTTTTGGGGTTGGGGAGTGGAAGTGGTAAAGGCTGTGTTCCCCTATCAGAGGCCACAGTGCCTATCTGGCCTCCGTTACAGTAATGGCTTTCTCCAAAGTCCTCTGCTGAAGTCTTCTGCTGTGGCACTTCAGTTGTATTTCAATAAATAAAGACTGCCTGAAAACAGTCCCATTGGTCAGTTTACAGGTCAGATAATTGCTGTAGGAAATCCCACAGCCAGTAGTGACACGCCCACTGGGGCGTGGCCTCTTATACTATTTATGCTGATGTAGAGCATGCGTCCGGCATCTTTTTCAGCTGCGGGATTTGGTTTCTGTTCTCCGTTCCAGCACAGGATTCCGATTTGTGAGTGTACCCCTATATAAATTACCATCTGTTTTTCTCAATTCTGAGCTAGTGTGGGATTTCTTTTAATCGTCCTTCATCAGATTATGGTAACACACACCTTTAATCTCAGTAGCCATAATGACACACACCTTCAAATCCAGTAGCCACAATGACACGCACCTTTAATCCAAATAGCCATAATGACACACACCTTTAATCCCAGTAGCTACACTAGTTGCCATAGAAACTGGGCAGTGTATACCTTTAATGACAGTGGTGAATGCCTTTAATCCCAGCTCTAGAGAGGATTATAAAATGGGAGGAAACAGCTCTCAGACACACACTCTCCTTCTGAGATTCCAGGAGGCAGGATCACCATTTCAGACTGAGGTCAAGGTAAGAGCCAGTGGCTGGCTGTTTGGCTTTTCAGATCTTCAGGTTGAACCCCAATTTCTGACCTTGAGTTTTTATTAATCGTGCTTTAGTCTTCTGCTTTAGAGTTGGAAGATGGTAGTGGTCTCCAGGTTGCTAACCCTGAGCTGTTTTTGTCATGCTTTGTGGTTACCTTTAACATTGCCCATTATTGCGCATGGTCTCTTATTTAAATACAGACCATACTGTCTCCATCCTGTCGTGGTGCTAACCTATACTTTCCCAAAGACTTTGTGCTGCCTTGCTACACATAATGTATCACTTTAGGCAACCAATAGCAGTTAATCCAGGAATCATGCGAGAGATAGTCTTTAGATGTGGATAGAATCTGTATACTCCTTTACATGAATCATGTAGCGAAAACATGTTCTAAGAATATGCAGGAAAGAAAAGAAAGTTACTGATTTTAAGCTCTTAGCATTTCAGAAAAAAAGGCCAGTCACACAGCTCAAACTGGTAAAGACCTGAAAATCCTGTGCTCAACATGCCTGGAACTCTTGTAGAGGCAGAAGGGAAGAACCAAACCTTCAGAGGTATCCTCTGACCGCCACACGTGATGCTCCACACAAAAAATACACACAGTGAGAGCAATAATAATAATGTTAATTAAAATTTCAGACATTAGCATAGAAAATGCAATGAAAAAGAATACAAATATTAAGAAGTTTAAGACACAAATAGTTTACAAGCTTTTAAGTACCGAGTGGGACCAGTAATGTGATATATTATTCATGTTAATGTGCACACCCGGATAAGCTCCTAAAGAGAACCTTTTTTTTAAAATTTATTTATTTATTAAGGATTTCTGCCTCCTCCCCGCCACCGCCTCCCATTTCCCTCCCCCTCCCCCGATCAAGTCACCCTCCCTCATCTGCTCGAAGAGCAATCAGGGTTCCCTGACCTGTGGGAAGCCCAAGGACCGCCCACCTCTATCTAGGCTAAAGAGAACCAAAGAACAATTTTCTCTTGCTTGAATAATTTGGGTCCAAGAAAGTTGTGTTATCCTTTTAAATACTCCATTCCGTCTGTGCTGTTTCTTCACGATGTTTCTGGTATAATACAGAGGTTTAATGTACAGTTAGGTAGATTCTACACCCCAGTTTGTCTGAGTTTCAATTTAATTATTTGTAGTATTCTTTTAAACTTTAAAAATTTTCTCAGTTTGGATGACATGTCCTCTGGTATGGGTTACTAATGGCACAGCACAGACTGAGTAAGCTCTTTGCCTTGTCCCATGGTCGAAAGACCACAGCAGGGTGACCTTCTCGCTGGAAAGTCCTGAAGCAGCACAATGAAGGTCAGCGCATGGTGGAATTATGCTTTGCCAAAGTGGCTTTTATAGTACAACCACAGCAGAAAGAACCCATTAATTATGCAAATGAATCAATCTAGTCAAGCAGGCAGAGCCCCGATCACCTCTTAGCGGTCCCACTTCCTGTCTCTTAATATCTTGTTATGGAGATTAAATTTCATCAAGTGTTTCAGTGGGGTCAAATCATACTCAACCCACAGCAAGGGACAAATTGCAGCATCCCCTACATATAATGTAATGTTCCTTAACTTCTGTGTGTGAGGTTTTTGGGATATAAGCTAGCTATACCCTGGGCAAGTTTCAAATAGACAGTGTCAGTCTGTAGTAATACTTCGTTTATAAAACTCTTCTGGGATCGTCTGGTACTATCAGTTTATTCTGTGGTTGCCATGGTAGACTTAATTCTTCGACAGTTTAGCTTGGCATTCAGCTCTAGGATGACAATGACACGGTTTGCTCTGCAGTCAGTCACTTTATGCTTTTCTTATTTATGTATTAGTTTTATTTATATATTTGTGTCTATGTGAATATATGACCCTTGTGTGCAGATGCCCGTGAAGGTCAGAAGAAGGCACTGGATCTAGGATCCCAGGGATATGGAATTGCCGGAATTGTGAGCGGCTAGATTTGAGACCTGAACTTGAGTACTTTAGTCGAGCAGGAAGCACTTTTAATCTCTGAGCCATTTCTCCATTCCTGGCATTTTACTCTTCTAGAAGGCACAGAAGGTTTGCGTTCCTCTTAAAGAAGTGTAATTCTTCCTTTCCCACCTGTGGGCTATTGACAGCTGTGTGAGTAGCAATCTATTTTTCTTTTCATGAAAATCCTTCATCTTTTCACTGTCTTATTCTTTTAAAGATATCATGATACCTTTAGATTTCTCTGTTTCCCATAAGGAATTTCAGTTTCATATTATTCATAAACAGCTATTTTTTCATCGATTGTTTTAAGTCAAAAACTCATGTAGTCCAGTCTGGTTTTGAAGTGTTGATCCTCCTGCCTCTACCTCCTGCGAGCTGGGTTGGCAGATGCAGGCCTCCATGCTTTAAAACTTTCTTCTTAGAAATTCTGCATTTCCCTTTACTATTTACACTGCCTCTTTGGAATCACAGGCGTAGTTCTCTCATACTTTGGTCAATGTAAACGCTCATAAATTTTTAGCCCCTTTAACATTATAATCATGTCAGCCCTGTGAGACAGTAGAATTTTAATCCTCTTTGGAAGTTTGACAAGTAGAGTTTTTCCCAAAATACATCATGAATTTTATCTTCTGCACTTACGACTGAGGATGAAAGCTGTTCTAAGGGGATATGTAGAAGTCTTAAGAATCCGAGAACTGCACGGAACTTTCTCTCTGGCAAATAGTATTTGCTAAATAAGTCTACTCAACAAATAAATTATTAATAAAATATGTCATCTTTTAAAGACATTGATTAATAAAATCTACCGTAGTTTCAGTCCCTGTATGTTTTAATAATAGTTTGATTACTTAACAGACTGTTTTATCATGTGTTTTTCCATTTCCTCATTAAGCCAAGTTTTTACTGTGAGTAGAGTTTTTCCCAAAATACATCAGGTGCTGTGGTAAGCCATAGAGACACAATTGTGAGTGAGGAAAACACAATCATTTTGTAGACTCATAGAGACAAGAAACAAGTAGATTCCTGGAGGATAATAAATTACAGGAAGTATGGTTGGGATTTAATACTGGGTGCAGCAAGGACCTTTGAGTACTCTGACCATTAGAACAGTCTTTTTCTCTTATTTTTGAGATTATAATATAATCACATCATTCTTCTTTTCCTTCCTCCAAAGCCTCCTATATACCCCTACTTTTTCTCTTTCAAGTTTATAACTTTTTCATTAATTGCTATTAGATGTACACACACACTTATAAATTCCCCAGTGTAACCTGCTCACAGTCTGTATAACTTTACTTATATGTATATTTTCAGGGATGACCGGTGGTGTGCTCCTCCATGAGGAAGACTGTTTCTCCTACCCTCAGCATTCCTTGTTGCTTGTAGTTCTTTGTGTAGGATCACGTTGTCATGGTTATTGTTATCCTTGTCCAGCTCATGATAAGGAATAGTGTTGGTGAGACTTTATGGGTGTAATTTCTGACATTCCTAGGATACCCAATCTCACAGGGAACTACCTGATTATCAGGCTCTTTCCTCCCCTTCTTCCACAATGTTCCCCGAGCCTTAGTATGGGAGTTGTTTTATATAAGTAGTAATTTATGCTCCACAGCCTTGTATTTTGATTGGCCTCTTACTGTTCTAAAAAGAAATTTTCTTGAGGGTTGAAGACTATACTTATCTGTTTGTATAAGGACCAATATCTAGAGGGTAGTTAAGGATCATGCTGGTTTAATAAAGTGGTGGTTGTAGTTTCTTCTCTAAGATCCATGACTTTACTAGCTCTGGGTTGTTGGTTGGGTTTCAGTACTACGTATGATTTTCCTCTTGTTGAGCAGATCTTAAGTCCAGTTAGAGAGCTACTGTAAAGAGGAACACGAATAAATAAAACCACACTTGCTCGGAATTGAGTAAAATAAAGTTATTTTTTTAAATTTAAGGGGAACTCACAGATCACAACCCTCTGCACAAAGTCGGAATAGGAACAGAACCCAGTATTCGGGTGTGAGAGCAGGGAGTGAGAGGGATAGAGGACAGGCTGCACACCTTTTGATACCCAGAAGCCATGCCCAACCTGATCCAGCTTCTTAAAGGCCATTGGCTGAAGGAGGTTTCCCATCTCCTCCACCTTTTGTCTAAATAAGAGAGTTTCAAACCCAATACAAAACTATACACAATAAGAACAGATATCAAGTACAAAAATTAGAATTACAACCAGCATAAATTAAGCAAGAAATATATGCTAAATGTTTTAATAATAATTTCATCCTAAGGAGTCTATGTCTTATATAAGAAATGGCCTGTGGTGTAGGAGGTCATTCTGTTTATGTATTGCTTTCATTGGTTAATCAATAAAGAAACTGCTTGGTCTGATAGGGCAGAACTTAGGTAGGCAGAGAAGACAGAACTAAATTCTGGGAGAAAGAAAACAGAGAGAGAGAGCTGCCATGGAGCCACCAGGTCAGACATGCTGAATCTTTCCTGGTCTTGTGGTGAGATATGGATTACTAGAGATGGGTTAAATCAAGATGTGAGAGTTAGCCAATAAGAGGCTAGAGATAATGGGTCAGGCAGTGATTTAATTGATACAACTTCTGTATGATTATTCCTGGTTGTAAACCAGCTGGGCAGCTGGGATGACAAGCAGCCTGCTCCCCCTTCAACAGGCCTGGCAAACTATGGCTATCTAGTCTTTAACCCATCAAAGGCCTGAGAAGGGAGATAATATTACTTGAGTAGGCAGGAAGTGCAATTAAGCAGCTTCCAAAATGTGCAGTAGATGGCAGAGACAACTGGCTACATGGCCAATCACCGAAAGTCTCATTAGCAATGTTGGAGCAACCAACTTTGGCTGAGGCCTAGAGTAACTGACAGAGCATATTCAGAGGCGGGAAACATTTTAAAACCATCCTACCCTGTCTTGGTAAGGTTTGGCAGCCTTTTTTTTTCTGTATCCTGCTTGTCTGGTCCAGACAACACCAGGCATTTTGTCAGTGGTCGAGGCATGGGCAGTTCCTTGCCCAAAGGCCAGTTTTGCCAAGAAGAAAACAAGCTCCAAGTGAAGTATCTTTGGTGCTGAACATTTTCTTGGAATAGATTGGTGTTGCCAGGAGCAATTGTGTCTCACGTCAACAGAACCATAAATTATTTAAATTCCATATTTTACAGTTCTTTGAAGTGGGTGAAGATTATCTGTCTATGAGGACAGAATGCAATCTCTGTGTATCTAAAGAACCCGATTAGTCTAACTATAAGTATGACAAACATGGATGACTATTGACCTATAATACTTAAAACTTGTATGACTTAAAGATTAAGACTTCATATTAAAATATTAAACAATCTTTAAACAACTGTGCAGTAAATGAGGACAATGATCTTAAATGTAAACAATGTGTAAGTATCTTGATCAGAGGTAGATATGTATAATGCAATATGATAAATATATCATAAAATTGTATCAATATACATAATGTCTTAAACAGAGGTTGAAACATGCATGCATACAATCTGACAAAATAACTTGCATAGGTGTACAAACATTGTAAGCATAAATGAGAGCATATTCAATATAACAAATATAATTTGAATTTGTATCAATATATAAGATTCTATACCAATGTAAATAGTCTATAAATAATAGCTCACAACTATTCACTCTATTACTCACTATTATTATTATTAGTGTAAGATCATACTAATCTACCTATTATCCCACACAATTTCCTTTTTTTTTCTTGTGAGATTCCTGAGTCTACAACCCCCAGCTCTACACCAGTAATAGTCAACCCCTAAATGATGTGCCTAACCCTGAGGACAAACTTTGTGGGGAGGAGGGTTATAGTCTTCTAGAATTACTTTCAGCTGTCATGGGGCGATGTTCTTTTTATGGGATTCTGTAAAACTAAAATGATGATTAACTTTTTTATTGATTTTATGAACTCTACATTTTTCTTTGATACCCTCCTGCATCTACCCTCCCCTTCCACCTTTTTCCATGGTTGTCATGCTCTGAATTTACTCAGGTTGTTTTTCTACTTCCCATGTAGATTAGATCTATGCATGTCTCTCTTAGGGTCCTTATTGTTCTCTATGTTCTCTGGGGTTGTGATGTGTAGGCTGGTTTTCTTTGTTTTATGTTTATAAACCACTTATGAGTGAGTATATATGATATTTGTCTTTTGGGTCTGGGTTACTTCACTGAAAATGATGTTTTTTTTTTTACCTCCATCCATTTGCCTGCAAAATTCAAGATGTTGTTATTTTTTTCTGCTGTGTAGTACTTCGTTGTGTAAATGTACCACATTTTCCTTACCCATTCCTTACCCATTTGGTCGAGGGGCATTTAGGTTGTTTCCAGGTTCTGGCTATGACAAACAGTGCTGCTATGAACAGAGTTGAGCACATGTCCTTGTCGCACGATTGGGCATCCTTTGGATAGACACCCAAAAGTGGTATACCTGGGTCTTGGGCAGTCATTGTCTTACTCGCAGCACTTGGACAATTATACAGCTCTGCCCTGAAGAAGTTTCTTCAACTAAGATTGAGAGAGAGAGAGTTTTAGATTTTTAAAAGTCATTATTTATCTTATTACAAATAACAAAAATTTAGATAAAAGAAAAAATTAAAACATAATCTCACCTATTTACTCCCATCCTGTTTCTTTTAAATCACATTTTAATTGGTAGCCTGTGTGCTGCATATGATATAGTACCATATATTTGAGTACAGATGATTATGTATGGGGGTTTCATGTAGGCAGGTGGACTGATGCAAGCTGCTTTGGGTAACATTTAGATTTAGATTATTGAATTAGATTACTTTTTGAGTTAAATTAAAATATTTCATCTCAAAACGAAGAGGTCTCTCACACAGTGTAAAGCAATTTTAATGAACATAAATTAAATGATAGCAAAATTATATTGGATTTAAATAGTTTTTTCAAATGAAGTAGCACCTAGTGATTTAGAAAGCCCATCCAGTGTAAGAAACATCATCAAGAGAGAATAATCTGCACCCTTCTAGGAAGTTCAATAATGTCTGTCTATCTTTTTATGTTATAGTTAATGCTTTTAAATGGGCCAACATGACAAAAAAGAAAAACTGAACTTGTGGTTTTCTTGTTCCTTCTGGAAGAATACACTTTGTTCAGCAGAACTATGGAAAGTTAGCTTGTTAAATCTTAATATTATTAATTAATGCTCCAATTAGTGTTAATTCTCTTCTTTGAGGCAAGGAGTTGGAAACAATTTGTGTTGGGTAAAGGCATATTGAGAAAGCAAAATTAAAATGAACTTTTCTTTTTCATCATTGAGTGTTTTTAAGGAAACTGTAAACCACAGGAAAACTATTGATTCTGAGCTCTCTGCAAGGAAAATCCCACAGAGGCATGGAAGGAATTATTTGTTGGAAGAAAATCAGGCAATTTTTCTACAATCCACAGGAATCATCAAAGTACTGTTCTTAGATGATAAAATTTCTTGGTGTCTACAAAAGTTATATGGCATATGTAACATTTATTATTGTCAACAGTGCATGAGGTGTGGACAAAACTTTGCCTTGAGAACTTAAATCAAAACTAAACCATAGCAAACCTCTGAGGAGAAGATGACTTTCAAGAATGTCAAAATGATTCAGGATTAGATGTCTACTAAGAGCTTCCAGGGAGTCATTTCAAAGTTGCCTTTGAGATGCAATTTTGCAAAGGGTAAGTAAGATATTTTAGATAAAAAGTTCATTTTTTGAGCATTTGACATCTGGTATGTGAAAACTTTGTATGTACGGAATGTGAGCCATAGAATTGAGGCCCTGTTCCATATAAGATAATTTAACATACCAACGCCTTCAAATCTAGACATTTTTATTGTTATACATCACATACCTCACTAGGATTTTAAACATAAAACATTTGAGGGATTATTTAATTATTTTTGACCACCTGAATCACAAGCATAAATGGTAACTATTAATCTAGTATAAGAATAATAATAATGCCTCCACAAACTGCTGAAGGAAGTAGTTTTATCATTTATTTCTTTTTGACGTGAGTGCATACATCCCCTTTCTCTACCTTCCTTGTTGATACAATCTTTTTGTGGTCACAGTATAATCGTAACACTAAATGGCAAACTTTATGAATATAGTTTTTCTTTTTTTAGATGAACAGAGAATAAATTTTCTTTTCTTAGATAATAAAATGTATGGGTTTTAGTGATTTTTTTGTTTTTGTATTAAAATTTTTGTTTGATGCTGTCTAAACTTATGAGTATGTTCTGGTTAAGTCAAGATGTGTAACTATTAAATAAAATTAACAAACGTTATATTGTTTATCTTTTATTTTTGATGGATTAGATAGTCATAAAAACATTCACTACCTACCATCAATCTGTTAAATTTTTTGGGTAATTATGTGCTAAGTTCACAGAGTAATGTTGGTATTTGATTTAATAAATCAAAGTTTATGTTCAGTTTGTTGACACTGACAACTAGAAAGAGATCACTTGGAATTTTGTTGGATTAATTGTATAAACAAACAACAAAATGCTCTTACGTTTTAACTTTATGTTTAACCTGCAAATTACTGTGCTCCATCGCCATGGCATAGTGTTAGAGATCATCACGTGTGCGTTATCTGTGGTATCTGAGTGGTACTGGGGTAACACCGTGTGGCCGTCTGCTCTTTCTCTTGCATACTTGGCAGAAAGTTGAAAGGACTTCAATGCTGAGATTTTGTTCCTGGTTCACTCTTCACTCAGCAAGAATCTACACTGATGAGTTTATTCTGGGTCCTGTGTAGCTGATGATATCAAGAGGCTGATGTTTGCTGGTCTTGTCACAGGTCTTGTTCTGCTGACGTCTGCCAAAAGTTTCTTCCTTGAGTTCACTGCTCTCTGGTTGCTCATTTCCTTGTCTTTGTATTATACTTACTATATCTTTGAGAGTTAGCAACTCAGTTCCAAAGAATAAAGCATTGAGGAAATGGTTTTTGAAAAGAGAACCATATTATGACATATTTAGGACAGAAGCAATTGAGCTTAGGTGGCTGCCTAGAATAGCTACTCAAAAGGGCATTTCACACAACCCATTTTTGACCCTTTATGACCTAAATACCTTTCTTATCTGTCTTCGCTCAAGGTAGCTGTTATCTTAAACTTTGCATCTCTCATTTTCATAAGGATTATATTGACTATGTTTAACTTTGTAGGCTTTTGCACTTCTTAAAAAGGAGTTATATTTTGTAACTGGCTCCCGAGATTCATTCATCACACACACACACACACACACACACACACACACACACACACACACACACACATATGTATATATAATTTTCATACTGTATTTTATTATATAATACTTTATTTTATTAAATGAATATAATGAGATTTATGTATAACATTGAGTTGTAGTCTGCTTCTTGCCTTTGTGAACAATGCTGATCTGAGTAAACATTCCTGTACTTGATCTTCTGGTGCATGTGAAGTAACATTTCAATTGAGCAATGTTTATTACACTAGTTTGTGGCCCATTGCTGGATTATGAAGCCAATTTAGTGACTTGTTACCAACATTTAAAGACATTTTCATGGGTCCTGTGAGATGGTTCAGTGGGTAAACGTGCTTGCCACAGAGCCTGGTGACCTGAGCTTTATCTCTGGGATGTACATGGTAGAAAGAAAGAACTGACTTTTGCAAGTTATTCTTTGTCCTCTATGTATGTACTATAGAATGCATACTCCTCCCAAATATATTTAGGAATGCATGTATAAGAATACATATATAAAGATCATTATTTGTAGAAGGAACTTTGGTACTTTCTATTCCATTACACCAATGATTCGCAACCTTTCTAATGCTGCGACTCTTTAATACACTTTGTCATGTTGTAGTGGCCACAGCCGTAAATTTATAAATATACATACATATATATATATAAATATATATATACACACACACAATATACCATATATAGCATAATATAATTAACAAAATCTAACACAGTAAAACAGTGGTTCTCAACCTGGATGTCCAAATGTCCAATGACCCTTTCACAGGGATAGCCTAAGATTACTAAAAAACATATATTTAAGTTATGATCCATAACAGTAACAAAATTACAGTAATGAATTAGCAATGAAAATAATTTTATGACCAGGGCCACCACAACATGATGAACTGTATTCAAGGGTCACAGCGTTGGAAAGGTTGAGAACCATTGGTGTAATGGAATAGGAAGTGCCAAAGTTCCTTCTACAAATAATGATCTTTATATATGTATTTTACATGAGTGAAAATTCTTTGTTTCAGTTTGTGAGTATACATGTGCTTGGCCTGCATACATTGTGCTGTAATTCAAACTACATAGTTTTTTTTTTTGAGTGTTGACCAAAAAATGTTAAAAGCTACTGCCCTAGTCTAAATTGTTAGTAATAGGATTGTTGAAGCATATTCTAGTTTTTCAAGTGAGTTAAGTCTTTGAATATTTCATATAAATATGCAATGCTCCTTGATCATATTCCCCACCACTGTTTCCTCCCTCCTGCCTCTCCATTTCCAACACATCTCTCTCTAAATTTCCTGCCCCCCTTTTTTGTGATTAATACACTGAATCCAATTAGTGCTGTCGTGCAAGGACTGAGTGTGTGGTCACCCACTGGGGGACAGGAAACTTACCAGTTACCATCCCCACAAAGTAAGGTGACTCTCCCTTACCAATCAGTCACCAACTTCCTTTAGCTCACCTACTAGGGGTGGGCACCCCTGTCAGAAGCAAGGCTATTTGACTATTATTTAATAAAGAGCATCTGATAGGTTTTTGAAGTGGTGCCATCAAGTTCTCCTGAGTAAATTGGGAGCATAGGGATTATGGGAGAGGGTTGAAGGGGAGGGGGGAGAAAGGTAAGGAAGCAGAGAAAAGTAGAGTTCAATAGAATCAATTTTAAAAAATTGGGGCCACCAGCTTCCACTCTCATGAGAGTTGTGTGATTAACGGACCCCTGACATTTCAGATAGTTCGGTGGATGAACATGCCTCTCCTGGTTGTTTAACTATTTGGTTCTTTGGTGGGAGAGTTGTACTTCTTGCCATGGTCTTGTCTGATTGTAATTTTCCCCTTGTCCTTCATGAAGAACAACTTTGCTTACTTTGAAAAGAAATAGTTATCCTAAACAAGACTGCTTCTGAAGGCTTTTCATTCTTTAATGAGTTTATTCTTTTTTTGTATAAAAATTTCTACATTTATTAAGCAATAACTGAATATTAGCTGTGGAAAATTATATATGTGACAAGTAAAACAAAAAAGAGCTAAAAGAGCCTTCATATTACTTTTTTTTTAAACACCGCTTGGCCCATTTCTATCTAGCCTCTTCTAGGCTAGCTCTCGCACCTGGATTAGCCCATTTCTTATAATCTTTGTAGCACCATGAGGTGCGCTTATCAGGAAAGATTTAGCATGTCTGACCTGGTGGCTGGCTGCATCGCGTCTGTCCGGGAGAGAGCTGCATGGCGTCTCCCTGACTCAGCTTCTTTCTCCCAGAATCCTGTTCTGTTCACTCCACCCACCTATGTTCTAACCAATAAAATGGGCCAAAGCAGTTTCTTTATTTTTTACCCAATGACCTTCCTCCATCATTTCCCCTTTTTCTGTTTAAACAAAAAAGAAAGGCTTTAACTTTAACATAGTAAGATTACATACAGCAAAACAGTTATTAAGCAAGAATCACAGTTACAATATTTATATCTATTTTATCTTTTATCCTAACAATGGAAAACTATAACTATCTATCCATTCTTCAACTCCATCAAAGACTCCAGAAGGATATAATATTACCTAAGTAAACAAGAAATTCAAAGCTCTAGAAATGACAGAGACATCTCACTGCCTGTACAGCCACCCAAAGTTCCTCTGTACTGTTGGGGCATCCATCTTCAGCCTTCAGGCCCATAGTATCCAGCAGACATTTCCATGAAGCAGGCAATTTCAAAGACAGTTCAGTCACTATCTGCTGTGTCCTGCAGAATGTCTCGCAGACTCTTTCATGAGTCATGAACCCCAAAAGACTGTCTCACCTTTAGGCAAGTTCAGCAGTCCTCTCTCTGCGGGTTCTCTGTGTCCATCTTATGCAACAGTCCAGGCAAGAGCAGTTTCTTGCCCAAATGTCTATCAAACTCCATAAGGATCCTCTTCAGTGCCCAGCTTCCTCTTGAAGTAGATTGGTGATGCCAGGAGCAGACATGTCTCATTGTCATGAAAAGTCCTAAGTTATTAAAATATTTTAAATGCCATATTCTGGAGCCTTTGAGAGATATGAAGAATGCCTATCTGAAATATATCTCTATATATCTAGAAAATCTAAGTAACATGACTACAAGCTTTACTATTATTTATGATTATCCATCAACAACCTATATTTCCTAATTATACATTACATTTTAAAAATGAACTACACAATCACAACACCTTATTCAAGATCAGAAATACATATACATATAACAAAATTGACCTTAAAATCCATACCAATGCAAATTATTCATACCTATATCATTTCCCCCTTTAAATGTAAAAGACATTTATAAACAATATTTTGGGAACATGGGCGCAGTTTTTTTCTCTCCAAACTGCTTCCTGCTGAATGGGGGCGTCGTTAATGAGGTCTTTCATGGTATAACCTGTGTGCTAGTTTCATCTCAGTCGGCAGTTGAGCGAAGTAATTTTTTGAGGGTGTTACAGCAACCTTTCAGGAGGGCGTGGTCTATCATACCAAATTGGAATAGAAGAAATCCACAGGGTCTGGTCCTCTGTGAAAACAAAAGAAGACCCTCTCCAAAGCATCATATTCTTAGACCCAAATTTTGAAATCGTAATACCCTTATATCCATTCTGGTTTAGCTTGGCAGCCCATGTAATGAAATGTCTCTCTGTATTTAGCTCCCTCACAGTCAAAAATTTTAAAGAAAACACAATGTACATTATCCAGACTCTGTGAATTTTCCATTTTTACGTGGCTTATTTTTCTTTATTTATTTTAATCTACAACTATCCTTACTCTGTCTCTTTAAAGACTTTACCTTTTTTTAAAGACATTAACTTTATTCTTTATATTATTTTTCTTCTCTCTCCCAAGCCTATGTACATTCTCATCCAACAGTGTGGTCTTTTATGTCTGAATCTGTTTTATTGTGAATCTGTAACATTTTTTTACTATCCAGGAGCATTTCTTAAAATGTTAAGCAGTTCTTAAAAACTTAAGTTGCACCATGTACAGGTAATACGGTACCGTCTGTGTCCTGCCCAGTCGAAACCTTAACTGCACTGTTTTTTTTTTTAAATCTTTTTTTTTATTGAGAAAATGAGAAAAAAAAAACAAGTTTCCACCTCCTCCCAGCCTCCCATTTCCCTCCCCCTCCTCCCACCCTTTTCCCCCTCCTCCCACCCTTCTGCCCCTCCCCCTACTCCTTTCCCCTAGTTTGGGGTGATGAGTTGGTCCTGAATTGCCTGACTTCCTTCAGCTGTATTTCTTGGAAGGACAGAGAAAAAGAGAATAGATAAGATTCTTGTATGAAAATGACTAATTTTAGTTTTGGTAGCTGATTAATATACATATGCAATTCATATATAATACATGTGTGTGAAATGTATTTCTATCCTTTATGTATATCTTAAATAGCCATACCTTTTTATTGCTGCCTTTGTTTTATTAAAATCTCTCCTGTCACTTTAATACTGCCTTCTAAATGTCTATGAATTCTTTTTAGCGTCTCTTTTACATAATATCACACTTCAGTGTAAATTTCTCATGTAGAATTAGGGTATGTAATTTTAAATGATCTCAGAATCATTATCCTGATGCTATACATGCGGGGTTATTAAGTGAAGGAATTATATCTTGTATGTGGTATCTGAATGATCTGAATCATGGCAGTTTTTTAGATTCATAAAAGTTTGAGTTGGATCAAACCAATCTTTTGCTTTTGAATTGCAAATTTAAAAATAAGAAAACATTTACCGCAAACATAATAATAACGGAATAAGAAAACCCCAGGCATTTCAGTGGCCCCTTACCTGACCCCTCTTAGGAAACACAGGAAAAAGAAAAAAGAACAGAGCCTGCACCAAGCCCTAGGCTAGGATTTCCTACTCAGCAAACAGCTTCTGACCTGAACTTGAAATGCCAGCATCGGTCTTTCCGAGGGGGGACAGACCCGTTGGAGCCTGGAACTTTAAATGTTAGCATCAGTCTATCAGGGGAGGAGGGAATGACACAGACACATTGGAGCCTGGAACTTGAAATGCTAGCATCCGTCTATCTGAGAGGGACAGACCCATTGGAGTGTGGAACTTGAAATGCCAGCATTGGTCTCTCCGAAAGGGAGAGATCTATTGGAGTCTGGAACACTTTTTTCAGCTAGGTGGGCCCTTTCCCACTTCCTCTAGGAGAAGGTCAGGTCTCAACTACTCTTTATGTCTCAGTTCCAATGCTATTTCCTATAGAGGGAATAAAGACTACATAAAGACTACCGAAGTCTTAGGCACCCTTCTCAGCTCCCTGTGCGTGGCTATAAATCTAAAGACCAAAGGTAAAGGAATTGCTTGCAGAACTCCATTTCTCAGAGTTTCTCATAAAAGCAAAAGAACAAAGGAGCAAACAAACAACCAGTAAACCTGTTTTGTGGTCAATAATTTTGGGTAGTTTTGACTTTTCTCACACTTGTATTCCACATATTTGACTATTGAAGGTCTTTAAAAGTAATTTAGGAAAAAAAATTTCCTTGTGTTTACCCGATGTTTCCAGAATTAATTGACTGTGAAACATCTCCTCTGAGAAACATCTGCCTGCAGAACTCTCTGAACAGAGTTGGGAAATGCCATCTTATTGTATTCTGATTTGTTTTCCTTGCACAGCATCTCTGTTAGACTTATAATTATCTGTGTCACCAGTTCTTGGTACAGTGCCTGGCACATAGTAGGTCCATAATAACATTATTTGTTGAATGAAAACATAGGAGAGAGAAAGGTAATAATTTTCATCTTTGAAGCTTGGGAAGCTAATAAGTTTATTTACTACTGCCTAGTGATCCTCCTCCCAATCTCATGACATTTACAACAAAAAAAAGTCCTTGTGGTTGTTGTCCTATAATTGATGAACAGGATATTAAAGCATCATCCTTTTGTTTCATGCTATCTGGGGTCTTTGCTGGGATAATATAAATGTCAGGGGTACCTGAGATGGATAATGTACTCTGTTCCAACATGAGGTCTTCACTCTCATGAGTGGCCAAAGCACCAAATGACCTCTGTAGCATGAACGTCTTAGTGTTCATAGCTATTTTTCATTTTGAGCCAATGTTTGCACCAGGAGCAAGTGTTCTTTAAAGCAGGGCAAAAGTTATAGGTTCAAATTTTTAAAATGACGGAACCTCAGCAACACCAGGTATACCATGTACAGCCATGGTTCAAACTGCCCCAGACAGCAGAAGAGATGACCACTTGCTGAGTAGGTGAGAGTAAAGGGTAATAATTAGTGGATAAGCAGCCAGGAGGGCACAAGGGAAAGAGGTGGACGTATACAATCAGGGGTGACGGTTGACGCCATACAGAAAAGTGAGATCTTCAAGGGAAAATTTGCAGAGAAAGAGAGAAAAGAAGCTTGAGGTAGATTTAGGTTATCCCAGTGTTTAAAGGGAGCCTGGAGGGGAGCAAGTAGACAAATAGGAAAAGGAGTTAGGAAACCGCAGCCCTGGGAGGGGAGAGCGGAAGGGTTAAGTGGTCCTGAGAAGCTCAGATAAGAGTTTCAAGGGCAGGAAGATAGACTATGTCACGTGCCTTGGTGAGGTGGAGTAACGGGGCAGGGAAGGTGACGGTGGCACCTGACAATTACAGAATATTGAAGTAAACATGATTTTAGTGAGGAAAGACGGGACCTGCAGGAGGCACAGGGGACTCGTTAGGATCGGACTTAGTGTTTGGAAGTTGCATGTGGCGCCCAGGGAAGCAACTGGTGGACGAAGAAGGGCTCCAAGGCGAGGTTCTTTTCTTCATCTACACAGATCTGTGTTGCCTCTGACGAGTCACAAGACACCTCATTCACAACTGTTAGAAATGTGTAAAAAGCCATTGGACGGAAAAAGTTTTCAGGAGCACCAGGCAGCCAGGATGGATCACATAACAGCCCAAACATGTGACACATCGCTAGATAAGTCTAAAAGCACAGCCAGGAACAGCTCTGGAATCTGCCGCCGAGCGGGGAGTAGCTGCTGCGAGGGACAGATCTTCCTCCCGTTTGGCATCTGCTGGCTGCTGCGAAGGGCAGTTAAAAAGTCAGGGCTCCTGAGGGTGAGGAGTCCTGTGGCTGGGCATCTCAGAGAGATGGGGCATAAGGCACAGGAAAGGAGTAAACACCGATGTGCTGTCACGTCCTCTTAGACGTTTCAGTAGTAGTCATTGACTGTTGGGTCAGACAAAGGCAAAGGCAGTTCTGCAGGAGAAATCCTTCACGACTCCACACTTCCTGGTTTCATGGGATTTGAATATGTCCTTCAGAGACTTGATATACTGTGATGACTTAATGAAATGAGTCAGTATTTACATAGAGCTTTTTGCTGAGGACAAAGGCCACAAACACGTAAAGCATTATTAGTGTAATTTTATTTTGAGGTACTCTTTTTAAATACAAGATTAGGACTTTGTTTAAAGAGGATTCTTTCTTTTATCTTCCCTCCCTCCCTTCCTCCCTCCTTTTCTCTCTCTCTCTTTCTTTCTTTTCTTCTGCATTTTATATAGATTACATTTCATATTTTGGATGCTTCCAAAGCATCCAAAGAAAGAGCAAGTTTGACAGCCAGATGGATACTTTTTAATCAGGTGGATGTCTTTGGACTCAGTTTTTTTTCTTTTTTCTTTTTTCTTTTTTTGCTTCTAAAGTCCAACTTGAGAAAACATTCCTTTAGGAAGTGCCATGTGCTCAAAGGATTAAAAAAAAAAACCTGTGGGTGACTGTGATGCCACCTGAAGATCCAGTAGGAATAGTAAGAATTAAAATCTCCTTGGTGTGGCCTGGTTTAATATTCAAAAGCAGGAGAAGGAGGGAGGAATATGCTACCAAGTTCAGGTCAGAGATGTTTACTGACTAGCAAATCCTAGCCCAGGGCTGTGTCCAGTTCTCTTGATCTCTCATTTTTCTCTTTCCTGTGTTTTCTAAGAGCGACCAGGTGAGGAGCCTCAGTCAACTCCCTGGGAGGTTGAGAATGAGATCCAAGAGGATTAGTTGATGACATATTCCAGCTCTGACAACAGTGTCTTGTCTATCAACATCTTTTTCTGAGTCTGCCCTGTGAAAGTAGGACCCTTATTTGATGTGCTGCCTGAAAAAGTCTGATGCCAATCTATGTCACATGGTGGGTTAGACAGTAGGAAAAAGGTACATGTTGTTATTATTATTATTATTTTCAACCCTAGGAAGTTCACAATATATTTCAGATGTAAGTGAAAACTCTAACCATTTAGGTATATATGAACAAAGTTTTCTGATGAGAAAAGTTGTAGGAAGGGTATTTTGAAAGATAATGGACTATGGTTTGACAGCTGTGGTAGAGAAATATACAGAGAGTAGTAGAGATAATAAAGAGAAGACTAATTTAAAGAAATGTTCCATTAGACAGTAATGGACATCGGAAGTATTTTAGCATGAGTAATTTTGGACAAAGTACAGAGGACATTAGATGTGTTTAGAGCCCTGATCAAGATCATTTGTTTTTCTCAACAGCTGAGGCTCAAATTGCAAAAGGTCACCTACAATAGAAGGACTATTTTAGCCTGGACAATTCTGGGTTTACAGATCAGGTGAGGATAGCAAATGTTAAGTACAAGGGATTTAATTTAATCTCAGGGATAAATGTTGAGTTTTACACACTGAAGAGGTTCAGTAAATACTTCTTATCCATATAACAACACATTTAAATTTGTGAGTCCTCCATTGATTCTCCTATCATGAAATGTTGTTCATGCTCTCTTTGACTTTTGACTAGATCTTTTGTCTTCAGATTACACATGTATGTTTGAAAACTTCCCAGAAATGCTATCCTGTACTGGGAAAAAAGGATCGATACCCCAGTTTTTTTTAACTGCAGTATGATGTGTTTTCTATCCTTGGTAATCAACTAAGGCTATATGTTTATAAATTTGGTCCTTAGTAATTTTATAGGCTAGTATCTTTTACTTTCTATAGCTACATAGAAGTAGTGGTTCTTTGAGTTTAGTATTGTAGATTCTTATGTTTCTGAAATTCATGTTACTCTTCATCTGGATACCAGAATTAGGAGTGTTCAGAATATGGCAGGAAGTACAGGTGGGGTGACCAGGCAGGAAGCAGAGTCAGGGCAATGAGAACAGGAGAATTCTGAGAGGAGAAAAGGGTCAGTCTGCAGTGTGACCCAGACACAGAGGATGCAAGATGAGAATCCCTCACTGACAAAAGGTACCAAGCCCTGTGACTAACACAGACTAGAACAATGGGCTAATTTAAGATGTAAAGTTGATAAGAAGCCTGAGCTAATAGGCAAACCAGTTTATAATTACTGTAGGCCTCTGAGTATTTCTTTAGGAATGAACAGCTGTGGGACCAGGTGGGACAGAAACTTCTGTCAACAGAAGGACAGTTAGTTAACATTACTGTTAAACCCAGTTGCTGAGATAAAGAGTTTTTTTTACTGATGTATGTGACAAATTTGATAGAAGCATCTGTTTATTTCTTAATTTTTTAATTACACATACACTCGTGGTGTGTGTATGTGTGTGTGCATGTGTGTGTATGTTTCTGTGTGTCCTAGTGCATGCTGAGTGGTTGTGCGGAGGTCGAGGACAACCTGGTGAAGTTGGTTCTCTCTTTCTACTTTATGAGTTCCTAGGATAGAATTCAGGCTACAAGGTTGGAGGCAAGTACCTTTTTATCCACTGAAAATTGCTTCATGATTAATGAGACAATGTCTATTCTCATAGTGAGTCACACTACGACCATCTGATATCAGATACTACATTTTGTTAATGGTATAAAGATAAATGTAAATCTTTGCTCTCCTGCATGATAGTCATAGCCACATGTGCATTTAGTAACTTGATAAATTTTGAATTTTATTTATTTTCACTTATTTTGAACTTAAGAATGAGTAGCTTAATTACCAGAAAACTTTCATATATCTTTGAGACAACTTAGAATATATTGTTATATTGTCTGACTTATTTGATGATCTCTAAATACAGAACATTTTCTGTGAAAACTTAGGGTCTAAATCAAAGTGTGCTATATGTATAAAACGTTGGCTTTAGAAGACTATGCAAAATTAAAAGTTTTTTTCATTGATAATTTTTTTACATTGATTTGGATGAAATGGGTTAAACTTATTACTGTCACTTTTTTTTGAGGTTTTATGGTATAACTATTGGTAAAACTAAAATGCTGAGAATGAGGCAAGAGCTCACTTGGTGATGTACTTGCTTCATATACATGAACACCCGAGTTCAAGCTCTGGAACCCATGTAAAATGCCAAATATGGTAGCCTGTGCTTATCATACCAGAGTTGAGGTGGAAGTAAGAGGATATTTGGGGCTTGATTACCAGTCAGTTTAGCTTAATTTGTGTGCTCCTGGACAGTGAGGAAACTTCTCGAAGGACGTGAACAGGGTACCTGAAGATGGTACCTGGGAATATCTTTTAGAGTCTACATGCATGCACATATATGCACATTCATTCCCTAAGCGTGTACCTGTGCACATGTGTGCACGTGTGTGTGTACACACACGTGCACACACAAATATGAAATTATGTATGTGACTTGCATGACTCAAGATTTCAAGAAGGAAAACAATAAATCACTTTCTAGACTTCTCTTCAATTTTTCTATTTTCCCTTTTATAAATTATGCAAAGAAATGTCTACACTTATATCACACTTTTCTTTCTCAAAATCCCATTATGAATTTTGTGATTTCAGTCTATGTTCCTCAATATTCCAGATAAATAGCTCTTTCCAAAGTCCATGATGACTTACTGTGTTGGTAAATCCAATGGGTTGTGTCATGTTCACAAAAACCAACCAGGTAAGGCATTTATTTAAATATTATCTATTTCAGCACTATGTGTAATAGGGGGAAAATTTAGAGACAACTTAATGATTCATTATTGGTTGTCTCTGTATAAATTGTTGTGCATCCTTATGACAGGTTTTGAGATAGCTTAGAAGCAGATATTGTGACGCCACTCTGTCTACTGCTGGGAAGAGACCTCAGAGACATCTTACAAAGTAATAAAGTTAGGTATAGAACCAGGCAGTCTCATTTGTCAATAAAAACACACAAAAGTAATTTTTATATACATATACAGTCTTGTATATGCCTAAATATATCTACAAACATATGTCAAAGGTGTTACAATGTATGACATACATGGAAACTTGCTAGTTTATTCTTCATATGATGACTTTGCTTCAGTAATAAAGAACCATTGTGTTTCATGAAAGGAAAATACATAATAACTGCATAAACAGAGTTAAAGGTTTCTGATTTTATCACTACCAACCAATAGTTGAATAGTGTGTGTGTGAATCCAAGTGTGTGCACGTGCATGTGTGTGAGTGTGCATGATGTATGTGTGTATGATATATGTGTTTATGTGTATTTCTGTCTTTGTGGGTTTTTTGTGTGTATGATGTGTTGTATATAGGTATGTGTATGTATGATGTGTGTGTGTGTTCACGTGCGTTTGTGCATGTCTGGAGGTGGAAGGATAACTTTGGTTGGATTTTAGTTATAACACTTCACTTTTTTGGAGGCAGGGTCTCTTTTTTGTTATCTGCTGCTATGTACCCAGGCTAGCTGGCCTGTGAGCTTCTGAGAATGCTCTCACCTCTACCTCCCATCTTCCTGCAGGAGCACAACCCTGGGATTACAGATGTACACTACCTACTGAATCACTTCTCTAGCTTTGAATATTTTAGCTATAGACAACTACAATTTTAAACCTAAAATTCAGTTAAAACATTTTATATTCAAGTAACTATTTAAAAATGATTATATGTAAGTTTACCTAAAATAAAATATTGTGAAACAATGACTTTTCATGGTACATAAGATATGCTCTAAATGTTATGAATTATAGACTAATAGAAATTTTTGGACTCAAAATTATTTTTGAAACTATAATCAAGTATATAATTTCAGTTATAATGTGAATAACTATTGTATGCATTTGTAGATTTACCATAGTTGAAAAATTTTAATTTGCATAGATTTTTCTTGAATTTCCTTTGTCCTTTATCAATTATATCTATTTAGATGCCTGTAGAGATACATATCATTCATATCATTGTACAGAATTATATAGAAAACAGGCTCTGCACTTGGAAGAATAAAGTTGAGTAGTAACCTTCCAATGTACATTTTTTTATTCAATTATATTTATTTCAGATTCTAAGTAGTTGTATTTTAGCTTGGTCTTCATGTTTGACCTTCACCAACATGTGGAAGTCATGGCTACTTTGTTTGCCCTCAATTATAGAAATTTGTCTGTGGTTTGTCCTTTTTCCCTGAGGAACAGAGACTGTGTAACAAATGTGTCATAACAAATGCAATTTGAAATCAAACCCGAGAATAATCCTTTTAAATATTATAAAGGAATATCAAATTAATTCATGCTAAATATTTCCATATTTTGGAATGTAATATCTGTTCTTTAATGTTATTGACTGTACCATCTCAAGCACTACTTGTCAAAAAAGCTTTCTAGGAGTGTACAAATGGTGTCAATTTCAAAATTCCTAGCACACAGTCTTGAAATACTATAGTGGTATCTGTTTTCAGAACAAAGCACTAGTTGACAATTCAAAGGCATACCTTTTTCTCAATGGTGTATTGTCAAGATGAAATACTTGTGAACAAAAGGTGGAAATAACCGAAGTGGGAGTCAGGTATCCTGGGCTGAGAACAAGAATTGCAAATAGAAATGCAGGAGACATCTAAGCGCTTGAGTGACGGACAGCTCAAAGACAAGACGGGATTTCAGCGATTTTCAAAACATAGCTGTTGTGTTCTACTTTGAAGCACCTGGCTGTCTCTCTTCTTTAATTGGAAGATGGTAAATATTCAGTGCTTGGGAATATATATAGGCTTCAGTTTACTTGACAGCAATATAAATAATTACATTTACCAGAATTCATTGAATAACTTGATTATTAAATCCATGTTTTAAGATATATTTTATAGATTAGTTATTTATATGTAAATGATAAAATATAATTTCATGTTTCTTCATGATTATATAACAACTATAAAATAGAGAAAATTCTAGTCATATTGATATCATCAAATTATTAATATACTCTGAATGGCTAAGATAAGAAATGTCAATTCCTGTTAAAACAAAAATAATTCTAGATGATTAATTTGTAAAATACTCATAAGGAATATTTTAAGTAGTTCCTTTATAACAGCACTCATTTAAAAATCCCATCTGTGGTCATCCACATGATGAAAATCATGCTAATTCTAGAGACTATGACATCAATATCAGAAAAGCATTACTGAATAGCCAGACACCGATTATTTTCAGGAACATTTCTGCTAATGAGCACTATATTTCACAATATAGGGAATCAAATGTCCAGAGATGTAAGAAGTAAGATATCTCAAGATATAAAGATAACTTAAAATGACATCATGAAATTGGCAGGCAAATGGATGGAACTAGAAAAGAAATCATACTGAGTGAGATAACCAGACCCAGAAAGACAAACATGCTATGTATTCACTCATAAGTGATTACTAGATGTAAAGCAAAGGATAACCAGGCTACAATCCTTCATCCCGGAGAAGCTAGATAACAAGGAGGACCCTAAGAAGGACACACGGATTTCCCTGGGAAGAGGAAATAGATGAGATATTCTGGGTAAACTGGAGGTGTGTGGGGGGGGGAATAGAAAGGAGGGGAGGAGGGTTCAGGATGGTCAAGTTGGGGACAGGACGGAGAGGGAGAGTAATGAAAAGAGATATCTTGATAGAGGGGGCCATTATGGGGTTAGGGAGAAACCCGATGGCAAGGGAACCTCTCAGGAACCCACAGGGATGACAACCCCAGTTAAGACTCCTAGGAATAGTGGAAAGGGTGCCTGAACTGGCCTTCCCCTGCAGTTGTTTATTGGTGACTACCCTAATTGTCATCATAGAGCCTTCATCCGGTACCTGATGGAAGTAGATGCAGAAATTCACAGCCAAGCACAGTCCAAACTCTGGGAGTCCAGTTGAAGAGAGGGAGGAGGGATTGCATGAGTAAGGGGGGAGGAGGGATCAAGGTCATGATGGGAAAACCCACAGAGACAGCTTATCTGAGCTTGTGGGAGCTCAGGGACTCTCTGGATGGACATCTCGGGAGCCGGCATGGAAATTACCTAGGCTCTGGGGTGACAATTATATAGCTTGGTCTTTTGTGGGGCCCCTAGCGGTGGGACCAGAACCTGTTCCTAATGCATGACCTGGCTCTTTGGAATCTACTCCCTATGCTGCGATGCCTTGTTCAGCCTTGATGCAGTGGGAGGAGCTTGGACCTGTATCAACTTGGTATGCTGTCTTTGTAGATTCCCAAGGGAATCCTTACCCCATCTGAATGGAGACAGAGGATGAGTGGATGGGGGAAGAGTAGTGAGGTGAGGGAAGGGAAGGGAATCAAAGGAGGGAGGGGAAAACTGTAATTGGTATGTAAATTAAGTAAAAAATGATGAATGTGTAGAAAAAAGCTTGCCTAAGAAGGCTGCTTGGAGAGGAAGATTATCAATAATCTTACCTAGCTGCGAACCCTGTAAGCTACAATAATGGCTGGCCAGGAAAGAAACAAGAATGGGTGCAATAGCGGTATGAATGTTTTGAGGGTAACATATTACTTTCTAACTGGATCTAAAGCTTGTTCCCCAGGATGAAGCTCACACCTGGTACTATAAGTCTGGCCAAGAACTCACAGCCCCAGAAGTCAACCTACTACTACTATTTTGTTAAATGCACATAGTTTCAAACCATCCTCTGACTACATATTTTTATACCTATGCTCCAGTGGATGGTTCTTTGCTCATATGGGCAATGCTCTTTGGATTCAGTGGGTTATAATCTCCACAACACAAAGGATATGATGCTGGGAGATGTGGAGGAAACTGGAAGGAGCTGGATGGGAGGAATAGGGGGTGGATATGATCAAAAGACATTGTATACATGCCTGAAATTCTCATAAAATGAATAAAATATTTTAAGAAAAAAGATATGACAATGTGTGTGTGCGTGTGTGCTTGCATACATTCATGTGCATGTGTATGTATACTTCTACTGCAAGAGTGACAGTCAATCTGATACACTGTCTTATAAGTAAAATGAAATTTCATGGATTTAAATGGAAGCTGGGAAAAGATGTGGAGCTCCAGATCATTGTTATAATAGGAATTTAATGATGCAATAATCAATAATTCAATCTATGTAGACTATGACATATTTTAAATTAAATTTCTTGTTTAAAACAGGACTATTTGATTAAATATATTTTTGAAGAAGAATAATCAATTGAGTAGCTTTGGTGTTTAATCAGAATATAAGCAAAGTTAACACCGTGTGCCACAATACATTTTTCATAATAAATTAATTTTATTTGGATGAACTCATCAATAAAACCTAGTACACAGAAGTAGAGTCAGCTTAAGAAGGCCAAACACTTGATCAGCATACTCCAGCGCTCAGGACACCCTTCACTGAATTCAGGTACAGTGAAAAATCTCTTTTGCGTCCTTTCTGAGACAACAGAGCTATTAGTAACAGGAGGGTTCCACTATCACTATCAATTACAACAGTGACCATTGCCGCTGGCTTTCCGTTTCTCTAGTCTGAACTTCATGAGTAGGTCAATTCATTTGAAGTCTGCATTATCTCAGTGAAATCCTCACAGTGCTTGATGTCACTGGATCTGGGCACACTCCAGGAACTGCTTAATCTCAAGCAAAAGAGGACATGAGACTCTGCCCCAACATATATGTTCCCAGAGGCCCCTGGGAAGTGATGTCAAGCTTTGTGAACTCAGCCTTACTACCTCCACTGAATCCCCCAGGGATGGTGACTCATCATGAGTCCCAAAGTAGGGCCCATAGCTACACTGGCTGCAGTGGTTGTTATTTGTGACACCACATAGTGGAAACAGTTGTCACCTGAAAGGCCATGCTGGCCTGAGGGGTCAGATCTGGAAGAACATCTTTGGTTTCCTCATGGCTTCCTAAGTCTTTGCACCCAACTAGAAAACAAACTGTGAACTCTGTGAAGTACTTTGAGGCTTCTGCACTTTGCCGTGGTATTTTATAGCATAAATAGAAAATTAATGAAATATTGAGTATAGTTGTCCAAATAAAATAAAGAACCCTTTGGCTTTTTAAAATGTTAGTCTAGTTTCTTTCTTTCTTTCTTTCTTTCTTTCTTTCTTTCTTTCTTTCTTTCTTTCTTTCTTTCTTTCTTTCTTCCTTCCTTCCTTCCTTCCTTCCTTCCTTCCTTTCTTTCCTTCTCTCTCTCTCTCTCTCTCTCTCTCTCTGTCTCCCTCCCTCCCTCCCTCCCTCCCTCCCTCCCTCCCTCCCTCCCTTTCTCCCTCCCTTCCTTCCTTCCTTTCTTCCTTTCTTTTTTGTTTTTTTGAGACAGGGTTTCTCTGAAGCTTTTGGAGCCTTTCCTGGGACTAGCTCTTGTAGATCAGGCTGGCCTTGAACTCACAGAGATCCTCCTGCCTCTGCCTCCTGAGTGCTGGGATTAAAGGTGTGTGCCACAAACACCCAGCTGTTAGTCTGGTTTCTATCACTGTGACAAGTAGTTGTCACAGTGCTAAGAGAAAATCTTGATTTGGAGGAATAGTTTCAAAGTTTTAGCCCATGGTTGGTTGGCTCCATGGCTTTTCAGCACAAAGTGAGGTGGTACAACATAGTGGGATCATGTGTTCTGGGTGATGCTGGTGGATACTGCCCACCATGGTGGATGGGTGGAGAAGAGAGAAAGGGATGTTTAGGGTCTCAAATACGCCACTCAAGGGTGTTCCCATGGTAACCTAACTTCCGCTAGGCCCCACCTACTGATGACTTTCATTACTTCTCTATAATGCCGCGGGCTTAGGACTAAATCTTCAACACAGCAGGTATTTGTGGGAACATTTTGGCTCTGAATTATAGTGGGTTTTCAGTAATTATGGTGGGTTTCTGTAAGGCAGCTTAAGATGAAAGCAATGACACACACACACAAGTTTGTGATGGATTAAAGCCTTGTAGCCCTTACTTTTAAGAATGTAGTTCTGTCTCAGTGTCTGGACATTTTTGAATGGAGCTATAGTTTAACCTACATATGGCATTGATTTGAAATGAGAGAGTCATATTCAGTCTATAGGCTATTATCATGTGGAATTGTTGAAGACATGACTTTTGACACATACATTTATACATTTTAGAATAAAAAGAGGTAACTTTTGGGATTTTAGAGCCATTATCTGTGAGAAATAATCCTGTCAAAACATCTACCATGCCCAGTTTTGAAAAGAGAAATAAAATCCAGAGGGATTGATTAGTTTTGTCAAATTCAAGTATCTATTTAATTCAGTCTGGGTTGAAACTTGAGTCTCTGAAGCGAGTCCTTCAGAGCTTCCAGCTGATCTATCTCCACTGTAAGGGGAGGGCCTGCTTGTTTGTCCCAGCCGCCCAGCTAGCTTCCACCTGAAATAACCACACAGAAATTGTATTCATTAAAACACTGCTTGGCCATTAGCTCTAACTTCTTATTGGCTAACTCTTACGTATTAGTTTAACCCATCTCCATTAATCTGTGTATGGCCACATGGCAGTGGCTTACCGGAGATTCTAACCAGCGTCCATCTCCAGTGGAGGATCCATGGTTTCTCTGACTCTCCTTTCTTCCTCCCAGGATTCAGTCTGTTTTCTCCACCTACCTAAGTTCTGTCCTATCAACTAGGCCAAGGCAGTTTCCTTATTCATTAGCCAAGGAAAGCAATACACAAACAGAAGGAACTCCTACACCACTCCACCCTTGCGTTTGTGTGATTATCACCATGTCTGTGCCTCTCTACTGTATGCTGTGCCGTGGCATTGCCCTTCCCAAGGTGTGATAAGGACTCTTTGCATTTTATTATTGCCTCTAGACACTCATCTTTTCAGTTGAAATAGTATGCTTTGTCTGAGGTGGCTTATAGTGTCTTAGCTATACAAATAAGCCACAAGGCCCCAAACTTAATATTTAGCATTGGAGAAACAACAGTAGAAGCAGCAGCAATAACAAACCCCGCCTCCAAGACAAAAATGCTTCCCATCAATAAAACAAAAAGGTCAACTAACCAAATAAACAACCGAACAACAAAGCAGCCAAGCAAATGCAAGCCAACTTTGGAAAACACATGTGACAGATTGTGCTCTGGTTAGATTAAAATTGTAATTATACTACTAGATTGAAAATTAAATTATTGAGGAGAGCTATACTATCACCGCTGTGTGTCCTATACAAACTCCAATTCCCAGTTATTAGCACTCAATAAATTATTGTTCTTCACAATTTTGTCAATTCAAGTACCAGGCATTTCATATGCTCTCTGATGGTTCAATATTTTTTGTATATTTGCATTTGATTTAATATCAGTACACATCAACTGACTTTTCTGATAATACAATTCCTTGAGTTTTCAGACTTATATAGAGTCATGCTTTTAGAGTACAGAATAGTTTATTATTCTATAAATACAATCTTATAATCTACCTTACTATAGTTGCTGCCTCTCATTTCCCAACCTCTGTCAAAAAACTGGTCATTATATTTTTTGTATTTTTGAGAATAACTATTATATAAGAAGAATTAAAAGAATAGGTAATAAATTTTAGGATTGCTCAAAAATTTGCTTAAACTTTCTGTAGAGTTATCAAATAAATGTCTGTGTTCATTTATGCTATTTTTCTAGGTCCAATGGTGTTTTTAATTTAAGAAAAGATAAGTTAACAATAATTTAGAAGTCTGTCTCTTTTGAAATAAAGTTACGAAAGGGTTGAGTACTGGATATATGGGATCAGATGGTTACCAACTGTAGTTTAATTCATTTTGAAAAACCACTATGTTGCTTTCCTTTTTCATAAAACCCTATACAGAGCTGTGCAATTTAAGTCATTTAAGCATGCATTTTTAGAAATAAAATGTATTGCTTTACATAGACTTCTGTTCAACATCAATAATGACAACTAAGGTAGATTTCTGGCTATTTAGATTAGGAGGATCTTGTAAATTGGTGTGATTTATAATAAGCTTTTACTTTATTGTGTGGTTCTCTAACTTGCTCATTGGTCTAAGTCATTTTTTTTGAAATAAAAAGTTATAGATACGGACAGTTGAATATTAGCTCATTAGAAATGTTAACCAATTGTTAATAATGATTTAATGAAAATGCGATAGAGGATATATAAACTTTGAAGAGAAAAGAAGGCAGCCTGAGGACCTTGTGTCAGAGGAATTATCATTTAGTTTGGTTATTTTATTTCAATGAGATTAACAGAAAATGAGTGAATCCAATGTAATATATAAGACTAGATTCAAAGGAAAAGAGAAACAGAAATGGATAAAAAGGAACAAATCTGATTTACTGAGTGTTTATATAGGTCATATTTTGTACTAAACTTTTTATTTTCAATAGATTATACAATCATCAGGGGAGTCATGAAGAATAAGTAAGAAACTGTCTAATTTAATACTTTACCCAATAATTCCATGAATAAACCTGTTCCTTATAGCTCTTTGCTCATTTAATGAGAATTTATTGGTTACTTCCTGCAGTATATCACTTTTTCTAGTGACTGTAATTTTTCTTACCACTGTGCACCATGTTCTCTGACAGTGCCTTCTCTCATTGACCCTGACCCTGGCTGTGGGCTTACTTTTCACCATGAACAATAATACATGTGACACAACTCATAAAATTGTAATTGCCATTTTATGATACTGCACTTGGTTTTGTATCTTTGTCTGGTCATGGGCCAGTGCTGGAACCAATCTGCTGAAGGGATACAGGAAGTTCATGAAGGAGAGCTGTGACCATCTGACCTTGAAACTGTGCCAGAACAGTCAAGAGTGGCAATACCTGATCAGCTTCCTGCTCCCTGGAATGTTGAAAGAAGTCAGCTCTGACACCCAGAAAATTTCTCAGTTGACCTGTAAAATTTTGAGCAATAACAAATGGTAATTACCACTTAAGATATCCCATTTTGAGGGAATTTATAGTATAGCTTTGTTCTGATACTAGACAAGCTGCAACACAGCAAATATTGTGGTATCTATTGAGAACTCAAAAATAATGAGTAAATAGCCCTGTTCTAGTGACATACATTTTTCTGGGGAGACAGATATCAGCATTGGCTAGTGGTTTTAATCACAAGAGTAACAATAATGACATGGGAGGCAAGAGGATTGTACATGAAGTCACCCAAGACACGTTGGAAAAGGAAGGGGCATTTTAACAGGATCTTGAAGAATGAAGAATTCCTTTATTGTGAGAGGAAAAAAATTATGATAAAAGGAAAGATATTGTCATAGTTAGGGTTTCTATTGCTTTAAAGAGACACCATGATCTCAGCAGCTCTTATAAAGAAAAATGTTTAATTGGGGTGGCTTGCATGCAGTTCAGAGATTCAGTCCATTATCATGGTAGGACATGACAGAGTAGAGGAAGACATAGTGCTATAGTGTAGCTGAGAGTCCTGTATCTTGTAGGCAAAAGGAAGTGGTCTGAGTGTCACTATGAGAGAAACTTGAGCAAAAAAGACCTTAAAGCCCACCCCCACAGTGACACACTTCCTCCAAAAAGACCACATCTATTTCAATGAGGCTACACCTCCTAATAGTACCACTCCCTTTGGGGGTAATTTTCTTTCAAATCACCACAGATATATTCAAAGAGAGATTATATCAATGGAAAAGCTAGGAAAAAATGAAGGAGGTGAAGCTAAAGTTGGTTGGTTGGTTAATAAGGAATAGACATTTTGTAAGCAATTTGCTCTAGGAGTACTCAGTGAATATTTGTTTTAACTATTAATAATGAATGCACTATCTGTATCCTTTCATAGTTATGTTCATCTAGCCAGTTCTATAAAACCATCAGTGTTGCTATTACTGAAAACTCTATATTAGGGGTATAGACGTACTGATGAAGCAGAGACAGTCTTATGTGATTATTAGTTGTTGGAGGACATTATTCCTGGGGAAATAGCAAATGTCTACTCACCTCAGATAGGGATGTGATAACAGATCAAAGTATAAATACTACCAAAATCACAATTTGGAAACCAGTGAGTTTATCAGTGTTATTTACAGGACTGTAGCTGAGGCAGTTACATCCAGGAGCAGAAATACTTGAAGACAGCTTCATTACCAAAAGCCCCCCTCAACATGGGTGACAGTCCAAGAAATCTGTAAACATTTTACAACCAGGAGGCAACTAAGGAAAGCAGAAGGTTTCTCTTCTAGGTAGCTCAGTTGGACTAAACCTCTTCTAGACAGCTGGGTTAGCCTGAGAATCTCTTTTTTAGTCCTTACTCTTTGTTATCCTTACTTCTTTGCAATCTCTAAATAGTTCTCACTGCTTATATGTGTTTGAAGAATGAGAAAACTAGTGAATCTATTTAGTTTCAGTAACTTCCTGAAGCTTTTGAGTTGTTTACCTCCTGATCTTAATGAGCTTCCCCATGGAATAGAAAGTTTCACCTCTCTTTGGAGCCTCCTCAGTCTTAAGAGAATCCCCTCTGAGATGGAAAGTTTTATCTTGGAGTAAATTGCTATACAACATTAGTGCAGTGATATTTTGTAATTCTACGTAGAACAATGATTTACCATCCATATTAACCACGTTTTTTTCATAAGGCACAACTGTTTTTCTGGAGAAGTCATTTTAGCTTAATCATTCCCTTTTTGACAACCACTAGGCCATTTTGTCTTCATTAAATATGCCTAGTAACTTTGATATTGTTGTATTAGCTTAGTTTTTATTTTAAATTGACATAAACTATAGTAATCTGGGAAGAGGTAACCTCAGCTGAGATAATTTCTTTATAACATTGGCCCATAGGCAAGTCTGTGTTGCATTTTCTTGATTGATGATTGATGTGGAAGGGCTCCGCCGACTTTGGGCAGTGACACCTCTGGACAGGGGGTCCTGAGTTGTATAATAAACCAGAGTGAGCAAAGCAGGAGGAACAGCCAATAAACAACACTCCTTCATGGCTTCTTTATCAGTTTCTACCTCTAGGTTCTTGCCTTGAATTCATGCCCTTAATTCCCTGGAAGATAGACTACAAACTGTAAAATGAAACACACTGTTCTAATTTCCTTATACCCACAGATAAGTGTAGTCCTTGTACCTTATCAAGGAAGCATCCCTTTGGAACACATAAAGAAAAGTATAGAAAACCACAACCAACCAAAATGCAGAATTGTGGAGCCCAGTCCCTGTGGAAACATCTACAGTACAACTCCCTCACGTTAAGTCTCAGGATTATTGTAGAAGAACAGGAAGAGAGATTGTGAGAGCCAGAGGATCAGAAGGTTTGCTGTGAGACTGTGGGTTCTAGGAATGCCAGAAACTACACACATAAAATCTCACCAACACGCCTGCCCTAGCATGATCTGAATAAGGACAATAATAGTCACACTAACATGGATGGGGAAGGGGAACTCGCAAGGCCTCAACCCTACAAAAGAGCTATAGGCAGCTAAAAAATGGTGAGAGCGGGAGTAGTCTTCCCCATGGAAGAGTACACTGATATCCAATACTAAATGGTCAACCCTGAAAATATACATATATAATTAACATTATACAGACTAAGCAGGTTGTATTTATGTATTTAAGGATATATGATTTTCAAGGCATAAAAGGTCAGGGAAAGTAGCTGAAGCATGGCGCTAAGAAAGGTCAGGCTGGGATATAGGTGAAGGGGCAGCCTCGGTGGCAGTAAAGCCCCAGGACTGAAGGCATCATGATGAGAAGCTGGGGTTTGGGACAATGTAGCAGGGTCAGAATTCCTGAAGAATGCCCTGGAGAGGCTATTGGTGAAAGTGTACTCCAACTTCAATGGAGGCTCTAGTATACTAGAAATGTCAGCTCTGCTGAATAACCACTGAGGACAGCAATGAGTATGGAGTAGAGGCAAGCTCTGCATGTTTTGGATGACAGAACTGGAGAAATGGAGCTTTCTACAGCTCAGAAGATTGTAAATGGGCGCCAGACTTCAAGAACTGTTTTTTTTTTTTTTAAAACAAACCACAATCCCAGAAACCTAGACAACAATGAGGACCCTAAGAGAGACATACACGGATCTAATCTACATGTGAAGCAGAAAAAGACAAAATCTCCGGAGTAAATTGGGAGCATGGGGACCATTGGAGAGGGTTAAGGGGAGGGGAGAAAAAGGAAGGGGAGCAGAGAAAAATGTATAGCTCAAAAAAAAAATTGCGACATCAAAAATATGTAAAAAAAAAAAAAAAGAGAACCGAACTTTTTACACTGTTAAATTTTAGTTTTGCTTTTTAAAAATTGTGAACATGCTCTGTATCTTCCACCTTGGAGTAAAACAATATTTAATTTCTTTTGCATATTGTTTTTTACAGGAATCTTTAATTTGTAAGGATAAGTCCCGCCCCTTGGGGGGCGTGTTCGCCTCGGGCTAATGTCTGCCTATAAATTTGGCGAGCGTGCTCCCAGCCATCGCTTCTGCTTTCCTGGTCTCCACGGGAACGGTGGTTTTGTAAGTCTATTTCTACATTAAAGCTATAGATATATATATTTTTACAATCTGTCTGCATTTCTACATTAATTCTTTAGATTTTAGATATTTAACAAGACTTTTGAAGTGTTTGAATTCTTTTTAAAGACTTTTAAAAGTTGGAATGCTTTATATTGTGATATTGCTTTGAATTTGAGATCTTAAGCATAAGCAAGGAAGGAAAAGCTATATCTGAAGGGTGATGCGCTTGTGTGCCAAATTCGAAAGAGGTCACGTGTGCTGGCTAGCCTTTATTTCTCCTTGACAAAGGCTGAGTTAGTCAACTGAGAAGAAGGGACCTCATCTGAGGATATGCCTCCATCAGACTGGTCTTTAGGCAAGTCTGTGGTGCATTCTTTGATTGGTTATTGAAACCCACTGTAGGAAGGTGCTACCCCTGGGTAGGTGGTGATGAATTATAAAAAAGAGGAGGGTGAACAAGACATAAGGAGCAAGTTGGTAAGCAGGACCATTGCACCAGTTCCTAACTTGACTTCCTGACCTGACTTCCCTGGAAACTGGACTATAAACTGTAAGCTAAAATAAATCTTTCCTTTCCCAAGTTGCCTTTGTCATTAGTTGCCTTAGCCTGTCTTCAGGCCCTGGAACTGAATACCACAGAAATAACTTATAAGTAGCAGAAGTTTATTGTTTGCAGTCCTGGGGTCCAGTGTCAAGATGCTGACATCTGTTGAAGGCTTCCTGACTGCGAAGCAGAGAAAATCAATCACATACTGAGACTTAACAATCGTGTTAGCTGACACGTCCACTTTGCATTTATAAAACCATTACAGTGCCATCATGGGTCTTCATCTTCATGATCGTATCTAAGCCTCCATCCCAAAGGCCTCATCTTTAAATCCCATTAACATTTGACTTAGAACAGGCGTTCCAAGAGACATATCAAAATCATAGCACAAAATGGTTTCAATACCTTTATTTCTTACTCATAATAAAACTGTGATAAATTTTAGTTGACATGTTAATAAAGCATAAGTAAACAATAACAAACCTAATGAGAATGTGGATGTTTAAAAATTGGCTGGTTTTGATGACATGTGTGGTTTCCTCTTCAATTTATCGGAGTGGTGACTCAGTCTTTCTCCTAGTGACCTCAGCACCCATAAGTTCCTAGAATCTCCTAGTTGGGTATTTATTCGGGAACATGTGACGTAAGTGGAAGAAATAAGTGGAAACCATATGTTCCAGACACGCAACTTAAGGATATTTTCTCTGTTAGTTTGGATTGAGAAGTCCCATTTCCCCCACCCCCACCCCTCGCTCAGACAAAGGCAAGGGCGTTAAGATTGTGTTTCAGAGAATGTTAACACCTTTTCAGTGGTAAAATGCACTAAAGTCCTTCAGGGAAATTGAGCTTTACAGCAGATGTCAGAATAATAATTTATACATTGTCTCAACCATAGGACATCTCTTATCAATTCTCCCTTAAACAACCACAGCGAAGCAATTCCCGGACATCTTGATGGATGGAGCGAAGCAAAATATAAGGACTTCGGGCTGCTCACCTCTCAACTAAGTGAACTTGTTTGTCTTTAACACAGGCTAAATTAAGTGAATCAGTTCTAAAGAAGAGTTGAAAATTCAAAGTGGCTCTAAAGTAAACATTGTCTTGTCTGGTCATTCTGTATTTCTTCTTTATGGATTGCAAATACGAATATTTTGACTGCAGTCTTTGCTTTTTAGAACTTCAGTTGAATTTTATTCCTTCTAAAAATCTGTATAAACTTTTAATCTTATCTTTTTTACTGATATGGATTTCTTCCTCCATGTCTTTTATTTTACTTGTTTCCCTCTCAAACTTGGAAGAAGAAGAATTTTTTTTTTCATTTACTTTTATTTTCTTTGGGCCTTGATGTTTGAGAAACAGACTTTTTCTTAGTTGCCTTGGTGCTGTGGCAGTGTTTTAAGTTCATGAGATTTATTCATTAGCTTTTTTGTCTCTGGTTCTTTCAATGAACTCAAGGCACAAAGAATTTAAACACACAGCACCCTTTTAAGTCACCAAACAGTAGCAGTAGAAGCAGGACCCAGAAAACAAAAGAGGAAGGACATTTTTTTCTTTCTTGATGGCTTTCATTACATGTAACATGGTAGCTGTGTAGTTTGGTGGGGTTGAAAAATATGGTCTGCCTGGAGAACACACAGCAGTTCAAAGTTGTGTGATATTATTTGTTTATCTAAGAAGCAGGGTGGCTGGGACGAGGTGGCCAAGTGGTTAAGGTGATGACCTGCTGAAAAGCAGGGAGGCTACCACGGACTTTGGGATCAGATGCTGGCTGCACTGTGTGGAAGAAATTGAGTAAACTCATTATTTTGCTTCCTTTTAATGTCCTTGTATTTTCTAAGGGCACCTTTGGAACAGCGTATCAATGAAAGGACCTAAGAATCTGACATTTGGGCAAGCTTCTTGTATATAAACCCAGGGCCCGTGGTGCCAGGCCTTTCTATTAGTATCATCCGTTTTGTTAGCGTTTTTCCAATTTATCTTGTGTTACTAACTCTCAGTGTACTATGCCTATTGTAAATATTTAAGCA
Organism: Microtus pennsylvanicus; assembly: GCF_037038515.1. NCBI lineage: Eukaryota > Metazoa > Chordata > Mammalia > Rodentia > Cricetidae > Microtus > Microtus pennsylvanicus. The sequence continues at coordinate 33,297,687 of NC_134584.1, forward strand.
TTACTGTTGACATAAAGATAATACTGACAAATTGAGTTAACATTTCTGTTGAGGATTACCGACCATGTGTAGCCCGGAGCAACTTTGACACCCGTACCAAGCCCTATACTCGGGCCAAATTGTGTTTAGTCTACAATACAACACTGTTTCTCAAATTAATTTTTAGCTTTGATTTACACAAAACACGAGACAACCTTTCTTGCATCAATTAATTGTTTGACTTTCCTAATACATTTCCATTTTAACGAGATTATGCCTATATCAAAGGAAAAGGAATGCATGCAAGATGTTGGTGTCTTGGGTGTGCACAGCCACCCATTCTGGGACCTCCCACCTCTGTGATCTGATGAGTAGAACAGCCCTGCTTCTTTGACGCCTCACCTGAAGCTGTTCACACATTGCTGTACCCCAATTGGTGTATGAGATTCATGTTATGATTAGTGTTAGCATTATTTAAGTACACATTAGAAAAATAACTTGAATTTTATTTCATAAGACTGCCACAAATTCAAAGACAGACAATTAGCAAGGGAAGTGGAAAAAGATTATCAAAAAGTGGCATTTCCATCTTTAGGTTAATGCATTTCTGATAACTACTAGAGGATTCATCTCTGAGATTAGGTGCAAGCATATAATAGGCATTTTGACTTAAGTCAACCCTTTGTATTAATCATTCTCCCAGGTTTATAATACAGTCACCAGAGAAATATATTTAGAGAGGTTTTATTGTAAATGCCACGAGCCTCCCCATATCTCTTAACTATGGAGGCAGTTAGGTTTCGGTCCTTTCAGGTTCCAATGTGTTAATGAATTAGGATGAACAATTCCCTTTGCTGTTTTGATTAAATTCTGCTGCAATAGAAAAGCTTAGTACTGCCAGATTTATGGAGTTCAAAACACACATTAATTTGAGTTATTTCCTTTTTTCTTAGTTCATGGACTTGTTTGAGAAAGCAGTAACAAAAGCCTGGGTTACATCAGGAAGGCAAAATTATATTTTGGTGAAATTGGATCTTCCTTAATTAATTTGCAATTTAATTTCCCTCATTGCTTCAGTTCAGAGCTCTGGGACTCTATTTAAAATGTAGCTCACTCCAAGAAGAAGAAAAGTATCTTTAACTTATTCTAATAAATGACTTCTGTATCTACTAGTTTTTTTCTTAGAACTTACCCTCCCCCTCCAAAGAAATTTCTGAAATGACATTCAAGAAAAGGAAGCTTTGAACTATTGCTAACCATCCATTTGTTATATTTTACTATATATTTCTTTTCAACCCTGTTATGTGAGATTACTATTTTTCCTTTGAATGTTGTAGAAATTAAGGGATTAAAATAGAAAATTTGATTATTGAAAGAGCTTCATTTCCTAAAGCAGACTGTTACTCAATTTGCATCAGAGCGATGGGAATTAAGATGCTTTGAAAAGATAAACACAGGCTAAGTATGACATCGTGATGTCTCTGGCTAATGAGCTCTTCCTGGCCTGCGTGATGTGGATATGTTCATCATCAATTGGACAAGACCTAGAATCACCTGGAAGCCTTGCCTCTGGGATGTCTGTGGGTAGTTATATTAATCAAACTAATCAAGGTGAGAATACTCACTCTCCGTGGGCGGGACCATTCTGAGAGCGGAGATCTGTATAAAATGGGCAGCGTGAGCTGGATGTAGCATTTGCGGCTTTCTTTTGACTGTGGACATAAACACACAGTAACTAGCTTCCTGCTCCAGTTGTCTTTATTTTCTCCTCGTGTTGGATTGTATCCTGAACAGTGAGCCTAATTAAGCTTTCTCTTTTATCCCTGCTAAGTTGCTTTGGTGAGGACGTTTTATCACAAAATCAAGAAAATAGACTAAGACAGAGAGCAACTTTTTACTTAGGTATTTTTCAAGAAAGGGAACAGAAATCATTATGGACATGCCCCTGCCAAAAATAAAAAATAAAAAAAAAACTTAGAAAAAGAATTTGTATACAATTCAGCTATCCTGCTTCCAGGTATACTCCCCAAAGAACCATAAGCTTCTTACTATAGAATTACCTGTACACACAAGTTTATGAAAACATTAGGCACAGTAGACAAGCTGTATAACCTGTCTAGGTGCCTGTCCATATGGAGAGGCCTACAAAAGTGTTAGATATACAAAATACAAGTTCGTGTATTTTACTTTTTGAATTTATTCTTAAATTGCATATATATGATTGGTCTGTGTGGGATTATGTGCACATGAGCACAGGTGTCTGTGGAGGCCAGAGGCAAGGGCTCCCCTGTAGCTGAAGTCACAGGTGGTTGTAAGCTGTCTGATATGGGTGCTGAGAATGGAATTTGGGTCCTCTGCAGAAGTAGTATCTGCTCTTAACCACCGAGCCATCTCTTCAGACCCTAAAATAGAGTGCTAGTCTTCAAGAAGAATGAAATTCTGTCATTTTGAGGAAATTCATACGTTGAACTAGAGATCATCCTGTTAATTAAGATAGGCCAGGCTCAGAGAGACACTATCACATTTTATCTCATATGGATAATTAAGAGAGAGAAACATGATGTGAAAGCAGAGGACTCTTTGAGATAGATAAGGGGAAAAGAGAATCAGAGAGAACGAAAGGATAATATGGGGGCGACTATGACCAAACCATATTATATGCATGTATAGAAATGCCTATACAATTAATGTACATAATGAGAAACAAAGACACTCAATTTGGTAGTCATTTGTGAGGTACAACAGTCTTGAGGGCTCAGATGCCTGAGGTTCCAGGTTCATTTCTCCGGAGAAAAATCTGTGAGGTCTTAGATGCCTGAGGTTCCAGCTCTATTAATTCCTTGGAGACATCTATAGCCTTCTACAGGGACTCAACTGGCTTTGTTGAGACTCATCAGACTTTGGGACATCAAATAGCTCTTACAAAACAGCAATGTTTTGAAGAACCAGAAACAGATGGATTGAATTTCCCTTGAAACACAATAGGGTTTAAAAATGATTGGGTGAAGGAGTACTGCCAAATCCACAACTTTTGGAAAAGGATTTGAGATATTTTTTCCAGTCTATGATTGTTGCTGGGTTTGCTGGTCATTGAGCCCAGACAGAGGCTGATGTGGAACTTTACCTGCCCTGGAAAATAGCCCAGTTGAGTCAGATTCTGTGAACAAGTATTTAATGCCTGATGAGATCACAGACATCACATTCCAAAAGGGATTCTATCCTCACCTGATATGGGACTCTGAGATTTCACAGTAAAATATCAACAGTATGAGCAGTATTTTCAGGGCTTAGCATAAGAACAAAAATATGCTAATAGCTGCTGTCACATATTTTGGGGTACTGAGTTAGAAGAAGGACCAAAAAAGGGCAAGTTTCAGAGCTCTGGGTAATGGAAGCTATTAGTAAGAAAGTAAAGTCATCTGGTATGGCGTTTCCAATGCTATTACCAGCAATGATGTTTCTACGCAAACAGTATAAGTTCCAGGAAAGAAAAAGAAAGAATAAATAAAATTTGATGACTTATGTTGATGGTGAATGGAACTGGAGTAAGAAAATGCCATGGTCTAAGTTTGGTTATCTTGGTTATCCTGTGTGATCTAGGTGATGTAATGGCACTAACAGCTTCTTTCCCTGAACTGTTATTAGTACACTGGGAGCTGTACATGTACACCTGTGTGCATCCTGCCATATTATCCTCCTGGCAGCCCTATAAAACCATTATAACAGATTGCATTTCCTTATTTGAAAGGCACGCAGCCAGAACATTTTCAGATTTTGAAATATTTGCAAAAATATAATATAACATCTTGGAGATAGTACGCAATTATAAATAGAAAACTCATTTCATGTGCAAATTATACACACAATCTGCAGGCAATTTCATGTAATATTTTTACATACCAATGTTTTGACATAAAACCAGTGTTTTCACTTGTGGTGCCACATTGGGATTCCACATATTTTAAATTTTGTATCACTTCAGAATTTGGACTTTTGGAGTAGGAATATTTAATCTTTACTATCATCCCTATTTTTACAGAAGAAGATAGTGTCACACTTACGTAAGGCTATGCATTTTGCCGGTCTTATAATTTAAGGCAGTGTTATTTTTCTACATTTTGTGATGGAGCTGCAAGTAAGAAAGTAAATGCAACTCTAAAGTGTAATCACTAATTATCTAGAAGTAAAAACATAATATATATGATGAAGGAAACATTTATACAATGAGTGATATGTAAATGTAGGAGCAGATGCCAAGATTATCAAGACTTGGGGACTGGTGGAAATTATGATGCTTGAATGTAATTCTGGTGAGAGAATGAGCTAACCCAGGAAGGGGAAGGAAGGAGATGATGGTTTCTGTCTTAGATATACTGATTGCAGACAATCAACAAGATATCTATGTGGCAATCACCAGTAGATAGAAAGAAGATAGAAGTCGCAATTAAGGGTGGATAGGAAATTAGAAGAATGAGAAGATAGTAAAATCTACGGAACTAGATGAGCTCAGCTCATCAGAAGGAGTAGACTTGAAGGGTGGTGGTGGAGGACTGGAAAGGAAGGTCCTTTTTTTTATTAAAAATTTCCACCTCCTCCCCTCCTCCCATTTCCCTCCCCCTCCCCCTGCTCCCCCTCCCTCTCCAGTCCCAAGAGCAGTCAGGGTGCCCTGTCCTGTGGGAAATCCAAGGTCCTCCCCCGCTCAATCCAGGTCTAGAAAGGTGAGCATCCAAACAGAGTAGGCTCCCACAGAGCCTTAAAGAGATGGTAAATATTTAATTGCATTCATTTTTGTCTCAATGAAGAGAAATAAATTAGAGAAGAAAAATGTTAAGACCTTCTTTATTGCAAGTGGGTAATATTTGTATGAGCAGAAAAAATGCTTGAAGTTGGAAGAATATTAGTATTTTTGATTTGAATAGCAGTGCGCCCTATAGTAATGCTGTCTGCCCCGTGATACTGATTCATCGCAGACTTGATTGTTACTTTGTGTTCTTTTCTTGTAAAAGTTGAAAGAACATTTCCTGCTTTGACTTAGTTGTTTCCAAAGAAAGTTTATGCAGAAAGTGAAACGTGATGGAATCATGCTTGAGACATAATTATAGTTTCGGTTCTTCATTACAAAGCTTCCAAAGTTTTCTTATTGTCTGATGTAATACAGAAAAACCACACCACATTCTTACCAACAGAATGGTGACCACCATGCCATTTTGTTAAAACAGATGCATTTCAGAAACTCTCCTAAAATGTGGGCAAATAGATACTTCGGTTGATCATATCTAAGTAGGAGTATGCTTCAGGAGAAAAATCAGTCCATCTTGACCGGAAACAAAGACAGGAGTTTGCAATTACACAACACAACGCTTGGCCTAAAATGGTCTGTTCTTCAATATTGCTAGGAGAATTAATAAGATGTCTCCAGTTGTTTTTTTAGAGTCTTCAGTCTTTTGGATTTATTTCTTCCTCTTTGTGCCCACTATTTCAGCCTCTTTTGGAGTTACTGTATTTATTGTATATCTAGACTTCTCTCATCTCATCTTTTATCATTCTTTAATTCCTTGATAAAATTTGACTTGTTCACTCCATATTTTGCTTAGGCCTACTCTTTCTTATCACACGTTACTCAAACAAATTAGTTGTGATGGTAGTCAAGGTTCTTTATTATCTGGTTTCAGCCCACTCTCTAGCCTTTTTGCTGCTTTATCGTGTGTATCGGAATTCCTCCTGCAGGCTCTCCCAATACGGCCATTTGTCATCTCGGTAATTAGGGCAAGGTCTGTGTTCTGTAATTTCCTTCTTAGCTAGTTCATGTGGGAGAAACAACCATGAGAAGAACTCATGGAAGTGCTTAGCTTTGAGAAGCTATGGCTGCTTAATAGAAAGTTACTCCTACTGGCAGGAGTAATGTCTTCTACAATTCGCAGAACGGTTCCTGACACAGATAGATTCTAAGGACCTTGGGATCCATCTCAGTGGTGGAGATTTGGCTTGCATGCATGCAATCCTCTTGCGAGTTTCAGTACGGGAAGCAAACATGGCATTGCTTGTTATAAACTGCACTCCCCTTGTTTTAGGATCCCCGGAATCACTGCTCACAGTGTAACAGCAAGGGGAGTGAGGAACAAATAAAAGGTCCAGGAAGAGCCTAAGATGGTGGCCTTTCACAGGATTAACTTTATGATTCGTGGTCAAGTTCAATATCAATCAAGATCTCAGCACATCACAGATGGTGTAGGTCAGGCACAGTGGCACAGACCTGTAAATCAATCAGGAGCAGAGTTGAGTGGACCATGAATTCAAGGCTGACATGGATACATAGTGAGATCTTGTTCTAAAACACCAAACCCAAACAAACACCAAAAAAGCAAACAAGAAACAAAACAGACAAAATAAATAGATGCTAGAGTAAGATGGATTAAGTAGAAAAAAATTTAACGAGATCTCATGAATGGGATGTCTCCAAGGGTAAGGAAACAAACATAGAAAGCTGAGGCTGCCCTTCCAGTTTATCAGGGGAGAGAGCTGTCTTCAAGGAGACTTGTCAAGCGACACTTGGACAACATAGGGAGTCTCCCTTCAAGACTTTCTTGCCCTCCACAATTTTAGGAAAACGCTCAAATTAGTCCATCTCTTCAAAAACATTTTTGTCCTCTTATTACACCAATTTATCTTTTGGGCGATGACTGAGTCAATTTGTTGGGGGAAAAATATTATTAAAAGGCTATAGACAACAAAGTCCCACTGAGAGATTAAGGGAAAACATTCACCGCCCTGCCCTGCAAGTGTTCCTGTGATCTTTTAGGTTTCATTAAGTCTACTGACCCACTTTGACATCCCTTAGGACAAACCAAGTTTTCCGAGCTTTTCTTGAGATGGCAAGGTTTAAGGAGATCTATCTGTATGGGAGCCTCTATCAAAGTCTAACATAAGATAATGGAGAGGCAGAGGTTAATGGGTTGGCTTTCAAGATTTGACTTCTTTAAAGTTTCAGATCTTTGGACTGAAAGAGTACGCGATAGTGTTTATTTGACTTGTCTGTGCTGTGAGGTCAGCAAAGCACCCCGAATACCATCTTATTTTTATTTATGAGTTCTGTTTCCTAAAAGCAGTAAGACACTCATTCCCCTACGTTGTGTTGTGAGGAAATGACTGAATGCTTCAAATGACTAAAGCAAGTCGGAGCTTAGTGACTCATAGCACTAATGCCATTCATCAATTAAAGCAAGACTGCCTGTCTGCTTGTAATTTGGCAAGCCGTGTTTTGTCTCCCAGAAGCACTCCGAGGAATTCTTCCACCAGAAGCGAAGGATGAGGAAAAGCGGTTAGTGAAGTCAGCAAGACAAGATACTTGCTTAGTTAGACAGCAGCCCTAAAGTTGCTAGTTGGATGTATTTTCTACAATGATGATCACTATTACATGTAAAGAAGGGAAAACAAATTCATTGTATCGTGTCCCTAGCTATAAAATGAATAATGGCATTTTATGGTAGAAAAAAAATAATCAGATGAAGTTTTCCTAAGAAAATCTATGGGAGAAAGCTACTCCAGAAATCCACACCAGGGATTGATTTATTGCAATTCTATTTTTGTGTCCAAGAAACACTTCACATTAATTGCGTTAATAATATTGTTAGACTGGCTTTCCTCTGCAATGTAAATCAGGCCATGGTATTCAGCTGCTTAAATACTTGCTTCCTATGGCAACTCTATAGGTTATCATGAGGTCAGTAAAGCCCGGAGTTAACTGTTCCCGGTTTCTGCTGTCCATTGCTTCTCTCTCCCTCCGATTACAACAGGAGTCAAACTTGTCTTCCTTTTTCTTAAACTGACTAAGTCTTTCCACCTCACAAGTATCACTCCCCATACCTGGGGTCCTTTTCCCTGGTCTTTCACAGTTTTCTTTTTTGAAATTGCATTCATCTGTTAGTTCAGAGGCCATTACCTTTTCTTTTCTCTCTCTCTCTTTTTAAACTGATTCCTTGGGAGGTTCACATCATGCACCCCAGTCCCACTCATCTCCCAGTCCTTCCGTATCTACCTCTCACCCTTGTAGCGTCCTCCCTGAAAGAAAACTCGAAGAGAAATAAAAATAATAAGATAAAGATTAAACAAATAAAAATAAATAAAATAAAAATATCAATTAAAGAACAAACAAAAAGACCAAGCAAACCAAACCAAACCAAACCAAATCAAACCAAACTTCATTCTTTTGTCTGTTACCTTTTTGCATTCTCTTTATTCATCTTAGTGGCACTGGGAGCTGCTGTGTCTCATGCAGTAGACCCTTTTGTCCAAACAGCTTTACCTGCAAATGTTAGCGGGCCAATGTGCTATTGACCCGGTTTAGGGCCTCTGGTTTCTAGCATACCATGGACCCTCCTGGAAACTCCTCAGATATCTCCAGTTATCTCCATACTTCCCCAGTCATGGAGACCACGTAGTTATGGTTCCATGGGACCAGTCCCTTCACTTGCTCCAGTGGGTCATATATGGGGTAGATGTTGGGTGTGCCAGCTCAAAGACCAATATGTACCTGGGTGGCTTCTGAGTTGGCCAGCCTGGGCCACTGGGACCACTCCCCTCAGGTGAGTGATGGGCCAGTCTCCTGAGTGTGGGGTATCAGCTCCCCTATTGGGGAGGTGGCTTTTCTGTTCCAGGGTCATCTGAGTCATTATTCCAGGGCTGGCAGTGATAGGAAGTTATGGTGTAGGGGGGGTGGGTGTGTAGAGGGGCTGTGTGGGCTCTCCAGTGAGGTCAGAGGCTCTCTCCGGGCAGAGGCTATCATCTTAAATTTGTTTTCCTGATTATTCAACTTAATATCATCTTTGAGATATACTTAACACTACCTGAAATGAACTTAAATTGCCATTTGATATGGATACTTGTTCATTGTCTGGATAGGGAAGCTTCATGAGAATAGGGATCTTAGTTGTATTGTTCCCTGCTATGTACACTGTGGGTTCTTGATGAATGGCCACCTTGTGGTTGTTGTTCAGTGAATAGTTTAGTTCCTGAATGGATGGTTAAGTGGACAGCTATCTCCTAAGTATATAGCAAGCACATAAAATATATTTTTCCATTGGACTTGACATATGTGATAAGATATATCAAGAAGTTAACCAAAAAACTTGATGCAGAGGGTCTCCCTTTCCTTTCCTTTCCTTTCCTTTCCTTTCCTTTCCTTTCCTTTCCTTTCCTTTCCTTTCCTTTCCTTTCCTTTCCTTTCCTTTCCTTTCCTTTCCTTTCCTTTTTGTCTTTTTGGACTAAAGACATAGGTAATAATCAGAGTACCTTTTATTTGGAATATAGTTTGTGTACATAGATGAATCTGCTCTGGGAGTCTCACTCTTAATCAGCCACTCTTTTTTCCTTCCTAACATAATTCTTTATTAATTCTCTGGCAATTTCACATCATGCACCCCAATCCCACTCACCTCCCAGTTCTTCCATATCTACCCCTACCCTGCAGTGTCTCCCTCCCCCCAAAACTTCCAAATTAATTAAAGACAAACAAAAAACCACTTGGAGCCTCTGTCTTTCCAACGGCTTCTTCATTTGTCTTAGTAGCATTGGGAGTTTTGTCACATGGTATACCATTTTGTCTAATCTGCCTCACCCACAAATGTTTATTGTAGTGAGTCATTGGTCTGATCCAAGACCTGTGGCACATTGTCACTGGACCCTCACCAAAACTCCTCTCAGATATCCTGCTGTTGCCCCGAGTCATGGGGATCCTTCAGTTAGTGTTCTGCAGGACCAATCCCCTCACAAAACCCAGCAGGTCATAGATTTAAGGTGGACCAACCCAAGGTCCAGGATGTGGGTCTGGATGGTAACTGAGCTGGTCAGTCCTGGCCATTTGGACCATCTCCCTCAGGTGAGGGGTAGAGACCAGCTCTCCTAGGTCTATGCCATCAGGAACAGCTCTCCTAGGCCTGTGGTGAGAGGTGGGGTCATCACTCCTGCGTACCTATGGCCAACTCTCCCATGAGTGGTGGGGACAGCTTTCCTAAGTACAAGGGGGAGGGGAAGCTCTTTCATGAGGAGCAGGTCCAGTTCTCCTGCTGCAGTGTCTAACAAGGGGCAAGGCCAACCAATTCTGGAGTCAGTGACTGGCAGGGCCTGCTCAGCACAGCCCTTGGATTCCAACACATATAGTTCCTATGACACCTTGTAATGTGGGCCATGGGCATCAACACAGACCCCAGCTCCAACAGGAACATGGACCCAGACATTGTCTTCGGCAGCAGTTTGGGCCTGGACATCGCCATGGCCCCTGTGGCAGCACAGGCCACCCAGATCACTATGATCCTGGTGGCAGCATGGCCCCTGGGAACCAACATGGTCCTAGGTGACTGACAAAACCTCCGGAATCCATATGGCCTGTTCTTGGTAATAACAGGAGGCATAGACATGAACTCAGACCCTGGCTGCTGGAAGGTCACAGAACCCAGACACGGCTCTAGGCAGCAGCCAGGGTACACCACGAAAGACACCACAGGTACACGTGGCAACCCGGGGCGCTCAGATCAGCTTGGCCCCAGTGGCTGCATGGCCCTTGGCCACCAACAAGGCCACAAGTTGTGGCCTAGATCCCAGGCATCCATGTGACCTTTGGTGGCAACATGGGCTATGGACATTACGCAGACTCTGGCTACTGTAGAATCATGGACTCAGATATGGTCCTCAGAGGAAGCCTGGGGCCTGGATGTTACCAAGGCCCCAGGTGGCAGTGCAGGATACTCTTCTTTCTTAACAGCCTCTGCCCTAGTGGGCTCAGAGCCTGGCCTGCTATTTGTTTAAATATAGAATGTGAAACTCAGTATAAAGTGCGGGCTTGCACTGGTACTCACAGTCTTCCTACCTCAGTCTCCCAAAGTTAGGGATTTCAGGTGTGTCCAATTACATCTGGCCTCAGAGTCACGTCTTTTCACACACATCTGAGTGATTAAAAAGAGTTAATTAGTCCTCAGAAACCTCCAGTTTTAAAAAGGAACCATGCTTAGTCTCTCTCTCTCTCTCTCCCTCCCTCCCTCCCTCCCTCCCTCCCTCCCTCCCTCCCTCCCTTATCACCATACATTGATTTTCTTATCATGGTTATTTTTGCTTCATATACTTATTGGTTACACGAAAGTCTGTACATGGCTGTATTTATCATTTTGCATTATTTGTTCTGTTTGAAGCATCTGTAATTGACATTAGTACATCTCTCAAAGTTAGTTATTTAGGGACGACATTTTTTTTTGTGTATGTCTGCTTTTTCTTAACCCAAACCCCAAATTTAGATTTTTATTCTTAGATTTCTGAATCTGAAGCAATCTCTGTTTAGCTCTCGAGAACTAAGAAGTGGGAGCGCACAAAATCTGTAATTTTCCATGTGGATTTCGTTCACTGAGAAAGAATCCCTGGGCTCATCTGGGAGAAAGAATGTTTAAATAAGGAAGTTAGAAGGGAATCAGAAGCAGCGCTTGAACATTAGAAGGCAGAAAAGCTCACTGTTTAAAATTAGGAAATGACTTCTGTTGTCTGTAAAGAATTATAAGCATGCATCATCCCAGGTTGCCCTGTGTAGTCTGCGCTGAAGGCTCATGAGAGTCTGTGTTTGACCCACTTTCTATAGTCGTTTGCAAAGAAGATGGAGAAATGGAATCATCTTCCATTATCCTTCCAGCACCTGCTAAATTGGAGAGGAAATGCTATTAATACTACTTGAAACACACCATTTACATAAAAGTAAATCAGAACTGAAAAAATTATCATTTTCTCCTAATGATGGTTTTGTATGGGGTTTCATTTGGGGAAGCTGCATTCTTCCTGAATTTAAATAAGACTGACATACCATAGTCTAACATTGGCACCACTGGGAATGATATATAGATTTCTAGAAAACGGTTTGGAAAATTTTGATGGGTCTCAGCGTTTTATTGAAAATCTTCTCTATGTTATTACATTATCATGTATAGTATAAATTTCAGATATATTTTGCAAATGCTTTGGTTTCTGTAATCTTGAAAGACAGGTGGAGATCTTTCTTTCACCATGAGACTCTATCCAATAAAACTGGTCTATATTGTGTTCTATTTATTTAAGCATTTAGGAAACCACTTTTGTTTCTAGTGATTTATACTCTATTGAATTTCTCTTTGAGCACATGGCCTAGAGATTCTAGAAAGCTCCCCTTCCATGTTATCTAGCTACTGATGCTCATGCCCTTGCATATTTTTTCCATTGAATGTGGTGACAGCCATATTGGCATAGGCAAAGCAAAGACAATGCTCTGATACTTCTTTTATGATGTCATGGCAAATCCCAGTTGTAGACTCATTTTCTTATAACTAGATGGAGACAAATTCTGCCACCAGCCCAAATGAGCTTAGGAACAAAGTCTTCCCCAGTTTAGAGTCCATGAAAAAGCGGCCTTGTTATTCTCTTGATTGCAGTTGATGTGACCAGAAGTAAAGTAGCCAGTTAAGCTGTGATGGGACTCCATGCCTTCAGGGGAAGCAAGGGATTAAAGAATGCCATTTTCTGTTGTTTAGTTCATAGAAGTTTGTGACTCAGTGAGATAAGCAATAGAAGAGCACAGAATCCCACAAGCCAAGTTGGGAAGGCTTACAGCATCACGCTGGTTGGTTTCCCAGGTGATAACATGCTGTGACTTTCCTATTAAATTTTTATTACAAAGCTATTGACTGTCTATAATCTTGTCAGCAGAGAATCTGGAAAATCATATCTCTCTCTCTCTCTCTCTCTCTCTCTCTCTCTTTATAGGAGTCTGACACATAATTGGCACTGAGTACATACCCACAGCCATTATGAGGTATGTCATAAGTCAGTACATGGTGATCCTCTGATTCAACTTGACCAACGGCTTGTTTTTGTCTAGTTTTTTAGTCTCTTGTGGTGCAAAGCTTTTGTTCAAGAGAGGGTTTTTTTTTTTACATCATTAGTGACAGAAAGAGCAAACTTGTCATATTTCATAATATTAGAAATTAATTAAATTTAAATTTAGGAATCTTTAAGGACAGTGTTATTGGAACACAGCAGAATTTATGCACACACACATTTTTAGATGATTGGGTTCATGCAGACAAAGCAGAATTGAGTTGTCTGAGGAAGATGACATGTGGTACTATTGATGTTTTCTTTGCTCCACTACCTAGTACTTTACTAATAGCAGTGATGCAGGTATAATTTCACAGATAAGAGACTTAATGTTATCTTTGTAAAGCTTGCTTTTCAAGTAGGTAGTTCTTTCTTTGCAGCTTTTTAATACTGTTCATTTGCTTTGTATTTTTGATTGCTGTGTAAAATATGCAGTAGAGTCATTCTTCTCTGGTAATGCCTATTTAGGATTCTATACACCTGTGTTTGGTGCCATTTCTCCAGATTTGGCAAACTTTTCTGTGATAATTTTATTGAATCTATACCCTATACTGTGTTCTATTTTATCTCCTCTGTTGTATTATTAACTGTACTTTATAGTTCTATTAAGTTAGTGATTCCCTTAATGTTTCTAGAAGTGTAATTAAAATAGTAACATGATACCTCTTAGCCATATTTTCACCAGTATTTCATTTGCCTTGATAGCCTCCTTAACCATTTACCAATATTCTACAATGGTTATAATAACTGTTCATCTATGTTGTAGGTGAATAACTTAACCTTTAATGCTTTACTTTTCTTTCATTACTTGTCTTTGTGCATATATTATGTATACATATTCATGTCTTGCTTTAGGTCTCTTTATTTTCTAGAATGAGGCACCATAATTCCTATTGGGCTTTATTTACTCTCATCCTGAATTCTGCAGAAGTCATCTTGACCATCTTCTTTAGGCAGTTTAATTGGAAGACCAGAGGCCAAGACTGTGAAGTCAGGATATTGCTGAGGATAATCTCCAGTCAGCCTTAGTTTGCTTTTTTTTTTTCCTGAGAGAGAGGTCAGCTACTCATTTTTATTTTCCTCTATTCATCTATTCATTTGGTTATCAACAAAACTACTATTCCTTTTAGTAAGGGTGGAAAATAATTGTGGAGGCAATTGTTTTCTGAACAGACCACTGAGAAATCTTGTTGAGGTGTTTAAGACAACTTTGGTGTTGACTAAGATATTTGCAGTATTTGTTAAAAAATATATTCTGCTTTTAGAGAGTCTCTTAGCTGATGTGGTCTTCAAAACAAAATGCTATCATTGGCTTCCATCCTATTAACACAGTTGGGAGCTCTTTCTGTCTTAACTTTAATGCACTTTGTTGTTATTTGAATTGTGATAATTGATAAGATGATTCTGTGTCATCTAACATTGGGAATAGTTTTTCCTACAGACACACCCTTTGATGCCTTGTGTTTTATACATTCATTTCCTCATGACTAAATCAGACTGCGTTGTCTTCTTGAATCTGAATTTTAGCACATTATCTCGGTAACTTTGTGGCAAAATTTAAATGACTTATATTTTAGTTGTTTTATCTTTACAATATAGTGATGGCAGTACCTTCCCCATCAAGTTGCTTTAATGACTTTAATGTTTTAATTTTTAATGTGATATGTTTGCAAGAGGGCTTGGCTGTGAGTTAACAGTCACTCTGTTTTTATGTTTTACCCCTGCCTGATTCACAACACCCAATGCTGTTCTAAGAGCATACCTCATGTGGTATCTTACAAGTGTGACAAGAGAAATAGGAAAACAAAATCAATCAAAATGGTCAATCCACCTGGTTGAGGAAATAAAAAGGATCAAGAAAAAAATCTGTTGGTGCATTTACCAGAAAGGACAGGAAATAAAATTGCAAGATTTTTCTGCTTAACAGAGAAGTCTGTCTCATTCTCTTCAACAATGACAATGACAACGACAACAACAACAAAAAACAGCAGAGCAACAGCCATAGAAACAGCAGCAACCTAAAACCAAAATGTTCATTTGGGACGTTCAAGTTATTAATAGTTGGAAGTCAATTTGGATTTTCTTTTTAATTCAGTCTCTTTCCAAATATTTGATGTCCACTTATTTTCATTACACAACACAAAACTTGTTTGCTTTTTGCAGACAATAGGAAAACAAGGGCTGCCCAGTTAATTCTTATCTCTACTCCACATCAGTTCTTTCTCATTTTCCTTTGAGTTTATAGTAAATACATCAAATAACATCTTTATTGGGTTGCCACCACTTGTTACATTTGTTTTTATTTTTCATACAATGAAAGTTGTGGACTGCACATCCATTTGTTACAGTAAATTTCCTCTTGTCTGGAGGATGTCTTTGTAGGTTTAATAAAGTTAATTTTTTCATGATGAAGATGGTGTAAACTTTCCTCTTTTCTTTAACAAGTAAGAAATAGTCTCAATTTGAGACAGTCCACTGTAATGACCAGGTGGTTGATAGACTCTAGGTTTAATATTTGCGTTTAATGTATTAGGAATCTTTAAGTGAGTGTATTATTTATAGATCTGTGCTTAAGAATGATTAACAATGTCATATACATATAAAAAGTATACTTAAAGCTAAAATAAAATTCATAGGTATATTCTTGTTATATAATTTGGAGACTGCATTTGATCATCAATCTATTCTCACTATTCTAATGTTTTTCTTTTCACACTTTAACTTCAGCAGGGTTTTAAGAGAATCTAGCTTCTCAGATAAATAAAAATATGAAACATTTATTCACAAAACGGTTAATAGACAAAATAAATATTGAAGTAGGGAATTAGAAATTCTGAAAATACTTTGTTTAAGAATAATTTTTGTGTTGAAATGATGAAGTCAGCTCTGAGCTTTGTAATAAATGAAGCATAAAGGTATTTTGGAAAGAAATATTTTTCTTATGACATGTTCTGAGAAGAATTTATTACATGGACTTACTCAGAGGTATTTATAGTCATGGTAATTTTGCACAAGGCAGATAAATAGTCATAATATAGCTGTCTCTACCTCCTCTTTATTAAGAAAATTTTTTTGCTGAAATGTTATATACATATAAGACAACATGTATCTGCACATAGAAAAGATATGAAGCTCAGTGCATTATCATGAAGTTAAGACATGCGACCATCCTCGCAGATCATCAGGGCACAGCAAGCCAGTAGACCAGAGAAGTCTCTGTTGCCCTCCCTTGTCATCACGGTTTTTCTTTCCAAAGCAGCTATACTGCTGAATGTGCAGAGAATACATTAGTTTTGTATATGCTTGAACTTTATGTAAGACAATTCAGGATTAAGGTGATACTACAGCATGAAGAAATAATTTGAGACCAGCTCTACATGAGGGGATTAGTTCCTACTGTTATAAACCCTGTCAAAGAGACATGTTTGAGAGGTCAAAGGTCACAGGGAAAACTTACCACTGCTGTTCGGTACATGGATATAGCCTCAAACTATATAAGTATTTTTTATATCCATAGACAAAGCTACTTTCAACCTTAATCAGAGATGTCTCTTTTTAGTGAACTGCAGTGAATACAGAAATTCTTGGCTGTTCAAGGAACTAAGAATAAGTGATGAGCGTTTAGTTCAAAACAAGACACACATAGTTTTCTCTCCAGGGCTCAGTGAACATTGTATAAGAACAAGAGGAAAGAATATACATGAGTCAGAAGCTATGGAGGGGGCTATAAAATACCATCTTCTGGTCATAGCACCATGGACTTACAGCTGCTGAAGTTGCCTACAATGGGTCTGCACAAGAATGGGCTTGTCAACAGTCAGTCATGAACAGAGGCAGGAATTACTGGGTCCCATCCCTCACTGTTTGTAACTGTTCGTTACCGAAAGAATCTGGAGTAGTCTGGGTCTTGCCCTCAGTTGTGCACCCATCTGTAAATGCACCAAGCTCCCAAGCCATGGTCACACAGAAGGTCTTGGTTAAATTCAATGGATTACAAAATAAGACAAAAAGACGTATTTCTGGGAAAGGACTTATAGATAGGAGAGGAGGTTGATAGATTTGGGAGGGATATAGGGGATAGGAGGGCAGTGAATAATCAGAATGCATTATACATTCATGTGAACTTGTCCAAGAACAAATTTAATTAATAAAAATAGAATTCAGGCAGTATACACCCAACATTTAGCTTCTTTTTCTCAATATTATGTTTATGATATTCATTCATGGTTTTTTTGAATATAACTACAAGATCAATATATTTTTCAGAATGTAGTTTTTTTATATGTGACTATTATCCACTTTATTTAGGTTGATGTACATTTGTACAGTTTTTAGATTGGGAATATTAATGTAAATGTTGCAAATACTATTTTTTTAGGTCTGTTTTCTTCAGAGTTACATATACTGTTCTGATGGGTATATGTCTAAGACTGAAACTGTTGCACCAAAAGATACATATATTCAATTTTCAAATATTTTAATTAAGATATAATTTTATCACTGTCTTCTTTCTTTTCCTCCCTTCAATCTTTCCTAAGCCCCCCTCCTCCAACTCCATGCCCCCTTACTCTCAAACTGATATCCTCTTTTTCTTTGATTATTGTTGTTGCCCATATTCTCATGTATATGTATAAACATGCAACTAAATATATATACAACCTGCTGAATCACTTTTTTGTTATTTGTGCATATACGGTTTCAGGACTGACCACTTTGTGTTGGATAATGGTTAGAACTTGGTCCAGGAACGGGAGTCGTGTGAGGAGAATTCTGAGTGCTTGTGAGAACATGTCAAGAAAACAAGACAAGAGTCTTGTGAAAAAAAAAGAAAAAAAAAGAGTCTTGTGACCTTAGTTTCTTTAAAACGTGAAATTATTCTTGGAATGTTCTTAATGCTCCCCCTAGGTGTGGCAGATAGGAGTGAGTTTATATTACTCATTATTGCTTGCTATTGGTATTCAATTAAGTCTTTGAACATCCTTTATATGCCTCCATGTTTTTGCCACGTGTGGTTTGTATTTGTGGTTGTCCACAGCTTCAACTCAAGGGAACTTTACTCACGTGTCTTTGCTTAACCTTCAGTGTATCAATTTTCTAATGCTCTGAATAAAGCTGTCTGCTGCATGGAAACTTAGTCTGCCTTATTTGTCATCTCCGTTCTCTCAGGTCCCGTTGCCCCTAGAGTGGTGACAGATGACCAGTGAGAAGGCTCATCTCAGGGAGATGAGATGCTCGTTTCCCAGTTGTCTCCAGGAGTCGTTAGTTGACGGTTATTCTACATCCAGAGGTAGGACCCCGAGATTTCTCCCTTGGCACAATAGCATGTCCATTGATATTACCATCATGCCTACCTTGTTTATATAGCCATTTCCTGTAGAGTTTATTCAGAATACTCCTTGGTATTCTGGTTCTTAAAATCTTTCCACCCCAACTTTTGGGATATTTCCTGAGCCACAGATGCAAAAGCTGTGATATTGAGGTCATGCTACCCATGATCCATTGATTTCTGAAATGTGTCCAGTTGTGGTCTTCTGGGTGGTCTCCATTTTTTTAAAGTGTAACTTATTTGATCATGGGTGATACCTACACTTATCTGAGGGTATAAATATAAGATTTAGAATGTAGTTAAGAGTTATGCTGGTCTAGTACAGCGGCTGTAGTAGATTTTCTTCTTAGTAGATTTTTTTCTAAGATACATGATGTCATTATACTCAGGAAGCTGAGTAGGTTTCCAGTCCCAGGCATAATTTCCTCCTGTTGAGTAGGCTTTATAACTCCACAGTCACATGTGTACGCCAGCACAGTGGTTCTCATCTTGTGGGTCGTGACCCCTTTGGAGAGGTCAGATGACCCCTTCACATGGGTTTCCTAAGACCATCGGAAATATCAGAATTTACATTATCATTCATAACAGTAGCAAAATTGTAGTTATGAAGTAGCAGTGAAAATAATAGTATGGCTGGGTGTCAGCACAACCTGAGGAACTGTATTAAAGAGTCACAGCATTCAGAAGGTTGGGAGCCACTGCATTAGACCTTTACTGATATCTTGGCATGCTTGGTGAACCATTGTTGTGGTTCACAATCATTGCAGCTGGGTAGGGCTATTCATTGTTTCCCCTCATCGATAGATTGCATAGTCTTTTCTGATTCTGTGGAAGCTAGATTCCAGGAAGAAGCTTTTTACGTTAGATCCAGCTCGAATAATCTGAGTCACATGTCCTAAGTATGTGCTGTCTTCGACAATAGGGGCTTAGCTTCATCTTCTGAGAGGCAACCAAATAGCAATTGCCAAGTCAGATTTTTATTTTATTTTTTCAATTACACACCTGTCAGGCCCTTTGTAAGAATTCTATGTGGTTCACTTTCTTGACAATAGTGATTATTTTAAAAAGTATTTTGGCTACATTGGAAGTATGTGAAGTTGTATCTTAATGCAGTGTTAGTTTTCATTTCTTTGATGACGAATGAGGTGAAACATCTTTCATGGGTTCATAGGCCTTTAATACTTGTTAAGTAATTCCTAAGATTTGAGCCTAGGGCCACTGATGAATTCTACAAATGGGAGTTCTGTACTCTTAATTGGAAAACCAAAGCAAATAGTTTAGCCATATGATCTCAATGAAACAAAGAGAAAATACTTGATTTTGAATATTAGAGGGACCAAAATAAATTGCTAATTACTGGATAACCCTTGTCACCCTAGCATGGGGCTGATTAGCTTGGCTAAATTACTGAAATGACAGAAGTTCTAATATGATAGAAATGAAAATGGATGAGGTTTGTAAAAGAAAGCTCCTCAAAGGGCCAAGGACAGATCAAAACAAAACAAAACAAGCTTTACTGATAATAATTGTCAGCTGAGTAGTTATTTTTGTTTTTACTTTTACTGTTTGCCTTAATATTGAAAATACTCTTCCAAAACAACAATTTTGGCACAGATGGTATCAAGGTATTGAGACAGACTGAGTTGAAGCCTGTTGTTTAGTAAGGTTAATAGTAGCATTGAGTTTTGAAGAATTATTTGATATTTCATAGCCTTCTGTTTTTAACCTGTAGGTGGCTCTTGTGCTTTTCACTTGAAATAAGTTAGCACAGGTATATAACAGGCTGCTTAGAATAGAGGAAGCACCCAACAAAGTTTGATTTTTGTCATGATTGTTATTAAAGTTCATTATTTTTTCTCTTGTTCCTTTTAATTGCTAGGACTTGATGTTGGATACAGTTTGTAAACTTACCTTCTAGTTGACTCCTTCCTGAGAAGCGAGTGTCTGGTATGTGAGACAATACTGAATCCTTGTCTCTCACTTAGTCCCAATCATGTCTTTACAACAACAGCATGGCTAATGTTTGCCTCTTCACTCTTGTCTGTTTAGGGAAGTTCCTAGTCCCAACAGTAGGAACTGGAGATGCTTTCCAAGAATACTGAAATAGTCTCTTACCATGCCTTTCTAATGTACTCAAGAGGCATGGGCACTCTATAGGGTTAAAACCCAGATGGAGCAGGTTCAAGCTGATGAGTGAAATTAAATGGTTCTGATTTGAATTCCAGGTAAACTATTTGCTCTGCCTTTGAAACCCTGGATAAAACACCTGAACTTTTGAGTGTTGGTTCCTCACTAGTTGAGTTGAAGAAAGAGTTGTCCACACGATGGAGGCAGCTTATTGGCTACAACACCCAGAATACATGCTCCTTGTTAAGTGGTACGTGGTACTTTCTAGAAAATTTCAGGTTTGACTTATTTGGCTAATCTCTGCTTTTTTTCTCCTTCAGATTTGTTTCTATTTTATATTTTCAAGTCCTCTTCCTCCTTTATATTTTCACTAAGTATTTGAAGCTTAAATGTTCACAATATATTGTGACACTAAGGTATACCTTTGGTTTACTTTTTCCTACACAAACACCCTTAGGAAAGGGACACTCTTTATTGACATCCTACTCTATGTGTGTGTGGTCCGGTCCCATGCCTACCTAAGAGGGGCTATTTTATTCTTGCTTAACCTTGCCCCACATCATTTTTTATGCAGTATCGAGGCAATTACTAGTGAGCAATGGGAAGACAGTATAACAAATAAAAGTGTTTCTCCTGAATATTTATCATCTTTACAGATTAAAGCTTTGCTGCGTTTTCAATGGTTTCTGAGACACAAATTGTGTGTCCTAACAAATCTGCCACTTACCCATGAATTCTGTGAAATATAATGTTTATTCACTTTCAAAAACCATACCCTTAACCTGGAATGACAGTGGATTTGTAGTAAGCATTAAAAAGTAATTGTCAGCTTTAAACATTAAAAAAAAATTACTAAAGATATTCGTGTTAGCAGAATGACAAAATTGCTGATTCTTGTGTAAGGAGAATAGTTTTGCTCTTGCAGAGCTCACTGGAAACCACATTCAAAATGTCTAGAAGAGTCCTGTTTATTTTAAAGAGCCCAAAACCTAGAGCTAAGCAAGAGGAAATACGTGTCCACCTTTGGTGCTTTCACTATACTGTCTTATTCGTCTTGTTTTTTTTTTTTTAAGCCCTAGCCTCTAAACATAAGAAATGTGTTTTCAACTAGCAAAATGGTAGAAAAAAATTTTGTAATATGTATTTTTAGATGTTTTGCCCATAGAGACCTTAATGAGACGGAAACATCATTTGCTCGTGACAAATGTTTTTATGACTTTTTTTTTTTTCCTTTTTGGTATGAGTAAAACTGGAAGTCTTCTATTTTAAGTCGGACTAAATAGTCATTTCGAGTTAGTGCCAAAAAAACAGTGCTCACCTAATGGCTACACAGAAAGGAACCCGGCAAATGTGGAGTCTGCTCGTGCCTGAGGCACCGGCTGAGTTGGGCTCTGTGACAGCCCTGTGTGGGCCTGGTTCTCTTGCTCTTTCTGCAGAAGCACACTACAGTCAGCCTGCACTGAGGGAGGAATGGAGATACAGTCCAGTGTGCGGAAAATGTTAAGCAGGCTGCTTAACACCTAAATTCTACTGTAAACCATGGGGTCATGTAATTCAGTCTTGAGATATTTTTACAGAACTCAGAAGAAATCCAGGTGGCCTCCAAATGGCAAAAGCAATGGACCCCTCTATTTGTCCCAATAGGATGTCCAATCAGAGTCCACCACAGTCCGGTATCTTGAACATTGCAGAAATTTTGTGGAGCGTGAATTGCTTGCATTGTGACTTTAACGTACTATTTCCTGGATACTTGAGTTTGAGATGTGCTAATTCATTAATGTGGATCAAGATGTTAACATCTTTGATTCCATCATAAAGTGAAAAATCTAGGGAGGCCTTAATTATTATTTATTTTACAAGTTCTTGAAGTTGCTGCTAGAGTAAGACTGTTTAATCCTCATTCCCTCTTTGATAAACTATATTAAGTAAAGGCACAAGGAAAAAATTTCCACCGTGTATTCTTTCATCATTCAACAAAAAAGTTAGATGATTATTCCATGTCATCAAAAGACATGATCATTCTGTATGTTGTCTCAGTTTCCTGTGACTGCATTAAAAATGTGGGAAAACACCATCTAGTTAGTTGTATGCATTAGAAGAAACATTTAAAATTTAAAATGATTTTTAAAATTACTCAGAGACTTCTATGTTTACTTTAAGTGACTTTAAATGTATTTTGAATCACTCAGAGACTTCTGTGGGAACTGAAAAAGGAGCTGCTCTTAGAAGAGAGAAGACTGAGTGGATTCCTCGCCCAGCGGATGAATTGACTTTGACTCGTTCATGCTAACAGTATTGTAGAAACAAAGAGAATGAAAAATTATTTTAGAACAAGCGTCATGTGCCTATCATAAAAGACTCCTCCCCTCAAAAAAAGCCTTGGGGATACCATGGAGCTATACGGGAGAGACAGACAAGGTATCTGAGAGGATGTGCTTAGACACACTTCAAATGAACTCCAAAATGAGAAAGCATCACAATGAAAAACGTATTCATTCAGGAGACAGCACTCTAGTGGATGTAAGCATGTTTTATCCATTTAATTTTTTTTTTTTTTTTTTTTTTTTTTGGTTTTTCGAGACAGGGTTTCTCTGTGGCTTTGGAGACTGTCCTGGAACTAGCTCTGTAGACCAGGCTGGTCTCGAACTCACAGAGATCCGCCTGCCTCTGCCTCCCGAGTGCTGGGATTAAAGGCGTGCGCCACCACCGCCCGGCTAAACTTATCCATTTAATTTTTGGTCTGAAGTAGTATTTCAATACATCTGACGCTTCACCACTCATGAATGATGGTTCAGAAATAACAGCTCGTGCAGGATAGAAGGATGTGTTGTACTAGGAACCACTCCTCCCCTTGCCATTTTAGCCACGTTTATTCCACAGATCTTTAATCAAATAATACATAGTACCTCGGAGGGCTAATAAAAACAGAGCCATCTAGTGGCAACTGACCTCACTCAGTCATGTGATTTGAAAGGTCTGGGAGCATCAGTCAAGAGATTGAACTCATTCTTTAGTGACTTGACCATCCCAAGAAAGAGCAACTTAATATGGTATCTGGAACAATCGCTGTGAACTACAATGCAAAAAGAATGGAAACAAGTTCTATGGTGTCATACAAAGGCCCTCTTATAGACTACAGGGAACTTCTTGTTCATTATTGCTTATTTTGGAAATACTCATTTCAGTTAAAGGTTATGTACTTAATCACTGTTGTGTTTGAATTTTTTTCCTCTTGATGTAATAAGCCATTAGTCTTAATGAAGTTTAGTCTTAATTTAAGCAGACAGAGACTTCAAAGAGAAGAGGGTGGGGTTGTAAGTGAGTGAAACATGATGGCCAAGTTGATATAAAAACCAGCAAAACAGGGCAGGAAAATACCAACATGTGTTGTGCAATCAATCATTGTAATGCGTCAATAAGAGTGAGTCCATCTTGAATATACCCAAATATAGCTGAAGTAAATACGGAATGTTGTAAAACACTGAACGTAAGTTGTATCCGAAAATAAAGCAAATGGCAATGTCTAGTGATTGAAAATTTGTGCCAATCACACTAAGGCTAACTATTTTATGTTGTGGGATATATTCAGTCCTAAAATTTAGGCATCTGGAATTATTTTTAAAGGACCATACTATTAAATCTTTGGAAATAGAGAATTTCCTTTGAATGGGAAATCTGTATTTGATTGTAAAGAGAGAACACTATGTCCCTGGCCTGGCAGCTTTGGAATTGTAGGCTTAACATATAGTAGAGGAGAAGATTCCCATAAGTTTATTTCAGGCGTGAAGGCCTGGAAAAATAAATGCATACATGCAGATAGAAGAGCATAATAATGTTATATCTACTTCTATCATAATGAACTCCATATAAACAACACCATCAGACTCCCCCCCCTTGGTGGGATACTGTGAGCACAACACAAGTCAATGATGGCTGTCCTTAGCCACTGGCAGAACAAGCTGTATAAAGAGATGCAAAATAGCTCAGTGGCAAGTTTGTGTATCAAAACAGTCTGTCCAGCCACGGGATTTTGCTTTTCTTTTTTAAAATTTATTTATTTATTAAGGATTTCTGCCTCCTCCCCGCCACCGCCTCCCATTTCCCTCCCCCTCCCCCTATCAAGTCCCCCTTCCTCATCTGCTCGAAGAGCAATCAGGGTTCCCTGACCTGTGGGAAGTCCAAGGACCGCCCACCTCTATCCAGGTCTAGTAAGGTGAGCATCCAAACTGCCTAGGCTCCCCCAAAGCCAGTATGTGCAGTAGGATCAAAAACCCACTGCCATTGTTCTTAAGTTCTCAGTATTCCTCATTGTCCGTTATGTTCAGCTAGTCCAAATTTATCCCATGCTTTTTCAGACCCAGGCCAGCTGGCCTTGGTGAGTTCCCAATAGAACATCTTCCCCATTGTCTCAGTGTGTGGGTGCACCCCTCGCGGTCCTGAGTTCCTTGCTCGTGCTCCCTCTCCTTCTGCTCCTGATTTGGACCTTGAGATTTCTGTCCGGTGCTCCAATGTGGGTCTCTGTCTTTGTCTCCTTTCATCGCCTGATGAAGGTTAATATTCAGGAGGATGCCTATGTGTTTGTCTTTGGATTCACCTTTTTATTTAGCTTCTCTAGGAACATGAATTATAAGCTCAATGTCCTTTATTTATGGCTAGAAACCAAATATGAGTGAGTACATCCCATTTTCCTCCTTTTGGGTCTGGCTTACCTCACTCAGGATAGTGTTTTCTATTTCCATCCATTTGTATGCAAAATTCAAGAAGTCCTTGTTTTTTACTGCTGAGTAATACTCTAATATGTATATATTCCATACTTTCTTCATCCATTCTTCCGTTGAAGGGCATCTAGGTTGTTTCCAGGTTCTGGCGATTACAAAGAAAAGGAAATCATGTAGCACTCGGACAAAATGAATGTGTAATCCATGTAGCAACTTTAAAGAAGAGAGCCAGAAGTTCAGACACAATTCCAATTTTTTAAAGGATGTCATTCTTCCTTTAATTTTAGAAACTTATTTGACAGGGTAACATGGGATGCTCAGTGCTGGTCAGTCATCAATAACAATGGGCAAAGACAAACAAGAAAGGCAGGTTTAAATGCATGAAAACAGAGAATAAGACAGTTCTGTCTTTGGTTAACAAATGTGTGAACTCTTCCAACTCTTTCCAAGGGCAGTACCTTTCTTTATAGCTTAGGTCATGGTTTTTAAAGAAGACACAGGATTGGAATGGGGAGAGAAACATTGTTGAGAACTAATGTAGGGTTATTTTTACTCTGTTTTCCATTGGACCAATGCTTGACTGAGTCTGCCTTACACACAGTTAGAGAGGTGTTGGTTTCCATCATGCTATGAATGCCAGTACTGCACCATTCGGGTTGTTGTGCCATGCTGGTCACTGTGATGGTTACTGGGCCACACAGCTGGGTAAGACTGCTAGGTGCTTCTCTCTTGTTGAAGCTTGCTTGGCTTCTTCTGGTATTATGAAAGCTGGTTCTCAGGGAAGAGGATTTCAGGTATGATCCAGCTTGCATACTTTGGGTCCTATGCCTGAAAGTGCATACATCTTCAGTAATAGGGACTTACCTTCAACCCCTGGCAGGCAGCCAAGGGCAGCAGCTATAGCCTATAATGCTTTGGAAGTCTCTTGGATTGTCCCTTACTGATAACTCATGCTAGGACTTTGCATACATGGTACTGGGTTTTTGTTAGATTACTTATGACGCTTGAGGGAAGCATTGACAACCTAGGTGGGACTATTTCATTTAAACTATATATGTATGTGTATAGCCATAGACATATATGTAATATATGCAAATTTAGGTAAATAAATTATATGATAATTTATGAATTTTTCAGGCATCTTTATGGTTGGTTATTTTACCCTCCTTCCTCCCTCTCCCTGTATAGATCTCGTCCTTTTCTCCTCTCTCCTATTTTTCTATTTCCCCTTCATATTACTTTTGCCATGTTTGTTTCTATTGCTCCCTCATCTCCAGTATTATACTGTTTATTACAATGCTCTGTAATATAACTTAAAAACTGTCATGATAATCCTTCCCACATTGCTCCTTTTCTTTAGGATTACTTTGGCTATCGGCGTCTTGTGAAGTTTCATATGAATTTTAGGATAGAGTTCCTATTTCTGTAAGAATAAGATAGGAATTTTGATTGGTATTTCTTCAAATCTATAAATGGTTTCTGATAGAAGTGTAATTTTTCACAATCTAATTCTACCAATCCATGAGCATGGTATGTCTTTCCTTTTTCTGGAAAATGGAAATCTATAAATACATTTATCCATAGATTTAATGTTTTCATAGTAGACACCTTTTTGGGTTGGGTTTATAGATATTTAATTTATTATTTGAGGCTATAGTAGATGGGAATGTGTCCTTTATCTTTTTCTCCATCTGTTTGTTGCTAATGTATGGGAAAACTATTGGTTTTGTAAGCTGATTTTGTATTCTGATACCTTTCCTAAATTGTTGACCACAAAGTCATTTAGAAATGTTTTCTGGTAGAGTTTTTGAGATCTCTTATATATAATATCATCTTCTGTGGTGGTTTGAAAGAAAGTGCCCCCCCCCCCCAAGGGAGTGACACTATTAGGAGGTGTGGCCTTGTTGGAGGAAGTGTGTCATTGTGGGGATGAGCTTTGACGTGACTTTTCTCAAGCTTCCTTCTGTGTGATAGACTTTTTGTTGCTTCTGAGTCAAGATGTAGGGCTCTCAGCTCCAGCACCACATCCGCCTGCCTGCCACCATGGTACCCATCATGATGACCTCTGAAGCTGTAAGTGAACCATCCCAAATATAAGAGTTGCCATGGTTATGGTGTTTCTTCACAGCAGTAGTAAACCCTAACTAAGACATCTTCAGATAGGGATAGTTTGACCTCCTTTCCCATTTGTATACCTTTAATTTCTTTCTTTTGTCTTAATTGTTCCAGCTTCAATATTTGAGTACAATATTGAAAAGGAGTGGAGGTAGTAGTCTTTTCCCTGATTTCAGTGGGATTGCTTCAAGTATTTTTCCATTTAGAAAGATGTTGGCTGTGCGCTTCTTAAATATCGCTTTTCTATGTTGAGATATGCACTCTTTAGCTCTACTTTCTCTAAGACTTTTTATCATAAAGGCAGGTTGAACTTTGTCAAAGGTCTTTTCTGAATCTATTGAGATGATCATGGGACTTTTGTCTTTTAAGTCCTTTTATGTGATTTATTACATGTATTGACTTGTGTGTGTTGAACCAGCCCTGCATCACTGGAATGAAGCCAGCTTGGTCATGGTGGATAATTTCTCTGATATAAGTCTGTATTTAATATGGAAATACTTTATTTAGAAAATTGAAACTATGTTCACCATGGAAATGGCCTATAGCTTTTCTTTCTTTTTTTTCCTATTGTGTTTTTTTTTTTTTTTTTTACCTCATTTGGGTTTTAGAGTAACATTGACTGTATGGAAGGACTTTGTGAGCTGTTCTTCCCATTTTTTGGAATAATTTAAGAAGGTTGGCTTTAGATCTGTGGAAGCCTGGTAGAATTATGCTATGAGTCTATGTGGGCCTGAACTTATTTTTTTAGTTGGAAGTTTTATTCTAAATTCCAATTTTATTCTCTTCATTTGTTTGCTATAGGCGTGTTTATGTTATTGGACTTTTCTTGGTTTAATTTTGGTGATTTGGTTGATTCTAGAAATTCATCCATTTCTTTTAGATCTGTCAACTTGCTAGGATCCAGGTTTTAAAGTATTCCCTTAAAATTATTTGAATTTTTTTTTTTAGTGTCTGTTGTGATGTTTCCCTTTTCCTTTTTGAGTCTGTAAATTTGGGTTCTCTTATTTTTTCTTTGGTTAATTGGGCCAACAGTATATGGATCTTGTTTATCTTCTCCAAGAACCAACTCTTAGATTTACTGATACTTTGTATTTATTTGTTTTTATTTACCTAATTTCTGCTTTGATTTTATTATTTCTTGCTGTCTACTGGTTTGGGCCTTTTTTTTAGAATTTTTTTTCTAAACGTTTTAGTTGCATCATTAAGTCATTTATTTGCTCGTTTTCTAATTTTGTTAGTGTAGGCATTTTAGAAGTACAAATTTTCTTCATAGGGCCTCTTTTATTGTGTTTCAGAGGTTTTGTAGTGCTGTGTTTTTGTTTTCATTTAGTTCCAGGATTCTTTTTGGCTCATTAATTGTTAGGCAATGGGTTGTTTAATAATGAGTTGCTTGTGTAGTTACTAGAAACTTGTTTGCTGTCAATTTTACATTTTATTGGATTAAGGTCAGATAGGAAGTATTGTTCTTTTTCAAATCTTTCTGAATTTCCTATGATTTCTTTTGTGTTCCAAAATGTGGTATTCTTTTGAGGAGCTTCGGTGGGCTGATCACTAGAATGTAAATATTTTGGGGTTTGTATATATTTGGGGATATTCTTCAGATATCTGATCTATTTGATATATGATGTCATTTAGTTCTATTTATTTGTTTTGTACAGATGACCTGTCTATTAGAAAAAAGTGAGGCATTGAAAGCTTCTATGAATCTGTTGACATTTATCTTTGTCTTTAATTCTGGTTTTATACATTTTATGAAACCGGATGTACCAGAGTTTAGGGCATACATGTTTTGGATAGTAATGCCATCTTGTCTGATTGTTACCTTGATTAAGATGAAGTATTCGTTACCTCTTGTGATTAGTTTTATTTGAAGTCTGTTTTGTGAGATATTAGAATAGTAATGCCTGCTTTCTTCCTGGTTCCATTGATTGGAATCAGTTTTTCTACCTTTAAAGCTATCTTTAAAGCTGAGCTTCTTGTATACAACAGAGGATAGACTTTGTTTTTTGATTCACTTAGACAACCTGTGTTTTTTGATTTGAGAACTGGAACTGTTAATATATAAAGTTATTGGAAGGTATGTATTAGTTGAATTGTGTTATATTTTTTGTTGTTGACTGTGTTCTATTAGTGGTGTTTTGTGTTTTAAAAATTGCAGCTTTATTTGCTTTCATAGCCTCTTTTTGTTGTTCTGTATACTTAGTATTTTAACTATGAAATGTCACGGAGTATTTTCTAGTCTTTTTTAGTTTGGGCTTTGTGTACTTTTTGCATCTTAGTTTTTGAAGGTTCTTTTCTATGATCTTGTTTATCACTATAATTTAAAACTTTGGTCTTTTCATCATCTCTCACATTTTATTTCTTTCCTCCTCCTCCTCCTCCTCCTCCTCCTCCTCCTCCTCCTCCTCCTCCTCCTCCTCTTCCTCCTCCTCCTCCTCTTCTTCTTCCTCTTCCTGTTATTGATTCTTTGTGGATTTCACATCATGAAACTCCAATCCCATTTATATTCCTGTCCCCTCACATTTGCCCTCTGCCCTTGCAACCTCATTCATAACCAAATTTAAAAGAAAAATCAAAACCCAAAGAAAATGAGAGACAAAACAAACCATAACCAAAACTAAAATAAAAAAGATGGGGAAGGAGGAGGAGAAGAAGAATCTTGTCATGGAAGCTGTAATGTGGCCCATTGAAACACAATTTTCCCTTAGGTCTATTCATCTTTATTTGCAAATGTTCATTGTTTTGAGACATTAGTCAGTCTGGTTCAAGGCCGCTGGACTATGCTACATGATAATGGGCTCTTACTGGGGATCTTCTTGGATATCCTGCTGTCCTGTGTTATGGAGATCCTGCTGTTTTTGATCCACAGGTTTTTCCACTTCATGTGTTCTAACAGTGCATAGATTCAGTAGATACTAAGGTGGGCCAACTCCTAGCTCTGGTTCTGGGCATGGGTGGTAACTGGGTTGGTCAGCTTGCTAGGTTTTCCTAGTCACTACTCAGATGAGCTCCCCAGCACTGCCTTGGCTGGCTCACCCAATGGCGCCTACAGCAAGGAGTTGGGGCCAATTCTCCTGCTCTCAGATCCAGCTATCCCTCACTTATATCAGCAGGACCAGAGCTACTGTTTTATCCAGCAAGGTAATGGCCCTCTTTCCAGATTGCTGTAGGGATAATGGGTGGGGGTGTGTTGGCTCTTCTGCTCTCACCTCCTCAGGGCCGACTCACCTGACAATAGGGTCGGCTCTAGTGTGCTGCCCAGGTAGGGTGCAGGGCCTGTTCTCCTGTGTATTGCACATGGTGTATGGCAGTGCTAGTTCTCACTCTTGTGACCACAGGGAGCATAGGGTGGAAGGCAGAGGGCGAATTTCCCTCCCTAAGGCACTGCAAGGTAGATGGGCAGGGAACTGTAGGGGGAAGGAGGGCAAGGTCAGCTTTATTGCTCTCAAACCTTCAGGGCTGGTTCACCTGCATCCCAAAACAGGGTCATAGGTACCACTCCAGACTCTG
The DNA here is from genome assembly GCF_037038515.1 of Microtus pennsylvanicus. Taxonomy (NCBI): domain Eukaryota; kingdom Metazoa; phylum Chordata; class Mammalia; order Rodentia; family Cricetidae; genus Microtus; species Microtus pennsylvanicus. The sequence goes on from NC_134584.1 coordinate 33,328,344, forward strand.
GCCTCCACAGGGTCATGAACCCATATGTGGTCCTAGGCAGTGGTCTGTGCCTTGATGTCCCCATGGCTCCAGGTCAAGCCACCCAGATCAGCATGGCTCTGGGTATGGCAAAGTCCTTAGACACCAACATGGTCCTCAGTGACAACAGGAGTTCAGGACATCAACTCAGACCCTGGCTGCCCTAGGGCCAAGGACCCATACATTGCCCTCTGCGGCAGCCCTGGCCAGGATGGCACCAATACCCCAGGTGACAGTGAAGACCACTCAGATCAGGGTGCCTGTGGTGGCACCATGGCCCTCGGATGCCCTCATGGCCACAGGTTGCAGCCCAGACCCTGGGCACTTATGACTTCTCACACTATTTATATATTCCTTCCTTTCATGTTGCTGGTTTTTCATACGCTTTGCTTGCTTGGCCTAATTCCCCTGCTTTACTATTGTTAGTCTGGATGTTCTATGCTCTGTTTGATCCATTCTAGTTAGGAATCTTGCCATTGAGTTTTCTAGTTGGGCTTCTGGGATTTTCATTTCAGCTTATGTCTTCTTCAGTTCCCATCTCTATTTAACATATTTTTGAGTACTGGAGTTTCTTAGTTTAAATCAGCCTTGTGTTTGTTGTTTGAGGGGGAATCATTTAGGTTTTTATTCCTTTAAGTTCATTAAACTCTTTCTTTGTGTCTTTTTACAACTCCTTGCATCCTTTGAACAAGTTTATGATTGTTATTTTAAATTCTTAGTGCAGCTAGGGGTTCATCTAGGTGATTCCCATTGGTGAGCATGTCTATAGGACTGGTGGATTTGGGGGTAGAAGACCTTTTTTTTTTTTTTACCTTTCCTGTTGTTCAATTTTCATGATGAGTTCTGGGCATGTAGACTTCTATTTGTTCTGCATCTCATATAGACACAGTGGGCTGAGACAGCATACAATGTATGGGCTGGGCTGGACCCGATGGTTAGATAGGACTTAGGTGGAATGAAGTCAGGTAGACACAGGTGACTGGGTTGATGTACAGAACACACATTCTGGTGCTAGCCTAGAGTCTGGGGGAGCAAATCTGGGGGCTGGAGAGTGGGTAAGGAAGGTAGGATTAAGTGGGCTCAGCTGAGTAGGTCCTTGCTCAAGATGGGCAAGACCTGACTGAGAGGTTGGATGAGGTACACATGGGGCCTCTAGGTTGTGGGTGGAACAAGCAGGGCTGCTGTGATCAGGCCAGGTCACTGGATGTGGGTCCTGGTAGAGTAAGTCGTCTTTGAAACTTGTCACTTTAAGCTTAAAAATTTAGGCTTATTCATGGTCATGTCTTTCTAATACCAGTACACATTTTAGAGTCAAATATTATGCAATCTTAAATAATCTAATCTGGAAAAGTGGAAGACAGAGGGTTAAGCAACTTGTCAACCATCACACTGATGGAAAATAGAAATGCATTGCAAATGGAGGAAAAAGTAGAGAAACAAAGTTGAAGTTCTAAAAAGTGTTTGAAATTCAGATAGTTTTGTTAGAGACTTTTCTTAACAGTATTTTCAAACTATAGTCGTCTACCTTCTGATAATTCAGACTTAATTTTAATAGCCTTGTTGCATGGAGCTTAGTCTGAAATTCAGATGCTCAAATATCTTGTTCAGGATTAAAGAGTCCCATCCAAAATAGTTAAGATACAGAATTAGAAAGGAGATTTTGGGGTGCATTCTAAATGTTTAAGCAAAATCCAAATCTTGATAATCATGTAGAAAATTTAATGTATGTGAACGCATTTCCTTATATGATGAAGCTATTTAGACAATGTCACACCAGAAAATATTCAAAATGCTTTTCATTCTGACGCTTTTTATTACTTTCTGTTGTAAGCAACAATGGCATCAAAACTCAGGAACAGACTTGTCAAAATTATCTGTCCACTTAAAGGTCAGCTGAGGAGAAAAGCTGTTTTCCTTTGTCAGGTAAGACAAAGTATTTACAGGCTCTAGAGCCCCAGACATTTTCTTCCCCTAGAATGGCATTATTTTGGCTTCCATAATCACCAGTTTAACATCCTCACTTTATGAGATACCTTTAGTTTCACCACAAGTGAAGATGGACCCTGAAAAAGATGAAAATATATGTATAAGTGAATAATTTATAAGATTGGAAAAATGCTAAAATAAGAAACTTTAATAAATTGGAAGGGATAGAGTGGACTGGGTTAGATTCTAGACTAATCATTTAAATTTACATAGAAAGAGATTTATACTAAAGAAAATAACAACAGGTGCCATAGTTGAGATATAGCTCAAGTTTAACTGCTTATAGCATTGTAGGCAAAATTTAGTCATCGTCCATATAACCAAGTGGAATTAAAGTCAACCTCTGTAGACAAGTCAACTTAAACATCTTTACTCTGTCTCTTCAAGATAAGGGTCAGAAAACTCTGTCCTTCGTGAGCTTCTTGGAGGTTCTATAAAGGAGCAAGTCCTTTTCTTTCCTGCCTCTTTTGGTTCTCAGAACGACTTAGCATGCAGAATACAATTTAAAAGTTGTCCATCTTGAATGGCTCTCTTTTTGATACACATTTTAAAGTGAGAGTATGAAGCTATAGCATGTGTTAATCTGTTTGTGGTATTTCCTTTGCTGATAAGGCCATTGCCTTGAGTTTATTGACTCGATAACACAGACGTGTTCTTTTGTTCTACAGTAGTTGATGTCTGTGGGCCATGTTCTTAGTGGTATCCTTGACCCCTGTGGCATCAACAACCCTTTCCCCCCCTTTTCTGTGGAATTTCTAATGTAGAAAGGATGAAATGAACTGCTTTTAAGAAGTAAATTGGTTTGTTAGAACCATTGCATTACAACTGGTGTTGCCTAACATATTGCAGACCTGAATACTACACCTAATAAAATCCATTTCAGTAAATCAATAGCTATAAAATGTCGCCAAAAATCATATAATATTTGAAAACAGTGGAGGTACATTTTTTTATCTCAACAATTTCTTTATCCCAATTTGTGTTAATACTGTTTTTCCATTGTGAGTTCAGAAAATGTGCAATGCAGATTCACAGTGCAAAGTCCACGGCTTCTCACCTTTGTAACTCAGGGAATAACCTTAGACCATAGACTTCAGTGCTGCCTCTTCTGGAAGCTCACACAATTACTTAACAAACCTGTGCAAAAGCAGATGCTTGATCCCCTTATGAAAGAGCAGGAGGATTACAGTTGCATTTGAAAACTGCCAGAAGGCTTGGTATTTTTTTTTCCAGGCAAGGAAAGAACATAGTAACTAAGAGAGATGAGAACACAAACTAAAGAAATTAGGAAAAGGACAAAGAATATTACTTAAAGTAAATGAAGACTGTAAAGATGACGATTTCATCACCATAAATGATGAAGCAGCAGAAAAAGTCATGGGGGAAAGTGATAGTTATACAGAAAGGACAGAAACTGAAGAGAGTTGGAGGAAACTGGATATAGGAAAATAGACTTACAAACATCCAGCTCTGGGCAATGCAAGAGAAAGTCTAGCAAAATAGTGGGGAGAATGTGAGCCAGAAATACAGCAAAGGTTAAAATTGTGTTTGTTCTCATTCACCTCAATAACAGAAAAGGGTCTTAAAGGCTTGTAGTTTTCTATCCAAATCAACAACAGCAAAAAGTTCTGGCTAGATCTACAGTGTCTAAGACAGTCAGCTGCTCCTAAAGCTTTCTTGTTTTACGTGGGCAATTGGAAGAGGACTTGGAGTTTACTGCTGTATGTTTTCTTGAGTGAGCAGAGATGAGATGTTTTCAGATCTATAAAATTAGCAAGCAACGTACTCTTGGCCCTAAGAAATGGACAAATACAGGTTGGCATAACATTGGACTTATCACACTGACGGAGATGGGCAGAAAACAATGAGACTGCCTGCCTGTATTAGGAGATACATGTCCTGCCTTTAGGCAGACAGATTAAATGACTTTTTTTGGGTCCTTTCTAGTCTTAACATTACCATTAAGATTGCAATCTGGAAATGCTTCATTTCCCAGCTGCTGGATCAACTGGCCATTCTCTGATCTGTAAAAGATAGTTTACAATGGTTTGCATTGATTAGGGAAATAGTGGCATGCGATGAATAAAGCAATGTGCTGGGAACGTCCAAATAGAATTTTATTTTTTCTTTGAGGCTATAGTTAAATGGCACTTAAGAAGTTCTGAACAGAGATGTCTTTTCAGATTACACCAGTTCGCTAACCTTATCTAACTCCATCTTCATTTACAGGCCAGAGTAGAGACTTGCATATTTACTGAAATTTATTGAAATGAGATTCGGAATGCAGTGCCAAGTCCAAACACGGAGCTTCCCAAACTTTTATCATGTCCCACGTCTCATGTCAAGGAATTGCCTGACTCCAGGTCAAAGAGTCACGCTACCTGAAAGACGGCATGCTTGCCAGCAATATTTGAGCATCCAAATGTTTGTCAAAACTAATTGGTAAAGACTTGTTTTTTTGTTTTGATAGGGCTATTCTTAACAGCTTCTATAAAGCAGCAAAACCAGAATTTTGAATAAAGCTAAACAAGTATCATTGAAAAATTTAAAGGGAAGAATTTCACAATGGTGGTTATTTGAGATATATTTAAACATATAATACACTTATGTTTCAAAAACTTGCCAATTAAATAAAATATTATCAGGAATTGACATGCTGTATTACAACATAAGTGATAGCCTATCCAGGAAAATAAATTCCCTTGCAGAAGTATGTTAGTATACTAAAAATCTTGGTGATTACTGCACCATCTTGTTTCTTCTTTGCGGTTACGCCATATATTCAGACATTTTTAGGATTATGCATCTTGCTTCCTGGCTCCTTTCCCCCACAATGTACTAAAGCTATAATATTTATGACCTTGTTTTAATATTTTAATCCAGAAAATGTGTTTAAACATATGTATATATAAAACCTCTTTCTTCTGTTTAAAAGTTTACTGCTTAGTTTTGATTTTAAAAGAAATGAAAACATTCGCATAGGCTTAAACCATCCCGGAAGGCAGACACTGCATCTTCTGCGACTACGCTATTTCTCGTGTATCAGCTGTCTCATTGCTTTGATAGTCACCATCATCACCTGTGTCCCTCCAGCCTCGCTCAGGCTGTAGATTCTCTGCCAAGACTGAAGCGTACTCTGGGCATGCTGGTGTCTAGCTGCAGCAGTCTTTGTCCAAAGGGTACATCTAAAATATTTAGAGAGAGAGAGTGCAGTCGATTTCCTGACAAAAACGTCAGATGTCCATGCTTACCCTGGACACTTGTCACTCTGTGAAAGTCACAGTTCTCCTTCTATTTTTAGACCTTTGGTGACGGCCTCTTGGTTAGTAATTTCTCCCAGGAGAAGTAAGAAAAACCAAAAGAAGACTCATTCCTGGAAAAACCTGAGAACTGGCAACATGAAGGTTACTAAAGAAAAATCCTCAATTTCTGAGAATTGCTGAAAAACATGTACTTGGGGCCAAAGCAATGATGCAAAAACTGACCATATGCTAAATTCCCACCCTTAATCACTAAGTCGTTTAGCTCAGTCTCTTTACTAATGGATCCTAATAGGTATTGCTGATTATACCTAATAATCACACTGATGGATGAAGCAAGGAAAATTATGACAATGAACCTTTCCATAATCATGTGACAAGACCAAGACCCAGATGATTTTGTTCAGTGCCATGATGTGTGTTGTATAACCTCACTTATTTTCCTTCTATTTTTCCCACACATTTTCAGAGCTATGGGAACATTTCAGAGATATCTGATGATCTTTGGTCGTTGCTATGGTGACATAGGCGGGGGAAAACTCCACTGAGAGATGAACAAAGGTGTATTTGACCTTTGAGAGTGCTGTGGGGACCTGTCAGATGGGTTGATTTTATTTTCTTTTTTCTTGACTGGTTGTGGATTTGCTGAACAAAAGGAGAAAAAAAAATCCAAATTTCTTTCATTGTCTGGCCTTGCCTTGCTCTGAAGTCATCTTTTTTTCCCTAAGTATGAATTTGTTTTAATTTTGGAAGTATTGTTAGAAATATTTCCCCCAATACATGACAGTTTTATTTAGACAGCATGTATTTAATGAGGGTCTATGACGTGTATGATGCTCCGCCTAATCCCACAAGGGATGGCTGGGCCATGCTAATGCCACTGTGCTCTGGGATCCATCTCACTCAACAGACACATAACACGGCTTCGAGGTCACTGAAACACTTCTGGTAGTCACATGAGAAAATAAAAAGGAACAAATGGTTTTAAAATTATTTGTTTATTCATTCAAATTAGTGTGTGTGTGTGTGTGAATGCAAGCATGCGATTTCCATGGTGTACGTGTGCTTGTTAGCCTTGCGTACTTCTGCTGTTCTGTATACTCAGGCTACCTGGTCTATAAGCTTCTGGAAGATTCTCCTCTCTCTCATCATAGAAGTCTTGGGATTGGTGATATGCACCACTACATCTGGCTTCTTTTTTTCTTTTAAATGGGGATTCTGAAGATCAAACTCAGGTCACCAGGCTTGCATGGGGCAAGCATTTTAAGGTTGAGCCATCTCTCTAGCCCTAACAAATGAATCTTGATTTCATTGTATTTCAGGTTAAAGAGTCATTTTACCATGAAACTAGCCTAAAATTATTAGTCAGATAGCTTACAATTTCTCTTAATTTTTTGTACAGATTTTCCAAACACTGGCACATACTTTATGCTCGTTGCACATTTACAGGGAATGCCAGGTTCTCACTAAACTACTAATTATAAATTACTGTCATAAAAATAATAGTTGAAAGATTAGATACAAGACTGAATATGTTTAATTCCTACTTTTGAAAACTTTTTGATTAAATTAAATACCAGTTTTAAAATTAAATTAAATTTTTATTTCATTTACTAAATTTTTTTTATTTAAATTTTTAAAAAAATTACACGCTCGTCTGTTTCCCATCCCTCCCCTTCTCCCCCCCCCCCAACTTCCCCATCCCACCTCTCCCTATTAACTCCTCAGAGGGGGTAAGGACTCCCTTGGAGAGTCAACAAAGACTGGTATACCAAGTTGAGGCAGGACCAAGACTCTTCCCCCTGATCAAGGCTGAACAAGGTACCCCACTATAGGGAATGGGCTCTAGAAAGTCAGTTCATGTATTCAAGGTAAGTCCTGGTCTCACCAGCAGGCCCCGCTAAAAAGATCACAAGCCATATAGCTTTCACCCACATTCAAAGGGCTTCACATTTGCTAAAACTTTTGAAAATTACATTTATTTGACTCATGTGTGCATGAGCATGTGAGTACATGCATGTGTGTGTGTGTAGCTTGCACATATGTCAGAGGTTGCATGTGTGGGTTAGCGTCCAACTTGTAGGCGTTCATTATCTGCCTCCCATGAGGGGCTTGAGGATCAAACTCAGGTCACCAGGCTTGGCAGCAGGAACCTTACCTGCTAAATCATCTCACCTGTCCCTCAAACTCAATTTATAGTAATTAAAATTTTAAAATTTGCTTCCTTAGATGAACTCATCACATTTCAAGTGCTCAGTAGTCATTTCTGGCTAGTGAGTATTTTATTGCATATCGCCTTATAACGTCTATATGTTTTTTTTTTGAACAAATCTCAACTAAGAAGGCGTTTTGCATGCCACAATTTGCATTTTGTATACAAGGGACATTTTCTGGATTCAGTATGATGATATTCCACCCAATTGGTTTAAGTCCTTCTGTGTGTGTGCTGTGATAACAAAAGGTTGTTTAAATTAAAGTATTTAAGGTTTTAATACATCAAGTTTGTTTTCACGTTGTTCAAGTAGTCTACATTCTTCTCTCCCACTTGCCCTCATTCTTCCTACTTCTTCATTTAGAAATAGGAAAAAAATTATAAGAGGCCATAAATCAAAATAAATTTGGAATGTTTCACTATTGCTCTCAAAATCTTTTAAATGCCATGGGTAATCTCTAGCCATTAGTAACATAAATATTATTCATTACTAGAAAATGACAGATGTGAAAAAATATTTTCTTAGCTGTTATTCTTTGGGGTTTTGCCAAATGCTACTTTGGGTTTTTGGGGGTGATGTTATGAATATGTACGCTCTGTGATTCATGCTTTTGGTGATAAAGCTCCCTGGATGATCTTCAAGATGGGAGTCAGGGCAGCAGGAGACTTGACACAGGATGCTATATATGATGTGGGAAGTCAGACACTGGAATGAAAGCAAGTGAATGGTCCATGTCAGGATGCTTCAGGAGCCATTTTAGGCTTGATAATTCCATATGCACACTGAACAGAATTTTAATCCTTCTTGCATGTATAAAGAGCCTGGAGTAGGGTATTGTGTGATTTTTATCTACCTCCATTTAGTGATTGGACTGACCTTAGTATCTGATATTAGTTTATTATTTTTTTTTGAGAAAAATCACTTTATTTATTTGAGCTACCTAGGTAGGATAAAGCACCCTGAACCCATTATAATTTACTAGGGGTCCATTAGGGGGACTACAGCATCATTTCTGTCTTTTAAAGAATAACCCACATTGGAGCACCGGACAGAAATCTCAAGGTTCAAATCAGGAGCAGAAGGAGACGAAGCACGAGCAAGGAACTCAGGACCACGAGGGATGCACCCACACACTGAGACAATGGGGATGTTCTATCGGGAACTCACCAAGGCCAGCTGGCCTGGGTCTGAAAAAGCATGGGATAAATTTGGATTAGCTGAACATAGCGGACAATGAGGAAGAATGGGAACTCAAGAACAATCGCAGTGGGTTTTTGATCCTACTGCATGTACTGGCTTTGGGGGAGCCTAGGAAGTTTGGATGCTCACCTTAGGAGACCTGGATAGAGGTGGGCGGTCCTTGGGCTTCCCACAGGTCAGGGAACCCTGATTGCTCTTTGAGCAGATGAGGGAGGGGGACTTGATCGGGGGAGGGGGAGGGAAATGGGAGGCGGTGGCGGGGAGGAGGCAGAAATCCTTAATAAATAAATAAATTAAAAAAAAAACAAAAAAAAATAAAGAATGATTAAGGCAAAAGAAAGACAAATTAGGTCCCAGCCTGGAGACATGGACTTTTTGGTCTGAAATTTGGGCCTGTCTGGTATGAAACTTTATAAACTGGGATGTCAGGTTTTGACAAAATCATTGATTGGCCTTGCTCCTTTTTAATCTCTGTTGTTTTTGAGAATGCTACCTTTTAGACTGCACAAGCTAGAGTACATCACTCCACATCTCCTCCTAACATTTCAATAGCAGAAGCAGCAGCTGGAAGACGTTGAAGTGTATACTCCCCGTCAGCTGGAAATCTAGCCCATGCAGGAGCATTTGTAGACCTAACTATTTTCTTCTTACAGGTGAATGGTGTATGATCCATTCTAGGTGCAATCAACTTTATCACCACTATTATTAATATAAAGCCACCCGCCCTGTCACAATATCAGACCTAGTTCTTCATTTAATCTGTCCTCTTGCTTCTTTCTTTCCCAGTCCTAGTCACTGGAATTATTACACTTTTAACTGACCAAAACTTAAACACAACCGTCTTTGACACGGCTCGAGTAGGGAACTCTATTCTCTAACAATATCTATTTTGTTTCTTCAACACCCAGAATTATATAGTCTAATTCTCCCAGGCTTTGGGATTGTTTCCACAGTGTAACTTACTACTCAGCCAAAAAAGAAACTTCCGGATATATAGGTATAGTTTGAATTACGATGGGGCTGGAAAGATGACTCGGCTATTAAGAGCACTGCCTGCTCTTCCAAATATCCCGAGTTCAGTTCACAGCAACCACCAAAAAGTCAATACGTATCATAGTTCGTATTAAAAAAATAGAAACTATGATACTTATTGGCTTTTTAGGATTTTGTTTTTGTATGAGCCCACCACATATTTGCAGTAGGTTTTGACTTAGACACCTGAGCTTTCTTTACATCAGCTGCAATAACTATTGCAATTCCAACCGGAGCAAAGGTTTTCAGTTGATTCGCTACACTACACGGAGGAAATGTTAAACAATCCCCTGCCACACTATGAGCACTGTCACTGCATGCATAAGATCAGCATAAGATGGAGCCTTCTAAAATCTGAGTGAATAGGGGAGGGGCTTACAAAGTCCCACCACTAGCCGAAAAGCTATTGGCGGTTGATACCTGCTGGGGAGCTAGAGTGACATTTTGCTCCAGAGATGCAATGCCTGATGGGCTGCTCAAACTCCAGCGGAGCCCTGTGCACGTACTGGCAGCACTGAATGGACTTGGTGGGTTTAAAATGGGTACATAAAGTTAGGAGAGGAAAATGAAGTGGGTGTACAGGAGGAGTTCGCGCAGAGGGGGCTTGGTATGAATTTGATCAGAATACATCATGTATGAAATTCTTAAGGAATAAGTTTCTCATCAGGGACAAACCTAAAAGGGAACATCAACTTTCAAACTGGGAATTTCTTTTTCCGCTTGGAATCATTGTGTACAGTTATACTGATTCCTCTCCTCATTATACTCAAATTATAGACGCCACAAGGATGTCACTGTGAAATGTCTGAAATTCCTGTCTGAAAGCTTTATCTATTTTCAGTGGAAGTCTGGCCTGAATTTTCTGGGTTTCTTGGGTGAAGTTATTTGGTGTCTATGACAAAGCTGCTCTCTTTCCAAGCCCTTCTTCCTGGATAACTTCTAGCTTCCTTGAGGGACTTTGATGCTCGGATGGCTTGGTGCCCCTGTGTTCATCACTCGCATTGCCTTTGAGAACTTTCATCTATTTCAATTGCTTCATCCTCTGTCATTACAATGGGATCTATGTACAAAACTCATTCCTTTTGAATATAGGTGAAAAATGACCCTGGTTTTTGTTATAATGGAACTGAGAAAATAAAACCTGAAAGCTTGGTGAGAGGTTTTACTGCTTTCAGAATATCTTATGTTTCCATACCAAGAAATTGCAAACCCAGTTTTTAAGAGTCACATTCTGATTTTTATTACTTTTTGTTAGAAGTATTAGAAGTATTTTTGACCCCCCCTCTTATTACTGCATGATTTAACTTTGTCCCTAAATTTAAGAAAGTATGCAAGAGTAATAGTCCCCAATGCATAGAGTGAGGAAAGAGATAATTAATATGCAACCAAGTAACTCATGGAAAGAGTATCTTTTCACAGTGAGTCTTTGAAGCATCTTTCATATAAAAACATAGTTATAAAGACATTCAGATGAATCGTTGATGGGAATGACTCCCAGAGAACTAAATCAATGAGCTCATTGAAAACGTGTCAAAAATCAGTGGGAGCAGGGCTTGTCTCTGACTATTTTGCCTGTTTTGGGGACCCTTTTCCTCCCACTGGGCTGCCTAGTCCAGTCTTAATATGAGGGGAGGTGCCTAGTCTTATTGAAACTTGATTTGTCATGTTTGTTTGAAATCCCTAGGAGAACTATCGTTTTCTGAAGGGAAATGGAGGAGGAGTGGATGACCCAGTGGTGTGGGTGGGGATTGTGAGGAGAGGAGAGAGGGGACACTGTGATTGGGATGTAATATATGAGAGAAAAAACCTGTGCTAATTCATCTTCCTACCAATGTTTACAATGATTCTCTCTCCCCATTTCTCCTCAACATTTATTGTTTTCTGTTTTCTTTTAAATAACTTTCATACTAACAGAAATTAAGTGATATCTTATTGCAGTGCTGATCTCTGAGTCTAGGTGTATTTTCTTAGATCCATTGGCCACTTGTACGCATTTTTAAGAGAACTGCTTACCCAACATTTTTGACCATTTTTAAATTAAGTTTTAAGATGCATACATTTCAATGTGTCTTGGTCATGAGCCTGATACAATGTCTAGCTGACCAATATTTTCCTCTCATTCTTGTTGTCTCTGCTCTTTTATCTACAAAAGCTTTTTAGTCTGTGATTTCAGTACTTGTTTATTTTTGTTTTTGTTGCCTGTAATTTCAGTAACATTTGAAAAACTATTGACTAGAAATGTACTGTGATTTTCCTTATGCTTTCTTCTAGTTTCCCAGTATTTTATGCTTAAATCCTTAGTAGTTTCTCAATTGGCAGGCTTTTCTTCCTTTCTTCCTTTGTGAATATATCATCTCTTTCATTTGCATTCTTAATCATTTCTGCTAAGAAATATGCTAGCAGTACTTACTGGTAGATGGTATCTAGTACCTCACGAGTACTGTTTTTTTCTTGAGCTTTCAAAATCCATTGTTTTGTTACAGTTTGATTATAATATGCAATGGTTTGAATTATTTTAGATTCTTATTTTGGTCGGTTACATTTCTAAATTTGAATGTTCACTTCCATTCTTGGGTTGGGAAATCTTAAATGTGTTTCTTTTGTTAACTATTTTTACTTTTCACTTTTAAATTAACACAAGTATGTTTGCTGGCATTATGACTTTGGCTTTTTCAAACATTTAAAAAAAATCTCTTCCCTTCCTCTTTCTGTGTACTTTTACATTCCCACCATTCTCCTTTCCATTTTCATGGTCACATATGTTCTATTGCCTCCATCCTCAAAAACATTTTGCCCCTTTCTTGGTCCCGTTTCAAATTTCATCATCTTTATCTATGTTCGCCTTCTCTCCCTTCCCTTTCTACGATCTTACATATAAGAATTTAAATGCATATTGGGCTTTTTTCTCTTTTTCTTCTCCTGCTATAATGCGGATACTCAGGACCTATTGATATTCTCTGATAAATCTTCTAGCTTTTTCCCCTGCTTTTGTTCCCTCTCCCTCACTCTTCCTCATTTCTTTCCCCTGTTTAAAAAACCTGGAACTTTTCAAATGAGCTCTCTTCATGTATGTAAGTTTTTCTGCTTGATCAAATCTATAGAGCTTTTGTAGTAAATATTTTTCAGTTCAGCTATTTGCAAACTTCCAAAATTTCCTTTGGTTATTATTAATTATTACTCTTTATACTGTCTCTATGGTGAAATTATTATTTTTTGATTTGTGTATAATTTTCCTGAGCATACTTACTGGTCATAATTATAGTGGCTACTTTAGAGTCATATAAAATATGTATTTTGTTTCTTTAAGATTTGTCATGGTAGAATTGTCTAGTTCACTTGCTTTGGTCATTTATTTTTTCTGTCTGTTTTCATTGTAACATATTTGCTGATATCCCTGTATTTGGAAACCAGCAATTTCCCACAGTCTTTTGAAATAGGCTTCATACAGAGAAAGGCTTTGAACAATCAGCTCAGCCACAGGCTCTGGAGGGACCTCAGGGCTTTTCTGTGGATGTGTCATGGCTACAGTTGTGTGTGTAGATTCCTAGTTAGAAAGATTTGGGGGTTTTGTTTCTTTTTTCCTCATGTGGGATCCCCCTCTGTATGCTGTGAATATCATTAATAAATAAAGAAAACTGTCTTAGGCCTGCACAGGGAATAGAGGTAGGTGGGGTAAACTAAATTGAATGCTGGGAGAAAGGAGGCAGAGTCAGAGAGAAGCCATGTAGCCCTGCTGGAGCTGGACAGAACTTTACCTGATAAGCCACAGCCATGTAGCAATACACAGATTAATAGAAATGGGTTAAATTAAGATGTAAGAGTTAGCCAATAAGATGCAAGATCTAATGGGCCAAGCAGTGCTTTAAATAATATAGTTTCTGTGTCATTATTTGGGGTCTGGGAACTGATGGGAGCTAACAAGAGGCCCCTCTTACACTTCCCTTTTTTGCAATTTAATAATTTTTATCTGTTTATTTTATTTTTTATTTGTGTTTTAGAGAGAGGGTTTCTCTGTAGCTTTGGAGGCCTGTCCTGGAACTCACTGTGTAGATGAGGCTGTCCTCAAACTCACAGAGATCCTCCTGTCTCTGCTTCTCAAGTACTGGCATGAACCACCACCACCCGGTATTAATTAAAGCTTATCTATTTTAATATCAGTATCTCTACTTCTATATATAGCAGAAGAATAAGAGTGGAGATTTATCTTTCACATTGAAAAACTAGAAAACCAGACAAAACATAGCACAGTAGTTCTTCTAGACACTGAAAACTTGACAATAATTCCTGAGAGAAGGAAAGCAAATGAATTAATATTTATGAGAATAAAGAAACAGAAAAATCGTCTCATCAACCCCCAGGGCTTTGACCTGCTTCTCAATCAATCTCTGCCTTCTCTCATACCAGTTAGAGTTGTTGTGTCTCCCGTTCTGCTGTACATGTATCGCTCCATTCCTCCATCTTCCCCACCTCTCCATCATATGCTTCATTGTCATAGTGGCCTTGGGAACTGCAGTGTGTCACACAGTAGACCCTTTTGTCCAAATGGCTTTGCTTGCAAATGCTCATTGCAGTGAGTCATTGGTCTGGTTCAAAGTCTCTGGCTTCTGCTATGCAACCAATACTGAGCTTTCTCCAAGACTCCTCTCAGATATCTTGCTGTTACCCAGAGTCATGGAGATCCTGTGGTCATGGTTCTGTGTGCTTGGCCCTTTTATTTGTTCCAACAGTTCATTGATGAGGTATGGGTTGAAATTGGGTCAACTGAAGGCTCTTCTTCCTTCCCTTCCTCCCTCCCTTCCTCCCTCCCTCCGTCCCTTTTCCTTCCCTCCCTCCCTCCCTCCGTCCCTTTTCCTTCCCTCCCTCCCTCCCTTTATCTTATTCTTCCCTCCTGTGGAAGCACTGTATCTTTGGCCAAGAGAGTGCTATTGTGGTTCAGAAAATCTTAACTACTGACATTTTCACACTGGCAATCTCCATAAAATATATTGGCTTGATTTTTCCATTTCAAGTTTCTGACAGCCACTGATTATTTATAGGGATCCTAAAACTCTTTATTAGATTCACAAGGAAACTACTTTCTGGACTGGTCTCTTACGACAGCTTGAAAGTCAGTCCAGATGCCTCAGGTTGCTCTGATTATGTGCCTCAGTGCATTCATGAATCTGATTTTATTTAGAATGCCAAAACAATGAAAATTTCAGTCACAATATTTAAAAATCCCATAAAATATTATAACTTCTAAGAAGAATACTTAAATATTTCATAAAAACTTATGGGGTGTGCGAAAGTCTAATCAAAATGCATAGAATAAAATTTAGAAGAAAAAGGCAAAATACAGAAAAATTTTCTTTGCATTTGCTTCATACCAACAATTAATTCAATTATTCCTTTCAATATCTATCTGTTTTCTTGCTTTTATAGGTTATTTAAAAGTTCTACACAGGGTAAGATGACAAACTGCAAGTGGGATGCATGTGGACTGGTAAGAGAAGAGTTAGAATAAGAAAAATTTAAAAAAAAGATGGAAAGAGGAAGTACCCAGATGGTGATGGGATCGCGGTAGTGGAGAGAAATGAACAGGTGCTGCACTGGAGAAGAGGTGGGATGAGCTCAGCACAGCTTCAACTATAGAGCTCCCAGGAAGGACGGGAGAGAATGGAAGTCTCAGCTCAGAGGCAAGCCTGCGATCCCAGCCCAAACCCACATCTCTCAGTGGTTTCTCCAGCAGATGGGTCAAAGATGAAAAGGAATCCCATTTTGTTGCTCTATATAACTTGGAGACAACTGATCCAGCACTAACTTGAGAACCTATTGTTTAATCCTGAGCTACCCACAGGGTCCTGTGGAAAGGAGCCCAAGTCTGGGATCCTGAATTTATTCTGCCACAGGCCCAGGGTGTGAAATAGCCCTAGGGAGCAATTGTGGAAGGTAGGAAGGCCGGCCATTGCCAAGGTGAAATGTGCCAGGGTCAGGAAACTTCCTTCAGTTAGTGAAGTACACAGAGACAGATCTCATTAATGAAGAACAACTCCAGAGTTTGATAGCCCTGAGCTCCATCTGGAGTCATCTCTCTATCATATACTGCTGGAGAGCCCAGAAACTCTGAACATCCTGACTGTATCCTTCCAGCTTGGTAATCAATGTGAGGTGCTCTTGAGAGCACAAAGACATATTCTCTACCTGTCTAGATCTCAGACTGTGGTTACAACCCATTCTCCAGAAAAATCTGGGAGACAGCCCGAGTATTCAAACTAGGAGGTATGATTTGAGGAGTTATGGGTGAATGAGACAAGCTGCTCAGCTCACAGATAACAAAGTATGAGACCTGTAGAGCCCCCTCTTACTTAGAGAAGGAAGAACAAGCCTGGTGGACATTTGACACTTATAGGAAAGGAAACTGAAGGTTAAATAAGAGTCGACAGTTGAACTGATGCCCCCACTCTGCATGTAACTGACATTTTCCAAGAAGGAAACTTCCAACACTTGATCTTTCTTTTTTTTTTTTCATTGTGCCCTTTATGCCTCCTCTTTCCTTCTCCTTTTCCTATAGTTTTGGCAGTATTTTTACTCTATCGTATTAAAAATTTATGTGAAATATTTCACTTCATGCATTCCTTTATTTTTATTAAGACATTAAAAGTATCAGGCAAGCATTTTCTTTTCTTCTTATCTCTTCCTTCACCTTTTGTCCCTGTGTCTCTTCTCTTTTCTTTCTCCTATACATTCATTTATTTCTGTATCTTCTATAATTTGATGTAGTTGTAGCTGTAGCAGGTTTTATTCCTGGTCTCTACGTGGTCCTGAGGATTGAGCACATAAGAATAGGATGTTCAATGAGAAGATCCTCATATAAAACTCAAAGAGATACCCAAACATAAAGATGTTCACCTTATCAAACAGAAACATAAAAACCACAAAACAAGCAAGGCATCACGACTCCTCCAAAGGAGCATAACTACTGAACTAGAAGATTCTAAAATAGTTAACATGTCCGATGAGGATTTTAAAAACCTACTTGTGATGTGTAATTAGCAAACTTAGAGAGGCTACAAAGACGTCTATAAATTCAGTTCAGAATCTGGAGAGAAAGATCAGATGAAAAAGCCAGCCAAATGAATAAACATTCTAACCCATTATAAATTTTGTAAGTTACAGTGACTGGCCTGGCCGTATGTGCCAGATGGCACAGTACTGGTACTCCTGTCTTAGAAGTAACCATCACTCATCTGACTGGACTTAAGCACTGTTCACTATGAAGGAACTTAAGCCTGGTACTGCACACCCAGTCAATAATGTGTGGCTGAAGAGGAAGCCTGCTCTACAGGATAAATATGACAATGCATACACAAACATAAAGATGAAAACCAAACTCACTCATCTGCCCTTAGTTCTGAGGCACAGCCATGATGCGACCCATTCCATGTGCTGCTGCTAAGAACTTGGAATGTAGTTAACGTGAACTAGGGACGATTCCGTGTATCACTCACCAAACACCACAGACTTAGTTTGAAAAAAAAATAACAGAATGTAAACTAGTCTACAAATATTTTACAAATTGATGCCAGAGTGAAATAATGTTTTAATATGTTGGGTTAAAGATATTGACCTTATCCATTAAAGCAAATTTTACTTGTCTGTCAGTTTTTAATTAGAGACATTAGATAATTAAAAATTAGACATTGGAAAATTAGAAATTATATATGTAGCTTGTATCAGTTTTCTCCTGGACTGGATAGTGTTGATTTATAATGACTCTGCACTATATACAATACATTATATATAATTCATCTTTCTTATGTATAGAAAGAGAACCTGCACATACAACTTTACGAAACCAGCAATCCCTAACTGTACCCTAAATGCTTACCCTTCTACCTGCAGCTGTGCATCGCTCACTCTGCAACAAAGATGCAGAAAACCACATCACCTCACCGCATCACAGAACACCATAACCAGTCAAAATGAAGAGAACAGCTAATCATGGGGCACCCAGCCCCAAAGGATACGCCAACAACACATTGCAATTCCTGCACCCAAAGCTCCTTTCTTCCTTTTTTTCCCCCTTTAAGACAGAGTAGCCCTACCTCTCCTGGAATGCTCTCTGTAGACTGGATCAGACTGGCCTCGAACTCACAGAGACCCAGCCTGCCCTCTGCCTTCCCAGTGCTGAGATTAAAGGCGTGCGCCACCACCATCCAGCTGGTAGACTCGATTTTAAACAACTACCTTCCTCACTTCTTCTGTCATAACCATTCTGTAAAGTTTTTCCCCTCTGTACTCTCAAGCAAAAAACGTCTTTAAAAGCCTCTTCTTTGTGCTAACCTGTAAAACTAACAGCGCTCCGCTGGAGCTCAGGGGCTGCTGGAGTTGTACTTACACCAGTGGGTTCACTGAAAAGCAGAACAAGCTGTTTCTGTCACAACAGACGCAGGCCGATCTGATAAACGCACCTAACTGCTCTGCTGTTTCAGTGAATCTGAGTTATTCGGATGAACGTTTCTCACGGCTGCGAGTAGAAACAGCGACTCGGTTGGGTCTGGCTGTCTTGGCTGCTTCTCTGTTCTCTTTACTGGTTTGTTTAGGGTCAGGTTTACTCCTGGAGCATCGAGCACCGTGTGCCCCAGCTGGCACATAGCAGGTGTTGGCCATGGTCCCGGCTGAACTCTGTCATTGGAGCACACGAAATGCAAGCACATATCATGGACTTGTACTCGCTGGTTTTGAATTCGCTTTGTCTGCCTTCATGAAGGTTGCTGCTTATTTGGAGAACTTGAAGTTGAAAATTGCCATTTTGAGATAGGGATGTGGGAAGAGGAACAGTTATTCCAAAAAACAATAGTGACCAGAGCAATTTCCAAAAGTAGCATCATGGTTTGTTTGTGCATATATAATCTTAATTGGTTTGCAATAAACACAATTTGGTTATGGGGATTTCTAATGATTTTGTTGTAACTACATGAGATGAGCAGGTATCTTAAAAATGCATTTAGGTATAATAAAGTTTGCAATAGTGAATTTTAACAGGGAATTGAAAGGTTGATGTGAAGGATACACTCATCTGTTCAAACTACACACCCTGGCAAAATATCTAGCACACACAACAAAGTTGTCATGCGAGTTCCTTATTGTTGTATGTTTCTTTGCTGTTTTGTGACATCCTTCTTTTAGGTATGAATTATATACATGCAGCTATGGTTTTTTTTTAAATTATGTATTTCCATCTCAAATACAAGCAGATAACAAAAATCAGAGAGAAAAAATGTGTCTTGTTTTCTCTGATATCATCACAGGAAAAATAAGAAAATTAAATTTAATTTAAAATTTTTTGTAGTAAAAAGCAGAAAAATGGTAAAATCTAATTATCAAGGAGGGAAACCTTCTGTGTGTCAGTAAGAGTGTGATCATGTTGCTGGCTGTGTTGCACAATTTTTAAAAATGTCAGAGTCGCTGATTTTTGTCTATTGCCCTTACTTGTTACTATTTTTTCAGTCAGCTGAACATCCCCCCCCCCCTGGAATTATAAACACTGAATACGGCTGGCTACAGGACTCAGTAATTTTAGTAAAAATCAATGAATTCATCAATTGCTATATTCAATGTCATTAAGAATTTTCTGTAGTATATATCTGATAGGAACTGAGTAAAAACAGTGGAAAACTCTTTTTAAAAAAGATTTATTTATTTTTTTGCATATGGGTATTTTGCTGGCACACATCTCCCTATTACATATACTCCATAAACTTCACACATACACACACCAAACACACACACAAACATATACACACACAACCAAACACACACACACTGACACACACAGGCAAATGAAACACACACAACACACACACACACACACACACACACACACACACACACACACACTCACTCATGTGTATGCCTGGGAGGACAAAGGAAGATGTCAGATGCCTTAGAACTGGAAAACTGGAATTACAGATGATTGCAAACCACCATGTGGGTGTTGGGACTAGAACCCAGCCAGATCCTGCAGAAGAAGAGCCAGGGCTCTTAACTATTGAACTATCTCTTCGGCCCCAATAAAAATCAAAAGTGTTGTGTTAGCTGCGATGAATTTACAGTCTGAACAGAAAAAGTATGGTCATTGAGATCATCGCAAATGATGCTACATTTGCTAGTTAAACACATCCATTAATGACAGTGAAAGCATCAAAGAAACATTTGTAATTACACAAAAAAGGCTGGAAAGATGAAGGCCCTCTTACAGTTGTTATGAAAATAGCTAATCTGGCAATGAATACTAGTTGTATCTATTTAATCGCTTATCTCATTAGTGCCTCTTGAGAACTTGTTTGGAGATTCTAGCTGAGGAGGGTAGCTATCTGCATATCTTTGGACAAAGATCAGTTCTCCTGTCAGGCAGGGACACACATGGGATGGCTAGAAAGAAGGGAACACCTTCCAAGTCATCCAGGTCACTGAGTCAACCCCGGTAATCCATGTCGTGGAAGCTATTTTAGCAAGATTGCCCTCATATGCTCTGTACCGTCTCTTTACAGTTTTCTGGGGAGATATTTAACCTTAGTGATTTTGTTATTGTGGGAATTTTGAACTAGGATGTGACTACTGTGAATATTTGTGAAGAGACACTGTGACCACATTAACTCATAACAGAAAAGTAGTTGGTGATCAGCATGGTGGGGAACATGGCAATACGTAGACATGGCACCGGAGATTAGCTAATAACTTATATCTGATCCACAAACAGGAGATGTGGGGGGAGAGGGAGAGGGAGAAAGAAAGAGAGGGGGAGAGAGGGAAGGAGAGGGAGGGAGGGAGAGAGAGAGAGACAGAGAGAGAGAGAGAGAGAGAGAGAGAGAGAGAGAGAGAGAGAGAACATGAGATGGGGACTAGTCAAAAGGAAGAAGTTGAGAAAGAAAGCATGGAATTCCTAAGTAGGTTTTTTACTACTTAAATAAAATCTTCAGTCTGGATTCTTCCCTACTCTAATATTTACATTTTACTAACGAGGAAACTGAGGAACGAAAACAATAAGAAGCTTTGTGAGGTCGTCAGTTGTGGCTGACATGTGAATTGAACCCAGCTCCCAGACCACAGACTTACAGTGACTTTCACAGAACAGCTTCAGGGATGGGCTGGTGGGTTGGTGTTGGTCTTCATTGCTGGCCTGTCTTTGTTGCAAGTCTTCCTCTTTGCTTTTCAATGTTTTAAGTTTGTAGTTGTAATTCACTGCCTAGAGCTGCTTTGCTCTTTACTGAGAGAAGGCGTAGATAGTTATGTGGCGTTTTTCTGTAGGGTGAAATGTTTTTTAGAGGAGACAAGAAGATTTTGTAACTTATACATATGTAGAAGGCAACATACTGTGGCTTGTACCCTCTCTCCAACGCTATCCCTGACACCCTCAGCTCTCTCCTGTCCTTCCATGGTTCCTGGTGTTCTTTACTTTTTTGTTGTTGTTTTTTCCTCCTTAAATAATTCTTTTAGCAGTTCTCATGCTTGCCTGTGTTTTCTTGACCAACACTGCTAGGAAAGCAACATTTGAAAACTTCACTATGGTCTCCAACCTTCTGCCTTATCTTTGATATTTTGCACACTGAGTTAAAATATTGCTACATTTGTGGCCTGGGATCGTCTCTGCTAATTCCATATGAAGTCCCATTGCCAAAGAACTCTTCGAACTCCCCTAGTGAATTTGCTTGGTGAGCGGTTCTGGACTTGGCGTTTTAATCTCTCCATCAGGATCAATGTGATCCCGTGCTAACGCCAAGGTCAAACGGGATAAGCAGTTGAACTTTCTCCCTGGTTTTGCGTGGCGTTGAAACATGTAACCTTTCTAGGCTTGGTTTCTGCTTTGGAGAGGACTCTGAAGTCCAAGCAGATGTTTCTTTCTTTCTTTCTTTCTTTCTTTCTTTCTTTCTTTCTTTCTTTCTTTCTTTCTTCCTTCCTTCCTTCCTTCCTTCCTTCCTTCCTTCCTTCCTTCTTTCTTTCTTTCTTTCTTTCTTTCTTTCTTTCTTTCTTCTTTTTTTTTTAAAACCTCTTTTTCATTTCACAAGGCAGAGTGTCAAAGAAGAACCTGGGGTAGATGAGGCGGGGGCGGGGCAAAGATCACTGTCTTCTTCACTAACATTGCAAAACGCGAGCTTTTGTGTTTGTTTTATTCTTATTTTCTGCCAATTGGGCTGCTGAGAGGGAATCTAGAGATTTCCTTCAAGTATGTGCGTGTGTGTATATATATGTATCTATCGGTGGCTATAGAATGAAGGTATTTGAAGAGCAGCCAGCACAGCAGCTGCCTAGATCCCTTTAGATTGGGGACAAATAAAACCTTTAAGCAGCCAGCTGCTACATTTTAGGGCTTTTCTATCTGATACTGTCGATGTGAATGGGCCCCTTCTTCCAAAAACTACTCAGTTTGGTTTTTGTTACTATAACTTATGAGTAAAACGGTAGCCAAGAGGCTGCTCTTCTAATGCTCTCCTGCTTCTTCTTAGATGAAAGATCATGCTCACATTATCTTTAACTATAGGTGACATTTATAGAAAACTTTATGGTTCTGTCATTTCACACGGCCCACTAACGAGCCCCCTAAAACACTTGATCTTTAGTAACCGCAACTGTTTTGGCCTTCAGCTTTCAAATGGCGTGTGGACAACCTGTCAGATAGACAGTGACATTTGAGGGGAGAGTTCTCTGGGTTTTTCTGAATATGCTTGTCTCTGCCTGAAGACATACCTTAAAAAACAGCCACTTGTTCATGTTCTCTATAAACCTATGGGTAATAGTAAATAATTCTTTCTCAAATTGCTTGGGCATAAGCATAACCCTGAAAGCAAAGGGCACATTCACACACATTTCGTGGTTGGAAGGGGATCCTTGCTGTGACACTGCCAAGAGTTGTTGGCTATTTTAGCCAAGATGCACCTGAAATGCCAACTGTGTGATGCTAATGTGGAAAGAAAGACAAAACCCCAGTGACATTCCGTGCCTGTCAGAGTATCTGATAAGTCCCTCACTTATTATTATTACTTATTAATAAGTGATTATTTCCCCCACACCACCAAATTTGAGGGAAAACGTAAGTTTAAATTCTACCAATCACCTTTGTTTTGTCCTCCTCTGGCATCCAACATTAATTTTCCATTCTTTAGGCATTAGGCGGGGGACATTTATGAATCCTTGACTTATCAGATGCTATGACAGGGACTGGCTGTCAGTGGGGTTTCGCCTTTGTTTGCACAGTAGTATCACACTGTAGGCATTGAAAGTGTCCTGTTAGCAAGGCTCACAACTCCCAGGCTTCTTGCAGAATTGCTCTGAAAGACAAGCTGAGGGAATGACACTGGTTCCTTTTTAAAAAGAGCTCCAGGTGATTCTGAGGGAACAACGTTGAGAACCACAGGAGCAGGATGCTTTAGGGGTTGCTACCTCTGTTAGACATTTGGATGAGAATAGATAGAGCTCTCAGTTGTCCAAAGAATAGCAAAACAAAAGCTTAGTCATTCTCTTTTCAGTATGCTTTAAACTGTGTAGTTAGTAAGATGGGAGTTTTAAATGAAACTAAGATAGAAAGAAACCTGTGCTTTATTCTTCATAAAAAATGAATAACCTTGCTCAACCTGGATGTAGGGGGGAGGGCCTTGGACTTCCCTCAGGGCAGGGTGCCTTGCCCCCTCTTAAGATTAGAGGGGGTGGGGGGAGGATGTGAGGAGGGAGTGGGAAGGAAGTGGGAGGAGATGAGGAAGTGGGAATTTTGATTGCTATATTTTAAAAGTAATAAAATAATAATAATATAAAAAAGAAAAGGAAAAAGAACAAATTATTAATAAAAGTCATATAGATGAAATAGATATAGGTCATCATTTCTATTAAGTTTGGTGTTTGGCCAAGATTACAGTCTACAATGAATATAAGAATTGTTTTTGTAAATATAATCTGATGATTTCCTCCCTTAACCTGGGCTAGTTTTAGCTTCTATCATTTGCATGAACAGATTTCTGCTTAAATGCTAAATACCATAGTTTTTTTTAGACAAGAGGAATTGAGGTCAGTGATCAGAAATGCCTAAAGATTTAGCTCAGAGGTTGATCCCAGTGGAAGAATTTAGATTGAAGAGAGATAGAAGAGAATTTTGGTATAAGAAGTAATTCACTGATTTTTCTAGATATTTTCATAGAAAGTGAAGCAAAATTCTAATTATGAAAATTCATAAATTCCTTATCTAAACTCTGTGTTAGGTAAAGCTATGATAACTAGTAACTATCCAATGTTACTATTTCTTAACAAGGATCTTAGTCTGTTGATATAGAATCTACTTCTATTTTGATCATTTTTATACTTTTGACTATTTATTTTTACATTGACAATATTAGTATTTTTGGTGATAGCTTGAAATTGTGCTTCATTAACTTGAATTATAAACTTCTTGAAGGTGGTTTCATGTTTTGCAATTGTTCTTACTTTGCAATGTACTGGAACCATGGTAAAGTCTTCTCAAGTGACTTTTCAATGGAAGAAAGGAATGGAATAGTGGCTTTTTGCTCTTTGGAAAACTAGCTAAGCAGATATTAGTTGAACACAATTTTCTTTTTTTATTATTTATTTATTTATTAAAGATTTCTGTCTCCTCCCCATCACTGCCTCCCATTTCCCCCCTCCTCCCCTAATCAACTCCCCCTCTCTCATCAGCCCGAAGAGCAGTCCCTGTGGGGAGTCCAAGGACCTCCCACCTCCTTCCAGGTCTAGTAAGGTGAACATCTAAACAGCCTAGGCTCCCACAGAGTTAGTACATGCAGTAGGATCAAAACCCAGTGCCATTGAACACAATTTTCACAAGGCCGAAGGTGAAATGCTGATTTGGTACCCTGTTGCTCTAAGTTCAGAAAGTCAAGATACAGAACGAGACCATGAACAGAACAAGTAAGAGGTTTTGGTAGTCCCTGGGCTAGCTTTAAGTTCAAACTTCACAGTCTTTGTCTGAATATGCATATACCAGTTATAGTCTGGTACCAAAACTTAAGGTCTAGACTCAAACATTCTCAGTTTAAATCCCACCTCAGCTATTGACGAGCATCATGGTCTTGAATGCGATACCTAGTTTTCTTCCAGAACCCATTTTATATGTGTAAATGATGAGTTTCATTAAACAGATCTAGGCTTATGGAGAGATTTTTGAGAAGATACTACACAGTACATCTGTTAGGAAACTGATATGTTTTACCTAGCCATTAGCATAGATTTCTGCAAAGTGTTTAATAGAGCTGTTGTTTATTCACGCTTTAGGTACACTCAGTCTACATCTTCTTGGCCCACAATAAGTTATCAGAAGACTAAAAGACAAGATGCAAAGTGGGGACTATCTAAAGCTTCTTGGTTTGGTGAGAGATAACATGATATGGTCCAACGAGCGAAGGATTAGCACCCCGAGTTGGGGGTTTAAATTCTAGCCCAGACATGGATGGCCTTCTGTTTTTTAATCTGGCAAATGTGAATCCTAATTCTCTATTGGCTCACCTCTCCCAAACTTGCTGAAAAGTAACAGTGGTAGAAACCGTGAAAAAAGCAATTCCTAAATTGTAAAAGGCTGTTCCACATGACTATGAAAAATAGAGAGAATTGTTTTATTCGTTTGCTAGGAATTTTTGGATCAGAGTGGTAGGGTTCTAATCATTCAGAAGCAGGCCAAGAGCAGCGAGTGTACAGGTACTACCATGACAAGAAGGTCCCTTAGCAATAAACAGTCAGTTTTGAGAAAAAGATGACTCTCAGGAGCATTTTTGGATGGACAAAATGATGAAGGCCAAAAAGAATATCGTGAATTCATAAATGACATCAGAGTTCTCATTTGAGAATCAGGAATTGAGCAAATTATTGCTGCTTTCTCTGAAGGTAGTTGCCTACCTTGGGGCTGGTGTGTTTATAAAGCAAACTCAGAGCATTCGATTCTATTTGCTTTTGTTTAGGTTTGTTTTTTCCGTTGTCTCGCCCTGGGTCTAAAGAGAGTCTGCACATAATAGGAATGGCATGGAGCTATTTAAAAAAAAAATGTGACCAGAGGAGGAGCTAGCATCGAAGAGCAGTCGGCACAGAAATAAACAGTATCTACTTTCATACTTGAGTTTAGTAACAGACAGATGCGTAGAAAGCTTCCCACCCATTGCTGCCCCGGGTCACCCCCAGACGCTATGCATGTACACCTATCGACACATGTGTGTCCAGTGCCAGCAACGTTCGCTTTTCTCCCAGCGTGCAGGTTTGGATCCGCTTTCTTTCTGGAAATGCATCAAAGTCAGGCTCCAGCCTGTGGTCTACAGCGCAGGAGAGTTTAGTCATAGCTTGATCCAACTTCTGAACAACGGTATTAAGCTTATGATTTCTGAAATGTTTATGTTAGCTCTGGCCACGCTGTTTACTGCGATTGTTGACACTAACACTGTGCCGTCCAGATGAGAGAACACGATCAGCAACCAAGATTGTTTTGTGTTGTAAGTTCTCCTTTGCAGATGTCCTTAAGCTAATGAAAGCCAGAGAGTGTATTTCTTTCTCTAATCACATGATCAGGGAGCCAAGGTTGTTAGGGACTTGCAGCAAAGCTTTATTTCCCAAGGTTAGCAAGTTAAGCGGAGAAAACAGTGTGCGGCATCCTTAGGCATTGCCTTAGTGAACGAATTATGCAGTAGCTTGCTTTCTTGAGTGTATTCCTAAGAGGCTCCTCAATGCATGTATATAGGAAAACACTGCATTTTAGCAGCGTCTGCTTTGCTATTTCTTTTTTTTTTTTTTTTTTTTTTTTTTTTTTGCTATTTCTTTTTAAACTCCGAGGATGATAATCGCTTTTGGTATGTGAAGCAAGTACTGAATTCAAGTAGTTTTCAATCAGAGGGAGAACTGTTGCTTTCTTTTCATACTTTTGGCTCTGGTAGACATGGTTTGGAGCATACAGTGCTGGCCTTAGAAACATGCATAGAAAGAACCTTGCTTCATTTCCCCCTTTGGCTTTCATTTGTTTAATATTCTACTAATGGACAAGTTGGGCCAACTAAAGAGACAAAAAAAAGAGGCAAGTTAAGACAAGGGTGATTTTAATTAACTAACTCTTTTGAAAGCTGCTGAAATCGGCCCCTTGCATTGGCTCCACTTTGCCATTAGAACCAGACAGGGCCTTACAAACCATGAACTTTCTTTTGACACAAGATTTCTGAAAGTGAGTTCTTAAGAGAAGAAACAATGTGTTTACAAGGCTATTGTTACTGCCCTTGAGAGATAGGTAGAGTGTTTCATCTTTCCTTGAAACCTTAAACCAGAGTGTCGGAGTACCACATGGGCCCTAGTCCCTGATGGAAGACAAGATTACAATGGGATCTTGCTACAGAAAACAAAAACAATTTTTCAATCTTCATTCCATGGAATTATTGCTTCATACCAGGACGATAAGAACACACAGCAAGTTGAACTGCAGATTGAGCCCCACTATAAGGGGACTTGAAGCATGCAAAGTATGGGTTTTGCTTTAACCTTTGCTTGAATCAAAGACTACGGTGGATGTAACCACAACTGTTTGATTCTTCTTTGCATATTATTGTAAAAACATAGATAAGTCTTTTGTGTTGAACATACTTAATACATTTAGTTAAGTATTTTTTTTCCCTAAAACTTTTTGTGTTTTAATTTTTAAGATAAATAATTTTCTCCCTGGCATATAATATGATAAATTCTTTGAGAAATTGTATTTACTTGTCCTGTCAGTGGGGTCAGTGTCCTCCAGTGTAAGTGTCTTTATTGGTGAGATTCTTTTAAGGTGCTTACTTGTTACATGTGTGCTTGTTACATGACTGGAAGAGTGTAAGACTTTTTCACATCTGTGGCAAAGGACGAGTGATTTGCTCTCATTCTCTTTCCTGTTCTTTTTAGCATCCCAAGTCCCTCTCTCCCTC
This sequence comes from Microtus pennsylvanicus, assembly GCF_037038515.1. Lineage (NCBI taxonomy): Eukaryota > Metazoa > Chordata > Mammalia > Rodentia > Cricetidae > Microtus > Microtus pennsylvanicus. The sequence goes on from NC_134584.1 coordinate 33,355,977, forward strand.
TCTCTCTCCCTCCCTCCCTCCCTCCTTCCCTCCCTCCGTCTCTCCCTTCCTTTCTTCCTCCCTCCTTTTAGTATTTGAGATTAAATCTAGGGGTTTTCTACGTGTTAAGTAAGCGCTCTGCCACTGGGCTATACCCCCAATGTTTCTTTGTGGTAGGTAAAATGTTTTTATGATGTCTATAGATGCAGAAACTGGCTCATAGGTTTGTGGTTTTTTTTTTATTTAAAGTGGAACTTACTTGCTAAATAATGGAGCTGGGTCTTAATCCAAGTTCTATTTGTGGATGTCTCTTTCCCTTGTTCTAATTAGAAAGCAGTGATAAGACAGCTCTCATGTAAACTCCAAATGCTGTAGCTTGAACTGTGCAGATCAACTTTTTGGACTGAAAAAAGTGTTTCCATTCTAGATGCTCTTTCTCTAAATCCCCATATTTGCAAACTTTTGCTTTCAATTTGATGTTTTCAGTCAGCAAAATACTTATGCAGATAATTTGGAAGGGTTTTCAAAGAAAAATGAGCCGTAAGGCATAACCTCAAATATATATATATATATATATATATATATATATATATATATATATATATATACACACATGTATATGTATACATATATATTTAATGAAATTTATCACTTGATATACATATTTGGTATGAATATGTGAAATGTATAAGTATTCACAATAAATGTTATCATATATGCTGTTTTTAACTTTAATTAATTAAACTCATTAAGAGTGACCACTTTTGTTACTGTTTAATTTTTATATAAGTTATTTTCCCTGAAATATTTTATGGTTTTAATCATGGGAAATCTTTACAGTCATCTTGAATCTGATGAGTTCTGTATTTTTAGACCCCTGTGTCTCATTGTCATTCAGGAGGCTGTGGCTTCTTGCATCTATCAAGGGATAGCACTGTAACTGCATCATGATGTTTGCATCCTTGGAGGAGGTTTGAACTGTTGCCATAATATATGCACAATCAAGTTAATAGCCACAGAAAATGCATCACAGGACAATATGGTTTCAAAAGCAAAGTCTTGCACCCTTTTATTCTTCTTTTTTTTTAAAAAAAGCAAAAATCAGAACCACTACCTGAATTCTTGGAAGTTAAGCAAGCACATACCCAAAGAGGAAAAATGTACCAGAGAAATTCGAGCATCAGTTAGATAAAAACATAACGTTCTCAACATTCAAAACAAGTAGCACATTGCAGCAAGGCATCAAGGAAATGCCAACTCCATATAACAAAATGCTTCAGATTCCAGAGGAAATCCACTTTGGTTATTGTAATATAAAATCACATATTTATCTGCTGTTAATAACCAAGTCTTACATTCCATGCTAAGGAACAAAGCCCTTCATTTTCTTGTTGAAATGTTGGAATGATTTTTTTGGGGGGGGCTACTTAAAATGAAAACAAAAAGTGCCTCTCAATAACACAATGATGAGCTGCTTTCACTCCCTGCAGGCTCCCTGTTAATGCTCAGTATTACCTGTTCCTCTGGACCTCATCGTTCTGGGAGGAGAGTCTGGCTCACGGGCCAAACTTCCTAGAGGAACACTAGGTCCTACTCTTTGCAAGTAGAGTTCCATTTAGTCCTGGCAGCACAAAGCTTTCTGGTTCAAAGAAAAGACTCTTCTAAGACTTCTTGGACACCGAGTAACTCTTACAAAACAACATTTTGATGAATTAAGTGTAAATGAATCAGAAACATATGGATTAAATTTCCTTTGAAATATGCATGTCTTTTCTGAATTAGGGGTAAAATGTTTGGCAAAATGTATTTTGCTAAACCCAAAATACTGTAAGAATGCTCGATATTTTCCTGGACCCTCAAATTATACTGGAGTCTATTTTCTTTAATAATTAATTCATGTTTAGACTTAATGCCATTAAAATAACAGTAAAAGAAAATAAGTTTAGTGTGATTTCTAGTTACTTCCCTGGATACGTGCTTTCTGGAGTAATTGATAAAACCCCTCAGAAGCCTGGGTCCAACTTTCTATTCATATTTCCTTCCGGCAGAAGAAACCCATTCTGTGTCTCTGTCACTAATTGTGCAATCTCAGTTTCACATCTTATTCAAACTTAAAAGTACTATGTAAACTGTCTAGAAATTTCCCCCATACCGTGCTCATTTGGAAGTGCATAGATCAGACAGGCTTTGGAACACACGGAAGAGGGAGCCATCAGCTCCCAAGTTTGTCGAGATGACTTAGTGAGGCCCAGGGAGCAAGGGAGCTGTGTCACTTGCATCCACTCTGGTTCAGTCAAGATGCCGCTCCCATCTGCCCCCCACCCCACCACTGCCACACAGTAGAAGAGGAAGCCAACACAGCTGATCTGACTAAGTTTCAAGATTCCCTTTCCACCTTTGACTTAATCTGTCTCTTTGCAGCAGTTTGTGCTGGGCGGGGACAGAAACACGGGGACTTAGTGCACACGCTCTGTTGTGTGCACTACTAGGCCTCGTCCTGGATTGAAAGCACAGAGTACTAGATTAAGGTCACAAGACTCTCTGGCTTGCTTTGGTTATGCTTTTATCTTTTCTTCTTTAAGCCATAAGCAAACAGGTCTTCTTCATTTTCTCTTTTGAATCAATCCTCCCTCTCCAGGGCCTCTGTGCACACTGTTCTCTTAGCTTGGAACATTTGGTACCTACCACCTCCCAGACATCCCTGGCTAATCAAACTTTGCTTGCATGTCCCAGTGCAAATGTTACCACTCCAGAGAGGTCTTTCTTAAGTAGATGGGTTCCTATTTTTTATGGTTGTTCATCTTAGTACTCAACAAGGAACCTGGAACACACAAGGCAATGAGTAAATATTTACTGAATAAATCAGCAAAACGGAGGCGTTGGGGGGTTTTATCCTCCTTTAGGGTTGTAGCAGAAGTAAATTCCATAAAAATAGGAAAAAATATATATTTAGCTCCTTTGTTTTTTTAAAATTTTGATTTACTTTAAGAAATAATGATTTGATCTTAGTATTTTCCCCAAATATTTAAAGATGCAAAAACTTGGAATTTAGCTATTTATGTATGTTTCTAATCCAGTTTCACAAGATGTTTTTATTTTATGTATCTGAATTTACAAGTCTGGGGCCATATTATCTTAAATGCATGTGCTCTCACCTGAGAATGTTGAGCAGAATCAGGCTTGGTGAACACTTAGGAAGAAAATTTGAATTTGCTCAACAAGTTCTGGAGGTTGACCATTTTTATGAATGACTAACTTTAAGTTGGTAAACTGGCACTTGGTTGTATTTTCCATAGGAACTTACTCCCATGGGATGCTGTGAGTGCCGGGACAGCAAGAGATTCTCAATCAAATTATCTCAGAAAGCTCTGGAATAAACAATAATGAACATATTATTTTTCCTCCACAAATTTCTCAGCAGATAACTACACATTGATTTCCTTTGCAATTTAAAAATAGCATAGAGGATGCAACTTCTAGCATTTTTTTGCTGGCATATCGAAGCATATTTGACTCTGTGTGTATGTGTGTGTGTGTGTGTGTGTGTGTGTGTGTGAATGTGTGCATGCACACATATTCATCTCTGGATGTACTGTTGTGCATATCTTATTTAAGTTTATGTGTCTGTGGTCTACATGTGTTTACTTGTGTGTGTGTGTGTGTGTGTGTGTGTGTTTGTGTGTCCCTGCATGTGGAAGCCAGAGGTTAACATTGGGTATCTTTTTCAAACTCTCACTACTCTATTTTTCAGGACAAGTTTCTTCACAAAACCTGGATCCCACCAATTCAGCTAGACTGGTTGGCCTGCAGGGTCAAGGGCTCCTCCTATCTTCACCTCACCAGTGCTGGGATTACAAATTCAGGTTGCCACATCTGGCTTCTATTCTGGTAATCTTTGCTCAGATTCTCCTGCTTGCACACTAAGCACTTTATTGACTGAGATATATCCACAGCCCCTTAGCACTTTCTTTTAATAGATTAAAATATAGAACCTCAAGGTGGAGTCAGGACTGCAAGGACTAAGTGATCAATAGCACATAGGGAAGAAACAGAGAAAGTGGTCACTGGAATGCTCTAGAATGTGAAGCCCATCTAATGAAATCTCTGCCAGCTCTGATGAGAAGTCTAGGACAAAGCCTGCCCATTGGAGATGTCTTCAAGTACGCTGATGTGCTGGACCTTTGTCACCAATTACCACAAGGTAGTTGGCTGGTATTACACTGAGAAGACTGTGACTTCAGTTCAAAAATGAGTCAGATCAGAAGGCATTATCAGGTATCACGTTCTGGCTAGCCACATCCTTAGAGCCAGTGTGCATGTTCTTTCTTGCACTGCGGTCTTAGGGTCCACTTCATACCCATTTTGGCAACAGCTAATACAGGGTGGCACTTGACCTCTCTTCCCATTGATGAACTTGGAAGAGGAGGCAAAGAAAGACAAACTGATACTACCATTGTTCATTATCTCTAACTGTGTTCTACCCTTTTCTTCTACCACTGTCTGCTCTGTATTTTCTTCGCCTGTATCCCTCATCCCTGATGATGCAGCTTTGTTGATGGTTCTCTCCATCTCTTTCCATCCAGGGTTGCTGCACTTGTCCTCAAAAGGCCACGACTGACCAAGGAATATTAAGTGCTCACCTAGATCATGAGAATTCCACAGGCCCTCTTCTCTGCACCTAGTGTGTAAGAGCAGTTTCCCTCTCTTGTTGATCAAAATTGACAAACGTGATTATTCTTGCATTAGATCTGTAGGCACAGTTGTGGCTTTTACTTCTCTGACAGGCATCTCTATTGTGGCTAGAAGAAAACCCCTTTTGAGCACCAAGAATTCTAAGGCTGCATAGTCCAGAGGTATAGGGCACAGAAAATGGCTCATTGAATGATGGTAAAAGGTCATTTCTACTTCTAACCCTTGGCATCCATACTCATGAATTCTTTCCAATGAGACACACTGTCTCTGATTTAACATATTTACTTTTCGGTGAGTGGTCTCATATGCTTACAGAAGATATCCAGCTACAATTTCAGCAGGTCTCTGTAGTGTTCTACAAGGTGCACTGCCACAGGATGGTTTGGGATATAAACAGAAGAAGTCATCAAGACAGTCCGATTTCTGCAATTCTTTTACTGTGAAGTGAGTTTCTTGCTCAGGTGTCATGTTTTACACTTGTACACCTATTAAACACATAATCCAAAATTCTCAGATAATAGCACTAGCTGAAGAAATGTGTTTAGGAGAGGCCCACAACCAAGATAGTCCCCTAGCTCAAAAGCCATAACCCTGGGTGGCTTTGAACTGGTGATTTCCTTCTGCCTCATATTCTCCAGCATTTGCCTCCTGGCATGTACTACCCCAACCATCCTCATATTTCTTCAGTACATTCTATGATAAAGAATAGTAGCATTGATAGTTTTTGGACAAAATCAAGATATTCTTGATTTTATTTATTTTATTTGTTCTGATATTCTTATTACATATGAATATAATTTGCTCTGATATTCCTTCTTGGTTGGTCTACAACAAGATGTATTTACAAAGTCATCAGGTACATAAACATCTAGTGATAGAACACATAATAACATATCACTACTATCCAGGGGTCAACAAGTTTCGGCAGGAACTGGAATAGAAGTCAAACACAAAAATGTTATGGACTTCTAATCTTTCTTTTTGGCCCTTAGTTTCCTTTCCATTTCCAGGATATTATTTTTTTTTGCTTTTTTTTTTTTTTTTAGAAAATTGGACAAGTAGAATTTTTGCTTGGCTTTCTCAGTGAAGACAAAGTTTACCCAAATGCCAAAATCTTGTGTGAGAATTATTCCAACTAGTAAATAAATGACTTTCAATAGTTTATTCAGGAGCAAGGGAAAAGTCCAACAATTGTTTCAATTCAGTTCAATTCAGTGGATTCATTATTAGGACTACCTATTTATTATCTGTCTTGAATAAGTCCCATACTCTCACAGTGGGCCAGCAATGGTGCGCTGGTCTTAAGGATACAATGTTAACTCAAATCTTTTTTTATATTCAGTGCTTAAGTATTGTATTTGTCCTTATTGTACAGTCATCTTAGCCATAGGCCGTAGGTCCCTTTGGAAAAGAACCGGGACAATCACAACAGCACATTCTTTCTGTGGTGGTACTTTGTCTTATCTCTGAGAGACTCAACCACATATTCACGGGCAACTTTCATTTGTAGAAACTGACTCAGGTTTGGGAATTTATCAAGGAACCATGGCATTTGAATGGACAACCATCCTTAGACTTATGTTTGTTTATTCTTATGAACTTCCTTTGAATGACTATTCTTTTATGACAAAATTTACATGAACTACACTCCTATTTCAAATCTAAAATTGCCTACATTTTGATAGTATAATCACCACAATTGTAAGGAAAAATAATACACCCCATTCAAAAGGGAAGGACACAAGACTTCCATGATACAAAGAACAAGTAAGCATAATTACCTCCTTATGTCTCAAAACACCTGGTAACCACATTTGTTACCATACTGTTGTCCAGCTTTTGAGAAGCAAAGCATCCAGTAGCCACACCTTTGGTCATATATCCTGTTGTTGGTTCTTGAGAAACAAGAATAGGTTTAAACTCTCTGACCTTTAATCAGATAGAACAGATCCAAAACTGTGGGCGCTCACATATCTTCTGGCTGATGATAGGATCTCATTTTATTGAGTTTACAATGGAGATTAAATTTCACACACAATAATTTTGGAAAAGCACAAGATATTACTCCTTGTGATGACCAGTTTATTAATTCATTCTTTAATAATTCCTAGTTGCAACATAGGAGCCATTTGCTAAGGAGAAGGTCATAACATTTTTCCTTTACACTCTCTTATAGTATTATAGCTTCATCATTTGCACTTATTATGGCACATTCTGGAGTTAACTTTTATTTACAGTATGAGTAAAAGGTGGAGACTTCTTATTTTTATTTTGCAATTATATACTGAAAATGCCAACCCAATCTCTTGTGGAATGTCCCTTTGCACTGTGTAAGGATATTCCACTGTGAATGGTTTAGTAAAAAGCTAAGTATCCAATAGCTGGGCAGGATTTGGGGGGCAAAGAGAATTCTGGGAAGAAGAAGGCAGCGTTGCCAGACAGATGCAGAGGAAGCATAGTATGTTGTACATGAAGTAACAAGCTGTGAGCCGCATGACAACACATAAATTAATAGAAAAGGGTTAATTTAAGTTGTAAGAGCTAGTTAGAAACAAGCCTAAGCTATCTGCCGAGCTTTCATAATTAATAAGAAGTCTCCATGTGGTTATTTGGGAGCTAGTAGGTGGGACAGGAAAATATGCCTTCAACAAACTGTAGAAATTTTATATTGATAGTTTTATGTCTATCTTATACATTTAGAGTCTATCCCTTGATGTGATGCATACAGTCTTGTTTTGTGAAAGTTAAGTACCTTCAACCGGCATTTCTTGCTTATAAAGGGTTCAATCATCTTTATAAATGAATTGGAGATTGCCACCTGTAAAAAAGTAGTAAGAAATAAAATTGGAGCCAGGAGGTGGTGGCACACACCTTTAATCTCAGCACTTCGGAGGCAGGGGCAGGTGTATCTCAGTGAGTTCGAGGCCAGCCTGGTCTACAGAGTGAGTTCCAGGATAACTAAGGCTGATACACAGAGAAATCTATAGTGTCATTTTATTTGTATTTCAATAAGTAAAACTTGTCTGAAGATCAGAGAGTTAAATAGCCCCACTGGTCAACCTTACAGACCAGGCAATGGTATCATATACTTTTAATCCCAGTAGCCACACTAGTTGCCATAGAAACCAGGCAGTGCTTGTATTCAATCCCAGTGGTGCACGCCTTTAATCTCAGCTCTAAAGAGGATGATAAAACAGGAGGACAGAGATCTCAGTCTCAGTCTCAGTCTCATTCTGAGCTTCCTGGAGGCAAGATTGCCATTTTTAGACTGAGGTTGAGGCAAGAACCACTGGCTGGCTGTTTTGTTTTTGGTCTTTCAGGTTGAACCTCAATTTCTCTGTCAGAGTTTTTATTGATTGTGCTTCAAAACCCCGCCTCAAAAAACCAGCAAATAAATAAATTTGTGAAATTGGACAGTAGCATAAACCTGGAAAACTCTCTTAGTTCAATAAGGATTCTGACACTAAGGTTGTTCTATCAGAAGAGCATCCATATTAAATAAACCAGTCCTTTGTAACAGTTTTATTCATATGAGATGAGAACAGCCTTGGAGCAAATGCTCAGGTAAACATGAAGAAGTTGATAATGGTAGGTGTCTTAGTTAGGGTTTCTATTGCTGTAAGGAGACACCATGACCACAGCAACTCTTATAAAGGAAAACATTTAATTGTTGTGGTCCCTTACAGTTTAGAGGTTTAGTCCATTACCATCATGGCAGGAAGCATGGCACGCAGGCAGACATGGTACTAGAAAAGGAGCTGAGAACCTTTTTTAAAAAAATATTTATTTATTTATTTATTAAGTATACAGTATTCTGTCTGCTTGCATGCCTGCAGGCCAGAAGAGGGCACCAGATCTCATTATAGATGGTTGTGAGCCACCATGTGGTTGCTGGGAGTTCAACTCAGGACCTCTGGAAGCGCAGGCAGTGCTCTTAACCTCTGAGCCATCTCTCCAGCCCTGAGCTGAGAACTCTTACATCTTGAATATCATGCGACAGGAAGTGATCTGAAACACTAGGCATGACTTGAGCATATATGAGACCTTAAAGCCTGCCTCCACAGTGATAACACTTCCTCCAGTAAGACCACATTTACTGGAACAAGGCCACACCTCCTAATAGCGTCATTCCCTTTGGAGGCCATTTTCTTTCAAACAGCCACAGTAGGCTTGTAACTAACTGTATTCCTTGGGTCCCAGCAAAGCATATTTTTCTTGAAATGGAATGTGAAGTCACATCTTGTGGTCTTCCATCCCTTGTGGTTTAATATCTATGGAATACACATACATCTTGCACTTAAGAAATTCCAGTTTCATTAGTTCTACTCTTTGGTGCAGCAGAAAGACTGTTTAGCAGGTCCAACAATAACTATGATTATGATTAGCACAACCTAGAACAATTTATATAGTGGTACAGTTTTTAGGAATAATTAGATGCTTTATGCTTACAACAAAGTTTGTTTTTTCTTTTCAAAATATAAATATAAATATAAAGCTATTTCTTTTCCCTAGTTGAGAACATAATGTTGAGGGGCCTCTAGGTTTATTTATCACATTGTCTTTTAAGTCAGTTGTTCCCAGTAGGTTTCTTTTGCTCAGTTTTATTGCCTTGTCCCCTCAGTGTTTGATCAACTGTTCTTTTTTGTTCAATATTCTCTTCTTTTTTCTGACTTTGCAGAGAGAAATAACTATTGCCAGGTTGTGATTTGGGGGAGGGCTTAGAATATTCCACTTGGAAAACTGTTGAGACAAGGATAGGAAGCCCAACTCAATCAACTTTTTCTGGGAATCATCATAGAACTTCCTCCTTGGCTAACTGAGCAGACATTCCTGAACATTTTGCTTCTCCTTCCTATTCTTGTGCTAATTAAGAACTTATTTAATTTGTTTTATATATATATTTTATTGGAATTTTGAGCTTCAAAAATTCATTCTTATATCACTACTTTTGAGCCAGCTGTGATCCATTTCTGGAAAAAAATGAAAAGGAACTTAATTAGCAATTTAATTCATGAATTTCTTTTAGAAAAACCTCTGATTTTTGAACCTTTACATCAGTGGAATTTTTTTTGCATGTGAATCGAAAAGAGGTGCATAGGGAAATGGGGCACGATTTTGAATTTGGATAGTGGGGTAAGTGAGTATTATAATATTTTGTTTTTCTCTTTGTATATGGCTGTTTTCCAAGGCAATAAAAATAATGATTCCATAGCCAGGGGCAGAGTTTGACACCAAAACAAGCATCATAAATGAAGGCAGGAATTTTGAAATGGGAACTGAAAAAAATTAATTGCACTGAATTAGAAGATGCAGCGTGCAAGTGTGCATGGGTGTCATCAACTTCCAATCCCTGGTCTGCCTTTCAGAACGTCTCGTTAGAGAACAGGCATTCTAACAGCTTTAGGACATTGGGACCTCTGCATCCTTTTGTTTATTTTCAGTTAAAATTCATGTCAAAATAATTATTGTCTTGCCTTCAAATTGCTTCTAAAATAATTAGGAACATGAGTCATTATTTTTCATTCAACCCTGTAAGAAAAGACTGATATATTTTAGTCTTAAGCTCAATAACACAATGAAAACTTCAGGTCCATGCCAGAGGACTTGTAGGTGAATTTGATCAATAATATTAACTGCTATCTTTTCCTCCTTTCAAATCATCACAATAGTTTTTAGAACTCTGATTTTATTTTCATGACTTTTTTTCTAATTTTTGTTTAGCAGATGTGCTTTTAAGTTATTCAGTATAATTTTAGGCACAGGATGGGAGTTATTAACTAAGTAGCTTTGGTTAGCAAGAGAAATGTGGATTTAACTCATGTTTAAAAAGTCTTTATTTAGATCTTGTGCAAAAATATCACACACACACACACACACACATACACACACTTCTTTAAACTCTAACATCACCATAAATATGATGTTTTTGAATATTTTCTTTTTTTAATCTTTCTTTCTCTTTCTCTTTTTTTTTTGTTTGTTGTTTGTTTTTTAAGACAGGGTTTCTCTGTGCAACAATCTCTGCAACAGATTTATGTCTGCAAGGCAAAGTAGACCTTTCGCTGTATAGAATTTTTTTCTATCTTCCTCATAAATAAAGAGAACAGCTTAAAACATAGGATTTTCATCTGTAGATTAGAGGTTCAAGACTTAAGAAACTTTCAGAGCTTTTGTTGCTGCTACAGTCTTGTAATTGTCTGGCAAATCTACCGTATTTATCTTAGTATCTGTACACTTAAAGCTACACTCTGTATAGCAGCTGTGGGAACTGCTTCTCTTCCCTCCAGCTCTTTAGATCCTGGGAAGCCTCCTCTTCTGTGAAGGAGGGGTGGATCTGGGGAGCGGAGGGAGGAGTGGTGGGGGTGACAGTGGGACTTGGAAGAGCAGAAGAAGGGAAACTGCTGTCTGGATGTAATATATGAGAGACGAGTTACAAAAAACAAAGACAAAAACAAAAAAGTAAAGAAAAAACCAACTGGGCACCTCCATCACAAACAAAACAAAACAAAACAAAACAGAAACAAAAAACCCAAAGCCATCACCTCTGAGGATATGAAGTTATCTGAGTAAACATTTTTATCATCCAACCATGTTTTTACAAAGATAACATATGCTTTGCTAAATTCTGAGTTTTCTAAGGAAAACCTTCAAATAGTATTTGATGAATTAATAATTTATTGATTACTAGCCTGTCTCTCCATATTTTTATATACTTGAAGAATAAAAAAGGCTTTCCTAAAGGTAAAAGATGTGCTATTTCTTTTTTCATTTTTGTAAAATGTAAATTGGGGAAAGGTACTATAACTTCCCCTTTTCGTACTTTCTCGTTCATTCTTTTCTTATAATAAAAATACTTGATTCTGTATAGCACTAGAGAGCCAAAGGTTGGGCAGTGGGTAGAATACTGCCAGCATATTTGGAAAAGTCTTTATTTTGTTTGTCCAGGATCTATGAGGTATTTTATGAGTTATTTTATCATTGAACAGAAGAGCAGAGGCACTTCACACATATTGCCTTGTTGAGTTACACAGTGCATAGCTTTTACCCCTGGTGTTTGGGGGCTTATTGATTTCATGTAAAGTAGTTGTAAATAAGAAGTAGTGTTTTTAAGAAAATAAAATGAATATAGTAAAAAGAACGGAACTGCTCATTTAATTTCTATTTCTTTAAATATTTTTTTTAATTTAGAGATACAACCCATGTATGTACAAGTAAACTATTTCCAATACACATTTCTTAACCTTTTTAAGGAATTATTGCTTAAGAATGCAAAATACTAACAGAAACATCACGTTTTTAATGCCTCCGCAATGACGTTAGTACAAAGAGGGGTTAAATGCCTGTCGCAAACATATGTATTAGAAACCGTGGTATTGCAATGAAACATGAATATGTCTCCATGTTTTAGAAAAGCCGCACCTTATAGAACACAAATACATCTCGATAGAAATAGTAATACAGTGGACTGTACTCTCAGGCATGAAAAAATTTTAAAAATTAAGACCTTATGACTTTAACAGATAGAAATTTATGATTAACAGTGGCTGTCATGTTTAAATCAAAAATTCTAGATAAAAATTTATTCTTACTGGTTTCCTTGGTAACAACATCCAATACTACCACTTAATGGTGCTTACTCTTAGGTGCCGATATGCTCATTAAACTTAACTTGAATCATCCTAAGAAACCATATTAGATTTGTCCTCACTTTCCTTATCATTTCAAATGCCGACCCGTGAACTCGATTATGTTTTGTGATTTGTACGTTGTTTCTTCTTAGTATAAAATTTTGATTGTACAATCTAATTTACATGAAACCTTGCATTCATTTGAAAATATTTTCTAATCTCCTTTTCTGCTTAGTAAGATGTCTCTGTAAATATTTATGAGTTTGCCCTTTAAAACCAAACAAAGAAGAACTTTTAAAATTCAAAGCAAAACACAACAAAAGAAACAAATTAGGAAAGTTTTTTTTTCTTGGCAAAAGGTTCCTTTGTGAATTTTTGGCTTAGAGTGCTATTGAAAATTGCAACATATTGTTCTGTTGGAGCAGGGCTTCCCTCTTCCTCTCTGCAATGTACTTCTGGGTGCTGGTTCTGATCTCTCTGATTATTTTTGTGCAATGATGACAGGATGTCTTTATGTTGATCAATTAATTAGTCCAAACAGCAACAATCAAAAACTGTTCCTACACAACCAGTGGCAGTTTTGGGAACAGTTCATTTTCAAGGCTATCAATCTAATTGACTTGTTTGATATTGCATCCAAATTTCTCATAGTTTTACTTTGTCTCATTTCCATTACTCCTGACAGTATTGGTTATTAACCTGTTCCAGGAAATGAAAGTTCATCAATGCTGGAAGCAGACAGAGTCTACTTCACGTATCATGCATTCACGTTCCTAGTTCTCTCTGAACTTGATATCCACAAATGCTCTTATACATGATGCTACAATATCCTGATAGCTTTTTGCAAAAGACATGTCTAATGACTGATTTTACTGAAGCAGTATGTTATTTTTATATATCCATCACATTTAGAAACGGCTTGGAGTTTTGCTGATATGTCATGTTTGGCTGTTCTGGTTGGAATGTATTCTGTAAAAGGCTACATGTTGCCAGTGTGACTTTTGATGGGTAGAGTCTGATGGTGGGTGATTATGGCATAAGGGTAAATCTTGCTTTCACCAGGGTGTGAGGGGGCTAATAATCAGAAGAGCAATCTGACCCCCTTTGTCCCGTTCTTTCGTTCATGTTTTTACTTCTACTTTTCTGGTTTCCCTAGTAGCTAAATAGGCACTGTCCTGTTGAACTCCCTAGTTTTCAGAACCATGAGTGCAAATAAACTTCTTTTCTTTATAGATTATCACGGTATAGGTATTTTATTATGTAGCAGTTGTTTGGCCTGCTGAAGGTGTAGGTTGAAAGGGCATGCATGAGCTGGATGAGGGGAGTTATTACACAGGAAGGGTATGGAAGTCATTTTTAATTGGTTGTGTTTATATAGTTCAGCAGGAAAGATCAGGAGCCACAGTGATGCTGTTACTATAATACCCAAACTTTCATCATGGGAAACATGTTTTTATGTCTAAGGATCGATATACAGGCCTCTAATATTTTTGAGATTTTCTTACTCCATAAAGAAAATTCTGTACAAATAAAATTACTGAGCATAAGACACTGTCTTAGTTAGGGTTTCTATTACTGTAAAGAGACACCATGACCACAGCAACTCTTATGAAGGAAAAAACATTTAATTGGGGTGGCTTTACAATTTCAGAAGCTCATTCCATTATTATTATTATTGTATGACATGGTGTTATGCAGGCGGCATGGTGTTGGAGCTGAGAGTCCCATATCTTGATAGGCAGGCAATAGAAAATGGTCTAAGACACTGAATGGTCTGTTGAGCACACATGAGACCTCAAAGCCCGCCTCCATGAGCACATGGACACTGCCTCCAACAAGTCCACACATCCTAATGCGTCACTCTCTTTGGAGACCACCACGTTCTTTTTTTTTTTTTTTTTTTTGGTTTTTCGAGACAGGGTTTCCCTGTAGCTTTGGAGTCTGTCTTGGAACTAGCTGTTGTAGACCTGTAGACCAGGCTGGACTTGAACTCAGAGATCCACCTGCCTCTGCCTCCTGAGTGCTGGGATTAAAGGCCACCACCACCCGGCATAGGGGACCACGTTCTTTTAAACAACCACAGATACCTTCAGAAAAATATTTTCTTTAAGCGACATTTTAGAATCTTCTTTCCTGAATTTCTTAGATGATGTATTAATATATAAATGATGTAAGGACAGAAGCTCTTTTAAGAGTTGAATTATATTTTACTTATTACTAATAATATATAGAAATTAAGTAATATAATAATTTAATATTTAATATACTTAAAACAATTCTGAATACTGCAATCATTTTGTATAGTTTTGTTCTGTTGGGATATAAACATAAGATATAGATACATACACACATATATGATGCATACATACATAAATGCATTATATATATTTACATATATACTTACATACACACAGACACACCACACACACACACACACAAATGAAAATGAGGACATATCTGCTCCTTGGTATGGCTTATTGTGGATATGAGGCCGAGTTCATCCAGAGTTGTCTGGAAGGGTCTAGACTTAAGAGGGCCGGAAGAATGGACTGGGCCATAAGGGGAGAAAGGTGACGGGGGTGGGGTGGGGGTGAGAGGAAGAGAAGAGAGAGGAAAGTGGAGAGAGGGCAAATAAAGAGAGGAGCCAAGGACCAAGAGAGTAGGAGAGGAGAAGAACCAAGAGGTCAAGAGAGAGCATGCCTGAAATGGCTGGAATATATAGGAATCAGAAGCTGGGGGGGGCACAGCCCCAGGGCTAGAGAGGTTTAGGGTAGAGGGTGGGTGAGAAGTGCTTGGAGGAGCCACAAGTACTGAGCCTTGGATATAGTGTATCACATATGCACACACACACGCAGACACACACACACTTTTTTCCTATTCTCACTGCAGTCTTTTGAGTTCCCACTTTCTGTTATGCTTTGGACTGCTTAGTGACACTCCTGTTTGATTTAATAAAATTTCGGGTGTGCTATCACTGCCTTATTTGCGTCGAAGCTTTAGTCTCTTTCCACATTCCCTCATACCCACAGTCAGCACAGTGGTTCGGGTATGTCTGCTGCCTCACAAAAGCCCCTGCCTCCTCCACTTGCTGTCCCATCTCTTCCTAGATCTATCCAGCTGTGTTAATGGAGTGGTTGGAGAGGGACCGTTTCTTCTTACAGGGTGTGCTTGTCAGTATCATTTTCCTTCCCCTGGTAGCTTGTGATTGCTTTTGACTCTTCTATCATGTGTATATGGCTGAATGCCAAGGGGGTAGTGATAACCCCACCTCCACTAAAGAGAAACTCAGTTATGTGAGCACTTTCTAATTTAGTCATACTTCTTTACCACACTGTCCTTATAACTCAGGTACTTCTATTCTTACCAGTAGAGAAAGCTGACAAACTTCAGGACAATCTAACAGTCCTTCTGGGGCTTGCAGATGTAGATATACACCAGCCACCTATACCTAGCAGCACTGGGAGATAGAAGCTTTCCCCTAAGGATTATTATATCTGCTCTAATGTCTGCATTATTTGACTTGGGAGCAGATGTCAATCAACATTTTACCCCTGTGGAACCTTAAGAGAGATAAGCACCAGGGAAAGAAAATGATTTTTCTACTAGGAAGTCATCACTTAAGCAAAACACAGGAATGTATTTAAGTATCAATCCACTGTATTCTATGACTGCCCTTTCTCTGCTCCCCACCCCGCCATCTCAGACATGATTATTTTTATTTCAAATCGAACTTCTCAGAACTCTCTAATTTTTGTCTCCAATCCCTGATGAATTCTGCTTTTGCCAGATTTCTGTAAGGCAGACAAGGATCAGTTCTAAATGAATAAGGTCTATAAAATTGGTCTCGGACTTTTTTTATTGCCTCTTTTAAGCCAAATTACATGGAGTTGCAAAGACTTATTAAGATATGGAAAACATTACTAAATTGGTATTTCAGAGGCATCGCTGATGATGTAGGATTTATGAATGACACAAGTGTCTTCAACCATTTTTATGTTCTTTGCTTCCCCCGAGTAAAATCTTCAGACAGGATAGAAAGGGAGAAATACACCAAAGTATATGTAAACTTGATTCCAATGGTGAGAACTTGTTTTCACAAGCTAGAATCAAGTGGGATTTTCTTCATGGAGTTTCTAATTCTTTCTTTATTGTTTATCATGGCAGAAGAAACAAAATCTAGGTAACTTGAGGGGAGGATCACAAACCTAGCTGCAAATAAAGGTGTCCTGCAGAAGAATCAAACAGACCAGAGCACATTCGAGCAGTTAACTGAACAAGTCCACGGCTGCTGATACTCAAGAGCAGCAGAGCAGTTTGGCACCAAAAGCCAGGACTAGCAGCAGGTGGAATAGGAAAGAATCAAGGGAGGTCTTAATCTGGAGGCAAGATGGAGGACGCTTTTTCTCCTCCTTGCTTTCAGTTTCACAGACTATAATTTCAAAGTGAGAGAGATCATCAATGCCTGTAATTGACCAGTAACTAAGACTTCATTTGACTGTAGAGTATTAGCTTGTGCTCACTTCCCTAGGAGTAAACAAAGCAGGAACTCTTGGGTGACTTCCCGGAAGTGTTGTGGTACAATGGAGAGGCAATACTTGGAGATGACCAGTCTGATAGAAGGTCTGCTATAATAGTTAAGCTGGAAAAACAGCTTTGTATATTCTTATTTGGTTGTTAATGGATTGGGGCTGGGAGGTACCAACTGTGCAAAATGTGTACTTGTTCAAGAACAATGTCTTTAGTTAGCACGTTGGCTTATTATTTCTAATTACTTTTTATCTCTAGTTGGTAAATTATCATCTTTTTGTATGTTACAGCATTTTCCACAGCTTATCAGTATCTTTGTTTCTGTCTATCAGCAGCTCCTCGGCCACTGTGAACTTTCTGTCCCTTTCTCTGTTGTTAAAAAACTACTTAGGTGTGTCCATTTGAGTATGTTATTTTAGTATTAGTTTTGTTCATATGAATAAAATGATCAGAAAACTCAGGAGTTAAAGCTACTATAATATGTACAGTTTTTTGTTAAAGAATATAGTTTTGATTTGAGTGTGAGATTATAACAACTTTTATGATTGTTCTGGTTGACGAGGTAAAGGGTTTTTGAATTTAGAACTAATGAAATGCTGAACAAATGAGGTCTATCGGAAGTTCAAAGTGCTAAAAGGTGCTTTGAAGACTGCTGGGACAGAAAGTTCATCAATATTCTCATTCAGCTGTTGCTCATGCATGCTTCAACACTCTCTTGGTACATCCAGTGGTGTCAGAGTGGCATGACTGTATTTGGTGTAACCAATGGCTTTGTGATTGGATTGGACACACCCTACTTCCAGGTGGAAGGGCTTACACTTTGGGCACCACAAACCTATTCAAAAGCTTTTAGTTGGGAAGGCTATGGGCCCAAGGGAAAACATTATCATTATTTAACTAAATGGACATGCTGTTTATTTCTTTCTAAATATCTATATTTGTACCTATAGATTAGTGTTTTACTCAACCTAGCAGGAACTGAGAGTTTAATGATTCCTTCCATTTCTAGTTTTCCTTCTTTGCTTTGTGCGTTTGCAGATGTGAGCATTCAGCTTCTATTCCTATTGCCATTCTTACCTCTTGCTGCCATGATGGAGTCTTACCCCTCTGGCACCGTGAACCCAAATAAGTTCTTCCTTCTATAAAATGCCTTGGTCATGGTGTTTTACTGCAGCAACAGAAAATTAACTAACTCATCCTGGTTTATATTAGTATCCTTCAGATGATCCCAGCTTGACTTCCACTTTTGAAGTTGGTTTGGGAACGAAGTTATGAAGAGAACTGAAGGAATGAAGAGAATGATGTTATGAGGCAAATATGAAGAAAGCATCTGACAAATGTTTGCCTTTCAGAGCTGTCCCTGTAAGCAGGGTGGTGGACTCAGAGTTAGATGATTTCCTTTTTTCTTTCTTTCTTGGAATTGGCAAATGTACCCCATGGATTCCATGGTTAGTTAGTCGTTCAAAGCCCTTATATTCAACAACATTCTCAATCCAATGCTTTATGATATGCCTGATTTCATTTAGAAAAAATGATTTTTACCAATGGAATCAATGATGGATTCAAAATATGAAAAAAATTTCTTGGTTGTAGTTTGCATCTTGTGCTGGACTACCTGATTTGTTTCTGGGATGTTTACTAAGGAATGCAAGCCATGTGAAACAGTAAGTAATTACTTCTTTATCTCACTATTTATTTTAAATAGCTGAGTTATCATTAGGTCAATAAACCAATTCATTTGACTTAAACATTGTAACAACAATGAGTCAAGGTAACTTGATACAGAATCTCCCCAGAACAGAAGTATTTTCTAGAATATTCCCTACTGAAAACAATGTAGCCAACATAGTCTATTGAATGCACACCATATGTCATGATTAAAGTAATTGTTTTGCAAACAATTATTTTATTTGATTCTTTTGATACTCCTATGAGTTAGTTACTATTAACACCACATTTTTGTTGTTTTGTTTTTTTCATAGCATTCTCCTTTTGTTTTCTTTTAATTGAAACGTCATGCAATATATTCTGATCATTGTTTTCTCTCCACCATCTCTTCCCAGATCCTCTTCACCTCCCCACCCATTCAAGTCCAGACCTCTCCCTTAGAAAACAAATAGGCAAATAAAAATGCAAACTAACCAGAATTAAAAAACAAACACACACAAACATGAACAGCACAATACACACAAGCACATACATACACAAAACAAAATCCACAAAAACACAAAATTGAAAACCATAGTAAATAAGTCAAATAACTAGTAAGGTGAGAAATGTCCACACAAAGTAATACGAGACAAATAATTCTACAAAACAACCATTTAGTTTTTTCTGTGTTGGTCATCTAATACCAGACATAGTGTTTACCCTTAAGTGTGGTTTATATATTCAATGAGACTCCATTGGAGAAAACCGATTTTTTCCTTTGCAAGCAATTTTGGTTAGGGATGCGAGATCATAATACCACATTTTACAGAAGAAACCGAGGCTTCATGTAACTGGCCTGTGCTGCCAATCTTTTTCTAATTTCTGGAACCTAAACTCTTAGAAAGCTACCCTATCCTTTCTACTCTTATTATTACTTTTTTTTGACTTTTTTTTATTGAGAAAAGGAAAAAAAAGAAAAAAAGTTTCCGCCTCCCCCCAGCCTCCCATTTCCCTCCCCCTCCTCCCACCCTTCTCCCCCTCCCTCACTTCTCTCCCCCTCCCTCTCCAGTCCAAAGAGCAGTCAGGGTTCCCTGCCCTGTGGAAAGTCCAAGGTCCTCCCCCCTCCTTCCATGTCTAGGAAGGTGAACATCCAAACTGGCTAGGCTCCCACAAAGCCAGAACATGTCGTAGGATCAAAACCCCGTGCCATTGTCCTTGGCTTCTCATCAGCCCTCATTGTTTGCCATGCTCAGAGAGTCCAGTTTTATCCCGTGCTTTTTCAGTCACAGTCCTGCTGGCCTTGGTGAGCTCCCAGTAGATCAGCTCCACTGTCTCAGTGGGTGGGTGCACCCCTCGTGGTCTTGACTTTCTTGCTCATCTTCTCCCTCCTTCTGTTCCTCATTGGGACCTTGGGAGCTCAGTTCAGTGCTCCAGTGTGGGTCTCTGTCTCTATCTCCATCCATCACCAGATGAAGGTTCTATGGTGATATGCAAGATATTCTTCAGTATTGCTATAGGATAGGGTCATTTCAGGTTCCCTATCCTCAGCTGCCCAAGGAACTAACTGGGGACATCGCCTTGGGCTCCTGGGAGCCACTCTAGGTTCAAGTCTCTTGCCAACCCTAAGGTGACTCCCTTAACTAAGAATTGTGCTTCCCTGCTCTCCTATCCAACCTTCCTTTATCCCAATCATCCTGTTTTCTTCCTATCATTTGATTATTACAGCATGTATATTATTTTTCCATTGCTACTTTAGCAAATAACCACCAATTAGTGTCTTATTAGCATC
The DNA here is from genome assembly GCF_037038515.1 of Microtus pennsylvanicus. NCBI lineage: Eukaryota > Metazoa > Chordata > Mammalia > Rodentia > Cricetidae > Microtus > Microtus pennsylvanicus. The sequence goes on from NC_134584.1 coordinate 33,376,242, forward strand.
CATTTACCATTCGTGGGGGTCTGGTTTGGTCTTGCTGGGCTAACCTCATGGGGTCAGCACATCTTATTTCTCTACTAGGAGAGAATCTGTTACCTTCCTTTGGCTAACTTCTAGAGGCTAGTCCCACTGAGGGTCATGACTCCATCTTCAAAGCCATAGTGTCTTGTTCCTCTGGCCAACCTTCGCAAACTTTATCTTCCTCTGATCACAGCTTCCAAACGTTTAAGGACATTTGCAGTTAGGCTGTGGATAATCCCCCAAAAAACTCCTTAGGTCAAGGCTCTTAATTACATCTCTAACATCAATTTTGACATATATGGAAATATAATATTGGTAGCTTCTTGAGCTGATTTAGGGTCTAGATCTCTGTAGGCCATCTTGGTGCCTGCTGTATTCTAAGGACCTATTTCTGTAAACAAAATTTCAACAAGCATTAAATTATACTGCAGCCAAAGTAAAAGAGCTAAGAAAGACTAGAGAACCCTCATTACTGCAATGTCCTCTGCAGGATTATTTATTGACAATTTTCTTAACACTGAACAGTGGACCTGTGTACATAGTTCACACCTCACCAAATTGTATGTTTTTGTTAATATTCCCATCATTGCTTTAAAATCCAATCTGAAAGATAATTTGTACCTACTAATTAACCACTCATTTATGTATATATTCCAAAGAGTTTTATTGATCCTGATTTATTTTCATATTTAAACACTTAAAATATTTAATTAAAATATGGTGTACATAGAGAAGGAACTATGACTTAAGAGAGGAGTTTCAGGAATTTTCAAAGACTGAACTCATTGGTGTCATGATCATTCAGATATTTTCCTTCATTCTCAAAAGTTCCCTCATGACCTGTTGTGGTTATTTCTCCATCTCCACCACTGGCCCCTGAAACCACTGACTGATTTTTATCAGCATACTTTTGCCTATTGAAAAATTTCAACTATAATTCAACTTTAGTCAGCTTTCATGCTCAGCTACTATCATTTGTATAATGCTTTTGAGATGTCTTCATTTTGCATTTTTCAGGTGTAAATAGATCATAATTTGGTTATTTGATTAGTTAAAGAATGTTTGGAATCATTCTTTCCAATATAGTATCAGACTGTTGTTGTGAACATTCTCATATAACTTGCCGTTAGTATACAGTTTTCCACTTCTTTTCAGTAAATAAGTTAGTAGTGATGGAATTGTTCAGTCATGTGGTCAGCATATATTGGACTTGTGAGAAATGATTATTTCCCCAAAGTGTCTTCACTGTTTTGCACCATCCCTGATGTGTCTGAGTTCATGTTAGTTGTCATCATCACCATCAGCTGTCATCACCATCCTTGGCAGCATTCAGTACCATTGGTCCATCCCTGGAGTTTTCTCAGCAGCACTTAGCTATAATTTTGATTTTTCATTTTGCTAATGAGTAATTATAACAGTTATTGCTTCATGCACTTACATATCTCTGATGAATCTTTAATATTGTACCATTTTCATTTGTGTTCCTTCTTCGGTTGAAAGAATTCTCCAGATTATCTAGATACAAGTCAACTGACAGGTACATATGTTGCAAATATTTTTTCCCTAGCATGTGGCTTTCTTTTCACATTTGAATTATGTATTTGAAAATCAGATTTTAAAGTTTTGCTGTTCAGTTGATCCACTTTATTTTTATAGTCTGTATTGTATCTTTAGTTAAGCATTTTCTGTCTAAACCAAGGTCATTAGGATTTCTTTCTATGCATTCTAAAAACTAATACAGTTAAATCATATTTGCAGGTGTATAATATATTTCCAGGTTTCTTTCAAAAGAAATATTTTAAAAATTTTGTGTAGGTGTGTGCCTGTGTGTATGCATGCATGTGTGCCTGTGTGTATGATGCATGTGTGTGTGCAACAAGATCAATATACACTATTAACTATTGAGCCATTTCTCCAGCAACGTTTTGAGTTATTTGTATGTCCTGATACAGGAGTTTTCTTTGCTTCTTTTCCCTGTACTTCTGTATCCTCTTTTTCTTATAGTTCTTCAATTATTTGAAAGAATTCTCAGAAGGAATCTTTTATAATTCTCATTGTGATGTGGGATTCCCCTTTGTGTGCTGTGAATATGTTTTATTACCATTGGTTAATAAAGAAGCATCTTTGTCCTATGGCAGGGCAGAATAGAGCTATACACAAAAACTAAATTGAATACTGGGAGAATGAGGTAGAGTCAGAGAGATACCAGGTAGCTGCTGGAACCTTTCTGGTATTCGTGGTGATACATAGATAAACAGCAATTGGTTAATTTAAGATGTAAAAGCTGGTTAGGTATACACCTAAGCAATTGGATAAATAGTGTTATAATTAATAAAGTTTTTGTGTGATTATTTAGGTCTGGGAGGCTGGAAACTAAAGTACAGTCTACAATTACAGATTTGCCTTGATTAATTATATCTAAGATTCCTTTTCTCAGAGTGGTTTCCTAGTGGGTATTGTTTTTGAATGCCAACCATGGAAATGGTTCAGGTGAAATGTATGTTCTTGCCCTTTGGTCCTGCCTGTATGAGGAGAGAGGAAGGACATTGTTCCTTTTCCCTTTGTTTAGTTTTGGCACAATTAGTTTTACTTATTTATTTTAGCCTCATTAATAACTAATTCATTTTGAGAACTTGTTCAATGATTTAAAAAATTCATCTTGAAGTATAGCCTGACTTCAAATAATATTTTATGCAAGATATGAGAACCTAAACATACTACATACCCTATGATAAGTGTTGGAGGCTGGGTGACTATTTCTCTCTGTGTTTTGTGCCTTGTTCTAGGATGCCATTGGGTTACTAAGGATCATTTGTATTCTTTCAAGACATGTTTCAACATCTGCCAGAGTGTTTCTAAAATGCCTTTTAGTTTAGGGTTAATTTGTCTCCATAAGAAGATATTAATTATTTTTTGTATCATTTCATTTTCTCCATATACTTCTTTGTAGATATTTTCTGTGACTTTTTTTTTCAGATTTACAAATCTCATCTTTGGCTATTTTGAATCTGCTAAATTTGAATAATGCATTCTTACCTTTAGATAAACAGATTTTCTTTTTCTAGAATCTCCAGTCATTACTTTAAATATATACTTTTGTGTTACTATGACAATTCCCTTTTTGGATCCATTTTGTCTGCTTCTTCTCTGTTGTACATTTATTTATCATAGTCATGGAGTGCTATCATTAACTATATTATTTCAAACATTTCTGTTTCTGGTTTATTATTTCATCAACCAATTGCTGAATTATTATTTATTATTCTTTCTTATTCTTAATATGTTTTATATTTTTTGTTTGTTATTTTGAGACAAGGGTCTTAGTACTATAGGCTGGTCTTGAACTTTCTATGTAGTAAGTCTGGTCTTGAACTCCTGATACCCTTGCCTCTACTTCATAAATACTGACATAACATGTACCTTCATGCATGTTTTTAATTGTGTAACTAATATTATATGTATGCTTTAGGTGTTCATCTTCTGAAGAAAGCTAAATTTTATTCCATCAGGTACTAACATTTTTATTTTTAGATTGCCATTGACCTGCTAAGGTAGTTTAAAATTTTCTTAGGGAAAGTCACCTTATTTCAGAGTATATCTCTTATATCAAGATAGTTTGTTTATGTGTGTATGTGTGTATGAACTGACCTTAAGCTGCTGACAATGTGCTCCTGTCTCTGGTTTTGAGTGTTAGGATTACTTGCATGTATCACTTCCCCTAGCTTGCTAAGGTATTTATTTCTCATTATTAGATGAAGCATTTCTGGAGTTCCAAATATCTCAGATTCCATCTGAATTGTATGGCTTTGTAGATTTCTGTTCTGTTCTTCAGCATTTCAGTAACTTAGTTTTTCCTCCCAAAGCTTGTTCCTTCATACATTCAAACACGAGTCTTGGAAGTTAATTAACTCCCTCAAGGGGAAATTTCACACAGACTTGTAGGGCTCTCTTGTAGTGTTTCCTTGTTGGGCTCTATCTACTCTAATTTGAGTTATCTTTGGCTACCCTACATTCTGACCCCTGTTTCTGCTGTCCAGTGAGATTCATTGTCTTTACTTAGACTCTACTTTCCTCAGCTGTGGTCTGGAAAATGCTCGCGGGGAGAAATCTTGGGTTTATGTGATGTTTATCTTGTTTGCCTATTTCTTTCTGAGGACCACAGCCCTGCATTGGCTGCTACCCAATGTCGACAAACAGTTGTTATGTATGTTTTGTCTAGATTTTATATTTGTTTATAGTGAGCAGTTAAGTCCAATAATCACCATTCTATGGAGGATGAAGCTGGAACGTGCCCACACTATTTCCTTGAATTTTCTGTACCATCGCTGACTTTCAGAACACCTTTGTTATTATCATTTCTATAATCAAGACCTCATGAACTTTTTTCCCCCTCAGAATGCCCTTTAAATAGTAGCAACTGTTAAGGCTTTAGTTCACCAGGCTATAGTGTTTGGATGTAGGCAGTCTAATTCAGACCACCCAATGAAGACATTTTACTGCCTTACAATAGCATTTGTGTTCTGCTAAACTTTTGATCAATGCCAGCTTTGATTTCCTCTGTTTTCCAGTATTATTCCTTGCTAATCAAGTTGTTTCTACCTGTTTTGATTTAGTCACTGACTTTTGAGTCCTGCTTGATTTCCTAGCTGTCACACCTTTTTTTAAATTAAATACTGTGATGGTTTGAATGAGAAATGTCCCATATAGGCTCATGTATTTGAACAGGTGTTTCCCCTGTTGGAGGTGTTGTTTGGAAAGGTTATGGGATCTTTAAGAGGCAGAGCATTGATGAAGCAAGAATGCCACTGGGGTGGGTCTTGAAGGTCTATTTCTTTCTTCCCCTCCATCTTGCTCTTCCTTTCCCTCTATCTGCTTCATGCACATGCATGAAAAATGTTATCAGCCATTTTTTTGCTCCTGCCGCCATGCCTTGCCTTTCCTGACACGATGCACTCTATCTTAATCATAAACCAAAGTATTATTTCCTGTGCTCATGGCATTTCATCGTAGCAACAGCAAAGCAGATAATATTGACTCCTGTCCAACCTTGTCTCATTTTAGACTACTGTTTTTATGGTCACATGCATTCTCGCTATTTACTCTGACTCCAATAAGTGAATAAAGATTAGGTAGGAATTCATGTTACTTACTTAGAGTACCTGATGCTTTGTGACTGCTAATATCCAGGAGGATCTGTGATAGTGTAAATATTAAGAAAATCAAATAGTTTCTTTTAAATAGCAAAATAGGCAAAGGGAGCATATACTCATTTATAATGTCACAGGAGAAAAAGAACAAATAGATGTGCTAAGTCAGTTACAACCAGCTTAAAGGACAGATAGATTCCTACCAAGATTAAATCATAGGCCTGGGCACTAAATGACCCTTATTACATAAACTATAGCAAACTGGGGCTAAAGAGCAATTTTGGTTGGTGGAGTACTTTTCTGTCATGTACAAATCTCTGGGCCAATTCTCCATAGTAAAAGTGTGTATTTGAGTGCACATCTGCAATGCTAGCACCAAGGATAATACAGATGAAATGGGCTCAGAAATTCAAAGTTACCTTTACCTACATAGTATGAGTACGTTGACCTCAACAAAAGCAATAGGCAATTTCTCAATGAAAAGGATGACCAAATACTGGTGACATAGTTACTATTCAATAATGGCAGCCCAAGGGTATTGAACTTGAAATATCTAACTGGTGCAAAACAATGGCCCCCTAACACTTACCAGTGAAGACCAAGTCAACACAAATTTGGTTATGGTTACTTTGTTGTCTTAAAAACTAGAAGTTTCTTAGTGGGATAATTTTTTGTCATTTTATTGATTAAATTCAGTAGGGTTGCAGAGATAAATAATTTTTTGGAAAAAAGCAGACTTTATTTTCTGAACTGAACTTTCCTCACTTTATTTTATTCTGGATGTAGATACTTGCTTTCTCATCAGCACTGAGACCATTTCTTTATATGATTATTTTCTTGTTTATTAAGATTTCCTCCAAATGTGCTGCCCTTGCACTCTTAGAAGTTTACTTTACATTATTATAAAATAAAGTCCTTTGGTTTGAGGCTAAGGCACTTCGTTTACTTATTTTTAGTATATTTTAAGTTGAGATTCAATCAAACAGATTTAATTGTCTGGTCAAGAAAATTTAACATATTTAAAATTAAAACCCTTCTCATTTTTAAATCTATTACAACCACATCTCTTTGTTTTTGTCTAATTGATAATACTTTAAATAAAAAAAAATAAGCATTTATTTTCTAGTGCCTCCAAAACAAACAGGAATGAAGCAATAAAGAAATGTGTTAGTTCTGAAGGTGTCAATACTAAGCTGAAGACATTGCTCAAGGTTGGTTCCTTCCCAGGGCAACTAGAGAGAGCTTATTCTTCATCTCTTTCCTGGTTTCTAGTTGTTCACTGACAAACCAAACAATCCTTGATTTTGAGAAGAATTGCTCAATTCAACATCCTTGTCAAGTTAGGACCAACTTTAATGGGCCCTTTTAACTTGATACATTGTACAGACCCTGTTTCTGAACCTGGTTACATTTTGCTGCATCAGGAGTTCAAACTTGACCATATCCAGCCTGTAACAGACAGAGTTCTAGCACATCGTAAGAGTTTGGACATGTTGCTGAGTTGCTTTTATTTAGGAACCAGGAAACCCAATTGTTAGTGGAAATAACTTGATGATGCACCATAATAGAGATCTGGTTGTCCTTCTAAAACCTGTGTGTACCAGGCAGGAGTGACTTGTTTCTTCTCTGTTCTCATTCCAGGACCCAGCAACATCCTTATAAATCACAAAGAATTGTTTAGTAACTAAATTATTTTTCCCATACAGGGAAGTCTTGCAAAATGCAAACTATCCTAGAATGATTTCAATATCAGATTTTTCTATAGCCTAATTAAAACGATCCTACTTTGAAAGGCTTTTTCGTTGAATATCTAATATTTAACTGATATTAATGCTTTCTTTCTTTTTTAAAATTTTACTGTTTTATTTCATGTGTGGGGTAATTTGCCTGAATGTAAGTCTGTGTACCACGTGCATGGCAGAGGACAAAAAATGACACCAGATCATCTGGAGTGGGAATTGCAGGTAATTGTCACACCGTGTAGGTACTATGTCTTAAAACTGGGTCTTCTGGAAGATTAGCCAGTGCTCTTAACTACTGAGCCAACCGTATGGTCCTAATATTTATGTTTTAAAGAGAGAAACTTTATTCAGTGAGGCTCCAAATTCAACGAAATCTATTTTATACGGATTTCAAGGGAGAAGGAAAGAAACAAACCAATGAGCTAGGATACATATGACTCATGACTCAGTAGTAGAGATCGTGCTGAGGGAGACAGAGAGAGGAAGATGGACACTCAGAATTGGTTGCATGTATGCACAGAAATGCACATGCTCTCAGGTTGCACTGAAGCTACTTGGACATATGGAGCCACTCAAAACTTTATGCTGCTCTAGCTAGAACTTTCCATTCAGAAAGCCGTTCAGAAATGTGTCCATCAACAGCTACTTTATCTGCTTTGTCTTTTGATTTATATTTTTGGGGTGCGGGTGGGAGTGAGGAGAACTCTATAATTCCAGATTGAAGGAGAGGGGTATTTGTAAGAGATTTCCGACCAGGCTCCAGATCATTGTAGTTCCCGTAGATGAAGCAGTAGCAATGGCCAGAGGAAGTTTATCAGTGCCTAAGAGAGATCTGACCACCACAACTGAGGCCTTAGTTAAGTGTGCGTGTATGCATATGTGTGTGCGTGTGTGTGCACCCACACACACACGTGTGTACAGGCCCGACTCTTCAATGGGAGACAGAGCAGCTGTTGTCCTTGTTTGTACAAATGTATACACAATAGTCTCTGTATATAAGGCTTAGAATGTGCTTGTACAATGAGTTTTTAACATTATTAGTCTCATATGTGTCTGCTACAGAAATGAGACTTTATATTTTCTTGCTTTAAATGTATCTGACCTTTAAAAACTATTGGTTAAAAATAAAATCTGTAGGAAGGGAAACAGTAAAAACCCATGGCGAGAAGAGGGTGGTCCCTGTGAGGATAATACCTGTGTTAGAGTGCTGCTATTAGGTGCTAGGCTGTGCTGTACCGTCTCTGCATACCTGGGCTGTGACAGTTCCTTTTATTCCGTGGTTCATGGGGAAAGCCTGATGAGAAGCGAGTGGTATGTCATAACGGCTGCTTTTTTTTCTGTTTCCCTTTACGGTAGCTGGGCTCTAGCCTACAGAAGGTGTGTGTGTGTAAAATCTGGGCACCATGGAGGATGCAGAAAGATCGATAGAGACACTCAGAACGTCTGCACTGAAGCAGCATTTCCTGGTTTTATGTATATGTGAAAGAACGTATAGCGAGAAACTAATCTTTCTTTTAAGACTAATGTCTAGGTCTAAGGTGTGAGTAGACACCTCTTTTCCAGAACAATAGTGTTTTGGAGTTTGGCTTTATGTTTTCCTGCAGATTCGTTGGAAATACTGTATTTCCATTATTCTGTATTCTCCATTATTGGCGTGTATTTCTTGTCATTGTCGTATTCGAGGTCAGAATGACAGCAGAATGCCAAAGGTACCCGTCGTTAAATGCAAACACTTTGGTAAGAGGTCCATCATGACATCTGCCACATATCTAAAATAAAGCGGCAGCTCAGAAGGCGTGAGCAGAGTGGTTCTGACCAGGAAATCCCATGCTGTTTGGTTTGGCTGCTCTGATTAAAACCTTCTGTGAAGCAAGGGCTTTGCGTGATAGGCCCAGACACACACCAAGACGATGACAGTCTGTTGACCCACTAAACAAAAAGCTAGTGCTTCATAACTATGAGCAGATACAGTTTCTTCACTGCTTCCCTCAAACTGGGACCTCCGCCCCCACCACCAGGGGAAACAAAAGGCTTGCTTTAGCCCTGGCTTCTCTGGGGCTCTTGTGAGTTCCTCTATGGAAAGTTACAAAATCCCTGGAAATTCCACCTGTGAGTGATTGTAACGTTTAACCCCAGGGTTAGTTTCTTTAATGCTTACTCCATGGAAAGCTGCCTTCCTTCCCCATCTTTAGTGGTTAGTTTGTAAAAGACAAGCTCAAAACCATAAGCCTGAAAAACCACAATTCTCCCCCAAAGGCAGTATTGCCAGTGACATAGTGTGAAGGCGGCAGGGTTAGCAGCTTAGCCTCATAATTCAGAGAAAATGAAAGTGGCCTCTAAATCTGATGCTATAGGGCCACGCTAACCTTGGGGTTCTTTGAATGAGTTTTGCATGTGACATATGCAACCAAATATATGACCAAAGTCATTATTATTTCTCTAGTTGTGGAAGAGGTAGTCTATTCATGTTTATGTTTTGAAAGCCAAAATTTTGACTTTGCCCAACCATGAGGTTGGGTGAGTGGGCCGTGCAGAGGACACAGTGCCATCCTAAGGGTCACCTGCTTGGCGAGTTTGTTCAAGTCAGATGCAATGTTGTTTCCATTATCCTTATTTGTTTTTAAACCATAGCTTTCTACAACACTGTTTTAATCTGTTTTTAGGTGGTATAGTATTTACAACAGAAAGGTTGTATGTTGAGTGGATGACTTTTCACGCTATTCAAACACCTGGTTAGCATAAATCTCCTAATAATATTTTTACTCCATTAACTCCTTCATTTCCAAGATTAAAAGAAAATTCTTTTGCAAGAAAGCTGGTGGGTGACTGGCCATAAAAATTTCAAATATTACATAGCCATGAAAATTAAAAAATGCATTCAACATCAGCTAAAGGAGTGGTATAGAATAAAATTAAGGTGCTTCTGGACTCCAGGTTATTAATCACATTGTCAAATTATATATTTAGCTTATGACTTCATTTCCCCATTTCTGAATTTCATATTCATGTTCACTAATGATTTCCACCTTGGAAATAATTTCTTGGATAAAAGAAAATATCCTTTCCCATTACAAATAAAAATAAAAACATAAAAAATAAAAACAGAGACACAAGGAAGAGATATACCTAGGGAAACAACTACTCACATTTTATTTTGTAAACAAAATATCAAACACCAAATGAGTTAGACTGGAATATGACTTTGTGTAGTATATTCTAACAGGCTATAATGTTTTAAAATGTTAGTTGCATATTGATAATTGATTCAGCCTTGTAATGATAAATTCACTTTTGAGTGCTAATACTGAAATGAAAGTTGATAACATTCTGGCAACATTTAGCAGTAAAGAAATAAGAGTTTAGAAGTAATTTTAAGTAATTTCATTATTAGTTGCTTATAAAGAATACACACAATGTAATATAGACAGACTGTGCTATAGTATGATCTTTAGTTCTACATATCCATTAATTAATTAGCTGGCCTCAAAATTTCTCACCTTCTCTTCTTTTATGCAGGTTCTTATTTAAGCCCAATACAGTCTCACCATGTAGAAGAGTACTCTGAACTCCTAATTCTCCACTCTTGAGTGCTAGGGTTAGTGGCCAGTAACACTCTAGGTGCTGGTAATTGAACCCAGAGCTTTTTCAGTCATGCTTGACAAGCACTATAAGCCCAGCTATCCTTCAACCCAAATTTCAGAGACTTTTAATTTCTGTACATATTTTTCAAAGAATCGTTAATTTTAAAATGGAATATTGAGAACTTCTTGGTTCACAGTATAGCCGTGAGGGTGGTAACTATTGGTCAGAAGGTATATTGATTTTTTTTGTTATAATAAACATCCTTGGTCAAAGTGTGTAGCTTGTACTTAAATAGATGTTTATAGTTCATAAGATAGAGGGCATTATCAGATTATAAGTCAATAGAACATTGCAGTACTCTTTGTATAGAGCATTCTTTTTAAATATTCATTTTTCTTTCTGTGATTGAATTAGAGGCTCCATGCTCCATGATATTAAAGCATAGAAGGTTAGAAACAATTCATATCAAGTGTCATTCTGATTTGTATCTTAGCTAGAGATATATCCTAGACTCAAATTTAACCCCTGCAAAATGAATATATCAGTTATTTTCATATGAGATAAATATATCAGTTATTTTCAGAAAAAAAGTATTTCCTATGGATCCATATTCTACTTATGAGTCCAATTAATAAAAAAAGTAGTAATACACATACACCGCATCCCTCGAGTTTTACTGTGCATTTTGCTATGTTACACACACCATTGTAGGGATTCCATAGTTGTATTGAGATGTATGGTAAGCCTACAGAGGGTGGCATAAACAAAGGGGTTTGTGAAAATATTATATATTTAAAGGAAACAGGTATTCTAGTAAGGTAGAAATGCTACCTTACCACAAAGGCAGGATCCATTCATTCGCTATATCTTCAGCTTACTCTATGGAACAATGTTGGTACTGAGGGTTTGCCTTTGTTGCTTGAAAATAGAAGGTTTAACAATAGCAAGAAAATCCTCATTGAGCTTACTTTTCATGTACTGTCACCTTGTCTCCAAATTTTCAGTAACCTATTGAACATACACCGAATAGACTTCGAATGAGGCAATCTGAAATCATCAACCTGGTTATTTTATCTTCCCAACCACTAAGAGCTCACTCGCTCTTCAAGGCTCTCTGTTAGATGTACATTTGCTACAAAACATTTTTGTGTTTATTTCAAACACTTTACCCATAAAGTTTTGGCAAAATGTATTTACACATCTACTCATCTCAGAGAGAGATCTCACAATAAACGAAAGTATGGATATCCCCAAAGTTCAACTTGGTGAACCAATGAATTGTATTGGGGTTACTTGAAGGAATATGAGTAAATGATTCCTTATAGGAACAGAAATGGTTCAAAGACAGCACATCACCAAAGCCAACCCAGTTGAATGATGTGGCAACACCTCATAAGTGGGTACATGCAACATATAAATCTTCTTGTTTGATGATAGGATGTTGCATGTTATACCTGATTTGACAGTCAGAATATTCAGAAAACACCGTGTGTTACACTCTGGTAGTTTTCTTCCAAAATCTCGTCTATATTAATATGAATAGCATTTATTAGTCACATTGTGGTTTTAGCTATAGAATACATTTTCACCCTCTTTGGCAGATCATGTGGTCATTATGTGTGTGTTAATGCAGTGTGAGTGGAAGTACTGGTACATTTTCACTTTCTCAAAAATAAATCTTTTGTCCTAGACTTGTTTTTCTGGATACTTCTTTCTGAATGCTGGCCCTATGCATACAGAGGTAAACCAGTTTTGACTATGGCCATAAGCACTATATTTTGGAGGGTGTTAGAGGAACAAGTAATTGAGAACTTTCTAGAATAGAGATAGCTTTTGGGTGAAGCACACTTCTAAATGCCTTTAGAAAAGGTCGGATAATTGTGAGAGAAGATGACTCATTAGCTTTGTGTTTCTCTGTTAAAATTTCTGGTATTTACTATATAGAATTATGCGATTTATTCTTTGCAACTGTATCACTTGACCACTTAGTACCTCATACTTTCACATCTATATTCACCAGAGTCCAAGAGTTAATCAGGAGGTGTTCACAAAAGCATACTTTTTTTTTTTTTTGCTGAAATAGCATTATCTAAAGACAGAATGATTTTTTTCTGAAACTCTAGAGTCATTGCTTCTTAGGGGTTTGGTTTTGCCAAGGGTGCCTTTCAACATCATATCATTAAATACTGAGCAGCATTTTATGAGGCATTCAGGATCATTATTTTATGTTAGAGACAGTAGCAATGGCTAAGCAGAAATAGGTTAATCTGAAAAAATTAGGGGACTCACAGAATCAGGGAGAGGCCGGGCAAACAGGCTTATAAAATGGAGAGGTGAGGCAACAGATATTAACTGATGTTATAATTTGAGGGGGTGATGATTATATTGATTATATCACCATTCTTTCCTTCCCTCTTGTTGGACTCTGTCTTTCATGGACATTTAACAGCACCTCTGCCACTGAGGCATTTACTGCAAGTCCCCCCCCCCCAAAAAAAAAACTGCCCGTGGCGGTTGTGCATATCATTTGGGCTTTACTACCTTAGTTTACCCAAACTGACTTCAAGGTCTCTTTGCCTGGAAGCTTTCTCTGAAACCTAAGCGTTGTTTTGTGGTATTAAAACGCCCCAGAATATTAGAACAAACCCAGCACATTTTGTATAGTGACCCACTGGTTTGTCTCTCTTCTCCATCATTTTTATTGCTCCTTTAAAGTTTATTTGACTCAAGACTCTATCAACATGGTGTGAATGGTTTGCAACTGTACTGTGTCCCTGCCAAAAAGGATGGCATCCTCTGTGCCCTGCAGTTTCCCCGTGCGCTCTGTTTTCAATTCACCTCTTCCACTTTGGTAAAACAGAAAAGGCTGCTCTGTCTAACTCCTTAAACTAACATTAGATTAAGATGGGCGAGTAGATGGCATTCCAGGGAGCAGATTTCACTATACCTTGTTATTTGGACTCTGCCCCAAGAAAATTGCTTGTGGGAGGTCCTTCAATGTGTGGGAGCTTCTAGCACCTCAAAAATCACTTCCAGAACTGTATTCAGGCACCAGATTTCACCTGGTATTTATCTACAATTGTTCCCTACAGGAAAAGCAAGTCATTAAGGATAGGATGGGATTGGGAGGAAACATATGTGGGATGCATGTGTTTGGCACTTGTTTTAATCGAGGGGAGCAAGGGACTCTTAGTCTTTCTTTTATGTGTATGATAGTTTTGTGTCTATTGTGTTTAATACATTCATTCATTCACCCATCCATTTATCTAATCTATCTAATCATTCATTGTGCATTTATGTGTGCATTTGTGTGTGTTTATGTGTGTGTGCTCATGTTGATGTACACGTGCCTAAGTGTGGATGTGTATGTTAGTAGTTGACCCTGGATGCCTCCTTCAATTGCTCTCTAACTTCCTATTTTACAAAGGTTCTCTCATTAAATTTAGAGCTCATAGATACTGACAGATAATGCTGGCTGTCCTATTAGGTCCAGGACACTGCTTGTTTCTGTGTTCCCAGAACTAGGACTATAGAAGCATTTCATCATTGTTGTTTTCATAAGTGTCAGGTGTCCATATCCTTCACAGTAAGTCCTTTGTCAATGGCCCCATGTTTCTAGCTGCTCCTTCATTTACGTTTTCTTTTGTTATGGAATATCTACTATGGATTAGCCATTTTCTATATAGCTTCAAAAAAATAAAAAAAATTCTATCAGATATCTATTAGTTTGATAGGTACTTACCCATTAATGAATACTGCATGATCAGTTTTTCTTTCTCTCAGGCCTTCCAAAATAATGAACTCAAGGTCAGTGCCAGAGTTAATGAATGGATATTGTTGAATAAGGCTGAGGGGATACATACAAACCTACGCTTCTTGGTTGAGAGAAGTGGAAGGCTTCCATTTAGGTTCTGAAGATGCCCGTGCTCTCTTCAGTTAATGGCAAGTCTCTTTATCTGTATCTATTTATCCCTTTGAAATAGTCAAGTCCAGTTTGACCTCTGAGAACTCACAGAAAACAGACCACATGGAATACTTACTCTTGTGCTATTAGTACTGCCTCATGGTTCATGAGATTTGGGCAAGGTGGATTGTATTTGAAACCAGTGAAATGATAGTAGAGGCAAAGGCAAGAATCTTGCCATGGACTGAAGATTACTTCCGCTGCGCTGGATGCTAAGATAGCAAACAAATAGACAAGAAGAGATTTGTGGATCTGGGTTTCTGCGTAGCAAATTAAAAAAAACCAAGCACAATTTATCTTGTTGTAGAAAAAGGTAAAATACTGTACTTCAAAATACAACCATTTGAAACAGGGCTCCCTCTGGTGCAAAATATTTGACTCTGTGGTACTACATTCTTGTGCTTGGCATAATATTCTGTTGCTATGTCTGGTTTCTTAGATACATAATAATACAAGATAAAAATAATCTCCTTCAATGTGATTCTAATGAATACAAGGGCACCTGCTTTGCACGTGTCCGACGGTGGGAAGGGATGGACACATATTCTTGACTATCTCTGCAGTTTCCAGTTACATCACAGTTAATAAATAAGAACAATGTGCATCACTGCATTTTCCTATTGCGTCTGTGAGGAGGCCCATTGATGTCACACATTCAAGTTTTACTGGCCACTTAAGTAGTTGCGTATTTTGAAGTGGAACGATGGTGAGGAGTTGTGAAAGCATTTTGAACTTGGATAAACTAAGGCTTGGTTATTCCTCTGAGCTTTTAGTTTTCAGGCCAGACAGTTGAATATTTTGATAAACTTTGAAAGCAGCTGTGACTTCTTTGGGCCAAGTACAAACACAGTTTTCTCAAATGTAATGTTATGGTCACCATTTTAGATTTTGTAATTGTCCTGTGCCTTTCCACTTGTGATTTTTATTGCCCCTTTTAACAATTGCAAAAAATTTAAAAAGATTAATCTATCGTTGAAATCTATAATATAGAATTAACCCAACTGTCATAAGAGAAACAAACCTCTTGTGATTATTTTCTTTGAGTTTCTGAACTGCATTCTAAATGCTTTTCTTATACCCACAGATAAGTGTGGCTCTCACCTCTCATCAAAAATCTCTTCACAGCGTGTGGAGACCATCCCAGAAAACCACCACTGAGCAAGATGTGGGGATCCCAAGCCAAATGAATGCAACTGCAGCACAGCTCTTGCATCCATGCCAGGGAACATTGTGAAAGAAGAGGCAGAAAGATCATAGGAACCTGAATCCCAGGAAGTCTGCTGTGAGCCAATTCATCCTAGTGATGGCTGCCTAAACAAGACCTGAACAACAACAGTACTGCAGACATATTAACGAGAAAGGAAGAAAATCTCACAGGGTCCCACTCCCGGTGAGCTACAGGGAGCTAATGACTGTGGAGAGAGGCAGAATTAGCCTCTTCCAGGGACAAAGCCCCAGAGTGGTTATCCTATACAAAGAGGTTAACACTTGAATCTATATACACATGAAAAACAATAATATATTACTAAATAACTATATACAATAATAGTAAAGAAATAGAGGATGTCAATTTGAGAGTGGGATATAGCAGTGGCTGGAGAGAGGAAAGGGAAGAGGATAAATACTGCAATTATATTTTAATCTTAAAAGTATTAAAAATTAATAAATTGAAAAATATGAATCTTAATTTTTCCCTTACAAGTTGATTTGAATATTTAATGCAACGAGAAACATACAAGTAACATTATATAAAATGAGCAGATTATACTTCTGTATTTAGAAAAATACACACACACACACACCCCACATGGGTTTAACAATAATGAATGACAAAGAGGCCATGGATTTGAAAAAGAGAAAGGAGGGTATGGGAGAATTGGGTGGGAAGGAAGGAAAGAGGAGAATGATGTAATTACATTATAATCTCAGGAATCAATGAAATAATATTAAATAATACATTTTAAAGAAAAAGTATAAATGCTCTATTTATAAAATATATTGAAGTATATGTTTGACTGTACTATTCTTTTAATCTTGGACTTATCTAGCCAATATCAGCTAACTTTTTATTACTTTTTGAAGTTATATAATAGTTTTAGTGGGATTTGGATTTATAATTTGCTAAAATATTCAGGCTTACCTTTTCTAAGGAGCTCAACTCATCTCTCCAGGGAGATGGATGTACAATTAGTATTTTTTTTGTAAATAAGAAACAAATATTTAATGTCATGTTTAGAGAAGATTAAAACTACTTTCTATACATGCTATAATATTCATAGACTCAAATTTAAATGAGAAATAACAGTCATTTATGTTCAAGTCTGCTTCCTGAGCTCTTTACTCTCTTCAAATAAATATTGTGTTGAATTTCATAGAAATTTATGCACAACAATTGTGTGACTACCCAAACATGAATTTATATTTTTGATGCCAGACAACAGTATAATTGAATAGATTTGAATCGGAATGATTATTTTGTACAGCCTACTTTTATACATTTGAAATTAAAGTTATAGTATAAATATTGCTTATTTTTCCAAACACATGGCACGAGTAAGGTGTTTAAGATGATTACAATTCTTTCTCCTTTTGATTATTTTTACATTTAACTTTGTGACTTGAAAGAAATTACGCAGTTAGGGACAGGAGGAAGTGACTGAAGATTTGGTTGGATGTATTGTACATTGGCTATGTGCTAGGGACTGGAAAAAGTTTTACGTTAAACTCATTTCTCAGTATATCAGTGAAAATGATGGTTACAAATGATGAAACTGAGGTCTTGTGAGGGGCACATTTCTCGGAGGACATGTTTTGCCCTATCCTGAGAGATAAGAAGAGAGAGGAGGTAGGGGAATCCCAGTGATAACCAAAAGGCCAGCTGTTCTCAAACATACCAGTATAAAGTGATGAGGACGTGTGAGAGCAGACGCCACTGGAGACGTCAGCTTTCTCTTCTGCTTGGCTTCAGGCACCAGGTGAAACAGTTAGTGTTCTATTCCTCTTGATCCAGCGATGCCTTCTGGAGTTTAGAGCCAACTTGTGTTGAGCTGTCCTAGAATATTGGGCTACGATTCATAACACAGAATAGAGAAGTCCTAGAATATTGGGTTGGGGTGGGAATTATATCCTAAAAATAAAGGAGTCAGAGTCACTCTTCAAATTGTATGTGGGTATGTGCCCTGATCAGAATGGAGGCTAGAGCGAGACTCCCAGGACAGGTGACAACGTGGGATGGAACACTTAAAAAAAAGAAAAAAATAAAGGAAGGAAGGAAGAAAGAAAGAAATAAAGAAAAAGAAAGAAAGAAAATGAACTGTCTTCTTTTATTGTATCCCCTCCCCTCCTCCCATTCCCTCCACTTATCCCCCAGCCCCATCCACTCCTCAGGGAGGGTAAGGCACATTGCTTTGGGAAGATCCAAGGCCCTCCCTACTATATCTAGGCTGAGCAAGGTATCCATCCAAAGAGAATAGGTTCCCAAAAGCCAGTACAAGCACTAGGGATAAATCCTGGTGCTACTGCCTGTGGCCCCTCATTCTTCCCCACCCCTATTTCAAATCTTGTCAGGTGATCTTGTCTATTTCGACTTTCCAGGTGGATCTATGTAAGTTTTTCTTAGGGTTCACTTAGCTTCTCTAAGATCATGAACTATAGGCTCAATACCCTTTGTTTATAGCTAGTATCCACTTAAGAATGGGTACATACCATATTCATCTTTTTGGGTCTGGGTTACCTCCCTCAGGATAGTGTTTTAAATCTCAAATGGAACATGTTTTTACGCCTTCTTTTTGAAAGAATTTCACCTTCCAAGCACCTGTGTAGTGACTGGGTCTTGACCTCCTAACTTATTGACTATTGAGTCTCCGTTAGAAGTTCAGGTTTTTTTTTTTCTCCAATTCTAAAGAAAACTAAAATCAATTTCCTGGTTGGTGCTGCTGATAAAGAATTATTATTATTTCTTGGCATATTTCTGAGACAGTCTACACTACAGAAAGCATTCCTTTTCATATTGCCACACAAGGAGAAGTGCCTATATTCTTTTCTTGCCAGAGGGAATAAAATCTTTACAATGGACTGGGAGGAAATCTTTGAAATAGCTCAAAGGCAACATCAATCCTGTGAGCATCTGACTGAGGGCTCAGTGGTACACATCGTTCATTGACGTGCACAGCAAAGCAATGATTCTTTCTGGATTTTATTATTGGTTTTCACTAAGTGAGGCATAAGATATGAACTCACCAGGGAAAACTTGGCCTGGATTCCTGCCAATGCAGCGTGTATATTTTTTATTACATATATATGGCTTCTAAGTATAATATAAATTGCATCATCTCTGAGGAGAAAAGCCCTATATATGAGAAAAGTACTATGATTATACTAGGAAATGGGAGAAAAAAATTCTTCTAGTTTCATTCTGTTGATCCAATGAAGACTTCCAGAATTTCTGGCCACAGTTCCTGAGGCTCTCTCATGCTAGGCTTTGATCTGGAATTCACAGAAAACATAATGGATAATGAAGCCTCTTGTCATAGTATTGTATAAAGTAGTGTGGATTGCTAGGCAACAGGAGGTTCATTTATGTGTAGAGATATTGATTCCCCTACTACACACTGTATTTAATGGGTGAAAACTTGAGTAACTTTTGTTTGAACGTACTGCAAACGGCCTTTATTTTTATTTGGTCAGAGAAGCTCTTAGTGGGGTGGGGGAGTGAGAGTGAGACCCTAGGTATTGACTCTTCAGTAATTCTCACCTTTGAGAGGGAGAGAGGGGAGATAGAAAAACACAGATTTCTTAACCCATTCCTGGAAGTCTTGGGTAGAGCTGGATAATTCATATTTTAAGCAAGTGCCTATTTACCTGTGAGGCCGTTGAGCACTGGATCACACTTTGAGACCCTCTGCCCTGTGAGAAACTAGTTTTAAATACAATATTTCTCCCTATTGCCTTTCCTTCCTCCAACTTTACCCATTTCATTTCCACTCATTACCTCTCAATTTTCTGGCCTTCTTTAATTGTTATTTTTACATAATACATACATACACACACATACAAATAAGTATAGTATAAAAATGCAACCTGTTGACTCTATTCAGTATTGCTTGCATGTACATAATTTCAGTTCCGCGGTGACCACTTGGTATTGGATAATGAATTAGGAGGTTTCTCTCTGGAGAAAGATTACTTCTTCTATTCTAGCATCCCTTAGCCACCTCGAGTTCTTTGTCTAAGGGTGGGGTCCTGTGAGGTTCCCTCAACAGTATTAGCATTTTGATTGGTGTTGTCTTTGTTAGGTCTTGTTTATGCAGTCATATTGGTAATATATTTGTTTTTTCTTATCTCCTCATAATAGGCAGAAACAGGAGTAGTTAATATATATTGGGTAAGATTGTTCCAGCCACAATCAGTTACTGCCTTGGTCTCAGTTAGGAGACAGAGTCGCCTTCCCTTGGAAGATAAAGAGCCCAAAGATCCACAAGAACAATAGTAATCTCTCTGCATATAAGTAGTTTATTTTCACTTATTTTGTATTTATTTGTACATGCTATAAACTTAAAATTGGTTCATCTATGCCATCATTAAAATTAAACTTCTGAGGCCCTTAATATATTACTAATAACAACATATTATTAATATAATGTATTAATGATATATCAATATTCTGATTTATAACATAATTGAATATTAATAACATATCGATACAATAATAACAATTATTATAATATAATAATAATAGTGTTAGTAGAATTTGCCATGTTTTCTTGTTGCTCCAAAGAAATAGCTAGTTATACTAGGAATATTTTAGTTTAACATTTGGAGCAATTTAGAGTATGTTTGTGATCCAAAGGAAATCTCATTTAGTTCAAACAGATGAGAACAGCAATGGGAAAGACACCTCTTCACATTGTAGAGGAGCAAACTGTGTTTTCTTGTACCTGGCATTTAATCCAACCATCAAACCCAATGGGCATGAGTTTCTTCAACTTGAGTGAAGTGATAACTAAACATTTCAACCCCAGACTTGAGTGTTTTGGTATAACATATAAAGTGCATTCAGCCGAGACTCTAATCTACAACATTCTTCTTTGCCCCCCTTGATTTATGTTTAGTTCTTTGTTAGAAGGTTCCTTTTTCATCCAATTCCACATGGATGCAATGATTCCTGTCCCACAGCCAAAGTCAACCTTTTCAGGACTGTGGGGGTGTTGCAGGCATATAAACTAACAATGTGGGGAGAATTCTGGAATTGAGGGCCACATGCATGGACGGCAGTAGCTCTAGAACCACACAGGTTGGTCAGGGTCCGGGAGGTCCTAGGAGGGGTGCTCAGGGGACAATCTGGGAGACACAAGAGTTGCTAAGCATGTGGAAATAGCCATCTTTGCAGTGGAAGGAAAAAGAGACATCAGCGTAATCAGTGCAGGTTAAACAGACCTGGGATGTATTAGTCATGCATCCTTAACAACAACAACAACAGAAAAGGTGCTTACACAATGT
This sequence comes from Microtus pennsylvanicus, assembly GCF_037038515.1. Taxonomy (NCBI): domain Eukaryota; kingdom Metazoa; phylum Chordata; class Mammalia; order Rodentia; family Cricetidae; genus Microtus; species Microtus pennsylvanicus. Next base: position 33,397,193 of record NC_134584.1, read on the forward strand.
GCAAAAGAGCTTTCTTCAACTCCATTTCTAAAGCTTGGCAGTCTGTGGAGGTAAGGGGGCTAACACAGAAGACCGGAATCTTATACAAGGTTTTGTAAAAAATATTACCCATGTTAACAGAGATTGAAATGTTGAATCAGTGCTATGGGAGAGAGCTGTATGTGAACTGGGTTCAATCAAGCGGCCTTTATAGTTTTATGTAATTATTTCTTTTTTGTGGTTATGAAGATTATTGATAAAAAAAACCCTAACCTCTCAAAACCCTTCTGGCTTTTTGATTATATTCTTATTAGATTTTTTTCAACATGTCCAAAAATTTCCAGAGTGTGCCGTGTGCAATAGTTTATAAACAAGGCCTGTTATTGTAGATTCAGAATGGGAGGCAGCAGATGCACTTGATAAACAATTATAACACTTTTGAGAAAGGAAAATCACTTTCTGCCACACGATAAAAAAAAGTCACAACAACTAAAGAAAAATATTCATGAAGTCAATGAAAGTTATGTATGATCCATAAATAATTCTTTTGAATTGTCCTCTAAAGACTCATTTAATTTAAAAAGAGAGGAAACGCCTTTTCTTAATGTGTGCCATTCTCCCTTCCCCGCCCTTATCAAGAATGTTGGGATCAAAAAGTAGAAAAAGGAAAGTTGGAATGTTTACTATAATATATCCAAGTGTTTGCAGAGTCTTACCGAAAGCAATGAAGCTGTCAACATGGCTCCTTATAAGTTCATTATGCGTCTGTGAGCTGGCACGTGTTGAGCATTTGTTGGGAGCTCTCATGTGTTCACTTCTGGAGTCCCTTTGCAGTAAACAACTTGGGAAAGTCAAAGCTCCATGAACTAAGACTAGATCTTTTATTGTTTGTGGTGTGCCTACTACTTAATCAAAACTGAATCTATCTGGATCTTCAACTAGTCAATGCTAGTGTTTCAAATTTTCCAGAACATTTCTTTCCAGATTTCTCTATTTCCTTGAAAAAATCTTAGACATTCCTTTTAAGACGTCTCTGTGTAGATCTTCAAAATAAAGGTTGGAACACATATGACTTTATTCTCTAGGTGTCTCTGCAGTTCCTCTCATTCTCTGCTCCATTTATTTATTTCTCTGCATGAATAGTCATCACCCAGGGCCTTGGTCTTCTCCACAGAGACAGTGGTAACCATTTAATAAAGATTAAACATTTCTTAATTTCAACATATTTTACCCTAAAAAAAACCTTGGAAGTAGAAGGCTTTTCTTATATTCAATTTTCTCTTTCTGCACTTAGAAACAGCCATGCTATGACATTATCTTGTTCTTCAGTCTTGTTCTGCTTCTACCCAAACCCTTTCTGCAATCATGTAGATCGCTAGAAAATTATTTACTCTTATACTGTTATTCTAATGGTAGAATAATAGACACAAGTAAGGAACCCGGAGTCTTGAAAAAAAGTGTGTGTGTGTGTGTGTGTGTGTGTGTGTAAAAGCAGTATAATTACATTGCAGTTAAAGAAATACTTTTTGGATTAAAATTTGCTTTTTTTTTAAGACAAGATCTCTATTATAGTCCTGGCTTTCCTGGAACTTGCTTTGTAGACCAAGCTAGTCTTGAACTCACAGAGATTTACCTGTCTATGTCTTCTGAGTGCTGGGATTAAAGGCGTGTGCCAACATGTCTTACTTTTGTGTTCCACACAGGATGTCACTTTATTGTATTCTGGCAGGGTTGGGGATGCCATGCTGGTGTGTGTTAGGTGGCCCAGCATCTTCCATCACATTACTCAGTGTGTTAATATACCTTAGCTTCCCTGCTGATGACTCCTAAGATGATGCCAATACAGAGACGATCTTTTGGATTAAAGCACACAGTCACTGAGCAAAAGTAACTATTATATAGCGCCATCGTATAGTACGTGCTAAATTCCACATCAGAAGAATAGGATCCTGAGTGAGTGAGAGCTAAAGAGAAGTAACGTGCCTGTGGCACACAGAAAATGGCAGCGCTGGAGTTTTAACTTAGATCTTCCTACTTCTGTTAAAGGCTTTTTCTGAGAGAATGTCTTACCATCGATGAAGGAAACATTCAAGAGTGAGATGGGGTGTACTCTGTGTACTAAAATATAACTATAAAATAGAACTTATATTTTATCATAATCCTGCCAAGTGGAAGATGTGAATGGTGTGCTGTGGAGACGGTTGTTTGATTGCTGAGTGGGAGATGGTTGACATTTCAATATTCTTCCTTCCAAGGGACCTGCCCTGTATAATACTATAAAGATTGTCAGTTGTTGGGTAACTTTCAAAGTTTCTTTTTGTATCCAGTAATTTGGTAATCTCTATAATGTCTTTTGCTCATTGCTTCCTTTACTGTCAGGATGTACAATGTTTTCTCCAAGAAAAATAGAATTCAGTGATTTATTGTCCATTGCCACCATGTTTTCTGTTTCTATTATTAACGACACAGTGGTTTTATTTTGTCTTATACAAACTATAACAAGGGAGGTAATTATTTTGATCTACTTACCTTAAACATTTGCTAAACATGTGTGTTCTTTAGGGAGTACAGGGCCAATTGGGGTGGGTACAGATGACAATGACCAGGATGGGTAGAGTATAGAAAGTCTTTTCTCTTGAGATCAGTTGGGTAAATTGATGGCTTTAGTCTAGAGAAGCAAAGCGTCATTTTCGTCTCTTGGAACTGTTTTTATGCAAGTGACCTTGGATCCCTTTGAAGGAGTAGCAAGTATAGAAATTTTGCTTTGGGCACATTTAAAGCACTGATTATCACGTGCTGATTTTGTTTGTTAAAGTATGGAAGCAATTATGTTGCGACCACATTGCCATGTTAGCAGTCACCTTCGCTCATATAGAGGCTCAAAAGCTGCCCAACCACTTGGCCAGATGATGTCAAATAAACTCACCTGCGGTTGGACTAGATTAGCTTGAAACTCTGAGGCTATGTGGGCTGATGCTTCCTTCTCAGCTGCCTTGAACAAGGTACTCAGAGATTTATGATCTTCACCCGTGAGTTCCTATAAAGATGATCACTCCTACGAAACAAACTGCTGGAAGAGAGGATCTCATGAGACTCCCTTAAGGAATATTCCATATACAAAAATGATCTTTTGTGATCTATTTATGAAGTAAAACCATAATATTTTAGACAGTGCTTCTCATTAATCATCATGAACAACTTGCTTTCTGTCTAACGAAACTCACTCATTCCTACAATTATGTTTCTTATAATGTGTCTGACACGATCATAAAATGAGCCCAAACATTTTAAGACACATTACACTGAAAATCCATCTGTTCCATTTTACTTAAACAACTGCGCTCCAGTGGCTTTCAGCTGTAGTCTTGATTCTGCACTTATTCCTGTTTTAGTTTCATCCCTGTGGTTGTGACAAATGCTCTGACCGAAAGTAAGGAGGGAAAGAAAGGGATTATTTGACGTACAGTCTCAGGTTACAGTCCATCATTGTGGTGTAGTCAAGGCAGGAACTTCAAGCTTCATGTCCATAGTCAAGAACAGAGAAAGAATAGGTGCTCCAAATCCAAGATAGCATCGTTCCTCACTTGCCAGGTTGCTCTGCATCCTGCATTGTTCTGAATTAGCCTAGTGGATGGCACTGCTCACAGTGGGCTGGACCTCTTGACATCAATTAATAGCAGAACAATTCTTCACAGGCAAGCTGGTCTAGATAATTTTGTAATATGACTCTTCGCAAATGGTTGTGCCAAGTTGCCAGTTAACGCTAACCAGCACAACTCCTAAAAGGATTTGGCTGGCTAAAATATGTTAATATCCTTCTTGATAACCTATATATTGAGTTTTAGAATTATATATTTTCTATTTGATTTTTTTCTGATAGCTTTTTAAACTAATCACATAAACCAGCTATACTTTTACTTTAAATACATTTTAATTTCCAGACAAGTACATTTTTGTTTGTTTTTTATTAATGGTGATTTGCATTTATGTAATTGATATCGCACTGTATTCCTTATGAAACAAACCCAATCTTGCTTATAGTGACGCATTGTAAAGATTGCTGTTCTCTTTTTTGTTGTTTATTTTTCTATTTTTGAAAACTTTTAAAACTTATTTTGTATCATTTAATTTATGAAACTTTAGTTTATTATCTTAACATGTTATTTCTCATTTTCTATGTAGTCTTAATAGTAAATTCAGCTTTGATCTAACATTTTCTATCCATTCCTTATGAGAAAAGATACTTCAAATCTGACGGTTTTATAGTCTTAATTATTCTTTTTTGGTTGTAGATTTTTTTAAAGAATGAATATTATATAGTGCATAAAGTAATGTGACTTAATATACAATACAAATATTTCTGTGTCCATTTTCATCCTAGAAGAAAACCTTTTTGTTCTTGCTACTTACTTTTATACAATGTTCACTTGCAGGGCTGGGATGTAACTCAGTGGTAGAGTGCTTGTTTTGCATACACAAAGCCCATTGTTTGTCAGTACCACACACACATCCAAAATGACACATCATCTTTTCACTGGCTTCCTAGAGCATACCCAGGAGTAGGAGGACATAGCTCCATGCTCAGTAGAATATAGGATCTAATACTAGCTGGTTGCCAGAATGAAATTATTTATAAATGTATGTTGCCTTTTTATTTCATAAGTGAAGCCATATGAGATAACAGAGTATGTTAAACCTCTTGGTAAGCTCATTGTCTTTCTGCCCTGTTTTATCTTCTGTGCCTGCATTTCTTAGTGCTCATTAATTTCCCATATTCCCCTTCACTGTTGCTCAGTGACCACTTTTCTTTTCTTTTCTTCTTTCTTTCTTTCTTTCTTTCTTTCTTTCTTTCTTTCTTTCTTTCTTCCTTCCTTCCTTCCTTCCTTCCTTCCTTCCTTAATCCTTTCTTTCCTCTCTCCTCCCTCCCTTTTCCCTCTCTCTCCTTCCTTCTTTCCTTTCTTCCTTCCTCCTCCTTCTCTCTCTTAATAGTAAATTCAGCTTTGATCTAACATTTTCTATCCATTCCTTATGGGAAAAGATACTTCAAATCTGACAGTTTTATATTCTCAATTATTCTTTTTTGGTTGTAGATTTTTTTAAAGAATGAATATTATATAGTACATATATAGTAATATATTATCTCTGTTATCTCTCTCTCTCTCTCTCTCTCTCTCTTTCTCTCATTCCTTCCTTTCCTTCTGATTGACTGGGTATGGACATGAAGAAGGTCATGATTTGTATGGGGTCCAGAAATGTGTGACTTGTGGTCTCCAGAACTAAATCCTTTCCAAAGCTAGAAGAACCATAAAGCCTATGAGGAGAGAGTGATATCCTTACACTCATTTGGTACATAGCATGTTGATGGAGCAGTTGGCAGATGGGGGCAGATTCAACAGTTAATGGATTATATATGAGGAACCATGTGATCCAGCACCCTAGAGAAACTGTGAAGCTCTGAACTCACTAAAATGTTGTCCTCTACTAGAGGGAAACATAATATCAATAACAAACAACAAACAAACAAAAGAGAGAAGGGAAATCAGCGCAGCAATACAACCACCATAACAAAGTTTGCAAAAGTACCCATTGAAAAATGAAGACTTTTTCTATTTTGATAGCTTTAAAAGTACAGTACCTTTCTTACGAAATTTGTTCTTGCTTCAAGAAGAAATGTGCTTGATTTGCTTGTGAATAGCTTTGCGAAACCTGAATACAGGTGCCCAGAACCCAGATAAGAGGCTTAGTGTTGTATATTTTTATTTATGTAAATTACTTCTTCCTTCTCAATTACATAAATAAAAACAATAATCCCAAGGATCTTTGTTTTTATACAACAGAGGTTTTGCTTTTGAAGTCACTAACATGATCACACTCCTTGCCATTAAAAATATAATTTGCTTAGCAGTGGCTTAAGAAGAAAACATTGACTTATATCATTCTCTGCAATGAGTTGCCATGGTAATGACTCTCTAGTGAGGGCAAGCTCATGGCATCCTGGTTTTTGTCATGAGAGACGTGGCGCCTTTTCTCCTGAAGCTAGGTTAGATGTTGTTGGCAAGTGTGCAGGTAGTTTTCAGCAGAACAGCTAATGCCTGTTGTACCGCCTCCCCCCACACCTGAAAGTCCATTTTAAGATCATAAGATCACAGATCCATTTTTTTTCTGTAAGAGATTCTTCATGAGTATTCAAGGTTAATCAGAACACTTGGGCCTCTTGCCCCTCTTGCAAATAATCCCTTTGTGGTTTAATCTTTCACCTCTCTAAATTAGGAGTGTATTAATGAGATACAACACATTTTCCTAATTTTCTGCAATACCTCATTGAACTCCCAAGGGAAATAGTTTGGTTAAAATTATACTAGATGAGAAAGGAAAAAAATACTCAACGTTTCAAATATATGGTTATTTAGTCTTCCGTATGCAAAGCCATTTTCTTCTCCTCTGATTTCTTTGTTAAGGATGTTATAAACTACTTAGCTTGTTGCTGCTTTCCTCTGAAATCCTGTCCATTTTTCTCAAGTTATGTAAGATTTTATAAATATTATGCTAAATAGCCAAATAATATTCTAATTTCCTCAATATACTTACCTCTGCTCAAACTGCTTTTGTTATAGTATTTAGTAAGCTTATTATACAATAGCTTTGATCTTTTTTCCTTTCCTTAATGGCCTACATAAATTAATTGCCAGTTGTATCTGTGATCGATAATATTTTCTGAGGTGTAAATTTAGTTTGATAGGCACTTATGATGAACTATTTAAGTGACTAAGGAATATATACAACAACATATACATACTATTTAATTCAAATAAGTACAATTGTGTTTAGTTTCCTAGTTTTAAACCATGTGTCTATATGTGTCTGTGTGGGAGTCTGTGTACGCGTGGGCATGGGTGACAACAGAGTCCAGAAGAGGGCATCTGATGGTCTAGAGCTGAGTTGCAGGTGGTTATGAGCTCTCTGTGGTGTGTGATGAAAATTGCAAGGACAATACATCTATTAAGTGTTGAGCCCTTTTCCCAAACCCAGTAATTATACCTTTCATCATGCTGATTACTTGTCCCGACTATGTTAACATTGTTAACATTTTTGCCTGAGATCCTTTCTGGGATCTGTTACCTATGGGACAAGTGTTAAATGAAACTGTAGTTATTATGGATACACAGTGAACGCAATGGGCTAAGCTATTTAATATTAAAGAAAAAGTGAGGAAACATGATTTTATGAACTTCTTAGTCAAGACTCCACCTTAGAAGTACTTTATGGTACATAAGACCTCTTGGCAGAACTGATGTCCTTAAGAAACCTCCAACTTTTGTTATCTTTTATAAAGAACCTGAAAACACATAAGATGCTGTGTAGCAACTATCAAAGCATTTCCAAGTTCAATTGTGCTGTTGGTGATTAAGATGTTTAAGCAGTTACAGGTGAAATAAAATTTAGACTATTTATGAAAAAATAGCTCTCATAATTTTCCTTTTTGTCCCATTGAGGAAGAAATGTTTGATTTGCTCCTTTTACACATTTTAGTGGCGCAGTTTCGTCTGAACTCCAGTTGACCTCATCTTACACGGAATGGACTATATAGGAAAGCAGCAAAATAATTTCAAATAAACATCTCCTAAAATGCATTTTAACCTTGGATCTGGAGATCTATAAAAGAATACTTTTTTCAGTACTTTGATAACATGGAGAGAATTCCTTACAGCTGAAAATTATGGTATTTAAAGGTTTCAAGATGTCTTTCCAGGTTTTGAGTTGGCAGCCAGCCAGTGTCTGAATGGCTGTACTTTAAAAGCCCATCTTGCTTCCACATCCGAGGGTTTTTTCCACTTTTTTTTTTACATTAGTGCTTGCTCCCAGAAAACAGTTAATATATTCTTTAAAGCCCATTCATTTTTCTATTGCTGTAGATACAAATTTTGCCTCAAAAACAAATTTTAAAACCAAAGTCAGTGGCATAACAAATCTCTAGGAACCTGACCATCTTTAAAAGTATAAGCATAAACATGTTGGCTTGGTTCCTTATAAAACTTAAATAAATGTTTACATAAGAATCTTAGGATAGATCTTTATTTTTCAGATCAACTTCTAAGCTGGTTTGGAACAAACACAGCTTTGTTTGTGTGTGCATGCATGTGTGTGGCTTGCTAAACAATCTCAGTGGTTGAAAGCATTTGAGCTAAATGAAATTTAAATACTTTTGAATTCTACCCCCATAACCATCGATTGACCACATAATGGGGAGCTTCCAAACCCCATTAGTTTGGACAGTGCTCTATGACCCATTGTGTGAAAAGAAATGTGGCTATACCCTATTCAGTATAGGATTCCACTGGGTAACCACAGGATAGATTCAATGGAAAAGGATATGAGAATTTTAGAGTGGAATGAAAGAAGAGGCATTTATTACAGTTTGAAAAAATGGAAGCATCAGAGAGTTTTATTCTACCAGAAGACTATGTGGTGGTTAAGCCAACCACTTTTCATTCTTTGACTGCCCCCAAGTTTTATTGACTGTGAATGATCTTGCTTTCTGTGTTCATGTGTAAGTGAAATCCATTGCAAAGGGTATGCACATGAACCTGTCTCTGAACTATTGATACAAACATATCAGTAATAATAGCAATAGTAGTAATAATTATAATAAACCAAGATGGTAGTAGTAGTAGTGTATGCATGCCAGACTTATATGAGTAACCGTGAAGAATCAGAGGTAACCGAGGTTTCCTCATTCAAAAGTGAAGAAAGATGAAATGTTAAGAATAGGTACTGTATCTGGTGCTTGGGAAAAACCAAGTGCCTTTCTAGGTAGGAAGTTGAGGTTGAGGATTAGAAATTCACTTTCAAAAAACCCAGTAACTGTTGTGTGGGGTTTCACTTGCATTTGCAGATGGATACTTCTACCAGCTAGAATAGAGTCAGACCTACTTTTTGCATCTATTAGGTTTTATATGTCTTTCCTTGTGTAGAATTTCCTCTTTTCTTAATTGTAAAATCGGGCTCTGTGTCGCTCTTAAACTCTCCTTAAGCTAACTTCTTCTGTAAAAGCACATGTTATATTAATGTGCCACACCTTTACCTTGGTTGACATGTCTCTCTTCCTTGTTATTGTATGCTTTTATCATTTATCCTGTAGCTCAGACTCATTGGGGAGCAAAATTCTCTCTTATTTTTCCCTTTTCCTTATTATTACCTCCTACAATAATTTCCCCGTAATTAGGAATATTTAACTATGGCATTGATTATGCTAAATAACTCAACCATACACATTATTTCTCTGATGCTATTTTGATGAGGCAGATTATTGTTGTATGAGACTCCTTTTGTTGCTTCTCCTGACCCACATTGCAATACTTTTAGCCTCCTTTTTCCAATACTGAGAGCATTGCCCTGTGAAGTCATTCAACAACCTAAGATATGATGGAAGAAAAAGTTTTCATGCCAGTAGAGATTCAGTTCCTTCCATAATACATAATACAGCTTGGTATTATTATATTTCCTGCTTGCTTTATTTGTAGTTTTTTGAACACAAATGAATCATTTGAGAGCACAGATACTGGTTCTTTGGATGTTATTCATTGAACATTGTAAAACTCTTATACCAACACATGGTAGGCACTCAGTTAAGTTGGAATAAAAATATACCAACGTCATTTGAGGGATATTTGTAAGCTATTTAGGGCACTGAATAATTTAAGCAATAACTTGCTTGCTAGTCTATGGGTGGTATGAGTTTAAAAAAGCGAAAAACATCTAGTTCAATACACAGGTTAGTTTAGAACATGACTTATGTTAAATTTGATCTCTAAGTATAAAACCTGGGAAACTTATATATTCATTTTATGCTGATTTCTCTACTTATACAATGAAGGAATTAATAGCATTTGTATTTTACCTGTGATAGTAACTGGTAGGCCAAAAGTAAGAATAGCAAGATATCAGAAAGAGATCCATTAAGCACATAACAATGTCTTGATGGCAATTGTCACCTAACAAGGTTCAGTATGGCCCTCTTTTGCTTTTGAAACACAAGGTTAAAATCACATGACCTTCAGTGATACACTGGAGTACCTATGCCCAAAGCAAGATACCTAAAGCTTATGGAAGAGAGTCTGTGAGCAGAATGCCCATCGTCCTCCAGGTCCTACGCTAAGGTTAGCAATGCTGCCCATGTGTGACATGTGGCTCCTGGTTATTTTCTTTCTATGAAGCTGGCTTCTTGAGTCTCTAGAATGTCCGCCAAGGAGTTAAATCAACAGAATCCTTGGTCTTTATCATGTTGGTCACTTTGGAACATAAGGAAGTGTGCTTTTTGGGCACTTACTGGAGATTTATCCAAGTGTAGAACTTCCTGCTGGCCTTTCTGAAGCAGGTCCCAAAGCTAACCCAAGGCCAGAATTCATTCAAGATGCACTGGGCTCTCTCTGAGCATCAGTTTAATTCCCACCAGTTGTACAGATTCTGAGACTAGTAGCTACTCAAGTTTGCTGGGAACTCGGCGGTGTTATTTTCAGTGTTTTATTAGGCTTACTATTTTGCTGAAGGCTTAACAGGCTCATTTTCAGATTTTTAATCAAGAACAAGTTTAATGATTGAAGGTAATTATCTCCAGATTAGAAAAGCTTTTAAAATTTTATCAGCATTCCAAAATTTAACAAATAGCCCTCTGATAATCTAATTAAAATCCTACTTTCGCTGCCAGACTCGTTCAAGCCAGACACACATCCAGCCTCTTGGAGGAAATCATTATCCATTTAAGCCATTTCTGATATGTCAGGCATAAAAGTTGACTGGTGTTAATATTCTGATGGTCCTCTAGAGGTGGGTGAGGTGTGATGAGCGGAGCTACTTCCTCATTGATTTTTTTTTTAAAGGGAGGTAAGTAGCCAATTGGCTGTGGAATATTTCTGTGTGCCGAGCACGTAGAATTATGTCAAGCAGCAAATCAGAATCAGCTGCTCGTTTCATAATGAAAGGCCGTCCACTTTCCATTGGGTTTGCACCTCAGAGCGTAATTAAGCTTAAGGCCTGCATTGTAAAGGAATCCAGCCTAGTTTGAGCTATGGAACTTCGATGGATAATGAAACACAAACAGAAAATTAAACACTATTCCCGGGAACTGTTTATATAAGCTAGCGGCAAAATTACTTTTTATAGCTCCGAACATAATTTGGACCTTTAAGTGAGCCTTTATTTACCCAAGGATGCGCCTTAACCAATTAGTAGCTAGCTGATGTCTGAGAAGAAACTTGAAATCTGTTTTTCAACAATGCGAGTGGAGTGCTCTCCAGTAGGTCTCAATCAAGATCAAGAGCAGACTCTGGGGGCATAGTTGGTCGGATGGCCTGCAACATCATTTTTATTTCTGCTGTTATCCAGAAAGTTTTTGTCATTATTTCATTTTTGCCCTTCCTCCTTTCCCAAGGGGGTTTATTGTCAGAATTGAAAGTGGGTGAGGCTGAGAGACAACCAGCTTAAAGAGAGGCAGCAGTTTGAAATCTTGTTTGCATACTGATTTATGTGCTTCCAATTATCAATGTGTGGGAGTTTTGTCTAAAACGCTGGGCCTGAGGTTCCTTTTGTTCTCCAGTGTCTATTGTGGTTTATGCTTTAAATGGGATGCAAATGTGATTTATAGCGCATGGCTTGATGCACTTAGAGAAAATTGGGCTTTACAAGGAACAGCAAACCAGTAGGGAAGGGCCACGCGTGAGCAACATGTTCCTGTGGGTGAGAAAGAAATACCCCACTGTGGCTTATGGAGAGACTGAAGAGTAAACAACATGGGAAAGGTTGTTTCACTTGGAGAATGTGGCTTTCTTCCCTGTGGTCTGGAGAGTGGAACTAAGTCTCTTAAAACTGTTGAGAGAGCTGTTAAAATAGCATTTCCATGCGGTTGAGAAAGGAACATACACAATAGCAATGTGTTTCCACTGGGCAAGACAGATCCTAGCAGACACCTAAATGTTTATTTATTACAGTTCTACATAGCCACACCAACGAAGTCTCTGCATTGGCATTTTCGATGCCATGTTCCTGAGGACTTTTGACTATCCAAATGACCATGACACATAAGCCACAATTGTGTAGGCAGTAGCCCGGAAAGTGCAGATTTCTCATGGAATCAACTTGGCCAAATCAAAATTCCTGAAGATAAGTAATGACAACAAATAAAATTAGTTGTATAATTCATTCAGCCACTCCACAAATCTTTCCTAAGCATTTTCCATGACCCATTTTCAAGTTAGAAAGCAGCATGGTTATGAGGAAAATAACTGAATTTTAGTTCTGTCAATAGTTGTATGAGTCTTATCATAACATCACAAACACGTTATAGTTTCTAGCATTTAAAACCTCTCTTGAACAGCTCTAAGAACAACACCTGAGGCTGACTTCTGGTTTTCATACACATGTGCACAAATATGCACTTACAGCCTCTTCCACACAACAATGCGCAGGCACACACACAGACAAATTAACTAACTAAAACCCATTTCAATAGTTGTAAATAACATATTTCTTTGAATACGTTTCTGTGAATGTTAGAATATCCACTTTATCTAAGATGAGGTAATTGGGTTAGTATTGTCTAGCAGAGAAACTGTTGTGCTTCAGATGCCACTACTGCTATTTAATCTTTATGGACCCTGCCCCCCAAATTAGCATCTCTACCTTTGTTTTTCCACTCTAAAGTTCACATCGAATTAGCAGAGTCATTGTAAGGGTGTGAGTTATTGCATCTAGGCCCTTCAAAAGAAGTGACAGCCACAAAGATCATTCACAGTGGATGGATGAAGTTTTTGTAAATGTTTCTCATGGGGTAACTTTCTAATTAAAAAGGGCACAGTGTACACAGTGGTGTGTATGCCTACTGAGGGCCTTTCTGCTGGGAATGAAGATCAGGTTCCTATAGAGACTCAGGGAGAGGAGGAACCCAGCTCCTCTCCTCTTTCCCATGGATATTGCTAGGGACCCAGTAACTAACAGTTGCAGTTCTCGATATTTAAATCATGGATATGAAAATATTCAGATTGCAACTGAACTTCCTTTATTGTTTAAGGAATATGAGAATGCAATTTTGAGCTCACTCTTCATCCAGGGGCACCGCTACCAGGTATTTTGGACTCAGTGTGCGTCAAGAGATATTCCTACCTGGAAACTCCATGTCATCCACAAGCAACTGGAACTGGCTTTCAAAAAAAAAAAAAAGGAGGAGGAGGGTTTAGAAAGACAGGGGAGATGAAATTTTAGGGCAGCACAAAGTCTAACATAAAAGGTCATTTTGCAGACACCAGTGAGCCAAAGTGAAGTCACCTGATGGTTGTAAAGGGAAAAGTGGGCAAGAAAAGGAAAGAAATAATCACTTTGCCAAGAATGCTGGCTTTAGGAGGGAAGGAATCATGACAGTGATGTCATTGAAGCAGGTACAAGATGAGGGAGGCACCTGCAGGAGAATTTTTATCTCTTTCCAAAGTTCATTTCAGGCTTCTCCACGGAGACTTTTCCCAGCATGCTTGTGGTTTCACTTTTCTTTGCTCTGTGAAGTGAGGAAAAAGAGGTCTTTCCTTAGCGACCTGGTCTTCATATTACTAAGGCAAACAAGGGCTAGGGTGGATCGTACACTGTCGGGTGTTTGTATTTGTGGCTGGTTTGCTGGACACCACCCAGAAAGATCATGTCATGACTCAGGTGTGCTACATGCTTAGGGCAGATGGTGCTTTCACTTTGGCTTCTATACCTGGACCTTACATTGGTGCAAAACCCAACCATTTCATCCAGTTCCAATGCAAAGGTTCATTTTCATAGCAAGTATTTTACTAATGTTTGGGATGAGAGGAGAGGGTATAAAAAACAGGGGAAAGTAAGCTGTCTCTGATGTCTCTGAGCCTAATTACAGAAAAGGTTCACACCACCTACACTGATTCTATTCTCATGTATTTTCTTTCCTCCTCTTCCATTTGAACTATATATCAGTCTGTTGGTATCCTATGGAAGTTTACCAGCTATATTTTGATGTATTACTATGAAATTGTTTCATTTATTAATGAATAATCAGATTCCTCCTCCTTTTTCTCCTCCTCCTCCCTTCTTCTTCTTCTTCTTCTTCTTCTTCTTCTTCTTCTTCTTCTTCTTCTTCTTCTTCTTCTTCTTCTTCTTCTTCTTCTTCTTCTTCTTCTTCCTCTCTTCCCCTCCTTCACCCCTGTGGTATTCCCCTTTGTATACTATGAACATACTTTACTACCATTAGTTATTAAAGAAACTGTTTTGGCCAATGGCTTAGTAGAGTAAAGCCAGGCAGGAATTCCAAAAAGGATAGAGAGATAGTAGGCTGAGTCAGAGAGATGCCATGTAGCTGCTAAAGAGGAAAGACACCCATCCCAGAACCTTAGTGGTAAACCACGAAACTCATGGTAAAATACAAAATAATAGGGATGGGTTAATTTAAGATGTAAGAGTTAGTTAATAAGAAGCCTGAGCTAATAGGCTGAGCAGTATTTTAAGCAATATTGTTTCTGTGTGATTACTTTGCGTCTGTGTGACCGGGAAACAAATGAGCAGTCTCCATTTACATTCCCTCTCCTTCTTCTCTCCCTCTTCCACCTTCCTTCCCTCCTCCTCCCCATCCTTCTTCCTTTCTTTCCTTCTCTCTCCTTCTCCTGATCCTCCCCTCCCTCCTCCTCCTCCTCCTTCTTTCTTCTTCTTTCTTCAGACAGATTCTCCATATGTAGCCATAGCTAGCCTGGAATTTTCTATCAGGAACAATCTGCCCTCAAATTTAGATTTCTTTATCTCTGAAATTCAAGTAGTGGGATTATAATTATGTATCACTATACCTGGAAATTGAATAAATATTTAACACTGTGAAAGGTAAACCTTTATTTATGTAAAACAAACAAACAAACAAACAAAAAGCTTCTACCAAGTTATTCTAAAACAGACGGCAAGCTGGGGGAGATTGCTACAAAGCACTTTTCATGAGAGCATAAGGACCTGTGTTTGGACCTTCAGAATTCATATTAGTGACTGGTGGGCATGGCAAGCTGCTTGTAATCCCAGCCTTGGGAAATGGCTATAGGTTCAAGTGAGAGACTCTGCCTTGTAAGTTGGAGAGAAACAAAGAAATACACCTACCAAACGTCTTGCATCCACATATATGGTCACACATATCCATATGTAACCACACATATGTGACCTTACATACATACATAATTATCTATCTATCTGTCTGTCTGTCTATCCACCTATCTGTCTATCTATAAACTCATACAAAGAGAATGACAACATATTTTCTTTATACATACATACGACACAGATGAAATTCTTTATTTATGACTACTTGGGTAGCTCTCATCATAAACTAACATCAACTTTTGCAACATCTATAGTGAACATTTAGTGAATAGGAAAAATGTCACAAATACTGATCTCAGATGATAGCTTCTTTAAAATATTTTTTAAATAAATTCTTGTATAAAGAAATATGCTTGAAAAAAGAAAGGTAATTAGCTATTCACTTTTTGCCTATTGATCACTGTGATGACTCTTTTTCTGGTTTTTTGAGACAGGGTTTCTTTGTTGTTTTTTTATATTGGGATAGAACTTATTTTTGGTGAAACAGGCTTTGAAACTAGAATGAAAAAAAAAGCAAAAGCTCTTAGGCTATGATACCAAAGTCATAGGAACATCACTAAAAAGAAAAATTATTACCATAGACTGCAGCATTGAAGTGTTTCTAGAGTGGAAGCTGATGACTGTGGGTCAACTCACAAGAACGCCGCTCAATTTTCTTTGTTTTTGTTGAGCTGTTTTTATTTTTCCTGTTTTGTATCTTTTCTTCTTATAAAATAAGATCATCTTCTGGTCATCAAAGGCCACTCTAATTGCATTACTTTGAGAAAACTTAGAAGATTTAAAAGGAAAGATCAAAGTTGAAAATCATCTTTTCGTTGACATCACTATTTTACAAACCAAACTCCAAAAGCAGTGTCAGAAAGAAATACTCCAAAAGCACCAATCAAATAAGCAAAAAGATGAGACATTAGATCTAGCTGTAATTCTTCAGGTCAACGGGCAGGTTCGTGCTGATAATCTGAATTGGGCAGCTTAGGGGCAGCACAAAGATGGCTGAGTGTTGCTTCATATGAATTCCTGCTTCCTGAAGACTGTCGGAGGCTTCTCTCTGTGGTGGTCTCAGTCTCTCTCATCTCAGAAAGTATGAGAAGGGCAGACTTTCCCATATGAGCATTTATTCAGCTGTTGCCTGCTTCACATTGACCAAGCTTATTCTCACATTTAGGTTGAATGCTAAAGGAGAGGATCCAACTCAAGGGAAACCGAAGGAAAGGGCATTTATTGTAAAATTTGCAAACACTGTGTAAAAATAAATTTAGTTTTTTAAAGACCTTAAGGTAATAAGAAATGACTTTGAAATAATTAAAGAAAAACATAGGATGAACATTCAAAGTCTTTGCTTAAACATTAACTTTTTGATATCAAGTAGCTGAGGAATAAGAAGAATGAGGTCACGTGAAAAAGAAAAGATTATTCACAGCAAAAGAAACAGTCAACAAAGTAAAGAGACAGGCTCTGGAATGGGAATAACTTTTATAAATATTTACCTGACAGAGAGACTATATCGTAGTAGGGTACTCACCAGAAACTCAGACATGAGTTTAAGACAATGGAAAATCTTTATTAATTTGTGACTACATGTGTGCTCAGGATCCCAGTTTAGCACTGAAGACCTTTCTCAAGTTGAGCCTTTTAGCTCAAAACCATGTTTTTGGCTGACATACTTCAGTGAACAAGAACAGTTAGCCAAAAGAAGAACTATAAAAGCCAAAAAAAAAAAAAACCTAGGTTAAAACACGTGAAGACTTTTTCAGAATTATGGACTTTGATGAATTCTGTGATTCTGTCATTGTTTTAAATACTGGCAGGTGGTGTTGTCTACATGCTAAGTTTTACAGCCTGAATGGCACTGCCATCATGGAGTCAGGTGTGCTAAGGTTTTGGGTCCTAATAAGGTCTGGGTCTCTGTTACAATACCCAGTAGACATAAATAACTCTCTCTCTCTCTCTCTCTCTCTCTCTCTCTCTCTCTCTCTCTCTCTCTCTCTCACACACACACACACACACACACACACACACACACACACACACACATATTGTGGGATATTTGTACACTCTGTGAAGATGTATTGTTGTTAGTGGCATAAAAAAAAGCTGAAGAGCCAAGAGCTAGGCAGGAGGTGTAGGTGGGACTTCTGGGCAGAGAGAGAGAAACTGGGAGGAGGAATTTAGGTGCAGGATTTTGCCAGCAGACGCAGAGCAAGTTGGATGTGCTATACTAAGAAGAGGTAACTGAGCCACATGGCAGAATGTAGATTTTAAAAAAATATGGGTTTGTTAAGTTATTATAGCTATTTGGGGAAAAAGCCTAAGGTAACGCCAATCTTTCATAATTAATAATAAGCTTCTAGGTCATTATTTGTGGGCTGGTGGTCCAAAGATCGTCTGTCAAGAAAGCCTGCTGTATTTGGTGCCCAACACAGGGCATGTAAATACACAAAGTGTACAAGAAAGCTTAAAAGAAAGAGTTCAGAGTAGGCTCAGTGCTTGCAGCTCTTTGAAGAGGCCCTGCTACCAGCACTTGAAAGGGATTTCTAAGTGGCAGGAAGTGTGCTCCTCAGTGGAAGGAGACTAGGTAGGTAGAAGTGCCTAGCACAGCTGGGGCAGATAGAATGACTCCAGACTGAGGCCTGCAGGCATGGGGCTCCATTCTCACTGACCTGAAGCCAGCTGCCAGGCAATGTGCTAAGTGGAGATGCAGGGTGGTTTAAGGTTTGGCTCATGTGGTTGGAGATGCTGCACACGCACAAAAAGTCAGATCCAGAACTGGTAAACCTCTAAACAGAATTAGCATGCTTAAAAAAATGTGTTTAGATGCTGAAGAAAAAAAGAAAATGGGTATGGATAGTCATGAAAATATAAAGAGCTTAAAGTAATATAAAAGGGAAAGGCCATATAAAGATGGGAAATACACAGGGTGTCTGGATCCTATAAGATGCTTTGTTGACTTTAATTTTTTTAATGCTAATGAACAAAATTAAAACTGTGGAAAGACATTGAATGATGGAAACTGCTAAATTAAGCCAAACTATATGTTTTAAGAATGTTTTAAATTCAGAATGGAAGTAAAAAAATATGTTGCACAAGTCTTGTCATTGAAAGAAATGTAAATGAGCTCAACCACTGTAAAAATCTGTATGGAGGTTCTCCTAAATCTAAAAATAGGACTTCCGTGTGATTCAGCCATCCACTTTTGCATTCATGCCCCCAAGAATCAAAGATAGTTTATTGAATAAATATCTGCATGTCTGTGTTAGTCATGTGATCACAATAGCCAATCTAGGGAGTTGGTGTAGATGTCCAGAAGAAGAATAAAGGCAATGTGATAGAAAATATGATTGTATGTCTATATATTATGCTGAGTCATGAAGAAAAATTTAATTATATTATTTTCAGGAAAGTGGGCAGAATTAATTAAAAAAGAAAAATAGATATTTTCTAGACAATTTTTCTTTTGATTTTAAGGTTATAATATAATTACATCATTTCTCTCTTTCACTCCTCTGAAGTCCCCCTTATACCTCTTCTTGTTCCTTTTCAAAGTTCCAATACAATCCCTAACTACATTCTAAATATTTGCCTTTATGCTCACAGATGAGTGTAGTCCTCATCCCTTGTCAAGGAACCCTCTCTTTGCAACAGATAGTAAATACTTTTAATATTTAACATCTAAATAAAGAATGACATGCAATCTCTGTGATTTGGGTGCATAATACTAATTTGATTTGTAGAAATAATAATAGTGAAATAGCCAATCTGCTGTCCATCAAAAAGCTGTGTTTGTAAAGAGAATGTTACAATTTCTTTACAATTTCACCTCTGATAAGTAAGTCTGTTAAGATACTCATTTTTCTGAACGCTTCTTCAATCTGAAAAGGTTGAATACTAAAGTATTCCCACCACTGAACAACTGGCTCCCCGCTATAATAGTCATAAAATAGTGGTAATGAAGTTTTTCTTAATGAAAACATTCTTTCATTTACATTTTCTTGCCTGTTTCTTTTGTCAGTGTGGTGGGTCTTTAAAAGCAGATATAATAACAACATTCATTCTGAAGAGTGACAATTGCTTCAAAGAAGGAAAATAAAGGTGATAAAACCAGTCTTTTTGTAACCCTGGCAATAAAGCACACAAAATCTAGAAGACATAACAAGTAGATCAGGGTAGACTTTGTTAAACCTTCAAACTTTATCATTGGCATTTTGGAATCTTTGATCATTTATTTCCTTTCTTTCTCTACTCCTTCTTATAACCACGATATCAGGATTAATGTCTAGTGCATTTAATAGTACCTTAAAGTGAGTGAGTCAGATTAGAGAATTAGCTCTCTCTCTCAGGCAAAAGACAGATGAAGGCAGTTTAGAACTATCATCAGCTCATCAGAACGCTTCATCAATATTCCACCTTGATTGACATATAGTTTCTGTTTTTAAGGTTGCCCAGAGCCTGAAAGTGTATGATAGGAAATCATTCATTCTACCATCTCTCTAGCCAGTCAGTGGGAAGAATGGATCATAGAGAAACACTTTACAGCACCAAAAATCACATGACAATTATCCCTTGTCATTTACAGAAGTTTTCCTACACTATAGAAAAATGTTTACCTTTATCTCATTGAACAGAAATTGATACTAGTAATATGGGAAGGCCAAGAAGGTAGGTCTGTAAATGCCATTGATGAATATGAAAGTAGAAAATTTAACTTTTGCATGAATATGAACATAGAGAATATTTAATAAGTGAAAAGAGATGAAGGTAGAGGCATTTTGTTATCTCAGTTAGAGATATAGAGGAAAACATTGTATTTAAGACCTTGATGTCTACAACTACCAAAATCAGGAACTTCAACAAACACCTGCACCAAAGCCTATTAAGATTCCTCATTGCCCACTGAATCTCTTTTCCTAATTTCAATGGCTATACCAAGTGGCTTCCCTCATCACTTCTGAAAATAGATTTGCCTGCTATTATGACAGTGTCTTAGAGCATAAATGGTTGTGTCCATCATGGACGCCTTGTGTTCTGAAATTTCCCCACGGTGCCTCCAGCAGCTTTCTTCTCTATGTCACCACGCATTTTAGACACAAACTTTCATATATAAAGGCTTTGAGAGTCAAATTAAATTTGTGATTCCACTAGTCTCTGTTTGACATCCAAGTAATATTAAATTGTACTCATGTGTGTAAATACTCTGTGGCAATCTATCAGAGCACTACTTCATTGATTTTGAAACGAACACACTTATGGCATGCTCTTAAACATGATCCTTCTATTACTTCCCACCATGTAACGTGAATCAACATTTGTTTTGACCATGTTTCGGGACTAGAGAGATTTAACAGTTCTTTAGAACTCAGAAGGGTCTCAGGGTCACAGAACTTGTGTAAACACTTTTATCTGCAACCTAAGACCCTTATTATCTATCATATCTTTTGCCAGATGTGTAAGCCATTATCAAAACCCATGTCATATCCTCCTTGAAGATGGAGATGCCTAGATCATCTGCTAATCCTCTTTTGATCACTATGAATTTATTTGCATGCAGAAATCCTGTATGCATTCATTATCATGAGAAGAACTACAGTAATACAGGCAACTGGGAATTGTATGTGGGTAGGTCAGTCTTTATCTTTATTGCATGGGCTGTGAACCGAGTTCTTGGTTCAAGTCACTGTTACTCTGTAGGAAGTTCTGTCCTGTTTAATGTCCTTTGGGGCTGCTATATCTGTTTTTGTACACTGTCTGACCACTCTCTGTGGGTTTCTTGGAATTCTTTGACTTAACTGTATTCTGCATCTAATTACCCAGCTCTGGTTATTTTCTCCCCTCTGTTCTTGGCCTCCCAGTTAGATCCCACCCCACTGCTACTTGATATATCCCTGTGATATGATTCTGATCCTTAGCCTATGAGCGTGGTCTTTTAAATATATCAGTTAAAATGAATCAATGGCTGTCATTACCCCACCTTTCCATTCATGTCTGAGAAATGGAGACAACTGGAGTTTTGAACCAAGAATAGCAAAGTAGGATGTGAAGGTATAGGCCACTTGCATGCTGAGGACCATTCAGTGTTGGATTGTTAGATGAGAGAGACACATTTAATATTTAAGTTGCTGTTTGTATTTGGAGAGGAGGAATGAATAAAGGGGGAAGTTGCTAAGGGTGATTGGATGTTTTAGTAGGTAAAAGCTTCTGCCACCAAGCCTGGCAACCTGAGATCCATCCCCAGGATTCACATGCTGGAAGGACAGAACTAATCCCCGCAAGTTGTCCTCTCTCCTACACACCCACATCATGGGCCTAACCCTCCATCCACTACATACATAATAAATAAATAAATTTAATGAAAGGGGGAGCTTTTGTCTTCTTCTTAGTAGCGTTGTCTTTATCTTAATGAATACACTAACATAATATAAGGTCTTCTAAGTAGAGATGAGTTCTTTTGAGGAACTTACTCTTTGAATTTCTTGTTTTTTAAGTGAACATAACACAGAGATACTTGCGTGACAATCTTTATGTATTATTCATAATAGTAAAGATATGAAAGCAGACTAGATGCTTATCAATAGAAGGATAAAGAAGATATGAAATATACAGGCACACATGGTTATACACACACAACCCTGGGGTTCTATTCATCCTTAAAAAAGAATTAAATTGTATTGGTTGTTTTTGACTCTTTTCTCTCTGGTGGGTCTGCAATCCAGTTCCTAAATAAATACATGGAGACGTATCCTTTTTTATGAATATCCAGCCTTAGCTTGTCTTATTTCTTAAATTATCCAATCTACATTTTGTCTCTGGGTTTTTACTTTTCTTTATATCTGTATATCTTTTCTTTACTTCCTACTCTGTGACTTGCTGGGTGGCTGGCCCCTGGAGTCTTCTCTCCTTATTTTCTCATACCTCAATTATTCTTTTTCTCCTTCTATTTAGTCTCCCTCTCTGCCAGCCCTGACTATTTCTCTCTCCTGACTATCTATTTAATGTTCAGCTCTTTATTAGACCAATCATGTATTTTAGACAAGCAAAGTAACACAACTTTGCAGAGTTAAACAAGTGCACCATAAAAGAATGCAGCACATCTCTGCATCATTAAACAAATGTTTCACGGGATAAACAAATGTAACAACCTTTAACTAATATTTCACATTACATTATGCAATTTTTATACTGTTAAGCCAGACTAAGAAAGACAAATACATGGTTTCTCTTTGTGTGTAATCTACACTTAAAGGAATATTAAAATTAAATTATAAAATTATAAGTATATACATACAAACACATACACACATGTATATGACATGAATGCAGAAATTGGAGCATATGAAAGGGCAGGGAAGTAAGGAATATAAAGCAAGAGAAAGAGGGATAAAATAAATATTAAGGGATACAAAGGAAGACAAATATCACATTCAATTTTATTTATAGAATCATGATTTATCTACATATATGTTTCACGTATGGCATGAAAGCATAAGGAAGATTATTAAGGAAGTGTAGAATAGGAACAATGGGTGCTCAAAGGGTACAAGGGAGTTGGTAGGGGCTGAATATGAAAAGTATACTGATATACATAAAAATTTCATAATGAAATCGATTATTTTTCATATTAACTAAAAACAGAAGCAAAAAATTAATGATTTCTATGTTAAAGGACAAGTGTGAGGATCAAGTGAAATAGTATTTGTGAAGTTAATTTTTAAAAAGGAATATGAAATAAAAATGGCACGAGCTGGGTTTTTACTAAGAAACATGAATATTTCAGTGCTTTCAGAATAAATTAATAGACTCATTAACATATAAAAGTCTATAGTAGTATGTTAATAAGTCTTGAAATGCATGCTTAATCTACAACTCTTGAAAACATAACTGAAAATAATGTCTGGGTGGCCTTAATCCCAAAATGATAATCTCAAACATAATCAGGTTCTATGGACCCAATTCTGTTTGTTTAGGGGATGAATTTATTATTTCCTTTCTTGCTGTTCTCATCTCACATAAGAAATATCACATTTTTGCCTAATGAATAACAACCATGATTATAGAGATTTGGCTATATAGAATTATCTATAAGCTAAAATAAGAACATATGCAAAGCATATTAGAATATTGTTTGTTCTCAAGATATGTTATGGCTCCGTTGTAGAAGGGAAATTTATTGGACCAATCATCATGCTTTGTGTGAGTTCAAAGACTTACCACCACCTCACTGATGATTGGGAGACACATTTTCATTTAAGTGACTTTTTCTCTTGTGTGGTCTCTTTCCATGACTGTTCTTTATTCCCATGTATTTTATTAGTACTACCAGGCATGAAAGACTTTTTTAATTGTTTGAGTTTGTATGACTATGTTTATTATGTTTAGAATCTGTTCATGAAAATAAGCTAATGGCTTGTTTGGTATCATTAAAAATGTAAACTTTTTCTACTAAATGTGAGGATTATTTCTCCAATTTTCATTCCAACTAAATAATCAGTTCTCTGTGCTCATCAAGATTAAGAGTATGTTTCAAAATATGCTTTTTAAAATCTGTTGCCAAGAAGCTCTAAGAATATTAACACAAAATAATATTTGAATCAGTTATTAACTTAACCAATGTAAGGCTGACTCTAAGAATTTGAAATACATCACAAGCAAAAAATCACATACATAAGTTTTAATGATAATGAGCATTCATGCCTATATATATATAATATAGATCCTGAAGAACATGGAATAAGCTTGTGTTGCCATTTCTGGGCATATATTTAAAGATTGCATGAGTGAAACTAATTAGAAAAGTAACATTGATACATTTCTTTCACATATATGTGTGACTATGTGTTGAATTATGTATTGGAGACCTAATCCCTCAAAGTAGGACTTCTTGGAAACAGGTCTTTACCTAATTGAGTAAAAATGAGGTCATTAGGGTGAACTTTAATATAGTGTGATTTTGATGTCCTTATGAAAAAGAATTTAGACACAGATATATGTATATGCATATGACAATGTATAGACACATAGAGAGAAATGTCCATATACCAGTAGGAGAGATCTGAAATGGATTTTTCCTTGTAGCATTCAGATGAATCAGCTATGACAATACCTTCACTTTCCCCTATATCTTTGGATCTGTGAATATATATTTTTTGTTGTAACCACACCATCTCTTGCACTTGGTAATTATAGCCTCATCACAAAAACATAAGTATGTGTCAAATACAGTCCTTATTTCATAGAGGAATATGAACACAAGAATCTCAGTGGTTGGTATCACTTTCCATATATTTGCTCAAAAAAAAAAAAACCATGGGAGCCTTCCCTTCTAATATTCTTTACTTTTCATCTCATCTCTAATTATCATCAAACATTTTTCAGCTATCACCAATTCTTTTTATTACCATGAATCATAGAATGTCTAGACCACCATAAAATCTTGCCTGACTTGTCTATTTGAGTCCATTCTTTCTTTTCTACAGGCCATTCTTGAAGCAGAATGGTAGAAAACATGAACCATATTTCTTGCCTCGGACCTTGGCATGGTTCTTCTTTGGTCATTGAGCAGAGACCATATAGCTGATTTGGTTTACTCATCTCTGCAGGATGTGACACTTTTGGAACACAATGTAAGTGACTTCTGCTGAATGAGTGAGGAGACAACCAGCTCTCAACTCTGTCCTTGCCAAAACTAGGAAGCTATAGAGAATGTGATATATCTGTATTTTGCTGTTTGGCCTCAAACAGTATGTAGCTCAGATCTCAGTAAGGAGGTAATAAATAGGCTAAATTCCATGAAATTTTTATAGACTGCTATTTTTTGAGAATGGAGGAAGAAACATAACACAATAATCTTACTGAGATTAAGAGTGATCAGAGGTCCAAGTTGCAGAGGTAGTGAATGCTGATAAGACGGGGAACTTTTTCAAGAAGTCATAGAATCTTCCCAGGGGAGTGACTTAGGTTTTGGCTAAATATCACATTGGGCATGATGCAGGTGATAAATAATGAGGCTGGGGAAAGAGAAAACTGTTGAATATGGAGAAGTTCCTGGTGAGTGATGAGAACAATGTGTAGATCTTATGAAATGCTAGATAGTGTTCGAGTTCATATCAATGTTAATAAAGTGTCATTATTAAAAATCTGAGTTTTAAATAGAGCTCTCTAGAAAATCAAGTATAAAGAGTAGGACAGCCCTGAAGTAAAGTATGTTCAAGAGTTACATAAGCAAAGTAAGACAGCAAACCTTGAAAAAATCAAATTGATGTGTTGGCAAATTTATAATTTGCAGAAGCAAAGCACACTATTTCCAGCACACCATGTTGAATACCCAACAACTACAGAAACACTACTAAATAGGGAAGAAATTTCTGCTATTAATCAGGATTAATAACAGCCAATGAAGTTTAGAAATAATGAATAGCCCTACTCCACATACTGGGTAGCCATGCCCAGTCTTAATACATGGGGAGTGTAGGCAGAGTCTGCTTGTTCATTTCTTGGCCACCCAAGGCAAAATGATCACACAAAAACTATATTAATTGCAATACTGCTTGGCCAATAGCTTAGGATGATTAATAAGTAACTCTTACATCTTAAATTAACCCATTTCTATTAATCTGTGTATTGCCATGTAGCTGTGGTTTACCAGGTAAAGTTTTGGCATATGTCTCCTTCGGCAACTACATGGCATCTCCTTGACTCCACCTACTTTCTCTCTATATTTATGTTCAGATTTCCTGCTTGGCTTTATTCTGTCCAAATTAGGTCCAAAGTAGATTCTTTTTTAACCAATAGTAATAAAACATATTCACAGCATACAGAAGGAAATCCAGCATCAGGGAGGTGCTTAATCTTACAGCAACTTGATATATAATGTTTTACCTATACTTGTAGGAGACCTGCTCTTTTGGGGATGGAGATGGGAGAGGAGAGGATTGAGGGATGTGAGGGGGAATGGGGGACAGGGACTAGGATGGGAGGATGGGGGAAGCCTGTGACTGGGAAGTAAAATAAATAGATGAATGAAAAAATAATGAATGGCATGTGGTAAGAAGAAAAAAAATAAGAATTTGAAATCACAACTTTAATTTGTTCAAGAATTTCAGAGAAACTAGAAAATAATGAGGCAGCACATATAAACTCTCAGTAGGGAATTGGTTACAGATATGGTGAAGTTTCATTCTAAATTTTAGAACTGAAAACATTGCAAAACACTAAATATGCGAATGGTCAGTAGAAACTATCCAAACAGGAGGACTGAGAGTTAAAAGGCAAACAAACAAACAAAAAAAAGCCTTGGACAAAACAACAAGCAAACCAAAGAAAAAGTTTAACAAAACCTCAATGTCTCACAGAACATTACCAATCAATATGCAATTGTGGCAACAGAAAATGTGCAGAGAGGGAATATTTTGAAGAAATAATGGATCCACGAATCACATCCTGATCAAATTATTGAAAGTCAGTGAAAACAAACAAAAGTAGAAAGAGAAGTCCAACACATTGCACACGATGAAACAGGGAAGAATAGTTGCTGCTTTTCCACCAAAATTGTGTAAAACCAGAAACAAACAAATTAGTATATATTTCAGCTCAGAGTCCTGGGCTGGCCTGGTGGTTTTGCAACCTCAGCCTCCCAAGTATTGGTATTAGATTCCTGAGCACCAACACCAGTAATAATTTGTTTCTTGTATAGTTTCACTAAAAAAGAATGTTAACAGAACTATGGCTAAAAGAAAAAATTTATAA
The DNA here is from genome assembly GCF_037038515.1 of Microtus pennsylvanicus. Taxonomy (NCBI): domain Eukaryota; kingdom Metazoa; phylum Chordata; class Mammalia; order Rodentia; family Cricetidae; genus Microtus; species Microtus pennsylvanicus. The sequence goes on from NC_134584.1 coordinate 33,424,043, forward strand.
AAAATTATACCACGGATGAAGGAAGAAATCTAAAAATATCCAATGAGCATATGATAAAACACATTTCTGAGATACTAATTTAAGAGGTAATTGATAGTGATATAAAATAACAATTGCAGAATTTACAAAATTTGGAAACTTATGAAAATGTTTTACAAAATATGACAGAGATAATGAAAATGTATTATTAAAATGTTGTCACCTTGTAAGTGTGGAATTAAATATTTGAAGGTTACAATGAGTTGCAGATGCATATTGAAAAAGTCAACACAATTGCTAAAACAGACAGAAAAGAAAGGGTTACTGTTTGAAAGTCAACAAAAGATCGAAAAAAATCACGTATTAGTATTTAATTAACTAAGGGCAGAAAAGAAGCACAAATGTAAAGGAGAATAAATGGGGAAATTAAAGTCAAATTAGAAGAGGTATTACTCAGATGCAGGCTAACAGATGCCTTAAATGTGAATGACATGGCCATTCTTATGAAAACAAAAATACTTTCAATGTGGAACAAAGACCTTATTGCCTGCTACTAGTAAGAAAAACTTCCTATGTAAGCGGTCACATTAAAAGTTATGGAAGGTGGGGCTGAAAAGATGACTCAGTGGTTAAGTGATGAAAGTGAGCAAGCATACATGAAATTTTCAGGCTGATGCCAACTTCGTCTTTCCATGTCCATTGATTTAAATATGTGGTGTTTTCAACAGTATGGTTTTACTATTAGTCTTGGTGGTAAGTAAGGTCTGTGGTAATAGTCTGTAATGTTTGGAAGATGGCTATGTACCCCAGTACTAACAACTTGAAAAGAACCCATACATGATATTTGGCCACTATGGAGGGAAGTGTGAACGTTCATCAAAAACATAGAAATGAATGTATTATATCATCCATCTATTCTACTCCGGGCATTTTCATAGGAGTCTGTATATTTTAATACAGAGATACTTTATCCCTTGTGTTCCTTGCTGCTGTATAAATAAGAGCCAGTACATGGAATGAATGGATAGTGAAATTGTGGCATGTATAAATAACGGAAATTTCCTCAGCTGTACAGAAAAGTGAAGTTGTGAAATTCACAGGTAAATCTATGAAACCCGAAACAATCCTTTGTAATGAGGTAACCCAGCCTCACAAAGATGAATGCTACATGTTCTCTCTAATATGTGGAAGCTATTTTGTATCTTTAGGTAGGTGTGCTTAAATTGAAGTACCCATAGAAGTTGGGAAATTAGCAAGTGTCCGTGTGAGAGATTTCAAACTGAGGGGAATATAAAAGCACATGTGGTATGGAGGGTGAAAGGGAAATAGTGGGCTAGGAAGGGAGAATGAGGTAGAAGGTGGGAGGATAAAGCAGAGGAAGGAGTATGGAGAGGGATAATTTACACTGAAGATCATTGAAAACATTATATAGAAACTTATTGTAGAAGTTTCCTAAAATATAAACATATGTAAACATAATAATACATACATACACATATGCACACACATATACCTGTCATTTAAACTCCTTTTTGTATATAAATGTGTGTGTATGTGTGTGTATACCTGTCAAAGGAGTTTAAATAAAATTAACCCTACAGTGGCAGACAATGCCTCTCCCAGATACACAGGCTATCAAATAAAAGGCCCATTGATGTGCTTTAGGCAGTGAAGTCTTTTTGAAATAGTTGAAGGTCACCCTCTCCAAGAGAGACCTTCAAACAGCGACCTAAAGACACTACATTCGAGACCAGCCTGGTCTACAGAGCTAGTTCCAGGACAGGCTCCAAAACCACAGAGAAACCCTGTCTCGGAAAAAAAAAAAAATATGACTTTCAGTTTCTTTCGCTGTATGTTGAAAGGTTACTGTTTTTAAAACTTTCCTTAAAAGAGTGGACACCGCAGTGAAACATGTGCTTTTGATTTTTCTTCCTAATAATTCAAAGTAAACTATATGAATAACAAGATGAGGCAGTCAAGCCCTAATTGGAGGACTTTGCCACTGTGTCTCAAATGTGTAAGATACTAAAGTATAAAATGCATAATTATATAATACATAGGGTTATGCAGTCCTGAAGAGAATCCAAAGAGAATCCATGAACTTAATGTATTGAAGGAAAAGGCCATTTGTTAGTAGCTAAGAAATGAATAGTTATCAAATTTGCATGTTATATTATTTCCTGGGAAACCAACTGATGGAAAATAAGCTTTAATATGTAATATTTTTATTGTTAATTCTTAAAAAATTCATATATGCATGAAACAGTTTTGATCCCATTCACTTCCACTCCACCTTCAGCTCCTCTCAGATTCACTCCACACTCCACTCTCAAATTCCTTCCCAATTAACTTTCTACCCCCTCCCTCACAACTCAGTGTTCTCTGCTTTTTAACCTATGGAGCACAAATTTTTGCTACCTAGAAATTTGTAGGTGAAGGTTCATCCATGGAGTATGTTAGTCCTACTGGGGGCCATGTCCTTGATGAAAACAGGCTCCCTCTTTCAGAATCCTTCAACTCTCAGAACTTTCTCAACTAAGGTTGAGGGCTCATGAGTCCCTCTGTCCATCCATGCTATAGTTTTGAAAACATTTCTCTTATATAGGTTTTATGCAAACAGCCCCAACTGTGTGAGTTCATTAGTTCAATGATCCTGTTGTGCCTAAAAGAAATGTTTTTATTTCTCTGGTTCTCCACAATTTTTTTCTCTTACAGTCTTTCTGTCTTCTCTTCCATGGTTGTTATGAACATTGGGATGGGGGTAGAGAGTATGATGTAGATGTACCATTTTGTGGCTGAGCATCCCATAAATATTTTTTTCTCTGCACTTTGAACAGTTATGATCTTGTTTGTTAACTACTTTTCACTGTAAAAGTAACATTCTTTGAGATTTGCATTAATTTATGAGTATAGACATATATGTGATATAGAGAGTATATAGAGAGTAATTAGATGCTATGTCCATTTAACAAAATAATAATAGGCTTACCACTGAGGTCATGAGCTCTTCATCTATAGATTTTGGTCAGATTTACGATATTGAGCTTATTTTTTTTTCTCCGTGGATCAGGCCTTATATCTACACACAGAGTACTTGGTTATCTCTCTAAGATTTGTGCCACAATTGCAATCACAGTGAAATCCTTCTTAACTTTCTGTTATTGTAGCTCACAGATCTTTCATTAACCTCAGAAATCAACCCCAAATAGATCTCATTAAATCTCTAAAATCTGAACATTCTAAAAGCCTGTGTAGGGAGTACTCTTAAAGATATAGGTTCAGATAAAAACTTTCAGCACAGCACTCACCCAGGAAATAAGACCAACAATCAATAACTAGGATTTCATGAAAGTCAAAGCTGTTAATTTACTGAAGAGGTAGCATACAGAATGGAAAAAAAGAATTTGTTGTCAACTATATACCCGAGTATTAGTAACTAGATTACCCAATCAACTCAAATTAAACACCATTAAAGCACATTAAACCCAATTAAAAAGTGAGCTATGAAACTGAACAGAGTTCTCAGAAGAAATATAAATGGATAAGAAATATTTTTAAAGATAGTCATCATTATAGTCACCAGGAAAACACAAATTAAAACCATTTTGAAATTTCATTTTACCCTAGTCAGAATGGCAAAGATTAAGAAAACAAAATGCAGTAAATATAGCAAGGATGTGAGGAAAGACCACCCTTCACGCACTGTTGGTATGAGCAAAAACAAGTGCAGCCGCTGTGGAAATCAGTGTGGTGGTTCCTCAGGAAACTATTACTGATGTACTATGTGACCTAGCCACGCCACTCCTGGGTATATACCCAAAGAACTCCTACTATTAAATTCCCTACTACTGAGGTACGTGCTTATCCATGCTCGTCGTTGTCCTATTTATAATATCTATGATATAAAAATAGTCTAGATATCTACCAACTGATTAATGGATGTTGAAAATGTTATGCCTATACACAATGGAATTTTATTCAGCTGTAAAAATTGAATTGATTCAATTTGCAAGTAAGTAGATGGAGCTGGGAAACATTGTACTGCCTGAGGTAACACAGACACAGGATTGCAAATGTTTCATGATCTTGTTCATATATGGATTCTCAAGCTGAATATTTAAATTTGTGTTTTTAACTTGTACCTATAGAATCTAGGAAACTAAAATGGGGTGTGTATGGGAATAGCAGAATAATATTCACTAACAGTTTACATGCATGCAAATGGAAACTGGAATTTTCGGTGTATAAAGTAAGTGCATAGACTTTTTATACTGGTGCTGCAACAATGTAACATAAGTAACCACTTCTATACAGACAATGTGAGAAGCTTACAGACTCACTTTCTAGTGACAGCGTTGGAAATGATTTTGAAAACATACGGTGATTTCAGGTCTATGGAATCATACTCAAGGCATATAGCAAATCAAGCACAAGTCTAGCGAGATAGAGATGGCTGCAGTCTGCCCAAGAGAGAGCATAATTTCTTTTTGAGCCTCAGAAATCACAATTGTCAGGCCATGGTTCGCCTTACAAACACCAGATAATCAATTTTTAACTTCCTGATAAAGCATGTTGTTTAGGAAGAATGCTGTGTCAAGATGCCAGCTGGTGGCAGTTTTTGGCCCTTGGGCTTTTGCTGACTTGCTGTTTCAGAGGCTGCTGTTTACGGATAACCTTCATATGACAGCCCTTTCACAACCAATCATATAAAGCTTAATGTATGAACAGACACCAGCACAGATCCAAATTCATTTAAAACAACTGTTGTAGCTAGCAGGGTCAGGAGAGAAGTTGCTAAAAGCAGGTGATTTCACTTCACCCCATTTGTTACCTTATACCTCTTCAAAGCTCAACATCCTTGCATGTGATAGGACATGGGTTTAGTTTTCTACTGAGCTCCATGCCTTCCTACTTGCAAATCGAGTCCGTCCGGGCTTAAAACCGTCATTGCTTTTATTTTAGCCTTGTTTATAGTTTCTTAGTTTACAGAAATAACGTTTGCCCAAAACAATCTATTGAAACTCAGTAAACACAGCAAGTATGTGCCATTTGCACCGCGACTCATTTCCTCCCTCCCCTCTGTGAATCCAATATAAAGGGAACTTCACTCAAGACACGTGCAGACAAAGATTGCAAGCTCTCCTGCCTACAAACTGCCCGGGGAAGCATGTAGTACCTTCCTGGGAAGGGCAAAACCAGACTCCCAGTTATCTGTTTTATGGGCTGGACTGCTAGATGGTAGCATCGAAAGAAGTGTACTTTCCCCTTTTAACCGCCCTGCCTTGGTCAATGGAAGCCGTATCCTGGACACAGGTAGTGGAATTAACGGCTCTTTCTTTCCCACACACGCTTGATGTACCGTGACAGTTTCATGCTGGCAGAAGTAACTTTGGAAGATGCAATGCTTACTATTGTTGGTTGCCAACTGAATGTCCAGCTCCTAAAACTGGGATGTTACTCAATAAGCCAGGATGACTCCCCCCCCCCAGTTCTATATTTGTGTGCTGGGTTGTTTTTGCTTGTTTGTGTGCTTTGCACGGAAAGTTTGGCAAACCATAAAACAATTCCTCAGACATTCCCAAAGGAAAGCGCCTTTTCTTTTCTTTTTTCTCTTTTTTTTTCTTCAAGCGCATACATGAAGATTTCAAGACTGAAAGTATTCCCCCAAACATTGAAGGCCATGTTGAAAAGTGTGAGGACAGTTACAAACCGGACATGGTGACACACCCCTGTAAACTCCTGCACTTAGGAGGCAGAGGCAGGAGGATCTTAGTGAGGGGTCAGCCTCGTCTACAGACTGAGTTTCAGGACAACCAGGGCTATACAGAGAAACTCTGTCTTGAAAAACTAAATGAGAGGAGGGAGAAAGAGATATGGAGAGATAAAGAGAAATAGAGAAAGAGAGAAAGAGAGAGAGAGAGTCTTTTATTCATTCAAGATAAAAGATAAAGATGGTAGAAAACTTGCTGAGCAATACCAGGGCAAACCACAAAGAGAGGAGCCCCTTTTGGATCAGAATAACTCTATAATATTGACTTAAAATAACCCTCAAATTAATTAGATCCAGCTCCAATTATAAATTTTCTACCGGAGGACTACCACGTTAGAGTCAAGGATACAAACAAATTGACAGTAAAGAGAAAAGAAATATTTAACATGTTTTGGCAATGCTAAGAATCATGGAATGCAAGTGACAGCTTATGCCAGAGAGGACGTGGAGCAAGGGGAGTGCTCCTCCATTGCTGGTGGGAGCACGGGGAGCATGCCTTCACTGCTGGTGGGAGTGCAAACTTGTACAGCCACTTTGGAAATCAATATGGCGGTTTCTCAGAAAATTGGGACTCAATCTACCTCAAAAAACCAGCAGTACCACTCTTGGGCATCTACACAAATGATGCTCAGTCATGCCACAAGGACACTTGCTCAGCTATGTCCCTAGCAGAATTATTCGTAACAGACAGTACCTGGGCACAATCTAGATGCCCCTCCACCAAAGAATGAATTTTTAAAAATGTGGTACATTTACATAATGGAGTACTACTCAGCTGTTGAAAACAGTGACATCAGTGCCATGCTTTGTTGATTCCTATGGGAGTCCTTATTCCATCTAAGTGGAGATGGAAGAGGAGTGGATGGAGGATAGAGGGTAGTGAAGGAGGGGGTGGGAGGAGAGGAGAGAGTGAAAACTGTGGTTATAATATAAAATAAATTTTAAAAATGAAAAAATGACATCAGAAAATTTGCTGGCAAATGGATGGAACTAGAAAAAAATCATCTCGAGTGAGGTAACACAGCCCCAGAAAGACAAATATGGTATATAATTATTTGTAAGTGAATATTAAATGTAAGTAAAGGAAAATCATGCTGCAATCCACAGACCCAGAGAGACTAAGTAACAAGAAGGGCTCAAGGTAGGGGACACAAGAATCCCCGTAGGAAGGGGAAACAGAATGTATTTCATGAGTGGACTGGGGTGGGTAGGGATGGGAGCAAGAGGGATCAGGTTGGGGGAGGGTGGATGGAAAGAGTACTCGGAGAGATAATTTTAACTTTGGGCCATTTCAGGGGTTAAGGTAGAAGCCCAGTGCTATGGAGACTCTCAGGAATCTAGGAGGGTATTTCTAGCGATGACTTCTAATAATGAGGCATATGGAACCTCAACCAGCCATCTCCTGTAGCCAGACAAGGCTTCCAGTAGAGGGGTGGCCGCCCAGAACCAAAATAATCACACAGAAACTTTAACATCTTAATTTAACCCATTTCTATTAATCTGTATATCACCACGAGGTCGTGACCTACCAACAAAGTTTCAGCGTTCTATCTCCAGTGGTGCATTTATAGTGTCCCCTGGTCAGTCACTGTTGCAAGGAGAGGGACCTACCATTTGTTCTGACTGCAAGATATGCTGAGGTAAAACTGGAACAGATATAGTGGGATTGTACAACCAGCTTGAGAATAATGCCAGGAGAGGGAGCCCAACCTTGACACTGCCTGGAGGGCTAGGAACCAGAGACTAAACAGCCCAAAGAAACAAATGACTGGACCAAAAAAAAAAAAAAAAGGCAATGGCGATCCACCATACTCGTAGACTAAAGAGTAGCGTAATTGTCATCAGAGAGGCTTCCAGCAACTGATGGAAACAGATGCAGACCCATAGCCAAACATTAGATGGAGCTTGGGGAATTCTGTGGAAGATGACGAGGAGGGATTATAGGGGTCAAGGACCCTGCAGAAAACCTTGAAAATCTACTGACCCAGGCTCACAGGGGCTCACAAAGACTGAACCAACAACCAGGGTGTCTGTGTGGTCTGACCTAGGCCCTTTTCATATTCACTATAGTTGCATAGCTTGATGTTCTTATGAGACTCCTGACAGTGTGAGGGAGGTGGTCTCTGATACTCTTGCCTACTCTTGGGACCTGTTTCCTCCTACTGGGATCCCGTGTCAGCCTTAATACGAGAGGAGGTGCCTGTCTATATTACAATTCAATATGCCTTCTTTGGTTGATATCACTGGGAGGCCTGTCCTTTTCTGAGTAGAAACAGAGGAGCAATGGATTGTGGGGGAGGGGGAGAAGGGAGGGGCTGGGAGGAAAGAAGCGAGGCCAGGATGTAATATATGAGAGAAGAATAAATAACAAAATTAAAAAGAAAAGAATCGTGGAATAGCTAGCAACACGATTAATACAGAAATTGGACCGAATGATGAAGTATTCTATATTTGTGGTGATATGTGCAACAGAATGAGGATATCCTAAAGCCACTGAATAGTACACTATATTTATTAATGAGTATTTGGGCACCAGCCTGAGGATATCCTAAAACCATTGAATAGCACACTATATTTATGAATGAGTTGTACATTATGGTCATCATATCTTGACAAGGTTATTTGAAATGTTGAATGCTTTGTTTTTAAATCGTTAAAGCATGTGCAATCAATACCATCATATTGGGACACTTGTAAAGTGGCAGAACCCCAAGAGTGACCCCAAGAGAAATGCAGAGTCCAGTCTTTATCCAGCACAAAGAAAAATGACTTTGGCTGTACACAGGCAGGTTCACACACACACACACACACACACACACACACACACACACACACACATCCCTGGTCACTTTTCCCCATTGAGATCTCCTCTCTGATCTTGCTGAGGAGCTGCACTCAGTTCCCAGCATCCACATGGTGGCTCACAACCATCTGTAGTTTATTCCAGATCCAGGGGATCCAATAAGCTGGTGCAGATACTCACATGATGGCAAACATTTATATGCAAAAAATAAATATAATTTTAAAAACTAGTAGAGACATTTTGATGAACATGAAGATAATTATAATTTGATGAGCAAGAAGATAATTATAAAGGTAGATAATCGTTGCTATCTTTTTTCTCTTCAGGTTACAATTCTATTTTATTATATTCTATTTTTATTCTTTTCTGGTTAACCATCTCAATATAATAGAAAGATAAATATTTGCAATTGATAAAAAATTGTTCACATTTATAAAATCTCAAACTATTTCTCTATTAGACTACTCATAAGATGTGATTTGACAGAGGATTGCTAGGGATTTTCTATAACTAAAATAAATCAATTGACTACGTTTATGTTTAAGTATGATTGGTTGAGTAAGCCTGTTGTCCTAATTAATCATCAGAATTAACCAGAAAGTCATAACACATTACTGTGACAGGATCAATAATGATATCCATTACCCACACCAATCTGATGGTCACTTAATATCACTGTGTATGACATGGTTTTTTGTTTTCTCTTTTGTGAAAGTTGATCATGTTGGAAGTCAGACCTCAGGAACTGGTGGCTATATATTGCCAAACTACACTCATGAACTTAAAATATTAGCAAGCCTATATACTTGCTTTACATTTTATGTGCATTTTTCTTACGAGGAGAAAAAGTGATTTTAGTCTTATATGATATGTTTATATCAGCATCTTGCCTCAAAATAGCTAATCAACTTCAAGTTCAAAAGGATATTTTATCTCTCACTGCTCATAATATAAAACAATAAAGGAAAAGTTTCCAATTTGAAAATAATTTCTTGATAAAAGTGGCAATTCATTAAGCAAAAATATTTTGAAAAATAAACGTGAGAACACAGAGGAGATCATAGAGGAGATTTCAATGGGGAAAAGTGACCAGGGATTTGTGTGTGTGTGTGTGTGTGTGTGTGTGTGTGTGTGTGTGTGTGTGTGAACCTGCCTGTGTACAGCCAAAGTCATTTTTCTTTGTGCTGGATAAAGACTGGACTCTGTATTTCTCTTGGGGTTCTGCCACTTTACAAGTGTCCCAATATGATGGTATTGATTGCACATGCTTTAACGATTTAAAAACAAAGCATTCAACATTTCAAATAACCTTGTCAAGATATGATGACCATAATGTACAACTCATTCAAGATCAGCAGATGCTCCTAAGCACCCAGCCATCTCCCCAGTCCCTTCAGTGTTGCTTTTCAAGTGCAGACTCTTGGTGCCTTGACAGTGTCATTTAGTAGAGAAGGATTTAGGACATATAATCTGACCTCTGTCATTTGACAGCTATCAATTGGAACACCTACCCTATAGAAAGAATTCCATTTGGAAGATTTGATTTGATGGAGAACAAAACCACTAATAGCTTCTGGGGCCTTTTAGTCTCATAGGACTATAGAAAGCATTGGGTTAAGCATATCTTCAGAGACGGCATTATAACGGGGACAGATAATGGACAGGGAGCATTATCAGAGGAGGTTTTCCTGTGCCAGACACAGCTGAATTGAGAGTTGAAAAAATTAGCAGTGAGAAGATTCTTGCAGTGTATTGGCCACTCTGAAGCTGAATGGGGTTGGAGGGATCCCATTTGGCAGCAGACTCACCTCCCTATACAACAAAATCAGAAGGTCCTCCTGGAGGGGAAATCTTTGGTCCTTTGTTATGAGTGTTTCAGCTCAGAAAGCAGGTATCTTAAATTCTTTGTTTCCCGTATCATTTTCCATGTTTGTTGTTGCTTTGTAGACACCAACTTTGGCTTTAAAGTTTTCAAATTGAAGTAAGTGGTAACGGAAAATAAGACCTTACTTTAAATCCTCCCAATTAAGAGTCTAAAAAAATTTTAATACGATTTTTGTTGTACTATGGGAGATGATTACGGCAATATCATCCATATACATTTCAAATCGAGAGAAGGTTCTAAAGTTAGGCATTTTTACACTATAAAATTCAGCCCAGTTTCCTTCAATATTTGATGTTCTCACCAGCATCTTATTCTAATAGACATTTTTTTTTAAAGAGTCTTTGGCCAGCAAAGGCAGAACAGCTAAAACACAATGTTAAAGGCTCAGCAGTGCATATCTGATTGAACAACCAATAAACAAGATACAGTGTTTCATTTTCCCCGAGACTCTGGGCCTCATTTCTGCAAAGACAGATTGAGGAAGTAAAACGTTCTCATCCTGAGAACACTAGTGTTTAGTTTATGGCCCTGACTTTCGCTAGTGTCCTGTAGGCTTTCGTTATGTTCTCTCAAAAAAGTGCATAAATCTAGGGAACAAATCGTGAAATACTCACTCTGTGCTTTCCACAAACTAGAAACTCTAGGGTGTCTTCCTTTCTAGCTTGCAGGTAGGAAAAAGACCTGATGCTCTTCACAATTCGATGTGATTAATCATTTTCTTGTATACAAAATAATGAATAAGCAAGCAATACGGAAGTTGAAACTGAAAAATGCTTCAGTTCAGAAGGTCAGTTGGACATGGCGACAATCTGGAGGTTTCATGCCTGTTTCAAAGGCTGTAATTGTCACTGCAATTGGTTACTGTGGGTCCAGAACTTTTAGACTTGCCTTAATATATAGTTTCCTATATTTTTTATTGAGTCAAACTTTTATATTAGCAATGCCTAAACCTTGAATGTTGACTAATTAATACAAAATTAAATCAAGTTGTGAGTTCTACAACATGTGTCTAAGAATCAGTGTTGTCATGGATACTAAAACAATCTATATATTACATGGCAAAAGACAGAGGTCTGGCTCCTGCTCACACAGACATATATCCACTTACACCCTTCATGTCTTTACTTTGTTAAAGTATTTCTGCTAACTGACTCATTTCTGTAATATCTTTGGTCTATGTTGGCTGAGTTCAAGGTATGAAGGAATGTTATCTTTTCCTACATGCAACACAAAATCTAACATGACTTTAAAATTGTCTAGGATTAAATTTTAACAAAATGATTATATTAAGTGTTCTTTTCCAAACATAAATACAGAAATATTAACAATACATACAAATTTTAAGGAAAAACTCCATATCAGTTATAACCATAATACCTTTAAAAAATTTTTAACTTACTCTTTGGGGTTAAATAGTATTTGCCCCTCAACATTTTTCTTGAAATACCTTTAGATTTTTATTTATTTTACTTTATGAGTTTGAGTGTATTGTCTACATGTATGTATACCACATGCATGCCTGGTGTCCTTGAAGGTCATGTGAAGGCCTGTGGAATTGGAATCACGGATTATTGTAAACGACCATGTTGATGTTGGGAACTGAATCTAGAACCTTTGCAATTTCAGTGAATATTCCAAACCACCGAGCAATCTGTCCAGCTCCTCATCTCTCATCTTAAGTGCCTCTGAATGTGGTTAATGCGCTTAAGACAGAGTCAGACATGTAGAAGGAGTCAAGTACATAGACAAACACAAATACATAGACAGACAGACAGACAGCCCGACAGGATTTCACAGCAGGTACTTTAGGAAAAACATTAAAAATTAAAAAGAACCCTTTAAAAACCTTATCTTGTGAAAAAATGGTGAAGATTTCTTATTTTTAAATTCACAAATTTGAAATGTGATAAAATCTAAATTCAAAAATTTCTGTAAGCAAGCCTCATTAACTCTAAAGTATGCCTGCCTCTATTCTAAGAAACAGTCTTTGCTGCATCAGCTTAAACATTCATGCTACCTCGCAGCTATGAAAGATTTAGCAGGAGGACAGATCCAAACGTTGAAGCCTTCGAAGAACTTGTTAGCACGGTTTTGAATAAAATCGAACTGGTAGGCAGATTCTGTCTGTAGATCTCTGAGTAAGGGAAAGTTAAATAAATTATAACGGAAAGAAGTTGAGAGATTTGAATTAGAATGCTGAGGGCAACTTTAATTCCAAGTACTCCATTAAGTACAAAACAGAGAAACGTATTTCTCTATTTGTGATTTAAAACTGTTTTTAACTTGAAAAGTATGTTTTAGAGGTGATTCTTAAACTTTTTTATTTATTTTTATACTGAACGAGGAGAACATTTTATTTATTTTATTAACATCACTTCATTTTTTAAAAATATCCACCACAGTTTGCCCTTCCTTCTCTCCTCCTGTTCCCTCCCCGGACTCCCATCTACCCCCTCTCCATTCTCTCCTCCTGAGTCTCCATTTAGAAAGGGGCTGGCAGCTCTGTGCACTTCTGAGAGTTCCACTTTCTTGGGCCTGAACCCTTAGTCCCATGCTGCGATGGGAGAGGAGAAATGCCACAGCAAACCTAGGTCTTCATGCCCATGGTACCCGGCCATCCGGGTTTAGGTGGATGCTGCCCCACATCATCCACATCAGGGGCCACCAGGGACCGGGCCATCTGCGCCAATTAGGCAGGCTGCTCAGGACCCTGGGGTTGGGCCTAGGCCCTCCGGGGTCTAAGAGCTCTCTGAAGAGATTCAAGTAAGTGGACCGACGACAGACTACCTAGACACTGCTCAAGGCCGGGCTGTCCTGTGCTCCAATCTCAGACTTTTGGAGGGCTGGACCGCCAGTAGCATCCACTCTGCGCCTTCCCACCGCTCTCCCTATTCTTAGAGGGGTAAGTAGGAAAGAAACCTTTTATTTTGGGATAATTTTGGTTTTATAGAAGAGTTGAGAAGTAATATAGAATTTCTGAATACTCCTTTTATCTGGCTTCCACTCACACTGATGTTTTAGATAAACCCAGGACTCTTAAAACAAGGGCGTTAATCTTGGCACAAGGTTATAATTAAACTTCAGAATTTACTCATATTTCACCAGCTTTTCTTTAATTCCGTATTTCTGCTCCAGGATCTGTTTTGAGATTCTGCCTTGTATTTTACTGTCCAAATCTCTAAACTTCCAGTTTCTCAGTCTATCTTGCATAGAAAACTTGAACATTGTAGTTGAAAATGTCCATGCATTTGTGTTTACCCGACTTCGCCTTCTATTGTGAGGTATTCCTCTGACACATGAGGTGAGCGGCTGCCTGGTGCTGCTCTTCCCTCTGATGATGTTAACTTTAGGCGGGGCTGAGCGATGGTTGCCACAATTCTCTAATGTTATTATCTTGTTTTATTTTTGTTTTGTAATTACTAAATTCTAGAGAGGGAGAAACTTCTGGATTTTGTAGACCCTCCAGTTTCTGTTTAAAGTTCTGCTTATTAATTTTAGGTTTTTGTCCTTAGCAATGGTTATTTAGGCCGTACTATTGATATTCTCATTTTCTAACTCCTCCAACATTTATTAATTAGAATCTTACTAAGAATAATTGTTTATTATACTTTTTTTTGAGACAGGGTCTCACTATGTAGCTTTGGCTGTCTTGGAAAACTATGTAAAACACACTGGCCTCAAACCCACAGAGATCTGTCTGCCTCTGTCTCTCAATGCTAGAATTAAAGTTGTGTGCTATTACTCCAGGCCATAAAAGTTTGCTTTTGATGAACGTGTCTTCAGGCAATATGGCATCAAGATAAAAATTTCTTAAATTGAAAATAACAAAATAAATATTTTTCTCATATGTGACTGGCCATCACTCTTCTTATTTATAACTGTATGATGTTACAGATGTTTTTAAGAGTGTAGTATTTTATTGGAATTGTTACTTATTTTGTTACTCCATTTGTTCCAGGATTGGTCATGGGAGATATTGTAGGGTTGGCTAACTTTATAATGCCATTGGTGTCCAGAGTCCAAGTAGCGTCTTCATGTTGCCTCTAGTGTTTGCCATTCAAGGCAGTTCATAGGAGGAAAGATTTGAAGTATTCCCATGTTCTGTAATCACTGTAGCCCTAACTCACAAAAGCAGGACCCAAGGACTCTCTCCTTTGCCATCGTCATTACTCCCTGTCTCTGCCGATACTTTGCCATGTTTACGTTTCTACCTGATTTCAATTAATTACCAGGCAAACAACTTGAAGTCCGAGTGACAGAGGGTAGTGTGGGGAAACGATGGAAGCTATGTTCTGAAGGTTACGTCATTTCCTCCCCCATGAATTCGGTGTTGACATCTAATCATCAGTGTTCACTTAAAGCAATCCAAAGAGTCCTCAAAGAACTATCTTGTCACTTCTGCCATGGAAGCCCTCAGTGAGATGCTGCTGTAAAAGAGGCAGAGGACATTTTCTTACCAAGCATTGAACCTGTAGGCAGCTTGAAAATTTTCCTTTCCAAACTGTATGAAGAGAATTCTGATGTCTGTATTCTGCCTAACTGTTGGTATTTTATTAGAAGAGAGAGAATAGACTTAGACAAGTTACATGGCTTGTTAAAGACTTATTTTCTAATTAAATGGGCCATAAACTGATGCTGCTGTTTCAAAATGAGGCAGCATTAAAAGTGCATTACAATTTGTTAGGTCTATTTGATCACAATTCAATGAGTAATGAAAATATGCTACTATATTAAAGCAGTTTTTTTCTTTTTCTTCCTGTTTTCTTTCTTTCTTTTTTTAAATTAAAAACAGATTCTTATCTCATACAATCACAGCTTCCCCTTCATACACACCTCCTCGCTTCCCTTTCTCCTTCCCTCTACTTCCAGACCCATGCCCCCGCCATTGCCTTTCAGAGAGGAGCAGACCTCCAAGAGAAGATAAAAAACACAAAAAAGCAAGATACAAAAAGACAAGGCAAAAGCTCTCATATTGAGATTGGACAAAGCAACCCAATAGGAGGAAAAGAGTTCTAAGATCTGGCAAAAGAGACACACCATATCCCACTGTTAGGAGTCCGACAAAGACACCAAGCTAACAACCATAGTATTAATGTAGAAGACAGAACAGATGCAGAAGACCTGGTACAATCCATGTAGGCCCCATGTAGTTGCCTCTTCAGACTCTATGAGTCTGTGTTCATCTGTTTTGTTGAGTCAGTGGGCCATGTTCTCTTGGTATCCTCCATCTCCTCTGACACCTACAATCTTTCCTCCTTCTTTTCTGCAGGGTTCTCTGAGCTCTGAGGGGAGGAACCCATTATTTTCTATTCTTTTCCCTACATTAGTTTACAGTAAAATTAAGAAGAGATTTTAGGAGAATCTAATAAAAAAATGGAAACATCTGACTGCCATGATATTGAACAGAGAATAGAAGAAAAACTAAATTCAGTGATTTGTGTGAAACATACATTGGCTTTACTGAATTCTATATTGTTCAAGAAAGAGTGAAAAGGAAAGCAACACTGGGAATCATCGGAATAAATTAAGTATAATGAAATAAATGGTATTAAATCTTCCTAGGATTGCAGCATCAAAAAATATTTAAAGAATTCCTTTTGAACATAAAACTTCAAAAATGAAGCTAGTAATTTTATAAAAAAATAAAACAGTTAATATGGAAAACAGAATGGAATGAAAAATGCTAGAGTTAATATTTAAAACACCATTAACAACATAATAAATATATTTAAATGGTATAAAAGTATAGTAGGGAAATTTATTTGACAGCTGATGTGTAAAGAAAATATGGGTTAGATAGTTAAGCATAATTTGAAAATGGAGACTCTGCTTTTGTTTCCTGGCAGCCCAGACCCAAATAATCACACAGAAACTTATTAATCATGGCACTGTTTGGCCAATGGCTCAAGTGTATTCCTAGATAGCTCTTACATCTTAATTTAACACATTTATATTGATCTATGTTTCGCCATGAGGTGATGGCTTACCAGTAATGTTCTGGCATTTTCTCCTTCAGCAGCTACATGGCATCTTCTTAACTCTGCCTACTTTCTCTCTATCTCTGTTCAAATTTCCTACCTGACTTTACTCTAAGCTTTGGCCCAAACAGCTTTTTTCATCAATCAATAAAAGCAAAACATATACAGAAGGACATCTCACAGCATCTCGTCTTTTGTGTCTAATTAAAAAGGAAGGTTTTAACTTTAACATAATAAAATTATATATACAAAACAGCTATAAAGCAAGAATTATAGTTAACAATATTTAGAAGCTGCAATTGACTCCCTTTTTTTTTGTGGGCCTAGAAGTGCTTTCTTAATGCTTTCTTTGGCTTTATTTGGATGTACTTTGCCAAATGCTGAGCACCAAATGTTGAGAAATTCTGTGGGATAATGCTCTTGTACACTGTAAAGATTTGTCACATATATTAGTATAATAAAATGCTGATTGGCCAGTATCCAGGCAAGAAGTATAGGCGAGTGACCAGACTAAGAATTCTGGGAAGAAGAAAGGCAGAGAGTCAGCTGCCAGATGCAGAGGAAGCAAAATGACAATGCCCTACTAAAGAAAAGTACCAAGCCATGTGGCTAAACATGGACACGAATTATGGGTTAATTTAAGTTGTAAGAGCTAGTTAAACATAAGCCTGGGCTAATAGACCAAAAGGTTTATAATTAATATAATCTTCTGTGTGTTACTTTGGGACTGAATGTCTGTATGACCAGGTGGGACAGAATCTTCCATTTACAATAGTTAAAAAAGAAAATGTGAAAATTGGTTTTCTTTACGTGGTGATATATTGAAAATTTTTTTTATTTTGTTGTTGCTTATTTGCATTTAATTGTTTCTTTTTTACTTTGGAAATTGTTTTATTATAACATAGAAATATAAAAATACTTTTACTTCTATTAACACATTTTAAAAACTGATTAAATACTACAAACAGGACAGCTCTTGGGTTTTTGCAAGATTCTGACCAAAGATTCTCCTCAACTGATTTTAGTATGAATTTGCTTGATATTCTATTTTTGTGTAAAGAATCTTTTTTAATGATCATTGTTGATTTATTAACATTGAACTCTATCTTGAAAAACATTTATATGCTATAATTTATGGCATGAATTATACAGTTATGAAGTAGCAATGACAATAATTTTATGTTTGTGGGGGTCACCAAAACATGAGGAACTGTATTAAAGGGTCATAGCATTAGCAAAGTTGAGAACCTTTGGGTTAGGTGATGAAGTAAATTCGCCTTCCCTTCCAGAACCAAATAATGAAGCAGAACTTAGAGGGATTTTGAGTTCCTGCAAAAGTTTATTTTGTGAATAAAACAGCACATATTTAAAAACAAAACACCCCTCCAAGGTTATGCAAAAACAAACAAGCAAACAAACAACAAAAACTGCTTAACCTAAAAGGACAAAACTAGGCATGTTTCAATGTTCATTTCACTGAGATTGCTTCAAGTTATAGGCCCCGTTCTGTGAGATACAGAATCGTAATATTGTATATAGTAAAAAAATTTGCTCTTTTTTTGAAGTTATGAAAAGACCCAAATAGCTCTTTTTCATCAAGAATTTCTACTGTTGGTCTCTACACTTGAGTGTAAATTATTTGTAGTACACAATGCTTCAGGATTTGCTTAGTATTCTCTGATCTATTTTGTTCCTCTCCATCACTTCCTGTACCACATGATGGAAAATAGATCAAATATTTCTCTTAACTTTTTCTTCCCTCTATTTTTTCTCATATATGTAGAATTGTTTTTATTAGTAAGCAGTTAGGATATACTACAGAAAATGAAAGTCACTTCCTCTCAGAAAACAATGGAATGGTCTACATTTTTTTCAGAAAATGCTACATGCATTTACTTACTACACTAAGGATGCCTCTAGGATAAATGTGTTCGGTGGTGAAATGTGAAATCCATTTGTGTGCCCTTTATGAAATCACTTTTGGATTTGTTTTAAAGTGTTCTTTAATTCCTAGTCATGAACCATGAACCATGAATGCTTTAGGAAGGAAAAGGTCTTGATTATTCTTGGAAGGCGGGAACCCCTGGGAGATGAAGAATAAATCAAATAGGCTACCCCAGGACAGTCAATTACTACTGATAAGTGCTAAGTAAAGCCTTCAAGCAGAGCATAAATTAATGTCTTTGCCACAGAACCTAGTGTGCTTTTTATTGGTTTTATATAGCTCTGGGAGGTGAGAGAGCTAGTCCTTCCCCTCCCCAATATGTACAGAGAGCATACTAATATGTAGTAGATGAGAAAAACCGTTAACATCTTTCCATGTGCTCAAGTTCAATTAATAGTTTTGAAAATGAAATAAAACAGTTAACCTTTAAAAAGGGGAGTTTATTTAATGTATTGCAATTTTTAAAGCTCCCAGGAATGCTTTTATTTAGAACACTGGTTGTTTGTTCCCTCTTGAGTGCTCGTGTCATTAGTTGAAAAGGTTTTCCAAAGGACTGGGAACAGATCTTAATGTCAGCTTCCAAGTCTCTCTTGACTCTCTAGAGTGTTGCATACAAAGAATTAGGTATCCCTGGATCCCATTCACAGTCTTGCTTTACTTCACCACCAATTGGGAGGGGATCATGTGAGATGCTGTCAACGCTAGCGTGACCAATATATCATTGTGGAATAGGCTTATGACCTTGGTAAACTCTTCTTGGCAGTCTAACGTTCTCAAATGTCTGCCAGATTGCAGGTCTGCTGACAGTGCCAACTATTTTCATTATGACACACGGAACGCTGGGCGATGCTCTTTGTATTGGACTACAGAACTCCCATCTGGAGTCACACACAGAATGAGAGACCTAGAAGAGGACTAAGAAATGATTTGATCTTAGTAACACACTTTATGAGGAAGTGGAGGTCTCTTTGAGGAGAGTCGTTTGCCCAAACTCACAAAATAAGCCAGTTCTTCGGGCTTCAGTTCCTTCAGTGATGACTATTCCCCTCTGTAAAAGTCATTCAAGTGGACAGAAGAGACAAAAGAAATGATGAACAAGTGCAAGGACCAAGCAGTGAGACACAATCTATTGTTTTTCTTCCTTAGAACATATCTTTAAAAGTCCATTGTTCTTCAGCATTTTTATAACTTTAGTTGAGATTCATTCTTCAGGGCTTTTCTCTGAATAATAGTAATACAGTGAAATGGAGAAATATTATGCATAAAGTCTGGAATTTGCTCAATTATATACATTCATGCATCAATGAGTCAAATCAAGAGAGGCATGAAATGTTTATCTTACCACAGAAAACTAAAATGTGTCTTTTGCTCTCAGTTCATTCCCTGCTTTGATTACTGTCACTGTTGATTGCTTTTGTCTGCTTCAGGACTGCATGTAAATAAAATTCTATTGTTTAGTCTTTTATGGCTGGCTTCTGCTTAACAAAATGTATCTGAAATTCTTTGAATTGATGCTGTTTCTAGTTGGTTCATTATCATCACCATGTAATATTTCTACCTCTGTTTATTCATTTTTCAATTGTTAACTATTTGCTTTATTAACAGTTTAGTTCAGAACTTTTAATTGTATATGCATATATTGTTTTTAAGAATGTATGTTGGAATAGAAATGGTGCCATAATGCATGTCCTGTTTGACCTTATTAAATATTTCCATTCAATCTCCCACAATGAGAATTTCGATGACAATTTTTGTTGAAGCTTGATATTAGTCTTAACTTTAAATATTCCCAAAGGTATGTGGCAAGAACTCATGGAAGTTTTGGGTTGTATTTCTTTCATATGTAATGATGCTAAAATATTTTCATAGTTTTGTATATTTATATGGTACATATATGTGGCGCGTGTATGTATTTTTGTGTGCATATGTACAAGTGTTCTATTCTTTGCTTTTTCATTTGTTTGTGTTTTAGGGAGGTATATTTGTGGGTATGGGTGCATGGATACTACACATGTATATACTCGTGTGTGTGAATACCAGAAATTAAAATCAAGAGTTATTCCACGGGAGCTGTGGAGACAGGGACTCTCACTGGCTAGATTAGACTAGAATGAATGGCCAAGGGGTCTCAGATGTCCACTGTGTCTGCCTATCCAGCACTGGGTTGCAACACACTAGCAAGCTTGGATTTCTACATGGGTTCTGGGGGATCAAACCAGGTCTTCTTGTTTGTATGGAAAGCACTTTACTGACTGCTCTAATTTTTATTTTGTTTTATGTCTCTTACTTTATATTTTAAGGCAGGCTCTCAGTCAGTTGTTGAGAAAAGCTTTCAAATTGATCTGTAGCCCAGACAGACCTGAAATTTCTGATTATTTTGCATAGCTGAGCAATTATGTACTTGCTAGTATTATTTTAATAGCTGGACATTGTGTTTCTCATTTGGCTTTTGTAATTGTGTACTTAACCTATTTAGCAATGCGGCAAAAAGACTTGTTTTCCACAGCTTGAGAAAAACCTTGCATTTTTACTTGTTTCTTTCTCTCCATCTCTTTTCTTATGTTGTTTAAAATATATTTATATTTAGTCTATAATATGAGAATCAGTTGAAACCCAAATCTACTATATATGGAATTAATCACAACTTTGGAGAAACCTGTAGCATCTAGAATAAATTCTTTTCTCCTTTAAACTGCTTTCTGACCACAATAGGTATCTACATTCATTCTCTGCTCTATATGATCAAATCTTATTAAATCAAATATTCTAAAACCTTTATATACCAGTAATAATAACTTTTCATATGCCTGAACATTTTTCTAAAATAATACTGTTTTAGGATGCTAAAAATATTTATACTTGAAATATGTAAAAAGGGAAAACTTATAAAGTAAATGCAATCTCATTCACCATTTGACTATACACCATGACTGATACTTTTAGTTCATTAAATATTTGTTAAGCAGAAAATTTGCATTTACTTGGGAAAATGGCACTGAGTATTGTGAGGAGGGATCGTAGAGAGGAAACTGCAAAGCACGGAAGAAGAAAACTTTAGCACGCAAGCAACACGTTACCTTTCCAAATTCACTTGAAGACTACAAATTCTAAATGAAAAAAATGCAGAGGCTAAATGTGCTCAACTGATTGGGGATTGAACTGGGAGAGATTTAGCCAGCCAGCAGGATTTCCAACCTTTGCTTGACTTAGGAAAGCAAGTCCATGAATGGATGTCTTGACTAGAAGACTTTGCACTCAAAGCACAAAGAGAATGTGGTTAATGAGAAAGGAAACAGTGTTAAGTTCTCCAGTCAAGAGTCCGCAATGATGGATGAAGTTGGATGCGGTGTCACACCACTGTAATGATCTTGGCACTTGGGAGGCAGAGGCAAGAGGATCATCCATTTGCGATAACAGGCGTCAACAACAGAAACAGCATTGAGAAGGAAGAGAGATGTCATGAGTATTTCAGATGATTTAGGAGAAAACAAAATGAACATTAAAATATGATTGTTCTTGCAGCAGGTAAAGAAATATAGGAGAAGGGAAATTGAGGGGTAAATACTTAGTTTAGAAATAGGCTGTGCTCCTATTATAGATTTGTAAATGTTCGTATTGTCAAACTGCCTTCTAAATACGCATGCTTATAGTCACAGATTAATGCTGATTCAGCTTTTGTCAGACAAGCTTCTTATGGCCAGTCAAGGTAGCAAATACAAGACTTAGCTAGTCAAAGTATGGAGAATAAGTGATGGTGACGTGCTTGTGTCGAACGTCAGCCGTGTGGCCGTTGATACATTGCCTGTGCTCCGGTAGGTAGACTCCCACCCATTCTCATGCAAGCAACTCTACTTAAACTCAGTGGTTCACACAGTGAAAGAGACAGAAAAGCAGAAGAGAGAGAGCCTGGGGAAAAAAGCTTTATCTGAGAAGTAGAGATGCTCAGAGGATGATTGAGAGTGAATATATGCATGAAACTGTCAAAGAATAAAAATAAGGAAAAGTACCTCATTTCGGGGCAAAATAGAATATGGACCAGTGTTTCTCAACATTCCTAATGCAGTGACCCTTTAATACAGTTCCTCATGTTGTGGTGATCCCCCAATCGTAAAATTATCTTTGTTGCTGCTTCATGACTGTAATTTTGCTACTGTTATGAACTGTAAGTAAAAATCTGTGTTTTCTAATGGTCTTAGGTGACCTTTGTGAAAAGGCCATTTAACCCCCAAAGGGATCGTGAACTACAGGTTGAGAACCACTGTTATTAACAAATATTAAAAATATAAAAGGAAAATATGACCTGTGACTAGTGTTTGGACTTGGCAGAGGTATCATGAATTCCAGGGTCACCACTTCCCAGCTGCGTGACATTTATCACAGTGTACAGCATCACTAAGCCTTTCTGAGTTCATTTTCCTCATGTGCCAAAATGGAGCTGAAGTTCCTGTCCCAAAGAATTGTTCTGAGGATTATGATCTAAAATATATAAGTATATTCAAGACTTTGGGGTTTGGGGCTCTGAACTGTTACATAAGCCAACAGAGCATTTTCAACTTGCTTTTTTTTTATTATTGTTTTAGACAGCTAATTGGGTTGTGAATGTTCTCCATTTTATTGTTGAATTTCCCCTAAGTTTAAGTTCTGTAGATAAACCTAAAAAGAGTATCTTTTGTGCCTAATATTGTAACTTTACTAATACTACTCTTCACTTTCCACAAATACATATTAGAGGAAGAAAGACAAATAGGATAAATTGCTGGTCAAATTCTGGGAGATTTATTCCTGGAATAAACAATGTTTTATTTTCTTGCACGTTCCAGAATGCTGCGTAGGCTCCAACTGTATGAAATAGATGAGAAGTTGAAACCCTAAATTGTTCATCTTCCAACATTTTCCGGCCTGGGATCTATCTTTGGATCAGCAATAATTGCCTGGACAGCTATAATAGCTTCATTAATTTTTGTTTGTATTCTGTGTTCTTTATGCAGAGATGGAAGAAATGCATCTTTTGAGTCAAAATCTAAATGCATTTGTTTGAACTTAGCTGCCTCTGATATAAACACCCCTGACCTGAAATCCAAAGCCCAGTAGAAATTTTTGAATAATTTCTGGGGCAACACAGCTGAAATTCAGTCTAAACTTTTATGCCATCTTCAAAAAACCAGGACTGTTCATTTACATTAAAATTTATTTTGAAGATGCAGTGTCAACATTTTTTGTAGAAACAGGTAACCATAAATATGTATTTTCAGTTCTATTTTCTTAAACAGAGCCAATAGTTCTCCTCAAGAAACGTCACTTTTTTCTTAACCTATCTATCATTGCAAAGTACAGTTAACTGCTTGGAAATGGCCTTTCGGCCCTGGGAAATCAGTCATTGCTGCACATGTCTTTTAGATTTTCTCTCTTTCCTGCAAAGAGAGTCTGATATTTTGTTTTTTAAGATAATGCAGTATCTAGTTTTGGTGCTATTGCTGCTGTTGAATCCTAACAAAATTCTGACATGTGAAATGTTTCACCATGTTGTCTTTATATTGAGTTACACTCATCTGCTTTCTATGTATTCACTTCAGAAGTGTGTATGTGTGTGTGTGTACATGATGCATGCATGCACACAGGTGTGCATGGGTGTATGTGTGCATATGCATGCGTGTGTATGTGTATGTGCGTGTGGGTGTGCATGTATGTGCATGTGTGTATGTGTGTGTGCATGAGTGCATGCATACATGTGCGTGCATGTAGTAGTAGGAGCGGCGGGCTGCGTCCCTGGCACCCGGCCGCCCACATGGCTAGCTCTAGCTTATGCCCCGAAATAATTACACGGAAACTGTATTCTTTTAAACACTGCTTGGCCCATTATATCTAGCCTTTTCTCGGCTAACTCTCGCACCTGGACTAGCCCATTTCTAATAATCTATGTAGCTCAAGAGCTGGCTTACCGGGAATGATCTTAACCTGCATCTGCCTGGAGAGGAAGAATCATGGCAATTCTCTGACTCAGCTTCTCTCTCCCAGCATTCTGTTCTGTTTACTCCTCCCACCTATGTTTTAACCTATGAGGGCCAAGCAGTTTCTTTATTGCTTAACCAATGAAATCAACAGATTGATATGACACTCGCACATCACGTGCATGTGTGTGTGTGTGCGTGTATGTGTGCATTGTATGTGTGTGCATGCATACATGTGCGTGTGTGTGGGTGTGTGTGCATTGTGTATGTGTGTGCATGAGTGCATGTGTGTATATGCGTGTGTGTGTGCATGTGTGTATGTGCGTGTGGGTGTGCATGTGTGTGCATGTGTGTGTGTGTTGGTTGGTTGTTTGAGGAGATGGTTTTATTCAAGTCTGGACCTCAGGAAAGGAAGTAGAGATTATCTGCTTTGCAGAAATGCACTGTCCTTCAGCTTTTCTAAAGGAGAGATAGTCTCAGGTGTGTGACTTAGCAATGACTAATAGATCCCAGTGTTTGGAGAAGTTCTCTGTACTCCCATTTTTTCCTCTGAACACCTCTGTTTCCTGAGCCAAGCCTTCTGACTTTCTATATCACGTTGTGCACTCACACACTGCACTTGTTTAATGGTGACAAGGATAATAACATAATACTTGGCAACTTAGTTTTATTTCTGATGCCTTCCCAGGAACTTACTGACATTATCTTCTTTGGAAGTTTATGCTATAAAACCATTTTTATCACTAAGAAAAACAAAGGTATAATCACACTAAGGAGCTTGCTCCAGATCACTTACTTATTTATAAATTGCAAAACTCAGGCTGGAGCCTCGGGATAATATCTTGCCTTGTTGCCTATATATACTATACTAACAAAACAATGCATTGTCTACCTATAACTTGCAAGAACTTATAATTTTCTATAGAGATCCATGAACCCTTTGAAATAGTTTCATATTTATTAAGCTAAATAATGGTTTAATTTTGAGGACCTATTCTAATTTTATTTTGTTGCTGTAATAAACGACCTTGATGAAAAGTCACTTATGGAAGAAAGGAGTTTATTTTAGCTTACAGTTCCAAGTTACACTCCATCACTGGGGGTAAGTCAAACAGCTAGTCACATCACATGCACATTCAAGAGCAGAGAAAGCGGAATGTAGACATTCCCAGTTGCTTACTGTGCTTAGGCAAATTTCTCCATTCATTCAATTCAGGAGCCCATGTCTAGTGAATGGTACTGAAGTGGCTCTTCCTGTATTAGTTATTTGCAACACCTTTCCATAGATATGCCCCTAGGCCAAGACAACGTAGAGAACCTGTCACTCATTCGCAGGTGACCCAGCTGGTTCTAGGTTGTATAAAGTTGACAGTATGAGCATGGTGCCTCAATCTCTTCTCTTTTGAT
Source organism: Microtus pennsylvanicus (assembly GCF_037038515.1). Lineage (NCBI taxonomy): Eukaryota > Metazoa > Chordata > Mammalia > Rodentia > Cricetidae > Microtus > Microtus pennsylvanicus. Next base: position 33,449,758 of record NC_134584.1, read on the forward strand.
ACCATGCAGCCCTCAAAACTCCAGTTTGGAGATTGTATTGGTTGTGATTTGGATTTCAAATATCTTTCGAAGGCTCCTGTGTTTACTTACAGCTTTACGATCAGTCTGTGGGACTTTAGTGAAAGCAATTTAGGTCATTGGATGCTCCCACTTGAAGGGATTATTGGAACCTGGACCCTGTCTCTGTTCTCTTCCTTTATTTTCTGACTCCTGTGAGAACAGTTTCTTCTTCCCCATTTCCCATCCTCACTAGAGCTTTCTGTCTCATTAATGGGACCAAGCTGCTATGGACTGAACTCCCTGCAATCTGAACCAAGATCAATCTTCCCTCCTTGAAGTGATTTATATCAAGTGTTTTGTCTCAGTGATAAAACCCTAACACAGAGTTTAAATTTTACATATAGATACATGTATGGACTCATCTTACAATGCCTTTTAGCTCTTGCTTAGGAAAACTAAGTATGTATTAATTCTCAAATTAGAAGGATTCATATTTTACATACTAACTAGTTTCTAATGTGTGATATTAGTTCAAAAAATCAAATATTTGATATTCCATTAACATGTTTATTAATTGCCTATTTTTAGTATTGTAGGAAAACTATAAAATCTGTTCCTTGAGCACACTAATTTTGGCTCATTATGTATTACTTACACTTAAGGCTTTCCATACAGTTGCTAATATTTTCATTGTTCACAGCCTTGAAATGGAAACTGGGGCGTAACTACTTTACAGATGGTCTTAGCATTACAGCGTTCTCTTCATAGACTACTGTAATTTAGGATCTGTCAAAAACTTACTGAATAAATCCTCTTGTTTAGCACATTTATAATCCTCAGGTTAACTGGGTCCTGGGTGTTTTTTTTTGAGGTTCAGAAAAAGATTATAGGAATTTATTTTGTCATAAACCCATGATAGTTCACAGACATGCTTAAGGTATTTATTTCTAAGTTATTAGAAATTATGCTTGGTGATTTTTAAAGATCACTGTCAAGATTATCACTTATCAAAACTATTCTAGACATTTAAAAACATACTTGAATTTTCATACTAAAATTGACTATAGTCATTTGTCTTTCTATTGATGATCATACAGTATATTATGATCACAGATCTTCCTCCTCCATATCTTCCTGATGCTCCCCATCCTCCATGCATCCAAGTCAGTGTCTTCCTTTTCTCTCTTTTTAGAAAATAATTGGAAAAATGCAAAAAAATCAGAAAAACCAGAATTAAAAATGAATAAATAATGTAAAAGTACAAGAAACATCACAGACAGATACACGAAACAATACCTATAAAAACACAAAAATAGGAAACTAATATACAAGCAAAAGGTAAAAGAAGGTCTAAACAAAGCATCATGACACGGAATGTCTGCACACCATTGAGCTCCTTTCTACTTCTGGACATGGACCTTTGCTTAAGTGTGGTTTATATACCTAGTGAGACTTGAATTGAACGAAGTTTCCTTTGCAAGTGGTTGTCATTTGGATTTAGATTCTTGGTTAGAGATGATAACTGGTGTTCAGTTCCCCTATTAGCGTTGGGACCCTGTCTGGCTTGAACCTGTGTAGGCCCTGTGGATTCTACCACAGTCTCTGTAGTTCATATGTACCTCATCCAATTGTATCTGGAAGACCCTGTTTTCTTGATGCCATCTATCCCCTCTGGCTCTTAAAATCTTTACCTGTCTTCTGCATATCTCCCTGAGTCCTAAGTGGAGGGTTTGATGAAGAGGTATACCATTTAGGACCATATACTTACTACTACAATAGTAGACGAACCTAATTATTAAAAATTATGCATTTACTTCTGGAAAATTTCTCTAAAATTAGCTCCTTGCATAAATCATATGACTATTTGGATTTCAACAGGTTTTTTTTATTTAAACAATTTAATAGTCTCCAAATAAAAAGAGCAAAACTCCAACCAAGTTAAAGATTTTCAATGTAATTTAGGGTTTCTTTTGTGTAGTCTCTTTGTTGTATTAAGAAAATCAATTGTGTCAAGGATTTCTTCACTTTCCAGTGCCGCCAGATTTATGGGAGTCTATTAGATGGAAAAGGCATAGAGCGCATTGCAGATCTTTTCACAATTTTAACTTTAATCTTTTTAATTTTAACTTGGGATGAAATACAATTATCAGGAGTTTTAAAGTGGATGAAGGTTAGATGCTTCCTTACCATTCTTCCTTACAGAAAATGAAGACAAGTTTCAGACAAAAATGCAATATTTACATATTCTTAAACTAATAGTTACTAACAAGCAAAAATAAATACTTTAACTCACTTCATGAGCCAGACAAAGTTTCTGCTTTCTGTTCTTTATTGAGTTCTACCATCTTTTTTATCATCCAGTATCTCTTGAGGTATGTCGAACATTTTATAAGGGTTAATCATTTGTTTCTGGAAATCTTAATAAAACAATGGATGAATATGAGCCTATTTAGGGATTAACCCCAAAACTCCATTTCTTTTTTCCCTTTTTTATTACTTAAAAAAATACCAATCCAAATTCCCATTCCCTCCTCTCTTCCCAGTCCCCTCCCTCTCCCTACACAGACCCTCTCCCCACACCTCCAACCCTAAGGGAGTGTCATGCACCCCACCCTGTGGAAATTCCAAGGCCCTCCCTACTACAAGGTCCAGGTTGAGCAGGGTTTACATCCAAAGAGAATAGGACCCCATGAAGCTGGTATATGAAAGTAGAGACACATCCCAGTGTCGCTATCAGTGGCCCCTCAGTCTGCCCCAGCTGTCAACCCCTTCAGAGGGGCTTGGTTATTCCCATGCTTGTTCACGACAGTTTTCTTGAGCTAATGGTAGCTCACCAAAACTCCATTTCAAGGGGAGAGATTTTGATCATAAAAGCACAGTATATAAGTCAATTCACTTTACCTGAAAAGAGATTTAAAAATAAAAAAAAACCTGGTAAAAGCCAATACTTAACAGTTATTATATTTTATAATATAGTTGTTAATTCTGCCAGTAGAAAGGAATAATGGGTAAGTAGTTCATTCCTTTTCATTCTCTCTTGATTACATTCTGTATAATGCGTGTACTTCCTTCACGGTGTGCTCCCTATCATAAAGTACTATGATCCTATCTTACCTACTCAGAACAGTGTGGGAAAAATTATGAACTGAAGCCTCCAAAATGGAAACAAAGCAAGCCTTTCCTCTTTATAAGTTGATTACTTAGGTATTTGTTATAATGACAGAAGACTGACTAATGTATATGTACAGCATTATTAGGAAATAGAAAAGCAAAAGAACGGAAATGTTTTGAATAGGCTGAGCTGTCAGGCTGCAATGTCAATATGAAACCCCAGGATGAAGCTCAAGAAAAAAAAATATGCCCTACTACGGCAGTCTTTCACTGGGTAGAAATAGTGGGGCACATGTGAAAAATGATTGATTCATTGGCTAAGGTTATCCCGAGGAGAGTGTGTCTTCATTTAACATGCCCTTGGTCAGCAACTGACCAGGGATGTCTGTGAAATTTGCCCAATGAGGGCATCACTGGAGGATGTAATTTAATCACCACCTCACAGCTGTGGAGCAAGTCATCTCTTGTTAGAGGTTCTGAGTTTTGCATCTCTGTTTGCTGTAGTGCCTGCTCTGTGCCGCAAGGAACAAGTCTATTATTATTTGGAAAGGAGCTTGTCTGAGGCTCCAGTTTTCTCTTCCCCCCTTTTCTCATTTATTACTTTTTTTTTCCAGTATTAAGAATCAAATTTATGGCCTGACACATTCTAGATTAGTGCTCTACCATGGAGATATACCCTCTGTTCCTCAATGCCTTTGCACTGTGAGTCAACTTATGAAATACTGGAATAGTACACTTTGGGCAGGAAAAGAAAATGTACATGGGCTACAGGTCAGTATGTCCAAACGAATGGAATACTAATCCTTTTGAGATTGTGGAGAGCAAATGCGGCTATCCTGTCATCAAGCGACACCTCAAGGAAAACTGTCCTACCAAGGGCATCCATTGATCTTGGCAGCTGGAATGTTGTACCTCAGAGGTGTCAAGAACTAGCTCATCCTTCCTATATGAAAGTCATAGTTATTGGGCATGTGCATAGGCTAGCCTAGAACTTTCCATGGAGCCCTTGCTGTCACTGAATTCATGATAATCATCTCCCCTTGACCTCTTGAGTGCTAGGATGACAGGCATTCACACAGATCCCCCATTTGACCCATCACTGTGCACCTGGACAGAACGACTGTGCAACCCCCGAGGATGGTATGAGAGACTGCACTCACAAATCCTACAGGTGGTTTGTGCCCTCATGATCTGCTTCTGCTGAGTCCTGGATATATGACTTTCATATTAGTTTTGATTAGGCTAAGCCTGCCTGACTTTATGACTTGATAGGTCCAATAGGAAAGTCCCAGATGTGTGGTCACTTGGTGTCCATATGTTCTGGAATTTCATCATTACCAGAACCCAGTAGCATGCCGGAGGCTGTTTTCCTAATAGTGTGTAACTCTCCTCTCCAGATGTCATGGCCTTACTCCAAAACTCCAGGAGCTTGGTTTTTGATTCTCTCATTGGGGCCTGCTATAAAATCCACACCACATCTTTTTTCTGCTACTGATGCTTCCAACATCACAGGATTCCCAGCTCTTTGCAGACAACTTTCTCACTACAGGCTTGATTCAGTTAGTGGAACTTTGAGTGGTATCCATGTATGCACTAGATTAGTATTTTAAAATGTGGAGTGTACTTCAAGAAACCTTTCAGGCTATGTGCTGTTTTCTTTTTGACAGGTGAGATGAAGCCATATTGCATTTTTCTTTCTAATGTAATGCTGACCTCTGACCACCTAAACATTTCACTGACATAGAAGGCACTAAAATCTTCATGATATTTGTTCCTGTCATTTGGAATATGTCAAGGTCTTTAATATGCTTATGTCTGTTTATTTGCATTGTTTGGTTCACATGATGCTGTCATCAACATAATAGATCAATTACATGTTATTTGATATTTCTATGAGGTGCACATATCTGGATAGAATTATGACAAAGCAAAAGATAGGTCAAAGTGTAGATACAATTTTTCTTATATGTGCAAGCAAAATATTTCAACTAGTTTTTATTTTGATAGAAAGAATGCATTCACTTTGTCAAGGGGCAAATGCCATGTATCTGAGGTCATGTTATTTTGTGAAAACAGTTAAAGCATGTCAGCTTTGCAACTAAGATCAGGACTTAACATCCACTCGACTGAGCTTGTGTACGTAACCATCTCATCCTCCTGTGTCCTGGTTTCTGTAGGGTCTAGACTAGTGAGTTAATTGATTACCACGCATTCATTAGCTTTTTAAAGATGAGCAAAGGTTTCTACTCATTAGAATGATGTTTCTAAGTACAACCTTTTAAAGGATGATATTTAGATTCTATACTATAAAGAGCTGAACCTGAGGGATCTTTTATGTCATTAGCAACGCTACACTTTGGATCAGTCTTGGTGCCAGTTGTCACATTTTGTGACTTCTAGGAAGCACAGTTTAAACTGTAAAATTCTTACTGAGTCAGATGGGCAGTGGTGGTGCACGCCTTTAATACCAGTACTAGGGAGACAGAGGCAGGCGGATCTCTGTGAGTTCGAGGCCAAGCCTGGTCTACAAGAGCTGGTTCCAGGACAGGCTCTAAAACTGCAGTGAAACCCTGTCTCAAAAAAAAAATCTTATTGAGTCAATTTTTCTTGTTTTGAAGCATTTGTGTGTGTGTGTGTGTGTGTGTGTGTGTGTGTGTGTGTGTGTGTGTGTTTGCGGTCATTTCTAGAAGTTATTGCCTCGTAAAAGAATTTTATTCCAATAATTTTATAAAGCCAACTCATAGATAATATGTGAACTTTAAAAAAGGTTTACTTTAATTAGACTTTGTGTGTATGTGCACATGAGGGCAGGTGTCTGCAGAGGCCAGCAGAGGGCACTGATGCCCTCGAGCTGGTTTTGTGCCACCAAATATGGGTGCTGGAAACTGAGCTCAGGTCCTCTGTGAGACAGTAGTAATCTTAACTACTGAGATGTTTCTCCAGCCCAAAGAGGCTTTGTTGCTGTTGTTGCTGTTCTTATTTGTTTGTTTTGCATTTTTGAGGCAAGATCTTACTATATGACCCAGAATGGCCCCCAAGCTTGTAATTCTCCAGCTTTTGCCTTCAAAGTGCCAATATTATAGGCATGTACCACCATACACCACTAAACACATAATGTATTTTACACTAATTTTTACAAATGATTTGAAGTAAGAATACAATTTCATAGTTTTGTGTGTATGGATATTCAGTATTCCCAGTATCATTTGATAAAAAGACTGTTCTACATACTGAATAATTTTAATACAATTAAAAAATCAAGAGCCTGTGAATTTTTTTTATGTAAAACTGGAGATTAGGCCTAGGACCTTGCACCTGCTAGATCTATGACCGAGCTGCACTATCAGCTCCTTGACAGATTGATATCCTGGAATCTCAATTCTATTCCATTCAACAAAATGGCCATCCTTACTGTTAGCATCTTACCATTTTATTAACTGTAGCTTATAAGTCATTTTTGAAGTGAACCATAAGTTCTCAAACTTTGTTATTATTTTAAGTCTTTTGTTTTATGACTTCAGTTTACTCATTTGGTCTTAGCTATTCCAGATTACTTGAAGTTACTTAGGAATTTCAGGGTCAGATCTACGGTTACTTTGAAGAAATCACCTGAGAGTCCAGTGATTCTGTAGACCAGTCTTAGAATTGTAATCTTAACCATTGCAAGTCTTCTGACTTCTGACATAGGATGCGCTTTTGTTTGTGTAGGTGTGAAGCATATCCATTTTTAACCAGTCCCAGAGGCAGACTCCTACTGTGCGTGGAATAACAAAGATCAGACTGATACTCCCTATGAGGAAGAAGGTTCTGACACCTTCCATCTCCTGCCCTCAAACTTCAGTGTTACTGAGGCCTGCATCTGAGAAGTCAGAACATACAAACACTAAAGTGGTATGGTGAGCTTACTATTTATAGATAGACAACATGGACCCAAAGGATTAGAATTTATTGTGATATTGTGAGCCCCGTCCCTGCCCAGATCAACAATTCTGTCCACCATGGATAGAATTTCTAGCACATAATAAGGACCCTGAAAGACAGACCTACCCTGAATTATGCATCTCATGGTTAGTACGACACACTTCAAAAGTTTTGAAGACATCCTGATTTTAGGGAACAGAGAAAAGAGCTATGCTATCTTCGAGGTCACTGCTGACGGACAGAAGATGCTGTATCTTACATCAGACACAGATGAGGTCCGAGCTGTTTCAAGCGGCCCTATCCCCAAGCCCTGCTGCGTAGCATGCTGCCTCTCCAGGACATCCTAGTATCACACTTGAGAGCTGCAGCAAGGCAGTTGCTTTAAGGTCAGTAGGAGAATTGTCCTGCAGTAGGCCTACTTTAATTTCCTTAATTATTTAAAGATTGAATTTAATTGAAGAAACATAAAACTTATACTATGAAAATGTGTGTTCTATTAGTCTACTGTTAATATTTATTACTCAGTCACTTATTTTCCCTCGGCAATGGTTTGTCGTTTGAAGAGTTTAAGTTTTACACTTCTTTCGTTTAATTCATTAGCTAAATACTTTTGATGCTCTTACAAACGATGCTGCTTTCCAATCCCCCCCCCATCTTCCTGATGTTTTAGCTTTCATTGTTCATATTTCTTGTGTTTTTCCATTCTCATAATGTATGCCATTTGAGTGGAACGCTACCATTTAATATCATTTTCTCACTCCATAAAGTTTGGTTCCTATGGACTTCTTTGTTTTCACTTAAATTGCCTTTTCTGTGCCATACACCCTATAGCATTGTGTGACTTTTTTTTAAAAATACAGTTTCTTTTACAGCTATTTAAGATAATAAAACGGCATAGTCACGAATACTTTTGACAAGTAGTTATATGCCCTGCACTGTCTTTTCCTTCGCCATGTGGTCATATTATGCAGTTTCTTTGCATGCTGTTTCAAAATTTTCTTAAAAGGTAAATATTTTATATAAAATAGTAGCTATGTAGCCCTCCATCCTGCCTTTCCTAAGACTGCTTACTGCTTGTTTCTCTGTGTGGACGCTTGGGTAAACTCTGTTAGTGAATTCATTTTTCCACACTATGAAGTCTCTTCACTAATTAATATATGTCGCATCTGATAGCAACACATTTTCTGTTTATATTTTGGAATGCCTTTATTTTTATTTATTTATTTTAGATTATAATATAATTACATCATATGTGTATGTGTACATATATATGTGTAAATATTTATATGTATATGTATGTGTAAAAACATTATGTAGGTGTGTGTATTTCTAAATATATAAATATAGCCTGCTTAGTCTGTATATTGTTACTTGCATGTGTATGTTTTCAGTGCTGGTGGTTTGGTATTAGATAACTTCTTCAGCTTACCTGTCCTGATGTAGAACCTCTGTCAACGCTGATCTGGGTCCCATTTTCTCTGTTTATTATGTCTAAGGTAGCACCTATACCCTATCAGTGGGACCTGAGTGGAAGAAAGGATTCTGCAACCTGCTGTCCTCATTTTCTTGGTTTATGGCTTCTGCCACCTAGAGTTTGAGGGACACACAGATGAGAAGTTCTGGTGGTTTGTCCCTACTGAGGTCCCACTCTCTACTTTCATCAGGAGATGAAGAAAGAAGGAACCGTAGAGTCTTGGCATCACTTGCCTTGAATAGGATTGAGGTGAGGAAAGAGCAATGGTTCATCATGATTCAAGCACATAGGTTTTCCCTGTTCTCACATGACATTTGTTAGATCATCTGCACTACCTCTTTCCTTTTAGTGCAGGTATTTCCACTGAAACTCAGTTCTGGATGGTTGGTCTTATTTTTTCTATTGAGGTCATTGCATAACTCAGACTGCTGTTACTAAAGTATCCCTTCCCAACGACTTATTTTAAGTCTTCTCTCTGCTACTGTCAGATGTGAATGTCCTTGAGGACAAACAAGTTGAAGTTTATCCCAGCCTGTGATGGTACTGGGGTGTGTGGAGTTAGGGGGAATTTTAAGTCCTGGGGGGAGGTCATACCTTGCAGACATCTTGTTTGTTCCACTTCCCTTTTTCTTTTATTCCTGACTATGAGATGAGTTGGTTTCCTTTGTTATACCCTTCCTTCATGATGTACTGGCCAATCCCAGCCCCAAACAGCAGCATCAACCAACTACGTACTAGAACCTCCAAAACTATAATCCTAAGTACAGCTTTTTTCTGTTTATTATTTAAGATGTTCTGTTACAGCAATGGAAAACTAATATTTATGTTTTTCATGTTTCTTGCATTCAAATATATAGTTTGCATTTTCTTAGAGGCTGGAGAAAATACTTAGCATTAAAGTAAAAGGAATTAACATTTTTGTTGTTGGCTAAGTATCATAAAGGTGAACTAATAATGTTAGCAAGTGATTATGATCATAATACCTTGGAGGTCAAGGTAAGAGAATCAGAAGTTCAAGGTCATCTTTTGATACTGGGTGAAGTTGAGGCCAGGCTGGTTTAAATGAGATTCTATCTCAGAAAAGAAAAAGTGATGAAGGTTAATGAGGTGTTCCTGTAATAGTGGCTATGTTTTGGTATTAAAGGCTGGGTATGTTGGGTCATTTCATGTAAGACTCAGTCACATGTGTCAAGAAACTCTAAACTATTGAACTTATAATAACTGGAGTGAAAATACCAATTTTCAATATAATTTTGTTATTTAATAAATTATACATTTACTTTTTACTTTTTACCCAAACCAGAAAGTTATGAGAAGCAATAGCAAGAAAATAATCCTTTTTCTAAAATATATACATAAAAGAGGCCATGGTTAATGAAAATGGAAAATTTAGTCAATTTCCTTCTGGTGGATCTCAGCAAACCACTTTCTTCCCATCAATGCATAGGCACAGGGGTTCATTTAAAAAGTATTTGAATGTACTTTTGCTACAACTCACTGAGAAGGCAAAATTTAAACCATATGTTAATGAATAGGAATGAAGATCACAGGGAGGTCACCGCTCACAAATGGGAATTTGTGGCCATATTTACTTCTCTTTATTTGTTTGTGAAGCAGGTCAAAGGACTCCAAATTTGTCCAATTGCTTCATACGTTTTGCTAGAAAAGACGACTCAAGGGGAAAATAATGCTACACTGCATGGTTACAATAGGCTATAATTTTTGTTTTGAGTTGTTTGTGTCTTGTGGGGAGACCTGAATTACTCATTATTAGAGTTAGAATTACATAATAATAATTATAAATTTAAATGGCTCGGTGACTGACCATGCGACTTAGAATTATCTATATTATTTGAACCTCAGTTTTCTCATCTATGACATCAATCTACATGGTAAGTTTAACATGTGAAAATATGTGAAACATCTCACAGTTTTTGTTACTTAATAAGAACTAAATAATTTAATATCTCCTCTCTTTCCATTTAACTAAACCAAAAAGCTATTTGTGAAGTAAGTCTTGTTTGCTGGAAATAATTGTATAGACATTTTTGTCCACATCAAAATTTTTACGGTGTACACCTGCATTCTAGCTACTTGGCAGGTTAAATAAAGATAATTTAAGCTCACTAAGTAACTACCAGCCTGTGAAGCATAGTGAGACACCATCTGAAAGCTAAAAATGTAAACAAACAACAGCTTTCATAGCTTAGTAGATAAATCTCAGTTTCAACAAATATAATTATCTATACATATTTTTGATTTAGTATTAGGATAGGGTATTGTTCTCTTTTAGACAGTTGGGGTAGATAAAATATCACCAAATGTGTATCAAGATGAAAATTCCCATTCATGTGTGGTATGTAAATACACAGTTGTGGGGAAACTAAGTGTGGCCTGTCTTAGGTTCTTTCCTATGGCTGTGATAAAACACCATATCCAAGACAACTTGTAAACAAAATTGTTTCATTTGGCTTATAGTTCCAGGTTGTTTACCTTTGATGGTGGAGCAAATACATGAAGGCAAGAACAGCTGAGAGCTTCCATCTCTGTCTGCAAGCAGAAAGCTGAGAGAGCCAACTCTAAAAGGCACAAGTCTTTTGAAATCTCAAATCCCACCCCCAGTGACATACTTCTACCAGCAAGGCCACACCTCCTAAAATTCCCCAAAGAGTCACTGACTGGCTACTAAGAATTCAAATGCTCATGACTCATGGGAGACATGGCCCTTTCTGTAACAGAACAAAACTGTGAGAGTTGCTAAACAAATAAATATTCATCTAAATATAATTATATTTTGGAGGAAAGCTTTGAAATCAGACATATGATGGTCTGAGTGAATATAGTAGAAGGTTCTGACCTTGTCAGAAAGATGTGACAAGTTTGAAGTTAGCTCATGACCTGACAAATTGTAACCTAGCAACAATCACCAGCTGAATAGAGACTTAAGTGGAATTCCACCAGGGCAAGCATTTATAGTCCTTAATGTGAGAGTCTGTACCACACACACAAATAGAACCCCAAACACACCAGTGATGCTGGTATATAGAAAGAAAGACAAGATGATGAGGTTTCAGAAGTCACTGTCCTGAAGGGCCATGTTAAGAATATTTATGCTTATTGTGAAAGCATCAGGAAGCCATTGTACAAGTATGGAAGAATCCTGCAAGGAGTGGATGACCATCAAATTAAGATGTTCTTTTAAAAAAAACAGATCACTCTGGAAGAATTTTTTTTAAAAATCCATAAGATGTTTATTTTGGTAGAATGAAGTAGAAGTAATCAGGGAAAGTGATAATGGAGACAGAAGGAAATAGGTGGAGATATTTGGGGGTTAGGTCTGGAGGAGCCTTGTGATTTGTGGAATGACAGAAAGTGAGGAATTAAAGATTATTTAGGTTTTTTGGTTTTTAGCATCATTCATTACACTAGCCATTCTTCAAGTGGGTCTGTCTTCTTGTTTCACAATTAGATACTGAGAAATTTATGCATTACTGTTAAATCATGGGATTGTTATGTTAATGATACATTAGAAATTTCTTTTTCATTATTTAATTATTTGTGTGTGTTGGGGTGGTCCATGTGTGGAGTCCACAAGACAACCTCCTTCCACACAGCAAGTGCTTTTATCCACAGACACATCCTGTGGGCCCTGAAACTTATCTTTAGATGATTGATTAGCATACTCTTCATCACAAATTATGTACTGAAAAGTTCTGTGACTATCAGTATATGGTAGAACTACATAACTACATAATTACTAATGTTAGTTTTATTTCCTATATTCTGCTCAAATGTAGCTTAGAAATGTACTTTGCAAAAGTAAAGGTAATTTTCCTTTACTATGAAGTTCTTTTAAGAAATCAGACATTATTGCAAAATAACAAGCATACACGTTATTGGCATCTCCTTTACCTTAACCTTTAAAACATCACCCTCCTAGATAAATGGAAAAAACATATCCCTTGCATAAATTCTCAGTTTATTTCTTGTATATGTTTGATAAGTTTTGATAGAGTAATTCCTTTATAATACAGGGCAGGAGTATTTACTGTGGTTTCAGTTGAGTTGGTATGGTTGGGAGATTCTACATTATTATATTTTTAGAAAGAAGTACTTTTATTTTATTCTTTAAAACTTTCATAGATGTACAAAGTATATTATAATTACATCTTCCAGTCAAAACCACTGCCTACTTCCTCCGGGCCTTCTCCTTAACATAGTTCTCTTTCTATTTCAATGTCCATATAGTCCACTGAATCCAATTAGAACGGCCCACGTGTTAATAGCTGTGATGACTATTCTGCCAGTGGTCACCCTCTGAGAGAAGTGACTCTCCATTTTGTAACATCTGTCAACTGGCAGCAGTTCATCAGGTAGGGTAGGGTCCCAAAATGGACCTACCTCTGCCATGCTTGGGTTTTTAATTGGCTTAACTTTGTGCAGGTCTTGTGAAGATAATCATCGTTTTTGAGTTTATGTGTACAACAGTCATGTGATACATGTCCAGAAAACAGCATTTCATAGCAACCCTCCATATCTTCCTGCTCTTGCATTCTTTCAAGACCCTGTTGAGTGATGTTTCCTGAGCCTTAGTGGGAGGGACAAAGCAATGTCCCATCCATGGCTAAGAACGCACAGTCTCTTACTCTCAGCATGCTGAACAGTTATGGCTCTCTGCAAAATCGCTATTTCAGTAAGAAGCTTGCTGCCTAAGGCTGAGAACAGCAAAACTCTGCGGATAAAACCATAGATATAGATATTTAGAAGGTAGTTTGACAACACTATCATTTAGCAAAGGTTCATCTACTTGGGGCTATGACTTACTTTGAAGTTTGACCACATTTGCAGTACCAAGAATGAATAACTTCTTTATGGTGCAGGTCTCAAATACAATGAAGAGAGTGGTTGTTAACCCCATATATATATATATATATATATATATATATATATATATATATATTGCACCAGTGTGCGTAATTTGCCTGCCAATTCAGTACTGTAGCATGCAGAGTTCATCTCTAAATAAGATCAATGATATCTTATCTCTTAGAACAGCCTTCATAATAACTTCAGCAACATGAAACTTAGCCATTAGGTAGAGAGTTTCCTTGTCAGTCAAGGTTCATTTCTCTGCATCCTGTATTCAATATGAATAGAGCAAATAGTGTCTTCAGCATTTGGATCTTACCATCCAGTTATTGTGGGTAACCAAGAGCAATGGTAGCAGCCTGTGTTGATTTGGGTGCCTCTGACCAATAAGTCCTAGGGAGGTATGTATTGAGATTCTTATTTATTAACCCATGTCCTTCGGGAGAATCATTGTATACCCATATGGGGGTTCCTCTTCCAGCCACCTCTTTTTGTTACAAATTTAATTTGTACTTTCTTACAAACTAATGCTTCATAGACTCTTAGATTTATGACCTCTGGGCTAAACATGTAAAAACAAAAGATCCAAAGCCATGAAAAAATGTATTAGACAAAGCAAATGTCATTTCTCTATCTCAGCCTAATTTACCTCACTCAATAAAATTATTCCAGTTTCACCCATTTGCCTGAAAATCTTGTAGTTTAAGTTTTTACAGTTTTTATACCATCATATATTTATACTACTTTTTAATATCCATTTGTCAGTTTATGGACATCTTGATAATCCTAATTTTCTAACAACTGAGAATAGAGTATCAGTGAACACAAATTCATAAGTATCTCTGTAGAAAGTTATATCATTTTGGTATATGTCCAGGAGTGTTACAGCTGAATCATTTGGTAATTTTATTTTTTGTTTTATTTTTTTTCACACTAATTTTTATTAAACAAGGCCAGTAGTGGAACAGTTTTATTTTTAGTTTTTTGATGAAAACTTCTGTTTTCTGAAGATGCTTAACTAGTTTATACTCCTACCAATAGTTAATAAGGGTTTCCCTTTCCTCACATCACTCCAGAATTTTCTGTCATTCGTATTTTTGATGGTTTTGTTAGATAGTGCATGACTCTTGAAAGAAGCATTATCATCCAGTGTGAATTAAACTCATATGTGTTTCTCTCTGTGTGTGTGTGTTTGTGCTATCTAACCTCTTAGAACATCTGCTTTCTCAGTTGAATGGTAATAATAGACATGACTCACATATTGTTTTGACTTTTTATTTTGATTCATGTAAAGCATTTGTCATAATAATTTGCCCAATAAAGTTTTGTGAGTAGTAGTTACCATTTGTCAGTGGAGATTTCCTGTCTCAGCAGCCTGCCTCCACAAGAGACTTAATTACATATGGATTGGCCAATAGCTCAGACTTATTACTAGCTAGCTCTTACAATTTAAATTAACCCACATTTCTTATCTATGCTTTGCTACATGTCTCATAGTTTGTTATTTCATTTTCTACACGTCTTGCTTCCTCTGCATCTGCTGGCATCTCCTTTGACTTGACTCTACTCTTATTCCCAGAACTCTCCTAGTTTGGTTGTCCTGCCTATACTTTCTGCTTTGCTACAAGCCAATCAGATTTTTTATTAAACCAATCCTAGTGACAGATCTTTACAGTGCATAAAAGGATTATTCCATGGCAACCATTATCACCCATTCTTGTTATATTGTTATAGAGATGTTATTGTTCTATTGTTATAGTTATAGAGACTGTATTGCTTAGATAAGAGATAGTTCACCTTTCTACATAGAAAACTTAATACATATTCTCTTACATGGAGACCAAACAGCTTTAATTTGCCATTCTAAGAAATAATGTCTACCTTTTTAGCACTTTACTTAGTAACACAGGCAATATGGTTTTCCTACATAGAGAATATTAGTCAAAAGTCCTCTAAACTCCTATAGACAGTGTTGTGGTTTGAATGTGAAATATTCCCAAAGAGCTCATATGCTTGGAAATTCTGTTCTCAGTTGGTATCAGGAAGGTTGTAGAACCTGTAAGAGGTGAAGCCTAAATAAAAAAAAAATGTCATTAAAGGTGGGTCTTGAGGTTTTATAGCCAAGACTCACTTCTTGTTTATTCTCAGATTACTGATTGAATGTGACTGGCCACTTCAGGCTCCTGCCATCATATCTCTACCACGATGGACTGGACCCACAATCTGTGAGTCAGATAAATTTTCCCTTCCTTAAGTTGTTTTTGTCAGATATTCTGTCCTTGTTTCATCTTCAAGTTGTCTGAAAGCCATGAGGAAAACTTGTAAATTTTGTAAATATACTTGTACCTAGATTGAATGATCATCAGTAGCAAGTCAAGCTACAAAAAGCGAAATTTTTATTTGGGAGAGCAAGAAGGCAAAATCAATCATTTGTTCAATCAATCAATCAATTAGTCACTCAGTCAATCATCAGGTCAATATGTATCCCTCAGACTATGTATCCCACAAGAAAAAACAGTTTCTTGAATTTCTATTTTTTATTTTTACTGACATTTTGAATCTAATGTCAGTTAGTATCAAAATGGCATCTGTGATGATTTGAAAGAAAATGGCCCCCAAAGGGAGTGGCACTATTAAGAAGTGTGTCCTACTTGGAGCAAGTGTGTCACTGTAGAAATGGGCTTTCAGTCTCATATGCTTAAAGCCACACCCAGTGAGTGAGACCCCTTCCTGTCGCCAGCAAGTCAATTTGTAGAATACTTGGCTAATTCCTCAGCACCATGTCTGCCTGCGTGCCACCATCTCACGTCGTGATAATTAAGAACTGAACATCTGAAAATACAAGCCAGCCCAATTAAATGTTTTCCTTTATAAAAATTATTATAGTCATAGTGTCTCTTCATAGTAATAGAAACCCTAACTTGTAGGAGGAGGGTCCGCTTGTTCGAACAGGCCACCCACAATCAAAATAATCACACAGAAACTATATTAATTAAAACATTGCTTGGCCCATTAGCTCTTATTGGATAACTCTTACATCTTAATTTAGCCCATTTCTATTAATCTGTGTATTGCCACGTGGCAGTGGCTTATTGGCAAAGTTTCATCATGTCTGACTCTGATGGCTCCATAGCATTTCTCTCTGACTCTGCCCTTCTTTCTCCCAGCATTCAGTTTAGTCCTCCCTGCCTATCTCTGCCCTGCCCTGCCCTGCTCTGCTATGGGCTCAAAGTTCTTTATTCATAACCAATAAAAGCAACATATATACAGAAGGACCCCCTACACCACTAACTGAGATAGCATCTCTATAAAGAAGTCTGTTGGAGTCAATGAATATTTTATCTTTCATCTTTGAAAGAAGATTAGAGATGAAGTGCAGATCTTTTACTTCAGAAGTCCTTCTTTAACTCTTATATATGAGTTTCTATGAGATTTATCCTTGCATATTTTATACATATAACATTTGCTGGACAGTTCCAGGGATCTGTGCCATTCTTCTGGGCATATTGTCAGTTTGTCTTCCTTTGGAGTTCCAGCACAGAATCTGCACGTGGCATGCAGTACATAGACACTGTACACTAACTCACAATAAATAAATAAATAATATTAGCTAATTAGCTAATTAAGTTTTTTCCTTGTTCCTCCTCACAGAATCAGAAAAAAAAACCATACAACATATTGCTTAGGGAACCTTAATGACAATGCGCATCTATTTGGCAATGAATAGTAATTACATATGCTTCCATTCAAAGTAAATGGCATTAGTTCTCTCAGGTGCAGACAGAATGTGATAGTCGTGAAGCCTTTCACACTATCTTTCATTCTAATGGAAATTTCCTATGAGGCAATATGTAACATGTTCCTATTACATGTCTTGCAAAAGTGGAGAATTGTGAACTGCACTGAAGTAAGAACAAAAATTTGGTTAAGTGAATTATATAATTAAGTTCTGCATCCTAACACTCCATGAATTTATAGGGGCTATTGTGTAATTAGTTTACAAAGGAAAGAGCATTGGAGTTATTTATGACAGATGTTCACCTAACTTAAAACAGGACGAGTATATTTACGTCTACGTAGTTATTACAATGTAATTCAAACCATAAAACCACCTTATCTGAATTTCAAAGCTGGGTATGCTTTTTCCTTTCCTTAGCCTTACTGAGTGCAGTTCCCTCACTAATTATGCGAGGATCATAGAAGAGGGCTGCAGGTTGAACACTGTGGGTGCCAGATATTTCAGTAAGGTTTTATTTATTTATTTATTTATTTATTTATTTATTTATTTTGCCCAGGTGTTAAGTAGAGGCATGCAGGCAACTCTCTGAACAACGATTGGACACACACAGAATTCCCAAGGTACAGGAGGTGATGAAAGTCACTTTGGTGACTAAGTTCTGGGAGTTGTTGGAAGCAGAAGGAGGCTCTTTAGTCAGCAGGTGCTTCAGAATGTTCTGAGACCTGGTGCACACTAGCGTCTTATAGACATGATGAAACAGGGCTGGGCTTGTACATTAATCTTCAGCTTTCTTTTGTCCATAACTCAGCGTTCTGAAGTTAGAGAGTGTCATCTACTGGATGTCATTCCCAGCTGGGGTGGCTATAGGCTGCTTATTTTCAGCAGCAAATCTGCTGTAAGAGAAAGTGCTTGCAGGAAATAATCGTTGGATTTTCAGAAAACATGAACCATCTCTTTATTCAAGGCATGGGGAAAGACGCCCAGATGTCAAATGTCAGCTCCAATCAATTCAGCTCATTCCACTCATAATCATTTGCTTGTTATGGGAGATTTCCGACTTCTCCTAACGGCTCACTTGGATCAGGGAAACATTGTTCGGGGATTTGACAACATGTGCAAACTCTTTTTGCCTTAATTTTCAAAGCCTTTTGTGACTGGTGTCAATTTGGCAACAGTGTTCTTTCATATCTCCAGGCTCAAGGTCTAGAGTTTGGGGTTGTTAATGGCAAGAATTTCCTCTCCTTGTCAATTCCCCTTCACCTTCCAGAGGGAAAGGGGTTGCTCTGAGCATCAAGCATATTAGAGTCAAAATAGGGAGAGGGATTTGAGTCGGGGGTCACGAAGGTGACTTTTTGACTCTGAAAAGATCTTTTAACAGCAACACAATTTGAGAGTAAGACTCCAGCTTAGACTTGGCTTCATCCAAGGCCTCCGAAGGCTTGTGGAAAGAGCAGAAAACTTTTTGCATGTGAGTGGGACAAATTAAAGAACACATCAGCGGAACATATCACACAGCTGTGTTATATAAGAAAAGTGAATGAGTGAAAGTGGAGACAGAATGTTAGCTAATACTTTAAAAATCTTTAGACACAATAATTTTTTATAGAAAAGTTGAATAAACAAAGACAATTTTTTTTTTGTTTTTTCGAGACAGGGTTTCTCTGTGGTTTTGGAGCCTGTCCTGGAACTAGCTCTTGTAGACCAGGCTGGTCTCGAACTCACAGAGATCCACCTGCTTCTGCCTCTTGAGTGCTGGGATTAAAGGCGTGCGCCACCACCGCCCGGCTCAAAGACAAAATTTTATTTCACAACTTAATTTTGCACAGTGTCGCCCCAAGGAACTCAAAAAGCAGTCTCATTCCACTAGTACTGAATGAACACTGTATAAAGATAGGTAAAGGTGCCCTGCTCTTTTCCATCCAAAGATTTTGGTTGTAGCTTGTAGTCTTTCACAGCTTTGTGACCTGACCTGAATCTTCAAGAAGTCTCATTTTTGGATGTGGTAACTAACATTAGAACTTTGTATAGCAAAGAGAGAGGCGAGCAGAAGAGTACTTTAGGCAGTCCACATTCATTTTATGTGGTGACCTGCGAATGACCTTTTCTAAATGCTCTGTTTTGCCCCCCCCAAAAGAATGATTTAATTTGCAAGTGTTGGTTGGACATGGTGGCACATACCCTTAATTCTAGCACTCGGGAGGCAGAAGCAGGCAGATCTCTGTTAGTTCACGTCCAGCCTGGTCTATAGAGCAAGTTCCAGCACAGCTAGGGATACACAGAGAAATCCTGCCTTGAAAAAACAAAACAACAACAACAAAAAACCCAAAAACCAATAAAACACAAAACGTTTTTAGTATATAATATACCGAACTAATATCCAGATGCATTTGCCTGTGAAGTCTATGGAATTTTGGGTTCTAACATTCACCTCCCTTTGTTATGAATATATTTAATATATTTTCTTGTTTTTCAAGTTAATGATTATTGCCTCCAGTTTTATATCTATAAGAAATTATATCATAGGCTTCTCTTGTCAAAGACAAAATGATCACTGTCAGTGACAGTCAGTCTTATTTGTAGTGTTATTAAACATCCCCTTCCATTCTCCAACACTGGTTCTTCTGATACTCCATCTAAGTGCTTTAGCTGTGCATACAAGAGTTTGATTGAGGGGTGGGCTTCCATTAATGTAAAAACATTCTCCTGTTTACAAAGTAGATTGGAAGCGTTTGATTAGTTGTGGTGGCCATTGAAGTACTATTCTGTTATTATGTTGTTTATATAAAGCAAACTGTTCTCAATGGGTTTTTGCCAAAATGTTTGTCTATAATCATGTAGATTTTATTGCAATGTCCTAATAGTTTTTCATTTTCTTTGACAAAGATGCAAGGCCAAACATGGCTCTATAAAATTAGATTTTATTATCGTCATGTTTGTTGACTCAAAATTCCATTCCTTAATATTGCTCAAAAAATAATTAGGTTTTGAGGTTTAAATTCCTTTCTTTAATAGAATAGTTTATAGGACTTCTATTTTTCCAAATAAAAGATATAGCAATGGTGATGATCCTCACTAAAAACACCCAAATTAATTATAGATTTCTGTAATTACCTCTAACAACCTTCATGGCAAACCTGCAGTCAGTTGGAGATCTGGCTTAAAAAGTATTTGCTATATACAATACTTGGGTAAGATCCTCATCTTTATATATCTTATTAAACTAAGCTTTTTAGAGGTATAAGACCTGGTTGGTAACACCAACAATGAAAAGGAAAATGTAGAACAGGGAAGAAACCAAAAGTATAGTAGAAATGGATAGTTTCAGAAATAGGTGGATGGGCATGGTACCACCACTCACCAGGAACTTATTCACAACTGATAGCATTTGGAAGAGCGACACTCCCTTTTCTTCTACGGAGTAACATTGGATATCTCATCCACACTTCAAGGCAGGTCCCATGCTCAGAAGTAGTTGGCCACCACAGACCAGGCTTTAGGGGTTTTATGTGTCTTTTTGTCTTTCAGAGAGAGAAGGAACAGAGAGTTGGGTAGGTATGTTGGTGGAAGAGTAGCTAGGAGAAGTTGAGTGAGCAGAAATAACACAATCAAAATGTACCATTCCTAAAACAAAAATATTTTTAAAAAGAAATCAGAATACAGGAGAAAATACTGCCATCAATCTACTTATTTTTTTTACTGATTTTATTTTTTAATTTTCTGTCATTTTGTTTTGAGTAGGTGATTTTACCTAAAAACAAAATGAAATCAAACATTTATAGTCACTATGCATAAGGCAGATTTAGGGGCGTGTAACCTTTCTTTCATTTTTGAGGTGGGTGTATATATAAAGAGGTGTACTCAAGGCTAGAGAGATGTCTCAGTGGTTAAGGGAACTCGCTGTTCTTCCAAAGATCCTACATTTGGCTCTTGGTACCCACGCAAGGCAGCTCATAGCCATCTGTAACTGCAGCTTCAAGAAACACGAAGCCTCTGTGAACAGCAACACATGTGACATTCACTCACACATAAGTAAAAAATAATAAACCTTAAAAATCTTATACATAAAAACTACAAAATTTGACTTTTTAACATTTTAATATTAAAATGAAGAACAATAACATGCACGTCAAGAGATCAGAAAAAAATCTGCAAAACAAGCTCTGAGTGCACCCGGGAGTAGAGAGTTCCAAGAAAAGAGACATTTGTTAGAATGCATGCAGTGTTGTGGATCCAAAATAATGAGAATGAAATGGGGGAAATGCTAGAATAGTTTCCATTGCCAGGTAAAGACCTTCATCTCAAACCACAGTGAGCAGATTTCACAGTCCAGGAAATGCTTCAGTTGTTCTTGTAAATCAAGGGTCACAGAGGGTTACCTTCTGGGCTGAACTGTTTGATAAAGTCTGGGCAGCTGAGGTCAGCAAGCTACTACAGTGGGATTCTATTGCCTACAGCTGGAGTGCCAAGTAACACACCTTACCAGTAACAAGATAAATGAAAACACTAAAATGAATTTAGATAAAAAAAATATAAAAAATTTTAATATGGCATTCTCTATGTGACTATTTGTATAATTTCTCTTAGTAATAGTTGTGTTTAGAAGACAATGGGACATGGACTCTATTTGCTACCACCACAAACCAAGAAAATTCCAAGAAAGGCATTTGGTTTTATTTTCCTACATTTTTCCCCAGTGGGCATTCTCATACATTCATGGGCTGCACAATGATATTTCAGAAAATTCTAGACCGCATATATGATGGTGGCCTCATAAGATTATAATGTACCCCAAATATTCCCATTATTGGACAATGGCACATTCACCATAATTTTGTAGCACAGCATTGTGGTTGTGTGTATAAATACACCCACAACACCAACAACTGTCTAAAAGTGCTGCGCATGCGATTTTGGATTCTTCACAGGTGTCCATAGTGATAATAAATGACCACGCTGTTGGTTTATAAGCTTACATGGGATAGTTTGCCTTGCTCTTTTAGAGAATACACTTTGTTAAAAAAAATACTGTGAAATGATGTTCACCATTAGGCCAGGACACAATCTCACACATCTCTAGTTATTCTACATTAATATGGCATGTTGAGGGCTTGACCTACGGCATTCCCCTTTGTGTCTGTGCACTCGTGGTTTTAGCATGGTGATGAAATCACCCGATGATGGTGACCATCTCAGAGGATGGTCTTTTGGTTAAGGGTTAAACAACTTTCATTTGGAATTAATTTGATTTTAGATGTGAAAGTCCTTGAGCTCCAGTTCTTAGTAACTTAGAAATTGTACTAAAATGTCAGAATGGTAAAGTGTTAGGAGGGATGCGGTTCAGAATTCCCGTTTTAGGAAAATAATCTACTCTGTGATTGCATGGTCACTATATTTACTACGACCATGAAGGTTAGAAAAGCAGGTTCAGAGTAGCAGTTTCCATAAGCAACATCTCCTAATATTAAGAATAAGGCAAGCTTGTCTAGTTTACTTTACGCTTATTCTGAAGATTCTAAATAAAACAAAAAAGCAACAATTGTGTGTAAACAGAAACAAAACAGAAACATGAAATGTAGGAAGATAAATGTTGGCACCCTATTTACAGAGGTTGTTGAAACTGAAAATTGCATCAGTTTTCAATAGTAGGTTTACATCACAAAATAGATATCCAAACATATTAATCAGGATATTTTAAACCAAAATAATGAAGATAACAAAATCATAATATTTGCATTTAGAAAATCTTATGAGATAGTCACACTATATTTATAATATTGTACTTATATGTCTGCATATAATTTAACAAAAATAAATACAGTATATTTTAAAATATAAACTCTGCTTTCCAAAGAACATTGTAGTATAAACCCATTTCTGTTTTCTTAGAGTTTATGCATCTATGAAAACTATCTAAAACTTTTAAATCTCCTACCTCTATGTTGGGATTTAATTTTTCTTCTCTTATTTCCTAACTTATGCTTCACATAATTTTGAAAAAAAATTGGTGAATTATTTGTATAATGAAACTTGCTTGTTGAGCTTTGCATTTTATTTTTAAGTTGAAAACCCTGCCACTTTGAAAGTAACAAGTAGGTTTACCAAAATGGATTTAATTTCACGAAGGATCCAGTCTCCCACCTATTTCTAAGCCAATCACTTAATCAGTAAATCAAATCCCTGTGCATTTTTTTTAAAGGAAGGAGTGTGCACTAGTGTCAGATAACTCAGAGAAGTCAGGGAAGATAAGTACCGAGGAGTGTTTGTGGGGTTTGGTAATTAGGAGGTCACTCCCTATGACCCTCCAACTCCACAGTTAGAACGAGGAAAGATTGTTTTGTTCCTAGAATCAAAGGAGATCAGTTTCCACTGTCAAAAGCAATTTGTTCAATTCTTACTTTGCTTGATAATCTGAAGGAAGGGTGGTAGGAATTGTTTTAGTCCCTTTGCCTATGGGAACTACAATAAGCTTCTAACCAAACTTGGGGGGAAAAAGGTATTTGGACAAGTCATGACTAGGCAGCAAGTGAGAAACAACTAAAAGGCAAAGTAAGATTAAATACCTCAAATAGCTCAGCAGTCTGTTCTCTTGTTTCTTTAATGGATCTTACACTTCTTGCATTGCTGGGCATCATTCTGGAGGTTCTGAGGTTTTTTGTTTTGTTTTTTTTTTTCTGTGAAGGATACTAGAGCAAGGGCAAGCAAGAACCCAGCACTCTTGAAACAGAAGGGAACCAGTAACTATGAGAGGAGTGAGGGAAGTTAGAGAAGAAAGTAAGATGCACCCCGGTGGGGCTTTGCAGACCTTTGGAAAGACGCACAGCTTTATCCTTGACATGATGTAAAAGTATTGGCAGCCTTGAGCAGAAGAGTGGCTGACAGCTACCCTCTTACCTTGGCACTGAGAGTGGACTTTACAAGAAAGTGAGTGGAGTGTGTTTTCCCTTCGCCTGTCAAGACGACGTCTTCCTTGCTCTGCCCTGTGCATCTCCTACCTGGGACTGCATAGCTGTGGCTGCCTTGGCTCCTGCTTCCAGATGGATTTGTAGAATGGATGACAATTGTAGTATGCGGCAGATAGAAGAACATTGGGTGGGGGGGGGTTATTTCTCTTCTCCTTTCTGCCAAAGGCAAAAATTTGGCAATATCTGTAGTCTTAACTGTATCCCATGCCATTTAACATTTTAAGCAACTAACACAGATTTCTAAAGACTTAATGATGTTTGCTTTTATTTAGGTTCAGTTCCCATGGCTATCATTTAATCAAAATACCCTGTGACAAAGCTATCCCTCAGCTCATTTCCATTTTTCCCCTTTTGTATGACAATAGCTGTGTGGCAGACCCCATTTCCTCTGCCATTCCCCGGGGATTGACAGCCCTCTCTTGATCCCATACCCAGTGGTGGCTGAAGAAAGCCCGTGCTTTTGCCATGGTCATTTTGGGAGGTCTGTAGAGCAGTGCACCATGGCACTTCGCCCATGTTTTTTACCCATAATAAAAATCTATGCAAATAATAAGGACCAGCTGCTACTTTCCAATACTACCCCAGCGCAGTGTTTAGCCTGTAACTCCAGCTTGTGAACTTTTTGTTCCACACTAAAGTTTGGGGGAAACCCCTGCTGGAGGGTCTCTTTCCTTTTTTTACTATGCTGGGGGTGGGGGTGGGGCACATAGTATTTTCCCCATTTGGGCAAGTTTCTCTGTGGCTTAAATTTACTGGTGGCCTTAGTTAAATAAGACCGGTTCCACAGTTAACCTTTCTTTTCCCCATCTGGGCTCAGTTATCATTCAAGTTCATTTTTCTCCCCCTCCTGTTGGTTTTCCCATTCTTAGTCTGTGGCTGACTCCCCTCTGGGAGGTTGGCAATACCGCCCAGTAACTGGAGTGAGTGCTTGATTAAAGATTGCAGCTAATGACATTTGGGATGGACACGACGCTGTTGGGCTTTCATGTTTTGCTCTTTTTCTTCTAATACTTTCTTATTAGTTAAAACCTTAAGTAATGCATGCGGATTTCTTGGAAATGTTAAAACATTTCTTTTTATCTACTATACTTTAATGCCAGATTGTGTGTAGACTAGTGACCCAGAAAAGTCATTTACCGATATATGGTGTGTAATTTAGCCAAACTGGTTTGATTACATTACTGGGTATGATTTAGGCCCATAGAAGAGTCAACTAGCAATTTGATTGAAGCCACACTCTGCCTTGTCATCCAAAGACCAGAACAGAAGCCTTAATTAGCCTGGTTGATTAAGCAAAAAGCCAATTTTAGTCAGTTACCAGGAAGACTGTAACATAAGAGTTAATGTGAGCTTGAACAAGATATTTTTAAAGGTATAACAGGAAAATATCCATATTTCCTCTTCTGTCTTTAAAATGGTTTTGTAAAGACACACAATAAATATTTTTGTGTGTCTTTTGACCCAATCATGGTGACAGTCAATGCATCAGCTATAGAATTAGAGTGGATAGACCCTTTGAGTCTTGTCATACTGTAGACAAGGAATTGGAATTTCTGTCCTTGGTATTTAGGGCATTAAGTATTAGAGACAGCTATCTGAGATTGTCTGGTTTTTTTTGCAAGAATAATATTTTCTGATAACATGATGGTGTAGGTTATTAAAATACATATATTGAAGTAAAATAATTTGAGCAAAAATATGTAACTTGCAATGAGAAGATATGGGATAGACAAGTGTTTAACCTAGTTGCTCTCTTCCTGTGTGTGATTATTTTTTCTACTCTTACTAGTCTTACTATAGACCCCAATCTTATTATTGAAGTCTCTATAGCAATAATAACCTTTACCAGATTGATAATTTCTGAGAAGCACGGTGAGATGCAACATTTTGTTGATGATTGTTAAGAATAGTGCTGTGGGATAATGCATTGGTTTTATAAAATGCTGATTGGCCAGTAGCCAGGCAGGAACTATAGGTGGGGTGACCAGAGTAGGAGAATTCTGGGAAGAGGAAAAGCTCCGTCTAGAGTCACCACCCAGGCTAGAGGAAGCAAGATGAAAATGCTGCACTGAGGAGAGGTAACAAGCTATGTGGTTAAACATAGATAATAATTATAGGTTAATCTAAGTTGTAAGAGCTAGTTGATAATAATCCTGAGCTAATAGGCCAAAAAGTTTATAATTAATATAAGAAACTCTGTGTGTTTCTTTGAAACTGAATGACTATGGGTCCAGGTGGGACAGAAACTTCCATCTACAGAAAAGAGCCAGTTTGATGATGTGTCAGAGACCAGCTTCAACAAGTATGCCACTTGCCAGGGTAGGGACAGGGGGATTAGAAGAATAAGAGAACAAAGATGCAAGTGAAAATAATAAAAACAGAAGCATAGGCTAGTACCGGGAGGGAGTTGCAGTGAATACTGAAATCACCCATATTTAATTTCCCATACACTTATATAACCCAATACAGTGGTGGGGGGAGGGCAAAAGACTCCTTTAACATGATACAAGGACAACTACAACAATTACTTGCTTCAATATTTTCAGACATCAAGCCATTAATTCTTGAGTAAAATATTCTGTTGTTTAGACAATGAACACAGCCTAGGCCAAGTATCCTGAAGGCAGCCAATCCACTAAACCAAACCTCTTAATTCAAAGAAGGAGCAGAAATATGCTAGAATTCTCTGACCTTTGGTCAGGGTGGAGTGGCTCTACCTGTATGGGCCATCTATATGTCCAAAACACCAAGTAACCACACCTTAGGTCAGGGTTTGTAGCCACAGTTGCTGTCAATAGCACTGAGCAACCTCAAACCCTCTGACCTTCAGACAAGGTGAAAATAGCTCACATTTTTGAACCTCTACAACATTGCATATGATATGGAACAAAAGAAATTGGATCAGCTGCTAACTTTTGCAAATGGTTTTATTCTGGGTGATAGGGTTTCTCTGTGTAGCCCTCGTTGTTCTGCAATTCACTAAGTAAATCAGACTGGCCTCCAAGTCAGAGATTTGCCTAACTCTGGCACCCGAGTGCTGGGATTAAAGGTGTGCACTATCACCACCTAGTTTTAGACTACCTATTTTGTTATATATTTAGAATAATTTAAATATAGAAGTCTGATTAGGGTTGAAGGAGAGGGGATAGGTATGGAGGGGAGCAGAGAAAAATGTAGAGCTCAATAAAAATCAAAAAATAAAAAGTATAAAAAGGTGTAAGGAAATATTAGATATTTGAGCTGTTTATATTTCACAAATCTTTCTGGAAATGCTCACATAGTATATTTGTTATCTTTAATACAATAATATTGAATGAATGGGATATACTGGAGTGTAGTATAAGCAAGCACAGTCTTGGAGTCAGAGGACTGATACTGAGCCAATGATGTTGTCACTTAGTTCTGTCCCATACTTTAGGCCAAATTCTAAAAGTAACTCTTAATACAAAAAAAATGCATTTTCCTCCCAAAAAGATCATTAAACTCTATTCTTGTTTGTTCTAGACTTGAACTCAATTTTTCTCACCTAATTCAGCCAGGGAGCCACACCTGACAACATCTTACAGTACAAAGGGAGGTCGCTATGAAGAAATTTAAGAGTTGCCGGGCTACATGGCTGCTCCAACTTTGCTTTTAAATTTCTTGTTTCATGTTTTACACAGCAGTCAGCAGACAATTTATTATGTTTCAGTTTAGTAACTTTTAGCTGGTTAGATTTGCAGGGAGGATTAAACGGAAATCAAAAAGGACAAAATGGGGATTTAGTCCATCACCCAAAGAAAATATTTCTAAAGACAAGGGAAAACTTGAAACTACATAAGCTGTGGAGAAAGGGTAAAGAAAAAATAGGCGTGGAGACAGATATAAAGGGGAGAATTCTAGAAAATCAACACCCGCTTTTCCTTGGAGGGGTGGTTTGTACTCTAATAGTAAGTAAAGCTTAAAATAGGAAAACTCTTCAATCATTGCGCATGGAGGCATAGCCCACTGTGTAGTAACAGTTGAAAATTAAAAGATTCCGTGACCATGACAAGTATGGCAAGATGACTGTAAAGATTAAATAAATGACACTCACCTGCTAGCTGTAACCAACAGCCTTCTAACTAGACTTAAGGTCCACTCAACAGGAAGTAATTCACGCCCACTCAACAGGAAGTAATTCATGCATGGTACTTCAGTATTCCTTCCTTCCTAGATTCCTGGGGCCAGTGAGGTCAGCTAGACCATCATCCCTTACCACATTCTAAACCTCATCCTCATATTTAGAGGTAAGTGTAGCTACCACCCCTCATCAAAGAATCCCCTCTTAACAGAAAACAGAGACCATCGCAGAAAAACTACAGCTGAATGTAGTACAGAGATCAGCAGATTGCGGGGAGTCCAGTTTCAACAGATAAATCTGTATCAGAGTTCCCAAATTTATGGCTCAAGAAATGCTATAGAAAAGGGTGAAAGAACCAGAATACCAGGGAGTGTGCGGTAAAACACTCCCTCCTAGAAATGACTGCATAAAGAAAACTGAACAATGGCATTATCAATGGACATATTAATGTGGAAGAGGGAAAGTGTTGTTGAGTCCTGCCCCTAAAGAAAGAACAACTCATGACTGCTGGGAGAAGAAGAATTAAGAATTAACTTCCCTCATGGATAGGCCTTCTTATTTGCTGTCCAATACAGAGTGGCCAGTCCTGAAACCATAGACACACACACACACACACACACACACACACACACACACACACACACACATACACACAAGCTAAAATAGATTCAACATATTGTATTTATATATTACCTACTTATTCATATATATGAATATTTATTCATATATATAAATTGATAATTAAAAACTAAAAACACTATCAACTTGAGAGTATCAAGCTATAGGAGGGGTTGGAGGAGGCATGTGATATTATTCTATTTCAAATAAAAGCTTATTTAAAAGGCACACATTTATTTCTCCACAAACCTTGATTGAGACTCTATTGTGTTGGATAAAGGAAGGATTAAGACATCCCCTCCCCCATGACCTAGTTATTTCAATGAAACAGTGTCTGGTGGGTTATAGAGAAACAGAAAATTGTAGTGTGCATGGAAAAGAAGTGACAAAACATACAAAATATTGACAGGTCTCCTGTGAAGGAAAATCAATGCTGTTTTTAAGTGAGAAGTCTCCTTAAAACTTTGATTTTAGGGAAAAATTGAAAAGCTAAAGTGTCCAGAAGGGGGAAAACAAGATTCCTGCCTAAAATCCTTACTTTAAAAAAAGGTGAACCAAATGAATGTGTACAGATCTCATATAATAGAAAAAGCACCTATTACTTTTACATAGAAGGTAGAGTGGGAAAAAAGTCTTCCAAAATTCATATTAGTGTGTACAGATGCTTACATGGAGGAAGCATTTGGATTATGTCTTGGGGTTATAGATTTCTTTGTTCATTTAACCATTACTTGAGTTTATAAAGAATTTTACCTATTTAATAGCTGGCATCAGTTTTCTCCCCTCAGCATTGGTGAATGCAAGAAAGAATTAATTATATCTCCCCGTTACAGCATCCAGTACTGCTGATGGCACTTTTACAAACTATTGTTACACAGTTTTTTTGTTTTTTGTTTTTTGTTTTTTGAGACAGAGTTTCCCTGTGCTTTGGAGCCTGTCCTGGCACTAGCTCTTGTAGACCAGGCTGGTCTCGAACTCACAGAGATCCGCCTGCCTCTGCCTTCCGAGTGCTGGGATTAAAGGCGTGCGCCACCACCGGGCATTGTTACACAGTTTTATACTGTATGTGAAACATTCTGATAAGGCACTTATCCACCATCTCAGCCTCCTTGCACACCTTCTAATCTTTGATACTTCTTCTCAATAAGTTTCCACCCCACTATCACATCTTTTGAATTTGCTTTAGAGATTTTTTGTGAGTCAGTGTCTAACCAGGCCTACTCATGCGAGAATGGTTGTGGATCTGTCTATTGGACCATGAATAAATCACCCCTGGCTATACCACTGAGGAAAATTATTTTCCCTTCTTCAGCGACTCTTCCCTGTTGTCACTGTCCTTGGGCCCCTCTCACATCTTTGACTGAATCACGTACGCTCATGCTCTGTGCTAAGAACTGAAATTGTGAATTCATGAAACTCATGGCCACATCATGCTCAGAAAGCAGCATTCATGACTTGCCTTCCCGTCATCTGGCTCTTTCCCAGATGCTCCCTGAGTCTTGGAAGGAGTGATAGGAATGACCTGTTGAGAACTGATTACTCACCATCTCTGATTCTCAGCACTTTGACCTGCTGGGCACCTCTACACTGACCACCGATCTCCACAATGAGATGGTTTTGATCACTTCCAAGGACAACTGTAGTCTATCAATATAAACAAACATTTAGGAAACAGTATGACTGGATGTCCAATTAAAAATGTAGTATATTTACAAAGAGTTGACTTTGAAACAAAATGAACTTAGGGTAGTTATTATTGCAATTGTTATTGAAAGAGGTATGTGATTCTAACATCTATGCTGAAGAAAAACATTTCTGATGATACGGGTACGTAACAAAAGTTCAAAGCTGTAGACAAGGTATGCACAGAGTAAAAAAAAATGAATTGAGATAGCAAAAGTTCAGGATGTATTTAAGAAATGAAACTAATTTACTTTGACTAGGACTATTTACAAAAATGAGAGTAGGCCTTGGGGATGGAGAGATGGAATGGCTGCAACAGATGGAGGACTTCTGAGTTTATTAGGTATGACAGGAACCATCATTAGTGTCCAAAGGGGTTTTTAGAAGGACACGTCTACACAAAAACATACATTTACATGATGATAAGGACCAGGTAAACAGATTCTGGGAGCAGTGTTCTGGTTGGAACTAGAAGCTAGCATCCAAAGGAACCACTCAGGAGTCTGGAGCTCTTTGATGCCACTAAGAAGCTGAGAAAATGGAAAAAGAAACCAATGTTACACTTGGCAGTTTGTCTTTACTTTAATGGCTGTTGAAAGAAGGGTTTATGCTGAGTGATGAAGACTGAAGTCATATTTTAAGGGATTAACAATGGTTTGGGGGTGGAAACTAAACACCACAAATATCGTTTACTTGGGAAAAGCTGGCTGGGAAAATAAAAGGGAAGAGAGAAGAGTGTTAATTGCTTGAAAGGATAGCTAGATTGAGGTTAAAATCAGAACTTTTAGGTATGACAATATTTGTGAATTGAAGGGACAGGGCTGGGAGGCAGTGTTCCCAAAGAAGGAGTGGTATTTGCTGGGGGAAAATGTCTTAGTGGAGATAGAAAAAAAGAAAACAAAACTTTTGTTTTAAGAGTTACCCATTGGGAAGATACTTTATCCTCTATGACATTAAAAGAAAGGAAAACAAATAATTTGAAAGTTCATGAAGGGGAAGTAATTTAAATAAATTCATAGAATAGAAAGTCATAAGTCAAAGGCAAGGTTATTAGGAAGGAGAAAGCAAACAGATAGAACTCAGTGTTGGAGAACTGAGAATTGTTTTAAAATTAATTCTGAAGTAAATGTGTTAGAAAAGTTTATTAGATTTCCATTGCTGTGTGGCAATTTATACACATTTAGTGGTTCAAACTGACAACATTTACTCTCTTGCAGTTTCCATGGGGAAGAAATCCAAGCCAGTTCATATGGGTTCTTGTCTCTGGGGCCCACAAAAATACCATCAGGCTGCGTTTCAGCTGGAGTCTATTCTGTCTTCATAAGAGTGAGGGAGAACATGAGCAATTCTTACACAGACAGAGAAAGCTCAGTTTGAACCCACTGATCTGGAAGATGGATTCCTAGTGCCTATGATAACAGACCAAAAGACTTCAAGGACAGATGAACCATCTAGCCTGAGATATCATTATCCCCAGCTGCCAAATATATGCACCGGCCACTGAAAGCAGCTTCAAGAACTCCCATTGTGATCTCCCTCACCTGCCTGCTTATCCTGCCTGTCTAGAACCTTTCTACCAATACGTGCGTCAGCTTTTTACACTTTTCTTATTTTAAACATTTGGCTCCTATGTTGACAAAAGAAAATGTGCTATCGATAGAGTAATAGCGACTTGGAGATGAGGAGTCTAATGTCAGCCAGTTTGTGCCTCTTTCCAACATAGTGGCTTCTTCCCTAGCACTTCCTCCATTTTAGAATGTAACTCAATGGTAGGCAGCCCCAGAGGACCCACAACTGGCCAACATGCAGAGGATAGGAGACTGGGGAGTGCTCCGTTCTAAATGGGACATTTATACCATATTCCCTCCCCAATAAGGCTCGGAAATCATCCTGAAAGAAAGGGTAGATAAATTATAAGAGATAGAGGCAGTGTACAGTTACAGTGTAGAAGTATTTGATATATAGATAGGACTGTTAAACACATGAACTCAAAGTATCTGGAGTGATTACATTTATCAGACACAAAAAATTACTCAAAATTCCAGTATGAATCGGGAAGAGACTCATGAAGTTACACTTTTAACTAAGGAGCTATTGTCAGTTGACTTTTGCCAGGGTAGGGAGACTTGGTTTTCTTTAGGGATCTGGTCCTTGAGAGGCTACCCCTGCTCCAATAGATGGTCCTATACCCATGCACATGCAGGCATCACTAACTGTGCTCCATGTATTTTAAAAAGAAAAGAACATATAAAGATGGGAGGAAAAATTGGTGGGGAGAATGGGGGATTGAATGGGGCAGCTAAGGAATAAATTTGATGAAAACATAACATATGTCTATATGAAATTTCAAACAATAAACAAACTCATAATGAGGGAAAAAAATCTTGAAAGTCTAACCCTGTATATCACAGGAAACTTACACAAAACAGTAAAGGGCTGTGTGCAGTGAGTTCAACTACATTTGGTGATTTTCATTGTATGGAGGGACTTACTAGTTAATGAAAACAGATAGAGGGACTGGAAAGATGTCTCAATACTCAAGAAGGGTTCCTGCTCTTTTAGAAGACCTGCTGGTTTTCCAGCAATCACCTTGGTGACTTGAAACTGCCTATAACCCCATTTTCAGAGGTCTCTGACATCAACTTTTGTTCTCCCTAGCCAAACACTTTGACTAGGTATATGCCCACACAGAAACATACATGTGCACATAAATAATAAGATATAGGAATACTTGCGTTATATAAAATAGGCTTTGTGAGAAATTTTATTAAGTATAAGGAATATCATAATAAAATAATTAAAGATAATATTCAGAAGTTACAGAAATTTTGAAGATATACATGACTAAATAAAACTACCAGCTATAAAATGACAGTATTTTATTTATCTTTTTACTCCTGTAGTAACAGGAATCAAATTCACAACCCTGGGCATGTGTAGTAAGTTCGTTCAACACTGAACAATACCCACAGTCTCAAAATAATAGAATTGTAATAAGTGTATAGTTCTCTATTTTAAAATAGAGATTTCAGTATCTGGTACATAAAAATGGCAAAAATGCATTATTATAGAATGATTTGAACTACACAGTTGGCTAGGTTTAAATAATGACCGTTAATAGATACTAATATTTCAAATTTACATATTAACATTAAAAATATTTTCAATCCATATGGAACATTATGGAATTTGGCCTTCTCTATGCTGCAAAGCAGGCTTGGTAAATAAGCATCTGCAAATCATGCTTCAGGCTAGTGTAAAATGCACCCAGTGACACAAATCTACACACACACACACACACACACACACACACACACACACACTATAAAGATAAATATTAGTATTAGAAATAGGTCATAATAGATATGACCCATCTAGAAGCAAATGACACTATCAAACATTACAGGATGCAAATAAGTGTTGAGAACATTATTTAAAGCCTTAAAAAGGTAAGCCAGACCCAAAAAGAGGAACATGGGATGTACTCACTCATATTTGGTTTCTAGCCATAAATAAAGGACATTGGGCTTATAATGCATGTTCCTAGAGAAGCTAAGTAAGAAGGTGAACCCAAAGACAAACACATAGGCATCCTCATGAATATTAACCTTCATCAGGCGATGAAAGGAGACAGAGACAGAGGAGCACGGGACAGAAATCTCAAGGTCCAAATCAGGAGCAGAAGGAGACGGAGCACGAGCAAGGAACTCAGGACCGCGAAGGGCGCACCCACACACTGAGACAATGGGGATGTTCTATTGGGAACTCACCAAGGCCAGCTGGCCTGGGTCTGAAAAAGCATGGGATAAATCCGGACTAGCTGAACATAGAGGACAATGAGGAATACTGAGAACTCAAGAACAATCGCAGTGGGTTTTTGATCCTACTGCACGTACTGGCTTTGGGGGAGCCTAGGCAGTTTGGATGCTCACCTTAGGAGACCTGGATAGAGGTGGGCGGTCCTTGGGCTTCCCACAGGTCAGGGAACCCTGATTGCTCTTTGAGCAGATGAGGGAGGGTGACTTGATAGGGGGAGGGGGAGGGAAATGGGAGGCGGTTGCGGGGAGGAGGCAGAAATCCTTAATAAATAAATAAATTAAAAAAATAATGGTACCTAGAGTATAGGCCTACTATGAAGATTCAGTGATTCAATGTGTTAAATAAGGTCCTTAGAATTATTTGTTGGGGAGGAGGGGGCATTTGAGACAAGGTTTCTCTGTAGCTTTGGAGGGAGGGGGAGAGGAGTGGGGGAAGGGGGAGAGGGGCTGGAGGAAAGGGAGGGAAATGGGAGGCTGGGAGGAGACGAAATTTTTTTTTTCAATAAAAAAAAAAAAAAATTGTACCAAAAAAAAAAGGTATATGCCAAAAAAAATTCTTTAAAATTTAATAGCTGTTTGGAAACTCAACAATTAAGGACAGCTCAAGTAGAGCAACTTTAAGTAAAGGAGAATGAAGAAAATTACAGTCTCGGTGAGATGAGGAAAGTCAACCTTAAAAGTCAAGCACAAGAAAAGAAAATGTTTCAGATCGATAGAAGACGAACAGACAAGCACATTGGCTGTCGAAAGAACCACGAAGAAAGATAGCGGCAAAGTCTGATGTGTCACTGTCATGGTCTGTTACCTGGGAGGCTGCAGCAGAGGCCGGCAGTGAGCTTGAGACCAGCATGGGCTATACAGTGAATTCTAGTGTAGCCTGGGCTACAGAATGTGACCCTGTCTCAAAACAAATAAACTTTGTAAGAAATGAAAAGGTGACATTTCACAGGTCCATAGAGACTTAATAATAAATTCCATTAGAGATTGAGCCAGTGTTGGACTGGAAAGAAGACTTCTCTTGACAAATGTTAGCCACAGCCTCACTGAGGTAATAAAATCAATAGTTTCAAAGCATGTTTTCACAAGGCCTACACAAACTCAAGACTTAGAAAATGTCTGCACTGAGAAGGAGAAGTGAGTACAAAGTCCATCCCTAACTAAGAAGCTACTTGGGATTGATAACCAGAAGAGGGACAAACGGTATTCACCAGTGGCAGGATACCATAGCTGTCCACCACCCTGCAGGACAGGCCTTGTGCTCAGGAGCCACTGACCCAACACAAAGATGTTTTGTGTTCTATCTTTTTTGGCCTGTGTATGTTTTGTGTGCTTTCTTGTTCTTACAGTTTGGGATTTTTGTTTTATTTTTATTAATTAATTAGTTAATTAATTTAAAGAGAAAGAACATGAAATTAGGTGGGTAGGAAGCAGGAGAGAATCTGGGAGGACTTGGGAGAGGGAAGGAATGTGGTCAAAATACATTGTACAATTTTTAATTAACTAAAATGTAATAAAAAGATTATACTAAAAATAGATGAATTTTATCATAAAAATTAAAAGTAAAACGTGTCATGATCATGAACTAGAGAGATGGCTCAGTGGTTAAGCCATCTTAACCACTTGCTCTTCTAGAGGACTTGGGTTCAGTTTCCAGCATCCATATGGTGCCTAGCAACCATCTGTAACTCCAGTTCCACAGGATCCCATGTCCTCTTATGGCCTCCACAGGCACTTCAAGCATGTGGTACACAGATTTATATGCAAACAAAACAACCACACACATAAAATAAAAATAAATAAAGCCTTAAAAGTGTCATTACCAGAGAGCATTAGGGACACGTGTGAGCCAGATGATTCCTACTTCCTTCAGATGTTCCAGAGACTTAAAACGGAAGAAACTCTGCTCATTTTACATGAAGCTGTTGTAAGTAGGGTCTGGGGCCACACGGACTTCGTGTTCTCCCGAGCTTCTCTCTCCCTTTCCCTGTCATATACCTGTAGCACAAATAATAAAAACATAGAGACAGAAATTGGGGCCTAGCCCCAAAACCAGAAAAGCAAAGCAGCTAAGCCACTAGAGAAGTCTTATCTCTATCAAGGCTGGGCGACTGCAGACTAAACAGACTAAACCTCTTTCTTCTCCCTCTTCTCCCATTTTTATATTCTCTCTAGTGCTGGGATTAAAGGCATGACTCTCTAGTACTGGGATTAAAGGTGTAGGCCATCACCACCTGAATTCGTTTCTGCATTGATCTTGTGTAGCCCAGGTAGCTTTGAATTCACAGAGATCCATCTGCCTCTGTCTCCTAAATCCTGGGATTAAAGGTGTGTGTCACCATTACCTGACCTCTAGTGGCTTTAGCTTTGCCTCTGGCCTTCAGGCAAGATTTAGTTTTTAAAATACAAATCATATACCACTACATACACCTATAGATTTTTCTTTTATTGAAAATAGATTTTTTTCTTCTCATACTATATCCTGATTACAGTTTAAGCTCCCTCTACCCTTCCCAGTTCCTATTGATCTACCTCACCATCCTGATATGCCCCCTTCTCTCTCATTAGAAAAAATGCCTTTTAAAGGACAATAATAATAACAAGGTAAAACAAAAACTATCACATCTGAAGAGGCCAAAACAAAGAGGAGGAAAAGAGCCCCCTCAAAAGCACAAGAAGTAGATATGGATATCAAGACTTGTGCATTTTTCCATTCAGAAATCCTATAAAAATACTAACCTGTAAGCTGCAATATATACCAAAAGAAATCACGCAGGTTCTATGCATTCTGCCTCAGCCTTTTTGAGTTCATGTGAACTTTGATCTGGTTGGTTAGGAGGGCCTTGTTTCCTTGGTGTTCTCCATCCTCTTGTTTCTTACATTCTTTCTACTTCATCTTTTGAAGGGTTCCCTGAGCCCTGGGAAAAGGGATTTGATGGAGACATCCCATTTAGAGCTGAGTGTTCCAAGGTCTCTCAGTCTCTGCACATTGTCTGGCTGTGGATCTATATTCTTATTCCACCTGCTGCAAGAGAAG
The DNA here is from genome assembly GCF_037038515.1 of Microtus pennsylvanicus. Lineage (NCBI taxonomy): Eukaryota > Metazoa > Chordata > Mammalia > Rodentia > Cricetidae > Microtus > Microtus pennsylvanicus. The sequence goes on from NC_134584.1 coordinate 33,487,089, forward strand.
CTTCTCTGATGATTGCTGAGTGAGACATTGATCTATGCGTATACAGACTATCATTAGGAACCATTTTTTCACTTTGTTCTTCTGGTAGAGCAGGAGCATTTGGTTTTACCCTAGGTCCCTGACTCAGGGTGTCTTTGAGCTACAGTGCTGTTTTGCCTGGAAGTGCAATTGCTAGAACAATGGTGGCACAAAGCTTATGAGAGTAAGCAACAAATATCTGATTTGACTTGTAGTAGCTAGGCTGCTTGTTTGTTCCTGGCTGCCCAGAACCAAAATAACAACACAGAAACTATATTAATTAAATCACTGCTTGGCCCATTAGCTCTAGCTTCTTATTGGCTAACTCTTACATATTATTATTTTAACCACTTCTATTAATCTGTGTATCCCCACATGACTATGGCTTACTGTCTCTGGTGGGGCGACATGGCTTCTCCCGACTCCACCTTCTTTCTTCCAGCATTCAGTTTAGTTTACCCCACGTCGGTGCTCTTTATTGAATACTTAGTATAGTCCAGGTCACATGACATCTGTGGAGAGAAAGAGACATCTGCAAAATGGATGGGTTTCTAGTGAGGTGCATTTTATGCTTCAGTCACTGATGGAGATAAGCTTGACAGCTTATGAATCCCCATAGCATCAGCTCACCTGTGTCTCTCTCCTTCTTACCTTCTCCAAATATTTTTCACTCTTGTAGGTTTCATTAAAAATAAAAAAGGACAGAGACCCAGCTAAGAGATCACAGTGGCCAATTAACCACAGTCATATAACAGAAAAATAACACAACCTTAAAGCCCATCATTGAAAGCTGGATTATGAGGTTAACACACAAGTGTTGCTGCTGGGTTACTTAATGTAAGGGAGTGCATGTCTCTGTGCTGTGATGGGGGAATGGACGACTGTCACCCTTGTACATTCTGGGGAGTGTATGTGAATAGTTAAATAACAGAACTAGAAAACTGTTTAAAAAATAGTATAAGGCAAAGCAAAGTTATTGTTATTTTTATTGTTGTTGTTAATATGTAGAATATAACTCTATGTTTTGAATAAAAGAAATTTCTGTTTTGAAGAATGTTTGAATTACATTTTGATAGCAAGATAGGCCTAAGTACTAGAGAAAATGAATTCTTTTCAGAGAAGAATGAAATCTTTTCTGGTTTGTGTATCCCATAACACGTAATTCCTTAAAGCCATGTTTTTTTTTTAATACTTGACTATAACTTATGGACATTGCAACTTCATAGGACACACACATGGCTGCATATTATGTAATAAACAAGATCTTACAAAGCAACATTTACCAAAACTGCTTGGCCTTTAATAGGACAAAAAATTAGGTAGGCGGAGTAAACAAAACAAAATGCTGGGAGAAAGAAGCTGATTCAGGCAGACGCCATGCCTCACCTCTCTGAGATGGGAGCAGGTTAAGAATCTCCCTGGTAAGCTACTAGCTCAAGGTGCTACACAGATTATTAAAAATGGGTTAATTGCCGGGCCGTGGTGGCACACACCTTTAATCCCAGCACTCGGGAGGCAGAGGCAGGCCGATCTCTGTGAGTTCATGGCCTGCCTGGTCTACATAGGGAGTTCCAGGACAGGCTCCAAAGCTACAGAGAAACCCTGTCTCGAAAAAACAAAAAAAAAAAGGGTTAATCAAGATGTGAAAATTAGCCAATAAGAGGCTAGAACTAATGGGCCAAGCAGTGTTTAAAAGAATACAATTCCCGTGTAATTATTTTGGGTAAAGCTAGCCGTGCAAGAGCCGGGTGGCGGGAAGCAGCCCACAGCTCCATACTACAACCTCTCAGCAGGTGAAGTCTGATACTTTTATTATACTTTGCTATAGTTCATATATTTCTATTTTATTTCATTTTGTTTTACAAACTGTATTTGTTTTATGACTTCCATTTGGATAGTGTTTAGAAATATGTTTCATATCAATATCTTTAATAAAGATGACTCCACTGAAAATAAACTATTTAATTTAATACAATGACCAAAATATTTGAATATTAGAATATTAGGACAACACTTTTTAAAAAGTTACATTCTACAGTTGAAAAGTTCTGATAGTGTTGCACTTAGACTTTCAAAGATGTAACAGAGCTGGTTAAAATAAAAGCTACAGTGTTCCAGATCCCCAAACGCACCCACCCTTGTGACCTTCAGTAGCAATAAGGGCTGAAAAGAATTTGTATGGATGAGCTCACATGGAAGATGGGAGAAGGTTCTATCTTGGTAAAGTTTTTAATCTAGAGTTATTAAGTCCAGATGAATTTTTTGGACTGTCATCTCTGTGTTTTTAAAGGAAGAAATTAACAGCAATATATAATAATATATAAAATTATAATAATATGTAATGTTATTATATACTATATCGATAATTACAGTTTGAAATGTCAACTTTTTCTCAATCTAATTTTAGTGCGTACAAAAATTAGAAATAATGGTTCACAAATCACAAAATATTTTGTGTTGCATTTGCTGAAATATAAGTAATAGTTTTCTTTTACATATTGAATTTTAAAAGTAATTTTAATACATCTTGAGCCAGGAAGTAAGGGAATCTATTAATAAAAAATAAAACCTTAATGAATTATAATGTACATGTACATTTACATTTAAATATATGAAATCATAGAATTACAAGATGATTGAATTGAGGGTTCTTAATACAATTATTAGTAAAAAACATTATCTATAAAAGAAAGCACCAACTCATTCATTAGGATTCACCAGGGAAACAAAACCCTTCGGATGAGTGAAGAAGCTCAGAGTTGGGGAAACTGAAAAGTCTTAGGACCTTGAAAAGCTGGAGATGGAACTCATTCTGTTGTCAATGGTTTGAAGTACAGGGGAGGCACATGCTACAAATCTCTACCTAAATATACGTTTTCAAAAACCAGAAAGTTTGGTGTCTTGAGGGAGGAAGCAACAGACTGAATTCTCTTTCCACTTTCACACGGACGAAGGGAAACAGTCACTAAGCCAACAACTGAATGCTAAATGCTTTCCCAAGCAGTTTCAAAATCACTGCTAAAAATGTTATCAGTTTGCTGCTCACGCCTCAGTCAAGAAAATATTTTTTGAGCACCTTTGACAGTTGATAATATATAAGTGGCTAGGTTATTTTTATATATACTAATAAGAATGCTTTTATTTTTCCATATCTTTTTGCATCTTAGTAAAAAAGTACACGGGATAGATGATAAAAATGCAGAAAGGATGACATTTTGATAACTATGTGAAGAAAATAGTGTGAATAAAACTTTGGCCCAAACTTTTCTGTAGCATTTGAGCTTTTACCTTCATAGCACACAGTTTTCAGAAACCCCTGTGGTAGCAAGACAAGTTGTTCCCAGCTATTAGTTACACAAGTATTCACGCTACTGGCAGTTCTTTATGGAAGCCAGCACAGTTCTAAAACACATGTTCCAAAGACAGCGTTTCTTCCTCTTATCTCTGTTCTCTTCCCACGTGGATTACACCATGGAGTCTTTTAGGAACAATTCTGGGTTACTCATTTTTATATCTCCAGGGCTCAACATAATAAATGGTACATGAAAAAGAAAAACAATACATTAGATTACATATTACAATGCAGGCTATAGCTTAGGAACAACTTTCTTCAGTATACTAAAGAGAAGTGATTGGTCAAAAAGTCAATTAACTTCCAAATTCTACATGATACAATCATTTGAGTCTAGGACACATACTTATTTTCAAAGGTGGACCTCTTATCCTTGGGAAGACTTTGTCTAAAATTAGCAAAGTCATAATTATTTACTATGTTGAAAAACTAATGCAAGTTATTAAAGTCAGAGAAAATAAAAATATTTGGTATTCACTTCAATTTTATGGCTTTGAAAGGTATGATGGATGCAGCAGAAAAAGGACAGAAGCCAGAGCTCCAAGGATGTCAATTTGCATAGCTAAGTAAAATCTCAAGACGATTATGGGAGTGATAAACCATCCCTAGCTCTCTGGGCCAGCTTGTCGCAATGGGAAAATACAGAATAGATTACTTTATAAGCTATACAGTCCTAACAGATATAAAATTGATAACCATAACCTTGTACAGAGCCTACCCAGTGATCGTCAAGAATGTGGCATCACTTGAATCCGTGCCACCAGAATGTGCTGAGAGCAGTTGTATTAGCTCTCGGTGTTACATAACTTACTCCTCTTCACTTCCAGTGCTTACCGTAATATATGGAACATACACGCTTCATTTGTGTAACAAGCTGATTCACCAAAAGAGTGTAGGTCTAGAGGGCTTACTATAAGGTGGGTGGCAATCGAGTCAGATTTACAAAAGGGCTTGGGCATATTTTTCTTAATTGCTATGAATCTTAGAAATTTCAACTTTAAAAAAATCGTAATACTGAAGAAACTGTTAGCATCTGATGAGAAATATTGAAGACTTAACAAAGTTTAAGGAAAACACAAATTTACTGTAAAGGATTATCTATCTCCCTTTAATTTTTGGTTCTTATTTTAGCTTTAATATCACTTTATTACTTCTAAGGCATTGTAGAGATTGTCTAAGTTTATTATACTTCATATTTTGAATAAAGAATTATAATTAACAAAAAGTTGTGAGAGTATGTATCAGGTTTTCTATGTATTTCTTAACTTACCCTGTGCTTCCAACTGTTAAAATATCAAATGACCCATTTATTTCTATTTAAAGTGAAATAAAAGGTAATTTGAGCAGCATTATGGTGGGGATGTCTGAAGGGATTGTATGGCACCAGTTGGAATAGAAGGGAATATTTTAGTTACAATGCCAAGATTAGAAAACGCTGAATCAGGGGCAGGTAATCACAGTCACAGGAAGGCATCTGAAGCTAGAAACAGCTTTGTAGAAAAGTGAATGTATGTCTTGAGCGAACTCTGAGCATATACAGTGTGGTCTTGCAGTAAAAGTCATAGTAGGAAATATATTTTGTAAATGTAAAAAGCTGAATATCACTCGTTTTACTTTAGCAAAGGGACACAGTACATACAATGGTCGAAAGAAGACAAGTGATGCTTAAAATCAAACTATCACTTAAAATTTTGGAATAGGCATGTTTCTTGATAAGACATAAGTTTATCTAGTTATGAAATTTAATAGTTAGCATTTTATTCTATCTGAGTTCAATTATCCTTCCTACCCATGATTTCATTTTCTATGGTTATAGTTATTTATGATTGGTAGTGGTCTAGAGATGTTAAATCATAAATTTTTAATAATTAATTTCAAATTTTCAATTGCACACCTTTCTCAGAAGCATATGGACATCCTGTGCTGGCCCATTCCATCCTATCTGGAAAAATAATCATTCTTTTTTCTTCTGTGTCTACGCTGTACAATACCCAGCTCTTGGTTACTTATAAGCTGCCTTGTTGATAGGACCAACTGGCACAGTACTGTTTAGTACACTGAACATAAAAACAGTGCTTATGCTTAAATAACACTAATTTTACTAAATCCTAAAAATTTATTATATTATTAGCTATTGATGCTAATATCTTAAACTTCATTGTAAGTATATAAATAAAATTTATAGTAATATTAAGTTCAATACCACTTATAGGTTTAAACATTCACTGAGAATTTTAGATATATCCCAAGTAGATATACATTCAATTGCCTACATTATATTTATACTTATAGAAGAGTTAATTTCTTTGAAATGTAATTTTTGGCGTTTATTGTAAACCTAATGATTATTTGAGTTGTTTGTAGCAAGTACCATTTCATTTAGTAAAATCTACAAATTTAAAAAAAACCAAGAATCTGTAATTAAAATGGTTACAGTATAGAAAGAAAAGGATATATTTTGTGCAATAATCAATAGGGCTACATAAGTTTGTTAAGTTTTTCCATTTGGTGTATATAGTCTTTTCCTTTATTATATTTATATTCTTGGTGTAGCATCTTTTAACATATGTATTAAAACACACACACATATCTTACCTATTTTTTAATACTGGATTATTTGAGATTATTCTATAAAATAACCTGGGGTTGAATACAGATTGTTCTTTTACAAAGAAGTCCCGTGAAGTGTGTTTAAATTTCATTGCAGTTCGCTGGAGTTCACTTTCTGACGTGCTGTAACGTGGAAAGATCCTGAATGGTTCATTCCATGAACTGCTCTTCCCAAATGGATCTAAGCATTCCGTGTTCTCAGCACCAGAGGAGTTCTGAGCTGAGATAGCCATCTCCTAGCTGAGGCAGAGCGGCCGCTTGCCCTGGATTCACTGTGTGCTCTTGAGCGAGTCACCTCACATTCTTGAACCTCAGTCAACCCATTTGGAGAATTAGGTGAAAGCAAAGCCTTAGTGAGAACCAGATGCTGCAGCTGAGATGAGTTTTCTTGTGTAAACAAGTAATCCAGAGTTTAATTCCAAACAAAGTTGCCGTGTGCATATGTGACTTCCATGAGGTAGACAACTGCATTAAAGCTTCAGGATGAATAATTTTTTTTTCAAGAAATTAGAGCATGATGACATTACCTCTGTGTTCTTCAAAACTATTTCATCTAATTTTAATTCCCTCCTAGGCTCTTATTGTGATTTTTACGTGCCAGGCAGTCAATGCTGTTGGAGGATGTTACGATTTTTCTATGTTAAATTAAACTTTTAATAGGTTAATTAGGTTTCAGGGTAGAAGGAAATATAACTCGAAAGAGTCTATTTATTCCCTCGTGGAAGTTAAGACGTCTTTGGGGGGATAAATGTTAACCATCAGAGATTTAAAGACATGTGGTTTTTGAGACAGCAGCTAAGTTTGCGTTTTGGTTTAATTCTCAGGAGATCACATGTCGCTGCGGGAAATCCTTATGTTCTAAAACACTTCATACTCAAGAGATAAATAATTTAAGAAATGGGAAAGAATCCCTCAAAGAAAAGAAAACCCCTCTTGAGAAATGTCTAAGTTGTCTGATTGCTTTCTCTGCTGTATAGTGACTACTCGGCTGATTGAAACAGCTATGAACATCAAAGTCAGACCCGTGGTTTCAAAAAACCCCGAGCTTGCCATAGCTCTAAACTTATACTTCCTGTGTTGACTCCATGTAAGGCTATCATCAGTGCACATTTCAAAGCTTCAGGTTAAATGCGCTGTGGTTTTCCATTGCATTGTGTGTGTGTGTGTGTGTGTGTGTGTGTGTGTGTGTGTGTGTGTGTTTTAAAGTACAATAAGAAACATACAAATCAGAAAACTGAGGGATACTGTTGAGAATTCTCTCTCAGTTAGTTTGCGATCTTCCGATTTGTGTTTTGGCAGCTTTGGTGCTCCTGCATTTGACATTGGCTAAAGGGGCAGTAGCTTGGCCTTTGAGTGGAAAAAAAAAAAAAGAAAGAAAACCCTAGGAATTTGAGAGAGAGGAACTAAGTCTTAGAAGGCCCGGAGCCATTCTGTTCGGAAGAGAGATGAAAGTCCTAGCTTTGCTTGTCGCAGCTGCCTACACAGAACCCTTGACTTCATGTGAGAACTTCTGTGGGGGAATTTGGCCCTGGGTGTCTTTCGAAATTAAGCAACGTGCAGTGGTGTAAAATGCAAAATAACTGTCATCCGGAAGAGGATTACTCTGGAAGACCAAGGATGTGGTGGGAAGAAATCGAAGATCTTAGGATTGGGAGGATCAGGAAATCCTAAATTTAGACTAATTAGAAAAAAACCTGATGGAAGCAACCAACTCAGTGAACATTTTGGGAAACAGGCTTGATGAATAATTGAAGAAGGTATATTGTATTATAATTTATATTATTACATCCATTTCTTAAACTTTTATTTATTTATGTATTTGTTTGTTTTGACACAGGGTTTTTCTGTGTAGCTCTGTCGGTCCTGGAACTTATTCTGTACACCAGGCTGGCCTTGAACTCAGAGATGTAGCTGCCTCTGTCTCCTGAGTGCTGGGATTAAAGGCGTAAGCCACTATACTTTACTGAAGATGTATTATTAAAATTACTTTAAGTGATTATAATTTGAAGACTGTTGTCCCCACCTGATATGAAACAGTCGGACTATATTTTTTTCTCTAAAGTTTTATGTGAATGTTATAAACTCTAATCAAAAGTAATAATTCTTTATATTTATATTGATGTATTTTATTCATATATAAATTCTTCACATAGATTGCTCACTTAAATTCATTATACTACCGATATAAAAAACTATCAAATCAAATGTATTTCTCGGATCTTTCAAATAATATTATTTTGGCTAATAAGAAGCAATAGTTCTTAACCTCAGTAGACCAGTCCCTGCTCCAGTGTGCTGGACTCACTTCCTGCCTACTGACCTTGAACACTGCCCTTGTCGTTCCTGTAGCTGGAAGTGAAGTTGCTGAACTCAAAGTAGGATGTGGATGTGTGAGCTTTTATCGGCTGGAGCACTATGTAATTGGTTCTAGCTTCATCTGGCTTAAAGTTTGTGATATTATTGTGTGATATTAGCATATTTAAAAGATGAGAATATTAGAGCAAGAGGGAAATTGGGGAGCAATGGATTGATGAGCTAACCTTGGTGCTGAAAGGTTCCAAGTGCTGAAATGATGATATTTAAAGGCCTTTTTCCTTCTCTTTAAGTTTTGGAAATAAGTAAACTTTATTACTAGCAAATAAAATGTTTATGTTTCTTCTTATTTTTTTTATTAAAAATTTCCATACAAAACATTTTGATCGTGTTTCCGCCTACTCTGATTCCTTTCAGGCCCTCCCCACCTCCCTACTCATCCAACTTTATATGCACTTTGTCTCTCTTAAAAAAACAAATAAATAAAAAAACATAAACTACACATACCACCTCACAGAAACAGAAGTCAAATAAACAAAGACAAATAAAACAAAAATAAATAAATAAAACCACTAGACACTCAATGTAAACTTCCTGGGGGGGGGGCACTAGACAAAGCAAAATCAGAGAAATGGTCTACAAAAATAACATTGACTTTGTTTTGTCTTGGCCAACTACTTGCAGGCATGGGGCACGCCCTTGAAGTATGGTTGGTATACCCAGTTACCCAGTGAGACTCCACTGAAGAAAGCTGACTTTTTTTCTTTCTTTTTTCTTTTTTTTTTTCTTTGCCTAGTGAATATCAATTGCAGATAGTTTCTTGCTTAGGGTTGGAAGTCCTCTTCGCCTTCCCCTTTGGAGTGCTGAGAGCCCATCTGGCGTGAACATATGCTGGCCTTGGATGTGCTGTCACGGTCTCTGTGGGTCCATATGTGCATCCGTTCTGTTGTGTCTGGAAGACACTTCAGTGAGACTAACTTGTATGTCTAAATGGAAGGAAATCCAAAATATTTCCCATCATAGTATTCTCAAGATTGTTCATGAAATTGCACAGAAGAAAAACCTTTAGAAAATGTTTAGTCAATGGCATAGACTTGGGTGTAAACTAGACTACGACAAACAGACAAAAACCAGGTACTTAAATTTCTATCCAAGGCTTTGGTGGGACATTAAGGTAATTTAATATATGACTTTGAAGTATGCTTTCTTATGTATCTATTTTGCAGAAAAAAAATGTTCCATGGATATCTTTGAAGTTAATGTTTGGTGTTTTTGAAGCACATATAATACTGAATGTGTAAAATAAAATTGATTTTAATTGATTTTAATGATATAAAATGCCATTCACAAAGAGGTTGGTGATATTTTTAGGGACAATTGTTAAGCATGATAACTTGTTAAACATGATTGAAAATTTTATTTTTCTATTAAGTGAATTCTTCCAAAACAGCTTAGTATTTGTACATTTAACATCTTGAACGTTGCTTATTTTCACAGAAATTTCTCTGCTAGGAATTCAGAACTATTTGATTAACATCTAATCAAGAAAATTGAGTAGATAATTTCAAGAGAGATATAGGAAAATTATTAAGCCAAAATATTTCTCTTTTCCTGTTTGAAAAAAAAAAGTTTTTCAAGACTAGGAACTTAGGCTCATTTTTATTTTTCCCTACTGGTAACAGTGAATAATGATATCTTGTTCTATCTTTTCATGCTAAGGTTGTTCAACTTTGCCAGTGGGTGCATTTCTTGCAAACAATAAATAAATAACTCCTGAATTAATTCTGTTAGTCTGGTCCACTTTTACTAGAGAATTTAGAACATTAACCAAAACAAAACACAAAGTCCATTTGGTGTTATCCAACTACTCCCATGCATGCGGCTTGCAGTGGAGTGTGATTGCTGTAATTTCTACCTCAATTTCTATGCTTACCAATCCAATGACCAGATTTTGATTCTTTTTTTTTTTTTTTTTTGGTTTTTTCGAGACAGGGTTTCTCTGTGGTTTTGGAGCCTGTCCTGGAACTAGCTCTTGTAGACCAGGCTGGTCTCGAACTCACAGAGATCCGCCTGCCTCTGCCTCCCGAGTGCTGGGATTAAAGGAGTGTGCCACCACCGCCCGGCCCAGATTTTGATTCTATATCCTTTTGTGTGGTAGCTATCACTGGTATTTTTCCTCTATATTTTCTAGCTGCTTTTCTCCTAGGAATATTTTCATATGAGGAACAGGTTTCCTCATATCTACAGCCCACATGGGTTAGTTTGATGTTATTACTGCCAACACTTGGAGCAGCAGGTGATTACATGACTTCAGTTTGCTGATAAGAACATTCCACTCTTACAGACATATTTCTAGGCTGTTCAGGTAATGGTGCTCAACTCTGGAACCACTAAGTTAGAGCCATTGATTGTAAAATACTTGCTTCCGTGTTAAGCTTTCAATAAAATTACCTGGAAAATGCGGGTAACCCCGAGGAGAGAAGCAATGTGACAGATGGAGAGGCAAGTGCTGACACCATTATCTGAGTGCTTTGATCCAACTATACTCAACATAAAATAGTTTTGACATTTTTAATTGCCATCCCTCCTTTTCTGTTCTCATTTACTTTAATTCACTTAGAATTAAGTTTCTAGTCCTTGAGTAAAAAAATTGCAGCACCTCATATCACTTTCTAAATTGTTTGTATTGTAATAACAAAATCCAATATGTTGCTTATTAGCTTTATTAAGGACCTAGTTACAAGCTTTCTACAATGTATATTGTGCATATGTTGGAAATAACGTATCTACAGTCAATTTCTTCCACCATTTTGTTTCAAATTTAAAGCATGGACTATTGTCCACTCATAGAATTTCCAAGCTAAGAAAGAACATTTAGGAGGATTTGCTTCCCCATTTCTGATTAATCTGGCTGGAGAAACTGCATAGACAGCGTTAGGATACAATAAGACTCTGTATGGAAGAATGAAAAAACACAGTGCATGTGTGTTTGCGTGTGGTATGTGCCGTGAATGTGTGTTCGTGTAGTTTATGTGCAGTGCATGTGTGTGTATGTGTAGTTTGTGCAGTGCATGTGTAAGTGTGTGTGTGTGCGGGATGTGCAATGCTTGTGTGTCTATGTGTGGTTTGTGCAGTGCACGTGTGTGTGTATGCAGTATGTGCAGAAGCATATCTGTGGGATTGAGTACAGTGCACATGTCTGAGTATGTAGAGGCTAGATTTACAAAAGGAGGGACTCCTTCCATATATCCTTAATGGGTTGAGATATTGCAGGAGAAAATTACAGGATTCTAAAAGCAGAATTTAATCATTGTTTGCGGTCACAACATTAAATGTGTTAAGCTGTATCCTTTGGAGGAATGATGATTATGTCTGGCAAGCTTTACTTTCAATAAACCTTTTAAAAGAAAAAGACACAAATCCAGGACACAGTTATTTTTGCTGATAGTTAGTTAGGTAATCTAGAACACGTTAGTTACACTGTTTGAAAGTCAGTTTCCTTAACTATGATTCTAAGGATGTCTGGCTCATGGTTTGTTACAATAATCTACAAACATTATTATTGCCAAGAAATAAGAAACAGCTAGATGATAACACTCTTGTGTTGAACACAGACATAAACTATGTCAGTGTCAGCATCCTACTACTTTGTATTAAAGGGATTGGCATGTGTGTATCCGAAACTATTTATTGTTATTTTATTTTCCTGGATAACAGTGGGGATGTGTGTGGCTCAGTGGCAGAGGACCTTCACAATAATTTAAATCTAAAATAAGAGTAATCTCTAGGAGTTAAATGAAATAGCACAGAGAGACATGGAATACTTCCCTGAATATGTCATGTTTTCTAGGATGTTTTGGGGTTACTTAACTTTGCATAGTTAGGAAATAAAATTTTATTCTTGAAAGCATAATATAATTCATTGGCTTTTATATCAAACTTTTATGTAACTAAACAGATCAGAGTGATTTCATTAATCATGAAAACATATATTCACTGCATGTATCTAGTTGAATATACTAAAAACAAAAGGATGCAATATACTTAAATTATTTTCAGCAATGTTATATTGTCATGGATGTTATTCTTAACAATGAATTTTTTTAATAACAAGCCTAAAGTAATACTTTTCCAACTTTATGAAGGTATGATTCAGAAAGTCCGATGGATTGAAATGTACAATGTTATGAAGTGAAATACAAATTCATGTGAAATAATTGCCACAATCAGGACAGTAAACACTTGGACTGTTTTGTATAATTGGTGTTTTATTTTGCTTCATTGTTTTGTGCAGTGTTAGAGATTGGTCTCTACATGCACACACACACACACACACACACACACACACACACCTGAATTAGGAAATTAATTAGGAAAGATATCAATTCAATCAATTCAAATAAAAATTGGGGAATATCTATTTTGCCTAGTATACACCCTGCCCTATGGACTGGGGAGTACTGTGTAAATCACACCTAGTGTCAGCCTAAAGGAGATATAGCATTCTTGCCAGACATCTCTACAAGGTGATTTCAACCCTCATACTCTAGCTAAATATTTTATTAAGTGGTGAAAATTCTAGACTCTACCTCACTTGACTTAGTGACTGTGGATTACAGGACATGATGTTTATGAGGAGTTAAGCCTTGAGAAAAGCACACATCAGTGTCTGAAAATGCCCAGAATTGCCTAATTATTGCCTTTCTCTTATTTGAATAGGAGCTCTTTGAGGACAGGGCCAGGTGTTGTGTACCAGAGTTCTGTGTACTTTACTCTCTGGGTATGAATTGAATATGTACTTCCATTTGTTATTTCAGAAGGCATGATTTTGCTTCAAGAAATCATACAGTGTTTGTGGAAGAATTACACACAGAACTCCGGGAAGCCTGGGTCCTACCAATTGTGTCTCTTCTTCCTCTCTGAATTCTGCTGAGAAAACACATTTTTTATTCATACTTGAGACTTTGGTAAAGGGTTTCTGTTGTACTTACAAGGAGATTTAAATTAAAGGAAATTTAAGGGACTATTTTCCCAGAAGTGTAATAAGATAAAGAAAGAGAATTGCACTGAATATATCCCTGTAATTCTCACGATAGGATTGTCCTTCTTTCTGAGCAATATTGAAAAAATGAACAAACCACCGGGAGCATGTCACAGTGGTCTTTACTGACTTCTTAAATGTTTTATTTTAGATGAAAGTCAGGGTTTTCTTAAGAAATAAAATCTCAGACATTACCTGAGATTTATTATTTACTTTCTGAGCTGTATTATGATCAATACTGTCTCATTATTTCCATTATAAATCCCTTCTACTCAAGAAGCTGTAACTGCCCCAATAAAAAGAATGGCTTCAGGCAAACACTAGAAGCAGTTGCTCGGAGCTTAAGGGGATTTTTGTTTTTCCAGGCCTTGGAAATAAAAATCTATTAAATTCTCTCAAAATTATAGGAGTGCCAAAGTGCAGCTTGAGAGAGAGAGACCTGCATGAATTACTGCTTTCATATGTGTTTTCTCACCTGAATTCTGATTTTTAAAGCAATTTTGTAGGCCTCTCTGCTCAATTAGCATCTACTGTAGCATCTGGATTAATTTCGCATTGCTCATCTCACGTATTATATATTTTAGAGAGTCTTTTGGATCTTTGTACTCTGAAGGAGACTGGATATTTTAAAGAGAATGAACTTTTAAAGTGTTGAAATTTTTAAAGATGTGGGACGTTTAGAACTTGGAATATTTGATTGTATTCTTGCTATGAGATTTGGGGGATGAACAAGAAAGGAAAGGTTATGGTTTACCGGTGTTGCGATTTTGTGTCAGGTTAGCAAGGAGTTACTCGCCAGTTTTACATCAATTTGACACAAAGTAGAGTCATTTTGGAAAAGGAAACATCTGCTACAAAATGCCCCACTAGATTGTCCTGGAGGTAAAATTGTGGCATATTTTCTTGGTTTAATAATGGTGTGGAAGGGCCCAGACACTGTGGGTAGTGCCACCCATGGGCTGGTGGTCTTGGGTTTTATAAGAAGGCTGGCTGAGCAAACCAGTAAGCAGTATTTCTCTGTGGCTTCTGTGTCAGTTCCTGCTGCCATGTTTCTACCTTTCCTGACTTCCCTTGATGACGAACTATAATCTGGAATGTGAAATAAGCCCTTTCCTCCTTTAGCTGCTTTTGTTTATGGTATTTGAACACAGCAATAGAAACACCCACTATGACATTATAAATATGACAGAATATTAATATCCAGAACATATATAAAAAAACTTAACAAACATAGAACAAATAAACAAAGAGTCAAGGAAGCAAATGACCAATTAAAAATTGGGCTAGTGGGGTTATGAATGGAAGAAATTAAAAACGGCTAAGCAATATCTCAAACAGTGTTCATTATTATGCCCCCTCATTTTTCAAAGGCCATTTAAAAATTAAAAAGCTTTCTTTTTATTTATTCTGTGTGTCTTTCACATCATACATCTCAATCCCGTTCACCTCTCTGTCCCTTCACATCTGCCCTCTGCCCTTGTAACTGCCCCGCTTCCACCCAGTAAAATAAAATTTAAGAGAAAAGAAGAAAAAAGAGAGGAAAAAAGAAAGAAAAATATGTTGTAGAAGCTGTCGTGTGACACAATGAGTCACACAGTATACCTGTCAGTCCATATCGCCATATTGCAAGTGTTCAGTGCAAAAACTCTGGTTTCTCTTACACCATAGATGCTGGGCCCTCACTGGGACTCTTCTGGTGTATCCAGTTCCTCCCCTGTGTTGTGGAGATCCTGCAGCTTTGGTTCTGCAGGACCTGTCCTTTTACATGCTTCAGAAGACCACAGGCAGAGTGGATATTGGAGTGAGCCAACTCATAACCTGGGTTCTAGGCATGGGTCATTGTAGGGTTGGTCAGCCCGCCAACTCTCATCCTCACCACCAGAGTGAGCTCTCCATCATCGTCCTGGCTAGTCCTCTCTGCTTTAAGGAGCAGGGCTGGGACCTGTTCTTCAGCTTTTATGCCCTCAGAACCTGCTCACCTGAACCTACTCTACCAGGGCCAGCTCTACTGTGATGTCTAGGTGAATTGCAAAGGCCGCTTTCCCAAGTCCTCAAATGAGGGACAGAGCCAGCTCTCCCAGGTGCCACAGGTGGGGAGGGGTGAGGGAGAAGACATAGATCCCTTGCCCACACTACCATACGGCAGATGAGAGGCAGTAACAGCTTTCCCAGGCTCACTTTCTGGAGACCGGTTAACCCACACTCCAGTCAATAAAGTCAGCTCGATGTGCTGCCCGGGTGAGGTGCAGGACCCCCTATTGCTGGAAAGAGGTAAGATCAGCTCCCTTGCCCCTTGCAGGAGGCAGAGAATAGTGGCTGGGGTGGGGGCATCTTTCACTAATCCTCACCACCACAGGCAGATGAGTTGAGCAGGGCCAGCTATCAAATTCTCATGCTCAAAGATTCCCCCACTGTCCCTTGCTTCTGACCACCTGTAGCACAGCAGGGAGCTGACCTTCCTCTTTACCATCAATAGCACTCCGGAAAGTGGGCCCTGCACCTCACCTCAGTAGCACTGTAGAGTTCCCCCATCTTCTGGGGCAGGGGCACAGGTGAGCAGGCTTTGATGGCGTGAGAGTATTTACCATTTTTTAATAAGTAAGGGAATTCAAATTAAAGCAACTTTGAGATTTCATCACACACCTGTCAAAATGTCTAAGATAATGGCTACTGATAATGAAGGCTGGGGAGACTGCGGGAAAGAAGGCCCCTCATTCACTATTGGTGGGCCTAAACAAAACCTGAACAGTGACAATATTAGTAGGCATGTTACTCTCTGGCAGGGAGAAAACACGAAAGGTCACACCACTAGATAAAGAACTATATAGGCAGCTAGTGACTACTGAAAGAGGGAGAAATCACTTCTTCGAAGGATGATACTCTCAATTATTTAATACATAGGTAGTCAGCTCTGAAACTGTACACACACAAACAACAAAAACAGACTTCACAGGTTGTGTTCATGCATTTGTACCTGCTTATACATGCATACTTATATATACATGTGTTATAACAATCATAGTGAAAGAGATACTATCATTCTGAGAGTGCGGGAGCGGGGACACAGAGTTAGAGAGAGAGAGAACTTATACTGGAGGAATGAAAGGTAAGGGGAAAATGATGTGATTATATTTTAATTAAAAGGTGCAAAAGTAATAGAAACAGCGAAAAGGTATTAAGAAAAAATATCAAACAAAGAAACACAAAGCTTCAGGGTTGAAGGAGATACGGCTCAGTGGGTGTGGTGGTTTGAATGAAAAATGTTCCAGGAAGATTTCTGGGTTTGTTGGCCACTGACCTAACTCTAGGTACAGTAAGAGACCCTGTCTCAAATGAGTAAGTTGGAGAGATATAAATCTGGACAGCAGGATACCTGAGCTTTCTTTAGCCTCCCTGTGCACATAAATCTACATGCACATAATAGAAACACACACACACACACACACACACACACACACACAAAGTCTGATGTCTCAGAAGGCACCATTGTCAGACTGAACTGAGGATATCAGTTGATCTGCATCCTCTCTAGCAGTTATTCATTAATTCATCTCACGTGTTTTGAAATTTCCCATATGCCAGGCACTGTGCCAACACTGGGAATGCATGATGAAAAGGTTTCAATCGTGCCCCTCTCCAAACATGTAATAGTCAATAGGTCAGACTAAGAAGTAAAAAGGCAATCATGATGCAATGTATTGCATATTATGGTAATTCATTTAATTAATACTCTCAGTCATGACTCAAATTATATACAGAAATGACATTGACTATGTTCCACCAGATAAAGTCAGCAGCTCAGAAAGTGAAACCTAAATGTTTTAATTTAGATTACCCAAATCCAACATATGTTATACAACATAATATTATAATATATGTAAACTTATAAACTTACAAGATTTTGCTTTACTATTTGGAATAGCAATTCTCAAACCATAATTGCCTAATTCTCTCCTGTCATACACATGCATCCTCCTTGCAACCAGAGATAATTATCCCCGAGTGCATGAACCTAAAATTTGGATTACACTGGTCTAAAACCACTGTGGAAGTGCTGAAACCACAAAACAAGAAGAAATGAGCAGAGTGTCAGTGTGGGCAGTTTAACACAAACATCCGGGTCCACACAGAAACGGCAGAATCAGTAGTTCTCTCCAAGATCTGCCGTAGCTTTCCTAGAAATAGTCAAGCCTGTTAATCCTTTCAGTGTTCAAAAGAACAGTTTGAAGTTTCTATCTCTAAAGCTAGGCGTCGGCAATGGAGAATAAAAGAGACATGTTATGTTTAATCCCCAGGAAGCTTGTTACCTGAGCCTGTAGCTATTTCTATGCCTACCATCTGCTTCACCAAAAACACATACAAGCTCAATTTAAAAGTAAAGGACAGCTTGAAACATTAGGTTGTCCACAACGGCTTTCAATAATCGTGAAAAACAAAGGCGTGTCCACCTCTCTGGAAGAAAGGAGAAGCATTCTGTGACTGGCCCAAGGTCACACAGCTAAGTAGAGGTGGGTAATGATAGCATGTCAAGAAGTTTGGGGATCAGAGGCACGGCTGTAGGATTCACAGCTTAGTATCAATCAGGGCCAAGGCATAAAAATAAAACCAAGAAGAGAAGTACAGTGTGAGAAAATTGATATAGAAAGTCATCTGTAGTAAAGAAGAGTTCAAAGAACACTCTGGCATGGCTGCAGCAGCTCTAAAACCCGAAATCAGAGGAAGCCAGGGTACCCACTTGGCCAGTGTGAAAACGGAGAGGAGCTTCGGCCTTATGATAACATGGAAACCTTGAAAGACAGATCTTCATTAGGGCTAAAAAGAGAACTTCAGAAGCGTCCAGGAGGCAGGGTGGGCAGAATCGGCTGGGTTTTCCATGCAATAACTACAAGAGAAGCCCTGTGAGAAGACAACTTGCAAGACACCCTAAGGAACACTTAGAGCCTATAGTTCTAAAAAGCAGGGAATAGACATAACAAATAAAGGCCTGAGGACAGCCTAAGGATTTTGACTGGAATACCCTTGTACAATCTCTGTTTTGCTTCTTTGTGACATTTTACTTACAGAAGGAATTCTATTACTCAATGAAGCTTTGAAATTCAACATTGTAGGAAAATCATACTTTCAGACACATCTTAATACATCTTCATAGTATTTTCTACAAATGGTGCACTGTGCTTCATTTCTGAAGCCAATAATGGATGGATAATTTTTATTTTTTTCTTATTAATTCTTGAGCTTAATAATATACTAATGTCATTTTATCCTTCTCTTTCCTTTCTCCAAACTCTCATGTATAACTGCTCCTTGCTCTCTTTAAACTTCATGGCTTCTTTTACATTAATTATTGTTATACATATATACGCATAGAGTATACATATATATTTCTAAATAAAACCTGCTCTGCTCTCATAATGATACCTGAGAGCCACGTCTCAATGGATATATCTATGAAACATCTCCTGCAGCTATGGTTTCAGGGGCACTGCGGAAGAGGTGATAGGCATACTGTGAGAGCAGAAAGAGCGGTGAGTGCTCTGTGCGATTGTGTCTTCTAGTAATGGCAGAAGCTACACCCCAAAAGTCTCCCCAACATGACTCCTAAGCATAAACTGAACAACGTCAATAACAGACATGTCAAAGTGGACAGGGAAGAAACCACAAGGAATCAACGATGCTCAAAGAACTCCAGACAACTAAGGATGTTGAGAGTGAGAAATCTGGGCTTCCCTGGGGAATAGCACACCAAGTGAGCATTTCTAAAATGGAGAAATCAAACTCCACGATGACTAAGAGACTTCTCTCACTAATAAAGAGCTACAGTGTTCATCAGCAGGGTCTAGAGATTTGAATATTGGACTTCAAATTTTGGGGTTAGAATCATGGTTGCAAACTGATGAAAAGAACCAATTTTGGTCAAGAACTACGCCTATTAAAAGTTTCAGCATACCATCCTACTTTGCACTGGATCATATTGTATCTTTTTTATTTCCTTTTGTCCCCCCAGGTGCTGGGAATTGAGCATAGGGCCTTACACATGCTAGCGGAACACTGCCACCGAGTTATAGCCTAAAGCCCAATTACATCATATGTACACGTGATGGGGAAGCTCAGCCAATCACATCTGGTTAGGGTATGGCCGTCTGAAGCCCAGGTAGAAAAACCGGGGTAGGTAGATGCGCATTCTCTCTTATGCGGTGCTCACCGGGACATTTTGGATTTTGGACCTCCCACTTTTTTTTGGGGGGGGATTTCGAGACAGGGTTTCTCTTCTGTGGCTTTGGAACCTGTCCTGGAACTAGCTCTGTAGACCAGGCTGGTCTCAAACTCACAGAGATCTGCCTGCCTCTGCCTCCCGAGTGCTGGGATTAAAGACATGCGCCACCACCGCCCCGCCATGGACTTCCCACTTATATGGAGCATGGTTTTTATGGTAAAGACCAAAACTATTTAAGAACAAGAATTAGGTATCAGAGTCTCATTCATTTACAATTTAGAGCATTGCTGTGCTCAACAGGCAGGAAGTTGTGGGGCTGGAAGTACATAAAATGAGTTGGAAATAGGCACCTAATGAGTATAACTGTTAGGTATTTTTTTCTAGTCCAGAAGACATTTTGAAAAAAGTTACTATGACTCTAAGAACATCATCTACGGGAAACAGTTTCCTGTTGTGAGGATACTGACTGAGTGTTCCTTATTAAAGCAAAGTAGAAAGATCAGAAAGGCTTGCTGTGTAGGATTCAGGGTGAGCCGAAGTTAGTTCATTTACTCCAGTGTCGATTATGGCCACATTATTTTCAGTGAAAAGTGTGGCTGTTGCTAACATTCTCTGGGAAAAAGAAAAGTGTGGGCATCATTACTACTCTTAACCTGCTGTTCAGATCAGGAAGTGGAAAACCCAGTTGATAATTTGCTGGATTATCAAATCCCCACAAACCACTGTAAGATCAGCATGGCCCACCATGCCCAACACCTTTCTGTCGGGGAGGTTATCTCAGCCCTCCTCACGCACTCACTGGGCTGCTCACCTCTGCCATGGTGCAGCGGTCTACTTAACCGTCATTCTGGTGTTCTGAGTGTTTGCCTTCTTTCAAAGACTAACTCTTGAAACAATTTCTATATCTTGAACACTTCTCCTTATCTCTGTGTAGATGTTCTAAAGGTGTCTGTTAAGGGAAACTACACCTGACAATATATTCTTTAAGAAACACAGATATCTAGAAAGATCAAAGACAATAGAGACTATAGTTTGTGAGTGATGTTATTTTAAACAAATATGGGTGCAGCTGAGATCCCGTGACATTATGGAGTGTTACGTGTGATATTTTATACTTCAGGAATGACAGAAGAAAAAGTCTGAAGATCAAAAGATGAAGGACAGAAGTCTGAAAAAAATTTTTGTATTGTTTAATCGGTTCTCTTGTTGTAAGTTAGGGTGGTGTTAGAGTCGGAGCAACTTCAATGAAAAAACTCACATTTTGAAAACGTGCAATTTAAGTAAGATAGCTTCTTAAAGGGCAAAACTGCATGGCTGTAGCTTTAAAATTAACACCTCAAGTTAAAGTCATAATCCAACTCATTTTAACCAAAATCACTCATAGAATTTTAAAATTAAAACTTCAGTTGTATATGAAGGACCCTGTATTCTAGGGCGCTTAAATCTGTGTTTAAAAAAAAATCTGTGTACAGTTATTGACTTGGGATATTATAGAATTGGAACTTGAAGGGCTAGTTCCCTGGGAAGAGCACTTGCTGTGTAATCTTGAAAGCCCGTGTTCTTTCCCACGACACCCGTGTATTTAAAAAAAAAGCTGGGATTGGACACATGTGCATGTATTTGTCATGTTAACACCAAGTACGCTACGTGCACTTGTAGCATTAACACTAAGAGGCAAGGGAGACAGGAGGATTTTAAGGGATTTCTGGCCAGCCAGCCTAGTTAGTTTATGAACTCCAGGTTCAGGGAGAGGTATTTTCTCAACTAAATAAAGTGTAGAGTGACAGAGGGTAGCACCCAGAGACAACCTCTGACCTCTGCATGAATACACAAGAACATCCATACACATAAAAATGAAAATGACAAAAAAGGATTATATGTAATCTGCTTAAGAAATCATAAGCCAGGAACACTAAGACTGTTGGAAAGGCAGATGCTCACAGCCCTTGATGGGTCATAGCAGCCTGTATATAAAGTTCATCAGTATTCTGAGTAACTGACAAGTTTCAAGAGCACAGTGGTCTCGGAGAGACAGATGTCCATTTGGAGACAAGCCATATCTCTGCTATCTTTCTGGTATTCCCACAAGTCTTGTGTCTTTGAGTCTGTTTCTCCAGAGAAATAGAAACTGTACCCATCCAACTTATTTCAGGACAACTGCTTCAAGAGTAGGAGATGGATTGTGGGAAATATGTGGAAGTATTTTGAAAGATTAAAAGTGCCTGTTTATATAAGCTGCCCTTCTAATGTGGTCACCACAACCACAGATTTGAAGAGCTGCTTGCCTCTCAGCTTATTCCACCTCTGCATTTGAACCACATCCTTGATTGCTGCTATTAACCCCTCACACATTCACAATCATTTACCTTCTGCCACGTATGCTCAGAGGTAGCACCAAGCTACTTTTTTTCTCTTGTAACTTTTAAGTTTCAGGAAAGTAAGACATAATAGTAAATTGGCAACTTAGAATATAAAGAGTACCTAGTAATAGACTACACATGCTAATATAACTTCCTATTTGAGTCTTTTAGGGTTTTAATAGTCATGACCTCATGGATCCCATATTGTCTGTCGTCTTGGCTTGTTAATATGCAGTTCGTCTTTTCTTAGTGAGCCAGTTTTCTGATGCTGAATGGGTCCGTGCTGCTAAGGTGAATTTAGTAACAGAGCTTTGCCATTAAGATGTGAAACACAAGTAAACTTACAAGGTTATAATCTTTATAACTCATCTGCATTGTCTTCTTCCATGGTCTCAACTCTGTAGCTAACACTTGATGTTATTTGTTACTTCCTGTGTTACCTTTTATCTTCTACTCCCGTTAGAACTACCAAATTCTCCAGTGCTTGCCAAATCCCTTTCTGGAGAAGGATCATCCATGCTGATGAAATTCAGGATTCACTTTAGGCTCCATCGCCCACTTTTGACTCCTAGGCCACCTGTAACCTCAAGGGTCTTTCTCCGTCCCTTCTGTGATGTCCAGTGTGTGGAGTGGAGTATGTCTCTTGCATTTAGTACTCTGTCACATGCTGCTCAGGTTTCTGCTACACTGAACAGAATTGGAACGTAACTCTTTTCTGTTCTTTTGTTTCTTCTCCTATACTTTTGATCTTCTTTACTTTCCTCTCACCTACAGTGTGATACATTTATTGCTTTTTGCATTCATGCTGCATTTTCTCTCACCTTCAGTTGCTTCTCTTTTCAGCCTCTTATTTGCTTTTCAGTTTGTAACCTCGGTGGCTTAAATTCATTGTGTCTCCTTAAATCAAGTCTGTAACTTAAGACTCTGTATTCCTGGCTATCTAAGGATAGACCTTAGAAAAATAAAATATTTGACCTCACCATTTCTTATATCTTTATGTCCTAGAGTTTGTAGAATATTGTTTAATTCAGTGAATAGCCATTGACATTCTGGACTTTTGGTCTTTTTTTTTTCTGAAAAAGAAGTCCTAAATAAATAATTCAATCATTTAGTAGGACTTAGAGAAACTACAAAGTCACCTTTTGCTTATAGGTCTTCATCATCTCTGTTACATGTAATGTGTATATTTGGTACCCATGGAAGAGGTTTCATTTCTATAGAACTAAACTCAAATTATAGATTATCATTCTACCCCATTAAAAACCTACAAGTGAATGAATAGCAACCAATGTTGGCTTAGAGTTTAAATGAAAGGAAATTATCATTTGTGCCACTTCACCTCTTTGTGTATTTAATGTGCATACATGTACATGCAAGTTTGCATACATGTGAGAGTGCACATATACAGGCATCCGCAAGTCTGTACATGTATGTTAAGGCCCAGAGTTCATATCAGGTATATATATATATTGGTTGCACTTCTACTGACTTTTGTGTTAGGGTCTCTCACTGGATGTAGAACTGGTCAGTTCTAGCTAGATTAGGTAGTCAGTGTGTGGGGGTGATTGACCATTTCTCTGCCTACTGTGTGCTCTGATTCTAGGTTGCTAGCCACACATGACATTTATGTCTGTTCTAGGGATTCAAGCCCAGATCCAGATCCTCACAAGTGTGGTGAGCCCTTTACTTGCTGAGCTGTCTCCTCTGCCCCAGTTTCGTTTTAATTTTTAGATGAGTTTGTGGGTCTGTGTGTCTGTGTGTGTGTGCGTGCATGCGTGCGCACACATACACACAATGACCAACAACCTTGGGTGTTTGACCTCAGGTGCTATTCATCTTTTTCTTGAGAAACGGCATTTCACCGCTCTGGAGCTCATTGGTTGTTCTAGGCTGGCTGATAAGAGAAATCTATTGACCTCTACTCTCCAGACCCAGGATTGTAAGCATCTGCCACTACATTCAGCTCCATCTGAGTACTGAGGCTCAAAATCAAGTCCTGATGCTTGTGCTAGAAATATTTATTCTTGTGTAGTGGTACACACCTTTAATCCCAACACTTGGGAGGCAGGCAGATCTCTGTGAGTTCGAGGCCAGCCTGGTCTACAAGAGCTAGTTCCAGGACTGACTACACCATAACCCCATCATCCATTTTCATCTGAAATCCGTGACAAAATTCCAGAAGCCTCATTTCACAGATTGTGTATTTGTCCTGTTTACAAGGAAACTTAATAATCAATGACGATAGAGGATCTATTATTGAAAGGTATCCAAGAAATTAACTGTAATAAAATACATGCAGAAGAGTAGATGTCCTTGTATCTCACTTAAATATGGTCATTTGCTTTGGGGCTGCTTTGTGAAGTAAGAGGAGAGTATTATTTTTATCAGCTGTGACTTTGTATGACTTGATTTTAGAAGTGTCAGTCCATCAGGGAAGAGGAACATGACAGAGAAAGGGTCATTTCATGAGAGGCAGGAAGCCTGGACAAAGCAAGTTACAAGACTAAACCAGCATGAAGGCCCCAAAGGTGTTCCTGAAGTGATCCATTTCTTCCAACTAGGTCTTACCTCTTCATAATACCCTTGTTCTCAAGCCATTAAAGGACTAATCCATTCACCAGACGGATCTCTTAGGCTCTGGTGGCAGATACCACAGAGGTGTGGTTTTTCAATATTTTAGCATTCTTTGACTCATTCAAGGTGACAAATTGTGTTTGACTAGTCTGAGCAATATTTCCCGAGAATATTTCAGTAGGAACAGAAGTATGACTAGTCGTACTCTATAATTCTTATTGTGCATGACCCTGCAGTGTCTTTCATAATCATTTGAATTCTTTCTGTCCTCATGTGCTATCCTTTTCAGGCTTAGACTGGATTGTTGTAGATCATCTCAGTAGTCGCTTTCCTGATACACATTTACTTTGTCATAGTTCTCTCGCATTAAGAGGAGTGCCAGTGTGTGTGACCTATAGAACATGGTGGAAACCATGGAATGTAGCTTCAGGAACTGGGTGATTAAAATCACTGCAGCTTTCTTTCATTTTCTTAGATCACTGGGCTTAGGGGAAGCCGATCTTCACTGTGAAGACAATCAAAAGGCTGGGCAGAGAAATGGGTGTGGCAAGGGCTTCCTGAGAGGTAGGGACTGAGGTCTTGAGGTGAGGGGTGAGAGTTCTGGGGCCAGAACTGGTAGCCTAGACTAAAACAAACAAAACAAACAAACAAAACCCAAAAAGCCTACATCTCTATATGCCTTCTTGAAGTGAAGCCTGCAAGTGGACTTCAGCTAGAATTGTTGAACAAGGTTCCCCACAGACTCTTGTCCCATAGAAACTGAGATGATATTTCTGTTTTCCTCAGCAGCTAGGTAAGGCTGTTTATGTATAGTTAATGCACTGGTGCACTCTAGCACCCACGGGCAGCTCTTGGATCTGAAACATATTAAACAAATAAAACTCCTAAATCAAACTACTAAGAAAATTAGGTTTACCCATGCTTAAGTTATTTTGTATTTATCTCGGATAAAAATCACTTTTCCTTTATTTTGCATTGGAAAACAGCTAGAGTTAAATATTTTAAAGGTAATTATATAAACGGAAGAGAAGAAGAAATTTCAATCATAGTTCACAAGTTATTATTTGAAGATCTTTAATACAGAAATTGCTATTTTTACTTCTCAACAACTATGTCCAATAATCATCCTCTCTAATCAGGTTGACAATTTCCAAGTTATTAGGAAAGAAACGAGGATCACACAATTATCAATGCTGCTTGTTGATATTTTCCAGTTCCGTATAAACTTAACTGAATGCATAAAACATATTTTCTCCTGCTGTTGATTTTTTATTGTTCTGAGGCTGTAGTAAACATGAGGCTGCTGTGCTTAAGGCTATAATTTTGCGCAGGAAACCACAGTTTGGTCTGGGAATAATTGCCACAAGGACTACGATTGAAAGATAAAGTTAGCAAAAATCTTGTGACATTCCTATTAAATTCTGTAAGAAAAAATTCTAATTACTTCTTCAGCAATGAGCCCAGAATTGGAGAAAATGTTATAGATTTTATTTCTCTAACCAAACAGCATTCTTACCATTGTTTCTTTTCTCGCTTTAGGTGAAAAATTAAAATAGCTTTAGATCTTTTATTTGAGTTAAGCTATTTGACTTAAGAACAAAGTAGTTCTATCTATAATAGAGAAACTCTTTAAAAAAAAACTGCTTTGCTTTGGCTTTAACCATCTCTATCATGTTCCCTATACCCACCCACAATATCCATCATTTTATCAACTGTCACTCCATTTTGATTTATGATATTATAAAAAGTAAAATAAACTTGGGACAGATTATGTGCTTTATTATTACAGAAATAGTCTAGTAGTTCCCTTGGATACCATATAGAAACTCTGAAAGTATGTTTGGGATGGTTTATCTCATCCTTTGCGCTGCAAATTGGAGTTCTTAAATTACTCTTGTTTAAAAGCTGTACTCAAAAGTGCTCTTTAGTCATCTACTTTAATATGTGCAACTTGTCTCCCGTCTCTGCATCTTCACCCCAGAACTAATCCGGAGCTGAAGTGGAGGGATGCGCTTTGCATCTGTTTCTGAAAGCTTGTCTCTTTCTCATCAGGTGTTAAACATGGCTTTGCAACTGTTCACAACACCATAGGTACCTGGGGATATTAGTGAAGCGAGCTCACACAATTTAGACTCAGAAAAGACTCCAGTAGTAACCACTGCCCTGCCGAGACTTCTCCTGAGTATAGCAAAACTTACTGCTGGGGAAAAAAATGGGCATGAAATCTTTGACTTCTCCCAAATGTTTATTGTGACATGGACATGTAGCTCATCCACATTCAGTGAAGATGCTTTCAAGGTTTATTTTAGTTTTTATTTATTCACTTTTTATTTTATTTTTATAGTGTTCTTGGAAGAGTGTTTCATGTAGTTCAGTCATTGTCTTGTATCCTTTAGGAAGCTGAGAATGGCTTTGGATTTCTTGTCTTCTTAATTTCATCTTCTGAGTCCTGGAATCACATATAAACATCTCCAAGTCAGTTTTTATGGGGTCCTGTGGATCAAATCCATATACATAATACATACATATATATACAATTTCTAGAAGGCTATTATGCTATTAATAGTCAAATTCAATGACAAATCTCAAAATTGAGAGAATGTGTTAATTTATGCTAACTCCAGCATATGAATTCTTAGTTATTTGAATGCGACTGCAACTAAATGCTGATTTGTCCAGCCTTTTAAAAGTGTGCTTTCTTGTTCGGCATTTGTGTATAAAAACATTGGTATTAAACAGTAACTTCAATTGGTCCAAGTCCAAAGCTCTGTTTTCCACAGACACATAAAATTAGCTACGAATAGCCAGTATTCTAGCCTGTGGTGAGGTCTGGGTGTGCTTCCTCAGTCTCCATTACTACCTCCTGTCTGCAATCCAGGTGCACTCAAAGTTGCAAGGAAGTAAGGTCTAGTTACCAATAATTAATGGGGCTGTTTAGTGAATGAAAGCCAAAGCAATGGCAATATATTCTCCTGGAGAGTGTTAGCCAAGGTTTCCTGAAGCTAAACAAGGACTTGCAAAGGGAAGCTTATAATTCTAGTCAACAAGGATATGTTTTACACTCATTAAACCTCAACGTCTAACCATCAACCCCGACATAAAGAAATGAGGGAAACAATTTTTACAGAGTGAATAAAATGTTCCTTATTAAAAAAAAAAACAAGGCCAAGCTCACCATGCTGATGAGCTGTGAAAATAATGACCCACTAAACATCTTCCTGTACTTCAGTGCTAAAACTAAGGCCACAGCACAGTTTTACTCACTGAATGTACGTCCTATGAATAAGTTTGATGTATTGTATGATTGGTGATAGAATTTATATTTTCTACTCTAAGGTATTTGAAATAATTTTGTCTGAAAATAACTATGATTGAATGACATTTAAGGATGAATATGTAAACATTTATTTAGCATGGACAGAAATCCTTGAACCAGTACTTATTAAATTACCTGGTACATAAATTGAATTACTATGATTCAGTCATTGAACTGTCATTAAAAGGATTATATTAAAAACCAGCTATAGTTTAAAAGACTGTGTACTCTTCCCATGTACCCTTTATCCCCCATGTCCCTGTACTCTCACATTGGTAATCTCCTTCTCTTTATTATCTTTACACATACGCCCCCATACACATTTATATACAAGATTTTTAAAAGAATCATTTGGGCAACTATTAAATGAAGATGGCTGGGCTAGAATACCAGAACTTTTGCAAAAAAGAGTTTCAGATTTTTTTTTGTTGTTGTTCTGGACGGAGTTACCACAAAATGGTGAAATATCTATGTGAACTACCCAAGTCTTTCTTCAGTGTGGGGAGTTGTTGTAAGAGGCTGCTTGTTTGTTCCTGGCTGCTCAGCCCCAAAATAATAACACAGAAAATGTATTATTTGCAATGCCATTTGGCCAATAGCTTAAGCATATTTCTGGCTAACTTACATCTTAAATTAACCCATCTCCATTAATCCATGTACCTCCACAAGGCAGTGGCTTACCGGGTAAATTTCCAGCATCTGTCTCCAGCAGGGCTAAATGGCTTTTCACTGACTCTGCCTTCTTTTTCCCAGCATTAGTTTTCCCTGCCTAGCTAAGTTCTGCCTTGCTAGAGGCCAAAGCAGTTTCTTTATTCATTAATCAATAAAAGCAACACATAGACAGAAAAACCTCCCACACCAGGGAATATGATGGTTTCTCTTCCAAAAGAGTTAATAAAATTATGAAGATACAGTAGCAATAATTGATAATAAAGTTTCTTCTAACTACAGATGGCTCCCTGGTTTTTCATATTAGAACCATAAACTAGCCATTAACATTCATTTAAACAACAAAAAAGCCGCTTTTTTAATTTTAATTTTTTATTAAAAATTTTAAGTTTATTTTATATACCAACCACAGTTTCCCCTAACTCCTCTTCTCCCATTTCCTCCCAATACCTCCCTTCTACCTCCACCCACCATCCACTCCTCCTCCATCTCCATTCAGAAAGGGTAAGGTCTCCTAGGAGAATCAGCAGAGCATGGTATATCAAGCTGAGGCAGGACCAAACTCCTCCCCCTTGCATCAAGGCTGATTGAGGCATCCCACCATAGTGAATAAGTTCCAAAAAGCCAGCTCATGCATCCGGGATGTGTTCTGGTGCGACTGATAGGGGCCCCACAAACAGACCAAACTACACAACTGTCACCCACATGAGAGGGTCTAGGTCAGTCCCATGCACGCTTTCTACCTGTTGGTTTAGCTTCTAGCAGCTGTGTAAACTACTTTTCCCATAATGATCTTGACCTCCCCCTTGTTCATTTAATCCTTCCTCCATATCTTCAGCTGGACTTCTGAAGTTTGGCCAGTGCTTGGCTTTGGGTATCTACATCTGTTTCCATTAGTTACCGACTGAAAGTTCTATTATGACAATTAGGGTACTCACAAATCTGATTACCTGAGAAGGCTAGTTCAGGTACCCTCTCCACTAATGCTTCTCTGGGGTCATCCTTGTGAATTCCTGGACATTTCCCCGGCACCAGGTTTCTCCCTAACCCCATAATGACTCTTTATATCAAGATATCTCTTTCATTGGTCCTCCTATCATCCCTCTCTCAACTCCACTATCCTACTCCCTCATCTTCATATTCTCCATCATTTCCTTCTACACTTTCCCATCCCCAGTTTACCTGGGAGATCTCATCTCTATTTCCCTTTTCCAGGGTGATCCACGTGTCCCTCTTAAGGTTCTCCTTGTTACCTAGCCTCTCGGGGGCTGAGTATTATTGCCTGGTTATCCTTTTTTTACATCTAATATCCACTCGTGAGTGAGTATATTCCATGTTTGTCTTTCTGGGTCTGGGTTACCACACTCAGAATGATTTTTTCTAGTTCTAGTATTTAATATATTATGGCAACAATCAGGACAATTTAACATGAGAAAGGCTGGTTCACTGTTCAAAAATTAGTGTAATTCAAGAAGTCAGTAAAAGAGAAAATCTTTATTCTATCACTTCTAGACTCAAATATTTACTTGACAGAATTCAGTATTGATTCATGAATGTAAAAATAAGTATTTAAAAAAGCTTGACAAACAAGAAACAAGAAGAAACTTTTGGATGCAGAAAACTAAAAAAACAACACGAATAAACATACAAAAACCAGCCAGTATTTTAAAAGTAATTAGCATAATACATAATTGTGAAAAATCTGAATTATCTCCTCCTAAGAGTGGAAAAGAAGGATCACTTTTACCACCACCATTGACATTAAATTAAGGGTCCTATTCAGAGCAACACACTGAATAAAAATGTGGTGATTTTATTAATCCACATAGATTAATAAAAAGGGAGTCAGTAATCTCTAGAGATAAGTATAATCCCTAAACAATTATGAGCAATCTACAAATAAAGATTTTACAACTCCGAACTGAATTTAGTATAATCACAAAAACTATATAAAATATCAAAGCAGTTGTATTGTTGCATCCTAAGAACCTGCAAAGGAATGTAAGGATATACTGCCTTCTCATTAATTCAATTAATTTAGTTTTTACTGGATGGGATATGATTAAGAAACTTGCTCAGAGTGTCACTTGGCTTTTCAGTGATATTTAAAGAATATCACTTATTTATTAATATAATATATATAAAGATATTTAATAGTTTATATAGTAGGGCTTTTATTGAATTAGTTCATCCTCTTTCAATATCAATTCAGAGCTCACAATGCAGCCACAGTTCCCCAGTTACTGTATGCTACACTTTCAACAATGGGCTGAAAGAGCTTTGTTGTACTTAATAAAATAATTTATGGACAGAGAATGTATTTGATTTGCATCATAATATCTCATTACTCAATAACACATAGCTAATGGGTTACAAGGAAGACAAAGAATATCAAGGATGTTCATAATAGTACTGTTGAGTGTGACAGTAAAGAAGACCTTCAGATTACTTAGCACCTAAAATGTCAACATTCAGTTGACAGAAATACCTGTCTTCCTAGATTATTTGTAAGGTATACTTATGAATAGATAATAACTTACTTCAGTGGTCTGGGTGTGAGTCAACTTTTTTTTTTAGTTTAAATATATATTTTAAACTATCAACTTGAAATATGGTAGATTATGTCTCTTTAATATGTATATATATTAATACAATATGACAATATGATATTTATAATTCTTTATGAGTTCAGGCTATATTTTGCAAGGTGTTTTGGTATGACCACCCTTATTCATAAACTGCCAAGGTGTTTTCCACAAGATGCCTTCATGGTAAATGTATCTCTCTATATATCTCATATCTCTCTATCTCTCTGCCTATCTATCCTCCTCATCATCATCTTTGTTAGAACAATGAGACATTGAAATCATTTCTAGGCCCAAGTACTAAAGGATCTCAAAACAAGGAAGTAATTATTTTCAAATCACCACAAGGAGCTAAGTAAAAACATCCTCTACTTCTGTACCCATTGTTTTTTTTTTTTTCTTTTTTTTTTTTTTTTTTTTTTTTTTTTTTTTTTTGTTTTTTCGAGACAAGGTTTCTCTGTGGTTTTGGAGCCTGTCCTGGAATTAGCTCTTGTAGACCAGGCTGGTCTCGAACTCACAGAGATCCGCCTGCCTCTGCCTCCCGAGTGCTGGGATTACAGGCGTGCGCCACCACTATTGGGAAAAAAAACCAATCACATTACAGATTATCTAGATGTTGTTAAATGGTCATTTTTATGGGAGGGACCATTATATAGTTTACAATGATATATCTAATTTTTTATAATTTTCCCTATATACATACATTATGCTATTAATCTCCTCAAATACATGTAGCTCTTTTTTTATTTCAAGCAGTGAACCAAGATAAATATACAATTAGGAAGGAAAGTACTTGACAATTGCAAAGAAATTTCTTCTAAGAAGTAGTCAACGTAGAAAAAAGTAAAGATTCAAAGCCATAGGTGATGAAGTACTTAGAATTCTCAGATTCATTTCTTGAATCTCCAATGAAGTTTACCTCATCTTTCTGCT
The DNA here is from genome assembly GCF_037038515.1 of Microtus pennsylvanicus. NCBI lineage: Eukaryota > Metazoa > Chordata > Mammalia > Rodentia > Cricetidae > Microtus > Microtus pennsylvanicus. The sequence goes on from NC_134584.1 coordinate 33,519,074, forward strand.
ATCTGCTGGAGATACAGTGGAAAACCACTTGCTACATGGCCCAAGACTGTTGCAGTTCTATCATACAGGTTTGAATTTCATGCCCAATTTTATTTCTTCTTGATTCCAGAGGAAAATGACAAATCAAATTAATAAAACACTTGAAATATAAAATAGAACTAAGTAGATAAGAGGTAAAAAAAAAAGAACCTTTCTGTTCATTTTGTCAAAATAGCTTGAAATGATATGACTGAGGTGGAAGAGTTTGGCCTTGTATATTTCATGAGACTGTTCTATTGTGTTTTTTCCCCCTAGAGAAGTTTCAGCTCAGACACAAAGAGAAAGGGGATTCAGTAGGCAAACTCTGAGAAGTTGTCAGCAATGGTTGGCATTCATGTCCTGTAATTCTGTTTACCCAAAGGAAATACAAGGTCAAATAACTCCGAAACCTTTCTTGGGCAGCTTGTGTTTTATTTGCTGTGGTGGCTGCTCTTTTTAAGTAAAATCTCCTGTTTTTCCAGCCACAGTAGCCACACCATTGTTCAAGGAGTCTACTCTCAGTTTTACAATATTAATAAATAAAGGGTGAATGGTTACCACAAATGTTGAAAAGGGAAGAAAAAAAACAAAACAAACACATTTCTTTTATATGAATGATGCCATTGGAAAAAGAGTTTTACAGAATTCGGGGCAGGACAGTCCACATAAATGGCGTCTATTAGGTTTTACAAGGTTGTTTTGAACTCACAGTTTACGCTTTGGGATCCTGTTAGCAGAGGACATTGTTGAAGGCCTGCAATCCAACCCAATGATCTCAATTCACATAAAGCAAAAAGAAATACATGTGAATTAATATGATTTTGGATATCTAAACTGTCCTGCTGTATGTGAAGAATGAAAGATCTCTTTAATGTTGTTAGGCAATAGTGAAGGCTCTTATGTGACCCACAGAGGGAGGTGTATTTAAACTCCAAGAAATCTTTCCTAGCCAGTAGAAAGACTATTTGAATTAGTTTGAGTTGTGTCCTAAACCTCTCCCAATGCAAAAGGCATTCTTTATTTGTTAAAACACATGAGATCACAATATCAAATTGAAAATTTGGCTGAATATGAGAAGAAATTTTGAGGATATTAGAAAAATAATAAAAAACATCCCTGTGTATTATGCATTTCTGATTCCCAGAACTTGGAGGCAGAGGGAGCAAAATTGGCACTGACCGACTAGGTAGCACCTTCTGGTGCAATAGGACTAACGGAGCTTGAGTTAAAGAAACACATGATGCAATGTAAGGTAATCAAACAATGAAGTGTGGATTACAGCAGTACAAGTTCTTGCTCTAAGAAGATATGCTGCCTCTGTAAACACAGAATGATTACGTTTAAGGTGCTTATGAAATATACCATGCAAGATAGGAAGAACAGTACCATATCACTTGATCCTCAGCTTGGGTTGCAATAGGTCCCAGATATGATTTGTATAATGAAGTGTGGGTTCCAAATGTTAACACATTGAAAGATTCATTTGTTGGTTTCTCAACTTTGTTGGAGAAAGGTCAGTAGCAGGGGAGTGGAGGAAGTTGGTCCATCCTTGGATACACAGTATCCTTGCCACCCTCTCTTTCTGTCTTTGTTCTCTCTCTTCCCTCTCTATCTCTGTCTCTTTCTTCTCCATTTGCTTTCTGATATAAGTATAATTTTCATTGATACAGCCTTCCGCGGCCATCGTGTTCTTCCTAAATGCCTTTCCCCAAAAATCTATGGTCTGAACCCTCTGAAAATGTAAACTCAAATAAACTCTTAAGTTTTCCATATCAACCACTTTGTTCACAGTGATAAAAAGTAAAAGGTAGCAACAATTTTCACAAAAGCATGCCCTTTATTTATTGCTTATCATGCAGTTATATTTCTGGCATAGAGAACTTTGCAGTCTTTGAAAAGTAAACTGATTTATTCATATTTATATTTCCAGCCCCTACCACATGACACATGATAATTGAGCTCAAATTAGTAAATGAGATTACCACTATTGTTGGTGTATAGGAAGATTGTGATGAGAAATATTTCATACCAATAAATATGCTGAAATCTTTTTAAACATAAGTAGCATTATTGCTATGCTAATGTTACTTATGATTGTCTGTGAGATCGAACTAGGCCTTCTATATGTGAGAGACAGTAGTAAATCTGAATCTTGGACTATCTGAGGGGCCCTAGCAGTAGGACCAGGATCTATCCCTGGTGCATGAGCTAACTTGTTGAAGCCCACTCCCTGTGGTAGGATGCTATCCTTAGCCAAAATGCATGGGAGCCCTTAGCCATTGAGAACAATGGATGGGGGGCAGGCTGAAGGGGAGGTGAGGGAGGGCAGGAAGAGGGATGGAAGAGAAAACTGTGATTGGAAAGTAAAATTAAATTAAAAAATAAATAAATAAAAATTAAAAAGAGTTAAAAGCACCAAAAAATTAAATTATAGATAAAGGAATATATACATAGAGGTAAATATTTTATTGATTGACAATTGATTTTGTTTTAGTGATGTACTTCCATGTTAAAAAAAAAACTCTAAAACTTTTTCAAATGTATTCTTTAAAGAAACAGCCTGAGTCTGTTTTCACAAGAGATGTACAAAACGTACTTAATTACCTAGATGTTAAAAAAAGCACAAACATAAGCAGGGTGTATTATTTCAACAATGTTTTAACATTTTGGTCTCTAAGTAAGCCACTATCATCTTTTAAATGAGGTTTTGATTTTGATAAAATTTCTAGAAGTCCTTGTAAAAGTTGCATCACATTTAAAACTTTAAACTTGTTGAAAAAAGTAGTCTGAAGTCTCTGCATGGCTCAGGCCAAATTCTGCCCCAATGGCCCTGCAACTTGTTTCTTCCACAACGGAGAAAATGGCAAGTGAATTATCTTTCTGAGGAGCTGAGACACTGGCTGAGAGGGTAAGAGCACTGTGTGAGCAGGGGACTTAAACCCAAAGCCCCAGCAAGCACCACTAAGAAGCTGCATGCCTGTAACTCCAGTACAGTGAGAGGCAGAGGTTTGCCCCAATATGGCGGAAAGTGGTGGCCAAGGACTCCCTCTTGCCTTTCTAATTGCCTCAAACTCACTTGCACACAAATACTGATCCCCATACAGAAACCACATAAACACCTCACACAGATGCACAGAGAAAAAATTTCTGAAGCAGGGTCTCACCGTGTATCCCTGTCTAGCATGAAACAAGCTGGCCTCAAACTTCTGGGGACTTACCTGCCTCTGCCTCCTGAATGCTGAGATTGAGCATCACCACTGTATATGCTGGAACCATAGAAGTATGTAATTTTATCTTTAACAATGAACTTTTAGATAAATTCACAGTTGATTCCTAATGACAAAAGAAAAGAAAAGAAAAGGAAAGAAAAGAAAAGAAAAAGAACCAGAATTTAAGATGAAATGAAGATTTGAGAGCCAGTAGTATTGTTGGGCAGAAAACTTTTTATACATAACAAAAATTCATTAGTTTCAGAAACTCTGAAAGAATCAATATTATGCTGCATGTTTGAGTCCTGCTTGTTCCTGGAAGTCCTCCTGATCTCTTACTGCCAAATGAGTGGTCTTTTTTAAATTGCTGTCATATGTACAATACATGTAATTACTGTCGTAAGTGAATGTCCAATAGAAACAGATATTGTCACTATAATGCTTGAAGCTCTCTCCTAGCTGGGAGGGGGGGGGCTGGGAGGAGCAGAACAAGACAAACTCGGTCTCAATTTCTGTGGAACTTTGATTTTAGCTGAGAATCTAATTCTACTCTGGAATCTGGTTGATACCTAGTTCTGTAGTGGTGTAGGAGGTCTTTCTGTCTGTGTGTTGCATTCATTAATGAATAAAGAAACTGCTTTGGCCTGTTGATAGGACAGACTTAGGTAGGTGGGAAGACAGAACTGAATGCTGGGAGAAAAAATAGAGTCAGGGAGACACCATGGTTCCACCGCCGGAGATAGATGTGCTTTGCAGGTAAGCCACTGCCACATGATGATACATAGATTAATAGAAATGGGTTAAATTAAGATGTAAGAGTTAGCCAATAAGAAGCTAGAGCTAATGGGCCAAGCAATTATTTAATTAATAAGTCTTTGAGCGATTATTTCGGTTCTGGGCAACTGGGATGAACAAGAAAGCGGCTCTGCAACACTGTAACTTTCCTATATAAATCTTGTCTTTGTGATTTCTCATCACACCAAGACAAATGGTTACACTGAAAAACAAGGAAATCCGGTTAGGAGACAGCTCAGTAGGTAAGGGCACTTACAATGAAATAAAAAGACCTGAGATAAGACCTCCAGCATGAATGTAAAAGCTGGGCATGGCCTTGTGTGCCCATCTCCCCACCATTGGGAAGACAGGTGAAGACAGGTGGGTCCTCAGCAGCTCCCTCACTTTTCAGCCTGAACCAAAAAGCTGAGTTTCATGTTCAGGGAGAGACCCTATAACAAAAAAGGTACAGAGAGTGATACGGGAAGACTCCTGATGTGTTCAATAACCACAGAGAGACAGAGACAGACACACAGAGAAAAAATTATGTATTTCTTTCATGCAATTATCTCTTCTTAATATTTATAAAAATGAAAATAAAATAAATAAAACTGGTACCTGGGATAAAAATGTAGATTTTTCAGTTCATTATTTCAGCCTTAACACATTCCTGTTGGGCTACTCACACTGATTTCAGGAAGCAGAAGCAGACCAGGTAACCATATTCATCCATAAGAGTGACTGGGGAAACTCTCAAGGGAGAAGTTGGCTAATAATAAGAATAAAATACAATATCACATACCCATAGCTTATTTCACATTTATATCCATCAAAATAGTGAGTTTGCTTAATTTTTGATCATACTTGTCTCCACATACCATAATGTAAGAAAAACGACACCACTGAACTGTAACCAGCCGATGGGATGGGTCCAGAGAAATTTTAATACAAGTGTCCCTCATTATAACATTAGCTAATGAGAGGTAATTAAATTCTTTACCCCCAGATTCACTGGTTAACGTTATGATTATCTGATTCATAGTTGAAAGATTTTACATCCCCTGACCAGGCTATCAGTGCACAATAATTGATCCAAAATACATCTGATAATTGGAAAAGTTAGTTGGTGACCTAACAAAATAAAATTTGTAAAATTCCTTAACAGTATATAAAAACAAAATAAAATATGACAAAATAGTAAAAATCCAAGAAATAATTAAAACCCTTTATGAGTAAAACATATTAAAAAGGAATCATATTATTTAATATGAAGAAGATTAGGCTTTTTCTAAACAACAGTATTGATAAACAGTGATTTATATAAAGATCAAATGATGAAATAATATAACATATTTCCTAGTATCTTGTACTAATAGAATTATGACAAAATGATAAAATTCTTCAATAATTTTATCTGTAATTTAAAAAAGCAATATCAAGTAAAAAATTATGTGTCCAGTATTAATTAGCAGTGTTATGTAATTGTAAACAAACAGTGAACTTTAAAAATTGTAAATAGTGTCTTTAAATAAAGTATGCTAAAATTAGATTGAAACTATTGCTTCACTAAAATAAACCTGAAGCCAATTTCTGAGCACCATTTTTTTCAGAATAGAAACTGGTTACCTTACAAAATCTATCATCAAATTTCAGATTAAAGAGTTGCATTTCTACTGAGTTTTATGGAGAGGAAGGGCTCAATTCCTGAGAAGATTTCTTTGGCCTCCGAAGGGACAATTCATTTGTTTGTGAAGACTGATGTAGTCATACTTGGACTAGTAAAAATATTTAATTTGGTGTTGTAGAATTGTATTGACTTTATTTTTAAGTTCTTTTCTTGGAGTTGCTGTTTTCTTATACTACCTGCATTGAAACAGGACAGCAAAACCTAGTCTTCTCTTTAATATAAAAGAAACATATGTAGTATTATATAAAATTTCAGTAAAGTGAGCTTCCTTTAAAATAACAAAGATGTACTGGCAAGAATATAACTCTTCTCAAATGTTAAAGGTGTCAAGAACAAACAAAAGATTTAAATGACTCCACTATTGGCTTGATTATAATACGTCTTCAATTAGAAAACTATCCACTGATGTCCCGGACTTTGTAATAATGTTAAAATATGAAGATCATGTTTAAAATCATAGTTTCAAAATGTAGTTTTGTATGAATTTGGTCTACCATAAGAATAATTAGGATCAGATGACAAAATAAAGTATGTTTTTGGGGAAAGGAAAGGGGATATCATTGTAATAGTCTACCTCTGTTTTTTAAAATCTATCTTGAAGTCTTGATATGTAGTGTTCACAAAAATCACAAGTCAAAACTATCTGGAAATTTGCGTATTTAAAGAATTACAGACAGCAAAGGCACACTCAGAAACCTGGAAAAAATAAAATATGGTTGGAATGCAGATTTGACTTAATAAAACATTCATCATATTTTTCGAATGGATATAGAGTAGATAATTACAACATACATGCTATAATTGTAAATATTCATGTGAATATATACCCACTCACCTTAATGATTAGTAAATTTAATGCTAGTTTGCTTATTGAATAGTTTTTTAAAATTTAAAAGCAAGTCAATAATATTTTAGAATTAGTCTAACTGAAAGCAAATATTTTTATAAATTCAGTTCAACTGATAAGAGTAAGATAGCATGCCAGCATTTTGTTTTAACTAAACTTATTGCCACTAAATTTTTTTAACACCATCTTTTTCCTTATAAAGTTGGTTTCCAAATATTTTTATGGTGATTTTATGAGAAATGATCACCATAGGTTCATGTGTTTGAACATTTGGTCTCAGTTGGCACTATTTGAAGAGATGATGGAATCTTTATGAGGTAGAACCTGGCTGGAAGAAGTACCTCAGTAGGGGCAGGTTTTGAGGTTTTCTGGATCAGTTCCTCTTCATGTTCTCTGGCTCTGGCTCCTGTATGTAGATGAAAATGTGCTCAGCTATTTCCATGTCTCCCCACTCTCACACGTTCTATCTTTCTAGAACAGTAGGACAAAAGGAACTCTTTCCTCTCTAAGTTGGTTTTTGCAAGGGTGTTTTATAACAACAACAAAAAATAAACCAGAAGATAAATTGGTACCAGGAGTGAGATACTCACGTGATAAAGTGACCATGTGTCCTTTATGTTCTTGGAGTATTTTGTGGAAAATTTTCAAAGTGTGAGTGGAAAAGCTATTGAATGTTGGAAACAGATTAATGGGCTTCTCTAATGGGAACTTGGAAGATAAGAAAACAGAGAGAAATGCAACAGTAGATGCGCAGCTCATGAAGTGTTGGAGGGGAGTAAGAACTTCAACTGGACTAGAATATTTTGATAAAGAATTTGACTGTATTCTGGTATTGTCCTAGAAATTTTAATGAAGTTAAATTTAAAAGTAATGAATAATTTCTTTGCTGGAAAAAAATCGAGACAGTTAAATATTGAATTTATGGAATGCTTATTATTGATTACTCTTATGCATTGAAAAATAACAATAAATGGGACAGATTGAAATTTTAAAATGTGAAGTTTGAAAAGGACTAGAACATTTATTTGTTTGTTTGTTTGTTTATTTATTTTGTTTTTTTGAGACAGGGTTTCTCTGTAGCTTTGGAGCCTGGCCTGGAACTAGCTCTTGTAGACCAGGCTGGTTTCGAACTCACAGAGATACGCCTACCTCTGCCTCCCAAGTGCAGGAGCAGAACATTTAAAAAGCTGAAGACTGTTGGTAAGTCATATACTGAAAGGAGTATAGAGTTGCTAAAGATAATAGTATCAATAAATAGAAGCTTCTTATTGGCATTGGGAAAGGAAGAAATGTGTTCTGAGGGCAAAGGTTTACACTCTTGAAAATCCAATTCAAAAAAGGTTTAATAAATACTATTCTCCTAGAGAATAGAACATATTTTCATCAGTATCAGTATGCAGAAATTGCTGTAGGGTTAGTTCCTGGAGACAAACTTCATCCCAAGCTGACAGTTGAATTGTGTGGTGTTATCCACAAAATACTAGTTTTAGAGACATGAAATATGTAAGATTGAAAGGTCAGGATTTAGTCCTCTATATTTTCAGAAAACCACCAAGGCCAGGAAATATGTGGCAGTGTTGGGATTCTTGCAAGGAGGCCTTAAAAGGGCCCTTATGGGAGGCTATGATGGTGAAGCTTGGATTGTTTGGGGACCACAAGATGTTGGAGAACCCAGAGCTGTGAAACATCTACCAATAAACTCTGCATAAACTGAGCAGAATCATCCTAAAAGACAGATGTATACTGTAGGCAGCAATGACGGAGGTATGGAGCCATTGTAGCCTCTTGAAACGAAAACCCAGGCAAAGGACATCAAGTTATAGGATTTGGTGGTTGCCTATTGGTAGTTCAATATTTCTTCACTATAGTTTCAAGTCTTCCTTTTTGAATAAGAGAGTATATTCTATGTCATTATATGATGGAGAAATGTGATTTGTTTATTGATGTTACATGAAGTCACAGTTAAGAAATTGCCTCGAGTTTTCAAATGATGGATTTTTGAACACTTTTGAGACTAATACTATGATGACTTTTAAAGTTTATTAAATGTGTTTTTTTTATTTTGAAATGGTCATGAGTCTCTGATGTGAGGTATAGAATATACTAGTTTGAATGAGAAGTATCACCTGAAGTTCATGTAATAGGAATACTTTACTTTGATGCAAATAATAATAGAATTCATTAGAATGGGCATCAGTGGAAAGATAACTGAGGGTCCAGAATTTAAGACTACCAAACAATAGGATTTCTCCACATTAAGATAACCCATTTCTGTGATTTCTTCATTTAACTCCATTTCTCCACCCTCCACTTTTTAAGGCATGAAATAATTTTTTTTAGAATCCACAGATTTTAGTTATCATCTCACACACCGATGAATTATGTGAACAGAGACAAGAATTAGAAATTGTTTTGATGGACTTTTGATACAATAAGCAAATCATAATTAATACGTCAAACTAGATTTGAGTTTTTATGAAGTGATCTGTTTCACTGTTTCTAAAGTGAGTCTTTTTATCTAGTTGACCTCTGGGACCCCTTCCAATCTGACCATCATACAATGTATATATTTCTGGACATTTAAGGGGACATGTTAATTTTTCATTTAAAACAAAATCTGGTTTTTTTATAGCCTTTTAGATATGTCCTCTTAGTACAAGTTGCTTTGCATTTATCAGTCATTTTCTATATGCCTAGAATAGTGATGGAAATAGTATGTACATGTTTCAGAGGTTTACAGAACCCTTTAAGTACAAATAATAATTATTTGTAATTAATTATTGTAAAATTATTATTATTAAATAAGAAGAATTTTACCATGTCAACTGAACTTCAACTTAGTTGTGAGATGACTGAGCTAGATTTGAATGCAGAAATATGGCCCCAATGTCTATATTTTCTTCATGACAAGATGACTTCTAATAGGCCTGTGAAATAAATTATGGAAATGTGCTGCATAACTTTAACTAGGGTACAGGACAATTATTCTAAAAGATAAAAGAGGGCCACATGGCAAGTAACACCTAAAACATTTCCTATAAGTCTTTGACATTTTATATTTTTTGGGGGGTATTTATAAACCTCTCTCTCTCTCTCTCTCTCTCTCTCTCTCTCTCTCTCTCTCTCTCTCTCTCTCTCTCTCTCTCTCTGTGTGTGTGTGTGTGTGTGTGTGTGTGTGTGTGTGTGTTTGTGTGTACACCATCATGTATATTTACTCTCAAGCCTGTCATTCTATCTAGGTGGCAATAAACATGTTACATATTTCATGCTCAATTAAAAAGAAATCTTACAAGATTCCTATGTATTATGGAAAGATCGCCATCTGTCCCCCTCTGTAATTAGGACCATCCTGATTATGTTAAACATGTCCTGGCTCCCGTTAAAATTCTCTAAATACACATGAAGGAGAAATTGTTAAAAGTGAGTTGTCAGCAAGAAACAGGAGAGATTTAAACAAAGAAACCCCTAAAGAAAGTAAAACAAAGAGAACTAGCTCAAACCTTGAGGCTTAGGTTGAATTGAGCAATAACCCTTCCCCTTCGCTTCTCATGACTAATCCATACCAAGACTCAAATGCAACTTGAAACGAATCATTCTGGAAGCTTCGGGACTTTGGTTAATTTTTCCTTCCTGTTCCTTTTTTGCTTGGAACACCTTTAGGCCTTGGGATCTGATTGGAGCCAGGAGGGGGAAATGCCGAAATCCTATAGGGAAAGCTTGCTCTTGAGGTAATTTAGACCTGATTTGGGGGGAACAAAATGTTTCTGTATGTTTTATGTTACAAGATTTCTGCTTGTGAAATTATGGCTGGGTTGAAAAGATAGAAGAATCTCAGATAACAAAGCAAGATCGAGATTGCTGTGGAGAAGCAGGCAATTGTGGAAACCTTTGCAGTGAAGGTACACAGTCAGCCTGGGGTCTCACCTTTATTTTGCGCTAAGCTATGTGGTTATTTTCAAATGTTCTTTCTGGACCTTTCTGTGTTAAAATGTATCACAGCTAGGTCTAGCTGTGTCCGATCACTAGGGAAATGCAATCGTTTCATTATTATTTTTTCTTTCATCTACTCAGCTCATCCACTCAACAAATACTTGCTTGACAACAACCGTGCCAGGATATGTTCTGACCATAACAGTCAGCAAAGCGTACCTGACTTTATGGATCTTACGTTTCAGGCGTAAACACAGACTGTGTTAGATTGTAAGTTATGAGCAGAAAAGTGAATCCATGTGAGAATTTTAAGTAAACTCATGACTGGCTTGCCTAAGATTAATATTTAGGGTGTCCAGGAGGACAGTGGCACAAGGCAGGATCAGGAGCTCCTGAAATGCCTTTCTGGTGAGAAAAGCCATGGACATTGTGTGACTGCTGGGAAATCAGCATGGACATGGCTTAAAACACACGTACAGGAGATGAGCAGGGACCAAACACCATTCCCAAACTTCTAATTTATGTCCATGTGTGAAGAAAATAGTACGAGAGAGTTCCCCCAAACAACTGCCTTCTACCACAGTTGAGAAGTACAAACCACAAGGCCTGAGTTTACAATTTATTCTTCCCTTAATTTGTCAAGGCAATTGTTAGATATAACTTTAGAAACATACAATCCATGCATACAAGAAAAAGTCAAAGAGCTTATTTAAATGAAAGGAGATAATTTGAAAGAATTAACTCTTTAATTAATCTATGCATTTCAAACAAATCAATTAAAATCTCAAAAGGAGAATTCCTATGCCTTATTTCTACTTTCCTCATCTTGCCATGATACCCCCCATTTTTTTTTATTGTTTTCCTTTCTTTCTTAACCCTTTTTCCTTTCCTTGTTTTATTCTCTTCTCCCTATAGGTTATATGCTGTACGATTTTATTTGCATAATATTTCTGAAATGACAAGACCATACAAGTAGATAAGAAATTAGCAGTTTCCAAGTGTAACGGGATGAGTTGGGCAGAAGTTCAGTTGGCTATGGCATCAACATAAGGGATTTTTGTGACTATGAAGACATTTTATATCATGGTGATATTCTTACGTTCTTGGATGCCATAGCATAGCTTTTTAAGATGAGATAATTGGGACAAATCAGTTTAGGATACACAAGACCTCTCTGTTTCTTAAAACAGTATATAAATTTCAAAGTACATTAGAATAAATGTGTGTTTTAAAATATTAAGTTGTCTTTGAGGATATAATTAAAAATCTGACCCCTTCTCTCTCAACCCACTTTAACTGTCCTCTCTCATCGATTAGGCATTTTTTACACCAAAAATTCTCTCGTACATCTATTTGTATTCTAAATAATCAATATTAACAACAATGTAACCTCACTGGTTTTCTCTTAAACAAGCAAACTCTGATGCTTTGATGAATGACCTTGGTGTTGTGAAGCTGATGAGTGTAGCCAGTTGACAGTAAAAACCCAGGTGAACGGAAACAGTTTTCAGAGAGAAAAGATAAACTGAGCCCAAAACAAGTACATGATCATATCTGGAGGAAAGAAAAGGAAGAAGGAAAGTTGTATAATTCTATTTTAATTGAGATGTACTAAAATAAAAAGCTTATATAAGCGGGATCCTTTAGGATGCTTTTGGTGCTGAGGATGTGAAGTCGACCATAATTTAATAGTATTGTTTGTCAGTGTAATTGGAATCTGGAATAGACAATGGTACATGCCTCTAAGCAGGGCTGGAAAAATGATTCTTGGAAGGATTAACTGAAGGAGACATATCCTTCCCCTACAGGGGCTGGTGCCTTCTGGTCAGCCATGGGGAGATCTAAAAAGAGGCAAGTGCTGCTTGCCATATGCCCGCCTAACTCTTGCTTTCAAATGTATCTATGCCGCTGCCGCTGCCATCCCTCACTGACATGGAAGATTTAATGGAAGAGACAAGAACATCAAAACACTGTTCTAAATGCATACATATTATGATTTAGGAAAAACCCACTTGGTCCTCAATTCCTGGGACAGTTCCTATTGCTTAAGCACAACTATTAACAATGTGTCCATTCAACATCAAAGGATTTGGGTTTGGTTGAAGAAATTCACATGTTATTTTATACATGGATGAAACAACATAGGAACACACGGGAATATCATCTTCTATCTATAATCCAAGGAATAAAAATCAGTTCTATACTCTGCTCCATGAAAAAAATAAGTAAATTCTTTAGGAGTAGAAAATCTAAACGTGAAAATACCTTACAACAATAATATGTGATTTTTTTAACTTTTATTGGTTCTTTGTGGACTTCACATCATGCAGCCCATTCCCACTTAAGATGCAAACTTTTTATAATGACGTAATAACAGAAAGCATGGTAAAGATTAATATTTCTATTTTGAATGCACTTTGAAAATAAGTTTGATAACACAGAGAATATTTTAAGAGTTCAAATTCCAAAATTTATATTTAGTTGGACACTTAGTAGAGATTTTGACTTTGTTTCCCATGGCACTTGTGTAAGCTCTTTGTTTACCTTAGCACTCATACAAAACTTAGGAACAGCCTTTATACATATCAGTCTGAGGGAGGAGAAGCAGATCTGTAACATTTTCATAAGCTGTCATGTGTTAATTAATTAAATGAACCTTAAATAAAGTTGATACAGTCATAGGGAGGCAGACCTTTGCTGTTTTTTCTTCAATGTGACTTGTGGTCTGTTTTCTATGTTTTGTATACCAAAGGTGCTGAAGGCATATTCACATCTAATAAAAAAGCTGGGGAGTGGAAAGGGGAGAAGCATAGATATTTTTATATTTTAAGATATCTTGCCAAATTCAGAATTAAAAATAATATATTCTGTGCAATGACTTGAATCTGAAATGCCCCATGTAGGCTCAGGTGTTTAAACACATGTTCCCCAGCTGGCTGAACTGTTTGGGAATAATGGTTAATCCTTAAGAGATGGAGCCTCATGGGTCGAGGATGGTCACCAGAGGCTGGCTGTGACAGCTTAAACCCATCTCCTTTCTGGTTCTGTACTTAGCTTCCTGGTGACTGTCACGATGTGGCAGTTGCTTCATGCTCTCCCCTCTCTGCCTTTCTTGACTGATGTCCCCTGAAATTGTCATCCAAAATATGTGCCTCAACATAAATTGCTTCTATCAGCTATTTTACCACCACAAGGAAAGCATCTAATCTGTCCAGCTAGGATGCTGTATATTGTCATATCTTGAGCACTGAGTGTAGTCAGAGAAGAAAAACCCAAACATACTTGAGAATTTAAAACATTTGTAGTTGTCATTTTATTTATTCTACATTAAACCTATCCATGGTGCTTCACAAATTTACAAGTTTCCAGGAGCATTAAAACTCCTAGAAAAGAAAGATTACACTTGTAATGGGGAAATGAAATATATTATTTTTAGTTTGCTGGAGTCAAACTATTACATACATTCCACAACCATCTCTAACACTTGTTTTATTCTGAATTTTCTTTTATTTCCAAAGAATATTTGCATTTTTGCTTCTATTTATGGGTTTCAGCTGCTGAAATACTTTCTCTGAATCATTAAACTAATAACTACCTTTATCTCAATGAAGGCATCTGCATTGAGCTTGAAAAATATTTCTGCTTTTCATCTTTTGTTTCATTCCTGGTCAGGACTTTACCATAGTGGTAAAGTGGATATTAAAAATGAAGGATGGATGCCTATCTGTTGGGATTAATGAGTTCTGGCCTTCAGCTGCTTTTCCCTCCTAGAACCTTCTAATATAAGTTACTAGAAGCTGTGCCTAGTTAGAGGATCAGAGGATGGGATTATCACCTGTTGACCATTGACTGCAGTGTATTTAAGTCTACATGGTATTAATAAAGAGGGGTTTTTTGGTTTCAGTGTCAAAAGGTCTGCGTGTCGGTCTGTCTCTGCGTCTGTATTCTCAACCTTCAGCCCCTTGCCCGAAGCTCAGGAACTGGGTTCTAGCGCACAGAGCACAGACACAGGGGCGCCATGCGCGGCATCTATCTTCTGATTCATTATTGACTCTCTCCAATTGGCTTTGTGATTTTGATGCTGAGGAATCCATTCATGAACTAAGACTCAGATCTGTGTCATAGACTCAGTAGGTTATATACATGTGTATGCATATATTGTTACATGTACATAAGTGTTATAATAATAATTTTAAAAGATGTGGATTTGGGAAGAGGGACAGAAGAACATGAGTGGGGAGAAACTTCTGGGAAAGATATAGATACAGTGTTCATGTATGAAATTCTCCAAACTAAAATTAAATTTAAAAACCAACAAACATAAAGCAAACCATATGTATCCATAGTTCTGAGGATGGTTGCCACTCTAGTTCTTTACTCTGTTTGGCTTTGAGTTGAACCTCCCTCATATTTCTGAGTTCTCCTCTTTGGTGTCCATTTGTCCATTCAACAGCTGGAAAAGTGGGTACTACGCAAGGAATGATAGAACTGTGATACAAAAGGACTAAGACGTCCTCATTCTTTCTAGTTCATATTTTAATGAGGAGCTGGGTTTCATTGTGGATATAAGTTACCTCAGTGAGATCTTCTTATAATTTATTTATTATGCATTTGAGGGGTATCTGGCTATGTTTTAGTGACAGGACATTATCTTAGCTTATCCGAGGTTTTGGGTTCCATCCCCAAACTCTAAAATCTATTATGTTTGAAAGAAGCAATGGTATTTAACAATTTAGTCTTGGTTTCTCCAGAGGCGTCCAGGCTGTGTTCATTAGAACGGAAACTGGCAAATATTAACATACAAAATAACAACATGGAGTGCCACTTGAACCGTGAGATGTGCGGCACTTCATTTGTTTGACCGAGTTCTGCTGTGTGGTGACTGCTAGGGAGGCATCTGGTTAATGTCACATACTTTAGTATCCGATCTCATTGCATGACATTTTGTTCTGTAACATTTAGTTCCCACTTGGGACTTGGAGTTGGAAACCTAAAACTAAGTTCCATTCCTGGCTTCATAATAGGGGATTGTCTTCAGTAATGATGTTTGGGGTTCTTGGTAAGACATTTCAACACAGCACATTGGAAAAAATAATAGGACATTGTTATCAGTGACTTTTGTTACAAAAATTGTGAGTACACAGACAAGCCTCAGCAACTATTTGGGGGATAAAAGGAGACTTTGGTCAGTTTGGGTAAGGCTACTCTTTGTGTTTCGTTTCTCCCATATGGAAGCTCATGCATCTCCTGCAGACCTCTCATTGTCCTTTTGTAGCACATATGTGTCTTGTAAGGCTATGCTGGAGAATGTGGTTTTTAAGAATGTTTGAGCATATATTTGGAAACTGGAGGTTTCTCCAACTCAACTGGGCTCATGACAGGTACTCTCTGACAGTTCCTCAATAAAATAAGGAAGCAAGGAACTTGGAGGACCCTTATTTTTCCTTTCCCTAATGTCAGCACATAAGCTCCAATACCCAGATGTCTCTAGTTCACTCCTGAAGCTAGCCTGGCAAGTCTGTTCACTCTTTATTCTTCTCTTGCTGCCTATTTCTAAATTAATCCTAAAAATGATTTGCCTTATCATTTGGCTCCAAGAAGGCATTGCATAGCTCCAGTAGACTTTATGTAAGTGAAAATGGAGAATGTCATTCAGATGAGAAGGTAACTAGTGTTTTTTGCAATAATTATCTCTAACAGTCTTTGGTATAGTTTAAAATTTTCCATCTAAAATTCATGTGTGAGAAATTTAATCCCCATTCCAACAGTACTGTGAGGTTAGGTCGAATAAAAGGCATTTGTATCACGCAGGGTCTGCTTTCATTAAAAAATAAATAAAAAACTTAATTCAAATTATAATTAGTCTTGAGGTTGTGAGTTAAAACTCTTGCTCTCTGATAGTCTCCCTTCTGCCTTCCATCAAGGAATGACAGAATAAGAAGGCTCTCACCTGGTACATGCCCTTGGCCTTGACCTTCCTACTCTCCTGAACAACACAATTGTTTTCTTTTCTCACAAATGACCTAGCTTTAGGTATGTTCTTGTAACTGCGTGAAACAGGCTCATTCTCCATCTCAAAAACAAATAAACGTTTCTTATAGGATGTCTCAGGGCTTTTTCCACAGGAAACTAATCGTGACAGAGCAGCACATACAGGAGCCCTGTGAGGAGTGCCCTTAAGAATGTGTGCTGAGAAGTATGGAAAGCTAATAATATGATATCAAGTGTCAGGAACTGTCTCAGCTGGTAACCCTGCTGAGTTATTCTCAGGTTTGCACACTTCAGAGGGAGCCTTCATTGGATGTGGCTGCTGTAGTGAATTCAAGATGTATTCAGCAGATTTGGGTGAATGGTCAGCCTTCTGGCAAGGGAACACACACATGTTTTCACCGGATCCATTCATACTTGCTCTGCATAGCCTTCACTTAAGGAAAAATTTAAGGGAGGATTCCTTTATTACTTTACCACGTCCAGAAAATTTTCATGAATGTTCTTACTTCAGATAAGGTGGTATCACACTCATCAGGGACTTTGGCTTAAGAAACCAAGACTATGGTGAGCTGCAGCATGTACTGGCCATCTACTGTGGGCCAGCTTTATACAAAACTCTTAGCAAATATATTATTTCATCCTATTACTGATCCAAGTATTAGAAATTTTGCATTTGTAGGTATTCATGTATGTGAAGTTCCTTTCCCAAATGTACTGCTAGAAACAGCCAGAAGATATATATATATATATATATATATATATATATATATATATACGTTTCTTTAATTCAAAAGCACATGTCATTGCTTGCAAAACAGTGCCAACAAAGAAGTATGCTGTATGTTGTTAAAATGGAGTACATTGATTATCATTAAAATTGTACTTCTGAAAATTGGAAAGCAGAGTTATAAAAGACATAGTGCTTTTTCTATTATAGAATACACATATAAGGAGTAGAGAGAGGTTTTGGAGTTGGGAGACCTTCACTATCTAATAGTGAATTGTGAGATAGAAAACAAACCTTAACCTTTTTCATATAAGCAGTTTTTCTATTACAATTGGTGGGACATTGCTAACATTCAAAAAGAATAATGCAAAATGCAATCCAGCATAATATTTTGAAAGTGTAAAGGCTAAAATTGCATTCCCCGAACAAAGTAATCGACAGAGAAAAGTCACTACTAAAAAAGATTGCCTTTGGAAAAAGTTGTACTTTGGAAAAAAGTAATACTTATTCTGATTGTTTAGATTTTTAGTCAATATATTACATTTATTCTTTATGCCCTATAACTCTAAACAAGGTTTCAATAATTTAGTGTTTAATAAAGAGGATAGTGAACTAAAAAAGTCTGTGAAATAAGGAGTTACAGTTTTAAAACTACGGTATCATCTTTACATTTACATTGCAACTAGATTTTCAGTAACATAAAAGAGAAATTTCAGGATGGTGTCTGAACTCATAGTTCTCCTGCCTCACCGTCTATAGAATACTTTACTGGCATGTTGGCCAATTAGGTCACATAGAGGCCAGGAATTATCGCTATCGGCAGCATTCATAACTATCCTTAAGAAGTAGATGACAAAACCATTTGCTGAATATATCATACACTTGAGCCATAAAACACGGAGAAATTAAGATGGAGCATTATTTCTATCACCTAACTTTCACGGTGCTAGAAGCTGCTATGTACCCTGTTGGAGGTACTCCTCAGTCTCACGTGATTGAAAACCCTGCAACAACTGGCCTTCAGAGGTATGGTGCAATTATGGTGTAAATGTTATAGGAGTAACCAACCACTTTCCCAGTAAATCTAAGGCCCACTCCATGATATTGAATCCATATATGGCTCTGTTAAAGAGGCCAAGAACCTGTGATGAATAGGTAATGGGATCTAAGGGATGGCCCAATACTATTATTAAATGGACACAGTATTAAAAGGACTCCTAATGACTTATTGCTGTATCCATAGATAAGAGCATCTCTCAGCTGTCACCAGAGAAGCTTTTTCTTGCAGTAGATGGCAACTAACACAGATATTCCCAACTGGGTCATGTGCATAGAATAAAAGACTGTGGAGTTCTCAGTCCTAAATGGGACATACCTATCACACTCCTTCCTACAAGGCTCAGGAATCTTCAAGGAAGAAGTAAAAAGATCATTAGTGTCAAGGGTTGTTGGTAACATCAAGGATACAGTATCTTCCAGACACTATAGGCCACTTGCACATATAAATTCAAATTGATTATGATAACATGCAAATGACCTGTGTAAAATCCAGTCAGAAAATACCCAGCATATGGGGAATACAATGAGTCCAAAATTCTATACTAGCTGATAAGCTGTTATCATTAGAAGGCTCTTGGGGGAGGATGAGTTAGCTATCTTTAATGATCAATCCACGATAGGCTAAACAGATACAAGGGTGGGATTCACTGCCCTGATAAGCTGGGCAACTAAAAATGAACTCAATGGGGAAAAGGTGCAAAAAAAAAGTTAAGTCTCAAAGTTTCATGGAAAGGTCTGAGAGGGTATAGAGGGATGTTATGGGAGGACTTTGAGAAGGGGATGAACATGCTCATTATACAAAATTCTATAATTATATAAAATTCTCAAAGAATTAATAAAAGTGTTGTTAAGAATAAATTAGCAAAGATGCTAAGCAGATATGACTGTTTTTTACAGAAGATCCCCCTGTTTGGGATATTACCACAAGTATTTGTTTCATACACTGTTGTCTCAAGACAGATTCAGAAAACGTTAAAAAACAAAGCATTATTATTAATATGTAAGTATAAAAGAGGAAGAAATTAGTTATATGATGATGAATTATTTAAAACCAAGGTGCTATCCCTGGTTCAAATAGCTGTGCATATAATATGAAGTCACTTTTGAGGAGTGAAAATTTGATACCATGTGTTGCTTAATTGCCTCCTTCAAACAGAACATCCCCTCTCTAAGTGGAGTTCATGGGACTCTGGAAAGTGATTATTTACAAGTCTCAGGAAGCACCTGAAATTTACAGGCTTTACAAGGCTGGTCCACACAGTTGTCTAAGTAGTGAGTGGTTGCTAAGAGACAGGAGATGCTCTGGTAGAACTGCTTACAGGTTGGATAGGGTGCTCTGGGGTTTAGCTTTCATGCTGAGGTAGGCTTCTCAGTGTCACTGTAGGATCTGAGACATCAGATCTTTTATAGACAACTCTAAACCACTCAATGGTTCATCAACATAGATTTGGATAGAATGGCTTCTTGGTTTGTCATTAGTTTCCTATCCGGGGTAAATGGATGTTTCTTCTTCATAGCTCTCCAAGCAGTTACCCAACAGCATTCCTATGATGAAGTCTATTAATATAAACACAATCTTCTGATGCTGTATTTGAAATGGGCAATGTTCACTAGAATTTATAAACCTTACTAGGCAACTCTAGTTTATTGTCGTGTTCTTTTGAATATGTACTTCCAAATCTTTGCATGCAAAAATGATGATTAAAAGATGTGTTCTATTCACTTATTGATAAAATTCACACAGGTTGTGATGTTTTGTTATAGCAGCCCAAAGAGACTAAAGGTGGTTTTGGTGTGTGTATGTCTGTGCTTAAATTTTTCCAATTCATATCCATGAATTGACCTTGTTTCTATATAGGAACACATTCTAGGGACTGCAGATTAAGAAATTAACCAATAATATAGTCCCTGTGTTTAAAATTTGTTTTAAGCCGGGCGATGGTGGCGCACGCCTTTAATCCCAGCACTCAGGAGGCAGAGGCAGGCGGATGGATCTCTGTGAGTTCAAGACCAGCCTGGTCTATAGAGCTAGTTCCAGGACAGGCTCCAAAGCCACAGAGAAACCCTGTCTCGAAAAACCAAAAAATAAAATAAAATAAAATAAAATTTGTTTTACTTTACCATTAGTACTGAGTTAAAACTCAATTATGTAGATGATTGAAAACCATTATTTTAATAAGGTAAATAAATTAACAATAAGGAAAAATAAAAAATTCAAGTTTATTATCCTAATTGCCACTAATAATTTCTACTTACAGCAATATAGAGTTACTGCTATTCATTGGAAGAAAGTGGGGTAGATTATTGGTTCCAATAAAAACCATCATTTTCTTGAGAGTCTTATAAGAAAAAACATGGTAGGAGGTTATTTAATATTATGTTGCATTAAAACAGGAGAAAAGTAGAAAGATAAATGAACTATTCCTGTGGAAATGAACAATTCCTGTGGAAATAGGAGAGCTTAACAATTTCCTAGGGGAAGTAGGGGGTGAAACGTAGAGATTTTTCTGGATGAGACAAGGAGGAAGGACTGCAGACATCAGTCTGAATCTATCCTTTAGTTCCATTTGATTTCTACATGAGCATAAGCTTGAGAAATGAAAGGCATTTTGCATCCAGAACCCAATATCTGGAAAAGTCGGTGAGATAACCGTCTCCTTAGGATCCAGTGCGATCACCCTGCAATGTTTGTCATTGGAAAACTTCATAGTAATACATAGAGTTCTCATAGATGCTGACCTGGAAACCACTAACGTCTGAACATATGGATTTGTGTCACACACACAAATGTATTTGTTAAGGATTCGGGTTTAAATACTATATGTTAAAATATTTTAATGTTGAATTGAATTAATAATTGACCCCTAACCCTAAAGCTTCCCATAACCATAAAACACGGTCCTTTCAAAATGCATAATACCTCATGGAAAACTGGTTTTAATTTACTTCTCCTTGAAAGACCTCTTTGAGGGTATTTGCATTGTCAGCAGCTTAAATTGACCACAGAAATGATAACTAAATAATTTAGAAAATTGTAAGATGATTTAGGCATTTAAGATGTGTATAAGGTAATTAAAACCAAACCTTAGGAGGGTTAAGGCCACACTGCAGTTGGTTATTCTGCAGCTGGGGTCACTGCCTACATGGTATAAAGGCATATGTTCAATTTACAGTTGTAATGAGGAACATGGGGTGTTTTGATTCTTCGTTTGCTGTGCTCATCTCTAGAGGATGCAATTGCCTGCGTTAAAAAAAAATGCACATAGGCTCTTTTGTGGAGGGCAA
The DNA here is from genome assembly GCF_037038515.1 of Microtus pennsylvanicus. Taxonomy (NCBI): domain Eukaryota; kingdom Metazoa; phylum Chordata; class Mammalia; order Rodentia; family Cricetidae; genus Microtus; species Microtus pennsylvanicus. The sequence continues at coordinate 33,540,601 of NC_134584.1, forward strand.
TAAAGTTGTGTCAAATAATACATGTCACATGCATGTAGCGTTGGCATATGGCTATTTTCAGAGTTTGGAATTGTTGCCTTTAGCTGCTATCATGATGGAGACTCATGGAAATGTTCGTTATTATCCACTTAGAAATAAGACCAGCTCCTTTGATCCTGCTAGTTTGATCATGATTATTCCATTTTAACTAATGCATGGTGTTTATAAATGTGTTTCAGTAGATTGTTTACTTACAAACTGTTTTCCCCTAATCTACAAAAGGAAAGAGGAATGCAGGTTGTAAAGTTTTCCTTTGTCTCCTGTTGAGTGTATACATGAAACATTAAAAGATTCAACACTTTTTACATTTTTATTCTACAATGAAAACAATAAACGATATTGGGTATTCAACTCTTTTTGTGCAGTGATTTCTCGAAAACATTAGCACATGTTCACGGGAGACATTTAAAGAAGTGTCTCCAGCATCATTAGGATACAAGTTGGTATTTACTACGAGAATCAGCTTCTTTTCACTGTCAACCTGTAAGTCATTCCACTGATCACCCTCTAAGGTGTGCAAAACTACAGATAGCCTGGCTGTGGTCAGGGCCTTATTCTTGACTTACAGCAAAACAAACAAATTACTTTCATTTAACAACTGCACGAAAGAGAAAGACCTTTACGTCTTTCTCCTTTGGAAAAACAAATGGCAAATGATTGGAATTGATTAAAAATATAGCTTATTTTAAACACCCTTAACTTTGTACCTGCCTACCACTGAATTTGGTTACTTTTTCTTATTGTCCTTCCTCTTTTCCTCTTCAGTTTTGTGGCTAATTTTTCATGCTTGCCTCTGAACCTCTAATAACTCTGTCCTTTCTCTTTGTGGTCACATGAATGAAGATTGCTCCTTCACAGCGCCTCAATTCCTTGACATGCTAGTCCCCTGCACCTGAAGTGAATTGATAATTTCCCAAAACAGAGTGGTCAGAGTCATGCCTAGGCTGTTTCTATTTTTTGTCTTAAGAAGAGAAAATCTGGGGTTTTGGAGTTGGAAAGAAACAATTTGGAAGCAAGCCTCCGTAGCTAACTACCGCCAATCAGTTGAGAGAGGCTGAAGGAGGCGAACAAGTGAATTCATTTCCCAGTTCTGGAAGAGTTCTGATGTTGTCCCCAGCACCCTTCCAAGATAAATCGTTTTCATACCTTAGTTTGAACTGCAGAGATGTCATCTGTCGACTGCTCTTGACACAGATTTCTTTACATCCATGTGTGTTGTTTTAAAGTGCAGACCATTATCTCTTAAATAGTCTAACTTCCTGTACATATATCTTTATTTAAACAAACTTAGGGCTAGCAACTTCCTGATATGAAACATGTCGTTTACATTATTGACTACTCAAACCAAGAATTAGCAGCATTCTAAGTCTTAGAAGTGTGCCACACAAAACTACTGCTCCAAACTGGAAATATGTCTACAAACTCACTTGGACCCTGGAATCAACTTGCATTATTATGGTTTTTTTTTTTCTGCCTACTTTTCAAATCAAATGCATTGGTCTATTCCATCCCCTGGAAGTCTGATTTTGCAGCTCCTGGCTTTCCTCCAAAAGCCTTTCATTGCTGCACAAGCCATCCTGGTTTTCAATTCATCCTTCTTTATCCACTGTGTAAACTCGGTGGACCTGAATGGTTAGGAAAACTGAAAGCATTTGGTTGTTATTAGGGTAAGGATAGCCGGCTCACACATGTAAAACATTAAAGAAACCTTACAAATGTTTGAGTAATTTTTTTTTCTGTTGTTGTTGTTTGGAGCTGTGGGGCATTTAACCACATCCTGCCATGCACACAAGCCCGGAGATTCTCTCATTACCAGGTAGAGTGGAGGTTAATAAAAAGAAAAAAAAAACAAAAAAACAAAAAAAAAAACCAAGGACAGTATTTTTATTTTCTTTTCCCAGCATTTTATTGCCTTTATTTAAATGTAACATAATATACACTGTTCAGCCTTTTGGGGGGTGGGTAGAAGGAAGGAGTGATTCTCTATCAAGGAACCTTAGTGCCAGCACTGGCAGCTCACATGGCCTTGTGTCTGTGACTGACACGCTCTAGAGTGGTGGACCAGTGCCCACACTTCCCACGGAGGCACAGCTCCCAAAATCGTGATACTTTTTTTTTTCTTTAACACACAACATTCAGGACTGAACTTCTTTTCTTTCAGAGGTTGTAAAAGGGACTACTATTATCAAACAAAGACCCAATATTTTTTTAATGCGGAAAAATCCTCACTCCTTATTGAATTGTTTCTGTATTTAACTCTGTTAACTTGTATACAGAGAATGGTGTAGCGTGGGGAAGGGGGAAAGATGTTTTCTATTTTTGGACTCTGCAAGCTTTGATACATTTTGCTAAAAGCTGTTTAATGTCTTGAGTACTATAATGATGACTGTTTACACGTAGTCTCTTTAGTAATCTAAATGGCAATGTGAAATAAGAATCCAACGTCTGCCCTATTTGCTGTTACTCTGGTCACTGAATACTATAGTTTGTCTCCCCAAACATTTAATTTTGGTTGTGGGTGGTCTGTGTTCATGTGTCAGGTATAATTATTATTTTAAAATAAAAGAAAAAGAGAGACACCTAGTTTTCTAGGGATGCATTACATTAGAGCTCTCAGACCCAGTTACCAATTAAATGTTAACGTACAGAATCCAACCACAAAAAAGCATACATTTTAAAATCCCATTTGTCACAAAACAAGCTGAATGAAAAATACCATGAAATGCATCTATACCCATAAACATAAGCACTGTGACTCTGTGCACTTCTCTTGAACTAACGCTTTACAAAGAAATCACAAAGTATGACTTTTGTGGAATTAGAACATTCTCAACAAAGTGGATTTTTAAATAACTGATTAGCTTTTAACTCAATATTTTAAGTAACTGATTTGCACTGGCAAAAGGTCCACAAATCACCAGCCATTGTAGAGGTTAAATTATTAGTAAAAAGAATGCTTGCTTAGTCTTTTGTTTGTACCAAAATACTGTATCCAGACAATAAAAAATGAACAAATCTTCCCAAAACAAGAAATAAGAAGATAAAACTGCAGCATCAATATAGACTTAGAATTATCCTTTAAAATATTTAGAACAAATAATGTATTTTTACATTTTTAAATCATTACAGACACTGCAAATAAGGCTTATGTGTTTATTTAGTGAAATACTAAGTGACAGTGAGTCGTACACTTACGTACTGCTTTCTATACCTGCTCTAAGAAAATGAATTTTGATGTGGTTATATTATGGAATCTTCTAGAACACTTTAAATGTACAGAAAACAAGCTTTATTTGGTTTTGTAAAGACTAGATCATACAGCTTGAACAGGTTTCAGTATATGGTTACACATATACCAGGATATATTTGCTCAGTTTTAGCCCCAGGGAGAGTTGTACGTCATACCAAATTCCTTTTTGGTTCCTTTTGGGGAGAAGCATTCTGTGGGATTTACAAAGGGTTCATGCATATGAAGATAACCTTTCCATCATTTGTGACTGTGACCTATAGTGAACCATCATCAGAAAAAAAAAAAGAAAGAAAACAAAAAGCAAACTAACAAAAAAAATAAGGTTAGGCTAAACTCTAATAATTCATTTCCTTTGCTTTAGTATATTTATGGAGATAAAATAAGGCAATGAAAGAGAATTCGCTTGGCCTTGTTTGGTTTTTAAGTAAGGAAGCCTCAGAACTGACAAGTGTTGGCAAATGATGACAGATATCTATTCCTCAAGCTACAGCAGAACTCTGCTATCATCATCACTGATGGTTCTTACTGCAGAAGTGTAAATGAAGTCAACTGATAGCACATAGGGCCCTTGTGCTGCTCCCTTGATCTCATCTCCTATTTCTGAAGTGTTTACCAAGTTCTTAAAACACTTTGTCATGATCATGCGTAGGGTGCCAAAATAAAAAAAAAATGAGAAGGCAAATCAGAGGGCAGCGCTGAGGATACTCTTTAAAACCCCAAAAGATATTTAACATCCTATTAAATAAATAACTTAGAAAGAAATAGTAAAGGATGAAGGCAGAATGCACAAGCATACCATACTATTTGTATTGTTAGAACAGTTTCACACTAATATGCTTATATTTGTAAATCTGATCCGATTCTTCCATGGTGCCACACCCAAAGCTCCTTTGGTTGTGCATATGATATGACCCAAGTGCTTTCCAGTAAATGCTTGCGTGTCTTTCTGCTCATTGAATCATCAGGCTTGAATGAGCAATGAAAGTCTTTGATATGTGTTCATATTCCATAAATAACTTTCCCAAAGATCATTCAACAGATTGTTCCATGTCCTTTAAGTTCTATCTCCGAAGTCCAAAAGCAAAAACTTAAACAAACAAACAAAACCCAGCCCACAGTGTTGTTCACTTGGGGATAACTTCCATTCCATTTGATTTGCCTCTACCATGGGTGTAAGGCATGACACAGAGCTAATGAAAAGAACTTCATATGTCAGCAGTGAGTACTAAAGACTCCAAAGCCTTCCTTCCTTTAAGCAGGTTGAACTCTGTGATATGCCTTTGCCTTTTACTCTACAGTCTTCTGTGAGGATACCAACTCTAACTCTTCCTGGTCAAAGAGTCTTTGGTTGTACTGCATCCACCAATGGCGCCTTCTTCTATGAGTGGACCACCATTGGGAGGAAATGAGCAGAGGTGTTTTTCCTTCGTGTTTTTTGTCCTCTCCTGGGAGCTCCTTTTCCATTCAATGCTACATACATTTGCCTGCCATTGTGCTGCCAGTTAAAGGATGCATAGGTGTTGTATCCATTTTCCTCTATCCTCTCTTTCAGCTTACAGTCGTTGTTAAATTCTTTCTGCAAAGACAAAAGAGTTATTTATTGGTATAGTGTTGATACTTGACTCCATAGGATATAAACCATGTAATGAGTTACAGAGAATAGTCCTGTTTATAGCTGCCATTTTTACATAATGCTCACTTCTTATAAAATGTCAACAACAGAAGAGTCAAAATTTCTAACAACAAAACAGATTCTGTGTTTGAAAACACATGACTCATCTTTGATTAATAACCACAGAACCACAGCCACATTTTCTGGCCCTTTAATAAAATGATGTTCTTTGACTATAGCATCGTTTAAGTGCCCAGAATGGTTATCAGAAAGTAGATACCACATCAACAATATTTATGAGGACAGTATTATAGTATTGTCTTTGCTAGTGTTCAATGTAGGACCTATGGGAAAAACAGAATCTCCAGAGATTTGGGTTTATCACATTTAAAAATTATCTATAAAGGTCAACCCAAAGGATGTTTTGAAGCTAAGATATAGAAAATGCTTTCTTTGGGGATTGGGAATGTGGCTCGCTTGGCAGAGTTCTTACACAGAATGCATGAGACCCTGGGTTCTATTGCTAGTACTCTATATACTAGACATGGTGGCCTATAACTATAATCCAAACAAAGCATATAGAGCCAAGTGGATCAGAAGCAAAGCTACACAATGAGTTTCAGGCCAGCCTTAGCTATGTGAGATGCCTTGTTTTGCCATGTCAACATAATTATGAACATAGTAATTGAAAATGCATTCAGATGCTCTCACTGGGATATGCATCTATGCCTACATTATTTTTACATTGTACCTAGGAAGTGTCCATGTGGTTTTAGGGAGTTTTAATGGGTCAAGATTTTTTTCTCATCTGCTTCCCAAATACAGTGTCTTATTCTGAAATTATTAACAGACATGAAAATCTAAAGAAATATCCCTGTGCTCTTGATACAAAATAGAGTAATAAAGAAACTAAGAACAAATAGTTTTTGGGTTCTAATCCCTTCATGTACCATAAAGGTATTGTGGGCACATTTTGATGGAGGCTTCAATTGCGTAATTTATTTCACCTCAGGAATTTTTGTGTTTTCTAATTTTTGAAGAATTTATTAACTTTAAAATGTATGTATAGATATGTGAACCTGTATTAGTTTGAGTATACTATATTCCAGTCGGAACCCACTTGGGTCAAATGAGGGCATCTGGTCTCCTGAAACTTGGGTTTGTGAACCACCATGTGGGTGCTGGTAACTGAACCCTGGTCCTCTGCAAAAGCAGGAAGCAGTCTTATCACTGAGCCATTGATCCAGGCCCCAAGTTAAATTCTGGTTTATAAATTTTCATGTTTTAATGGGATAGGTAATAATTTAGAACATAATAATGAAACATTGCATATTTACATTGATATTATTTGTTTATTTTTCTGTTTCCTGGAATTAAGTAGTAGCACGTGTTTCTCATCTGTAAAGTACTATTAAATGTAAAATTCACATGGTGATAGGATTGAAATGAAAAAAATAAATTATCAAAGATAATTCCTGAAATAAATGAAAAAGCATTCACTAGAAAATTAAGTATTTTATGAACTTATTTAATTTTTATACTTATTCATCAGTCTAAAAATATGGATTTCAAGCAAATGGATGCTTTTGCACTTATTAAAAGGGTATGCAATTTAAAGAGTCAGGGACAAGGCCAATAACACAGTTCATTGCTTAAGACTCTTGCCTTGAAGACTAAGTGACCTGAGTTCCATCCCCAGGAACCATAGATGGAAAGAGAGAACCAACTTTCAAGTTGTCCTTTGACCTCTACACGTGTATTGGGGTATGTACCTGCCCTCTCATGTACACAGACACACAGAGACTAAACAAATGTAACAACTCTGTTCAAAGGAAGACTGGGACTGTTTCAGGTAATTTCATTTGGAGATGCTTATTTTTTTTTATTGCCATAATGAATTTTAAGAAAACGTTTTTTTAAAAAGAAGTGTGCCTTAATATTTTTTTTAAATGAGTGTGTCTGAGTCAGCTTTTTCATCCCAGATATTTTGACCCTTGGGATGTAACTACGATGTGCCATAGCTATAATCTCTGAAGGATGGCCTAGACATTCATGAGATACAGGCAAAGCATGACTACTAATGTTTAAGAAAAGTAGTTTGTACTAATGTGAACATTTCTCCCTGCTGGCTAGCCTTCACACTGAAAGGTATTACGCAGGCTGATGAGGAAACCCTATTAGTAGTCTCCTAGGTCTGTGAACCTTGAGAATTGCAGTAATGACTGGTGTGACAAGAAATGCCCTTGGGTGCAATCATGGTACAAATATTATGGGAATAACCACCACTTTCTGATTAGATATAAAGCCCATCTCACAGTAGAAAACACATGCCCTGTGCTATAAATCTGACCAACAGTTCATGGTTGTGGAGTTTACAGGCCACAGGAGTGAACCTACTACCTCCTAAATCTCTGTCTCTTGACTGGTAGATTGGCACACCTTTTAGAATTCTGGGATTCCTGAAGGCAGGATTGCCATTTCGGATTGAGGTCAAGGTAAGAGTCAGTAGTTGTCTGCTTTGCTTTTTCAGATCTTCAGGTTGAACCCCATTTCTCTTTCTGAGTTTTTATTAATTGTGCACAGGAAAAGATAAAGAGGTAAAAGTATATCTTGATGGAGATAGGGGAAGGATCGGATGATGAATATGCTAAAAATACATTGTATGAAATTCTTAAAGAATTAATAAATATATTTTAAAAGAAGTAGCCTGTGTGTTTTTCTGTCTACTTTTTGCATGCCTGGGAACTGAGGCAGAATATTATATTCACTGAAACTGGAGTTACCTAAGGTTGTGAGCCATCACTTGGGTCCTCTGCAAGAGCAGCAACTTCTCTTAAATGCTGACCTATCATCTCTCCTTGCCTATGATGTAATGTTTTTAAAAGAAAACTTATAAGCGATTAATTTTGTTTGGTGGTGGTGGTGGTGGTGATGGTGATTTTTTTTTTATTTCTTTGTTTCCTTTTCTTTCTTTTTTAAATGTCTGTATGTGTGTATATATGTACATATTGGGTCACACATGTGGAAGCCAGAAGATAACTTGTGGGAGTCAACTCTCCCCTATCAGTTGAGTTCTGGAGATTGAGCCCAGGTTGTCAGATTTGCTGGACTCTCTGGCAGGTCCTCAAACATGTTTAATGGGGGAAAAAAGCAAAAACAGAATTTTTGCAAAAGTGGTACAAATTTACAGCCCTAAATGGAGCTATTTTTAAAAATGTTCTGTTGCTTTTTAGGTTCCTTTTAGAATAATATGCAATGAAGAAATTGAATTAAAATTCCTGTAGACCTCATACTTCACGTATTCATTCTGGTATGACTGGCTTGTCACTTAACAGTAGACCTGATATGAATAAAAGACCAAACTAGGCCATTTCTAGACTTCTGCTTCTCAATTCTCAGAATTGAACCAGAAGCATGGGCAGCGCTTGGCTCCACGTTGGATGTGTAAATTCCTGGACCTTATCTTAGACTCTGAATCAGAGAGTCTAGGCCTGCCTTGGCCACATTATTATGTTTTTTAACAATGCCTCACATTGATTTTGAGGCTTACTTAGGTATAAGAACCACTACCAACACTTATGTTAATCAAAAAAGTGAATTTATTTATATATTTAAAGTTAAATTCTTTTCAATGCTATGAAAAAATGTAAAAGTGCACACTATCTGGCTAGAAATACATGAGATTATTTAAAAATAACTGTGTCAAATGTTTTATCTTGGCCCATTGATATTATATGTATATATATATATATATCCTCAAAAAATGTAATTAAAATTTTTTATAGCTATATTCCATATTTTCTTCTAGAGTGGAATTTAGAAAAATTTAAAATCATTTAGTATTTCTTTGGTAGAGTTTTAGGATTAAAACTACCAAACATAATCCATCATCATCAACTGTCCTTCTGGTGCTGTCCTTCAAATGGCAATTAAGTCTTCACATAATATCTATAATATTCATGCATAATTAGAATTAGTGACTATTACCTAGGTAAGTGTAATTCTAGGGTTCATTGAATAACTTGGAAAAAATCATGAGTCTCTTGATATGTTTTTCCATTTATGATTTTAACAAAACCACGGAACATCTGTGCCCTAGTTTTTCCTTCAGCTGTGGCAGACACTCATAGTGTATGAGGTTCCATTCCACCCAAGGTTTTTGATTTAAGTAATTCTTCTCCAAGTTGTCTCCAGTCCCCACGCTACTTCGTTCACTTGAGTGAAAGTCTGATTGACTTGCAGTTCAGCACGTTCACAAATGCCAGTAATAGACTCATGGACCAAGAACTATGGGATTATTGAGGTGAACAAGATGCTTTGCTGGCCCATGAGATGCTGGTGACCCAGCCCCTCTCGCTGTGAATCTGGTTAGTAATGATGGAATGACCACAAGGACATTCATTGTCTCCTCCTGGAAACCATTCAAGTCTCTTGTGCTAACTTAGTAAAATGTGTTTTGAAAACGAAAGCCAGCTACTTACTGAGCCATAGAGTTTCCCCTTCTTGTTCATGGCTAAGTAATAGTTGCTGTTAATGGCTTTGACGGCAACAACTCCGATTTCCACTGATGTTATCTCTAGGATACCTAAAACACATAATTACAGAGGCAAGCTTTAAAGAGTCATCTGTGCTTAGGTGGGAGAAGGTAAAACAACCAAAAACAAATGAAAAGGTACATTTTGTATTATCGCAAAGCAAAAGGCAAATAGTGGGGTAGCCAAACTGAGCCAAAACTGTGTTGGTGTGGACAATTGTCTGTATTTTGTCAATTATGTTTTAAATAAATGCTGATTGGCCAGTAACCAGGCAGGAAGTATAGGCAGGACAACCAGACAGGAAGTAGAGGTGGGTCAATGAGAACAGGAGAATTCTGGGAAGAAGACACAGTACTAGCCCAGGCACAGAAGAAGCAAGATGTGACAGCCTCGATGAAAAAGGTACTGAGCCATGTGGCTAACATATACTAGAAAAATATACTAGAATAATAGGCTAATATAAGTTATAAGGGTTAATAAGAAGCCTAAGCTAATGTGCCAATCAATTTACAACTAATGTAGACCTCTGTGTGATTTCTTTGGGACTTAATGACTGCAGGAACAGGGCAGAACAGAAAACTCAGACAACACTGCCAGTAGTAAGACTTTGGGAATTTCCTTTTCGTTTTCACTCTGAGCATATACAGGCAAATGTTGTTTTAATTAAAATGCTTCCTTTGCAACCTCTGCATTTTCAACCCCATAAATATTGAAACTCCTCTACTCATCTTAGCCTAGATTTCACAAAAACTTATCAGAGTCCACATCTGTACTGTGGTATTAAATTAAATCCACAGCATATGTCAGTGATATGTCAGACTTACCTCAATCTGTAAAAACAATGGCAAACTATTTTTTTTTGTAGCACATTTAGATAAACTAAATCCCTTGGCTGTGTTTAACTGATAAATTCATTTTTGACCAATGTGTTGACGTGCTGAGGCACAGGGAAACTTGCCTCAGCATCTGTACAACCTTACCATAGCAGATACAATGCTCCATATTAAGGGCTTTTTCTCTGTTTTGAGAAAGAAAGGAAAGCAGAGGGAAGCAGTGATTAACAAACAAGACCATTTCCTCCAGGAACAGGTGTTTGGTTTGGTTTATGTAAAGATGATATCCTCAGAAAAGTTTGTAAGCAGGTGTGGGAAAGGCATTTGATATAGAATGCAAAAAGCCCAGCCATTTCCACCTAATATTACCTCAAACTAAAACTCATTTGATTATTTTTAACAGAGCTTTTTCAGGCTGGATGAATAGCACAGTGAGGAGAATGTGGTATCGGGAGTTAGGATCTATGTACTTGACTCCCAGCTCAGCATCTGTAGGAAAATGACCCCAGAAGATATTAAACCATTCTATGTCTCCCTGTCATTTGAAAATTGGGCAACATAACAATATTTCTCTCAGAATCTTGCTGTGAAGGCAAACAAGATTATATGCACAAAGTTATTAGTATCTGCCTAAAGGTCAAAACTCTAGTTATTATGAGAGGCATTTTTCCCCTGAATTTTTAAACTTCTTCAAGAGACTACGGAACTTTTCCATAGATCAGACAAACTCCCCATTGTCTTAGCCAGTTGATGTGGAAGGAAATCATAATTACCATGCATTGTGTATCACCTAAGATGACAAACACCATCTTCAATAAGTATATAAAGTGTGTTCTCAGATTTTGTCCCCTCTAAGGGACATGAATGGTTTCTCTCCTATTCTTTCCCAGCTTAGTCTGCCCAGAAGCTGGTAGTAATGCCAAACGTTTCTGACAGCAAAGCTGACATAAAAAGAGACTTCCACTAGATAACATGAAGCAAAACCTCTATCGATGTGTCAAGGAAATGTTTGATTTCACACAGCATAATCTTCACTAACATAGCATCTCACTGAGCTTGCAAACCCAAACCAAGGACATCTATGAGGTCTGTTTGGGGCAAGGTTTATGTCATCAGTATGTCTTACTCTATGCTGGTTACTGCCCTTGGGGCACGCACCCACATATTCATTTGCTTATTTAAAAAAGTATTCTCTTGCAGTTTGTTTAAGTTTTGTAACTGTTCCCCAAGGAGGTATTGTCATTCTTATTGTCAACTGTAGATTAGACTATGGAAGATAAAGTTACATAGCTCGCACACAGGTGATTTTTAGGTCCATCACGATGGTTATAGACATCCAGTCCCACGGCTTTCACACTTCCTTTCCCCCACCTCTGAATATCTTCATTTCTCCATCTTTCCCTTTCCTAGAAGGGGATTCTGTAGGAACCATTTAGCAATATGATTCTTTAGAAACTCTTAGTAAATGACAACATGCTATCGTCACAATGATGTATGTGTTCCACAATGGGAAAACTTCTGAATTTCAGAGGGTGATAAAAGTTAATAAACTTTGTGATAAGGAAAAAGATACCGACTAGACAGGAAGTGATATTCTGGTGGTTTTTAAGCTGCTGTGCCTGCAGAAAGGGAGTGTACAGGATCAGGAAACTGTGAGATCGGCCACATGTATCTCTACTCAGACAGGAAATTGATAGAAAAGGAAGGCAGGAAGAATGTTTCAACAAATAATAAAGCAAAATTTCTGAAGGAGAAGTAGTAGGGGGAGCTGTAGCAATGAGACAAAGACAAGGAAACAACATGATATAAATATCGCCAAATCCTTGCCTAATTCTTTTGGAGAATTTGTGGCATGCAACAGGTTTACCAAGACACATTTAAATTCCTTGAGTTTTACCACAAATGAGAACTCAGTATTTAAAGGATTGATCAAGCATCTTTTTTTTTTTTTTTACTTTACAGCTAGTTTGAGTAAGAATGCATAATATTTACTTTTAAGTATTTTTCAATTGAGGCATTAGAATGCACATGTCTTAAGGGTCATCACAAGATGCTCTACCATGAATGTGTATTGCTCAGGGTTTGTATCAGAATAAGTCTGTCCATCTCTACAAAAAAGGTCTACTATACTTTTAAAAATAGAAAAAGGAAAAACTTAGGTGATTTAATACCCCTTTGAGTTCTAAAAACAAGCTTTGGTTGTACCACAGTTACTAAATCAAAATTTGGAAGCTTTGTAGGTCATAGGCAAGTGCTGGACTTATTTATTGCAAACATCATTGAATGTGGATACTTCTTTGTGAGGAACCAAGCCTGCAGGGCATCCCTGCTTCTTCACATGTAATTTCTGCCGTGTTTAGTATTTGGTGAAAATTATCAGGTTTTCTTATTCAAATTATTTTTGAAAAGAGACTCCATATATTTTTGTGGTTCATTAGATCAATAGTTATATGTGTCCACTTTGACATGAAATGCAATGCCAGTTGGAAGACATAATGCTAAAGAATGAGGAAAGAGTATATGGCATATCTCTGCATTTCTTGCATCTTATATAATGCTATAATTATCTCAAAACTTAAATGTTGCTAAAAAGCTTTTGAAAGCTAAAGTGATGATTCAGTGGTAAAGACATCTACTATCAAGTCTGGGGACAATTGTAATATAATTTTAATCAATATGTTGAAATATAACATGGTCAGGATATTGGTATTAGAAATTAAACTTTTTAAGTTAAATCTCTCCCTTTCCCACATGAGTTGTAGATTCCTTAGCTGATCTATTGTATGCTAACATGGGAAAACATCTTGGGTAGCCATCACTTTTAAACTATATATATTAGGGCTTAGGTAACCCCACTCAGTATTGTGAGACACTCTGCATGGCTATGCACTTCATTTCCTAAGAATTCCTATTTTGGGTCTCATATCTTTTATAATTCATCTTCTTTAAGGAATCATAATAACCACAGTTGTGCTTATTATATACACTTGATACGTAGTCATTGAACGGCAAAAAAAAAAAAAGAATCAATGACTGTGCAAAGCAAAATTGGGCATTTCTGAAATCTCAAATTTTTGTTTGTTTTTGATCACAGTTATACTTGTGAAATCACGCATTAATATTTTCATTAAAATGAATATGAAAGTAAGGAAAACAAAATAAAGAAATGTTAATGAATTATAAGATGAATTTGATATCAGTTATAGGTAAATTATTATAAATGTGAAAGTTTTTGTTGCTTTTAAGTAATCTTCAACTATTGGTTAATATAAGTAGAGAAGTTTTGAAGTGATATTGAAAGGTTATTTTTAATGTAGGAGCCTTGATTTAAGCAATATTGATTTTGAGACAACAGAAGATAACAGAATAACATATCTAACTGTATTTATTCACTGAACCATCTCTCCAGCTCCTTTAAATTTAATAAAAACAATAATGTAGCAAGATAAGGCTGTAATAAAGGATCCTCTTGTGTCATCTACTTTTACATATGATGGAAATTTCCAGTTAATCTAACAAGATATATCAGAGTTAAACATGTCTTTTACATACAAAAATAGTCTTGGAGAAATTACTAATTATAAGTTAGTGGACATTTATTATTTTGAGTATCACTGATTTGATGCTTGGATTCAAAGTTTCTCTGTTCTTTCTATATTGTTGGGCTTTACTAATAAAACTGTTATTTAGTAATATACCAAAGCCTTAGATAGAATCACAAGAGTGAGGTATATATGTATGTTGACATTCATGGCTACATAAACAGAGAAACCTGAACTAACTTATTCTTCCTCATCATGTGATGCTGTCTGCCATACTGTTGCCACAAGAAAGGTTTACCAGATGTCCAGAACTTGATGATGAACTTTTGCTCATCTGGAACAGTGAGTTCAACAAACCCGTATTCTTCACATGGTATGCAGTTGCATTTGTCTTAGATTTGAGCTCAGTTTGCTTCTTTCCTTACTGTGACAGTCAGAACATCTGAAGTCCGTATCCAGTGTTGCTTTCTTTCTACTTGTTTTTATTTTCCCTTTGATAATCACATAATATTAAAAGGCCTCAGAGACTATAGAGTAAAAAAAATTACCAAAAACATGGATGTTACTTGTCAACAAAATATTCCATAAATATTTGATCCAAAAAAGAGATCAAAAAAATTACTAAAGGAGATCTACTTAAGGAGGGGAGCGAGGTATGTTAGTGTCTGTGAGTGTACAGCCAGTTTAAACCTGTCTGGATTGTATTGAAAATAAAATACCATTTGTCTTGGAGTCATATCTGTAATACTAGGGTGTGGACACTCTAAAATGTGTCTCCCAACAATAACAATGAGAATACATTTTTGACCTGTCTGAAATAGTGCATGTGGTTAATTTGACAATTTAGCTTGGCTTCTTTTGAAAGAATGGCTAAGTAATTGTTATGATCAGTATAGCTAGAATAATATAATATTGGTAATGTTAATTATATTTATTTATTTTTGATTATCTTCTTATTCCCTTAGTTAATTTTTCTACTCACTATGTAGATTAAAGGGAATTTCAGGATCCCGTTTTTGGTCATGAAATTTGGAAAGGTGCTTAGTGTGGAGGAAGTGGATCTGTAGTAGTTGTGAAACAGTGGAGGAGGTCAGCTTTCCATCTCTGATGCTGGGTAGTTATCGATGCAGGTAATCCCAGAGTCTTAGTATTATTTGTACATTGGAACTAACTGCCCGTAGCTCACTAGGTTGTGTGGCATTTTAGAGAGAGGGCCATTAAATCTGTGTCCTGTCAGCTCAGTCACAGAGTCACAGAGGTGTCAAGTTAACAAACCTACTCCAGTGGTTCCCAAACCCAAACCTGCCTAGCAACCATCTGGAAGATGCATTGAAATATGGGTTGGTTGGGTTTTTGTTTTTTGTTGGTTTTTTTTTTTTTCCTCTGTAGGTCTAGGCTGGATCCCTGGAATTAGATTTTCCAGCATTTGATTTTCAGTCAGTTTTGGCTCTGCTAGCACAAGGACCACCCACTGCTCTATACATTACAACTCAGAGGCAGGCAGCAGCTTTGATGCATGAAAGTCATGGCAAAAACATGTGTAGAGAAGCAGAACCACAAGAGGAAGAGACGCAAATGACGGCAGCAGTTAACGTCCCCTGCGAAAGCTTCTGATAGATGTGGATAGAAGAGGATTTTCTTCTGCATAGCAGGTGTGGGATTCTTGACATTCACACAACTTTCAAAACATGAATTTGGAATATATGTGCTGGATACATATCATTTCTTTTCTCAGCTTTCTAAAGATTTGAAATAATATTATTATCAAAGAGGCTAGAGAACAGCTCAGTGATTAAAACATGCACTGCTCTTGAAGAGGGCCAGAGGGACCAAATCCCTTCTTTTGGTCTCCATGGGCACCAGACACATACATGGTGTACATACATACATGCAGATGAAGTACACATTCACATAAAATAAAAATAAGTATTTTATTAAACATAATATTACCAGATTTTTTTTTTCTTCTAAGACTGTAGAAATGTTAACGGAAACTTGGGAGACTTTAACAACTTTTATTGACATTCTGAAGTGATTATTTGTATTTACAGACAGGATTAAAGGCCTGTATGTTGCCCTTAAAGCTTTGCTTATGTCTGTGATGATGGTTCAGTGCAATGGGGGTTCATTTTATCACCAGACTTTCAACCCAGGTTGAAGAAATATGCTTTTCCTAGAATGATCTTATCTTTCAAAAGGGGACAGCACAGTAGGCTAGTGCTTAGTCTACGTCTGGGCTATCTGGTACAATTATAGACCTGGGTCTCCTGTTCAGCATAATACAGGACAGCTAATTAGTTTCCCTATTAGTTCGGAGACTCTTGACATTCACTTAGAATTAATCCCAAATGAGAAAATCCTTACCAGTATTCCATGAGGAGATATATATTTCTTAATTCGGTAAAGACCAAATGACCTTTAACATTCTCACTTAGTAATTTAAGGCATAGGATAAACTCAGCCATCAGCTTGATCTTATGCATGAGAATTAAAGCCAAGTCTAAAACAATCATAAATTTAAGACTAACTGGTAATTTAAAGAACAAGTGAAGCGTTTGGTCAGGGGATATAGTTCAGTGGTAAAGAGCTTAACTAGTATGCACAATGTCTTGTGTTTCACACCCAACATCAAACACACACACACACACACACACACACACACACACACACACACACACTATTTTAAATAGTTAACCTATCGGCACTGAACTAACATTTCCTAATGTCAGAAATTTATGATGGGATCCAAACACAGTTTTCTAAAATTTTATTTACTTTTTAAATTCTGTCTAAGACCTTTCTTACTGTGTTTTATTACAAACAAAATGTGACTTCAGGTCCTTGATACTGATCAGTAGCCAATAAATACTTGGAATTAGTGATCTAATGTGTGTTTTAGTTATGAGTTTGATACTTTCTGGGTGTTTTTCTTTCTCACTAACTGTTCTGATTTTTTTTCCCCGTGGCTGCGATAAAAGTACTAATAGAAAGCAACTTTGGGGAAAAGTTTTTATTTGACTTGATTCCAAACCATAGGCTATGATTTAGGGGAAGTCAAGGCAGGGACTCAAGCAGATTGTCACAGCACACCACAGTCAGGAGCAAAGAACCTAAAAAAATGCATCCATGTTTGCCTGTCTCATCCCACTCTCTCTTCTCTCTTCCTGTTCAGAACACTCCGTCTACGGAATGGCGACATTCATAAGAGGACTGGGTCTTCAGACATCAGTTCTCAATCAAGACAATTTCCCATATACTTGTTCGTAAGACAGCATGATCTAGGTGATTATTTATTAAGTCTCTCTCGAGTAAAGATAAAGCCAAAACACAAATTAACCTTATCTGAATATGTTAGGAAACACAACTTATCAATTTTGTAAGTGTTCTGTTTTCTTTACTTTTATATTACTTTCTGTTAGCATATATTCCCAGTAAGACATAAATCGTGTTTTTCCGAGGGCTCTTCATAACTGTCTGAGTTTGTTCCAATATAAATTTGCCTCACAAAACAGGAGAGGATTTGATGGTAAAGTACATACTTGAACTTGCTTGTTGATGATTGATGGCTGGTCCCAGTTTGAGACGGGATCACATGGGGTGTGGTGGGGTACACAAAACGCAGGTGTTTAGAGTGACAGGTACTTCCAAAAGGGCCCATTCAAATGGTGTCAATCAAAACTTTGAACAAGGAGGTGAGTAATGTTTTTCCTAGATGAATTTCACCAGAAGATATATTTGTATAAAGTCAAATACAGCTATTATTTCTCTCATTTTATTAGATAAATGACTCTTAAAATAATTCTACAAAATCAGAAATCTTGATTTTTTTTAAAAAAAAGGGTATCCTAGATACATTACACAAGTGACTATACCGCCTATTATTATATTTCACATTGTGAAAAAAAAGGCCTGAGTGATTTCATATGTAATGCAGGTCTTTACTGAACATTGAAGAAAGAAAAAGTCTGCTATTCTCAACAGGAAGTGCTTTCTTCACCAGCAACCACCATAATATTGTTGCTTCCAGAGAAATCAATAAGTGATTTATGATCTCATAGCTGTGTTATGCATTAGTTGAGGCCAGAGGACTCCTTGAGTTAGATCTACTGCAGGAAAGCGTTGGCAAACATCAATTCTCATATATTTTTCACGTCCTAAAATTAAGTTATAAATTATTTCATAAACCTGCATGCATTCAAAGCCTGTGATCAGTTTAATTGAAGGGATGAACTTCAGCGCTTCAAAATAAGTAAAACGCCACTAAATAAGAGTGATAAAAAAGAATAGCTTTTTTCTTTTTTAAAGTGAGAAACGTGGAGAGATTTTAAAACTTAAGGAAGGCTATGGTTTAGCACACTGTAAATTCAGAGAAGAGCTTGAAGAAATGTAGAGAATGTCTGCTTCATATCCCTTCTCTTCTACAAGAGATGACACCAGGGGATTCAGAGAGATTGGAGAGCTTATCCGAGCACCTGTAGAAAGGTCACTCAGGACAAGAAGTAAATCCCAAGTCTATATTCTTCCTGGGCTCCCGTAAACATTTATAAACAGTTGGCAGCCAGGCAAAGACGTTATATCGACTTTATGTTTTATAGACTAATTCGTCTTGTTCATTACACAGAAACAATTCAGTCTATTTGACTCTAACCATTGCTTTTTATTTATAAATGAAGAAAAAAATTAAAGTTAACACAAAAGGTTAGATGAATTACTACATGAAATATTCCAATAAATTATCATTACGCTCTTTTAGATATTTATCTTAAATATAGCTCAATAAAATGTCTACTCTATTTATTAATTTTTAAAGTAAATTTCTCTAGTGTACCTAATTACAATGTAGTATTTTTCTTCTCAACTTAATAAAAAGGAAAATGAGTGATTGGAGCACACACTGATGTTATTGTTGTTCTTTGTCCACAAAAAAGTATTATTTGATATGTTGAAGAGTTCATAAATTAGATAAACATGGATGGCTCTAAGTAGTAAAATACTTAATATGGAACAAGTTTTAGAGGTTTAAGGTATGGCTCAAACACATATGCCTGCAAGCCTGACAAATTCTCACAATAAAATAAATTAGCATTAAACTCTTTTCATGACTACTTAGAAATGTAAATTTTGATTTGACTGTGAAATTTCTTAACATGAAATTTTCAAATCATAACTAGAAATTGACAAACTATGTTTACTCATCTTTATAATTAAATGCTATATTTTGGTAAGTCATGGCAATTGACTATGAGAAATTGTTTCTAATACTTAGATTATGCTCCTTAGATTACAGCAGGAGTAAGTCAGACCAAGGGTAGAAGCGATATTCTCAAAGTCCCAGAAAATGCTCTGGATTTGCACAACTGGCCCAAGAGAGAAAACAGAACCAAGGATTTATTTCTGGTCATTGTCAAATATAGCCAGTAAATTGGGCTAGAGTGGGTACTTCATGTAAGTTAACGTAAAGTGCTTGTTTGGCGCGATAGTTTGAATTGTGTAAAGACAAAAGTTAAAGCATGGTGATGCAGATGTTCTAGTCCAGAAAGTAAACAGGTAGTACTGGGCTGGGAAACGTTCTAGGAGTAAACACTGCTTTTTTAACCACACAGGAAGAGGGAGACTGCTTCTTCAGCAAGAAGACGGGGTAGCAGAATACAAACTTGTGATTCAGTCCTGTAATTACATATGGGGCATAGAGTGTCAAGCAAAAGTGTCAAAGTTCCGATTGAACACACTTTTGTTGTCATTAAATCTTAGGTTAACAATCTGTAAAGGAATTCCCAGAAAGAGTGAATCCTACCTGACACCTTATGACCTCCTCATGTGGACAGAGAAAATAAATTATGTCAGTATCACAATTCCTCAGAAAACCGAAGCTGATACTGGTTGAAAACTGTATGTTCTTGATAAACAGACTTGCTTTTTCAGAAAAATACAAAATTTCAAATAAGAACCAAGGATAAGAGGAAGAGTTTATGACATGTTACAAATTATCAGTAGGAGTGCTTAGGAAGGATTTCAAAATGCAAAGAGGTAAATCATATCTCTACCTTGGGTATCCTTACACTCACTAAAGTCCACAATATTGCCATTTAAAGAAATATTGCGTGCATATATACAAACACATAAACACACAGTGAGAGGAGAGAGAGAGAGAGAGAGAGAGAGAGAGAGAGAGAGAGAGAGAGAGAGAGAGAGAGAGAGAGAAGAGATTTATACTTGTAGGAAGTTTGAGCAACTTTATAAATAAAATGAGTTGAAAGCAATATTTAATAGTGCTTAGAACATTCACTTGGGATTACAATCTATTTCAGTTCTTGCACACATAAAGTGTCAGTATGGTGAAGAATCAGAGGGCAGAAGTGATTAACAGGAAATCAAATCCTAAAATTTAGCAGAACAAAGAGAAACATTATATACATCTGTATGCTAAATTTAAATACTTGCTTTTACTCAATTTGTAGCTTGTTCAAGAATGGCAAACTTGAAAACAATTAGAAAATTGTACAGGGTAAAATTCTCTTAATTTCTTTTGGGTATATCTAACTCAGCTGTGTGTTTAATAATAACCTACAGCTTTGACTTGAGCTATAGATGCATGCTTGAGTACCCATCTAGCACGTGCAAGCTCCTGGGTTCAATTGCCAGTATGTACATGCTCAAAGACATACATGTAAAGAATTTCAATATTAGAACATGAAAAAATGCTTTAATTTACATTTAGCTGTAAAGTTCCTAATGTCTTTATCTTTAGAAGACTTATTAATATTATTTACTGTTCATAGTACATTGTAATGAGGAAATTGGGTTGACTTGCTCAGTCTTGATTGAATGAGTTTTTTTCAGGCAGTTACAAATTCAATGAGAAGCGTTAGTCTATTGTAATATGTGTGGTTAATAGTTCCATCACTAACTGAGAAGACCAAAAATGTTTTAAAATCTCATCAAATTCAATTAAATGACAACACACATTTCTAGGTAAAGCGCCTGGCTTTTTAGGCTAGGATTTAATTATTGAAAATATCCATAAAAAAGAATGGGTTTTTCCAAGTGCCATATGACTGCCACTGAAAATATATAAAGTAATAGTATATGGATTGAACAAATTAGATTTAGGAGTATATATGTATATATGCAATAATAATTGTTTTTTTTTAAAGAGGCCATGAAATGGAAAGAGAATGAGGAGGAATATATGGGAGGATTTGGAGGAAGAAAAGAAAATAGAGAAATACTGTAATTATATTATAATCTTGAAAATGCAAAAGAAAAGAATTAGCAAGCACCAGCAGTTCCATAATGCTCAAGTTCTGTTTCAATTGTCGCTCTTCTCTTTCTAATTCTAGATCAGAATAGAAACTGATCTGCACCCTCTCAATTTAGTACCAACACTCCCGTATCTCAGTGAGGATTATTCTTGAATAAGAGTCAACGTAAGTGAATTTTCACATAAGGAGCTTACAAATGATATTTAGATGGATGAAAAGTGAGGGTCTTAATCTACATTTCAGAAGGAGATATATCTGTAATTTTTTATATTTTAGAAAATAGGCTAAAAATTAGAGCACCAGCAGCACGGCTTTATTTCCACAGTTGCTGCCATTCAGTGGATGAATAGATAGGTTGAGGAATAGATGCATGCACATCTGTCTCACACAAAAGAACAGTTAGAAAACAACTTCAAAGTAAATTACACAATGACATAGCCAAAACAGAATTGATCCAAAATAGAGCTGCCCTCTAGAAAGCTGTTGATAAAGAAATAGAAGGAACAATCAATTAAGGAATTTCTAGTATGGGTAGATTACAGCTATTTTGTAACTAAGCATCTTTCTTTTAGGCATTTACTGTTGTGGAGAAATGTTTAGTATGTAGGTTTCAAGCTAGTTTCAAATCTCTGATCTTTGACTGCACAGCAGAGGTGAGAGCTGTAATGAAGGAAGAAGATAGAGCGTTTGACCGAGGGGTAGAATGAGGTCTATCTTGTTCTTGAGAGAACAGTTCTTTTCTGTCTCCTTCTGGGTCTCCTTTGTCCCCCTTTCTTTATGCTGGACTAGCAGGGCAGGTTCATGGCAGATGCCCAAATATTAGCCATGGGAAAAATTAATCAATCTGAAAAACTCTTGTGGGCAATGGATCTGTTTGTGAACCTTGTTTTCTTTGGAAAGAAGAGCCGTAGGAGCTCTTGGTGTCTGTCCTTCATTTTTCATTTTTGAAGTTCCATGGTGACACTAAGTGAAAAAGGAAGCCAGAATTTCCACCTGTAATTTTTGGCAACTTTAAGCATGGTACTCAACGAAGCTGAAATCAGAAAACCCACGTCTGTTTTCTACATTCAACACAGTCCCTAGCCTATGGAACAAATCCTCACATGATTTCGGTTTTGTTTGTTTGTTTTGTTTTGTTTCTCGAGACAGGGTTTCTCTGTGCAACGGTCCTGGCTGTCCTAGAACTCACTTTGTAGACCAGGCTGGCCTTGATCACATGATTTTATGTATGTGTATTTTACTCAACAAGCTGGTACCCTGAAGATCTGATGGCCCAGTACAACTTTAAGAAAACTGTGTTGACAGACTTTGATGTTTAGTGCTTAAGAGCCTCATAGGAAACAAAAAAGCAACTGTCGACTCTGTGCTCTAGGAAAATAAAGGATAAAATAATAACCTCAAGTCTAAATGAGAATTATTCTACTTAGGCTTCTCTTGCTAAATCCACTTCTTTCATTCACAGGAGCCAATGACCACTTCTCTCTTTTTTTGTGGCATAGTGTGTAGTCATGGGAACTTTTATAAAAAGAAACTCTTAAAGAAGCCACTTAAGCACAGAAGGCCAGTGTCCCAGCCCTAACTCTGGATAGTCTTTGTCTAAGAAGCCAGAGATGTGAAGGTAAGGAGGTCTGATGCAAAAATCCAAATATAAACAATTGTTTGTTGACTCTAAAACTCCAATGAGTGTTTTCATCTTGAGTGCTTAACAGCTTTCTGACATGTTGGCAGATCCTATCTTTCCTCCTCTAGCCGACAAACAGCCTCCTCATCCCTCTTTGCCTTTACAGTCATTCAACACTTTAACTCTGAAGAGGATGACAAACTCTTTCCTTTAGGTGGACTTAAAAGACACAGGAAAAAATAGAGCCATTTAACACCCCCTCTTCTTTCATTATCACCATATCCTCTTTTTATGGTTTCTTCAATTTGCCACAAGTCTACAAAGACAGCCGCTAATGATTACATTTGGGGTCCTGGGTTCTGTGATCTAAGTGCACAGGCTTCTGCCACATGTCTTGTCCAGTTACACTAACTTGATTTGCAGAAAGAGAGTTTGGGAGACATTTCCTTAGGCTCTTCCTACTCACTCTTCAATGATTGTGGATGCTCTACTGTTAGATTTGTTTTCACCTCCAACTAACCTTTTCCAAAAATACTGGCCTACACAGGGAGTGAGTGTCTTTGCTAGCTGACTACTCTGTAAGGCAAGCACACTGGAAAGTCAGGGATATACTGACACCAAATCATGCTAGCAAATTCTGCTGTCAAATTAATGGGAGCAAAAAAATATGATCATTTATTTTCTAGCATGATTAACTTCTCAAACAGATTTTATATATTTCCCTTAGCTCTTACCATACTCCTGTTGGTGAGAGGCTAGCCCATACTGACAACCTTATCTATGTACATAAAATGCTTATAAAAGGAAGAAGAGGATGTCCATGAGGAGAATTGTCCAAGAAGATTTTTATATAAAATAAATGTTTGACATATTTGAAAATGTATAGATGCAGACTTTGATCATCTCTTAGCAAAAAGAATTAAGACATTGATTCCTTTTTGCTTTGTTCACTCAGGTTTTTATTATATCTTTCAAAGAAGATTTATCTCTAATTTGATTGACATGTTTGATGCTAGCCTTTTAAGTTTGCACCATTGTTTTTCTACCTCAACCCAAACCCCTATTCATAGGACAATCTGAATGAAAATATCACCAAATGAACACACTTCCAATACAAAAACATTTGCTTTAAAATTTATGGATCAGTCTTAAGTGCTTCAGTGAGATTTACCAGTCTCCAATACAAAACAGCTGCTCTCAGTGGCATGCCAGGTAACAGTACCCACGTCTTAAGAACGGCTAGACAGAAGATCATTGTTCCAATTCGTCTTTAGATCTACTGAACCTGTGAGTTGGCACAGTTTCTCTTCCTACAGTAGACAGCTTGGCTTTCCCCGGGACACAGTTTTCAGAATCATCACATGCCCAGAGGATGCTGTACTGCACAGCTAGTCCAGGATGAGTCCCATTGATAGAAGTTTCCTCTTGGGATTCATAGTCTGGTCTTTTATATGAATGAACTTATCCGTGAGCTAAATCTTTTAAATGTAATTTGGCTACTTCTCTCTTCATCTGGTAGTTGTTTCAGAACTATAAAATTGTTTAATGTGCCAGTAAACAACCATTCAGAATCTCTAAAGGGTGTTGCAGTTTCAAAAGTAAGTTAGTTAGAGAAGTAATTATAAGCAAAGTTATTAGGCGACACTGGCGGGCAATGGCTGCCTTTCTCTGCAGCGGGTTTATTTTACAACTAAGAAAGCCTCCTTCTTTTTATCTGTGTGGCTTCAGCTGCTCATAGGTCCTACTGTCTAATTAATCCTTACTTAAAATTCATCTAAGTAAGTTTAACATGGGTAGGAAGTTGGTTTTTGTTAGCTCTTCCACCTTTAACCCTACCGCACATCTGGGAAATATTCAGTTTTAGAACAGGTCCAAGCCTTTTGGCATTAACTACCTTAAAACATTAAGATATCACCAGGAATTTGCCTCTGTTTCAGAAAATGAAAAGCATATTTGAAATCTAAACAGGAGTGTGCCACTAGCATTACTGGTAGTGGTTGCAAGCACATTCCTTTATTATAAGAGTGTCAGAGAAAAGAGACTCTTAGATGAAACCTGTAGGATCAGCCTAAATGGTTTGTTCTCCTAAAATATCTAAGTATGCATGTCTGCGAATTTTGCAAGGAACATACATTGAAAACTGCTGTTTGGCGTCAAGGTTATTGTACTTTTATTAAGAGAAAAGCACACGCCTTATATAATGGCATAAAATCTTGTCTAGCTCTTGGGAAAATATCTAAATTATAACTTATAAACTGATAAAATTAAAAACAGGAATTATTAACTCAATTGATCAGACAGTTTTAATTCTCTGTAAGGTATTTTTATTAGTTTTTAAAAATCCTTATTTGGTCATTTTCTCCAGTCTCCAATCATCCCTAGTGATTAGACTTTACATTTCTATTGTGGATAATTAAAAGTGAGCTTGAGCAAAACCACATTTCATAACTGCTTATTGGTCACATTATGAGAGTTACAACTTCTTTCATACACCAGAATCATGACGAAGGAGAAATAGATAAATGGTGTTTATACTGTTTGTTTGTTTGCTTAATTTGAAGAAATTAAATTTAAAGATTTATCTGGGAGTTGGATTTGCATTTTTGAGCAGACCTTGTCCCCTTGTAAGGGCAGAAATTTAGGTAGACCAGATAGCCCTTCAGATTTTCAGGCATTTCTTTAAAGAGTTTATCTGTTGCTGGGACAACTGTGCAGAGACTTTTCTCTACTATAGTTTTCAGTTTAGAACCTTACTAAGAAATCTAGATCTTTAGAAACTTATAAAATTTATAAATTTTTAAAACTTCTAAAATTTCTACTAATGCCCAAGTGACTATGTTCATACATTTTATATAATTTAAATATTCATTGAAAAAAGAAAAGAAACAAGAGGAAGAAGATATTCTATGTGCTTTTAATCCAGTGTGATTGTTTCTTTCTCAGGCCATTTCCATTTTTGGTTCATTTATTTATTTTTTCTAAATAGCACTGACATTTAAAAAACATTCCTTTAAAAGGTCGCTCTGAAGACACATACGTTGTTCTGGGGGTGTTGCATGGGCAATTAGGGATTTCTTTTTTGTGAAGCCTTGCCAGTTTCTCAGATGAATGAATATCTACTCGCCCAGTTTTCAACACCTTTTGTATCTGTGGGCCTGACACAATGTTATTGATCCCATCTTGCTTGCAAAAACCATGTGGGACTCAGCATGAGAAGCCGTCACTAGCCAAGCTACACAGAACCAAGGACCACCAAGAATCACATTCAGGGTTCTTGCTGAAAAGAATGGAAAAGGGTACCATAGTGTGGTTGCTCAATACTCAGTGACTGGTTGATATTCACTTGATGTGGAGACATGCAAGCTGTTCTGAATGTAGTGCAGATGAAAACAAGAAACTCAAGGAAGAAAAAAAGGAAAGAAATTACAAATTGGTCTTGAAGCTTCACGTTTCTCGGAAACAGCTACTGGAGTCAGGCCGGTAACAGATGTCCACCCTAGGTGTGAACCACATTTTTCCAACAGAACAAAACAAAGAGGAGTTTAACGTGTTACATCCTTCGCTTTCTTTTGATTGGAACCCGATTGACAACAGTTTCAGCTTTGTCTGATGAAACCATAAACTCTAGTTTTGGGAAAGCCGATTAACTTCTCAAGGTCCTTCTTCTCTGTAAAATAAGTAGGATACTCTCGTTTTAGTTCTGTGTTCTATGAACAAGAGCCAAAGTTACAATTTAGGATTTGACCCCCGATTTTATACTGCTAATGCCATGGTACTTCTTGTTTCATTAACCTCCCTTGTTGATTTTCTCCATGTTAGCCTAGTATGACTTCATTGTTTTTATTTTCAAGGAACTAAGCTTAAACTCCTTGACAACAATAGGTGATTTTTTTAGAAGAGTTTTTAACCCTACTTTGGAAACAAAGGCAGTACTGGGTGGTGCATATGTCCTAGCGCCCTCTAGTGGATGAAACCATGTATTGCCTAGATTAGCCATGAGCTTCGTTGGGTAGTTCCTCTCAAACTTTTTCACAGATTATCAGAAATAAAGCCTCAATTTCTGCATCTCAAACTCCCATGTGTTTTAAAAATCATTCACCAAGAGTTGCTCAGGCATTCAGACATCCTGCCTTAATGATAAAAGCAAGGGCTACCCCCCGTCTCCCCCAAAATCCATGTAGACTGGAAAAGCCCTTTAGATTTTTCTACCAGATTAGGATTCAACTTTAGCCGTGTTTCCAGCCCTATTCAAAGTCAGAGTGTCCTACTTAGGACTAATATGAGAGCTGCACTCTAAAAAAGTCCTTTTAGTATGGATATTTTATGAATATCAAAGAAAATTCAAATTTAAGTCTTCCTGGGAATTGCATGAGCACCAAACTTTATGTCAACCATAATTATGTCATTCTAAAATGTTCATTGATTTATGACTGGAGCATTGTTAGTGAAGATCAAAAATTTCCATCTATTTGGGTAATCATTTTTCTATTATTTTTTTACTGCAAAAACCTTATCATGGAAAACAAGTCATTCCATTCTACAGTTATCTATAGTGTACATGTTTGCTTTTCTGTGTTTAATTTGTTGTGTTTTCCCATCAGGTATATATGATATACCTGGTGATACATACATATATATGTATCACCAGATTGTGAAAGAAACTATTCTGTAACTAACTAGGTAGACTATGATATTTAATATTAGCATACTCATTGCAATAACCCTACAATTACTCAAACTCTTGAATATGTGAAAATCAGAATGTCATTTGTGACTGCTAATTATGAAAATGGCTTTATCAGAGATTTGGAAAACAAGAACTACTCTATGACTTCATATCTTACAGACTAGAAAATGCAAACAAGATGGAAAAATGGGCATCATTTCTCTGGATAGTAGATATATAGTGGAAGACTTATCTTTTCATGTTAACTGTTCCCATATGCTTTCCAACATTTTAAAAAAGCAGCTTTCTTTAGCATTTATTTCATGTGCATTCTTGGAAAGCTGGGATCTCGTTGCTCCTTGTTATTATGTCTTGTGATTGAGAATTGAGTTCCTTATATCTTTTATTTATTATTTGTAGTTAATCACTTAACCGCCTCTTTATATGTGTGTATATATGCATATATACATGGATAATATGTGTATATATACAGATGTGCGTGTATATGTGTAGGTATATTATGTGTATTAATCCATACTCATGTTTAGTTTTAGTATACTTCAAATACATTGTTCAAAGATTATTTTATATACTCTTCTTAGTATCCCTACATTTTGCAGAATCCTGTCACTCAAAATACTTCTGGTATTATATTACTATCTGAGGGTTCATATTTTGCAGTACTTTATGTTTCTGGTGTTCACATTAGGCATGCTCAACTTATATTTTTTATTTCTTTGGATTCAATAATATTGAAAAATAGTCTAAAATACTTATTAAAATAAAAATGACACAAAGTACCAGATTCGTTCATTTGTTGTTAATCACATCACATCACTGTCTCCCCAGGGCCTCTCCCTCTAGAGAAAGATAGTAGAGAATGTCCTGAGTTATGGAACTGAACGATGTTTATGAACTTTGAAAATTTTCAGTTAGTTGGATTAAATCCTGCTTTCCCCATGTACTTATTGTCTTTGTAACTTTGTGTGGATTGTGTAATCTTGATAAACCTGGGTCATTCCACTATTATCTGAGATAATAATAGGATTTAGAACTCTGCTGAGAATAAAATGACAAGATACCTTGAAACCTTTTGGAATGATAATAATACTTATGTGGCAAAAATGTTGTTAATCAATTTTACTTAATCCAGGAGACAAACCCTTTGAGTTATATCCCATCTAACCTGAAGTCCAGAGAGAAAAAGTGATATGGGGCAAAAACAAAGAAACACCAAACAAGGACAAAACAAAACAGGCGCTTCCCAACCTGCTTGTTGGGAAGAGGGCAAAGCAGGTGCGAACACTTGGAAAGCAATCAAGGTGACCAGATTTTCTCCCTTATTCCATTCCTAAGCACTTAAACAAGAAAAACGCCTGACACAGATACACTGTAGGTCCATCCTTAGGACCACGCCACTGCAAAAGCATTTTTAAAATTTTTACTAGTGATAGAATTATCTAGTTGTTTGGCTCATAAATATTATTGAAGTTTCTAAAACTGTCAATTTTATGCTCTATCAGTGATCTCAACGTCAAAATTATTGCATAGTTGTTATACTGAAGTATAATAAAGTTAATACTCAAAGAATAGTATTGTTGAATCCTAAATAAAAGGATAGTCAATTGAACTAAACAGAATTGTAGAGGATAATCATAAGATGTAAGATTTAGGCTAAAAAGTTGCAACATAGTTTACAATAAGATAAGCCAGATCAGCTGACACAGAGGGTTTTGTTTTTTAACATTAAACAAAAGGACTGAACAAAGCAAGAGCAAAGAAAATTGTGGGGGGTCAGGACTAAGGAGAGGAAGCCACATTACTGTTAGCATGAGGCAATAGGACAACCCAACCAAATAGCCTAGAATAAAACTCCTGTTTAAAATAACTTGTACTGAACAAAACTCAAGAGCTCTTAATGATTTGAGTAGATAGGTTACTTTTGCTTGTGTGGCCCTATCACCTCAACAAGTTACCAAGGTAACCTATCTATTCAAATCATTAAGAGCTCTTG
This sequence comes from Microtus pennsylvanicus, assembly GCF_037038515.1. Taxonomy (NCBI): domain Eukaryota; kingdom Metazoa; phylum Chordata; class Mammalia; order Rodentia; family Cricetidae; genus Microtus; species Microtus pennsylvanicus. Next base: position 33,569,975 of record NC_134584.1, read on the forward strand.
AGTTTTGTTCAGTACAAGTTATTTTAAGCCAAGAGTTTTATTCTGGGTGCCGAACATTGTTGGGGAGATAAAATGGTAGGAGACTAAAACCTAGAATTGCTTATTAAATAATGTCAAAATCATTATGAACGGTAATGACTGAGGATCCAACTAAGGTCATGTGTTGGTTACATTGCTACCCCAACATAAGATCAGTGCATTTTGACTCATGGTCACATAAATGGTAAGAAGTATGGTAGATGGCCGTGATGTCATAATTGCTCATATTGTACACTTTAAATATACTACTAGATATAAATAATTCTATAAAAGATATAATCCAATTTATATGCTACATGTAGTTTTGAAATACTAGAGAGAGGAAAGGTGATCCAAAATAATAGTGACTCCTGTGAGAGATGATGTTATTTCTGCTTTAATTTATTCTTTGAATTACTCAGTATCTTCTAGAGCTGGCACTCATAGCTTTCCCCCATAATACAAAATTTATTCTGAGAAAAGAAGACTTGATCATCTAAGTTGACAAATATCAAAACAAAGAGAAACTATGCTCTGTGTAGACCTTCTGGTTCGGAGTCCCTGTAGTGAGCAGCGCTCTTTTCTACTATTCATAGGAGATAAATGGTTGTCTACACTGAAAGATGCCTCCAAGCTCCCTTTTAGGCTAAGAAAAGCATCCTTCTGGCCTGTGGGCTTTGTTGTGTTTTAAAGATCATCAGAGATTTTTCCTGATCTTCCTCTAGGCACACAAGTTCAAAGGGACTTTTCTTATGAAGGGGTGCAACTGTACCAAAAGCCTCTTCCTTGCTTTTACTTATGATGTAAAGTTTCTCCAAAACTTTATTAGAAATTCACCAATTATTAAAGTACTGTACTCTATCAGTTTTTATTGGTTGTTGAGATTAATGGCTTCTGCTTCTAGGAAACCAAGTAATATCCACATGAAGGTTATTCAACCAGGTACTTAATGCATCTGAAGCATGTTAAAAATGTCAGCCAGAATGTGGATAGATGTTCCCGCAAAGCCAAAACAATGACTCTAATTTCCTGTTTATTTGGAATGAACTCTATTCAATTTAAAAACAAAAGAAACCCTTTCCTGTTACTATTTTTCTTTCTTTTTTCTTTTTCTTTTTTATTGATTTTTATTGAGCTCTACATTTTTCTCTGCTCTCCTTCCTGCCTATCCCCTCCCCTTCAACCCTCTTCCAAGGTCCCCATGCTCCCAATTTACTCAAGAGATCTTGTCTTTTTCTACTCTAAAAGTGATCTAAGCACACAGAGAATAAGATTTAAAGAAAGTAAGCTAGGAAAACATTCAAAGTATTTAATCTCTCCAGAGAACATTTTAAAATGAATTTAATGATTCTTATTTGTATATCTTAGCTTCTCAGTGTTACAAAATGATCAGAATAAATTATTTTAGAATTCATAACACTACTTTTAAGCAGTATTAGCGTTTAACATATTGATGAAAGATTGATATACCACCCAAAGATATTAACCATTTTATAATTTAATTTATTTTAGCTGTTAAGTGGACAATGATGTTGTTGGTTTTTTAATACTACATTTGAATAGTTTTCAAGACTAGGAAGATTTAAACACACACACACACACACACAAATTAAATCTTGATAGTAAGGCAGTCAGTCTACCAGGGAAATTTTCTCTGTTTGTGCCAGTCAGCTTTGTTCTGTTATGCGAAGACAATTTCATTGTGTGTTTGCAAATTATCTGAACCTCAATGACAACCTCCCGCCAGCTCTCTGTATGTGAGAACAGTAACCTATTAGACCCATGCTGAGAACTAACCACTCACTTCTTTCTCCACTTGGGGATTCTTTGAATGGTGTCTCCTTATCTTACAGGTTTCCTCTGGACATTTGACCCCTCTCTGTAAAGTCAGGCTTCCTGCTCTCTGCTCTTCAGCTCCTCACCTTGCCACCTTGGGTTATAGCTCCCCCCTCCCCCCGTCAGGATCTTGTTATCTCAAACAAAGGATCATCACTTAAGGCCATCTGCCTCCCTTCTTTTTATGTCCTATCAACACTAGTCTCTCACATAGGAAGACTTTGGTCTCTCTTCTTACACACTGCTTTCAAATGAACTGCTGTCTTGCACTTTTCTCTTGCCTTTCAATTACTTTCTCTACTCTTTGGTTAGTAGTGGAGGGGGAGGGTAAGAATGCATAAGAAGTCAAGAAGGAGGATTTGGGGATGCAGATGTGTCTTTTGCTCTCACACTATTGTTTCATTTTCTATATCTGTGTATCAACAGTTGCGGAAGTCAGTAAAGGGTGGTGCCAAAGAAGAGAGGAACTTGTAAAAAGGACATGACTGGGTGAGGAAAAAAAAAAACAGTGAGTGCGAACAGAAATGCAAATATTTGAATTAACACAATTTGGAAGGGGAAATAAACAAGAGTAATGATGTTCCTTGAGCTTGCTTCTTTTCCAGTCTCCAAGAATACAAGAGTTACCCAGGTGGGGTGGCACATAGCCTTAATCACTGTACCTCTCAGTATGAGGCAGGAGAATTCATGAATTCAAGGCCAATCTGGGCTATATGGTCACTTAGAAGTCCATCTTGGTTACCTAGTTATTACGAAGCCAATCTGGACTACAAAGTAAGACTTGTCTCAAAAAAAAGAAAAGAAAGAAAAAAAAAAGCAAGCCCAATGACTGTGAGCGTTTAAACTCAGGTGAGAATCGAAACCTTTGTAACTACTCTGTATGCATAAGGCAACAACCCTTGGATCTTTGACGATTTACTTGAACTTTTTAAAACACTCAACATTGACTAAAGAGATATGCAAAATAATGAAAGTATGGAAGTTTAAGAAGAGTATATAAACATGTATGTATTTCAACATTAAAACAAGGCTCAGCAAGATCAAAGTATAGTTCCAGGCTTTCTTGGTCATTACGTGAAATACTACTTTTCACTATTTTGCTAGTGTTGACACAATTAGTCTATTAGTTCATATCATTCACTTTGGACTACACAATGCACACTAGTGTGGACTTCTAAAGGAAAATGCCTTTAAAGAATTTAGACTACAGTACAACACAAACTCAATGGTATTTTTGAAGGATTTTTTCCCCTCATATTGCTTTGTTTGGGTATTTATTACGGTACTGGTCTTTTGTTTATATTATGGTTTCTGATTTTGTGGTTTTATAGGTTTTAGATGTATGTATGCATTTCTTTGCTTCTTTGTTCTTACTTGTTAAATTTTGTTTCAGTCTGGCGTTTTTGTCTTTTTGTTTGCCTATTGGTTTTCTAAAGAAAGAGAGAAGGAAGTCTTGGAGTTGGAAGTGGGGAGAGATTGGTAGGATCTGGAAGGAAATGAGTTGGGGAAATCATGATCAGAATACATTTGTATAAAAAAAATAGTCTCAATAAAAAGAAAAATAATTTAGGTTATATTGGGGTAGGTTTATTTTATTTTTTATTTTTCTGTCACAGATTTCTTTCTATAATTTAGAATCTGTGACCTGGGATAAAATCAGAAATGTAGAGAAGAAAAGAAAAATGATATGTTCTTCTTTGCCTAAAAGGAAAATAATGTCAAAAAAAGAAGAAAGTAAATATATATAAAATTATGTATGTACATCTGAAAAATTAATGTTAAATGTACTCTAAGAATTGGTTTATACATTGCCTTGAAATATATTGTCTAACTAATCAGAAAAACATTTTATTGTCTTCATTTGTTGTTGTGTTTTTAAGTCTCTGGGTGTATCTGATCTTAGGCTCTAAAATAAAAGTTTCCATCAGAGTGCAAAGAAAAATAAAGAGCTAGAGATGTGTGTTGATCAAGTAACTACCCTACCATAGCAGTCTGTCAAGGATTTTGTTTCTACCATTTATGTTTTACAGTCTTAGTAACTACGTCTTCTTGGACATTTAATATATGAAACATTATTTAGTTTAATAAAATACTTGAATTTAATGTTTAAAGGCTTAGCAAAAAGCAAGAATTAAAAATATAATTTTAAAATGACACAACCCAGTTCTACTTCACTGGGACATGCGATGAGATGTACTGAATACAGTGAAGGGTTAAGAGACTATGCTTCATTATTTTATATACTTGGGCAGATAGACAAAAACATGAACATGTAAATGGCCAGAGACGTCTCTGTTCCTGTTTTCCATTATGGGGAAAATAACATAAAATTGAAAGTCTTCCAATAGAAAACGACTCACTCTTTAGGAAAGAACAATGGATGGTGTGAACTGTCCACATCTGGTCCATCCTCTTACATGGAGACGATGGTGGAGATTTCACAGCCATTATTGCAAGACCGGTGCCAGCTAGGAGACTGTCATGGCCACTCAACACTGCTCTCAGGATGAACTAGGAGGACAGAATATGATCTGAGGAGACGGAGAAAGAACCTTTGATTCTGGGATAATGGTGGAATTTTAAAACAGAATCCAGGTCTGACTTTAATGATATTGAATACCTGTAATGATATTGAATGACCCCCAACTGATAAAATATAAATGAAGAACAAGTTAATGTACAGAAAGCATTAAAAACAGATATTCTTATTTTCATATTTCACCTAATAGAGTAGGCGTTACCAGAATTGCACTTGGGCGTCATGGAAGACAGGGGCTGAAAGGTATTGTTATGTTTTTATAACTTTTTAAAAATTAGCTGTATATCTCTTAATAATTTATTGTAGTGAATATTTGGGCACATAAACTTATCTCAAAGTTATTGAGTGTATTTTCAGTTTCATCTGCCTCTTCCTGCATACTAAAAAAGCTAGTTGCTGCCTCTAACATTTATACTATTTTATGTTAAATTTGATTTTAAAGCATCCAGGCATATCATTAACTATGGAACTGACAGCTGATGTAACTGTATGGCAACAATATCTAATGTCAGGTTTATGTGCTTTTCACTATAGAAAACAAGGAAACAGCAAGTAAACCTTACCTCTAATTCTACCATTAAAAATTGCTAAATATTATGCATATACATTCTGTTAAGAGATAAAACAATTTCCAAAAGGTAATAAATGCTCGACATACTTAGATATCCAAACATCAATATAGATATCACAAATATGAACACGAATAAGTGTCAGTTTAGATGTCACAGATATATAAATATGAATTGCCAAATAACTTGAATAAATAGCAACTGGAATAGCAGTTCAAAGGAATTTTAGATAATGAAGTTTATAGAAGGCTCTGTGGAAACACCAGAATCCATTATTCAAAGTATTTACTGACTGTCAGTTATAGACCAAGCTCTACAATAAATCCCTGCAGAAATCCTTACCATAATCAGTTGAAAACAGACAGGAAACTCCTGTAGGTAAGTGAGGGGTTGCCATCAGGTCTCACACAGCCCAGGCTAGACTAGAACTCCTATGTATCTGATGATAACCCTTGATTTCCTGATCTTCCCATTTCTATCTCTCAAGGGATTGTCTTTTAGAACTTCACCATCACACCTGACTTCAGGCTATTTGCGACACTAAAGCTTACTACGAAAACATAAAAGTCATGACTCTGGAAGGGATTGGTAGGGGAAGAAAGGAGTTTTGTATGTTAGGAGATTTAAAAAATAGTTGCAATAGGAGCAACTAGAATACATTGTATATGTGTATGAAATTGTGAAATTTTAAAAATTAAAAGAAACCACAACTCATCAACTATATGCTTTGGGATTTTTCAGTAATTTAAGCAAAGGAGTTGAATAATAAATGTACAGATGTCAATTTCCCTTTTAATTACAAGATGGAATCTATAACACCGAAGAAGTAATAGTGCAAGACTTTACCGAGTTACCTACTAGCCTCGTAGCATAGTCCTTCTTTATCAATTGCATCACAAAATTTGGTAAGATTTCCATTGGGTTTTATTATCTGTGTTTTAAAAGATTTGCACACAAGAGCATTTCTATTTAAATCATTTCGACACCTCCTACCACGACTAACTTCTCCTACACTGCATCTCAAATTCAGGACCTCTTCCTTTATGATTATTATTCATACACACCTTCCCCCTGCACAAGGACATACATAGCCACTGGCCCCATTTAATATTGTGCTTATGTACCTGTGCTTAGGACTGACCATTTGGCATAGTATAACTTACTAGGAGACACATCCCTAGAGAAGACTGAGTTTCTACTTATCAGCATCCTTATGACAATCTACTCATCATTCTGTCAGTTTCTGAATTGTATGTAGGGAAAAAATATCTCCAAGATTAATGCAGATTCATGTATATGTGTGCACACATGCGTTAATGCATGCACACATGTATATGTGTAAATAAATAGTGAAGGGTGCAGTTACACAGGGAAACTAATCTAATAATTATATGTAATATTATGATTATTCACTACTAGAAGATTTTGCTTTTCATTTAATGGCTCTCATTTACAATGAACTTTTCCTTTTAAAGCTTTCCTTGATATCTAAATTTAGCTTAAGGTATTAATTCTGTATAGAAAGAGTTTTGTCAATTGACAAGGGCAGGGAGAATCATTACAGTCATAACTTACTCTGAATTTCAAAGTCTAAATGTCTTTCAAGCCTTGTACTAATGTTATACCTCAAAAGTAGAAAATGCGGTTAAAGACCATGAATCAGCCAACAGTATAGCTAGTTATATTATTGTTTAGCACAAGCTGTCTGATAGTTCCATACTTAATCACAATATACTAAAGTGTGACATGCCTAACATTCACATAACATGTTGAGGAAACATGTGGTACTTCTGGGGTGACAAAGACATGACATGAAATAGCACAGAGTCATACAATGACACACAGCTTTTCAGTTTTTGTGATATGTCAAGCAGAATCTCAGTTTAGTAACAATATCATTAGGATTTCTTGAAAACATGTTTATATCTCTCATTTGATATGTGAAATCATTACTCCAAAACAGATTATTCTGCAAAACACATCACATAAGGATGACTTAATATATAATTTTCTTCATATTATTTATTACTTTGGGTTTCTGTCAATAGTTAATTAGCCTTCCTTTATGAGAGAGATAGGAAAGATGATTTCTTTTCAAAGACATATTATGTTAGTACACACAACAAATCAATTTAAAGGGAGTATTTAGTAGGTACTAAGATAGAGGTCTAACAGACATGGCCAACTTTGTAACAGTACTATTTGAAACAGCTGTTGAAGAAGCAATGCTAATGGTGGCAGAACAACCCAGCAATGGAAAACTGACTGCTATATACTGTCACACTACTAACAAGCCAGAGAGGAAGTTGGAGATGAAGCCTAACACAGAGATGGAGAGGGCAAGCCATGCGGAATAGCTAGACGTCTGCTTAGAAGAGTAAACAAAATGTGTCCACAGTGACAGCGAGCCAGTTGAAACTGAGCTAAAGTGACGCACGTCAGCTTCAGTGAGGCTCACTCCATTCCCTAACCAAGTTTAAGGAATCCCACCACCATAGTTCAGTTTTAGGGAATAGTGAATCTCAACGTAATGCAGGGGTAAATTCAGGAGTATGATGAACCAAGCTTGCTTAAGACAAGCAATCAGGATGACAATACTGATGTACTTGTACTTCTTCGTAGGTTACTGCCAACCCATGCAAAATATGCTTTGCAAATGCTTTAAATATTACGTGAATGCTCAATTATATTTTGTAAATTTCAATCAGCAAAATTGCCAGTTTCTAACTGCGTTGTAATTTAGGAAAAGTTTTAAAATAGGTTTTTCTGTCTCCCCACCCCCTACCTCAGTCCAGCTGCCTGGCCCACTTCTGCTTTGAGGAACAGATACTTTATGTTTCCAGTACTCAAGATGGAGAGAGAGCTGTTCGCTTCAAGAGGATTTTCCGTGGCCTAATGCTAATAATAACAGTGTTTCAACATTGTTCTGATTTTATGGTATGTACTGGGTCAGTGGTTTCTATGGGTCAGGAAAGGAAAGGAAGTTTTTGGACTTTCAAAGGATTTCATTTGAAAAAATAACTCTGACTCTGGATAAAACTCATTTGTCTATTCCTAGTAACATCTCCAGTTTAGACAAACTATAACAGGCGTTTCTTCAGGTTTTGTTTTCTTTTTACTGTGCATGGACCATTGATCTTTGGCTTTGAGTGCCAAAAGTTTCAGCTAATTTAATTCATACTTATACTATACATTGTCTAGCTTCAAAAGAAGCATGTTGTATGTATGTGCACCATTTTTCATCCAATGCGTTGTTCTTAGTCATGAAATAATAAAGCTATTTCAAAGCACAAAAACTAACTTTTCATCATGATTCAAATTTAATAATTCTAAGTATAGAGTCAAAAATAACTTCATGTTAAAAGATAGCTTTATTAAGCCCTGGCTGCCCGGCTAGCTTAGACCCAAAATAATCACACAGAAACTGAATTAATTAAATCACTGCTTGACCCATTAGCTCTAACTTCTTATTGGCTACTCTTACATCTTAATTTAACTCATTTCTATTAATCTGTGTATTGCCACATAGCAGTGGCTTACCGGCAAAGTTTCAGCATGTCTGACTGTGGCTGTGGCTCCTTGGCATCTCTCTCTCTCTGCCTTCCTTTTCCCAGCATTCAGTCCAGTTTTCTCCGCCTACCTAAGTTCTGCCCTATCAAAGGCCAAGGCAGTTTCTTTATTTATTAATCAACAAGAGCAACACATAGACAGACTTCCCACACCAGTGGCATGTGACTGTAGTCTCAGTACTTGGGAGGTGGAGACGGAGATCAGGAGTTCAAGTTTTGCTTCATTTCTTAGCGAGTTCCTAGCCTGACGCTATCTCAAAAAAGGATCTTTCAATGCTAAAAGATGAGGGTTAATGATAATATTTTCATATTGTAAAATAATGAATGATAGAATGAGAAAATTGGGTGATCTGATTTGAGCAAATCCTCAAGGAAAATATAAGCTTTAAAACACTAAAATGCTATTGTTAAAATGTCTTAGATGCCATCAAATTTATATTCATCTGTTCAGAATAATTTTAATGTAATAAAAGTCTCCATTATGACCCAACTTTAAACCACTTCTACCTGAGAAAATGCTTATTTCCACCATTCATATCTGTCTGTATGTGGGGCTGTTGCAGCAACACATCTGTCTCCCTCTCAGGTTAAGAACGTCCTTTCTCTGACCCACCAAGGGTTTTCTGCATTTCTCTTCATTTTTGTTTCATGTTCCCTTTCTCAGGAAATCATGGGATTTTCTGTAGGTTATTACTTCGCCATTTTACATTCCTTTCTCCTCATCAGCTCTGCTGGGTCCTCGCTTGCTCTTATCACTATCAATACTAGTACCTCCATTACTTCAAAGGTCTTATCTCAACCCTTCCATGGAAACAGTTTTCTCTGATGTCATCTGTGATAACACCTTGACTATTGGAATATTCTTCGGCAGCGCTTCTTTCTCTCTCTCTATCTTTTCCAATTCTCTACTAATCATGGAAATTCTGTGTTGACTTTGGACTTAGGCCCAGATGCCCTATGTTGTTTCCACAGGGATCTGCTTCATGAGTTTAAATCCCAAACACATGGTAATGGTGCCCAAACAGTCAGATTGAACTGTGACATCTTTTGTAAGTCCATAAACCTCTACTTAACAGCCCTTGAAATTTTAATGATGATCTTAATATCTCTGAAATTAACTGAGTGGTCCTCCTGAAGCTGTTCTTTGAACAAATGTCCTCAGGAACAGAAATTCACCCTTCATATGCCTGTACCTCCCACTCCCGTTTGTAGTAAAACTGAAGCCTGATGTGTTCCACCTCCGATGTGTTTCTGGATACTGTTACTTTCTTACAGCTCCACTGTTAGCTCTAAGGCCATGTTCTCATTTGCACAAGGCTTCCACTTTTCTAGTTTCTCTTTCACCTCTATTAATTCCCTCACTAACTTCCTGCTGTTTTTAATGCACCACGTAATCATAATCTACTCCGTAACTTCATTTTTACTTTTATAAGTTATCAGTCTCAATTTTTACTCTCGGTTTTTCTTAAACTCAATGATTTTATTTTTCGAGGCTTCTGAGAATCATTTCCCTGATATTGATACGGTATTGTATTTGTTTCTGTGTTGCTGTGATAAATATGCTGACCAAAACCAAATCCGCGTGATCATACGCACACAAATAAATGAACTACTGAAAGCTAAAGAGCTTATTGAGTTGGGTGGTATGTTAGAGCAAGTTTCAACTCTTGCTTAGGCTGGCACTAGCAATATTTCCTTTTATGTTTGGGTGAGTTATCCTGATCCTTTATAAAGCAACTTAGATGTCTGCTTTACACAATATTCTTTCTGCTGAGCCTTTGGTATCTTGAAAAGAATCATTTGGCTTCTGTGTGTAGAGACTTGTCATACCTTGGACACACATTGATTGTTATGTGAATAAATTACATCCAATACAGAGATAGTTACTTCTTTCAGGACCTTAGCCCAGATCAAAGCATCTGAATATAGCACATAGTAGATGCTGAATGGGTAGCTGTCCATTAAACATGGCTCCCATCCATATAGCAGGAGTCCACAGCACTAGAGGTTGTCACCTCATAACTCTGTCTTAAGGCTTGCTCTATTACTATAAAAAAATAATTGTTTTATTTTTTTTGAGATAGACTCTCACATTGTAGCACAGGCTTGTCTACTACTCATTTCATAGTCCAGACTGACTTTGAATTCCTAACCATCTTATTGCCTCAGCCTTTCAAGAACTATGATTTCAGGCATCAACCAATATGACTAATTTTTGTACTATAGGAAAAATACTTTTGTTATGGAAATATAATTTTATGTTTGGATAACAAAGATACATTTTTATTTAATTTAGAAGACAATATATGATCATTCCAGGAAATCATTCTGCTGTGTAATGTTTTTCATAAGAATGTCATACTTGAGCATAAATATAGATAGAAAATGTTTGAATGAAAATTTTTGAAAAATACGAAACTGATCCAAGGAAGCACCACAAAGACTCTGTCTGTCTTCTAGCTATACTATAGATGAAGTGGATAATGGTGTCAATGCATGCAGCATTTCTTTAAAAAGAGTTACGCACTTCACGGAAGGCTAACAGTGAATTCTTAAAAACGCATTTTTGAAACCACTCACAATAATAGAATAAAATAATCTATAAGTATTAAACAAAGTTAATGCTAATAAAACTTACTAATGGAATCGTCTTGCCATAAATGGAAGCAGAACCAGGGACAGAAGAAAGGGCACTTGACATGGGATCTGGATTTCATAATCATCCTGACACTAACTGTGGATACTTGTGCTCACTCCACCCTTGGAGCTGCAGCACAGTTCAGTGCAATTTCCCCCCACTCCCATTCCAGATAAGGTGGAACCTGTGACCCTTCTCATTATCTCTTCTCAGGAGCAAGTTGCTGGGTGTAGTGAACAAAATGTGGACTACCCAGTTAAGGCTGAACTTTACGTAAACATCCTAGGAATTTTTACTTAGTGGATGGGGTATTCCATGTGATGTTATGTGCAAGTCTATTTACAGGAAAAGTCCATTGTTGTTTAACCCAACTCTTGGAATGGAACATTTCTTAAAGGAAAGGTGGTAACTGACAGAAATCTGGTAATTTGTGTGGGAAAGGTACCGGCAGGCCATTCGTCACTGTATCCTTTCCAGTAAAATGTCACTCTCGGTTTTCATATTTATTTCATTCCTTACACAATGTGTCAGCTGCTTTGTCAAGCAGGCCTTATTTTCTGTAGAGTTTCCTACAAACTCCTTCAGGACACTTGTGTACGGAGCTGACTTAGGCAAACTTCTGTGAGTAGGGATAGGCACATATGTTATGCCAATGTAAATAATAAAAGTAATAAATAATAAAAGGTCACTCCCCCTCCCCCACACGATGCTTCGGTTCTGCTCATTGTTCCTCCTGTTTTTATGATCAGTAAATTTTTCATTGTTCACTTGAATGGCTGGGTAAACTAAATACTGGTCAGAGTTTTTAAGGGAGTCAAACTAATCCACGGACATTTTTATGATAAGGAAAGTTATCCGTAAAGAAGAGTAATTATAACTACTGTTCAATGGACTGTGTACAGCTTAATATTACTCACTGTATCCACTTATTATGTAATTACATGATCACATGTAAGTGGAAGATACATTGAGATTCCATCTCTAATAAGAAAGGCCATCAGTAAGGAAACAAGAACAAGGGCTGTTGAGGACACAGGGAAAGGAGAATTCTAACATATCAATGGGATTTGATCACTGTGGGAATCAGGAAGAAAATAACTCAAAGACTGGGAGTGGAACTACTATATAGTCAAGGTGGGCTATTCCTGGGAATATGCCCAAAGAGATCAAAGGCAGCATTCTACAGGGATCAGGCTCATCCATGTTTATTGTAGCTGTCATGATAGCCAAGTTATGGAATCAGTTTAGGTGTCTGTCAACAGATGAATGGGTTATACATACACACAAGGAAGATGTGTTCAGTCATAAAGGGAGTAGAGGAAATAGAAGATTATTGTATTAAATAAAAATAAGTCAAACCCAGAAATGCAAGCAGGCAAACATTGCAGTAATCTCTCTCTCTCTCCACACACACACACACACACACACACACACACACACACACACACTTCTATAATATACATGTACTACATATGGCATGTAGTCAAGTGAGTGTTTGGGGAAAGTAAGGAGACTAGAGGGTGCAGGGGATGGGGAATTAGATTTCTGTGAGGGTTTAATATGATCAAAGTACATGATATATTTGAATAAAATACCACTCTGAAGCTTTTAATTTTGTGCAATGAATATATGATAAATAAAAACTATTAATTACATAATCATAGACACGGAGAATAAAGTAGAGGGAAATTCAGCAAAATGCAAAAGCTGACATCTCTGTGTAGCAGAATTATGACTAATTATTGTTGCAGCTCCTCTTTTATCTTACACACTTGCAATAAAGGACATGAATTAAAGTCATTAACATGAAAATAACACTTATATGCATGTACATAGGCATGCAAATGGCATCTACACCACCTATCTATAAATGTGTGTACTATATGCTCTTCAGTTATGTAGAATATGTAATTCATATGTAAAATGTAAGATAAGAAATGTATCCAGTTTTAAAGTTCCATAGGCACTTTTGGAAATGAGTTTTTATTTTATCTACAGTTTATTTCATGAAAAAAAAATCATTATTTGATGTCAGCAACACCTTTATCAAATTACTGTGGTTCATTATTGGCTTGTGTATTTTCATAGCACCACAGCCTGGGTTTGTTTTGTGTTTTAAAATATGATTTTTAATAACTTTAGGTTGAGTTTCCAAGTTGAAAAAAACCCCACATTTTTATTTACATTATTTTGCTACCTTAGTAAATATGTCTTAACGAAAACCATTTCACTGTTATTATAATCATGTCTAAAAAGTTTAAAGAGTACCTAAAATTAACCCTCTAAGTCAATTTGCTCATTCTGTAAGTGTTAAGTGAACAAGATTAACTTATTCAATTCAGCCAACACTGAAACTTGGTTTTCATAGTTCTAAAAAAATGCTTTTCTACTTTTCAAGGTAGAAGATGATCACACAGATAAAAATTTGTATTTCTCTCACTCAAAGGACATAATTAGCTCCATTAAATACGGTTCCATAATATGAGGGTCCTGCACATTTTGTCACAGAAAAGAAGGCCTTTATCATTCCATGATAGACAAGTAATTCTTAAATGTGTCAAAGATCTTTCTTAGAATCTTCCTAAAGATCTTATCCTAAGATGTTTCCTAGTTGCTACACACCAGGCCACGTTTTCTGATGTGTGCTTTAGGAAAGGCTCTAACTTCATTTTATCCGAAAAATTCCTGAGGATTTCAGAACTATACATGAAACTTTATTCCAATGACTTCTCTCCGGGGCTGGAGAAATGGCTAAGCAGTTACGAGCACTGGTTGCTCTCCCTGAGGACCTAGGTACAATTCTCAGCACCCCCATGGCAGCTCACACCTGTCTGTAACTCGAGTTGCAGGGCTTCTGATACCCTCACACATTCATACACACAGGCAAAACACCAGTGAACATAAAATAAAACTGAATGTAAAATGAAATAAATGACTGCTCACAAACACTGTTTGCTTTGTTCAAATAAAGAGGCATCTACAGGAGGAACTTGTCCTCAGTAGGGCAGCTTCAGCATCAGCATTTCAATTCTGCAAGGGAGGAAGACTCCCAGGTTATCTATCACTAATTTCTGAGCTAACATTTCTTTTTCTGCTTACTCTGTTGCTGGTTTGACATCTGGAAGCACTATAACAAGTCATAGAAATTTCCATTTTTGCACAATAAAGTTGAAGAAATATAGTCAATCATGTGAGTTATGGTTATAATTTGGTTTATGAGACGTGCATCATAGATGTTCCTTGCTTCAAGTTAAATGCACACACACACACACACAATCTAGAACTAAATATTTGTATTTATGATTGGAATTTCTATTTTAAAGTCTACATTTCTTTTACCAACTGGGAAATGTTTAAGTTGAATATATTAGTAAAAGTTACTAAGGAATAGAATCATAGAATAAATCAGCCATTCTGTTACTGGTAATTCCATCTCAGACCAAACTGATCCAATGGCTGATTAGGAGCATAGTTCACAAAAGAGGGACACTTTGGGCATTATAAATAATATTGTCTTTCATGCAAGGTGGGAGAAAGTATACTTACAACTGCAAGTGGTTTTTCAAGTCATAAAATGTGAAATAACCCACACAGAATTATTTAATATTACCTTGCATCTTCCCTGACCCCAGCTACTGCGTAACAAAGGAAAATTTAATGCATTTTTAAGACAAATAATTAAATCTTAATGTTAAATGCATGCAGAGTTGATGTAGAGCCCAGTCCCAACTGATACATGTGTAACACAATCCCTGCACCTAAGACCTAAGCATCATTTGGGAATAGGAGTTCCAAAGACTGTAAGAGACAACGGAACAGGGAGTTTCCTATAAATGTTAGAGAAGCTATACTCATGAAGTCACATGGCTGCCCAAACTAGGTCTGAACAAGGACTAATGTGAAAAGGAGCTCATGAGGCCTCAACCTTACACAAAGAACTACAGGCAACTCAGATGTGGAGAGTGGGAGAAACAGTCTTCCTCAGGACAAAGCACAACAATTGGTTATCCAATACTACATGGTCAGCCCTGAAGACATGCTTACAGGCAACCTGATACTGACTAAACAGGTTATATTTAGAAATATATGTGCATATACATATATGCATGTAACAATAATTTACTAAAATAGAGACCATGAATTGAAAGAAAACAAGGAGAGGGCATATATGGGAGGGGTTGAGGTAGAAAAGGAAAGGGAGATGGTGTTATAATATTACAATTTAAAGAAATAGAAAAATAATAAAAAAAATAGCTGCTTGTGAAGACCTTGAAACTTTAAAGTTCTGTTTATGGCTACAGCACAGTTACAAATGTTATCTTTATGGATATGTTCAAATTTCCATCCTATGACAGACAATGTCACATAGGCATCAGTCCTCACACACGAGTTAAAAGTCTGAATGGGCCGTAGTGTTAGGCTGTAGTCGCAGGTCATGTGTAGGAATTCGGTCCATTCGAAAGCTGTAATGCAGCTGGAGTTTCAATACTAAATCTGTGATGGATAAAACCCAGGGCTACCAGTTCAGCTACCGCCTGCCCTGAGTCACACTATCTCTCTCCAGAACATATGCAACATATTAACAGTCCGATAATTAGTGCGCATTCCTGCCTGCTCCTTAAAACCTCACGCCCAGATGCTGCCTTGGTGGGATGTTGGTTTTATTAGCTCGCATGATTCACTGCCATTCTCACACCAGTTTCTTTTCAGCTCGTTAGGCTTGCTACCCGACAGAGAGGTGCTGATGCATGCTCAGGCCTTGGCAAATCAGTCCTGTCCGTGCTCTTTGCGTGAAACCAGTCTCTAAATGATATGTCCATACAATTAGATCTGGGATCAGAATGGCAATCAATGAGGAGGAGAACGTGAAAGAATCTTTAGTTTACTTGCATCTATAGTTAGAAAAACGGAGTAGGAAAACAAACAAACAAACAATTCATGGAGCAAGGCCATTATCTCCTGGCCTACACAGAATGTGTAAAAGCTCCATCTGACCAAAGCCCTTTGAGACATGTGGCCCCATCTAACATTACAGAGGCTGTGCGAAATCCAAGTACATTATCTTTCTTCCATGGCATAATGTGCTTTTTGTAGACATGATAAGTGATAGCTAAAACCAAAAGAGAAAATGACTTATCAACTTCTGACATGAAGACTCAAAGACAATATACATATATTCATTATATATATGCAACTTATCTTTAGTGTGATAGTGTTAACTAAGAAGACAGAGAATGAAAAATCAATCACCTCAGATTTCTTAATTAAAATAAAGGCAGACCAATCAGGTGTTAGTGTACATGAGTAAAAAAACAAGGAAAACAGAATGAATGGCCCATATTTTTCACAATACTTTTGCAAAACTAAATCATAACAACAAAAGCACACCACAGAATAGAAAGTTCCGCTATCTGACTGTTGGATAAGATGCATACTTTTACTTCAAGCATCATGATTCACTTCTCCTATTTTGTATTTGATAAGTAGCATAAAAAGAGATAAATTATCTTAAGTGGTACTTTGGGCCAAATATTTGAAGCACATCCCTGCCTTTCCCATGAGTATCGACTCATAGACCGCTGAGCATAAAACTCCCCATGTCAGGAAAGGGAGAGAGGAGAACTTGCTAAAACATTTCCCCTAGGAGATCAATGATGGGAATAGAAAGATTTAATATTATTAGCTCCGTTTCTAAACTTCAACCAACTCCATCGCAGCTCATGAGCCCACTGTCAGCCAAAAGGGACAATACAAGGGGGCTATTTTTTCTTTTTCTCTTCCTTTCTTTCTTCCTTCCTTCCTTCCTTCCTTCCTTCCTTCCTTCCTTTCTTTCTTTTTTTCTTTCTTTCTTTCTTTCTTTTGTGTGTGCCAATTATGCTTTAACAAATTTGGGAATCAAGATCAATTAAGTGACCATTAGCAATACAGTTGATATTGGCCAACTTCTTCCACCGAAAGGGAGTGGTTCCCCTGGGCAGAATCTAGATAAAAGAGCACACTCCTTATTAACAACAAAATGTTGGGTATGTTTCAGTTTATCACAAAATCAACTCTCTTTGTCCCTGATGGTGAATTAAACCTAAATTCAACTTAGATTGAAGTCCAAAATAAGTAATTTTATTAGCTGATCTACCTAACACTTTATTACACAATGAATTCAATGTCGTAAACATGCTTTTTGGCAATCTGTTACTTGAGCTCGGGAACGAACTTGGAAAACCCTGGACAACATTTGGATAATGACAATCTCATCTTGTCTGCTTTGGAGAGCAATAATGTAAACAAAATGAACTCTGTACCGGCAGCCAAATGCAATGGACTTTGTGTCTGTTTCTTCCTAATGTCGACGTCCCAGGCTCTTTCGTGAGTATGTTTCTGGAGGCAGGAAAGACTTCATGTCTGTAGTCAAGGCACGGATCTTATACTGCACTATCAACTCTTTGCTGCAGTGAGACATTTTCTATGAGAAGTGTTATGCAAGAAAGCCATCCATTTATCTGCTATTTTTAAAAGCAGTCCTAAAGTTCTCTGAAGCTTTAATGGAGGGAGTGTCCATGAAAAGGTGTCTAGGATGGTTTTAGTTGTTGGGAGGGGCAAGGCAGCCTTATCAAATTGATGCAGTATTACCCAATGGCCCTTCTGGAGGAACAGGAATGAGGTGAGAGAGAAAAGAATTATATACTTCAGTCTAACCGGGTGACCTTGTATCCCTTTTCCTACCAATATATTTTGCTCTAAGAAAAAAAAATCTAATGTTTCACTTCTTCCTGTTTCAACTGCCAAAAACTGTTAGTAAAAAAGAGGTTGTTACACAAAAATATATGTCCGTGTAGGTAGCAGATGCCTGTTAGGTCACTGATACTACCTAAGTTTCCTGGGATTGTAAAAAAAAAAAAAATCTGGAATCACAACAAGTTATTTTGGCATAGCCACAAAAAGCCCTAAAGCTGAAGAAATTGGATGTTATACCCACAAGACGCCACGCAAGTAATCGCCCATCTCATTTTACAACGGAGGAGACTTGAACCCACAAAGTTCAGGGAATTGTGCAAAGCCACTGCTTGTTGGTTCTGGAATAATTTCAAAATGTGTTTAGCATACGTAGACTAACTGTGGAGTTGTTGTTAGAGAATTGAGTGGAACTGAGAATTCTCAGTTGGGATGTTGTTTAATACTGATGGATAAGGGCCAGGTGCCCCTTATCCAGTCACTGTGGAACCCTGAGCAGGGTTCTACGGGGAATTTCCGTTTCACTCCGGGGTGGCAGGCATGTGATATTTAGCTACTTACTTCATCATTGAAGGTGAAAGTTCATCATCAGCTCTGGACTCCTTAGGTTCTAGTGTTCTAACCCATATGCCAATTTATGCCAAGATTCTCCCGTGTTTTGTTTTCTCTTCAACATTTCAGTGAATATAGTTTTTTCTTTTTCTATATGATTAGTAAGTTCCTTATTGCAAAGATATTGGAACCCTAAATCTCCCTGAGTGTTTTTGCCCTGGAAGTCATAGGATACCTGCAGGGATTATATCTGCCTAGCCTCCCTAACATGAACCGTATTGAAGCCAGTGAAACAGAACATCCATGAGGAAAGCTAGACCTTGTATAACCCTGGTATTAATGACACCGTATTCAGAGGCTTGATGGAAGAAAAGGTCCTCCCAGACCATCCTAGATTGTCTTGCTTCAGTCTTTGTCTTTTATTGTTTAAGACAGAAAGAGTACTACAGGTAAGGAGAGTATACTTTGTGGAAAATACGCAAGATTTTATATGGCAGAAAATATAATAGACATTCAAGAGACTAGGTCTTTAATCTAAGCTTATTGGGTAATTTCTTTATGTACTTTTTGCAGATTAGGCTGTTTTCCAATGTCATACCATGTTTAGTTTGAAATTTGGGGTAAAAGATGCCATTTTTTTGAGGTGCAATGGGGGGCTCTTCTGGCACATACCATCTCAAACTAAGAACTGTTTCTACATTTGGATTGTTGAAATTCAAGATTTGATCTTATTTGCTATTAATTATTTGGTTTTATAAGCATCCATTTGATTAACTATACATTAAATGAAACAGAATGACTATTGGAGTCAGGATTCTGAAAAACAAAAGGACATTATAGAGCCCAGACAGCTAGCTGCTCTCTTGCTCTGCTAATAAAGGTCTCCCTGCAGACTGTTTATGTAGTATGCACAGAGTGTCAACTGATGTAGATTGTACTGGAAACTTTCAGACATAATTAACCTCAGTAGCCTTGTAATGCTGTTTCACCTATAATACGCAGCCCAGCTCAAACACAGAAGAATCTAACAGCTAACTCGCCCTCGGATTGCGACATTTCATGAAGAATCTGTGATTAAATCCAGACATATAGACAGTAAGGAACCATGTGGTGTGGATTATCTCCACACATCAGTTTTAATGGTACATGCTCTCCCCATGACAACACTAAAAGTCAGCGTGTTGTATCTTAAGTTGAGATTTCTATTTTAGAAGCCAAGAAAAAAAAATGAAAATCATATAATTAATAGGATTAGCCTCCCAAAATAAAAGTCACAGGATGACAGTTTGTAGGACCAGATCTGTTTCTGTGTCTGTGTTGTGTTCATTCCCTGTATGATGCAACACACACACACACACACACACACACACACACACATCCTCATAAATACAAAGACTCAAGCCAGTCAGTAGTAGATAATGTACAGTCTTGTATCTCTCTGAGAGCTTCCTAGCAAGACTGTAAGTCCTGTAGGGCAGGGCACCATTTTGCACTTGTTTTTAAACCATTCATAGCACCGTTGCAGAGGCCTAAATAATGATAATGAAAGCTTAAGAGTTTTCTTCTTGTTCTTAGGTATGTTCTGAACCCTCACCTTTTGGTATACAGGAGGTTTGTAAGAAAAAAAAATGATGCTAATACACACTGGCTGGATACAGTATGAGAAAGTTAATGATAGATAAAGATAGAAGTCTCTCTCCGAAAATACAGTTGCTAATTTCTCTACCGGCCTGTTGTCGCTGTGAGGTTTTTAAAGAGGGAATTAGTGTATCCTAAAACCATCCATATTACCTGGGAGATGCCTGAGATACCTGCATCCTTCTCAAGTCAATCCTTCAGATTGAGTCAGAGAGACAGCATTACATTTTGGAGTTTTCAAAGAGACTGGGCTATCGGCTTACATTTATTAGTTTGAAGACTGCAGCAAACTAATGGAGCATCTTAAGGTCATAGATTTTCTGACTGCAAAGTAGTGATAATGACACTCTTTCCCCTGGCTGGTTTATTGTAGGAATACATACAATAGTATTAATAAATCATCTGCATACGAGAGATCCTTACTTTCCCCAATAGGTAGCTTTGTGCTGACTAGGTGGTTTGTGTAATTTGGTCTAGAGAGTTCAATTCCCTACTAAAAAATGTGATGAGGGACTTCATTATGCTTGTTGAGAACATATTTATTCCTTTCCTTGACTGAATTTTCCTACAGGATCTATAGTTTTTTTGTGATCCTTAGAACTGCCCTTCGCATGAATGCAGTCATCACTGTCCTGAAAAAAAAAAAGTGCAAAGCAAATTGGCCAATTGACAAGTATCCCTTTAATACTTTCATGCATTGTGACATATCATGACTTCATGCGTGACTTTTGCCAAGATTCATTTGGATAATTTTGAAAGCCAAATGAGATCCAATCCAATAGCAGAGATCTTTAAATAAAACAGATAGTATTTAATTGCTTAAAATCTAGTCCATCAAAAAAAATCATTTTTAAAAGCAAGACAATGTGCCAACTGAACTCTCCTATTTTTCCTATGTTTGCAATCTTATGAGAGCCTTTCATATGTCTATCAAAATATGAGTTTACCAACTATCTCAAGCACTGTCTTCCCTAGTTTCGTTATTTCTTCAGTCCTATGCTTTGAATGCTTAATCCATGTACAAACTACCTTTCAAATTAGGACAAAGCTATTACTTTGAATTCCCTTCAGTCTCTCCTTTAGAATGTATGCTTCCTTCAAAGAACATCTCTTGTGTTTCCACCTCCAAGACTTTATCATACCCACCACTGTACTGATTACTTCATTTGCACTCAGAAATTATAGGTATTTATAGATTCCATTATATTAACTTCCTTAAATTCTAAATTAGATGGTTGTAGGAGTTTGAAGTAGGGCTAGCGTCTTCTGTTTTCTTGTTATTATTAATATTGTTATTTTTGAGACAAGGTTTTTATATGTAGGTTAAATTAGTCTGAAACTCATTATCCCCTTACCTCAGCATCTTAAATTAATTATTGGAGTTACAGGAACTGCCACAAGGCACCCAATAGGTTCTCAATGAATATCTGTATAATATGATAAAAGCCATTATTATTGCTCTATTAAAAGAAGCAAGATGGTTTTAGCAATACAATTGACAACTGAATTATTGTTAACAATATTAATGTCATTATGTTGTCAATAATATATTCTATCTCAATGGTATTTCAAGATTTGACTCTTTTAAGAAGGCTGATGTGGCTAAAAATCCGAGATGATTTCCTCATATTTTCCTAATTTAAACTTTTAACATTTGTGAATGAATGTTATTTTAACTATATTTTTAATATAATATAGAATATAAACAGAAGTGTCCAGCAATATCTACATTAAATGCTACTTTGGATCCTTAGAAGCAATAATAAATTTTAATTCATTTGCAGAAGCAACTCTATGTCAAGATCATTCTTCTGTGTTGCAGAAGCAACTCTATGTCAAGATCACTCTTCTGTGTTGAAATCTTGACTGGAATGGTGACAATCAGAGGGCTTGCTAGTTCTGCTGAAAGCAGCTTCTGCTGCTCCACAGAAGCACCCTGAGTCTTCTTAGCTGGTAGTTTATTGCTTTCTGGGATAAAACATAAAACAAATTAAGTTGGACAACTAACAGCTGAGATTTTTCAGACACTCATGGGAGCCTTCTCTGCAGAGACACGTGAAGGCCACCACATAAGGGGTAGTCATGTCTTTTCCCCAGCGACAATGCCATTGATTTGAGAATCTGATGTTTTGATCTGTAAGAACTCCTAAGCACATGGGATGACCCAATGTGTTAATTAGTAGTGCAAGCCTCAGTGTGTCACTCTGAAAACTCAATGGGGAGTGAGAGTTCCACTCCAGATGACTGATCATCAAGTAAGAATTTGGAAGGGGTCAGAACATCTGGAATTATCTCTCCAGATAAAAGCTCTGTTTAGGAGCTGAGCCAGGGAGGCAAGAGAAATTGCCTTGCATAGTCTTGGCTAGTCTTAGACACATTGGACTTCTACAGACTTATTGTGCCTTACAAATCATTATTACATTGCACTTAATAAATCTGTATTTGATATTGTATATAGGTTGCCTTGAGATTTTTTTTACTAATTTTATTTTGTCTGATCAGCACTTTTATAGTCACCATTTTCACAGTCCCTATATGTCATTACTTTGCCCTTTTGTCTGCATTTGTGAAGTCTCTTAAACAAACACCGACATAAAGCCATTCTCCTCTCTCCCCATTGCTACTTTTCCTAGAAAGACATCTTAGTTATTTTGCCAAACTGCATTCGCCACATTTCTTCTTTCTGCTTCAACCCTGTAGGTCTTTTTAAAAGTCCATGAACTCTAAAAAGCCATACCAAACTCATAGAAATGAGATGCTATTATGTAATGATTAGATTCTGGTAGACCCAACTTGGGACCATTGTTCTGCTAATCATTGTACTTGCCAACTAGTTTAGATTAGCTTTAGTTTTCCTGAAAATTGGAAATACCATTCCTCTCTACATAGTATTTTTGACTGAATTGATTAGGGCCTATAGACAGATTCTATAATCCAGCATATAGCACACAGATCTCTTTATCTTTCCCCTCATTTGACAGAACTAATATTCCTCACAGTGCTTCATGCTATGAGTTCATAGATGTAATTTGGAAGCCTACCATATACAGAGATCTCAGCCAATGATCTTTAAGAGGCGGGACCAGGTTAGGGCGTGACTTTTGGGGTACCTGGAGAAAAACTCCAGGTGGCCCAGAGTTCTCTCTCTCTTTCTGTGGTTCCCTCAATACACAGTTGAAATTGGACTTCTCATTTCATGAATTTGCCCTTTATAATAGAGAAAAATATAATTGGTTTATCTTGTAGTTAGCCTGGCATTTTTCTACCCCCGATAATTCAACCCTCAGATAGTATAAGTAGATATTATTTGTTAAATTACAAACATTTAGATTTATGTTGCCCTACCATGACAAATCGTTTTAATTATTTTTGCTATAATATGTACCATTATTATGTATTCACAATCTCCCTAATGCCTTGAAGATAGTTTATATATCTTTTATTCCCTGACAAAAAGAAGTCCTTCTTGGAGAAACTGGTATCATTCATCTCAAACAGTTTTTAACCTAAATATTTAGACCTTATTGGAGTTGCATTTTACTCTTCTTTGTTCTTGGCTTGTCTGTTATTCAGACGATTACTCTCCTGTGTGAATACATATGCTTTTTTCTGCTTCCAAGTTATAAGCAGCATATAAGAGATAACAATGATTGATTTTATTTTACCAAACTACTTCACAAAGGATGGAGCATAGCAAGTAATTAGTGTGTATTTGCCAAATGATGAATACACTTCTGAATGAGAGGCACTGTGACTTTTCCAATATTTCACATGATTTTTATTGCTAGTTTAATTTGGCATAAACAACAGAAGAGTCTAATTGACCTTAATTATATGTCATTTAAAAATGTGTCCTTACATAAGATCTCTAAAATTCCATTATTAAATACACTATCAATATAGTTTTCAACTTTCAGTTCAAAAAACAAACAAAAACCAAAACAAAACAACACTATCAGAGAAAATTAGCAGGTCAGGAACTGGTGAATCTCAAGTGATCCTCTCTTAATGACCATCTGTGAATATCACCTGAGCATTTTGATAAACAGTAAAGAATTGGACATTTGAAAGCCTCATAAAAATATGATCATACTGGCATGCAATCAGCAAGACTGAGCTGTTGGATAGTCTTGAAGGCAACAGCAATTTAAAAGAGAAAAATTACAACATTCTCATGATGTTTGAATGTTGTAAGATTTCTGTGAATTTTTTTTTGAATCAAAAAAGTGTCACAGTTTGTGATTTCAAGTGAGTTTACCTTACTAACCCTAAGGAAATAAGATAGACGTTGAATGTTGTCAATGCATGTTAAAAAGCAGAATCAAAGAATGAAATATTCAACCACTTTTAGTTGGATTCTTCATTTAGGTCATTGACAGCATTTTTCTCCATTGAAAGATTTTCTTTACCATGTAAGCAAAATGTTCTTAGCAATCTCATATTTGTATTGTGTCGTTAGGAAACTTATGTTTAAATTAGTGGACTACCACTGACCATATTCTGTTCTTGAAATCATTTATACTTTGTTTTGTTTTGTTTTCAGTTTTTCAAGACAGGGCTTCTCTGTGTAACAACCGTGACTGTCCTGGAACTAGCTCTTGCAGACCAGGCTGACCTCAAACTCACAGAGATCCACCTGTCTCCTCCTCTCAAGTGCTGGGATTAAAGACATCTGCCACTACCACCCGGCCATTTATAATTTTATATACATTTTCAGTCTATGGAAATCTTCAACCTTTCTTTTCTCAAGCTATTATTTACCCAAGACACATTTTTTCTTTAGACTTTATCTCTTATATAACATCAACTATGCAAATAAGATTACCTATGTAGTAAAGCATCAAACTAAAGTCTATAATAGCATGAGGTTTTACATTTAATGTGTATCATGTAATTCAAAATGTATTTCCGTAAGTTCCAGACAGTATAGTAAAACTTTTGAATTCAGATCCTAGCTACAGACTGAGGCTTAGTGGCTAAGGGACTCTCAAAATCATCTAAATTATATATTTTCTTTTGCAATTTAATTTGTGTGCAAATTGGTGAGGCATATATACGAGATCATGTATGTGCGCGTCTATGGTTTTACAAAGGTGTGCCTGTGCTCTGAAGATCAGTGTCTGACATTGGTTGTCCTCATTGATTACTTTCCACTTTGGATTTTGAGATAATGTCTATCACTGAACCTGGAACTCTCCAATTCTGCTGGAATGGGTGGTCAGTGAGTTCAGAAGATCTGTCTGCCTCCACCCTGCCCACTCCATACCTATCCTTTTTAGTGTGGGTGCTGGAAATCTGAGTTCAGGTCCAGTCTGCATGCTTGTGGCAGACAAGCTCTTCGGTCACTTTACAAATTGAGCCATTATCCCAGTCTCCTCAAAGTACATTAGGAAAGAAACAATTTCTTACTGAGACTCATCATGTGTTTGTGTGTGTGTGTGTGATTTGACATGAACTTCCTTATGTACCCCAAGAAGGCAAAATGGGCATGCAAGTTGAAAATTGAAAATAGGTAGTGCAATATGTATGTGTGATGAATATATTCATTAATATGTATCTGTGCATATCCAAATATTTAACCATGCTAGACATGGCTATTAAAGAACACAAGAGAATCTCCAATTGTGATTATTATTGTTAAGAGTGGGGGAAAGATGTCTAGAATGATGGGTATGGTTTGCAGAAAGACTGGAGTGACCTAAATGACCTCTGGATGCTCCTCCCATACCTCAGAACCTCCATTCTGACTTTATACTCCAAAATTAGCTGTCAACACACTTTAGGGGGTATCTTATAGGATTCCAGCATTGACACATTCTAAAATTCTTTAATCAATGTTTCTTCAGGTCTCTTCATACCCCATTCCCAATAGTCAACTCCATCCTCAAATCATTTGTCAACAACAACAACAACAAAATCTTTCTCTTTTATTGTTCCCTTCTTCCTAGATCCTGATTCTGTAATGTTATTTAAAAAATACATTTGGAAGGAAATTCAAAACCTTCTTGCACCTCCCCCTTCTTACTCCATAAAATCTCCACTCTGAGCCATGACTAACATGTACAGTATGCTTGCAATGAAAAAATTTCCCTCCTAAATGTCCTAACTCCAGATATTCACTCTTGTGACTCTACGCTTTGATTAAGACATACATCGAAAGCACAAGTCTGTTTTCATCCCAGTTCCAGGTTTGTCCTTCTGTCATTAAGACACTTGTGAGGGTGATTGACTCAACTATGTTTAGTTGTCACAAATAGCTACTACTACTTCTGAAAAGGAAAACCACACAAAGTCAGAAAGCACAGATCCAACTACAGACATAGTTAGCCACAAGTGTTAGAACATTTGACTTGTCTTTCAAAGTACAAAAGTAAATGTAAATAGGAGAAGCATTCAAAATAATACAGCCTGCGCACAATACATGGAAGTTAGATAATATCTGAGTGCCAACAATAAAGATAAGTCGTTTCCCTTCCTCCTTTTAGGATTATGCATATTATCATTTAATCTCTTGTAACCTCTTATCATTGTTGTTTCTAAAGTCCTGGATTTTAGCTAAGCTAAACTAAGTTTACTATCTCAGCTTTGCATTAATTAATTCCTATTTTGTGGAATTTTATTTTTCCCGCCCTCTGTCTGATGGAAACCAATTAGAATAATGAGGGCAAAAGGTTATATATACATCTGGCCCTGGTATTTAACATCCTGGTTTATCCTTTATGCTTTGCAGAGAACAATGGGGAAAGGTGGGCAGGGGACCCCGCTGTTCCCTTTTGACGCTAGAAAAACATGAAACATTCTTTTTTTTTTCTTTTAACATATGTGACATCTGAAAGGACTCAGGCATGACAACGTTAAGGAGATTGTTGTGTCTTAATTCCGTGTTTAATTGTCAGAGCCAGGAAGGAGGAGGTGAAGAGAGAAGGCAGGACTTGCACGGGCTGGTGCTTTTGGAGGGGCTGGCCTGGAAAGGCATGGCTTTCATTATATGTAAGTGAATTAGTCTGTTTCCTTTAAACAGGGGAGATTAACAAGCCACCAAGGGCCTGCTGTGGGAGTCTGACACTTTTAGTGGCTTGTGACATATGATTTGTGAATATCAATTCTCCTTCAAAAGCAAAAAGCAAATCAATCATTAGCATGAAGTTTGCCAAAAGCTGATTTTGGGTTAGTTTGGTTGAAATTCATTAGAAAATCCATTTCCTAAAATAGGGGAATAAATCTCTCATTTGATCCAGTGATCTGATAATTTTTCAATTATCCTTTGGATTTAGGAATGGTTACATGTAGATGTGGGATTAAGTAAGGATAAATTATTTTTATAAAAAGAACGGTTGAGGTATTGAAGTAGAGAACTACGGAAGACTTAAGTTAGAGGAAAGGACTTCTTCAAAGTTCTTTTCTTTTCTTCTTTTCTGACATTGGGGCTCACTGTGCAGCTCTGGCTGCTGTGCTGGAACTCACTCTAGACCAGGTTGGCCTCACACACACAGAGATCTGTCTGCCTCTATCTCTCAAGTGCTTAGATTAAAGGTGTGGGCTACTACTTCTGGTCATAAAATTTTGCTTTTAAAGAATATGTCTTCAAGCAGGCAGTCTATTATCAAGATAAAAATGTCTTAAAGTAAAATTAACAAAATAAATATTTACCCTATCAGTGAATATCAAAACAAACTTTTATATTAGAGGGATGACATAAAAAATTTCTAGCTGACAGGACTGATACCGGGAAAAATGACACTATTAACCATCTTTTAAAATACCATATTTATCATGCCTTGAAAAGGGTATATGAGAGAAATGCATAGATTTTTTTTCTATTCTGTTTCTTTTTTTAATACTATAAAGATTAAAAACAGGAGCCAGATTTTTGTAGCTGCAAGTAAAATTATCTAGACAACAAAAAGAGATATTCTGGGGTCTCCATATAGGAATGATTTAATCAGAAAAATCAAGTACAGCCAAAGTTTCATTAGCTATAGCATTTAATTTACAGATGTATCATTGGAGACTTATCTAACGTATGAATAAAGTGTTTTTTTTTTAATGTATTAGTTGTATCTCATTGAGGATAGCATAGTGATTAAGTGGATAGGAACAAAACTATGCCAACTGGGCTCAAATCTTACTTTGATCCCACTGATCAACTATTGACTTCAGTGATGTTAATCAGTGGTCATGAATGTTCCCATCTATAAGGTGGGATTTCCTGGTATCTACACCATTTAGTTGTTCTTTAAAAGATGAAATGAGTACAAGTGCAAAATATATGGAACTATGTATCAAATACCAAATACTTATTATTTCTGTTTTATCCAAGTCTATTAACAGCTGAAGGAATATTTAAAACTGGGGGATAGATAAGTATCAATACTCAAAATCCTCCGGCCAGTTTGCATCCATTTAGTGCTACCTAAGAAAAATCATATCCACATAAACTCTTAAAATTGACCTGCTTAACAAATTGATACTGCAAATATCCACGATAAAACGAAAAGTTACAATGACATATGAAGAATCCATCTGCTGATTAATATTGAGGTAACGATTAGAGCCTGCACATTGTTTCTCTACAGACTTAAGGAAACCGTAATTTTCTGTCAACTCAAAGTAAACATAGATATGCTACTGAGTTCTTCATTTGTTTTGACTGCAAAATAAGAATTTAGTAATCTAGTCCAAAATCTGATTGATCTCTTATTCTACTTCATTAAAATGGTCATTATTTTCCCCACCACTAGGGAGGTAGAGGCAGGCAGATCTCTGTGAGTTTGAGGCCAGCCTGGTCTACAGAGTGGGTTCTAGAACGGCCAGGGATACACAGTGGTACCCTGTCTCAAAAAAGAAAGTTATTTATTTATTATTGTGTGTGTTCAAGTGTGTAAGTGATGGGAAGGGTATAAGTGCCATGAAACATGTGTGTAGGTCAGAGGATAAGTTTGTGGAGTTGGTACTCTTCTGTCTTTACTTGATGAGCCATCTTACTGGCTGCCCCTCCGCAAATTTAACTTCATTAATTTAATGTTATTATTATCGTGCAAGCTTGTGTGAGAGTGCGTGTACATCCGTGGAGGTCAGAAAATAGAAGATAACTTTCGGAGGTAGATTTTTTTCCTTTCGACCAGGAATCCCCGGCTTGAATACTTTTATATGTTGAAGCATATAAATATAAACATAGTTTTTATATGTTGAGGCATGTCTTCAGCCAAAGCATCAATATTACTCTTGAGGATTTAGTTCAACTGTTACAGCAGTTTTCTAACATACATGAAGCTCTGGGTTTGATCCCTAATACTATATACATTCATCTTGGTAATATATACTTGTAATCCCAACACTTTTGGCCAAGCATCTTTTAAGACAGCACAATAAGCTAGCAAATAATGAATCCCCCAGTCTGTGGGGGTTGTGAAAAGTCTAAGCTTTCTCCTTTAGGTTTGTGAGACTAAGGAATTATGGTCAATGGTCAATGTCAGTAGCTATATAGCTCAGGTGAATAAATTCCAGTTATCCTTATTATATTACTTTATGGCCTATAGTACAGAGAAAAAATGTTTGCAAATACATAAAGGAAAACAAAGAGATTATATCAGAGGTATGCTACATGTAGTTATTTCTTTTTTTAAGATTTATTTATTTATTATGTATACAACATTCTGCCTCCATGTATGCCCACACGCCAGAGGAGGGCACCAGATCTCATTACAGATGGTTGTGAGCCACCATGTGGTTGCTGGGAATTGAACTCATGACCTCTGGAAGAGCAGACAGTGCTCTAAACCACTGAGCCATCTCTCCAGCTCCCCTGTAGCCAATTCTTTATTAGCACTCTTGGATTCATATTCTTTGTGACTTTACCTAAGTATGCCTATGAGGAACACAGGGTCTTAGTCTTGTATGAAGTCGACTTTGTCAGTATAAAAATTGCCATATATATTAGAAGTGAAGTTACCATGTGTATACTCTTGAAACACCCAAGGTGGGCAGATGAGCAGAGTAACCTTTTTTTTTTTTTAAACCACAGTGTCAATCCTATTTATTTGAGGAAAAAAATGTATACAGGAAGAAAAGTTCAATTCTCACAGTGAAAGGAATTCCTCACATCACAAAAACATTCTCCAAACAGTCTACAAGGCTAAGGAATGACTGAATTTAAAAGACAGCACACAGAGAAGCTGCAGCCTCTGGCTGCTAGCCTTTCTTAATACTTCTAGCTTTGGAAGTTGCACTTCAATCTCCAGCGGTCACTTGAAGAGCTAAGGTGCTGGAAGAAGTCTCAGGGTCAGAGGCACAAGCTCAGAAATTCCTGTGGCTTCAAAGCTGAAGTAGGGAAAAGCCCCAAACCTCTAACGTTTGTTTACACAGTGTCATCTGCTGCAGTGACTCCAGTTCTCACTCATAAAGGGCAGTGGCGGAGCAAGCTGACATGGCGAGGATACGGTTAGAGAAGAGGATCACATTTGCCTCTCCTCCTCCCAGCTCTAGCACGCAGGCACTCAGACTAGAGGGAACTGAAAGCTGACCTAATCTCAGGTCTATCAGAAAACCTTTCAGTAAGCAAGGAGCGGCAGAAGGCGAGCATCTGTTTCAACTTACGTTTAGAATTACCTCCCTTTTAGAGAACATACTGGCACTTTCTCTCTAGAATATACGTAAAAATGAAAAGGTTGCCAACATGGGACATGTGCATGGAGATTTTTCTGCCAATTTTTCAGGTTGTCCTAAACTCAAAACAACTTAGCCACTCCTGGTATTCCCTTTCTTAAAGGCTGACTGGCATAATAAAATCAAGTGAAGCTGTTTGTCACAGTTCAGATTTACTGTGTGTGAATCTGCTTTGTCCTCCACCCCACCTAGAAAAAAAATGATCTCTAGATTAAGATTTATAATTTGCATCTGAATACTCATACTATTTCATTCTGCTCATGTGGTCTACTTTATAAACCTAACTTTGATAAATGCCAATTATTACCCATTATTATTACAACTTAGTTCCAATCTGGCTTCCTTCTCTTACTTTAATACTCTTTTGTAAAAAGCTTATTAGAAGGAATTGTATATATTTTTAAGAGTAATGAGTAAGTTCTAGATCTCAATGAGAACACCCAACTGACCCTAGTAGCCATTTTACCGCTGAGAAAATTTAGGGAATGTCCTAGAGACTTGAACTACCTCCTGCTATATGACTGGTTTTAGAGCCTAAAATTGAAATGCTGTGTTAGAAGCAATTGCGGGTTGCATTTCTCACCTAGTTCATTTGTACCACAGTGTTGTTTGTAAACTGGAGCCACCCTTCCAACTCTCTCTGCCACTATCTCTTTTCTCAAGTTCCTACAGGAAAGCCTATTTAATAGGGAGTGTTAAAGAGGAAAAGTAGGAGATGTGGCAGCCAGTCTCATCTTCGTGAAAGTTCTGTCGTTTTAGGCTGGATAACAAAATGATTGCCGTCTGTCTGGGAACTCTATAATTTCTACCATAATGAGAGAAACCAATTTCTATTTTTTTAAAAAAAAGGGAATGTTGTAGAATCATACGGCTGTTCGAAACCCTGAAAGTTCAAACAATAGGAACATGTATGAGCCTCAGAAGAACTGTATGAAAGCCTCTTGAGAGAAGACAGGTTTGAATAGAGTCTATCATTTGAGTTTTATGCATTTTGGCATATGAGAGATAGAGATGATATAACTGATTTTAAAAAGAACAAATGCATAGTAGCTAACTGTTTTTAACATGGAGGATATTCTCCAAAAAGTACTACTTACTGGCGTTTTAATTACATTAATTGTGTACTTTAAAACTTTTTTAAAAAAATTTATGTGAATGAGTGCTTTGTCTGCCTGTATATCTAGGTACCTCATACATACCTGGTACATAGGAGGCTGTAAGGCAGCATCAGTCCTCTGGAACTGGAGTGAACAAATGGTTGTGTGCCATCATGTGAGTGCTGGGTACCAAACCCAGCTTCTTTAGGAGAGAAACAAGGGTTCTTAAGCACTAAGTCATTTCTCCAGTCCCAGTTACCTATATTTTTTTATAATTTAGTCTTCAGTCACCTCCTGTTGTGGAATAATCTTTTTGTACACCGTGAAGGTTTGTCACTCAGAATGGTTTAATAAAAAGCTGAACAGCCAATAGCAAGGCAGGATTTTCAGGGTGGAGAAGAGTCTGGGAAGAAATAGGGTGGAGATGCAGAGAGTCACCAGTCAGTCATGGAAGAAGCAAGAAAGCAGCTTGGACAGTACAGAGCAAACATAATAAAATGATGAGGCAGAAAGCAAATAAACAGAAATGTGTCAAGTTACAAAAGCTAGCAAAAAACAAGCCCATGCTATCAGGCAAGCTTTAATAATTAGTAAAAGTGTGTGCGGTTATTCAAGGGGACTTTTTCAATATGAAGTGTTTCCATGGAGTCAGCAAGCAACTCAAGAGAACTGATCTTGGAAGCATTCAAGGGAAACCCTTCAAACCAGTCAACCTGAGTTTATCTGGTTGCAGAAACAGACCACCTGGGTAGTCAAATTCTGCACTGAGCAAACAAAGCTTTTTAAAACTGTAGTAACATAAAGGCCACATAACATAAACATGCAAACAAAAAGAAACAAACAAAAAGCAGTATCTTAAACAATGTCTTAGGAACATGTAATCATTTAAACTTATCCTCTTATATGTAGGCAGATCTGAGGTGCCATTCTGAGCCCTGTGCTTTGCTAGATTTTTTTGCATATATTATTTCATTGAATCTCTATAGAAGGGCTGAGGAAGCAGAAATATCCCAGTATCTCTTTCATCCAGTTAAGAAGTAGTACTGCTATAATGTATATACATTTGACTCCATGCTTAGTTCTGTATACCATAAGAAGCAGCTTTGTTTTTGTTTGTTCTTAATTTGGTCCAGATAAGGCTGCCGTAGTTGACTGTAACAAATGACCATATATTTGGCAGCTTAAAACAGCAGCAACTAGTTATCTCACAGTTTGGGGGACTGTAAATCTGGTATCAGAGTATAAATTTCCCTGGATTGAAATGAAGGCGTTGGCAGGCTACACCCCTGCTCCAAGCCCTCCAGAGAAGGTTCTACTCAATGTCTCTTTCAGCTTCTCGATCCACAATTATTTTTCCCCCCTGGCCCATCTGATGTAGTCACCCCTCCAGAGTTTCAAATCAATTATAGCCTAATGTCTTCAAACTCAAATACTAACAGTTCAAATACCTCCAGTTCCATACTTTACATAACACGATCCATCCCTAGATGAAATTATTCTCTATCAATGTTTCTACAAAACTAGAATATAAGTAATTCGTTCTCAAATGCAATGATAAAAAGGGCACAGAACAACAGTTATAGAAAGTACAGTTCCCCAAAGAGGGCAATGCAGGAACAAGGTGTCCTTTACTGTCCCAAGCAATTTCAGACCCAGCAGAGGAATTATTTTTGTTTGTTTGTTTAGTTTGGAAACAATTCTCTTTGGCTTGCAGGTTCAGCTTCTGGCTCCATAGTGGGAAGATTTTTTAAACCTGTGTACTCAAACAGCTGAATTTGTTCCCAAGGCTCTGTGATTACAGTGACCTTTCCTCTTGTTTTTAAGATAGCATGTGAAAAAGTTTTATGCAGTTTATGCCCCTTCCTGTCCATAAAATCTGTGGGGCACTTGATAATCTTACTTCATCTTGCCTTTTTTTCTTTTAATCCCATCTTAATCCAAAGAGGCAGTCTCTGACGATTTAACATCCTCAAAATCATGGCGGGAATTTTACATGAGTGGTGGAGAATCCTCGTTAACAGAACTTGGTCAATCTCATTATTATTCCTAGCTGCTATTGAATTGATATCAATGTCACCTCTAAGCATATCCTAAGATTGTTCAGCAGCTCCTTGGACCTGCTCTTTCTAAGGGTCTCCTAGCTTAAAATATTTTACAGCCAAATAAATTGAGATTGTGCTTTCTCTCCTTAGCAAATTTCTCTTCACTTTATCCTCTTTGTCTTGAATTTTCCTATAGCCACAGGAAAGCAGGCTGTCCTTCAGCATTAGCCTTGGGGATGCCCCAGATAATCGAGCTGACCACTTACAAACTGAACTACCCATCCTCCAGTTTCACTAACAGACTTTCCATTGGTTTTTCCAGGCTGTCACCAGAGGCATTGATAACACTCCTATTTTCACTAATAAAAGTTTACTAAGAGATGGGTATTCCCAGGTGATTTAGGCTGGCTGTGTGCTTGTCTTCCACATTTCAAACAGAATATCTTTAATGCCCAATTTTCTACCAGGCATCTGTTTCAAAAAAAATCTAGACATTTTTAATACACGTCTGAAGATTCTTCCATTTTATGCTCAGCGTTCAATTCCAAGTCACTTTTACATTTTTAGGCATTTCTTGTAGCAGCCTTCTATTTTACCTATCAAAAACCTATGGTTTCCGTAACAAAAGACCACAGAGATGGTTATTCCAGTGCAAATGTATTATTTCACTGCCCTGGAGAGCAGATGTCTGATATCAGTTTCAGTTTCAGAGGATCTGCATCAAGGGATCAGAGGGATCAAGCTCTTTTGTGGCTTCTGGAAGGGAAGTCTGCTCGTCCCCAGTTTAGTTACAGGATCCTCTGCAGTTCCTCATTAGAATGTTGGTGACAGCGTATAGGGTCCACATGGCTAAAAAAGAGGCAATGCCCCATCTTTTTTGTAAAATTTCTACTGAAACATTACTGTATAAAGTTGAATCCACAGGGTTTGAGGACTAGGACCTGATGTCTATGAACGGCCACCATTTAACATGTTTATCTAGTATTCTCCGATACAGGTAAGCTTCTGAAATTTGCTCCTTAATCCATGAGATGAGTGTACCCAGCTGAAATAGCTTAATGATGATTTAGTTCAATTCGGTGGCACTCATTTTATAGATAAGTCTCTGAGGTCAAGATAAAGAGAATGACCAGTTTAAGATCTCACGGTAAATGTTTTCAGACAACCAAGACCACATGCCCCATCCCTTTACTCTGCTGTTCGTAGAACATTCTTCTTTTCTTCCAAAGGAATTACTGAGAATTTCTCATCTCTTCATAGTCACCCATATGATCCAAGAATAAAAATAAATAACTTGAAATCAGAAACAACTCTCAGTAGCAGCAAGAATTTTAAAGGGGAGGAGATTCATTAGTAATATCCATAGACTATAATCAAAAGATTTTATAAAACTGAGGATATATGAAAAATGATTAATTTCATACTAATACAATTGTAATTCAGAGATTTGGATGAACTTAAGTTTTTCAGAGTCAAAAAGTAACAATTTTTCTATTTCTCAGAATTGGAAAATAAGAGCTGAATGGAAGGGTATGAGGTCACTTTACATCACTCCCTTCTCTGCAGAGTACAAAGTACAGAGAATATAAATCATACTTTCCATAACATATGACCGACCCCCAAAAAGTCTCAATGCCTTGACTAAGGCTATAAAGTTGGAATGATTGATTTGCTTAATAACAAATGTGGAGAAAACTGATTATATACGCCAGGTACTGAATTAAGAGTTGATATCAGAGACGGGCGGTGGTGGCGCACGCCTTTAATCCCAGCACTAGGGAGGCAGAAGCAGGTGGATCTCTGTGAGTTCGAGGCCAGCCTGGTCTACAAGAGCTAGTTCCAGGACAAGAACCAAAAGCTATGGAGAAACCCTGTCTCGAAAAATCAAAAAAAAAGAGTTGATATCAAAGGTCAATGAGATATAGTGTGCACGCAGAGCGACTTTCTCATCAGAATGAAGCTACGGGTAAGCAGTGAACAATCAGATGGAAACTCTGTAATGGTGGAGTAGGGTTCTGTAGGCCTTGGAATGATCAAAAAGGCATCCTCGAGATGGCACCTGGATGAAATCTGGAAGGAGGGGGAGCTGGGAATGAGGGCAAGGACTCCACTCCAAGGGCATCTATGCGGTCTTAAAGTGGGAACACAGAGACTGGGAATTACAGGATCAAAATCAACTGGAGATGTCTGTAATGAGGGCACAAGAATAAGTGGGACTGGTGGTGAGTGGGGAGAAAAGTGAGATCATTCTACATGAAATGCAAATACACTGGAAAAAAATGTCTCGTAGACAACTGACTTTGTGGATGTTCACCTTCCAGAGCCAAAAACCGACAAAGATGGGAAGGCTTCTGTAATAGACTAATTTGAAATAGAATGAGGTACTGTGGAAAAGTAGTCCAGAATAAAAGGTAGCTATTGTGACTATTTCATGAAAACCAATAATTTTTATGTAGGCTGCTCAACCCACGATCAGGCGAAGTTTGATATTGACTCACGCTAACTCCTGTATCTTCAGGCTGGGCACAACTTTTATGCTTAACTTTTCTCATCAACAATAGTGCAGGGTCACAAAGACTACCTTATTTTTATACTACTGTTTTGAGAATCAACTGATGAAAACATTAAAATGTTTTGTAAACTATATATAATGACCTCTTCTCCTTGTTTGCTTAAGAAATGCTGAAGTATTTAATTTGCCAGAGAATGAGCTGTAGCCTCTTTTGTTTCTTTCTCTGATGACTTAGATCAAATAAGTCTAAGAGTATTTGGGAGAAGAACAAATGCACAATCTGGCGGTGGACAGGGATATCACAGTAGTTCTATTGTGGAACCTGCTGAGAAGTATACAGTCCCTTCTCAGGGTTCCACATATTAAGAATCTTTAAAGCTGCCCATATTTTAAATTTTAAGCTAATGGCCACCTGATATATCAAGAGTTGCTTCATATTTCCAGTTAAAAAAATACTGTTCTGAGTTTTGTTTTAATCCAACTAGAATTTTTTTGCTACTAACTGTATTTTAATTATGCCAATTATAATACTACATAATGGCTTTTCCCCAGTGTTTCTCAGTTTTCTTTCCATGATTTTCTTTACTTCGCAAAGTCAATGAGAGGGCTGGAGAGATGACTTAGTGGTTAAGGGCACTTGTTGATCTTGCAGAGGACCTGGTTTCATTCAGTTCCTAGCACCCATATAGTGGCTCATCATAACTCCGTTCTAAGAAGTCCAACGCCTTTCTCTGATCTCTTTGGGCACCAGGAAAGCACAAGGTGTGAATGCATGCATGCAAGCCAGACACTCATATACATCAAATGAACCTAAACAAATCAAATTAAGGGCTGGAGAGATGGCTCAGAGGTTAAGAACACTGGCTGCTCTTCCAAAGGTCCTGAGTTCAATTCCCAGCAACCACATGGTGGCTCACAACCATCTGTAATGAGATCTGGTGCCCTCCTCTGGTGTGTGGGCATACATGAAGAGAGAATGTTGCATACATAATAAATAAATAAATCTTTAAAAAAATACAAAAAAAACCCAAATCAAATTAACTGGGGGCGATGTTAAAAATGAAGAAAGTTAGTTTTAAACCAAAACCATGTTCAAGTGATATTTTGTCAGAAAAACTGAGACCCTAAAATGTCGGGTTATTTCACACTTGCTTCTCAACGTGCCAGCAAGTTCCAATGTTTTCTGTTTCACGTAGTCTGTGCACCACTCACTCTGTTGCTGTGCTACTTCCTGAAGACCCTATAGTTGTGAATGCGCATGCTCCAGCGTTGGCTTTTAGTGAACTCTACTCTTATTTATTCTTCCGTCATGACTTGTTGGATCTCTCTTTGACTTAGTATTTGCTACTCTAGTCATTCTTTACTGCTTCTCTGCTCTGAGAATAAATTGTGTTCTCTCATCTTGCAGCTCCCTGTGATGAGCTCTTGTCTCTGGAATGAAAACTTGTAAGGGAAGAGCCCAGCAGGTTGAAGTAGAGGGACAACAAGTGAAAGCCACAACACAGTATCTGTGACAATCGTACACAAAACTGCATCACAGTGACATAC
This sequence comes from Microtus pennsylvanicus, assembly GCF_037038515.1. Lineage (NCBI taxonomy): Eukaryota > Metazoa > Chordata > Mammalia > Rodentia > Cricetidae > Microtus > Microtus pennsylvanicus. The sequence goes on from NC_134584.1 coordinate 33,607,927, forward strand.
AATGTGGCTGAAAATGTGTAATTCCAGAAGAACCTGTTACTTTTCTCTTTCTGCCTTCCATCCTCTAATCTCTCTTCATTGCCCCACGCTACCTGTTTTGTGCCAATAGTTTTTCTTCTTTTGTAAAATTTGCGATAGCTTGAGTCCTTGAAGACTAGTATTCTCTAACCCCCATTCTTCGTTCTCATCCTAAACCCATCTTTTATGTTCAAATAACTGTTAACAGTCTTTTGAAAGCCTCTACTCTTTCCTCAGACTTCAGAACACTATGAACGTCAAAGTTCAAATCAAATTTTAGGAAGTTCTTATGGTGCCTCAATTATCTTTCTTCAATGTTAGGATTGTTAATTTCTACTATAACAAATAATAATTCGTTTTTTCCCCTGAAGAAGATGGAAGCATCATACTCATTTTTTTAAATACTATATCTGCTTGATGAAGACTTAATACATGCCATAGAATAGCATGCTGTGTCCATGTATCAACTCCCATTTCTGTGGCCTTTGGTCAAGCCCAGTCTCAGTGTCCCTTCTCCTAGTCTCCTGCACTTCCCTTAGCCCACCTCTCCAGGTCCCTTTCTCACCACTAGGATCAGAAGAGTTTCCCTGGTTTCTGTTCTGGTACCTACTTATCTCTTTTAGTGCTCACTGTAGCATTCTCAATGTCTTGACTTAGTTGTCTGCTTGACACTGTCAGTACGTTTTTAGCTCCATGAGAGCAGAACCATTACTCGACGTTTTCAAACATGGAACCTTGTCAGAACTTGACACAATATCAGACACAAAATAATTAGTTCATATTTCTATGAAGTGAGTTAAATAATGAGGGGATTCTCTACTTTCATCTTCATCAGGTAGGAAAAAAGGACAATTAATACCTTACTTTACTGATGACACCTTGCACAGAGCTGCACACTCTTGTCTTGCACTTTGGACCCAAACCTGTGACTGCTGAGTCCACTTTCACCCTATATCCATATTTAATTGCTTTGAAATAAAGACCATGCTTTTCTCATTCCGTCATCAAGATATAGTTGCTTTAGCAAGACTTGGGTCTACGTTTTCTTTCTGCTGATAAACAGACTGTTGATGACCTCTGTGGGCTTCCTCTTAGGTCACAGGTTTTCCTTACAGTTAATTAAACATACAGTTGATGGCAGGAGTCGGGTTGTATTTTCTTGTCAGGTCAGCCCTTTTGCGGGGCAGTGCTGATCATTTGCCTGAGCTCTATCCCGGGAGTTAAAGCGCTTGTCCTCATCACTCTCGTGAATCTCCCTACTCCCTCCTCACGCTCTGAGTCCTCTTTTCCTCTTCTTTTCTTTCAGTTTCTAGAATTTTCCTTACACATTTTGCACTTTCTGGCAAAAGTTGGATGACTGCTTTATAAATTTAAAGCTCTCCTGTAGTTTTGTTCAACAGGCTCTTACATTGTAATCTGGTTATCTTCTTCCTCACTCCCTCCACGTCTATGCAATTATATCATTCCAGAGATACGTCTAAAAATACCCATGAAATCTAATAAGTATTGTTACTAATATTGCTACAAAAGCTCTCCCTTTAGATGTAAATAGGTCATGTGTCACCACATTGGCCGTATTATAGATTATTAACTGTTCCTTTCATTACACTGATAAAGTCACAGCTTCAAATTTGGAAACAATTAAAAAGAAGCTCAATTTTTAGTTATTGTTATAGTAAGAGATAAATTTAATACAAATAAGTAGCCAGATTCTGTTTATAAAACGTATAACTCTAATTTAGCAGGTAGTCCCCAAAGGTGCTTTCTTGGAAAAAGAATATGAGTAGTATTACATATTTCTGGAGATCTTAACTACTGTCTGTGTTTCAAAATATTGCTAATAGAGATCTACATGTCTTTATTTGGTTAAGCAGAAATACAAATTGTGTGTGTGTGTGTGTGTGTATTCCCCTTCCCAATAATCAGAATTTAAAAAGGCATGGATTTTGTTTTAAAAGCTAAATATACTTGCCAAAGCTATACAATGAAGTATGATAATCTTAGTAACATTCTGAAAGTTGGGATCATCAATTAGCTCTAAATCAGTATTTATCCTCTCTTATAATATAGGTGGAAAATATGTATTCTTAAATTATCATTGTTTTATCTTATACAAGTTTAGGAGAAGAAATGAAGGCACGAAAGGTATCAAAGCAGTTAGGGAGTTATACAAATGCACACAGAGTTAAAAAATCATAGAACAAAACAGCAGAAATGGGTATGGGTTCAGAGTTTAAGATGAAAATCAAATATAGAATTACGTCCTTCTAGGGCTTTGCTCCTTTTGGTATAGGCAGAGCTTAAAAAACCTGGCCTGGAGGGTGGGGTACAAAAGGATTAGCTTTTGATTCAGTGTGGTGGGGTCCCGGTAAAGTGCGTCCAATTTAAAAGGATGAGGTTCTTGTGTGTTGAACATCCCAAACTGTCTGTCTGCACTTCTGGCCTTACATATGAAGCCCCAGGGTGCTAAGTGATGATTTATTTGGCTTCAGGGATATGAAGTAGTTTTAAACATTTGGAAAAAATAAATTAAAAACAAACAAAAATAGAAGAGAAAAATAATAGGAGAGGTGATAAACCAATTAGGGTTCACAATGTTTCTAAAATAGAGTTGCCGTAGGGCGTCTCAAAACAGAACTACCAGAATGTAATTGAGCCTTGACTTGAGTTGCAGTACTACAGATGGCAAGTTATTCTCAACATGAGAGGGAGACTTTAAGAAAGATTAAGAATAAAACAACTATTATTCTTATCAAGACAGTGAGTATTCTAAAAGGTACCTGAAAGAGACTAATAACTTATCTGAGGGATAATATGGCTGTTAAATGAGTCCTTCAGCTTTCTGTTAACCCAAACTGCAGAATTACGTCACAGTTATAGTGGAATTATTAGGTTTGTCTAGTTAATTTAATTATTTAGAGTTTTGGGTAAATGAGTTTAATCAAGACATTCCCTTCTATTAGGCTTAGTCGGGTAGTAAATTAACATATTCATCACAGCATTCATTGCAGGAAGCATGCCAAGCATCTGAAAGTCCCTCATTATTGGTAATACACATACTGACAGGTTAGGCCTAGGTAAAGGTGGCCAGACTGCTGCAGAAGAATTATTAGGTGAACTATACAATGAGGTAATGCTATACTGCCAGAACTATGAATCTCTCAAAGGGTAATTGGATGCACGTGTTCACAGCAGCATAAAGTCACTGTCCAGTTATCCACCTTACATGGGAATCTACTCCGAGTGTCTTCTTTGATTTATTGTTCTAATTAGAACACAGCGTTCAAAGAAAGAACACTAGCAGCCTGATTTAAAGGCAAGGAGCCTTGACGACCATTATTTTGTGGGTGACCTGGTAGATATTGTGAATGTTTCTATTAATAAAAAAAATATGTTACGATTAAGGTCTTACTTTAAAAATATCCTAGATAATAACATCAAAATTTTGTATCAATCAATCCAGTATCAGGTGTACCTGGTGGATCCTAGGCTTCAGCTCTATTTCTCTCCTCTAACTTGGGAGGCACCTTTATGCTGTTCTTTGGTGCACCCACTTACAGGTTACAGGTAAAAGTAATATTGGGAAAAAATATGCTGATAAGAAAGCATCAATATCTTACATCTGAAAAAAAAGGCAAATTGAAAAAGTTGTCAAGTGGTAAATATAAAAGATTCTGGGTAATTGTGATATACCTTGTAGGGTTAAGATACATTTGTATAAAACTCTTGAAACAAAATTAAGATTTTTTTATAGCCCTACCTTATTGGAAAACTGTTTGAAAATTGCATGCACAGAGATCTATATTCGGTTTCACTGCAAAGCTACAAGAGGATTTCAACTTCTTCAGGGGAAATGCTAATATTTTACTTAAATTAAGCAAACATCAACTATTAATGTTGACAAATGTTGGACCAGTCACAGTAAAACTGTCATCTGGATAACTATTCATTGCAAAGTTCAGAGAATTAATGTTAAAGTAGATTAAAATCACTTTGAATCCACATGTATTCTCTTCCTTTGGAAGGATAATAAATATCATTTGCACTATAATTTTTGATAAGCATATGGACATTAAGGCTTGGGAAAGATGTAGAAAGATATCCATAAGGCAGCTCATAAATGTGAGGAACATTAGTTCCATCTTAAATGAGCTGTCAGCCCTTTTCCCAGGATTTTAGTTTGTGGAAAGGTAGACATTTGGATAATAAATGGGGTTTGCCTCTGAACATTAAAGTAATTGTATAGGAATTTAAAGTATCTATTCATGTTCATTGCAAGTTATTTAATTTCTAAGGAAACACACTAGAGTAAGAGTTTATGTTATAAGCTGTTAGCGACAATGTAGAAGAAAATGTGCAGACAATGGACTTTGATTTAATAGGACCCTTCTTTTTCAAAAATTGTAAGTTTAAATATTATTTTGGAAACACATGCTTTTAAGGAATGGTCTGTACCTTCAGGTACCAGGTTACTGACATTCCCAAGACCTAGAGTTTGGTGTCTGAATTCTCCTCCTCCACTACCAGCATGCGATTCCTGCCAACTGGTTTGTTGGGTTCTTCTAGTAGGTGGTTATAAATCAGGTTTATGAAGAGGAAACTCTCAAATTGTGCATTTTAATGGATTTATGATAAAGCCATCAAAGTGGAGGGTCCACATGGAAGAAATGCAGTAAAGGTAATAGGACAGTGTCATGTAAACATTAAATACAGTGCCTTCCACCTTCATAAATCCTCGACGCTGATGATTAAATGCTTCTGGTTATAAATTTTGCAAGCAAATTCTAGAAAGAACCACAATTGTAAATAAGACACCAGCGGAAGCCATAAATTGCCATAGAATTCCCTCACACTACAGAACACTCTTGAGTATTTATTATGAGACAGTACTCCTCAACAACTATTTATTTTAGCTTTTTTTCAATAATAAACTGAATTTTGATTAAAAACAATAATGCCAATCTTTAGTTCTATGTCTAGCATTACAATCTATCATTTTTATGTGGCAAAATATGTTTTTGATTTATGGATTCACTTTGCAAGCATTACTGTCTGCAAAGCTTTAGGTCTCTATACTGTCATTCTTTGTAGGGTCACCTGTTAGAAGTTCCTGCAACAGCCTAAGCTCCCACAGGTATTTCCAATCAAATTATTTTATTGCACGTGGGAACAATTAAGCACTTGGCCCTCAGCTGTAAACAATTACTATATACAATGACATTCATGGATTTTCCTAAATAGTCATGTATTCCTAATGACCTCTGCTCACATAAGTGAGATTGATGTGTGTGTACTTTCTGTGTGTCCACAAGCAATTATATTCCCAAACATAATATCAAGAGAGAGGCTTGACCTGGATGATACACCGCCATTGTCTGGTACCATGTGACCACCTGCACTGATTATCTCTAACATTTTATCTTCTTCCCACAGCCATTTTACTTCTCTTCCAATTAAGACTGAAATCTATTAGCGTTCACAGCAAAAGGCAACACGAGTTTTAAATGATTCGTTCTTAGGAGGTTGGGAGTGTCTTGGTCTAATAAACTTGGATTCTTGTTCAGTTTAGCAGAGCACTACAGCCTACAAGGAGAGATAACCAGATAGGGTTAGATTTGCAATGTGTTTCTGTCACTTGCCAGTTGAGTGTTTGGAAACTTTACATCTTTCCACCTTAATTTAAACATTTTAAAATGCTCATAGTTAATCAAAGCTATGTTACTATGATGAGTACTAATTGGGACACATATTTCAAGAGATGGCTTGTGTGCTCTATACTCCCTGTGTTTCATAATCTTTTCTCAGAAAGGCCCATAAGCTCTGGGATGCTGTATTGGGAACATCCATTCAGTTGTCTCTCGTTTGGGGATACGTTTTCCTTTCACTAGATTATTCTTTTTCTTCAAGTGACAGCCATGGGAGAAGCTCACAGCTGTTTTCCTCATGTCTAGAAATAAGTCAACCAGTCCCATTTGCAGGGGGACCTAACAGCTGTATCCAGCCTTTCTAGGAGGTCAGAAGCAGAGCTGAGTGGTAATGTTTCAAGGGCAAAGCTCTAGATGTAAGGAATGATAAAACAAACCCTAAATGAGCCTGTGCATATCTAGTGACAGATATGCTATAGCCAGTCTCAATTATTCAAGCTTCCTCAGTCTTCATAATTCACCCCTACTCTCTTTATTCTACTTCCAGATAACAGCAAAGAGCAACACACACACACACACACACACACACACACACACACACACACACACACACCGCTACATCCCAGCTCTCCCCTTCTAAAGAAAAAAGCTTTAGTGATCACTTAATTTGAGAAGAATTTCTTTAGCACATGTCAGCCTTTCAGATCTATTCAAACAAGGTGCTAACTTTGGAGGATGAAGTTTTAAAAAAGCATCATTTTGCAATACTTATGAATGAGTTCCACTCTTCCCTTTTGTTAGCATTCTGCTGGCAATGAGCCAGTGAAACACTGATTAATTATCCAAGGCATCAAAAATATATCACCTCTTAGGTAAACGGTGATGGTATTCTAACAGCAATGATACCAGGGTCAAAAGTAACAAAGAAAAGTAGTCTTCAAATACGCAAATCTCAAAATAACATCTTTGTGCATTGATACTAAGTAATATCTTGTTTAGGACAATGGTCCCAAAATATGGCTTTTTTGACACTCTTCAGAGGTTAGATAGTTTACTAGTTAACAGGCTACTATTTGGTGGACTGACTGGTTGGCTACCCTGTGGGTGTGGCAAATGTTTCTTATGTGCAATTATGCAACATTTAAACAATATCTAAATGATACCATGTATTTTAGCTGAATCAGTCCAGCTGGAAATGATAGCCCCATTCTGATGACTGGGCCACATGTGAAATTAAGGCCTTTTCAATCTGTGCTTTTCACTTGCTATGTTTTGATACACATGTTCTTGGAAAGCTTAAATTAGTTATGGTTTGACAATATTTAGCAATATAACCACCATCCTTCTCCTTTAAACCGTTAATTAGAACAGTCTTTTTATATTGTATATTTAGCTTTTAATTTCAAAACGGACTATTAGTAATTACCATATTTTATTCCACAAAAGAGATAATGTCTATTTTTTTAATGTTAGGTTGGAAATTTGCTGTACTTGTTTGTGCAATAAAAGTTGCATAATTTTCTCATTTGGGATAGTTCATATTGTAAAAATAAAACTCAATGTGTTCCCTGGGAGTCATTTTACTAAGTAGTTCATGGCACAGGGATCATTATTTTACAAAATAGTCATCTGAGTATCATAAACTAAATATCTTCAGGTTGATCATTACATCACATTTTAAAAAACACTTAACACTGTAACAGCAAGACCTAGCTATTATCAAAATGTTAAGAAGAGGAAAGTAAGCTCAAAGTTAAAACTTGGACATTTTGCTCAGTATCTTCATGTTTTCCATATGAACAAAAGAAATTCGGGCCATGGGAATTATAAAAGAGAAAACAGCGCAGCCCAGTTTGGAGGCGGCTTCTTCCTTTAACTGAGCATCACTACTGGATTTTATTTTAGAAGTAGGTATAGCTATTAGATTCGGATCAGCAGACCATAAAGACTGTTTATAGGATAGTATCTGTCACACTCAGGTGACAAGAGACTTTCAAGGAAGAGAAATTATCATTAAGGATACTATTTCAGCTACTTTCTTAGCATCAGAATGAAATATATTTGCATATATAATAATAAGGTATCTAATATTTTCAATACTAAACCTTATATAGATTACTCAAATACTTAAAAAGATATTGCTAATTTTAATGAGCAACTAAGATGAAAGCAACTGAAAAGGAACAAAAGAATGTTGGATCTTTGTGAGTCCCACAAGAAGAAAACAATTGAAGTCTCAATTCATTTAGTCTTTATTGAAAAATAAATACTGAATTCTGGTCACTTGTCATTTTTATGACGACCGAGTCAAAAAAAATTCTGAAATTGGCTACTCACTTATTTCAGCGTGCTGGCCAGTATATGTTTGGAATTCCCAAAGAACTGACACAAAATGTTCCCTTTGAAAGGTGACTTGGAATTTACTGCAGAGATAAAGCCAAGTGGTCATTAAAGATGTTTAAATGTCATTGTCTACTGTCTTCAGTGTGCCATTACATAGCCTTGGGAATCCTTTCAAAGAACTATCAATAGAATATGAATAAGTCTCAGCACATGAAAGCAACCAGAAAAGGAAGCCAACAGCATAATTTGGCTTGCCTGGGTTGGTTCAAGAAGAGACTTGGTATCCACCCCTTCCCTTCTCATTTTTCCTCCCCTTTTTCAGGCTCTCCCCTCCCCCAACGCAAGACAGACCAGGGAAAGAAAGGCCAGAGAGACAGGAAGAAAGAGAGAAAGAGATCCAAGGATCCCCTGCCGAATGTGTGCTGGGGAGACAAACCTCGCCCTATGGGATACAGCCTTGGAAACAGACTTAGGCTTTTGCTTTGAAAATAAAAGAATGACAATGAAATTTGTGTGAGGTCTGTGTGAATCCAGTCCCAGATGTTTACAATGCTGTAGTACTATGCCTCTGCAATATGAGAGGGTTCAGAAGAAACAGTACAACAAGACTCCACAAAGCAGCGCATATGCTATTGACAATGCAGACATGAGCATCATGTTACCAAGAGAGAAGGCAGGCAAGAGACAAACAGCCGTGGTGCTGCCCGAAACGCTAACTTCACGGACTGCAAGCACTCAAACCAGAATGAGGGACCCAAAATGGGGGGGGGAGTTCAAAACTAGGGGAAAAAACCCTTTTGGCTTCTATCTAGAAGTGGTGGGGCAAAAGATGGGGGCCGGTAGACTGTGGAAGTGACTCTTCTTCCGTAAAGATCATATAAAGCCCTTATAATTGACAGTGGATAATTATTTTCAGCTTTAGGAGTCTGTCCCAAAACTCTTAAGGTTGCCAGCGAAAAGAAACAAAATGTGTTTACTTGAGCCATTTCCAGGAAAGAGGGAAAGGAGACCTTTGGATGAGATTGGGGCGGGGAGGGGGGGGGGTTGGAGACAGAATGGGGAATCTCCTAGCAGCAACAACTCTAGGGTACCGGGAGTGGCCCTGTGAGTGACAAGCTAGAGAGACACAGAATAGGGTGGCAATAGGTAGAGGAGGCTTGTGTGGTGGAGGGAATCCTGCGGCACAATGTATACTCGGGAGGGGGTTGATTTAGTGTGAAAGTATTCCACTTCATCATTTTACAGGGGTTGGGGACATAAATATTTAGCTGGCCACATCTGGAACAGATTCGGCCCCCCCCCCGCGTGGGGTGGGGGTGGATAATTGGAAAGAGAGGAGCACGCATTTGTAACTTACTGTACGGACAGTTTTCCTTCTTGGTACCGCTGACCTTTCCGTTCTTCTCAATCTTGAGAAAGTACTTGGTGAAGGAGAACAGCTTTCTCCAGCGGACATCTCCTTGGAGGTGATTGTAGCTCCGCACATGCCTCCCCGCACTGGAAGGAGAGGACAAGGAGGAGGACGAGGAGGAGGAGGAAGAGGAGGAGGAGGAAGAGGAGTTGGTGGCCTCCGGTGACACCATGTCCTGACCAGGAGCTTGGCAGGTGACAGGGACGGAAGACACCAAGAAGAGCAACAAGAAGCAGCAACAGCAGCTCGGCAGGTGGGGAAAGGCTGAGGCACAATGTGTCAGTATCCATTTCCACATTGTACTGAAACTCTCGGCACTGAAAATTGTCTCATCAGAAGGAACATACTGGAAGGGTAAGACCTGGTGCGAGGCAAAGAGACAGCTGGAGGTGGTGGCTACTGGTTAGCTCCCTCCGGGTACGGATCTGGCCAGAAGCGAATACACCAACATCCATAACTCCTCAGAAGGGCCGGCTGCCTGTCCTCGCTCCGTTCTCAGATCCGCTGCTTGTATCTCTCCAGTCTCCGGGTGAACAGTGGACGTGGGTGGCCGCAGCAGTAGGAACTGGTGGTGTCGGTCACCAGCGCTCTCCGCTCCCCACTCAGGGGTTACTTTGTTCTCTTCTTCACTCCTTTCTTCACCATGTTAGATGCAAAAGAGGTCTGAAAAACAGATGACAGCACGGTGAACAAAACCCAAAGTGGGTGGGGTGGGGGTGCAGGAAGACATCTGCGCCCCTCTGCGGTTGGCACCTTCTGGTCCTTCCCTGCAGAGTCCCAGCCTGCTGGCCAACTTAAAAAGTGTGTCTCTGGAGTTGTCAGAACTGGAGGCTGCTGCCCAGGCGCTGTTGTTTTCTTCTCCTTCCTTTCTCTTTTTGGTGGTGCCTGTTGATGTGAAGTCTCCCGAAAGCCACTTCTAGTTTGGGGGGCGGCTGGCGGCTGGTGTTTTGTTTGGCCCTACCCTCCACCTCCAAGGCCCTTGGAAAGCCGCTTGTAAACAGGTTGAAGCCTGCAGTCTAAATGTCAGTGCTTTTCAGCCAGAGGTGGGCTCTAACTCTGCTGGTCAAACCTCATTTGCAGGGGTGGAGAAGGCGGGGGAGGGGGTCAAACGGCGGTGGGACATCTGAAACCCTAAGCTGCTGGGAACGCCAGGGAAAAGGGAGGGGGTGGAGAAGGGGCCGGGTGGGGGGGGGGAGCCTGGCGAGAGGAGTGCGCGATGTCTTTGCTCTGAGCTGGGGGCTGCGGGTCCGTTCCTCACAGCCTCCGTGGGCGCAGCCGCTCCGCAGCCTGCAGCTCCAGCTAATTGCTGCTCCAGCGTCCTGTGCTAGCTGCGCTGGCCACCAGCGCGAGCTGTCCGCGTGCTTTCCGAATTTTGCTGCCCTCCGGCGGGAACCACTCCCCTCCTGGGAGCCCCTTGCTCACTTGTTTTCCAGTGTAGTTTTTTTTTCTTTTTCTTTCTTCCCCCCCCCCCCCCCCATTGGCCGTGAAAATAGAATTTGGAGCCTGACTTTTGTGCGTTTCTCCCCTCCAGGTTCCAGAAGAAGGGAAGAAGGCTGGGGAGAGAGCACAAGGGAGGGGGGGGGGCGGGGATGCTCAGGGCAAACTCTCCCCAAGATTAGCAGATTATAAACTGATAGGAGCTAGAGTCGGAAAGGGAGACCTAACGAGCTGCTTCGTTTCCTCCTTTCCTGCCAGCTTCCAAGGAGGTCTCGGGTTTTAATGAATCATTGATTTCTCGCTTCCGTTGCAGAAGTAAAAAGTTCACACTTTGGCCCTCTCTGACTTTTTAAGCTCAGGGAGATTTATCGTCACCCTTAAACATTGCCTCTCTCTTGGCGTAAATGAAATCAGGGACCCGAGTTACTGATTTCTAATTGCTAACATGAGTCCTTTACAGAATCACGCATGGACTTCAAAGTCTAAGCACTTTCCTGCAATCGCAGATGTTATCACACAATTTGACCAAATCCCCTGCTGCCTGTTTTCTTCCCTATGTAATTTCCTTTGCATTTTACCGTCTAAAGAGGAGGAAAAGTAATGTTTGAAGGGCTGTATTTTACAATGCAGCCTCACTACCTACAAACCTTCCACTCACACCCCATGCACACGCCAACCCGTAACTCTACCACAGCTAGCACAAACCAGCTCTTAACCCAGATGCAGACAGAAGTCAGGAGCCGCCCAGGAAGCCATTGCCCAGAATCAAAAGGCACACACACAGAGAAGGAAATACTGTGCTAACCCATTCCTACCTGAGTGTGATACAGTTCTGACTCCCAGAGGATCACTTCTTCAGGAAAATATCTAAACTAGGGAACCAGTGGCCGGAGAACATAGATTACTCTGTTGTGAGAGGCAGTTAGCCATCTGTGTTCTGTCTAAGCCAAACAAATTGTCAATATCTTAGAGCTTTCCATTTAGGAAAGTGGCAATTTCACATAGCTCAACCTAAGAGGCGGCATAAGATGCAGACATTTCAAGGTGAACTGGACAGACAACCGCAACAATGATTCAGGAAAAAAAATTACAAAAGGAACTTGCACACACCAGCTAGAAACCTTGTCATGAGCATTCGGTTTCAGTCTTCCTGGAGAACTGGAGAAAGAAAATTAAAATTTAAGAGTTCTAGAGATAGGCATTGTTAATGATTGCCCAAATACATTTTAGGGACTTCAAGAATGGCTTTGAATGCATATTCTTATATTTTTCTGTGTGTTCAGCGCCTTTGAAATAGAACTATTTAGTAGCAGAATCGGGATTTTAATTGCATTATTTATAACTCATTGCAATGCTTATTCAAAAGATTTCAACAATGTGACGAACATCACAGCAGATTTCTAACTTTAATATAATTAGCAGATTTCTGTAGCTATTAATTGAAAAGTTAAGCAAATAAAGAGCATGCGTCAAAGAAGTCTTGCTTCTTTAATTAAAGTATGGATATTGAAAAATGAGGCCACAGTGCTAATTTCAATTTCCTATTTCACAGTTTTATACCTGAACAGACAAATGACAGAGAGAGCAGACAATTTCTTAGGGAATTTAAGTTGCATCCTCATAGAAAGAAGAATTCAAATGTTTGAATTGACAACTAATTGAAACTATATTTAAAAATATGTTTGATGGAAACATACAATGAAGATTCTTTTGTGAAAAATTATGAAACACAGGAAGTAATTAGTTTGGGGTTTCTTTACACTGGGCACCAACACTACTGATGCCAACTTGAGTGGTTTTTCTTTTTTTAATTCACACCAGACACACATTCAGTCCAACACCTCTCTCTCTCTCTCTCTCTCTCTCTCTCTCTCTCTCTCTCTCTGTGTGTGTGTGTGTGTGTGTGTCTCCTACACACACACACACACACACACACACACACACACTACCTTTTTGTTCCAGAGAAGCTTATTCAGATCCTCTAGCTAAAAGTTTTACTTTAATTCTATCTAAAATGAGGAAAGAGCCATTCTCGAAGCTTCCATATTAAAACTGGCCACAGCAGGTGCGGTGTCTGAGCAGTCTGAGGTCCTCTCGCCTCTCCTCTGTACAGTGTTGATGACAGGGAGGGCATTTACCAAACTGCCCAATGGAGAAGCTGACATGGCTTTTTAGATTATATCTCCGTCTTCTTTTTCCTTTCTGTGCTGCCTTTCTTTCCCAGCACAGTCCAATCCCTAAATCCCCCACCACTTTGTATTGTAAAGTCACCTCTCAGGGTAGCCCCAGAAAGCCTGAGAAAAGTTCCACAGGAGAGATGCACTATTTAACGGAATCCAATCTCTCCCAATAGATTTGAATCACTAACATAAATGTATGAATGTAGATTATATCTCGGTAATGAGGCCTGAATCATTCTTAGTTACTTCAAAGGGCTGAAATTCTACCTTCCTTTTCTAGCTGCAATAATCAGGTCTTAATGGGTCCCTTTATTAATTGTTTCTCTGTCCAGATTGAAAGGACAGTACAAGCTTCAGATTAGAGTGGTACTCGCTATTCTAAAAGGCTGTCTGTCTCTTTCATCCAACCTTTGGAAGGCAAGCTCTGTTTCTATGGCTTAAGCATATCCAGTGATATTCGACTAAATCTTTATTGATAGAAAGGTAGGCAAACTTTTGTTACATGGGATGACTTGAAAAATTATAGACTTTAAAGAAGCAAGTTCGTGAGAAGAAAGCATTAAAGACTTCGAAACTGTGACACGGCCGTGTAAGGAGGCTCTGTGAGGGCGCTTCTTCCAGACCCTTCAGTAGCAAGTTTCTTGGAGCAGTTTACATTTGAAACATGTATTTCCTGTATTCTTTATGTTGCTGCGCAGTGTCTGTGGTTCAGTTACAAGATGTGTGCTCTATTGTGTGAGATGTTATTGGCAGTGTCAGTAAGCTGCTTCAAATAATTCTAAATCAGGTCAAAAGTCAGCCAGGCTGTTTGACAATTACAACATGTGCAGGCCTCATTTTTTTTTAAAAGCCCATCATGCAGCCAATAGGAGCACGAGCCTGTTTTCTTATTTACATATAGAAAATGCTGGAAGGAAGGCTTTTATTTTTCTTGCTTTTTTTTTCCCTCCAAAGTTACAGCTAGAAATGATGGCCACAACAGTGATGTTAGAACAGAGTGATAGTTTATAACTGTTGATTTCAAGGTGGAAGGAAAAAGCATGCTTACCTTACAGGGTAGGAGCGCAACACTTCAATGTCAGCAGTCAGCAGGAAGCATGGCAGGGGGCGCTGAGCATGCCTCATTGAAATGAACAAGGGTGGAAGGCCTTTGGGATTCAGATTTGCTGAATGGTTTTTCACATTTGCATATATACTGAGTGGTAACTTACAGGCTGAATGTAAGTCCAGTAGTGAAATTCCTGTTTCAAGCATGCTTCATCGAGATGTGCTAAAGGAAAGTTCATTTGCTATCCTAGGGAATTGTGGCGGTGGCTCAGTGGATAACAGCACTTGACATGTAAGCATGAGGACCAGAGTTTGGAAGCTTGGCGCCTGTACACACAAGAAAAGATAGGTATTGCTCTGGTGCTTGCTGGCCAAGGGAATAAGGGAGATAGCGCATGGTATAACAGCACAAACTCCCCTGACCTGTGCACAGCTCACTCTATACTACGGGCACACACCCATTCACATATTCATACACAAGAATACACAGACCACTTTATTTATTTATTATTTTAATTGTGTGTCTGCTTTGATTGCAACATTGATTTGGAGGTCAGATGTGGAATTTTCTTTTTGTGGTATCATGGTGACCTTCACAAAGTTTGTATGATTGAAATTCCTGTTCGAACTTTTGGTTTTTGAGGACTCTTGCATTATAAAATGATCGAAGCCGCTCAGCAGTAGGATAGGAGTGCCAGCGACAGACCTCACCTGAGACCCTAGGTTTCGCCACACCTTCTACCTGTTTTCTTTCCCTTCCTCCTTTCTCTGTTTTTCTCCTTATCAACCCTACATACCCTAATATGTCTGAGTTGTCAGAATGGAAGAGATAAGAAAGCTTAGAAGGCTTTAGTTATGGAAAACCAGCATATCTTTGATGCCATTGATTAGCCAGAGAAAAGCAATAAAATAGCCCAGTGTTGAATTATTAACTATCAGTTGATTAGACAAAATAAAATAAGTGTTTTTGTGGTTTGGGTAAAGCAGACTCTTAAATGCAATGAACACATTTAAATGTGACTTACACTACACATTTTCAGGATATTCACAAGGTATTTGGAATTTAATAAGTATTTTTAAGTTGCTTCCCCCAAGCAACTGATATCATTTAGAAAAGTAATCTATTAAGTTCTTTATGCCATCCTGTTAAATTTTCCTGAAACGGTATGCTATTTTAGGGCATAGACATTCATATAAACTTTTTTTCTAATGTTTGAAAGTTAGATGAATTTTCTGTTAGCTTATTTTTGAATATCCAATGATCTCCTACTGAAAATGTGTAAGGATAAGATTGAAATCTGAAGGATCTTTCGAAAGAGAAATATCTATATTGGCATGTTTGAAGTATTCTCACAATAAGTCAGCACAATTCCAGAAAGCCGAACTCTGCAACTTGAAAGCAAACACAGTGAACATATTTCCACAGAGCTGCTGTTTGTCCCTGCACCCCACTGGCAGACAGAGCCTCCCTTGACGATGTTGTGAAGTCTCCCAAGAGCTGGGTTTGGAGCTTCCAGCTGTCCCAGTGCAGATCTGTGTCTCTTGCCAAGCCAAGCTCTCTAGATTGCTTAGTTGTGTGACACTTGTCGATGTTTTGTTTGGAAATTACAGTATTTTCCTTATAATTTCAATTGATCAACACGGACTAATTTACAGCCATTTTTTTTCATACATTTTCTGAGTTTTTTAAACTCAAGTGATATTTACTGAGTACCAACTACGTGCTAGTAGTCCATTGTTAGTGTTTTGGCTCTAACAAAGAAGATAGGGCAATTCAACTCTTAAAGAGTTTGCACGTATGTACATAGGCATGAACCTGTATTTTTTGCCTTTGTCATCAGGGATAGGAAAATAGGAAAGCTAAAATGACCTAGAAAGCATTTGAAGAGATTTGGATCCTGACAATTAGTTATGTTGTCCTTCTTTACAAAAGAACCAAGAAAAACGGTGGCTTCTACTCACTGGCTCCATGAAGGATTCAGGTTTGACCATCTCCTCTGTGGTTATGGCTCAACGCTTTGCTCTAGATTTCCCCTACAGGCTTAGGATGTGAATAAAACCTCTACCAGCTAACCCTGATGTTCTCACCTTGGTTTCTTTTTCCAGAATCGTGGATGGATAGTATATGTGTTCTAAATGATTAAGTTAACCGTTTTCTGATAAAAAAAAATTCCCTAAACCGTCTTCTGTACTTTCTAATTTTTGGTCAGATTTATTTATCACTCTTTATTGATGTGTATTGCATGAGAGAGTGCCTGCTTTGAGTATACATGTGCTGCAATGAAGGCCAAGAGTGTATGCCCTGGAAATGGAGTTACAGGCAGTTGTGAGCAGCCATCAGAGTTCTGGAAACTGACCCAAATCCTCTGTAAAAGCAATAGGTGTTACAAACTACTGAGCCGTCTCCCCAGCCCCATGAGCTTACTATTAAAACATACAGCATATCAAATTCAATTTGACCAACACCCTAGCACCCGTTATAAATTTGACAAGTTGTTCCCTTATTCCATAGAATTAGACACAGATAATGTGCATTCTGTGAATTAGTGATAACCAAAAAGTTGTTGTGTTGTAGTAAATGCGATCTTTGTTGTGCTAAGCTTTCTTGTATTATCTCTGGGAATCCATTCTCTTCCCTTCTCTAGCTACCTCTAGACTGACAGTCGTACTTCTCCAGTGTTCCTTTGACAGGTGACTTGCATATGGTTTTGTCAGTTGGTAGATAAGCAACTGCGTGAAATCTCATGGTATTTCTTCCTATATTCCATTTTGTTTCAGTGTCCGGATTTCCACCGGAGGTGCATCCTTCCAGATTTACACTTCTCTTCAAAGAACCCTTCCTCCAAGTCTCTAGCTCTTCATGGAGTCCTTAGGATAATATTTTCTTCTCTTGTTATTTAAGCTCAAGGAGTTGCTTTATTCTTTGTTTCTGGCTTGCCAGCATCACCCCTTGTCGCTCCTTCAATTGTGCTACACCTCTGTGAGTAAACTAAGCTCGGTTTAAAAGTCTCTTCCTGTGAGTTGTCTGAGTTCACTTTTGTCTTTGTTGGGACAGAACAGACAGAACAGGAAGACTGGAATACACATCTTCCACAGCAAGTAATCAGTCTGGGATAATGTGTTTTTGTTTTTTTATACGAGATTATAAGGAAGTTCAATTTGACACAAAGCCCATTGTAAAACAGCTAGTGTTTGCTTGGGGATGTGCTGAATTCTTTGTAGAAAAAGGTAATGATACGTGACATTTCCCCTACTGAAATAAATAGTATGGAGTCACATTTAGATTGAGGACTACCAAGCTTTTTATTTAGCTAATGAATTTTCAGGTTCA
The DNA here is from genome assembly GCF_037038515.1 of Microtus pennsylvanicus. Classification (NCBI taxonomy): domain Eukaryota; kingdom Metazoa; phylum Chordata; class Mammalia; order Rodentia; family Cricetidae; genus Microtus; species Microtus pennsylvanicus. The sequence goes on from NC_134584.1 coordinate 33,625,339, forward strand.
AAGAATCTATTATTTGATTGTTACAGGTTTGATAAAATACTTTCATATAAATGAAAGAAGCTTAGTAAAGTTGAAATTACATCCGTAAACAAAATGCATTTCTGTGCAGAAAACTGTGGTTAAAAACTTCACATTAAAAATTATTTTTTTCTATGGTAATAGGGGTGAAAAGAATTAAAACTTAGCCTATACCTGTATGTCAAAGAATAGAAAAATTAAAAACTAGTTCCCTTTCCAGTTAACTATGTAAATGCTAAATCTTTCTTAGCTTGAATCTTAACAAATATTTAAAATAATTATATTTGCAATTAAAGTATTTTAATAACAAATAGTTATAGCTTATTATAGAAAATAAGGGTTGGAATTAATTATGTCCTTTTGTCTGGGACACTTAGGATTATTGTTTGAATATCTTGTTTTTCACTAAAGACAACTATTTTAAGATGGAGAAATCGTCATATCTAAACATAAAGGTGTTCCACATGGAAAAAATCTCAAAGAATACAATACACGAGTAGATAATTGCTGCTGGCCATTGTCCTTCTAGGAATTCCACAAATCATTGACTTCCTTTGAAACTGATACCACCCAGAGGAGACCATGCTCTTTGCTCGTTTTCACTTTACAGTCCTAGGCAAAGGTGCAGCCTGCACCCTGCCAGTTTGTAAAGACTGGACTTCCTGTTGTCCTCCAGCCCCTACTTTACAGGTTGAAGAAAGGTGGGTCTGGGAAAGGTGAGTGTATTGTCTCAGACAATCAGGTTGGTGATAATCTTCTTCGTGTATTAACAGACAGCAGACAACAGAAAAGGGTTTCAGCTTTCCACATACCAAGGACAGGATCCACTTCCTGGAGAGCAGAGGCTCTTTCCAGGCTCTAAATTGAGCGGGAAGGAAAGGTACGCTTCAGAATTAGGGTCTTGAGCCTGTGAGGATTAGACATTTCTCAGGGTTTATTGCTCCTAGTTTGGAAAATCATGCCTTTAGAAGACCATGCTTTGTGACAGGAATGTACGAAAACCATCTCTAAATTGAAAGGTTCTTGATGAGTTCCTTAAATCCCAACTAAATCTAGCAATTCAAAGCTGTGAGTTTTACAACCCATTTCTGCTGAAGAATCTTCTCAGTGATTCCCTGTTGCCTTCACTACCAGATACAAATCTTTACCTTACATTCCCGCTGTAGTTAGTGGAGTCACGGGTGGTCTGAGAGTAAATATTTTATAAACTCTGCCTTCTACGTTCCCATTGCAGTTAGTGGGGTTTGGGACATAATACTAGATTTCTCTTGGTAGAGGGAATATGGCCTTAGTTCCTTTGGCTAATTTTACGAGAAAGAGGCACTCTTGCCTTTAACCAATGAAATCAAGCCTATTATAAATTGATTATTGCAGAATTTTCTTAGCCTCTTTATTTCCTTTCCTACTTCAACTGTACTTGCCATGGGCTAGAAAGAAAAGCATGAGATCTATTTTATTCCTATTTTTTCACATTAAAACCTTATTGTGGGAATGTCTCTTATTCCAAGTATCAATAAACTAATGCACACACACAGAGACACCCACACATATGCAATCTTTAAACGACATCTAGTTAGATATTTAGTCCTGCTTTGAGTCCTGTAAGTATGTGAAATTTAAATCGGGGTCTGGTAGCCTTGCTCTGTAATTCCAGTTAATAGGAATAGACTATGGCAAGAGCATTACAAGCTCAAGGCTTATGTGACCTTCAGAACAAACAAAGTCAGCTGTGCAAATTAACAAGATCCTGTATCAAATATATGTATATATATAATACATATTATATGTGTGCATATTATATAAACAGATATATTTGTATCATCATATACATAAATGGATAAATATATTCAGTGGCAGAGTACATGCATAGTATGTACAAGACCCTAGATTCAACATCTGCTACTGCAAAAAGCAAACAGCAGACAATCCAACAGATAGAAACCAGACTTAGATATCAATTGGAGTTGGTGGAAAAATAAGGGCTGAAGGTATAGGTCAAAAACAGAACACTTATCTAGCATGAACAATGCCCTGTTTCAACCGTCAGTGTACATACACAAACACACGCATGCACACACACACACACACACACACACACACACACACACAAAAGCTCAAGATTTAGACAACTTACTTTTATACTACTCCGTATTAATATATGCTACATATATTAAGGAGAATGGCACGGGCTTTTGATACTACAAAGTTCAAGCCCAGAAACACTTCTTGCAACAAAACTATGTCTCTCTAATTTTTCAAAATCTTTCCACCAACTGGGGACTAAATATTCAAATAACCAGCCTGTTGGAGACATTGTCATTCAAACCATCGCAGATATATGTATACATATATCCACATTCTTCGAGAATTGAATATGGTTTTTTTTTTTAAAGACAGGGTATCAAGTATTCCAGGCTGCCCTTGAACTAACCAACAGCCAAGAATGAATGACCTTGAACTTCTTATCCTCCTCCTTCTACCTTCTGGGTGCTGGAGTTGCAGGACTGTGCCATCATGCCTGGTTAATGTGGTTCTGGCAAGCTCTCCACCAACTGAGCTCCATCCTTAGCCACATACTTTCAGAATTTCTCAGCACACTGTTCATGCCCCCTCTGTCAGTGGTTCCATCGTTATATGGGATTAAAACTGAATTATCAACTTCAGAAATTTCTCAACTTTCATAAAATTATCTACTAATTAATTTTAGCAGCACCACATCGCGCAATTGTGGGGCCCACAATTCTTGTAGTAGTCTGTGTGAAAAGCATCTCCTGGAATTCTGCAATGCAGAAGTTTCTGCAGCAGATACCACTGGCTGTCTATCTCAGACCCATTACTAGCTTTTTCCCTTGTCACTGTCTGATTTGGAAAGCCCACTTCCCTTCTCATGCCTAGAACTCACTACGCCAAACATAACACACCATTGTTTGTCACTGCTGGTGACTGGTCTCAGGGTGGACATATGACAACAGGTCTGGCATAAGGGAAGGGTTCTGGCAACCCCACTGATAAATAAAGAGACATGTCTGTTTTCTTATGCCAGCCTTTGTCATAGGCAGACGTGGTCCAAGGAGCTGGGCAGAGTTTGTGGCTATAAAGTGAGAAGCCTGAGGGCGGGCTACAATTAGTGGCCACGTGGCATGGCAAATCTATGAGGAAATACCACAGCTTTCTGCTCTATAACACAAAATGACAGAATGACAATACAGAACACTTGAAGTATGGGGCTATCCTGCAAGAAGACAGCCAGGGCGTGAGCTCTCCAGTATCTCCCCATACACACCAGACAGTTATCTGAGATGTGTGTGTGTGTGTGTGTGTGTGTGTGTGGAAGGAGAGCTCGGCTGCAGAAGAAAAGACCGAGCTGAGATTTGAACTAATCCAAAGCTGATGGTGGGAGCTCAGCCAATTAATAAGCTGGAGGACTACAGTAGAATAAACAACATGCCACTTACAATGTCCAGAATGTGGCTGCAAGTCTCCCAACATAGAAATGAGAGGAAAAATGTGTGACCCTTTCTCAAGAACAGGGTAGTCAGCAAATACCAGCAGCAGCGTAGCCCCATTATCCTAGTGAGCGTAGAAAGACTTAAAGGAGCTGCAATCATTGAGATATATTAAGGTAAAGGAAAATGAGTTCACACAGGGATGCAACTACCCGAAAGGAAGGCAGAAGAACACTAAAATCAATCAATCAATCAACCAACCAACCAATCAATCAATCAATCAATATACAGCTTTCTAAAATAGTTACTTAATAGAATGAAGCTCTCAAAGGAAAGGGTCTATAAACTGAACTTACCTCAGTGGTAATTGTTCATATTAAAAATAGAGGGAACAAGGCTTTGATAATAAAAAGCAACTTTCAAACCTGTGGCTTAATAGCGTAACTCATTATACCCAAAAGACAAAAACACGCCAGCCAGTCTGTGGCAAGAGCAAGAAGAAAAGGCCACAGTTAGAACTGACTGACATATATGAGCGTAACAACTTCTTAACATGTATAAATAACAGTTCTGAATCTATGAACTAAATGAAAATTGCTATAAAAAACTTCACTGGAAGAAAACCGTAGTCCCCATTGGTGTAACTGATGACCTCTAATGATGACGAAGAAGTTAGAATTTTCCAACTTATGTCCTGAAATGAAGACAAAGCGTGAAAAAGACATTGCAAAAATGTTAAATACCAATATTAAAATATTAAACACAAAATATTAAAGACCAATATCTTTTCTGAGAACAAAATAACTTAGAAGAATTACCCTAAGTAGCCAAAATGCTATATTTAAAAAAATCACATTAAATCTATTAAATGTGACTAAGCATATTGTATCCCAGAATTATTGTTGCATTTTTTCTTATTCCCCTCTCTCTTTCTCCTTTTATTCCTCTTTTCTTCTGTCCCCCATGCCCTTATTTTTCTCTCCCTTTGCCTTTCTTGTCTGAGAATCACACTCAGGGCCTCCCATAGGTGAAGCCTTTGTTCTCCCACTGCCTGAGGAAAAGGCAGTTAGAGGCCAGGCAGCATGATAAGTTTATAATGCAAAAACCATAACTTCTGGGTTCCAAGAACAAAACAACACAGCAACTTCTGTGACTTCTGGGAAATGAAAAATCCTCTCAGAAAAGAGAGTCAGATAATGGTAATTCCAGTTTCCACCCATAAGTTCTAGGCTGTTATGTGGCTAGCCACTGAAACATGTATGTGTAGAGGAGACTTCAGCTCGATTCTCATCCTTCATGTCATGCTATTTTTTAAGTCTGATAACACAAAGAGATAACATTTTTATAGCTTGTGCATAATAAAAATGAAAACAATATTTGTAAGTGTTGAGTGTACACACTAGAAAAAAGATCTAAAGTCATCTATCTCAAGAGAGTTGGATTCGGAGTGAGTACAGAAAAGAACAGTTGAAATCAAAGTCAGGAATTCAATAAAGAAAACAATAAAATCTGAAGATAATAACAAAGAAAAATCTAAAGAAATTGATAAGCATTTAAAAGGCTAAGGAAGAAAAACTATTAACAGCAGAAACAAAAAAGAATCATTAAAGATCTTACGAATATCACAAGAATAACAAAAGAACATTAAAAGAATTCTTCCCTCATAAATTTGATAACCTGTATTAAATAAGTCAATTCTTAGAGTGACACACTCATGCAAAAGTAAATAGAACAATATGAATTGGCCTATATCTATTAAAGAAATTAAATAAATAGTTATTTATTAACATCTCAAAACTAAAATACAGGATTAGATTTGTTCAATGGTTGAATCTATTAAGCCTTTAATAATAATAATAATAATAATAGTATAATAATAACATACTAGTAGTCTACAGTCTCCTTCAAAAGATGGATTTAGGGGTATTTCATAACTTATTCTAGATATCATCACTAATCGCGTAACAAATCCAGGTAATGATATTAAAAGCAATGAAAGCTATTGACCAGTATATCTTATTAACATAGATATAAATATCCTCATGTTTTCAAATTGAACCTAATAATGCACAAATAAATTTGTGCAAAATGACCAAATAAGACCAATCCCATACTTTCAAGGCTAATTAACATTTTAAACTGATAAGCATAATAACCATATAAAAAAGCCATGGAGAAAAAAAAAAACATATGATCAAACCAATAGATACAGACACAGCACTGGTCTCAGTTCCTAACCCTCTCGTGATAAATAAACACTCTAATGAGACAAGGAATAGAGATGAACTGTGGGCTTGAGAAAATCAGTCTTGCACACAACTACAGGTGACATACTTTAGAAAAATTTGAAATTTTGCCAGCATGGCTAGAAAGGTATTTGTGTCTTCTTTCACCTTTGCTTTCAAACACTGTACTGGAAGTCTGAATTCAGATAAAAGTAAAACAAAATTTTACACACACACACACACAAAAAGAGAGAGAGACATTGAAGTAGTAAAATTGTATTTGCAGATGATATGATCATCTATGTAGATATGAAGGAACTTACAAATGTACTAACAGGCGACTGCAATTGTAGGCTACAATGTTAACCTACAAAATTCATCAAATCCCTGCCTGGGAACAATAGACAAGCAGAATTTGAAAGTAAAACTGCAATTCTCTTTAGATTATTACCCATAGAAATGAAAATTTTGGGTGCAAATCTCATTCGAGATCTACTCAATGAAAGCTCAAGCTACAAATTCTAATGAAAAATAGCAAAGCAGACTTAAGTTGGAGAACATTCAAAAGTCAAAGTTGTGAAGACTGAATTATCTTGTCACCCTCATCTATATTTTCAAAGCAATCCAATCAAAATCTCCCTTAAAATAGTTCTTTAAAGCCGGGCGGTGGTGGCACACGCCTTTAATCCCAGCACTTGGGAGGCAGAGACAGGCCTGGTCTACAAGAGCTAGTTCCAGGACAGGAACCAAAAAGCTACGGAGAAACCCTGTCTCAAAAACCCAAATAAATAAATAAATAAGTAAAATAGTTCTTTAGATATTCTCAGATTCATTCTATAGTTTGTTTTTTTGCCACTTTATTTTTTTATTTTTTTTATTGAAAAAAAATTTCTGCCTCCTCCCAGCCTCCCATTTCCTTCCCCCTCCTCCCACTCCTCTCCCCCTCCCCCCACTTCTCTCCCCCTCCCTCTCCAGTCTGAAGAGCAGTCAGGGTTCCCTGCTCTGTGGAAAGTCCAACGTCCTCCCCACTCCATCCTGGTCTAGGAAGGTGATTAATAGAGATGCAAAACCAACAAGTAAAGTAAAAAAATTAAATTTCCTCTAATTTTATAATTAAAAGAGATGGTATTGGTAAAGAGCTGACAAATACATCAATATAATAGAATAAATAATTCAGAAGTAGACTCACATTACTTTTTATAACTCTACTTTCAAGAGGAACAATCATTGTGGGGGAAAAAAGATAGTCTTTTGCTCACTGGTAGGAATAGAAAATAAGACACCTTGGAAGATGTTGACAGTTTCTTACAAAGGAAAACAATACTCCCAGGATATAATCCTGCAATCACTCCTTGGAAGCTCCCCAAATCAACAGTAAAGTGAGGCTCCCTCAAAAAGTTCCACACAAATATTTATAGCAACTTTATTCATAATTACCTAAACTTGGAAGTAACTAATATGTCCTTCAGTAGGTGAGCGGATAAATATACTGTTACATGCACCATTGGAATGCAATGTTAAAACAGAACGAGCTAATAAACCGTGGTGAGCATGAGAACGACATACTGAATATGAGTAATTGAATGAAACCAATCAGAAAGGAGGAGGCCATGCATGATTCCATGTATATGACATTCCAGACAAGGCACAACCATGGAGACATTAAAGAGCGGTGTATTCCAGGCTTGGCAAGTGATGTAGGTGTTAAATAGGCAGAGTGAAGATGAGTTTTATGGCTGTGAACTAGTGTATATAAAAGTACAATGGTCATCACATGTCATCATTCATCTGTAAACACCCACAGAATAGAAAACACTGAAAGTAGCCATTATATGGATATTGGGAATGGGTGATGAGACAGCCATACAGGTTGCCTGGTGACTATAGGTGTAGCTATCTGGTGTGGGATGATGATAGTGGGCAAAGGTGTATGTGGAGGAGATAGGATATGTGTGGGAACTCAGTTTTCTCTTCAGTTTTAGCATGAATCTAAAAGTGAAATTTATGAATGAACAAAGGGGATTTGTACATTAAAAACTAGCAATAGTATAACTTGTATAAATATGTTATGTATAAACATAAATGTTTTACAACTTAGGCATAATGAGAAAATTTATTAAAATAAAGAAATGCTACCCCTCGTAGGAAATTTGGAAGTCCTCATATTAAAGGAACTGTATTTAATGGATAATATTTACCTTCAAAGAAAAGTTCAAGCCCAATGTCCTCAATAGTTAGTTGTTTTAAGTATTATCAGACAAAGATCATGATAGTTCTTTACAAATGTTGCCAGTAGGTAGTGCACAAAGAACCATATTTCAACTGACTGTACACAAATTTAACTCTTACCTCTGACCACACAAAGTAGCTCACAATGAATCATAGATTAAAATGTAAAAGCTCAAATCATGGAATGTTTTTGTAAAATAAGCATGGAAGGACTTTCTCATGATGCTCAGAAGAAGAACTATTTCTTAGGTTCATAAATAATAGCTATAAAAAGTGATCATTTCTAGTTTTTCCCAAACTAAAATTTGAGGCTGATAAAGACGCTAGAGACAGAGATGAAGAAGCTGGCCACGGATGTGGAGCAAGAATACCTAGGCAATTCATCTGGGGAAAAAATCGTTGCCTCTGAGTGTGAAAAGAGCTCCATGTATTAATGAGCAAAAGACAAAGCGATTCAAATTATTAAATGGTTGTGGAAAAGATTAAAAGTATTAAAGAGTAATAAATGCATGAAAATGTTTTCGGCATCATCACACATCAGGGAAAGGTGAATTACATGCGGTGTCTCCTGTCAGCAAATCTAATGGGATTTTTTTCGCAGAAGTGACAGCCTCCATTTTAAGGTAAATGGAATCATCGTGGCTATTGTATTGAAAGGCAGACTTGAAGGGAATAAAACATGATAACAGAGAGATCGTATTTTCCAAATTGAGCCACATTCAAGAGGAATGGCGGGATGACAGCATTAAAAGTGTTGGCGAGTGTCCGTGTCCTTGACACACATAAAAATACCAAGACACTGTGTGCTGATGAGCGGTATGTGTACAAGAATCAGGGGTGGAACAGCACTGGGCTTTGTCTTGGAGAAATGTAAAAACTGAACTAACTTAGCAAGAATAGGAAAAAGCTGAAGTTGAAATGTTCCTGAGTATATCAGATATTGAGGTATATTAGAGATGTGGAGATATTGGATTGGGAGAAAAGATAATTACAATGGGCAAGAGCCTGTGCTTATGGATTCTGGAAAATGCATGGTGATTTTTGTTTATGGAAACTTTATAACTTGATTCTGGTTGCTCCTGTTTTTCCAATGAAATAGAAAACTGGGCTATTGTCTAACTTTCTTTTTACCATTTTAAATTTAAAAATTTATACATTTACTCCAGAAAGCTCAACTTCTAGGAATTTGTCCTTTAGAAAGAAAACACTGACATTCAGGGGTGGTTGTTTATACCTGCCTTCCTGGCACGTAGAAGGCTAAGACAGGAAGATGGCCATAGGTTTCAGGACAATTTGTGCTATACATGAAACTCTCCCTCCTTTGAAAAATGTACTAAGAGAAGGAAGAAATGAAACACTGAAATATTTCTGTCCTAACAGTGGGTGAAAGAGCTTAGCAATTAAAAAAAACCAACACTGAAATATAAGGGCATAGGTATATAGTTTAATATCAATTAGTAAAATTTAATATATTATTTATGTAAAAATGTTTATAAAATATGGGTAGAGATACTAAAATAAAAACTAGGAATTTTAAATTATTTATTAGAAAGTATAGAAGAGAACGAGATTCATGGCAGGAATAATTTTCTTTTATCATACATTGTTTTAGTTATGAAAAGAAATGCATATTGCTTTTGAATACTCACCTGAAGAAAAGTTATTTTTAATGCCCTTGCCTAAATATTCTCTGTATTTAGATCTTATGTATACATCTGCCATTATATTTAGCAGCATTTCCTGATCTCATTGTATTTCTACTTAAATTCTTTTAGTTATAGAAGCCATTAAGTATCTATTCGGTTATAGATGCTGGTAAACGTAATTGCACTGTATAGGTTATGTCTATGAAATACCCCTTTAAAGTCTTCCAGGTTTTACACCATGCTTTAAATTGTCAACAGTTTTTATGATTTTTTCATTAATGTGCCATTTTATAATAATGTGCTTTATCACTATACGTGTCAATTTTTTTAATTATTATTTTAATCTACTTCATGTCACTATTTCCCAGTGGGGATCAGTGAGTCTGTGCATTCTTTTCATCTCCTACGGTCTTAAACTGTAAGGACACTCAATGGCCATCAGAGATCGTTGGTATGTATTGTTGCACTTCCCTTTCATTTATAGTTGTAGGTGGATGATAGTTTTCTTTACAATTAAGAAACAAAATATCTTCTTTCTAATTTTTGTTGTGATAGACTCATGCTTATATGTATGTACATCATAGGTGTGTCTTGTGCCTGTCAGAAGAAGGTGTCAGATCCCCTGGGACTGGAGTTACAGACAATTGTGAGCTGTCATGTGGGTGCTGGGAATTTAATCCAGGTCTTTTGCAAGAGCAACAGTACACTTACCCACTGAACCATCTCTCCAAGACCCCATAATAGATTTTTTTCTTCAGCATTGTTATCTTACAAAAGACTCTTTGATCACATATACTGAAGTTAGCGTCTTTCCAAAGTTTCCATGTTGGTTTCTAAAACCCACTATTATAGTATTAAATGTATTTTATGCGAATAAGCAAACCATGAAGGTTCTACTCTCATGGATGAGATTAGAGCCCTTACAAGGCTCAGGGAAACTGCCCATTTTTTCTTGCAAGCATGCAGCCACAAGAGACCATCTAGGAATCAGGTAAATTTGTTGATCTTACTGATGACTCAATCTTGGGCTTCCAGATTCTAGAAGTGTTATCAATATATCCTCATTGTTTAGAAATTACCCATTCTATATTATTTTCCTATGAATGCCCAAATGGATTTTGATTATATAATATTATCCCAAAATATACCACAAACTATTAGCCTTCTCGCCGGGTATTTAATAATACACTTTTGTGATTCACAGAGACCTCATCCAAGATTTGTTGCATCTTTGCTTCCATCAACCTGTATTTATGACTCTACGCAAAAAGGACTGCTTTTACCTGCCTGTGAGGAAAGTCAGAAGGTCTGCTGTAGGTAGCTTTTAAAGATGGGTTAGTATAATGCAATAATATGAAAGTTATCTCTCCTGTGCTAGGGCAGGACAACCCTATGGTATGGTGCGTACTCGAGAGAACTCTAACAAAGTCATGTTGTATCCAAGTTTCAGAGTAAGGGTCTTGAATTTCATCTTATTTGGTTCATTCCCCTCCTTCCTTGCTTCTGGATCCCTGTTGTGTTTTCCTGGGAACATTTTTCTTGGAAATCATGTGCACGGTGATTCTTATATTTGAGTTTATTCCAGGAAAAACCAATCTAAGAATGTTATTTTAAATATCCTAGCTTGTTTCATCTTCTGCTTCACCTAGAACAATGACAATCCAAGGGATAACATGCTGCTCACTACCTCCTAGTTCTGATCCATTGACTTGACTTAATACATGTCATATATGTATATATGTGTGAAAAATATACTGTTACTTTATTTCTAAACCTTCACTCTGGTTTCCATTTTGGAGGGAGGTTTCTGAGTAGCAAACAATGAGGCTATTTTAAAAAAGAAATTACTGAATTGGTATCTTATTAAAATCATAATATTGTATATAAATTTGACAATAATTTATTAATCTATAGGAAATATATTATCGGCTAAAATTCAGCTGTATTTAGAAACTGAATTATTAAGGATATAGTTCAGATGAGCCAAGATCCATCACCTTTTTCTGCTCAAGTTGCATTTGCTATTGCTGATTTTATATTCCTAGAAAAATTCCCTGGCAGAATTAATTTCTACCCAACCTCAGTTTTAAAAGCCAATTTGTTTGCTATCTACCTTGTCCTGGGTCTTTAAATATCTTGGCTTGTTTTATCTTTTAGTTCACCTAGAACAATGGCAGCCCAAGGAGTGACATCCTGCTCCCTGCCTCCCAGTTCCAAGTTCTGACCCATTGTTTCTCTGTGTGCTTTCCTGGATTAGGGCTGTCTTGGCTTTGGTTTTCAGGCCTTTTTGATTTGACAGCACATTTGGACACATTTCTGCAAACTGACCTTTGGCATCTCCCTTTGGAACACAGCTTGGGATTTAAACTCTGGCACCGTGCATTATAGATGCAAGCAAGAAGTATTTCTACCTTGTGCCTTAGCCTTAAAACTCCAGCCATTGAGGCCAGATTCTCCAGCTTTCCTTCAGCAGAGGATTGGAGAGTTGCTGCTAACTGACTGTCTCAAATGTTATTACTTACCAAGTGTTTTGAAGACAAGTTTTATGAACACTGGATTCTTTCTTGTAGTCAAAATCTTTTATTATTATTTTTTCCATGCAATATATTTTGATCATGTTTCTTCCTCTCCCACCTCCTTACCTACTCAACTTCTTTTTCTCTCCTTCTTCTCTCTCATTTCTCCCACATAAATCCCCAAAACGAAAATGAAAATCTAAAACAATAAAAACAAACAAACAAACAAACAAACAAAAATCCAACCAAAATGTAACTAAAAGCCCCCTCTTAAAAAAAAGAAAGAGTTCAATTTGTATTGGCCACCTATTTCTGGGCATGGGGCCCACCCTTGAGTGTGGTTGACATACTCAGGGACACACCACTGGAGAAACTGTTTTTCTGCCTCCAAGGAGATATCAATTGCAAAAAGCTTCCTGGTTAGGATTAGAACTTTGTTTTCACTTCCCGTTTGCAGTGCCTGGATTCTGTCTGGCTTGAACGTGAGCAGGCCATGCACATCTTCTCACACTCTCCATGGGTTCTCGCGTACACTGATCCTGTCGAGTCTGGAAGACACTGTTTCCCTGGAGTCGTCCATAACCTCATGCTCTTACAATCTTTCCCCACTGCTCTTCCATGTCCATTATTGAGCCTCAAGGAGAGGGGTTTGATTTAATTCATAAGACTAAAGGAACCCAAAAATTAACCCCTTGAATACTCCCCTGATATTTTCTCAAATCCTGATAAGACAGAAAAAAAAAGTGAAAGCATTTCAGTAATGTAAACCTACATTGTGAAGGTAATACAACTTCAATTCCAAAGACCAGTATTGGAGAAATTTCCTAAAAGGAAAATGATGAACCAGCCTAGCACCGTCTAGAGCCAGAACACCAAGCTGTCCTAAGCCATGTTCTTCCAGCATAACCTTGATTCTTTGGTACTTAGAATTTTTACTGCCCTTTTAAGACGATGAGATGGATTCTAATAGAGGTCTTCTGCGTAGGAGAAGTTGTTGCTCCATGCTCTGCTGTCAATACAATACCAACTCGTGCCACCCTTCTGACCCAGGCTTCTGTCTTCCTTATTTTTGAGAACCTCAACACAGAAGAGCGAGAAAGAAATCAGATCCTTCCTTAGGACCTTGACCAAAAATCCAAGAGCTTTCATCTTGTTGGTTCCAGAGTAAGATCTTGGACTCTACAAGAATTCACAGCCTGGAGGATGACTTTTAGGAGCCCAATGATACTTCAGGTAATTTTGCTGTGCCAAATTTCTAGTGGGGAACTCCCTGGATGCCCCACAGATGAAGTGTTCCTTACCATCCTATGTTCCCATTATGTTCAGGTATTCTTACATGTTTTCTACAGAAACATAGCTTCCCTCTATAAACATGATACATCGAATAACCATTAAGATGCTATTTCTAGGTATTGTCTGGTTAGTAGTGATTGATCCATCAAGGATGAGGTTCAGTGAGTTGATCAATAAGAATTGCTTACAAAATCATTGTCCTTTATGTCAATGGCATCCCCAAAGGTCACAGGGAGTTGTTTCCTGTAGTTTTTTTTTTTTAATAAGCCTGGATGTTTTCACTTTTGTAATGGGCTTCTCCATTCTATAGTTGAGGATCAGGAGATTCACCTTGTAAATCCCTCTTCTTTATGGTAGCTGTAGTCTTCATATAACTTGCTACATGAAGTACAGGAATAATAGCTCTGAGCACCCTAGGAAATGCTCAGCATCCCTACCTTAGGTGTCTTCTGTTCATCTGGACTACCCAAAGAACATGAAACAAATAAATAGGCATTCTTCCCCATATTTCTGTATCTTTAAGGTGAGATTAAACTTTAAATCAATAGACACTCATTAAACTCTTACTAATGTAATTGACAATAATCCAATTGGCTAAAGTATTTAAGAAAAGGAAGAAGAAAGTCTCTTGGGAAGGAGGAAATTTTGCCTCCAGACAGACATTAGACTCAATCTAAAATGTCACTTCTTTGCCTAGGTCTCCAGCCTGCTGGTCTACCTTGAAGCATTTGAACTTGCCAGCTCTTGCTGTCACCAATCTCCCTCTCTGAATAGATACACACACACACACACACACACACACACACACACACACACACACACACACACACAGTGTTGATTCTGCTATTGTCTCTTTTAAATCTCTAAGACATATAATTGTAAATGTTATCTTCTAAAATGAACTTGTATCCCCAACATTTTCTCACAATTAAATGCATGATCCAGAGTAGTGTAAACACTTGAAAAACAGCTGAGGGAATTGCCTTTGATATGTCTCCCAAAGAGTAGCCTGTTCCTTACCATGAGCAATTAGCCTTTAATAGGGAAAACAAAGGGTTTGCGTGTGACATACTCCCATCTATTTCTTTATATCAGAGATTTTCAACTTTGACAGTAATATTACCCAAAGAACTAGTTAAAAAAATATTCATTCCATGAGTACAACCCCAGATCTACATTCTGGGGGAGGACTCTCAGGGGCACAATTTGCTTTTATTTATGCGGTCAATCTACTGTGTAACCAGTGGTAGGAAACAGTGATGGAGACGCCGAGTGGTAATGTGGCAGCCACTGAACTGAGTGCAGCTGGCTTAACTGCTAACACATCATGTTGGTTTAGTACTGCAGTTTTGGTTTCAGTAATTTGACTGGCATGGTCAGGGCTAGTATCTACTTGTGATTTTACCATAGTACTTGTTCCGTTCTGTTCTTGATCTGCTGCCTTTTACAAATTAGCATTCTCTTCTCTGTCTCTTGAGATAATGATCTCTGAATTCTAGATGGTGAAATACTGCCATCAAACACGTGCTATGACTCTGGGTAGAGAGGATAAGGGTAAAGATGCGAACGTTGGAGAACGCATTTGCCAGTTCAGGCTTAGTACATCCCAATCTGCATAGCATTTAGGAAACACCAATTCTAAGGATCTCAGAAGAATATTAAAAAATTTCATTGTTTTGTTTTTTTCTTCTTCTTGAGGGTTAGAAGAGGAGACAGAGGATATTGTAATGGTTTAACTGTGTTCAAATGTATATGTTGAAAGAATATTTCTACCAAATATGTATGTACTGTTATAGTTTATAGTATCGTAGTTTTTTATTTGATGTTTCTAAGTTATTTACACATCCAATCTATCTATGTTCACCATTTTTGAAATTTAATGAGAAAGAATAGTTTTGACTTTGTAGTCATAATATCTTTTTAAATGTTCTCCAGGAGCAATGTCCAGAGAACTTACATAATTATCTGATTTGAATAACGATGTCATTTATACTTTATTGTTTAAGATTTAAGGAATAACTTAAGTTCAACTCTTGCATTTTGTTGAGATAACGGAAGTTGAAAACATGCAAAACCCATCTCCAATTTCAGTCCCCCAACTTCCAAAGAATTACTACACTTAATTTCAAGTAAGGCCTTGAAATTTAAGTGCTGTGTGGGCATCTCTGCTCCTTGAACAATTGTCACAGATTTTCTTTTCTAGGCTTAAGTTGACTGAAGCAATAAAATTGGTTGTGGATTGCAACTTAGTGACGTATTTCATTTTATTATTATTTTTTAGTTCGTCCTTCTATCTCATGAGCCATCCATTTCCATGAAACTATATTTTCACTGGGGGGGGGGGAAGTCTATGATTTAAAACATCATTATCTTGCATGTAAGTATTTCAAGTGAACCTAATTAAAATATGAGATTAAACATAATTTAAGCTTATCCAGGGCAAGCATTTTCAGTGGTGTTCTACTTTGTTTCATTTATTATTCTTTGAGAATTTAATACGTGTATACAATGTATTTTGATCATATATATCCCCTCCTCAAATTAAATAAATGTTCAAATGAATACAATAAAAGTCATGGTTCTATGATGAAGGAAGGAGTATTGAGTGTTCCAAAAAAAGACTGGGTCTGTTACTCGTTTATCCCCAGTCCATTATGTAAATTAAGTTTAACAGAGCTGTGCTTAAACAAACTTGCTTTTGTTAATTCTATTGTCTAAGCAAAAATACACTTTTTAGGCATATATGATTATAAGCCTTTCTTATTAAAGTTTAATGCAACTGAGGAATATTGATAAAATGACTTAATGTGAAAAATATAAAATCCTGGGTAGTTAAAAAGCTCATGGTTTCTTCATTTGAGCATTTGTTGTCATTTAGCAGTTAACTCTATGAAAAAAAAAAAAAAAAACCTTCCAGCCCTCAACGAGTACTTGATCCCCTACAGCTGGAGCTATGGGCAGGTGTGAGCCCTCTGTCCTGGCTGCTGTGAACAGAACTTGGGTCCTCTGCAAGAGCAGGATGCCCCTAGACAGTTGATACAAGGTTGTAACACAGAAAAGCTTGTAACTTGTTACTACCAACTATTATTGCTATATCGCTCAGGTGTTGATGATAGTGGTCGTTATTCTCAAAGGCCCATCCTTGTTTGTGATGGCATTAGAAGTATTTATCAACTTTCAGAAACATATTTTGATGGTAACTTCAAGTAATCCATGTTATACTATGTTAATTCTTTTACACCTGAGGCATATACCTCAGTGCAAAGAGAAGGGCCAAACAGAAAACTTGTTTGGAAAGTTTGAAATTGTCCAGGAATTTGGAGAGCTGGGCATCTGAGCTCAAACAATAGCAGACAGAGCTTTGTTTTGTGTTGCTAATGGTTGTAGCTACAGTTCTTTATATTGGGCTGGGTCCTAGATCTATTGTTAGCTAAAGTGGTATCTACTGTGTTTCATTCCAAACTAAAAGCACATTGGAATTCCTTAAGGGATCGTTTTCTGCTGTTGTTTGATAATACATATAGAATAAGTCATTGAAATTCTGAGGCATTTTGTTTGGCTCGTCATTAATTGCACGCTGCTTTGTTTTGTAACCAGTGCCTTCCTTTCATGGTTAAGTGTCTCTTTAAGTACTATCATCAGGTCCTGGAACTTCACCAGTCTCTTGGCCTCCACAGCGATTATACCCTTTCAAAACAAAACAGAAAAATACATAATTAATAAACTGGCAAATAGATCCATGCAGAATTTAGTTATTTACATATGTTTGAATATATATTAGGAATAAGTAGATGACATTCCATTGTAGTGTATCATTATGCTGTATATTTTAATGTATAAGATATGACTCAGTCACAGCTATTAGAGATGGAGGTACAACTTATATATGAAAGCATGCTCCCCCGCTAAGGTTCTTCTGAACGTTTGGCTCCAAACTATGTCAGGCTTTATCTATTTAATCATGATGCACATAGATTAGCATTTTTTAGTTTTATTAATATTAAAATGGATAATTGAAGGCTATAATAGAGTGTCTTCTGTCTAGCATTATTTAAAATATATTCAATCTGTTTGGAATTAAGAAAACATTTCTAAAGTACAATTATATATACTAATTTCCTTAAGCTGTAAGTTATTTTTAAAGAATATGAATAAACACTGACTATTACAATCCAAATGAATACACCTTTTCATCACAATTGTAAGTCATTACTAATAACTAAGCTCATTTACATAGTGGGTTCATATATATTGGCTGTCTCTTTTCACCAAGCAGAATTCATAGGAAAACAAGCAAACATTTGGCAGGTACGGCACTCTAAGGCAGAGGGTACAATGTACCACAGGTGGATTCCTAGCATGACGACAGTGTTCTTCAGCAGAGAACAAGGATTTCCTAGGACACCTTTCCAGTTACAAAGTGATCTGCTGGAACATAAAGAAGTAAGATTGGCCTGTGTTGGTGTCTGGATAGTGACTGTGGCCTTTACTGTGTGTGTAAATTCATTTCAGGATTTTGAAGCTAAAAAAAAGTAAAAGTACATTAATAGATTTGTGAATTGCTTTCATTAGAAAAAAATGGGACAAATCTCACACGTGACCATCAGAATATCTTACAAACCTTATTTAAAACATAAGTTCAAGTTTCCAATCATAAAATGTTCTATTCCTTTTTTGGAGAGTGAATTGGGACAGCCCAGTCCATGTTTCTAAAATGCTGCAGCACCAAGGTTAAGAACTACCGGTTCAAAATGCATAGGGCATGAATAATTAAAAAGAGGCAAAAGAGACATTCAGTTACAGGTTTTTCTTTTTTCCCCCAATAACCTAACATTTTCTGTCTTTTACTTTTTCTTTATTTTTTCCTTCTCCTCTACCATCTTTTCTTCTTTCCCTTATAGGCAGGATCTATAATTCAAGCACTCCTGTGGTAAGACAGAAGATGGATATAGGAGAATCTCTGCAATTGGGCCGGCTAGATGGGCTAGATTGGCACATGCAGTAGCAAAAGGATGGCAAGAACTAAGACGAGGTTGTCCTGTGAGCTTCATATACAGACTTTTGCATTTCTGTGCCCTATATACTAGACTAGAGCACACACACAAATACACATGATAGAAAATAAAAACAAAACAAGTATAGAAGATAGTTCAGGATGGTAATTTTGGAAATATTAAGAACAAGACAGTATCACAGAATCTTATGCCAACTATTATTAACACATTTCTGGCCTAAGAGAACTGAGAGATACTGTAAATGTATTACATTACTTATTACATTGAGTATTCAAAGAAATAGCTATGTGCTAAACATATCAGGTGTGTCTGCCAGTTAAATCTATTTAAGCAACAAATGATAGGGAATTCTAATATAACTGTTAAATAGTGAATATATTACAAAGCGTGGTATTCTGTGTTGTCTAGTCCTGTCTTGTCTTGTAAACATCAGTATACAGAGTAATTCTCCATTTTCAATGGACAGAATTTGATTAAAAACAGTTGTGACAATGATATCACAATGGACTTTTAGAATAAACAGGGAAAAAACTGGGGGTCCAAGAGTTAAACAAGGTATTACCAATTACATTTAGGAGAAGCTTGTCAGAAAGCCAGAGGAGAGGAAGTCAAAGAACCAAGAATGAGCGTTGTAGGCTTTACTTTTTGAGAAGATGTTTTAGAGTCCAGAAAGGGTGGTGATTTTGTTTTTAAAACAGTGAAAAGTAGTTCTTTCAGCTCAAGGCTGGACCTTTGACGAAAGGAATAACCAGAGAAACGAGACAATGACAGCCTGAAACTTTCACTGTGAAAATGTCACCCACGATGAATGTTGCTTCTGGTGATGACCAAAGGAATGATTACCACTTCTCACTTCAAGGAACTTCTCCACATAAAGCTAATCTTCATGAGAGCACTATAGCTTAGGTACATTTTTATGCCCACAGGTTAAGGAGTCCAGGCACCAGGCTTCCATTAAGCTACTAGTTGAATACTTACTGAGAAGGTAGGAGAGACTGGAAATCTACACCAATGAGAAGTAAAAAATATGAAAGATGGAAAAAAACAGTGATAGCCTTATTTGTGTTTCACTTGAGCTAAAATTTAATTATCCCACAAATAATTGAAGAGTTACTATATACTAAGATGGATGGTCTAAATAGTAGCCCAAGAGCTGATGTTTCATTAAAGATATTTACAATTTCATAAATATCAACATATTTCTTGCTAATTGATAAATTGGATCTCGAATATGAGCGACAACTGCTTACAAGGATGGCTTAGTATGAGCAATTCTCAACTAACTGGTCTTCAGTGTCAGGAAGTGAAGCCATTCTGCTGGACGTTCTGAAAAGATAGTATTTGACTATCTTTGTATGAATGTATTACTTATATGTAATAGTTCCTGTCAGACTCTGCTGTGAAATCCAAAGTGTAAGGTCATGCCTAAACTAGTTGCAAAAACACACACCCTGTGACCTCCAACGTGAGAAGGACAAATTATAGAAAACACTTAAAAGCTGCTTGAAAATTTATCCCAAAATACACCCACGTACACACATGCAGAGGTAGGTTATAATGCCTTTGTATCTAGCATAATATTTAAAAACCCAACTGTCTTTTGTCTTTATCCCTTCAGAGAGATAATTTTTGAATTATGTTTTGTTGAACAGCCACACTGTGATTTCCCTACATCCATAAATATAAAATTGGAAGAAAATGAATTTCTTCCTTATTCCTAGTAAATAGTGATAAATACTCATAAATTTCACTTAAGTTTTCAATCCGGCGTTTTTTCTTTACTGAGTTTTAGAGTTTCTAGATAGAATACCAGATGGGCAGCTAAATTTGAAATCCAGATGAGTTATACACATGTATGAAACTGTCAAAATACGGAGAGAGAAAAACACCTTTCTTTTTACAAAAACCTGACGTGATTTTCATGACCTAACCTTCATGTTCTAGCTTTACTACTTGGCAATTCGTTCACTATTTATTCATTTATTCAGCCTCTGCTTACTAAGCCCCCGTTACAAAACTATATCTAGGCTAGCTCAATCAGGTACGTTAAAAGTGTGTTGAGCTAGAGAACTCCCATTTTCAGATGAGAGAATAAGATGCCTTTCTTTAAAAGCTATTTCGACCCGCAGTAGAGTATTCTCATACACTCATTTTGATGGTAAGCAAAACTTTCTATCAGGCAGATCCAGAACTTACAATTGCTTTTGTTCATGTATTCAGACTAAAAGGAAACCAACATTGCCATAGAAACTACAACGCACAAGGCTCAAGTGGGTGAATGTGTTGTCGTGTTCATTCTTACTCATCTCACAGTGAGAGCAGCACTGGGAGATACTCACACACAAGAGTTCCGAAACAATTATAGAGAGCTTCATCTCTTGTTCAGGCTCACACAGCAGAATCCTGTAGAATCAGTCTTCCTGTAAAATTATCTTGTTCTAAAATCTGTGCTTTACCTGATTTTGTTAAACTGTTCAGCCCTGTTCCAGATGAGACCCTTAACAGACTACAGGGAAGCAACAAAATATTCCCAACAACATTGTATTTATTTTCCTTTGCAGGTTTGGGATCTCGGTGTCCTCTAAGCTGCTGACAGTGCCACCTGTCAGTTTTCCCACCCACGGCCACCTCGTGTGCACTAAACATTGCTTCCAAGGGTAATCCAAACACTCTGCCGCTCTCTGCCCACTGCTTTAATCATGAATCCTTTGTCGCAAACTTTTCCACAACCTCCTAGCTCCCTCTTAATCCTTCCAGTTGCTGACTGCTCCTGTTTCCTGCCTTGTCTTGATCTTTAAATCTGCCGTTCAGCACTTTTCCTTTCAACTAAGATCTAGGTTCTTTCTCCAGCCACAAGGCCTCTAACTCCTTAGGTAAACAATGTTCCCAAGATGACCTTGCTCTGGCCGCCTATGTTAGAGCCATCTCCAGCCACAATTCCAGGATCCAAGCTTAATGTTAGTTCTAAGAGCAGGAACAAGGCCTTCTTTCAATAAGCAAGCTACAGAACATTTTCTCTGCTGTTTCGCCCTGTTCTCTCTCTTCGTTTTATCTCCACTGGGATATTTTCTTTCATGCTATCAAAAGCGGAATTGATGAGTTCCACATAAACTTATATCTTCATGACATGTAGAATCTATTTACTCTTTCAAGCTCCTACTAGAAGAAAGTGCAAGTTTTCATTGCTATGATCATGTGTTTCAAGCAACAAATCTTAGTGTTTTACTATCTTGAGTTATCCTCCAAAAGTTGCTGATGATCTCGGCTCTGATTACACAATTCGGAGTCCTCCTTTACTCTTTTTTTAACTATAAATTCTCTTTTTCCTGTACTGCTTGCATAGCATGGTCGATGGTAATGGCTGATGTCTTTCATTACATCCAGTTTTATAGTTTTATCTGACAATGTTCTTTCTCTCCCTAAGATTGGGACTTTATAGCATAAATCTGGCAGACTTCCAGGTCATTCTGTGCTGTATACTCCAGGTGTTCATCAATCTTGCAGGAAGATCCTGGAGCAGCAACCAGACATTGTCCTGTACTTCTATTTATTCAGCAGACCATTCTTTTACTAATCCTCGATCTACAAAAGCTCTAACTCTGAAATAGGAACACGAATAACACTACTTTATAACAAACTTATTTCTTGCTTAGGACTTACAGTTTCTTAGAGTTGTTTACCAAGTTTTTTGTGTTTATATCCTTAGTGCACATTCCATCTGTTGAGTGATAATAAACCAGAGGAATTATTGATTTTTTCCTTCTCAAACTACCTTTATTTTCTGGCTACTTAGTTTTAGATAGAGTACCAAGGCAATGATTTGGTTGGTCCCAGTTAACTCTCCATCAGTACCAAGTTGTCCACTTGGCGAGAAAAGAAGTATTTATTAGGCCAGTTAAAACCTATACATAGGTGTTTTTCTTCTTTGCAGTTACAGTAATTGGTGTTCACTATTTCCTAACTCTGAAAGTGTGTCTTAGGAAAGAAACCAAGCAGGCACTCTATCAGGAAGCTACATTCCCAGTCCTTTCTATTCTATTTTAAAAAGAGTTTGGAGACATTCCACTCATTAGTCCAGAGTGGCCTGGCACTTGCCACAAGATCCCAACAAGTCTTGAATGTGTTATCTTCCAACCTCAGCTTTCTGATAATTGAGATTAAAAGCCTACATCACCAGGTCTGGCTAGAGTAACTTACTTACATGCTTTATTTAAAAAAAAAATGTTTTTGTTTGTTTTATTTTTTTAAACAAAGGGTCAGATTTTGTCCCTCCCATTTTCTTTCTTTGTGGCATGCTTCAACTTCCCTGTGTCATCTCAATGCCTTTCACAGTCCCACACTTGCCTAGGCTGCTTTCCTATGTTATCAAAGAGATTGTTTTTCTTCTTTAGTAAAGCAAGGGATAAAAACCTGTGATTCTGCTCTTTTGGTGTTTCCTGAGGCATCTGTTGCCTTATAGCTACTAAGTCAATGTGTGATCAGAGGACCTGGTATCAGAGCAACTTTTCCTGTCTCCTTCAGAAATCTACATGAGTAATTTTTAGATTGCAAAAGGTTTGGGTTTTTTCCATTTTTTTTTCCTTCTCAGCATTTGCTCTCTCCCTAGCACTGATACCATAGTGTTTAGACTTTCAAGCCCTGGAGTCACACATTAGACATAATCAAAAAGAGGCAAGTGTTACTTCAGCATCCAAACTCTTTACAGTTTGAGGTACCTAGTGTGTAAATAAATATTTACCTAACATAAAAATATCTTCCAGCTCTCAAATGCTATGGGAAAATGGTCTGTACCCTGTCACTTATATTTTAAGTAAACGCTGATGGGCCAGTAGCCAGGCAGGAAGTATAGGCTGGGCCATCAGACAGGAAGTAGAGGCAGGGCAATGAGAATCCTGGGAAGTTTCAGTCTGTACTCATCACCCAGACACAGAGAAAACCAGATACAGATCAAACAAGATGTGACTGCCTTGCCAAAAAAAAAGTATCAAGCCACATGGCTAACACAGACAAGTATTATGGGCTAATATAAGTTATAAGTGTTATTAAGAAGCCTGAACTAATAGGCCAATGAGTTTATAATTAATGTAGACCTCTGTGTGTTTGTTTGGGACTAAATGGCTGTGGGACCTGGTGGGACAGAAACATCAGTCAACACTCAAGTATATAGTGTCTGCTTACCAATAAATAAAGCAACTCTGAGGTTAAACTTTACATACTCCTAATCAAGCCTTCTGATATTTAAAAAAGAATTCCACATAGTACAGTAGGTGACATGGGTCATGATCAAAATCAGTAAATGTTTAATGATTTTACATTGAGAATACAGTAATATTTTGTTTGTTCAGTGATTTCAAATCAGGAAAATGTTTTGTTTCAAAATTAGAAAATGATCACTAACCAAACCTAAAATACTTACAAGTAGGCTTTAGAAGTAAAGTATTGTACCTAAATTTCCAGTGGGAAGTAATTATTCCTTTCTTTTTTAAATAGCTTTTGTGAGGAGAAAAGAATCAGTGAAAAAAGTTACTGTGTAGAAATACACGGAGGCTGATGACAGAAGACAGCTCGGGACTGTCCGTATCACGTCAGGTACACTTACGTTGTTTGCTTATAAAGGGGGTGCTATGTCCAAACTGGTTCATACCGGATACGTGTAATTTGTGAAACTTTATGTCCATAATCCGCAATACAGCTCTTTTTTTTTACATGAAAGAAAACGGAAATTACAAAATACCTACATGTAAATGAAATTAAGAATGTAACACAAACTGAAATTAACAAAGGCCTCTGTTTTCATCAGTTGTGGTTTCAAAGAAGAACTGGACTGAATTTAGAGTCCTCTGGATCTTTTGTGACTTAATTTAAAATCTTTTCTTTATTTTAAATGGAATAGATTTCCTATGACGCGCAAGAAGTAGTTAGGGATGGAAAATTCTAAAGTGTAAGTCCCATGGTTTCACAAAATTGGAAGGGCTTTAAAATTGTCCTAAATGGGGACCTACATGTTTGATCAGTATGGCAGGAGGTGTTGTCCATTTAGTCACCAACGCCATCCTAAAGAGAAGGCAGAAGTCTAGTGTTTAAAATGTGATTATACTTTAAAAAAGAAGCGCCAAGTCTGCCTTTGATTTCTTGTAATGCAAATAGGTCAAAGACCAAAGTACCTCTCCCAACTCCTGTTCAAACTACCTCTGTAGACTAGACCAGCCTCAAACTCAGTGAGCTCGTCCTGTTGCTGCCTTCCGGGTGCTGGGATTAAAGGTGTGTGCTGCTACCAGTGGTTTTAATGGTATCTGACTAGTGTAGCATTGTCTTTCCATTTGAGAAAGCAGAGTGCGCTGTAGATAGATTAATTTGTCTGTGCTTATATAAAAGAAATATCGGCATGCCTATGTTGTATGTGAATACAGAGAGTTGTTCAATGTAGGTTAGAATCTCCTTCATTTGCTGATAAATTCTCGGGAGAGGCCAGTACCACTGCCAGGGTTTAGACAAAAAAATGTCAGCCGGGTTGTTCTACCATCATCCTCATGCTGACTCCCTGGCTGTATAAGCTACAGCTGAGAGTCCCCTGGAGAAGGAGCTTATGTGTATCATGTATTTCCTGTTTAGCTGAGAGTAGAAGAGCATCTCACTGTCTTTGCCTTTTACCAAAAGAAGCCATGGTTGTTCTGCTTAGACAAAGGAGGGTTCAATAGAATTCATCAGAGAAAGTGAAGCTTTCTTCAGAAGGAGCAACGCTGGAAGTCCATTCTTTGATAGGAGGTTTGTGAAGCATCAGAAACTTCCTGATTTGTTCCATGGTGCACCAAAGCAGGCCATGATAATAACGTACTTGAGATAAAGACATGATGTCTTACATTCAAAAAAACATACAATAGGTATCTTGTTCTTGCTCACATTGCTAATTTTAACGCTGTGAATCACGTTGACGCCATTCTTAATAATAAAAGGAGGATTGTTTATGGTTATAGAATAGTAAAGTTTTTCTTTCTTTAATGTGGTCTTCGTACACTTCCAGGCACATGTATGCTGTGAAAAATATTGGGAGTAAGTAGATGTAGGTAAATGAAGGCAGGTTGGAGCCATGTTGACAATTCTCCATGACTTGTCGGTGTGACAGTATCTTTGTCACAAATTAGGGGCTAGAAAAAGTAATGTCAAGGGTACGGGATCATTGAGAATAGCTTCACTAGAGATACTTCTTTTCCTTTATATGGGGGAATCATATTCCATTTTATTTTTATTATAGTTGACTCTAAACATCTCTATATGATTTGTTCTGCCTACAGAATATAAAACACGTAACTCTCAATATAAAGTGCTGACCAATAAAAAAATGTAAGATAGATAAAAAGTGTTGTTTTGTACACTACTATGATATGGGCTTGTTTGTTGTAACTACTGTATCTAGCAAAACCTGAAGGATAGAGTCACTCATGAAGAGCATAGATGGGTAACTAGTGTGAATGTTTTATTTTTTTATACAAGAAATAAATTATTAAAGCATTTTGAAATAAAAACATTCGGTAGTTCCTAAGGACCTTTCTGCTACTGTGTATATACACTGGTTCTCTAGAACAAGAGCATATACAAATTTTGTTTGGGGGTACAAGGTCTAAGAAACATTTTTGTTTATTTGTTTTATTTTTCTCTCATGTATTGCATCCGGACTGTAGTTTCCCGTCCCTCCTTTTGCCCCCCCTTCCCAAGCCCCTCCCCTGGCCTCTTATCCCCTAGATCTATCTACTCCTCCTCTGTTTCTTTTCAGAAGAAAGCAGGCCTCCCAAGGATATCAACCAAACATGGCATGTCAAGTTACAATAAGACTAGGTTAAGAAATAGTTCTAATTAACAATTCGCATTATTCTTTCTAACCATCCAAGTATGGATTGAGCATGTATCATGTGAAGTACTATTATGACCTGTGAGAGATAGAAATGTTTGTGTCCTCAGGAAAATAAAGGAAATAAAGAAATTAATACCTGACACATGAAATTAATAAAGAAACACAATAATAATATAATTTAGATTTTTATAGCATGGTAAATCTTTGCATATTTAGACTTTTTCCCTAAATAAAATAATTGGCATGTATTATTTGTTTAGGTTACCAAAATTTTAGTGATATCTTCCTGTGTTTGGATTCTACAGTGGTCATTTTTTGGAAAGTGGATCAATTAAATGTTTTGTCAGCCTCTACTTTCTACGTAGATATTAATTGAGAGGAAAATGCTGTGATTCAAACAAGTATAAATATTTATAGAGACATGAGCCAACCAAAATGTGTTCCCTGTTTATTATGGCTAATATAATCTTAGACTTACGAAGTCCATGACCTTGGATTGACATTTCCTGCAAGGTAGAAGATTTGTACGACACTTGTCATTGGTATGATACAAGGTAGTGTGAATATAATTAGCTTTGTTGTTGTTTGTTTTCTTTCAGCACGAGGAGATGGGATAGAAAGGATAGAATAGAAAACGAAGTTCCTCTGGTCAAGGGAGTAAAAATTCTAGTCTGGGAGGAAATCTAACACTCCATTTGTGCCAGGTCAATTACTTGGCCAAGAAATCACCCACAGGAAGGTGGACTCATTCTAAGTGACAACAAAGAGAAAGGTGGGATAATTTTCCATTAATGAGACACTGCACTTTTCCTTCCAGGGCCCCTCCCCTAGTGAAGTAGCTCTTCAGGGCATAAATATCTAGATTCACAAGTCTGCCCACTTTTCTGTATTATTCCAAAGAAAAAATGTAACTTCTCCTTTACTCTTAACTTTCTTTCAAAATATATTTTAACTTAATTTTGTTTTTGATTTATTTGCCTTCTTTTCTGTGTATGGTGTATGAATGTTTTGCCTCCGTGTATCTACCTGTATCATGTATGTCAGATCCATTGAGACTGGAGCAATGAATGACTGGGAAACTACCTTATGGAGGCTGGGAACCAAACCTGGGTCCTCTGCAAGAGGAAATGTCCTACTGCCTCTAACTTTTATCTCTTTCCTAAGCATTCTTTCCTTCCCACCCTTGATCTCCTCAGCTCTGGCCTTCCTTGGTCTTTCTCCAAAGCTCTCCGCCCAACCATGTGGCTGCTTGTCTACCACATGACTATACACCATGCCAGCTTCGGTCTACTTGGCTCCTCCAGGCAACTCTTAAGGTTTTACAGTCTGCCTTTGCTGGGGTAAGGGTATCTTTTAAACTCAAATAAAATGTCTTTGGGCTTCCATTTGAGTCCATTTTAATTCTTTCATTAATAAGCTTGAGAACCCCAAGAGGGAACCCTGATTTCTCCTGTAGCAGAAAGAACACTTCATACACAGGCACACAGATAATGAACTCAGACTGGTTAGTGAACCTCTGGATGCTTGCATCTAATTTTTAAAAATCAGATTTTAGTTAGGTAACCCATGCTATACTTTCTGTTTTAAAGCTGTATGTTCCTGACTAGACTCTTTATAAAGCACTGAAATCCAATACTCAGTGAAGATCCAATTATTTTTTTCAGAAAATGGGGTTCACTTTTTTTGACATGAATAAATCTAATTTGTGTTGAAAGAAAATTACATCATCTATGTTCAGAATTGTATGTATTCATTTTCATATATATTTACTAAGTATTTGTTGAACACAATGAAATACAATGTTGTATGTGATAATCTGTCTCTTTTCCCCTATTTCCTTAGACAATCTTGTCTTCTACAGAAATGTATGTGTAGCCAAGAACATTTTGTGGTTATTGAATTTCGCTTAAAACTTCATGTACTGTCCACTGCTGTGAAGGACATTTGGTTTTATGCTTTGAAACGAAGGTCTGAGTTGGAAAGACATTTGATAGGGTAAAACTATTTTATTTTATTTCCTTGGTTAATGATTTTTCTGTATTAAATGTTCTGAAGTTTGCAAATTGTGGCCAACAGGACTTTAAAAATATGTTATAACATGTTCTTTTTCCAGCCTTGTAAATAAATATCAACTGAAGAAACATGTCTGAGCAAAACAAAGTGATAACAAACGTGTAACCATTTGACGTAAAGTAGGAAAATTAAAAGTCATGTCTATTTAAGACCAAGAGGACAGCTTTGAAAACATGCACATACCAGTAACATATGGACTGAGTATGTGTATTTATATATTTAAGAACATATAGAGCAACAATTTAAAAAATAGAGGCCATGAATTTGAGAAAAAGCAAGAGGGTACATGGGAAGGGTTGGAAGAAGGAAAAGGAGCTGTAGAGGGCAGAATGATGTCATTATTTTAATTCCAAAAAATAATTTTTTAAAGCAATCCATATAGTATTTAAGCAAACTGCTGAAAAAGAAAACCTCCTAAGGGATAGAGAGAGAAATAAAAAAAAAAAAAAACCTAAGAAATAAAGAGTCTCTCTGGCCTCATTTATCTATCCAGAATATTCAGTTCTCAGCAGTGTCAGATAAACAAGTCTAAAATCTCTCCCCTGAAAGAATTTTGTGCTTGAAGGATGCATCAATGGGGAGGGAGGGCCAATGAAGGCTGAAACGTGAAATGACAAGCATGGCGAAGAGGTTGGAGTGGGAAACTGCAATGGTACAGGGAGATGGGGGTTTAATCTGGCCTTGTAGTAATTCACAGACATTGAGATGCTATTCACATATCAGGATGGACAGATTGACGCTCCTCAGTGACTAATGATACAGAAGGCCATCGTGTATGAAAATATAAGAAAATGAAGTGTTAAAGAGATGAACAGGTAAAAAAAGGAGGCGGCTATATAGGCCCAAGACCATACTAAAGTTTTGTACTTCATAGTAAGAAATGTGTATCTGATACCATAGAAAATGGGGGCAATTGGATTTTAAAAAATATCATTTTTTTTTTTTTAGTTTGTAAAGCTGTTATAACAAAGGGCCATAAACTGGGTACGTTAAACAAGCTCAGGATAGGTTCAGGCTTAGTGTCTTTTGAAGATTATAAGGAGTCGTCTGTTCCATACCTGTCCCCCAGCTTCAGTTCTGGGTGCTGTCTGTCTATAGATGCATATATACATCCTCCTTTGACTTCCTGTTTACATGCACTTACTATAAGTGGTGTCGGCCCCTCTAGAAATTGCTCTTATACAGCTGAACATCAACCACACGGGGCCAGAAGAGGTGCTTTGCTGTGATATACGCATGACACACTAAATTACACCTGTGGGAACTACACTTCCAAGTAACTACATATCTTGGAAATTTTGATGAAGAACTATTTACTTGTACATTATCATATTGAATGTTTTTGATGGTTATCCATATGCTATTTTTTTTTGCAAGTGACATACAGAGAATAAACTGATATCAAGATGACCAGTGAGGAATGTTTTTGTGTTCTCTAAGAAGGACACATGCTTTTCTTGAGCAAAGAAGGGAACAGATTTTTAGATATTCAAGAGAAGAATTGAGTAGTTTTCTAGTTTGCTTTTTGTTGATGAAATAAACACTACAACCAAAGCAACTGGAGGGGTAAGGATTTCCTTCAGTTAGAACTCTGTAGTTCATCACAGAAGGAAGTCAGGGCAGGATCTCAAGACAAGAACCTGGAGGCAAAAGTGAAGAATGCTTACTGGTTTGCTTCCCGTCTTGTTCACCTACCTTCTTATGCTTCCTGTCTGGGGGTGGCACCTCACACAGTGGGCTGGTCTCTATGACAGCAATCAGTAATATTCCTTTCAGATTCAACTTCTCAACATTCAATTCAAGATATAATGCCTTAATCAAGAGTCCCCCTTCTTAGATAAGCGTAGGTTTGGCTCAATCACAAAAATCAGCCATCACAGTCACAGCTTATGCTACACTAGAAGGGAAAAAGAAAAGAAGTTGAAATAGATAATAATAATAATGATAAAAAGACAGTGGCTTGAAAATAGAGAAAAAAGACTAGGAGAGACAGTTTAAGCAAAGAGTGTAAGCTTAGTGTTTAAATGCAGCACATAGACAATACATTATGGGAGTACAAAGCTCGGGTTGGAGGTGATGTTTAAAAAGTGTGGCAATCAAGATGGGAAGTGGCACTGTGAGGAGACAGACAGATGTCCGGGAAATATCAAGGAAACAGTGACGCTTAAGAATCACTCCAAGCAAAAGAGGGTCATTATAAACTAGGTAGCTAAACCCAGAGTCTTTTGTCAATCAGAAAAGAAGGCATCTTTAAAGGAAGAAAAAGCACTGTTGGTAAAAGAAAGAAGTGGCCTCTACGGAAAGCTCTTGCAGTGAGTCCCAGTAACTGAAAAATACCCTTGGAAATCATTAGTGGTTGCAGCATGGGCAGTTTTGCAATGTAAGATACAATGTATCTTATATATATATATAACAATGTATATATAATATATAGCATATATATATTCATCTAACAT
The DNA here is from genome assembly GCF_037038515.1 of Microtus pennsylvanicus. Classification (NCBI taxonomy): domain Eukaryota; kingdom Metazoa; phylum Chordata; class Mammalia; order Rodentia; family Cricetidae; genus Microtus; species Microtus pennsylvanicus. Next base: position 33,656,105 of record NC_134584.1, read on the forward strand.
AATACATTTAGTAGTATGTACTCAGACAAAATAGTAATGGTAACAATAACAACGATTTAAATGGTGTGGCCCATTCTGCAAGACATTCCACTCACTGAGACTCTGTTCTTATGTCTAGCAATAAACATCACGAGGGTTCAGGATTTCATCATTTTCCAATCAGTTTGATTCTACAGTAGTTCTGTAAGCTGAGAATCTTGGCATGCTTTCTAATTCTAGCATTGCAGAATATGGCATTCTTTGGTCCACCTCTATGCAACAGGTCTGGCAAAAATGAAGATATTCTAAGGAGACACCTTTACCTCTCAGTCTGACTATCAGGGCCCTTGAAAGAATAGACTCCAAAGAAATGGGGATTTCCCGAGGAATCTCCTGCTGGGAGAAGGAAAAAGTGCCAGCCAGCCACAGGAGGGACTTTTCTCCTCGGGAGATTTCACACAGTTCTAACCTATCAGGCCACTTTACAGGATGAGATTGTAGCTTAGAGGATGCTGGGCCAGTGGTGGGCAGAACTGGGGCTGTTTAGTCTCGCACTCTTAGCCCTTTAAACGTTAACATGCTTTCAGGGCCAGGAAGGTGGACTTGAGAGGTTCCCTGGATCTCTTGTCCTCCTTCCCATATTGAGGAAATCTCCTTTCTGTGTTTCACTTTTTTTTTTGATCATAATATTTTTATTTACACAAGATTGCTTAAATGCTCAAAAATTTACAACCTTCATTTATGGTATCTTGATGCTAACTGTGGAACATACCATCCAAGTGTGTCTCGTATCTGTGTACACCCAGTTTACACTGCAATACATAATACCCATGAATAGGTGGATGCCTCCTTTTACCTGGTTGAGGGCCTATGGCCAAACCTGCCTTGGGCACACGTTATGACCCGCCCCACCCCCTGAGTTTGGTAACTACTGATGTAGGCCTCTCAGCGTAATTGCTGACTGACTAGATGTTCAACCAAACAAGAAAACTAAAAGCAACATGAAGCAAATACTGCCGTCCGGGATTAGTTAGTAGATGAGCTGGCTTTACACAAACACAGCAGAGCAGCCTTCAGTGAAGGTTCGTACACAGATTTATAACAAATCCCCTTGCTGAGGTCTTTGCTTTGTGTGTGAACTTAAAGTCTTAATTACTGTATACATTTATAACCCATTTAATTTACAAATGGTGATGCTTAGAGCATCTTTACTGGTGTTGGAGACACATCACCAAACAATTTGGAACAACGAGAATAAAAATACAAAACAGCAGTAAAACTGGGGGGAGGGGGGTGTAAATGCCACAAAACAAGCAAAAGAACTATTATTACCGAAGTAAGTTCTCTTCCCCTTACTCCTGACTCTATTGTTTACAGGAGGAGAATGGAGTTGTCCAGAACAATCCTGAACTACAGGGCGCCCAGAGGTGTCTATCACAGTGTCTGTCGTGTCTCCCCTACCCTGTATTCTGAAATCAGGACAGCACAGAAAGAGCCGCCCGACAGCAGAGCAGGCAGTATTCTTCAGAGCCACACCCTTCCAGACTCTAGCAACTAGAACTCAATGGATCGCTTGCTTTGTTTCCCATCAAAAGCGTAGGGCAGTTAATCACTCAGGGATCGCCTAATCCCAGAAGGAGAACATGGACAGCAGGTTCGCAAAGGAGTCTGCTTTGCCCTCTTGATTCCCCAATGGTGGATTCACTAAAAGGGAAAAACAATAGAAACTACTGAATATTCATGAGGGGAACGTATTGTAATGTTGAAAGTGAGCTTTATATTAATTTCCTTAAAAGAAAAATCTGAATGGTGGTTGGTAGCCAAAAGAGTAAAAAATGGAGGTCATATTATACATTTTTATACTTATTATTAAATAAGGAGTGAAGAGTGAGAGAGCGAATGACTAATTCTGAGTATGGAAAAATGTTATAATGCTGTTCCTATGGGGACAATTGGGATCAAATAAGCTGAATATATTAAAAACATGAGAGTAGTGAAGGGGAAGAACTTGTTGATGACAAACTATTTAGTCTAACAAAGGGTAAAGAGAAAGAAATCCCAGAGGACTATAAAAAGTAATCATTGATGAACACAATAGCAGCTAAATTCAACACAGACGAGTACCATGGAAAAATATAACCAGAAGAAAATTAGATACTTTACATATGCCAAATGTTTCCTAATGGCTTGTACCCTTCCTGCACAAGCCTTCAAAGTTTGTACCTTTCCCCAGTTTTGCTTTTTTTGGTTTGAGTCGCAAATACTTGATGGAAAATTCCAGAAGTAAACAACTAAGGAGTTGTAACTACTCATTATAACTACATATTGTGTACTTGTTCTGCTTTGCTGTTGTTGGCCGTTGCTGATCTCCTACTGTACCAGTTGGTGAGCAAAGCTTTGTCCCAGGTCTAAACACCCCAGACTGAGCAACATGACTTAGGGCTCGGCATTATCTACGGTTGCGGGCATTACCGGGTTTCCCAGGGTTCTGAGCAAATAACGTGGACTAGCGAATGCCCTTTGTGGTCAATTCTATGAAAGCAACTGCTTTTCAAGTACACTTGTTGAAAGAATGGATGAAATATTTGTAGAATAAATGGAAAAGAGAAGCTATACTGGGGTTTGGTAACATTCTAATAAATTATTTGTGGGTTCCTAGTTTATGACAAAAATGGAGGAGGCGTTTTACACTGATTTACAGAATTTCCAAATGAAATGATTGCTCCTATTAGTTTTCTTCTTGTTCCCAAGGAGATATCAATACACACACACACACACACACACATACACACATACACATACACACACACACACACACGCACACACACACACACTGGCACAATGGTTAAGAGAAGAGAGGATTCCTTGGGGAGAGAATTTGTACTGATGAAGAGAAAGAAGCTATGGAAAGAAGAGTTACAGGGTTTTCAGTTTCCCCAAATAATACCTTTCCTTCAGCTTGGGACTTACCAAGGCAGCAAACACAAACACAGCTGTACCTCAAACCGCATCCTTCCTGTTCTTCTGCTTGTGTTCAGTGTCCCTACAAATACGCTCACACAGTCCTGGATAGTTAGGTTGATGTTAAGCTCTTCCTGAGGCTTTGTGAATGGGGAAAGTAGAAAAGGCCACGGATTTCTGAACATACAGAAGAGGGAGGAGCTAAAAGATACGCTTCTTCATTAAGGAAGCAATTAAAGTTATGTGTTTATGCGATAACAAGAGGGATATGATATCTCAAACCACTATGACAGAAATATAAACATACTTCCTTTATCTCCAAGCACTGTAATTGAAGTATTATTCAGATATAACTGATACCCAAGGCAATCAACTAATGAAGAGAAAGTGCATTTTGACTCTAATTTGGGAGGTTTTGTCCATGAGCAAACTGGTTCTTTGGTTTGGTTTGTGCAGGTAGTATGTCATGTCAAGAACTAAGCAGAAAGCCGCTCACCTTCTCTGGGATAAGAAGAAAAATGTCTAGGGCTGAAGGCTTTTGATCCTTCTCAAGGGCAGCTCCCCTAATGGCCTAAGGCTTTCTTAAGGGTTTCTGTCAACTTCCAATCCAGCCATCCTTGGCAAACATGAGACCCATGGGCCTTTGGGGACCAGGGAAGGTACAACCTAAGTAAACACAGACAAGGATGATGATGGTATTGACACTTTCTGACTCCGTTCAATCAACATCAGTAATTGTGTGTGTGTGTGTGAGTGGCAGGTGCTACATTTAGACTGATTTATTGTCCATACCAGTTTTACTCTTCTTTGCCTTTAGGTAGAATTGTGCTAAAAGAAAAAACAAAAACAAAAACAAAATAAAAAACAAAAAACAAACCCACAAATAGATTATTTTTGATTGCAGTTGCAACTATAAATTAGCACATGGCAGAGTTCATGAAACGCAAAATAACGGGAAGGCAGCTGCAGTAGCCCCTTCTCTTGGGATCTGACACTAAAGACTAACACTCACTAGGTGAGCCTAAGGACCACCAGCGGTACCCGTCATTTCAGTCACTGGACTTTTTAGCATTACATAAATATTTCCATGTTTCTGTACTTTTCAAATTGGTCACTCATCTCTGAATGTAATTTTTAGCTCTTAGATAAGTTTGAAATAAAGGAAGGAATAAGGAAGAAATAAAGGATAAAACACAAAAAGGGCTTGATGGGACTTGCACACAGAAACAGAAATTATCATCTACAACTCACATATCCAGTTCGATCTGTAAAGGACAATGCATAGTCTAAATTGATGATATCAGTGCAAAAATCTAGAGGAAGTTATTGCCCATTACTTATTTCAAATTTTTGGGTCTGGTTGTATTTCAGATATAAGATATTTTTGTACTTAATTAATCATTTTTAGTTTTATAGACAGAATTTAACATGGAATTTTTCTAATTGCACCATAATGTATTTATAATATATTTATGACATTTCTTCAAAAATCTCAATCTACCATTTTAATCTTAAATTGAAAATTTTAACGAATGTAATACTCTCAGTTTTTGTTTGCTTATTTGTTTTGTTTTGCTTTGTTTTAAGGATGGCTTTTTGAAGACAGGGAGTTTTAGCCCTGAGCTGGGAGAAAGTAAGCACAGAAGACAGAGTAGCAGACGAAAGGCTCAGGGGAAAACATAAAAGATCCCGATGATGTTTTATGTGTGTAAAGACCCACGTGAGTCATCAGCCCATCATAGCCCTTCCTGGTAGACCTCCCTGCTTGCTTTCTTCCCCAAGACTGATAAAAGGTGAGACTATTATTAGCTAACAGTTTGTCGAAGAAAAATATCATGCTGCCTGAGGAATCTGAGTTTCTAGATAAGAAGAAAATTGCTGAGATACTTTGCCTAGTCCATCCCACATGCTCCATAAATTTTGTTTCCATAGAACAACAGGAAAAGGTAAAGGAATCCTAAGAATGGCTCATCATCTCTATAGAAAATGCCTGCTTTTAATCCTCAGGATTCCAAAACATTAGGAGAATTTTACCAACACATCTCGACAGATCTAGAGAATGACCCTGGAAGAAAGACAGGAGCCAGATCAAAAGAAATGATCTTCATGATATAAGGAATTGAATGCAGCTTCCCTAATGCTGGATTTCCAAGGTTCTCTCCATTCTGAGCTTGCTTGCATCTGAGGAGCAATAAGGTTCGGTGATTGGAATTTTGAAGCCTTGTAAGATGCTCACACAACTTCTCATTATTTTGGTTTTTAAGCCTTGAGACCAAACCACTATAATTCAAAGCCAGCTTAAGTCTTCAAATTAACATTTGCTACCAATTAGTTCATAACGAGTGTTTGTCTGAAACATTTAATGACCATAAGAAATCTTTCAAAACTGAAGAACTTTTATGTTTGAGACTTACGTTCCCCTCCCCAACTTCTTACTGCAAAGAGTTTGATCACCCAAAGAGTTCATAAGGTTTTTTAACAAGAAGAGCTGGCTCTCAAACAGGATGACAAACAGGGCCCTTTCCCCTCTTCAGTGCCAGGCATAGGAAATCCTTCGAACAAAGCATAGATCTCAATTGCTTGTTTTGTACTTAAACCTCACACTAATCCATTCCCTTCAATAGAAAGTCCTTGTATGGACTGAGTGTGGAAGACCATTCATAGAGCCACTGAGAGAAGGAAGTGCCTCTTTATTTCATGGTTAAATCCAGTTTTCTTAACTTTTTTTTTCTTTCTTTCTTTCTTATTTTTTTTTCTGGTCTAATTAGTACCTCAAAGAATCCTTCCTAACTTTATTGGGAGCACTTCTAAAGTTTCACTATTAAAAGCACTGTTTACTTTAAGTTTTTCTGTTCTTGGTTAAAAAAATTTTTTTAATCACAAACGAGTACTTTTATTGAATGCTAGATAGCACACTTTTACAAGGTTGTAGGATTTTTCCATCTTATTCTGTCCATGGATCTTACACTAATGGCTACTCTAAATTAAAATCATATTTGCATTATTTGGGAAGCTCACTTGGTCATGATATTTTCTTGAAATACATCTAAATTTTATATAGCACTATTTTGTGTAGAATTTTCACACCAAAGTTAACATTTAATTCTCTCTTGAATACTATTTCTCACTGAAATAGTTGAGTACTCTCAGAAACAAATTGAACCACCCTTTCTATTTTCCATGTACATATTCAAAATGATTGACTTGAAGTTAGTTGTAAAATTCACTCATACTTTTTATCAGTAATCAAATTCTCTTTATCATGTACCATGTCTATTGGCTTTCATTAATTTATCTTTAATCAACACTTTCAAAAATGTCTTTAGTCTTTTAAAAGGTCAAGCATACAAAATAAACTCTTATTACTTTGTACTCTCCCTTATGAATTTCCACTTTTGCTCTCTTCTTATTACTTGTGAGTTCACTCAGTCTAACTGCTCTAGATTCAGAGTTGAATGTCATGTCATTGTTTTCCATTCCCCAAATATATTGATTTAATCCCACAAGCATTTGAAGGAATATTTATATGTATCTCACAAATTTTATTTTGTACTGATTGCACTATTTTAAATTTATTACCTTTTAACTTATGTTGTATCTGGAAATCTTAAAACCATTTATCAGAGTTGTTTATTTTTTTAAATAGCCTTTGGGATAATAATAAATTTAAATGATCCATTTCAACGTCTTTTTGTGAACTGCCTAAAAGTTTATGATCGCCGTACATTCTTGGTGGTTCCTTATATCTCACATTACATCTGTTTTTGTAAAAGCATTATTCTTACAAGTAAGTATTCTTTTTATTATTTTTTTAAGATCCCTGCTGATTATTGGCTTATCCTGACAAAACTGAGTGGTGGAGGTCAGTGGGAAAGGGGAAGAAGGGTGGAGCAGTTCTTCCGCAGCAGCCTGGCTTTGTACTTTCCTTATCTAGCAGATAGTCAAAGCTAACAGTGCTATTTCAACCTGAGATTCTGGATGTCTTGCTTGAAGCTCCCATGCAGCTGACCATGCATTCCTTTTCCTGGCTTTATGGGGCCTCCCACAGCTTCTGCATTTACTGGCAATGGGGACCACACAAAACATAATGTTGTTGTCCTCTAATTTGATTTTTTTTCCTCTAAGGTAGTTTTCTGGAGTAGGAGTTAAAATGGTCATTTTTCTACTTTATCCATATGATCTATATGTGCTACAAGAGAAATATGCATAAGACCTAGACTTCTAACTCAAATTCTGGGTTTTGGAAACACACTGTGAAATAAGACATGCCTTTCTGATATTTATCATTTTATTGTCCTAATTCCTTTGCTCATTATTATTTCTTGAAATTTATTTTGGGTGAGATTATTTTTCATGTTGAAGTATACTCTTTAACAGTTATTTCAGTAGGATACATTTTACTAATAAACTTTTATTCTTTATTTATTTAAGAAATTTTTCAATTAGATACATGTACGTATTTATGAAACTATATGACATATTTCAGTTATCAGCTAAATACTTTGAATGGACAGTCAACTAGAAAATAAAAGAGGACCTATCACACAAAACTGACTTTATGAAAGAACACTTAAAGCATATTTCAAATAGAATTAACTCTAGTATACTTCTAATGAATTTCTAAAAGTTAAAACAAACTAAGAATAGCCAAAGGTGCATCCAACAAGATAGCCCAATGGATAAAGGTGTTTTTGGATTAGAGAGAAGGCCAGAACTGGTGTCTGAAACTCACGTAATGGAAGGGAAGAACTGACTCTTGGATGCTGTCCTCTGACCTGAGCAGCACACATGTATCATGGTGAGTGTGAAAATGCACACACACAAACACACAGCAAATATAACAACAACAATAATGATAATAATCATCATCATAGCAGCAACAACAAAAAACACGGCCAGCAAGATTATGGCCAGGATGAGGAACATTAAATCACTTTGTCTGCTTATGTCTGGATTTATTTTTACTGTTCAGCTGGTTTGGTACAGTTTCTGTGGATTAATCAGTTAATTCAGCTTGTACATTTGCTCAGTGTATTTAACTTTATGAAGAGCCTTTCATTTCAAAAAGATAGAAAAGGAGGGCTAAGGCTGGAAACTCAGTAGTGGAACTCCTGTTTAATATGCACAGAATCTGGACCTCAATATTTGGTATCTTCTTCTACCCTAAAAAGACCAGAACTCAAACTGTGCAGGCTAGAAATCTTAGAAGGATTCGGGTATTTGGTAGAAAGGGTATCAGGTAGTTGGGGGGCATAAAAGACATAGTTACAATGGAAAGAAACAAAACTATGAGTTCAAATGAAATGTAAAAAAAAGTGTGCTAAAATCTGTACAGTAGAAAAAAGCACACTGATATATAAATCAATATGCCAGACAATCTGAAGTGAATGCCCCAACAGAAATGACAGTGTAATTTAAAAGGTCATTTGATCTATCAAGTTATAAAGGATGGAGATTTGAATAATTACCAAGTCAAGGCACCTTCAGCACACAATAAAAATTATTGTTCTTCTTTAAAACAAAATTAGGAGACCTACCATGTGGCTCAAGTGTAGAGTACGTTCCTAACAGGTGCAAAACTCTATATTGGACCACAGTATCACTAAATAAATAACATAAAATGAAACAGAGAATCAGATAAATGTTCATGTTGCTCTCATTTTACTCTCATGCTCTTTTTTTAATTTATCAAAGTAATATTGATGATAAATAAGTTATATAAAATAACCTAAATTAGCAATGAAACTGCTCAAACAGTCCTGATTTCTTTTCCATATGATAGTCCAAATTTGAAAGTTATATGTAATCATGTTTAAATATTTCTATTATATCATAGAAGATATAGATAGGTTTGTTTTTTCTTACATATGATTTCCTTTATCTTGTGTGTGATCTATACATACATATATATATATATATATATATATATATATATATATACACACACACACACACACACACACATACACAGTTATTAGAGATCCTCAGAATTGTGTCTTTAGGTAGGTTTGCCTTTGAGCAAACATTATAACATATATTTATCCTGATTTAAATGTATGTGATGCTACCAGATTTAATTCATACACTGTTAGGGTCTATGAGATTTCCAACAATGACTAGAATGCTATTGTATTATAGGTTGGTTCAATTTAATATGAACACGGCTCTGGTATGTGATGTCCAGAGAGATGATGAACTATTGCTTCTGGGTGTGCCCGTGAGGGTCTCTGGAAAAAACCAGCCTCTCAATTGGTGGACTAGGAAACGGAGATGACATTCCTCATTCTGTGTATGCACGATCTCATCAGCCAAGGGCACGAATAATAAAAAAAGCTGACAATAGGAAAATTCATTCCTTGTATAGTGGTATTTCTGGTACTTAGGAATTTGGAGCAGACTTGATTGAACTATATCTCCAGCTGTCTAGTTTTAGATATTGAAAAAGTAGGAACAAATAAGTCTGTTTCTATTCCACAGACTTATAAAGTCTGTTCCTATAGAGAACTCTGACTCATACACAAGCCTTTAGTAGTGACTTAACAAAATAAGGACAGTAACTGGGCTATGTACCCAGGTCTCCATCAGCTCTATTAAAATCTTGTAACCATTGCTTACCTGTTAGCTGTGTAAGTTTAGGAAAATTGCCCGGTCTTTCTGTGTATTAATGTTTTTCATCTATAAAATGGGAAAACAGAGCAGCTACCTCATGTAGTTGTTTTGTAGGCTAACTAGTGTCTGAGTCACTGTAATCCCTCAAACTCATTGGTTGTTATCAATATTACTAATTCTATCTTCTATTTTTTTTATTAAAAATTTCCACCTCCTCCCCGCCTCCCTTTTCTCTTCCCCTCCCCCCACTCCCCTCTCCAGTCCTAAGAGCAGTCAGGGTTCCCTGCCCTGTGGGAAGTCCAAGGTCCTCCCCCCTCCATCCAGGACTAGGAAGGTGGGCGTCCAAACAGGCTAGGCTCCCACAAAGCCAGTACATGCAGTAGAATCAAAACCCAGTGCCATTGTCCTTGGCTTCTCAGCAGTCCTCATTGTCCGCCATGTTCAGAGAGTCCGGTTTTATCCCATGCTATTTCAGTCCCAGTCCAGCTTGCCTTGGTGAGCTCAGCTCCACCATCTCAGTGGGTGGGTGCACCCCTCGCGGTCCTGACTTCCTTGCTCATGTTCTCTCTTCTTCTGCTCCTCATTTGGACCTTGGGAGCTCAGTCCAGTGCTCCAATGTGGGTCTCTGTCTCTATCTCCATCCATCGCCAGATGAAGAAGGTTCTATGGTGATATGCAAGATATTCATTAGTATGGCTATAGGATCGGGCCATTTCAGGCTCTCTCTCCTCAGCTGCCCAAGGACCTAGCTGGGGACATCTCTCTGAATCCCTGGGAACCCCTCTAGAGTCAAGAGTCTTGCCAACCCTAAAATGGCTCCCTTAATTAAGATATATACTTCCCTGCTCCCATATCCACCCTTCCTTTATTTCAACCATCCCATTTTCCCACGCTCTCCTCGTCCTCCCCTTCTCACTTTTCTCTCCCCATCTCCCCTTTCCCCCATCCCACCCCACCCCCCAGTTCCCCATTTTTGCCCAGCAATCTTGTCTACTTCCAACATCCAGGAGGATAACTATATAGTTTCATAGTATCTATGAATAAATAATAATATTTATCACCTGTATCTATTAATCAGATTCAAAGAAATTGTTTCTTTATGAAAAATAGTGGATTTGGGGTAAAGAGCTCATGCTTTACAGTTCTCCTCTCTCATCCTTTCCCACATACCATTTGATCTTCAGCATCCATTGTTTCTGAGACAAAAATCAACTGCTAATTGTGTATATTCCTCTCTTTCCCAGCTTACATTAGGAATACATTGGCTAGATGGGTGAGTTTGAGTCTATTCTGTGTTTTGTAATCCTTTGTTATTTTCTTCAGTGATTTTTTTTCTCTACCATGTAGGTTTATGATTTTTTTTTTTGACGTTGACTTCATCCTTTTTATTTCTCCTGCTTCTTCAAGTGTGCTTTTGGACCCCATCAAGTGGACTGTTGCCTTTCTAAATGTACTAGTCTATTTTCTGTTGTCGAAACAGAATACTTGATGTTGGGTGCTTTATAAAGAAAGCAAACTTATTTTGTCAGCCGTTCTGTAAACTAAAGGTCCGGTTACAGGTGGCCTCATCTCTTTGGCTCCTGCTGAGGGCTTCATGGCAGATGACATCACAATGACTAAAACAAGTGCAAAAATATCACACGATGAGAAGAAAGGCCAAAATAACCAGGGCTTAGGGTAATTCTTTTTGTAATAGCTCACTCTTCTTTCATGAGCACCACAATTCAGAGGGCTGGCACCCTCACTGGGCTAAGCATTGTCTATAAACGCCACCTCTGCAAGGTTCCAACAAATACCAACAGTTTATCAGGAACACGTTTTCAACGTAGGGATCTTTTCAGAAAACCCAAACTACACAAAAGTCACCCCAAATCATACTTCCACATATCCTATCCATCTACTGAAATTCTCCTATCTTTTAAATCCTTGCTACCTAAGTTGTCTTAATTTTTTACTATGATTTTTGTGTGATTATATTCATAAAATTTCAATCGCATTCTTTGCCTAGTAAGTTTAACATCTAAGACAACCAAAAGCTGGAAGAGGTTTTCATTTCTAAGTAATATGGTAATTCACATTTTTTGTTTTGTTTATATCTTTCAATATTTTGGTTGAAATACTTTGCTCATTTATTTATTTATTGAGATAAGGTTTCACTTTGCTGCTGAAGTTGGATTTCCTTTTTTATTACTTTTTATTTTTGAGGTTGTAATATAGTTACATCATCCCCCCACTTCCCTTTTATCCCTCCAAACCCTCACATATAATATACTATCCTTTGTTCTTTTAAAAATTCATGGCCTTCTTTTTTATTAACTGTTGTTAAATGAATATATATACTCTTAGATACAACCTGTTTAGTCTGTATGGTGTTACTTATATATGCCTCTTTTCAGGGCTGATCCTTTGGTACTGGATGACAGTTGGTGTGCTCTTCCCCGGGGAGACTGTTTCTTCTACTCTCAGTACTCCTCAGTTGCTCTCTTTCTTTGTATTTTGCCTGTATGTATTTTTGTGCACCTGGTGCCCACATGGATCAGAAGAGGGAGCTGGATGCATTGGGAGTGGGTATTCAGGTCATTGTGATCCACCATTTAGATGCTGAGAACCAAACCTGAGTCTCCTGCAGGAGCAGTAAACACCCTTAACTGTTGAGCCATCTCTCCACATAGACCCTGCCCCTAAGGTTTATAGCCTGAGGTTAGACAAAGAAAAAAAAAGGAAATGGGGAGAACACAGGAGAGGGCAAAGGGAGAGGAAAAAAGAGAGGAAGGAAGGATTTAAAGTCTATAATCTTCATTTCTATATGGTCACAAACCTAGTGACCTAAAATCTTCCATTGGACTGTCCATCTCTTAAAATTTCACTGCTACCACATAGGACCTTGCTGAGGAAGGAGCCTTTACTCTAACAAATCATCCTGTCTTTTTTAGACATTGGGATTCGACACAAATCAGTAGGCCCTACCAATTACTGCTTCTCTTTTTCAGCGGCGGGGTAGGGTGGAGGTGGGCATTTGAAACATTTTCTGTGTGTAGCTTTGGAACTGTCCTGGAACTTATTCTCTAGTCCAGGCTGGCCTCGAACTCACAAAGCTCTACCTGCCTCTTAAATGCTGGGATTAACAGTTTGAGCCTCCTCTGCCCAAAACCCGCTTCCTTTTGTTGGTGGTATTTTAGTAGCTTGCTTGGTGTTACTCAAGAGCAAGCAAGCAGAATCTGGTTTCCCTTGATGTGTGTGCTCACAGTTTATTCAAATGCAATGTTTTGCTCAGTTTCCTCTCTCTCTCTCTCTCTCTCTCTCTCTCTCTCTCTCTCTCTCTCTCTCTCTCTCTCTTGCTTTCTGTGTGTGTGTGTGTGTGTGTGTGTGTGTGTGTAGAGGTTAACCCCAGCACTGGGGTGAGGCCTGTGCTCAGCTAGCTTCTTCTATAGGACTTTCCATGTGCTGATGAGCTATGGGCAGCGGAGCAACACCCACTGCTCAGGTAGCTGTGAACTGTCTTGCCTTTTATTTTCTGAAAGGCTATTGTGACTTTTCTTGCATAAATGCATGGTTTTCATTATTTGCTTGTTTTTAAATCATTTTTTATTAGGTCAAATTTTATGTAGTCCATTCATAGTATCTCTGAATAAACTTCTGGTTAGTCCACTACTGTCCCCTAAGTTATCTACAGCTTCAGGCTGGTAAAGATGCTGGCATCCAGTTTCTTTCTTTCTTTGTAACAATAGTTTTCATCGTATTTTATTTTTAAGATTATAGTATAATTACAAAACTTCTTCCTTCCCTCTCCTTTTTCCAAACCTTACCGTATATCCCACTTCTCATTCTCCCTCAGATTCATGGCCTCTTTTTATATTAATTGTTTTGCATGCAGATAAATACCATACATCTACATATACACATATATTATAGACATACATGTACCTATATATTGCATACACATATGCATATTCCAAAATATAACCTGCTCAGTCCATATAATGCTATGTGTATGTATGTTTTCAGGGCTGACATTTAACTCTGGATAATCAAGGGAGTGCATGTTTTTTTCCTGGAAAAGATCACCTCTCCTGCTCTCAGCTTTCCTCAGTTCTTTATGTAAGGTTGAGGCCTCTTGGGCTTTTCCAGTCCACTTTGGCATGTTTTGATAGAATTCACCTCTCCATTCTCCCCTTACCTTTGAATCTATGTTTCTAATAACTTTTTACTACTGCTAGTGGTTGTATTATGTCAAAACCACCAGTTTTTCAAACTGCAGAATTCCAGGCAAGGAAGATCCAGAATCTTGCTCCCATTAACCAAAGTTCTAGCCCAACATATTTTGCAGACATTTTACTAAGCCATCCATACCATAGCCTAAAGTTCAAAATCTTGATTACTTCAATATAATGATTGCTATACTATTACTATTAAATACTCTCTATTTTTATGCAAAATGTAATCAGATCCTAAGTTTTAAGGGTTTTACAAATACGGCTGCTTATTGTTTTTCGTGGTTTTAAAATATTTTTGCTCATGCATTTATTTATATGTTTTATTTATGCATTTTTGCATTTGTTGTTAGCTACTTGTTTTGTCTCATGAGCGCATGTGTGCATGCATATCCCATAGTGCACTTGTAGAAATCGGGAGAAAACTTGCCAATGTCCGTTCTCTTCCTGTACCTCGAGGGTCTGGTGTGTTGAATTCAAGCCAGGCATGGCAGCGGGTGTATTTAACCACTGGACAGAACTGAAGGCCCTCGTTGTGGTTTTTGAACTCTGGAGCAAATGTTTTCTCTCTCTTCTCCCATGAGTTGTTAATTGGGTCTTCGGAAACGCAGTGACAATGGCCAGGCTAACAGGAGATGAGATACTAAAGTTTAGTATCTGCACACGGGTGACACACGGTACTCATTAACCCATCGAGACTGAGAAGTGTGGACATCCTTCTTCATGGGCAGAAAGGAGGCAGAGGCTGGAGGCGATTTTAGTAAATGATTTTTAGTGGGGATGAATGAGTCCAAAGACTAGACAGCGAGGAGGGACAAAGGTTACCGGAGATTCGGCGTGGGGCTTCACTTTCAGGCTCTTTTGTGGGAACCGCTACTATTTGAGGAGCATCTAAAGAGGAGGCTCGTGATCACTGCAGGCTTCTGGAAGGATTTAGTCAGGGAAGGGGACTTCAGAGGTGTCCTTCCTGGGCTTTGGGAGAGATTGTGTTCCAGGTGAGAGAGTCAAAGAGATCTTAAGCCTGCTTTTCTAGTTCAAAGCTCCCGGTTGGTTAAATGTCACACCAGGAGCCCTTGCAAGCCTCAGCACAGCATCTCTCCCCATGAAACGCTAGCTCTAGACCGTTCTCAAGATGACAAAAGAGCTCTTTCTTTGTAGGGTGGAGACACTTTTGAAGGACATGGAGAAAAATTAGAAATTGTACATACAGCTGTCAGAGAGCGCTGAGAGCTATTAGCGTTCTGGAAGGACTTTTGAACTCGGAGATTTAAGTGACCTAAATTGAATCTTAATTGCTCTTCCTCCGGAGCAAGACAGTGACCTCCCAGGTGGGTGGTGGTTCTCTATAATGAGACAGTAAGGTAAAACTGACCGCTCCTTTCAGAAAAACATCCTGTTTTGGTTTTTCGCTGCCCCAGGCAGTGGCAATGCTCAAGTGGGTAAATTTGTTTCTGAGGGTATTTAATTTGAAAGTTCATTCTCGTTTGCCTTTGAACACACACACACACACACACACACACACACACACACACACACACACAACTTTCTTTCCGTGAGTACATAGGGCTCATGGCAAAAAGAGAGCTAACAGATGGTAAAACTCTCTCAGCACCGACTTAGCCACTTCTGACTGGTAGATTTTAAATGCTGGCATTTTCCAGCTCCTGAGGTGGGATAGTTTGGCCCTGGCATAGCGGAGCTGGCTGCTGGAAGTAGCCTAAACACCATTAAGCGATTCTCTGATGTAAGAGGAATTTCCCTTGAGTACCTACACCATGAAAATGATTTTATGGTTCTATAGTACCTTAATTGCCTTCGACAGAGGGAGGGGTTTCTGGGTTAGTGAACAGTTTAAGTCTACATAAAGCGTTCCAGGCAGTTGCTGTGTTCATTTCCGTGTTCGCCGTGCACGGCCTGTTGGCTGACTCTTACCAATGCAGGTAAGGTCTCAGGAAGGGTGTAGATAAATTGTGTCATTACACATTTGCTTACAACGAATGCACTTACGATTTGAACCAAATGACTATTTTACACTATTTGGGGAGTCGTTTGCAATGTTTGATAGTAACTAAATTTTTATTTTAAAGAATCAGAAACCTTGTAAATCATAACAGGGCCGAATTGCTCAAGATCTTCGAAGACATCTGGCACCCTCTCCTTTTATAAGTCACTCTTGACAGATGGCACTTCAGCCCTCACACAAAGGTTCCCATAAAGAGCCAACTCACCACACTTGCGGTCACCAACTCCACTTTTAATACCACCATGCAGTTCTAGGAGTATCTTTGTGATACAGAGACCACACTGAAAATAGAGGCATTTTTAATTGCACTAGTTAAATATCTATTGAGGAGCATATGGTTAGTCTACTTCAAATTCTGGATTCATTTTCTTGTGCTCTTTAGTTTCAGAGAGATTAAACAATATCATGGTTTAGGAAGAGAGACATAGATCTGTCCCTTTGTTGGCTGTATGACAACTGTCTTATCTTTTATTTCAAAGGTTTATATTTGAAAGTTATTAATGGCACCAACATTTACTGTTTGTTAGTTCTTAGACATCGCTTCACACTCCATTTGTTCCAAAGTCTATGAGCTTTAAATAGTTTAACTATTTTGTCTTCACAATCACCTTAGTGGAGTATCATGATCACAGAAACAGGAAGCATCAGCTGTTGAACAACCCTGTCCATTGTCAAGGTTCACTGCAGGCAGAGGAGCAGGAGACACAAGGCCAGATACATCTGGATCACAGAGTTCCAGGACTATAGGCACAAAGCCTTCCTCTGCAATGTACAATGTATTTTGTACTTTTGGTCATATGCGTGTGTGTGTGTGTGATTGTGTGACTTATCACACACACATATTTATATATATGTTCTTAAATTTCCTTTTCCTATCATTGTATCTTTTTTCATAAATGGTGCTTATTCTGATGTTTCATCTAGTTACAATAATTTTTTAAATGAGTGAGCAATAACTAATATTGACTGAGGACCTACTACATATCCATTAGTTACTTCAAAATATATAAGCTTTATAACAATAAGAAAAAACATTGTAAATAAATAAACATATTCCAGACACAAAGTCTATGCAAGTCAAGAAATTCTGTATAAACAGAATTGGCCTTCAGAGTGAAGACTGTGGAGCTTCATGTAAAATGTTGCATGTTAAGTATCAAATGTATTTTATGTTCTTTTCTACAACCAAAATCCAAACACTTGTGGCAAAATCAGAGCTAGAAGAATAGTAAGTTAGATGCTGTCTTTCATAACTTGCATCTTGCCTGCGTTTAGTCCTCCCTCATGCCCTCCTATTTAGCATCCGTGTTTGACTGTCTTCATGTTATACTGCAGCGGCATGCACATTTGTTACTTCACAAAACCAAGTTATGAAAAACATTGCTCTATATCTGTCTTACTCTTTACATTATTTTCATTTTCTGTTTCTCTCTCTACCTCTTCTTGTTTGTTTACCCATTCTTTCTTTACATAAAATTATAGCTCAGATTGTAACCCCTTTTTCAATCCCTTGGCACAATGTTCATTAATTTTAATCAGGGGATGTTATTGGTCCACAAATAAGATTTCCATTTTTATAGTCTAATAAATCATTGCATATTAAAATGTGTATAAACAGGCATTAATTCCTGACATTGAATTAAAATAAGATTCTCTAGGATACAGGAAAGCAAACTAACAAAATAGAACAACTCACTCAGGCAAGAGTATGTAAAATATCTATTCTGAATTTGCAGATATTATTATTTATGTAATGCATTCTTCACAATACCTTATTGGTTTGGCTTTATTATAGAATGTTGACAATCTGATAGACTTTGAAATGCGTTTTTCTCACACATTGAAGTGAGTAGTTAATTTTTCATTGTTTCCAAAAGGACATACTCTAAAGAGGAAGATATAGAGGGAGCCTGAATGGTTTAGAAGCTCTGCATGTGTTGGAGTGGAGGGTGTTCATTTGATGGAGTGCCCATGTAAGAGGACAACTTGCAGGATTCAGTTCTCTTCTTCCACCACATGGGTCCTGGGGATCAAACTCAGGTCCTCAGGCTTAGCAGCAGGTCCCTCTACTCCCTACACCATCTTGTTGATCCTGATTTTGAATTTTTTTTTAAAGTCCTAGAATCAGATAAATGTCTTAAAGACTGAACAGGCAGTACTGTTTTCAGAATGTCTTGACAAGTATTTCCTAAAGAAACTATTTTTTTCTCTTTTTTTTAAAATTTTATTTTCAGTAGATGTTGGTAACTATTTGTTGTATGACAGATTCTCTTCTAAGTACAGAGGAGATGCAAGGAGATGCATGCTATAGCAAAATATAATGTGGATGCTCTTCAGTCTTCCATGAGAATACAGTTCTACGTCTGACCTTTCCACACTTACCTTAAGTAAATGAGTGGCAAATGTTCTGGATATCCCAGAGGCTTTGACGCTATTATATCACTCTCATGAACTTAGTGTCTTCATTAACAGAAGGCTGACATCGACTCAATCAATGTGTCTCAACCATCTAGACTGTAGAGAAACAACACTCCGTTTACATTCTCTTCTTATTCAATGGTAGGAGGTTTGCTCAGGTCATGTAATTCTATCTTTCCTTCTTTCCTGTATTTCTGGCATCCACAAAAGAAATTTCAGATATTTTTTGATGGAAAAAACAAACCTAGGTGTTTCGGTAGTTCCTTAAGTGAATCATATCATAAATCATTCTGATATTTACACAATAGCCTGTGGGGTGTGGTATAGGAATATAAATGAAATTTGACTTATAAAATATCACATAAGTAAAAACAGAATCAATTTTCAGGGAACAATTGAAGGGAAAATTAAATATGGTGCAAATGGATTTTGTGTAATCAACTATAAAACTTACAAGACTAAGACTTTATATATTTTAAGGAGTTTAATTTCTTATTACTACTTCATAAAAATTTGAGACTAGAAGAACATTAGAAAACAAGAAAACAAACTATGCCATTCTAGAAAATGACAAAATAATATAAGACCAAATATGATCTTCAAATACTTTTGAAATGGAAATATTGGATAAAAGAATAATTTTTAATCCATTTTGAATCAAAATGCCGCATACAACACACAGGTAAACACATGAACCTATAAACCTATAAATTCTTGTACATACCTCCTTGAAGAAATGTATAAAAGTCTAAAATTAATTTTTTCTGCATCCATGAAAGAATAGTGTATTTATTATTACCATCAGAAATTTATTCAAAACATGACCATTATTCTTACTAAAATTATATAGAAATAATTTGTTTCCTATGCAGTCTTCATGGAAGTATTTATTTCAAGTATTCATGCATGTTTCCTGAAGGGTTTGGGCCCATTCATCTTATTAACTGATGA
The DNA here is from genome assembly GCF_037038515.1 of Microtus pennsylvanicus. NCBI lineage: Eukaryota > Metazoa > Chordata > Mammalia > Rodentia > Cricetidae > Microtus > Microtus pennsylvanicus. Next base: position 33,675,257 of record NC_134584.1, read on the forward strand.
TTTATCTCTGTCGTTAACATTTGCCATGGAAATACCTCCTTTGCTTTTGAAGCTTTCCATATATCTTTACGGTATTCGTGGCGGGGAGGGGATTGTCATAGTGTAGTCTGACTAGGGATGACCCCCCCAAAAAAAACCCTCAGAATTTCAATCATAAATATGACCATAGCTTCTGTGCTTAAAAATAATGTTTTTTCCTTCTAGAATCCTGTGTCTGATGAAGTTTCAAAGCATTGTTCCTTGTGTATTTAGCCACATTCAGTTCAGAAATCCTTGATCTATTCTTGTGCAAAGAACTAATATACTAAAACAAAGTCCAGAAAATGCCTGGTTCATGTTTATCAAGGCAAGGCGTGAAATAAACCGTATGTGCAAAATAATTGGTTCATAATATTTTTTATTATTTTTAGATGACACGAAGTAGAACAAGAAGTGCAGACTTCAAATTAAAATTTATATTTAGAACAGTGTTGTCCTTATTTTGCGTGTAATATAAGATCAAGAATATAGAAAAATGTAGTCATGGATCAAATGACTTTTTCCTCGAGCTGCTTGCTAAATTGCATCTGATTTTGCAAGTCTAGTGTTTCAAGTATCTTTACGCCTCTGTCTTTAGAGCTAAAGATGGATAGCAAATGGACACAGTCTGTATCTGTCATTAATGAACCAATGTGTTTCTACAATGGGCCATGAACTAGGAAGTCAGAAAGAAAAATCAGAAGTTTTCACAATACTGTGCAGAAAATGAACCCTTTCTATCAGAGACCAATGTTAAGGTTATGACTTAAGAGTAGATAGTAACCAGCAAGGATTTTGAGAAAATAAGGAGTTCACCAGGTAATGTAACCTGATATTTTACTAACATGGAGTCTTTTTTAAAGTATAGAGAAATCTGTAAATACAATTGGTGAGTTTATTTGGAGGTAGTTGTAAAAAAAATAATCATTGAGACTTTCTGTAAGAGAATCCAGTAAGGAGAGGAGAGCCATTAAAATCTTGGACATACTTTCTCTGAAATGATTTGTGCATGACTACAATACTCTTTAAAAAACAAAAAACCTGGACAACAGAAATAGCTGCCTCCAGACAAGTACAATTACCTAGTAAAAATACATATGCATTGACTTTTTTCTTTCTCTACTGCTAGGATATATATATATATATATATATATATATATATATATATATATCATATTATTATGATTAAACTTTATTTTGAAGAAATTGCAAATTAAAAATCTTTATGCAGCAAGATTAGCCACACCCCAAATCTATAAAAACTCAATGAACTTCTATGGTTATATTTTGTATGTGATCTATTTGATAAAGCTTGCCTGAAGATTAGAATGTGGAGCTATCCACTAGTTAGCCATAGAAGCCAGGCAGTGGTGCATGCACCTTTAATGCCAGAACTCGGGAAGCAGATGGATCTCTGTTGAGTTTGAGGTCACCCCGGGCTACAGGAGAATAAACCAGTCTAAAAGAGAAAGAGACCCAGGCGGTGGTGGCTCACACCTTTAATCCCAGTACTTGGGAGGTGAAGACAGGAAGGGATTTGGCTGGGCAGAGAGAAGGATATAAGGTGGGAGAAGACAGGAGCTCAACCCATTCAGTCTGAGGTTTCTTGGAGACAGGATCTTGCCCCTTTTGGTCTGAGGACTCAGTAAAGATAAAAGGTCTCTCTAGTGTCTGGCTCATTTAATTCTCTGACCCTTCAGCATTTACCCCATATCTGACTCCGGGTTTTTATTATTAGGAACAATTAGAATTCATGATACAGTCTTCTCTAAAGTTAGAGTGGGCATGATAGTTCTGTAGAGTTTCAGACTGGATTTTACACTTCTGCTTTTCAGATATATTTTATGCACTTATCCACCACGCAAAAAACCCATGATAGCATTCAAACATAAAAATGTTTGGCTATCTCCTCTTTCATGATCCACATAACTATTACCTAAATCTATCCTACCTCGTCACCTAAATTTACTTCCTTCTCTGTTCCTTAATATCATATTGTAACCACGGGTGTATTTATTTATACACTCCCTCCCCCACTCCACAATATAATAGGATTCCATATGAAGGAGAGCATGCTGTTTTTTTTTTCTTTTTGAATTTGTGTGACCTCACTTAATATTATACCTCCCAACTCTGTCCATTTTCCTGCAAATTTTGTGATTTCATTTATATATAGAGCTGAATCGTATTCCATTTTATATGGGTGCCAGATTTCCATTATCCACTTGTCTATTGATGGATATCTTGGTTGTTTTTATTTCTTGGTGTAATGAACAAGGCAGCAGTCACTGTGGGATTCCAGGTAACTCTGTGGTAGGGTGTGGAGTTCTACGGGTGTATGTGCAAGATTGAAACAGCTAGGGCATAATGTAATTATAATTTTAGTTTTTTGAGGACTCTTCAGGTATGAAGTAGTTAGCTCATAATGTAATTATAATTTTAGTTTTTTTTTATTTTGATGGAATCTCCAAATTGTTTTCCCAAAGCTGCTCTCTTCACAGTTCACCCAGCAGCACATAAAATTTCTCTTTGTCCAACTCCTCTTAAAATTTGTTGTCAGCTTTCTGTATGATGGCCATTTTCTGACTGGAGTGAGGTATTTTGTTTTTACAAATATATGATTGAGGAAAAATAGATATTTTGGGAACTGTGAATACAACTGGGTGTGGTGTTCATCATGCAATCCCAGCACTTGGAGGCTAAGGAAGAAGGGTCATTGCAACCCCAAGAATAGTCCTTGTTTCATACAGCTGTCAAATAAAGCATCATCTTTGAAGTAGCTTTTGAAATAGATTCATATGATCTAAAGAAAAGCTAGAGCATGTCTTTTTAAATCGACAGAGTTTGCAGTGAAGTCTTGCTGCATGGCGTTTCAAAAGTTTCCTCAAAACTAAAATAGATCACCGAATTAGTGCTAATTTAAGAAAATGCTCAATAACTATTCTCAAACCTACGTTGCCCCATTTGGAAATGGCTTTGACTGTAAGATGAAGGCTTTATTGAAGAAAAATGAGTACAGCCTGAGGTTGTGAACCCAGGTGCAATGATAGCACATTTGCCTTGAATTAATAAAGTAAATATTTTTGAATTAGTTTGAAGGGCACTAGAGAAAGTCTTAAAATATTAAACCTGAAAATGGGTCGATCTTCCAGCTTTCCAAAAGCACAGCTCTGCCGGCCACACAAAACACTGAAGATCTTCCGTGTGCAGCCGCACGGGTTCTTCAAAGACTCACAGCATTTGTTTAGAGGAGAGCATGTGAGAACTGGAACAGAACTGGCAGCTCCTGATTTCTTCCTAATTTTCCATAAAAAGCCAAAGTAGAAACATGTCCAGACTTCGAAAACATAGTGATTTAAAAGAGAAATATTCATAAAATATCAGCATATTTTAAAGTCCTAATACAGTTTCCAGCATAAATTGCATCTCTATAATAAAATTTTGAAAGAACTGTGTTTAAAAATCATAAGAATTGTAATTTTCAAAATTTTTACAATAAGAGAAGTTATATTATTTAAGAATTTTTTTTGGTCAAATTAACCTTAATTATTAGTAATTGCTGTGGTTCACTTAGGATTTATATTGGCTCTTAATTGCTTTTATGTTATAATTTATGATATTCCCTTAAAAGTAAAATATGTGATAGATTCTTTCAATATACATACCTCTCAATATATCTTTACTATTGTTTGTGTGTATGTATGTGTGCCATGTGAATACTGATAACTAAATGCTGGCCTTCTCCAAGAGCAGCAAGTGCTTGTAACTATTGAGCCATATCTCCAGCCCCTTGATAACTTATTTATCTGCTATTTAGTAGCTTTTATTTCAACCCTTAAAATGTTGCTACTCAAATTTTATAATATTATATGACTTTTTAATTAAATAAAACACTGTAACTGGTTTATTGTGTAGTAATATCCCACATAAGCATGTATCATACACATGGAGGAAAGAGTCACATGAAGAAAGAAACACATCAAAGCAGATAAAAGTGCATATTTCATATCTAGTTGATACTGATGCTTATAAGATGATATTAAGTATTATATGATTTATGTCTTCTATGTTGGTGGTATGACATTTTAAAACAACATATTTCTTAAGGAAAATTTCAATTTAAGAAAAGTCAAATTTTAATAATTTTTCACTGTGATTTAAATCACTCCAGTTTTAAAAGGCTGTGATATTGAGTCATACATGATGAAAATGGAGAGTTTTGAGACCTAGAAAGCCCTTACATGTTTGTTAACAAGGTGGGAACTGTAAGGAAATGCTCAAACTTTGTAGTGCTTGAGCAAACTACTCCCCAACTCAATGACAAAAGAGCAACCATTGTCCACTTCAATGTCTTCAGGAAGAGAATGATGGCAACAGGAGAGGCCAAGGAGGAATGGTGAACTGGAAACCACATCCAAGGCAAATCTTTTCCTTCCATTTGGTTGTAGTGTTTTTACTTTCCCTGGGAAGGTGAACTGTGGGTGTCTTGTCCTCTGAATAATCAGAAATTAATTGGGGTTTGTCTTGCTTAGTGGGTTTTAGCTTTAAGCTCTTGTCTGAGTTGAGTTCTCTTTTCATCTTTAGACAGCATACATTTATGGCAACACTGGAAGGTCAAAGTAGCAAAGTTTTCTGTTGTAGGCAGCTGCTTGTTCATTTTCCGAGCCTCCCAGACCCCCAAAATAATCTCACAGAAACTGTTTTAATTAAATCACTGCTTGGCCCGTTAGCTCTAGCTTCTTATTGGCTAACTCTTACATCTTAATTTAACCCACCTCCATTAATCTGTGCAACATCCCAAAATTGTGGCCTACCAGCAAAGCTTCAGTGTGTCCTGTCTCCGGCCACAGCTCCATGGCTTCTCTGGACCCTTCCCTTCTTTCTTCCAACATTCAGTTTAGTTTTCCCCACCTACCCTATCAGGTCAAGCCAGTTTCTTTTTTAACCAATGGTATCCACAGCATACAGAGGGAAATCCCATACCAGTCTTCCACTAGTCACAGCAAGTCACTGAACTAAGTCAAGTCATTGAGATGTAAAAATGTAGCATCTCTAGTGGGGAAACAGACTTGAGGTAGAATACATCACTTTATCCAGTAGGAACAAATACTCTTGTAATGCCAGTGTTCTCTGTTCAGTTTGACTAGGCCAGAAACTATGTGTTTGTATATTGATAGTGGGTGGCTGAGGTGTTACTCATGTTTCACTGAAGCTGTTAAAACTCTTATCTACAATCCTACTCCCATCCAGACCAATCTTCAAACAGGCGTTGCCATAATAAAATTTTTACCAGATTACTGAACATACTATATGCATGCTGGGTGCTATCACTTCATCACTACCCGCTACTAGATCCAAGCATTCTCCATGTTCCCTGTCTTATGGAAGATAACAGAGGAAGAAATGGGGTCTCAGAAATATTTTCTTATTTGCCTATCATCATATAGCTACCAAGGAAGGAAACCTCCAGAATCAAATTTCTATACCATCTTGCTGCTTAGATGGAGACTTAGCCTTTGGTTTGAACATATGTTTGCTTCTGTTATTGTTATAAAATACCTTGACAGAATCAACTTCTAGGAGAAAGGGTTTATTTTGGCTTACACTACAGTTTCAGTTATAGTCCCTAATTGTGGGAAAGTCAGCGAGAGACCTTAAAGCAGCTAGTCAAATAATATGCACATCTAACCCAAGAGAAATCAGTACAGACAGGCTTGTGATCATTTTATTTCCTCTATTCATACAGTGCCACTCCCAGTATCTCGGTCTTCTCACATCAATTAAAGCACAAAAGATAATCCTCTATAGTCATCTCCCCAGGTCAGTCTGATCTAGATGATCCTTCATTGATTGTTTTTTCTCAAGTAATTCTTGAATGTGTCAAAGTGACTAATTATCAAAGATGGCAAATGTCTTCAGTTACTTTTTCTAAAGTCTGGTGTGTGACTTTAGAAGTTTCCAGTGTGTAGATAAATTATTGTTTAATATATTTTTATAAGTATGTATATGTATAATGTATATGTATGACTATATAACATATATATATATATATATATATATATATATACATATTTCAGTTTTCTTAAAGTTAATTGTAGTTCTAATTTCATCCCAAAGATAATCCTGCATGAAGTTCTTGAAAACCTGCCTCCTCCTTAAGAAGCTATTTTCCTTTGGAGTCCCACTCACAAGACTGGGCATGTTTGGGCTCTCTAAACACAGGCTAACAGGAGCTGTCTTCTATCACATCTGGCAGGACACCGCAGAGGGGTGAGGTCTGGAGTGTGACCTGTGCCCCACGGAGTCCTCCCCTTTTTAGAACAACTACTTCCATTCTCTAAACCCTCTCAGGAGAGTCTGATTGAATTCATACAAACAGATATGCGGAGAGGTGTCTGCTTCCTTCCTGTTTACTACATCTTAGAAGACTCCTATTTTTATGACATTTGGATTGAATCTGTGACCGCCTAATTAACATCATGTTATTTCCCAAATTTATAAGGTCATTTTTACAAATACTTGCAATTATTTCGTATCACAGTTATTTACAATTTGAGGTTGGGATTTGAGAGATGGTTCAAAGCAGACAAATGCACTTGCTATTTGTGTAGAGGTCGTGGCTTCAGTTCCCAGCACCCACATGGCAGTTTATAAGCCCAATTCCCTCTTCTGGCCTCTGTTTTTACCAGGCACGTGTATAGTACATATACATACATACATGTAAAATACTCACATATAAAATCAAGATAAACGAACCTTAAAAAGATATTTAAATATTGAAGGCTGTGGAGCATATGCCTTTATGGTACAAATGAGGACATAATAGTTTGAATGTGGATATAATTTTTATTCACTGAAACTTTAAAATAGTTTCCTAAATTGGATGAAAAATACAAAACATGATGGATGTGAAACAGTACCTTACTGCTACTTTTCAAAATTTCTTTTTCCTAAGAAGAATGAAAACTTACCACAGTTGGTATATCGTCTCTAAAATTTGGTTTGTATGTCTACCCATTAATTATGTTTATTTAATATCTTTGGAAGGTAATGTCTTAGATATATGGACAGACAATTCTACTGTGCAGAACCTTCAATCAACAGTGACTTTATGTTTCAGGTGGCCTTACCAATTGTGACTTTGTTTTCCCCACCTATTTTTTCTTAACCTAAAAGTCACGAAGTGCATGTAATATATAACTGAATGTTGAAATTTGTTGGTTGCATAGTATGTTCATGACTTTCAGGGTAAACTTTACTTTGAAAGTGAAAATTTTTCAAATCAAGAGAATTACAAACTTGAATGTAAAACAACATATATAAGAAAAAGAATGATACAGCAAATATTGTTGGGTATAGTCAATTAAAAAATGCAGCCATATTATTTTATTGGCTTTTGAGAACATGCTTCAAAACCTGATATGCAGGTTTTGTGGGAATGAGAAAAGACAGTATCAGTAGCAGAATTCAATGCTATTTAGAACACCATTTTAATACAGAAAACATCCCTTTAGAACACTGTCAAGTACCCTTTATCTGAAGTTTCACTGTTTTAAAAAAGCTACAAATTTCTCATTGTTTGACCCTTTACTGAGTTTATTACTCTGCGTCTAGGAAATTTGCATTGCAAAATGTTTGTAAAAATTAATATTTTCTGTGAAGGCAGTAAGTTTATACCAAGGGCAACTGACAATCTGGGACAGAGATTGACAGGCCCTAAAACTATTCCAATGTCATATTAAGAACTGTGGCTTGGATACATCCACCATTGTTACTTTCTGTTCCTTCCCTGTTTGGTTAGTATCAAATACCAGCCTTTTGTTTATTGTGCAGAAAGCTTACAAAGAAAAGGCAAATCCTCAGCCATTTTGGCAGATATTTGAATACCATGTTTTAGCACACGGATCATCCCAACGGAACCTTGAGCATTCTGACCATTAGCTGGGTCAACAGCTAGGCACAGAGGGCTTCACCTGTGTAACCTGAGCAGGTCTTCAACCTGGCTCTTTGATTGGCCTTTCACAGGCCAGCAGTTTTTATTTCTTCTCATCTGTTGGCTATCGTGTTAACAAGCCAAGCAAATCTCAGCTGCTCATTGACAATATAATAAAATGAGTTGAAAATTTCACCGGTTAAAGAAAATCTTATTTTTATGGTTTTGGCATGAGCTAGGTTTCATGTGTGTCTCTGTAATTAAATAAGGAAAAAAAATCTCCCACACAAATCAATCAAACAAACAAACAAACAAACAAAAACGCAGTGGTTACCCTTAAGGACTAGGAGTCCCTCTGTGTCTGATTGAAAACCAAGATAAGTTCTAGACCAAAACATCATGGTATTGTTCCTGTTACTGACAAATTACTGCCAGGCTCATCCCCAAGTTGTTTTTGTAGCACTAGTAACTGTTACCTAATTTACATTTTTTAATATGAAGCCTGGTTCAAGACAAGTCAAGTGATGATGTTTGGAACTGCTGGAAGCCAGCTGTTTCGTATCAGGCGTTGAGAACAAAGAGGTGGAGTTGTGGTCATTGAGTTCCTGAGGTGAGTGTCGTGTTAACAATTTCATGGCGACTGGAGACTTTGGCAGCATCGAGATGCAGTTCTAAGCAACAAAAATAAAACTTAAAAAGAAATAAAGCAAACAAACAAACAGATCCCCAAACTGGAAGGAAGACAATGTTGCCTATTGCATAACAGGAGTGCTTGTTCACATATTGCGACAATGAGCTGCAAATTAATATCTAATTTCAAATACATGCAAGACTTTTATTCTAAGCAAGCTGTACAAGAAAAACCCCAAATAAATGGTCTTAATTATGTTTATATTTTCAGTCACCGTTCCCCATGTTATTTAAATTTTAATATTTTCCATAATAAGTTATTTAAAATTCTTTGAGGATATACTTGCCTTTAAAAATGTCTAAGCTTGTTTGATTACAGTGTGACTTGGCATGGTAAGATGTCTAGTGTCTACTGAAGGAAACTGCTTTGGCATCCTTGATATTTGCCTCTATCCTGGCTGCTTGTTTTTATCAGATAGACATGACATGTTGAAGACTTTGAAAACCAGTTTACTGTGTCCTATCCGACACCACACAATTGACAAGAAGACTTAGCTGAAACACAAATTATATGCATATCAGCCTGCATACAAAATGACTCTAATGTGTTCCATTCATTATTAGTGCAATTCAAGAACTCAAATAGCCCAAGCAATTATTTAACGGGACTAAAGGCATATTAAAAATACATAAAGATGGTGATTTTGTAACAAATTCTATTCCTCAGTTGTATGAATTACTGTCCTTACATTTAAATCATTGCTAGTGCTGAAAGGCAAAATAAAGCCAGATGAATATATAAGACTTTGCTTCTCACTAGATCTAACACTTTATGTCTGTTCCCAGTGTTCTATACTAGCACTGAAAGATTCTAAAGTATTCATATCCTGTGCGTGTGTGTTAGTTCTCTTTTTATAAGATAAATTCTCTATGCTTTTTCCAGCAGAGGACTTCTGGGATGGCTAGGAAAGAAAACCACTGGAGGTGCCTCAGACATCTCAACGGGGCACTACAGCTCTCAGTGAGAATTGCAAGCTCTTTTGTATGTAGATTTTTCAGATTTTCAAATCTTGATTTCAGAGGAAGTCTAGTGATTCAATAAAAAAGTCTATTGAATGGTACACACACACACACACACACACACACACACACACACACACACACGTCATTCCCCACCTGACTATCCTGTTTATTCCATTGCCAACTGATATGAAACTATGTCCCCAGCTCCAATCTCTTCCTCCTTTTTGTTCTCCCTCCCGTTATGCCTCCTTCTCAGAGTTGCTCTTGCATGTCACAGGTCTCTTCCAGGGTAGATAAAAACATCAGTTTTCTTCCTAATCTGCTCCAAGTATGGTTGCTTTGACTGAATTGCTAGTCTATTCTCATTATCTATACTCTAGGCAGGTCACATAGTGTATTTTAAGGAAATAATTTAGTATACCAAACATATAAGACTGAGGCTCTAAACATGGCAGCAATTCTGTCATTACTCACTAGACTTCTGTAGAACTGCTATTAATTATGAAATCTGTCCATGTATTCAGATCACAGGAATGATAGATGCTTGTTTCTATTACGTGCTATTTGCATTGCTTAAATGTAGAATTAATCAATGGTTGAAAAAGAAGTGAAATTACATATGGACGTTAAAATTGATTTTACATTTAAGGCAACCTTAATGTAAAAGTACCGTGTGTTCTCACCGTGTGCTCTCCTGCTCTCCTCAGATGAGTGCTGTGAAATCCTTAGTTAGTGAAAGACTCTAACCCAAACTGACATAAGCCTGTATGGCTGTGTCCCTTAATTTTCTCAAAGAAGTACTTTGAAAAGAAGTTGATTCATAGCAGAATGGGCTAATTCTAGGAACTGTGTGAGTGCATTAATGGACTACTTCCTACGTGGTGCAACAAATGGAATATTCTTTTAAAAAGGAAGAAACATCACAAAATGTTTGCAGAAACAAAAGAATAATAAATTTTTAATTACAAAGTGAATGAAGTAGATAGACCAGTCATAATAAGGAAACCCATCCTAGTCCATTAAAGTCTAACATCTGAAAGCACTAAGCAATCTGTCTCTTTCTACTATAATGGGACAAAGGGACTGAGGTACAAGCATCCGAGCTGGTCCTCATGCATTTACATTGACCATTGCTGTAACTGCTGCCAACAATGTTCAAAGAAGCTGTTCCCTTTGGACAATATCTGTGAAAGTTCTGATTATATTTTACATGTATGCAAATACTTTTACATATAGCTTTTTGAATGCATCATTGACTTAAGAGAGACATTAGATACAATAGTTCTTAAGAGTTAAAAGTTGACATCTTTGATACCATTCATGAAACTCTCAGGGTTCCACAGATGGAGTTCTATTGATGTTTAATTATCTATCATATAAAAACTTGCATTATTTTTTAAAAGAAGTCAAATTGGCTAGTTTATGTTGGGCTTTATTTTGTGTGTGTAAAAACAGTGTAAGAATTAGTCTTTGGTGCAACTTAATGCAGGCAGTTTAGGAAATAAAAGAATCAAGAAATTGGTAAATAATTAATTTTTCTGTTATAGTAATTCTTTCTTTCTTCTTTTTTTTTTTTTGGTTTTTCGAGACAGGGTTTCTCTGTGGCTTTGGAGCCTGTCCTGGCTCTGTAGACCAGGCTGGTCGTTAATGTTATAGTAATTTTAAATTAATAAATGATAATTTCATATGCATATATTTGAAACATATGGCTTAATCTAATTTGTGTTTTGTTACAATCTTGAAATTTGGTGTTTTTATGTTTAACTGATGTATCATTCTTTAATTGATTAATCACTTAAAATTTGATTCTACACATGCAATGAAGAAGCTATATTTACAAGATAGGTTGTTCAATTTAATTATGGGCAATATACATTCCAAAATTATTATTGTTTAGAAAAATCTTTGAAAATAATGACCAAAGGAAGCATGCTTTTCTTCTTATCAGAATTATATTTTCTCCTAAAACTATAATCCTCAGAATTGTTTTTAGTTCTAAGTACTGTCTCAGATTTTTTTTACCAGGATAGAAATGATTTATGCATATATGTCAGAACAGACTAGCCTCTGACCAGTTTTTATTGTTGTGTTGTTCGCTTAACATGCAATCTGCTTACCTGAGGAGCTACAGTTCTTATTTCTTTTTAATTGGTTGAAAATTTACTGCCATATGCCTGGTGGCTACTGGAGAAAATATTATGAAATGGAGTATTATCTCAATAAAATGCATAATTATCTCAACTCTCACATTGATAACCACTAGGACCTTGATAAACTACAGTGTTTCTCAAGTATGACAACTTTGTCCCTTGTAATTAGAGAAACAATGAACTTTGAACATTCTATGTTTTGTCTCAATGGACAACATTCATAGCTACTGAAGTAGAAACAATACCTTTAAATTTTTCTGGGATTTACTCTTGAGCTTTCTTCGGGAACAAATTATGCTTTGAATATAGGGACAATATTTTGGAAACAAATGAATATTCAAAGTAGGCTAGTATAATACTCAGTATCATAAGGATGATTATTGGGTCACACATGTAACTCCAGTGAACAAAATACATTTAGAGAAATAGACAAAAGTCAGAAATAAACGTAAATTATACATAATCTTGCAAAATTAGACTTTCTCAGTAACGAAATTGTCATATTAATTCTATAACTTCAGGATAATCCAGTTTCAACAATTACAGCCCAAGTTTCCAAACCAGTTTCAAAATTTTGCATTTTAAAACTTATTGTATTAATTTTAACTTCTACACCTCACTGCATCTCTTTTACTTCTGGATTGCATGGTTTGTGTGTAAGCCCTATTATTATTACTTTTTCTCGGAATATGTTATTGCTCCTGCTTTTCCAGTAAAGACTCCTGGCTTTTGTGTTTCCAATCAAGGTCGCCATTAAACAGCCACAAAGGTTAGTGTTAGTTTTGTTTGTAGCTACAGCTCTTAGTTTTATCTCCTTAGCGGTGGTTTACAAATTCCTGCTAATGCTAAATTAGAACTGTAATTTCAGGAGGCTTCTTCTCTTATTTTCCTTTCCCCTTCCTCGCTGCAGAGCAGAGATGAGGAGGAGGGGAACCGCTGAGGAGATGAAAAGCGTCAACAAACTCACCCTGTGGGACAGTGGATAAGGAAGACCACAGTTGTTTGGCCAGGGCTTCTGGATCTTATTAACGTCACCAGGCTTCTCCAACCCTCGATGGCAGAAATTTGGACTCTTCCTGTTCTTTGGAGACCTTAACATGAACTGAAGTTCACTAAACTCTGTAACTAAATAAAGATTTCTGAAAATTCCCTTCTTCCTTACAGCAAATGGGTTAGTATTGCTGTTGCCCCCAAGCAGCTGCTGGCTATACAAAACCTAACGCACCGAACTCAAACTCTATTGCTTGGGCAGCCCCTTTTTCAGACATTATTAGCCTGTCCCATCAATTTGTGCTTCAAAACATGTTGTTAATGAAGTACTAGAAGGGAACATGCTGTGTTGTATTTACTGCACAGTGCTGGCTCCTGAAGTCTGAAGGGAAGCAAACTTCTGATTTTGCAACTGAACTGATGTTCGTTTATTTCAAGGACAAAGAAGTTAGAGTTAGAAGGTAGAAAAGAGTGTTAGGATTAGCTACGAAGAAGGGTATTTTGATTCTTCTTTTATGAAATATTTAGAAAGTTTATGGGAATAAATTTCCAGTCCATTAAGCACACTCTCGACTGTATTGTCATTGTATAGTTTTCAATACATATATATTTAATGATTTATGTCTGAGTAAGCAAAATGATAAATGCAGGTATTATAGAAAACAATATGATACTTTAGTTTTAGCAATGATTTTACTGATCGCCATGGACGGTGTGGCAAAGCTTATATGCTTGAAATGGCAATAGTTAAATAACAAAATATTTAAAAGCCAGTACTAATTTGGTCCATTTATTAAGACTAATATATGAGAAGAATGTAATTTATTAGATTAAGTGGAAGTAAAAATCAAAGCTAGTGAAAGATTTCATGGATTAAACAATAATTTTCTATTTCAGAAGTTGTAGTTATATATAAAGGAGAATATTTTTTTTCACACAAATGAAAGAATTTGGCTTATTTTCAAGTATTGAAATAGACCTCAAATTTTGCCAGATTTAACTATTTAATGTATTGACGTATTAACAAATTCGTAGCTCGCATTCGACGCTTCCCACTTTTCATTGGCTTGCATAATGACGGGGCGCATTGTCTGTTCAATCTTCATCTGCACACTATGAGGTAGGTACCAATAATTATCTGCATTTTTAAGATGTTGATACTGAGACATTGAGCTGATAATCTACTGTCTAGGGTTTTAACCCAGTGTCTAGCCTAATGTCTGGGCCCTGCTCTTAATTACGACACAACATTCTCTGTATTCTATTTTCAATGCTACGAATCTAACCTAAGACCTCATGCATACTTGAAGCGTTCTTATTTTTTTTTCTTATCAGTGCTTTCAACTTTGCTATCTTACATGAGCACCCCATTCAGTATATCTAAATAACTGCATAATTATCTGAACACTTCTGGTTATCAAGGTTAAACCAGACTTTCCAGAGACTGTGACTAAGAAAAGATGGCCTGTTCTGACTCATGGAAGACCGTGACCTTTGGTCTGTCTCTAGCTTGGGAATCATGTTGTTTAGTGTGACTTTTGCTTGGTGAACTCCAAGGATCTTGTCTTTCTGTCACGTCAGTCATCTTTTATCAAGAGCCATGGGAACTCAAAGGCCTTTTCTTTGCCTTCAAGGGAAGTATGAAGCAACATAGTTCACTATTTTTACTGGACAGAGATGCAACCTGTAACTGAAATAGTCCAGAGGCAGGAAAACTGTCACAAACACATAAGACCTCACACTAAGCCCATCTTCCATATTTGCTGTTAAAATTTGTAAATATTATGGAAGAGATAGTGTGTCTTATTGGTCTGGGTATTGGCCGCCAGTACTCTTCAAAAGGTTTCAGTGGCGTTTTATAGAGAGAGTTTTATAGTTGTTGGTAACCAGTTTCCAGGGCTTTGAGTGCGGAGGTTTTACTGTAGAATAGAAGGAATGTGCATCCGATAGAAACCATTTTTTTTTTTGCATTTTTATCTTTTCCTAGGCTGGTGGTAGGCAGCAGGATGTTTTCTATTGGAGTTGGACAGCAGTGGCGGCTGCAGCCCCTGCTAGACCACAGCGTCTCAGAAGTCAACAACCCACATTCTTCACTATGTTGCTGAACTGTGACATGTGATTGATTAGCTCACTAATTCATGTTACTTTCAGTTTATGATGGGTTATCAGAATGTGACCCATTTATGTCAAGAAGGTTCTTTAATTAACTATAAAATCATTTTTGGCATTCTGGGTTTTTGTTATTGAGATTAGGTCCATTCCGTAGCCCAGGTTGGCCTAGAATCCATTACTATGCTTTCAGGACTTACTTTGAACTCCTCCTGATCCTTCAGCCTCAGCCTCTCGTAGGCAGAAATGACCATGGCCCGCTTCAGTTTTTATACTCTCGGATGCAAACTTTTACCACACATTGTTCAAAAATGCTCATGCTGCTGAGTTATGATCCACATCTCCTTGCTACTGAAGCCAGGATTTAAGTCAATTTACTCACTGCCTGAGTTGCTAAATGTGCTAAGTATTTCCATAGACACCCGAAAGAGTTAACATCTAATAGGTACGTTAGGTTCAGGCCAGTTTGTCTCCTGATATCCTGTAGAATGCAGTATCCACATGATGATTGAACCTGAAAACTCCCCACTAGGCTCATATACTGAACTGGAAGCTTCTGGTCTTCTGGTGTTATTTTGAAGGTTATTTTGTGAAGCCTTCAAGTGGTTGGGACTGGATGGTTGAACTAGTTCACTGGGATTAAGCCCACATCTGACTCTGGACTGCATTCTCTGTTTCTGAGCGGTTTGAACACTCACCACAGTATATCTCCCTTGCATAAACTCAGTCACATAATCTCTTATATGATGTACTGAACCCCTGTGATGGCCAACCTTAGTGGTTGGCTTGGTACACCTGGCAAGTACCTGTCAGTTGAAAAAATGTCTCCATCAGATTGGTGTGCATGTGTGTGAGCATGGTATTTCCTTGTTGCAGACTAACATAAAGGGTGCTAGCCCAATGTGGGCCACACCATTCCTCGGCTGGTAGGCCTGAACTCTATAAGAAAGGTAACCGAGGGGCTGGAGAGATGGCTCAGTGATTAAGAGCACTGACTGCTCTTCCAGAGGTCCTGAGTTCAATTCCCAGCAACCACATGATGGTTCACAGCCATCTATAATGAGACCTGGCACCCCCTTCTGGCTTGCGGTCACACATGGAAGGAATGCTGTACACACAATAAACAAACAAACAAACAAATAAACAAATAAGAAAGGTAGCCGAATGTGATTTTGAGAGCAACCCAAAAGGCTCTATGGTCTCTGGGCTTCAGCTCCTGCCTCCGTTTTCCTGCATGAACTCCTGCCCTGGCTTCCCTCAGTCCCAGCCCGCAAGCTGTCAGCTATCATAAAGCCTTTTCTCCCCAAGTTGGATTTGGTTAGTGTTTCACCATGGCAACAGAAAAGCAAACTAGACCAGATCCTGAACCAAAGTAAAAGTCCTTTTCCTTTTCTGTTTCATGTATTTGCATCTCAATAGCAAGAAAGTACCCAATACAATGATCTTAGACAGTATTAACTTAAAACTAGCAATTTGATTAAATCACTTTAACTGATAAATGGATATGAGATATCATTTGTGCTATTATTTAAATGTGACTTGCAATATTCAAGGACTGTCAATCTGGGCTTAATAAGAAGAGGGGACCTTAGAAGGCATTTAGACTATGAAGGTTCCACCATCTTGAATGGAGCTAATGAAGAAGACTCCACACAATGCTATTTCTTGCCTTCCACCTTTTACCATGTGACGACAGAGCATTCATCCTCTCTAGGTGATATGCTATTGAACCTATTGATACTTTTACCTTGGATTTCCCAGGCTCCAAAACCAGAAAAATAAATTTCTATCCCTTATAAATTATTCTGTCTTTTTTTAAAAAAAAATAGTATCAAAACAAAGACAGACAAAAAAATTACCAGGTACACTCATTAAAATTCCATTATGGCAGCATATTTTGAGTCATTGAGAGCTGTTATACTTACTGCTATTAAGTTACTAAAACTCATAACAAACATTTTTTTCTACCACTGGACAGGTCAGTCAGACAAAAAATTAACAGGGAAACAAGGGAACTAACAGATATTATGACAAATATTTTTTTTAATGACGTGTCCTGCTATTTGCCCAATTGGGCATATCACACAGTCTTGTTAAAATGATGGCTTTACACAAAGATAAACATAGAGATGAAAGTCCAACTCATTTATTTTTTCTTATTTTAATGATTTCCAATAAAATAATTGTCTCTTTAAATTCTTAGCAGAATAAGAGAGAAGGATTTGGAGTTTTCAACAGGGAAAGTCTAGCTGTCACTCAGTTTTGGTTCCCACCTTTTATGACTGTGATGGGAGCAGCTATGTCTTATTTACTAGCACTACAGTCACTTGAAAAATCCTAATTTCAGGATCATTAGTGGGTAGACTTGGAAGAGACTGTGCTTTATTTGTTGGAGGTGGACATATGTAAAAATAGGAGTAGAAGTCTCGCTTCGTAGAGACTCACAGATAAGAGTGGAATGTAGTCTGGTGGCCTCTTTGGCCCTTATACCAATCCCTAAAATAGTCACTCAGAAATCGTACGATTGTACCACTTGCAGAATTTCTTGTCCTGTGTCTTTCAGTATGTCTCTTCCAACTGTTTTATTATTTACCTTGTTCTGTTAGGATGCTTAAAAGTAGATTTTTGCTTCTTGTCTGGGGTAAAGCGTTTTAAAAATAATGTATTTTCAAACATTTTTCAGGTCCGTTCTTAGGTCCTTCACACATCCTCTGCAAGTAAACTTCCCGATTTTCTAAACTGCTGACACTATGCCTATTCAGAATAAAATGGTAGTTAGTATATGACCTAATGATAGTTCCCCTTCTTCTCTCTCCAGTTTCATCTCCTCCCAGTCTTGTGGTTTTATTTTTTATTTTTCATGGCCTGACTTAAGACACTTGTAATCTCTTCATGCTCAGGCTCCAGGTCGAAAAGAGGAGGCCTCCTTGGCTTTTTTCTCTTTATATCTACTTCTCATTGAATTACCAAGTCCTGACTACCTTAACTTAAGCCTAACTTTTATCAACTGTATTTTCCTTTTCATCATACATTACTAGTTATCCTTAAAAACAAATAGTTTATCACTGTGTACGTGTGTTATGGTGGTGGCAGCGGTAGCAGTGGTGCTGTGTGTGAATGTTAAAGGATAATTTAGGTGAACTGCTTCTCTCCTTCCCCCGTGGGGATTGAATTTAGGCTTTCGGGCTTGCATCGCAAGCACTTGTCTTAGGTAATTAGACAAGGAAAGGACTTGGAGGCCACTGAGGATGAATGTCTCCCTTGATTTACAAATTGGATATCACTTCTGGGTTCCCTGGTAGGACTAGAATTAAAAAATCCATAAATGACATTTGGTAGGCCTTCTGGTCAAAAGAATGGAATACTGCTGCCTTTGGGTGGAGACATGACCTGGTCTTTCCCAAATATTAAAGCCCGCATACTTTTGTGTTCATCCTTAAATACTTATTTAGCTGAGGCTGACAATCTCCTGGCCAAGAGTCCACTGCCCCCACAGCCCCACTACGAATGACACTGTAGTGAGTTTCGTTTATCCCAGCTATGTTATAATTATTCCCTTAATGAAATAATGTACTTCCTCTTCCCAGTAACATCTTCCCCAACGCTGACACTTACGGAGTCTTGCCATGAAGTTTGTCCCCTTTTCTGAGTTCTAACTCAGAAAAGCCTCTGCCTCTTTTTCCTTCTCCTTCCCTTCCTCCTCCTTCTCCTCCTCCTCTTCCTTCTCTTCCTCCCTTTTCTTCTTCTTTCTCTTCTTCTCCTTCTCTTCGTTCTCCCATACCATCTCCTCTGTCTCTCTTTGGATGCTGGCAAAAGACCTAAGCCTGTTTTCTCTAATGTCATTTCTCTGAAGGTTCTCCTCCCTTCCTCCATGCATGTTTGCTAATTTCCTCTACTGAACATGCCAGCCCTCCCTAAGCTTAACTCAAAAAGGCATGACTTTCTCTTTTCTTATTAAGATTTACAGCTTGCCTACACTATGTTCTCCCCTTCAAATTCTATTAAAATTGTTTCTAAGCTTCCTTCTGAGAAACTTTTGAAATTCCTTTTATTAATGAAACTAAGAATCTAAAAGGGATTCAAGTTTCCCTGGTAACACACATGCTGAGCCATCTTGTAGGACCTATTTGTCATTTTTATAATACACTTATGCATATATTGTTTTTATGCGTTTTCATATCGTTTCAGCCCTGACTAACAATGAGGACAACTCTCTATCTATCATACACACACAACTCTGGTCCAGGAATACCAGATCATGCACGATATATCCCCTTTTACACCTGTATCATTTTTCATGCTGCCTTTAACCTGGGATTTTCTTGCCTTCTCCTTTTTACCCAGATTGTTTTCTAGAAAATGCTTCACAGTTGTGGATTCCTCTCAGATATGTCTTTTTACATATTCCAGGTTGAATGGCATGCTCACTCAGGTTCAAAGAATATATGGCAATTCTATAAATTTGAATGAATAAGTGTTTTTCGAAGTTATATCTATAAAACACTTATTTTCTTCCTCCTAAAAGATCATGCTGGGCAGTGCCTTCTACTTCCTGCTAGCTATCTTTCCCAGAAATTGTTTGGAATAGTACCCTCAAGTTGAAAGCTCTGAAGCAGCCTGGTGATGCCTCTATGAGCTCCTTTCTATTCTCCCTGCCTTTTAGAACAGAAGCTTTTCCATCAGAATCCCTCTCTTCCCTCTTAACTCCGGTGTTGCTTCCATTGCATTCCACTTGTATTCTCTCCCTTGTCCCAGGCTTCTTCAAAGTCAGTTCGGCCCTTGTTGGGCATTTCTTCCCTGTTTTGATTGTCAAGGAGCAGCTCTGCAGGTTTGAGGTCTCATTTCCTGTTGCTGGGAGGAGCGTCAGGATGTCTTTACAGACTCATCTGCTGACAGTGAGGCTCAGGATCATGATCCTGCTAACTAGCCCTGCTACAGCTACAGCTACAGCTACAGCTCATACCCCTGTAGCTGTCACCACTTGCTCTGCTCACTTCTGCTTGTCCTTCTGAGAGCAATAGAAAACAGAGCCACATGGTGTCAAGCCTGTGAAACCGGTAGCCAGTTTCCTTAGATTACATTTTCTCTGACCCTTCTCTTTGAGGACCGCTGTTACTGATTTGAGGAATCAAGGTTGTCACTCCCTTCACTCTGTCTCTTTTCTGTAAAATCAGAGTCATTCACCATGTCTACTGTGCAAATAATCTATTAATTTAAAATTGCCACTTGTACCAGGGGTTTCATTTTCCATTGTCGAAGGACAGTTTTTCTCACTGCAAATAGAACTTGAGAGCACAACATAAAACAGCAGCTAGTCTGATTTTTGTTGATAAAGAAGTAGAACAAGATATAATATCGTCTGATCTTGCCATTTTAATACCATGCTTGCTTTATTTTGCAGACAAATATATAGATTTTCCCAAGAAAATTCCGATGATTTGGTGGTGTTGATTTTATATTTGTGAACACACTTTTGAAGAGACAAAAATTCTAACCTTTCCTATCTGGGTGCCTTCTTTTTCCTTCTCTGTGCTAAAACTACTGTTTTCTACTTTTCTTTCTCACAAGCTCCTTTATATGTGTTCTCTCTCTCTCTCTCTCTCTCTCTCTCTCTCTCTCTCTCTCCCTCCCTCCTTCTTATTTTATTTCTTTTTTATAACAGATATCCTAATGGGTATGAAGTAGTATCTACTCATAATTGCTATTTTCACTTCTATAAGGATTACCAAGGCTGGGAATCTTTTTATATTTATTGACTATTTCTCTGCTCCTGCTCTCCACTGATTCTCTCCTATTTGCTCTCTCTCTCTCTCTCTCTCTCTCTCTCTCTCTCTCTCTCTCTCTCTCTCTCTCTGTCTAATTGCTTTCTGTAGAACTTTTAGCACTCACTATGCTAAGAGGTGATGAAAAGTGGGCTTCTACTCCTTGTTCATGTTCTTAGACCAAAAGCTTTTAGTCTTTCATCATTGAGTTTGATGTTACCTGTGGACTTTGATTATTTTCCAATGTTATTGTTTCATGTCTCAATCTCCTTCAGATATGAAATACTACAATAGTATTTCTACTACCCACATGATAGCTTTACACCTATAACATGACTTAGTGGAATGCATATTCCATCTTTCTACATATGTTCAGCAATATATGTGTCCTGGGTATATTGAGAAGCATATGCACCTGTTTAATTTTGACACTTCCTGTGCCACCTCCTTAGGATTGGCACCCCAGGCTGCCAGATGCCTTGGCTTACCATACTCCCTGGGATCCAAGTGGGAGTCTGATAACATCCCTGAATTTATTTCACATTTTAATTAGTCATAACTCATACCTTCATGTCTGTTTATATAGCCTTCCCTTCCCTTCACTGCCTTACTGGTAAAATAACTCACTCTATCTGGCCCTTCACCTCCCTTCGACTCAGTGTCGTGAGTGTGGTGAAGTCTGTACCTCACAAAAAGTGAGCTCCAGTAAATGTGACTGAAGCCGACAGGGCCATTTCATCGTGATAGCCATCACACATCAACAGGCACCAACAAATGTTGCTACTTAGGACAGTAGCATTTCCCAGCTGCTAATAAGTCCTGTGAGAAAGGACAGCTGTTGTCTGCGGTCGAGGATAACAAAAACATTCCAGGAGTCGCAGGAGCTGTGCAGGAGCAGCAACAGAAGGCAGGGCAGCCTCTGACTTCAGAAACGTGCTAAGGAAGCTTGATGTGGTTAGCACTCTGCTTGATTAAAGTCAGCAAGCACAACTAAGATAATCGGGAAACACAAAGTAAGATTTATTTATTGTAGTGAATTGAAGCGACTTCTGGTGTGCTCATGCTTTAATTAGAAATTATTTAAAAAGTGAAATAATTTAAATTAGATCTGAAAGAGTAATTTAAGTATAGCAACATTAATATTTGTCTAAAGCGAAAAGATCATAATAGTCTAAACAATGTATTTTCATTTAAAAGTCAAAACCTGTTTGTAAATCACCATTGAAAATTAAGTTACACTGGCCTGGCTTGCCTTTTGGTGGTTCTCATTAATGTAACAAATATTTAGATTCCTGACAAGGACGATAAAGTAATGCATATGGAACAAGTTAATTTAAAAGAAATAAAATCAGTAGGTGTAAAACAATAGCAATTGTTCTCTGATAGAGTTATATTTAATATTTTAAAAAGTTCCAAACATATATTTCTAAGGAAAATACATGGCTAATAGTCTAATGATAGCATGTTAGGAGTAATTCAGATTCCCAGAGTAGTCATATTTAAAATACATTGCTCTGAGGTTGTGGTAAACGTAGTGAAGGAAATATTTGGAAGTGTGCTGGCCTCCTGAACATCCTAACTGCTTATCACATGGTTGGGAAAAATTGGTAGGTCTGTGCTGCATTTGTGATGACAGAAGTAAGAGATCACAACACTTTCAGTGTCTGTTGCTATTAACTTGGCCAAGATGGGGTAGAATATGCTTCATACCTAATTTGTTGAAGAAAAGAGAAAAGGAACAATGTGCTTACTAACAGGTAACCTCTCGATGATGTCAGAATCCTCTTATGATAGGGGGCGGAGCGCTTCTTATGAATACAGCTTCTCTCTTTCCAGGTGAGAAGTGAACAGAGCTAACCATGTGTTTGCCAAGACACTGCCTGCCAATGTCTCAATAATCGTTTTACAGAGAACAGGATTTGTGCAAAGTCCTTGTCATTCAAGGTCTGGAATCATTTACACGTAAGGCAGTTCCCACAAAAACCCATGCATAAAGAATAAAAGGCATCGTAGTCAGTGTTGCTGCTTTCACCACTGAGAGCTTCAGATTTTCACAGGCAAATTGGGCATTTGTTGTTTATGCTCTCAGAGTAAAAGCTGTGCCAAGGACACACCTGAAATGTCTTTTGCTGAGATAGGTTTTTGGAAATTGTTTATGTTTGTGGTTATTTTTTTTTTATGTTATTGAAAGTAGAAGACAAGGAAGGCTAGAACTCTGGGAGGAGTCGTGGATTTTTGTCTTGGGCCTCACTGCTTTATTCCAAATGGTTTTCTTCAATTAGCTACTAATATTCTCCCATCTCAGTTTCTTTCCGTTTAAAATGAGAATAAAACACTGTAGTCTTTTGAAAGCTAAGAAAACGAAATCACCGTGTAATACCATAAGTGAGTATGGAAGAGTGTATAATTTCTTCCTCTAATTTCAGTTATTGGGTTTTGATAGAATTGTATATGAACAATAGCAACTAGGTCTTCCATTATGAGTTAGGTACCCTACAGACACAGAATGCCACCCACATGAATTCAAACGTGTTATGGAGGCCAAATTGAGGACTAAAGACTTAAGAAATTGACTAGAAAATCCTTGCGTTCTGACAAGTAGTAATGGTTTGAGATGGAAAACATTGCCACCCATGGCTGAAGACTTGGATGAACCAGATAGAGGCAATAATATTCATCTGTGTGGCTAGTGAGGGTTTCACTGGGTCACATAAATGCCTAAGCACCAAGGCTTTTCTCCTCCATACTAACTGAAGACAGCAAACGGTCTGTAGCCCACGTGTCTAGTCATGAAGTGTTTAGTGCATCTGATGCTCTTCCAGATGCCAACTCATATACCTGGCAACAGCTGCATAAAAGGTGAAATCTGCACCTGAAATTGTCCTTCTGCTTCTATGGCTGTTCTTGGTCTCACTTGTGGCTCCCCTTCCGCCATTGGATCTTTGACAGGGGAGCGCTAGACTGCTGTGGCATGCACTGAAAGTTCCATAGAGCGTTCTCGTTTTTTCAGTCATTTAAGCAACCATTTAGCTACCTCACTTTTTGTTTTTTCACTTTTGTGGGGAGAGGTGGTTTATTTTCCACTGCCAGTAATGTATTTAGCTAGCTCTAAGTACTTTGAACAAATAGGTAAAGATGTCGACAAACATTATGAAAAAAAGTAGGGTTACTCAACATAGTTTGAGCTGCAGGATCCCTCCCATGATGCTAAGGGAGTGAAAAAGAAGGAACTCTAGCTCTTATCTGAGTTAATGTTTACGTTCTGTTGAGTCTCATATTAATGCAGTTAGATTTTGTTTATTTATTTTCGTTCATTCATTTATTTTGTGGTACTGCAGTTTGAAAATAAGGCCTCATGTTTGGTAGATAAGTACTCTACTATTCAATTACATTTATGACCTTTGAATTTGAGACAGCGTCCTGCTAAGTTGTCCAAGTTGGCATTGCAGATGTTCTAAAGCCCAGACCGACCTTGAATTTGCAGTCATTCTGACCCAGCCTCTCCAGGAGCTACAGGTACAGATACGCATTAGACTGACTGATCTTTCCACTGAAGCATGTATTTGGCCCTTTAAAACTTGAAGTGCTTAGAAAAATCAGCAAGAAGTCTCATTGATCTGCTCCAAAAAGGAGGAGACAAGGGTAAAAAACTGTCTTTACTAATTTTTCTTTCCCTCCAAAGCCTTCTCTGAGCATTCATCTCTCAATCTACCAGATGTTTTCTTCTTGGGTCTCTGTCTCCTCCCCTGGCAGATTTTGGAGCAGGGAAACTTTCCCCAGAACTTGCAGGATTCTAAATGCCGAAATGCAAGGTCATACCCAGTGCATGCCCTGGCTCTCAGTACATCTGAAAGCAGGGAGGGAGTTGGCAGAGACCTTAGTGATTGAGGTCAAGTTTAAAGGAAGCGGCAGCAACTGTTCAGCCTCAACAGATTTGCGTTAAGGAAATGCAGGCTCCATTATAGCAGATCTTTGGGGATTTTCAAGAGAAACCAGAAACCCAAGAATTTTTTTTTTTTAAAAAAATTCATGAAATCATTCACTTTCCAAAAGCTGTCATATGTATTATGTAAAATTCTGCCATGGGCCAAAGAAAACATGTGTGTGGCCTTGATTTGCCCAATAGGCCATAAGTCTGTGGCTTTTTCTTTAAGAAGCATCATTTATTATCTGAGTGATGATGGCTCAAACTTTCTGTGCTCAATCATTTATAGTTCTTGTCCTAAAATGTCCCTCCTCTCCTATCTATTTTCTTGAACTGTTTTGAACATTTTGCATTAGTTTAACTTGACTACCAGATATGACACACAGAATCTGCTATTAAAGACAACTGGCTCTAAAATCTATTGACATATACCGATTATACCACTTATTTGCTATTAAACAAACACCAATTCTTTATTCAGCAAACATTATTTTAGGGCATCCCTTACAATTACAACTTTATTATTGTTTAAATCTTCTGGATTATTAGCTTCTTTTCCGGGCTAGATTATAAACAACTATAAGATAGTTAAACTACATATAGCTACTTTCTTAGTCTCCTCTAGTAAGCTATACATGCGTACAACAGACATTAAATATTTGGACAATTGCACTTACAGTCAATAACCCCTTCTGAGTTGTTAACATATGTAACTTTTAAATCAAAATAAAATTATTTTAAGTATATTTTAAAAAGTTTTACATTGTTAAATATATTTAAGTAGATTTAATTTAAAAACTGCTTATTAGATTATACCACAGGCTTTAAAGTCTAGTTAGTTGGGTGTTGTTAATTCTATTTCATAGTGGTAAATTTGAAATCCACTAAGTATCTGAGCTGGAGGTTTAGTTTAGTAACAGAACATTTGCTTATCATTGAATCCTAGAATTCAATCTTTAGTGCCCCAAAGGGAGAGGAAAATACAGAAAAATATTAAAGTTTTTTCTTCAAGTTACATATACAGTGTATATCTATTGTATACTTTCATATTAAAAGTACCAATAATAGGTTATAAAATGAGATGAAATCAATAACTGAAAAGATAAAAAGGAGGCTAATACAGGATAGTAAGTTGCCCATAACTCAGCAAAATTATATAATGATGCTATTTAAATAGATTTTCTCCCTCATTTAAATATGAATTTTAATAAATATTCAGAGTATTGACACCATGCTATAGCTAGTCTCACCTTCTAAAATATGGCCTTACTCCTTTCTAGTTATTTAATTCCTTTCAAATTACTTTTAGAAACTATTCAGCTCAGTACGTTTATAATCAAATGAGAGATGTAGATGGGAAAAGATTTCCTCAAGTTTATATTGTCTAGAAACCAGGAATTAGTAAGTTTTTGCATAGCCCAGAACAAAATAAGAACTTCAAATTAGCATAGTTTGTTTTAGATAATCATTACAAGCCTGCCGGTACCTCATTTCTAGATTGACAGAGGATAGATGCATGGGGCTTGTCACCAGCTGATACTTGACTCTTACGACAATGCTAGCAAGAGCTAGCTGTCAATGAGGAGTGTACTTTTAAAGAAACAGTTGACAAAGATATTCATGCCGACATTGCCCTCACTAGGAGGTGGCATCATACAGGAAAGTAAGATTTTTAGCTTTTTTTAAAGTTAGCAACAAGACAAAGCATAGCTTTTACTTCCAAAATAAATAAAAGAGAGAGATACTTCTAAAGACATTTAGGGAGGCATCAAGTGACAAAATGCCACAAGGAACACTATAATTAATATGTATGTAAATAGTATGTAATAGCCCAATTGCCTGTGTAGGGAAAGTATTATGATCCCTTTATTCCTATAAAACCAGCAATATAGTATATACTCAAGATGTTGGTTGATTAATCTCTGATCTATTACAAAATCCAAAGACTAAAGCAATGATTAAATTAATTATATCCTTTACCTATCCCTAAGTAGGTAACCATACATAAAAACAAGGTATTCAATATTTTCATATTTTAGTTTCAGCTTGTAAGTCATGAGATTTGATGATATTTTAAAGTTACACTTGTTTAAAAATTCTTTTTAAAAATAAGTAACTTTATTCAGCACTCTCTGAAAAATAAATGCTTAGAAAAGGAAATGCTTCTTGTCTTACCAAGTAGTATTAAGAATTTGCAAAATGTCATCCGATATTTGTTAAAGCATGCAGTTGGCTCAATTTTTCTAATATTGGCTTGGCTTTGTATGGATTGATTAATAAGTACTGTTAATATTGTCTTTGAATCACTTAGATACTTTAGTAAATTTGTATAAGAATGAATATAACTGGATTAGACAGCTATGGGGGTCTCTGTTACATCCTGAGCAGACCTGCCTTCTGAGAGCAGAGATACAGAGAGCACAAACTGGGTTCATTTAAACTCAAACACAAGGTCAGCTGGCAGAAAGTGAAGACCCCCATGACCTCTTGTTCAAATCCTGGAAGCTATAAATCCTACCAAACTACTCGGGGCTTTATTAAGCAAGTCCAACAAAAGATAATCGGCATTGTAATTATTACTCACTTAGGAACTGAATAATAAGCCTGGTTTTTATTTGTCAAAACAAACTGCCCTTTAAGTCATTTGCAAAAACAGTCTCACGAATAGTAGACTGCTGTAGGTTACATTAAAGGAAAATCATAAAATGTAATTAAAGGAAAATCATAAAATTTGAACACTTAAGACTGCCAGAAATCTTAAAAGCATCCGTTCAGCTTCTTGAGAGTCTAGGTTATAAAGGTAATGAAAACGCAAAAAGCAAGGATAAAATCCACTTAGGTTTCACAATCTCTAGTATCTCATTTTTATAAAAAAGTTCAGCCAAAAAAAGAAAGAAAATGTAAAAGGCCCACAGCCCGAAACCACAAATTGAGTGGCCTTGATTTCCCTTGCAATGTGTGCTAGAGCGAGATGTAGGATGTTCCTAAACCAAACATTTAAAATTCGGGTAACAAGTCAAGTCCTTCTAAGTACTTAAAAAAAATTAACAAATAACAGGAGGAAAATCTTCCCTTAATTATTTTAAGATGTAGTTTTATTTCAATGTTCATTTAACACATAAATCAATATATTACAATTGAATATTAAATTATTTTAAAACATTGTATGTTTGAAAGTATGATAAATTCTTATTTGTAATTTCAGAGACAAAATAATTTTAAAAATATCTTTTTCTTGAATTCTAACACTTTATAATTTGCTGGTATTCATTTCTTTGTAGTAAAAATGGTAGCGGACTCTTCAAATAGCAATGACCACTTATAAATATATTTGTTATATTGATAGAAAATAAAATTTAGGGTGATAATATATATTTTGCAAGTAATCCTTTTAATATGTTAGTCACATTCTCTCTCTCTCTCTCTCTGTCTCTGTCTCTCTCTCTGACTGTCTGTCTGACTCTCTCTCCCTGTGCCTTAATTTTCAAAAGTCAGAAATTTTAACTTTGCTTTGTTAAACATATGCTAATAAGAGCAATGAACATATGGGCAATACCCAAGGTTACAAGGACTTTGCAGATTTATCTAATACGATACATTCCATAAGCATACGCAAGACTGAAAGCCTGTCACACATTGCTACGACATATCAAAAAGCACAGTGATGCCATGACAGACTGAGCAGCTGCAGCTTAGCCAGAGGTTTGATTTTGTTCTACGGTGAGTTGAATGAGGAAGCTCTCTCTGTGAAACTCACCAGTTTGGCATTTTGACCAAGACTCAAACCTTTGGCAAAACACACGTTCTGTTTCTAAGAAAAGAGGGTTCACAGAGCTCAAAAAACCTTGGACATCAAATACCTCTTACAAAACAACATTTTGATGATTTAAGTGTAGATGAATGAGAAACATATGGATTAAATTTCTCTTAAAATACTCATGGGATTAAAAATTAAGGGCAAAAGTACTAGGCAAAAATATATTTTTTTTTCTAAAGTTTTCCTGACTCCAAAAGGTTTGAAAAATAGTTCAGCTTGGGGTTTGAACCAAGGCACAACTGGGTTCTTCAGTTTCTCCTGGTAGAACCAACCAACTGAACTCAGACTCTGTGAATTTCGACCCGTTTCTACAGAAAGGCCAGATGCAGCCTTGACTTGGGAGTATAATTGCCAACAATGAAAATTTACCAATTACACAATCGTAATCCCTCAGTTTATATGTTAAATCATGAACTGTTCTGCTTGTACCTCTTTTGTTTAATTATTACAAGAAAGCGACGACAGTTTACAGAAATCCACAGTCAAATCTTACGTCTTTCTATTTAAAAAAAAAAAAGAAAAGAAACAGAAGTACTGATTATATTAAAGAATTCCAAATGTGGAATGCAGACTACATGTATCAGAAATCATTTTTCTAATTATTTTTCCTAATTGCAAAGTTACTGTGCCATAAACACCATCATTACACTGCCTTCTTGAAATGGTGAAAATTGCCTTTCCGATATCTGAAACAATTGCCATTAGATGTTTACTTTCTGAGTGGCTAAACTGAATGCTACTCTGGCTCAGCTTTGCAAAAACAGACTTCAAAGCACTTTTTTGAAAGGCTTTATGGGTCTTAAATGCTGCTCTATTCAATAATCTCTCTTGTATGTATTTATTATTGACTGTTAAAATACAAGGGGTGGGAACGTTGAAATAACTTCACACGACTGAGAAAGAGTTTGACATATTAGAGACCTCATCTTGGTAATAGTAATCCTCCTAAATTGATCCTCTCTCCTACATCTCACGAATAATTCTGTCAGGGGAGTAAATGTTAGGTCGAGGATACAGTATCTTCACCTTCAGTTGCCTAATGGCTCCCTGTCTGTATCTGGTATCACCAGAACAAGCAGAAAGTTTATCTATGTAAGGTGATACTATGAAAGAAAAATATGTGAGGAACCGGAATCAGATAAAATATTCATGCTGCCAGATACAGAGAAATGTAGCAACAAGAAAAAAAAAGGCTTTTGTGCTTGTAGTTATTGACTAGATTCATTTTAGGAATAAAAACTTGGCATGTGTCTGTCATTTTCCATATTTATTCAACTTTTCATATTTTATAATTGTGAGAAAAAGCAAACTATGATGAAGATCGTCTTACAGTTCAAAATCAACAAGGATATCAATCATTTAACAACTCCTACTTCAGACCACCTCAGACTTTTACTTTTGTGTTTACAGTGCACATACAAACACCATGTGTAAGTATAGCACATGAGTGTGTCTTTTGAAAAGCACACTAAAATTTACAATTTCGACCAAAAACTAATGTTTTGAGTGAATCTAACAGTAAAAATTTTGTTGGCAATTACTTCTCGTTTTAATGATTATAAAAATAGCTGAGTAAATTGGTTTGCCTATGTCCCTAAATTCAGAAATCTAGACTATTATAGAAAAAAAATGATTATCCAAATTCATTTTCTAGCATACCCCTGCATGATCACCCAAAGATAGACCTTTAATAACTAATTGATCATGATGGTCAATATTGATCAGGCACTTCTTTGTGACTGACCCTGAGCTAAGTTTTTCCTGATTCTATGTATTTTGCAAAATACCTTTGGAGCACAGGTATTAATTTCCTACTTAACATTCCCAGGGCCAAAAATCTAGAACAAGAGAAAATCAGACTTTGAACCTAATACTGGTTCTTTTTAAGAACCGTATTCTATACCTGGATCAAATAATTCGTTGAAATATTTAACTATTTTAGGGCTTGATATCAAGTTATTTCAAAGAAAGTTAAATTTGAATATAATATAATAAGTGAACAGGGTTATTTGTTTGACCAAAAAAAAGGAAAAAGGAGGCTTAATTTTTCTTTTTTTTAATGGTAAGGAGGCTAGATATTTCATGCTTGTATATTTCCACACATGTTCTTGCTCGCTGTTTCAAAATCCATACTCCTGATTGATTTGTGAAAAACAAAAGCAAGTTTAATTCATTTTCCCCCTTTTGGCATTTGCCCTTGAATTCGAACTGGTATTTCTGCTTTATAGAATTGATGTACAGAAAAACAAACAACTTAGTGCTATTGAAGAATTCCATTCTAGCGATTCTCCTTCCATGTGCTCTCAAAGTCCATTTTTAAATTTTTTTCCTCAATTTTCACATGAATTTCTCAATATTTCACAAACAAATGGGATTTTACTTCAATTCATCTTAAGTCCATATTCATATCGAAGAACAGTTTTTAATGATGAGTTTGTTACTCACTGTGCAGTAGTAACTCGGACATTTAATATAACATTCTGTGTGAACAGTTTGAGCGTGCAAGCACCGTCCTCTCATCCCCACCTCTCAAGTTTTGCTTTCCCTTTTCTCGCTGAAGTTGCCACGCCCCCTATGTAATGCCCAAATGAAGCAAGAATAGCAAGTAGTTTAAGGATCGCAAACGAAAGCCCTTAGCCAGAGGAACAATGGGAACTAAAATTCCTTGTTTACTTACTGCTCTAAAAATGATATTTTTATTATTCATGAGAAATATATATATATATATATATAAACATAATCATACCCACCTCTTCTTCAAATTCCTCCCAAGCAACCCCCAAACATGACCCTTCCCAACTTCGTGTGCCTAGAACTCA
This sequence comes from Microtus pennsylvanicus, assembly GCF_037038515.1. Lineage (NCBI taxonomy): Eukaryota > Metazoa > Chordata > Mammalia > Rodentia > Cricetidae > Microtus > Microtus pennsylvanicus. Next base: position 33,706,433 of record NC_134584.1, read on the forward strand.
TTAAGTTTAGTTAGTGCTGCCCAAATGTGATGGACATGGCAACATCCGTTGGTGTGGAGGAAATACATTAGTGATATTTTAAAAAATATTAAAAAAATAATGATTCTTTTCTCTCCTAGCAGCTATCAACTGCACCTCATTGGGGGATGGGGCTGGAGATCCCTTTCCTCCATCTAGAACATGGCTACTTCTTTGCCTCTTGGTATTCTACAAGTGCGAGGGAGGGACTTGGGTCTCTGGAACTCAGATCCTATGGACTCCCCACATATTTAATAGAACCAAAGAGCCCCGAGTCAGGTTCCCCAGTAATAGCTCATCTTCTCCAGCACACTTAAGAGACAGCTCCTTCCTTAGACAGTAGCAACAGGAAGGAATACAAACGGTCCAGTCTGTGGAATGACTTATAGCTAGAGAACTAGAGTAGAAAGTCAGAAATGTGCAAAATGTCGGGAGGCCCCGGTGCTGATTGCAGCACTGTGGACAGACTGACTCTTGACCACCCCTGGCTCATCACCAGGACAAAACAAGTCTCCAACTTGCTGACCACCCCTCCTACTTGGCAGGTTCCACTATTGCAGAGCAGAAAAAGAATGTGCTCAATATATTGGTTTTGTGCCCTTCCTCCCCTTTTCTCCATGTATCTTTCTTTTGTCTTTTTTATTATATTCTTACTTTTTAAATTTCAAAATTAACTTAAGATTTCTACTCTTTATTTTTCTTGTTGTGCTTATGTAATTTGGTTAATACATTTATGTCATTGTTTAACTTTTAATCTTGTTATTTTCTCTCCCTCCTAAACTTCTTTTCTATCTTCACCTCATTTGTTCTTTTATTTAGCCTAGATTATTACTGTTTTCCCATTATTGCTTCCTATCTTTACCTCATTAAATAGTAATTTTTGTTTGTTTGTTTTTGTTTTATCAAGACAGGGTTTCTCTGTAGCTTTAGCCTGACCTGACACTTGCTCTATAGACCAGGTTGGCCTTGAACTCATGGAGATCTGCTTGCCTCTGCCTCCCAAGTGCTGGGATTAAAGACATGCACCACCACTGCTTGGTTATTTTTCTCCTAAATGATTTTTAACTTTGTAACTTACTTTGTATTATTTTTTTTAATTTTCTGTTCTAAGGTCAATGCTGACAATAGTTAAGAGTCAACTGATTTTTCTATATGTGTTTTGGTTCAGTTTTATTCTTATTTTCTCCTTCCCAGTGGTACTGGGCACTGAGCATTTCAGTCATAACTGCTTACCCAGATTTCCAAGTAAAATAAGAGAGATACTTTCAGTCAACAGATGTGCACATTGCAACACAGAGGAGAGACATGAGACAGCAAGCAATACAGCTCTTTCAAAAGGTCATAATTTCTCAGTACCAAACGCAAAGATAATGAAGTGGGTGAAGTGCTGGCGCTGTAAAGAACCCAAAGGTTAGCTTGTAAAAAATCATAGACTCTGATGACAGAATCAGCAAGCAGACACATGAAGACGATCAATTAGAGACCCAGAGAATAAAGCAGTACAGAAGAGGAAGACAGAAAAATACATGCAAAAGACATAAGATAAAGTGAAACTTTGAGGGACAACAACAAAATGCAAGCACTGGACATGGAAACCTAACCAAGTCAATAATAAAACACAGTAGCAAGCATCACTGGTCGCCTAAACCGAGGAAGAGAAGAATAGCAGGGCAAAGTCAAGATCATACTACCTTCAGATATGACAATATGAATAGGCATATAAATACATGTTTCGTCACAAATTTCAAACGCTCTTAGACATGATCGAGAGACCAAACCTAAAAATCAAATTATGAAAAGGAGTAAACAAAAATCTCTGTATAGAGCAAGCACAAGATACAGACGCACTGATTAATAGAAGAGAATAGAGCAGTGGTTCTCAGCTGTGAGACTTCTTTAGGGGTCAAGTGACCCTTTCACAGGGGTCACATATCACATTTTTGCATATCAGATATTTACATTATTCACAGCAGTAATGGAATTATAGGTATTAAGTAGTAACAAAAATAATTTTATGGTTGGGGAGATCGCTAAAACATGAGGAACCTGTCTTACAGGGTCACAGCATTAGGAAAAGTTGAGAACCACTGAAATAGAGGATGCAGAAACAAGTGCATTCAACTACAGTCATGCAATTCTTGATGACGTTATGAAAAACATGTTAGAGAAAAGGCAGCATCTTCAAATGGAACCCTGAAAATTGAATATCCACGTGTAGAATAATGAAACTGCATCTCAATCTCCCATCTTGTAAAAATTTATTTAAAATTGGTCAAAAATTTTAATCTAACACCTGAAAGTTTAAAATAGCTATGAAATACACAGGTAAAACAGTAAGATCATAAGCATTGGGAACGATCATATGAAAAGGATCCTTAGATCTTAGACTTTGTAGAGCATCTATCCAGGCCTTTCTGGCTTATAGAGATTCCATTGAGAAATTAGAAGTTATTATGATAGGTCTTCTACTTGGTCATTTTACCTTTCACCTTTAATATCCTTTATTTGTTCTCTGTGTTTAGTGTTTTGATAATTATGTGCTGAGAGGAATTTCTTCTCTGGTCCCAGTTTATTTGTTCTGTAAGCTTCTTGTACTTTGATAGGCATCTTCTTCATTAGGTTATGGAAGTTGTCTTTTATGATTGTATTGAAGATAATACCTGTGCCTTTGATCTGGGTTAATGCTCTTTCCCTATTCCCATTATTTATAGATTTGGTCTTTTCAGTATCATAAATTTCCTGATGGCTTTGTACTTGGATTTTTTTTAGATTTATGATTTTCTTTGACCAAAATATTCATTTCTTCGATTGCGTCTTCAGTGCCTGAGGATCTTTCTCCCATCTTATGATTCTGTTGGTGAGGTTGCTTCTGACATTTATGTTCAAACTCTTGAACTTTTCATTTCTAGATTGTCCTCAGTTTGACTTTTCTTTGATTGATTCTATTTTCACTTTTAGATCTTGAATGTTTTTATTCATTTCTACTATACTTTTTTGTTTTCATAGAGTTCTTTAAGGGATTTATTCATTTCTTCTTTAGGGACCTCTACTATATTCATAAAAGCTCATTTAAGGTATTTGTCTTTTGCTTCAGCTATGTTACAATATTTGAGATCTACTGTGGTTGCTTGTTGGGCTCTAGTGGAAACATCTTATCCTAGCTATTATTTACTGTGTTATTACAATCATGTCTATGAACCTATGCTTGAACAACTGTAAGTCTAGGTGCTGATATGTGTTTGTTCTTGCATTTGTTGAGTGGGTGTATTGTTCCTTAGTTTCTGTTGTCCTCTCTGGTTCTTATAAGAACATGGTGGCTGTGTGTTACCTTGTAGGGAATTCTGCTGAGATCCTTCCACTTGTGACCCCTGGGAATTACAAGTAACATATGTTTCTAGATATTGGAAGCTGACAATTAGTATGGAGATGGGGTTAAACGAGTACAGTGAGAGGAGTCCACAGGAGGCATGTAAGCAGGGTATTCACAATGATCTACTTAGTTCCCTGGGTATAGGAACCAAGCATGTAGAGAGGCCAACAACAGATAGTCTGCTACAGACCTGGGGATTAGACTAGGGGGTTGGATATGGAGGGGATGATGCAGAGGGAGGCTCTGAAGCTCACCTATCTGCTTTGCTGGTTTACTTTTCAGATGAACTTAGATGGTGAGTTTCCAGAGAATGCCTGCTGGAGTTGGGGACTAGGATAGCAGGATGAGCAAACAGGGAGAAAAGCTGAAGGAGAACATCTGTGCAATTGCCTCAAAGGTGGGGGGGCAGCTACGTCAGAAGGGAAGGTCACAGTAGGCGGTCTGCTACAGAGATGGGGGTGAGACTGGGGAATTGGATTTGGAGAAGAAAAGAAAGAGTTGGGTATCTGCAGTTAGCATACCTTCCTGAGTGATTTAAGGGGGCCCAGGGAATGCCTACTAGATTTGGGGACTGGGAGAATGGGATGAGTTCCGGGAAGGAAGGTGAAAGAGGAAGATCTTTGTGAAGGGGGTAGGGGAAGAGAGATAGGATGTTGCAGAGGTGGTCTGTCACAGAGATGGGCATGGGTGAGACAGGGAGGAAGAGAGGGAAAGGTAAAGATCTGGACTGCAGATCTCAGCCAGGTTTATCTTCTTTCTTTCTTTTCAAATATATTGCTATAGGTTTATTGATAGCACTCTCTTATTCTTAAATGTTTAATGTTTATTCTTTTTTGCTCAATATTCATAAATACATTGTTTTTGAAATATATTAACCAAGAGCTTATCTAATTAACAATTTAAAACACCAACTTTTGTTTTTACTAAATTTGATAATTATATTTATTTTATCTCCTATTTGTCTTACCATCTATATGATTCTTTTTCATGATTTGGGGATACTTTATTTTCTTCCAGTATATAACGCTACAGTTTATCAATTACTCATGTAATTTTGTCAAAGCAAATCTATTTATCACTTTTAAAAATATAAAAAAATTAGTGTGTAGACTCTCTTTTCTTTGAAATTTGTTGCAACCTTAGTTTCCAGTGTATAATGAAATATAGTCTTGAGAATAATATATATTTTCTAGTTGTTTGATATAGAGTTTTCTATATGCACTATGGATTAACCTTCTTGATTGTTTAGATTATATCTCTGTTGACATTGTATTTAATATGCTAAGGGTATTTAGTCATCAATTATTGAAATTAATTTCTTTGTTTCCCACTGTAATTCTGTCAAGTTTGTTCATAGATTCAGAGTACGTCTTATTATGTAGTATTTTCAATTATTTTAATTTCCTGATCACTGTTTTTTGAAAAGGTATCTGTGTATCTGTATCTCTAATTATGTTTTGTAGATAAATAGTATATCCTCCTTCATAAGAATGGTATCCAGTAAAGAATTAGGCCTTGTCCAAAGACAAGCATAACTGTTGTCCTTGGTTCCTGGGATGTAATCTCTAAAGCCCTGATATTATTATGAGGGTACTTTTGCTTTATATTTGAGTGCTGTGAGCAACACCTCATTCTTTATTCTAATGAGATGAACTTTGCTGCATTCACTTAGCCATGTCCTAGAAGGAGCAGGGTTGTGGGTTTAATTTAAGGTATGGGCAATCAATCAATGAACCAGGCCTACGCAATGAAGCTTTTTCAGAGTCTCTGAACACTGAGGCTGTGATGAACTTCCTGTGTTTGTCACATATTAATGCTACAGGGTCACTTTTAGTTGGAACTGTATGTCTTTCCTGTGATAAACCTTAATTATGGGTATAATGATGAGGGTATAAATGCTTGGGGTAAGTGTGCGGGTTTTTTTTTTTTTAGCAACTTATGAAAACTGTGTGTACTTTGGGAAACTCTTAAAACTTGTTGGTTTTTAGAAGACTTAAAGATTTGGCAGTCTAGAGGACTGTGTCTTCATATAATTTGGCTAATTAAAAGTTTCTGCACTGCCCTGTTGTTATATTTTCTGGTTTTATTCTTTTTATTTTATTATAAATTTGATTTTATTAAACTGTGTCTTGTGACCTTTACTGGTTTGCGATTTATATGATTGGTTTAAATTCCCACCTTTTAACCTCTATTCCTTCCATATATTTATTGAACTTACAAATTTTGCCAGTTATCCTTTAAAAAACAATAGGGCTTCTACTGCAACAGGTATTTCTACTTTTTCACATCGATGTGGCTATTTTCCTTTATTTGTTTAATTATTGTTCCATCAATTTTATTTTTCTTTTCAAAGAGCTGCTTTTTGTTGATTTGGTCTGTTTTATATTGTCTTCTGATATTATCTGTGCCATTCCTTCCATTTTCCCTCATTTAAGTTGATTTTCTGTTTTCTAGTTATTTTCTCAAGATGGTAGACTATTAAGTTGTGATTTTCTAAAACTAATAACAACATATAATGCTGTGAGTGCACCTCCAAAGGAGTAACTTATCACAGTCCATAAAATTCCATGTGTTGCATTTTAGTTAAACATTATTAATATTGTTAATTTTTCTTTGACTCACAAATTATTTAGGAAAAATTCATTTGTAAATTGCTGTCATTTATTTCTAATTTAATTATGCTGTGGTTTAAGATCATATTTTATAACTTAATGTAATATTTTAATTAGCTGGAGAACTTCATGCAAGCATACAATATACTTTAGGAATACTCTCTCTTTGTTCACTCTAAATCCTGCCAAATTCACCCGATATTCTCTCAACTTCGTGTTCTCTCTGTCTTTGGCTTCTGATTTTTGTAACCCACTGAGTCCAGTTTGTGCTGGCACATACTCATGGGAGTGAGATCATCTGTGGGAGCAACATTAACTTAACATGGACCACATCACTAAGGAAAACCGACTCTCCCATCCACAGCAGCCATCTACTGTTAGTATCTTCATAGCTGGAGATGGAGACTTGTGAACCCCTCTTGTTCCATGCAGATGTGATGTGCGGTTGACTTGGTGTAGGTCTACTGTTGCTGTGAGCTCATGAGTGCTATGGCTAGAAGTCACTATTCCCCAATGGTGCCCTCCCAACATCTGGCTCTTTTTTTTTAATGATTTATTTATTTTTACTTTCTGTGCATTGGTATTTTGAGAGGATATCGGATCCCCTGAAGGTAGAGTTACAGGCAGTTGTAAGCTGCCACGTGGGTGCTGGGAAGTGAACCCAGGTCCTCTGGAAGAATTGCCAGTGCTCTTAACGGCTAGCCATCTCTCCAGCGCCCCAACATCTGGCTCTTACATTCTTTCAGTTTCTTCTTCCATTATAGATTGCTTACTGTACGTTCTTTTCCAGAGCTTTGTGGGAAGGAGTGTGATACAGGTTTTTCCTATCATTTAAGCACTACAAACACACTTGTTTTCTGCATTTTAGCCAGTTCTAAGGCTACTAAGGTGGGTGGAAGACCAGCTCTGAAAGGAGTTGCATAGAACACAGGTGATTTGAAAGAAGAAAGGGAAGCAGGGAGGGGCATGGGAGAGTGGGGAAGAAAAGAGAGCAGGGAAGGGCTAACTACAACTAACTAAGGATGACTAAATAAGACTAACAGAAACCTATTCTATAAACTTGTTAAATATATAAGTCCACACACAGGGATTTAATTGGCATTATTCTACATAGGTGATTTTGCTTCTCCAAGAAGCCATGGTTACTCAAACAAAACAAAACAAAAATAGAAACAAACAAACAACCCCAATACCAGATTTGTGGGATTCCTCTCCTTGAGTTAACTGCCAGAGATATTCTGAAGACTCCCCAAACAATATGGACTACTTTTATTGTTCTCGGTTGTTCACCAAAGTTTGATGATAAGACTCTTGCTGAAGATATATGTTGCACACTTTAATCACAGGATTTGAGGAATACGAGCTAGCACTGATCAGGGAGCTTCCTTCCTGGTGATTATCGATCATAGTATCAGAAAGTATTATACAGTATAGACTGTGGGTAATGAACAAGCACCCACCAACAATCTTACCCAACTGTACATCCTGTGTGGTACAGTAAAGTCCAGCCTGGTAAGATATGCCCATTGGAGCAATAGTGCCAGGAATGCTATGGGAAATTCAAGCACTTTCTGATGAGAGTCCACCACACAGGAGGAAATGTATGCCCATACTGTAAATCTGACCAAAAATTCACGGTTGGGGAGCTCATCCACAAGGGTGATCCTGATACTATTATTTTGTTAAATGTACACTGTATTAAATATCTTCCCATTGTATATCTCTCTACTCATAGGTCAGTGAAGCTATCAATCTTTCTTATAGGAGCACCAGGTGCACCTTTGCATGAAAGTTAATTCAGAGACTCAGAACTGGTAAAAGGTGTTTTTTTTTTTTAGGTCAATTAAGAATAAAGAGAAGTTATTGTGCCTCTAATCCTTGCATTGCTTTTTTCTTTCTTTCTTTCTTTCTTTCTTTCTTTCTTTCTTTCTTTCTTTCTTTCTTTCTTTCTTTCTTTTTTTTTTTGGTTTTTCGAGACAGGGTTTCTCTGTGGCTTTAGAGCCTGTCCTCAAACTAGCTCTTGTAGAACATGCTGGACTCACACTCACAGAGATCCGCCTGCCTCTGCCTCCCGAGTGCTAGGATTAAAGGCGTGTGCCACCACTGCCCGGCAAGCTCTGGATTTCTTATCCGGGATATTTTTTCTCCTCCACATGTAACTCCTTTTAACATTTTAGGCACGGCATGTTTGTGACAATGAATTGCCTCAGTGTCTACATGCCTGAGAAAGTATCTGTTCTCTGACTTTGAAGGATAAATTTCAACAGATCTAGAATACTAGCTTCATGGTTTTAAGGTGTTTCAGTCTTCCATTCTTGTTAGCATGGCTCCTGATTTGAAATTTCTTGTTTCTTCCTCTTTCCTCCTCCTCTTTTTCTCTCTCCTTCAAGATACTACACCATTTTATTTTGTTTGAAGTTTTTCGGTTTGTTTTTCATTTTACATTTATATGGGCTTTCTAGGACCACTGCAACAAATCACCATAAACTGGGTGAGTTAAAAAAACAGAAATGTATTTTTTCACAGTTATGGCAACCAAAAGTCCCAAATCAAGGAGTCAGCAAGACTGCATTCTGTGCAAAGGCCTTAGGGAGGCGTGTTCCCTTTGCTCTGCCAGCTTCTGGGGGCTGCAGGCAATCTGCGATCCCTTGGCTTGTGTGTATGTTGATCTAATTTCTGCTTCTCTGTTCGCTTTCTTCCCTTACCCCCACCCCGTGTCTGTTCTCAAATCAGCTCTTTTCTTATCAGGAAAAGATTTAGGGGCTACCCTAAGTCCAAGATGATCTCAGCCTGTGATCCTTAATTTAATTACTCATGCAAAGACAAGTTCCAGGAGTTCGAATTTGGATATGTCTTTCGAGTGGCCACTATTCAATGCACAAGCATTCCGATTTGGGACATTTCCTTTGGTATTTCTCTACGATTGCAGATACTTTCTTCTGACCATGTTCAGTCCACTGCTGGACCCTCAAAAGCATTCTTTCTTTCTTTAGTTTGCTCTCCAGTGCTTTGTTTGAATTTTAAATGAAGTTTTTATCTTTCTGATTATATTACCATTTGTTATTGTGTATTGTCTACTTGTAGCATTTTCCCTTAACATATTAGCTTATTATCCAGCATATTAATCATTTTAAACTCCCTGAGAACTTAAAATCTATGTCATCTGAGGCCAGTTCCAACGTTTGCCTTGTACACTCACACTGTGTTTTTTTTTTTTTCTTGCCTTTCAACGTACCTTATGGATTTATCTTTTTGAAAGTCAGGCATGATGTCCAAGACAATTAAATCTGAGGTGTGTGGGCCTTTAGTGTGGGGTTTTATTTTAATCTGGCTACAAAAGAGGCCATTTAAAACTTACTGTAGCTGTGGCTGTATGAACCAAACATTGCAGCTACTCTCATGTTCTCACTGTTCACAATACCTTCTTCGGCTTTCCTTGAGTATTCCTTGTGCTAGAGTCTAGATTTCCTAGTTCTTTAACAACTTGGAGCCTTGTTGCTGTGGGTACAGTGAGAAGTGAGGTAGGAAATGTATAATTTTATGATTATTTTTCCCCTATGGCTTAGGGTATGCTCTGTGAGCTCAGATTCCTCCCCTGGCTCTCTTCAGGGGTGACAAAGAAACTAGAGAAGGTAGAGATGGAGAAGCGCCTTCCCTCCAGGTGGTGTGTACATTGGTAAAATCACTACCTGGCAAGTAAGACTTGATGAGAAAGCAGGGTCTTAGCATATTTCACCGTGACCACTCTATCTTCTGGTCACAACTGGGTCTCCGAACGCATTCTCATGTCATCAAGTGAAAAACTGATGGGTAAAACTCAAAGTCAAGATCCCTTCCCCCAAGGCTGGGTTTCTCGAATTTCTCACTCTCAAAGTGTTGAGAACCTCATCTTCAGAAAAGCATCACCGCGGCTGTTTAGCCGTCCATAGATGAACGGACCTTGGTTTGGACTCCATAGATTTTTCTCTTCAGTTTGGAGTTGGTAGTCTTCAAGAATAACAGTTATCTGAAGCTAGGGAGCTTTGACACTTCTCACCTTTCAGTGTGTTTTTCTTGCTGTGAGGACATTGGTGAAGTATTATTTTATGTAGACTGTTTATGTTGCCTTTTATTGCACGCCATTCTGAGTCCCCTAACGTATATGCTACTTTCCTTCTTTCTCAGAATTCCCCTCAGATGGAGAACTTTTGATATTCCCCAGCAGTAGTTGCCTCATACTTCCTGGAGCAATTGAAGCAGGAAGTCCAGTATTGTTCATTTAAAAGTATGGCAATTCATTGGATGGTTTTGCTATGAGACCCTGTGCTTATTGGGAGAGAATGCCTTCCTGCTGTTAGAGTTTACTCTAATTGCCGCTAAGGGTTGATCAGGTCATTGGTTGGCAATGCCTTGGGGGTTTTCCATTACACTGCTATTTTTCTCCATGTTCCAATTAGTGCAAGAAATCCCAAGGTGGACGCCGGGCAGTGCTGTTGTCTTGTTTGTTGTCCTCTGCCTCTTCATTTCTTGGCTCTGTTGTTTTCTGCAGTCTTTTTGTTTATCAATCCATTTGCCTTATTTAATTGAGGTTTTTGCAATATCCTTTTCACCCACCCTGCAATATCTGTCAGATTTCACATACTTCCAGAGGTCTTCTGTTGCCTTCTTCTGTAGAGATTTAACTAGTAAATGGTGTTCTTGGCATTCTCATTTCATCTCAACCATAAGCAAACTTAGCCTGTTTAGACACTAGGAGGGATCTCTCAGACTTATTTTGTCTCAGTAAAGTTATTTGGGGAGCTGGAGAGATGCATGAGCAGTTAAAAGCACTTGCTGCTCTTCCAGAGGACATGGGTTCAGTACCCGGCACATACATGGGGGTCTCACAACCATTTGTAATTCCACTTCCAGAGATATGCAACACTCTATTCTGGAACCAGAGGATACTGCGTGCATAGAGTCCACATACATCCAAGTCGGCAAACCCTCATATGCATGAAATAAAAGCTCTAATTATCCGTATGCTATTCACTGCTTGGCTTATAATGTGGACCAAAGAGTTTCTAATTCCTTTAGTCTGCTGTGCTCACAGAAATTTACCCTGCTCTTGGGACTGGGTTTGTTTTTCTCAGAATTGCAGCTCACTCATAGGCAGTGTCCGGAACTTGCCCAGCATCCTTGAAGTCTTTGGTGTAGTAGCTTCCGGAGATTCTCCCTAAAGTAACTGGTTCCAGTCATGTACTGATGTAGAATCTTGCATTGCCGAGTTTTCTTATTCCCTTTCAAGAGCTATGCTTTTGGACTGTGTTTTGCCTCTCCACTGGAATCTTGGAGGGAAGGTTTCCTGACTTTTTTATTTACCCCACAATCAGAAGGGTTTTGCATCTACTGTGTGGTGGGTGAGTGCATGAAACACTTAATTTTCCTTCAGGTAGGGGAAATGGAAAGCCCCCCCCAACAACTCTGGCATTCCAAGGCTTTTATGCCTTAAGAAGGAGGTGGTCCTCGGATGTCTTATATACGTATGCTAATATGCCTTTTCTCTGGTCTGATTTGTTTTCAGTTTTCTCTATTATCCAGTCATCTAGTTGCATCTCATGGAAGAACGTTTGCAAATAAAGTTCTTTAGCCCCATGGCATACTTATTTTAAAGAGACACGCCAGTTGAAGTTCATTTCTAAATTGGTAGGTAATTTCTTTTCTTTTCTTTTTTTTTTTTTTTTTGTCACTCTGAAAGCAGAATTCCACCACGCTTTAGTTGCTACTGTGCTGTGGATGAGGGAGCTGTCATTCTTGGCAATGCATACATTCTCCCTATGTTGTTTAAAGTGTGCTGTCTCGATTCTCTGGCAGTGTATCTATTTCCTGTTTTACTGGCACGTGTTTGGCGAGGACTTCATTCCTCTGTCCCTGCCTTGCAGCACGTTTCCTGTATCTTGCCTTTGGAATTCCTAACAGACACAGTTGGCCCTTCCCACGGAGTCTTTTCATCACTATGTCTTAAAGTCCTTCTTTAAAGTCTTACTAGCTTCGCTAGATGTTTTTTTTTTCATAAATGCCATTTGTTTTCTTTTCATGAATTTGTGTTCCACCGTGACTTACCTTTTGAACGTGACATCATGTTTTTTCCATTTCTTCAAATTGTTCTTCCAAGAATTGAATAATACACAGAAGTTAGGAAAAAGGATGCAAAGTTAATTGTCTTTCTAGTTTCACTTCTGTCATAGAGCATTCATTTCTGGTGATGGATGAGTGCATAAAAATATATTTGATAGTGAAAGGATCTGGCGTGAAGTTCCCCAGCTTCAGAATGGCTATTCTAACCATAGAGAAGCTCAAAGAGGTACAGACCATGAGTCTGGTTCATTTTGGTGCATGAGGCTTATTTTATCTGTGATTATTTTTGTATACTAATTTAAGAAACTTTTCTTTAAAGCTGAATTTCAAAATTCCAATATTTTACTTGAATTTTTGTCTCTTTAATTATCTAAAATATTACACGTACTATGTTCACATGATAGAGTGTCCGTTTTCAGTCTCTGAATAGCAGCGTATGTATTATGTCCATCTTCTTGGGCTTCCATGGCAGCATATTGCAGAATGAGCAGCTTGAGCAGTAGGCATTTATCTTCTCACAGTTCTCGAGGCTAAACATCTAAGATCACAGTTCCAGATGGCCCAGGTCTGGTTCAGGCTCTTCAGTGGACTTCCAGGTGGTTGCCTTCGCATTGTTTCTCCAGATTTTACATAGAGATAGAGGCATTTCCACACAGTCAGAGTTATCATTTCTTGTGCTGATAAGACCTGTGCTCACAGGATATCATCTAAAATAAATTACCTATTAAAGAATCAACTCCAGAGAACCAACCTCTAGGGCTCAGACTGGGGCTTTAACATACAGATTTTAAGGAATATGACTAGGTACTCAACAAGTGTCCTTGACTTGTTTTCTTTGTCCTTTTCTTACTTGCAGAGCTTGCCTTGAGAAAATTTATTCCAGAGACCTGTGCTGGAGCTGGGACCACCCTTGACTAGAATTCCTCCACTCTGTTCCAGGCAAAGTCAGTTCTCTGCACGCCTGTTGTTCAGAGTTAACCATATCCTGAGATAAGCAAGGGAGACAAAGACACCAGAATCCGCATGCCTTTGGGTCCAAACAGGTTTCCTACTGTGAGGCCCTCCTGTTAGCTCTGAAGGTCTTCTCATCTAGGAAAAACAAAACAGGAGCACCAAATTGTTTACATCATATTTTCTGTTAGATTTGCTCGTTTACATTTTTCAAAAAGTGTTCTGGATGTTCTAGATTCTCTCTCATTGTGTTGAATTCTCAGTCCTTGTTATAAATTAAAACAGAAGATTTCATGACAATAAGCTTGTCCTTTAGAAACATTGTGTCTCGAAGGTTCTGTTGAAGAATAGATAAACAACTATCAGGGGCTTATAAAACAACAGAAGCAAGGGTCTGGATACATAGTACTTTTATTGTGTTTTCTTGAATGAAGTCTGGGAATTGCAGGAACTTAACATTTTTTTAAAAAGAAATCTAAATAATGTTTTCTCTCTCTGGAATATAAGCATGACATGTTTAGTCTGAGTTAACTTAGAATTTTGTTCGTGATTTGCCATGCATGGCAAAAAGATAGAGAATCCAAAGTTATAAAGGAAACAGAAACATAAGTCGATGCAGAAACACCAAAACGTCCTGGTTAATTTTAGTTAATTACACAGAAAAGGTGCTGAGAGTAAGCTGTGCTTCACAAATCTGCCATGTCTCTGTTGCCTTTATAACTGAAAGTTTGTGGTCAAGGTTCTAATGGTCCACTTCTAAGTAAAATGTGTATTTTCTAAGATGAGAGCATTCTCTTTAGAAAGTAAACAATTCCCAATTTAAAAAAAATAAATTCAGTCCAATGAAAATTTCTTCATTGCCCTTAATTGTTCTTTATTGATTTTTTTAACCTTTATTTTCTGCTAAAGACTCCATTAATGAACACACATTGTACTTGTCAATTTTGCCTTTTTGATAAATTTTCCTTCCCTATGATGCTGTTTTGAACAGGTGTCCAGCTGAGGATCTCTTGTAGCAGGTCAACCTTGGCATCTTGTCTATTTTTTTCTGTCACTATTATTTAACTGTTTTATCTACTTTCAGTAATAGAGTTGGACAGTTTTGATTGGATTAGGGTTAAGCATTTTTGGTAATAATGGGCCATGAACAATTTTTATTTCATACTGCATAATATTACTTAAAAAACACTAAGTTGTCTCACACTACGGATGCTAGATGGCCATGGGGTTTAGAACATATATTTTTCATCATTTGTAAGTGTTTTTGGGTGGTTTTACTTAGGATTTGAGTTTATTCTTTCCCAGTGATTTGGGGGGGGGGATTCTATAATCTATTTGGTAATTCTATAGTCATGCTTTCATGATTCTTGTCTAAATAATAAACCAGTTTCTAATCCTGAATAGGACCAGAATCAAGTCCTATGTCCCTTAATAGATAAAACTAGAACATCTTTTTCTGGTCAATAGCATTTGGTGCCTACTTCTATTCCTAGCTTGGCTTCTTATACACTAATGAGATGCAAAACACAACTTCTCCACTTAAGAACCTTGATTTATGTATCCTCATTTTACTTCACACACACACACACACACACACACACACACACACACACACACACACACAGTTTGTGTATGAGTTAGTTCTAGGAGGTGAACATAATTTATTTGGCCCCATTATTAGGTCTGTAGATATAAACCCAGGAGACACATCAGAGGAGAAAAGGAAGAAAGGGAAGAAGAAGAAGAAAGAAGTCAATCTTATTAAAGAAGGATTCTGTATTGAAAACAACACTTCTTATCAGCATTATTTGTATACCTCTTGTTACTTCGTCCTTGAAAAGGGCAGTACTCTTGTGGCGATTATGAAATCCCACATATGAAAGCCCATTTATGAAATTATCAAGACAGAAACATCTGATTGGGCAAGAAGTATGAACAGGAAGACTTTTTAAGTGCCTCTCAGGCTTCTGTCTTGCAAACTCAAGCTAAGTCATCTTGAAATGATTAGTTCTTTTAATAAAAAGTCATGACTATAAAAATGGTATTTCTTTTATTTTCATAAATTGAATCTAAATTATTTACACAAATGAGTTTTGATTTCTCTACCGTTTTGAACCTCTTCAACGTTGAAACATTTTCATTGTTTTGAAGATGAACTTTATTTTTGAAAAACAATTGGAATTGGTGAACTAGGCTTGGTGACTAAGAACCGTGAAATAAACAAAATAATAACCAATTTGGTAACAACAGAATATTTTCGCCGAAAGTACACAAAATACTGCGGTGGATAAAGGACCAATTATTGCGTCAAAGTTCACAACTATTTACAAATATCAAATGCTCACGATTTATATAGTTTATTGGTTTACTATCTATTTAGTAATCATAAAAGACAAGCATTATATCTTGATTATGACTGCTGGAAAAGCAGAAAACGTTTTGCTGTATCTTGCCACTGGAAATTAAATAGGTCCCCCTCAGGTCTTTCTGCTGTCTGTTCCTGTTCATGTCACCATTGTCTTGTTAATTCTGTCACCCTTGCTCACAAACATCCTGTTTGTGAATATGACCCATGGCATAAGCCCAAGTTGTATCCATCAGAGCATTGTATCATGTATTCCCAGGATCTAATATTTCACATTGTCTTTCTTCTGCCAGTCAGGACGGCAGACTTTTTCCCCCTTCTGTGTAGAAGTCACTGATTCGGTAATTATACATTTATCAAATATTTGTTACACACAAGACAATATATGAAAATATGAAGATGATGGTGAGATCTTTCTTAACCTAAAGGAGAACAGGCTAATTATCAGGGCTTCCAAGTAACAAACAATAATCTAATACAATGTGATAAAGTACAAAGATATTCTAGTCCTCAGATAACTGCATGGATGACAAATATTCAATCCACTGTTGTTTGTCAATGCTATTTTCTCTTTCCATTCTCAAATAAAATAAAGTTGATGCTGCATGGCTTCATCAACCCCTCTCCATCTTCTTCATCATCAGAGCAGGGTCTCTCACTTAAACCCAAAGCTCACTGATTGAGTTCGTTAAGCTAGCCAGTTTGCTCCTGCTATTCCCTATCTTCCCCTCCAGGGCACTGCTATTAGTATTACAAGGGTCTGCTATGCACACGACATTTCTGTCAATGCTGAAAAGTCAGGCTCTCTCGTCCTCACACTCATGTGGCTAGTAATTTACCCATTCTCAATTCTTTATTTCTTTGGTTTGTTTAAAAGATTAGTCATCTTGGACTACTTGACTACCTCAACCGATAACCACCCAACTTCTTAAAATATCTAAACAATACTATCTCTCTCTGGAATATACGTGTATCCTGTGTGGAGATGGGGTCGTTTTGATTTTTCTCTGGTAACTCTGGGAGAACTGAGGATGTAGCTTTCCATGTGAGAATCCACTCATTGTAGGAAGTGTCAAATATTCACAAGTGAGTAGAAATTTGTTTGGTCTGAAAGTGCAAAGAAACTGTCCTCGAGCTGTTCCTTTATTTGGGGATATGATTTGAGTTACAAGTCCTAAGGGAACTATTTGCTTCTTTGCTTAGGTTTTGTTTGTTTTTCTTGTTTTGTTTTCTATTAGATTGTATTTTGATATTTTTAACTTGTGGTTTGAGTAGATTCCATGAGATTACAAGACACATACCCTTTTTTCCTTACTTTTTGGTAAAATGTCAAGCACACTATTAGAATATTAGAAACATTATTAGTTCTTAAAATGTGGGCTCATTTTCTTTTCACTGTGGCCTCTAAGCATGTGCTCTCAATTTTCTTTGGTATACGTTAAAATGCGAATGATCTGCTGATAACTATTTGTTCCAAACCTACATGATTCCTGGATGTTTAAAAATTACCTAAATCAAGAGACACTGGGTCCCCGCTGGGAGCAGCTGCCTCCACTTTGCCTGTTAGTCCTGTTTGTCTTTGTGTCTGTATCTCTCTGTCTGTCTATCTGTTCGAGTTTGTCTTCACTCCAGATCTAAGCCTCTTGAGGACACAGATAACCCAAGAGTCCCCTCCTATAGCAGGCTGTTTGCCCTTCCAAGGGTTATGCCTCCCACTCCTTAAGGTGTGACAGCTGGGTATTCAGAGCCAGTGCTACATCCTAGATCCTGAATGGCTCCAAAGCTTGCCCAGGTTTCTCCCTCTGCTTCTGTCTTCATTGTTTTCTCCACGCTAGGTCCCGTGGTTCCAAGGTCTCCTGCTCCTTTTGTGCCACTGCCAGGATTGTCTTTTGGCCTCAAATTCCTAGGGCAGGTTGATTTAATCTTGATTTATCAGAAGGTTGAACGAGTAGAAACATTCCTAGGACTTGAGACCTGTGATAGGTATGCACTATGCTATGGGTTTGGACAGTAGGTGGGGTCAGGCTGCTGAAGACAGCAACTGTTGTGGTGGTCTGCGCATTGTTGCGGTGGTGCCTGCTGGCAGCTTCCTGTCTGCCTAGCAAACCCTGGACTGTCCTTTCACTAGAAGGGCTTTGCTGGGCTTTGTGGCTGAGGTATAGACACCAACTCTGAGGTGAAGACTAAGGAAGAACCTTGAAGTGTGGGCGGTATCATCAAGTAGTGGGGACGGTTGCTCCAAAAAGCCCTCACAGATGCTGATGACTTTGGCTTACAGTTTCCAATAGATCTAGTGAGAGTGAAGGCTGTGATGTAAGGAGCCCTGATTCTCACTGATTATATGTTCTTTGAGAATAAAAGAGGCACTGTGTCCTCTGCCATGATAAGATGGAAGCTACCTCAGTATGAGGAGACCATCACCTCAACCAGAATTTAAGACATTCACCTGCCCTCTTGCTCCTGAGGCAACCTTTTCTTTGGCATACAATGTAGCAGAGAGACAGGGGTGCCTGGGTGGTTGGGAGCTAATGTGTCCCATCCCTTCCCTCTACTCCCCCCTCCTTCACTGGTGGCCCTGTGAAGAGTATGTATGAGAACCCTTCCTCACTGGGTTTTCCTACCTTCTATCAGTTCCTATGCACGCAGGAATATTAGCTTTTGAACTTCCCTCTACCCTCCTTCCTACCTTCCTCCAGGACCTCTGCACAGGAGGAGGTATTTGTAATCCAAGACTAGCATTTTCCCATTGGGTTAGTGGGCAAAAGGATAGCAGGATCAAATATGGCTGACATGCAGCTCTTCCCTTATGTCACTTCAGCCTATTAGTTTAGCTTCAGACTTGGCACTTTGAAGGGTTGCTGCCTCCTCACTAATAGCTGTAGCTGTTGAGATCCAGTGCTACCTTCTAACCTGTGCCCTCTGGCCCTTTCTAAGGTGTCATGTGCCTTATTCAGCTGTTAACCCCTTCTTTCCCCGACTGTAGGAAGGAACCTGTGTCTTTACGTGTTGTACTTATAAACTGCAAATTTTTACCGTTGGGTGATGAATATGATGGCAGAGGGTAGAAGAAACTGGTGTGGGATAAGACAAAGGGAGTGGCAACAGCTGGGCTAGAGTTGCTATCCCTTAATCTATATGTACTTGGGTTAAAGAAAAAAAAACATTCCTTAAGTCAAAAGAAAGAAAGAAAGAAAGAAAGAAAGAAGGAAGGAAGGAAGGAAGGAAGGAAGGAAGGAAGGAAGGAAGGAAGGCTACTGAGGTAAAGTCAAATCAGCATTAAGCTATCACTCTAGTCTGGATAACGGTCCACACACAAGTGAAAGGGGGCATTCACTCTACTAGCCCCCTTAGCTGTTAAATATACGCATGCCCAAGGTTAGAACAGTTATCATAGAGCGCCTTCATCTCCAGACTGTTGCTGGTTTATAGGTGCTGATTTTATTAACTTTAAAAAAGTCTTTCTCCCATCTGTGTTATTAAGATCAATATCCAACTCGCTTATGATGATGAAGAGCAAGATAGCTGTAGGAAGCGCTGTTATCGTGATATTCGCCGAAGAGATGCATCATCATCCGCATGTCAACATCAATCTCATGAAAATGTAGAAGGATTAGAGTTGGCTAGTTACGCTCACAGCAGACAGAAGTCTTGCTCTTGTGGGATAAGAACAGGGGGATAAAATAAACCAAGGAACAGTAAAGAAGCGAACTATGTTCTCAACATATTCCGGGCCAGTAAATTGAATCAATGAAGTCGGCATCATTCCCTTGGTGGAATGACCGGCTCCATTTTAAAGATCCTGCCCCCTACAGGAACCTAGTCACTCCCATGGGTATTCAAACCCAAGCAGGAAATTGTCACCAGGTGGCGCCAAACTTCAGCTAAGGTTGAGGTGAATTTGAATCATGTGTGGATCTTGGTTTCCTAGGCTGGGCCATTTTGGGGGACATTTTTGTTTTATTTTATTTTTATTTTGAGTCACCTATCACATTATGGGCCAATGCTGTAAGTTTCGACAACTCCTCCATGGTCCATTTGGGTAAAGTTGAGAACCTTCCGTGTTGTTCAAACTAAGACTTCTTACTATTTTTTTTTCCAGTCTTGTTTTCTTCCTTCTAAGCCCTCACATTCATTCACTTGGAAAGACCAACTGTTTGTTAAGTTTCCATCTCCCCATGCCTTTGCCAACCCTCTTCTTTTGTCTGGGATACATTTCCGGTCACAGTCTTTGTATTCTAGATCTAATTAAAAGCTTTTCTCTGGAAAGGTCAAACCTGTAGTCATCTACGCCCGGAAGTGTCACCTTCTATGAGCCTCCTTGGAGCCCTTCCACCTTTCCTAAAGGCAGAGTTACTGGTCTCAGTTCTCTAGTTTTCCCAAGCACTTTGCGTTTGTCATAGTTATCACATTAAGGTTTCTTTATTGTGTTTGTCAGGTTTCTATTCAGTAGGAAGGCCATCCAAGCATAGGAACAAGTCAGATTTTTCATTTTTGCATCATCGTTGGCTGACAGCACCACTGGTCTCACGCTATGTTTTTAAACACATGAAATGATTGTTTAACAGACTGTACATGTTTAATTTGTAAGATGTATTAAGTTTAAATAAATGAAAGCAGGTAAACATAAACAGAAGATGATGATCATCTTTCTAAGACTTTGGGAAGTAAGTATGAGCCCTGTGTTCTTTGTGTTGTCTGATTGCAGCTATAACAACATATTCATAAGCATTGCCACATGTTCATATACTGATGGTCCATAATTGTGTCTGTGTGTGTGTATGTGTGTTCTTCTTAGATTTGGGATATTAATAGGACAAAACAACTATATTTGCTGAATAACAGTATTTCCTTTATGAATGATGCTCCTTGTGTATGAGGGAATTACATGCAAATATTTCTGGATCTACTTTCCTCCTAGCTACTCTCTTCCCTACACTGATTATCACTAAATAACAACTGGCATAGAGTTTTTTATTGACACCTAAAGTCCTACAGCTAAGGTGCAAGTCATGAGGTCATTTATGTCATGAACCAGAAAGGACTATAGTGATGGCTCTGAATTTTACAGGCAGGGGAACATAATATAGAAACTTTAGGTGAGCCTCCAGTTTATTCATGGCAAAATAGTAAACAGAGTCCCACTCCTTTCACTGTTGCGGAGCTGCTCTGACCCACGGAGTAACAGGCCATCCTGAGTTACTCACTTTGTGAGATGTGTTAACAAATACGAAAAACAGTGGGAGGGAAAAACTGCAAGTGGTACAGAGGACTCTAACCCTTCAGCTGAAAAACCCTCCCACTGGAATGTAAGCTTAGCTTCTAATTCCATGCCTGGGCTTTGGTTCTTAGGCCTCCGCCATGCTCCTGTGAAATGCTTTGGAGATGCTCTCCAATCCTTTCTGCTTTTGATCTGCTCTGGGATCCTATCTTGGCAGTTGGAGGACTTGGAGTATCCCACAGGGACTGTTTGCTTTCTTATCTAATCTTTAGCACATCTAGCAGCAAAACAGGCCACTTGCTGATATCGCTCTGCCAGAGGAAGGTTGTCTGAGGATACACCACTCCTGTTGCTTTCAGTGTGCCGTTTGGGAAATAACTGGAGGCATCCCCAGCTCCTGACTGCATCTCACTCTCTGTGAGCCCCATTTTACATCTCTCCTCTAAAGATAGGGTCTAGCTTGGGATCCAACAACTGTTTTCTGAATAGGATTAGCCTTCTGTTTAGGCAGCACAAGTTAAGAAGCCTCACAAAAGCAAACTCGATGTTTTTGTTTTGTTTTGTTTTCTAATTCTTCACTACCTCCTCACTTGTGAAATACTTGGCACAGCTCACTTGGCCCAAGCTTTTCACCTGTTTCTCCTTTTCTCATTGCCTTAGTCACTTGTAAAAGTCAATCTGAAGGAAAAGATCCATTGCTGGCTCTGCTGTATTCCCCTTTGATCACACGGGAGTTGTTTGGTTAAAGCTTCATACTCTCCGAGCCTGTCTGTGATAAATAAGCATTAAAGTACCCATGAGGCCCCTCAACTTGTAAAAGGGATGATACCAATTTGGGAACTGCTGGGTTCCCTGGTTTACTTCAAAGAGGAGGTCCTTCTTGGCAGGCTCAGCCACGTGCTAACAAACCAGAAACACTCAGTAGGTTGCAAGCAATGCTCAGAAAGAAAATAAATTTGTTGTTGACTCCAGAAGCTTTAAAGTCCATTACACAAGCTCAAGAAAGGAGGAATGAGGCGGGTAGACCTTGGTGACTGCAGGAGCTCCTGGCTCCAGTAACAAGCTAGAGCACTTTCTGTTGACATGATAAGTGGACATAGCAAAAGAGCCAGACGTGATTTACCTTTGGGCAATGGACAAAGCTTACTCTATGATGTTGCTGATTAGTTTGATATTGCTCTCTCCACGTGCAGGGTGTTGCTTCCTGATTTCTCCTGCTGAGAAGGCAGCAGGTGTCCCAGGGACACTGTAGTGGTGTTTTCTGAGTCTTGTCACAGATACAGGTGCTTAGTAGGGGTTCGTTTAGGATTATGTTTCTGCCAGTCAGTGGGATAATAAAGTGAGAAACCCAATAACCTATATATCTATACCTATGTCTATGTTTATAATAGTGGATATTCAATTGAAAAGACTGCTTATTCTTCTGTTAATAATTTTTTAAATAGTGGATTAAATCACCATATCTTTATGGCATAGTAGAGAAACAGAAGGTAGACAGCAGCCTTTCTTTACCAAGCAAAGAATTCTTGCTGCATTTAGATGAGTCTTTGTCAAATTAGAACAGTTTCAAATAACTGAGACCATGATGCTGAACTTCGTTCTTTTAATTTCTGGATTCTTGGTTTAAGTTTCTGTCAGGCCTCTCTTCTAAGTTTTTTCAAGCATTTGTTGAAAATGGTCAGACGGGTGATGGTAGCACACGCCTTTAATCCCAGCACTCAGGAGGCAGAGGCAGGCAGATCTCTGTGAGTTCGAGGCCAGCCTGGTCTACAAGAGCTAGTTCCAGGACAGGAACCGAAAAGCTACAGAGAAACCCTGTCTCGAAAATACAAACAAACAAACAAAAAAAGAAAAGAAAAATAGTCTACAGTTACATGCATCAGGGACAGAGGAACACATAGATGCAGAGAAATTCCAGCACAGGTAAAATCCCTAGTCCTTGGCACCTGTAGCTATCCTCCGGTGTGCACTAGTATGATCAAGTACGTCTGTTCTTTATGGGTAGAATGGCATCGTTTTTCTCTCTCTAAATTACGATTATTGATCAAAGTTATTGCTACATCTTTGCCTTCTTTGAGTATAGGTGGGGTGGTGTTACATGTGTGTGTGGTACATGAGTTCTTGGGGGATGGGATCAAGGGTGAGGTTGGGCGTCTTCATTGGTCACTCTCCAATTTACCTTTTGAGATAAGACTGTTCCTTGAATCTGGGGCTCACTGAGTGGTTAGGTGCTCTTTCCAACAAGCCTGAGGTCTCCAACTCCTTGACACTGGGTTTGTTTACAACGCTGCAGCGCCTAGCTTTTGGCACGTTTGGTGAGGATCTAGACTCAGGTCCTCATGCTTGTATGGCAAGCATGTTATCAAGTGACTATCTCCCTGGTCTCTTTATTTATTTAAGACCAGGTTGAGCATTAGTTCTTTTATACAAATTTAATTCATGTTTATATCTTACTGCATTTAGTATATCATAAAAGACTACCCGTTCAAGTACTTTTCTATGGAAGATAGTATCTTAAACTTGTTTTTTCTCTGTTTCTGGTATAACTCACATTTTACTGCTGGCCAGGTAAAGAAGAAAGTCATAATGTAATACAGGAAAAAGAAAAAAATGGGGGAAACTCAGGGATTGTGGAACGTAAACATTGGCAAGGGTAAGTCGGGAGGGGGAACATTTTTCTCACTGAATGAATAACTTAATTTTCAGGATGTATGACAGTCTACTGTCCCAGGAAACGGGCATTTCTATATTCAGTGTTTGTATGATTTTTTAGTTCTGTTTCTGCTTAGGTTTCTTCCGTAGCTTGAAGATAACTACCCTATTTTCTTAGTTCATAAATAAAGTAATATTATGTTACATATATCTGCCCACATTTTACCTATTGCTCACTTTTACCTTTTATATCAGCTTATCACAAATCCCATACATCTTCTTTATAATATATCTTAGATTCGATACAGATTTCACATTCTCTCTAAACTATTTCTACATATTTTAAATATATTTGGTTCTTTTAACTCTTGGAAAATGTTTTCATGCATTCTAAATTGACTACTTGATAGTAGTTAGCAACTATATTTTGATAACAATAAATACTGGATATTATCAAAAAAGATGACATTTTCTGTGGGTATCAAATGAATTTAAACTGGATAACTTCAGAAGATTTCTGGCTAAAGACATTGGTCTTCTCACTCAACTTGTTAAAGTCTTTATTTATACACACCTGCTTGGATTTATTGTGGGAAGACCACAGACAAACGATTAAACTTGAGATGTTTCAGGCAAAACATACTAGTTCTTACTGTAAAAAAGAAGGGACATTTCTGAGT
This sequence comes from Microtus pennsylvanicus, assembly GCF_037038515.1. Taxonomy (NCBI): domain Eukaryota; kingdom Metazoa; phylum Chordata; class Mammalia; order Rodentia; family Cricetidae; genus Microtus; species Microtus pennsylvanicus. The sequence continues at coordinate 33,730,395 of NC_134584.1, forward strand.
CATCGCAGTCTTGGAATGAAATACCAAACAAATGAGAACCAGACCACAAAGAGTAGGGCCAAGGACATCATTACTGAGTGAGTAATATGAGCAACTTGCATAAACTGTGGCTGAAACTGAGTTTTTAGCAGACAACCATAACCTTTTGATTGCATCAAGAACAGTTAAAAGCTCTTTAATCTGCATGTTGTTCTTCAGGAAAGAAAAATTCATCAATCCAATTCATAATCTCAGAGACCTGTGCTTCTTCAGATGGAGTTAACCCTGCCTTTCTGATTCTTTTCCTAGTTAGCATCAAAAGCTGTCATAGAGAACTAGAGGACCATGCTTGTTTCTTCTACCCGGCAAAGGGGAAGCATGGTCCAGGTAACAGGGCCATTTCCTTTCCTTTCCAGTGCCTTGCCATGGACTCCTCCAAAGTGTTAGATAATAGAACAGGGTATGTCTTACCTTTGAGTAGTTGTGTGATACACTATGTTCTCATCATTTAGAAAATAGATTTTCCTTTACATCATGATCATTTCTTTATTCTGATAAGTCACATGTTCCACAATCCTTGGAGTCTTCTGGCTTCTTCAAATAAAGAAAAGGCAAAAACACCTTTTGTAGGAGGACACTCTCCCTTGCCCCATGCTGACCTTAACTTGCATCAATCCCTCTGCCTCAGCTTCCTGACCATCTTGCCTAGCTTTCTTTTTCTTTTCTCCCCTTTAGGGCACTCTGTGTTTTGGAAGCAAAATATATTGAAAGCACCTTCCATGGTAGAGGATAAACTTTTCCCTACCTTGTCGTATACACTTTTGTATTCCCTAACAACTACTTGCTAAGGATTCCATAATGTATTTTGTTCTTTTTTTTTTTACTGTCCTAAATTGTTTACTGGGTATGAATTTTACAAATATTACGTGTTTTGGCAGTAATGGTGGTGTTGGAGAGTGCCTTCCCTAGGGCCAACAACAGTGTGATAGAACTCGTGGCCCTTTTCAAAGCCATAGATGTCGAGACCAGCAGACACCAGTCCACACAAATCTCTGTGTTTGTGGATTGGTTGGGTGACCCACTGGGTTCCAGGATTTCTTCTGATAGTTTATGGAATGGATCAATGAGGATAACCTCAAAAAAATTGTCTGTGAGATCGTCACCAACCCAGTAAAAAATTAGTGCTCTCAAAGTCCCTCAGGGTTCAGCTCTTTCCTCAGCAGCACACCGAAGGCTTTGGGCAAACTTTTGCTGGTTGATGCCATGGTAGCCGGGCCTGCTGTAAGTTGAACCTTTAAGAACCAGGCGTTTGTGGTCATATGACAGACATGAATTCTGTATATGACATAACCTTGCTTGGCCTTGTATCTCAGCATTCATGTTTTATCAGACTGGTGGTTCAGGGAGCTCCAGGCTGTGTCTACAACTGGTAGTATTGGCAGCAGTGGACCCTCAGAAAAAAAGTACATCAAGTCAGACTGTTTCTTCTTCCAAATTTCCTGGATGTATTCATATGCCTTCATCTTGGCTCACCTGATGACTGCCACCAGAGTAAAGGAAGAAACCTTTCTTCATATTTTGTAATTTTTATTTTGGAAAAATGTCATCCATTATTTACTTCCTCAATAGAATATTTATGTTCGAAGTAATGCATATATTCAGAACACCTGTTTATGCACTAGGCGTCACTAAAAACTGTCTCCTAGTTGGAATGGGTTTACTATTTTGTTCTTTATTCATGTTTGAATGAGAGTCTATGTCGTTTGGAAAAAAATTTCCTCTAAAGAAGGAAAGTTAATAATTTTCTTAAGAAGCATTTTATATATTTTTTCATCATTTAAATTTTTTTAACATGCTAACCACAGTTTCCCCTGCCTCTTTTACTCCTGCTTGTCTACCCCCACTTCCCCCTCTATCCAAATAGCTCCCCCATCATTCTCCCTCTCTGTCTTGCCCATAATTTTACCATCCTTATCCCTCATGTTCCCATTCCCCCATCCCCTCTCTTTTACTCTCCCCTCGGTTTACCCAGGGCATCTCAGATACTTCATTTTCCCAGGAAGACAGATCCATGTGTTCCTCTTTGGGTCCTCCTTGTTACCTAGCTCGCCTGGGGCTGAGGATTGTAGCCTGGTTATCCTTTGCTTTACAGCTAATATTCACTTATGGGTGAGTACATACCCTGTTTGTCTTTTTGTGTCTGGGTTACCTCATTCAGGATGATTTATTTTTCTAGTTATATCCATTTCCCTGCAAATTTCATGTCATTTTTTTCCTGTTGAGTAATAATCCAATGTGTAGATATACCACATCTTCTTTATTCATTTTTTGATTGAGGGGTATCTAGGTTGTTTCCAGGTTCTGGTTATTACAAATAATGCTGATATGAACATAGCTGAGCAAGTATCCTTAGGATATGGCTGGGCATTCTTTGGGTATATGCCCAAGAGTCGTATAATCCCATTAAAAAGGGGGTACAGATTTAAACAGAATTCTCAACAGAAGAATCTCAAATGATCAAGATACACTTAGAGAAGTGTTCAACATCCCTAGAAATCAAGAAAATGCAAATCAAACTGACTCTGAAATACCAACTTACACCTGTCAGAATGGCCAAGATTAAAAACGCTAATGGCAGTCTACGTTGGAAAGGATGTGAAGTAAGGTGAACACTCCTCCACTGCTGGTGGGAGTGCCAGCTTATTCAGATTTTATTCTGAAAATTGGAAATCAGTCGACCTCAAGACCCAGCATCTGATATATTTTAAACTCAAATTTTTATATTCTTTGTGACTCTCTCCTTGTTCAGTACATTTTTTCCTATTGCTGTTAAAGAAACTAAGCCTCCAGACCTCTCAGAGTAGAATCATGACATTAATAAGCTTGGCATTAATAAACCAATCTGTATACTTATTTAACTATGATGGAAACTATTTGCTAATATCAAAAACTGAAATGATTGAAGTCAATTATTCTTACCTAGTTAACTCCTATGACCCTGTCTAACTTATCTAATTTTTTTAAACTCAATCCTTTTCAATGTTAAGTTCCTTCTGTTCTCAACTCTTTAAGACAGGATTTTTCTGCATAACAGTCCTACCTATCCTGGAACTTGCTTTGTAGATCAGGCTGGCCTCGAACTCACCAAGATCCTCTTCCTTTGCCTCCCGACTGCTGGGACTAATGGCAATTTCCACCACAGCCCAGCTCTCCACTCTCTCTGTTCATAAATTAGCATCTATGTTTTGAAGCAACTGTTGTGTTTCTAGCCTCTTATTTGTTGAACATCTGCTTTAAAGAGTTATCTATATTTACTTCCAAATTTGTCTTTATTACATCCATTGCAATGATGATTATGCTTTCATAATCCCTATTAAAATTTTGGGGGTTTTGGTCAAAGTCATCAATAATCTCTCACTGGGGACCACCTTCAAAGAAATTTGTACAATCCAAGGTAGGAGCATGAGGATTATTAAGCAAAAGGAACATGCAGGAAAACAAAACAGCATTGGGAGGGAAATTCAGTGAATACTGAGCCCTGAATCCTTTATTTTCCACATGCTTATAGACTAAATTCCAAATGGGAAGGGAGGAGGCAATAGATTTCATTAACGTGATATAAGGAATAGACTTGAATTCTCCGACCTTTGGTTCAGGTGGAGTGGATCCACCTCTATACCCAAATTATAATTAGCTACACTCTAGGTCAGAATCTCTTGTTTGTGGCCACACCTGTTTTCAACAACTTTGAAAGACCAAAAATAAGCTCAATTCTCTGACCTCCAGTCAAGGAGGTACAGCCTCACAAGGTGGAACAGATGGGCCCTCACCATCTCTACAATTGAACAATATTTATCAATGTTCGACTCCAATTTTCCTTGATTTATCAGATGTGTTTGTTAAAATCTCACTGAAATTACTTGAAGCAATCCTTTAAAGAGATTTCGGTGTGACACTTTGCCCTGTGTTGTATGCTTACTTGTTCTCACTAGGTCTGCCTTACTACTTCCTCTTCCTTTTCTTGACTGTTTAAATCTGGTGTCTTTCAGAGCTCAGTACCTGACCCTATGTCTTTCTGTTTTCTCCCCTTGATGTCGTCTTCCATTTAGTTTTCTGTCTTCAGCCCTGACTCCTCTTATATGCAGTTGCCTACCCCTCATCTCCAGCTGGGGGTTGAGCAATGAATTCATACTTAATACACACACACACACACACACACACACACACACACACACACACACACTCCTGATGTGCTTCTCAAAGCCTCCATCAACCTATAGCCTTCCACATTCCATTAGGTGACAACTCCACTTACTGAGCTGTTCAAACGAGATTAAATTACTATTGGCTTCCTCACCAGAAAGCCCTGTCAGTACTTCTGTCAAAAGGAACTCTAATTCTGATATCTTTTTACTGTTATGTTCTTCTTCCAACTCTCCAGTTTCTCGTTTAGCATTGCAAAGGCCCCTGCCTGCATTACCTATTTCTGCCCTTGTTAGCACACCTTCCAGTCTCTCAACAGTAGCCAAAATCATACTCCATAATCATGCTGAAATCAATTTCTACTCTCTTCAGAAACCTCCAAGGTGCCTAACACACTCAAAATTAAAGCCAAACTCATTGGTGTGGCTCTACATTGTCTACATCTGACTCTTCTTCCACACCATTTCCTCTGCTTCTTTTTGTTATTTATTCTAACTGAGCTACAGAAGTGCCTACCACAGGGCATGAGCTCCTCCTATATTTTCTCAGAAATATTTTTCTCTCTACTTCTTTGGATGTTTCAATATCTCTATTTGCCTCATTTCTCTCCATTGCATTTATCACACACATAATCCCTACCTCTTCTTAATTCTGATTTACTGCCATAAACAAATTTCAACCTCCACACAACTAAGAACTTGGGGAAGTTTGGCTCCTGTTTTATCTTTGTGCTTGCTTAGTGCCAGACACTTGTACTAAACTTGTGTTTAGACTTTATGATTGAATGGACATAGGAGTTTTCTGATGCTTTAGAATAAGTACATTTCAATATCCTCTCAAATGATGGGATACATAAAGATCTTTTCCTTGATGGGCTCCTTAGTATAACTATTTAATGGATGTCTCCATTAGTAAGACTCAGAAGAGCTAAACCAGAGAGATTTCATTCAGTCTCCCATGTGAATTACATATTACTGTGTCATGAAAAACTCTCTTGTCATTAATATAATTATGGGTTTTTACAAGAACCTCACAAAATGACTTGTACCCAATGGGTACTTATTAAATACTTGAGCAGTGACTGACTACAGTAATTGAATCCACTTGAAATTAATTATTTTTATCTCGATCATTTATTCTCCAGTTTGACAGCAAGGCAAGGCTGTTGTAATTTGTTTTTGGTTGTTATATACAAGTGTAGTGCCCCCTGGAGATCCCACATATATGTTAATTGATGATAAAGTGGATAGTGCTCTTTCTGGCATCTGTTACAGATTTTCAAAGAAATCTCCCTTGTATATTATCATAGAATTTATTAAATCTATAAACATTTCCAAAACATATGTTTATAGTTTTGTATTTTGAACTGTTCCAAGAATGAATTCTCCTCCCTGGTGTTCCAGCCTCCTGCATATCTCCCCTTCTAGCTATCCTATATGTAGGCTGAATTACGGTTCCTATTTTCCTTCTGGAACACTAACGTTGATTTCCTATTGAATTACAAATAAAGTCCAATTATCAACATATATGTGAAACAACAAACCTTTTAGCCACCATATAGTTTCTGTTCAATATTGCAGAAAGTATTTTGTGAAATACATAGGTAGCATGGGATGGCAATAGGTAATAATAAAACACCTAGAATATAGGTGCGTTTAAAAGTGCCTAATTAACATGGAATTAGCTTGATGAATTCAAGATTTTTCATTGACCTTAAAATTGTAAATGTGAATGCTTGAAATGTAGATTATTTTGACCATAGAACTTTATATTTTATGAAGAAGCAGCTATATGTTACAAAATTATAGAACTCCTTTGCAGGATATTTGAAACATGCTAACTACAACTTTGCTCCCAGATTATTATCAACCTTTAGAAGGTTCTTATCTTAACTAGATGTCCCCAGTCCCTGATACTTTTTTTTTTTTACCTTTTTTAGTATTTGTAAGAGTACACAGAATGTACCTCTGTTTAAGATATCCTGGTGACAATATTCATTTACCTCGCTATTCTTCTTTAATATGTCAGTATGTAAACATGGAATCCATCCCTGCACTCTCAGTAAACATAGCAATGCCTCATACCAGAGATTTTCCACATAATATTAATATAATCATTTTAGGTGTCCTTTATTTCCTCTCCTACCTCCATAAAAATGGAAATAGAGAATGTGATTTATTCATTATCACATTCATAATGCCAAATATTCTACCTAGGAGGCAAAAGGTATTTTATAATTATTTGTTGCTCTAAACTGAAGATGTCACAAATTTGGAAAGGTAAACTTAAGAAACTATTTACAAATTACATTTTACATATACATCTATATTATGCAAGCTAAGAGGAAACATGTATCTGTGAAAATAAAGAAAAATAAAACAAATAAAATCATTGTTAAAAAGTAATGCTTTTATCCTATGTGTAACAGATACGCTGTATCCCAATAGTCTATTCATTATTTCATTCTTTTTCTGTTGCATTCTTCGAGATTTTCTTGCAAGGGTTTTGCGTTTACATCATTTTCACCTTTCTCTCTCCCACCTCCAATTCCCTCTGTCTTCCACCTGATTTCTGTAGTCCGCCTCGGCGGGTTAGTTAGTCTAGGGGTTGTAACCCGCCTGGCTGGTCAGTTATTCCATGGTCCCAGAGAGGCGCTATCTGAAAGACATGGGCGGGAGACAGGAAGGAGGCCAATCAGATTTGTCAAAGCCTCTGTTTATTAGCGTCATGGTTGCAGCTTATATAGCCCCTGGATGAGGAATTTGGGGAGCAGGGGCATGGGCAGGAAGGAATCTTGCAGGAATGGTTCCAGCCGGTTGCGAGGTCGTCGTCCAGGAGGTTATGATTGGTCAGGTCACGATTCCTCGGTCAGGAAGTCGCAAGTTGACACACCTAGTTCTCTAGATAGTTGGAATGTGGGGTGGATTCCGCTAACAGATAGCTCTCAAGATAGTTGGGTGTGAAATAGGCTCTGCCCATAAAACAGCTCTAAATACTTTTTGGGTGTGGGGCTCTCTGCAGACTCCCCAGGGCAATGGTCCCTGCAATAATTTTTGGGGGAAATGGCTCCTGACAGATTTCCTCTCAAATTCATAACATCTTCTTCAATTACTGTTGCACACACATATGTATATATAAAAGCATTCTGTTGAGTCCATTTGTTGTTGCTCATATGTATCTGTGTTTCTGGACAACTACTTGGAATAGGCTAAACTATTTGGGGGTAATTCCCTATAGATTGGCTTTCTATCTCTTAGCAGCAATTAATTATTTACAGCTCTTCATCTAAGATAAGACCACATGAGATTTCCCACATGTCAACGGGGTGTTCTGTAGGTATTGTTTAAGCAACCATATTTTTGAGATTTCCTGAGTGTGACTTTCCTGTCATATACAGAGACATTATCTCACAGCAGACATGTGGGTCCTCTGGCTCTTACAGTCTTTCTGCCTTCTCTTTTGTGATTTTTCCCTGAGCCTTGTGTGTAGGGGTTGTATTGTAGTTGTGTAAATGTATCAATTGGGGTTATACACATCATGTTGAGTTGTTCTCTGCATTTTGACCACATATGAAATATTACAATGGTCTCTATGAAAAATGGATTCTTTGATGAGGGGTGAAAGCTACACTTATTTATACAGATAAGGATACATAATTCAGTAAAATATAAGTAGAAATTGTACTGACTCAAAAAAGTAGGTTCTCCTTTAGTGTCTGTGACTTTAACAGCCTTGTATGCATTTGGATGTACAGGACAAGACAAGAATCTCCCTCCCAATTGAGTGGGTCTGAAGTTCAATTAGACATTTGGGCTACCCTAAAAAATATAAACTCTACTATTTCACACTTGGCTGTTTCTTGACATGCTGGGCGTTGTTGTGGTTCATAGGATTTACATCTGTATTAGACTATTGATTGTTTTTATCTTTTGGCAGTTTGAATAGCATCTATTACTACTATAAGAACTAGTTCTCAGGGAGTTAGCTTCTGGGTCATTTCTAGCTTAGTTCTTCTAAATATTGTGTCTAAAGTGTGTGTATCTGTAGGTATAGGGCTTTATCTTTCTTTTAAAGCATACATTACAGATATTAAAAAAACAATAATTATTGAAAATGTTTTGAGTGTTTTAGAATATCTACACGGACTGGTACTCCCAATAAGCTAAAAGTGTATATTAGTATTCTGAAAAAAAGAAATGTTGTCTTCACAGATCTCCCAGAAGGGTGTCTGTGGCCAGACTTCCTAGACACCACTGTGAGAACTGCTAATATGGAAAAATATGGAAATACTAATATGCAGAAAAAGAAAATGGAATGTGAAAACAGCAAATATAAAGGAAATACGGATGGCAACCCACCCATTAAGAATGTATAATTATAGGTTTTCACAGATTTAATATCAGAAACTTGAACCATATCAAACAGAGTATGACAGAATTACAGAGTTACCCAGAACTTCATAACAATTAGAAAAGACGAGAATCTTGAATAAAAAGAAGTTAAATAATTAATATATGCATTGTTTAACAATATAATTATTAAATCTGCACTTTCAGGTTCACAGATATATGCAGATGAAAACAAGGCACACATTGTATAGAAGCAGGGAAATGCCTGAAAAAAACATTTTGCCTTTGTATTTCAAGCTGACATGAAATCAACAATATGCAACTATAGCTGATTGACACACAAAAATACAAATAGTGATGGTAATAGTAAGAGAATCTCAGCAAATTTAGTATATACACCAAACCAAAATTATGACCAAATTTATGACTTTATGATGGTATCAGATGATGCATATTCAGGAAACAATATTTAGAATTTTGAATCTGTTCTGCCTAACATATAGAGCATGTTTCACAGGTTTTTGATATGGCAAACTATAGCAGAGATATGATACTTCCAGTTGTACACAAAATCATAAAAGAAAATACTGATAAGCTGGAGCCCACAATGTAGTGAGTAGTTAGTATTGCAAAACAGACTTTGTGTAGGTTGACTTCAGAGAATGTTAAGAGTTATCACTATCTCTGGACGGTGGTGGAACACATGCCTTTAATTACAGCACTTGGGAGGCAGAGGAAGGCAGATCTCTGCGAATTTGAGGCTATTCTGGTCTACAAAGCAAGTTCCAGGACAGACAGGATTGTTGCACAGAGAAACCCTGTCTTGAAAAAAAAGAGTTATGAACAGTTTTGTAGCAGATTAGACTAACTCATAATATTGATATCCTATAGTCTGTAGTTTAGGTGCATACAAAACACCTTTGACTTATGATAATTGTACCTTATGATAGACTTGTCAGAACATACCACATTGTAAGTTGAAGAACACCTATGTAAAATTTTAAATTTATGGGTCACAGTTTTGGATCACAATTCTTTAAAGTTAAATGCCAAGTGATATAGAGAAAGACAAATTATTCTATGCATTTAGAATTTTGCAAGTAGATTTCTCAGTAGGTATGAAAATGATGTTTGCATGATATTTGTCAAATTATTGCTTTAAATAATAATGTCAAGTGGTTTAATCAGACAACTCAAGAATCTAGATGAGGTTGAAGGTGAGGTAGCTCATAGGAATGAGAAAATACTGGATGAAATTAAGAAGTTAGGGACAAGGACTATGGCTAAAATGCCTTGCCTGCTGCGCTTTCAGTGAATCAGAGACCAGTTCGTAGTATCTATATTGGCTAACCCTAAAATATCTGTACTGTAGGCTCAGAGCATCAAACACTTTCTGCTGGTCTCCATGTATACGATAAATATAGTCACAAACATACCCACAGACTTGCACGTACTCTTACATATAAATAATTAATAAATAAATCCTTTTTTAAAAAGAAGGCTGGAGTTAAAGGATAGATTGCTTGCTTAGCATTTATGAGTTTCTGGACTAATCATTTTGGCAGAAAATACAAAAAACAGATATGAGCAGAATCTGTTGGTTTTTTTCTTCTTAAATAATAAGATAAAACTCTGGCAAGGGTGCAAAAAGGACATTAAAAAGAGACAGTTTTTATTATGAATGAAAAGGTTGAATGTTGTATACAATTTTATGCATAAATATTATTGAAAGAAAAACTAAATTATTGAATGTTATAAATTACACAATTGATAACTGTGATCTAAACAAAAGCTAAATGGATAAAATAATAAAAATAGAATTAATAGGTGAGTGCTTTTCATGAATTTTCTGCCAAGGTCAAATACTGTTATGGGTTAGGTTTTAGAAAAATTTGCATTGTTATATTTTTTCTCTCATATGAATCTTGTTTTCAAGATTAGCAAGGAAAAGACAACTTTAGAAGTCAATTTAATCTTCATAAATAAGTAAAACACAATTATCACATAATTTTATTTAACAAATCCCTAAATAACATGTTAAATCCAACATTTGTTGACACGTTCACACAGTTTTATACAAACATGAGTATGCCTTCATTATTATTGTTACCATAGTATAGATCATGTTCTACGAATACATGAGTAAGCTGGTGTGAATGGAGTATCAATATAATTAACCATATTAAAAGACTTAGAAGAAAATAGTCATTTCAATAGGCACAGAAGCAAGACTTCAAAAAATCCTATAATTACTCTTTGCAAAAGCTATCAACAGGAAAGAATTATGAAAGGAACACTTTTAGTATGACAAGCGGTCACAGTGGCTAAAATGTAGAAAAGTTATGCATTATGGTGAATAAAACCATAGAAGCACTCCTGGTGAACTCCGGAATACAAGAGGATAGATTTGTGATGATATATCCAAGAAAAGGGGAAAGAGTAAATAACTTAAAAAAATGAATAATATTTTGATAAGATCATCTGCAAAAGAATTCCAATATCACTAATGAGCAAAGCCATAGAAATTATAAGAGCACTCAGAAAAATGACCAGATTCATTCAGATTTTCTATTTGTATATTACCACTCATTTAATGCTTTCTGCTTTATATTTCCTTCCTCGGGCAACACAGCAAAGTATATTTCCCCAGGTTACTCAGATTTTTGAAGACCTCAGAGATAAATATTCCAGTTGCTCAAAATTTTTCTGAGAAGCCAGATCTGATCATTTTTAAAAGAAAACTGCCACTTTTACTTATTATTTCTACTTTGTCTTGAAGATCAGTATCAGCTCCTGTACTTGGTTCATCTCTGAGACAGTTTTTACCTATGAGGTGTGTTAGCCTAAGAAAAAGAAAATTTTTATGCTTTTGTGGGGACATCAATTAATGTCTATATGCAAAACCTTAGTAAATTTTATAATGACTTATGTCATGATATCTATCTAAAATAGGGCTAAAGATTCTCAATAAAGGTGATAGCTAAGCCAGACGTTTCTGTCAAATGCTTTGCTGACAAGAGCTCTCAACGATATGGATGAAAATTCTGTTCTGAGAACAGGAAACTGCCCACGTGTTTAAATGAGAGACACGTGTCACCTCTAGTGCACGCAAGTGACCATGGTATAATGTAAACCACAACCAAAGTTAATTTTAAAAATATTACCATTGATGGCATCAAATATTGATATTGTGTTCTGATGTATTTCAGTTCTAGCTTTAATTGTCCATTTCCATATTCTGTAGCTTTTCAAGGTGTTTGCTTGAACAAGGTCATTGAAAGTCCTTAGTGGTGCCACAACAGAGTTAAAACTTACTCAATCACTCAAAAAAAAAAAAGGCTATTGTCTTTCAAATATTATTATTACTACATGATTTTTAGGCTTCTGGTGATGTGGCCTCTAGACAATGTGTGGGCAGAATATCAAAAATGATCAGCATAAGACTCTTATCAAGCTCTAAACTAGGTAACGTTATGAAAAGCCTTTACAAATTTCATTAAGGAATCCACAGCCTCTCATTTCCTATTGAAACAAAAGCAAAGCCTCTTTTCCAAAGTAATATATTGGAATCACAGCATTTTCAAAATATATAGGTTGAATTAATCCAGCAACATTTATAATCAAATGTTTCTTAGTAGCTGTTGCTCCTTCCTCAGCAGTCAAACAATTCAAAGATAACACAATCACGTACAATATCCAGATTCTTTGTGTTAGAGAAGTAGCTGAGATTTCTACATTTGAATCTTCAGAAAACAGGAAGAAAGAGAGACACTGGCTCTGACTTGAGCTTTTCAAATGTCAAAGCCTATCCCTAGTGATCCACTTTCTCCAATAAGACTACACCTGCTGAAACAAGGGAACATCTCCTAATCCTTCTTAAGTAATTCTACTCCCTGATGACTAAGCATTCAAATATGTGAGCCTATGGGGACCATTGTCATTCAAATCACCATACCACTACATCCAAGTAGTACATTTGTTACCACTGATGGACCTGCACTGACATGCTATCACCAAAAGGTCACAGTTTTGTACGCTCCATGAGTCAAACAAGTTCACAATGTTGTGTATTTACCATTCTATTAATATACTGTCATACACCCAACTTTTCTCTTTGCATTACCTATTTATCTCTCTTTTCTACCCTCCAAACATAATCAACCATTAAACTTTTTCATAGTTTCACATCTTTGCTTTTTTGGAGTGGTTATTATTGGAATCATAAAGCACAGAGACCCTTTAGATTGGCTGTATTAATTTCATAATATGTATTTAAAGTCTCTCCATACTCTTTCGTGGGCAGTTCATTTCTTTATAGCAGTGACTAAGATCCCAATATACCAGTTTATTTACCCAACTACTGAATGATTTTTTGATTGTTTACAAATTCAGGGCATTATTAATTGATCCTCTATAAAAATTTATAAATAGGAGCTTATGTGAACAGCAGTTTTAACTTTTTGGGATAAATATCAATGAGTTCAACTGGTGGTTTATATGGAAAGAATATGTTTAGTTTTTTAACTAACAGCCTTTTCCTTTGTTCCTCTCTGTTAGCACTGAGAGTTGCTTCTCTCCATATCTTCTTCTGCATTTGATGGTGTCAATATTTTGGGTGTTTGTTATCCTGAAGTCATGAAGTGAAATCTTGTATCTGTAAGCTGTATTTCCATGATGATATGTAGTAGAACATTTTCCAGTGTGCTTCATTCTGTCTTCGATAACAGTATGTCTGTTCAAGTCTTGAATTGATTTTTCTTATTGATTAATAGCTGGTCTTTATTAAATATGTTTTTAAAAAATAGTTTCCTCTAGTCCTTTGGTTATCTTTTCACTCTGCTGTTAATATTTTCAGTAAAGCAGCACATTTTTAGTTTTAGTGATCCTCAGTTTGTTAATTGTTTCTTTTGTGGATTACACATTTGAATTTGTATGTAAAATACATATTTAAATACCCAGGATCATTTAGTTTTACACTCACATTCTCTTCTAGGGATATTTTAAATTAATTTTTGTTTTATATTTATGTCTATGGTAATTGTCGTATTGAGTTTTATATGAAATATAAACTCTGTATCTACTTTTTTGCATGTACTTGCTCAATTATTCCAGCTCTGATTATTGAAATGATGATGTTTTTCCCTATTGTGTTGTAATTACTTCTTTGTCAATGATAAGTAAGCTAGTTGGTGTTAGTTTATTTCTAAGCCCTCAACTACCCTGTCCCCTTAATGTGTTCATTGATTCTGTAGCCAGTTTCATTTTCTTAATTATGGAATTCTCTTTTAGGACTATACTAAGATGAGGTTGGTAGCATCAGTTATTCTAACTGTATTCTTTTTTCTTTTACTAGGGCATTAGCCATTTTGTGTCTTTTGCTTATTTGTATAAACTTTGAAATCATCTTGTAAATATCTCAATTACAGCTTATTGGAATTTTGACTGTGATTGTTTTGAATCTGTAGCCCATTTAACATGATGACATTGATTCTATACATATATTAATACATATACTATTCCTCTGTTCATTTAGATTGTTGATTCATCTTACTGCTAAAAAAGTCAGCAAAGTGTTGAAGAACCATGGCCTCTACTTTAAAAATTGTAATTAACTTATGTGAATATGTAATTTATGCAGTTAATATGTATCATTAGATTATATGAGTACACTTCAAGTTTTCATAGAACTTGGGAACTGAGATACAGAAACAATTTGTAGTTTTTCTTCTATCTCTTCCTCTCAGTTTTCTTTTGTTTTTGATTTTCATTTGTGTCAAACATCTATTAGCTTCCTTTTATATTTTGATGATAAACCTAGCCTTTAATGATCCAGCCATCTCCAGCACTCTATTACCTTTCCCTGAAGCTCATTTTGCTGGGCCTGTCCAATTGAAAATTGTTAATATACTTGATTTGTTATCTTTCCAAAGCTTAAGTTTGCTCACGGGGTCCTGAAATATCCCTACTGAATATATTAGCCAATCTGTAAATTATCTAATTGTAAAACTCCATTGTGTTTTAAATTAAAATAATATTGAAAATTAGGAATTAGTTAACACCATCGTTAGAAAAATAAACTGTAACGAGAGCAGAAAGTCGGCGATTCTACTGAATCAATGCTATGGCATCACTCCAAGAACTTTTTGGTTGAAATAAAGCTCAAAAGTTCATGGTTTCATTGTATCTAAAAGACAATAGTTGCTTTATGTTATAAAATCCTATTAACTATTTGTGAACTGTTTGGTTAAGAGACTACATCAGTCTCGTTTGATAAAAATCCAAATGAAGGCCAGGGCATTTGTCCCTCTTGTTTGATGACAATCTCAGTAGGTACTTGAATCAATTTGGCTGAGGCAAATGCTCCTGTCACTAGTAATTATGTGCAGCGACTCTTTCAGCTGTGATGAACTACCCCAGGGAGCAATTGGCATAGTTGTTTGTTAGCCTGTGGGGTAACCTGTACTTTTGGAAGTTCCTCTGGTTTTTTTGTACCGCCAAAGGAAATGTGATCTGGCATGCTTCGAAACCATGTCTACTGACTCTGACCTTGTTCAATGTGAGCTTGCTGGCCCTACTTTGAAGAGAGGGCCCCACTGAACAAACCCTCTTCCTTAAAAAAGGAAAGCTAATTAGGCACCAAGAAAAGCCTCATTCTTCTGAGACTGAAAGCATTCCATTTTGTTTTGTTCACAATCAAACAGTCTGACTGAGCTAATAGCTTGAAAACAGAATGTCCCATTCAAAAGTAATTAGGGCTTTGTATTTATTTGAGTTATTAGAGGAAATAACTTTACAATTTATTTTCCTAACATATATTCAAATTTTAGGACAACTATCTTGACATCAATTATTTTCTTATTAAGTAAGACTTTTTTCCTATAATTTGAACTAAAATGTAATTTAATCACTGATTCAATTAACCATTGATTAAAGAGGTTGCATATTTAAGACTTTAAAAATATTAATAAAATTCTCTGCTTAGTGGCATAGGCGTAGAAGAGCTTTTCAGAAACTATGTTATAAAAGCAGATATATGACAAGCAATTTTTAATGTTAGCAATGCTTTCTATTTCCTTCTGTTACTCTTCAGAAGAACCTCGCAGATTTTATAGGCAGCTTCTTATTAAAATGCCCCTATAAGAAAAGTAAAAGCAGAAAACCATTTTTACCCAGTTTTTTTTTTCCTTTAAAAAAAAGCAATTTAGGGACTAGAAGGTTTCTGTCATATAAAACATATTTTTTATAGTTTCTTGGCACACTTGCAGGAGCAAAAGCTCTTGGTACAGTTGTAAACTTTAGCCTTCTTTTCCAGAAGATGACCCAAAAGAACATGATCCAAGATTCTCACTTGACAAGTCAGTCTGTCCCTCTTTCTACAACTCTGTTTATATCTAGTTTAAATCGGTGTCAAACTCTCCCTGGCTGACCAGCTAGATATTTCCACACTGAATAATTCTGCCTGAAAGGGATGAGAATGAAGTATCCATTGTTTCTTAGCCACTTCTCTGATCGGTAATGGATTTGGATCTAATTCACACTGAGGTTCTCTGACTTTATACAGACACTGTAGGCACAGTGCCCAGACACACAGACCCAAGAGTGCCCGTGTTTTGATTGTTTTTTTTTCAGCTTTCTATAAATGTCTTGTTCCCATGTTTCTCCTTTTCTACAAAATAAAGGAAGCTGCTTGCTAGTATTTCTGTGGAGCCGTGTGACTCATTTTTGACTGAGCTGAAATAAGAGTTACTTGGAGAGGTGACTTAAGTTTCAGGAACATAATTCAGATTTCTTGTTACAAATCAGACATATGCACACTGACGATGGTTTAGGCATGTCACAGTAGCTTATATGTTATACTATGGTAAATTTCTGTGGCATGTGAAGACATATAACTTGCATAATAACTGTATTATTGTCTCAGGTCAGGTGCTGACCTGCAATCCTGGAGAAGAGTTTATCCTTCTTTTTGCTCAAATGTGAGCGGATGACACATTTCAACAGACAGAGAGACTCCTACGTGGTACAATTTAGGAGACTTCTGGATGACACATCTCATCTTATAAGCTGTATAACAAGAAACTTAGTCTCACTTCACAAAAGTTGACACCAGCACATGGAGACAATTCTGCATGATAGCTTTGTTAATCTTGACACAGACTTGGAGACTTGTGCCTGAGTGATTTGAGTCACACCGTGTCACTGAGTTTTTCCATTCATGAAATTTGTAGGCTTGTAAAGTAACTAATTGGTACTTGAATACTCATTTCTTTCTAACACATTTGGCTTCCATCTGTGATTTTATTAGGATGTATCATAGCAGAAGAACGTATACCAAATCTTTTGGGCTGAAAAATTGTTAGAAGACTATTCTTATAGAAAATATTTTCATAGTATCATCATGTCTTCCTATTCCGAGAATCACATTCAGCATGGTGAGGATTCATGTAGATAGAACCAACAGTTTACCTGGAAAATCAGTAGGAAGCAATATGTAGAATAAAACTTTCAATGAAGTGGAAGGCCAGACTTGCTGTGCTACTTCAAGCATCTTATGCCTAGACATTAACAAGCTAAGAAATGAATAATAGTATTATAAGGAGTGGTTACCAGACTACCAGTGGGGAAACTGGATGGTTTCTCCACAATGGTAGGATGGAATATTATATCTGCACCACAGGAGAGTCTTTGGGGGATATCTTGGAATCACCATGCCCTGTGATTAAGGTTAATCCAACTCAGGAGGATGGCAAAGGGTCCAGACCTTTCACGATGAAAGTATGCTCAGTGCCCTATGGAAAGAAGGAAGAGCTGCTGCATTGCTTGAAAGGGCAAAGGCAATAGTAAATGAGCAGTAGAGGAAGGAAGTCAGTAATAAACAGCTAATGCCACATGGCCACTTGCAGAAGTGAGGACTGTAAATGATATGACAGTTCCTGTTCTATTTGTTAAGAGCATGTTTGTCTATGCATATACATATACATATATTAAGGAAACGTTTGTGTTTTCATCCCTCTATATCTTTGTCATGTAATGTGACGTGGATTGAGAACATATCCGTGACTAGGCACTGTTAACCTCTACCATCATATTGAAGCTGTGAGACACTAAACGACTAAGCATTCCTCATGGGGACTTTGCCACGTATTCTAAAATACATAACATGTCAGCAATTGTATGTGGGATAATTGTATCATGGTAGGTTGAATTATGACCTGGTTATTGTTTTCATTTGGAAATTAAACGTGACATAAGGAGATGTGCTTAGGCCAGATTGAGGGTTTAGATTGTCAGCCTTGGTTGCCAATTTGACTTAATCTGGAATCGATCAAAACACAAGCTGTTGGGCACCCCTGTGGGGGATTTTCTTGATCAGATTATTTGAGACATGTGGATGTACCCAAAATGTGGACAGAACTTCCTGATGTTAACCCAGATAGAAGGGAATGGAGGAAACATTGGCTTTTTGCCCATGTGTCTTCACTCTTGCTGACAAGTTCATATATTCTGTTACTGAATTCTTCACAACTCCAATATAGACTAAAGGCTAGTACTGTCCAGTATTCACTTCCAACTGGGATTTCTGAGACATTCACCCTCATGAGCTAGGCAGGGCCCAGAGTAAGACAGCCAAGAGATGCACTGTGGTAAGCCAATTCAATAAGCCCACTATATGTGTGTGTGTGTGTTATATGTACATTGATATAGGTACACCTTTTTTTCATTCTATTAATTCTGGTCCTTTCGAGAACCCTGCCTAATATGTCAACATTTTTGAAGGAAGAGGAAGAGGGGAAGATGCGAATTAGCAGTTGTTCAAGGTCTGCAGAATTTGTGTCTCTTGATCAATACCCTACATTGTTCTTATGATTTAGACCTAGAATTACCTACAATATTATTCAAGCCTTGAACTCAAAGGTGGCAGTCAAAACCCTTAGATCCCCAAAGGCAGGGACAAAATTGTCCTAAAATTAGGGTACCAGCAGTCTGACTGGATGTTTGCCATCAGCCACCATTGCAGCCATGCTGACACTTGGTGGCTAGGGGTCAGCTAGGCAATGACAATCCTCATTTTGTTCTACTACTCTATTCTGTTCTAAGCAAACAAAAAAAAAGAGTAAGATCCCCTTCAGAAGACTGACGATGATACAAAGCAAGACTGGGGAAAGGCTTTTGTTGATTTTTGTGAGAACAGCCTTTGTCTTCCCATAACAGGGGGTAGACTTTGGCAATGAGCATCCCGATTCCCCATTTCTGCACTATCAGCAGCGGTCTGCTACCAATCTTGATGAATATTTGACGAAGCAATATTCATAAACAAGGCAGCCTTCCAACATACAAAATACTTCTTGTTTCACAAATTCCAAACATAAATTAAATAAGAAAACTTAAAAGAGATTAAAGCTCTGGATAGCAATGCAGTTTATATTAGAAGCAGAGAATATTACAAAATCCAGGCCAGTTTTTAATAATAAAGAAAACACAGCCACACACATATACACTCGAACACATACTCTCATAGAGGCCCGTCTCTTCTTTATTGTTCTGTGAATCATATTCTGAATATCATATAGCTGAATATCAGTCTCTTAATCACATATGAGAATTTGTATGATATTAAATATATATTGATGAATCTTAAAACTCCATGAGTTAGAATATTGCCTCTGAAAATATGCATGTCCCTGTCTCAACTAAAACTTCATTTATATCTAGACAATAACAACATTCATATCTACTTCTTTATCCATCTTTGTCTTTACTAAAAATAAGGTTTGCTGAAGCAATTCTCAACGATTCTGTAGTAATGTTTCCTGTCACTGTGGCACACACTTGAGGCAATCAACTTAGACAGGTTTAAGTTAGGTTACGGTTTTTGAGGTTTTATGCCATTATCAGTTGGCTTTTTCACTTTTCTTTTTTTTATAAATTTAATTATTTATTAAAGATTTCTGCCTCCTCCCCGCCAACGCCTCCCATTTCCCTCCTCCTCCCCCGATCAAGTCCCCCTCCCTCATCAGCTCTAAGAGAAATCAGGGTTCCCTGAACTGTGGGAAGTCCAAGGACCACCCACCTCCATCCAGGTCTAGTAAGGTGAGCATCCAAACAGCCTAGGCTCCCACAAAGCCAGTACGTGCAGTAGGATCAAAAACCCATTGCCCTTGTTCTTGAGTTCTCTGTAGTCTTCATTGTCCACTATGTTCAGCGAGTCCGGTTTTATCCCATGCTTTTTCAGACCCAGGCCAGCTGGCCTTGGTGAGTTCCCGATAGAACATCCCCATTGTCTCTGTATGTGGGTGCACCCCTCGCGGTCCTGAGTTCCTTTTTCACTTTTCAACCTGTGACGCGGTATGAGAATTCCAGCAAAGCCATTCATTTTGTGGTGCAGAAGTGGGGAAAGAGAGGAATAATTGGAGCTGGGCCCTACTATTTT
Organism: Microtus pennsylvanicus; assembly: GCF_037038515.1. Taxonomy (NCBI): domain Eukaryota; kingdom Metazoa; phylum Chordata; class Mammalia; order Rodentia; family Cricetidae; genus Microtus; species Microtus pennsylvanicus. Next base: position 33,750,357 of record NC_134584.1, read on the forward strand.
TCATATCCCCAAGTAAACTAAAGATGCCACTTCACATCCTTTTTGAATTTCTCATCAACACTAATAACGTCACTCTGTGAGCGAGCCTTTAAAACATAAGCCTTTATGGGGCAGGGGGCACTTGAGTCCACACTTTAGTAGAGTCTATGTGTTGGTGAAACTATTGACAGACAGTCTTGGCTCTCACAGCCCAAGAATGTAACCTTTGACCTATCCATAGATTCAGCTCATTGTCCCTCAATTTTAAATCTAAGAGAAAAAACTAGAGGAGAGAAGACATAATAGATACCAGTTTCTTCATTATATACGTAACAATTTTATTTATTTTTGTCGGTATAGTTGCTTTGCCTGTACATATGTCTGTGCCCGGTTTGAGTCTCTAAAGCAGTGGTTCTCAACCTTTCTTATACAGTGGTGACTCCAGCCATAAGATTACTTTTGTTTCTATTTAACTTTAGTTTTGCCACTGTATGAATCATAATGTAAACATCTGTGTTTTCTGATGGTCTTAGACAACACCTAAGAAATGGTCATTTGATCTCCAAAGAGGTTGAAACCCACAGTTTGAGAACCACTGCTCACTGTCTCATTCAGAGTAAAGTGATGTCCTAGAATGACTTATATTGCTTTCTAACTATGCCTTCACTTCCCCAGTAATCTAATATTCCTCTAAACATCTTCGTGCAACTACACTGACTTCCTTGCTGTCCTGAAACAAGTCAAGGTTATTCATGTACCTGGGCCCTTTACTTCTGCTGTTTCACCAGCATAAAATGTGATTCTGAAGTCTGTGTCCCACACTCTCTGATCTTAATTCCTTTACAGTCTCTCGAAGAAGTCTTTCTAGATTATCAGCACCCATAGAACTTCTTTTTTATAAAAAATATATTTTCTACCTTGTAACATAACTAACATCTAGTGAATTTTATTTTGCCAGAGAACAATGTCACTCTGTTTGGTCCATTGCTATATCCTCTTTGCCTAGACAAGTGCATACCATATACTGATCAAGAAGTAGAGAATCACAAATCCTTTTTCCTGTCTCTAATGTTTTATTTCTCAGTGCATTTCTTGCTCTTCTACAACAGTAATAATACAGGCTTATTATATCTTAATTTTCTGATAAACTTAATATGTTTTAACTTTTATTTAAAATATTTTTGTATGGATTATCAAGGGTTATTCATCTCTTTATGCTTCCTTGCACTTTGGTTATTGCCCCCCTTCTCTCTTTTTCTCTCTCTTTCCTCCTTTTCTCCCTTTCTCCCTCCCTCCCCCTTCTTCCCTTCATTCCTTTATTTCTTTATTCCTTCTTTCATTTAACTGGTTTTTTACATCCTGACTGCAGTTTGTTCTCCCTCCTTTTCTCCCAATTCCTCCCCTCTACCTGTCCTCGCATCCCCCAGTTCACCCCTCCTCTGTTTCTCCCATGGATATCAACCAGACATGATAGATGGCTGGTGTTAGTGTTAGAGGAGCATCAGGTGTTAATGAAGTTCAAGGTGTCTTCAGTCAGAAAACCCTCTGATGGGTCTATCTTGGTTAGGTAAGGCGCAAAGATCACAGACTCTGGAACGTCTTTTCCTTGTGCTGTGCCTTTACATGTTTGCTGCCATAATCTTTGTAGCTGCAAATAGTTTCTGTCCATTGGTTACCCTAAACCAGGTTTTCTCTGCTTGCCTGTTCCAAAAGCTGCTTATAAAATAACAGACCTAAACAGAGAACTCTCAACAGAGGAATCTAAAATGGCTAAAAGACACTTAAGGCAAAGTTCAACATCCTTAGAGAAATGCAAATCAAAATAACTCTGAGATTCTATCTTACACCTGTAAGAAAGGACAAGCTCAAAAACTCTGATGACAACTTATGCTGGAGAGGTTGTGGTGTAAAGGGAACACTCCTGCATTGCTGGTGGGAGTGCAAGCTGGTACAGCCCCTTTGGATATTGATATGGCATTTCTCAGAAAATAAGGAAAGAACCTTCCTCAAGACCCAAGAATACCATTTTTGGGTATATATCCAAAGGATGCTCAGTTGTACCACAAGAACATGTGGATTTTCCTTTGAGCCTTATGCTGTTTGGAGGCTCCCCCCAGGCAATGATAGTCTATCAAGTTGCAGAGAGACTATGTACTTTTTTTTTCTATTAAGCCTTGACAAGGTAGCCCAGTAGAATGAAAGGGTCCCAAAAGCAGGCAACAGAGTCAGAGACTCCTTATTAGGAGTCCCATAAGAAAACCAAGCTACACAATTGTAACATATAAGCAGAGTGGCCATTTATTTCTTAAAAAAATGGTCTAATTCTGGCCTAAGTGAGCCAGTTTTCTTTATGAAGATTATATAAACATTTTCAATATGAAAAACTGGTGCCTTCTAAAGTTGGGGTGAAGTTTTCTATCATTTCTCCAACTTATTTGAACCTAGCAGTTTTCATCACAGCAGTAGTGTTAGGACACACTGAACTTTCGAACAATTTTTCTCTGTTTGTATTCTATATATTTTATAATGTTTTTATGAAAAAGAAAACTTGATTTGTAGAAAGGAGTGGCGCACAAATTTAAAGAATGACAGAATTGTACAAATTGTTCCAGTTCATTAATGATAAGTTATGTGAAATAATGTGTACCATTTCACATATGTTAAAATTAAAAAATTTAAATACAAACACACACAAAGACAGGCATTTACAAATATCCCAGAATAAATAGTACTTCTGTCAAACGACATTTGTCACTGTCTCGTGTCAATTATCTTTTTCTTTTTTACTTCTGTCTTTATTCTTTTTATTTTGTTTTTAAATTTTTGAGGTTATAATAAACCATTTTCCCTTTCTTTTTTCCCTTAAAACTCTCCAATGTATGTATCAATTCTTTATACATCATGAATGCAACTTCTTATACTCCTAAACTCCTCCAATCCACAAATTATTTCAATGGGTACCCTTGTACTATAATGCAAACCAAGTTATAATATACATTGGAAACATTTATATTTACAAGACACTAATAATAGCCAAAGATCAAATATACATTTAAAAAAAATTAAATGATCATTTGAAACAAAAAAGATTCAAAGTAAACGACACAATGCCCTCATCTAAAAGGAGGAGAAGAATCACAAACATCTACTAAATTCAGATAGGTTACCAATATTGGAATAAAAAGCCAAAAAAAAAAAGATCTGACTTGGTGACACAATGTGGTTATTTAGGGTTGCTTACAAAGAATGGGAAGCTTAAGTGTGGCTATGCCACTGCAGAACAAAATCTCTCTGTGTCAGAAACACACACACACACACACACACACACACACAGAGAGAGAGAGAGAGAGAGAGAGAGAGAGAGAGAGAGAGAGAGAGAGAGAGAAATCCTTAGAAATAGATGTGTCCTTGGAACCCCATCCCTCTGCCTATAAACCTTGTGGAGGAACAGGACCTTTTGAGGCCACCCCAGCATTTAACTGTTTGTGAATCTTCCTGAGGGGCAGGACTTCAAGAGTACCCTCCCCTAGTAACCATTAATGGTCTATAAATTAATAGGGAGGGATGTGACCTCATGAAACCCTCTCTGTCTTTATAACAGAATGTTAATGGTGCCAGTTTTGTGCATATCTTCTTCTTTGGGTAATCAAAGCTGCTGTTCAATGGGAAAAATAGGGTTATGACCAGAGGACAGACTTCTATACAAAGACCTGAAAGAGAACAATTACTGTGTATCCATAAGAAAAAAATTGACAAGTAGCAACAAACCAAAACTTGCAATTTGAGATTGAGTGTAGGTTTAACTTTTGGGAAACTGAACACGAAGTTCTTTTGGTGCCAAAGGAGCCAACTTCCTTTATCACCGTTTCTCAGGTAGAAAATCATGAGTTTGAGACTATACAGAAAAAGATACCTGGAGAAAATAGGTGTGGGTACCTGGAAAAGAGGTTTTCTGTTCCATGAAGCTCAGTGAGGTAGTTTGATGATTTCAGTTGATCATGATGGGGTAGCAAGGTGGCTCTGGTTAGAGTTGCAGAAGGAAGAAGTCAAAGCCATTTCTGAGTCTCTAAGAAAGAATAGCTTCTAGTGCATCACTAGTGGCTAAGATCCCTTTTATCTTCAAAGGCAGTCACAGGTGTTCACATCCTCCTAGACTATCTACTGGCTCTTCTTTGACATCTCTTACTTCTGAATGGCAAATGCTCAGTTGGCATCGAAAAGGCACCAAAGTTTCATAATAAATTATTGTTTATACTCTTTGGAAGAAATTGAGTATGTGTGTGTTGCTTATGTTAAGTAGACACATCAATCATTGGACATGTATCCTATAGGATTATATATATATAATATTTAAACATATATATAAATTATAATTAAAAAGTAGAATAAAATTCTACAAGTACATTTAAATATTATGGAAAAAATCTGAAAGATTTTTGAGTGTTGGCAATGAAAACAAGGTTTTATGTCTTAAATTAGAAAAAAACATCCACACTCTAAATAACCTTTGCCTTTGAAGCACTCCCAGAATTACAGCCAAAGACTATAACTGCACTAGCACATTTCTGAAATCACCTTTTGTACTGTATAAATGGTTTTTCTGAAATCAAGTCCAAAAACATGCTCTTTACAAAAACTGTAAAATAATATATTTTAGGCCACTAAGTGCAAAGTAATTTGATATTACAGCAAAAGGGAAGTAACGTGAGGTCAGCATAAAAGTGTCCTTTTTTGTATTTATTACATTTTCTTTATTTCAAGACAGACTTTTTATTCGCACTGAATCTCCATGAGGTTATACAATGTCTTACAACTTCTTTAGTATAAGAAACATCTATGATATGTTGAAGTGTTCATTGCCTTTAAATTAAGATCCAGAGAACATGCTGTCAGTAGCTGAGAATAGAATCTTTGAGATAACACTAACTGTATTTTTGTTTTGTTTCAATACTTAGATGCCAGAACAACCTGAGGAAGAGAGAATAGAAACAATAAATACTTGTTGAATAATGAAAATAAATGCTCTTTCAAATCAGTAATTTAATTACCTGTTCCTATAAAACGTGAATAAATAAATGCGTCTTTCTATACTTCTCCAACTTTACATAATCATTGATATTTTTGCCTTTGTCTCATTCACTAAAAATTACACAGAAAACTTAAACCATTTAATATTTCATATTAATAAAATATTAATTCATGAAAGTGTATAAATGTGCTAACAGTGATTAGAAAAATTAAAAGAAACGTGCTTCTTTCACAGAAATCTCCATGCATTTCTTTGAGTGAAACTCACATTTCATAGTACAGTACTTTTTTACTAAAAAAAGACGTGGGAACTAGCAGCTATGAGTGGTCACTTGAAGTGACTCAGTCATGCATTCATTCATTTACATACGGAAAATGACAACTTGTGCTTAAAATTGATAGATTTTTTAAAAAGATTATTTGTTAGTCATTCCCGAACATAGTAACTGGAGACAGTACATATGTGAGCTTGTGTTACGACCTTGTTAGGTCAGGAATAAGGAACTGCTTAGCTGGTAGCTCTGGCAGAGTGTCTCCACCTATTTGGAGTCAAGGTGTCAGCAATAGCTAATGTTTCTGATGTTTTCATTGGGACTGATGAATCCATTTATATGTTGGTTCACCTAAATGGCTGCTGACCAGAGGTCATAATTTTTCTGTGTGGATCTTGATTTTTGTTTTTAAGGGCACAACAGTTAAAGGCAAGCAAAGTGAGAGAAGATAGATAGATAGATGATAGATAGATAGATAGATAGATAGATAGATAGATAGATAGATAGGTATTAGTTCTCTGTGACTGAGTACATACATGTAATAGAGAGATGCAATATTAAAAATCCACCTGGCCCAAGGCCTACGTTTTAGTATCTGCTACCTCTTTTATCAAATAAAGAGGTCATATTTTGACCTCTGTCTTTTTGACTTCTCTGTTTGATAATTGGCTTTGACAAGCAAGAGAAATGATGCTATTCTTTGACCTTATTGATTATCAATGTGGTTCTTAAGTGAAGCAAACAAAAAATAAAAAAAAACCACACACACAAAATGGAACAGACATACGTTAAAAGGCAAAAGTAAGAATGGATGATGGTAGAAGTCATGTATACAGAAGAGGATTTTCTAGATGAATTGAAATTTAGTATTTATACGGTGACTAAAATAAAGTCAGTCTAGAGGAAAGTGACATGATATAAAGAAACAACACACACAGGCACACACGTATGCATAAACACACACACACAAACACACACACACAAACACACACACACAAACACACACACACACCCCTACACATAAAAGGTAAGTATCTTAAGAAGATATGACTATATCTTCTATGAGAGAAATTTTGGTTTTATAGGATTGATATGGTGTGCATGAAGAGCTATGAATAATTTTAAAATAACAAACAACAATAATAAATATATATGCAGACAGAAAACTCAGGCAGCAGAATGATGCAGTATAGGAGACAGGTAAAAAGACTGGGGCAATTACTGGTGACAAATTTCTAAATATAGGACAGGAGGTGGTGTCAGGGGGTAACACCTCAGACATTCAGAAATCATTTGATTGCTTTAATAATTTTAAAACAGTTTAAGAGAAAGTTATATGAGACTAACATATTGTGGAATGATAAAACTGAGCTCTTAAGCCCACCAGAATTGGAACACTAGAAGGAAGAGATGTAATCGTAGGTACCACAGGAGGTATAATACTCTAGGGTAGAGATGCTGAACAAAAATTAAATATAGGGGAAAATAACCTCTTGTAGTGGGAAGGCATTATGCTCAAGGGAAAAATAATATTTTTTTGATCTTGCTAAATTTCCTATTTGAAGATGCTGAATAATAGTGGCCTACATGATAGAACTCTGTTTTTGACTAAGAAAATTTTCAAAATTCTAGACTGACATGGAGATGATAACCCCTCCATGCCACTGTAGGCAAGAAAGGAGAACAAGATGTCAGATTTCCATTCCATGAAAAGCACAGAGCACTGTGGTTAATTAAAACATAAAGATCTGCGAGAGACTACTATAGCAGGCTAAAGTATACAACTCAAGGAAAATGTGAAAGAAAGCAGACATTGGTGAAGTGAGAGTGAACTTGGCAACTGAGGGTAAAGGAAATGAAATGGAGGAAGGTGCATATGGAGAGGAAATTCAAATTCATACTGCAGCCTGCCCATGTTTTACTGAGCAAAGCTGTCTCATTGCCAAGTCAGAAAACCATTTATATACCTTACAGGACCCAGAGACTTCTTGCCAAAGTAATAGTAAGCTTATTTTAATGTTCTCTCTGGGACTATCAACCACTTGTCCATATTGGCCTTGTGATAACTTTATAACTAATAACATTTCAAAGGAGTTTATGTTTGTCAGCTAAGAATAATAATATGATTTTTGGAACAATGTGTAACATTCATCTACTAGTTTGGTTGGCTTGTGCTTTGGTTAAGCACGTTTGCCTTTTCAGGAATTTATTTAATTTGTTTTATATGCAATTTCTTCAGGGTAGTAAATTAAGTAAACTTGAATCTTTTTCCCCCATTTAAAGAATTTCTTATACACCAAGAATTTCATTCTCCAAGTGAAGAGTCTGACAACCTTTTAGTGCCTGTAGCTATTTTAACACTGAAACATTTGCTATACTAATCATTTTTAAGACAAAACCATGAAACTTAATTGATCCCGATTATTTCATTTGAAATAGCTGGGTAAAACAAATGTCTTTTAGGCTCACATTTACATTTTGGTAGTACTTACTCCCATCAACTACAATTATTCCAACTATTCATTATACAAGTATTACAAAGTTATATTGTATTACAATATTTGTGTGTATGTATATCTGTAACATGAGGGCCAGCTTGTTGGGGTTTCTGTCCTGCCCAGTTTCCCACAGCTGGCAAGCCCCAAAAAATCACAGAGAGTCTACATTAGGTTATAAACTGAATGGCCCATTAGCTCAGTCTTCTTATTAGCTCTTGTAGCTTATATTAACCCATTATTCTTATCTATGTTAGCCACATCGCTCTCAGTACCTTTCAGTCGGGCATGTTACATCTTGCTTCTTGGTGGTCTGGGCTGGAATGGGAGGAATGGGCTTCCTCCTTTCCAGCATTCTCCTGTTCTCATCGCCCTGCCTCTACTTCCTGTCTGGTTGACCTGACTGTACTTCTTGCCTGGCCAATCAGCATTTTATTAAAATACATGATTGACAGAATACAGACAATTTTCCTGCACCATATATCTTCGCATGTAATAGGAGCATATGCAAGCATATGTACATATATGTGAGGTCAGAGGTTATCCATAGATGTCTTTCCTCAAGTGAAACACACACATTTTGTTAAGAAAAGGTCTCCCTCTGGCCTAGGACTTTCCATATAGGCTATGATGGCAGGTCCAGCCCCAGAGATCTGGCTGTGTCCCCCTCTTAGTTACTTGTCTGTAGCTTTGGCAAAAACACAACAAAGGCAGTTTGAGGACGAGCTTATTTGGACTGATGGGTCCAGAGGGGTGAGTACATTATGGCACACCGGTAGCGTGGCAGCAACTGGAAAGCAAGGTGACTGCAATGGGGAAGTTAAGAGCTCACATCGTTTATTACCTCCATGGAGGTGGCACTTCCTAAAACCCCTGAACTGAGTCTCCATATGCAGTCAAGGTGACAACCATCAGCCATCACAATAATGAAATAAGCTGTAGTTCTTAAATCATTTAAGGAGCATCTTATAATAATCAATAAACAGTTACTTCCCTTTGGCTGTATGGATTTGGGGAGCAATGGCTATGATGTATTTGGAACTCTGTAGTGTTCACTGCTATACTATCAAGTATAAGAAGCTCTACAGGAAATTGTGTTTACCTTCTTTAAACCCACTGCTTCATACACCTATTGATAGCCTGGGAACTGTTCTTATGGTACCTATACAACCATATTCTATGACTCAATTTGAGGAAAGCCAATATGGTCTCAAAAGAATATAGTTAATGCACTTCATATGAATCTCAACAAGTCAAGCAACTGGTTCAAAAACCTGCCACTGGTTTATGCCAGTACCTTGAACAGCCTGTGTATCACCCACCATGGTGTGGAAAAATCCTTCTGAACTTTGTAAATATGTATTACTCTAATTGGTTAGTAAAGAGCTGACTGGCCAGTAGCCATACAGGATATATAGGTGAAACAGCAAACTGAGAATGCTCGGAGGAAGAAGGGCATAGTCTGGAGTCTCCAGGAGAGACAGAAAAAAGCAAGACATGCTAGAGGTAAAGCCATGAGCTATGTAGCAATACATATATTAATAGAAATGGGTTAATTTAAGTTGTACAGGCCAAGAACTTGTAATTAACATTAAGTCTCCATGTTAGTTATTCAGGATCTGGCATATGGGACAGAAATTTCTTCCTACACCAACTACTAATAATTGAAAATAGATATTTTTGGTTGATATAATGCTATTATATCACCATAAATAAGTACTTTATAATGTATTTTAATTTCCCAATTCTTGATGTGTTCAAGTGATACCACATCACAAACAATGAAAAAAGTATAGTGAAAAATTGCTGCTAACCCTTCCAACATCAGAACAAAGTAGAAGTATTCCTTGTTCTTATCCATATAAAATATTTACTCAGATCCTAAAGTTCCGAAGACTCATGACTCTCCCATGCCTCTCTCAATCTCGCTGCTGTTTTATCTATTCCTGCAGACAAGCCTGGGGCATATTGAATTTTGCCTTTAGGGATTTGTGATAGTTCATAGGGCAGCCATGAATACGGAATATCACTTTACTTCATAGATGTAAGTAGATTTAGACAACTATATTCCTTTCCATCTGTTTTTCCTGAGGAATGAACTGAGATCATTTTGAGTCTTTTTTTCATTTCTACACTGGGTCACTGAGTGCTAAACTTCCACATTAACACTGATACTTTACCATGAGCTGATTCCATAGGAAGGTCATTTAATAGTTCCTCCATAGAGGAAATAGTAAAGAACATCTATCTTGCTAAGTCAAACTCATCTGGAAGAATCTAAAAGCACAGGTCTCAGGCATCACATCTAATTCTCTTCCCTCATATCAAGTGTGGATAAGCCTCAGTTGCTGAACTTAAAGTTACTTATTATATATGATATAGAAAATATTTTTACTTGGAACAATTACAGTCATTTGAAAGATTTCTTTTATTTTTCTTTAGATTTATAGTATAATTGATTAATTTCTTCCATCCCCTAAGCCCATTTTTGTTACATTGTTTTGTATTGATTGATATTTTTGCCAGTTTTATGCATGTATACAATGAACTCTGATAATCATTCCCTTACACATTTCTCTCCTTTCTATCAATCCCTCCTCACTGATCTCAGTCTCTTTCCAAGATTCCTGGATTTCAGTTTTGTTTCAGGACCCATTTAGTTTCAGCAAGGCTGTCTGTGCGACCACTGACCAGATCAAAACGATCCATTGAAGCTTGTGCAACCACCAGCAGGCAGACAACTTCAGGCAATGGTTTCCTTCTCTTTGAATCTACCATAGCAAATAGTTCATAAACGGGGAGCGGGGAGCCCTGAGCCCTTCCTTTATTCGTGTTTGATTGCTCTTGGGACCGTTCTTATGCATACTCCATGCAGGTGTTTGTGGCTGCATAAAATTTATGAATGTAAAGGCTGTATTTTTTTGTGCAGATGATGTCATTTTACAGCCTTTCTCCTTATCTAGTTTTATAGGTGCTCCAAATTTAACATACAAAATCAGAAAACTGAAGCTAGAATCCACATATGAGGATTGGTGCATTGTCTTTCTGTGTGAGGGTAACCACATTCAATATAATTTGTTTCAGTCCATTCCATTTACCTCTGATTCTATAATTTTATTTTTTTACTGCTGAATGTAATTCCATCATATTTAAAATGTACCACATTTTCATTATCTTCTCATCATGATGATAATGAATATCTAGGGTAATACTATTTTATAAGTATTATGAACACCATGATGATGTACATAGATGAAAATATTATTCTGTAGTAGGATAAGCAGTCCTTTATATGTCCAAGAACAGGATAGTGGGCCATATACAAATACATTGGTATCTATGTTCATAAGAGATATATTGGTCTTCACTCTGCTTGTCTTTTATTCTACCTTTATCTGATTTTGATACTACAGCAATACTTGCTTCATAGGAGACTGGAAATATTACTTCCACTTCAACTTTGTGGAACAGTTGAGTAACTTTTGTTGGAGTTTTGCTTTAAAGGTATTGTAGAATTCAACCATGGCTACATTTAAACTCTTTTAAAAATTACTGCTTCAATTTCCTTCTTTGCAATAGTTGTATTTACATTATTAATCCATGCTATTTCTAATTATTTTTTGTTTTAACATAGGCACTTAGAAATATATGTTTCCCTCTTAGGACTTCTTTCATTGACTGTCAGAGGTAAAGGGGTGTTGTATTTCATTTATTTAATTCCAAGAATTTTAAAATGTCCTTATTGGTTTCTGTAAGGGTCCATTTGAATACAATGTGGTTTAATATCCATGAGTTTGTACATTTTCTGAAATTTCTATTGCTTTTACCACATTTCCTTGTGGTCAAACAGACTTTGTGAAGTTATTTCAATTTTCTTAAATTTGTTGAAATATTCTTTGTGTCACAATATGTGATCTATTTTGCATAAACATCTATGTGCTGTTGAAAAGAATGCACATTAGGGTGAAATATTCTTTACGTATCAGTTATATTCATTTGGTGGATGGTGTCATTTGTTGTCAAGGTTTCTTTGTTTATTTTGCCTGTATAACCTATCTATGAGTGAAAATGGGGTATTGAAGTCACTTAGTATTATTATGTTAAGGTTAATCTGTGGCTTCATGTGTTCGATAGTTTGTTCTTTGAAATTAAGTATACCCAAGTGTAGGCAGCGACTTCTTGTGCATTTCCCAGCTTCCCAGACCCAAATGATCACACAGAAACTATTTTAAATATACAGTTTAGCCAATGACTCTGGCATATTTCTGGCTAACTCTTATATCTCAAATTATCCCATTCCTATTAATCTGTGTATCATCACAAGGCTATGGCCTATTGGTAAGGTTCTGGCGAGCATCTTTCTCCTTTGACAGCTACATGGTGCCACCTTGGCTCCACTTTCTCTCTCTCCCTCTGTTCTAATTTCCAACCTGGCTTTACTCTGCAAAGTCATTGGCCCAAACAGCTTTATTCATCAACCAATAAATGCAACACATATACAGAAGGACATCACACATCACCCAAGTTTTGTGTTCACATATTTAACATTTCAGTGTATTCTTGGTAGATTGTTCCCTTGACAGTCGAGGTGACCGTCTTTGTCTGTATTGATTAATTGGATTTTTCAAGTATATTTTGTCAGATATTAGAATAACAACACTCATTTGTTTTCTGGTTCTACTTGTTTGGAATAATTTTTCCAGCATTTTATGCCAAAGTCATGTCTATCCTTGAAGGTGAGATGTGTTTTTATAGACAGCAAAAGGGTGGATCCAATGGGTCAACCTTAGTCTTTTAAGAGGGAAACTGTAGCAACTAACATCTAATTATTATTGAAACGTGTCTCAATTGCTGTCATATGGTTGTTTTTATGCTGTTTGACTTCTTGTATATCCACTATCCAGCATCATTTTTTTTCTGTCATCTCTGGGGTGTGTTTATAATTATTTTCAGTCTGAAGCAGTTTTTTCTTTTTATTCTTTGTAGGTTTGTTTGATGGCTATAAATCTGTTTGATCTGCTTTTCTCATGAAACGTTTTCTTTTCTTTCAATTATGACAGGCAGTTTTGCCAGGTAAAGTATTCAGGGTTGACCCCCGCGTTATTTCAAAATGTGAAACATGGCCCGGTGGTAGTGCACACCTTTAATCCCAAGACTTTGGAGGTAGAGTCAGTAGGGTCTCAGTGAATTTGAGGACAGCCTTGTCTACAAAGCAAGTTCTGGGACATCCAGGACTGTTACACAGAGAAACCCTGTGTCAAAAACAAAAAATAAAAACAAAAAAAAAAAAATAAAACAAAACCAAGCAAACAAAAAACAAAACAAAACAAAAGAATAAAAGAAAAGAAAAACAAAACTTGAATTACTTGAATCACTTTGCTCCAACTCTTCTGGCTTTTGAAGTTTCCATTGAAAACACCATGTTATTCTGGTTGGGCTGTCTCTTTATTCAGCTTGGACCTACTGTCTTAGAGCTTTCAGGACCCATTCTCTGTTTTGTATATTTAGGATTCTTTTTAAAAAATTCAGTATTATGTGCATGAATGTTTTGTTTGCATGTGTGTTTGCATACCACAAGTGTGTTTGATACTTGAAGAGGCCAGAAGAGGGCACTGGATCTCCTGGGATTGTATTTCCAAACATTTGTGGGCTGTTATATAGGTTCCAGGGATTGAACCAGAGTCTTCTGGAAGTGGTCTTAACCATTTAGCTACCTTTCCAATCCCAGGGTTTTAACTGTAATATAAAACAAGGAGCTGTTTATGTAGTCCTATTTAGTGCCGCGTGTTCCTCTTCTTCCTGGATGGGCACTGCTTTACCCAGATTAGGGAAGTTTTCCTTTATGAGTTCATTGAAGATATGTTCTATACCTTTGACCCGAAGTTTTTCTTTATTTGTGTCTGTAATTGGTAGATTAGAACTTTCCATGGTGTCCCAAAGTAACTGCATAAAACATTCACGAAGTTTTAAAAACATATTATTTATTTTATTGAGTGATCCATTCTTCAACCTTGCCTTACATGGCTGATATTATGTCTTCTATGTGATCCATTTTGTTGGTGAGGCTTTCCATTGAGTTTTATTAGCTTTATTGAATATTTCATTTCCAGTTTCATTTAAGTTTGGGTTTTATTCAGTATTTCTCTTTATTGAATTCAGTTTCATATCCTGAATTGTTATTATTTCATTCAGATGTTTATTTGTATTTTCCTATACTTCAATTTCTAGTTTACTCTTGTCTTGTTTAAATTCATGTGGATATTTATTAGTATCCTTTTTTAATTTCTTGAATTCATTGAACATGTTTTTTGATTGTTCTTTTTGGATTCTGTGTCTTGAAGTTCATCTAAGCCATTCTCCACAGGACAATTTACACAAAACTGCCCTAATTGCAGAAGACAAAATTTTTCATAAATTTTTGTTTTTCATAAGTCATATTGCTCTTTTTTCTTTTCTTTTCTGTTTCTCTTTTCTCTTTCTTCCTTTCTTTCTTTTTTTTCTTTTTTTTTTTTTGTGTGCTGTAGGGCCTTGGGAATCTTAGGCAATCTAGGTAGGAGGAAGGACAGGGCTCTACCTAGGACCAGTATTAGCTTAGGGTCCTAGAAAGGTCAGGTGGTGTGTTGGACAGTTTATGGGAGATAAAAGTACTACTGAGGAAGATTCTGAGACTATGAGAATGGAGCCAACAACACTTAAAACCGCATTTAAAAAACAAGAGCAAATGCTTGATGTTAGTGATATTATGTGATCAAGTGTTATGAAGCAAGTTATCCCCTAACTTTAGAACTACCCAGACCTGTAGTGATTAGGCGAGTGGGCCGCATCCTGCAGCCCTGCCAGCCTTACCCAAAATAATTACACAGAAACTGTATTCATTTAAAACATTGCCTGACCCATTATCTCTATCCTCTTCTTGGCTAACTCTCACATCTTAATTAACCCATTTCTAATAAATTTGTGTATCACCACATGACTGTGGCTTACCCGAAAGATTCTAGTCTATGTCTGTCTCGGGCAGGAGAGCCATGGCGTCTGCCACACTGCCTTCTACCCAGCATCCTGTTCTGTCTACTCTGCCTACCTTTTTTCCCATCCTATCAAAAGGTCAAGGCAGTTTCTTTATTTAACCAATGAAATCAACACAAAACAAAAGACTCTCTTATATCACAGATCAGTTATATCCTTTTTTCTTTTAGGATATTTGAGCATATTTTACACAGTTAGCAATGGAAAGCTTTAACTGTGCATATTGCTTTTTCTCTCAATGAATATGTTTTGTATCATGAGAGAGTCTATAGGTTCCCTTAAACTATATTGTCTTTAAAATAAAGGAATAAAATGTTTCTGATTCTCGCCCATTTGTTGTACTTTATGAATTTCCATGGTTAGAAGCAAAATGATTGTCTTCATACCTTGACGTCTGTGTTCATGTCTTTACTAAAAAAAATTACTTTTATTTATTTGTTTTTATGTATGTGGGTGTTTTGTCTGTATGTATTTCTGTACACTATGGTACACCACGTGTGTATCTGATGCAGTGGAAACCAGAAAATGGCATCAGATTTCCTGAGATTGGAGTTACACTAGACTGTGAGTTGCCATGTGGGTGCTGGAAATCAAAGCCTGGATTTCTGGAAGAGCAGTCAATGCTCTTAGCCACTGAGCCATGTCTCCAGCCCACTGGAAAATGTTTAAGGTTACAAGAAGTGATGGGGAACATCTGTCAGCCAATGGCCTTTGAGAGGCTGGACCAGGTTGGGCATGGCCTTGGGTACCAAAAATGTGTGGACCTGCTAGCACTTTCTCTCTCTCTCTCTCTCTCTCTCTCTCTCTCTCTCTCTCTCTCTCTCTCTCTCTCTCTGCTCTCACACTTGGATGCTTGATTCTGTTTCTCTTTTCTCTTCCTGGTTCATACAGTGGCCTGTGATCTGTGAGTCCCCCTTTAAATAAAGAAACCCCATTATACGCTATTTGGAGCTACTGTGGGATTATTTTATTCACATTCCTCTTCATTTGGTATGTTCCCCTTAAAGAAGGATAGTTTAACGATAAAAATTACACAAGTCTACTCATTGACATTGAGAGTAGAAAATTTGAATTAATCAGTGCCTATATAACCATCAAATGCTGTTTTGCAAATGTGACTTTAGACTTGTTCAACTCGGCCTTCATCTTGTATAAATCTTGAGAAAATGAAACCAAGAAATTATTTTCTTTTTACTAATGCTTAATATATGTTCTAATTTTTGGATTTCATTGGTTCATCTAAAAATAAATATATGTACCATAAGAGATTAAACAAAGCAAAACAAAGTGATGAATTCTGGGCAAGTGAGTTTCCCAGGTCCTCTGGCTGCTTCCTCTTCTCCTTCCTTTCATTGAATTTTGATGGCAGGTGTTATGTGCATGTGACCAACTCCAACAGCACCAAACAGAGGCCTCTTCATGGACACTTAGAATAAACCAAGGAAAACAGAAACAAACCCCAAAATGAAGCAGATGATTACTATAAATATCACATCTACTTGAAAGGTGATGTGAATGGGCTGATGTGTGTGTGCATAAAATGCTAGAAACTGACCCAATTAGGAGGAAGATGTCCAAGGAAGAATGGTTATTTAGTTCAAACTTCTAAGCTTTGTCAGGCCTGATAACATTTCTTAAAGGAGAAAGATAAGTTTTCCATACTAGTATGTATTTAGATAGCAATCTCTATTAAGTAAACATACTTGAAAAAAATAGCACAGCAACATTAATAAATATTTAAAAGAGACCTGCAAGGGAAGAACATGTATGTGGCTCTGAGATATAGAAACATACAACACACTTAGAGGTTGAAAATACAATAACCCAGTGTGATCTGGTCATGGTAACATATGCCTAAGATTCTAGGATTTGAGAGGGTTAAGGATTATAAATTTGAGCCATGCTTGCTATTCAGGAAGATCCTGCCTCAATAAATAAATAGATAAATGACTGGACAAAAGTCAAACCAATCAAACAAAAGCAGACCCCTGTGCCTGCCATGCAGACACAAAAACAGAGGGCAAAGATAAAGAGAGACAGTGGTATCTGGTCATATTAAACTGTGTTTAATTTTAAAGAATTAAAAAAATAATAGTTTGAATTCGAATGACCTAGGTACTAATTTTTTTCAAGTATGTTTACTTAATAGAGATAGCTGTCTAAAGACATACTAGTATGGAAAACTTATCTTTCTCCTTTAAGAAATGTTATCAGGCCTAACAAAGCTCAGAAGTCTGTCATTATTATGAATAAAGAGCAACTATGACTTATTTGTTCCTTGCATTTGCCCCTTCACCATGAGGACAGTCACTGGCTGTTGCTTCCAGTGTAAAACTCTGGAATTCCTCATTGAGGGGCTGACTGTTTTTGAACGTATTCTAACTCTCATTAAGCACAAAGAATTATTTCTGAAACATAATGGAGTCTTTTTTTGGCAGGAAATTTTATCCCTAGAAACTTGACCATTTTACAGAATGTAAGAAATAAAGAAGATAGATATTGTATTCTCAAAGGGAGTTTTGACTTTAATTAGGTTCCTTCCCTCATGTTTTTGAGAAATCTTGTTAAAATGTCAATTCCCCTTATGATTGTTTCAGGTTTAGGGGGACACCCTGTGACAAGGGCTGGGAATAATTGTTTGTCAACAGAAAGGTAACATATCAGGAGCAACAAATCAGGCAAAGATCAATGAGCAATGCCTTAGAGCCAAATGTGTTCTGAGGAATTTTGGTGATTCCATTTATTACTTTTCATTTCTCTGTGAGATTAGCTGAAGAGACACCGCTTTTCTAAAATTAGACTAAAGTTTAAATAAATTCTTGAGGCATTTAAGGTATATCAAGTAATATATACATACCCCAGGTGAATGGAATGGGCAGAGAAATTCAGGTTACCTTTGATATATAAACAGCTTTCTGTCCTATACTTTCTTGTTTGTTATTTTCTTGCTAGCAATATTGTATGAAACTTAATTATAAATCCTTTTAATCTTGGTGTTTCCCAACAAGACAAGCTTTTACTGGATGTAAAACACCCACAAAGGCTAATACTTTTATGATGTTGTTTTCCTGCCAAATGGAAACAATATCTATTTATCTATTCACTTCAGGCAGGGTACCAATGACAGACCAACAAAATTATTTCACTTAAGCCCAGTTTTATGACATTCATGAGTTTAATTAGGGTTACTTACCAGAACATGAGTATGGGGTTAAATTGCAGGAGCCCAGTATTATAAGTGGCTATGCCCCTGAACAAAAAGAAATTTCTCTCACCCAGCAGCTGCTACCTTTCTATAAACCCTCCAGGAAAGGCATAGACTCATGAGATCATGCCATATTTCATGACAGAAAGTTAATAGATTAAATATTTTAATTTTTTGTTTTTGTTTTGTTTTTCAAGGCAGGGATTCTCTGTATAGCTTTGAAGCCTATCCTGGAACTTGCTCTGTAGACCAGGTTGGCCTCAAACTCACAGAGATCTGCCTGCCTCTGCTATGGGGCAGAAAACTTGGTCAACATGCCTCTGCCTCCTGATTGCTGAGATTAAAGGCATGCAGCACCACTGTTCTGCCAGATTTAATCTTTTTAAAAATAATTTTTATGTTAATTTCCAATTTACATGTGTATTTAACTGAGATGGTAAATGCATACATGTGCCTACAGAAACCAGAAAAAGGCTTTGGATCCTTCTGAGCAGAATTTACAATCAGTTGTGAGCTGCCTTGCTGGAAACTGAGCTCAGGTCCTCTGGAAAAGCAATAAGTACTCTTAAGTGCCAAGACAGCTTTCCAGCCCCAATTGGCCTAATCTTATGCAGGTTTCCTATTAACTTCTCCTTCTTTTAGTTAGGAGGTATAGTATTTGTTCAGATTTTGCAGTTCAGAACTTGCTTTGTATTGTACATGTTAGATGCAGCTGTGCGAGAATGAGGGCAATGATGGGAAGGTCAAACTTCTGGACATTATTAAGCAGTGTGAAGTCTAATGCTAAAACGTCATCTTAACTTGGCTTAGTCTTGACACATAGGTATCAAAGTGAACTTAAAACGGAGGTGGGTGGTCCTTGGACTTCCCACAGGGCAGGGAACCCTGATTGCTCTTCGGGCTGCTGAGGGAGGGGGACTTGATTGGGGAAGGGGGAGGGAAATGGGAGGTGGCGGCGGGGAAGAGACAGAAATCTTTAATAAAAAAAGTAAAATAATAAAAAAAAAGAAAATAGAAAATATAAAAAGGCAAAAATAAATGTTAATGAAGGAGGAGCTATTATCATTGTAAGTTACATTACATTTATTAATAAAGCCACAATGGCCCCTATATGAAAAAAAAACAAAAAACAAAAAAACTTAAAACTTATACTCTATGACACATCAAATCCCAATAGTATTCTTTTTACTAAAATAAAGAAGTAAAATTTTTATTCAAGTCATGATGACTAATGATGTTTGAAAAATGCTTTTCAAAGGACTTTGTTAATTAAAAAAATATAATATCACAAACATTTTCTTTCTATCCAAAAAATAATGAATTAAATATCAGAAGTGCATTTTGAAGACTTATAATTACAGAAGACAGTATTTTGATCAACACCTCTAATTTTCCAGCCTCGGTGATTTGCTCTACCTGTTTTTATTAGACATTAAATGTAGACATTTGACATTTTATACCTATTCATTACATGACATGCCTTAACACTGTTTCTGAAGTTAAACAGAATAATTAAAAAGATTGTTTCCTTGAATTTAAGAATGTATAGAAAATAAAGCCAACACTTTCAGAACTAATACTAGAATATCACCCAGCAGCCCGAGATATGGCAGGAAATTGGGTTTTTATCAAAAAATCATTTCTTGATCTCTTTGAATTTCTCGTGGTTAGATAATTCCACACTATATTCTGTTTAGCAATTCAAGAATTATGTTGTTGCCGTTATGGATTCTGCAATAAAGGACTTGATTGCTGTAGAGTCTTTAAACCTGGGTAACCATGCTCACTCCTGTGCTAACCACAGCTCCATTTCAGAGTACATTGCCTAGATTTGTGAAGGAACACTGTTTCCTGGGAAAAGTTTCTTCCTCATTAAAAGTAGCTTCCACTCTGGTTTTCGGTTCACCCGAAAAAGATACCAAGGAAAAAATTCACTTTAAGAAATCAAACCAAAGTGCTCAAAATTCCCAAGGGGTCTCCACCAATTCAAAGTTTGAGCATCACCGATGTTATCTGTTGGACAAAGAAACATCTGTGACCTGTGATATCATTTACTGAGGATAACCAAGGCACATAAGAAAGCAAGTTTCAGTGCCAAGTGAGGCATAAGTACTGGAGGTTCCACTGAGCAACTGAAACCAGCCTAAAATTATGGCATATTTTATCCAATTCCTTTATGCTAATATGTGTACATATTGTTTCTGTTATGTTAGCTCAATAGTCCTTTAGCTTTCCCTCCAGGCCCGACATACTCTATTTTGTTTGAAGTGAAATTGTAGTAAATCCTCCTGCAGGCTCACTTACATATTCCCTAATCACCCTTTGCTAAGTACTGTTAAAATGTTCATATATTCGATGGCACTAATATGAAACAGGAATGAGGCCAAAGGATATTTTGCTTGAGAACGTAGAGCTTTGGCATATTTTTATATTCCCAAATGTTATTTATTTGTTTAGAGATTATTATCTTTTAAAAACTTGTAGGGCAAGTCTCTGGAATTCCATTGGATTTCATGTTTAACCCCACCAGTTTGAAAATGGGAAGATGCTGAAAAACATTCTTCTCAGTCTCCTCCCAGCATCTTAGCAACACAGGGCAAATCTTTTAGCATCTCTAGGTTTAAGTTCATTCCTTAGCAATTATTGTAAATCTTCTCTGTGAGATACGGTGCATGCTCTTATGTATAACTCTGTATATACTCTAGAGTTAGAGTAAAGATGGTGATCCAAAAATTTTTATATGAATACTTAATTAAAATATCCACATCTGCAAGGAAAACTTATAATCCTACTATGTTAATATGTGTATTTTATACATGGAAGAAACCAAAAGCAGTTCAAGAATATTTCATTCAATATATGGACCTCTATTGTTAGGACAACCCATATCCCTTAAATAATGTGTATTATTATTAAAGCCAACCCTTCCCTGCCTTTCCACTCTTCACCAATGATGTTTTAAAAAAATCAAGAGGTTTTTTTTTTCTTCCCCAAATGCCATGTTGGTGATGATTTTTTACATGGGAAAGAAAATTAAAAAAAAAAACAAACAAACAAACATCACTTTTGAGATTCAGTTCTGTTTTGACACACTGTCATTGCTTGTTTATTTACATTTTCATATTCTTAATTTTCTAAAAATATTCATTCTTGGTAATTTCATATACAAATACAAAGCATGTGGATTGCCAACTCATCCTAAGTCCCTTTACTTCACTATCAACTCCATTTCCTTTTTCTCCTCCTTCTCTTTATCCTCCCGCTCCTCCTTCTCCTTCTATAACCTACTCAATTCAATTAATCTTTCCCATACATGCCAGAGTTTGGGCTCTTTGCTGGACCATGGACAACCTACCAAAGGTCACACTACTGTCTTTTTCCTTAGCTGTCAAAAGCTGCTTATAGTACATCAGATAGGTAGGTGTGAGCCTCGTGAGTCCCTGTTTTCTTGCGCTGAACTGCTGAGTAGATTGAGCTTGTGCAGTTTTATGGCGACAACTACGGTGTTTGTGTGTTCATGAGTGTAGCAGGCTATTCATTTCCCAAAGGCATTATTGTTCCACAATCTTCTCTGACCTCTGAATCCTAGGGTTTTGCAGTTCCTTTTTTTGGCAGTGTTCCCTGAGTCTTAGTGACCGAGAGGTGTGATACAAGTACTGATACTAAGGACTGAGCACACCAAAGTCATTTATCCTCTGCACTTCAACCAGTTGTGATCACTGTATTAATCATCTTCTGGATAAAAAACTTTCTGCGCTGGAAGATGTTACACCAGCCGATGGGTATAGGTAGGACCTTTTATAAGACTGTTTGATACTATATTCCTATATCAAAATAATAGTAGTAGAACTTATGACCTCACTATCCACAGGTACTTGACCAGGCTTACAGTGTCAGGCACGAGCTTCCTCTTATGAAGCAGGTTCTATGTATAATTAAAAAGCTTTCAGTTAGCCCATATGATACTATTGTACCAATGAGTGTATCTTACTCTACTGTTCATTACTGTAGTTAACAGGGTTCATAGTTGGGTAAGATTATTTATGACTTTTCTTCCCCCAGCAGCCTGCAAAAGCACTACCCAAAAGTCATCACGAAGGAAGCCTCCAACTCAATGATAGTTAGGTTGATTTCTTTATATTCTATGACTCAAGTATGGATTCAATAACAATAAGTTATTACCATCAAATTCTAATGGCTAGCCAAAAGAATTGGCAATAAGCTGAATTGTTTTGGGGATTTGAGGGAGTTTTCACCCAACAATTTGAAAGTTGGTATTGCATACCTAAAATTGGACATTTTGTTATAAAACCTACATGGAAGAGCAGTATCCCTCCATGTACAGTAACTCCAATGTAACTATATAATATATATTAGGAAGTGTGATGTGAAATCTTGGTTGTCCATGTATTGATGACACTTTTGTGAATGAGGCTCTCGTCTGTCACAGGAAGTACTTCTTTCCTTAGTACAAATGTGTGTTTGTGGTTTGTCATTTCATGTCATTGAACTTTCAAATTGTATATATCAACAATTTAGCCAGACCTTGTGCTGGAATGAAATAAAGAGGTGAATATTTTGAAATTCACAATTATAGCAATATTGTTCCATCATTTGAGATTTTTCAAAAGTAAAATCAATACTAAATGTTATATGGGAGAATTAAAGATACACGCTCTTTTGGGAAGCAGATTCTTTCAGACTCTAAGAAAGGGAATCATTATAAGAGTGTAAGAATGTTTGAATGGGACATAATGATGGGAAGAATATAGATTCCTGAAGATTATACTATCAAAGTGGAAAATATAGCTGGTGATTAGTAGAAGCAGATGAGAGACACCGCCTTTTTACCAGTCCCTCCAGACTCATTGTTTTTCATCACTGGTATTATACACCTTATTTCTCTTTGTACTTCTACATATTTCTTAGAATTTTGCATTCTTATATGTGGTCTGTCCTCTCCCTTTCCGTCTTTCTCTACATCCCAACAGAGTTTTACTAGACAGTGTAGGCTGGTCTTAAACTCATGATTCTCCTACCTCAGCCTCCCCAAATCTGGAAAAACAGGTCTTGCTACTACACCTGGTTTCCTTTTCTATTTTCTTCCTCAAATGATTTTCAGTTCTAGTTTTACTCCTGGACCTATAAAAAATAATAAGTCAAATTTAAATGAATATGTGTCCTCAGTTATGCCTAATTTATCTAACATGGTAAAGTAACACTTATGGCAATGACTATATTTCTTCATAATAACTTAAATATAATCTAAGCTATAAAGTTAAAGCTAAATAATTAGAGAAAATAATAGAAACATTCTAAGTATTTAGTTGCATTGGATTCATCTGCCAATAACTTTAGGAAACATTTTCATATCTTTGGTATTTTATTTTTCCTCAGTTTTATAACAGGAAGCTGCTATCCAAAATTAGGTGTCTAAACAGCTGAGCCTACAGGACATTGCATATTTGTATTGTGAAATAAATGATTACACATACAAAACAAACGGTTAGAACACACTAGTTCATCTATACATATAAATTAAATTATGTATTTATAATAGAAATACATGGCTAAGAAATAACACCAACCTGAAATACCCACATAGAAAGCCTCTGCACTGCCCTTTCACAAGCACTTACTCTAGTATACCCTTGAATATCATAAGAATTTCTGTACATATTCTCAAAACTATTAAGAACAGGGATTTTGTAATATTAAAGTGTTTTGAGAATCATTTGGAAAGTACAGTGATACTAGAAATGACTTTTCTATAATTTCAGGATTTCTATAGGAAAAAAAAACACACTCCTGATTCTATTATAGGTTAACAACCAATGTGCTATCTTATAATATATAACTATTGTATATTCACAGTTAAACTGTCTTAGGCTATCTTTAGGTTTTTTGGTTAACCTATTCTTCTGGTTATTTGCTGGTCTGTAGGTCTTAAAACATATATAGAAAACACTTTGTAGCCTGAACACTTTTATTTTGGTTTAAAAGTCTATATTTTTCTGGTTTTCTAAACAAACAGGAAAAATTCTTTGAAATAAACTTTGAAGAGAGCCACTGTCTGAGGGCTGTTGTTTGGTGAGTTAATGTGTTCTACACACATTTGTATTACACAATTTCTGCATAGTCCATTATGCCCTATGCATAGATTTATGCAGTCATTTCCAAAGAATAGCAAAATCCACACTAAATTCAAGTTGGTTAAAAATATGCTGTTCAGGAATGAAGGTATCGGGTTAGAATGCTTGCTTCAAAGATCCAAGGCCTTAGTCCCCAGGACTGAAGAAAAAGTGTGTTAAAAAGTGTTTTGTTTCTTTTGACAAACTAAAGCGAACCTCAATTTACAAATTCCCTTTGGCTTCCATTGTTACAGTACCATTTAAAGGCACATTAGAAAAACAAAAACAAAATTTCCTGTGTTAATCCTTAATATAAGGGTGTTAGTTTTTATATTCCTGTTGACACTTTGCCCAGCTCACCAGTTATTAGATACTTTTGACACAATTCACTTATTTGTAAAGAAAATAAGAATCTAAATAGCGACTAATAAAGGACTAGAATTAAAGTGTTCATCTACATTTAGGAGATGAATGTCATCCTTTTAAAATGTTGACAGTATATTTGTTGTTATTGTTTCAGAAAGTTAAGTTTTATGGAATAATTATAATTATTGTAAAGTATTAGATTTACTTTTGTTGTGAAAGATAAGATATTCTTAGAACTTGGCTTTATGAGACATTTGTGAGTGTGAGGTGGAGGGGAGGCTCTCCAGTTCCTGGTGAGATTGGGCTATGTAGTGCATTGTTGTCATAAAATAAATTTAAGAAAAGGAAAGAAATTTTATTTACATACCTTTTGATCCAAAATTTTTCATTCAGTATACTGTATTTCCTAGGGAAAAAAAATGACCTATTTGATGATCTTACAAGAGTAGTTGAATAGAGTGTTGTGATTATCGGGTTTTAGAACACTAGATATCCTTAGCTAAATGGTCTTGGGCTATCTTTAGGCTCCTTAATAATGTTTTATTGCCCACCTCTGTTCTTGACTTATCATCTCTTCCACCATGAGGTAAAATACATGAGATGTATTAAGACTGTTTTTCTACTTCCAAAAGTGAAGAACACAATCAGATAACTTCTAAAAACTCTATCAGAGGTTTCCTTCCTTTAAAAATCTACCTGTCTGCTGTCTCCATCAATGTGTGTGATCACATCCTGGTTTATGACTTGATTTTGTTTCGTAAATATAAAGTGTTCATAAAATGACTTCCGTGTTGGGACATGTTATTTTCAATAATCTAAATTCATGTTCTAAAGTCATGGTCATGTTGCAGGAAGGCTGCTTGGTCATTCTAGTCACTCAGCAGGTCCGTCCCTAAGTAACCACACAGGAACTGTATTAATTAAATCACTGCTTGGCCCATTAGCTATAGCTTCTTATTGGCTAGCTCTTACGTATTAATTTAGCCTATCTCCATGAATCTGCATATAGCTATGTGGCTGTGGCTTGGCCAGTAAAGTTTCATCCAGTGTCTGTCTCTGGCGGGCTACATGGCTTCTCTCTGGCTCTGCCTCCTTTCTTCCAACATTCAGTTTAGTTTTCCCCACCTAGCTCTACTCTACCCTATCAGGCCAAGTCAGGGTTCTTTATTATTCACAACATACAGAGGGGAATCCCACATCAATGGTCACTCATTTGTATCAGAATAAACATGCTTACTTCTAGTGAAATTTGAAATTGTTTATATCAAAAAAATCATGAATCAGTTACTATATTTTGAAACCAATATTACTTCTCTATAATTGCTACTTAAGCAAATCAATAATTAGAATAATGGATTAGCCAAAAATATGTATGACTTGATTGTGAAAAATTAAAAATAGCTAGCCACTGCACCAAATTACATAAAATTATGTCTTATACTACTAATTTACATCAAAGGTCATGGGGTGCTATTATTTTATATAATAATTTTTGAAGCATTTATAATTCACAAATTTGACATACTAAATGAATATTCATACTTATTAATTTAATCTTAAGTATATATCTAGTAATAAAAAATAATAATTTTATGTAGCTTTTACTTTATAGTTTTTCCTTTACTATCCCATCCTAAGGGAGGTTATTAGGTAACATTTTTCATTAATATTTAATGTTGTAATTTGCAATTCTTTGAAGCAGCAAGTCACAGACATGTACATTAAATAAATCAGTGATATGTGTCACTACTTGGTTGTTTTCCCAGAGAAAGAAAACACACACACACACAATGTATATGAATATAATAAATATCTATAATTTCTTTTTTGTATTTGTTTATTTGCAAGGAAGAAATCAGTCATAAATTCAACTGGAAACTATTTGAGAACCAATGGCATTTCACTTAGTAATCAATGAGTAGGCCTTTCTTTTCTTTTTTCTTTTTTTTCTTATAAAGGAAAACATTTATTTTTTTATTTTTTTCTTTTTTTATTGATAAAAGGAGAATAAAGAAAAGAAAAAAAAAACAAATTTCCACCTCCTCCCAGCCTCCCATTTCCCTCCCCCTCCTCCCACTCTTCTCCCCCTCCTCCCACCCCTCTCCCCTTCCCCCCACTCCTCTCCCCCTCCCTCTCCAGTCCAAAGAGCAGTCAGGGTTCCCTGCCCTGTGGTAAGTCCTAGGTCCTCCCCCCTCCGTCCATATCTAGGAAGGTGAACATCCAAACTGGCTAGGCTCCCACCAAGCCAGCACATTGCGTAGGATCAAAACCGCGTGCCATTGTCCTTGGCGTCTCATCAGCCCTCATTGTTCGCCATGTTCCAAGAGTCCAGTTTTATCCCATGCTTTTTTGGTAACAGTCCAGCTGGCCTTGGTGAGCTCCCAGTAGATCAGCTCCACTGTCTCAGTGGGTGGGTGCACCCCTCGTGGTCCCGACTTCTTTGCTCATGTTCTCCCTCCTTCTGCTCCTCATTGGGACCTTGGGAGCTCAGTCCAGTGCTCCAGTGTGGGTCTCTGTCTCTATCTCCATCCATCGCCAGATGAAAGTTCTAGGATGATATGCAAGATATTCGTCAGTATTGCTCTAGGATAGGGTCATTTCAGGTTCCCTATCCTCAGCTGCCCAAGGGAAGAAAGAAAGCATCTTCAACAAATGGTGCTGGCACAACTGGATGTCAACCTGTAGAAGAATGAAAATAGACCCATATCTATCACCGTGCACAAAACTCAAGTCCAAATGGATTAAAGACCTCAATATCAGCCCGAAAACACTGAACCTGATAGAAGAGAAAGTGGGAAATACCCTACAACAGATGGGCACAGGTGATCGCTTCTTAGGTATAACCCCAGAAGCACAGACATTAAGGGCAACATTGAATAAATGGGACCTACTAAAACTGAGAAGCTTCTGTAAAGCAAAGGACACTGTCACTAAGACACAAAGGCAACCTACTGACTGGGAGAAGATCTTCACCAACCCCGCAACAGACAAAGGTCTGATCTTTCTTTTCTTTTTAAAACAATCTTTTCTCAGCTTTCATACCAATCCTAGTTCCCTTTCGCTTTCGTATTTATATATGCTGCCACATACTTACATTGCTCATGATGTCATCACTCAGAAAAGCTATTCATGTCTTGTGTAAAGAACAGGAGTCATGCTAGTACTTTTTTAAAAAAATCATTGTGCATATTGTATTATGAAATTCTAAGTCTATTTTAGCACTTTTCTATTTTAGTAATTGACAATCTTGTAGGTTAATTTAAGCATATGATGGCAACATTTACTTATTAATATGCTCTAGATAAGCAAAAATCTTAAGATACCTGTTTGTAGTGAATGGGCTCATCAAAATTGTTATAATGATATAGGACTCTCTTCCTATAAAACACACATTCACATAGAGATTGCACAAAGAACCATAACGCAAACTTGATTTAGATGAGGTAAGTCATTTGCAAGCTCTCCAATAGTTTGGGATGACCATGATCAAACCTGAACTAGATTTATGCACCTAAAATCTGCCCCTGCCTGTCCTTTACTGTTACCACAGAGGATTAGGGATGGGTGAACCCAGCCATGTTTTGGGTTCGTCAAACATCTTGAACTACTTTTCCAATGTTCTGGGTTAGGCAAAACCCAAAATGTGTTTTGCCAAGCACAGTTTCTCTTAATTCTAAAACCCAGGAGTATTTTAAGGTAAATTTAATCCATATGGTTCTGATTCATTTACACTAAACTCATCAAAATGTTCTGTCTTAAGAGTTATTTGATGTGCAAGAAGCTTTTTGAATATTTTATAAGCCATTTAAAATCCTATGCATTGGCCAAGAGCAAGTGAACACAGATTCTAAAGTGACCAACTTTATTTGCAGAATTGAGACAGCAAGGTTGTACAAAGGTTCTAAACTTGGCTACGCATAGCTCAGTCCGTGGTAAGAACATATATTACTATTTTTCCAGAATGTAGATTGTGTAACACAATGAGTAGTGAACAAAATGCAAAATAGGGCATGGAAATATAAAGAAGCCAAGTGACAAATAATTCGAAGCAGATTGAATGTCTGTTCTTTAGCAAGAAGCATGCATGAGCTAACGTAATGGGGGATGACACCGCATCTGTTTTCATTTTCCTCTCTTTTGGGAGGACTTTCTTCTTTTTTGGATGGGATTTGGTTTTATTCTGCAAGGTTCTATCCTATTTGTATCTTTGAGGTAATTAGTGAACTTATAGCTAGCATTTCAATGCTGGCACTAAGGGGGAAAATGAGCTTTAATACTACAAATAAAAGAGATAGTCTTTTGTCAGAAAAGTCTATACTAGATTACTCACTGTATTTATTAAGATTTCATCTACAGTTTTATATAACATTTAGAGTTCTGCAAAGGAATGATGGCTATTTGAGATTTGTTATAAACGCTGACCCTCAATTCACAGCTCAAATTGACCATCAAAATCCCATCACTTACGTATTTAGACTAGCTAGGACTTAGTGAAATTTGCTAGAAACTGCTGATTATATATCTAAATCTATTTTATCTCCTACCATTATTTCTTTCTATATGAATAAAAGGATAATGTTATAGTAAAATAGATTTGAAAGTGATGATAATCAGGGAGAATATCTATATAAATATGAAAACTAAGAAGTAAGACAAAAACGGAGTGCAGACTAAGACTTTGCCATAGAGGAACAATTTATCACAGACTAAGAGGTAGGAATCTTGTTCTTACTTTGCGGTTATGCAAATGTCTAAATGCCAGACCCAGACATTGAATGAAGCTGAATAAACATCAATAACAATTTTAGCATCAACTTTGACAGTTGCTCTTGAGGAAAACTTGGTTTTCCTACTGTTGTTGGCGTAGGAAACATTTTAGTGGCTTTCAAAATATTCTGTTGTAAGAGAACACAAATGATAACAAATGTCTTTATTTTTAGTATCTCAACTATTCTATCCATAGTCTCTCTTTGCACTTTCTCGAGAACATTAAGGATTGACAGGGAGGATGCCAATGAAGGCGATGAGGTAAGAACAATGTAATAAAATGAGGTTGATTCCTGAGTAAAATGACACACTCAAATATTCCTGTTGCATGTTCTCTCATTTTGCTTATATCCAATATCCATTTTAATATGCTGAGCAAATTAATAGCATTTAAGAATAAAGTATCTAATTTATTATTTAATAATTAACCGAAATCATATATCATATAAATATGGAGGTGTATAAAAATGTCAAAGATGTTTTTAACCTTTCATTAAATTCAAATTTACTCTCTGAACAATGAGTACAACAATAAGAATGTCTCTCAGATTTCATTTGCCGAAAGTAAAATGCAATGTTAACCAAATTCATGTGTTCACTGGAGTCTGTAGATGGAGCTTTTGTTATAGATGATTGGCTTATGTAGTCTATTGAGATGAATGGACTACAGAGAGAAAAATCTTTGTTATCAAGATCAACACCTTCTGAAGACCTTACCAGATGCTGGCCATGTGCTCTCCTAGACCCTCTAGTTCATATCATTGTGAACTAAACTGGATTCTTTATAAATTGTCCAATCTTAAATACCTTGTTATAGTTTCAGAAAAATGAACTAGAACACTTGAAAAACTAAAAGTTGAACAAACTTTAGAGTCAAATATTGCCAAAAAAAAATGATACCTGTCAAGATTCCAAGCCTGCTTTTGTTGCACTTAGTAATGGACTCTCTCACCTGACTACCCAGTGAACATTCCATTATGTTCAGGTCTTTGCTATGGAAACTTAGCTAGATGACAACCTTTGGTTGTTCCTTCAAACACTAATCTTAGTGTTTCTGTGATGATATTTTTTTTCAGATACAGTTATAGAACGTAATTCATCACTTTGGGTAAGAAAAATACTCTGGATTTACAAATGGGCTTGAATCAATTCTTTGGAAGGAGCAAAGACCATGGCTTAGTAGTCTCTGAGAAGGGAGAAGAAATTCTTGTGGAAAACTATGTCAGTTTTAAGTGCACATTCCAGCCTGCCCTATCTGTCCTCTCACCCTGTGGATTTTAGACATGCTAACCAGACCTCATGAGTGCAGCAGC
The DNA here is from genome assembly GCF_037038515.1 of Microtus pennsylvanicus. NCBI lineage: Eukaryota > Metazoa > Chordata > Mammalia > Rodentia > Cricetidae > Microtus > Microtus pennsylvanicus. The sequence goes on from NC_134584.1 coordinate 33,780,939, forward strand.
CAGATAAGATGATCTCTATTGTATTACTATCCTCTACTCTGTGCATAGTATCTGGGTATAGTACTTTGCACATATTCAATTGTTTAATATTTACTTGTATCTATTTATAATGCAAGGTTCATATTCATTCATCAAATATTTACCAAAGAGCTTTGTCTGCTAGGTATCAGCAAAGAACAAATTAGTTACTGTCTCTCTTATCACTGAGGTAATAACAGATTCTCCCTTAGATTTTTTTTATGAGTAAGAGTAAATATTTACTTCAGAATGATAAACTTCTTCCTAGAAGAAGGAAAACATTGCGAAACTTTACTTTAATATTAGTTTTTGGAGATCATATATGAAAAACAGAATTTAACTAGTAATTTTTAATCAGGCTTATGTCTTAACTCAGTGACTTCCCATGAATCTGTATTTCCTATTGAAATACAAATATATATTCTATTCTAGAGTGAAATGTATTTAGTTTATTCTTCCTGGGATGATAAATTAATTAAGTTCATCTAGTTTACTGTGAAATGTTGATGAATGGGTTAGAGATGAGCCAACTTACCAGCCCTGGCATCTATTACTTCGGCCTTATTGATTCTTATTATGAATTATTTTAATTGTATTATCCTGTAACTGTATGTACAGTAGTATATCATTCCTGTGACTGTAATTCAGAGTTCTTAGTAGCTTTGATGAGAAATTATCATCCAACCTGCTCATTAGAAGAATAAAGAGGATTTTTAAAAATATGAGTATTTATTAAATGCTAGAAATAATCTTGAATGTTTTTCATCTCAGTATTGAAAATAAATTGAATGTGATGTTTCAAGTAAGAAGTCTTATAAATAACAAATCATTATTTTGAGTGGTGGTCTATAGGAACCCCTGTGAGCCTGGAGCTGGCTGGGACTGAAAATGAGTTTTAAGCCTTCATCTTCCAGCATCTCTGGAGTAACTGGGATGACAAGCCTGAGTGCCTCCACCACCCCATTTTATTCTGTGCTGCACAGACTCTCTGTTGGAATAGCCTTCTACTACTAGTTACATTGCCAGAACCTCTGATACAACTATTTTTTTTATTAAAAATATGGTCACATCAATGTTTATCTAATACCAAATGATCAATTCTCAAAACCATTGTAATGGCTGAGCATGTTTTTCAGACGATGCTGAATTTGCAACTTATCACAAATGTAAATTCTCTTAGTTGTGTCTACTGTGAGAATGAAGACCATTCGTAGAGATCAGACTGCCCAGGTTCCAGAAAATGCCCACACCACTCTGGAGGGTACAGTTATTATGAAGGGTTCTAAGAGAGGGAATTCAATCACATGAATTTTAAGCAGTGTCTCCTGGGAATAAAAAGAAGAGGCTTTGGGTGGACACAAGGTGGAGAACAGAATGGATCTGGCTACGATGTGAACTATCTGGATTCGTCTTCTGAACATGATCAAAGTTGCTACACCGGACTTCCATTAAAAGATGGGGTCTCTCAATGCTGATGTGTCCACCCACATCATTATTCATGACAATGGGGTTTTCATTGAAGTAGCAATTTCTTGAAAAATAATACATCCACAGGGTTCGGATGGGGACAGGTGCTGCTTGTTTTGCTTTTCAAGCCCAGAAGGATGAATTAATCCTTGAAAGATGTGGTATCGAACTTGTTTCAAATTCGTCGGCTTTAATTCATTAAGCCACAGATTCAAAACAAAGATAGCAGAGAAGTTTCCGATGGCATCAATGCATGAGAAAAAGGAACAGTAGACGACCATGTGATGAGAAAGACTTAAGTCACCCAGCTCCAGAAATAAGATACTGGATCATAAGTATGATTTGGGATCTCTTTGGGGACAACAAAATACTTCTCTTAAAAACATTAACTTTTCATAAATGTTTTTAAATTGGCTCAAGCTCAAGGGAAATATCATTGGAAGGAGGGTGTGCCTACTTTCCCAGCCTTCACTAAATTGAAGGTCAAAACAAAAGGACTCCGGGTTGGATTTCAACTGTTCTAGAAAGACATTTGCAAATGTCAACAGGTGTCAAGAAGTAGTATGCATCTGAACAACTTTTCTATGACCATTTTTGAAGAACTAATTTGCTTGCTGTAGAAACAACCCTTGGTAATCAGTGTCAAGAAATTTCTACTCAACTGCTGTTCTTGTGAAGAAGAACCATGAAATGTCTGTTGATATATCGGGGAATCCTCAAGGTTATTGATGCTTTAGTTACGATTAGTTTGTGTTACAGCTATTTGCATAGTTTTAACAGTTTAAATATTTTAACTTAATTTAATTTTCTAAAAGCTTGACTAACACCCATCACCTAAGCTTCTATAGATCATCACAATTTACTGAACTTTTCAAATTACTATTTTCTACCTGATATAAAATGGAATCCATCCTTTATGCTACAAACTCTCTGAGCAACAAATATTACTTCTTTTTTTAATAAGCAATCTTTTTCATTTTACATACCAGTCCCAGTTCCCTCTTTCTCCCCTCCTTCTGAAACCCCTTACCTTCCCCAACCACAACCCCCATCCACTCCTCAGAGAGGGTGAGGCTTTCATTGAGGAGTCAACAGTCTGTCATATCATTTGAGGCAGGGCCAAAGCCCTCACACCTGTATCTAGGCTGAGCAAGTCATCCCTCCATAGGGAATGGGCTCCAAAAAGCCAGGTTTTGCACTGGGAATAAATACTGGTTCAACTGCCAGAGGCTTCACAAGCTGCCCAAACCACACAACTGACAGCCAAATTGAGAGGGCCTAGCTTGGTCCTATGTGGGTTCCACAGCTGTCAGTCCTGAATCAGTGAGCTCCCACTTGCTCCAGTCAGATGTTCCTGTGGGTTTCTCTTTCCTGATCTTGACCCCTTTGTTCATATTATTGCTCCTCCCTCTTTACAACTGAACTCCAGGTACTTGGCCCAGTGCTTAACTGTGGATCTCTGCATCTGCTTACATCAGTTACTGGATGTAGGCAACAGATATTTCTAATCTTCACTGTCCTTTGAAAATGTAATTGTTTGCTCTTTAACAATACTTGGATCTTTATTTATTCTCATGAAAAGGATTTTACATTGGAGAAATAAAAAAGAAGGCTAAACATTCTCTAAATAACTCTTTTAATTTTTTGATTGAACACACACACAACACTTTAGAATTAGGTAGGGCTATTTCTTGCTTTTCTCCCTTTGCAGCTTGTATATATATAAATGGAGGAGGCTTCCAGAGTTTGTTCAGTTTGATTCCTTCCTGTGTCATATAGTGTCTGAAGTAAGTGTGTTGTCTTTTTGCAATAGGGATTTGTCTTCACAGGCAATGGTATCAGTCCACTGCTTTGCGTGTCTCTGAGTCTCTTGAACTTCCCAAATTGCAGAGAGTTTTCCCTGCCTGTACTGGCATTTTGTTAGATAGCCAGTGGCTTTTGGAGTCAGCATTATCACCTTGACTACACACACACACACACACACACACACTTTTTGTTTGTTTATTTGTTTTGTTTCACAAGACAACGTTTCCCAGTAGCTATGGAGCCAATCCTGGCCTGGAACTCACTCTTCTGACCAGGTTGGGCATGAACTCACAGAGATCCTCCTGCCTCTGCCTCCAAAGTTCTGGTTTTAAAGGCATGTACCACCATCATCCGGCTTACACAGACAATTTTAAGTAGATTTTAAAATAATATATTTCCGTAAGGCTCCTGTAGACATAGTTAATGTTATTTCCTCTCCTCCTCCTCTCTTACTCTGTACTATCCCCCCTCCACAGGTAAAGTACCCTTCCCATTTTCTGCTCCTTGCTTCATCGCACCTGTGTCTTTTCATCCCAATCTGTAGATCTCATTGTCCCCTACCCTACGGTATTTTTCTACATTTTGGTTTCTTTAGTTACTTCGGGATATCTACCCAAATATGATTCAGAGAGAACATGTGGTGTTTGTCATTCTGGTCTGACTTACCTCACTCCCTTTAATGTTTTCCAGTTTTTTCGAGTCACCTGTAAGTTGCAAGGTTTCGTTTTCCTTTGCAGCTTAATAGAATTCCACCGTGTATGACATTTTCATTACGCATTCATCAGTTAAAGGGCATTCAGGTGGTTTCCATTTCCTTGTTATTGTCAAGAGAGTGGCAATAAAACATGTATTTGTAGTGGAATATCAGGTCTTTGGGGGGTATGCAAAGGAACTGGAATACTTAAGTAGAATATAGGTCTTTTGGGTGTACGCAGAGGAGTAGTATACTTGTATAGAATATCAGGTGTTTTGGGTACATGCAGAGGAGTGGAATACTTGTGTAGAATATCAGGTCCATTGGGGCTGTGAGAGGAGTGGAATACTTGTGTAGAATATCAGGTCCATTGGGTCTATGAGAGGAGTGGAATACTTGTGTAGAATATCAGGTCCATTGGGCTGTGAGAGGAGTGGAATACTTGTGTAGAATATCAGGTCCATTGGGGCTGTGAGAGGAGTGGAATACTTGTGTAGAATATCAGGTCCATTGAGTCTATGAGAGGAGTGGAATACTTGTGTAGAATATCAGGTCCATTGGGGCTGTGAGAGGAGTGGAATACTTGAGTAGAATATCAGGTCCATTGGGGCTGTGAGAGGAGTGGAATACTTGTGTAGAATATCAGGTCCATTGGGGCTGTGAGAGGAGTGGAATACTTGAGTAGAATATCAGGTCCATTGGGGCTGTGAGAGGAGTGGAATACTTGTGTAGAATATTAGGTCCATTGAGTCTATGAGAGGAGTGGAATACTTGTGTAGAATATCAGGTCCATTGGGTCTATGAGAGGAGTGGAATACTTGTGTAGAATATCAGGTCCATTGGGGCTGTGAGAGGAGTGGAATACTTGTGTAGAATATCAGGTCCTTTGAGTCTATGAGAGGAGTGGAATACTTGTGTAGAATATCAGGTCCATTGGGTCTATGAGAGGAGTGGAATACTTGTGTAGAATATCAGGTCCTTTGAGTCTATGAGAGGAGTGGAATACTTGTGTAGAATATCAGGTCCATTGGGTCTATGAGAGGAGTGGAATACTTGTGTAGAATATCAGGTCCATTGAGTCTATGAGAGGAGTGGAATACTTGTGTAGAATATCAGGTCCATTGGGGCTGTGAGAGGAGTGGAATACTTGTGTAGAATATCAGGTCCATTGGGGCTGTGAGAGGAGTGGAATACTTGTGTAGAATATCAGGTCCATTGGGGCTGTAAGAGGAGTGGAATACTTGTGTAGAATATCAGGTCCATTGGGGCTGTGAGAGGAGTGGAATACTTGTGTAGAATATCAGGTCCATGAGGTTTATGCAGAGGAGTGAAATACTTGTGTAGAATATCAGGTCCATTGGGGCTGTGAGAGGAGTGGAATACTTGTGTAGAATATCAGGTCCATTGGGGCTGTGAGAGGAGTGGAATACTTGTGTAGAATATCAGGTCCATTGAGTCTATGAGAGGAGTGGAATACTTGTGTAGAATATCAGGTCCATTGGGGCTGTGAGAGGAGTGGAATACTTGTGTAGAATATCAGGTCCATTGGGGCTGTGAGAGGAGTGGAATACTTGTGTAGAATATCAGGTCCATTGGGGCTGTGAGAGGAGTGGAATACTTGTATAGAATATCAGGTCCATTGGGCTGTGAGAGGAGTGGAATACTTGTGTAGAATATCAGGTCCATTGGGCTGTGAGAGGAGTGGAATACTTGTGTAGAATATCAGGTCCATTGGGGCTGTGAGAGGAGTGGAATACTTGTGTAGAATATCAGGTCCATTGGGGCTGTGAGAGGAGTGGAATACTTGTGTAGAATATCAGGTCCATTGGGGCTGTGAGAGGAGTGGAATACTTGAGTAGAATATTAGGTCCATTGAGTCTATGAGAGGAGTGGAATACTTGTGTAGAATATCAGGTCCATTGGGTCTATGAGAGGAGTGGAATACTTGTGTAGAATATCAGGTCCATTGGGGCTGTGAGAGGAGTGGAATACTTGTGTAGAATATCAGGTCTTTGAGTCTATGAGAGGAGTGGAATACTTGTGTAGAATATCAGGTCCATTGGGTCTATGAGAGGAGTGGAATACTTGTGTAGAATATCAGGTCCTTTGAGTCTATGAGAGGAGTGGAATACTTGTGTAGAATATCAGGTCCATTGGGTCTATGAGAGGAGTGGAATACTTGTGTAGAATATCAGGTCCTTTGAGTCTATGAGAGGAGTGAAATACTTGTGTAGAATATCAGGTCCATTGGGGCTGTGAGAGGAGTGGAATACTCGTGTAGAATATCAGGTCCATTGGGTCTATGAGAGGAGTGGAATACTTGTGTAGAATATCAGGTCCTTTGAGTCTATGAGAGGAGTGGAATACTTGTGTAGAATATCAGGTCCTTTGGGTGTGTGCAGAAGAGTGGAATACTTGTATTTATGGTAGGACTACTTTCTGCTTTTTCATCATTCTCCGCACTGAATCCCATGGTAGTTACACCACGTTGCAGTCCCACCAGCAGCAAATGAGGGTTCCCCTTTCCCTTTGTCCTTGTCAGCATTGAGTGCCAGTTGTTTTCTTGATTCTACCATCCTGACTGGGTAACGTGATATCTCAAAGTAGTCTTAAATTGCATTTCTATGATTGGTAAGAATGTTTGACAATCTAAAAGATATTTCTTAACCATTTTTATTTTATTTTGAGAACTCTTTTCATAAGTATAACCCTCATATGAGCACATATATGAGAGAAAGAGAACACAAATAGAATTTAAAGAAGAGGTTTCGAAAGGGAATGAGGGGAAATGGGAGGAGCTGGACTGTGGAGCAGGACGGATGAAATGCCATAAAGTATTCGTGTGCAAAAATCTCCAAATTAAAAAAAAAACAAAGCAAAAACACAGTGTACTAAGTGATTTTGCAAACTACTTTCTCTTGAGTTTTCTTCTTCCTGAGTGTGCTCCCAACAGGTAAAATGTTCACAAATGATTAACAATAAGTTATTGCTAGGAGTGAAGTAGGAAAAGAAAATCTGTAAGCAGTTAGAAAACAATGGAATCCCAAGTTTTCAACAGCTTGGTCCATAATGAAAAAATCATGGCAGATCATCAGCATAAACTTGTTTGATAAGGTTGTGCAACATCCAATTATATTCTTCATCTCACTGGATGAAGAGGCTCCACAGACGTCATGGATTTGGTCTCCAATGAGGCATTTGAAACAGTGGATCATGAACTTTTACTTACAAATTAATTATAATTGCCTTGGATGAGAACAGAGTCAAATGGATTGGGAACTGGCTGAAAGATCATAAGCAAAAAAACTTCAAGATGCCAAAGCACTCTGTTGGAAATACTGCAGAAGAGGTTTCACAGTGGTCCCTGCTTTAAAAATGTCTACTGGTTATAAGAGTAGAAAAGCCCTTGGAAGTAGATACATTTTCAGAGGTGCTGAATGAAGCAAATATAATAGAAACTTCTTAGACACAATATATTATGCAAATTAACATTTAGTTTAGAATTTGAGTTGACTCTACCTCTTTAAAATGCTTACCACTGAAAAATGATGCACTCATACTGTTTTGAAAAAGACTGATACCATTAAACAGGAGTATTTTAAATATTCTCTAGAAACTAGTAATTTTAATTCTGCCATGATTATTAATTTCAGTAGCATTCATTTTTCTTTTTTTTTTTTTTTGACACAAGGTTTTGCCATAGTTTTAGAGCCTGTCCTGGAACTAGCTCTTGTAGACAAGGGTGGCCTCGAACTCACAGAGATCCACCTGCCTCTGCCGCCCAAAGTGCTGGGATTAAAGGTGTGCACCTCCACCGCCCATTCAGTAGCATTTCCATTAGAAATGCAGCAAAGAAATAAGCTACAATTTTAATTTTGTACATTTATGCTACCATTTTGTTTAATTTTTACAAAATGTCACAAAGGATTTGCAGTAAGTATAATGAATTGAAGATATAATAGTCTTAATGTAGATCTGTAACAGATGCTCGACTATGAGACTATAACTCTGAGGCAGAAATTTTTATTAAGGAAAAACTCTCTAGATTTATGACGAAATATTAGGAGTTTTTAAAATGTGCACTGCAAGACATTATGTAGTTATGTAGTAGTGCTTTTTAATTTTGCATATTAGGAAATGTAAGCAGCCAATTTCAAACACAAATATTGTTTAAAACATATTTAAGTGACAACATGTAAATGAACAGGAAATAAGTGGAAAATGGTTCAGTGTGTAGAATGTTTTCGTTTTTCTTTTTTTAATTTCAGGAAAAAAGCCAATATTGGCCAGGCAGTGATGGTACATGCCCTTAATCCTAGCACTTGGGAGGCAGAGGCAAGAGGATCTCTGTGAGTTTGAGGCCAACCTGGTCTACAGACTAGTTCCAGGTCCTCTAAGGCTACCCAAAGAAACCCTGTCTAGTTAAACAAACAAACCAACAAAAACATAAGAAGGAGGAATTATTGATATTATTGCCTTAACTATGGAGCAGAATCGACTTTTACCAACATGTAAAGATTAGGCATACCGAAATGATACAGAAGATATTACAATTCACAGTATGATTCATATGGCAAAATATCGATAATCTGAAATGCCATCAAATATTTCCCAGCGCTTGGAAGTTTATTTCAGCATTATTTCATTAAATTCTGTCTTTAGCAAGTGATGTGGGAGTACTAAAGTTTTATGTTACTGGGTTTTATTTTTTATTATTATTTGTGTGGAGTGGTGGTAGTGGTAGGTGTGTGTGTGTGTGTGTGTGTGTGTGTGTGTGTGTGTGTGTATTTGAATGAAGTGCAGGGTCCCAAGGAGGCCAGAACACATTGGATTCTTTGGAGCTGGCATTCTAGTTGCTTGAGAGCTGTCCAATATTAATTTGGAGGTCTTCTGCAAGAGCAATTCATATCCTAGCCCCTTTACTAGGTTTTATATCACGGAACTGATCATTCTAATTAATTACCCCTGCCCATTTTGTGAAAAAAAAATAGAATAAAATAAAAGTATACTCTGTCCAGAACAGAAAAAGTCTTATCACTATGAGGCATCTTTTGAGAGGGAAAGGACAAATTTGTCGTTCAGAGCTCAACTCTGAGTTGAATGAATATCCCTGCTCAGACCTTATAACAAATTCTTTTCATTTATAAAAGCTAAAAGGATGAAGATATGACATATGATGTAGTATCCTCTGAGGAAAAGGCAAATTAAAAATATGTCATCCAAGCAGAAGCAATGGAAAGCATGTTTGCACAACAGCATCCCAAGGGAGAAGGTGGGATTTCCATCACTGATTGCTCTTAGAATTCACACTCTGAGTGCTGAGGCCAGCATTCTATTCTCACAGGGGAGGTGACTTGACCTGTCATGGCTTTTTCATTCATTTCTATTTACATGATCTTGTTTTCCTAATAATCATTGTTTTGGAGAACATTTTGCAGGCAGCTTGAATGTTTTTAGTGATATCCTTGGGGGGTTTGTTTGGCTGTGTTTGGCTAGAGTTGAGCAGTCATACCCTAACATGGTGAAGTTAGGAAAGGGCCTGCCATTGAACCCTGCCATTTCGTGGGGCTTTTTTGCTTGAACTGGCAATGTCAGTCATTCACTGATCTTAGAGAGGAAGTGTGAGCATTATAGCCTGCCTATTGCTTACAATCAAACTGTGCTACTGTTTTTTATCAACAAACAGATGAATCATTATAATTCTTTATTTCAATAAACTACTAGCTCTTACATCTTTTCCTGAATTAATTCATTCACTTTCGAGTTTCCTAAGCGTTTGCTAGAATAGTGGTAGACATTGAAGGCAATGATGAAAGATACACACACACACACACATATATATCAAGCATATATATATGCTTGATGGCATTAAAGAACAAAATAAGGAAAAAGAGTCCTACAGTCTAAATTTTCACATGTATCCCCAAATATATGTATTGACATCCTTATCCCCAAGGTAAGACTTCTTGGTGATGAGTTGATCATGAGAAAACAGTCTCCTGGATATGGTTGGTGAATGTCATGTCTTAAACTAGTGTCCCTTAGCAGTGTATCCACAAAGACTAGGTTCCCAAACTGGCAATATTAAGAGTTGTTCTAGATCTTTAACAGACATAGCCTTGTGGAAAGTTGAGGATTGTGAAACTACCGCCTTTTTCTCTCAGTATCTCTCCGAATATTGACTTGAGCTAAGGCCTTTGACCCTATGTGAGTTCACACTTTATGCTCCGTGCTCACCAGATACTCAAACAAATCACCCTCTCCCATGATGAAACTTTGAATTTAAACTCATTAAGCTATTAGCTAAACAGAGCTTTTGCCTTTATGATTTAATGGCCTCAAGTAGTTCATTCCAGTATCAGGAAGTTAGTATAACTTTAAAACAGTGTCCTAAGACAGACTTGAGACCTTTTGTGTGAAACTTCCATTTCTGAACCAGGACACACAATATTGACTAAGATGAAACATTGATCTCAGTATTGTCCATCCTCCAGAATTGAATGGATTAAATTTCTGCTTAGACCATAAAACTTATGATAATTTGTTTTAGCAACCCAAAACAGCATAACATGCAGAAATTATGTAAAATAATAACTTCTGTGCTTATAATGTAGCATATTTTTGGAGATCATATTGGAGGAATACTAAATCCATCCGTAATGCTGATAGTAGGGATAATAAATGATCACATCATAGAGTGGATTTTATCTCATATAATTTGTGTACATAGATATGTTTGTGAAGCAAATTTGGTTCAGGTGTTCTTTTGAACAGGCAATAACTGAAGCTGGGAAGAAGATAAGGGCACTAAAAGAGGACGTACATGCTGACTTCAGGAAAGTGGTAAGCATCCCTGGAAGACCACAAGGAACTAAAGATTGGCCATAAGGGCATTGTAAAGAAGCATGCAGTACCATCACCAGGCAGAACTTTTAGGAAGTAAGTCTGCATATAAAACAATGAAAGACATCACTGAAAACTGCAGATTGCTAAAATTAGTTTCATGAGCTCATCTTATAAAATCTGGAAGCTAACTATTCATTTTCTGTTTGGAGGCCACATTCCAACACTATAGCTATACAATGCTAGATAAATAATAATTATTAAAAGATGTTTCATTTTTGGTAATAGATGTTTTACTTTATCTTATGTTGAGATCTCATAATTCTAAATGATACAGAAATATGAGCACCCTTGGTTCATGGAGGAAATCTGTTAAATCTTATCTTTCTGCTTCTACATACATACACAAGATAGGTGTGGAATGGATTTCAAGGAATGATTTGTCTCAGTTAGGCTTTCAAATGTTGTGATATCCACTGTGACCAAAGGTTACTCATGAAAGGGTTTATGCCATTTTACAACTCTCTAGTTATACTCCATCACTGAGAAAAGTCAGAGTAGGAATTTGGAAGCCGGAACCTAAAAGCAGGAACAAAATCTAAACCATGGAAGACCACTGCTTATTAAGTGACTTGCTTAGCTTGCTCTTTCATATAACTCAGGACTACCTGCCCTAGGGTGTCATGACCCCCAAAAGGCTGGTCCTCCCACATTGATCGTACCCCACATGACAATCTGATGGAGGCATTCTCTCAGTGTGGGTTCTGTCTTCCCAAAGGACTCCAGTTTGTGTCAAGTTGAGAAAAACCCTACAAGGATATAAGTAAGTAAGTGTCTAGGCTATTAATGGAAGGGATGGATGAAAACTAATTCATTTTTCTAAGTTGAAATAGTGTTAATTCCCCCAAGAAAATAAGCTAAAACATGGAAAATAGAAAATATATTGTGATATTAAATTTCTTTAGTCAATATGTAGACATTTTCTCCATTTTAAACATTCAGAGTACTTGAGAAATATGAATAACATGTTATTTTTCTCAATCCAAGCCATTGTTATAAATAACAATACATAGTAAAATGGCATACTACTTACAGAAGGAATTAAAGCAAATAAGCCAAAAATTATGGCGAAGGTTGAATTTATATTCCATATAGTTTGAATTATTTATGTTCTCATATAATTTTTCATTACACTGGTCAAATAAGGAGAGATAGATACTTTGGTAGATATGCAGTGTTTTGCTGGTTTTTTTTTTAACTTTTGAACTATTTTTAACTATTTCTATCAGAAGCAATAGATAAGAGTCCTGTACATTGCTCTAAATTTTGAGAAGGTGTGTTTGTGTGTGTGTGTGTGTATCTGTGCGTGATCACTGACATATGGCTATGTATACAGAAATTCAAAACAAGGAAAGCAATCAGTCCATCGATTGGTTATTTTGTTTACTTGAAACCAGAAAAGTTAGTTTGACTGACTCCCCCTCCCTGGATGTTTGGACATTAAATATATAACCCAGATGTCAGCTGGGGCCACCTTGTTCTCCTTGAGATATCTAGATAAGATTGGCTTGAATCAGGGTACCCACCACGTGAAATACCAAACTCCGCTCAAAATGTTAGTGAAACAAGAAAGCTAGAGTTCTGACTTTCACAGCTCATCCAGTTTCTTCTGCTGTTTCCCTCTTACTTCTTATCTCTTGTATCTACGGCATTGTCCCACTTTAGATTCTGAACAAATGTTTGACAAAGCAAAATTCTGGTTAGCTCACATACAGTGTAAAAGGAGTATAGAGAAGGTTTAGAAACTTTCTATCGAGGGGAACACAGCAGTCCAAATGTTTGCACTGTACAAAAGAAGCAAGATTTCACACTTAAAAGATTGGCCATAGCCTTTCAGCCCCATGAGAATTGGACCAAATGATAAATTAGTATATTTACTTAAGGCATTTCATCAAACAAATTAAGTGAGCATAGATATATAAAATTAGATATACACATCTAAAATGTGAACATCAGCCTTGCTTTAAAAGCAAAAATTCAAAGCTGCTTCCTTGTGAATGACACAGTTAAATTTGCAGGATAATCTATACAACATGATATTGAGCAATCATAAAAAAAGAATGAAACTTTGTGTTTTCTTCCAATGAAAAAGTTTCTGCATTATACATGGTATTATTTTATCCTTGGAGGATAAAATAATTCATGTAACATGTTCCAATTTTGAAAATAGATATTTATAATTAGATGGTGCACAAACTTATGATATCAGTTCCTCTTAGGGAGAGATTTTGGATTAGGACAGGATTTTTGCTTCTATTTTATACTTCTATATTTTAAATTTAAACTTAAACACCCAGTTTTAAATTGATTAAGAGCCATTAATAAATTAGTTCAGAAAAATTCTGCTTTTTTTTAAGGATTAATGGATAAAGAGTTGGTAGGTATATTAGGATAAAAATCTATACAATGTAACATACCTTCCTCTGCTTCTCACCCTACCTTCTGGTCATCCTTGTCTCCCACTTCCTTGATGACTTGCCAGTTGGATTTAAAGACCCTTGCTTTGCATTCACTCTTCTTGGTTTGTTTTTGCAATTATCCCACTGGAACTGCTCCTGTCATGTGAACCTCTGTTCAAAATTTCATCTTTCCAAGATATCTTCTCCAAACATCTTATAGATTCTATGTCCCAAACTAGTCAGTCTCTAGATCGCTGCCCTGCTTTAATTTCTTCCTTACACTCCCCACTTAAAGACCTAGTTACTAGAATATTTGCTTTATGAGAGCAATGGCTTTATCTGTACAGTTTCTGTTAAAATTTCAAGCACAGCTACAGAACCAGCTAATTAATGCATGAGTGAGTGAAGGAAGGAAAGAATTTCACATGTGTCCTGTGGGTCTCATTTTCCATAATCCACAAAACTCGCGAGGTGACTGCTCTGTCACATCTTACACATTGACCTATTTCTGAGGTTTCATCCATGAAATTTATATAGCTCTAGACTAGGTGGATTTAATGAACGTACTAAAATTAAAATGATAATTATAGTGACCCAAGATTGTTATCTACTATGTACATCTATCTTGTGTAACCCTCTAGTAATCTTATGAGATAGGCTTGATTATGATAATTATTTTATAAATATAAAAGTGGTTAAGTTTGCAAATATAGTTGTAGAGTTTGAATCCTAGAGGACTATGACATTCTATAAAATGTCTCTATAGCTGTGATTCTCACCCTTTCTAATGCTGCAATTCTTCAATACAATTCCTCAAGTTGTGGTGACCTCCAACCACAAAATTATTTTGTTGCTACTTGATAACTGTAATTTTGCTAATGTTATGAATCATAATGTAAATATATGGATATGCGTGAATTATGTAACTCCCAAAAGGGTCATAATCCATGGGTTGAGAACCACTGCTTTATAGAAAGCCTCTCTTTTCATAGTCCCTTAGTAATTTCCTGACTCTGCCTTCAAACACACACACACACACAATATTATATGTATATCAACCTATAAAAACCCAGATAACCATTGTTACAACCCCAGGTGTAAATACTACTAATAAATCTCATCTGTATTTAAAATGTTAATCCAACACAGGTATGCCATAAGGAAAGATTAAAAAAAGTAAAAGGAACTCAGCAAACAAGAATCCTGCCTGTTTACCAAAACCATTACCTCTAGCATAAAAAGTATTAGAGGTACTGCCTGCCCCGTGACTAACATTAAATGACTGCAGTGTCCTGATGGAGCAAAGGTAGCATAGTCACTTGTTTCTTAGTTGGGGACTGGAATGAATGGCTATATGAAGATCCAACTGTCTCTTACTTCCAATCAGTGAAATCGACCTTCCCGTGAAAAGGCAGGAGTAACATAATAAGACGAGAAGATCCTATGGAGCTTCAATTCACTAGCTTAACTTTTCAACAAATTTCCCTGCTGGATCAAACAGCAAGACATAAGCTAGCAACTTCAGTTAGGGTGACCTTGGAGAACAAACTAACCTCTAAATGATTTTTTAATCTAGACCCACAAGTCAAAGAGACAAAAATCTAATTGACCCAAAATTTTTTGATCAACGGACTAAGTTACCCTAAGGATAACAGCACAATTCTATGTGAGAGTCCATATTGACAATTAGGGTTTACGACCTTGATGTTGGATCAGGACATTATTAATGGTTCGTTTGTTCAACGATTAAAGTCCTAGGTGATCTTCTGAGTTCAGACCGGAGTAATCCAGGTTGGTTTCTATCATATATATATATATATATATATATATATATATATATATATATATATATATATAGTGTGTGTGTGTATTGAATGAATGAATGAATGAATGAATGAAATTCATGCCCTGCCAATGCTGAAGCATGCATGGGAAGTCTGTGTATGGTGGTTCTGTTGAACTTGTCCATACTGGGTTTCATAGTATAAGTTGATGAGGACAACTGACCAGGTCTCTTCCTCAAGAGGGTACCAGATTTCATTACAGATGGTTGTGAGCCACCATGTGGTTGCTGTGAATTGAACTCAGGACCTATAGAAGAGCAGTCAATGCTCTTAACCACTGAACCATCTCTCCAGTCCATGCATACATGTATACATACATACTTGAAAAGTCAAAACTAACATCAATAAATAAAAAACGTAACTTTTGCCTTTTTGATTCTAGATACTTCAGTCAGAATGAGTTCTTTCAGCTCCACCCATTTTTCCTTTTAATCACATAATTTCACTTCTCTTTGTAGATCAATAACAATCATTGTGTAAATATACCATATTTCATTTCCATTCATCAGTTGATGGGCATCTATATTATTTCAATTTTCTTGATATTGTGAGTAGAGCACTGATGAACATAATTTAATGAGAATTTTTACAACAGAATATGGAATCCTTTGTGGGGATGCCCAAGAATATGACAGTTGGATCCTGTGGTAGATCTACTTATATACATTTTGAGAAGCCTCCATACTGATTTCTATAGTGGTGAGGCCAGCTTGCATTCCCACCAGCAGTGAATAGGTGTCCCCGTGTTCATACCATCATTTGTGATTTTTATCCTAGGTTCTTTTAGTGGAAGACATTCTATGCTCAATTCACAGAACATCTCCTTATCATGCAACCCATACCATTGCCTGTCCAAGCACTAAAATTACAGAAGAGAATGGATCCGGATCCAGTAAATGACTAAGAATTGAAATTAGACAGCAAACTTTGATGCAGAATACATCCCTCTCTGTCTTGCATTACTTCTCTTTTTCAGTTAGTAAAAATGCTTGCACAGGAATCACTTATCAAATATCCTGCATATCATACATATGCATTATAATTTCTTATAGTAGCAAAATTATAGTTATGAAGTAACAACAAAAATAATTCTATGGTTGAGGGTCAAACATAACATCAGGAACTGTATTAAGGTGTTGCATCATTAGGAAGGTTTCAGAACCACTGAGGTAGTACCAGAAATAACATCTTCCTAGGCTTATGTTCATACATATTTTTAGTTTCAAAAGGCTTTCTGTATCCCCTGGTCTGGTTCAATACTCACTCTTCCCTGGCATTTAAATTTTTCCATTGAACTCAGAAGACCTCATAATGAGGTTAGAAAAACATCCTGTCAGTCTCATTAAACCCTTCTCTATATATTTCTTTATTTATGTTACACTCACTAAATCCTTTGGAACCACTGAAGGATGCTTTTTCTCTGTATTTATACCATAAGTCACTGAGTAGGGAGAGTAGGGTAGGTATTTTGGTCGGCAGAATAATTGCTTTCCTTGCCACCCAACTGTAACAATGTCAATATTTAATTTGAAGAATCCAGGAAGATGTTCCTGTATCTTGTAAAAGGAACACTATAGATACGATTAGGTTCAAGATATGGAAACTGGAAGATAGTGTTGAGTTATTCAGCTGGACCTTTTATGTCATAAAGATCTTTATAAGAGAGAAATAAGAATGTGAGAACTGAAGCTACCTTCCACCTGTGCATTTAAACATGGCAGAGGCAGTCATGAATGTAAGACTATATGGCCAATCTCTGGAAGCTCAAACGAGCAAGAGAGCAGATTTTATCCCGGAGCATACAGGAAAAAAAATGTATCTCTGCTGTTATTTTAATTTTAGCCAGTGTAATGCATTTGAGATCTTCAGCTTCCGAAACTATAAAATAATAAATGCACATTGATTTGTGTCATTACTTTTATGGTCATTTGGAAAACTAATGTAAATGTCTCTTTTTGCTAATTGGTGTTACTTCTACACCATATTCTTCTCTATGCTTAAGGATCTCTATTTCTTAGAGGCATATGCTCAGACTGAGCCACTTACTGCTTATTTCTGTCTCTGTTGACACTTTTCTTATCCCACTTCATGTATGAAACATATTTAAAATCTACTCCTGTCATTCTTTCACTGAATTTTATCATCATTTATAGTGATCCTTACATCAATGTATAAGATCCAGTTTCCACCATGAATTTCAACCTTTTTATAGCGAATAAATTTTACTTCTATATCATCTCCATTCTTAGGACATTACTGCAAGTCTTCTTGGAAATAGCAACAGAATTACTTCCATTGTTTCGATTTCAATCTTTCTACTCTGGGGTATCCTCATTTTCCCCATTCTCCTTCTGCTAATCCCCTTCTCATAAGTCACTAACTGGCTCAGATTTACTTAATTAGCCCAATTTAGTCTTTGCTGCCTGACTTTTCCCCCTTTGTGCTTACTCTTTTAGGCTCAATGTTCACATAATTGTTCCATTATATAACCCTTCAAATTCTCTCTTCTTTCTTCTCTATGCTGGCATGACAGAACTTGAAGCCACATCAAGTTTTAGTCACTCGGTTTCCCCTTGTCACTGGAGAAAATCACACCATCATGCAGATGAAATTAACTTCAAGTTTATGTCCATTATCTACTGGAATTTTAGCACTGACAGTATTTCTGCTAAAAGGCTAATTGTTTCTTGCCTTCTATATATCAATTCTCTTTTATTTTTCACTCTTGTGGTTAACTAAATTATTTTTCAAGTTAAAAAAATTAAGAAAGAACTGCCTCACTGAGCAAGCATTAACTCTATGAACCTTCATCTTCTTTTGCATAGCCATGCTCTCTGTGTCTCCAGTATAAAGGGCATGAGCTGTTATTGTTCCTGAATAGTACCAAACATTGTCTTGCTTATTACTCAAGTTTTTGCTCATGAAATCAACCACTTTCTTTTCTCTCATACTATTCACATCACATTAGTTCTGTTTTCTCTCTTATTAAATTATATGTCAATGCAAATAATATCATGGAAATTTTTGTTTCCTGGGCTGGGGAGATAGCTTGCTTTGTGAATTTCTTCTTATGTAAGCATCAATAACCGCATCTATAGCTATGTAATAATGTACCTGGGATTATAATCCATAGAGGCAGAAGAAAGAGAATCCGTAGAGATCATTGACTTACCATTGGCTAGTTCTAAGTTCTGTCTCAAAATCAGTTGGACTGTGTCGCTGAAGATGGCACCCTGGGTTATCCTTTAACCACCATTTACACAAACACATGTGTCTCAAACGCATGCGTGTTAACTAAAATAATTTTTATCTTGGCATTTTTCACTATTGCTCTCTAGTTCCTCCTTAAACAAAAGGATTTAATCCTTTATTCCAAGAACACTTTCACTTGGTTTCCGTGTGATACCCCCCCGCCACACACACACACCTAGCTTGCGCTCTAGGTTGACGTTTCCTCTTGACTTTACAATCTTGGAGTGTCTTCATGCTCACCCTTCAGAATTATTGTCTGTCCAAAATTCTGATTTTTATGAGTAAAATTCTTTAAACAAATGATTTTTCTTTTCCTTTTCTTGTGCTTGAATGTACCCTGATTGCAGAATAGTTTATCAAAACAGGAAATGAAAGAAACAAATGATTCATTAACTCATTCTCTATTTGTCTCATTATACTTAACATAAAGACATCATTAATGAGACAAATTTACAATGTTAAATATCTTTATGAGACTATATCCTATTATAGAAACATTAAATGACAAAATGAGTATCAATGCATTCATGACACAAAAGGCATCTCCTAGTTTTATTTTAAATTTTTTTTCTTTGATTTTTGAGATAGGGTTTCTCCGTAGCTTTTGGTTTCTTTTTTTTTATTTATTATGTATACAATATTCTGTCTGTGTGCATGTCTGCAGCCAGAAGAGGACACCAGACCTCTTTACAGATGGTTGTGAGCCACCATGTGGTTGCCGGGAATTGAACTCAGGACCTTTGGAAGAGCAGGCAATGCTCTCAACCACTGAGCCATCTCCCCAGCCCCGGCATCTCCTAGTTTTATAATGACTTTGTTAAAGGAGAATATCAGAGGGTCTCCACCTTGACTTTTAAAATGATTCAACTCAAAATCAAGACTTTTATTACTAATAAAAAACCTATCATAAATATAAAAACATTCCTTTTGTAATCCTGATTTCCTTTGTGATGTAGCCCAAGTGTTCAATAATACTTGTTGGCTGCAGTTGCTTAATTAAGTCTCAGTCATTTATGAAGCAATTCAAAGTACTGCTCAAATGTTGACCAAGGTTTCTATCCCGCCTGGTCCAGCAGCTGTTTAGTCCCAAAGAAACACACAGAGGTCACACTAATTATAAACTGATTGGCCTATTAGCTCAAACTTCTTATTAACTCTTATAACTCGTATATTAGCCCATAATTCTTGTCTGTGCTAGCCACATGGCTTGGTACTTTTTTCAACAAGGCAGTCACATCTTGCTTCCTCTGCATCTGGGTGAGGGATGCAGACTGAGTCTTTCCTCTTCCCAGGATTCTTCTGTTTTCCTTGTCCCACCTCTACTTCCTGCCTGGTCACCCTGCCTATACTTCTGGCCTGACTACTGGCCAATCAGCATTTATTTAAAATACAAATGACATGGTACAGATCATTGTCTCACAGCACTCAAAACCAAAAAAAAACCAAAAAAACAAAACTAGGTTATTCTGTAAAGAAATATCACCTTGAAGCCCTTTTGCTGTCATGTTGTTCTATGCTGTGATAATCTCACTATTAAATATTTCACTTATTAAATAGTATCAATTTTTTACATACCAACCCTAGTTCCTCTTCCCCCCCTTTCTCTTGCCTCCTTTTCATCCCCCATCCGCTCCTCAGAGGGGATAAGACCTTCTTTGGGGAGTCAATAAGGTTTGGCATATCAACTTGAGGCAAAACAATTCCCTCTTCCCCCTATATCAAGGCTGAGCAAAGCACTCCATTATAGGGAATGGGCTCCAAAAAAGTAAGTTCATGCACCTAGAATAGGTCCTGGTGCTACTACCAACACCTCCCCTATGACATACACAGCAGTTCAAGCCACAGAACTGTCACCCATGTTCAGAGAGCCTAGTTTGGTCCCATACAGGTTCCCCAGCTGTCAGTTCATATAGTCTATGAACTCCCACTAGCTCAGGTCAGCTGTCTCTGTGGTTTTCACCATCCTGATTTTGACACCCCCACCCCTTGTTCATATGGTCCTTCATCCTTCTCTTCAGCTGAACTCCAGGAGGTCGGCCCAGTACTTGGTTGTGGATCACTGCATCTGCTTCCATCAGTTACTGGATGCAGACTCTATGATGGCAATTAGGGTAGTCACTAATCTGATTAAAAGGGAATGCCCTTTTAGTCACTCTCTCCACTCTCCACTACTGTTAGGAGCTTTAGGATCCTTGGGGATCCCCGAGAACTGCAGAATTCTACTGAAATTCTTATAAAAGCATATTTGATTAGGATCTTTACTGATGTATACTAGTTTTTACCTTGCACTCTGACTTTGCTTTGTTATTGATGCTTGTTTTTGTGTTCATTTTCCCCATGAGCATATTAACATGCGAATATTGCTTCCAGACCTGTACTTGAAATCACATACTTGTCCAAATAGAAAGTCAGCAGCAGGCTTTCAGCACTCTGCAGTGCCTACAGTGGATGTGTTCCATTAAAGCTGCTACATTTACGTAAGACTTATGTTTGGCTCCTTTATATTTGACAGCTTTATTGGAAATACAAATGGCTTGTTTCTTGTTTTTGTCTTTTACCAAAAGTATATTCATTTGTTTATCTATACAAAAATAAAGTGATTACATTTAAAACTGCCTATGGGTGTTTGCATAAAAACAAGATTAAAAATAGCATCTGAAAATGGCCATGGTAAGAATAATCATGTTGCGACAATGCCAGAGCCACATTCATTTCACAATTGGCAAGTACATTAAAAATTGAAAATAGGGCATAAAAATGAGAATGTCAGTATTTCTTTTAATGTAGTGCATTAATTACTTAATACGTGGCAAGTTGTCTATTTATATGTGATAAGATAATCCTTCATTTAGACCTAATTAGAAGACTCTGTTCCAGGCTTTGGACGGTTCTGCTTTTGTTATGCTGTGGCTGAATTCCTGTCCATGTAGTAAATGTGTTCCTTGGATGCAAAGGAAAGCACAGTCTCCCACAGCTTTAATAAAATGTTTAGTATGTATCTGGAACCCCATTTTCTCCATTCAGCATAACATTGCATATTAACTTCCTATCAGTGCGTTTTATTATGTAGAGGTAAGTCCTTCTCGAACTAATTTCTTTGTTAACCTTATTATTAGGTCTTAATTCTGTCTAATACCTTTTTATGTATCTGTAAAGATGATAATGTGATTTTGTCCTCCCTTTTATTGGAGCAGTATGTCCCAGTTTTTGATTTGTGTATGTGGAATCATTCTAACATTCATAGGACAGATCTCACTTTAACATGGAACACAATTATAAAACGTGCTCTTGGATTGAGATTTCCATAATTTAATTAAGACTTTTGTCTATGTGCACTCAAGATATTAGACAATAATTTTGGTTTTGTTGTTGTTGTTTTATCTGGTTTTGGTATCAAGACAAGACAGGCTTTCTAGAATGCATTTTGAAGAAATTGTTCCTTTTTTACTTCTGGGAATTACTTAAGGAAAATTGAGATTTCCCCTTATACTGTTTGGTAAAACTCAGCAGTGAAGCTATTTGGGTGTAGGGTTTTGTCTTTTTTAATGGAGACTTTTTATTCCTGATTCAATTCTATCACCTCTTGGTAACTGCAAATATTCCATTTTATGTGATTCAGTCTATCCAGTAATTTTTTTTCATTATTTCTAGCTCATTAAATCTGTTTTTATGTGATTGTTTATAATCATCTCTAGTGACCCTTTGTGGTTTTGAGCTCTCAGTTTTTAAGCCTCCGTATTCATATTTTTTATTTGAGTCTCGTGAGATATATCCTTTTATTTAGTGTTATTTATTTTGAGAGTCACCTCTTCTTCAATGGACCTTCTACAGGTTCTGTTTCTATTTCATGTATTTTTGTGTCATTTATCACTTTTTTTTCTAATTTTGTATTTGTTTTTGTGTTCATTGCTTTAGTTGCTTTCAATGCAGCTACCAATTATTTGAGATTTTATCGCTTTAAAATGTAGGTTTGAGTTCTAAAACTTTCCTCATTTCCATCTGCTGAATCATATAGGACTCATAAACCGTTTAATCCATTTTTATTTATGTCACTACATTCTTGATTTCCTCTTGGATCTACTGATTATTTTTTGATTAAAAAATCAGCTTAATTTCCATATATTTAAACAGATTCAAAATTTCTTTCTCATTATGGATTTCTATTTTATTTCATGTGGTTAGAAAGAATTCTTATATAATTTAAAATTTTCTAATTTTTTTGCTGACCATCTTGTTTCGCGTGCGTGCCTATGATCATAGTATACAGGAGAGAGAAATGAGAGGATAAGGAATTCAAGGGTATCATCAGTTTCCATGGGCAAGACTGAAGCTAGCTTGGACCCCTTCCCCCTGAAAGCAAACCCTTTTAAATACACAAAATTCATTTTCACAAAACAAACAAATAAATCACTTTCTTCATCTCTCAATTTTTCTCAAATGTTTCCTCAAACAAGAACCAAGACATGATATGTGTGTGTGTGTGTGTGTGTGTGTGTGTGTGTGTGTGTGTTTATAAGAACATAGTAGAAACTCACACATGTAGTCTCCAGAAAAATATCTGGTGCACACCGAAGTGTCTAATGTAGATTTTCTCTGCCCTCCAGGGACACTGACTAACCCTACAATGCCCCTTTCCATGTCTCATGGTTGCTGGGCCAGTTTAATTGTTCACTGCTGCTCCAGGCTTATTCTGTACAACAGTTCTGGTTTGCTGTTGAGGTGCATATTCATTCCACTCTTGAACATCAAATGACATTACTTTCTCCCTTTTAATCATAAGAAAGTAGATGATAAACAAATTGACTACTATGCAGGTACCAGAATGAATATAAACCAAAGGGAGCATTATAGGGACAGGAATTTAACTCAAGTACGTGCAATGAATGCACAGGCGTGTGTGCACGTACGTACACATGCCCACACACATGCACACACATGCACAGGCATGCACACAATGCATACACAAATGCACACACACACATACACACACACACAAACATGTACACACACACACACACACACCCTTATTTCCTCAAAATCACAGGGTAACAGAATATGACCAGAGATTTTCCCCTTTTGTTAGGCTCACAGTGGTGAGTCAGATGTCAAATTATAAGTGACTGAAAATATTTCACTTTCTTTTGCACAAGAATTATCACCATAGTTTGTTTTTGTCTTTCCTTCCACATCACCTAAGTATAGAAAATGGGGTGGAAACTGAAGTACTGTCTTCAAGCCTTGGCGAGAGAACTATAAATCACATCCTTTGATTTTTTACACGTGAGTTAATTGAACATCTAGCTGAGCATATTTTTCCCAGCTTAGCACGTAAGGTATCTTGTGAGGCAGTGCAGCCCTGGGGCAATGTTTATTTACGGGATGGGAGGGGGGCTAAGGAAGCCCAGATCTCATAAGGGGCTTGACATGAATGGTGTGTGCTGTGCCCTTTCCTCTGGTACTTCAGCAGCTACTAAATCCTGCGTTGCTTCCTATTGCTGGCTGACAAGAACCAGAAGCCTCTGCCCACAAGTGACTGGTGGCAGATGGATCAGGCCAGTGAAATGCTACGCCCCGACTTTCATCTCTCTAGCAGATGGGGTCATTACACAGTGTGCTTTTACACACTGCTTCTCTTAAGACAGCAATTTATGTGTAGGCTGGGCAATGGTTAGTATAATTTGATAAGTGTATTTTAAACACGTGCTATGTGCCTGGCAGCATGCTGTATGCTTTCCAAATAGGGAGAAAGACAAGGCCACAACATATTGGCTTGTGTGTTACTATGTAGAGGGAGTAATGAATGTAAATCTACAAGACATATTATTGAAATAAATCAAGCTCACTCGGCCTTTAATTTTCCTTTATATTAACAAACTCACTTGGAGATAACTAGTGGACAGAAGTTGTAAAGAGAAGCTTAGAACGTAAATGTAAATAGGCGTTTAGAAGATCGTAATGCCTCTCGGACTTTAGACTTCTTCATTGTATGTGCTGAGATCTACATAGTAGATGCTATTTATTTTTTGAGTGAAAATTACGAATTCCAGAAGGAGTCGCTTTTATTTAGCTCGGAATGTCCATCCATCCATCTCCCTTGCATCTAAACATTCATCTGTCCTTCCACTTTCTAATAATTTTCTTTGATGAAAACCGAGTTTCCTAATAACCTGCGATATTTAATCCTGACAACTGAGGAAAACAAGCCACGTCCCAGGGAAAATGCCCGAGATTTCCTTTCTGGGAAAGGCAGCTACTGGTGACCCTGCCTGAAAGTAAGGCTGGCAATCATGTTGGGAATTCCCAGGGGAGCTGGTGTTTTGCAGTCATTCCTCTCCTAAAGTATTTCACTCCCTCGAGTGCATGGCATTTTTTTTTCTTGTTCCTAAGTACTTTGAGAATTATGAACCAGAAAGGCCTAGACCACAGTGCGAGGCAGGAAGAAGAGGCAGTTGCAATAAGTTTAAAGGGGTGGCGTTTAGAGTTCTCTGAGGAAGAACTTACTACTTCTGAAGCAGCACCCGCTCCTTGTTTAGTTGGGACAAACAAAGCAGGTAGATGAATGTTCTAGCAAATTGAATAAAACTCGAGTTGCTTGTTGTTTCAGAGATACTTGGTCATTCAAGTGAGCAATAAAGTAAGCAGGGTGGCCACTTGGTCTTAGATGTCTGCAAGAGGTTGACAATTTATCACTGCCTGAATTAACCATGTCAAACACCCCCTCTTTAAAATCCCAACACCTTCAGACCCTGTGTTGTTTGTGTGCTTGTTTTGCTTTATATCAGAATAAATACAGACAGTCAAATTTGTTTTTTTTTCTCCAAATTAGCCCTTTGGCAAAATGATAGAATGTTTCCATCTTGAATTAAGAGAGAGGCAAAAGTGCAGACTCAGCCTGCATATAGAGCATGCAGTGTGAATTATGAGACATACTAATCTTTCATCCGGAAATTTACTGTTTGAAAACATGGTAAGAGTTCCAGACTGGTTCTCAGGGTTTGAGGATGAGCTGCTGCATAGGTCTGAGGAGGATTCTAGCAGCTCCAAATGCCTGGTATCAATTGGCTTGTTGATGTTGGGAGCATTATTTCAACTTTTCAAATCCTCAGATTTCACCCAGAGGATCAGTTTTTTTTTTTTTGAGGTAGATCTGACAGAGCCTGGCAATCTATAGTTTTATGGGGAATTCAAATGTGTCTGGGAATCCTGCCAGCTAGCCCTTTGCCGGGGTGCCTATGTGATTTGAAGACCACTTTAACAAATCAGTCGTACTCTGTTTTCCCACTGGCCTTAACTCCCCCATGGCACTTAAGTGTTAGTCCCTGTTTCAGAACTCTTCCTTTCTTCTCAGGTTTTCTAGAATGGTATTTATCCTTTGTGATGGTACAAGTACCACCGCCTCCTGGTGGCCTTCTTCATTCACCACGGCACTGATGGGAACTGGTCTTCCATTTGTTTTTATTAACTTGCATTTTGAGCAAATAATGTGTGCATTTGGTAAAACTGAACTTCAAAATATCACACTTGTCTTTACAGTATGTCTAAGGATCAGAATAAGATTTTTCCCCCATTCACATAGGTCCACTGTATAATTTCTGTAGGTTGTGTGATGAAACAGTTCTAAAGAAAGACTGGGAAGCCAAACTGCCTATGCTAAGATCCGCTCTCACTGTTTTGACATACTATGTATGGTGTCTACTCACAAGGGCTATTTTAAATATTGAATACCTTGGTATCTGTGATGCTTGCAGCTGCACCTGGCATTTTCATTCTTTTATGCTGGGTATTTATTTTTGCCAATGGCCATGACTGATAGCAAGTGTGATAGAAAATCTACGAATTAGTTCATTGGTTCTGTCTTCTCTCACTGAGCCAGAGTACATTACCCATTTTATCCTCCATGCTAAGCACTTTCGGAGTCACCAACTAAACTGCTAAGCATTATCTGCTTCCGTGCTTGTACGACAGATCCAGGAAGCCCCCAGGCTGTGACTTACCCTTAGATAGATTTAAACTTGTCACAGGCCCACATTTGACTTCTATGCTTCCTTTTGTCATCCCTATTTAATTTAGGCAATCTTCTATAACAGCCTTTAGTGACTGGAATTGCTCTGTGTTCTTCAACGAGAGGGGTAAGATGTGAAAAGTAATTAATTCTACTTTAATTTTCTTCATGTTAATTTTATTAGACAAAAACATAAGAGAAACAAAGAATGGGTTTCTGCACCACAACTAAAAAGAGACATTTACCCTTGAAATGGGCAAATTGAAAAGGTGGAGAGTCAGACAGGAGAATCCAGAAGGGCCTCCTGTGCTTGTTCAAAGTTTTCTTCCCAGTTTGCTTTGTTTCTAGCTGCAGAAATGCACCTGGCTTTGTGTCTCTGTCTTTTATGAACTTCCAGTTGTCAATAGGACAGATGTTCTCCTGATGGCAGGGAACAGCTCGGAGGCATCATGGGACAACCATAACACCAATTTGGAAATCCAAAGTTAAAAGCACAAACAGCCTCCGAGCATCTCCAATATTATTTTCACAGGTTTCTTCAAGAAATTAGAAGGTGGTGGTGGTGGTGGTGCACGCCTTTAATCCCAGCACTTGGGAGGCAGAGGCAGGCGGATCTCTATGAGTTTGTGGCCCCTGGTCTACAAGAGCTAGTTCCAGGACAGGCTCCAAAGCTACAGAGAAACCCTGTCTCGAAATTTTTTTTTAAAAAAAGAAATTATAATTTCCTAAGTGTCATCTTAAACTGTTACTTTATATTGAAAAAAATTAATCATAAATTTAATCCCTTTCCCCCTTTAGAAATACTAGATGATTCCCTGGTGGTCTAGTGGTTAGGATTCGGCGCTCTCACCGCCGCGGCCCAGGTTCGATTCCCGGTCAGGGAACCAAAAAAAAAAAAGAAAAAGAAAAAGAAAAAAAAAGAAATACTAGATGATGATCATTTGCTTTTACACATGAAATCTCTCAAGACTGTAACATGTTGATTGTAAGCCACAAAAGAACTTCTAGGCAAGGGCATTGTATCTGTAGTGTATGTCATGTGGTATTCTGGAATGATTTACCCAACCATCTCAGTTCATTAGCTTAAGTATTTTTCTCAGGTCAAATCATGTGTCTTATCAAATTGTGGCCTTTCCCCCCTGCTATCCAATCTCTGATGCCTGAATCCCGCACATTTCAGATTAGTAAGAATGTTTCTAAACTCCTCTAGCAACTCGTGACTTCAACTCTCATTGAGGGAAACAAAAACTATTTACTCAGAAGACTTACATTGTGTGAAAATTGGTGACAACATGTCCTGGACTAGAGGAAAGCAAGCTACCAGAGATGGCCAACTTTTGCTGAGCAAGCACTTTCAAGCTTTTCCAAATAATAGCCATGCTTGGAAGAGAATTCTATGTCTAGACTCCGGGCAGGAGAATCTGAGCATCCTGAACAAATATAGTTCTGTTCCATTTAACTCTATCCACATTTTCCCTGTATTCGGATCCTCTGTCTTTTCTGCATTAAAAAGACTAAAGAAACATGACTCATTAAAAATGAGTTAGTCTTATGGTTCATTTGGAACGTGAGACCAAATCTTGATCCACACATATTAGTACTTTCATAAATGTATTCGGATCTATTGAGGCTTCCAAACTCTGTTTGTCAAGAGCACACTGATTCATGCTTGTCAAAAGTGATGATTGTTTAGTTAAAGAATTTTGTTTTTGGAGAATAGCCTCAATGATTTGGCCAAAGAGGAAATTTTGGAAAAATAATATTGCAATTGTTTACGGCGTTTTTGTTCTCAGAAATTTCATTAAACTTCTAGCTTTTTTCTCAAGTACTTGCCTGAAATGAGTCAGTTTTTCTTCATTTCTAATGATATCAATTGTGTCTAAGCTCTGATCACTTTCCAGTTATGCCTTTATTTTAAGCACTAATTATTTGATTATTTATCTATTTGTAGTTTTTAAAGACACAATTTTAAAAAGTCAAAGAATGAATCAAGTATGTATTTTCAAAAGTAGATATGCGTCTTTTTAGAGATGATTCAAATATCCGACACATCTTGGTCAGAGAGCTATGCATAGAGTTTGAGGATTTCTTTTCCCTAATAATCTGCAAGCATCTAGTCTGAACAGCTCACAACCATGGGATAGCTTTTCAGTGATGGCTGCACTAGGTTTGACCAAGGCTTACTTGATGTAGTCAGGTTGATATTTTATTATTTGGCTTGGTCCTACTTAGCTCTGAAATCATCTCATGTAATAAAGGCCACACTCAGGCATGGCTGTATAGAACTTAGCAAACTAATCACTTCACTTGGCACTTCTTAAGTGGTGAGAAGACCCATGAAAAATTAAGATCAGCATTTTATTTTAATTAATAATGGAAAAGTAGCAAATCTAATAAATGGCAATTGAACTCTAATAAACTGTGCCCATGCAGTCGGGTAAGTATTTATTTTCTAAGTGTTAGATACTCTTTGCTACTATATTAAAGTCCCCCCCCCAATACCTGATATGTAGAAATTATCAAGTGCCAATATTCCTGATGATTTTCACAATCTCTTTTTTCCTTCTTTTCCACTGCCAGGCAGGTCACAGCATTCACCCTCTTTTGTGTTGGTTAAATATTACTGAACTTCAATTCATATATCTGTGCTTTTTATGTAAAATATAAAAACAGCTTTTGAAGGCAGAGTTCTTATTCCCCTTTGCTCTGCTATGACATTTAAAATAGTGCTGGATCTTCTGTTCCGTGCACGGTAAATATTAAACACACCTGCTCACCAAAGGGTAGACGTAGGCCAAGAAACCTTAAAGACTAACACTTGTGGTGCATAAATAGTTGGAATGTGTGATCATTACCATTGGTAATTAAGAATTCCCATGAAAAGAGCAACCTCAATAGCAGATCAGATGAAAGTTGTGAATAGGAAGGAAGTCATTTGTCACTCATGAAACTGGAGCGTATTTTCGCCTGTGCTAGTGGGTCTCTTCTGAGCCCAAGTTAGAAGTCCTGCTTTTTAAGTGAGGGTTTGTGGTGTGCTTGAGTGGTTAATTATGTTGCAAGGAGTTTGAGAAGCTGTTGGGGATGGTGGGATGAAATTGTCAGCAGAGATTTATCTAGCAGGATTGTTTAGGGGTGGTTTTTAATTTTATAATCCACTGGAGCAATAGCATTAGTTGCACATAAATTTCTCTTGCTTTTATAACAGAGGGTTTCAAAGAAGGAAGCCTCCTCGTCCACATTCTAATGCATACAGCCTTTGTTTGTAGCTTGGAATGCAGTGTGTTGTAGGTGCTCCGTGGCGGTTGACTTATTTTGAATGATAATTCGCATGTTTTCAGGAACTTGTAAGACTAATTAAAGGCCCAGTTTTTATACTATTTAAGCATTCTTTCATTTATTTAGCAAAATACTTTAATTCCTCCTCTTCAGAGTCCAGAAGTGCTGTGTACCTGTGCACCCAGTTCTCATTAGCAAAGTCAAGAAAGGTAAAATTTGCAATCCAGGAGTTCTGACCCTAATAATACAGCATTCATAGAAAATCACCTTGTTTTGTAAAGTGGCTTCATGTCTTCCCATAATACTACTAAAGGTTCAAGTAAACTCTGGGGTGGGATGTTAGGGTTCCCGTGACAGATTGGAAAGGGGATTCTGGAACATTTCAATGGTAAAAAGAAAATAGGACATGACAGATTAAAGAGCTCCGAGCAGCGCTCACCTTCCCCAGTGCACCCTTTATCAGAGGGATTAATGCATTCTCACCATCAGGAAAGACAGGTTGCTACCTAGGACAGCAGAGAGCTCACTAAGGGTGACCTGGCATTAGTAGGAAAAAAGTGGGAGATGTTTATTTCCCCTGTCATTATATTGAAAGAAAGAACATTTGCCCTGTGCCTTATCTTAAAATAGCTTCATTAACACAAAGCAACAAACTGAAAATAGCAAGGTAGGCAATGTAGACTAGGTTCTTAGAATGTAGGGCATGTGGCCAAAAGAATTTATATACTTGATAAGCATGAGTTACTTTGTGGTTCAACATTATTTTTAATATTGATATTTTAGGTCAGGATCATCTCTGAGCTGATATTTAAGAACTGGGTCATAATTTTGTTGATTAGAACACTCGAAAATTTTTGCATTAACTTCTTTAAAGTTTGGATCTTATGAAATGATGTGTCTGCATTTTAGGTATTGTTTATAGCATTTTGAAAGAGCATCTTTCCTCCATATAAAGACCCTCAGGAATTCACTGCCCATACTCATTACCCTGAGACATTCCTGGGCGCTTCTTTTCCCCCGGTGTCGCTTGTATCCTTGAACCTAGTCGGAATTGCTTCATTTCATTTTGTCATAGATTACATCTTCAAAGATTTGATACAGATTAAAATTTCTAGGTTTGAAGCTGACCTCTTACACACAGTGTACTGCATCTGAATATCATACATGTTGTGTGAACTGCATCACTTAGTTTTAATACTATTGTATGATAATCTGTCCTTTTTTGTTTTTGCAATATGCACTTGGCTCCTTTCAGATTTTTATGATGTGTGTGTATATGTATGTATGTGTGTGTATCCCAATTTCCAAATAAAAAGACTTTCTTAAAAGAAATTAAGCTACTTGGACTGACAATTCTCTACAGAAGAACCATAGATTTAAATAAAAAAACACCTCTCAGTACTAGGCATGAGAAACCTCCTTTCAAATGACTTGTCAGCATAGTCTAAGGAACTTTCA
Source organism: Microtus pennsylvanicus (assembly GCF_037038515.1). Lineage (NCBI taxonomy): Eukaryota > Metazoa > Chordata > Mammalia > Rodentia > Cricetidae > Microtus > Microtus pennsylvanicus. The sequence continues at coordinate 33,812,058 of NC_134584.1, forward strand.
AAACATGAGTATGTGATCAAGTGGGTCTCTGGTTCTAATGCCTTCTCTTGGGGCTCTTTTTCTTCTGTTGGGTTGCCTTGTAACCTTGATTTTTTTTAAAAAAAAATCTTATTATATCTTATTTTGTTTAAAAATATTTCTAGAAATAAATATTTTAGAAAGGATAAAAAAAGAAAAAAGCAGTATAGATGATCAAAGTAGACCTTAGTTACCTCTCAGGGGTTGGCAGTGGGCCCTCATTTCTGAAGACCACACAATTAGGTCATAGGACTCTGATATTTCAATTTGAAAGGCTTTCTACTGTAGTCACAACTCCACGGTTCCTGAAAATACTAGGCAAGTTGCCAAGGGAAGAGAAGTAACTAAAAAGTCTTTCCTCAATACAGCACCTATGAATCACTATTGCCATCATCACAATGATTACATAAAGGTACAATAGGGGTACTTACATGTCAGTTTCAATCAACAGATAAGTAAAACTATCACTCTTTATAGCAAGTGACTTGATTATATGCACCCCTCTATACCCACAAGACTCTCTACCTTACCAGAAGACTCTCTACGTCTCATATTCCTCCCAACTTCACATCCTTCCTTTAATAGAAATCACTTATATTTTAAAAATTATTCCATGTGCATTTATGTATATTTTTCTGCATGTATGTCTGTTTGAGGCTGTCAGATCCTCTGGAACTAGAGTTACAGAACTACTAGTTATTCTATTTGACCACTATATACTCTGCACACATATAGAATTACATTACTCTACCCCATGAGTATGTACAAAAGTCATATGTCAATTTAAAACAAAGTCATCAGCCCCATGGTTTAATGTCGTTTCTTTTGCTGTTGATTCATACGAAGAGAGCTTATCACTCTTTGTTGAAATGAGCAACAGGGAATTTCTAGCCAGACAGATGTAATTTTCCAAAGTATTCTTCAAAGTAAATTCTGTTGTAAAACCTTGCTGCCTTCAGGATAAACAGCATCCAATGAAAATGGTTTCTACTAATGTTCCATTCCACAAATGGGAAGAGGTCCAGTTCATTGAGATAGGATGCCTGATCTATTATTAGATAAGTAAAAAGATCTCTACATTAGAGTGAAAAGTGAGCCCATGTGATGACCAGTGCACTTGATGTACCCAGGAGATTACTGACTATGCAGTTCTTCCTAATACCATCAACTGCACTTCAGAGAGTTAAATTTCCTGAGAGGGAATCAATAGGCTCAGAGGGCATTGCAGATACTGTTCCATGGATACCCAATTCCACGTCTACATAATTGCCACGACAACCGTTCATTAAATTACCTGCCAGGGACATTTAAAATAAGAAGAATAAGAGTATAGCTCACTGAGGATGATTTTTGAGAATTCGACTTGAGTTCTTCCTAAGTTCACAGAGTTAGGTGATAATTCTATCCATGGTAATTGGTGAGGCAGATTCACATGAGTCCACTCTCTCGCCTTCAGATGCTATTCCATGATAAATCACAGTCCACAGCCAGATTCCCAAAGCACATCAGCAGAGGAAGAAACATGCTGTAATTTCATCTGGAAAGTGCAAAAAAAAAAAAAAAACAAAACAAAACAACTAAGGATAACTACAGAAACCACAGAGTTTAAACTGTGCTAAGTAGGAAGTCTCCTCTGAGTCAGGAGAGGCAGAAAGAACTTGAAGTGTCTATAGAAATGTTCTCATTACTTAAATATGCTTCCAACTAATGTGTTTGACTCACCCATGCGTTCCTCTACAGTAAAAGTTCTTAGTATACTAGGTCTCACAGTAGTATAAATAACTAGGTGCTCACAAATTCAGAAACTGCTTTGTTCTAAAAAATTTCCCTCCATCTCCTACGATCCTATTACATCAGTGCTACCATAAAAATTACACCTTGTTTTTCACTAAGGTAGCACAAGATGACTAAGCCTTTAAGGATAAACATTGGTTTGAAGTTTCCTTATCTCCAGCACAGCTCTCCTGCAGAGGTCCTCTGCCAGTGTTTCCTGGAACACTGCCTTTGTGATTAGCACAGTCTCCGTAGTCTGATGCTCTTTACATTGGCTAAAACGAATCAAGCTGCTTTCCCAGAGGATCTCTGAAATAGATACTCCTTGCTCTATTTATTTTTCTCCTCCCAGAGGACTAACTGTTGTGTTATGTGACCCCTTGCTATCCGTTACTGATTTAAAGCTACTTCCCGCCCTCTCTCTTATTTTGTTCCACCGCTTAGATCTTTCAACTTGTATTTCACACCATTCTCTCCCACATTACTGCTTTCTGTACTTTCTCTTACAGTTCTCCTTCACTGAAGATACATATCTTCCTTCCAGGGTCTAAGCCTGACATGTTCCTAGCGTCTTGAGCATCCAAGGCACTGATGTGTACCAGGAAAAGGCCCCTGTCTGTACCTGACTTACAGACTACCATCACTAACAATGCCTTCTGATACTTATGTCCAAATCATGACCCGGGATGACGTACATCATCATTAGTGTCCACACCCACACCTCATCTCACATCCAAGCATTTCCTTATCTGAGCAGAATTGCTTTTACTTTCCACATCACTGCCTCAGTTCCTCCCACTCTAATTGCCTCTGATACTCCAATTATTCATTATTTCATTTTATTTAGTGGTGCAAAATTGTCTTCTTTTGCTTTGTGAGCAAACTATGAGGTCTGTGCCCCAAACTTTTAAACCATCCCAGGAATAAGTTTTCTATCTTCCTCATGCTTGTGAATATAATGGGAAAAATTAGATGCGCAGGTTGACTGGTTTTCTTTATGGTTAACAACTACTAACTTGCTTGTAGTTTTACTCTCCTGCCCTAGAAATATGTCTTCATGTCTACAGAGTTAATTTGATGCATTATTCTTTCCTTTTTTAACACTACTCTCTTCTCCCCACCATACAAGCACACATTCAAACTCCTGTTTAGAATCTTTATTTTCCTGTACATCATTGAAAATATAAAAATTTTTCATTTTAAATGAACAAAGTTAATTTAAAAAAAACCTATTGTTTCACACACTGGGTCATTTCATAGTGTCTCCCTCATTGGGATGGATTTACTTTCTATTGAATTATTGTCACTAGAATTTGCAATGCATTTCCATATCCGATCTTTACCAACAATCGTTTGGCATGGTTTCACAGTGCAGTCTGGTCATGAAACAGTCACTTGCAGTTCTTGCGTCTACGCTTTCCATTCAGACATGTTATATCCCTGCTACACTGCTGGACCACCTCCTTTGTTCTCCTTTCTTTGTATTGAGTGTGCACAAGTGTGTGTGTGTGTGTGTTATGTGCATATGTATGTGTATGAGCGTGTGTGTGCATATATGTGTATGATTGCGTTCACCCATGGAAGTGCATCAGAGGTCAGAAACTGACATGGGGACGTTTTCCGCAGTCATTTCTCTACCTTATCTTTTGAGAAAGGATTTTTTAAAAAGATGAATATTACCATTTCTGCTAGACTGGCCAGGGAGCAGAAAATAAGTACTGAAACCAAGCAGCGGCTGGGGAGGCAAAAACTCATTAACAGGGAATTAATGTTAGTAAACATGGAATTTAGTAAATATGTTCAATATGTAAGTGAGACTGACGACAAGGAAAAAATGATAGAACCAGCCCCTGAAAGGGTAGAAGGGATTGAGGACTGTCGCACTTCCAGGCTATCCTCAGCTGACAGAAGAAGGCCTGGGGCTCTGCTGAGCAGGAGCGGAGGAATTACACACCAGCAATGAGATGGACATTACTACTATTGCTAGACTAACTGATTAGTAAGCCCCTGCGTTCTCCTTGCAGCCTCCTCAGCTATCTTCCCATCTCTGTCTCAGTTCTGGGATTACAAGCTATGATGTCAAGCCCAGGGTGGCAGTTTTACTTGGATACCGGGATCCAAACTCAGGCCTGCAGGCTTGTGCAGAAAGCAGTTGAGTTACTGAGTCATTATCGAAACTCCAAAATTCCTGTTTTCATTGATCCGAATCAGCTGGCTACAGCTCTCTTTATCTGCTTTCCTGTCCCTTGGCTTCTTCTTTATCAAACTACCCTCATTCCTTAAAAGAAAAAGAAAAGAAATTCTTTCTTGTCACCATGAACATCGACTGATGTTTTTCTTTTAAAAACCCCTTTTCTTCTCATAACTATTATCATTCATTTTACTCTTCCTATATCTATTATTGTCTTCAACTTTATTTTTAAACATATTCCTTGTTTCCCTACTTATTACCATTCCCTCTTTCACCTTTAAACATAATCAGCTCCTGATGTTTTATGTGGTTATTACCTGACCACATTATTCACTGAGATTTATACATGTATTTATAACTGCCTACGTGATGGATATCACAGCGTTATCATGTCCCCAAATACACTGATATACCAATTCTGGTTCTTCATTACCCATTTGCCCTCATGTTAGTTAATGCCATTGCGAACTACTCAAGCAAGCAAGCAAGCCAAAGAAATGACTTTTGTTTGCTTTCATCATCTTTCATCAAACCCATTAATCTATCAACAAGTCTTCCTTCTGTATCTCTGAGCTGTCTACTGACCCATGGAGCACGATCCATGTCCTCTCCACACCCCCATGCTAGTCCCAGCTACGGTCATTTCTTAAATCAAAGGTGCAGAACCTTTGCACATGTGTGTGTGTGTGTGTATGATATTCCCTAAATTCGTCTCTCCATAGGAAACAATGTACCATATTAAATTTAAAAATAAATGACATACTTAGCTTAAAACAATTAAAGTTCCCATTAATTTGAATAACAATCAAATTTCCTATTCTGATCCAGGCCCTTGAATAATTTGTTTTCTGCTTCCCTTATAAGTATTATTGTAAAACTAGCATTCATGTTGCTACTGCTACAGTGGTTTTGGATGTGATTTCTTTTTATTTATGTTTTCTATCTCACAGCCATGTTTCTGTTTCTTCTGCCCTGGTCCCCTTTCTTCTCATTCTTGGCCTGCCATTTTGTTCTTAGCTTTAGATCTCACTCCAAATGCCATTTCTTTGTAGGCTTTTGTCTGATTACCTTATTCGAAATAAGCTCTGGATTTCTGTTTCTTCTCTATGCTTCACAACTGCTCTTAGAGTCTATGATTATATCAGTTCCCTAGCACTGCAGTACTCTTCCCTATGAGCGGAAGTGTGTCTATTTTATTTATCATTAAATCTACAGCACACAGAACAGTACCTGACACATGCTAGTCACTTAAATCTTTATAGATTTAATAGAAAATGAACTTTCAAAGCTTATATAAGAAAACACCAATTTCACATAATTGCACTTTTGGCTTAGCTAAATTATTATAGACATATTTAGCAATTGCATTTTGAAGAGAACCAGGACTCATGCTAGCCACATAACCATCAAACAAAATATCATAATGGGAAGACCTTTAAAACAATATAGCAAATGTCCTAATTCTACTTCTAAAATAAATTATTGCTTCCTACCATTGATCTTTTCCATTAAATTCTACTTTTGTTCTCAACCTCTTCTGTTTTGTCATTAATTTAGAGTATGTAGGGGATGAGGCAATGACACTAAAGCTCTGTGGAAATTGAATTTTTTAATCTTAAATTTTGAGTGTACTTCAGATTCTAGGTTCATAGAAACATACATTTTTAAATTCAGGTTAGAAAAATATATAAGGATTTTTTGTTGTTATATGTAGCTAACACTAGCCATAGTGCATATATAAATTCTCAACTTTCATAATAAAGTCAAATGTTTTGGGAGTTAAAGTTCAGAATTAGCTAAAAAGAAATTTAAAGCTGAATTTGACTTTTTAATTGAGAGTAACTACATATTACTCTGCAGGGTCCTAGATAGAGCTTCATTAGAAGGAAGGCTGTAAACAAGGAAAATCACATGCTACACCCTCTGTGTGTAAGTCTGGTCTTTCTCTTACCAAAGCCATACACATAGGAAGGTAATAATCTCTGAGAAAAATCCATTATATCACTTAATGAAAGAGCAAGAAATGGTATTTCTGACAAAAACTCCCAAGCTTCCTTCGGTATCATCAAAGATATGGAGGAAATTGTCTGTTACACGCAGAGAAGGCAGATGACAGAAAACACATGGCATTTTTGGTAGGCATGACCACTACTTGAAAATCGTATGTACCATGGGTATCAATAGTATCAAAGCTCATTAGTAGACAGGCCTGTGATGTATGGAGTGGGTGAGTAGAGAAAGATAGTGCCCGTGCTATGGAGAATCAACATTTGTCAGAGAAATTGCTTAGAGGACAAGGGGAGTGGGTGCAAACCACAGCAAACTTGGGACTGATGGAAAGCAAACACGAGAGCTTCCGATTAACTCTCATGCTGGTTCCTTTACTGACATGAGACATTTGGCATTATTGCTTGTTAATTATTGTTACACTCTCCCTTGTGCTATCTTGCTGCTTGGATTTTTGTAGATAGAGTTGGATTGAACTACCGGTTAGACAGACTTTTTAAACTTATTTTTCTTCCAATTACTTCTCTGACAGTTTCCAGCAGGATGGTTTTGATCATATTTGACTCCTTCCCCAACCCCTCCCATATCCTCCCTTCTTCCCTACGCATGCAACTTGGTGTCCTCATTTATTTTTTTAAAACCTAATGAATCCAATTTGTGCTGCCCATTTACTCTTGGGTGTGTGGCCTTGCAAGGGAGCATGGTTAACCTACCAAGGGCCATACCCCTAATGAAAACTGACTCTTCCTCCACTTAACTTTTAAAATGAGGCTCAAATGACCGCCTCCTTCCAGATCAGTGGTTTCTTGCTCACAGATTTACTATTGATTTCGTAATGAATTCAACAGTTAGAACAAGTTAGTATTGTTATAGTAAGTCCAACTAATGTAGTTTAAAGCTGTTTTAAGACAATAGAATCTCATTTTTATTCACAGAAGATGAAAAGAAAAAAACCTTTGAAATTCTTGTCGAAACCATAATCTATCTTTGAGTTGTTAAAAATCTAACTAGAAAAGGATCTGTTTCTGTTGCATTTAAGATATTTCAAGTCCCCAGGAAAACATCACATACAGAAATTAATGCTGTGGACCCAGCCCCATGGGGCTCAATCCTCAGCAAGGTAATGTTGTTCGCCCGAGAATTTTATGTGCCAATGATTGCTCATCATGAGTTTGATAACCATGCTGCTCCCAGAAGAAACACATATAAATTATTGCAATATCCAAATGTGTTGCTTTTACTGTCCCCTGCAATGTTGAACAGACTATGCTCCGCCTCCTCACTGCCAGTAAAAATAGCAAAGCTATATACTTTCCCATACGCATCTAGAGCAATTATAATACCTAGTGATGGGACATGCGAATCTGAACCCAGTTAACTACTAAATTCATGTGTCAGTGAAGGTAAAATAAAAGAGAAATACAAATTAATATTCTTATCTACAAGGCATTTCCTTATTGCTTAAAACTCATCTCAGGAGAAATAAGAGTTGATGACTAATATTTTAACAAATCTCTGAGATGCTGAACTCCGCAGTTTCGAATGTACTGAGAAGTAAATAACTCCTAAAGCTTTCTTGATGGAATTAAGTATAATATGGTATAGGGTCTGTTCTGTACCCTGGAATTGCGATCATAGAGATAAGTTTCTTTAGCACTAGAAAGACACTATTTCATATTCAATACATATTCTTCAGCCAGACATGTTGGCATCAAAGAAATTGCTATGAGAACCTGCCTGATAGGAGGTTGAGACAGATAAAGCAGGAGTTTTTTCCCCGCTATCTATGAGAAATCTTCTTCTTTAGTCTATGTGTGATCTGGGATTATCTGTAGCACTGCCTCCAAGATGGCATGAAATTAACCAAGTTTGAAGCCACTGCAGCTGCTCTGTGTTTTACAGCCAAGCAGATGGGCGGCTGGCCAGCTACGGTCAGTTTTCAGCAGCCTTATGTTCCAAGTACATCACACACATACAGGCTGATCGTTGGCAAGTACATTCATCTGCTATGCCATTTCTCAATCTTGCCACTCTTGGCATGACACTCTTGAAAATTCTTCATTGTTGGAGAACTGGATATTCTCTGAATTGTGTGATCATTGATAGCAGAATTATTGATCTCTGTCCAGTAGGTGTAGTGCCACCTCCAGCTCCTACTTCTGACAAGCATTTCCAGGTATCTTCTCTTGAAAAAATAACAAAGGTTCACAGCACAGACATGCTGTTCCGAAAAATGTGCCTGAGGATAGTAGATAGCGTATGATTAGAAAGAAGATGGACCAACGGACAAAAGATTCCATTACAATAGCAACTGGGAGATTCAAGGAGGTGCCTAGGAATTTTATACCTGAAAACAGTAAGTAGAACAGTGCTAAAGGGTAAACATGCTCTTTATTACTACCAACGTAAAGACCAGCGACACGTTTAGTTTTGTTGCATTCTAGTGGAGGAATTAGAAATAAAGGGAACACGGTGCAATCATGTTTAAACTACAGAAGTGGACATTAACCTTCTACAGTAAAAGTTAGGGTCATAAGCAGCTAGAAAGGCTTCCCCACGAATCTAACGGTTAAGCTTGCTGAATCACATGAAGGAGGGTGGAGGAAAGATTTTATATTTCTCTCTCTGTGTGAAGAGACAGGAAGTTAGAGTGAGTGAGAGAGTATGAGTTCGAGCGGGAGCCGTAGATGATGACTTCAGCCTTGCTGGAGGGAAGACATTTCATGGAAGGAAGCATAAAGAGATGGAGCTGGACAACAGGCCAGAGAAAATGCTGCATAAAGCTTTTGGGGAATAATTTACTTTTCACTACAAGAACATAAGTGTGATGGTGAGCTAAGCAATACTAGTAAAATTGTCGGAGGATATAGCAGGCATCCATTCATGGTTTATATTTTTAACTAAGTAAAATATAAAAACATCTCTAAACAAAAAAATGTGAGGCAGAGAAAAATACATAGCTCAATAAAATCAATAAAAAAATTAAAAACTGAGAAGCAGGATAGCGGGAATAACTCTAGCAATCTAATTTACCCTTCACTCCTAAAAGAAAGATCCTTAATAATAGATGCTAAAGATGAAGAGGTGGGGACATAAACCCTACGATAAATAAAGATAGAATTTAGAGAGAAAATATGTGGTAATAAATAAAGAAGGAACAAATTAATTAACACTAGGCATACTGACTAAGTGGTGCCAGTTATGGTGGAGACTCACTGAAGAAGTGTGGACTAGAAGAGGGGAGAGAACAGACAAGTGTGTGGTCATATTTTGTTTGTGTTTTAACAAATAAAGCTTGCCTGGAGATCGGAGAAGTAAAGGATCCAGCCACTAGAGAGACCCTTTACCTCAGACCAAAGTGGGAAAGACCCTGTCTCCATAAATTCTCAGAATGAATGGCGTATCCTGTCTCTACAAGTCCTCAGACTGAATACCTTCAGCTCCTGTCCCCTCTCACCTTATATTCCTCTCTCCACACAGCATATCCCTTCCTGTCTCCACCTGGCAAGCACAGGGATTAGAAGTGTGAGCCACCACAGGTGGTCTGACTCTTTCACTTTGAGAGTGGATAGATCTAGTATAGTCCAGGGTTGCCTTGAACACACAGAGAGCCATCTGCCTCTGCCTACCAAATGTTGGGATTTGCGTGTGCAACCATTGCCTGGCCTCTATGGTTAAATAGTGGCTAACTCTGCACTCTGATCTTCAGGCAAGCTTTATTTGATAGCACACACACACACACACACACACACACACACGCACACACCCCACCACATAACCATGATTATAGAGCATAGTGAAAAATCCCTTTCTGGACGCCTTAAATTGAAATCACTTATGGATGTGCAAGAGGATGTGAAAAACTCAGGGTCCCATATTTTACTGTAAGGTTCACAGCAAGATCTTGTTTAGATATGTAGATCTATGCACTGTTTGTTAATGTGATCACTGAAGCCAGGGCTGTAGACAAGTTTATTTTTGAAGGTGTGGGCAATAAGAAAAAAAGATGGAGAGACAGCACTTAAGTAAGGAAATGGAACAGAGCTGAAAGTGAAGTCAGAAATTGTGACTATGGACTTAAACAACAGCACAGATTAGATGCTGATTAGATCTACAGTCAACTCATCCGAGAACAGCTGCTGATAAAGTATTTGGTGTAAGTTGTAGTTTTTTTATTAACCAGGAAGTAATTAGTTGATTAGATGTGCATGCTTACTTGAACGTTCTCTAAAATGGCTTGGTAATCATCACATCGACAAAGCACAGTCTATCTGTGTTCTCTGCTAGTCAGGAACTGATCCGGCATCATAGGGAAGATGAGTGGCCTCTTTTAAGGGTTCAGTGGAAACCTCTAACATATGAACCTGAATTTGCATCTGAACATAAAAAAAAATTGTGCAGCACAAGCTTCATCATTTTCAAGGTCTCCTTATCATATTCCATGGCATGGTTAGGCCATCATTTTCCTTGTATATATCTTTACTGTAGAACTCAGGCCATGTGTCATGTTGCATCACTCATAGAAGGAAACCAACTTCTCATGACCAGAACAACCAAACACAGTGTAATCTTCATAAAGATTTGCTATAATAAATGTGAATGATGAGAGTAGGTCACCCAAGAAATTAGTTGAAGTATCCGGTATACGTTAATGAGCTCTTGTGTTTTGTTCATAACTGAAAAACCTATTAATCGTATAATGTGCTAGTTTTATATTTATTTTAAAGCAGGATTGTGTATCAAGTTGCAAACTTATTTTTCACTGCATACTCTCAGTTTTCACTTCTCAGTTAACATTGTGAGCACATTATCCATCAAAACTAAACAAGATTCAGTTGAGAAATAGCTTTGTGAATTGGGCATACATAATAATAAACAGTCAATTTAGCTGGATTTCCTTTTTTTACAAATGAAACTCTAGAAGATGACAAAGAAGTAAGGCCAACCTCCTTTGGAAATTAAAGCTTAATGGCAGCTTCATTACTTCTTACTTTAGAATTCTGGGTAAACATAATAATATTTTGTTGTCATTTGATGTTGCTGTATATTTTAGTAGGGAAATTTGCAAAGATGTATCAGTATGTTCAACCTTTTAAGACCATAGGACAAATTTATTTTAGGAGAATTTTCAAAGTCAGTCAGTATCTTGATTTCTTTTTTAAATTTCACACACGCACACACACACACACACATAAACAAATTTGAGTATTTGTGTAGCATAAATCCCACTATGTTCCCCTATCTTATATGAATCATAGGATTTGAGATTGTTAGTTAAGTAACAAAAATAAGTATCTGGAACATTAGCAACTCACTAAAACACAGTTGGCTGTGTGAAACTTCTACACACTTTGGAAGAGTTTGTTTGTTCTAGAAGACGGTGATTAAATTTAGCACACTACTAGAGAGTCAAAGTGAAGAGAGTCCTGCAAAAACATGGGGGATGGGATAGAAGAAGACACTGAACTAAACCCTGATTTAAAGAGATGGAATTCTGGAGTTTATCCATAAAAGATGGATCAAAATTCACTTGCTGAAGCTATCCTTGAAGTCATATAATCTCTAAATCTGAGCTGAAGAGAGAAGGAGGCAAGTGACCTATGGCAAATGTTCCCTCTGTAGTAATAAAACTCTGTGCTAAGCAATTGTCATTACCATTCTTAATGGGTTGCATGGTCATCTCTCCAATACATAAAGAACATGAAGTCCCTCTAGGCTACAGGGCAGAATGTGGTGCCACCTTCTCTCAGTGTACTGAAATGGCCTCCGGTGAGAGCAAACTTGGATGAAGTAGCATGCTAGGCTTCGCAGATGCACATGGTGCAGGGTGTTCATACTCAGATGTGTTTTGAGTTGTGTTTTGCATCTGTAGTGACACTTTTAACTGGTTCATCTGTACTTTCTCACCCAGTCTTTGTGACTAAGGGGGCACATATTTGGGGACAGCTGGCCAAAACTAGCGGTAAAGTCTGTGGCTCTGGAACAGAGGAATTTAACTGGCCAAACCCACAACCTTGGCCTCATTAGCACTTTCAGAAAACCAGCCAAGTTAACTAGCGGCAGATGGCGTCCACAGCGCTTGCACACATCTTCAGAGTCTTTGACAGTGGCCCATCAGATACCACGAGGCGCAAGCAAATCCTTAGATACTTGCACCGAGGCCAATGAAAGCAGCACCTAGCGGTTCGGCTTTTCTTAGACATCCATCAGAATTGCTTGTCATTTCCTATGTTTATGGTTAAATGAAGCTCAAGTTCTCAAGAGTCATTTCTGACATAAGGTTTCTATCAGTGGAAAAATGGAAGCAGATGATTCTGTCATCTTTGAAAGTAGTGGCACAGGGTGAGGCTGACATCATGTGAAACCTGTATTAAAGTCACCTTGCTCCCCACCAATTATTTCTTGAAAAAATTAATGCCTTTAGATTTTACAGAAGCATTTATGAAAGGGTTGGTTCTGAAATCCTCCCCTGGGGACTTTCTGGAACATTCTTTCCTTTGTTTTGTCCCAAGTTTTATTCTTAATACTTGTAAAATAGGATTGAGATAGCTAGGTCTATGCTATCTTAGATTCTCTGCCGTGGATACACAGTGGGATCATTACAGGAACACTTTATATCACTGTTGCTTATACAAGTGGCCTCGGGTGTGGTCTGACCCTGCATGGGGTTATAAGAAATTCTGGAGCTAATTCTAATGTTCAGGTATAATATAGTCTCATTTTGAAATTTAGTGGAGAGTATATTAAGCCGCAGTATTACTCAGTATTCTGTATTTGGCAGGGAGTATTCTGAATTCCTGTGAATTTAACTAGTTAGCACTATTTCCATACACACATTCCATATGAAATTATATCAGTGGGAGAACTTAAGTTGGGTTTCTCTAAACATTTGCTTTTCTCCTTAGAGAAAAAGACCAGTGTTCACTGAATAAAGGCAAACTTCTGTGAAATTTTTTAGACTAGATGCCAGACCTACAATTCAAATGAGAACCAAATAGTATAAGCATGACTCTTAAATATTATATTTAGGATAATATATTGTTAATGGCTCCCTGCCATCTTGTTTTTAGATTGTGCATAGCAAGTCAGTGGCTTGGGTTTCCCACTTAAAAATATAATAATGTATCATCATCATTATCCACCAGGCAAGTTGGTTTCATCATTTGTTTTCTTTTACTGTGATGAACACAAAAACCAGAAGCAAAATGGTAGGAGATGGTTTATTTTGCCTTAAAACTTCGTAGTCTGTCATAAAGAGAAACCAAGGCAGGAACTTGGTAGCAGGAATGGAAGCAGAAGACATGGATGAATGCTGCTTACTGGCTTGCTCTCCATGGCTAGCTCAACCTGCTTTCTTATAGAACCAAGGACCACCTACTCTGGGTTGGCATTGCCCACAATGGACTGGTCTTTTCTGCATCAAAAATTAACTTAAAATGCCCTATTTGCTTGCCTTCTGGCCAACCAAAGAGAGGTATTTTCTCAGTTGAGGTTTCCTCTTCTGAGATGAACCTACCTCATACAAGTTGACAGAATGTAACCAGCGCATGTGGTGAATGGGTTTTTTTTGCTGGTATCATGTTTCTTTGAGGCAGAATGGTTTACTACATCATTATTAAAAGATCTTCCCATTTTTCCCACAAAAAGAATAACCAAATATCAGGCTGATAATTTAGGAAAGAAGTTATTGATACATAACCATATTAACCATTATATGCAAAATATTTCAATTTTATTTTTTAATCTTCCTAATTATCCATGAAAACTCAAGGTTTCTGGAGATCTATATGTTAGAGTCGTAAAGAATAAGCCACTAGTGGATATCACAGAGGTAATAACAAGTGAAGATATCTACAAATTCATGCTTCCTGATTTGGGAATCTATTAAGATATGAAATCAAATAGTAATCAGAGGGATAGCGTGGAGAAAACAGGATGAATATAGTAAAAGTGAATTGACTTAAATGAAAAAAATAGTCTATATTGAACACAACACAAAGTATGCATAATGAATAGATACCAATTTTTAAAAATGAGTACAAGAATATTAATATACAGTAATGAATTGTATTCTAGTGGCCAAGGAGGTGAGGTTTTGAGTACCATATCCGAGGAGGCTGTGGTACGATTTCCTATCTCTATAATTAACAGTACAGATGAATTTAGTTGAGTGATAGGAAAAGGAATACATTATAAGTTGATAAAAAAGCATTAGTTAATGCTTCCTTTAATTTTAGTTCATACACATTATCACTTATTAAGAACAAGATAAGACTATACCTATAAGTATTTACTTAAATAGAAAGGGGCCAAAATATTTGAATATGAGCTCAGTAACACAGAAAACCACCAAGACAACAGTGGTAGCAATAGCAGCTAATGAGGGGGAAATCTACTACTTTTATTCTGCTAAAGAAACTATGGTGGTTAGATTGAGAATCACCCTCCCAAGGCTCAGATGTTTGAATGATGAGCTCCCCATTGGTGGAATTGTTCGGGAAGAATTAAGAGGTGTGGCCTTGTTGGAGGATATGTGCCACAGGGAACAGACTTAAAGATTTCGGTCAACATACTTCTGAGTTAGTGCTCTCTGTGTACTGTTTGTGGATAAGGATGTAGGCTCTCACCTACTGCTCCAGTGTAAAGCTTTCCTGCTGACAAGTTCCCTGCCATGATTATTATAGACTCACTACCTGAAATTGTAAGCCCCCCCAAAACTTTCTTCTACAAGTTACCATGGTTATGGTGTCTTTTTACAGCAATAGAAAAGTAACTAAGACAGGAAGATATCAAAATCTGGCTTCTAATAACATATTGCCATGCTTACAGAACAAAGCATCACTAATGCTCAACAGGAAGTTTCTTCTCATAGTAGATGATAATTTACACAGAGACCTACAAATGGACAATGTGCAAAGAGTGAGGAGTTTAGAGTACTCAACTCTAAATAGAATATTTTCAAGAACACCCCCTGTTCAAGGCTCAAGGATCTCAGTAGAAGAGTGGGCAAAGAAATTCTTAGAGGCAGAGGTCGTGTGTAACTCCAAGGAAACAGTGCCTTCCAGCGACAACAGAAACAGTACACACATGAACTCACAGAGACTATAACAACACACACAAAACCTACACAGGTTCAAATTAGATAAAGTCTTAGCACTGAGAAAAGGAAGTCCCATCCCCAACCAAGAAGCTATTTACAAATGATACATACTGGAAAAAGATAAATGAGTTTTTTTTGGTGGAATATCCAACCACACTCAAGAGCAGGCTCCATGCCTTGGAGTAGCTAGCCAACACAAAACAGACTCCATGGTTTACGTTATTATGGTGGAATTTTTTGTTTGTTTTTGTGTGTTCACTTTTAAATTTATTTTTTCTTCTTCATTTTTGGTTTTGCTTTCCTTGAGAAAGAGAGAAAAAATCATGAAATTGGGTGAATAGAAAGGTGGTAAACACTTGGGAGGAGTTGGAGGAGAAAAATAATATGACCATAATATATGATATGCAAAAAAAATTAATTAAACTTTACTGAATTATTTTAAAATGGCATCAAATTATTAAAAGTGAGTTTCAATTTACATTGATTTTTCCCTCTCTGGACACTTTTTAAATTCACTGTGTACTTTTAAAGAAAAACATGGAAGTAAAGGTACCTGAAAATTGCTGTATTTTATTTAATCCTATTGTCAGTATATTCTTTTGAACAGCTACTTATTGACTGATATATGTACTAGTATGTGTATACACACAAACACATGCATGCGTGTGTGGGGGTGGGGTGGGTAGGTGGGTGTGTGATAGAATCATGCCTCATGGGGTGATAGTGTTCTTCCCAAGAGTATTTTGTAATCAAAATCCCAGTGCCAGGCATGGTAAACCCCTGTTTAATTGTTGGTCAGAGGAACACAGTATCTTCCCAAATAAGTAGGGGTTATTACAATTGCCCTCAGTTACCCACCAGAACTTGAAAGTAAGAACATAATGCTTGAAGAAACTAGACATTTTGAACATAGGACTTTGAAAAACTAATCTGAAAATCTCCTGCCTGAAGAGTGCCTCTCATAGTATCAGAAGGTGACATTTAAGCTTCCATGGAAGAGGAGCAATCAGTAGTCCTGCCCAAGAATAGAATCAACAAACCAGAATGACCACCAACAAAATATCCACAATGGTGCTGTAGTGGCACCTTTATCCCGGAACTCACCAATAACTATCTAAGTAAACTAAGGCCCACTCAAAGGGTGGGAATTCATGCCTGGTCTCTAAACCCAGCAAACTATATAACGCTGTAGGTTTTATAGGTCTGGCAGTTGAAACCACTACTGCCATTTTCCTCGACAATTCCAGTGTAATTTCTAATTATGTCCTAAGTACTTACCCTTCTACCCACAGAAACATGTAGCTCTCATCCCTGATCAAAGAATATTCCATTGGCAATACATGGAAATTATCACAGAGATCCCCAACTTCTCAAAACGCAGAGAATAAGCCTGGCCTCAACTAATGCACCTGGAGCAAAATTCCTACCTGCAAATTTCGGGGAAAACTGTGCAAACGGGGAAGTGGTGGAGGTTATAAGATATGGGAGACCAGACGGCCGGATGCTTGATATTGTCATCTAGATGATAGTGAAGCTGCAGCCATGAAATCTCAACCATATGCTTGTCTGAAGGAGACTGACATAATGACAGTACCAGGTGATGTGCCTGCATGGAGGTGGCGAAGTTTTCACGGCCTTTCTTTAGATCAAGAGTCACAGGTGGCCAATGTCTGCTGAGAGCAGGAGAAAATCTTTATGCCTAGAAGAAGCTCCTGTATATTTTGTTCGGTTCCAAGTGGTCATCCCTGAACACATGTACATATGATCAATTCTGATTGGACTCTGTAGGTTATATATACACATATGTACACACACATATGCACACATATGATGAAAATAATAAAAGAAAACATGGATATTTTGAAAACATGGAAGGAAAGGAAGGGGAAAGTAGGGGCAAGGCTGATGTCGATGAAGTACTTATGTATCAAGTTTTCAAAAGGTAAAATACTTTAAAATTTTGTAAATGTCCAAGTAACTAAATAGTACCTTCTAACTCAGAACTTCCAAGTAAGAAAGTCTCAAAGATTTATTTGTGGGTCACAAAGGCAGCAGAAAGGGAGAAAAGAACTGAAGCATGACTTTCTTAACTGGAACTTTATTTATATACACATAAGTACATGCATGTGTGGAAAATGATTGTGGTTTTGTATGTGTATATGCACATATATAAACATATATATGTTTTTCTTCTTTATAACCAGGATCCTTGATTTATAATGTAGCTTACAACTTCCTATTTGAATTGTGAATGCTTATCATTAAAACCCACAAAAATAGGGGGTTTAACAGTCCCTTCAAAATAGTGCTTTAATTATAATAAATTGGATTAAAACATGCCAATGCCTGGCCAGTCAGTAAGTGAAATTGCAGAAAATGTTTGCTCTCTTTTTGGTACAGTATGTTAAATAGTCCCAACATTGCACAGAATAGAGGCACTGTGATTAGTGGCAGCTGAAGCCTTAGAGTTATATATGCCATGAACTTACCTAATATCTTCAAATATTATTCCACTCAATCTTTATCACAATCATATATGCATGATACTGGGTCAGGTAGGGTTTCTGGACTGTTCATCCCTTTACATTATGAACATGTCTCCCACAGGATATAGTACAGAATATAATAGCATTCCATCAGCAAATCAGTCTGAATTAACATGGCAAGAATCTGATGGTGGGCAACATACTTACTGATAATGTCTCCATATTGAGTAGTCTTGTTTAAATAAAACCAACAGATCCAAATCTCAATACAGAATTATTATTTGTTGAGCAACAATGAAATGAGTACAAATGAGCAGATTATAAATTAAATAAACATTATTGGTCTCACAGTCAGTGTGGCAGAAGATATTTTATTTCACAGAATTTAAGTGTCCTATGACTCATTTAAAAGCTGCTTCACAACAGAAGGGAATGGAGACTCAGTCTTGAGCTACAAACTCAAGTTCAAGTGTGAGCATATTTTCCACTGGCAATTAGGTGAAATCATTTATATGATCTCAGAGTTATCATAAAAAGAGATATATAATTATAGATGGTTTTACTTAGCAAGTTTTATAAAAACATTAAAAATATTAAAATAAAAATTTTCTTTCTAAAGCACACATTTTTTCCCCATTTGGTAGAAAGATATGAAAAGCAATAAAATCATCTGGAAAAAATTTGGATATTAGCTTTAAAATTATTTACTAATTGTCTAACATATACTATTATGTTTGTCTGTTAAATTAGTGTTACTGGGTTCTCCTCTAAGGTATATGCCCTCATTACACCCTGGTTTGGGATAGATTGCCAGTCTCAGACATGAGTTCCCTCACTTTGAGTTGTCCCGAAGTCCAATCACATCACTGTTGGTTACACTCAAGATAGAAAATCACTCTTGCACCCCCATGCAAATCGTAGAGGACCACAGTTGCACGCACAGGCATGTCTTGCCATGCTGGTCATAATTGTGATTTGTAGGCACAGTTTGCCAGAATGACTGGCTGCTTTCTTCTTTGTCAGCACTAATATTACTTTCTGTTACTATGGAAAACTGGTCTTCTGTGAGAAAAGTCACCTGATTTTTGGCAAAAAAAACCCCAACAATACCTAGTCAAGAAATGACAGTATCATTAACAAATGGTGCTGGAAAGACTGGAGAGCTACATGTGGAAAATTGGGGGCAGTGAGACCCCCGACCCTGAATTTCTTGTAAACACCTTGTTTTCCCCTGATCTGAGTGCCTGCAGCTGCTCTGAGCACGAGGCCTTCAGGAGTTTCTGTAGTAACAAGGGCGGCGGGACTGCGTCCCCAGCACCCCGGCTGCCTGGCTAGCTTATGCCCAAAATAACAACACACAAACTGTATTCATTTAATCACTGCTTGGCCCATTTCTATCTAGCCTCTTCTAGGCTAATTCTCACATATTAATTTAGCCCATTTCTAATCATCTGTGTAGCGCCCCTAGGTGCGCTTACCTGGAAGATTCTAGCCTATGTCCATCCTGGGTTGGAGCTTCATCGCATGCGTCTGCCTAGGAGCTGGGACCATGGTGTCTCTCTGAGGCATCTGCTCCCGAGAGCAGAGCTGTGGAGTCTGAGCTCACTTCCTCTTCCTCCCAGTGTTCTGTTCTGTTTACTCCTCCCATCAATCTTCTAACCAATGAGGGCCAAGCAGTTTCTTTTTATTTAACCAATGACCTTCCTCCATCATTTCCCCTTTTTCGGTTTAAACAACAAAAAAAAGGCTTTAACTTTAACATAGCAAAATTACATATAACGAAACAGTTATCAAGTAAAAGTTACAATAATCTTTATCATAACTAAGGAAAACTATAACTATAACTAACTATTCTTAACTCCATCAAAGACTCCAGAAAGATACAATACTACCTAAGCAAACAAAAAAAAGCAACTTTTAAAACTCTAGAAATGACAGAGACATCTCGCTGCCTGGACAGTCACCCAAAGTTCCTCTGTATCGTTGGGGCATCCATCTTCAGCCTTCAGGCCTATGGTATCCAGCAGACATTTCCATAAAGCAGGAAAATTCAAAGTTAGTTCAGTCACTATCTGTTGTGTCCTGCAGAATGTCTCGCAGACTCTTTCATGAATCAGGAACCCCGAAAGATCATCTCACCTTAGGCAAGTTCAATAGTCCTCTCTCTGTGGGTTTTCTGTGTCCAGTTTATGCAATAGTCCAGGCAAGAGCAGTTTCTTGCCCAAATGGCTATCAAACTCCATAACGAGCCTCTTCGATGCCCATCTTCTTCTTGAAGTAGATTGGTGCTGCCAGGAGCAGAGTGTCTCGTTGTCATGAAAAGTCCTAAGTTATTAAAACATTTAAAATGCCATATTCTATAATCTTTGAAAAATATGAAGAATGCCTATCTAAAACATATCACGCACATCTAGAAAATATTAACTAACATGACTACAAACTTGACTATTATTTATGATTATCCATCAACAACCTATATTTCCTAATTATACATTACATTTTAATAATGAACTACACAATCACAATACCTTAATCAAAATCAGAAACACTTACACATATAACAAAATTAACCATAAATCTCTATCAATAAAGCAAAATCTATACTAATGCAAATTATTCATACCTATATCATATCCCCCTTTAAATGTAAAAGAACATTTATAAACATTTTTTGGGAATCTGGGCGCAGTTATTTCTCTCCAAACTGCTTCCTGCTGAATGGGGGCATCGTTAATTAGGTTTTTCATGGCATAACCTGTGTGCTAGTTTCATCTCAGTTGGCAGTTGAGAGAAGCAATTTTCTGAAGGTGTTCACACCAACCCTTCAGGAGGGCATGGTCCATCATACCAAATCGGAATAGAAGAAATGAACAGGGTCTCATCCTCTGTGAAAACAAAATAAGAAACTCCTTTCCAAAACATCATGTCCTTAGATCCAAATTTCAAAGTCAAGGCATTTTCAAAGTATCTATGTTGGATTAGTTCAGCAGCATTTATAAATAAATATCTTTTAGCAGCTGTTGCTCCTTCCTCAGCATTCAAACAATTCAAACAGAGCATAATAGCATACAGTATCAAAATTCTCTGTGTATTTTCCATCTTTGCGAGCTTTTTTTTAACCTCTATTTTGTTTCCTTTTATTTATATTTTATATTCTCTGTATATTTTTGTTTATTTTTTTGCTTTTTGAGACAGGTTCTCTAAATCTTTGACATGGAATAACTCTGTAGACCAGGCTGTTCTTGAACTCTCAAAGATCTGCCTGTCTCTGCCTCCCAGGCATTGGGATTAAAGGTGTACGCTACTACACCTTGAACTCACAGAGATCTGTTTGTCCCTGCCTTCTAGGCACTGGGATTAAAGGCATGTGCTACCACACCTTGAAGTCACAGAGGTCAATCTCCCTCTGCCTCCCAAGTGTTGGGATTAAAGGTGTGTACTACCACACACAACAACTTTCTTGCTTTTTTTGTTTTGTTTTTTACTTTAAGAACTTCAACTTTTAGTCGGCATATATTTTTAACACGCTGCAAATCATTTAAAAATTTTCTTTGTCTTTGACGCTCTCTTTACTGTATCTTTCTCTGTTTTTCTGACCACATGAGTCTTTAATTTACCAAGCAATCTCAGTAGGACTAAAGCCGTGGCTTTGATGGCTGGATCCAGCCCATTCCTTAGATTTCCAGCCTTATGGCTGAGGTACTGGCTGTAGCCATGTTTACTGCCACAACTCTATGGCATTTCAAGGTCCCTGCCAGCAAGCAAGTTTCAGCAGCCTGTGCTTGCAAACCGCACAAACCGCCTGCACAAAGAGTCAGAGTTTGCCCTGGCAGGACAGCCCAGAAAGCCGGCATTTTTAAACGGCGCAGCTTTTTTCCTGCTACGGCTGAAAACTGAAAAGCATGCGTTCAGCTTTTCATCAACACCATTTAAGTGTTTCGTGGCAGGACCTCTTAATGAGCTGCAGGGTTTTGCAGCTAAAGCTGAGTCAGGAAGCTTCTCTTAGATGAGAGCGCTTGCTTGCCTCTAGCAAGCAGAGTGCCACAAATGCTTTAAAGCCAGAGTTCATGCTGGCAGCACAGCCCCAAGAAGCTGTGCTTTAAAATGACACAGCGTTTTTTCTGCTGCTGTTGCTGAATCAGGAAATCTCTCTATAGCATGCCACCAACAAACAGCAAAAATCTGTGTTAAACTCTCTCTCCCTTATTTTTAAGCCTTCTCAGGATTTTTAAGTGGGTTTAGTCCATCACGTCAGGCACCATTTGTAGTAATATGGGCAGAGGGGCTGCGTCCCCAGCACCCTGGCTGCCTGGCTAGCTTATGCCCAAAATAACAACACATAAACTCTCTTCACTGCTTGGCCCATTTCTATCTAGCCTCTTCTAGGCTAATTCTCACATATTAATTTAGCCCATTTCTAATCATCTGTGTAGCGCCCCTAGGTGCGCTTACCTGGAAGATTCTAGCCTATGTCCATCCTGGGTTGG
This sequence comes from Microtus pennsylvanicus, assembly GCF_037038515.1. Taxonomy (NCBI): domain Eukaryota; kingdom Metazoa; phylum Chordata; class Mammalia; order Rodentia; family Cricetidae; genus Microtus; species Microtus pennsylvanicus. The sequence continues at coordinate 33,834,120 of NC_134584.1, forward strand.
AGCTTCATCGCATGCGTCTGCCTGGGAGCTGGGAGCATGGCATCTCTCTGAGGTGTCTGCTCCCGAGAGGAGAGCTGTGGAGTCTGAGCTCACTTCCTCTTCCTCCCAGTGTTCTGTTCTGTTTACTCCTCCCACCTATCTTCTAACCAATGAGGGCCAAGCAGTTTCTTTTTATTTAACCAATGACCTTCCTCCATCAAGTTTCTGATGGCAGGAGAGTGGTTTCTAGTGGGTTTGGCTGCGGCCTGGTTATCTCTATATAATCTGCCCTTGAACACAATAAAAGGGGGCATTTTTGGGGAATTCAAGAATGACTGATGTCTCTGTCTCTCTGTCTGTGTGTGTCTGAGTACTTTAACCTCCAGCCCCCTTACCCGATGCTTGTGAACTGGGTAATAGCGCACCAAGCACAGACATGGGGACGCTTTGCACAGCAAAAATATATCTCCTTTTCCCTTATCTTGCATAAACTCAACTCCAAATATATTAAGGACTTTGAGATAAGACATGATACCTTCAGTTTGATGGATGAGAAAAACTAGGCAATGCAGTAGAACTCATTGTCACAAGAATGGACTTTCTGAACAGAATCCCCATAGTCCAGCCTTTACAATGAATAATTAATAAGGCCTCATGAAACTAAACAAAGAACACCATCGCCCCATTAAAGAGGTAGTACATAAAATAGGAAAAACTCCTTGTCAGCTATACATCAACAGTGAGTTAGCATGTAGAATATGTGCAAGAAACTCAAAAAATTAAACACAAAGAAAACAAACAACCTAATTAAAAAAAAAGGAATCATGGAATTAAACCAAGAGTTCTCAAATTATATAACAGAGGTGTGTAGTAATCATACATGAAGCTTTCATGTATGATTAAATTTTCATGTATGATTAAATCAAAGTTTAAAAAAGAAAAATAAAGTTCTTATGAAAGAAAAACAATGAAATACAAACAGCTGAGAAATTTTTAAAAAGTATCTAACCTCTTTAGCCATCAGAGAAATGCATAAAATTTCATCTTATCTCAATCAGAATGGGGAGTATCAATAAAACCAAGTGAGGGCCTTCATCTATCCCCAATCAGAATGGGTAATGTCAATATCAATAAAACCAAGTGAAGGCAAATTGAGGTAGGGGGAAATTTACTTACCGGTTGTGCAAATACAAACTGGTACAAAATGGGGGGTGGAGGGCATGTCAAGGGGAGAATACAAGGAGGTTTAAATACCACTACAGATTTTTTTTTGAAAGAGTCATATGGAAACTTACCACAGTGGAAGATTCCTAGACACACACACACACACACACACACACACAGAGAGAGAGAGAGAGAGAGAGAGAGAGAGAGAGAGAGAGAGAGAGAGAGATAAAAAGAGAGAGACAGGAGTTACTAGAATGAAATTACTCTATTGTGGGGCAACTCTGTATTTGCTAGACACCAAAAACTAGCTAATAATAATAATCATAATAAAAAGCTTGTGCCAAGAATGGGCTACTTTGGAGATGTTAGCCAGTTAATTCCTCTATAACAACCTACATTCCAGGCTACTGCCATTGTTCTTGGTTTCCCTTCAGAACTTGGGGGTGAATGCCTGCTCTGAAGACACCATGTTCTGAGTCACAGAGCATGAAGAAACCACTCTCATACTCATACTGAAGTTTCATTCTCTGCTGTTTAGCTTTCACAGTGCTGAAAGATGCTGTGGAAGCTTCCAGAAGCAAATATTTCTTTTACTGTTGTTGCTTGTTTGCCTTTTTTAAAATAAAATTTTGTGATCGTATTGTCTTTTATAACAAAATCAGGTTACAGCTGGATCCCTTGTCTTTTCTCCTTATTGTCTTCCAGTTCCAAACACTCGCTCACATCTGGTTGGGCTCAACACTCAAGCCTCGGCACAATCATCTTAGTAGTTTTCGCCTTTTTGCTGAAAACAGGCTCATCTGCCCACCGTAGCCACTCGGGTTCCTGCCATAATTCTTTTTTTTTTTTTTCTGGGAAAACAAAATATTTTCCTTCTTGTACTGTGTCATTGTGTGGACCTGGCGCTCACCACTTTTTTCCTCCCCGAAAGTCCATTGAATCTTAAGAACCATCACCATGTTTGTGAAAGTGCTATCAATACAGAAAACAAACTATTTCTTAATATACGAAAATATGATCAGTTGATTTCGATCTAAGAGCTAGGGTATTTGCATGGCTCTATTTCCTTTCTATTGGAGAAGTCAGTTACAATCTTAAAGGTGGTGCATATCCAAAGGCATTTGTAAGATACTGGCTTCACTTGCTGGACCTACCGCTTGCCTATATCATGAATATGTCACTGAGAAGAGGTAGGTAATTTAAAGAAATAGGAAACTTACTATGAACTCTCTGGCCCACATTTAGATTGTTTGAGAATTCCTTCTTAAGCAGATTACACCTATTTCTAAGTCTTTGTCGTTGATATCTGTAGCTGTTTATCTTCATGAGACTGTCAATCTTGTCTTCAGTTATTTTACAAAGGCAAAACTGGTATCTTTTACAATTATCTTTACTACCTTTTAACATGAGTGAATGGTGAGTATTATTATTATTATTATTATTGGTTTATCAAATACATTCCATTCTAGAATGTACTTTCTGAGGTACAAACTGGGCCTCCTTACATCCCAGTTAAATCTCCAAATCGTACTGGAATGCCTAACAGAAAGAAAGTACTCAAAATAGATTTTATTTTAATGATAGAATTGAAATGTTCTAAGTATATTTTTTTGTTGCCAGGTACTTTTCATTGCTAGAGGGAGATCATGTGCCCCAATACACTTGACTGCAACGTATTCTTGATAGACCTTATCCTTGCACCTAATGTCCCACAGAGCTTTCTCCCTGAGCCACGTGACTGACAAGTTCCATGAGAGTTGCTCTCTCGCTCCAGACTGAAGCAAAGTTGCAGCTGAATGCAAATCACTGTTAGAAAAGATATGAGCTTAAGTGTGTGTGCATTTGTGTACATATACGCACATGCATCAGGAAGGAAACCTCATTATGAGCTTTCCAACACCAAGGTTTGTGTCAATACCAACTTACTTGATTTCTAGTTTTTAAAAGTAACAAACGTTCACTCTCACTTTTGTCAGTAAACCTGGAATTTATTCCCAGTCCTTTATTATCTCCCCACAAGTTTTTCTAGACTAAGACATTTAGCAATCTATTTTGCAATTCCCTAAGCTCCTCGAGAACTTGACCTCTCTTAAAGGGTAGATAGATAATTACCAGCAGAATCACTAACACCCGAACTCCTACTTATCAGGGTTTGTTTCATTTTTTCTCAGCATGAAGAAACCTTTACTCAGTAGGAAACTGAAACAATAGAAAAAAATTGATTTTTCTTTCTATTTTTTTATGACTGCATGATGTGAATGCACCCTGAAGCTACCGGGTGACTTTGTGTCCACAGTTTCTTTTTGAAGATGGACCCTACAAACATTTCACATGTGAAAAAATACTGTACACTAGCCGACATAATTCACGTTCTACTAGCAAAATGTAACATAGTGAAAATATAGAGTAGAAATTTGAATAAATGCTCAATGGGAAAATGATTCTGTGAATTCTAGAACATTATTTGATGTATTCCAAGTCTGATTCCTATGCAATATTTATGTGTACAAAATTTCAGTAAAATCTGGGTATAGCGAAAACAGTAACCACAAACATTGACTCTTGTAGCTAAAGGCTACTCCTTCCTGCAGTGTCTAGTTTCTTCAAGTAACTGATGCTTACATGAGTCAGAGAGAAGACTTGTATTGTATATATGTTCAGAACAGGTACGTGAAGAGAGCTTTAAAAATAAAATGAACAAAAATGGGATATGCCTGCAGGTTTGGAGAGCAGTTGCTAGTGCATTCTTGTAGGTAGAGACTGCTGCTTTTGGTAATGACATCTCTGGGTTCTGATTATCACAGAGGGTCTCCTCTTTATTCTTTACCTACTCTCAGGAAACATCACCCATCTTGGGTATTCTGCAAGCTTAGAAAACACACCCTTTTCAATAAATAATTGTTATCTTGTGTTTATGTCCTGAAGTGAATAGTGATCAACCATTGTTTCCTATCACATGAATTTCTTGTCTTCCTTGGATCAGATACCTTGATATTTAGCACAGAGGCTTCTGGGATCATCCTGGATTCTGGCATCTAATGAGCTCTTGCTCCTCATCAAGTCTCCTGGCTTGGCTCCATTATTTTTTCTTATGCACGAGACTTAAAAAGCCATCACTAGGTCATAGTCTCCAGAAAATACCTTAGAATTAACAAAAGAATTTTGCTTTGAATCCAGACTGCAGAACATGAGACAAGTGGAGTGAAGTTCTGTTCCCTTTTTGCTTGGTCCATTGCACGCTATGGTTTAACTCATGCCTCTGGTTCTAGAATTTGGCACTGGTTCTCACTGCGTTAAGCATCTGGCCTCTTAGGTTTTTCAGATTGCTGTATGCTTAAGGAAGGTCAGCACTTTGCTACGATTTTCCAAAGAAAACAGTCTTTGTTGCCATAACCTTCTTGTATAACCAAGTTCACAAAGCCTGGAAACATTTTGTAGTTGTATTGAAACAGGAAAAAAAAAAAAGACCTGCCCCTAGGGACCACCCAAGGGACAGGGATAAATCGGTTGCCTCCATTAAGTGATCTTTAAGCATCAAATTTTAGTAGAAATGTTGGGGAGTAAATGATCACTTTTAAAAAGGGGTTGCTTGAGGTCTGGGAGTGCAAGTTAGCCTATATTTAATAACTGCAAGGTCATTACATGAAATCAGTAAGAGGAAGCAGAGCGCCATGGGTATCCTATTTCCATTCTCTGTTCTGAGTGCTTGTGATAGCAGCAGACCTTCCAAATGGAATTGTTGTTTTTAAAATATCGTATCGTGTGTTAACGGCAAAGGAAATCAAAGAACTTACTCCACAGCCAGCCATGACTCTGGAGTTTGAAAGCACTTCCCAATGATGCTTGCCCTAATAGTTCAAAATTCTTTTTTCTTGATTTCACTCATTCAGTTTCTCTAATGGCTGGAGGTTTTTATGGCTCTTTTGAAAAAAAAAAAGGCATGTGACAGGCAGGGAATTTTCAATTATGCACACTAGTAATAGAGGAATTCAGGAGTGAAGATTATTCTGAATGGTGGGTAATCCCTGAATCCTCTCTATTGGCCTTAGAAAGCATATTACTTGTTGGTGATTTATTTTTGTTGTTGCTTTTGCTCTGATACATTGAATGATACAGAAACAAAAACAGATCATAAAGCTAAACTAATCAAGTAGTGAGAGACATGTCTCAGCGATATTCTGAACAGCAAACCAAAGGGGAATTGATATAACATGTAAAAAGGTAAAGAAAAATACAATATATGTACACAATCCAAAACTAAAGTTTGTAGAGACAAAAACATAATTGTTTTCATATTATATATACTATGTATATATATACTATATTAGTTACTAATATTAATATATTTTATAAATTAAAAGCAAATAAAACTGAAATAAATTGGAAATTCATAGAAATATTTAAGTACTAAATTTAATTTGAAAACCAGCCCACAAATCACAATCCCAGAGAATCTAGACCCTAAGAGAAACATACATAGATCTAATCTACAAGGGAAGTAGAAAAAGACAAGATCTCCTGAGTAAATCGGGAGCGTGGGGATCTGGGAGAGGGTTGAAGGGGAGGGAAGAGGCAGGGAGGGGAGCAGAGAATAATGTAGAGCTCAATAAAATTCAATCGATCAATCAATCAATAAATAAATTTTAAAAATCCTCTAGAAACATAAAAGTATGTACTTCTGTTTAGGGAAATCTAGCTGAGATTACTAAGTAGGGAATTCTTATTGTTATTTTCAAGTAGGGTGAGCAGATAATTAATACTATTCCAATATAGGGCCCAAGTTTCCTCTTAGGCTATGAAAAAGATTAAAAAAAAGAAAAGAAAAAGAAAAGAACAAAGAAAGGAAAGGAAAGGAAAATAAACCAATAAAATGCACATGACTCCTTTAAGAGGCTCTACCATTTATCAAGCACTTAGCTGGCACACTTAGAAACTCCAAGCTACGTAAAAATGCCTGCTACTGTATGGGCACTAGCTTTCTAGAGCAGGGCAGTTAAATACAGCTCTTAGTTAGATGCATTTCCCAGTCAACACAACTCTTGGCTATGTTTGAGGGGCTTAAACTTGGCCTTTCATGAACCTGAGCAGGGTACAAAGCTACTTAACAGTTTAAGGTTTGACTAATGTTGTCAGAAAAGACTACAATACATAGTAAAGAGAGGTTCAAATTAGAAAAAGCAGCAAGTTACAGTGTATTTAAAAGTGTGTATGGATTTCAGAAAGAAAAGAAAATGGGCATAGACAGTCATAGAAAATATAGTGTAAAATAATGAAGTTAGTCCTTAAAGACAGAATAAACCAATATAAAAGGGAAAAGCCAAGTAAAGATGGAAAATACATAGGGAGTCTGGTTCCTGTATGGTGCTGTGCTGACTTTGAATATTTTGTATGCTGATGAGAGAACATGGCAGCTGCTGGGAGGCATGGGATTGTAAAGGGGGCTGCTGAATTATACCAGCCTAGATACTTTAGGAATGTCTTAACTTCAAAATGGAATTCAGAAAATGTATTGTTTTGGGGTGAGGTTATGCGCTTGCTACTAAAGGAAAGAAAAGGCTGTAGCGTCTTTCAAAGTTAGCAGAGATCATGTTTGACCAGGGAAGACCTGAAAATCTTGGCTATATAAATAAATAAATAAACCAGAAAAAAATTTATAAAATATGTCTATACTGATTCTTTTGCATGGGAACTGTTATGAGACTGGACAATAAAGGTTACAACCAGTTTTCCCAGGAATTAACCATTATCTAAATTTTCTCAGGGTCTACTGTGGATTCCATTACTCCCCCCCCCATAAAACAGGAAACAGACTAGAGAACATAACACCATATTCCCAATAGATAGGGGTGTGGTTTTTGGTCATTTGGTGGGTTATGAATGTTTGTCATTGTCTAGGAGAGAATATAAGAATATAGGATAAAACACTACTATTAACCTTAAATATTTTATATTGGTATTGATGCACATTTTTGTATACTGTATATATGTTTCTGTTTTTGCTTTGGGTATTGAGCTTATGCAACTCATTAAAAAATGTAATGAATAATTAAGAAATGCAGGTTGATAGTTGGTAATCTATGATAACCAAACATATAGTAATGTTAGGCATATTTTTAAGGTTAAACAGATGTGTTTTAGATAGACAGATGCTCTTGAAATGCTTTAGAGACCTATAGAATATGGAATTTAAGATGTTTAATAACCTAAGGCTTTCATGACAGTGAGACATGTATGCTCCTAGCAGTATCAGCATCAATTTACTTCAGAAGGGACAATGGATATCAAAGAACTTTCATATGGGGTTTGCTTTCATTGTGGGAAAGCTAGTCATTTGGGCAAGAATCTGTCCTTGCCTTGACTGTTGACAATGTGCTGTACAAACTGGGCAAGTGAGACACAAAGAAAATTTTCTGCTGAGCTTTGCCAAGACAAGGTGATAAGTCCTTCAAACTTCCTGCTTCATGGAAAACTCTGCCAGACATTTTAGGCCTGTAGGCCAAAGATGGATGCCCCAACATTGCAGAGGAACCTTGAGTGACTGTTCAGGCAGTCATATGTCTGTCATTTCTATATTTTTGGAAGTGGCTTACACTGCACTCTGTATTTATTAAGGAAATATATCATTTGGGATTTTTTTATAGAGTTGAAGACTAGATAGTTATGATCATAGTTTTCCTTAGTTATGATAGAAAGTAAATTAGATACAAGATAGGATAAATAATGGAATATTTTCTCTGAATTTACCAAATATAAATGGACTAGATATATTAATTGATAACTGTTCTTATTATATGCAGTTTTACTATGTTAAATCTAAAACCTATATTTAGACAAAAAAAGGAGTATTGTAGAATATATGTTTAACAATATAAAGATATATTAAATTTTTTAATGATTCATTTGTTTAATGATGTAAAGATGTATGGTTTGCTTGCCTATGGCATTTGATTAATCTAATAAAAAGCTGAACAGCATGGCCAATACCTAGGGAGTATAGCAATAGGTGGGGCTGGTGGGCAAAGAGAATAAGAAGGAGGATGAAAGAGAGGGAAGGGAGAATAAGGTAGAAAGACAGGGAGATGTCTAGGGCCAGCCAGTCAGGCAGCTGCCAGCCACCAAAACACAAAGTAGGAGGACATACAGAATGAGAGAAAGTTTTTTTTTTTTTTACACCAAGTCAAAAACATAGATGAAGAGAAGTTGGTTAAATTAAGTTATAAGAGCTAGCTAGAAATGAGCATAAGATAAGGTTGAGCATCCATAACTAATAATATGTCTCCATGTCATGATTTGGGATCTGGCTGGTGCCCCCCCCAAAAAAAACCGGCTAGAAATTAGTGATTAAAATACTATAATGAATAAGAACTAAAATACCCGTTAAGGATTTGATTTAAAATATCCTGGGGTTGTCCCAGACATCCATACTCATTTTTATTTTTCAACATAAAGCATTGCTATCTTGGCCATTTAAGTCCTAAGCAATTAGTCTTATTTATATCATTGTTTTTAAAATAAATTAAGCAATAAATATGAACTGACTGTTTCCTATGTGTGCATAACAGCTAGGGCAAAGTTCAAGGACAAGAACTTTCATTCATTTTTTTCTTTTATTCCTCCTTCTGGGTAGAAGGTAGAGAATACCTTTTCTTTCTCCAGATTGCAGTCTTGTGATCTCCAGAAGCCATGTGTTCTCCTCCATTGGCCAGGTTGTTTCATGGTTGGTTGAACAATTGGCATGATGTGCTATAGTTAAGTGTTTTAAAACTGGCATAGCAAATTCAATATTTTTAGTCATTAGCAAGTACTTTTATTGAACATATCCTTCCAGCCATACTTGAACTGACTAATATAGATTGCCCTAAATTAGAATAAACTACAAAAATTTTATGATGTAGCTTTAGAACTGGCACCTAGAGTCCCCAGCACATCAATCACGGTACTCATATCTCTCCTGTTAAATCATTTGGTACACACTGTATGATACATCTCTTAGGAATATACCTTCATAGTCTAAAATTCTCTGCTAGTACATAGGCAAAGGCTTTGAGCTTATTGAATTTCACTGATAAATGAAGACAGAAAAGCTAAGCCATTAATGTGATGTAAGCATTAGCTACAAAGACTGAGTTTCTTTGTAAAAAAAATACAAACGAAAGTTTATAATAAAAATTGTTGTTTTCTAGGGTTTAGTGATCTTTATAGAAAATATTGCATTGAATTTTCTTTTCCAGGTATAAAAGATTAAGAACATTCTTTGTGCATTTAAACATTTCTTACCATCTTTTGCACAGTGCAACATCAAAGAAATTCCTAGGGGAAAATTAGATAATCAGGTTTGCAAGAGAAGAACTTTCATATGCTGTCATCATGACTCATGGAACTGTAGTGGAGCATAATTCTGTAAGCAAGGAAGGATCAAAAAAGATGAGAAATCCTCTTTAACCAGGTTTCTAAAACTGACCCAAACAATGTTAGATTTTTATCTTCCATGACAAATCAGGTGTCATGGTGAATTTGGTTACCACTTCCACGGAATGATCTTCGCAAACGGATGACAACTGAACGATATGCCCAAGCTGCTCTAATTGAACAACGCAGAAATAAAGGGCTTTAATCTCTCTGAGTCCCCTCAACAATCCTTCTGTTCATTTCAGCACTGGAGAAAGGTGGGGGAAACGCTGTGAATTCTTTGGAGGACAAATAACCAGTCCTTTTATTAGAGGCCAGGAGTGTCACATCTTTCTGCGTGCCCAGTCTCAGGTAAGCCGATGTCTGACTGGTTTTTGTCATTCCTGTAAAACTTTGATGCTTACAAAGAATGTCACCATCAAACATAAAGATTACCGTGAGTGACAAACTGCTGGATGTGGAACTTGATCTGAGCTGGGTGAGGATGCTTATTGGACAAGGTGATATGTTTTGCTTTTCAGACTTTACAGCCATTATCCTGCAGCCTTTGAGTATCCAACCTCCACAAACACAAAACTTTACTTACTTAACTACAAATGAATATTTGAAAATGTTTGGTGAGATATATAGATATTAGCTTCAGAATAAAACAGCAAAGATGCTACTTTAAATTTGGGGTTTATGACAATATTTTGTGCAGAGGCTACAATGTACTAAATGTGTAAACAGAATCCATTGTGCCAGTACACAATGTGCAGATTTTTTTAATCATCATCTACATCTTACCAGTGAATGACAATGATTCATTTATTATAAAGATATACATGAGTGTGAATAAATTTTAGTATAGTTTATTAATATATTTTAATTAAATAGTTAAACAGTTATCATCCACAAAATGGAAATAATAATGATCAAATTTCCTTCATTTTGCTGGCAATAATTACCATCTGAAGACCATGTAAATTCCTGTTGACCCTTATTCAAAAACTCTGACAAACAATTGCAACAAATTTATGAATACTGAGGAAGAAATAATGGCAAAAACTTGTGGATATAAATAAAATAAAATAACAGTATAAACACTTTTGAGAGAGAGGACAAAGACCATAAAATTCTGTGGGTAGGAGTAGAGCAGGCAAGTTCTGGGAGCAGTAGGAGAAGGAGAGAGGATTAAAATATTATTGTATGATTCTTATTTAATTCACAAAACGGATATGTCACAAGCTGACCCTGAAGTGATGTCTGCAAAATAAATCATGCTACTGTTCACTGCAAGGCTCTCATGTTGCAATTATATATATTCTAATTTCTTACACAGTCTGTCTTCTGACTTCTATTCTTGTTTCTCTTACTAACCAACATATGAATTTCTCTCAATTTCTCAAGTTCATCAATTACGTTTTTGTTTTAGGTATGATGTCTTCTATCTTGGTCTTGAGCAAGGAAATCAAGGTTGACTGTTTTCACAGTTGATTTTTGCTTAATAAAGATTTCTCAGCCTCTGCACCATTAACTTCTCAATAACTTCTTGTTGTTGTAGGTGGAGATGGTGGGGTGCCTGTACTTTACTGTGTTTAGAAATTTCTCTGGACCCAATCCATGTGATGACAGTAGCACCTTTCTCCATCCCGTTCTTCCAAGCTGTAACAAGGAAAATGATTCCTGACATTTTTAAATGTCCCCAATGGGATGCAATCACTCCCACTCCACACCCGCACACACACCACTGAGACTTCTCAAAAAAAAAAGGCCAGCCACTGAGTCAGTATTTATCACCTCATTATGTATCACACCAGTATCTTTTAAAGGCACTTTGATTATTAAATTTTTTCCTCACTAATAACTTACAGATGCTCTTTGGCTTACAACCAGATGGTATCCTGATAAGCCCACTGCAGGTTGAAAATATTATGAATAAAAATACACAATAAACATAACCTACTCCACACCATGGCTAAATTAATTATACTCAGAACATTTACAAATGGCTTAGGCTAGGCAAAATAATCTAACACAAAGCATATTTTATAATCAACTGTCAAATATTTCATGCAAATTTTTAAATACTGTAAGTTCTAAAAGTAAAAACCAGAAGAATTATATGGCTATACCTTTTACAATTTTAAAGAATATCATGTTGGTGCATACCTTTAATCCTGATACTCAGATGGCAGAGGCAGGTAGTATGAGTTCAAGGTGAGCTTAGTATATATAGGAAATTCCAATGCAGCCAGGAATACACTGTGAGACAATGCCAAATAAATGAAAAGAGGAAGGAGAAAAGAAATTATTGCGAGTTGAACTATTATAAGTCTATGAGTATTTGTACTATTGCTATTATTCCTAACACTTTTTAAAATTAGAAATCATTACTGGCTTATGTATAATAAGGATGTGATACATAATATAGTTAAACAAACAGGTGGATGGAGAATTTACCCTGTTTCTGGACTTGCAGTTTTATAAACCTTTCTTCTGAATACGTTATTTGTGTAAGTATGATAATATTGTAAGTATTGTTCTATGCCATTCTTTTGTTCTGTGATGGGTATACATGTGGCAATTTCTACATTCGTTTCTATATACCTATCACATGTTCTTTTAAACTTTTAAGTGGGATTTGGCCTTCAAACTGTGTCCAATCTGTTCTATTACTGCATATTTATTTATTTTTTATAGTTTATATAGACACAAGGTTGCAGGCCCTACAATCTCAATGTACTCACCAATGTCATGTAACATAAAATGATCACTAAGCAATATAGAAACAAATGGGTGTGATAATACTCAAACAGAAATTTATTTACTAAAACAGTCTATTGGCTCATGGAATGCAATTTGGTTAATCCTGTTATGGAACTATTAAAATTGTAGTTGATAGAAGAGCAGCACCTCAAGAAACAACTTGTGTCAGATAATAAACAGAATAGAAATATATTGATCCTGTGACTACCATTAGTCACAGGAGACTAAGAAGAGAAAAACTGATGAGGAATTATCATCTAGGTAAAGCTGTCTTGAGGTGGCTAATGTTATGAATTATTCTGTTTAATTATTTACTTGGTTTCTGGACTAAACAATCCAATCCAATAAAAAAACATGGACTGGTGTGGGACAATTGTATTCTATCAATTATATTTTAAATAAATGCTGATTGGTCAGTAGCCAGGCAGGAAGTATAGGCAGGACAACTAGACAGGAAGTAGAGGCAGGTCAATGAGGACAGGAGAATTCTGGGAAGGAGGAAGCCCATTCCTCCACAGTCCTGTCCAGACACAGAAGAAGCAAGATATGACTATGCCACTGAAAAAGGTACTGAGCCATGTGGCTAACACAGATAAGAATAATGGGTTAATGTAAGTTATAAGAGTTAATAAGAAGCCTGAGCTAATGGGCCAATCAGTTTATGATTAATGTAGACCTCTGTGTGATTTCTTTGGGACTTAACGACTGCGGGAACCAGGTAGGACAGAAATCTCAGACAATAATGAACCTTGGTTCTGTATCATATTTTGCTCTCAGTGTCTGTACTCTTTCCTGATCCAGATTGTCTATTGCATCATTTAATATGTTCTGAGTTTGAATCTCACAAACCTGGCATTTACTGACATATCTTAGATGTCTCCTACTTGGTTTTAATTCCTGTTCATATTGATAAACTCGACACATGACTTTTGAAGATATATATTTTCATGTTTACCATATATATATATATATATATATATATATGATATCAAGGTATTTCACATTTTTTACAAAGTTTTGATATTTAAAAATTTCCAGAAGTAATAATTAATGGCTTTGGAGTGATTTAAGTATATTCAATGCTTGTGCAATTCTGACATGTGATGGCCAAAATGAAGATGAAATTTGTATAATCCAGGAGAGAAGAGAAGACCCAAGTTGGAAATTTGTGTAACAAATCTGAGAAATTCCAGGAAAGATTAAAGCATATGAATATTCATGTATCACCCATATATTAGCAAAATATAATATCTTTTGAATTAAACTGAGATGATAAGATTGTTAAAACCTCCATATTACACCTGAGACATAAGGTTAGGAAGATAAATAAATATTTATATGTGTTTTCAAGAGCATGGCCTGTAACACCTATTCCTCAAAGAAATCTGAACTAAACCTTAAGCAGATATGCTGTAAGCACCAGTGGCTATTGTAAGCTGAATGGGAATAACCAACATTTGATGGAATAAACACTAAGATCATTAATCAATGTACTGGTCATACCTAGTATACACGTCTCATAATTAGTCACTGGATCTGATCTATGCCCAAAAGATATGATACAGTTACTGGAGATTTTTATATGCATAAGAACACTTTAACAACAAAATAGTTGACATGTGTAGGCTTTGTATAAGCATATACTTCATTACATTTTGTACAAATATATGAGGAACAACTGGAAAGGCCTGAGTGGTTGTAAACCTGACTTCGGAGAAAGGTCAGCAAATTTTTGCAGGAAGCAAAGTGGCAGCAGCAACTGCAGAGGGAATGGTGACTTAAGAGGCAGTTGTTGAAACAATCAGAACATCTGGAAATATGTAAGCCCAAAGGCTCTGAGACTGGCCGAAACAATTCTATCACTAACAGGTTTGGGATGTAGAAGGAGATGATTTCATTCCATGAGGAGCAAGAAACCAACTTGGGGCATATGAGAGCCATATTCCATGCCATTGCTTCATCTCTCAGGTGCAGAACACTTGGGCTACTCCCTTCAACATCCTTAGTAGTTGGGGTACTGACTGCCAGCAGGTATAACTCTCTTAGGAGAAAATCAAGGACAATATGAAATAAGCCCTTTCTTCTTTTCTTCTCCTTGCTGCTTTTTTTTTAAATCACAGCACCAGAGAAGCAAGCTTAAACATTATACATGAGTACAACTTAATTCCCAACATATTCTCTTCTCTTTCTCTATAAAACTATGTTCAAAGAAAGACAATAATGGTGGTTTGAATAACAATGCGTCCCATAGGCTCATGTATTTGTATGCTTAATTACCAGTTGCTGAAATGTTTGAAGGATTAGGAAGTGTGTTCCTGGAGTAGGTGTGGCCGGGTTGCAGGAGATAGGCTGCTGGAAGTGGACTCTGAGGTTTTCAAAGCCCACCCCCGACCCAGTCTCTGTCTCTTTCTGTCTCTGCCTGCTGCTGCGGAGCAGGATGCTCCAGCGCCTCATCTGCCTGAGTTCTACCATGCACCTCACCATGATATTAATGGACTAAGCCCCTGGAACTGCAAGAAAGTCTCCAATTAAATGCTTCTTTTCTAAGAATTTCCTTAGTCATGATGTCTCTTTATGGCACTAGAACAGTCAGTAACTAAAACAACAATCAACAGAAGAGACATTCTCACGAATGTTAATTACCAAGGCTGGAATGATAACTGAGTGGGTAAGCACAGCACACTGCTCTTCCAAAGAACCCCAGTTTGGTTACCAGGGCTTGCATCTGGTATATCAAGATCATCCAGAACTCCAGATTCAGAGGACTTCCAACTTTCTCTTCTGGTCTCTGAGGGCATGTACACATACCCACAAATAGGCACATATAAACACTTAAACTAAGAATATAAAAGTTATTTTATGACAAATATATTAAAATATGCAAACAAAATAACTTACAAATTGAACAACATTAAATTTACACATTATTAAAATCTAGAACACGGCAGACTTTCTTTAAAGAAACTACTGTAATATGTTTGAAGGATGTTTCAATAAGAAGGATTTTGTTACACAGTGTAGAATAAAGTCCTTTAAAAATGGTGCACATCTTTATTTTCCAGTATATCAGATATCATTGTTTATATTGTTATTCAATAATCCTAACTTCTTATATGAAGGAATGATCTGTGCTTAAGAAAATGGTATTTTACTGTATAACAATTTTGATGAAGAAAGTTATTAAGTACATCTCCTTTGCTTCCTTTTCTTGGATCTATAAACTGCAAGATCAATTATTTTTAATATTTTTTTCAAAAGCATATCAGGTTAGCTATGACCTTAATCATTTTAATTTATCACTTCAACAACAATTGAATGAAAAAGACCCTATGTTCCAAAAGCAACACTGAAACAAAATTTCTGCTATAAACAAAGTCATAGTATAACTAGGTACCAACTTTGGTTACTTGGCATCATCTCTGTCCATTCTGTGATACCATTCCGATAGACTAAGTAGTAAAATACATGCGAGAGGCTAACAAGCGACAAGGTACCACCAGAGGAAAATTACTAGCATGAAATGTTACTTTACGGCTTTTAATGTAATCAGCATAATAGGTCACAAGGGTATATATCCAAGTCCAGAATTCAAAATCTATAGTAACTCTTGGAAACAATTTCTTCATTTTTATCAATAGCTGTGGAGCATGCAGACCTGATTTATCCATTACAGTATAGCCCAGTCTTTGAAAAAGGCATGCAATACCATCAGTGCTTAAAATGAGTATTATTTAAAACATATAAAAGGGTATATTAAATATTAGCTAGTTCTTCAAAGTAAGGAACTTAATAAATGGATAAACTCATTACTAATAATAAACTCATATAAATTAGATAATAATGGATATCTCATAATTGTAACATGATTTCTATCAACATACAGCACCTTTGGTGGTATTAGGCTGTGATGCGGGAGTCCCCTCTGTGTGCTGTGATTACCATTAATGAATAAAGAAACTGACTTGGCCTGTTAATAGGGTAGAACTTAGGTAGGTGACGGAATGCTGGGAGAAAGAAGGCAAAGTCAGAGAGACGCTATGGAGCCACCGCCAGATATGCTGAAATTTTGCTGGTAGGCCATGACCTCGTGGTGATGCACAGATTAATGGAGATGGGTTAAATTAAGATGTAGGAGTTAGCCAATAAGAAACTAGAGCTAATGGGCCAAGCAGTGATTTAAATAATATGGTTTCTGTGTGATTATTTCAGTTCTGGGCAGCCAGGATGAACAAGTGGTTTCTTGCAAGAAGGCTGATTTCATATCTTATTTTGTAAGAACATTAATGTACTTTTTAAACTTCTTAGGTTTAGTCCTGTAAAACCCTATATATCCAATTAAATAATTCCAGTATGGTGATTTCATTGCTATACACGTGGACCATATACTCCTTTTGAAAATTCTTTTATAAGCCCCATGTTAAGGTTCTTTGGAGCAATAGACTAGGTAGAATATGTATGTAATAATCAACGAGATTTATTAGATTGGATTACCTGATCAGTGTATAGTCTCATAATGGTCCTTTGTAAGCTGGAAAGCTATTAAAATCAGCAGCTGTTTTAGTCTAAGAATGAGGGAACCCAGTTCAAGGCTGAAGGGCTCTGAGATCTCTGGAGAATCACTGTACAAAACTGAAAATTCTGGGATATAATTCCCATGCTAGCAGCAAAGCAAATCCACTTGAGAATACAGCTTGCTTTTCTAGGTGCCTCCTTCTTCTTACATTTGCCTTCTAGTACAGCAGCCTATTTGTCTGTATCATTCACAGTCTAGACAGGCAACCAGCTCTCAGTTTGTTGATCCAGCATGTGAATACAATATGCAAACATTCTTAAAGACACATCAGTATGTATACTACTAATACCCTCGATATTTCTCAATTTAAATATGTCAATAATCAAGAGTTGCCATTATATAGCTTCTCTAGGATCCACTAATTATAGGCTCAATGTCCTTGGTTTATGGCTAGAAACCAAATATGAGTGAGTACATCCCATGCTCCTCTTTTTGGGTCTGCTTTACCTCACTCAGGATAGTGTTTTCTATTTCCATCCATTTGTATGCAAAATTCAAGAAGTCCTTGTTTTTTACTGCTGAGTAGTACTCTAATATGTATATATTCCATACTTTCTTCATCCATTCTTCCATTGAAGGGCATCTAGGTTGTTTCCAGGGTCTGTCAAGAACAATGGCAATAGGTTTCTGATCCTACTGCACGCACTGGCTTTGTGGGAGCCTAGGCAGTTTGGATGCTCAACTTACTAGACCTGGATGGAGGTGGGGGTTCCTTGGACTTCCCACAGGACAGGGAACCCTGATTGCTTTTCGGGCTGGGGGGGGGACTTAATTGGGGGAGGGGGAGGGAAATGGGAGGCGGTGGCGGGGAAGAGACATAAATCTTTAATAAATAAATAAATTAAAAATAAAAATTAAAAAAAATACTAAAGAAAAAAAGAAAAAAAAAGAGTTGCCATTATAATGCCCATGTTGAAATAAAATTTGTGTCAAATAGGCAGAATTATTTTGCAAGCCAGAAATACCTGTGAGTGTTATATTATTATATTATCATATTGAAAAATACATACTATTATGGATATATAAGTGAATGAAGAAAATGAAGAAAAAATTAAAAGTGGCGCTGTAGAGATGGCTCAGTGACTACACTGCCCGGGTAGAGGACATTGGTTTTGTAATCAGTATCCACAAGAAGGCTCACAACCGACTGTAACTCAGGTTTCGAAGGATCACATGCCCTATTCCTGTCTCTGTAGGCACCAGAAAATGCATGTGGAACACATATGCACACTCACATGAAACAGTCATACATATAAAATATTTTTAAGTAAAAGAAAAAAATCAGATGTGATATTATAAGCTTAGAACAGGTACATAGGTAGAGAAATCTGTCGTCTTTTCTGTTGATTTTGTATTGTGCTGTGCATTTTGCCTTTGTCTTATTGTTTGTTGGGACAGAAGATAAAATGCAAGGAAACAATAAAAAATTAGGCGATCATAGACATTGGGAAATTTGTGTTGGAAAAGATATCACCAAATGATAGTTTTAAGAGTTAGTTGATTAAAAGTCTAAAGTCTTTTTGATCAATTCACCACTGGAGGCAGAGGCATTAGTTTTTTTCCGCTTATATGTGTTCCTGAACAAAATTAAGAGTCTAGGAAAATTTCAAATGGCCACAAAAAAGACTGTTAAATTAGGCAGTGAAATCATCTCTCTTTATCATCCTGAAACTACAGAAGAATTTAGCTGGCTAGCATGAAACAAGATGAATATTCTATGACTTATAGGAGTCTATGACTTATAGTAAGGTAATAGAACCATTGAATACTTCATCCATATACCAATTACATTATTATAGTATTGGCCCTTGATGAGCTGATGGGCAGGATAGTATCAGGTTGCTTGCCTATAACTTATGTTAAAAATATTCTTTGAGCAAAACTGTTACCTGTATGACCTCATGATCACTCTGAACTATAATGTATGTCTGAAATTTGCTTGGGACTAAGGAAAGTGATTGCCCCACTAGAGTTATGAGTAGGACATTAGTTTAAACACCTTGCATCAACATTTTACCACCACAACTTAGGTGGTTTAGAAAGGTAGATCACTTCCTATGATACCAATGCAAGAATGAATGAAAAGACAAATATCTAGGGATATTAGTTATTGGTGACCACCTGGCTAGACACCTGAGTAAACAATCCTTTACAAAAGAACTTTGAGCTGGGTGGTGATGGCACACACCTTTATTCCCAGCACTCAGAAAGCAGAAGGCAGGCAGATTGCTGTGAGTTTGAGGCTAGACTGATCTACAAAAGCTAGTTCCAGGACAGGCTCCAACGCTACAGAAAAAAAAAAAAAACCTGGGGGAAAAAAAACCTTAAAGAAAGCATTTTGATGTCTTTAATGTCTGCCTTCATCTTGAGTCAGGAGGAGAGAACTTTTCTTCATCCTTTACTTTGACGCATACTTCAAGCTCCACTTGGATGTTGCAGTAATGACAGTTTCAGAACAAGAATCCCTTCAATTATTGCAAACAGAAAATGTTGCCATACAAGAACAGACATATATGTTTATTGACTTCTAATTTTGTCCAGATAAGAGAATAATCACATATTGCTATGAATTCTTTTGGACAGTGTCTTCTTCAGTTATTCTATAATGCCAGGTCTGTCACTCAATACTGGCATGGATAGAACCAATAGACACGTAATCCCTATCAAATAAATTGAGAGGTAGGGCTGATCTCCATTATATACAAAGAACTCAAGAAACTAGACACCAAAATACCAAATAATCCAATTTAAAAATGGATTACAAATCTAAACAGGGAATTCTCAACAAAAGAAACTCAAATGGCTGAACAACATTTAAAAAATTGTTCAACATCTTTAGCCACCAGGAAATGCAAAACAACTCTGAGAATTATCTTTCACATATCAGAATGGCTCAAACCAAAAACACTGATGACAATTTACGTTGAAGAGAATGTCGGGTAAAGGGAACACGCCTCCATTGTTGGTGGGAGTGGAAACTTCTACAGTCAGTTTGGAAATCGGTATGGTGCTTTCTCAGAAAATTGGGTATCAATATACCTCAAGACTAAGCAATACCACTCTTGGGTATATGCTGAAAGGCTACACAATTATACCACAAGGACATTTGTTCAACTATGTTCATAGCAGAATTATTTGTAATAGCCAAAACCTGGAAACAGCCTAGACGTCCATCAACCAAAGTATAAATAAATAAAAATTCATAATCTGCAGTATTCATTTTAATGTCACCTCCAGAGTGTTCAGCAAATGGAAAACATGGTTTGCATGCCAATCTAAATCATTGAATGTACCATGAAGTTATGCAAAGTCACTAACGTCTCATTCCAACATGAAGTCCTTGTTAAATTTACTTCTTCCTCAATATCAAATACAAACTATCTCAAGTCCAATTCTTTCATTAACACTTGTCTGTCCTCTATTGATCTAGTCTCTGCTGTTCATGAAGTCTACAGCATGAGATAACTGGTATCTTTGAGCGAGCCCATTATAAACTGATTTCCCATGTGGTTTTTTTCTTGGATCATATTTTATTTCCCACTGCAGGGGCCATACAGTTGCCTTCATAGACTGTTTATCATCCTAACTCATATATGTTAGTTGTGGAGACTGAAAAATATTTTTTGGTTCAAGTGTAATTTTGAAATATCCCCATTCCCACATAATGGGTTACATTTATCAGGGAAATGCTCCATCTCATAACACATGCTATAAGGTTACCATGAAACTGCTTCAAAGGATGACCTTCCCCCAGATGGTGTAGCTTCAACCTTTTCACTTATATTAAGGGGTGTCACACAATTTTTACTAGAATGAGGATGTGTGCCATTTCATGCCATGTATGTAAAAATGTATAAATGAGCATTAGCTTTAGGAATGACTCACACTTACTAAAATATATTATCGCATACATAAAAGGCCATGAAAATTCTGTGTCTAAACTCATTATTCTTCTGTTTTATCCCTGTTAAGATGAAAAGTATTACATAATTATTCCTGCATTTATTTCTACTTATTTCTGATTGTTTCTATTTACCCTAAAAGAGATAGTAATGACATACCAAGAAAAAGATTCTGTCTAACCTTACCTTAGTGAACCAATGAGTTTACAGGCACATGAGTGACTTTGCCAGCTCTATCACTGCAAAGTCTACCTCAATATGGCTTACAACTCATAGTAGCTCCTTTACTAGAGTCTCAGGAACAATTTCAGGCAGGCTATCACTCTCTCAGCAGTTGTAACTACTTGCTTGTTGTCAAGGAGTGGTCTTGTGTGTCTTGTGATCATGAGGCTCTTGAGTCTTGTAAGTTTTATGAGACTCTTATTCCTTTTGAAAGGCAATGTTCAAAGGTAGTAGAAACAGTTATTCAACATGTAGCAATGTAGGTCAGTAAAAGAAAAGGCCAATGGGAACATTTTGTAAACAGTTTTCAGAGAAAAGAGCCATTCAAATATACCTTCCCTCAGATGGATGAACTCTGAAGTGTATGAAGTAAGCGCTTTCCTCCTAAAGCTGCTTTTGTTCATGGCATGTTACCACAACAGTAGAAATGCTAATGCAGACAACCACGTTTAGTGCCTTGTATGATGAGAATTATACAGAGAGCTAAGAAATACAGTGGTGTTTCATATGTTCTACAAGGATGTATAAGTACACAAAAATTAATAGAAGCACATACTAAGTTGATAGTAATATTTATTTCTTTGTTAAATTTGTAAAAATAGGAAGAAAAAAGACTAGATTTGAAAAAGCTTGTCTAAAATAGTCTCATGACTATTTCAAATTTTCTGGGTATGTTTGTATACTATTTGTCTGATTAATTGGCTATCAAGCTTTTTTCTTAACAGAAGACTCCCCTATAACAGGTTTGTCAAATGACTGTGACTTAAGGTTCAGATTTCCTGGCCAGTTTTCCTAATTAAATGTACTATTACCCAATTTTGGAAATGCAAATAACTGGGTGTGTACTTTCCCAGTTCTCGTCAAGTGTAGACTGAAAATCCTGAGAAGTGTGTGGAGGTGTTTCCATTCCACGGAACTGCAAGGTCGGTTACCACATTCATGCAGCTACCCCAGCAGGTTCTATTAAGGCCATGAAGAAGGCGGTGTGGGTTCACATGACTTTGCCTACTCTATTATCTACCCCAACCCCTGTACTCCTATCACCATCTCCACAAATATCCTGGAGCAATTGCTAAAAATAATACTTATGTGTCAAAAATACTAAAAATTTAGACAAAATGAAAATTTCAGTTCATTTTATAATATCTGAAAATTAAATTCCTTAATACATATATGCCTGACAAAAAAATCTAAAAAATTAAGTAAAAGTACCTTAATGTGAAAAGTCAGGGTGAACACAAAGTCCTCAACTACAACTACTATGTAAGACTTTACTCCTATGATTTTAAAAAAAAATTTCAGTTTAATGAATATATTAAGATTATACTGAGGAGATTTTCCATGGCATATAGAACACCCAGAATATAACTAGAAGCATTTTCCTTCATCAATAACTCACTTAATTCATAATGTTATGTTTCCAAATTAAAATCACCTTTAATTAAAGACTTTCAGCCAACAATAAAAACAAAGAATGCCATATTTCTAAATATAAATGAATATAATATTTACCAAAGCTGTGCCTGTATTTAAATGGATTGGGGCAGGGGGAAGCCATATTCTATAAGCCAGACAGCAGCTAGTTTCAGGTGTTTCCTATTAATAAATTAGAATAAGCTGAGGCCAGACTTGTTAAATTATTCCCTCTTAATCAGATATTCAAATATTTGATCTTTATTCTCTTTCTATGGGAGCTCACTGGAAAGGTAAGTTAATAACATAAAAAATGAAGAGAATTTCATTTATCCTTAAGTTCAGAATTACACTATATTTTTCCACATGGCCAGGTGGGACACAGAAAAAAAATGTAGATGACTAAGAATCTGAGAGAGGAAACTATTCTATTATTACTAGTGATCAACTATATTTTTGTATGTTAATCTAGAAACCAAGACTCAGCATTATGTTAAATATGTCTCCTGCTTCAAGAGAAGTTCCTCTACCTTTTATTAAACAGCTAACAAATTCAGGGGCTCTGTCTATAAAGCTCCCTTATTATTTCACATTGAGATTTGGAAGGCAAACCAGAGATTCACAAGTAAAGAATAAAAAAGAATGCCAGACATGTCAATCATCAATGAATGTACTGTGATCTCTGATGAAAAAAGTCAGAGCTGGGCAGTGGTGGTGCACGCCTTTATTCCCAGCACTTGGGAGGCAGAGGTAGGTGGAGCTCTGTGAGTTTGAGGCCAACCTACTCGACAAGGGGGAGTTCCAGGTCAGACACCCAAAGCTACAGAAAAGCCCTGTCTTGAAAAACAAAACAAACAACAACAACAACAAACAAAAAAAAGAATAAAAGAGAAAAAAATCAATAACACATTTTTCATTCAAAGTTGTAAACAGAAAGTTGTAGTGGAGACAGGTATGTTGGGATTAAGTGGTAGGAACCTTGAACTCAAACTGAAGAGTTAAAATTTGTCTTGGTAAGCAACAGAATACATCAGAAGTGATAAAGTAGAAGAAAGTCCCCTTTAAAGAAGTAAGGTGGGATCTAGTTGGCATTAATTTTGAAGGGTTAATTTCTTTACAATATCCTATCATAGCAACGTGTCTAGACAGAAATAAAATAGAATTAATGATACAGCAAATGTTGAATTCTGATTGCTTAATTTAGAATATGTCAAAGATAGACATGTATTAAAACAATTTCTCACCTTCGTTTAAAAGTAAACAGAACTGTCGGAGAGTTATAAAGTGGAGATATTTGTGAGTTGACTTTCGCACACACTGAATTTTCAGTTACAACAAACAATCCATGAGATGTCAGAAATTATATGTATATATATGGGGCCAAAGCTTGGATGAAAATGTATCTTTAAAACTCACTGACACAGTTGAAAAGGAAGTACACAGAAAACAGAATTAAGGGCCAAAGACTGAAACTTGGAAGTGTCCACGGTTAAACAAGGAAACAAAGGATTAATCAGGGAATCAGGAAGCCAACCAAGAAGGCTGTTCACTGAAGCCAATAGAGAAAGGCAGTTCATTAAGGGTGGGGCATGAGTTTCAGATGCTATGAAACCATCAAAGAGAACAAAAGAAACAAAACCCTAAAATCCTCTGTGTGTGTGTGTCTTTCTGCCTATCTCTCATACACATACAGAGAGAGTGACAGAGAGAGAGAGAGAGAGAGAGAGAGAGAGAGAGAGAGAGAGAGAGAGACACCCTGTGATGTATTTTATTGTACGCATTAAAATACATAGGTGATGCTTCAATCTTTTTAGCTCTGTGAAAACACATTTGTAACAGGAGGCCTAAGAATTATCAATGATTCTTGCATCATCAGAAGCAGTCAGTAATTAAATCATCATTCACAGTTACATCTTTATAAAGTTGCCAATGCCTAATAAAGTGACAAATTTAATGCCACAAGTCTTTGTTTACTGGTAAAACAAACTAAAACTTCAAAGAAGAATCCACAGTAATTTTGAAGTTGTATCTTATTTCACCACATTATTGAAGGTCATTTGTCAAATATGACTGCATCTGAAAAGGACTATATTATTTACCAGAAGACAGTATCCCAAAGAGTTAATTGACATTGGAAATTGAGTATAATAGAAATCTATGATGTTAACCTCATTATAAAATGGCTTTGACAGGCCTATAATGTTTTCTACTTTTTCTAGCAAACTAAATTGTTGTATCACCAATGAGACAACAACATTATTAAAGTTAGAAACATAATGGATGCAATGAAGGCAATTCTAAAAAGCAAGTTGTAACACTAAGTGCTGACATTAAAACTTTGGAGAGATCTCATAGAAGTAACTTAATAACACACCTAAATGTTACAAAGCATAAAAAGAAAAGAAAGGAATAATACCAAAAAAGCATAGATGACAAGAAATAATTAAACTTGGGGCTGAAATCATGAAAATTGAATCAATCAAAATAATACAAACACCCAAAGAGTTGGTTCTTTGAAAAAATCAATAAAATTGGCAAATCCTTTGCCCAATTAATTGAACAGTAGAGAGAGAAGATCTGAGTTAACAAAATGAAAGGCAAAAGGGAGGAAATAATAACAGATGCAAAGGAATCTAGAGGATTATAAAGACATACTTAAAAGCCTATACTCTGTAGGCAGAGATTGTTCTTTCATTACCCAGCCACTCAGACCTAAATAATCACACAAAAACAATATTAATTACAACATTGTTTAGCCTATTAGCTCAGGCTTCTTATTAACTAACTTTTACATCTTAAATTAAGCCATTTCTATTAGCTTATATTTTACCATGGGACTCGTAATTTGGGTTTTTTTTTTGTTTTTTTTTTTATGTTTGTTTGTTTTTTACCTCTTACTTCTTGAACGGCTACATAGTGTCTGCCTCCTTTGGAAGCTACATGGTGTCTCCTTGATTTCCCCCTACTCTCTCTCTATATATATCTCTGTTCAGTTTTCCTCCCTGGTTTTTGCTATGCTTAGTCATTGGCCAAAACAACTTTATTTGTCCACCATTAAAAGTAACACACATATAAAAGGACATCCCACATCAATACTTCACCAAATGGTGTAGTAATAAGGGCGGCGGGGCTGCATCCTCAGCACCCCAGCTGCCTGGCTAGCTTATGCCCGAAATAACAACACACAAACTGTATTCATTTAATCACTGCTTGGCCCATTTCTATCTAGCCTCTTCTAGGCTAATTCTCACATAGTAATTTAGCCCATTTCTAATCATCTGTGTAGTGCCCCTAGGTGTGCTTACCTGGAAGATTCTAGCCTATATCCATCCTGTGTCGGAGCTTCATCGCATGTGTCTGCCCAGGAGCCGGGAGCATGGCATCTCTCTGAGGCGTCTGCTCCCTAGAGGAGAGCTGTGGAGTCTGAGCTCACTTCCTCTTCCTCCCAGCGTTCTATTCTGGTTACTCTAACCAATGAGGACCAAGCAGTTTTTTTTTATTTAACCAATTACCTTCCTCCATCAAAATGGAAAATCTAAAAGAAATGGATTTTTTTCAATATGTACCACCTACCATATTTAAACTAAGATCAGATAAACAATTAAAATATCTTGGGGTAACTCTAAACAAGCAAGTGGGAGACTTTTATAATAAAAAGCTTTAAGACAATGAAGAAAGACATTACAGAAGATATCAGAAGATGGAAAGAACTCTTATGCTTATGGATTGGTAGGATTAATATAGTAAAATTGGCCATCCTACCAAAAGCAATTCACAGATTCAATGCAACTTCTATCAAAATTCAACCCTGTTCTTCACAGATCTTGAAAGGATGATTTTTAGCTACCTATAGAAAAAAAAGAAAACCCAAGATAGCTAAAAACAATCCTGAATGGTTTAAAAAAGAAAAGTTGCTGGAGGTATCACCACCCTTGACCTCAAATTGTCCTACAGAGCTTTAAAAATAAAAACAACATGATAATTGGCACAAAAGCAAACACATTAATTAATGAAGTCGAAATGAAGTCACAGACATAAACCCACACAACCTATGGACATATAATGTTTTAAAAATAAAGAAGCCAGAAATACACACTGTTAAAAACAGAAACAACTGTTACAAATGTCCAACTAAACAGTACATGTACTAGAATCCAAATAGATCCACATTCTCACCTCGTACAAAACTCAACTACACATGAATCAAAGACCTCAGCATAAAATTAGATACCTACATGTGATAGAAGAGAAACTGCGCAATAGCCTTGAACTCATTAGCAGAGGAAAAGTTCTTCAGAACAGGACACCATTAGCACAGGCACTAAAAAGAATTAATAAATGGGACCTCATGAAACTGAAAAGTTGGTGGAAGACAAAGAACACTGTTACTCAGACAAAGGGCAAAGTGGCAGCCTACAGAATGGGGAAAGATTTCTTACCAATCAGTCCTCCAATAAGAGTTAATATCCAAAATTATATTAAAAAATAAAAACCTATACATCAAGAAAACAAATAAACCAGTTTAAAAATGGGACAGAGATCTCAATAGAGAATTCTCAAAATAGGAAATTCAATTTACAGAGAAACACTTAAAGAAATGTTCAATATCCTTAACCTTCAGGAAAATGGAAATCAAAATTACTTTGGGTTTTCATCTACACCTGTCATAATGGCTGAGTTCAATTTTTTTAAAAAGTGACAGTTCATATCTGCAAGGATGTGGAATAAAAACTACTCATCACATGCTGGGAAGCACAGACTTTTATCAACACGATGGGAATCAGTGTGGCAGTTCCTTGAGAAGATGGGAATTGATCCATCTCAATATTCAGCTTTACCATTCTTGGGCATACACCTGAAGGAGGCTGCATCCTATCACAGAGACACTTGCTCAACCATGTTTATTTCTTCTCTATTCACAATAGCCAGAAATTGGAAACAACCTAGTTGTCCCTCAACAGAATGATGAATTTTAAAAAAATGTGGTTAACTAACCCATTTACTCTGGGCCTGGACTTGATCCCTGATATTGTAAACATGAACAAACAATACATACACAAAACTATCATAAAATGTAAAACCACACATTAGTATGTATTCGCTAAACTAAAGATAATCCAGTGGATTTAATATCGACACAAAAGCAATCCCCATTTCCTAATCTCTTAATGATGGCAGACTTCATCTCTACTACTTCCTCTGGGTTGTTGTCATTAATTGCTTTTGAATATATTATGTGTACAGCGGTATGTATATTTATGCATATGGATATATGGATATCACATCAGTAAAATTTTTAATACGGTTTAATACCCAAGAGTGAGTTTGAAATACTTTCTTCTGTACAAGTGATTGCGTTCTGTCACGTTATTTGCCTTATTTACTAATTTTTTAAAGTTCTGCATTTCTTTTTCTACTCAGTGTCTGACACCTCAAGGTCAGCTGATGAATCTTAAAACTGGAAAATTTTCTTTGGACTACATGTTTACAAGGAGAAAGCAGAATACATTACAATACAAACAATAGCATTTTCTATAGTGCTCCAAATGAAGCTTTATTTCCAAGTTACCTCGAGGTATAGATAGATAACACACACAAAAATTACTCTTCAAAAGAGAAAAGTAGTTAAGTAATATGTCTATTGAATCTTCACTCTTAGGAATGTTTGTCAGTGAGAAATTAGAGTATATGAAAGATGAGTATCTCAAATTAAAGATTATCCCTTTAAAATAAGGTTTTTCAAAAAAGTGACAAGATAATAGTTTATGGAACCACAGATGGCAGTAAATGGAAAGTTTATTTTTTGTGGGTTTGTTTTATGGTGTGTGTGTGTGTGTGTGTGTGTGTGTGTGTGCATATTTACCTGTGGTGTGTCTGTACCTGTGTGTTCATGTATGAAGGTGTAAGGGTGCATGTGTGTGTGTGTGTTTACCTGTGTGTACTCCTATGTGTGCATGTATGAGGGTGCTTGTATGTGTGTGTGTGTATGTGTGGTGTGCGTGTGCGTGTGCACCTGTGTGTGGAGGCCAGACCTTAACCTCTGGTTTGTTCCTAGCATGCCATCTATCATGTATTTCTGAGATGAAGTTTCTCAATGAGACCCAGACTTCTCAGGTATGCTCAGCTGACTGGACAGGAGACCCCAGGAACCCACCTGTTTCTGCCTCCTCAACACTAAGCTTACAAATAGGTAACACCTCTCTTCCTCCTCTTCTTTCTTCTTCCTTCCTTTTTTCCTTCCTATTCCTTGCTTCCTTTATCTCTTCCTACTTCTTTTTTAACAAGGGTGCTGAGCTTAGATCTCCAGGCTTTTGTGGCAAGCACTTCATCACCTGAATTGCCTCCAGATTACTATTACCATCTCTATTTATTTTTATAATTTTTTCTACTTTATTTTTAAATCATCTCTATTTTTTATAATAAAGGAAACAATGTCTTCATATCTACTTAGGAAAATTTCATAATTGTTCCTTAGAAATACATTATTGAAATTTTGTACTTTCTCCAATGGTAAAAAGATTTTTTTCAAGATAAATCTGCCTATATACCAAATTATAATAATTCTTTCCATGGACTTGGGGAGAAAGTATGTGTGGCCCATGTGTCGCTGATTATCATGTCTGCATGATCACCATACTTGACATAGTTGCTATCTTAACTTTGGATACTCTCTAATGGATATAGGACAGAATATCCCAGAAGAATAATTGAGAGCCTGTAAACATCAACAAAGTGAAATCTTTTTCCATCTGTGACACTTGAAAAATTCATTAATAACTATTTGAATGAGCTTGTGTTTATTTAGAAGCAGTGTCATAGAGTTTTGTCATGATTAAATTCTTCCAGGTTTTTCCTTCCTTCCTTCCTTCCTTCCTTCCTTCCTTCCTTCCTTCCTTCCTTCCTTCCTTTCTTTTTTTTCTGTCTTGTAAAAAAGTAATCCTGGTTGTCATGTAACTTTCTAAATAGACCAGGCTAGCCTCAAAACTCACAGACGTCCACCTGCCTCTAACTCCCAGTACTGGGAGTAAAGATGTGGGTCACCATGCCAGACCCAAATATTCCAATATCTAAAGTGATTTAATCTATGAAGATTATTGGAACTGTTTCCCTGTATTTTGGTGATAGATTCCCATTTGGTTATATGAAAAGGAGAAATACATTTATCTGAATACTCTAGAGATAAGTTTAGACTATAAAATAGATAACCTGGCATAAAGGAAGGTCTGCCTAAATTATCAAATAATTTTCTACAAATGGAATATTATTCCTAGCTTGGAAGGTTAATATTTGCATGAAATTATTTTCTAGAGTCCAAAGTATGACAGATACCAGAAAATGGCTTTTCTTTGACAGGTGTATACTATTTTTGTGACATTATATGCACAAACTACAGGAAGTAATACTCAA
This sequence comes from Microtus pennsylvanicus, assembly GCF_037038515.1. NCBI lineage: Eukaryota > Metazoa > Chordata > Mammalia > Rodentia > Cricetidae > Microtus > Microtus pennsylvanicus. Next base: position 33,863,940 of record NC_134584.1, read on the forward strand.
GTAATAAAATATTGATTTTACATATGATTATTGACATGTATTCACCATGAAAAAAAATAAAAAAACAAAATCCATGACAGAGTTTAAACTAGGAAAGTAACTAACTTTATGTCCTCTTTCATGACTCATGTCATTGCCTACCTTCTTTTCTCATCACCTAATATTTAAGTGCATAAAATATATTTGATAGTGTAAGTGTAAAGTCCAATGTTAAACTTCTCAGCTTCAGAGTGACTATTTAAATATGGAAGTTCTTTGAGATGTGTATACTTTGAGTCTGGTTGTTTTCCCTGTGAGGTTTTTTTTTTCCCTATTTGTAAGTTCTTTATAAGAAAGTTTCAATTAAAAGTCAGATAAATAGAATTTCAAGATACTATAAAATGCAATGTATATAAAATGTCAAATGTTCTACTATGACACATTTTTAAATATCTAATTATTATATAAAACCTAAAGTTTGAAATAGGGCCCAAATAATTTTATTGACAATTTTGAAGCATTTGAAATTAAAATTAATGTAAGCTTTCCTCTCCAGGAGACTATGGTGGAAAGAAGTAATAAAGAAATGTCAAAAGCAGAACAAAGGCAGACTTTAAGGTCAAAAAATAGTATAAATTTTTATGACAAAATATGAATGTATCAAAAAGAAATGAAAAGGAAGCTTACAATTAAACTTGAAAGGAGACAGAATGGCAAAATGAGGCTAGAATTCATGGAACATCAACCACAAATAATTAAAAGAAGAAAATTGTGATGCATATAAGTAAAAATTATCACATTTAACTGGCCTTTGTTAAGTATTTGTACATCTGGCATTGATTTTCCTTTTCTTATTTATTTATTTTTCTTTACCAAAAGAAAATCACAGAACCAACAAAGAAACAATGGACACATATTGATATGTTTAATACCTCGGGGATTTCTTCTCTTCTTTATGTTTGCCACATTACCAATTAAGAAGTCATAAGCTCAGCAAAGCTCTTAAAGCATTATTATATTATGCATGAATTATCTTAAGCATTCTGGAGAAGTGTCTGTAAGTATTTTCCACAGAGCACATCTCTGACAGCTCCTCATGGCCATACATCACCCAGGATTGGGAGCACCCTTTTGCTTATTATGGTTTTTTAGAAACTCCTCAACCCTCCCTCCCAATTAACAGGACAAAATGTCCAAATAAACAAGAAAGAGAAGACCTCTAAAAGCCAATAAAAGGACTTCATTTTGAATTATTTAGCCTCCGAGTTGACATTTGCCTATGACGGGCAGGAGAGATACCCCCTCCCCCATTTAGGTGCCCCCAGCCATGATACCTACTTCACCAAGCTTTGAAAGTTCTCATACCTTGACATTTAAAGTCATTTGGCCTTTGGCCCTGTGCCTTCTTCTGAGGTCAGAAGCATTGACTTTGGAGGAAAGATTAAATTAACCATACCTATGCTTAAGAGTAGCCGGAGAAAATAAAAACGCTAAGGGAGAAAGGAGAGAGGAAGCCCATTATGTGGTCAGATGAGGAAGTCATTAAACAAATGAAACCCTAGCCTGAAAAATTGGCAAAATTTCCTGAAACAAGACAGCTTTTAGACTCTTTTAGCACTGCCGTCTTGGGTGCAGAGTGACCTAACAGCAAGTGGCTCAGGTAACATTAGCTCGCCACTCCATGGTAAGGGTAGTTGGACTAACACCATAAATCAGATCAAGAAATTCCCCTTGTGATAGCATTCAGCTGTGTTTGTGGCGACAGCAAGTCAGGATTATTTTTTTTCCTACTTCTGAAAGTACAGAAGAGCCTACATAACTTTGCCAGCAGCTAGTCTTCATTGCCCTTAGCTATAGACATTACTTTTATATTTCAGATTCGTTGGATGCCGGCGGGGCTGCTTCTGTCCTCATCAGCATATTGCCCGACAGTGTGAATGTGAAGAGTGAACTGATATTTTTGATAAAAACGTGTGAGAAAAGCATTCGTCAACAACTCTTACTTAATTTTTAGTTTCTCACTCTAGATTACTCCAGTTTGTTTGTTTTTTTTTCTGAAAGCATGATTCAAAGGAAACTATGGTCATTCAGAAATGTTTATTGCTCATTAGATAAGTTTCACTGCATCTCACCACACATAATGTTTTCCATTTTGTGCAAAATTTAATAAGATACAGGGTTGTTTGTTTTCATCTCCAAGCCCACTGAGGTGCCACTTTCCAGTTCTGTATTGGGCACTAATGTATCCTTAATAAGTGGGTCCAGATGGAGTATGTATGTGAAGTCGGACTGGGAGAGTTGGGGAGATGGAGACCACAAACCGGGTTATACCGCATCACTCCATAAGATGCCACATGGCCTAGGGTAATTTTCCATAGCAAAATCTAAATAACATTCATTTGCTAATGGTCTAAATATCATAATTGGAGCCTCTATAGAACTCTAATTACTGATAAATAGCAACTTTCATCATGACCTTCTCCCATTCAAAGGAAATGATCATTATACCTAACTCAAGCTCCTTCAAACCCTTGATCATGCCAATAAAGCATTTCTGAAAATGCCAAACACATTGCTTTGTTTGGAATGGCTGTTCTAACTGAGAACTAATGATTTGTGTGTTTCTCTCAATTCCCAGGCACTCAGAATCATTCCCAGGCAAGAAGTAAAACAGTGCATAGTCCTTGTCTAAGCAACCATCAGATGGATACACACACACACACACACACACACACACACACACACAAGCTAACTACCTTTCTACAGATGCCTATGAGACTTTGTACATCTCATATAAGTCATTTCGAAGCAGCTAAGGGAAGCTTTAACCTACCCAGACTCAAGTATGCCACAACCTGTTGCATTTTTCTATTGTATGTGCTTACACATCTCCATGCTGTCAAAGATAGGATCACCTATGAAAGGTGAAGTGACCACGATCTCCTGAGTAAATTGGGAGCATTGGGGGAGGGCTGAAGGGGGAGGGGAGAGGGAGGGGAGCAGAAAAAAATGTAGAGCTCAATAAAAATCAATAAAAAATAAATAAAAGTGAAGTGAGCTGCTCACAATATTGTATTACAATCATATTCAACTAGTAAAAGTCAATTATCAAAATTTCCACAAACATTGATACTTCTACATAGAAGATGCAAATACCCAAAAACAAATACATAGTAACCTGCATGTGCTGAGAACGATCTGTGAGGAGGTCATTTGGGTACCCAATAGTCACTGGCTCTTGGAACACGGAAGGGCCACTGGCTCATTCACTGACAAAGTTAGCATGCACCGTGCATTTGCTTTATTTTATTTTAGACAAGGAACACTTGAAGTAAATAGATGGTTCCTGTTTTTAAAGAACGTGAAGTTCACTGGGAGAGACAGGTAAAGCTATAAAGCAATAAATCCAGAAGCAGAAGCATGATGGTTAAGACAGATAGCTGTAGACACACATAGGAGCCACGAGGTGGTCATCCCTAACAAACAGGAGAAATGTTGCTGTATGACACCAAATACAAACAGAATCTTACAGAAGTCACCCTGGAGTCTTGCAGATTTGGCCTTACAGATTTCACACCTCCACACATATTCCATAATAAAACAATACAGTTAGCATCTTGGATCACTGAAGATCAAGAATAATTTTTGTAGGTTTTTTTTTCAGTCAACTGACTCTTTCCTGGATTCAACAGTATTTAATGGATACTGTAGCCACAACAGCCACTAAGTAATGATCAATAGAAGCACACTGTTCTCCTACCTTAGCCTTGTTAAGATTGAGGCAACTTCTGTTTCCTTTTCACATCATTACTGCCTTTGGGGAATAAACGAACTTGTTATCCACAGTACTCGTTTGATTAGGTTATCCTGCCTTCCCAGGGCAGGGTTGAGAGCAGAGCTGGTAGTTTACACATTATTAGAACAACAGACCTGATTTTATCTACCCACCTTCAAAGCAATCAATAAATGGTGCAAGGATGTCCGTAATATATTCTACTTACTTCATTGTTTTTATTTAGTAACAGTTAAATATCCATCCTCAAAAATAGTTCAACATATTTGTCATAATGTTTTTAGTATTTTTTCCTAGAAAATATATAAAGGAGCAATGCATTTAACAATAGCACAAAATTTAAATATAACACAGTTTAAAAAAATAAGAAACATCAAGTATATATAGATTCTTCAAATGTTCTTTCCACAGCCTTTCATTATTGTAGCCCACATTTTAATGAAAGCCCCTCAAAATATATTATTTTTATATATGAATATGCACATACAGTTTTGACAATTTCAAAATTAGAAGCAAAACGTTTTGTTATTTTTTTCTGTTATTTTCTTTTATAGTTGTATTTGGTTGAATTATAAACCCTAATGGAACTTGCTTAATTGATTTTGAATTACTAAATGCCTGTCCTCAGAGGGGTTTTCTTTATGTGACATGTTAGGCTAAAGCAATCATTAAAATCAGAAGCAGTGTTGAAAGCTGACTCTGGGTGTGGAGCTATAACCAAGAACAGGACATCAAAGAGTTGTTAAGTAATCATGGAAAGAGAAAATTATTTCCCAGGAAAAATGCATCAAGTGGAAGAAATAAACTTACCCATACTGTTCACTCGAAACAAAAAAGACCGTGGTCTTCTAAGACAATGACTCGCCTCTCACGTCATATCAATATGTTTGTTGAACAAATGAAGCAGACACCCTGATGTAATTCTTGCGGGAGAGGGGGGAGCTATGCTCACCTGAGAGCTTCTGCACTGCCCTCAGTGTTAAAGGACAGCGATGGAGAGCAATGCTGCATCCTAATTGCTGGGGTATGTCATGTGTCAGGGTCAGTGACAAAGACAGCATCCTGAATGTGACCAGGTCATTCATTCTAGGAACTCATTATGTGAGGGCAACAGATAATCTCAGTCCTAAAACAAGTGAATAAATAATTTATTTACACAGCATGGTCTGTCTTTCCTCGAGGGTGACTGCACCTTCTTTCAGGGATGCAAGGCTGCTGTGCTTTCTTTGGGGTGACTTTTCAGTAGCTGGAAGTGGATCACTCTATGCACAGAATAGTGAATCCTCAACTGCCATCTGTGATCATAAAGCCTGCTTCCCTCTCCCCATGATTTAGAATCTCACATTAAATACCAATAACAACACCCAAGGTAAGCAAATGAAGATTTGGTTACGATAATGAAATTCATTAAGAAGGAAAAACTAGCATTGTGACAGGATGCCTGACTTCACCAACTGTTTTTACACTTACCATAGTATGTAAAATCCTTCACACCAATGTAGGAGGGCTCTGTCATTCCACGTGGAGAGGAATACATGGGTCATGGAATGATGAATGCCAAGATTTCTACAGTAACTTCTTTGGTGTGTTGAACTTGAAGATTACACTCCTATGAAGAACTTCCTTTTACAATTAGATACCATTTGACTATGCCTAATGCTCTCTGCAGCGATTCTGTGACTAAGACAAAGTAAGACTTTTTCTTGTGGGGTTGTTTCCTGCCTGAGGTAGTTTGCTTTCTGGAACAAACATTGCGGTGCTATGCATCTGCCTTGGGGATTTTCAAATGTGGCAGGTGGCAGGAGAAAGGAGACAGTGAAGGAGGAAGAAGCAGATGAGAAGTGTAATGTCCAGAAGGCACTGCTGTGACCCACTGTGACCCATCCAGCTAGCAGACTGTGAGAAACCCCCGACCAGCCTGCAGGATTTTCCAAACTGAAGGAGCAGATACAATATTTGACTTTAACTCCCATCAGATCAAAGATGGGACTTGAAAACAGAACAGTAACCAGAGATGGTTCAACGAGTAAAGAAATCAAAAAAAGTATCTTAAAAGATTGTATGGATTTACTTTTATTAAAGGAGATTTAAAAATAAGGAACAATATGACAGATGGATACAAACTCTGAACCATATCGAAACTGGAAGCATTTTTAAGTATTCACATGTGGAAATCACAAGGCTTGAAGGGAATCGCAGGTGAAATCAATTAAAGAATGGAAATTTCCAAAATGTTGTAAACCTTTCCAAAGTATAGACTAACAAAAAGTTTCACATTCAGAATACATACAGATACACCACGTGTATGTATTAATGAAAAATCCTAAATCAATCATATAAAACATAATCCCACAGTGCATGCAATTAAAACTTTTATATAGGGCCAGGGATGGAGCTCAGTTGAATGAGTGCTCAGTAGCCGTGCACAAAGCTCTTGGTCTGATCCCCATCACTGCATACACCCGCTTGTCTTTGCATAACTGTCATCCTAGTATTTATGGAGAATGGAGCAAGCATATCACAAGTTTAACTTCATCCTTGGCTACACATCTAGTCCAGACCACCCCAAGATACATGAGACTCTGCTTCCCTAAGACAAATAAGTGAATAAATGAATGGAGAAAGGAAGAAATAATAATGTAAAATTAATAATTATGATAATTAATGCAAATTTAGCTCATTTCCAGTGGTATATGGATAATCAAATATTAGAACATCTCTTAATGTGATTTGGCTTATTATGAATGCCTAAGATTTAATAGTTTGATAAAGCTCACAATATGTTTATCTGAATAAACGGGAAGTGATTAAACATTGAAAATCGCTGCAAAAGTTTAGAAGGATGCCAGTAAATGGTAAACATTGAGGGACACGAAAATATGACTACCACATCCAAAATCTGTGCATATATTCATTTACACTGGTTGTTGTAAATATACAGTATTAGTGTGGCTGTTAAAACTTTAAAATAAGGATGTCCACCTGTGGAAATTAAGATGCTGTGGATATATAAACCAGAAGGACTTTTCAGTACAAAATGTTCTATGTGGGTCTTAAACTGTGTGGTTCAGAAAGAAGGAAGCGGTTTATCTAGGTATCTCTGGATTAAAGTCTTCACAGGGCAGCAGCCACGGAGCCCGGCCCTCCAAGTCTCACTACAGAGGATCTGCCTTTCGAACAGATGGAACACTCCAAAGGTGGATGACTTTATATACCTATAAACAATATTTAAAATTTTTGAAATTGTATGGAAAGAGTGTAAGACTAAAGAAAAAACCCTCCAAAATGTTGTTGGAAACGCAATAACTACAATTGCCTTTGAATATATATATATATATATATTTTTAATTTTTGAACGTGATTTCTAATTTGAAAATATGCTTGATGTTTTATATAGTACTTTTCTTACAAGAAATCAATCATACAAAAATTTCTTTACTAGTATATACAGGCTTTTTCCTAACTTGTCCTTATAACTTATATTAACCCACATTTGTTCATCTCCGTTCTTCCAGGAGGCAGTACTGCCTATCCGGCTTCCTCCTCGTGAGGCTGTTGACCCCACCTTTCTTCTTCCCAGAGTTCCCTCTCTATCGGGGACTTCTGCCTATACTCTTAGGCCTAGTTATTGACTGTTCAACATTTTATTACCCCAATCACAATAATACAACTTCACACGGTGCACAAATACCCCACAACAGGTGTGCTTGCTTGGAAATGGTGTGAAAAGGGAAGCAGCTAGAAGGACGGTGCCAAGCTGCTGAATCCGCACAATCAGGAGCCTGAAGAAACGCTTTCCAGACCTCATTACTGTGTGGTGCATAGTCAACGCTCTTCAGATACAGTAAGGAAATGGCTTTGATTCAACCAAACTTTAAATAAATCATGGAGCTACATTCCCTTACAGTTATTAGGACTTTTACAAAGCATATTTGTTGCATCTAAAACTGTACCAGAAATAGCCTATGCATTCTTTTCAACTCTATTTAAGAATGGAACTCAATCGGTCAGCAAAGGTCAATCGGAAATGACCTGTTGGCCACACCCCTGGATGTCATGATCCTTGCCTGTGTCTAAGAAACTACAGAATTTTGAGTGAGGCATGGGTGTGCCTTCATTTGGAGGGCGTAAATTAGATAGCGGTTATGAAACTGTGGCTGGGAGCCGTTATGACACTTTGTCTTTTGGGATATCAAGAAAAAGCCAAGATGCTGTTGGTAGGAATGGGTGCGCTCTCTTCAATGCTGAGCAAAAGCTGACTTGAATGCTTTGAGAGCCCGAATCCTTTCCATTCATTTGGAGTGGAGCTGCCCAATGGACTCTCTTTGGTTGGCACAGTTGATGGAGTTGTCATCTCCAGTGACTGATACTGAGAGAGAGAGAAAGACTCAGTTGGGATGCAAGGAGAGTCTTCAAGAACAGAAGCTCTCCACCGGGGAAGAGACTTACAGTTTATCTCTATCTTTTCTTGTTTTCTAAAACAAAAACAATAGCAAAAAACCCTGCATATTTTAAAGGTATTCTAATAAAACGAGGAATCAACAACCAAAGGCAGTATACTGAAAATGAAGTATTTATGAAAAGAGTATACATTAAATAGAAAGCAGAAATTAAATTTGCTGAGCTATACATCATATAACTAGGAGATAATTTATAACCTATATACATAAATTATTTCAGATATATATGTATGTATATAATTTCAGAACAATAGAGATAAAATTTAAAAGTAACTACATTAAATGAGTATAAGGCAAGTGTATTTGGGGATTTTGTACTATGAAATGGACTCATGAATTATCACTCCATATTTGAGCTTATACAGACTGAAGTTTTGTAGCATATTCTAAACACGTCACAAGCAACCGTGGTCTTGTGGAAGACAAATACCCAGCCTTCAGAGACATCCCTCGAAGGTCTTTGGAATACTTCTGAAAATTTACCTAATAAAATTGGTTCAAGAAATTTGTAAGGAAGTGAAATACAGGTTTGGTAAACATCTCTGGGTAAAAATTCATATACATTTGCTTTATGAGGAATATATTTTTATATAATATTCATAGTGAATGGGTAATGATAACATTTTATTTATTACCAAAAAATCCTATTTAGAAAAAAGATGCGATAAATTTCTTATGCTGTACAAAGCAAAGTCAGCTAAACAGATTCGAGTGTCAGCTGCAGATGAAAACCATGTTGTGGCTTTAATAGCCTAGTCATTGAGAAGATTGCGTGCTTTAGGAAACAGTACTTAGTGACTCATGAGGAGTAACTAGAGGCAAAAGATACCGTCATGTTATGAGGCCTATAAAAAAATCAGATAAAACTGTGGAGTTGTGGGATAGGGACAGGGTAATATTCATAAATAATTTCATGTTTCCAATTTATGATGAAATATCACACCAGAAGTTGTCAGTCTCTTTTCCAGACTAATCACGGCATATCATTAGAGGAGCAACTATGACGAATAAACCACATGAAAACTGAACTTAAGTTTAAAGGTTTCTAGTGCTAAGAGATTTTGATGAAAAAGAAGCAGTAGCAGTGGTCTGTATCTTAAAATGGACTATCCAAAGTATTCTATTCTGCTTTGCTGGTCAGCTGCAGCACAGAATTTTTAAATAAATATTTTCAAAAGTGAACAATTTGTAAGTTTCATATTATCCATCGTACCAATATGCTATTTTAAAATACCATATAATTACTTCACTTGTTAAAATCTTACTGGGCCAAAAGTGTAAGTCAGACTTTATCAACAGTGTGTTTGTGTGAATACACATTCATGAAGACATGCATCGAGGCTATTACATGGGATATGCTACAATTCATGATTGTAGGCATTCACTAGCCGTCTTGGAATATATTCATAGTGACCAAAGAGATCCTGTGATAATGTACCAAGCAGGAATAATGAGAATAAAAATTAAATTTGTTAATGTAAAGAACTACCTAGAAAGGATTAATAACAAAATATAATTAGTGGTTTAGGATTTCAGGAGTAATCATAATTTTAAAAGTCCATCAAAAAGTAATAAAATATGGAAATCATTCAATAAACGAAAGTATTATAAAAATATTTTATAATAATTTTTAAAATAATTCATAGAATTTGAGGAAATTAATTGTAACATTAATAATCATAAAAATTTATAAACTCTGAATATCAAAGAATGTTCAATGTCAATGTAATATATCAGCATTGTTCATTATTGTAGTAGATCCAAGATAAAATAATTCTATCCAAGAGAAATCAAGTGACATATTTTACTATCTAGTTTATGTTTTAAAGACCACACAAAGCTAAAATTGGAAAACTTCATCAGCTGGGAAAAAAATGTCATAAGCCCCTGTAATCATCATTCACTATCAATTGACTACACACACAGACCTCTGTAACCATCCTTCATAACCAATAAAAGTCATGAAACATAATAGTATTAGGACAAGCATTCTTAGTATCTTCAAAATGATTTAATTTCCTCTGGGCAATGCATAAGGAAAGCACGTGGAAGAGCTCTAGGGCGAGAAATCAGACTGCTAGGTTTACATCCTGTAAACATCACTCAGAAGACTCCTGCAATGGAACAATAGATCTTACTAAATTAATAAATGCATTAAAAAATCATCAAGACAACATAGTAAGACCTAAAATCATGACATCTTTCTAAATAAAATTTTTAAATTTCCCTTAAAAAATCGTGAATCATAGCTTTGTTTTCCAGGTAGATAACAGTATGATTCCTTGTGACTTTTTCAGACACCTTATTATTATTTTATCTTCTTTCCTTTGTATTCGCTTCCTGCCCACCATCTTCCCTCTTTTTCCCAGTTTCCTAGTTCAGATCCTTTGTGTCCTGCTGATCCCCTCTCTATTGTTTACTAATTCCCCAGTTCTAGCAGTAGTCCCTGTTTACTTTTCTGGTTTCTGCATAGAATATGTTCTTATACCCGAAGATTTGGAGCCACCTACACATATATGTATAGAAAAGAAGAACCCCCCCCCATATATATATTTCCATTTAAAAATATACATATATTTGTGTTCAAATATACAAAATTTTCATATGGGCAGACAGCACTTTCTCTAAGAATTGAAGTATAGCTAACATAAATCCAAACACCATGCATGAGAAGCAATCTTTTGAATTGTTAGTCGGGGCTGTCCCAGAGACCCTGAAACAGGAAGTCTATTGCTACTGCTGTTGGTTGTCTCCCAGAGGTAGAAGGAAGTCCTCATTGCTGAAGACTCCATGCATTTCAGTCTTAGGTCCCAGAGATCTCTGAGCTAGAACTGATCTGAATGCCTCCTCTCTTAAAGCTAGCTTTCCTGTTTCTAGAAGGCACCATGCAAGCTCCTAAAGGAGAGAAGCAACTAACAGTCCTACCCAGCTATGGCAAAGATAAATCATAACCACTAGCATGGCACAAAAACTATGGGTACAGGAGAGGCACATGTACCTCTCTAATCAGACTTAAGGACCCTTCAACAAGAGGGAAATTGTGTGTGGTGCTGGAAACCTGGCCCACTATCTAGTACTAGTGAAGTCATGGGTCTTGGAGGAGAACCTACAACCACCACTTAAATAAATGAGCGTAATCACTGACTACATACTAAATATTTATCTCTATGCCCATGGAGAAGTGTAGTCCTCCCCTTATCATGGAAGCCTCTTGTAACAGGCACAGAGCATTTTAGAAAGCTACAACCAGGAACAATGCAGTGGTAGAGCCCAAGTCTACAAAGCAATTCCTATACCTCAGGCTTAGGGACTAATGCAGAAGAAGAATGGAAAAATCTTTAGAATCAGTGGACTGGGTAGTTCCCTGTGATATATCCTATTAATGTTAGAAGCTACACCCACAAAGTCTCACCAAAATGACTGTCTAAATGTCAGCTGAAGAAGAACAATAAGTATGCTAAAGAGAATTTGGAAAGGGCCACAAGTCCTCAAATCTATGCAAAGAACTACATGCCACTGAGGAATTTCGAGAGTGGGAGAAACTGTCTTCCTGAGAGAAGAGCACGCTGATCAGTTGTTTCATACCAAATGGTCAGCCCTGAAAATATGCATTCAAGTATCATGGACGTGGATGGACTGAGAAGGCAATATGTAGGAATATATATATGTGTGTGTGTAATAAAAATTATTGAAAAAAGAGGTCACCAATATGAAAGGGAGCAAGAGGGAGTATATGGAAGGGATTGGAGGAAGGAAAGGGAAGGGGAAATGATATAATGACAGCATAATATCAAAAATATAGAAAGTAGAATAGTCATCAAGTTAGTTTTATAATAAGTTAATACAAAATAGATTTTACAACACAAAAGGTTTCTCTCCTACTTAAAAAAATTATAAATATTACTCACACTGGAATAAATGAAAAAAGCACAAATAACAGTACAACAGTATTACGAAGAAAAAAATAATTATATATTTTTTCTCATATAAAGTAAACTTACTAGGTTACAGATATTTTATACTCATAAGAGTATTTTATAAAAATATTTATATGTATATATTTGGACCTATAAATGACTTTTGAAGATACATTTTTTTCAAACATGAAATAAGATTATTGACACAGATATTAATTAATCGCACTCAAAAAATGAATCTGTAAATAATACACATCTGGGTAGGAAAGTCTAGCTTCTTTCTGATGGTTCTAATGGAAATATTCTATTAAATATGTAAAGAAGCATAAATTCTTTTGGAGAGCGGAATAATGGTTAGAGCATTGTGTTAAAGCATTGTGTTACCAGTCTTTATTCAAAACACGAAAGTCCTGGGAGCTAGAGGAATACTTGCTGCTCTCACAAGGACTGGTGGCTTGTTTCCAACATCCACTTCTTATGGCTCACAACCTCCTGCTATTTGAGTTCCAGGGGATCTGACCAGGCACCTGCACTGACTTGTGCATACACACATAGACATATAAACATGAAGGAGAATTTAAAACACTTAATATTTAAATAGTGATTGTGATTATTTTCATTATCAGAATGAAATAAAATGTTAAAATCTCAGCTGTGCATTTTAAAAGTGTATTTGTTATAATTCACTATCTGTTGAAACAAACTAGATAAGAAGCAAGCATACTGCTTAATCAGACAGTTATCTCACATGAAGAAGGTTGAAACTTTTCCTTTTGAAATAAAAAACAAGAAAAATATTGTCTACGGCTACTCTTTGATTAGAGAACTTAATACAAAATTTAAGAAAAATTAAGCAGTTGCTTGAACATTAACGGATAGGCTATTTCAAATATATATGGGTTCAAATCTTTCTCAACATCACCAAAATTCAGTAAGGCACATATTTAATTTTCCAAGTATAAATTATAATCATATATTAAAATAATTGCATATTATAAAATAAATAAATATATTAAAGGAATTCCAAATCGTGAAAATAAACCCATACATGACTTTTCAACTCCCCTTTGAAAATTCACTTCATAGAAATGAAATTTAATGACACATGAAGAAGTATTGTTATTTCAACCGTGTTGACTGTTGCAGAGGAAATCCCTGAATATCATAAATAAAGAGAGGTTCAAATAATCATACTTTAGATAACTATTTAACTTCTCAAATAAGTATGCTCATCATCAGCTCTATTGACTTAAATGTTTTCCAGAAACATGTAGTTGGAGTCAATTTCAGAATTAGTGTTTGCTCTAACGATTAGGAACAATAAGAGGAAAAACAAAAAAATCATGTGTATGCATGATTGCAAATGTATATGAGAAAACATGCTGAGCAAAGCCCAGCAGAGCTGAGACTATATTATTTATTGATTGATTTAATTTCTATGACTCACTGGCATTGCTATGCAACATAATGCAGACAGTTGGAACTGATCAATTTTATCATGTAGAGAAACACATGGAGTATCGTGAATAATTCTTCCTCGCAGTTGAGTCATCTTGGTGACAGTTTTACTCGACCTGGCATGCTTCCTGCTATGTTTATTTCACATTTTTATGGTAATGAAGAGCTCTGAAGTACTCATTTACTCGGCCTCTTTTCTTGCTGACGCAAACAGAATGTTAGCCCTTCTGGGGGAGGTGTGAAATGAGACACTTACTCCAGGAGGTGACATTGGTGATTATTTCGTTTTGTCGCGGGACAGCAGTGCTGGCCTGAGATACACTATGGTTGGATGATGCCTTGTCTTGTTGTGAATCAAAGCAACTGTTACAGACAGCACTGGAATCCCCCAGTTTTATAAAGGTGCATTCGGTGCTATTTATATCTGTTTAGTTTAACAAGACACTAAACCGTACAGTGGATCTGTATCATCTGTGCAAGTTTAAAACATTTTGTCATGCTTTGAAAACCTAAAAGATACTTCTATAAATCAAGAGTGATGGGGAGTTTTTCATTTTGTCAATTATTTGCAAAATATATTTCTATGAGACGCTATGGCCTTGTGCTTCTTAGATTGCATTTTAAAACAAACAGTGTTTAATATGTGCATATTAAAAGTTGGCTGCTATTATGGACTTCAGGGCCCTACTACTTGTTTCAATGATTCAGAGAGTGCTCTACATATGTGAAGTGATTAGATAAATGAGTTGCTTCGTTTTGGCTGTTGTGGCAAAATTCCATGATAGAAACTGCGTTTCAATTTTACTTTCCGTTTTACCATTTCTGGTTTTGTTCTCCTATCTCGAATTTCTCTTCAGGCTTCTGCTCTTGTCTGTCTGTACCTTTTGTGTGTTCTTGGCATCCCCATCTTCAAAACTTGGGAAATATCTAAATACAGTATCATCATGTCATTAAATGTGTCAATGAAATAAACCAATTTTGCAAATCCTGTAACAGGAATTCTGGCGGGGGAAACTATTAAAAATAAGTGGAGGGAAAAAGAGAACAATAATGTTCATTCATTTGCAGTGCCCATTTATTCAATGTATATAAGGAACCAGAGAAAAACAGTTTAAAATTTGGATGTCTGTGCGGTGGTGTCTCATACATTTGAATATTTAGTCTCCAGTTGGTGAAACTGTTCGGGAAGGATTAAGAGGTGTGACCTTGTTGTAGGATGTCTGTTGCATTGAGATTTCAAAAGCCCACACTAATCTCAGTTAAGTAGCATTCCCTTTCTCTCTCTCCCTCCCCCCACCCCTGCCTCATTCCTGTGAATAAGATGTAAATTGTCTGCTACTGTTCCAGACCATGACTGCCTGCTGGCTGTCATTCTCCCTGCCAATTGATGGCCATAACTCTAAACCTCTGTGATTTCAAATCCCCTATAAATTCTTTCTCCTACAGGTGACCTTGATTATGATGCCTCTTTGCAGCAATAACACGATATCTAAGACAGTCTGACAAGATACAGAAAAATTAAGGCACAGAAGATAAGGGCTTTAAATTCAAGTACTCAGTATTTTAAAGCATGTGAGCTCATATCTCAGATACAATTGGTTTTCGCTCCAAAAAAATACCTGAGAAAAACAAAAGGGAAAGAGAAATAAACCAATTTTGCAAATCCTGTAACAGGAATTCCGTCGGGGGAAACTATTAAAAATAAGTGGGGGGGGGGGGGGAGAACAATAATGTTCATTCATTTGCAGTGCCCATTTATTCAATGTGTATAAGGAACCAGAGGAAAACAGTTTAAAATTTGGATGTCTGTGCAGTGGTGTCTCATACATTTGAATATTTAGTCTCCAGTTGGTGAAACTGTTTGGGAAGGATTAAGAGGTGTGATCTTGTTGTAGAATGTATGTTGCATTGAATCCAATGAATTAAATTGAATTAAACTGAATCAGTTTAGCTTCATTAGATTAAGTTTGGAGTAAAGCATTAAGCTTATAGGAACTATTTCAGAGAATTCAATCTGCTGTTATTTGGCCCCATTGCCTTCAGCCTGTGGGGAGGTACAATATCATAAGGGGGGGAGGGCACTGTGAAAGGGAACTGTTTCCCTCAAGTCATGACTGAAGCAGAGAGGGACAGAAAGGAACCAGAGCCCTTTAAAGAGAGATACCTACTAACTCCCCTCAAAACCTATCTCATAATGATCCATAGATGAAGTTAATGCTCCATGACCAATCGTTTCCTAATATGCCCCCAGATGAGTATGGAGCTTCCAGCATGTGAGCCTTCAGGGTTAACAAAATGTTACCCTCTGTCTAAAGGGTAAAATCATGAAAATGCTTATTCCTTCACATAAGAAAAATATAAGGAAATAAAAAGTTAAATATGTTACTTGTTTATTTATTATTTCTGAAGAATTCAGAAATAATATGAATAACAATATTCACGCAGCTCCAGAGAAATATGTAAATGCCAGGCATTCTAACTACAAAAGAATACAAGTTTAGCATGGACGAAAGACAGGGAGAGACAAACAAGTGAAATATTAGCAGAGAGTTCACCTCAAAGGTACTGAGTTAGGGCTCTTTAAGAAGAACTTCAGATTTTGTTTTTTATCTGAAGAATTCTCTTAAGCTACTCAATCATTTTGATATTTCAGAAAACTTCTAGGAATAAAGTCTAACACGTTATACTTTATCTTCTTAACTAGACAAGCGTCCTTTTGGAAAACAATTAATAGATACATTCTAAGAGCTATGGTGAAGTTGCTTGCAGTCATTTCAGAGACACAAACACCTGCTCACTTGGAAATGCTTCAGAGCTTGGAAACCTCACTAAGCATGTTAAGACTCTCATTTCTTTCCATCTCTGACTTTTAACGAGCAAGAAAGATTCAGTTGATATAATTCAGAATGGCAGAAGTTGATATAATTCCTGAATCAGTTTAGCTTCATTAGATTAAGTTTAGAGTAAAGCATTAAGCATTTGAGTTCTTGATCTTAATGCAATAGTCTTTATTGCTGCTGCACTTAAATCTTGTTTCATTCTTTGTATAAATATTTGATAAATAATTTTGTTGTATTTTTCTCTAAACAGAGCATTTTCTGTCAATCTAGGCTTTAGTGTTCTTGACTAAATAAAGAGTTTTATGGCATGCCATGGAAAAATTGTCTTACTTACAAAATTGTTAACATATAACACCTTAAAACTAAATACAAATGAACCAGAAATTCAAGATCATCAGGTCTCAAGGACCGTAAATGATCATCAGTTTTAAAGTAATCATTACAACCCTGCACTTAATTGCTAAATCATGAGATAAGTTGCCACCTGATGAATATTTTAAAACAAAATTGCAGAATGGTAGCAGGTTGTTAGATAAGGATAGATGCTATCAAATTCAAAGGAAGGAACAGATTCCAGAATATGTGGAGGGCTAAGGACAAGAACCATGAGACTAAGCCAAAAGGTGAGGAGCAGAAACCAGGCTAAGGTGCCAAGAACCTGGGAAATCAGAAGAGAGCAATTGCAAGCAGATCCAGAGGAAAAAAAGACATGTTTCTGGGGTGAAATGGCATATGGTCTGCATCCCATGATCTGCTCATCTCCACTTTCTACAAACATGTCTGAGAAGGCATGGGAAGATCACAAAGTCTGAATATAAAACTCAGAGTTGACAATGAAGCAGCATCTCTGCAAAAGTCCCTTGAGCTAAAATGCTAAGAGAACGTGGTTGTAAATTATAATATCTACTAAAAACATGATTTTGACAAATTAAAAGTTGATAACTCTTTTATCTCTCTTGATATTTCCCCTGCATCACAAAGAAACTTGTGATCATCAGGAAACAAGGTAGGAATGCCCTTACTGTGTAGAAACTGTATATTGATACTCTTCTTCATCCACGAAATCCAAGACTCTTACTGTCATGGTTACCTCTCTTTGTATGCCTATTACATGCTATAGAAAATGGAAAACACTAGTTAGAAACCTGTTCACTTAGGGATTGTTGTGTAGTGATCTTAAAATATATGACCCATGCAAATGGACTTCTTAAGGAAAGATATGAACTGAAATAAGAACAGTAAGTACTGCTGGTTTGAAAGTATTCTATTTGTTCAGTGTAGTAATAAGGGCGGCGGGGCTGCGTCCCCAGCACCCCGGCTGCCTGGCTAGCTCATGCCCGAAATAACAACACACAAACTGTATTCATTTAATCACTGCTTGGCCCATTTCTATCTAGCCTCTTCTAGGCTAATTCTCACATATTAATTTAGCCCATTTCTAATCATCTGTGTAGTGCTCCTAGGTGCGCTTACTGGGAAGATTCTAGCCTATGTCCATCCTGGGTCGGAGCTTCATCGCGTGTGTCTGCCTGGGAGCTGGGAGCATGGCATCTCTCTGAGGCGTCTGCTCCCGAGAGCAGAGCTGTGGAGTCTGAGCTCACTTCCTCTTCCTCCCAGCGTTCTGTTCTGTTTACTCCTCCCACCTATCTTCTAACCAATGAGGGCCAAGCAGTTTCTTTTTATTTAACCAATGACCTTCCTCCATCATTTCCCCTTTTTCGGTTTAAACAACAACAAAAAAGGCTTTAACTTTAACATAGCAAAATTACATATAACGAAACAGTTATCAAGTAAAAGTTACAATAATCTTTATCATAACTAAGGAAAACTATAACTATAACTAACTATTCTTAACTCCATCAAAGACTCCAAAAAGATACAATATGACCTAAGCAAACAAGAAAAAAGCAACTTTTAAACTCTAGAAATGACAGAGACATCTCGCTGCCTGGACAGTCACCCAAAGTTCTTCTGTATCGTTGGGGCATCCATCTTCAGCCTTCAGGCCCATGGTATCCAGCAGACATTTCCATAAAGCAGGAAAATTCAAAGTCAGTTCAGTCACTATCTGTTGTGTCCTGCAGAATGTCTCACAGACTCTTTCATGAATTAGGAACCCCGAAAGATCATCTCACCTTAGGCAAGTTCAGTTGTCCTCTCTCTGTGGGTTTTCTGTGTCCAGTTTATGCAATAATCCAGGCAAGAGCAGTTTCTTGCCCAAATGGCTATCAAGCTCCATAACAAGCCTCTTCGATGCCCATCTTCCTCTTGAAGTAGATTGGTGCTGCCAGGAGCAGAGTGTCTCATTGTCATGAAAAGTCCTAAGTTATTAAAACATTTAAAATGCCATATTCTATAATCTTTGAAAAATATGAAGAATGCCTATCTAAAATATATCTACGCACATCTAGAAAATATTAACTAACATGACTACAAACTTGACTATTATTTATGATTATTCATTAACAACCTATATTTCCTAATTATACATTACATTTTAATAATGAACTACACAATCACAATACCTTAATCAATATCAGAAATACATATATATATAACAAAATTGACCGTAAATCTCTATCAATAAAGCAAAATCTATACTAATGCAAATTATTCATACCTATATCATATCCCCCTTTAAATGTAAAAGAACATTTATAAACATTTTTTGGGAATATGGGCACAGTTATTTCTCTCCAAACTGCTTCCTGCTGAATGGGGGCGTCGTTAATTAGGTCTTTCATGGTATAACTTGTGTGCTAGTTTCATCTCAGTTGGCAGTTGAGCGAAGCAATTTTCTGAAGGTGTTCACACCAACCCTTCAGGAGGGCGTGGTCCATCATACCAAATCGGAATAGAAGAAATGAACAGGGTCTCATCCTCTGTGAAAACAAAATAAGAAACTCCTTTCCAAAATATCATGTCCTTAGATCCAAATTTCAAAGTCAAGGCATTTTCAAAGTATCTATGTTGGATTAGTTCAGCAGCATTTATAAATAAATATCTTTTAGCAGCTGTTGCTCCTTCCTCAGCATTCAAACAATTCAAACAGAGCATAATAGCATACAGTATCAAAATTCTCTGTGTATTTTCCATCTTTGCGAGCTTTATTTTAACCTCTATTTTTGCTTTTTGAGACAGGTTCTCTGTATCATTGTCCTGGAATAACTCTGTAGACCAGGCTGTTCTTGAACTCTCAAAGATCTGCCTGTCTCTGCCTCCCAGGCATTGGGATTAAAGGTTTATGCTACTACACCTTGAACTCACAGAGATCTGTTTGTCTCTGCCTTCTAGGCACTGGGATTAAAGGCGTGTGCTACCACACCTTGAAGTCACAGAGGTCAATCTTCCTCTGCCTCCCAAGTGTTGGGATTAAAGGTGTGTACTATCACACCCAACTACTCTCTTTCTTCCTTATTTTTGTTTTTTACTTTAAGAATTTTAACTTTTAGTATATATATATATATATTGGTTTTTCGAGACAGGGTTTCTCTGTGGCTTTGGAGCCTGTCCTGGAACTAGCTCTGTAGACCAGGCTGGTCTCGAACTCACAGAGATCCGCCTGCCTCTGCCTCCCGAGTGCTGGGATTAAAGGCGTGCACCACCATTGCCCGGCTAGTCTGCATATATTTTAACACTGGAAATCATTTAAAATTTGGCAGCCGGGGTGCTGGGGACGCAGCCCCGCTGCTCCAAATATTACTACAGTTCAGGGTTCTACCAAGTAGAGAGTGAGGTACAGGAGAACTTGAGATCAACAACATCTTACCAGCCATTAGTCAATGGATAGTCTTCTTAGAAGCATTTACCTCACCATTTCTGCATCTCTCTCTCTCTCTCTCTCTCTTTCTCTCTCTTTCTCTCCTCCCTCCCTTCTTTTCTCCTTCCCTCCCTCCCTCTTTCTCCCTCCCTCCCCCCTCTCTCTGTATGAAACACAGTGCGCAAGTACTCAGAATTCAGGGTCAGTGACAAGCTAATGGATGGAATTTGAGCTGTTTCATGTGAGGAGTAACTTTTTTCAGTATTGCTTGACTGTAGTTTACTCAAGTCCCATCAGTGAGATGATATCCTGATATCCTAGATACAGTTTTGAAACTATTGGCAATTTTTAAGGCCCAGTGAAAGTGAGGGATCTATCTTACCATTCTTTTCTTTTAATCTAGCACAGACAAGGGGAAGTGGCCACAAATTCCCACTCCTAACAAACAAGTCTTGAAATTTGCAATTGGTAGCTGCTTAGAGAAGTGACTTTGGGCTAATGAAGTGATACTGGGTAAACCTAAACCAATCACATTCCAAGGCTGGTGTCATGCTCAGGAGTAGATGATTAACACAAAATGAACTCAACTTTTCTGCATTCAATATTTTTGTTATTGGAGTATTTTGTCTTTTGTTTTGTTCTACTGATTTTTTTAGGGATGGAAGTCTGTTGATTTGAAAGAAAGAAAATGAACTCGCAATTGGGTTGATAGGAAGGTGAGAAGGATATAGGAGGATTTGGAAGAGGGGAAAGCATATGATCAAAATATATTGTATGAAACATTTAGAAATATATTTAAAAACAGGGTTTTAAAATCAATTTCATTTTTCCTACTGATATTCACTTGAATTTCTTTTTGTTGTACTTTTACAATCGATGACACAAAATTATAATATACATATTAAAATCTTACAGTTTAAGAATTAACATGTCTATTAATCCTTCATTTGTCTTTTGTTTTCCCATATCTAGACATATAATCTAGTTTCTTAGCAAATTTTAAGGCTTATGCTGCAGCACTGCTAACTGGAGTTTCCATGATTTACACTAGATATTTAAACTTTCTCTTTCTTCATCTAGGGTTGCCTAGTCTACATTTCTGTTCCCTTTGCATCCATGAATTCTGTTTTGCTTGTTAGTATTCAACTTTGTTTTATAGAAGACTTTTAGATCCTGCATATCAATGAATCCATACTATTTTTAATGCAAGTCAACATAGGAATTTCAAACACTGCTCCATAATAGCGGTCTTAATGAATTCAACGTCAATGTTAGTCATTAAAACATGAGACAACATTGATCCTGATGTACATGATTCTTTGTGGTTCCTATGATGCCAGGCACTCTAAATTATTCTCTCTCTCTTTTTTTTACTATTTTATAACTATCTCTTGAAGAGTTTTTGTGAAGCTTATGAAGTATTTTCTCCACATCATTTTTTAAGATATGTGTTGACTTGGTTTCTTGCTATTCTTTGCCACTTGTTTGTACTGTGTCCTTAATCACATTTACTTGGCTATATCACTAACTACATTACTACAGCGTATTTCACATTTCAGGTGAGTTTTCCGAACAAGACTTTGGTTCATCCTTTATCTCCCTTTGGACTTTATCAACCCTCCAGACTTAATCTACCCTGTGGCTATAAAACTTCACACGTCCATTTTTCTCTCCATTCAAATCATATGACACTGGAGGGGTTTCAGAAGTGTTGTCAGTTTTAGGAACTCTGTGTAGGCAAATCTTCAAAAAACAACCTAATGTGTAACAACCTTTTCTGGTTTGAATTTCACTTGATTCCCACATGGAAAAATCTGATGTCAACGTACACTCAGGCAAGGCAGTGATGGAAGTTCTGAGTCATAGTTGCATACTGGGAGATAGATAAATATTAGTTTAAAAAATTAGATTTAAAAGATAGATGTAACTCTAGGAGTTACAGGAAGTCTGTTAAAAGATGAGCAGTATGACAAGGACCACTGAGAAGGTTCAAAGGGGCAGCTACCAAGAGTTCCTCTTGCCTTAGATATTCAATGCTAACTGATTTTGAGAATATTCAACGTACTTGTTTTTTAACTAATGAATTTTATTGCTGTATGTTCTTTACAAGTGTGGCACATTTCCTCTTTGCATGTGATGGGGATTTTGATGGAGGTGTCACTGTCTAGACCTCTGATTAACATTGTCACATCTTGAGAAGTTTTTAGTTAAAAATGACTATTATTTTAACCGATGACCAACCATTTCCTTTTTGATCTCTTGTTTCTTCCTTCCTATCTTCCTTCCTTCCAACCTTCCTTCCTCCCTTCACTTCTTCTTTCTTTCCTCTGTAGTGCATGTTCCTCAAATAAAGAGTAGATGTGAAAAGCTAATGAGGTTATGCTTCCTGAACCTTCAGACCATCTTAAAATAGAATGTCTCCGCTGAGGTTCACACTGGATTTCAGAATCTGTGCATGGTTAATTTACTGTTCTGTCTTGGTGTTGAACTGATGTTTTTGTTTGTTTAATGTGAGTGGTCTTTCTAATCCCATTAAGTAGAAACAAAGTTTACAAATGTAAATCCATTTTGCTTTGATTTAGTACTTTTGCAAGACCAGGCTTTACAAATCAACTCCTAAACCTTGACAGCAGGAGCAGTTTCAAAAGGTGTTTTTCTCCCACCTTCAAGAAGAAAGGATCAAGACCTTTCTGGGGATTCCTTTTTTTCTCCTCTAAAGATAAACACTGGCAGTGAGCGAGCTTGAGAGGATCAGGAACTTGGCAAAGCCTCTTTGTCCAGAAGGAAATGTTGAAGCTAAAAGGTTGAGTTCCTGCAGATGGAAAACAACCTGTGGGGTTGTTCCTGGTTTTTCTTTTTTTCTGTTAAAGCAATTTCCATTTCCTGGTACAGCTGTGGAGTGCGGAAGGTGAGACTCTGGGTCCAGTACCAGAAGACTCCATGCAATATTAACCACTTTGAGCATTACTTCCCACAAATATAACCACCATCATGGTTGTTACTACTATCTAGAATGTAGTCTCTGGAAAATGTACCATGGACTTCGAAAGAAATTTAGTTGTTTTCACATAAAAAATACTTAGCATGTTTTCTTTTACTTTATTTTTTGTTTTGTTTTAAAACATGTCTTTGGAGAATTTCATGCATGACTATGACATTCACACCATTTCTCTCAACTCTGGTATACACTGACTCCTTCACAAATTCATGACCTGTTCTTTGTTATTGTTAAACATTCTCTCTCTCTCTCTCTCTCTCTCTCTCTCTCTCTCTCTCTCTCTGTGTGTGTGTGTGTGTGTTTACGGCTGGAATCTTGAGATTGGAAAACCTACCAGGAAACTCATCTCTGGAGAATGATTGCCCCTTCCTCGGTAGCCACCAATTGCCTGCAGATTTTTATGTATGGGCAGGACCCTGTAAGATTGCCCCACCTGCATTAGCATAACATGTTGTCATTTTATGGGTCTTATTTAAGCAAGCATATTTTGTAGAATTCCCAGGCCTGTAACCAGCCTAGCAGAAATAAAGATATTCTAAAAAGACACTTACATCTCTCACTCTGTCTATCACACTGTTGAAACTATGAACTCTAATGAATAGGAATTTTCCTGGGGATTTTATGCTGGGGAACAGAAAAGCCTCCAGCCATCCAAAGGGGAAACTTGTCTTCTGGAATGAGATTTCCAGTTATGAAAACTCATCAGCCCACCTTATACGTTGAGACTGCAGCCCAGACGATGATGAGTCAGGGTGGGAAAGACTACTTCTTGACCTGGTCTGTACACATCAATGTTGTTCCTTTGCGGAACTATAGCTCCCAGCATTACCCTGGACTATGGACACATTCCCAGAAACCTTTGCATTACTTGTTAAAAGGCGAGGGTCGCCATGACTCCTCCCTTTTTCCCCGCCTCTCCTGTTGTCTCTGCACACCTGTACCTACCCGCCGTTACCCCTCCCCCATTAAAGTGCACCCATGTGGGACCGCCACGTGTCTGTGTCTCCTTTCCCCGCATAACGTCTTTACCCTTTAACCCCGCAGACAAGAAAACCAGCGAAAATAGGAACAACACATAGCCCTCATAGTGTGACCACATTTAATAAATCCTTTTCTGCTTTCTTGTTTTAATGAGACTCTTAATTGACTTATTGAGAATGGGTGGGTGGACATGACTTGGGGCATAGGTTTCCACCACCTAAGTTTGCTAACAGCTATTGCTTCTGTATAATAATAATAATATATAGAAGACAGAATCTTGTAGTGGATGTCCTGGTCCTTTGACTCTTAAACTCTGTCCCCTTTTCACAATGATGCCTGAGCATTCAGTGTAAATGTTGTATTGTTGTTGCATCTGTTGTGTTGGGCATCACATTGGCTATAATTCTCTGCATTTTGATTAGCTATGGGTTTCTGTAATATTCTTTGTCTGCTTCAAAGCCAAACCCTTCTACTGAGGGGTGAGAGCTCTATTTATCTGTAGGTATAAGGATAAATCTTTGAAATGGAATTAGAAATTTTATGGGTTTAGGGAAATGTCAGTAGTCAGTTCTCTAGGGTCTGTGACAATAGCAGTTACAGGAAGTTGACGAGGTTTGCAGTAACAGACATGACTTCCTTCTGATTAGCAGACTTAAAGTCCTATTAAACAGAATTAGTTACCCCCAAGATATTAGTGCCACTATGGCACTAGTGGAGATGTCGTGGTGGACAAGCATTGCTATGGTCCACAAACTTTACAGCTTGGTTGCTTTATCCAAAGGCAGCTAGGAAAACATCTTTGGCATTATTATGGGAGCTATTCTTTAGGACAAAGGCTTCCATGTAAGTTGTAATTCCTTCCTTCCAAGACCTGTATCTAAAGTATGTGTTGTCTTTAGCAATAGCATCTTTCCTTCAATTTATGGGATGTAACCAAGGGCAATGATAATAAGCTTTTATTGTTTTGGGTGACTCGTTGGTTCCTTGGCCAACAATTTATAGGGGACATTTCCCATGCCTAGCACTAGGATTTTATTAGATCATGTATGGCTTATATATTTTTCTTACCCTGCTTTGAAAACAACAAGGGGAAATAGATGTAAAAGCATCTGAAAATGGAAGTCAATTTACCATTCTCTTAACTGCCATTCTTGAAAAAAATATGATGTATGTGGTGTCTGTGGCTGTAAGTTTGTGTATATATGGACATGTGAAGTTAGGGATTAATGTTAATGTTGGATGTCTCCTTCAATTGTTCTTCATCTAGTTTTATTTGTTTGTTTGTTTAGTCTGGAACACCCTGAATTGATCAAATTGGCTAAAAACACGATCTAGATATCTACCTGTCTCATTCTCCCCAACATCGTGATTACAGCCCCACACCAATACACCCAGATTTGCACAGGTACTGCATTAATCTTCATTTCTCATGCTTTCTCCAAAAGCATTTTACCTACTAACCCATTTCTTTGGGTCCCTAATTTGATACTTTAATGCTGTCACGGGTAAGTATTTTTGAAGACATCAACTTAAGAAAGGAAATTTTCATTTTGAACAGAAGAAGTAAAAAGAAATATTTATAAATCATGTCTTAGTCTGTGGGCCATCAAACATATTTGTCTTCAGTTTTTTCACTGAAAAAAATAAATATTCTGAAAAGAAGAAACTTCCATGCAAATGTCAAGTGCTGTGTACTGCCAGTAAAACCTGATTTTCATGATGAGGTCTCAGGTTTAAGCCTGAGCCATATATCACAAAGGAAAAGAAGCACTGAAAGTTTTGTAGAAGGGAAAAGAATGGTTTCCCTGTGGGAAGAATGTGAAAGTTACCAAAGGCACAAAAGTAAGTTGTGGAGGGATGTTACCTTATTGGACTGCCATGGAACACAATCTTTCATAATTATGTTTCAAAATTGGATTTATTCCCTGACAAAAACTACAGAAGAAATATAAAAAGCCTACTACAGCATGATTGACATTGGTAGAAGACACTGGACAGGATAGAATGGAAAGATAATTATTCTTGGTAGTATTGTAGTACTGGGTACATTGTCTGCTAGGGATGTACTGCAATGTGCAGGGCCAGTGATTGGTAAGACCATTGATGTCTTTTTCCCCAACCCTCCACTATGAGAGCAAGCCAGCGAGCCAGACACATCCTGGTCAGCTTGAAATTGAGGTCTCTATGTCCTATAGCTAAAGCATGCAGTATGTTCAGTCACGGGGTTTTGCCAATGTATTTATGATGTTTAACCAAAAGCAGAGCAATAGTCTGTGTTATTTTAGAGACCTCTGAACTCTTGGTGATCAATAAGTTTTAAGCATTCTCTGCCGGTCACTGTGATTTTTGTTTAATAACCCACATCTTCTGTGAGAGCCATTGTTGTCCATTTATGGAACCCCCACCCTTTTTTAAGTTCTATTTAAAAATAGGATTTCCACAAGGCTTTTTCATAATTCCTTACTTTTGGTCAGAACATTAGTAGCCAGCAGACTGCCACTGCTTTGTTAGTTGTACATATCTCAGTTTTCACAAGGAAGCTGGAAGAGTCCCATCTTGTGCCTGCACACCCAGCAGGTTATCTACTTGAGGTTAATGGAACAATCTCTGATCAGAGTAATGTGCTTCTCCTTGCCTCCTGTCCTCTTTACTTTCAACCTTCCCTTTTTACCCACGGTGTGATGGAGGAAGGTCATTGGTTAAGTAATAAAGAAACTGCTTGGCCTCATAGGTTAAAACATAGGTGGGAGGAGTAAACAGAACAGAATGCTGGGAGGAAGAGGAAGTGAGCTCAGAGACGCCATGCTCCCCTCTCCCGGGCAGATGCGATAGCTCTGCTCTCTGAGGCAGACGGCAATGCAGCCAGCCACCAGGTCAGACATGCTGAATCTTTCCTGGTAAGCGCACCTCGTGGTGATACTTAGATTATTAGAAATGGGTTAAGAGGCTGAAACTAATGGGCCAGGCACTGTTTAAAAGAATACAGTTTGTGTGTTGTTATTTCGAGGCATAAGCTAGCCAGGCGGCGGGGGTGCTGGGGACACAGCCCCGCCGCTCCTATTACTACAACTGTGTGCTTTGGCTAAGTGTGAACTAAACTAGAATATTATAATCAACCTAAATTTGCATTATATGATGCCTTTTAAACATCACAATTTTAAGATGTTTACACGCTTTCTTTTTGTAAATGATTATCAAAAACATGATATAACAGATCAAGTTTAAAATGCCAAGCTTCTAGAAAGAATCTCTTCAAATCTATAAAAATAATCATCATATTCTGAGCTCTCAATATACCATTCAAAATATGTGGGTTTACAATAAGCCAACAGAGAAGGGAAGGACTGATCCTAGAGACAGAAACATATTTTCAAGGGAAAGTTGTCAGAAGAATGTGTTTAATCATAGTTTTAATTCATGAATGGCATTGATACCTTCAAAAATTATAACCAAGTTCATATTAATATTTACAACAGTTTCCACATTTATGGAAATCCCCTCCAGAAGTTCTGTGTGTACTGAATTTATTTAATTCATACTGAAGTGTAACATCCTCTTTGCTTCCTACAGAAATAACAATTTATCCCCTAAGACAACTTATAAAATTTAAAGTCACTTGAATTGTTTTCAAGTGATTCTAGGCAATACATACACACAACATGGAAAGTTTTAGTATCAAACTGTGTGCTGGCAAAGTATTTGAAAATGACTGGCATATGGGAAACAAAGAGGCATATAGAAATACATGGTTACCTTAATTATAGGTATTATACCACAAAGGTTATAATAAATTTTTTATATTGCATTTTATTTATTTCTAAGAAACCAGAGCATGTTCCATAAGCTAAACTGAAGTCTCTTCGAATTAGTACTCCATGATCCCAGTATCACTTACAGTTTGGAAAAAAAGGTGACAAGAAAATGCCCATCTGGAGGCAGGTACAGCACCCTCTATGCCAAAACAAACCCTAAAAAGTGGGAAGCACAGATCTATGGCCCTTTCTCCTTCCTTTCTCTGCTGCTCATAACATAACACAGAGCAATCTTCTAAAAGCCACTTATAATTTGCTGTTGTTTTAAAAAATATTTTAGCCTATTAATTTATTATTGTGAGATGGAAGCAATTAAGAAATGTTCCCCCAATACTCCATCCTATTTCCACAGCGGACCAATGACTGTGTTTTCTCAATGTTCTAGAAACCAGCTCCTTGATCCTGGTGTGATCAGACAACTGTGCTGAGCTATAGACCACCTTTACTGCTTGTAGTGTTCACGTGTTGTTCAGTCGAGTTTCATATGAATAGCTGTTCAGGAAGAGATGTGCCAGGTTATAATTATGGTAGGAAAACAGTAGAGGAATGCCTACTTGATGTAATCCTAGGACAGAATGGTCATTCCTGTCTTCCACTGAAGAGATACATTGCAGTCATTCCAAGAGATGCATTACAATACATTACAACCCTGTCATTCTACCTCATCTCTAGAGCATAGACTCCTCACACCCTAGGTAAACAAAAGCAATTGTGCATATATTCTTTAGGGAGGTGACTGTTTTAAAATCTGATTTTATTTTTATTAGCTACAGCTATGTCACTGTGTGGGTATGTGCGTGTAAACACAGATACAGGGAGGACAAAGGCATCAGAGTATACTGAAGCTGGAGTTACAGCCTGCTGTGAACAAGAATTGGGAACCACACTTTGATCCCTCTGCAACAACAGTCCTTTCTCTTAGCTGCTAACACATCTTTTTAGCCCTAGGGACTTGACTTGTATTGATTTCACAGCTAGAGAAAATGTTATTCTCAGAAAGTTCAATTATATTGTTACTGGAGTCATTTGTTTGAGGTTACCACCAATTTATTCATTTTTAGAAAGATATTTTATGTCAAGGAAGTTATTGAGACTTGGTTCTGAGTTCTCAGACAGTTCTTATATAAAAATTACCTTTTCTATTTATTTGTATTTCAGAGAATCCAAGAGACTATCAGGAAATTAGCAAATTCTTATCTCAAAGTCATTAACTGCAATCACTCATTCCCATTTCTTTCTTGCTAAGAGGCTAGCTTCCTTTCGTATTATGGAAGATGTTTTGGTAGATAGTTAAATACAGAGTGACTATGGAGGTGAATATGGAAAAGGGGGAGTGTTGAAAACAAGATTTGTCTCTGCAGTTTCCTGGGGGGGGGGCATACCAAAGTCAATGACTCCTTGCTAGCACTGTCTTAGTTCAAAATATAATTTTTGACATAGATGTAGCAAGTACACAGACAAGCCATCCTGCCCCCCCCCTCAGCCTTTGTGAAGTCATGTCAACACACAGCTCTTGATGGTGAAGGTAGAAAGTGATGCAGTACTGACAGTTAGAACTGTGAACCACTATCCACTCAACAAGCAAACTTAACTCACAAAAGGCACAAAGAAAATAAACCAGTGTCAGGAAAATAACAACCAGGCATTTTCCCTGATAGGCTGGTCTCAGATCATACATAGATACATAGTGATATGAACGTATGATGTGAAATTAAAGGCAAGAATATCTGAAACATTGAAAGGTACTTAGGGGAGAGGAAGGAAGGATAAGTGAGGGTGGTGAATACGGTCATAGAACATGAACCTCATTACTGCGTAAAATGAATATATACCAATAAAAAGATAATTCTGATAAAATATTTTAACAAGTAATCAGTGGAAACCTAGAAAAGATAACTGTGAATTCTTTTACTCTGAAAATATTGTCAATAAACTCAGTATTTTTAGCTTTTAAGTACATACTTTAGATTATGAGAAAATATGCATTTATATGTCTATGTATTTTCCCTGT
The DNA here is from genome assembly GCF_037038515.1 of Microtus pennsylvanicus. Lineage (NCBI taxonomy): Eukaryota > Metazoa > Chordata > Mammalia > Rodentia > Cricetidae > Microtus > Microtus pennsylvanicus. The sequence continues at coordinate 33,893,949 of NC_134584.1, forward strand.
GACATGGTTTTATAAGATAATTTTCACTTTGAATGTTTTAGGCATAATAAATGGTTATCAAAAATATCCTTTTCCTAAATGAGCTTCATTCAAAACAATTATTTAACATTTATTTCTGTTTATTTACTGTTTCGAAAAATTAAACACTTGTGAACTTAGCTAAATGTCAGTTAAAACAGGCCCTAGGAACCCGTTCATAATGAAATCTCTAAATTTTCTTTTTTACCACTATGCTTATTTTATCATTACTATTACTAATATTGCATGTGTGTGCATGTGTATGATGTGCATGGGTAAACAACTGTGTGCACGTGAAGCTGAGGGAATAGCTATGTAGAGTCCGTTTTCTCCTACCACCTACCTTTGTATGGGTTTGAACTCAGGTCATCAGGCTTAGCGGCAAACTCCCTCCCCTGCTGAGTCATCTCCCTGACTCTAAGGATCCTCTCAGCACTCACACTTCACCTACGGCCTATGGAAGAGACACCACAGTCACTAACGTCTGACTAGGATGATGCTGTCTACCACAAATACGATTGAAAACAGCTACAAAGCAAGCAAAACCCTAGCTGGGAATTATATTCTAATGTCAATGTTGAGGAAATATTCTGACCAATGATGGTTAGAGGCAGATGAAGGTGAAGGTGCAGACAGATCCTTTCAGCAAGATTCGCCACAGATGTCCATGGTGCATAATTTAGCAGAGACTGGGGTATCATAGTCACATCTGCAAAAGGAAAAGAATGCTTTTCTTTGGAAAGACGCATTATTTTTGTAACATTTGAGAGGTATGTGCACATGAGGAAATCAGCCAGGACCTTCATATTTCCTCATACTTGCCATGGATAATAAAACTGTAGTATACATATTCATTTCATATTCATGTAATAATTCATGGTTCTTTTGTTCATCTCATGGTACTAAGGAAAGGAAGCAATATTTGGTCTGTCTCATTAATCTAAGTCAGCTTGCACCCCAGATATTTGCTGACCAAGTTTAGGAACAGAGTTGACACCGTCGTACGCATTGCTTAATGGTTCATTAGAGTAGAGTTGGCCTCCTTGAGAACCCGCGTTACTTCATCTGAGTCTACAAAACAGATTGAGAGTTTAGAACCTCTTAGCTGATGGGGCCAAAATGCTTTGCGACGTTTTTCTGGAACATTTGCAATCCCTGAGCACACTGCTGAGTGGCAAACATCCACCAGCCCCCTCAGAGATTTTGTCCCAACGCCCAGCTTGTGCTGAGGTCCAGAGAGAAGCTATGCAGACCCGAAGCCAACAACCGCACTGGCTGATAGCGCTCCCCACAACTCTAGGATGGGAAAAGGCAAGTGAAGGGGACAGCTCCTCTAGGACTTCTCAGCTCCTTCCAGAATATGTTCTGAACATGCATCATCACTGACCTTAGCTCTCCTCTCGGGGAAAGGACCGGCAGGGCAGGACTTCCCAGGAGTTTACATTTCAATCTGTGCATCATAAAAATCAAGAATAATGTGCCTTTCAGATAAAAATCACTATCTATGACAGTGATATCAATGATTGCTTGCTACTTACAAATGTTCTCTACGTATTATTAAGCTCGAATACTTCAAGATTCCTCCTCTAGGAATCTAGAGGCCAAAAATTAAGAGCTCCAAGATATTCTTCACCTTAAGAAAATATCCTCAAGGAGCAAATGACCAAAGTGAAATACATTTGTTGATTTTCTAATAATAAAGGCAATATTTTAAAAGGTTAAGCTAAAAAGTCCCATTCATGGTGCAGATACCCCCAAATAGGGCTCTTTTGTGAATTTCTGTATACATAAACTGATAACATGCTCACAAATGTGGAATTTATTTAGGCAGTTTCTAAAAGAAAAAGTTATAAATTGCCTAAAGTTGCCTAATTTAAAATCCTTGCATTTCACAAGGCTTGCAAGTGAATATTGCTCAACCTACTTTTCTGGCAACACAGTAACATACATAATTTATAACAACATATTTATGTAGTAATTACGACATATTGAAGTACTGTGATTTCAAAGAGATAAGCAAGAACAAATAATTAGATTGTTAATATAAAGGAAATGGCCGTTTACCCATAGCTAAGTCATATTGGGAAGAAGTATTGCCAGGCCTGGACCCAGATGTTGATTTGTATGTGTGTGTGTGTGTGTGTGTGTGTGTGTGTGTGCAAAGACTGGTAGGTAACTATGGTGTTCAGACATGGAAAGACAGTCCACGAATCATTAGTTTAATGACATAGTGATAAAGAACTTTTGTCTAGGTTTTTTTTTTTTTTTTTTTGCTGAGCTAGCTGCTTTAAGTGACCCATGGGATGCAAATGGGGTAATTGAGAAAAACTGTGCGTTCCGTAGATGGTGCTCATCTACAGAAGCAAATACGGAAACCTAGATTTTAATGAAGCGATTTTATAAGATAGTAAGGAAAATATGATGTAGTTGATTATTTTCTTCAGCAATCTTCTTTCCAGAAAGACTCAAAAACAAATGAACAGTTTTAACATGCAATGTGACCTGGGTGTTGAGACGAAAGTCTGATTTACCAACACTCATAAGGCAGGAGAACTGCGACTAGTTCAAAGCATTTTTGGAGTACCAAGTAAGAAGTTGTCTAAAACATGGATAATCAATGAGAGAGAGAAAGAAGTAAGAGAAGGAACAGAAGGATTATTACATCTCCACCATTTCAAATTTTCCTGGACTAAAGTCTAGTGGCTAAACCACAGACAAACATTAAAAGTAGTACTAATTGTGGTTGTGAGTCTAAAGGCAGAGGCAGGTGGATCTCCATGAGTTCAAGACCAACCTGATCTACAAGAGCTAGTTCTAGGACAGCTAGGGCTGTTACACAGAAAAACCCTGTCTTGAAAAAGGGGGTGGGGGGTAGCACTAATACTAAACTTCTAAATAAACTCTGGGTGAGCTTAGACAAACAAGATGCTTAGTGTTGGGATTTTTAATAATAACCCCAGCAGTTCCTATGTTTCAATGTTTGCACAGTTAGCGAAACTGTTTGGGAAGGAATTCGATATGTGTCTTTGTTAAAGGGATTGTGTCACTGGGAGTGAGCTTTGAAATTTTAAAAGCCCATGCCAGGAAGCACCCCGCCCCGTGTGTGTGTGTGTGTGTGTGTGTGTGTGTATCCATCCCTCTCTCCGTCTGTGGACCAGGAGGAGGATGTAGCTCTCAGCTACTACTCCAGTGCCATCTCTGAGAGTTTTCAACCATGATAATCAGGAATTAACCCTTAAAAAATGCAAGCAAGATGCTAAATAAATTGTTTCTCTTACAAGAATTGCTTTGGTCGTATTGTCTCTGTACAGCATAGAATAGTATCTAAGACAGAAGTGGAATATTATTGAAGGACTGTATAAGTCTTAACAATATCAGAAGAAAATGGTAAGTCGTGGAGATCTAAAAGAAGCACAAAATGTTAAAATGCTCAAGTCTGGGTCATCAAAAGCAAACAGGATACTTAGGTAGTGAAAATGTTGCCTGTAATTTTAGAAATAGTTATCTTGGAGAAAGAAAGACGTGTCATCACCAGATGTGACAAGAAAAGTGAGAAATGAGTAAGTAGAAATCTGGTTCAATTCGGAAAGAAATGTCTAGGGTTAAACATTCTCAACAATTGAAGAGGCTACTTAAAATTTATAGAGAATGAGTTGGGTGGCGAGAAAGGTAGCATGGTTGTAGCCTCATCCTTAGTTGCAGGGACCACAGAGACAGAAGTTAGAAAGATGAAGTGACTGGAGGAAGGCGGATGAAAAGGGACTGCGGATGAAGCCTGCTAAGCCTCTCTGCTTGCCACCTGAAGTTCCTTTCACTACCTCACACCACCTCGGAAGTAATGAAACATCGTTGTTGTTTTCATTTGCTTGGAAAGGATCAATAAATAATAGCAACTGCTTGGAGTTTTGCAAATTAAAAACAAAAGGAAGGAAAGAAAAGGTAAAGATGGGTAGAGGTGGTTGAAAGGTCCATTTTAAAGAATGGAGAACACATGGTGACCGGCAGCTAGTTATTGGGCAGGACTGCCCCGGGCATGTGAACTGCAGATCGAAATGAGTATAGAAACACCGGTTTAGCTGTGGAACTCTAGACACAGTAGGGGTAGGAAAGGAAATATGAAGTCAAAAAGACAACTCTAGAGAAAGCACGGTGAGCGACAGTGAAACTGTAGTGACTAACCGGGTCTGCTGTGGAAATCAAGACATGTAGTCAGGTTTTAATTTTAAAGATACTTATATTTTAAAGGCTTGGAAGTTAAGGGTTAAGATAGCACATTTTAAATGTAACAAATATCAATGTAACACATCCATTTCTAAGCAGCTGGCTGGGAATATAACCAATTCGAAAAGCTTCTTCTATACTAGCTCTCCATTCATCTACTAAATCTTTTTGGGAGGAAAAGTTCATCGATTCAAATGAAGCTATTGTTCTTCGCTGAAAGAATAATATAAACTCACAATGATTTTTTTTGTGGATTTGTTCTGCATTTGAGAACTGAGGCTTTAGCTTTATTAGCAAAATATATTGTTTTTTAAATTAAATTTCTAATAAACATACTTGGGTGTGAATTCAAGGAAATATTTTGCAAAACTAAAAAGACAAATTAGCATCCCAAGCTCTAAACAACATTCTAGTGGGGTTTTGTTTGTATTGAAATATTTTCAGGGTTAATTATTACCAAGGGTTTTTAACATAGTGAATTTTATTCGCACGTGTCCAGAAAAGCTGCTAGTCACGGCATCCTTCTCTTCTATATATAAGTTAATAGTGACATCTTGTGGTCAGTTTTGACTTTGAATACACACATGGAAGCAAAGTGAAGGTGCTTTGGGTTTTATTGCAATAATATCCAATTTTCGCTTCCATTTCCAGACATTTTACGACGTTTATTTACTGTGAAAGTTTCTCTCACTGCCATCAAAGTTAAGCAGATGGTATCATTAAAGCTATGTCATGTTGTCAACATGTTCCCTGGACGAAACAAGAAAGGCACAGAAAACATAGCTGAGACCATCCTCTCCGAAATGAACAATCCCAATCAAACCACAAAGAAGACGTCAGACAAGTTCAGCCTGAAGCAGGCTCCATGGAACCTGATCCCTACTCCTCACGAATGTCAAGGTCAATACAGTGAGGAAAATCTCAGAAGCTATTAAAGGTGAGAAATGGGACAACTAAATGCACCATTGAATGTTGGACTGAAATCCGCAAAGAACTCTGTGGAAAATCTACATGACACATAAATCTGGGATTCGGTTAAGGGAAATGCACCAATGCATATTCTTGACTTATTTCTTCTGATGCAGGCTCCATGGGAATGGATATTGATGACAATAGCCTCAAATTACTTTGAAATTTTGATCAGTGCATTTAAATGAGAAAACAACTCGAACAATTCAGACATCATAGGTTTGCTGGAGCTATATTAATTTCCCTTTCCCAAAGAATACGAACCAAGTTTCAGCAAAGGAAAAAAGTTTAGTTTCTAAATGTTCTAGATCCTTAGGTTGCTATAAAAATTTTACTCACAAGGATGAATTTTAGTGATCAACTCAAGATTCTACATGTTTGAGTTCCCTTTTGGTAGGCAAAAGAAAAATTGTTATGACTTGGGAGTACAGTGTAAATCTTTGTTCTTACCTATGAGGCTTCACCCTGCCTGACATTCGTCTCCTTCCTCTTCCTTCTCCATTTCCTTTTCCTCCATCTCTATCCTTCACCTCTCCCTCTATTTCTACTCCGTTGATTTCTCTCACGCACCTAAGAACCTTTCCACTTCATTCTCCACCTACCCAGAGGCTTCCTTACAAAAAGGAAGGAAGAATAGATAGAAAGAAAAATTTGATTTTCAAATTCCATTTCCTTAAGTTTTCTCTTCAAATATCCCTTATCAGAAAAATATTGCCCAATCTGCCGCCACCGTCTGCCTCCTTCTCCTACATTCTTAGTCACCAGAGAGTTCATGCTACATGAAACACCACACGATGGGTTGTTTCTCCCTAGGTTGGCATGTAACTTTTGTGAAACAGTTTCAAGCTGTGTTTTCTTCAGTTGTTGACACTGCAATGCCTCTGTAAAGCACATGATAGGCACTCAATTGTATTTTTTCAATGAGACCAAAATCTCCCCTGAAACTGGTTTATCATATCAGTCCTGGGAACCTGGTTTGTCTTCCACATGGCAGCCTATCCAAAGGAGCTTTCAACTCCCATTTCTCTCTCCAGGTCTGCTTGTGCACTGGGTGTTCCCCATCTGCTCCAAGCTCCCTTCTTGGCTGTGCTCTGAAAAGCCGAGGCTTGTGATTTTGTTTCTCTACCTTTCCAACTGATTCCTGGTTGAATCTGGACGAGAATAAGAGAAAAGTTTGGGCATTTCTCCTACCTGCCCCATATGTTTTCAATTTGAATTTCTCCATGACCACAGCTTCTATCAGATGGATCTTCAGCAGGGGAAGGTGTCTCTGTCTCTGGGCTCTGGCAGTACTTCTTTCTTTTTTGCCTCTGCGAGGTAGACATGTCTGTCTGCTGCCCATTGTTGGTTGTTTTAGTATTCCTGTTTGTTCTCTTAAATCTGGTCACATGTCTGCGAATAACACCTTTGTTAAAATCTGCTAAGTTAAAGCATGTAAGGTAAGGGTCTTTTCTAACCCATCCCTAGAATGATACCCCAGGGTAATGTTTGTTAAACTTTAACAAGCAGAAGAACTGCACGGGGGGGGGGGGGGGGGCGGTTGTAAAAATACAGAGTGCCGGGTATCACCCTTTCAGGTGCTGATGTAGAAGACCTAAGGTTCCACAATTTACGTTTTGATCAGTTTTCCAAGTGATACCGAAGCTTCTGGTCTGAGAACTAGACTATCTCTGCCCTAAAGTGTGTTATTTCACAGGTTAAGTGGTGTATGTTCAGTTTCATGAATGAACAAATCTTCCTTCAAATAGGTCTTAGAAATTGTGTAGCAAATTGAAGTAGCAAAAAGTGGAAACAGACTCAGAATAAATAGTATTTATTATTCATAAAAATAGGAATTGCATATCACTTAATCTTGGGGATCTTTGTTGCTGCTATTATAGAATGGGAACAATCAAAATAGTTATTTTTATTGAGATATTTTTTTTTGTCTGTCTTCTATTCTTCCAAGCACTGTGGAACTTTAGTGTTACATTTAAATTATCTTTATCATGTAGATATATTGTTACTTCCACCTTAAAGATGAGTAAATGGTACACAGAAAATGTCTAGTGACTGGCCAAGTGGTCACACAGAACTGTAGTTTGCATGCGGTCTGACTCCAGTGTACCTACTTATCCACTAATCTGAAAAACCAGTCTATGGGTGCCACTATGTTCAAGCATCTTTGTCATCCACGTTTGGGGCTCATTTCGAAGGTAACTTTTTTCTCCTCTGTGATATATTACAATTAAAATTCATGATCTTTTTTTAAAAAATTACCTTTACAAATATTTATGCTTTAAAAACACTTGAATAACTAAAGAAACCAAACACAGGAGTGTTGACAGTTACGTCCATGTTTGCATACATGTGTGTTTCCATGTACAGTGAAATGAAGAACACATTTCCCCATATCACTCACCCTAGTCCATAGTGAAGTATTGGAATAGTTCCAGCTAGAAACCTTAATGACCTATTATTTACTACTGACTTAATGTGTTCTCCTAGGGTATGCTATCTTTTTTTTTGTCTTTTCTACTCCACCAAAGAAGGAAACATGAAGCAGTGTCTTTATTTCTACATATAAATTGAAGTCTGTACAGTGACCTAGTTCTTCAATAATGTTGTAATAGACTTCAGACTAAAGTTTTCGAGAAAAATGAGTTTTAATACAGGAAATTATGGCTAGAGTATGCTTCCAGAAATCCAGGCATGCAGTGCTTAGAGTTCGAGACTATTGGTCTCAGCTGCCTACATACAGTATAGAATGAAATCATTTATTAGTCACACCGAAAATAGGAAAATCAACCCTTACATCACACCGAGCCCAAAATCAACTCCAGATGGAGACAAAACTACAATGAAAAGGGGAAAAAATCACAAAAATTTGGAAGATAATATCTGTAACATAGGATTGGAAACTACTTCTTAAACTGAATTTTTAAAATGAGATCAGAATAAAGATGACCAAACTGAAAAAGTTCTTTTCAATGAATGATACAAGGTGAAACGTAAAATCACAAACTAAGAAATATATTTGAAAATCATTTCTAAAAGACAAGCAAACCTTTAATAGGCATTTAACAGCAGAATAAGAAAGATTACTGTGTTGAAACATTTTTTAATTCATTAGTAGGAACGGAATCATACACTAGAAACACAGAAGATATAACTTTTTTATACCAAATGAGCAAACCCCTAAAGGGCTACCAGTATTATGTGTTGTGCCTGACTAATTGTAGTAAGTACAGGCAACATTTGAAAATTGATCTGACCTTAATCAGTGTCCATATGAGTCAGTCAGTTATTACACTTCTTACGTCTGTTCTTGGTAAGTATGTATTAAAGAAAGATTCTTTTAAATTGTCAAACTTGAGAAAATGAGAATATTAATAGGTGGATTCATCTATTGATATTTACTCAGACTACACAATAAAACACTCCCATTTGACTATAAGGGCACCAATGGATCCTTGAAACCTGGGAAAGAAGCACCCCCAATGCTTTTCCTACATGTCCCATTTGCCATATAGAACCAGAAATCATCTGTTTTTCCAAGATTTGTGCTTCCTCTCCATGTTGAATGTTTGACCTGTTATTAAATAAAATAATGGTTAATTTAATACAAGTACTTTGATATTACACCATTTAATTTGGAAACCTTAGTGTCTTTTAAGTGTCAGGAGCTATAATTCAGTCTGAGTACACTGGAAAAAAGGATGTCCCAGACAAGATGCATTAGAATAATGTGAGATTTTATCTCTTTTTAGAACAGCCCACAATTGAAGACACTTGAATTGTGAAATTCTGAAATTTTTCTCCTAACATTTTCAGATAGAGATTATGAATAACTGAAACTCTGAAAAATAAACTTTCAATAATATATAATTACTGCAAGATATAAATACAATAATAAACTACAGTTATAAAATTCAGGACAGACACAAGCCATAAATTTAGAGTTGATGATTAGACCTCTCTTGGCAGAAGCTATACAGCATGACTTTACTTGAAGTAAGAAACAAGTTTAGTTGTGATAGATGACTAACTACTAACTTGCATTTCTTAGTTATCCTAAATGGTTTATAGTAATGGTTTTTAACGACTTGAACTTTACATTACATTTTAAAATGACCTATGTAAGTACAATCCCTTAAACAACAGTAGAAACTTATATAGAGTATAACAAAAATAACCTTAAATTGATATCAATATACAAAATCCATACCAATGTAAAAAAAAAAGAAACAAGCAAACTTATTTAATTTGCACCACCTTGCATAATCTCATAAGATCACTGCTCAAGTTTAAGTGAATAATTGAAATAAGGTAGATATCTAGGAATATCCAGTCATGATAAAACTACCTTAAAGAAGCAAACAAATGATAAACATAAGTATTTGGACAGTCACTACCTGTCCTTTGGAGGGAGGCGTGTAGGATTCATATCATGGTAGAGGGTGAACGCTCTTGAATAATTAACAACACTCAATCCGCTGAATTGATAGCCAGACTTGTGGCTCTTCTCGTCTTCTCTTCTCCTTCTCCTCCTCCTTCTTTAAAAGTATTAGCAAAATCATCTTGTGATGATTTAATATAATTACATTAAATATTGAATATTAAATATATTCAACTTTATACTCAATATTAAAACTTTTAGAAGAACTCATTGCCTCAAGTTACTCATTTGTAATACCCAGAGCAAATAAATGAGTTATCCATTTAACTCATGACTATATTCCCTAGTGTTCTTAATATTATCTCAGTTCCTAGATTAATAGTTTCCTTCTCACTTAAATTTTCTTCAGGGCTCAACATTAGTTGAGATTTTCTTTCTTTTTCTTTTTTTTTTTTTTTTGGTTTTTCGAGACAGGGTTTCTCTGTGGCTTTGGAGCCTGTCCTGGAACTAGCTCTGTAGACCAGGCTGGTCTCGAACTCACAGAGATCCGCCTGCCTCTGCCTCCCGAGTGCTGGGATTAAAGGCGTGCGCCACCATTGCCCGGCATTAGTTGAGATTTTCAAATATGCTATCTATAATATTACTCTCTTATGGTTTTCCCAGTACTTCTTAGGATCTTTCTTTTCCTTGGAGAGGCTACTGAAATCTGACAACCCCTGAAATACTGGTGTCTAGAGTCTCCAAAGGACTTTCTTCTCATATTCCAAGGTACCTGCTTTGTCACAGTTTTCTTAATACATATCTAGTACTGCAGCTTCCAGTGGATATTCCACTAGCAACTCAATCATAATATATTCACAATCAGATTCGTTATCTCGTTCCACCAAAATGTGATATTTTTCACATTCAGGAAGTGACTGTTATTCACATGGTTTTTCAAGAATGGACAATTTATTTTTAAATAGAAGTATCAATTTGTCTTATTTCAGAATACAATTTCAGGTGATTATATCTTCAAAATCTGTTAAATATATCCTTCTTCATACAATTTCACCAATTTCCTCTTGACAGTAATAGTAGAATCTAAAAATCCTTTTAAATGTCTCCATTTGGGTCATTTTGCTTTTTTTTTCATTGTCATCAGAATTTATTTCTCATATGGAGCCATTTATCTTCTCCTAGTTTTGTGTCTGTCCAGTTTCTGCAGGAGCATAGGAAAATGCGTATGCCACTCATGTCTCCGTACATACAGCATTCACTAAAATATCCTTCATCTTCTACTTAGCTTCTCTAAGTCTGAGTATGAGTAAACAGATTTAGGGACTTTGACCTGGAAGGAATTACATTCTAGTTAAGAATTCTTGGAGTGGTAGTAACACACACCTTTAATCCCAGCACTCAGGAGACAGAGGCAGGTGACAGGTGGATCACTGAATTTGAGGCCAGCCTAATCTACACAGTGAGTTCCAGGACAGCCAGAGCTACACAGAAAAATCCTGTCTCAAAAATAAATTAAAAAATATTAAATAAAAATAAACAAATCTACTTGGGAGTTGTATGCAATTGTGTATATCCTCCACTTAATCATCTGACTGGCAAAATAATATCTGTGTGGATTTTAGTGATAAGTTACTGTTCACATCATTTCTTACTCTAAGGTTAGTTTGAATTTTTTTAGAATTCTTTTAGAATTTTAATCAAAATGCAATTACACATCACTTCCACCTCCTCTTTCCTCCCTCCAGAATGTCTCATATTTCCTCCAACCATCCAATCCCATACTCCCTCATGTTCCCTTGAATTGATGTTTTTTTATTATATATTAATATATGTGCCTTAAAATATAAATATAATCTGTGGAGTCTGTTCTTTCATTGTTTGTGTATATACGGTTTCAGGATAGGCCACTTTGTGTTGGATGATCAATTAGGGATCTCATTCCTGAGAGATGCTAATTTTTCCTTTCTCAATAGTCATTAGTTGCCTGTAGTTATTGGTCTAGGGTATAGGCCCCAACTAAACTACTTGGTATATCTATTGGTATTGTCATTGTTCAGATCTTGTTTAAGCACCTGTATTGTTGAGGTATCAAGAAGCAATCTGAATGCAGTAAGTACAGGTTAAAAATTACAAGAAAGAAAAATATTAATAGTCTTTATTTTTTATTAACATTTGTTGAATCTCTTTCTTGAGATTTTCTGTACCAGTATAGGCATGATTTCTTAACAGCATGTATTTTCGTTTTTTATAATACATCTATGGCAAAATTATTTTACTATTTCATAAACTTATTTTAATGACTTTATAAGTAGTACATGTAAAACACAAATGTACTTCAAATCAAACTAGTCCCTATCATTAGATTGAATATGTAGGTAGAACTTTATATAAAGCCCATGTATTTAAAGCCTACAGAGCATGTGTATATATATGTGTGTGTGTGTGTGTGTGTGTGTGTGTGTATTACAGGTATGTGATATTTACTATTATGAATGGGACAGGATGATATTGCCAAGTATCACAGGATTATAGATTTTTCCAGTTCTCTCTGCTATTACCTCAGATTACATTAATATTGTGAGGCTGAGAACTCTGATCCACGAGACATATTTTCCTTTATCTCAATTATTGTATGAAAATTGGCATCCAAGAAGAGGAAGAAGAGGTAAAATGTAACTCAAACATAAATGAAATGGAGGAAAAATATAGTTTATACAGGGGGCATTCCTCTATTTGGAGAGAGAGAAAAAGAATCATTTTTGGTGGCTAAATAGGAAGCTGGAGAGAAAGAAATGACCTAAGTAGTGCTAAAAGGACAGAGTCTCTATCTGTAACCAGTTCTCCTCACTGTAAACTCCCAGTTAGAGAGCAGGGACGCATACCTGCTGGAAGGTGACAGTCCAGTATGAGTGAGCCTCTCTCCCCTACCCCAAAGAAAGCTTAGTGTTTCTGGGGCACTGGGTAGAGCTTATGACCCAAAGGCACCAATAAATCATGAGTGTATGTCTATATACATTTTTAATTTAAAAATGATATTGAGTCACTCTTTTGTGCTCTGAATTATTTCCTAGGGGTTAGAAGTAATGGACATTTTTAAAGGCAGAAATTTATCACCAAAATCCTCGCCAAAAAGGTGGTAACAATTTATTTTCCCATTGTGAATATCGCACTTTGATGCCCATTTATTGAGTCTATTTTAACTTCTTGAGTTATTTTAGGAAAATCATGTCTTGGGCCAAGTTATATTGATGTGAACTTAAGGGAAATATAATGAATAATGAGAGGAAAATCATTGTTTTTCCCCTATGTCATATTGCAGACAAGTTTCCATAAAACTGGGATGACTTCATTTGCCAAAGACATTTGATATATCAAATGCAGCCATATGTTCTAAATATAACAGATTACTGCCATGTGCATGAGTTATGGAACACTATGTTGTGTAACTTGAAGGAACACTGGAAATATATGTCTGAATTTTAAATAAGTCATATTTCAGACCTCAAATATTTCAATGACAGAGCAATAGAAAAATATATAACCCGATGCTTTAAGAGTAATAACTTTGATGATGGAACATTTAAATCATTTGAAATCTAGTCTTCCATTCAAAAAAGAATATGAAATTCATTGGGGTCCCCCTAAAATGCCTTGCTAGGGAGGAAGCATATAAATTATTCATAGAGCACATGAGTTCAGGGAGACTCCCTTGTATAACATTTAATGAAGGACTATACACCTGCACTCCTGGAGCCTATTACTACATTAGGAGTAGACATAGTCAATCATGCTTTAAAATGCACTATTATGAAGTTTTATTTTAAATTTTTATTTTTTAAAAGGATTTCCAAAAAAAAAATGTATTTAATGTAGATGTTTTGCCTTCATGTGTGCCCAGTTTCCAGGGGAGACCACTTGACACTGTTGAATCTTCTGGAACTAGAGTTATATATAGATGATTGTGAGTCACCATGTAGTGCTAGGACTCGAATCCAGGGCTTCTGAAAGAGCAGCCTGCGCTCTTTTTTATTTCTTTTCTTTAATTGAAAATAGATTTTTTTTAAAAATACAATATATTCTGTAGGAGTATGTTTCCCTTCATACTCCTCCTGGTTCTTCCCCACTTCACATTCCATATAGATCCACACCTTTTCTCTCTCTCCTTAGAAAACAATATCTAAAAACTACTAGTAAAAAAAAACTTTTAAAAAGATAAATGAAAGCCAAAGAAATAAGAATGTTACAAAACAATCAAATAAGGAAAAGAGACAAAGAAAATTTACAAGAAATGCTTAGAGACACAGAGACACTCACCATGTCCATACAGGAATTGCATACAACCTCAAACTGGAAACCATAATGTATACATATGTAGGGATAAGTCCTGCCCCTTAGGGGGCGTGTTTGCCTCGGGCTAATGTTTGCCTATAAATTTGGCAAGCGTGCTCCCAGCCATCCCTTCTTCTGCTTTTCCTGGTCTCCGCAGGAATGGTGGTTCTATAAGTCTATTTCGACATTAAAGCTATATATATATTTTTTTACAATCTGTCTGCATTCGTTTACGCTGTTACATTTTGGCATCCAACATGGGCTATTTTGCCCCCGACTCAAGCGGGTAGCCCACTAGCTAACATAGCACCCTCCTGAGTGCTGTTTTTTAGTTCGTGACTCGGGCCCCAGTGCCGAGTCCGAGACACACTTGGCCACACAGGCCCATTCTGCCTGCCTTGGCTAAGTTTGCAGTGGAACCCCACTGCCTGAATTAGCAGAAGCTCAAGTACCTGTGGTTTTGCAACAAAAGCCGCCACAGTGGCAGATTTGGTCTGATACAAAGTGACTTGGCTGGGCAGTGGTGGCGCAGGCCTTTGATATCAGCACTTGGGAGGCAGAGACAGGTGGATCTCTGTGAGTTCAAGGCCAGCCAGGCGGTGGTGGTGCACGCCTTTAATCCCAGCACTTGGGAAGCAGAGGCGGGCAGATCTCTGTGAGTTTGAGGCTGGCCAGGCCGTGGTAGCGCTTGCCTTTAATCCCAGCACTTGGGAAGCGGAGGCAGGCAGATCTCTGTGAGTTTGAGGCCGGCCAGGTGGTGGTAGCGCACGCCTTTGGTCCCAGCACTTGGAAGGCAGAGACAGGCGGATCTCTGTGAGTTCGAGGCCAGCCTGGTCTACAGGAGCTAGTTCTAGGACATGCTCCAAAGACACAGAGACCACCACTGGCAGGAACCAATCATTGCAGGTAAAAAATTTTTCTTTTATAAATAAAATGTCTGAACATGCTGGTATTCAAGAATTTAACAGTTTTTTTTATTGAGAAAAGGAGAAAAAAACCAAATTTCCACCTCCTCCCAGCCTCCCATTTCCTTCCCCCTCCTCCCACCCTTCTCCCCCTCCTCCCACCCTTCTCCCCCTCCCCCCACTCCTAACAGTTTTTTTAATTGTACCATGTGGGAGATTTTACAAGAGGTGTCTATCACCCCACATCTATGGATCCTTCTGGGATTCGTAGTTTTCATTGGCACTAAATGGCTTGATAATAGAAATATGATAAAGTCTTTACGAGATGAATCCAGGATTCTTAAGGCAGAGATTGAACACTTAAAAACAATTGAGAATCAGTTTGAAGTTTTCCAGGCTGATGTTAAGGAGAAATTCATTACTATGGAAGAGGGAACAGCTGATTTGGATCGTAAGCTTCAGTCCCTTTCTGTAGGAAATGAAACATTAACTGAGAGAATCAAAACTGCTGAATGTGACAATCGGATTTTGTCTAAAGCTTATGACAGATTGACGGAAAGATTGTCAATACAAGAAGGCACGGTTTATGCCATAAAAATTATGTCCAAAGATGAGATGTTATCTCTAACGGACATTCATACTTTAGAATCCTCAATGAAGGCTTTGGAACATAATTCTGTACAGGAGATTCAGACATTGCAGAAGGCAATGGTGAATAGAATTGAAAAGATTGAGGAATTTCTAAATTCTGATGAAGAAGAGCAAAGGGTAGAAAGGCAAATTTTAACTACATCTGTGGGTAAATCTCTCCGGGACAATTTCCACAAAGCTCTACCTACAGCTCTACCTGCCTTTCCAGTAATAACAACAGAGAAGGTGATTGGTTCCAAAAACCCTAGGGTCATCAAGGAGGATACATGGGAGCCTGTCCGTATGAATGATCTCAAGGAAATAAAACAGGCTGTCATGACTTTTGGGATGCAAGCCTCTTTTGTTAAAGAGATGCTAAGAACTTGGGCCACGACAAGCAGAGCAACCCCCTCGGACTGGCTCCAGCTGAGCTCTGTGGTCCTTGAGAGTGGACCGCAATTGAAATGGAAATGCTTATTCAGGCAAGAGGCTAGACTCTTAGAACAGCAGGAAAAAGCGAAGGGAATTGACATGCCTTTCATTGAATATATATATGTATGTCTTTATATGTCTATATGATTAATGTTTAAGTTTTTCACAATGAACAATGAGTTTTTCCTGAAGTGACATTTGAAGTTTCCAGGAAGAAGATGGGGCCCCACAACAACAACTCTACCTGGTTGATATGACGTCATGATACTGATAGCTCTACTACAAGACCTGTTTTGGATACCAGCTGCACAAGACGATCCCAACTTGGTTAGCTGAAATGGTGCACATCTTGTACAACATTCTGGCCAGACCTCCACAAAATACTCAGAGACTATTTGCAATTTTAAAAGACATTGATCTTGAAATTTAACCATCATTTAACTTTCACAGGATCTCCCAGAAAGAACGTCGCCCCCATGACAGCTGGAAGTAATTCTAGAGGACGACGTCCCCTCTCCCAGTAAAGTTTACCCCTGGGTTTAGGGACATCATTTAGGGGTTGGGAGGTTGGGGGAGGAATTTTATAAGCTCAGGGATCATTTTGAAAAAAAAAAAGGAATGATGGGATAATAGATTTATAATTGTGATGTTACTGCTTTTAGACAAATATATTGGTATCGATTCTTGTATATTGATACAAAGTTAAATTATATTGACTATTGTATGCATGCATGTTTCTATGTCTGTTTAAAACATTTTTATGTATTGACATACATTGTATTGATATATATTGTATATATTTACCATATTGCAATGTATATTTGTACAGTGTTTATATTTGGAGGTCATTATCCTCATTTGTTACACAGTTGTTTATTGTCTTAGTCTTTAAGTTAGATAGATATTGAGAATTATATAGATAAATAGTCATCTAAGTTTGTCATTTATAATTAGACTAATCAGGTTCTCTAGATATATAGAGATTATACTCAGTATAGATAGGTAATCTTCGACCTCTTCAAAGAGCTGTAGAAAATGGCCTTTAATCTAACTCAGAGTTTCGTGATAGTGAGACACAATTGCTCCTGGCAACACCGCTCTATTCCCGAGAGAATGTTGAGCACCAAAGACTCCATCTGGAGCCTTTCTATTTGGCAGAACTGGCCTTTGGGCAAAGAAATGCCCATACCTCAACCACTGACAGAGATACAGAGCATGCATCAATGGATAAAACAGGATTGTCATATCCTGCCAAGACAGGGTAAGATAGTTTTGAAAAGTTCCTTGCCTTTAATAAAGGTATGTCAGTTATGTTAGGCCTTAGCCAAAATTGGTTGACTCAACATTGCAAATGAGACTTTGGGTGATTGCCCAGGTAGTCAGTTATCTCTGTCAATTGTTGCACATTTTGGATATATCTCATTTGTTGAGTAGTGTTTATTCCCTTCTCAGATCTTTGACGGAGTTGAAGATTATATAATTGTAGTGACTCTCTACATTATTTGGACTCCTTGAGATAGAATGTTTAGCAAAGCTTTTGCTCTCAATATTGTTTGTTATATTTATTATTTGTTGTTATTGTATATAGTTGTATTTGGTTTAGTTCTGTTTTATTTAGACAAAAAGGGGAGATGTAGGGATAAGTCCTGCCCCTTAGGGGGCGTGTTCGCCTCGGGCTAATGTTTGCCTATAAATTTGGCAAGCGTGCTCCCAGCCATCCCTTCTTCTGCTTTTCCTGGTCTCCGCGGGAACGGTGGTTCTGTAAGTCTATTTCGACATTAAAGCTATATATATATATATATATATATATATATATATATATATATATATATATTTACAATCTGTCTGCATTCGTTTACGCTGTTACATACATAAAGTGTGAGACTAAACAGGAAAAATAAATTTTGTAGGTTATGAGTTCTGTTTTCATTAACAATAAATTCCTGTATGTCCTGTGTATGTTTGACCCTTATGCACTGGATGTGCTTGACTAAATGTGGGGGGAGGTTCCAGGAAAACCAAAGGAGGGGGAGGAGAGTTCAGTATGACCATCTCTTCATTCTTGGTATGCCTGTGACTCCTCTACCCATAACTTTACATCACTGGAACAATTTTGAGCCTTTTAAGCATGGAAATGTATGTCACCAATAACTGTTCTTGCTAAAAAAAAAAAAGAGTGAGATATGCTGTTCATCAAGGAGAAAACTCTTCCAAAATCCCCAAGAACAATTTCCTTTCAGCTTTCCTTAGCCAAATTATAGTCAAATGTCCATTTTTGGCATTTAGACTGTCATTAGAGCGGTGAGAATACTCTTGCTAGCTCATACTAATCAGAATGTGTTTCAGTTGCCTAAGAGTGTTACTTCTCCAGAGCAAATGTGAGGGCAGACACCTGAACACAGCTAAGAAAAAAGATGAAAATAGGGAAGATACTAATCTTCAGAAAAATCTTCTGTAACCAACTTAAGATCTAATAAATCAAAATTATATAGCTGAAAATAGGAACACTGGTATAATTATTACCTATCCTACATTTTACTATTACTTCCTCATATTCTAATTGGAAAAAAATCAATAATAGGAGAAAAATGGTTAAATGTATTCTCAGCCTCAAAATCTAATTCCCAAAGTTTTCAGTGGTGTTAGTTTACTTTTTTATCTCTGTAATCAAACAAGAAGGAACCTAAGATAGGAAGGACTTGTTCTGTGATGGAGGAAGGTTAAATAAAAAGAAACTGCTTGGTCCTCATTGGTTAGAAGATAGGTGGGAGGAGTAAACAGAACAGAACGCTGGGAGGAAGAGGAAGTGAGCTCAGACTCCACAGCTCACCTCTCGGGAGCAGACGCCTCAGAGAGACACCATGCCCTGCTCCCAGGCAGACACATGCGATGAAGCAAGCCACCAGGTTAGACATGCTGAATCTTTCCCGGTAAGACCGGTGCTCACAGATTATTAGAGATGGGTTGATCGCGATATCAGAATTAGCCAGTAAGGGCTAGAGTTAAAGGGCCAAGCAGTGTTTAAAAGAATACAGTTTGTGTGTTGTTATTTCGGGCATAAGCTAACCAGGCAGCTGGGGTGCTGGGGACGCAGCCCCACCGACCTTATTACTACAGTTCTGGGCTTAAAGGTTTATGGGGAAAGAAGACAACGTCAAGAGCTTGTATGGATTCTTCATATCCTGGCGCACCAGAGAGCAGATCATTCAGACCAGAATCTGGGGTAGGCTAGGACTTGCATAGCTTGTTGCTAAAGCTCCATGTCTATTAGCTTATTCCCTTATCTAAAATGTTTCACAAGTTTCCACAGAAGGCCACTAGCTGGGGAAAGTGGGGAAGAAATTATGAGCCTGCAGGGGACAGTCTACATTCAGACCACAGTAACAATCATCATCTATCTATTCAATAGATAGATGATTGGAAAGCCTTTGCTACTAGTTAATAGAAATAGATCAAGGGACATTAAAAAGAACATTTCTTATTGGCATTGTGGCTTTTCAAATTATTCAGCCAAATAAGTGTTTGATACACTTTCACGAGAAAGGTAAAACTCTGTGTGTGTGTGTGTCTGTGTGTGTGTGTGTGTGTGAACGCACGCATATGTGTTTGAATGTAGGCAGGACACACACATATTTCTAAATACATAAATACAACCTAAACAATCTATGCAATGCTATTTGTATGTATAAGTCTTCAAGGCTGATAATTTGGTACTAGATAACCAATTAATGTGTACTTAACTCTTTCAAGGATGACTGATTCATTTTCAAAATATGTGGGCCTTCTTCTACAAGATAGGAAGCTAGAAGTCCCAAAGGGTAACTATTTTGAGTGCCTAAAAATCTGATGTAGCAAATGACATAAATAAGTCAAAAAATGAACTGAAGACCAAAAAGTATCTGCAATCCTTGTGTTTATCTGAGTGTAATAAAATTGATATTAATAATAAGAAAAGAATTTCAAAGACAAAGACCCAATAAGAGGTGAAGTTTATTCACATAATCAAAAATCATCAGTTATCTGGTCAGGGATGGTGCATGCTTTTATTCCCAGCACTTGGGAGTCAGAGGCAGGTTGATTTCTGTGAGTTTGATGCCAGACTGGTCTCCAGAGTCATTTCCAGAACAGCCAGAGCTGTTTCACAGAGACACCTTCTCTTGAAAAAAAATGGAACAAAAAATTGTAAATTACCAACAAATATGGGACAGTATAAACATTAAGTCTAGGTTATTGCAATCTGATAAATAAAAGATGAAAGGATCATATAATCTATTCAGTTTGGTTACAGATGTATAGTGTATATATGATGGATCACACTTGGGGCTTTACGGATGCCAGGTCAGCACTCTGACACTGAGTTCCATCCTCAGCCCTAATACCCTGTACCTTCCAAAAACTGCTAGCATTGTTGTTAAGAATGTGCAAATGTGTGCAATCTATGTACTGTGGTAGATGCACAATTTGTTGGCAGTGTGCTGCAAATTTAAAAAACCACATATTAAAATACTGAAACCCCTCTCTTGAGGGACTGGTCCACAAAAAAGAAGATCCCAGGAACTGGAATAGTTTTAGTATTGCTTATAATATTTAGGAATTTAAAAATAGAATTAATAAGAACGTTCATCTAGAAGAATGTGAAAATACAAGGTGGAAATGTCACAGAATAAATATAGTGCAGAAATCAAAAAAAGTAATTTAGATGTTTTTGACAACTGAAAATACTATTTGTGGCATGTTTAATTCTTTCTTTCTTTCTTTCTTTCTTTCTTTCTTTCTTTCTTTCTTTCTTTCTTTCTTTCTTTCTTTACCAGATGGTAACTATGAAGGGTGTTCAGGATCTCAGTGTACCACTGAGCCTTTCTCATGGTGACCTTTTAAGCACAAAAGCCTTGTTCTGAGTGACATATTTCAGTTCACAAGAACAATTTTAGTTAGAAGGAGAACTAGAGAAGCAAAACAGGAAGATTGGTACATTTAGAGACTTTCCCAGAACTATGGACTTTTGTGGAGTAGGTCTTTTGTTTTCATTTTGGGAGGTAGTACTATCTATGTGCTGAATTTTATGGCCTGATTTGAACTTCCATCATGGAGTCAGTTGTGCTATGGTCTGGAACTCTTTTACACTCATTGTCTATTTTGTTTTGGTTTTTCAGTTTACGTGGCTTTTTCACTTGTTGGGTCTTTAGGCTATGCTCCTATTTCAGAACCTCTGTGCCCATTTCTCGTTTTTTCTTGCTTTTGTTTGTTTTTGTTTTGCTTTTTGTTTGTTTCTCCTCTTGGGACCTCCCTCTCCAATATTTACCTAACTCCCTCATTTCTTACTCCAGCCACTGTTCAAATAGCATCTTTACAAAGAGTAGTACTCTGGCCATGCCCTTTGCATTGCAAACTCTTCCCCACACACTATTCTATACTAATATTTACTTTGTCCACTGTATTTTCCCCCCGTGGCACTTAACCCCTTCTAATAAAAACAACATTATGTACTATGATTATATTTTGTCTCCTTGTTAAAAATGCAAAGTCTCTTAGGTTTACTAAATAAGCTAACAGGTCAATAGCACATAGAACTGCACTCATAAATACTCATTTAAAAAAAAAAACAGGATGAGGGGCAGTCAACCTGGGATCCAGTATCAAGCCTGCCCTTACCACACTGTTTAGGTTTGGCCTTTTATCTGCTTCCTTGTATGCAATATAAAAGAACTGGATATTAGAAAAAAAGCATCCTCCTTCCCACAGCTAGAATTTGGCTCTTTCTTCTGAATTTGTTCTTTTGTTCATTGCAGGGCTTCTCCTGCCTCTCCTCTCTTAGATACATTTTAATTATTTTGATTGACTACCACACACAAATCCAATAGAACTGTCTTCTAGTGTTAACTCTTCTTTAGAGCTGATGTTTGAATCCAAAACCTGTGATGAAATTGTAAGAGGACTTATAAAATGACTTAGGTTTTACATGATACTCTAAAAGAATATTTTTTTACACAAACTGGTAGTTCAATTTATATTGTGATTAGGCACCTCACCTTTATTCTTTGATCGCTGAAAATGATCATGAAGGCTGAGATTATGTCATCCTTTTATTATTAAAATTAAAAGGATATTACAATTCTGTAAGGAACTTCTCACATGAGGTATTATTGAAACTTAGCTACATTTCTAAACTTCTGTTTCGTAGACCTGAGACTTCATAAACTGCATTATCAATTGAAACTTAACGATATGCCTATATTCCTTTAAGAGACAAAATGTTTTGAACATCCTCAAGGATTGTTTTCTTAAGTCAAAACCACTCTTATCCTAGCTCTTTATGAGTCACAGAAATGGGTTGTCTGAGATGAACTTAGATTTTGGGTTATTTGGGTTATATTTCTTGAACACCGGCTGGTTGTTGATGACTGAAAAATAAAGTTATCCTTTTCATCAAGAACTTTATTGCAAAGAATCAGTTCATACCGAACAATGGGTTTAGCATAGAGTAAAATTCATACAAATTATTTGGCAGTTAGCATCCATAACTAAAGAGATGCTGTATTTATTTCCTTAAATAACTTTCTGATTCTAACGGGGGTGTGGTATGAAACACAAATGAAGAAACTAAAAACTGTACGGATTTAAAGTTTCTCTTTGGGAGATCTTTCTAAATGTTTGAGGGTGAGGAAGTTGCGAGTCCCTAAAACAACATACGCACAGTGACTCCTCTTAATTGTCTCATTCTTCAGAGTAACAGGTGAAAAACGTCTGGCGCACACATACTCAAAGAAAATGAAATAAACTTCCGGAGCAAGCTGATTGGCTGCAAACTAAGCGACGCAGCACAGCACAAACCCACTGAGCATCCGCCTCCAAGAAGCGATTGGTCCCTACGGCAAGCGGACAGGAACAATTCCTGAAAGTTGACCTCGGCTTCCGGGTTCGCGGACCAAGATGGCGGCGGCCAGGTGCTGGAAGTTGGTGCCCCGCCGGGGATTGTCTCTCCACGCCGCCGCTGAGGCCTCCGCCCCGGCCACCAAGGTGAGCGACCCAGAGGTCACGGCGACGCCCGTGGCGCGGTACCCGCCGATCGTGGCTTCCATGACCGCCGACAGCCAGGCGGCGCGGCTGCGGCGGGTGCAGCGCTGGCAGGCGGCGGCGCACGCGGCCCCGACCGTGGACGAGAAGATACGAATTCTCACCAAGATGCAGTTCAAGAAGTACATGGTGTATCCTCAGACCTTCGCCCTGAACGCCGATCGCTGGTACCAGGGCTTCACCAAGACGGTGTTCCTTTCGGGCTTGCCGCCCGCTCCCGCGCCCGCGCCGTCCCCGCCCTCGCTCGACCTGGCGGGCCTGCG
The DNA here is from genome assembly GCF_037038515.1 of Microtus pennsylvanicus. Taxonomy (NCBI): domain Eukaryota; kingdom Metazoa; phylum Chordata; class Mammalia; order Rodentia; family Cricetidae; genus Microtus; species Microtus pennsylvanicus. The sequence continues at coordinate 33,917,168 of NC_134584.1, forward strand.
CGCCGCCGTGTGCGACTGCATCTTGCAGGAGCATGTCTACCTGCAGCGGCGCCGGCGCCGGCCACTCTTCGACCACCGCCAGGCCCTCGCCTCTCCGGTCCTGGACCAGCTGGTGGGGACACTCGTGAACCTGCTCGCCCCACTCAACCCTGTCCTGACCACCGCCGCCCTAGGTGAGCCTGCGCCTCCCTTCCATGACAGGACGGTGTGGTGCTGCTGGCTTCTGCAGGATTGCTTGCTATTCCAGGCTTCCCAGCAGGTTGTGTAGCACCCCATGCATTGGCATCCGCAGCCCAAGTTTCTCGTGACTTGCCCGGCCAAGACTACTTGTTAAAGTTTAGAGTCAGGTGAAGTTCATCTCGTTTCCGTGTCTTGACTCAGTTTTGTGTCTGCCCAGCCAAAAGTTTGAGAGATTTCTTGAGTGGAACCAACTTAGGGTTCTCTTTTGAGTCCTCCGCAGGAAAGCTGGGTGACCATAGATAGGTGATCAACCTCCCTTACTTTGCCTACTTTAATTAGGGTAATACTGTTTGGTAATAGAATTATGAAGGTTAAATAATAGACATTAGCTAAAATCCCCAACATTTTCTTAACAAATACTGTGTCCTTTTTAGAAAATCCATAAATACCCACTGATTAATCCTTACAACACAGTAGATATCATGAATTCATTTTATAAATGAAACGTAAAAATACACTTGTTAGGTTTGCTGTCTTAAGACCCAATGTCTGGCAGGTTTGGGGATCAAGATTAGGCCTAGTAAACAGAAACTCCTGTTTGTGCAGTGTGGACATGAAAAATAATGTATAATGTTTTTGTTTGTGTCTGATGGGGTGGGGGTACTTCCCTTTCTTATTAGTAAGGGAAGTGATGTGGTTAGAAAAGCACAGTAACTTTTGACTGCTCACATTGGCGGCTTAGGCAGCTTAGCTTTGTTCAGAGCAGAGTTCTTGTATAAAATGGCAGCGACTGGAATTTTATGTACCCCTTAGAGTAATTGTAAAAGAGAAATTAGTCCTTCATAGAATAGTTCACACTTTGTTCTGATGTGTAGTGTCGCCGCCGTTCAGTCGAGAATCTTTATTAACTAAATAATTAACTGGTTACCCTAATGAAGTTTTGTGTGCTGCACTTGAGGCATAATGGTTAAATTATGTACCTCAGCTTCTTAAATTACTGTAATTTTTATATGTATATATTTTAGACATGCCAGTCTTAACATGTTTATGGCTTAGTCTATTACCAGTTTTCTCTTAATAATAAGAAAAGTTTGAATATCTTTTGACAGATTATAAGCGCCCTGTTGACTTTTATTGGCATCGAGGTGAAGAGCGTATTCCTGCTGGTCATCGGAAAGGTCGCATTGATGCTTTACGATACCAAATAAATGACAAGCCACACAACCAGATCCGAATATCTAAGCAACTCCCGGAGGTAAGGTTTTGTATCTGTTGGCGTCAGGTTACCAGATGAGTATGATGAGGTGTTGGGTAGATCTCTTGCCTTCCATGATTGTTCCATGATGGTGACCCACCTGGAAATCTTTCTCAGCTTTCTGATTGTGCATGGTATGGTCTATGAAGGTCACATAATTTTAAATATGTAAGGCATCAATGTGGTAAAATCAACTTACGATTTTGCATTATAGTGGGATTTAAAATTTTTTCCTATGTGCGACCACTTTGGGCCCAGCAGTAGATACTAGTTTAGGTGAGCACTTCTCTTTTGAAAATGTCATTTGAAACACTCCAGAACGCAGAACATTTCAGAGTTTAAATTAGGAATGTTTATCCTACAGACTCTCTGTGAATACGGTGAAGTCTGAAACACTTCTAGACCCTAGCATTTGATTCAGACACTCATCTTGTATAATTAGACCATTTTGTGAGTAATAATCCATTGGAAAAATATAGTCTAAGATAATTGTAAAGTAGTGGATAATTTCTGAGTTCACTTTGTGTTTTCTTATTCTTTAAGTTTGTGCCACTGGACTATTCCATTCCTGCAGAAATCCCGGTTATGAAATGCAAGCCAGACAAGCTTCCATTATTCAAACGGCAATATGAAAACACCATATTTACAGGTAAGTTTCTCCGTACATATTGATCCATAAATATATTAAAAAATCTCTAAAGTAAGAACATGTTTTAACTTTAGTAGAAATTTAATTTCGAATTTACATTTTATTCCTTTTTGATGGAGATAGGATTTCTCTAGCTCAGTTGGTTGGCCCTGGCTGGTCTTGAACTTGTGGCAGGAGCCCTCTAGCCTCTGCCTTCATACTGTAGGAAATATACTACCACACCCAGCACAGATTTAATTCTGAGGACTAAGATGTTTGATTGGCTATGAGCAGTATCGTTCCTAACCTCAAGGTTATGAATGAATAACATGAATGACAGTCGGAGCTCTTCATTTGAACTACAGCTCTTCATTTGAACGTTTTGTTGCCTCTGCTGAATTAGCAACATTTAACCTTTAAAAATTGTTACACTTTCTAGGCTTTTTGTTTTATTATGTGGAAAAGTATTTTGTATTTTATGACTCGGGATCGTGTATAGCATTTTATTGAAGAATCCTCCTTGTTCTACACATGGTAGTTACATACATCAGGAGTTCAAGCACTAGTAGGCCTTGTGTCTCCCTAACACATCTTGAATTTTTTCTCTCTTCCATACACTTACTAGTTCCTAGATGACCCAAGGAAGACTTTAAGAAAGCATTGTGTTAGTCCTCTCGGCCAATTTATTGGTCCTTTCTCAATCACTTGGTCTTAGTAGTGACTGGGAATTTTTTGAAACCGCTTTAAGAATGAAATTGAGCACATCAGTAGTTCAGAAGAGCTGAACCACCAGTCCTTTCTGCCTTGGCTGTCCTCCCCCTTTCTTTTTCTTTTCTCCTTTTTTATCCTCTGGTTTTGTTTCTCTCTCTTTTGCTTTTTTTCTTTTCTTTGTCCCTGGCTAGCATAACACTCACTATGGAGTGACAGATGGCTTTGAAACTGCACATCATCCTGTCCTGGGATTCGTATTGCTGAGGCTTGAGCAGGGTGTGTGCCACCATCAGCATTGTGTATGTCGAGGATCAAAGCTGAGCTCCCTGCATGATAGGCAAGCACTCTGCCCAATAAGCTACGTACTTTTCTTACTTAGAAATGTAGTATGAAAACCTTATAAGTGAACAAATATTAGTACATGAATTGTAAAGAAGTCCTTTCGTTGTTGTTGTTTATTGTGAGTTTGTGTGTATAATAGGAGTGTGGGTGAGGACCCCAGAGCACATATGGAGGTCAGAGAGTGACTTTGTGGGGTGCGTTCATCTGCAGCGTGGGCTCCAGGAATTCATTTCAAGTCATTAGGTTTGCCCAGCAAGCACTTCACCTGTAAACCTTCATTAAGCCTCCATGCTGAGGGATAGGGCAATAGTAGTTTCTAACAAGGGTTGGCAAAATTAAATAATGAGAATTATAAGTACCTTTTTTACTTATCCTTCTGGCCTATTTTGTGCCCTGGTAAGTAAGCTCTGTGATAATGAGCCAGTTGAGGATTGTTTTCAGGTAACTTTACCATCGTAGTAATGAGGAAGTATTTAAGGCATATTCCCCTTGTGTAGTCTGAGTACTGGTCACAGGGTGTTCGAAGAAGAAGGGGTGCTGGAAACAAGTGCCGCCAGCGTCTGCATGCTTGCGTTGTATCTCAAGTGTTTCTGTTGTTTCCTTTAGGTTCAAAAACAGCAGATCCACGCTGTTACGGTCACACCCAGTTTCATCTGTTACCTGACCGTTTAAATAGAGAAAAGCTGATAAAACAGAACCAAGCTGAGCAGGTGGAAGTTGTTTTTAGAGCTAATGCCCTTGCGAGTCTTTTCGCATGGACTGGCGCTCAAGCTGTGTACCAAGGTAGGACCAATGCCATGGCAGTTTGCATTCTTGAAAATATAACCTGCTGAGAATGGAGTTATAGATTGTTTTTGTAGGTAAGACACAACCGGGAGTTGAACATTTTGAAAAGTTTACATTGATATAAAATGTAGTCATAGGCTGGAGAGATGGCTCAGTGGTGAAGAGCATTGCCTGCTCTTCCAAAGGTCCTGAGTTCAATTCCCGGCAACCATATGGTGGTTCACAACCATCTGTAATGAGGTCTAGCGCCCTCTTCTGGCCTGCAGGCATACACATAGACAGAATATTGTATACATAATTAATAAATAAATATTTTTAAAAAAATAAATAAATAAAATGTAGTTACTTAAAAATCCATAATGAAATACATTTTACATTTAAAATGTACAGGTACACATGAGTATTCTTGTTGAACTTATCCTGTGATTTATTCCTGTGCAGACAGAAATGTTTTCTAGTATTTTTCACAAACATTGCAAAAACTACTGGTGAGTCAACAGGTCCTTGTAGGCATCCTCACTTTAAAAAGTTCTCTAGTTAGGAAAGAAAATGGTAGGGGAGTCAAGATTCCGATGAGGAAGCTCTCCCTCGGGAGGTGCAAGTGTGTTCATTGAGGCTGCGGGCCACAGTATGCATGTGGAGGTCTCAGGACAACTTTCTGTGGACTGAATATTCTTCACCTTTATGTGGGTCCCAGGAATCGAACCTGGATCTCCAACACGTTTCCCACTGAGTCACCTCTCCAGGCCTTGCATGCTTTTTATGGCAGCACTGTTAGCTTTGGAGGCAGTGTTGAATAACAGACAGACCTAACTCTCCTGGGGCTTTTAATGCAGTGGAGAGCTTCTGGAAACATACTCTTTCTAGAGTAGTGATGTTAGGAGAAAAGTAGGCCAGCATAAGTATGATGCTTGCGTGGCTGTCCTAACGGAGGTAAGAGGCACAGTCGATGTGAGCACAGTCATTATGGGAAGATGTCCAGAGATGACTTTCACACAGACCTGGATGGTGATGAGCTAGTCATGCAGAATCTAGGGAAGACACGTTGAGATAAGAGGAATAACCACAAAAGGCTCTGCAGTGAGGACAGACTTGAAGCACTTAAGGAACAATGGAGAGGCTGGTGATTGGAGGCCGGTAAAGAAAGGGAATGGAGAATGCTGTGCACTTGCATGGCAGAAGGTAGAAGTTATACCATGTAGGACTTTTTTTTCTTGGGCTGGAGTTTGAACCAAGAACTGGTATCTACTAAGCAGATTATCTAGCATGAGCTATAATCCTCATCCTGTTCTTCCAAGTCCGGGGTGAGGTGTTTGGGTTCTACTGCAAAGCCTGAAGGTATGAAATATGAACTAGACAAATTCTACACAATAACCCAGGAGTAATATTAATATAGATCGTTCTTACTAGAGTCTCCTTGTTCATTTGTAGAAATGGATTTCAATTTTATGCTTCCATTATTGGCTTTCATTTCTTTAATAGGAAGGGAAGATGGTAGGAGGTGGGCTTAGGATAGTCAGGAAGGGTGAGTGATGCCTTCCAGTGGCACTGCATGCTCATTAATGAAAATCTGTTACCTACTGCATTTGAGCAATAACTTTGTTAGATCTCTCCATTAAGGATTAAATAATATATAAATGTGGAGAAGTCTGATTTTTGACTTTGGCAGCATTTAAAAATATTACCCCAGTCAGTCTAGACAGACAGAAAACTTGAGTGGGTAAGGTATTGAGGCGTCCTGGAGCCTTATGACCTGAGACACCAGAGGCAATGACAACAGTTCTTAAACTCTCTTTAAAAATAGTCAGAAGGTTCTGGATTATCCAGGAGCATGGTGTTAGAACCATAGAAAGCTAGATTCTTCCTGAAGATTGTGAGAGCTTGTGTATGCATTTGTCTTTGGTGAAATAAATGGTCATAATGGATACTGGATTTTACATGGTGCCAGTGTGGAAAGTTTTCTGAGTATACTGAAGGCCATCAAGTTATTATCAGATGCAGGAGGATTCCTTAGGTAAAGAATGTTAGGTAGCCAAGTGAATGCTGGGAGCTGTGGAAGGTGGAAGTTGTAGAAAAAAGTGCATCCTAAGTCTGGGGACGCTGGAAGGGAGGAGCCGTTAATACAGAAGTAGAGTGTGGGGTTAGTGCAAAAGCAGGGAAACTTGAAGACCTCAGGGTTTGGAAGGTCAGGGCTTTCAGGGTCTTTACCACCTTCCAGTGTGCTTTGTTTTGATAAAACATATCAACATGTGTCAATCCCCCCATTGCTTTCTTCTGCAGGATTCTGGAGCGAAGCAGATGTTACTCGACCTTTTGTCTCCCAGGCCGTGATCACAGACGGAAAATATTTTTCTTTTTTCTGCTACCAGTTAAATACTTTGGCACTGACTGTACAGGCTGATCAAAATAACCCTCGTAAAAACATCTGCTGGGGGACACAGAGTAAGCCTCTGTATGAGACTGTGGAAGATAACGATGTGAAAGGCTTTGATGATGATGTTCTCCTGCAGATAGTTGACTTTCTTCTAAATAAACCGACCGAAGACAGAACACAGCTGTCGGGAAGCCAGGAGAAAGGACTTGATCCAGGACATTGAGGATATGTAAATTTCACCAGAGAAATAATAAAATCATTTATGGATTCTGTAACTGTCAGTTATTAAACACATTGATGTTTTTTTTTTTTGAGAAACAACATTCCTTATGTAACCTATCACTCAACCTTGAATTCAGATTTCTTACTGAAAGAGTTCAGTTTAGATGTAATGATGATTATTTTAAATGATTCTTTCAGCTGATATAGCTTAGAAGGCATTGAATGGAAGAAGAGCCCTCTAGCAGGTTGTATTCTGACTTGCACACATGTCCAGCCCTTCCTCCCTCTATCCTTCCCTTCTTCCTCTCCTGTGTCTGTCTTTCTCTAACTAAATGTTTAAAAGGGAAATGTATTTACATATTACTAGTAACAGTATTAGACTGTCTGCGGTGGTTTGGTATTTTGTGTCATTTAAATGGTAATTCAGTGGGAGCTGGAGAGAGGATTCCTTCTGCCCTTCCAAAGAACCTGGGTTTCATTCCCAGCACTAAACACCTACATGTGGCTACTGCCCTCCATGTCCTGATCCAGTGCCCCCTTCTGACTTCTGAGGCACCACACATACTCACACATGGTACATAGATGCCTGCAAAATACTCACACGAATAAAATCATTAAATATGTTTTATTAGTTTTTTTTAAAAAGATTGTTAATGATGAGAGTTTTACAGCAGTCTTCAAAATAGGGCTACTGTTTTGCACAAGCTAAACTGAGACTTTTAATGATTTTTTTTAACCTTTATTTTAAAAGAAATGAAAATCAGAAAATATGACTAGGATACTTTAATAGTAGACTCTAGTTGGTCAGTCACAGTTAATATTTACTGGGATGTGTCAGTGGTATCCTGCTGGGACAAAGCAAGGCCACTAGCTTTCTTTGCTGATCCACTTCAAGAGTCTAGAATCAGATCTAGGTATTCAGTGTCTGGTGAATGGATGTGAGTTAATTTTCATAGTTTCTTTAGCTCGAGGTCTTAGAACACTTGTTTATATATCTTTAAGATTTATGTATTTGTGCGTCTAGTTTTTCGTAAATGTCTGTTTGTACCATACGTGTGCAGTGCCTGCAGAAGTCAGAGGGCATCAGATCCCTCTGCCTGATTAGTTGATTAGCTACAGTTTGGCCCTTCCTCTGATAGAGCAGCCAGGGCTCTTAAACACTGAGCCCTCTCTCTCCAGCTTGTCTTTTATATCAGCAAATTTTAGGCCTTTATGTAGCTCTTCACATATTTTATGCTTGCGGTTTTGTATAATTGTGAGTATATTCTTTTTTCTCCCCCACAATTCTTAAGAGTTCCAAAATGGCTAGTATTGGCTGTCCATTTCTTTTGTGAAGGTAACTCACTAATTGAATAGTTTTTGTTTGTTTCTTTGGAGGCGTAGTACCGTAAGAGCAGTCCAACTTGGGTTTCTCTGACCTTGCTTTATCATTATAGGTAGAAGGAAGATTCCATGTGAGACAATCCAGGCAGTGATTTACTTTGTCACACAGTTTGTGTGACTTTTTTGATTACTTCATAAGGAAGCTTTTATTGTCCTGATGGAAACACATTCCTGGCTTTTCTCGTGTTTCATTGACCGTTCTCTCTCTCTCTCTCTCTCTCTCTCTCTCTCTCTCTCTCTCTCTCTCTCTCTCTCTCTCTCTCTCACACACACACACTCACACCACCGGTTGTTCTTTCTCCACTTTCTTCAAATATTGGCATACCTCTGGTCTCCATATGTCTTTACCTAGTCCCCTAGATGGCATCAAATTGCAGGGATTTAGATATAAACACTACAAAATTAGAGTTTGTCTTCAATTTTCTCTTAACTCCATATAACATAATGGAGATAGTCTGAGTGAGTAAGCTTGCAGATAATTTTCTCAGGAAAAAAAAAGATTTTTTTTGTAATTAGGAAAATACCTTCATTTAAATAAGAAGCCTTTTTGCCAGGTCTAACGACCCAGACCTGTAATTCTACCACTTAGTAGGTAAAGGTCTACCTTTGTTATTAGTATTAGTAGTTCAAGGTCATCCTTGGTAACGCAAACACCCAGACTGAAACAACAGTGTTGGGAGAACTCCAATAAGGAGCCATTAACATGCCTAATTCACCTCTAAACTTCATTGTGTTTGGAAGAGCATATTATATTTCCTACACGTCACAACAGCACATATAATTGAGGTCAAAGGACAATTCGAAATCAATTCTCTTCTTGCACCATGTGGATTCCAAGCATAGCAATCAGTTCACCAGGCTTGGCGGCAAGTGCCTTTTCCTGCTGAGCTAACAGGCCAGCCCCAATGATTTATTGCTGTTTTTTTTATTATTACTATTATTTTTGAGCTATTATAATTACTTCTTTCCACCTTTCCTTTACCTATTTTTTTAAAAATGTATTTATGTGCATGTGTAATTGTACGTAATTGCCATGTTGTGAGAGCACCCACAACACACAAAGGCGTATTGAATCACTGGAACTGGAGGTGCAGGTGGCAGTAAACCTGACTTGGAGGCTTGGAATTCAACTCAAGTTCCAGAGGAGAGCAAGTGCTCTTAACTGCTGAGCTCTCTTGCCACCCTCGGTCATTGTTAAAAAATAATTACCTACAGGAACCTCTTATGAGTTAAGAATGCTAGTAATGGCAATGGGTTTTTGATCCCACTGCACGTACTGGCTTTGTGGGAGCCTAGGCAGTTTGGATGCTCCCCTTACTAGACCTGGATGGAGATGGGTGGTCCTTGGACTTTCCACAGGGCAAGGAACCCTGATTGCTCTTTGGGCTGATGAGGGAGGGGGACTTGATTGGGGGAGGGGGAGGGAAATGGGAGGCGGTGGCGGGGAAGAGACAGAAATCTTTCATAAATAAATAAATAAATAAAAAGAATGCTAGTACTACTTCGTATAAATGATACCAACCTTTTGTATATTAGGAAAATGTAAATGAAATTTTGTCCCAGTCCTTGGTGATATGTTCATCTAAAAGAAAAAAAATCCATTAAGTAAAAGACAAATGTTTCTTTTTGAGTAAATTAGTGATTATAGAGTTCTATGTCAGTATTTAGCCTGCTTTAAGTGAGCTAGCTGTACCTTTTAGTTATTTGAACTCCAGGTTTGAATTACTTAAGATTAATTTCCATTGGGTTTAGCTTCTGGGAAATATGTCTTTGGATGTTTAGTCATATAAAACTTGCCTTTTATTTGCAAACTAACAACATGAATTTTAGGCTCCTCTGAAATCTTTCAAGAAGTTTTTTAAACATACAAACACAGAATGTAGACAAGATTTACAGCCTGAATGTACGTCACACTAGAATAATTTAGGTCAGCGACTGATCTTTGGTCATGCTCTTCATTGTTATTTAATATGTTTTAATTACTTGAAGAGTAAGGAATTATAAAACACCCAAATTCCCAGATTTTCTTGACAAAGTGAAAGAACTGACCAACTTCACATTTCTGTTCTTACGTGTTAGTAGCATCAGAGAGGACCCAGGCATTGCCTGCTCAAATCCTTGTGGTGGGCCGTACGTCAGTCTGGTTTTTCACAGTGTCCACCACACTTCCTTCCTTTTTAACTCTCCTGACATCATTGGATTTACCTTATTAAGTTTCTGTGAAATGCTTTGCTCCTAAGTCGTTGAATTTATGACTGCCACAGCCTAATTTACTGAATGGAACTTGCGTTATTGTTGGCAAAACACAAGTTTTGCTGTTGATTTTGGTGCTACAGAATCCATTTTCTAATAATATGCATTACAGTAATCGTAAATTCACAGAAAAGATGCATTTTGTCTTTTTGCTCGCTGGTTGCTAACTTGAGAGCTCCAGAGGTTCCGTTGCTGTTGGTTGGAGATAGTCTTCAGCTTTTTCTCTATGGGGCTCTTTTAAGACTGTCTGCATCATGTCATCTAACCAGAGAATCTGTACAGAGTCTCCAAACAAGACTACTGGTCAAAAAAACAAGTCAGTATGTCCAATTTCAAACCAGTGAGAAGAGCGGGAAAATGGTCTGTACTCTGTCACATGTATTTTAAATAAATGTTGATTGGCCAGTAGCCAGGCAGGAAGTATAGGTGGGACGGGGCAAACAAGCATGAAGTAGAGGCAGGGCAAGGATAATTCTGAGAAGAGGGAAGTTTCAGTCTGCAGTCATCACCCAGACACAGAGGAAGCCAAACACAGCAAGCAAGATGTGACTGCCTTACTGAAAATGGTACCAAGCCATGTGGCTAACACAGACAAGTTTAATAGGCTAATATAAGAGTTAATAAGAAGCCTGAGCTAATAGACCAATCAGTTTATTAATTAATGCAGGCCTCTGTGTGTTTCTTTGGGACTTGATGACTGTGCGAAACCGGGCAATACAGAAACCTCAGTCAAGAGTATGGCCAAGAGAGAGAGAGCCATTGATTGGTAAAGTTTTCTCTTCCCAAATGTTGTAACTACAACTGAAGAAAATGTGTCTTGAGAATAAGGATAAAACTAGGATTAATGTTCTTTTCATACACGTTAATTAACACTCTGCTGTTATTTATGCCTAGAAACAACAAAAATGGGTGGACGGAGGCTAATGACAATTCCTTTAGTGAAGGTAGGAGCCTATCACATCAGAGGGTGTCTAATGTGGAAAGAAATGAAGAATTTAGCTGGATTCAGGGTTTTCGCTCATTCTGGAGACCCTTGCAAGCCCAATCTGTGCTGCTCTTGTTTGTTTTGCCTCTCAATCAGTATTTTCAATGTTAATTAATAATGTTTCTGTGGATATTCAACGACAATGTTTCTATAAATGACTAGGTAGAGCACGTAGGGTCACGTGGATTACTTTCTTTTGTGAAGGACTTTCATGGCATATACATTTATTCCTGGAAGTAAAGTTTGTTTTTGTTTTGTTTTTTTACCACTAATAGGCAAACTTTATTTACAAACAGGGTATAAGCTTTTGTCAGGAGATCTACATATATTTATAAGTCAGAGGGTTAAGCAGTTGCTAAGTCCAATAAGGCTTGTCAACAGCAGATTCCACAGCACAGAGCTCTACTAGTTAGATTATAACACTCAATACTCCCTGTATGGGAAGCAGTGTGGTTTAAATGAGAAATGTCCCCAGTAGGCTCAGGTATTTCAACATTTGGTACCCAGCTGGTAGCACTGTTTGGAGAGGTGATTCAACCTTGATATGTTACTGGAGGAGGATTTCAGAGTTCATCACCTACTTCCAGTTTGTGTTCTGTGCTTGGAGCTTGTGGCTGGGGATGTGTTCTCTTAGCCTCCTGCTCTCGCTGCCACGCCTACTGCTGCTGGCTTGTTGCCTCTAGGCCTCTCCTCCATGGTGAATACTTATCTCCCTGAAACTGTAAGTTAAAGTAGACTCTTTCCTACATAAGTTTCTTTGGTCCTGGCTATTTTTTGTTCTTTTTAACTAGCTTAGTTTTCTCTCTCTCTCTTTTTTTTATTTATGGAAATACAGTTTTATTAATGAAATAGGTGATCAGTTTTCAGTTGGCATTGATTTTTGATTTGTGGAGCACGTGCGTGACTCAGTTTCCATCTGGAGTCCATTCTCACTTATAAATCATTTGAGTTCAAGCTTGCCTACTCTGCTTTTTCTAATAACCTTGAGAGCTATGAGAGACTTCCGATTTAGCCCATGAGAAGAGAACACTCATCTCATAGAGAATATACTTCTGATGACAAACCTTGGGAACATCAAGATAGAAAGTAAGGCTGCTCCCAAGCAGCAAGCGCATGTTAGTTAGGAGGCTGCTCATGCAAGGACAGGAATGGTCTTATGGTTAGACACTGTGCCGTGCTTTGTTCTGCTTTTGTATTTAACCAGTTCTGAAATAAACTCTGGGCTGGTATGACCAAACACACCTCCCAATTCTATCCTGTATTTTCTGTCTCTGTCCCTTTCATCTGACATTTCCTCAGCCTCGATGACCCCCAAACCAGGACCCCTAGCTGACTTTGTAAAAGTGGGCTCCGACTTTGAAGGATGGTGTTTGCAAACATTCAAATTAGCCTTGGTAAATTATCCCCCTTCACCCTTATTTTATGAGTCTTGACAATGAAAAAGGATACCTTGACTATCTCATAAGAGCAACTACATGTTTTCTCTGTAATCTTAAGTGTGCTGAGAAACTCCCCCAGGTTATTGACTGCCAAGTATGTGGTAAAACATGTAGGTCCCAGCCCTGGCCCATAAGCAGATGTCCTAAACTCCCATATGTAATCTGTACCCAGTCCCCTATTTACAAGCACACCTAGTTAGCATGTTTCTTGCTGTGCATTGTAACGGTCTCTGCAACATTCCTCTGTGCACTTCCTGCAGTGACTATGCTGGACTGACCAGCCTGGTATCGGGCTTTATAATCAGATTGTCAGGAAAAATAGCCCTTTTAATGTGTATTAGCTTTTTTTAGAATTAATCACTTCTGAAAGACCAGGTTCAACTAGCAGTAGACAGGGTTTCTACCTGTGGTTTGAAAAGTAAGCCACAGGTAAGTTGGCTGTGCAAAATCCTCTACAAACTACAACTTTATAATGTCTATAATGGTCAAGCAGTGGGGGCACATGCCTTTTATCCCAGCACTAAGGAGGCAGAGCCAGGTAGATCTCTGTGAGTTTGAGACCAGCCTGGTCTACAGAGCTAGTTCCAGGATAGGCAGCAAAGCTACAGAGAAACCCTGTCTCAAAACAACAAAAATGAAAAATAAAAAATAATAAAATAAAAAAAAACGATTGTATGCACGATGTTTCTATTCATTGCAACCAGTCTGATCTCCAGCTGGACTCAGATTGAATAAGATCCAGAAACTTTCCACATCATTCAAATACGTGTACAGGAAGGTGGGAGGGAAGGAAACATATGGCAATCCTATTTCTTAGTGCCAGGTATTACATTGGCATTTAGGCAGCCAGCACTCATATTCCTGTTCATTTAGAACATGGTATGACATCTAGTCATTTCTCACAGGCTCTCCAGGAGACATAGATATAGGGCCCTTTACAGCACTGTTCTTTGTAGCACCTAACAACATTAATACTCACTTGTTTCAAACGATAATGAATTTTATCCTCTTTGAAAATGAAAATGGATGATTTTGTTTATAGAATCAGCTTTTCATAGGGTTTTGATTTTGATTTCCTCTTATCAGTTTTGGATCACAGGCTTTGCTGCTATGTAACTATGATTGTTATAGAACATGTGAAGAAAAAGACACATGGAGAAGAGAATCTCTTGCTGTCAAGCTTTCCATGAATCCACCCTTGAATTGTGTTGCTATTTTATAGTCTTGAAATTATAGCATGGATGAAGGTTTTATTTTCATCTCCCATAAACACTTTCCCCAGTCATCAGTTTTTCTATTGTATAAACAATGGTTTGGAGGTATTTAGTAGAGAATGAAGACTAATATTATTATAATACTATAGATCTAAAGCATCCTATAAACGTGCAAATACTATAATAAATTCAGTCATTTACAGCAGGAAAAAGTTTTAAAATTATCTTCCATTGTAACAAAAAGCATGACAATTATATAAGATTAGTTAGTGTGGGTGTGAATGAATTTAATGTGAGCATGGTTCACAAGCACTTGGATAATTAAATCCTGACTTTAAACATATTTGTAAGATTTCCATATCTTGCCACCTGCGTGTGATTCATAACTGGAAAAATAAAGGAACCTTGTATTTTGAAAGTTCTAAAAGATAAAAATATCTATACAATTATCTTGTGGTAAAGTATAATTTCTTTCGACCTTTGGAACTCAGACTTTTAAATGTCACTTAAAGAATAGTATTAGGAAAAGCAGATATGCTTAATTTTGTTTTAGAATCTGTGTGGCAATTGAATTTGAAAGTTGAGATAGAATTCTTTCTTTTGTCATTAGCTACCTAAATGATGGGTTTAGATCAATATATTATTTTTTTGAACTTACTTTCTTCCTATGAGTTCAGAGAATTGGATAAGAAAATCTTTTAAGTTCCTCTTAACAAGATGAATCATTTTAAGCCTCCCATGACTCATGCAATGTGATGCTAACATTGTTGACAGTTTCTCTTTTAGAACTCCCGATGGTGATCTCAAGTGCTAGAGAGCTAAGCAGGTTCGTCTTCCTCTTTCCCTGAACATCTTCAGAGGTGAGCTCCCTTTTCACATCTTCTCCCTATAACCATATCCCTGGGGGTTACTGCAGAAACATGCAGAATAAAAGGAATCTTAACATCCATCACAGGCCACCCACCACTTAGTGTAATATCCTCAAAAACATTTGCCACAAAGGTCAGTTCTTGGAGGATAAAGGTGTTACCACTTGTGGCTGCTGCTTTCTTGATTGGAACTGTGCTGATAAATAGGCAAGGTTTATTTGAGCTTAAATCCGTTTTCTCTAAGTTTCCAAGCCTTGGATTTAGCTAGGTATGTTGAGAATATTTTGTTAAGCCCTTGAGAATGTCATAAGTTATATTTTTATCATATTCACTCTGCCTCCCCCAACTCCAGATAAACCCAGTTCCGTACCAACCCAATTGTGTTTCCTTATGTTTTTTCTTAACCCATTGAGTCTAATTACTTTTGTTTATATACTGTTCCATGTGTGGCCTTCCGCTGGCGCATGTTTACCTGCCAAGTTCACACTCTTAAAGAAAACTAATTTTCCCTCTCCTTGTAGCAATCAGTTACCAATAGCTCCTCAGATAGAGACTTCATGACTACCTCTCCTCCATGCTGGGATTTTGTTTTCTGGATTGACCTTAACACAAGTGGCATGTGTGCTGTTGCAGCCACTGCGAGTTCATTGTGCAGCTGCCTTATTTTGTCCTGTGGTTTCATTGCAATCGTGTACCATCTCTGGCTCTTACAGTCTTCCATAATGTTCCCTAAGCACTGGAAGGGGGGACTGTCAATTAGATGTCCCATTTAGGGCTGTGCACTCATCAATCACGTGTTCTCTAGACTTGGACCCATGGTGAGTGTCTGTGTTAATAACCACCCACTGTACAAAGACATTTCTCTGATGAGGACTGAAAAATGCACTAATGTTTTTATTAAATGACGTCTTTAGGAATAACTTCAATACTATGTCCTCTTAGTAGATTAGTCATACATTCTCCCGTAGGGCCTATGACCTGTCTAGCCCTAGGTTCTTGACACTGTTAAGGGTACCAGATATGTGTCCATCTTGTGGAATGGGCTTTGAGCCATGTGGAAAGTGGATGGTTACTCACATGACAGTCATGTCACTATTGCACTAGAAGACAAATCCTGGCAGGTTAGTCACATTTTTGCTTGCATGAATGACTGCTGAGTGAGACTGAGAATTTCTTTTCTCCTTTGATATCCTGCATACTACTTTCCAGTTCTATCAAATCGAACCAGTAGAGATGAAACTCCCAGGTCAATAATAGCTTGAGTTTTCCATGTTTTATGAATCAAAGATATAATGTCTGCAGGACAAGTAGCCTTGGTATTGAGTTCTGGAAAATAGCCAAGATCAATGGTAATAGACTGTAATAATGTGTGTGTGCGGAAGGGGGGGATATGTTACATTATTGGCCAACAATTCAAATAGAAGTAGCCCATTTCTGGCACTGAACTTTTTATTTGCTACTCTGTTGTATCCAGTAATATTATTATTGCTCTATTTAAACACTTTTAAATATATGTATATATTTCAGTTTTAGGAAGTGTCTATAACAATTTTTGGGGGGACTTTTCCAGAAGATCTTTGATGATAGATACCCATCTCCATATTCCATCCTCTACTCTCCAAGCCCACCTCCCAGTCCATTTAACCCTTCCTTTTGCATTCTTCTCTCTTTGTATTTTACTGTATTTCAACTCTCCTTCCTTGAAAGCCCACACTTCCCATAGTCCCATACTAATTTTCTGGTCTTTATGGATATTCCAATGAAGTGCACATATCTAAAGATTCAAATCAAATGCCCCAAATGAGAGGGAAACATGTCCTTGTGGACCTAGGTTACCAAGTCCATAATGAGTGTTTCCAGCTCCACGCAATTGCTTGATAACACTGTATCATTTCATTTCCTAAACATCTGAATTGTATTCCATTGTGTAAATATACTACATTTCCTTTATCCATTCATTTCTTGATGGAAATCCAGGCTGTTTCCATTTCCTGGATATTGTGAATAGAGAATCAATGAACCCGGGTGAGAAAGTATCTCTGTAGTAGGATATCTATCTTTGGGTGTATGACCCAAATACACCAGAATCATGTGGTAGATCTGGGTTTAGGTTTTCAAGGATTCCCTACATTAATATCCTTCATGCCTGCCTGAGTTTGCCCTCTCATCCCAGATGGATCGAGTTCTCCCCTTTCCTCACATTCACATCAGCGCTTATTTGGATGTTAGCTATGCAGACTGGGGTAAGAACACATCCCTAAGAATGCCTGTTTATTTTCCTCACCAGTACTTGATGTGCTTGTTGACACAACCAACATGTATCTAATACAAAAAGAATTCATTTAAAAGGAAAGGGTTTATGATTTTTTTAATGAGCTATTAGAAGAAATCACAGTTTATGGTTTTTAGTTATGACTTTATGAAATTTTTATTTATGTGTTTCATTATCCCTATCAAGTTAATTTGCTATTTGATAAACTTCCAGGAATTTTAAGTGCTTTATAAAAAGAGGGCGCCCCACTTTTCTCTGGAGAGTGGAGTGCTTGATATAAAATTTTAAATTAGCTACATGGAAGAAACGCCTTGATTATTTTCATTGTTTAATTTCAAATCAGATTTGGGTTGTTTTATTTAACACAACTAAGTCAAACTCATGCCTAAATATACAATGCATTCTTATTCTATATTTACATGTAAACTTGAGCATTACTAACAGCAGTTTTTGTAAACAATGAGTTCCCCTCCATGCAAACTAATGGCTTATCAACCATGAAAAATATGTGTAATAAACAATACAAGATACACCCAGGCCCATCTATCACTTTTGCTGAGAATGAAATGCATTAAATCTCAGATTATTTCTTCTGACTGAATCATTTCTCCGCCATGTCATGACACACTTCCCAGACACCACTTTTTTCCTTTCCCATTACTGTGGCGCTAAGTCACCACCCTAGTGGAGGCTCACAATTTCCTTGTGGAGCTAGACTTGCATGCCTCCTTCCTTCTGTTTCCTCTGTCACTGTGCTACCTATTTGGTCATTTTTCACCATCCTCTCTCTTTGGTTCTCTTTGCACAACAATTTGGTAATTTCATTTTGACCCATGGCTTTCTCTCACAGAGAGTTGCAGATGTCCACTCAGCATCTCCTGTCCAAACGGTGTGAGTTTTCTAAATACATGGACTCTTTATTGGATACAGTTAGAAATAAATAACATCAACAGTTGCATACGAAGATTAGGTAGTTACTACTGTCATAGACAGAACGTCAACCTCCGTGCTTTGGTATAAGAGCAGCACACTCTTATTTTGAGTTGATTCACGCTGTCTCCAACTGTGGTTAGAAAAGGAGAGTGCAATAAGTTTATCGGTTAGCCCTGTCTTGTCTTCCCTTGACATCCTAGACAAATGGATTTGTGACGGGTGCTATGGGACATTTTTCTTACTGCCAGACATTTTGAAGAGCCACATAGATCTTGTGGAAAGAGGTTATATTTTTAGTAAAGGAATTGTTTCCCCTGGGGGAATGTAGTGACTGTGGATGCATTAAAACAAGTGGTAAGGAATGGAGGCCATTTATTGTTTCTGTCCTCTTTGTCCTATATTTATAGTCACTAAGCATCCCTTGGGAATGGAGCCCAGAGCTGGGATGGTGGAAGAACAATTTTTATATCTTGGTAGTTCTCCAGTATCAGGTATTTATAATATGTCATGTCTACATATGATAAAAAAACTTTAATAATAAATAATCTGGAGGTACAGAGTTATAAATTAGCATTTCAAGCTCATTAGATATAGTAATATTAAAGCTTGATTATTTGAAAATGATAAAATGTTTGAAATGGAGAAGGCATTGGACTTGAGGGAAAGTAATAAATTATTCAAGTAGGAGCCGATTTCTATAGGAAATCCTATATATTTATGCCACACAGTGGAACAGTATGAATACTTAAATCTGATAGCTTACCAGAGCCTATTGTGAGAAATATTTCTGTTGTGCAACATGTGGATTCCCAGCTGGGAAGAATCAAATGTTGGAAGTAACTTTACATATAGATATTTAAGTCATCTAAGCTGTCCTCACTCATATGTATGGAATCTGGGGCTGGCTATTGGCCTGAGATCATAGGCATAGCATCATCATAGGACTGAAACTCTAACTGGCCTTTTCCAGGAAGGGTCAGCACTCTGAAAGCAGGTTGACTTTCATGGGAAGCCTTACCCTCTCTGAGAAGTGGATGTGAGGTGGGGTGGGGGACATTGAGGGAAATGAAGAGGGAAGGGAGTGGGTATGTAAAATGATAAAAAATTGTTTAAAAACAACAACCAACCAACCAACCAACCAACCAAACAAACAAAAACCAAACAAACCAGGTACCCAGATAGAACTAATGAAGGCACTGGGACCTTTTCTGTTTTAGCCTCTTCAGAAGGATCAAGGTGTCTCTTCCTCTATAATCAATCAATGTACAAAGGCTGTTGTAAGTTCACGAAGATTGAAGACACCAGAAGACCACACTTCTTCATGTCAAAAATATCTAAAACGTTTGGATTCACGGCTTGAAATTGAACAAAAATTAGAAAACAAAAGAGAAGTGATGATGCATGGCTCTGCCCTGTTTTCCCAGAGAAGCTGCCTGTGGAAGGCACTTGTTCCTAATTAAACCAGGCCTGCTCAAGAGGCTTCCCCGCAGCTTCTTTTCTTATTGTTTCTGGAGCCTTCCTTTCTACCATTAATTTGCCATGGCTGTAAGAATCCCTGATGTGGACCAGTCTGTTCAAAACCAACTGACCTTTCAGAAAAACACTGCAATCCATCTTACTGTCCTCTTTGATTGTACCATGTTCTCTCTTTTTTTTTTTGTGCCTCTTTCTTCCATGCCTCTGACTCAGAACAATGTACTCATGTGTGAGATGTTGTGACAAGGTCTAATTGACTAGAAGCAGGAAGGCATTAAGAGTAATGCACATTTCCCCAAATGTTTTGGAGAAACATGGGTATAGACTGGCAATATCTGACCATAGCTTTATTTGCTGCTGAGTCAGCAAGGCCGATGAAACAATGTTCTCCCTTAGGACACTCCTGAAAAAGAGGATTAAGACAAAGGTTCTCATTGGTTTTCATTACCATATTTGCTGCACTGTTGAACCTACAGAGGGAGTGAACTTTGTTCAAGACTGCCTCCTTTAGACTTTAGACTTCAGAGTCCTTAGGTTAGACTGTTTTCTCTGAGAGTAGACTTCTTTTATATTAGACTACTATTTGATTAGGATAGGAAAGACCAAATTTCTCCTGGATAAGTTGGGTCCACTCTTGGGTAAATGACAACAATGGTTAGTCTTTTTTCTCTCGTGTGACCTCATCACATATATGAAGTAAACAATTAAACAATACAATTTTAATGTACACCATTCTGCCTTCGCTGCACAAAAGGAAGGAAAATGCTGGTATACACATCTTTTACTCTAATAAACCCATGCCTCAGAGCAAGCTGTTGAAGACCTCAGGTTTCTTCTCTAGCTCAACATCTTATCATTCTTACCTCTAGGATTTAGCAATCTGGAAGTGGCCCTTTACTGACGTGCAGGGCACTTCCATTTTGGGTTTGTTTTCACCTTCATAAAAAGGGGGTTTAAGACTGAGTTAGGGTTGACCCTGATCTTTGTCCCTCAACTTTTACGTAGACTGAAACTCTCTCCCCAATTATCCCACCCAGACTTCAATGATGTCTTTCCCGAGTTATGTTTCTTTGCCCTAGATTCAACAGGTATGGGTAAAATTTTACTAATCATTCAGGAATGTTTGACTTACAAACTTCGGCATTACAGACATAATGAATCCCTCGCAGCTTTACTCTTGGGAAGTCAGAATATTTTAAAAAAATGTAATTCTCTGATTTAAGTATATTGACCTTTTAGGGGAAAATGAAGCTTGTAGCTTCAGTAGATTATAACCGCATTGCAGCAAATTACAGACATCAACACATTTATTATCTCTCCTGTGTATTTTGTACCTTTTCCCCTACAATCAGCAGAATGCGTTGTATATTATATTTGTTCTCTTTTGCAAGGCTCTGTGTGTGGGAGCTCTGATGTGTAATTTTCCCATGCCAGAGGGAAAATGACTACTGGAGGAAAATGTAGGCGGTGTCTGTTCTTACCTTTTGGAAGAAAAATAATTGTTACATAACACGTCTCAAACGCTGAGGAAAATTTATGTCTTAAGATTTTTTCCTCCTTGTACATATTTGTGAATAAACTTAGTATAAAAGTGTTATAACTTCTTTCTTTCCTCTTTCTGCCCTCCCTCTCTTCCTCCCTCACTTATCTCCTGTCTTTCTTCCTTCCTCTCTTCCTTCACCCATCTTTCCCTTCTGCTTTTCTTCCTTCTTCCTTTCCTTTTTCCTTCCATCTTTCCTGTCTCCCTTCCTTCCAGGTGCTACTAATACTAGGACTGAACAAGAAACAATTTGCAGGTTCGTTGGAGATGATGGTAGAACATAATCCCTTTCCACATAGAAACTATATTCCTATGAGAAAGACTGGCCACCAAAGAGGCACTGAATAAAGATCTGAGTGAGCCCTGTATCACTCAGAGGACACCTTGGCTTAGAATATTGATTCTGCTGAAAACAGTGAGGCCTGCTTTCTGAACCTTGCATGGATCTTAGCAGTAATGAAGAATTGAGCTGTGAGTTTGCCACTACCAATACCCAGGTGCTGTTTAGTGAGCCGCCTTGAATGCACACTTCATAGAAACCCTATTGGTGTGATTGTGTGTGTTATGTATGTGTGAATGTGTAGATTTTGCAAGGGACATATTAGCAATTTACATATAGTCAAATGGAGAAAGCTATGTAAGGCAACAGAAGCTTAAATAATAAATCTTCAAAGATAAAAGGTTATTAGAAACTCAGAAACCAAACAGGAAACATCTAGCATAGAGAGATGATATTTACAATTGCAAACTGATTCTACCTGGTTTTAAATGTTCATTTGAAAACTGATTTTTTGAAAGTTATAATTGCTCTCTTCCTCTAAGAAATGTAACAAATAATACACAGATTTCTAGGGTGCCATGGCTTATCTAAGTGATTAAGTATAAAAGTCAGTGCTGGATTCAAGTCCAAGCTCTCTAAGTTTGTTCCCTCATAACGTGATGCTAAGAGTAACTTTTGCTACATTGTGTCCTTATGGAATAGATGAGGCATTGTTATTAAGCACACAGCAGACTTCCAGCACAGATACTTCTCAATAAAAGTCATTATTTTCTGCCCCTGCAACAAAGTCTTCAGTCTATTAATTGCACTTAATTATAGCACACAATTATGTAATGATTCTACATGGTTTTAAAACATGTAATGATCAAATTCAGGTGGACCTACGCTATTTGATCTTGCTGCTCCGCTGGTCAGGCAGAAACTGTCTAGTCTATTGCTGCCACTCACTGCCTAATACAGGACTAATTATTCACTAACTGTGCTGGTAATTTGAATAAAGCACAGGGGTAGAAGAATGAAAGGAAAGTATACAAAAATAAGGTTTCTGGAAGTTCAAAGTCTATTTTAACCCATATTAAGTGAACTAAATACCATCCAAGGTATCCTTTGCAACATCAGCAGGCCTTTACAAGTCTGTCCTTTATTCCAAGGTCTGTTTATGCTTCTTCTGCCTGTCTCTGTGTCTTAAGACAGAAGTATGCAAGAACAGATTAGAGGATTGAAACAAGGCATATGATTTATGCAGAGTCTCAGAATAAAGCACACTAAAATTGTAATGATGTAAAAATGGGAAAATAGCAATAAATACATAAAGCTGTCTGAAACTGCTTGAAATCACACAGAGCAGGATATTAGTGAGAGAGTCTATGGAATTATCCATGCTAACCAGATTATTTCTGACTCATACTTCCATCTGTGCATCATATGGATGCATAACAGGTATGTATACATGTTTCATGAAAAGCTCTGGGCATTTCCCTCCATTTTTGGAATAGCTTTGCAGCTTTTGCTAAAGTTAGACATAAAAAGAATAAAATGAATCACTCATGATTCCTTTTTTACCTTTCTCAGAAAATTCCTCCAATCTTTCTTTTTACCCTTTTTTCCCTTTCTTTATCTCTAATCACATACATTACTTTTCACTTGATCTCTCTCTCTCTCTCTTTTTAAATCAAACTGTGTTTTGATATCTTAACTCACAGTGATCACCCCATTATTGTTGATGAAGCTGATTACCTTACTATGTATATGGGCCTAGTGGCCCATTTTTCATCATAAAGTTGCTTCAGATTACTTTTTTAGTTTCTATTTATCACTCTGGTAAAAACAGGGGCTTTTTCTTTATGTCACAAATACAGTTTAACAGGAATAGAATGAGGATTATCCCATTTTTATAAGTGGGATAGCCTAAGTGTTTGAAAGACATCTGTATTGAGTTATCATAAGGATGAAATAAACTTATGAGCTAAACTGAAGTCTAAAATCCTTACAGTTTCCTGACTAATGTAAAAAATTGAAGAATGGAGGAATTAGTTGTTCTTAAACCCGAACCACTCATAAGTCTATTGTTCTAAAACCAAAACAGTTCGTTTGTCTAATTGGCTTGTTGTATATATGTTTTTTTTTGTATTTTCAACTTTCTAAAAGGAAGGAGCAGTGAAGCATCATCTGAACCACAAAAGATCACAAATTGCCAAAATAATGTCAATGAAAACACAGTGGGAGGTATCAAAACATTTGACCTCAAATAATCCTACAAAGCTACAGTGACAAAGACAATCTGCTACTCATATACAAGCAGATAGTAAGCCAACATGACAGATAAGATGATGAAACTTCGAGAAGAAAATATAGGGTATATACTTCAAAATACAGAAATAGGTAAGAATTTTCTGAACAGAAGTCCAGTAGCCCAGGAAATAGACCCAATAGTTAACAAACAGAAGTAGGTGATGTTAAACAGTTAATGTCCAGCAAAAGAAACTATCAGCAGAGCAAATAGTCTTTCTGCAGAATGGGGGAACAATGTTTGCCAACTATATCTCAGATTAGAAGCAAATAGTCATAATTTACAAAGAACTGTCAATCAAAACCTGGGCAAATCGCATGAAAAAACAGTCTTAAAGAAGACACACATAGCTGATAAATATCTTAATTGTGTACAACATCCCTAGGTAAAGGCAAATTAGAATTGATTTGAGATACCACCTTACCTACTTTAGAACCCCGCAGTATTGTTGAATCTGAGTATTTGCAGTCTCTAGAACACTGGATTCCATGTCTAAATGTATAATTCAAAAACTACCACTAATTCTCTTCTTGAGTAAAGAGAAAACAAATGGGTTGTTATGAAAAATGAAATCTTGTTAAAAAAAGACAATTCCAATCACATCAAGAGTGATTGTTTCTGATCTTAAAGATAAAAGGCAACATTGAACCTTAGTTAATTTTTCTTTCATCAAAATTTTCCATGCAAGAAATTATTCCATGTTTCATTTCAAATCAGCTTCAAGAATATCCATCCTTTATGTTGTGCTTTGGAAGAGTTGAGAGAAAAACAAGAGAGAGTATGAGAGAAAAAAAAATCAGTATATATATATATATATATATATATATATATACATATATATATATATGAATGGTCAAATAACCAAATTAGTGAAGAACAAAGTAAAAAGAACCTAAATAGACTCAAAAATATAATTTACACATTCATTTAGTTATTTCTACATGCTAGAAAATGTTTTCACATTTAATTCTATGCTTTTTGAAAGCAAGCTAATCTCTAATTGAGAAATTATTACAGTAGGCTTGGTTTCTCGTTTCTATTCGTTTTGTGATATCTATTTGCTGTCATTTCCAAGCACAGCAGCATGTGCAATGCCCAATTCAGCACCTCAACGTGTTATCTATGTTGTTCCTATGGCTATGCTGCTCTTTTTGCACATTCTACTTCCAAGCAAAACATACTTTCCTATACACATTTGCTCCTTAAGAAATAAAATTTTGAGCCAGGAGGTGGTGGCGCACGCCTTTAATCCCAGCACTCGGGAGGCAGAGGCAGGCGGATCTCTGGGAGTTCGAGGCCAGCCTGGTCTACAAGAGCTAGTTCCAGGACAGGCACCAAAGCTACAGAGAAACCCTGTCTAGAAAAACCAAAAAAAAAAAAAAAAAGAAATAAAATTTTGGACTGGGGAGAAGACTCAGTTGGTAAAGAGCCTACAATTCAAGTATAAGGACCTGAGTTCAAATCTCCAGGACCCATATAATAAAGCTTGTCATGGTTGTGGGAGTCTGTAACCATAATGCATGGTGTAGTGAAAACATGGCATGTGTATCACTGAGATTTGTTACCAAGGCAGTGCAGCCAAGTTGTGAGCCCAGGTTTAGGGCAAGATCCTGTCTCAAAAAATAATATGGACAGTGAGTCAGAAAGATGCCTGTTTTTGAGGGCTGTACTCCAAATATGTGTGCATATATGTACATACACACACACAATGTATATGTCCAAGTGCACAGCACATAGTACACACATTTGCACACAAACACATACCTATATCTCTTTTATCATAAAGACATTTAAAGATAGTCCCCTTGTAGCTCTCACTGCTCAAGTGTAGGTAGTTATATAATGTAAAACCTCTAGAAGGGTTCAGGTTAACATATGCATATATCAGAAGGCTATATTAAAAAGTTTATGATCATGTTTTTCATTGTTGACCATCAATGCTGAATGCACATCACCAATCTCGATGACCTACAAAGATAGACATTTGCATTTTAGTATATGTCAATATGTCAGGTTTTCTCTTTAAGCCCTAACAGTTGCTAAAAGTGCAGGAGGTGGGGGAAAGGGAAAAGGGGGGGGAGAGGGGGGAGGGAGAGGGAGAGAGAGAGAGGGAGAGAATGTGAGAGCTTTATGATGACATCAGTCTGTGGCTCTAGTCCAACTCTTCCATTCAGCACAGGTCTGTCCCAAAGGGACTGTTCTATTTTATAACTGTGCTGTTATGGGCAACTGCTTTAAGCAGGTGTGGATGTGGAAGGAAGTTTTTCTTCTGTCCCAAGTGCAGAGTCAGCCACCCTCTTGTGTGAGTCTCCATGCGGTCCTGGGAGAGCCAATATTCACCCATGCCTTCAGGTTTACTTCTCGACCTTCATGTCTTTTCAATCTACTGGTGCTTATTTACAACTTTCTTCTAATTACTTTTACCATGTAATATATTATTTATGACCAATTCAAGTTTTAAATCCTATCCATTCTGAGAATCCTGAGAAACACCAAGCTAAATTCCACTTGACCATCTCAGCTTCGGTATGAAACAAGCAGTTCCAACTCAATTTATCCATGTACTTTTTCCTCTCTCCTGTTTCTGTAAACAGCACCTCTATCGTGATAAACATCACCTTTATTTATGTAGCACATAATACTGTATGATAGATGAAGAACTTCATCCTCCTAATTTTTTTGTAGCCAACTGGCTTATCATCCTGGTGATCTCTGTGACTTATTCCTTTATTGATGTCTATATTCTACTCTTTATCCACAGCCTCCGAAGAGCTCACTTCCATTTCTTCAGTAAAACTCAGTATGCCTGCAATTCAGATTTCTCCAGTCCCTTTTAATATTCTATCTATCCTGTTATCTTTCAAAATTAAAGCCTTGGGTATTAGTGGATCGTGTAAGATAAAGACATTATTCTGGCCCATTGGGTGTTCAGAGTCTACCACATTTGATTCAGCTTTGTATTTCTCCAAGGAAGATTTACTAATTAATCCATCTCATTACTAATTCATCCCCTTTCTATTGAGCCTCCTAAATATTCCATGGTCTCTTCTTTAACTTAAGAACCCCCACAAATGTACCAAGAATACATACTTAAGCACAGAGGTATAAGATGAATGGAGGAGCCCTTGTTTTATGGGGAAAACAAAATGACAAAAAAACAAATAGAAGTGACTCTTTACAGTAATTATAGAAGGTGTCTCTATAGATACATCATTAGAGTCGAAATATTAAGGTAGAAGGTCCTAGCCTTAGGAAACAAAGGAGGTAGTGTCTAGGAGCAACTCACAGCCAGGAAGACTGCAGTGAGGGAAAGCTATGGATCAAATGTGGAATGATGCTTCCCCAGCTTGATGTTTCTCTCCTGTTGAAGGCTTGATCATCTACAATGCTTCGGGGGAAGAAACTAGACAATGAGGGCCCTGGACTCATCAGAAGATTTATCCATCAATGGGTTTATAGTTTCATAACACCTTTAGGAAATGCGAAATTCTCAGATAGGTGGTATAGTTCAATGAAGTAAATCACTGGTGACATGTTTTGGGGTGCTGTACCCTGAATTATGCCTGGTGGATTTTCTCTCTGCTTGCTGATCTCCTTGAGGTGAGCAGCCTCCTCTACCACATGCTCCCAATGACAGGAATCTGCCTCACCACAAGTCCATGACACTAACTGATGCTCCACTAGAAAAAAAGAGCCAGGAGCCAAAATAAAACTTTCATTTTTTAAGGTATTTTCTTCATTTTTTTTCAAGGGCCTTCCCAGCATTGTTAAGAGTGACCGACACAGGTGAGATTCACCAGTCAGGTAAAAGCCAAGAGATAGCAGTACCCAGTACAACTTCATTCATACCTGACTAAGAGCAGAGAAACTTTGGGGTTACATTTTTATATTTTGAAATAACATAGAAGAGTTCAAGCGTTTTCAGATATTGGCTTCATCTTTTCATAAATGCCGTTATTTGTCTCCTGTTTACAAGGTGTCATTCAGAGTGCGCATTTCACTGGCCTCTGCATATTGAACTGGGAGCCTGCAAATACCAAAATTAGTAAAGCAGTAATCTCTCCTAATATTTAAAATGGACCAGGTTCCTGACACATCATCTTACTGGCCATTTTAAGTTGATTTTAAAGTCTAGCATATAAAATATCCAGTAGCATTTCCACACGCTGTTTTTGTAGGTCCGTCTCCTCCCCTTGCCTCCCCCACATACTGTGCCATCCTTCTGATCACTCTCTGCCTTCCATTGTCCTCCTGCTGTCATGCGGAATGTGTTTTACCATGCTTATCCCTTACTCAGACCTCATTTCCATCCTCATGACCCCCTTCCAAGTTTCATGAGCTATAGCCATACCCACATGCACACATAACAACTAAAATCTATAATGTGCACATAAAAATATGTAGCATTTGTCTGGGTCTGGATTGCTTCAGTTGATGCCGTCATTTTCAGCTCTAGCCATTTGCTTGGAAACTTCATGATTTCATTTGCAACCAAATAAAATTCCATGTGTCCACATCTAACATTTTCTCTTTTTAAATGTATTGTTGTTACTTAGCTTCTTGGGGTGTGTGGATCATAGCACGATTATTCTTTACAGCTAATATCCACTAATAAATAAGTACATGCCATTGGTCTGAGTTACATCACTCGAGATGATTTTTTTTCTAGTTCCATCATTTGCTTACAAATTTTATGACGTTATTATTTTTAGTAGCTGAGTCTGTTGTGTAAGTGTGCCATATTTTCCTTATCCATGTTCTTTATCTTCCGGTGAAGGACATCGAGATTGTTTCCAGGTTCTGGTTATAAATAAAGCTGCTACGAACATAGTTAAGCAAGTGTCTCTGTGCTATGATAGAGCTCTGGCAATCAGAGAAAGGACTGTAGGGACCAGAGTGGATAAGGACACCACAAGAGAAGGCACAGAATCAACCAATGTGGGCTCATAAGGGGGCTCACAGAAACTGAACCAACAACTAGGCAGCATTGCATTGAACTGACCTAGGTCCTCTATATATGTTAGAGTTGTGTAGCTTGGTCTTCTTGTAGGACTGCTGAAAGTGGGAAGTGGGAGAGGGGCAATCTCTGACTCTTGTTGGCTTTTGGGATCCTATTCCTCATACTGAGTTACCTCGTCTAACCTTAATACAAGAAAGATACCTAGTCTTACTGTAATTTGATATCTCATATTTGGTTGATATCCATGGGAAGCCTTCCCTTTTTTGAAAAGATATGGAGGAGGAGTGGATGGGGAGGGTAGAATGGAGAGGGGGAGACTCGGAAGAGAGTAGGGAGAGGAAACTGCAAGCAGGATGTAAAAAGAATAATAATAATAAATTATAAAAACGAAAAAAAACCAATATAAAATGTATTATTTTAAGAGCTATATTTTCTTCATGCGCATTGGTAGATATTTAGACTGGCCTCCATTTTCTTGCTAATGTGACTTGGATGCCAATTAAAACAGATAATACAAGTATTTCTCCATTAGGACTTTTACCCAGGCATGTTTTAACTGCTAGTTCTATGCTTAGTTTAAAAAACCCTCCATACAGATTTTCACAGTGGCTGCATCAATGCCAAGAGCCTCCAGCACAAACTCAAAGTGAAGTTTCAGGAAGAATTACCATCAGAAGAAAGAACGATAGTTCCTTTTATTTTTGATTCATGTTAAAGAGTTTGAGTTCATATTAGAAGGGAAAAGTCTGGTGTTCTAAAAGTCATACAGTTTCAAACATGCTATCTATTGTCATTATAAATTCCTTCAAACATGGTCCATGTTAAAACATCTAGTTTCCATGATGGCCTAATAGCAGACCATGGGTTAGGGTTAGAGTTTCCAGTTAGAGTTAGGGTTGCCATGCAACCTGAGTTTCCCTATCATTATCAGTGTATTATCTGATCCATTGAGCTTGAAGTTTTGTAATCCATTATCAAATGGAAGTGGTATATGTGAGATCAGACATGAATGGGTCCTTCTTCTGGATACAAAAATGTTACATGAAAATGGCTTAAATAACTATGGTTCTTACTCCTGCTGCAACATCTAATGTTTCTGAGCACCTGTTTGCCCTGGCTCATGACCGTGAGTGTCATGTGACTGGCTGCTTTGCATTACCCCAGTCTTGACTTTGATACAGCGCTGGTCAGTAATGTCCAATTATGAGCTAAAGTGAAACCTAAGTTGAATTTTTGACGGCCTATTTTATCCTAACAAAAATAAAACTAATACAGAAATTTGTGCCAGGATTGCATTGTTGTAAGAAAACAAACTGTGTGGATGTTATGACAGGTTTGCCCTGAAAGGTGGAAGAATTTGGAACTCGAGCCCAGGAAAGCCGTGGAATTCTGTGGACGGAGCCTCCTAGGATGTTCTTGTGGCAATTTGGAAGGCAAGAATGACGAGAGGAACAGAGACCTGCTTTTCCTGTTTGTATTATTGATTTTGTAGATTTATTTTTGAATCTCTATGTTAGTCAAGGGAGATCATGTTTCTAGAAGAATGTAAGCCATCAGTAAATTTGAAACGGATTTTTCTCAGATAACAGCATACAAGCAAAGGAAATTGGCAAGATTCTTATCAAGTATGGCACAGATTATTTAAAATATAATTTATTTATTACTTCAAATGCTAAT
Organism: Microtus pennsylvanicus; assembly: GCF_037038515.1. Taxonomy (NCBI): domain Eukaryota; kingdom Metazoa; phylum Chordata; class Mammalia; order Rodentia; family Cricetidae; genus Microtus; species Microtus pennsylvanicus. The sequence continues at coordinate 33,947,237 of NC_134584.1, forward strand.
GCTTATCAATAAGCAATATCAAAATCATTCACTGAGAAAATTACAAAGTCATAGAATCTTTCCTAAATGGAAAAATATGAAGAGCAGGGACCGTATTTTTAATGATATGCATTATACTTTCTCTAGATGCAGGAAATTTACTATAAGACAAGTTCAATTCAATTTAATCGGTTCTGCAAATCAAAGGTTGTAATATGTGCATAGCAAAGAAAGATAAGTCAAGGACACAACCTAGACAGATAAATTGCACTTCCTTTTGTGTCTCTGGCATTGACTCCAACCATTGCTACACTGTTAATCATTGAAATGATGGCTGGAAACCCAGAAACTTACATTATTGATCGATTCATCAATAAATCATGTATAAATATTGAGAGCTCCTTAAAATTTTATGAGAAAAAAAAAACAGTAGCAAATTTCCCACTTATCTTCTCGAGTAGAGAACATTCTTCAGTTAATATGCACGAGGGGATTTTCAGTCGTGAGTTTACTTCAGAAAAGATTTTATTTCTATAATTTCATATTCAGTAAATTGTGTTTCTTTTTAAATTTGTCCTTCGCTTCCTGCTCTTTTTCAGTTCCCTCCGAGTCTTCCTTTTCTGCTTCCCTCTGTTCCCCTCTCTTTATTGAACATGACTCTTCTTAAGTGAATGCAATGGGCAATTCTTTAAAAATAGAGTCCACTCTCTGAAAAACAGAATGAAAATCAATGGTGTACACTCGCTGGCCATGTTTTCTTAGGCGATGCTGATGGAATGCTTCCAAAGCTTATCTTGTCAGGAAGTATACTTCTGTCTGTCAGCACTGGACCGCAGACGGCCCATGGGATTCATGGCCTGGTGAGCAGTCAAGCTACCTCTACTCAAAAGCAGACGCCGTCAAAATGCTAACTGCATGTAACAACTAGTGCTTAGCCATGATGGGATGACTGTATTGAACCCTTCCAAAGACTCAGTGTCAATTGTGGCAAACGGAGTGGAAAGGATACCAGAGCTGCAGACGGGGATGAGGGCTGAAAAATGCTGTCCTCTGGACAAGTCATGGTCATTGCACACATCAGTTTACAGAAGCTCTGATTACCTGCACAAGACCTGCATGGGAGGAAGCCAGCAAGGAGGGAGAGGTGCTAATGAGACCCTCATCCCTAGCTTGGGTGCTATTAGCAGTTGACCTTGTCTGTGAGGGGTGGTAAAATGTAGGTGGCCTATGCCACAGCATGCGTGAATGAGTGGCAATAATATAAGTGTGTTATAAAAATAAAAAAAAAAGAATTTGAAGAGGAAGGGAGCTATACTGGGGGAGCGTTAAGGGGGTATGGGGAGAGTAAGAGTGGGCATAATTAAAAAATACATCTATGAAAATTTCTAATAACAATCATAAACAGATGTGGGTGGTAGGCAGGCGAGAGGCAAGAATGTATTATGACATTGTATTTTCAATAATAGGAAAAATAATGGTTTAGGCATTTAGATAAAAAATATAACAACAGGCATGCTTGCTGCCCACCATTGTATACTAATTGTACAATAGCTACGTATTTTCACAAACTATTTTGAGTATCTAAAGGGAATTTATTTGATTAGATTACAGGAGGAGGGCCAGGTGTCAAACCATGGCTGTCTCAAACGGAAAAGCTGAGAATTTAGTAACAGTTCAATCCATGTGACTCCGTGTTTCAGGCGTCCCTCTCTAGTGCTGAAGATCGGGACGATTCCTGGAGACCTGCTCGTATCAATCGATGCTGGAAGCCTGAAGAAGCCGGTGGTACAGCACGAACGCAATAGCAACAAGATTGATGTACTTGGCAGCCGGAGTGAAGGCAAGCAAGCAAAAAGCAACGTTTGCTTCTTCTGTGTCCTTTTATGTGGGATGTTGCTGGAAGGCGCCTTGCACATTTAGGGTGGGGTTTCTTGCTTAAAACAACTTGATCAAGAAATTCCCTCTCAGGAGTGTTCAGCAACTTGTGTTTTAGTTGACTCTATATGCAGCGGACAACCAAGATTAGGTGTTAAATGAATATATAATATATAGGCTTGATCAAATATTTTAGAATTAATGCCATCAAGAAGTCACTATAAGTTTAAAATACGTATGTGCTCTTCTGTGCCATAAAATAATAATAATCTAAGATAAATTCACATGTATGTTTTTATGTTACTATCAGTTAAATTCACAATAAAATATTACTTAAAGTAATAAATTGAATACTAGAAAGTGATAAGATTACATTTAATATGAATCTTCAGATTTTATAAATTGTGAGAAAAATTTAAAAATTTAAAATCATTTTAGTGCCAGTCTACAGCATAATTACGGATAGGTGATGTCCACAAGATATGATTTTGTCCTTATAAAAAATTTGACAGCTGATACTTTTAATCCTAACATGGGAGAATGAGACAGGGAGATTTTCATGAATTCAAGGACAGTCTGGGTTACAGAGTAAATTGTAGGCCAGTATGCAATCAGAATGAAGACCTATTGCAAAGAAGTAACTGTATTGTAATCTCATAAAAATAAGAAATAATTATAAATAAAAAGCAAGGCAAACCAAATTCCCACCCCACCATTGTAGTATTATGTCACCGACCTTTCCCAGAATTAATAATCCCTTTATGTGTAGAGAGACCATTACCTTAGTTTTGTAAAAAAGAGGATTGAGTATTAGAAAGAGAAGAATTTGCGTAAGTTTATGAATAAAATGGGGAGAATAATAGTACATGGCTAATATGACCTTCAAATTATTGATATAACTTTCTCTAAAAGTATAATGTAGATTCTAGATGAGAAATTACTCAGACTTGAAGTAGAAATATTGGCACCCACTTTGTCAAGATTAATAGACCCTTTTATAGCTTACTTGATAAATGGCAAGGGGCCAGGTTTTTTTGAATGTTCAGCTTTACCAGTGTTTCTTTGAATGCTTGCAAAAGATAACATGAAAGAAGAAAACATTTTGTAAACTATTCATTTGTGTGTGAAAGCATGTACATGTGGATGTATGTGTGCGTGAGGGTGTGTGCACGTGCCTGTATGTGTATGTGAGGGTGTGTGTGTGTACATGTGGATGGATGTGTGTGTGAGGGTGTGTGCACGTGCCGGTATGTGTATGTGAGGGTGTGTGTGTGTACATGTGGATGTATGTGTGCGTGAGGGTGTGTGCACGTGCCTGTATGTGTATGTGAGGGTGTGTGTGTGTACATGTGGATGGATGTGTGCGTGAGGGTGTGTGCACATGCCTGTATGTGTATGTGAGGGTGTGTGTACATGTGGATGGATGTGTGCGTGAGGCTGTGTGCACGTGCCTGTATGTGTATGTGAGGGTGTGTGTACATGTGGATGGATGTGTGCGTGAGGCTGTGTGCACGTGCCTGTATGTGTAAGTGAGGGTGTGTGTACATGTGGATGTATGTGTGCGTGAGGGTGTGTACACGTGCCTGTATGTGTATGTGAGGGTGTGTGTGTGTACATGTGGATGTATGTGTGCGTGAGGGTGTGTGCACGTGCCTGTATGTGTAAGTGAGGGTGTGTGTACATGTGGATGTATGTGTGCGTGAGGGTGTGTGCACATGCCTGTATGTGTATGTGAGTGTGTGTGTGTGTACATGTGGATGTATGTGTGCGTGAGGGTGTGTGCACGTGCCTGTATGTGTATGTGAGGGTGTGTGTGTGTACATGTGGATGTATGTGTGCGTGAGGGTGTGTGCACATGCCTGTATGTGTATGTGAGGGTGTGTGTACATGTGGATGTATGTGTGCGTGAGGGTGTGTGCACGTGCCTGTATGTGTATGTGAGGGTGTGTGTGTGTACATGTGGATGTATGTGTGCGTGAGGGTGTGTGCACGTGCCTGTATGTGTATGTGAGGGTGTGTGTGTGTACATGTGGATGTATGTGTGCGTGAGGGTGTGTGCACGTGCCTGTATGTGTATGTGAGGGTGTGTGTGTGTACATGTGGATGGATGTGTGCGTGAGGGTGTGTGCACGTGCCTGTATGTGTATGTGAGGGTGTGTGTGTGTACATGTGGATGGATGTGTGCGTGAGGGTGTGTGCACGTGCCTGTATGTGTATGTGAGGGTGTGTGTGTGTACATGTGGATGGATGTGTGCGTGAGGGTGTGTGCACGTGCCTGTATGTGTATGTGAGGGTGTGTGTGTGTACATGTGGATGGATGTGTGCGTGAGGGTGTGTGCACGTGCCTGTATGTGTAAGTGAGGGTGTGTGTACATGTGGATGTATGTGTGCGTGAGGGTGTGTGCACGTGCCTGTATGTGTATGTGAGGGTGTGTGTACATGTGGATGGATGTGTGTGTGAGGGTGTGTGCACGTGCCGGTATGTGTATGTGAGGGTGTGTGTACATGTGGATGGATGTGTGTGTGAGGGCATGTGGTTGTTCATGTGCACTAGTGTGTGTGTGTGTGTGAGGGTGTTTGTGTGTTCAGGTACATGTCTGTGTGTGAGCATGTATGTGTGGGAGGGCATGTGCGTGGATGAGGGTGTGTGGTTGTGTATGTATGTGTGTGTGAGAGTGTGTATTTATGGATGTACGTGTGTGTGTTTGTACTGTGTGGAATGTGCATGTATATGTGTCAAAGTGTGGATGTGTGGATGTGAGGGTATGTGTGTGAACGTGCATGTTTGTGTGTGAGGGCATGTGCATATATTTATGTGTGAGAGTGTATGATTTGTATATTTTATTAAACTAACCCATCCCTACCCGTCTTTCAAAATTGAATAATTATTTTCTCCATTCACGATAGCCACAAACAGCATAAAATATCTTGGGGTAAATCTAACCAAGGAAGTGAAAGATCTATTTGACAAGAACTTTAAGGCATTGAAGAAAGAAATTGAAGAGGATACCAAAAAATGGATGGACATCCCTTGCTCTTGGATTGGGAGGATCAACATAGTAAAAATGGGAATTCTACCAAAGGCAATTTATAGATTCAATGCAATCCCCATCAAGATCCCATCAAAATTCTTCACAGATCTGGAGAGGACAATAATCAACTTTACATGGAAAAACAAAAAACCCAGGATAGCCAAAACAATCCTATACAATAAAGGATCTTCTGGAGGCATTACCATCCCTGACTTCAAACTCTACTACCGAGCTACAGTAATGAAAACAGGGTGGTACTGGCATAAAAACAGAGAAGTCGACCAATGGAATCGTATAGAAGACCCGGACTTTATCCCACAAACCTATGAACACCTCATTTTCGATAAAGGAGCTAAAAGTTTACATTGGAAGAAAGAAAGCATCTTCAACAAATGGTGCTGGCACAACTGGATGTCAACCTGTAGAAGAATGAAAATAGACCCATATCTATCACCGTGCACAAAACTCAAGTCCAAATGGATTAAAGACCTCAATATCAGCCCGAAAACACTGAATCTGATAGAAGAGAAAGTGGGCAATACCCTACAACAGATGGGCACAGGCGATCGCTTCTTAGGTATAACCCCAGAAGCACAGACATTAAGGGCAACATTGAATAAATGGGACCTACTAAAACTGAGAAGCTTCTGTAAAGCAAAGGACACTGTCACTAAGACACAAAGGCAACCTACTGACTGGGAGAAGATCTTCACCAACCCCGCAACAGACAAAGGTCTGATCTCCAAAATATATAGAGAACTCAAGAAACTAGACTTTAAAATGCTAATTAACCCAATTAAAAAATGGGGCGCTGAACTGAACAGAGAATTCTCAACAGAAGAAGTTCAAATGGCCAAAAGACACTTAAGGTCATGCTCAACCTCCTTAGCGATCAGGGAAATGCAAATCAAAACAACTTTGAGATATCATCTTACACCTGTAAGATTGGCTAAAGTCAAAAACACCAAGGATAGCCTTTGCTGGAGAGGCTGTGGAGGAAGGGGTACCCTCATCCATTGCTGGTGGGAATGCAATCTTGTGCAACCACTGTGGAAGTCAGTGTTTCGGTTTCTCCGGAAATTCGGGATCAACCTACCCCTGGACCCAGCAATACCACTCTTGGGAATTTACCCAAGAGATGCTCTATCACATGTCAAAAGCATTTGTTCAACTATGTTCATAGCAGTATTATTTGTAATAGCCAGAACCTGGAAACAACCTAGATGCCCTTCAATGGAAGAATGGATGAAGAAAGTATGGAATATATACACACTAGAGTACTACGCTGCGGTAAAAAACAATGACTTCTCGAATTTTGCATGCAAATGGATGGAAATAGAAAACACTATCCTGAGTGAGGTATCCCAGGCCCAAAAAGACGAACATGGGATGTACTCACTCATAATTGGTTTCTAGCCATAAATAAGGTTCACGGAGTCTACAATAGGCGAATCTAAAGAAGCTAAGTAAGAAGGTGAACCCAAGGAAAAACATATAGTTATCCTCTTGGATAAGGGAAGTAGACAAAATTGCCGGGGGGAAAAGTGGGATCATGGGGGTGGGGTGGGATGGGGGCTAGGGGAGATGGGGAGAGAAAAGGTAGAAGGGAAGGAGGGTGGACTTGGGGAAACAGGAGGATCAGGATAAAGGAAGGTTGGATAGGGGAGCACGGAACCACAATTCTTAGTTAAGGGACCCACTTTAGGGTGGGCAGGAGACTTGACCCTAGAGGGGCTCCCAGGTGCCCAAGCTGAGGTCCCCAGTTAGTTCCCTGGGCAGCTGAGGATAGGGAACCTGAAATGACCCTACCCTAGAGCAATACTGACGAATATATTGCATATCATCCTAGAACTTGCATCTGGCGATGGATGGAGATAGAGACAGAGACCCACACTGGAGCACTGGACTGAGCTCCCAAGGTCCCAATGAGGAGCAGAAGGAGTGAGAACATGAGCAAAGATGTCGGGACCACGAGGAGTGCACCCACCCACTGAGACAGTGGAGATGATCTACTGGGAGCTCACCAAGGCCAGCTGGACTGTTACCAGAAAAAGCATGGGATAAAACTGGACTCTCGGAACATGGCGAACAATGAGGGCTGATGAGACGCCAAGGACAATGGCACGCAGTTTTGATCCTACGCAATCTGCTGGCTTGGTGGGAGCCTAGCCAGTCTGGATGTTCACCTTCCTAGATATGGATGGAGGGGGGAGGACCTAGGACGTACCACAGGGCAGGGAACCCTGACAGCTCTTTGGACTGGAAAGGGAGGGGGAGAAGAGTGGGGGGAAGGGGAGAGGGGTGGGAGGAGGGGGAGAAGAGTGGGAGGAAGGGGAGAAGAGTGGGAGGAGGGGGAGGGAAATGGGAGGCTGGTGGGAGGAGGTGAAAATTTGTTTTTTTTTTTCTTTTCTTTATCCTCCTTTTATCAATAAAAAAAAAATCAAAAAAAAAAAAAGAAAACAACCCATCTTTTTTTTTTCATTTTACATACCAATCTCAGTTCCCACTTCCTCCTCTCCTCCCATCCCTTCCACCTACCCCCTACCCCACATCCACTCCTCAGAGAGTGTAAGGCACATTGCTTTGGTGAAGGTCCAAGGCCCTCTCTACTATATCTAGGCTGAACAAGGTATCCATTCAAAGAGAATAGCATAGGTTCAAACTAGTCCCTCTAAATGTGCGTGACAGTTAGATGGCTGGGGAAGACTTCGAGGCCACTGATAGTGGCACCAGGATTTATTCCTACTGCTTTTACTGTTTCTTTTTTGAGGGATGTTTTTATGCAGAAGAAAAATTAAGGATCTAAACAAAATACTAGTGTTGAGAAATCCAGCTATCAATTGTGAAGCCAGCAATGCCTCCATATGACCACCAGAGGGCGTCAAAAGACCTGTAACAACGGAGGTTCTCTGCCTACTGATGAGAAATCGGTAAGCAGAAAATTCTTAACAAGTAGTTTACTCAAGATCCTAAGTCCTACTGTTCTGCAGTCTTAAAATTTCTCAGCTCTGGCAGTTAGGATGAATACAAAACCAAAAGGACAACAAAATTGATAGCCAGTTCTCAAATGCAGAAAAGATAGAGGATATTGGAAAGCTTCCGATAAAAATTGTGACAATAAGAAAACTTTAATAAATCTTACTGAAAAGTAGAATTCCCTATCATTTATGTAAGCATGAGCTGTAATTATAGATGAATTGTATACGATATGCATTGGAATCATATTGTATGTTTGTGTATACTATTTAAGTTTGCGTTAAAATTTATATTTTTGTCTGTGGGCCTACCCTTTAATGTCAGAGCCATCTCTCCAGCCCTGTTTAAAACTGAAAGTTAGAAATATTGTAGAAGAATTTTTTGTCTAGAATTTCATTTGTGTGTGTGTTTGTGTGTGTTTGGAGAGGTAAGGAAGGCTCACTATGTGTTTGGAAGTCATAATTCAACCTTGGATTTATTCGTAATGTCAATATTTTATTCCATTCGCCTGTCAAATAATTTCTTTTAAACTTCTTTGCTCTGACCCTTTTATTATTGGTTCATTCAGAAACTCTTAAATGTTTCTGTAACCTGTGAAAACTGAGCTCTTTCACCTCCCTCGGCACTTAGACATGGTACCAAGGTGAACTCAGACCGCTTTCTCCCTGAAACAGCGTTATTTGTATCATTTGTACCTCCTTCCCAGTAATTAGAGCAGCGGGTTACAGATGGCTTATTTCAGCATGATCACACTCGTTTCCAGCCCTCAAGGTAGAGGTACATTGTCTTGCATAGACAATGTCCATTATCCATGGGCAAGACTCCCTCAGATTGTCCTTGGAGGAGAAAATTAGCCTAAGTAGATCTCTTATTTGCCTCTTGAGTCTTTGAAATAAACTGTGCTGGTGCCTGTTGCCTGAGTGGCTGCTAACAAGGAAAGCAACCCAATAATTGTATGCTTTTGATGTCAACGTGACATGAAGTTGAAGAGACGCTGTTATTCCAAAGAGAATTGGGAAAAGAAAAAAAGACTTCTTTGAAGTGCAGGTTTATTTGCAAAGTAAACTTGTTTACAGGCTAAGCAGAGCCCACGTTCCTCTGAACATTCTTCAGGTCATGTTACTCCGTCGTGATGCCAGCCTCCGTCTTGGGGTGAGGAAAAATTTAGGGAGAAAAAAGAAAAGGTGAAGCTGATCCAGAATATATACTCATCTAATGTTAGAATATTAAGGCATATTTATAATGGGGGTCAAATGTCTTGCTTATCCAAATATCTAATCTTATGGAGAATCGGTGGAAAAACTTTAACAGGATGTTTGTCCCTTAGACAATGGAAAGTTAGTGCTCCTGTATCAGGAACAAAACACCATTTCTTTTTTTCTAAGCCAACACATGAATATGTAACTCAGATATACACTTTTTGGTGTATGGTGTGTGAAATAATATTACATTTTAAGTCTGATTATTTTTCTGGATCAAGTAAATATTGTAACCAGTTTATCACCATGGGTGGGTTCTCACAAGTACTGGCACTGTCTCAAGTTCCATTAGACAGAATCCTATATTAAAAACTGCAGAAAATTTAATTGGTGAGTGGCTATGATTATAGCTATCTGTCTTTCATAGTTTTCATGTCTCTACATTTCATAAAATAGCAGCTGAAGTCCCCAGTACCTGTATTTCTCTGTAACTCACCCCCAGCATTCTCTGTAGAAATCAGAGTGATACTGTCCTGTGTTCTTTTGTCCTGCCGGGTAGTATACCCTTAAGTGAGTAACTAAGTCTCACTCTTCCCTGCTCACCTCATGGTTACTCAAAGGTGGATAAAGAAGTTCTCATACAAGGTACAAATGATTCTAGGAAGCCGCCATGGTCATGTGCATATGCTTCTCTTCACTAATAGTTAAGATAATTATGAGTTGCCTGAATTGTTACCATATGTGACACTATAATAATCTCTTCCAATTTATAGTTAATTTTCCATGATCCCTTGTTTCTGTCACCCTAGCCCCAGGTATAATGTGTCTTCAGCATTTTTATACCATTGCTATATATCAATGAATTAAGGCTTAAAGGAGGGTGCAGCGTTGCCAACGGCATTGCCACTAGTAAGTCATGGAGTCCCCATAGAAAAGGGGATTCATGTAACTCCAAAGCTAATGCCTTCCTATTAATATTTTGCATTTTACAAGAATGAAATATCCACATATAAAACTCCTGTTTATCAAAAATGAGAGTTTAAAGGTGATGTGTGCATAAAATATTTAGGATTATTCTCTTTATACAGAATCTAGAACAAGCAGAAATTGTCATTTGCCAGCATGTTATTCTTTTTTAAGTAGTGTGGCATTTCCAAATCTTATTCGGTGCGTCATTTTGACCTTGTCAGCTGTATTTTCACTTCATTTGCCTTTCTTCTTAATAAATGAATAAATAAACAAACAATTTCTTTTTGATGAATTTGCGCTTAGGGTTGAAACTCAGTTCAACAGGAATTGGGTTCTTGGATCTGCTAAAGACCTAAGGGAAAATTCAGCCTCACTCCACCGTATCCCTGAGTAGTCCAGCAGGGGCTCTCAGAGAAAGGGCAGAGGTGTCTGGTTTATGGAGGGACCCAAGTCTTTACTTTCATGGGTCGTTGTGACACTTCATTTTAAGAAGACACTCAGTTCAAACAAGTATTAAATTGGTAGCAATGCTTTTCGGTTTAGTTTTTTTCCCTTTGAATTTGTTACCTAGATGATTTTCAGTATCGGAAAATATTTTTTTAAAATGTCTTTCACGTGAACAATACTGACTTTGAGCTTCTTTTGTAGCTTCACTTTTAAGAGGGAAAATGTCTGAAATTCAGGTGTCTAGTAAGACCGCATGATTAAATTTACTGTTATTCTTATTTATTGGATATGGTCTAGAAACTTTCTCTTCAGGTGTTGTTTTGCATTGTGTTTCTCAGATACACATATATGTTCTCCTAATCATAACCTCTTGTCTGATCGTCATAGTAAATAACCTTAGTTTAGACATCCATTGACTCAAGAATAAGTTTCTGGTCCATCCTTCAAATTCTATAATGATATGAAGTCAGCGACACCTGTAGATTATTGACCTTTACATCCTGGTAATTTTGGAGAGACAAGACTTAACATCGTGAGTAATATACACGAAGCAGATCTGTTATAAAAAGTGTGTAAAGGATCACACACAGGATTCACACACACTTTTAATAAAGATTCATTTTACCTTCTAAGAATGAATGAAATGACTACCAAGAAAAAAAAGAAACATGAAATGTCAAGTGTAGGATATTTAACTCAAGGCAGAGGTGGCACAGATACCCATCTGCGTGCTCCTCAGCCTGGGGCATGATAAATAACAACAGGCCCCTGAAGATAGTGTCTACTGGTCCTTATAGAGAGTTACATGATGTCCAGCTGTTTGCCATTAATCACAGTAACGGCTATAGTTTTTCCTGCACGCTGTCAAACTCCACTAATTTTTGCACGTTATCTGAGCAAACATATTTGGAGGCCCTGCAATAATGAATTGGCATTATACTTCCTTATGGGAAAGCCCTTGTTCTCGATAAATCGAAAATCAGTAAGACTTCTGTGAGTATGTTTCCATTGGCTTTGCTGGACCTTCTGAAGAAATGGATGGTGGTTGCATAACCCATGCTGTGAGAATGCTTACGTGGTAGAAATGAATTGCTTGTAAGAAATCCCCGACTTGGGCAGACGGCAGGTGCTAAAATGCCCCAGAATCCAGGCTTCTTGGTGTGGAATTTTTTTAATAGCTCTGCTATTTTTCTTTGCTATCTCAGCAAGCACTAAACTATTCTGACATTTCAGCATCTCGGATGGAGACTAGACTGTCATTAAATGGCCCTCAATTTCGTTCTCTTTATTTCCACCCAGCCCCTATGCCACAGCCCTTGATGATGTATGCATTTCCACAAGAACCAGTTTGAGATGATCCTGCACCACACACTTTCTCTAGCACTATGCATATTATATTTCTTCTCTGTTCTTCAAAAAGTAAAATTAGGTCGGCTGTTACTGTGTCTCCTTGGCTGGCCTCAAACTCACAGAGACCAGAGGTTTGAGGCACCATCCAGGACTTGTTTTATTGGGAAGGAAACATATTTTTTGACATTATCTTTGTAACCAAGGAAATGCATACAGTACGGACAAATACGTGCTGTGTAAACTTGGCGAAGGCATAGCCAATCTCCAGTTTATCTGACGTTTTGCTGCATTCCTTTGGTCAAAACTCTGTGAAGAGAAAACATGTTTCTGACATAAAAAAAACATAGACAAAAATTCACGTCAATAACTGAAATTATGTTTTTCAAATATTTCCAATTCATCAGGCAACTCAGTTGTTTATCTGGGTCACTCAGTTCTTTCTAGCTGATTCCAATGAAGAGAAGTCTTGTTTCTATGTGTAGTAAGAGAACTTACACTACTTTCACTAAAACAGAGAGATTCATTTATATGCAGGCAGTCGACTAGGGATTGCTCTTGGAAACTGCCTGGAAAGATGCTCACATAGCTGTCCAGCAGAAGGCGATTGTGACATGGGAGGTTCTCCTGCTAGGTGGCTTTCAGACATTTGGTGCATTAATCCTGACCAGTCACTACATGTAGACTCCTCTTAGAGGAAAGAGTGGCTTTGAGTCGACCTAATCTCTGCGGGCAAATTCAGTTCTTGGGCAAAAGCAAATCTGAGAGCTTCTGGTCACTCATATCCCAAGATATGGGAGACACGAGATTTTCCCTTCTGAAGAAGAAATATAGGCAATGCAAGACAAACAACTTTGGCACAACATTTATAATGTCAGCTGTAAATAATGATTACTTAGGAGACTACTGCTGAAACTGTTTAAACTATTCCTTATAAGTAGAGGGGAGCCTCTACATTACGCTGGTCAGTGTTTACCTTTATCTTTATATATCTTTGGAGAGACCCGTCTTAGATCCCCACTGAGGACCACGGGTAATTAGAGTCAAAGCTATCATTAGCTTTAATGGGAATAATTTGTACAAAATCTCATGTGTTAGTGAAAAAATAAATATATCTCCACATATAGAGCTCTGAGAATCTATTAGTATCTAACGTTTTAATTTGATACAAAATTGCTTTGAATGCAGTTTTTTATTAAAGATATTATTCATGTGTTTTCATATTTCTGTTGTTTTTTTCCTAATGTATTTTCAATTTTTTTGTTATTAAATCTTGATATTTAGTACTGATATTGATCTGGGTTACTATTAACTGTAAGGAAGAACTAAAACATTAAACAAACACAAAAATTTAAGCATGTATTTTCAACTTGTTCAGGGTTAAAAAGAGAGTATTCGATATATGTTTTGGTGTTCACTAACACAATCGTCACCTTGGAAAAGTTAAATTGAGGTGCTCAGATACACAAGACTGACTACGTGATGTGATTGAATCGAGCTCATGATATGTTCTAGTTGAATGAGCTGGTCAATTTGTGTTTAACACTACAAAATCAATTAGAATTTGTAATCAGTGTTGGTGACAGATGGCATAGCTCTATAGTGCCATTTCAGTCAATTAAAAAGTAATTTACAGATGTACTCATGTCTCAGAGCAATTATTTAATAAAAATGTTTATAATTGTTTCTTAAAATTAACACTTTGCGGTATCAATCTTGGTACTAACCTTTTACATAAATTGCACTAGATAAATTCAGTTTAGTTAAATGTTCAGGATACTAGTGATGTTTTAATTAGTTATCATTCCTTTGGTTTTTTTGCTTAATAAGGCAATCTGTCAGTTATTGTTCTACTCTGTTTCGTCATTTAGGAAACGAATAGCCTTATATCTTGATAATAATTTAATCTAAATAATTGTTAATAGTTGCCTTGATAAAAATTGTGAGTAAATGGCAAAGAAAGAAAGTATATTAAAATATAGGGGTGCCACTTTGTTAGGTTTGCTTGATATAATTTAAATGTGTCTTTATTAGCATTCTTACAAAATATAAGGTTGAATAATATAGGAACATTAAAAGTGTTCAAAAAGGATGCTTGCTGGCAGAACTGTTTAGCATGCTTCTGTTGCAGGTGTGAGCTGTAAATAAACTTTCTAGTCCACAAACCTGAAGCATTTATTAAGGCCTGGTTAGTGGTTTACTGCTGCTGAGCATTCCTGCTAGGGCTGCGTGCCTTCCTGCAGTCTCTTAACTTGTTTATAAAGAAGTTTGCAAAAAATACAAGTTTTGAAAAGCATGGGTACCTAAACTTATTGGATGAACAATGTACAACTAAGAAGAAATACCCTAAGAAAACATAAGGTGGATTTGAAGGATTCACTAATCATTTGTTGATTTCAAATTTAGGAGAAGGAGGGAGAAATTCAGGATACTAATGAAGATATAGCTGTATAATTTATCATAATTTTGCTTTGTTCAATAGACAACCTATCCTATGTTACTATACTCCATGTTGTTGTTTGCTCCATCAAAATTATGACTCTCACATTGTTTGGTAGCTCTGAGAAATGGCGCGAGACCCTGGTTGGATACATGTAGTAGAAACTAAGGTGTTTTCTGAGATATTTCAAAAGATAACTTATAATATTTCAATTTAAAATAGAACTTAGTAAATGACTGTACACACATCAATAGTTTTGTTTTTAAGCTAGAGCAATATTTATTAATGTAATTGCTCTGGTTGAGCTCCAAATGACAATGACAGTGGGCTATGAGTCACATCGACCAGCTGAGGTTTCAAAGGTGTTGCAAAGGTGTCTGAGAATCTGGCTGGTGACTCATCTCCATCCAGGATGTCAGAAAGCCAGGTGGCTGGAGGCTCAACCAGCGTCTGTATGGAGAATTATGTTCTCAGTGGTTCCTCCCTCCCCAGGAGCAGTGAGAACACTCATTGACTCTCTTCCTTAGTTCATTCCAGAACTGTTTGAAGAGCATGAAGCATTCTTTCTGTAGCTGTTGGACGTTTTGTGTCAGCTTGTGATTTTGGCTTGGTAATTTTAGGATGAAAAGATCATTGCTGACAGTGATGTGTGACTTGGCCATGGCCTTCCAGTAAAATACAGTGAAAACAGACACCATGTCTTCCTTTCTTCCCTCCTGAGGCTGGTTGGCTCTGAGGCAATCTCCTTCGATTCTGAGATGACATGTGGCATTGGATATGCCAGAAGTTAGCCAGGAATCCCAGACAATTAGAGGAGCCACTATTCTAGGCCACAGCACTCACACCTGGATTTCCTTTTCATGAAAAAGAAAAATCCGTTTCCTAGTGATTTTGAGTGTGCTGTTATTTGGGAGCTTCTCAGTATTAACAACTCGTCACCTTTTCCTGCCCCTTTCCTTTCTTATCCTTCAGAACATGAGGAGTTAGAACTGAGAATAAATTTAAAGTCAGTGTAATGGAGGGGAGAAAAGAACAAAACAAATTTAGAGGAGAAGGTTTTCGGTATTGTGTATCAGGATTAAAATATTTCCTAGCTAGTTGCTGATATATTATGCCAATAATTCTTTTTTAAAAGATTTATTTGTATTTATTTTATTTCTTTAAGTGTTTTGTCTGCATGTGTGCAGGTATGCCACATGCATGCTTGGTGGTATATAAACCCAGAAGAGGGCATCAGATTCCTAGGAACTAGAATTACTGATGCTTTTGAGCTGCCTTGTGGACACTGGGAACTGAAACCAGGCCCTCAGTAGGAGTCACAACTATTAACATCTAGACTCTCTCAAGCCCAGCTTGCAAGTCTCAGTTAACCTATTGATCACATGGTTTTGGAATCTTTGGCTTTGAAGATTCATTGCCCCAGAGAAGTAAAGACTAAAGAAAACAATAACAAGAAATCTAAATTTTTCAATTTTTAAAAATAATTTTATTATTTTTATTTTATGTGCGTTGCTGTTTTGCCTACGTATATGTCTGTATAAGAGTTTTGAATCACCTGGAAATAGAGTTACAGATGGTTGTGAGCAGCCAGTGTGAGTGCTGGAAATTGAATTCAGGTTCTCTTAGAATAGCCAGTGCTTTCTGGAGGTAGGATTGTTGTTGAATTCTAACTTTAATCCGTGGTGATCTGATAAGACACAGGTGGACACTGATATTTTTTTGTATCCGTGGAGGTTTCCTTTACTTACTAGACCTGGATGGAGGTGGGGGGTCCTTGGACTTCCCAAGGACAGGGAACCCTGATTGCTTTTCGGGCTGAGGAGGGGGGGACTTAATTGGGGGAGGGGGAGGGAAATGGGAGGTGGTGGCAGGGAAGAGACAGAAATCTTTAATAAATAAATAAATTTTAAAAAAAAGATAAAAGGATTTGCCCAGGGTCACACAGGAAAAAAAAAGGCATAGCCAGTGCTTTTAACTGCGAAGTCGTACCTCTAACCCCATACATTTTCCCTTTTTTTTTTGTAAAAAAATTGTATTTGTGAAAAAATATCCAAATGTAGGTTTTAAAACAGAATTTTACATTCAACCTCCTTTCACAAAACCATTTCAAATGAAAATAAGAAAGCAAGGAGGATTTTTGAGAAAAGACTGAGTTTCATGGCAAAGCACCATAGTGCAGGTGAGCCACAGAGTGAAAACTAAAGATAAACCGGATAATTCAGTGGTCTTTGAGGTTATAGAACTTGGCCCTCTGCTTCATCTCCATGTTTCAGAGTTACATAGACCTCTGAAGATGATAGAGGAATTGAAGGTCATGGACAAGGACAGAAATCACGTTGGGAGCTCTGCAGGGTTTCTCCTGCCTTCAGAATTGCTTGGAAGAACTGAAGCATTGCTCCATGCTTTCCAGAATATCCGTAGAAGGTTAGAAGGAAGTCTCAGAGAGCTGTTGGTCATTCCAGAACACTCTTTATTAGATATAGTAGGACTTCCTTTGGACTGCCAGTTCCCAAATGACAACATGGAGACTATTAATTGTGAAAGCATGGCCTTAGCTTAGGCTTCTTTCCAAATAACTCTTCAAACTTAAGTTAGCCTGTTTATATTAATCTACATTCTGCTACATGGCTTGTTACCTATCCTCAGTGTCATATGTCTGACATCCTCTGTGTCTGGTTGGTGAATCTCCTGAGCCTTAGATTCTTTTCTAGAGTTTCTATCTCTGCCTAGAAGTCCCATCTGTCCTCTCCTGCCTAGTGACCATTCAGCTCTTTATTAAGCCAATCAGAAGGTACCTTAGGCAGGTTAGGTAAAACAGACACATGCTCCATCACTTTCAACTGGCCTTGGTGATCTCCCATTAGATCAGTCCTGCCGTCTCAAGGACAATGGCACTGGGTTTTGATTCTACTGCATGGACAGGCTTTGTGGGAGCCTAGTCTGTTTGGATTCTCACCTTCCTGGACCTGGGGGGAGCAGAGAAAACCTTGGACTTCGCATAGGGTAGGGAACCCTGACTGCTCCTTGGACTGGAGAGGGAGGGGAGGGAAGTGGGAGGAGGGGAGGAGGTGGAAATTTTCAATAAAAAATAAATTAATTAAAAAAACTACACAGAAGAAATAAACAATGGATAGAGAAAAAATAATTATCAGGTAAGAATTACATTTACAATGTCTAGCCCATTTTTATTTGGCAACTTTGGAGAAAGTACTTCATTATCTGTACTGTTTCAGTGAGTTCAAAGCTTTGTACCTAAATCACTATCTATCATAACTTGTATTACCAAGTTAAAAATATCTTTTTTAGACTTTAAAACTTTTTTTTTAGATAAACAGCTTAAGATTTTATGTCTCTCAACTTTTATAAACGTTACTTATCTTTTGTGAGTTTCTTTTCTGAATTAGATAGCAAGGAACACTGTAGCTATACCTATCTAGTATTCAACCCCATCAGAGACCTGGGGAGGATAAAATATTGCCTGAGTAAATAGGAAGTACAGAACAAGCAACTTTTCAAACTGTAGAAATGACAGAGACAGCTGGTTGCCTGGACAGTTTTCCAAGGTTTTTCTAAAACATTGGGGCATCCATCTTTGGCCTATAGACATAGAGTATCTGAGAGACTTTTCTGTGAAGCAGAACTTTTAAATGGCTGACCTACCTTGTTTTAGCAAAGTTTGCCAGTTGACTTCCTTTGAATCCTGTTTGTGCAATTTGGATAACATACTGTCAGTAATTGAGGCAAGGACAGTTTCTTACCCAGTGACTGACTGGTTTTCTACGTGGAAGTTCTTTGATGCCCACCATCTTCTCTGAAGTAGATTGGTATTGCCAGGAGCAGGTATATCTCACTGTCAAGAAAATCCTTGTGTTATTAAAGCATCTTACATGTCATATTCTGTAGATATTTGACATGTTTGAAGACCACCTCTCTCTAAAATGTATTTTTACTTAACTTTGAAAACATACCTAACATTATTACAAGTTTCATTGTAATAGATGACTAACTACTAACCTACATTTCTTTATTATTAGAAAAACTTTGTAATAATAACTTTTAAGGACTAGAACTTTGCATTTTAAAATGAACTGCCAACATACAATACCTTAAACAAGAGTAGAAATATATATATCACTGTTGAAGTCCAACCTTAATGAAACCCATATGTTCCAGGATAGGAGTATGAAGATTAGAATTATTAAGCTAAAGGAACATAGATATAAGAGAAATAAGAGACACAAATGTAGAGCAACATCAAGGAGGGGCATTAAGTGACTCCTGAATCTGCCTCTCTTATTTTCCACATGTTTATATGCTTAACTTCAAAAGGGGAGAGGGATGCAGCAGACTTCACTAACATGATATAAAGAGTAGACTTGTATTCTCTGACCTTTGGTCCAGGTGGAGTGGATTCACCTCTATACCTAAAATACTAATTAGTCACACCCTAGGTCAGACTCTCTCATTTGTAGCCACACCTGTTGTCAACAACTTTGAGAGAGAAAAAATAAGCTCAATCTCTCTGACCTCCAGTCAATGTGTAACAGGCTCACATCTGTGGGTCCCCACATACCATTTATTATAACAAATGTTTATTTTTGTGTCGAGTTAAAAAATAACCAGCACACATACATTAATAGACAGAGTCTTCATGATCCAGTTGCTTCTCCATGGTCTGGCAAACAATGCTTTACCACATTATTATAGGACAAATCATTTTGCAAATCATGGGAATGAGGATTCCATGGTAAGTATGAAGATGATAAATAGGTTTTGACAATTAATAGGTTAGAATGTAGAAGTTTAATAGTCTCCTAGGATAGCTATATAAAGTCTGTGACCAATACCCATCCATCTCTCTACCATTGTTATCACTCTGTGTCACCCATAACAATATACATACAAATGTACATACATACATACATAATGCATGCTTTTAAGTAGCCATAAAGAATACGTTTTCCTATGGCTTTTTCTTCTTTTCAATTTTATTTGAAAGTAATTTATTTTGTATATAGTATATTCTAGTTATGGTTTTCCCTGCTTCCTCTCTTCCTAGTTCCTTCCTACCCACCAAACTCCATGTCTTCTTTCTCTCTTTCTTTAGAAAATAAACAGGCAATAAACAAATAAACCAGAATAAAACAAAGAAAACATACAAAGAAAAGGAAAAGAAAAAAAGGGCCGGGCGGTGGTGGCACACGCCTTTAATCCCAGCACTTGGGAGGCAGAGACAGGTGAATCTTTGTGAGTTCGAGACCAGCCTGGTCTACAAGAGCTAGTTCCAGGACAGGCTCCAAAACCACAGAGAAACCATGTCTCAAAAAAAAAAACCCAAAAAACAACAAAAAAAGAAGATAGAAACAAAAGGAAAAGCATGAAAAACACGTACAGTTGGGTGAGCAAATGCAGGTGCGCGCGCACACACACACACACACCATAAAAACACAAAATCATAACCATAATATACAAACAAAACACAAGACAGAAAATGCCCAAGTAAATCATTATTAGATAAAACAGCCCTCAAAATATCACAGTTTTGTTGTGTGTTGGTCATCCACTGCTGGACCTGCCCTTTGTATACCAAATGAGATCCCACTGGAGAAAATTAGTATTTTCTTTGCAAGTGACCATTAGTTGGAGACAGCATCTGGGTAAGGGATGCAGGCTCATGGATGCTTTCCTTCTCAGTACTGCACCCCAATCTAGTTTGGATCTGTGAATGCTGCCACAATCTCTGTGACTTCATGTGTGTGTCAGTCCTATTGTGTCTAGAAGGCACATTTTCATTGGTATCTTCCTTCCCCACGGGTTCTTGCATTCTCTAGGCTTCTCTTCTAGTTTCCTGGGGCATGAACATTTGTTGAAGGTATTCATTTAGAATTGACTGCTCTCTCACTCTCTGTACATTGTCCAGATGTGGGTCTCTGTCTTAGTTTCCATCTCCTGTAGAAGGAAGGTTCTTTGATGCTTGCTTGCAAGACGCTTCTCTATGAATATAGAAGAATGTCATTCAGAGTCATTTTATTGTTGGGATCCTTTAACAGAACAATAGTATTTGGTTATCCTAGTTCCATGGGATAGCTAGTCTCAGGTTCTTAGCCACCCAAGCAGTATCAGGCATCTCATGGAGTCGTCCTTAAATCCACCCAGCTAGTGGTTTATTATAACTGTATCACCAGCAGATCTTGCAATCAGGTCACGGTTATAGAATGAAGAATCTGTAGCTGGCTTGGCGTTTAGCTTTCTCCTGTGGTAGCCTGCAGAGTACTTTCTAGTTACAGTAACACTGGTCAGTAAAGATGAAGGTTTAGTTAGGCACCAGATTGACTTCTTCATGTTCAATGAGTTGTGTAGGTGATGACTTCAGTAGTAGGATCTTACCTTCAGCTTGTGGAGAGAAACCAATAGCTTTGGCAATATCCTGAGTTGCTTGCCGGTTCATTCATATTGTAAGTCCTCCATAGACATTTGCAGAATCAGTGTGTTTATTGAAAGATAAATGATTAGAAAGAGAGATCAAATAGAAAGGGAGATTGTCATGAATGACAGTAGAATGCAGAAATAACCAAAGGGTCTTGTGGAGAAACAGAAGGTGGGCAACTGAACTAGCAACTGCCCCTGGTATTCGTTCCCTGTTCTGATTGCTCAGTGGGTATCCAAGATCTATAAAACGTGGCTGTGAAAGTAGTTGCATTAAAACTTCAGCAAAATGGAAAATACAAGAAGCAATGGTTGTAAACAATAATTAAAGTAGAAATCTCCTTTTTTCCCACCAGACATACAAGCTAGGTGAGATTCGACTAAATGCTTTTCTGGCCAGTGATTTTATTCTTAACTATTTGCAGCATATCACTTGTAGCTCAAAATACTGTTTGAGGGATAACTTACATGTAATTATAGCATATATTGATAGAACGTGAAGCAATTGCCAATATCATTTGAATTTCTCTGCTAGTTGTGACATAATTACAAAGCCAGGACCAATTCCTTGCCTGAGAATTGACGCCTTTTCAATGTTTGTACCCCTATTGCATGTTTTGTCTCACTCTTGTTCCAGCTTTCCTTTGTTAATATTCATTAGCTCATGATAAGTAGAAATAATAAGGTGTATATTTATTGCACATTTTTTCAGATATTTTTGGTTTTTTTTGGTATATATAAAAGGGAAAGGCCAATACTGACTTCTTAAAATTGCTGTTTGTAGGAAAAGACTTAATGCATGTTGATTCTACATCCCTCAAGCACATATTCAATGCTACCACTTCCGTTCATTAACTCCCTCACCTCATTGAATGATATCCATTTCTTTGGGTGACTGTTGAGTCAAAGATATTACCATATCCAGCCATTTCCTTAGAGGATCTTAGCCTTGATTTATCAAAATAATATTATTCTTCTCTTTAAATGACTACAAATATACATGAGCCTGTCTTCCGTTTCTTAGAATGGTTTGTGGCTACATAGGAAAATTGAGCAAACATTTTAAAACTACTTCAGAATTTAAAAAGCTTGTAAGTAATATATGGCATAGATCATCTTGACAGAAAATTTTTACATGCATTGAATCGATACTCAGTAAAACTGTTGTTTTTTTTTGATTTTTTTTTATTGAGAAAAGGAAAAAAAAAAAACAAGTTTCCGCCTCCTCCCAGCCTCCCATTTCCCTCCCCCTCCTCCCAAACTTCTCCCCCTTCCCCTACTCCTCTCCCCCTCCCTCTCCAGTCCAAAGAGCAGTCAGGGGTTCCTGCCCTGTGATAAGTTCAAGGTCCTCCCCGCTCCATCCATATCTAGTAAAACTGTTGTTTGATATCTGTAAGGAATGATGTCAAATTCACCCTATCATGGTGAACACAGACTAGTGTGGGACCTTCTTTTAAAAATAGAACTGTCCCGACTAATCTGCTATCCTGGCAACAGATTTAAGAACTGTAGAGTATAAATTGTGAAGATTTTAGAAACTGAAGACAAGACAGACTTTTCTGTTCTATCATCACTAAGATAAATGTGTCACTCAGCTAGAACTACAAAGAAATTTAACTTAGATTTTAACTTTTGGATATATAATTTGCAAAGGGAATTTGTCTGGCTTCAAAAATAACTCTTCAAAATTCAAACAACAGAATAATTTTTTTTTTATCTCAAATGGAAAACATTTGAGAATATTCTGACAATGGGCTCTGTTCTGGAAAAATATGTAAACAAACTTGGTTCTCTGATTTTCTTAATAAAATGTCAATGAGAGGGACCAGACCTACAACAAGATCAGAGAATCAATTTTTTTCTAAACTAAAGAAACAAGTGATCATATAGATATAAAAGAACCACAAAGAACACGAAAATAGACAAAACCAGAAAAAGAAAACAATCTCCCCACTGCATATCATAGTCAAACACTAAATATACAAAACAAAGAAAGAGTACTGAAAAACTGCAAATTACCAAAGACAAGCCACTTACAAAGTGGCTTTATAAAAATCCATCTGAATTATAGCTGGTTTCTCAATAGAAACTTTGCTAGCTAGAAGAGCATGGGACAATGTACCACAAGTCCTTAAAAAAAAATTCTCAGGAATCCACAAGGTTAACACCAGTTAAGATTCCTAGCAGTAGTAGAGAGGGTCTGTAAAAGGGCCTTCTCCTTTAATCAGATTAGTGACTACCCCAATTGTCATCATAGAACCTACATTCAGTAACTGATGGAAGCAGATGTATTTACTCATAGCCAAACACAGGGCTGAGCTCCTGTAGTTCAGTTGAAGAGCAGGAGGAGGGATCAGATGAAGAAGGGGTCAAGAGCACAAAGGGGAAAATTTGAGCTAGTGGGAGCTCACAGACTATGGACTGATTGCAGGGGAATCTGCATGAGACCAAACTAGACCCTCTGAATGTGGGTGACAGTTATGCAGCTTGATCTGTTATGGGTGCCCAACAGATATGGTAGTGGCACCCAGGTGTATGAACTGGCTTTTTGGAGCCCATTCTTTATCGTAGAATACCTTGCTCATCCTTGATACAGCAGGAAGGTCTTGGTCCTGCCTCAACTTGGTTTGTCAAACTTTCACTCCCGAAAGAAGGTCTTAACCCTCTTTGAGGAGTGGATGGGTGCTGGTAAGGGAGGAGGCCTGGAGGGCTCAGGAATAGGGAAGGGGTGTGGAACTGGGGGATGGCATGTAAAATGAAAAATAAATCTTTTAAATAAAAAAAAAATCACCAATGGTTGACATGCAGAGAATAAAAAACTTTGGAATTCTCAAAACAACAAAACAAAAAAACAGAAAACAAAAACAAAAACAAAAATAGACTAACAGTGTAATGTAACCACCTCAACTATCTACCATACTTGAGGAAAGAAAAATTTCCCAGGATATAAACAGATTAAAAATCTCATAGCCAAAAGACCAAACCTAAAGATAAATGGGAAGCAGTGTTTTGTGCAAAACAGAAGAATAGGCAAAGCATCAAGCTTCTGAAACAAAAAGACAAACTGTACTTAGTATAACACAAAGTTCCACTGAGAGACAAATTACAACAAAAATCAACAGTGCGAGGGCTGTAACCAGATTCACCTTTCAACAATAACTTTAGATATTAATGGCCTCAATTCTACAATCAAAAGGGACAGTATGACTGAATGGATCAGGAAACAAAATGCTTCTTTCTTTTTTTTTAAATTTATTTATTTATTAAAGATTTCTGTCTCTTCCCCGCCACTGCCTCCCATTTCCCTCCCCCTCCCCCAATTAAGTCCCCCCCCCAGCCCGAAGAGCAATCAGGGTTCCCTGTCCTGTGGGAAGTCCAAGGAACCCTAACCTCCATCCAGGTCTAGTAAGGTGAGCATCCAAACTGCCTAGGCTCCCACAAAGCCAGTAGGTGCAGTAGGATCAGAAACCCATTGCAATTGTTCTTGATTTCTCAGTAGTCCTCATTGTCCGCTATGTTCAGCAAGTCCGGTTTTATCCCAGGCTTTTTCAGACCCAGGCCAGCTGGCCTTGGTGAGTTCCGAATAGAACATCCCCATTGTCTCAGTGTGTGGGTGCACCCCTTGTGGTCCTGAGTTCCTTGCTTGTGCTCTCTCTCCTTCTGCTCCTGATTTGGACCTTGAGATTTCTGTCCGGTGCTCCAAAGTGGGTCTCTGTCTTTGTCTCCTTTCATCGCCTGATGAAGGTTAATATTCAGGAGGATGCCTATATGTTTTTCTTTGGGTTCTCCTTATTTAGCTTCTCTAGGATCACTAATTATAGGCTCAATGTCCTTTGTTTATGACTAGAAACCAAATATGAGTGAGTACATCCCATGTTCCTCTTTTTGGGTCTGGCTTACCTCACTCAGGATAGTGTTTTCTATTTCCATCCATTTGCATGCAAAATTCAAGTAGCCCCCTTTTTTTTTTACTGCTGAGTAGTACTCTACTACAGAGCTACAGTATTGAAAACAGCTTGGTATTGGCATAAAAACAGAGAATTCGACCAATGGGATTGAATAGAAGACCCTGACATTAACCCACAAACCTATGAACACTTGATTTTCGATAAAGGAGCTAAAAGTATATAATGGAAAAAAGAGAGCATCTTCAACAAATTGTGCTGGTAAAACTGGATGTCAACCTGTAGAAGAATGAAAATAGATCAATATCTTTCACCATGCACAAAACTCAAGTCCAAATGGATTAAAGACCTCAATATCAGTCCGAACACACTGAACCTGATAGAAGAGAAAGTGGGAAGTACTCTACAACACATGGGCACAGGAGACCACTTCCTACATATAACCCCAGCAGCACAGATATTAAGGACCTCATTGAATAAATGGGACCTCCTGAGGCTGAGAAGTTTCTGTAAAGCAGAGGACACTGTCGCTAAGACACAAAGGCAACCCACTTACTGGGAGAAGATCTTCACCCACCCTGCAACTGACAAAGGTCTGATCTCCAAAATATATAAAGATCTCAAGAAACTAGACCGTAAAAGGCTAATCAACCCAATTATAAAATGGGGCACTGAGCTGAACAGAGAATTCTCAACAGAAGAACTTCAAATGGCCAAAAGACACTTAAGGTCATGCTCAACCTCCTTAGCGATCAGGGAAATGCAAATCAAGACAACTTTAAGATACCATCTTACACCTGTCAGAATGGCTAAAATAAAAAACACCAATGATAGCCTTTGCTGGAGAGGTTGTGGAGAAAGGGATACACTCATCCATTGCTGGTGGGAATGCAAACTTGTGCAACCACTTTGGAAAGCAGTGTGGCAGTTTCTCAGGAAATTAGGGATCATCTTACCCCTGGACCCAGCAATACCACTCTTGGGAATATACCCAAAAGAGGCCCTATCATACAACAAAAGTATATGCTCTACGATGTTCATAGCAGCATTGTTTGTAATAGCCAGAACCTGGAAACAACCTAGATGCCCTTCAATGGAGGAATGGATGAAGAAAGTATGGAATATATACACATTAGAGTACCACTCAGCAGTAAAATCCTTCTTTCTGTTGTTTACAAGAACCACATTTTGAAATTAGGCACTTTCTTAGATGAGAAATTTGGAGAGAAGCACTCCAAGTAAATAGAAGCTGCTATCCTAATATCTGAGAAACTAGACTTCAAAATAGAGCTAATCAGACTAATATAGAGGAATACTTTCTAATCAAAAGAAAAATGAAACTGTCTGACATTATAACTCTAAATATAAACTAGGTGATTTTAATACCTCTACTTTCACCAAGACATGTCATTATGACAAAATATAAGCAGAGAAATGTCAGAACTAATTGACATAATGCATCTAAGTGACCTAATATATATTACAGATTATTTTCTTCAAATACCAAAGAATATACATTCTATCCAGCAGCATAGGGAAGTTTATCTGTTGACAGTGGTTTCTGTCCTTTCTGGTCCCACAGCCATTCAGTCCCTCCCCCCCCAAAAAAAAAACCACACAGAGGTTTACAGTAATTCTGAACTGGTTGGCCTATTAGCTCAGGATTCTTATTAACTCTTACATATTAAATTAGCCCACAATTCTTGTCTGTGTTAGTCACGTGGCTTGGTATCTTTTATCAGCAAGGCATTTTTATCTTGCTTCCTCCATGTCTGACTTCCTCTGTGATGGCTACAGACTCAGCCTTTCCTCTTCCCAGAATTCTCCTGTTCTGGCTGCCCCATGGATACTTCCTACCTGGTCACCCCATCTATACTTCCTGCCTGGCTACTGGTCAATTAGCATTTTATTAAAGCAATACAAGCAGCAAATCTTTACAGGGTAGAAGACCATTGTCCCACAGCTCTTATCTAAATTAGACCTGAACACAAAACAAATCTTACCAAATTCAGAAATATTGAAAAAATTCAGTGTGTTCTATCTGACCATGATACAACCAAATGGAAAATTAACAACTAACAAATCTCAAGGAAGTACACAGATGCCTGGCGATGAAACATCTATTTACTAAATAATGAATGCGTCAAAGAAGAAATGAACCAATAAAACTTGTCTGGAAACAAATGAATGTGAAAACATAACAAAAGAAAACCCCTGAAATACATTGGAAACAGTCCTACATGCAACATTCATAACTCAAATGCTTATGTTAAAAAAAATCAGAAAAAGCCCAAATAAGTGGCTTAATGAAGCAAATCAAAAATTTAGAAAAACAACAAACAAAATCTAAACCCAATAGGCAGCAAGACATAGTAAAAATTAGAGCCAAAATAGATAAAATATAAACAAAGGAAGCAATGCAAAGAGCAAACAAGCCTAAAAGATTGTTTATTGAGAAGATAAGCAAGATTGAAAGACCTTTAGCCCAATTTGTCATAAGAAAGAAAGAGGTACTCTAACCAAATCAGAAATTATTAAGGAAATATTACAAAGGATACCTAAGAAATACAGAATATTATAAACAGATGCCTTAAAATCCCATGCTACATTAAGATGGGCAATCTAAAAGAAATAAAAACATTATAGACCAGTCAAACTAACAAAATTCGATCAAGAAGAGAACCATCATGTAAGCAGACCTACAAAAAATAAAAAAAATTGAAACAGTAAAAAAAAACCACAAAAAACACTTCCAATTTTAAAAAAAAGGTCCAGGCCTAGAAGGATTCACAGCAGAATTCTATCACACTTTCAAAGAAGCTCTACAGCTAATCCTTCCTAAATTATTAAAAGTTGAAACAAAAGGAAAATTATCAAATTTCTTCTTTGAAGGCCTTATCACACTGCTACCAAATCTAGATAAAGACTCCAGAATGAAACAAAAATGCAGTCCACTATCTCTGATAGAAATACATTCAAATATGTGCAATGTCTACCAATTTAGTTCTACAGAAGTCACTAGAATGAAAACTTTAATCTGAAGAAGTTACCTATACCCAAGAGGACACAAATAATAAATAATACCAGAACAGTAAATCAAAAGATGAGAAAGAAAAAACATGTGAAGAATAAAATAACAGAAATCAGTTAATAATTAATAAATATCAATATTTACAGTCTCAATTTCCTGCTGGAATTGGATTAGAAACAGAGCTTTATCACGCTGTTACATCCAATAAGCACACCTTTCCATCAATGACAGATTGGACAAAAGCATTAAGGAAAAAAAGGATGGAAAAAGTTATCCTCAGAAAATTGATCCAAGAAGAAAGTGGGTCCAGCTACTTAATATTTGACAAAAATAGATTTCTAACAAAAATTAATCAGAAGAGTTATCTGAATAGTTCATAGGAAGGGGCACTACAAGTATGTAGGAAAAACACACTAAACACTTACTAAAGGAAAAATCCACCAAAAGGAAATTACAATTCTAATCATTTATTAACCAAACACGAGTACTCTAGTTTATAAGTGCATGCACTACAGCTGCATATTGGCTCAAATATGACGAGAGTGGGTGACTTTAATATCCTCCACCTGCCAATTGATTGGACAGACATCCAGAGAAATTCTGGAACCAAATAACATCACAAATCAAATGGACCCATTAGAAATCTACAGAATATTCAACCTGAATAATAATGAATACACACCATTTGCAACAGCTCATAAATCATTCTCCAAATTTGACCCCAAAGCAATTCTCAACAGGTAAAAAAATGTAAATAGCACCTGCACACTGTCGTATCACCTTGACTTTAAGCTGGTTATCTGCAACAGTAGAAATGGCAGACAGTTTACAAACTCATAGAAACTGAACAACTCACTACTGAATGAAAAATGGGTCAAAACATTAATCAAGAAAGAAATGAAAAACTATTTAGAATTGAATTAAAGTGAAAATACAGCATATCTTAACCTTATGTGACATAGTTAAGGGAGATCTAATAGTTAAGTTCATAGCTGCCTCTAAGTATCTACATAATTATTTAATAATTATTTACTAAGATTTTAAAAGCTTAAAAACCAGGATTTTTCCTATGAAAAATTTAGTGAATTTTTACTCAATCAGGTGATCTTATTTCTTCTATTTTAAAAAATTTAGAAATAAAGGACATTGAGCTTATAATGCATGTTCCTAGAGAAGCTAAATAAGAAGGTGAACCCAAAGACAAACACATAGGCATCCTCATGAATATTAACCTTCGTCAGGCGATGAAAGGAGACAGAGACAGAGGAGCACGGGACAGAAATCTCAAGGTCCAAATCAGGAGCAGAAGGAGACGGAGCACGAGCAAGGAACTCAGGACCGCGAGGGGTGCACCCACACACTGAGACAATGGGGATGTTCTATCGGGAACTCACCAAGGCCATCTGGCCTGGGTCTGAAAAAGCATGGGATAAATCTGGACTAGCTGAACATAGAGGACAATGAGGAATACTGAGAACTCAAGAACAATCGCAGTGGGTTTTTGATTCTACTGCACGTACTGGCTTTGGGGGAGCCTAGGCAGTTTGGATGCTCACCTTACGAGACCTGGATAGAGGTGAGCGGTCCTTGGGCTTCCCACAGGTCAGAGAACCCTAAGTGCTCTTCGAGCAGATGAGGGAGGGTGACTTGATCGGGGGAGGGGGAGGGAAATGGGAGGCGGTTGCAGGGAGGAGGCAGAAATCCTTAATAAATAAATTAATTTTAAAAAATTTTAAAAAAAGATAAAAAAATAAAAAATTTAGACTCTATCACATCTTAACTTTACGAAGAAAACTCAGAGTATCTTCATATATTGAACTACAATTGGATATTATACAATCTGTTTCCAAATGGTTTGCCACTAGCTTTTCCCCTGAATTTAAAAGAAGTAAACTCTTTTTTAAAAGAAAATCTTTCTCCCTGAAATAAATCAATCTTGTCATTTTGAAAAAGTCAGAATTGCCCTGAAATAAATCAATCTTGTCAATTACAAAAATAAGTCGGAAACTCTGTTTTTAGATTGTGATGCATATTGGACGACTAACTGGTTACATACTGAGTGTCCTGTCTAGGCAAATTAAGAACAAAGTGAGCTCATTATGATGGGAACTTCTTATGTCATTTGTCAGCCATTTGGCCTTTGGATATAATGACTTCAGCAATTCTCTTGCTAAGTGCATGTTCCTTACAGTTTATACACATATTCCATTTGCAGTGTTTTTACCATCAAAGGTTTGCTAAAAACTGTTTTTTAGACTTGGGCTATTGGCAACTAATTCCTAAGACTGTAATGAGGAGAATTGTGTAAAGACCAATGACTCCATATTTCAGCTTCAAATCCATATTGAATCTCAAGTCAAGGGTTTTAACATATGATTTTATTATTTTATTATTTCTTATAGAAATATGATCATTGGGAATTTGCTTTTTAAAATATGAATATGTACGTGTATGTGGGGTAAAGCAAACAGGAATGGGAAATTTAATTCCATCAATTTGGTACCAGGTATGAAAGTTAGTTTGCCAGGCTTGGAAGAAAGTGACTTTAACCTCTGACCCACCTTAGTGACCCGAAAATTAACTTCTTTAATTTTGAGAATTGTTAGTACCTTTTGTGCTGTTTACATAACATAAAAATATTCTTTATTCCAATAAGAGAATTATCCAACAAGGATAAAATCATGTGTCAAAGATGGTCAATGGAATATTTAAAATATATTCTAATTTATGATTTTGGAAAGTCTCCTGTGTCTCATTGCCTTATTACTACTTTGATAAGTAATCCTTGCATGTGTGATGTATTTGGAATATACACAGAGTTTAGGTAACTCATGAAGAACTAGAAGGGAGGAAGAAATCTTCCAAGGAAGGAGATGAAGTGTCAATAAGAGATACAGGGATATCTAGAATAGGAGGATTAAATGAGGAGGATCATGGGAGGACAGGGTAAAATAGGAAATATGAGGACATGTAGCTAACAATAAAGGCCTTTTGAAAAGCCATATGGAAACCAACTACTCTAGAAGCTTTCTAAAATCCATAAAAATGAATTTACATGGAGTCACCATATAACGGGAAAGACTGCCTAACCAAACATCACATGCTATCAACAACCCACAGTACCAGGAATAGGCAATATCCTATTGAGTCATTGGCCAAAGGAGTCCAAAAAACATTTCCACCAAACATTGTAGGCTGCTGCCAAATGCCATTAGTTATATGCCACAACCTGATGATATGTCCTATGGCTGGAGACACAACTTATTTATGTCATCGAAATTGGAGAAATTTAACTGTTGCCTAACTAGAGGCTTTAGCACTCCTAACTAGATTTCATAGTACTACAAGACGTTATACACACTAACAGAGGAGAAAAATTAAACGTTAATCTTACCAGTTTACAAACTCTGCAACCTACAACAGCAACCTACCTGCAATATTTATTTTGCCATGGTGGCACAGACATGAGAGTAATTGATCACTTCTTTCGCCCATTGGATAAGGCTCATTCCATGATATAGAACCCATACCTGACACTGTTTATGAGGTCAAAGATCAGAGACTAAACAGGTCATGGGCCGAATAGAAAACCTACTATATCATTTAGTTAAAAATCATAGCAATAAAATTAATTCCAACAACATATTGCTATATCTATAGATCAATGCCCAGTTTAAGCCATGGAAGCTTTTTCTTGCAGTGTGTTAGGATTAATACAGAGCCCCAAACTGGGCAATGTGTAGAGAATGGGAGACCTTGGGGCATTCAGTCCTAAATGGAATCTTTGTCAAGTTCCTTCCCTTCCAGGCTCAGGAATCTCTGCAGAAGGTAAGGTGTAAAGATTGTAAGAGCCAGAGATGATGGGTGACTCCAAGGAAACAGTGTTCTCCAGACACAACAGAACGGATACATAAGAACTCCCAGAGATTGTGACTGAATGCACAAGGTCCCTACAAAAATAAACCAGACAAAATTTCCAACACGGAGAAAGGGAACTGGACCCAAATTTCTGCCTTCAGTCAAACATTTATTTGTTGTTGATAGCTTCTAAGAGAGGTAAAAAAAAATCAGCCTTCTTTGGTGAAGTCACTCTGAATATACCAACCGTACCCTAGGCTGCCTCACACTAAGGTGTAGCTGATCCACACAAAATAAACTCTATTTTGTGTATGTGTGTTTCTTATGTTTATATGGCTTCTTTGTCTTTATTGTTTTTCTTGTGTTTTCTATAGAGATTTATTTTGAGAAAGAGAGAGAGAGCACCAAGTTTGGTAGGTAGAGAGATGGGGAGATCTGGAGAAACTTGAGGGAAGAAAAAAGATTCCGATAAAAGTATATTGTATTTATAAAATAATTTAAAATGTAGTAATTTTTAAAAGTAATTTTTGCTTGGAATATGAGGAACATAGCCAATAAGGACATTTTGTCAGATATGTACATCACAGAAAGAATGAAGAATAAAATAGCCACACAGTTATAAAGTGGAGGAAAACAAGTACCTCCATTTTGTCAGATTTGATTTTGTCCAACGACGCAGTAAGAGACAGTGATGAGTGATGTAATTTAGGTCATCTTAGACATTTGAGATGCTGACATGCCTGTTCACTTAACAGTTTAAGAAGCAGAGAATCCAAAGCAACTCTGAGTCAGGACTGGTACCCTATATGGGCTTCCTTGACTTGAGATGTGAGGACTGCTTCTGTGAGAACTGGCGGGTTAGGGGAGTAAGCCAGGTTTAGAACAAAAGAACCTTTTATGCTTAACTATATAAGAACCAAAACACAAGGGGCAACATTGTTGCTACGGAAGGCCCAGGAACTGGCAGAAACACCGGTCAAGTCATTCCTGCTGATTTGGCTGCACATTACTTCTTATAGGCAGACTGTGAAAACCAATACGCTAATAGTGAGAAAAGCTACACTCTAACTGCAAAATTGTTTCTTGTAGGAGAGAAAGAGTCCTACATTATTTCAAGGGGTTTCATGTGACCTTTACAAGATGAATATCACCATTATCTGGCACAGTGCAAGCACTCAGTAACTGCTGGCTTTTACTTCATATATACACATCCATATACCGAGCCATCCCTCCCGGCCATGCATCATTTTCTAAAGTGCATCTGCAGCATTGAACTTTCACCTCAGACTCCCTGGAAAGGGAATTAGAGTATAACTCAGGACTGTCCATTTCTCCAAAATGGTAGATTTCTTAAATTTAGAGGAAAAAACCAATGCTTTTGTATCAAAGCCATTATATGTTATAAAATCTGTTATTCTGGACTTCTGATGAAACAATTATTTTGGCAAAAATGTGATGTTGCACACTGGGGAGTGGTAAATGTAAAAGAATGAATTGAGTAATTTATAGAGACTGTAATGATAAAGGAGTCATGTGTAGTCAAAGCTGTGAAATGAGTTTGAGATCCACCTACACCTCCAGGAGCATTGCCTTCTGAGTCACCATGATGGAATATGGGTGAGGACAAATCCTGAATGCACCAAACCTCTACTTCCAAGTAGCTCAGCAGTGATCATCTCACATTTATTATGCTTTTTCTAATAATACATTAAAAATTTGGCCTTAGTATCAAGGAACTTATTGTGCAAATTAAATATTAATTATATTAATATTCCATCTATATTTCCTGGGAAATTCCCCACTTAGGATAGGCTTCTTTTTTTTTTCACCTCAATAGCCACATTTGAATTGCTCTGTACAACTGGGTATGAAGTGGGTTATGAAATGGGATCCAGTATAGAGTTTGCTGGAATAGGAGGCAAGATTTTAAACTGTTTTTTTTTTTTTTTTTTTTTTTTTTTTTTTTACAGAGCGAGGGCATTTTGTAAGCGGAGCCCTGGGCCAGCAGGGAAATCTGATCACCAAATGATTCTTCAGAACTCAAATATTAAGAGTACCCCCCCCGAGTCATGAAAAAGGGCATTTCCTTATAATTATTGTGAATTTACAGCATAGCTAGAGGAAAGCTTCTTTGGGGGTGCTTCTGAAGGTCATTTCAGGATCTATGACACACTAGACAAGGATAGCTTTTTTTAAAATTTATTTATTTATTAAGGATTTCTGCCTCCTCCCCGCCACCACCTCCCATTTCCCTTTCCCTCCCCATCAAGTCCCCCTCCCTCATCTGCTCGAAGAGCAATCAGGGTTCCCTGACCTGTGGGAAGTCCAAGGATCGCCCACCCTCTATCCAGGTCTAGTAAGGTGAGCATCCAAACTGCCTAAGCTCCCCCAAAGCCAGTACGTGCAGTAGGATCAAAAACCCACTGCGATTGTTCTTGAGTTCTCAGTAGTCCTCATTCTCCGCTATGTTCCTAGAGAAGCTAAATAAGAAGGTGAATCCAAAGACAAACACATAGGCATCCTCATGAATATTAACCTTCATCAAGTGATGAAAGGAGACAAAGACAGAGACCCACATTGGAGCACCGGACAGAAATCTCATGGTCCAAATCAGGAGCAGAAGGAGAGGGAGCACGAGCAAGGAACTCATGACAGCAAGGGGTGCACCCACACACTGAGACAATGGGGATGTTCTATCGGGAACTCACCAAGGCCAGCTGGCCTGTGTCTGAAAAAGCATGGGACAAAGATAATTTTATTCTGCATACATGGTCCTCATAAATGGAGGTGTTGAACGAGTTGATAAACACAAACTTTCAAGCTTGCTTAAGGATAATCGAGGAAATGTAGTTCTGCATATTTCCAGATGAACTCTATTTTCCAAATTCCCCCAAAGAAAGGGGTTAAACCCAAGGATAGATTTCAGCTCAGCGTCTGTAACCGTATTGTCAGAGAGGACAAGAAAGACCTAGAAAATCAATCTTTGTGCCCTTCTACTGTGTGTGTTGGGGAGAGTCCATATATGGTGTGTGTGTGTGTGTGTGTGTGTGTGTGTGTGTGTGTTTGCATGTGTAGGTCACGGGAAGTTGACCTGTGTCCTGCTCTACACACCCCCGTGGCAGAATCTTTCACTGAGTGGAGAGTGCTGTATTGGGGTCTAGGCGTGAAAAGAGCAAGTCCAGCAACTGCTTGTTCCTGTTTTCCACAGAACTTGGATTAAGGACACGTGGCCATACCCAGCTTAGTCCTGGATATCTGAGCTCAGGCCTTCACGCTTGTGTGCAGCCTTTTTTACCCGCTGAGTAACTGCCTCACACCAAACTGCATTTTTGTAAAAGAGAATTACTGTGAAGATCATGCCTGAATTTCATGTCTGTAATTCTATTCTTTTTTTCTCTTGAAATTTCTGAACAACTTAGTTCACCTGGTCAAACAGTTCAGGTATTGGGCTACTTTTATTTTATAAAGTTGTTTAATATTAGATAATGCTTTTCATCTGGTAGTGGCGCACACCTTAATCCTAGCACTCGGTAGGCAGAGACAGGCAGATCTCTGTGAGTTTGAGGCCTGCCTGGTATACATGAACTAGTTCCAGGTCAGGTCCAAACCTACAGAGAAACCCTGTCTCAAAGTGTGGTACTGGCATAAAAACAGAGAAGTCGACCAATGGAATCGTATAGAAGACCCGAATTTTAACCAACAAACCTATGAACACCTCATTTTTGATAAAGGAGGCAAAAGTATACAATGGAAGAAAGAAAACATCTTCAACAAATGGTGCTGGCATAACTGGACGTCAACCTGTAGAAGAATGAAAATAGACCCATATCTATCACCATGCACAAAACTCAAGTCCAAATGGATTAAAGACCTCAATATCAGTCAGAACACATTGAACCTGATAGAAGAGAAAGTGGGAAGTACCCTACATCAGATGGGCACAGGAGATCGCTTCCTATGTGTAACCCCAACAGCTCAGACATTAAGGGCAACATTGAATAAATGGGACCTACTAAAACTGAGAAGCTTCTGTAAAGCAAAGGACACTGTCACCAAGACACAAAGGCAACCTACTGACTGGGAGAAGATCTTCACCAACCCCACAACAGACAAAGGTCTGATCTCCAAAATATATAGAGAACTCAGGAAACTAGACTTTAAAATGCTAATTAACCCAATTAAAAAATGGGGCACTGATCTGAACAGAGAATTCTCAGCAGAGGAAGTTCAAATGGCCAAAAGACACTTAAGGTCATGCTCAACCTCCTTAGCAATCAGGGAAATGCAAATGAAAACAACTTTGAGATATCATCTTACACCTGTCAGAATGGCTAAAGTCAAAAACACCAAGGATAGCCTTTGCTGGAGAGGCTGTGGAGGACGGGGTACCCTCATCCATTGCTGGTGGGAATGCAATCTTGTGCAACCACTTTGGAAATCAGTGTTTCGGTTTCTCAGGAAATTTGGGATCAACCTACTGCTGGACCCAGCAATACCACTCTTGGGAATATACCCAAGAGATGCCCTATCATATGACAAGAGCATTTGTTCAACTATTTTCATAGCAGTATTATTTGTAATAGCCAGAACCTGGAAACAACCTAGATGCCCTTCAATGGAAGAATGGATGAAGAAAGTGTGGAATATCTACACATTAGAGTACTATGCTGCGGTAAAAAACAATGACTTCTCGAATTTTGCATGCAAATGGATGGAAATAGAAAACACTATCCTGAGTGAGGTAACCCAGACCCAAAAAGATGAAAATGGGATGTACTCACTCATAATTGGTTTCTAGCCATAAATAAGGGACATGGAGCCTACAATTGGTGATCCTAAAGAAGCTAAGTAAGAAGGTGAACCAAAGGAAAAACATATAGTTATCCTCTTGGCTATGGGAAGTAGACAAAGTTGCCGGGGAGAAAATTGAGATCTTGGGGATGGGGTGGGATGGGGGTAAGGGGAGATGGGGAGAGAAAAGGGAGAAGGGGAGGAAGTGGGGAACTTGGAGAAAAAGGAGGATTGGGATAAAGGAAGGTTGGCTAGGGGAGCACGGAAGCACAATTCTTAGTTAAGGGAGCCACCTTAGGGTTGGCAAGAGATTTGAACCTAGAATGGCTCCCAGGTGCCCAAGCCGAGGCCCCCAGTTAATTCCTTGGGCAGCTGGGGATAGGGAACCTGAAATGACCCTATCCTAGAGCAATACTGACGAATATCTTGCATATCATCATAGAACCTTCATCTGGTGATGGATGGAGATAGAGACAGAGACCCACACTGGAGCACTGGACTGAGCTCCCAAGGTCCCAATGAGGAGCAGAAGGAGGGAGAACAAGAGCAAAGAAGTCGGGACCACGAGGGGTGCACCCACCCACTGAGACAGCGGAGCTGATGTATTGGGAGCTCACCAAGTCCAGCTGGACTGTGACTGAAAAAGCATGGGATAAAACTGGACTCTATGAACATGGCAAACAATGAGAGCTGATGAGACGCCAAGGACAATGGCAAGGGGTTTTGATCCTACGTAATGTGCTGGCTTTGTGGGAACATACCCAGTTTGGATGTTCACCTTCCTAGATATGGACGGAGTGGGGAGGACCTAGGACTTACCACAGGGCAGGGAACCCTGACAGCTCTTTGGACTGGAGAGGGAGGGGGAAAGGAGTGGGGGAGGGGGAGAAGGGTGGGAGGAGGGGGAGGGAATTGGGAGGCTGGGAGGAGGTGGAAACTTGTTTTTCTTTTCTCATTTTCTCAATAAAAAAAAAGAGAAAAAAAAAGAAAAATTAAAAAAAATCAATAAAAGAAAAAGAAATACAACATTTTAATTTAAACAATCCAGCTGTCAGCAAATTTCTCATGTCTTTATTCTTTTGTAAACTTCCTTTAATTTTAAATGTGAATGTGTAAACCATATGAAGATGCTCCCGTGAGGTATTTTTTCAATTTATTTATTTATTAAAGATTTCTGTCTCTTCCCCGCCACCGCCTCCCATTTCCCTCCCCCTCCCCCAATCAAGTTCCCCTCCCTCGTCAGCCCAAAGAGCAATCAGGGTTCCCTGCCCTGTGGGAAGTCCAAGGACCACCCACCTTCATCCAGGTCTAGTAAGGTGGGAGCCTAGGCAGTTTGGATGCTCACCGTGAGGTATTTTAAAGGAAGATGATGCATCCTAATTCACTGTCATCCACACACAGCAACAATTCAGCTGCATAATTTGGCTTTCAAGATTAAATTATATCAGCCATTTAATTCATTGCATATAATTTCTAGAAAAATCAAACTTGAGGTCACGTCTTCCTAACACTACTAATTCTTTCCTTCCTGCTTGACTTCAGATTATAAAGTTTCTTATGTCTTCCCCTTTGAAGAAACTATTTCTAATGGTGGAGGTACATGAGGAGATGAAGGGCTCTGATATAGGAATCCCGTCTCTGTGTACTGATGCTTTTATGAAAATACCTATTGTTCAATTTAAATACACCCAAAATGCATGAAGAGAAATAAAATGAAAATGTCAGGAAGCTCAATTTTGAAGTGACATTACAGACAGAATTTTTGAAAATATTGTGTCATCTACAAAGATTACTTACATGTATCATTAGGATATTAATTGCCTTTTAAACCTTTCCTATTCAATGTATTTCTTAGGTCTGATGAAAACAAAATCAAGAGTATTCTTGGTGCTAGAGAATTTGGAACAAGCAAATAATTTAAACAATGACTAGAATGTCTTCAAATATGTACTCCCTGGCTAAATTTAAAGACAGTAATAGGGTGGCAAAGAGTATTGATGACTCACCAAAACAGTTTTGTGCATGTGCACAAACTTATGCACTCTCTTTACACACACACACACACACACACACACACACACACACACACACACCATATATACATACCACATATACTCAAAATTTTTTCAGTTATCAATGTTTCTGGGCTTCAAAAATCATTAGGGAACATGGGACAGAAAGACTGTAAGAGACAGAGGCTGTTGACTACAATGACAGAGCAAAGTAGTTGCATGTACAAATTCATAGCAGCTAAGACAGCATGTAGCAGACCTGCGCAGGCTCAGGTCAGACAAAATTCCAGCATAGAAGGGGGATAAAAATGCATTATACAAAGTTCTCAAGGAACTAAAAAATAATTTTAAAAATAAATCAAATACAATCTCTACCCTCAGTAAAAATTACATGAGTTTGTTTATTCTTCTTAACCATTTTCTATAGTCTGTGTTTTACTCACCTTCCACAATGAAGTATCTTTCTTATGGTTTTGAGTCCTTGAGTTGGGGTATGTTTTAGAGGTTAAATTATTCAATGTTTGTCCTCCACTCATTTGCCAAGCATAAAGTGCTCATCTTCTGCAATAGCAGCAAGTATTCATAGCCATTAAAAAAAATCTCTCCAGGTCCAAAATAAGTAATTCTTTAAAAGATGGCGGTCTACTTCGGAGAACTGGCACTTAGCTTGTGCAGCTTTCAGCCTAGTAACATGAAATGGTAGTTCATGAATATGTACCAAATAGATGGGCATTAGTCGGTATAGCTTTGTGTGGTTGTGATTATTACCAAGATTTGATACCTAAACTAATTATTGGTATTTCACAAAATATGACAAGATAAATGGTTGTCTTCTGGAAGGAGTAGTTAGAGAATCACACTATTAAATTGCCTAATTTTCCAATTGTCAATTGTTAAATTACCTAATATATTTTGTCAGTGGTATTTTGTTTTCCTCAAAGAAACAAATAAACAAAGGAACTCTTTTATCTCAGACATCATGGGGTAAAGCCTCTCACCCAGCAATGTCTCTGCATGGCTTCTGACTGGCATTAAATCACCATTAAGCATTTAAAAAGCAAACTGCTTTGTTTGTAGACATTTATTGTGCTATGACAATTTAATTGCAGAATAAAAACCTTGCTCTCTCACTTTGATGCCTGTGGTAACCTTGAACTTGATTACTTGTGTTAACAAAAATTAAAGTACTGGGTGGATAGTTTAACAGTAACTCAGCATGAAACCTAATAAAAATGTAGTTATCATTTGTTATTGCCAGTTAAGTATTTACCGGGAACAAAAAGCTCTATAGGGAGGATATTGCAAGAGAAAAGCTTTCTTTCAGAAAATGACACAAACACACGATGTGATGACACACACTCCAGCTAGAGAGCAGTTCACTCCCAGTATCTGAAAACTGAGAAAGCATACTGAGAAATAAAGCCAATTGTCTGCTATTCAGACTACTGCCCAATTACTTCTATTATGGCTTTGCACTTTTGTTGAGTTTGCCCTTTGACAATTTCATACATGTAGTATGTATACTCTTATTAAAACCCCTCTCTGTTCCCCCTAATATCCCTAGTACCTCCTCTTCCCTACATGCACTCTGCCCATATTCACAATTGTGTTGCTCTATTGTTTTCTTTCTTTTTCTTTTTCTTTTGTTTTGTGGAGACTGACTGAGTTTAACCAGGATCATCTATGTGACCCCTGGTTTGTTGCAGTCCACTAAGCTAATATACAGTGGGAGACAATGCTTTTCTCCCAGAACTCACCAGTAGCTAACAGTTGAGAAAGCATTGGTAGGTCTGGGTAAGCTCTGCCTCAACTTATACAGACTGCAGAGAGAGCATAGCCTTGCAAATACCTTGGTTTGCACTTGCAGCCTATGGGGTTGAGAGAAGATAAATCTCTGCCACCCTATGCCACTTCTTATTGCGACCCTAGGGCACTAAAACAAAAACTTTCCACCTAGGTCTTCAGATTCTCTTCTACACAAAAAATCACATCCTGTGTCCTCAGAACAGTCATTACACAGCAAATGTTTTTGGCAGTCACCCTTCTTCTTTCTGATTTTTTCCTATGTAGTTGGGAGGGTGGTGGGGCTTGAAGGATTCTGAAATAATTCTGTTTTTATTTAAATTCTCACAAGATATTCCTTTGCACATGGGACTGATAATTGCCTACTATTCTTAGTATATGGTTTTAGGCAAAACTGTGAGTTAAGGGGGGATTTTCATTTAACATTCCATTAAATATACATATATTCCTACAAGTCAGGTTGTATGCTGATGTATTCATGTAAAATGTGAGAAAGACATGGGTAAAATATAACATATTGTTGCTGAACTTATGGAAACGAATGGAAAAACCTGCTTCTATCAAAGTGAAATTCTTTTAAAATAGGAATGCTGAGGGAATCCTGGCATACTCACAGCTATAACTGGATTGTCTTTTTTTGTTTTGAATAGCTTAAAGAGCAGTGGAAAAATTAATGAGTAACTCAGACCAAAGTAAATTCCCATCTCTAGGCCACTATTTACTATCTTATCAATTTATTCCCTGGGAGTATCCCTGGAACCTTTTAGTGCCAAACATCAGAATCTCATGGAGCTTCCTCCTTCATCCTGACATCTGTTACAGCACTTTGCATTTCTTTTGCACTCACCTGGATGAGTTTCAAGTCACCTGAGCATATGATTCCAAGGGGAAAGACCATGTTGAAGTCATTTGACATTTTATTGATCAAGATGTTTAGTAACTTTAAAAAACTGTCTTAAAATTTTAATGGGTGAAGAAACGGTGACACTTTTTTTCTTTCTAATTCATTGCTTTCATTTGGAAATTAAGAATGTTAAAGTCTTCTCATGTTCACCCTAAAGCAATAAATTTGGATATTTAAAAAAATCTGTATTCTCATGATTAGGAAATATTATCAGATCTTGAGTCTGTAATTTATTTTACAGATTTACTCCCCTTAAGTGTCAAAATTCTGTTGATGATTTCAAAGAGAACTTTTGAGATGAAAGCTACCTGGAGACATTGCCCTTTGCCATAAATTTTGGTTGATTTGTTTATTTATTGCTTTTAATTTACACTATGACCTTTGTATGCTATTGGCAAGTCAAATATATCTTGAGTTTTCCTGTTATTTCAGGGATTTGGAAAGCTAATTTTCTTTAATCTAGTAAAGAAAGTTATTTTATGTGAAGTTTGATTAAGAGCACAGAACATTTCTAAAACAACACTGGTTTTCAAACAGACATGAAATGTTTTCTTACTTCACTTTATCCTAACCAACAGGCTGGTAGTGATTCAATATACTCCATCAAGTATCATGGCTTTCAGGGACATTGGTATGAAACTATAGATGAAAGTATGAAATTATAGATGAGAATAAAGACAATGGTGGCCATGATGACTGGCAAGACAAGGAGAACATTGATTGAAAAGCATCACAACACTTCCAACTGCTCTTTAGATTGCATATTTGCTGGAAGAATTTTAAGAAAAGTGACAACCCCAAGTCAAAACATTGGCATCTATTTGATTGAGCCATTTTGTTTGTTACCTTAACTCAAAATTAGTAATAATAATATTATGCATTAAGTACTTTTTAAAAGTTTATGAGGAGATATTATTCTTATTGTCATCACCATTGCTGGTGTCATTTTGATTGTATTTATTGGAGCAATGAATATTGCCACTTGCTACTATGATTTCCTGCTTATCTGCCTCCCAAAAGCTGTGTGATGAGAGGCACATTGCTCAAGGCCAAGACAGAAAGCAGAAGATAACATTAAGAACACAGGGAGAATTTACTTTACAGTGCTCTGTCTGGGCTGTAAGTGACACATAGTTCTACTGACATGTGTCTCTGCAGTGACTTTAACGCTGCTGCAACCCCTTGGAAACAATCTTGGAGCAAATGCTTATCTGAAATTGAAATCACTTGGCAAAATCAGATTTTGTCGAAGACTCTTGCTCCTATTGTGTATATGTTTTTGAGCACTTCACTCAGCTCGAAGAAGGGAAGAAAATAATGACAACAATGTATTCTGCTTTAAATGAGCCTTCTGTCTGCAAATTTTGAAGTAGATCATTTTGTAATTTTCAGTTTTCTTCAAGTGAAATTCAGAATATTTTGCAATGAGCTTACTGGGTGAATGGCTGCCAGGATTATAAGTCTCACCTGAGAAATGCATCCACATGTTTTATCCGCCATCCAGCACATCTGCATTCTTATTAAGACTTAATCACAGTGCCAAGGGACATACATTCATATGAACAGTATTCAAGTGGGATTCTCTTACATATTCAAGATTAAGCAACACTATAGGATCCTGAATTTGTAATTTAGCTTATCGCTCTCTATAACCTTATTATTAATTGTATTATAAAAAGTCATACATATTCCAGGAGATAGCCATTATTCATGCATGAATACACTTAAAACTATTCTAACTTATTTGTAATTGTCCAAGTCCAGACGACACATTTCAGTTTTTCAGGAACCATTAGCAAATATAAAAATGCTGCCTATTCCAGGAAGTGCCATCAGATAATGGCAGCATGAATGGTTGTTTTCTAAAATATGATCCAAGAGCAAGACTGACAAATAGAAACATCAGTAGAAACAACCTGTGATGAAGGCTGAGTCTCTGGGCTTGCTTTGTGGCAATGGTATTAGAATCACAATTGAGCATGCCTCTGCAGCCTGTGCATAAGAAAACTGAGAACCATAAGTAGTAGAATCAGGTACTTCATTATATTTTAGGATGGAAAAATCTATTCAAATCTAGCATAATTCAATAAACCTCACACTTTTGTTAGTTTGGGACATACGTTAGAAAAAAACCCAAAGGTAGCTTTTATTAAATAAAAATTGGGTTATTGTAATAAAGTTACAATTAAAAATATTACTCAGATAGGTTAGTATAGTCATTCAAACTTTTGCCCACTCCCAAAATCTGTAAGATATTTTGACCTCATTTCTCACATAAAGTTTTGCTTTCAGAGAAAATTCTCTCTCATATTTGTAGTAATTAGGAGCGGCGGCGGGGCTGCGTCCCCAACACCCCAGCCGCCCGGCTCGGCTAGCTTTTGCCCCGAAATAACAACACACAAACTGTATTCATTTACACTGCTTGGCTCATTTCTACCCAGCCTCTTCTAGGCTAACTCTCGCACCTGGACTAGCCCATTTCTTATCATCTGTATAGCACCGGTCTTACCGGCAAGATTCTAGCCTAAGTCCATCCTGGGTCAGAGCTTCATAGCGTGCATCTTCCCTGGAGCAGGGAGCATGGCGTCTCTCTGAGGCATCTGCTCTGGAGAGGAGAGCTGTCGAGTCTGACCTCACTTCCTCTTCCTCCCAGCATTTTGTTCTGTTTACTCCTCCCACCTATCTTCTAACCAATGAAATGGGCCAAGGCAGTTCCTTTATTAGCCAATGACCTTCCTCCATCACATATTCACTGAAAGTGACCTGTTGTAATCTAAACTAGATGATACTTATCTAAGAACACATTTATTCCTACTGGTTTACATCTATTTGAGTTCTTAACTTGGCAAACTGCATTTTACCTAAGACACAGAAAATCCTAAAGTTCGAGAAATTTTTGTTCTTTTTGTGTGTGCCATTTTCATTTTTAAGGGCATTTTTTCCTTTTATTGGAATGTTAATCTTTGCTTCCATTTTACCCTTCAAGATGTTAATACTTCTCCTATTTACACAAATGTCTTGTAATT
The DNA here is from genome assembly GCF_037038515.1 of Microtus pennsylvanicus. NCBI lineage: Eukaryota > Metazoa > Chordata > Mammalia > Rodentia > Cricetidae > Microtus > Microtus pennsylvanicus. The sequence continues at coordinate 33,991,257 of NC_134584.1, forward strand.
CTAAATCTTGTCCTGAGAACAGAATCTCTTGTTTGGAGCTAGATTTCTGAAGATAGGTGATGGCTTCCTGTACATTTCTGGTTTTGATGAATTTTGTTCAATCTTCTGTTTGGATCCCACAACTCCCTTTTACCCTTCCTTGTGACTGTGCACATGTATAGCCAGAGGCACATTAAGAGAAGTAACTGCATGATACCCTAAGCATTGCCATGCCATTAATTGAGCAGGGATTAATTAACCAGGCTTTTAAATTGATTCTGTGAAAGTCAACTCTTAGGTTTGAGTGGACTAGCGAAACCATTTAGTTGCATTGTCTCACTAGTCAACACTGATTAACTGAGCTTCATCCTTGACCTTTGAAGACATGAATCCCTTTTATCAGTTTCTGGCTTTTTATAGTTTTGAAGTTATTTTTTAAACTAAATATATATGATGTTTTAAATTAGACAGTAAATTATTTCTAAGAATAAAATTTCCTCTTTCCTGTTTTGAAAATGTCTAGTTCTGGATTTTTTGCAACGAATGTATACTTATTATTTAAAAAATAGAAAGGAAGCCTGGCGGTGGTGGCGCACGCCTTTAATCCCAGCATTCGGGAGGCAGAGGCAGGCGGATCTCTGTGAGTTCGAGACCAGCCTGGTCTACAAGAGCTAGTTCCAGGACAGGCTCCAAAACCACAGAGAAACCCTGTCTCGAAAAAACCAAAAAAAAAAAATTAAATATATAAAAAAATAAAAAATAGAAAGGAAATTATATTGGTATACCACTTTATTGCTATTATTTCTAGAATTTAACTTTGAGAGTAATTTTTCAAGTTTAAATGTCTCACGATTATAGCTACTTTAGGGCAATCCTTTAGGGGATTTTTTCTTCCAATCAATGATTCATCTACAAAAGTTGTTCCCTAGAGGTGAAGAGCAGCCTTGTCTCCCAGATCTTTCTTTCACATTGAATAAACATTTGCACAGAAGCAAAAACTTCTGGATTTTTAATTCATTGTGTCTTCTAAAACAAATTAGAGAAGATATACATTCCTTTAAATCCATTTGAAGTTTACCAGCAGCCTTGCTCATTTGGAGTATGATTCTTCAACCAAAGAAGACACATAGTTGTATTAATTAGAATAATTGAGAGTGACTAAAAATGTTTTCCTACTGTACTTCTCTTGGAAAACCAGCCAACCAACCAACAAACAAAAATATGGATAGGTGCTTCAGCTGGGGAGGGAGACAAAGGTCAATACATAAGAAAAAGGGAGGAAAGATCATTTGATAAGCGGTCATGGAACTTTAATTTATATTTACCTAAAGTCAAATATGAAACATACATATATACATAAATACATACATACAATATTATATATTACATATAATAAAATGAGATATATGTTTAATATCATATATTAAATTAATATTTATATGTTAAAGGAAGTTATACAACATGTCAACAATGCCAACAATGCTTCCTAAAGAACCATAGCCTAACAAAACCCCCAGTATCAGCCACAAGAAATCATTCGAATGGTTGGTAAATCTGGTCCAAGGGATTCCCAGGACAACGTAGGCTATGGCTGTTGCCCTTGGTTGCCTTTCATAAGTTGAACGTGAGCCTCTGTGGCTACTGACACTGAACACTTAGGACACAGGATTCAGATGATTGGAACTGGATGTAACCAGAAAGCCTTTTTGCTGAGGTCAAGTATCCATGGCACCAGAAAATACTGCATAAGGTACTAAAGGAGGGAAGCAATCATCTTACCTGGATGTGTTGTATATGAACCACAATGACCATCATAGAAAGAGATCCATAAATGCACTAAGTGGCACTCATCTGCTGCAGGTAACCAACAACTCTCTAATCAGAGTTAACTTCCACTCAACCGAGGGGAAACCATGCCTGTTACTGTAAGCCTAGCCAGTTTCCCAGGGCTAGTGAGGTCCCATGTCCTCTCCTAGAAGAAAATCTCCTACTGTGACATTGTTAGATAAGCATAATTCCTAACTACATTCGAAATCTTATCGTTATACCGAAAGAGAATTGAAGCTATCGTCCCTCATCAGAGGGACTTCTCTTTAAGCAAATAGAGACCATTGCAGAAACCCACTGGACATAATTCAAGGTCAAAGCACTGTGAGGACCCCAGCCCCAAATGATGCATCCGTATCACAGAACTGCATGTATAGCTCAGTCAACATCTGGGAAGAAAGAGAGGAAAGATTGTAAGAACCAGAAAACCGCCTGTCAATCAGTCTGACAAAAATGGCTGCATGTACTAGATCTGAGCAATAGCAATATCAATAGACCTGCTAACACCTCTGGAAAGGAGCCACAGGCAATGGCTGCTAAGAGAGGGAGAGTTAGCCTCTTCCAGAGATAATCCTTCTAATTGAATCACCCAATGCAAAGTCGTTAGCCCTGCCCTGAAATCATACAACCGTATATACCAAAACAGATTCAGCAGGTTGTATATATCCATTTGTTTGTGAATGCATACACACACACACACACACACACACACACACACACACACACACACGGGGAGAGAATGAGAAATAACAGTAATAAAGAGGAAAAGAAGCTGTCAGTCTGAATAGGAGATGTAGAAAGGGCTATAAGGAGAGGATTTGGGAGGGGCATCTCTTTTTCAAAACAGGGTTTCTCTGTATAGACCTGGCTGTCATGGAGCTCAATATGTAGACACGGCTGGCCTTGAACTCACAGAGATTCACCTGCCTCTGGCTCCAGAGCGGTAGGATTAAAAGCTTGCACCACCATCACTCAGTTATATTTTAATTAACATGTATTTTAAAAGATTTATTTATTTATACAGTATCCTGCCTGTAGGCCAGAAGAGGGCACTAGATCTCATTATAGGTGGTTGTGAGCCACCGTGTGGTTGCTGGGAATTGAGCTCAGGATCTCTGGAAGAACAGTCAGTGCTCACAACCAAAAATATAAAACTTTTTGAAAAGAGGGCAGATGCTGTGGTTTTACAGGAAAGTTATAAAAGCTAGAACAGGAATATAGTTGTGAGACTGTGTCTGCTAGCAATTTTAGAAGCTAAACCTTCAAAGTCTCAGTAAGGTGGTTGTCTAAATATGAGCTAAACTAGAACAACACTAGACATTCTGAAATAGACAGGGGAAAGTCCACAAAGCTTCAACCTATGCAAAGAACTACAGGAAACTAAAGAATACTGAGATGGGGAGAAATAATTAATATTTTCCAAGAATAGCACACCACTTAGTCATCCATTACATCCCTGAAAACATACAGATGAGAAACATTATGCAGACTAAGCAAGTTGTATTTAGAGTTATAAACTTACATATTTATACATGTATGCATATAATAATAATTGCTGAAAAAGACAGGACCATTAATAAAAACAGAGGACCTGAATTTGAAAGAAAGAAAGAAAGAAAGAGAGAGAGAGATAAAGAAAGAAAGAAAGAAAGAAAGAAAGAAAGAAAGAAAGAAAGAAAGGAAGGAAGGAAGGAAGGAAGGAAAAAGGGTATATGGAAGGTTTTGGGAAGAAAGGGAAAGGAAAATTGATGTAATTATATTATAATCTTGAAAAAAAACAAAGAAAAGAAGACATAAATCAACAACAACAACAAAGTGTCTAGTGGCCATGGATTTGGGTGAGAGAAAGGTGGGGTATAGCAGGACCAGTTGGAAGAAGGAAAGAAGGAAATTTATATGATTATAATTTCTAAAAATTAAAAAAAATAATTAAATAAAATTTAAATGAAAAATTTCCCTGTTATGAAAAACTCACATAAAGCAGGGTTTCACTTGTTAAGTGTGGTGCGAATAGCTTGCCTTTTCCTCCTAGTTGCACTCAGAGAGCCACCAAAGGCTCCTCAGTTTTTGCTCTTTTCCCACAGAAGAGGCCTGTGTTGGAAGGTCTTCAAGTTGGTGGGAACTGTGCACAAAAGGCAAAGGGCAGAATAAAGTCCTTGTGATGTTTTGACTTTCCCCCAAATGCCCTGAAATATTCTCAGTGTCTCAGGCAGTCAGTTGTTGCCCTAAATCCTCCTTCCTCCTACACAGCATTAACAATAGTTTTATTATTAGAAACTTTGGAATTAATTAAGATTCCTTTCCCTGAATGCACTACTACGCCATGTAAGTATGGAATAAATTAGAGCCACGCCAAGGCTTCGACACACCACCTATTCCACACCAAGCCTCCACAGAATGAGGCGTGTAGGCTTGCAAAAGAGCTCACTAAGTGATTTGAGGACTGATATTCACCCCCTTCTAAATTGCAGAACACAGCACTGGATGTCCTTTTTCACTTGCTTTAATGTCACCAAACTATTCGCTTTTATACATTCTGTAAGTGCGGAGGTTCAGATTTCTGGAAGTGGGCATGGAAGATGAATTTTATACAAAATTGTCCCCTCAAATGGCATGGGACAAAATACATTGACCTTTATAAATAATTCCATGTTTATAGTTGTCCTCCTTAATCATATTAAATTCTTTAAAAAGGAAGTAATGCAAGATACAGATTAGAAGAGAAGGCAAAAATCTTTTCAGATATTCATACATTGTATAGTCAGAGGATACCAGTAGAACTCTGTGTTGTGGAAATCTGTGGGGTAATTTTGTGAATTTCTTTCTGCATTTTAGAGACAGGGTTCCACTGTTTTAGCTCGGGCTGGCCTGCAACTTGCTCTGTAGATCAGGCTAGTTTCAAACTCACAGAGATCCACTTGCCTCTCCGTCCCTAGTGCTGGAGTTAAAGGTGTGTGCCACCAGCATCTGGCTTAGGTTTTTTTAAATTTTTAAATTTTGTGACTGTTAATGCACTGTTAATGTACATATTACAGGCATAGGTGACTTCCAGAACCAAAAGAAAGCATGTCAGCTGCCTAGCCACACTTCTTAACTTTAGCAGTCTCCCATGCCCATGCATGATTCCCAAACAGAGACCTTTTAGAAACTTCCTGAGATGCATGTGGCTATAGAGGATTGGCACCTTGTTTTTGGAGAGGCAAGACAGATTTTAGCTGATCCATATTTAGAGATATTTCTGTAAAATCTTCAAGTTCCATCACCAATATCTAAATAGAAAAGCCTAAAACAGACAGCATCTTCCCAAGCCATGCAGAGGTTGCATTATTTCCATAGGGCTTCTCTCTCGTGTCTCTACAGAACAGTTGATTTAGCATGTAACTGGCTTCCTTTCTCTCAGATTGTTACATATGAAGAAAATAATGTAATAGAAATAATTTAGCTAAATTGTTTTATAGTACTTTAAGAAATAACATTTAAATGGTATTGTAGATTTTGAATTATTTTCATCTTGTCTTACATGTCATACATTTTAAAGAAAAAAAAAACCATAATCTGTAGGAACCTGGTTAGTGTGGCTTGCTTTTTCTCATAATAATCGCAATGTTATTTGAAAGTTTTCCAGGCACTGATGGCAGTCGGTTATTTTATTTAATTCTCATTCTAAAACATTTACAACTAGAACTAGAACTTTGAAAAGTTTCATTTAAAACCGCAAAAATAATCAAATCTTATGAAATTCTCATAAACTATGTTATTTCATAGCTATACATCATAGTGCTGGCTACTTTGACCTGAAACAAGCATTCAGTGTATTTGCTTGACAATAAGAAGCAACCCATGAATTTTATCATAAGCAAAACAGACCAAAGTAAGTGAAGGAGAAGCTGTGTTAACATATAAATGTCCACTGGAATTCAAAGTGACTACGGGAGATACAACCAAGTAGTCCACTCATAAAATCGCACAACTGAAAAAGCCCTAAATAAGTTAATCTTGCATTTCTACAGTTCAACGCTTGTATGGATACATTTTTTGAGGTAAAACACTCTATTTACGAAAAACAATGGCAGAGAGAAAAACCAATTTCTGCTTTTTTGAAATTGTATAAGCTAAGACACGTCTAAAGGGACTAAAGACAGATGCATAATCATAGAAGACGGCTAGGGGACATATGGGAAGAGGGAGGAGAGACAGATGAGGGCATAACAAAAAGTAAACACAAAAGCTGAAACACTGAGTTCTATTCTAGGCCAACTATAATACTGGAAAGAAATAAAATGGCCAATGGCTTAGGTCTGCCCCTGTATGACCCATATATACTACTATGTGTTTATTGCAAATTAAAGAAGCCAAAAAAGGACTTGAAACTTCAGCTAGGAAATCAAAGCTAGCCTTTTCAGAAAACCAGTTTCAAAATCTCTAAAAAGAATACAGATATTTCTAATATTTCACTTTGTGAAAAAAAATGATGATTTTTTAAAGTGACATAGGTTAGGAATGAAACTGTAATCTTAATGTATAGACCCAGAGCATAGTCAGTCACTGCTTCATAATCTAAAATCACAACTATACCAGTATGATTGTAACAGTTTAATATAATGTTGAAATTGCCAAAAACAACCCACAAATGATTAAAAGGAAGAATCCAACTTAACAACTTTCATTACATCTATACATTTATTTTGTGCCATGGTGTATGGAGTTAAGAGGACAACTGTAGGATTTGGCTCTCTACTCCAACATAAAGTTTTGAGGGACAGATATCTAGGTCATCAATGTGAGCCATTTCTTCTGATATCTTTGCTCTCATTTGTAAAGAGATAGGGGAGAGACCTTCATATCAAACAGACACACATTTTTGATATTGGAAACATTTCTGCAATAAATACTTTATCAAACAATACTACTTAAAGGTGTTATCTTATGGTCATCAGCATTGCTTAAAATTGCTAGTTGTAAGCCTTTTATTGTACACGTGTGTTTATTTGTATGCAGAATTCACATATTATACATGAAAAGGATACATGCAGACATATATCTCTAGATTCCTGAGATCATTCCACTGACAGACTGTTCAGTAGGATGTAGGTATTGGAGCCAAACATCATTTGCCCTCACTGATTCTGTCACTGTTACTTGTCATCTTAGACATGAGACTTTTTTTTTTGCCTGAAGTGAAACTTCTGAAACATAAAATGAATTCACAATAAACTATTAAGGAAATTTTTATGTAAGTAAATGATATACCTACTAGGCATGCTTATATTAGTCTCTGGAATCTCTGGAAGAAATGCAAAGTTATGGTAGATATTATAATTTGTTGTTATGATTACCAACATATTTGCAGAAGTCATTCGCATGCCTTTCAGAAAACATTGGTTGTGAGTTCTTGCTGTGGCATGCTTGACTTTCATGCAAAGAGACAGTGCAGGTGACACAATGCCTTGATATGTACCAGACCATTATGACCTGGGAATGAGAAAGGCAATTTAGCTCAGGATTGCACAGAAATTCAAATATCAAGCAATAGGTAATAATTCCTCTGAAGTTTAAGAGTTTATACATAAGGAATCTGGTGCACATGACAACCACACTTCCTTGCCTTCTCCACATAAGAGCCTCTCAAAAGAATGAATTGCATCTCTCAAAACTGAAATATGACATATGGACTTTTCCTGAGTTTTCTTCCCACTTCAAAGGCTTGAATAGAAGTGCCATTAGATCTCAAAAATTACTACGTCTCTTTTTTACTTTTATGATGGAATTATAAGTTCCAAACTTAATACAAAGTCGAGTGATTCAACTTTGATTGTTATCATGTGTTTTGCTTGGTAAGTTAGCTTTTGAAGCAAAATTCAGTTTGTCTTAAGATGAATTAAAAGGTCAAGCAATTAAGTTATACAGTTCTGCAAGATGTTTTTTATAGACTCAGATGAATTATATACATACTCAGTGGACTTTGTATCATAAATGAATTATGTTCCTCTTAGGGATCTTGTACCTTTTATTGAAAGAAGCAAGAACGAATTTTGAGAAATGTTTCTGGAACAAGAGCCAACAGTGCCACATGGTTTGGGGGCACACTCATGAAGACATGAGAAATACAAAAGAAACAATGATATCACTGTAGATTGTTGTATTATAATAGAGATACACAGAACATATTTGGGGGAAATATGGCTTTTGGCCAACAGTAACTAGGAAATTTTGGTTCTTATGCTAAACTGCAATTATGTATTTATTGTACTGCTACTTTTTAATTAAGTTAGTTAATTAAAAATTTTATGTAGGGTGATTTCAATGTTCACACCTTTTAGTGTTTAAGCCTTTGCATTATTTAATTTCACTTAGTGTGGACAGGCTCTGTGGTTTTCTTTTCATTAAGAGAATATGAGATGTCATATTGTGTGATTGCGTTTGATAAGGTGTACTCTTCCCAACTGATGTGATACATGAGGTACTCTTCTGGCTCGATGAAATCAGAACTTATGTTGGAGATCATTTAGGAAAGAAGTGTGGATAATCTCTACCTGATAATCAGCAAGATTTCCACTCTACAGCTGGAATGACCCGAGTTACATTGAGAACCTAAGCAACGTATGCTAGGTCACTAGATGCATCTCAGAATCAGTCTCATATCTTGCAAAACCCTAAATTGAAAACACTAACAAACCATGTTCCAACTATTAACACATATAAACTGTGAGGTTAGTGAGTACCATTTTAATAAACCAACTGTGCTGTATTTGGTTAAACAGCAATAGACAAGTATGCTCCAGAGCTTCAATATGCCTAGTTAGTACTTTTTAGTATTAGTAATTTTAATTATTGTTAATCGGGCAGAATATCATAAAAACACTTTTTGTATTAAATACATCTGGGATATTGTTTTTAATATGTCTTTATATGTCATTCTTTTATTTTTCTTTAACATTTTATATTTAAACTCTAAGTTTGTCTAGCAATGAGCGATTTCAAAATGTTCAAATCATATAAAATATCATAAAGTTTACTCATTCCTTAAATGCAAGATATTAGTTATGCACTTTTTGGGAAGATTTCATAACATAGTTCTTTTATCTGGAATAAGCAGAGTAGTAGAAAGGCTTTTCCCAGATCTTGAATATTATTGTTCATAGTGATTAACATCTACAATTTAATTTTGAAAAATGATATTAATATAAAAATCCCTGATAAATACACATACCCATTATTTATAATCACAGCAATAATAATAGTCTCAAATGAAAAATAATTTTGCTTCTGTAGACTTTTCTTTTAAAATTAGTGCATTAATCTACATTTAATTGATGTTAAATTATGAGCTGAGCAATCTGAACACAAGTGCCTCCCATACGTTTTCTTAACTTGGTAGTTAAATTCTACCAGAATTCATTGCCAAAAGATTTCATAGTATATCTCAAATTGTGGAGCTGATTCAGCTAAGGGAATATTCAGTGTTCACACCTGTGGACTCCTAGGACTGGGCAGTGGGGGATTAGCTATTGCCTAGACGCTGAATAGAAAGGGAATCTGTTTCCTCCATGATAGAGTCAGAATATCATTTATGACCACGTTGGCATTGAGCTCATGACAATCCTTCTGTCCAAATCTGTTAAGTTTTGGGTTTGCTGGCATGCACCAACACACTCAGCTTTGAAAGGGAGTTTTTCAGTTAAAAGGGAATTATTGTAGTTTTCACTTTGGTTTTCTTGGGGAAGGAAATAAAATTGACAGTGCACAATTACAGAGCTTATGGAGTAAAGTAAATCTTCACAGAATTCAATTTATGAAAACTAATGGCTTTCTACAAACAGTAATGAGTTTGAACTGAGGAAAGATCCATCAAGCACAGAGAGGAATGTTCAAGCAACAGAAACTATAGAATAGAAAAAAGGCCATCAGTATAGCAGGAAACAACACACCAAACTGACAAGAGATCGTGACCTTAGACATTTTGACTAGGAGTTCATGACGGGTTCTTATTAAAATGGAACAACAATCTGTGCAGTGTTGAGGGCCATTGATCATAATTATCTAGCAAGCATTACAAAACTGCACTCTTTATATGTTTTATGGTATGGATTTCTTAAGGATTTAGCTATTCTCAGTAGGTTTTCATAGCATTCTGATTTTAAGTGCCCAGGATATCAGGCATATCTATATATAGATCCTCAGCTTGGTGGTATTTATGTAACATAATTTAGGCTGTGTCCTTAAATAGTAAATGTTTTAAAGTAATTTGCCAACATTCTTGATCAATGTCCATTGATTTACTGGTGGTGACCTTGGAATGTATTATTGCATTATTATGCGCTTTTTTGCAGGGAAAAGCTTGCATGTACCAAGTATTTACCAGAGTTACAATGTGAAATTGTATTTAAAAATTCCAGTGATCACAAAGACCTGTTATGAAATTGCATGAGTGTGAAGCAAAATATGCACGTTTATGGAAGTTGTGCTTGTGTGTAGATGCTAATCTTACCATCAATATTGGTGTGATTTTTCAACACACCTTAAATTTTGCAGGAGGGTAATTTTTTAAGTCTGAAAGACTATGACTGAGGTTAAATAAGATATGTTGGAGTATTGGGAGATGCAGTACAAACATTAGGGTGTGAACAGTTCTGTCTTGGCAGTGATCTTACTCACTGACTGTTAGGAGACATGAGTTCACATTAGCCATCTTTACAAATATCTTATAAAGCACAACAGTTTTTACATGTTTTATATGATATAGCCATTACTACATCATCATTTTCTCATGTTTATGTTGCCATAAGCTCTCGGTGTTGCCATTTTTATTCCTATAGTCCTAAAGAAACAGGATGTTGGGCGATTTCACCTCTCAGTCAGGCTTCAGAGAGAGTTGCTGCCCTTTCTGAAGGAAGCAGTGACTCATTTCACTTCCCTTAATTTTTATGGAATTGGCCAAGAATCTGGGATGCAATGAATTTGAGCATTTAGATTGAAGGGACCTAAGTTGATTACCTCCAGATTCAAGTGAGGCAAAGGCATTGCTAAAATTTTGTTTTTTCAGTTTTTCTTATCTTTACTTTTGTGTTTATATGTATCAGGCTTTGATGGGACAAAGTTCACATATACAATTAAATGATTCAAAGTGTGCAGTGCAGCATCTTTTGGTATTTCCATGGTTCAGCAATCACTACACACCCATTCTAAGGACATTGACACTGTTGCTGAGAAAAACTTGATGCTCATTAACAGTCTCTCCCTACTACTCATTATCTCAGCTCATCTCAAGCCCAGGAAAATTTTAAATCAGCTTTCTCTCTGGATATGGTCATTCTAGATGTGTCATGAAAATGGGATGCTATGATGTGTAGATTAAGACCTGAATTCTTTCAGTTAATGTTTACAAGTTTTGTTATTACCACATGTGTCAGTGTTTCTTTTATTATATTGGTAAATGATAGCCCATTGTGTGATTAATAATGTATTTCTTATCCAATTGATGCACATTTGAGTTTCTTTTATTCTTTGCTACTATGGAAATGCTGTCATGAATATACATGCAGGCTGGTTTAAACTCTAGAGGAATGACCAGAGCTTTTTCAACTTTTGTATCAATGGTACACAGCAGTGCCAATGTCTTCACTTCCTCACAGGTGCATTGTATGTTACCATGTGTCTTTTTGGATATCCTAGAGGGTGTGATGTGTTATCTCACTAGGTTTTATTTGAGCGTGTATAATGATGTAGAAAATATTTTCATGTGCTTCTCCATGCATTTTTACTGGATATCTGTCTTTCTGGAGTAGATAGTTATTTGGAGTTGAGGTGTAGGGATTAGAGGCCTGGCATAATTAATAACATCCATTATATCATTTGCATGAGCACTTGTGTCTCCATGATGGCATAAGGTCCTAATCTGCCAGGGTTTATCTCTCCTAATGTAGGAATTTGTAGTTTAAAATGAAATATTCTGAAAGAATGAAGGGGAAGCAAAAAGAAATAGGAAAATTCAAAATCTTAAAGTAATTAGGGCACTAAGTTGAGGAATATAAAGTATCAAAAGTCACAATTAATATGACAAAATCTTAAGGTGAATCAAAATACATTATTCTCTTTAAAGTTGAAATAGTCATTGTTACTCTGACTATCAGAGTTTTAGAAAACGGGGGTATCGGCTGGAGAGATGGCTCAGTGGTTAAGAGCACTGGCTGCTCTTCCAGAGGTCCTGAGTTCAATTCCCAGCACCCACATGGTGGCTCATAACCATCTGTAATGAGATCTGGTGCCCTCTTCTGGCATGTGGGCATACATGGAGGCAGAATGTTGTATACATAATAAATAAACAAACACTTAAAAAAAAAGAAACCGGGGGTATCAAATGACTTAAAAATGTTATTGTCAATGAAAACTTAATATTTTATTTTCAAGTATTTATTCTTAATCATAAGTCAGACACACTAGGACTGTGGGGTCTCCTCCTCCTTGGGGGAAAAGGACACAAAGAACAACAACCTGACAATGCTTACTTGTTATGCTCTGCTTAGAGTTACTAGATCTGCAGTAAACCATTGATAGAAAACTCAGGAATACTGGGCTGAAATTGTGCATGAGATAAAAGCTGTAAGAGTTCCAAAACTACAACAACTACCAAATAGTGTTTAGACTTCTGCCCATGCAGTATTTCAGAGAGGAAGAGGGAAGGCCACATTAACATGGAATCAATGTTGAACTTCACAAACAAGAAAATGTGGAGCTGAAAATGATGACCCAGAAATTAAGGTCACTAGCTTTCTATACAGAAGATTCAGGGGGGATTGTTAGCACCCACCTGGTGCCTCACAGCTGTCTATATCTCCATTTCCAGAGATTCAGTGCCCTCTTCTGGTTGCTTCAGGCACCAAGCATCAGGTGGGCATGGTGTACACTTATATATACTCAGCCAAAACACTCAAATGCATAAAAATAAATAAATTATAAAAATAAATGAAAAGAAAATCAATGGACAAGATATAGAAGACACCAATCTTGAATTATTTATTTAGAGGATAATGATCATGATTATGGATATAATTTTCCTTCCTATGCAAAGAAGCATTTCCTTAAGCAATAACCATAATAAAGTCTAAGATTGCTAAATGGGTTTTATAACTAGGGCAATGCTGTCTGTGGCTATAGACTAATAATATAGAATAGAGATATCCAAACTTCAATGTAGTAATCTTTCTCTTTCAATGTTATTGCAAACATTTTTTACAGCCATAGGAAATAATTTTAAAATCAATTTGAAAGAACATTAAAGAATATATGATTGGCTTAGATTGAACAAAATCTAATGACTTTTTTTTACACTCCTCAGTATTTCTTGGGGACTACCACTCCAAACACTGTTCTATGCCTGGATTTAAGTGTTTAACAGTTCAACCCATTAACCAAGCAAGGTGTTAGACACACATATTGCTTCCTGTACAGTGGATGAAATACTGTGCACAGAATAAACTTATTCTACTATAATACTTCAGTACTATAACTGCAAAAATATGTTAATTATCAAGTCTCTGATGATGATTAGCACTGTTTTGATTATGGTTTGGGATTTATTTTATTTCAATAATTATGAGTTATGCCTCCAAAGAAAGTAAGTTGAGAGCTTTCCTTGATTGTTATGAAATATAATTTTTTTACATTTAATTTTTATTAATTTCATATTTGTTTAGGATATATTATGAATATATTCTTCCATTCTTGCCCACTTTTACCACATCCTCAAACAACTTTATTAATTATACAAACTTACATTATAAAATTGACTAATCTAGTACTCTAAAGTGCTAAGACTCCACTGTAGAATGACTAAGTAAAAAGGAAAATAGATAAAGTTATCTTAAGCAATTCATTATAAGAATGATGTGAACAGAAGCTGATGCTCATTATTTAAATGTAACTATGAAGCTTGCTGCTTTTACATTTTTTCATTCTTTAAAATTATGTACCATGCCTTATAGATGCCAGAAATAGTCATGGCCTACTTAGAGTGCTAAACATTAAATTTCTGAATCAGATAAAACCTATCTTTGTTTCTAAGTTATTTATAAATCTTTCCTTTATTTTAGGGTCTTCAGGGAATTTAGACTCTGGGAAAAAAGTAAAAGAATCTGGTACAAAGCATCTGTATACCATCAATGGACTGTGAATAGTTGTTGTTAATGAGGTGGATCATAAATTATCACTCATTTTTTTTCTATATCAGAGCATATTTCTCCAGAACATTTCTTTTGAGAAATGATGTTTTCCTCCAGTGCCCCTGATGACTGCCTTCATAGCAGCAGGAGTAAGAGATCCAGTATGCTGTTTGTCATATCCCAACTGGCGTCATCGAGCTCTTGGAGAGCTTGGCTGAATTCTGTTTAACTAGAGTTTTAGCATTTATTTTTACAAAAAAAATGTATGTGCAAAAGGAAAATTTTGCAATCATCATTTAAAAAATCTTAAAAGATGTTTGCACAAAACATAATTTTTAATTAGCTTTATAATGACTCTTTTACTATTCCCCTTTTAGAAGAATTTGCATTGTTGGGGAGTATATCTTGAAAAGCCACTTCCTGTGAAGAGAAGAGTTCAAGAAAAATTCTCTCAAGGAATATGGACTACCTTTCTATTTATGCAAATAGGATCAGAGGTAATTAAGTATGAATTTCTCATATTTAGATTTAAATTTGATGTGTAGGTATGGCTACTTATTTTTTCACGTGTAGCATGATTAGAAGGCCTGGTACTTGCACAGCATTTATATGCATGGTTCATTTGGCTTTAGCAAAAATGCACAACTACTTGAAATTCAGATAATTAATTTAACACCTTATACATAGAAAGCATTTATGAAAACTTTAAAAAATAAGTCACCTCTTCACTTCTTGAAAAGTTGAAGACAAATCTCCAGGAACAAGTGATAATAAATGTGGTGGTTTGAAAGAAAATGGCTCCCAAAGGGAGTGGCACTATTAGGGGTGTGGCCTTGTTGAAATAGATGTGGCATTATTGGAGGAAGTGTGTCACTGTGTGCACAGGCTTTAAGGTCTCTTTTGCTCAAGCTTCACTCAGTGTGACACTCAGTCTACTTCCTGTTGCCTGTACAATGTAGGACTCTCAGTGACTTCTCCAAAACCATGACTGCCTACATGCCACCATGTCCCACCAGGATGAGAATGGACTGAACCTTTGAACTGTTAAGTAAGACACCAGCTCAATAAAATGTTTTTTCTTATAAGAGTGTCTGAGGCCATGGTGTCTCTTCCTAGCAATGGAAATCCTAACTAAGACACAAGGGTTGAGACCTGAGAACTGAAAAGAGAATCAGTTGGGTCAGGAAGCACAGACAGCCCAACTCCAGAGGACACAGAAAAAATTCCCTGTGAGAAAACAACCAAAAGAAAAGACTCCTGTTTGAGCTTCTCCATTTCCTTCTCAAACAGGTTGAGGTATTTCCACAAATTTCTGATGATAATCACTAAAACAATTATCTATTCATATTCTCTAGTCTTAAAAATAATTCAATTTCATGTTAAAATAAGTGTGTTGCTTCCAGTAAGTGTATCTGGAAAAGTGAGTGAGACTTCATTAATTTATTATCATTCTTAATTTTAATTGAAAAATACCTTCTTGTATATTGTATTATTTCCCATCTGAAGTTCTGACATATATATGAAAACACATGATAATATTAAGTCAACTAACATTCCAGTGTTCCCCATACTTGGTATCTTTGCAGTTTAAATCCTTTAAACCTACTAATTTATTAATTTTGAAATATGTATCATTATTATGTTTTGTGCTATAGAACTTTTTTTCAAAATTTTACCTATTTTTGTAACTAAAATTATGGTCACTTTAACAAATATATATTACATTTATAATCCCACCAAACTCCCAGATTCTAGTAATTACTACTCTACTATCTACTTCTATACATTTGGCTTTGTGTTTTTCACATATGAGTGAGTGAGATCATGTAATACTTGTTTCTCTGTTTTTGCCTGGATATTTTATTTACTGCTTTACACAATGCCATCCAGATTAACCTATCTTATTTTAAATGGCTGAATCCCCTTCATTTTGTACGGTATGATTCCACTGTATGTATGTTCTACGGTTTCTGTATTCATCCTTCCATTGATGCACAAATACTTAGGTTTCCCTCCCGTCTTTGTCCCGTGAGACAATGAAGAGAGTACAGATAGCTCTTCAACGTACCGATTTCAGTTTCCTTGGTGATGCATCAATCAGTGAGATTTCTAAACCATAAAATATTTCTAATAGTTTAGGGCAATGTCACATCTTTTATAATGTCTATGTAAATTTAAATTATCCTTGTCTTCACTAACGTGCATTAAATTTCAGCTTTCAAATAAAAGCTATTCTAACAGATACAAGGTTGGTATTGTAATTCTAATTTGTTTCTCTTTCATTGAGTAGTGACACTGAATACTTTTCACAAGTCTTTTGGGCATTCGTACATCTTCTTTTGAGAAATGTCTGTTTATGTTCCTTGTTCAATTTTAAAGAAGAAATTTTTTTTTGTCACTGAACTGTTTAGTTCTTTGTATACTTACGAATTGTAACCCATTCCAGATATGTAGTTTGCAAATATCTTCTTATGAACTATGGAGTTTTCTTTTGTTCTGTGGATCTTTTTTCTTTATAGTGCTAAGCTTTTAGTTAGCTGAAATCCCAATCCTCTATTTTATCATTGGATGATTATGCTTTAGTTATAACAGTGTCTAATATCAGCTCACTTTCCAGCATGCTTTTGAATAGTTTCATAAATTCCAATTTTACTTTTGTCTTTAATAAGTTTTAAGTTGATTTTGATATGTTTTATAAGACAGAGATATGGTTCCAGTCATCTGTATCTGGTTATCCATTTAGTCTAGTATCACTTAGTATCCTATCCCCATTTTGTGTTTCTGACCCCTTTGACAGAGATCCACTAAGTATAAATGCAAGGATATATTGCTAAGCTCTCTGTACTCTTCCAATGTCAATTTGTTTGTTTTAATGTATATGTCATGATGTTTTTGATCATTAGTTCTTTGTAACATGTTTTAAATTAGGATAGTATAATATTTCCATTCTGACTGTTTGGTCATACTAATTATTAAAATATATAAACTATATCTATGAAAATGTCATAGGAATTATGGAAAGATTGATATGTACATTACTTTGAATAGTATGGATACTTTAATATTAATTGTCCCAAGCCATAAATATGTCATATTTTTCCATAAATTTGTATCTTTATCTATTTTTCATTAATGTTTTTTTAGTTTTATGCAAACATATCATATTTCAACATCTAGAGAAAATTTATTCCTAGGATTTTCATTTATATATTTATTTTTGCCTTGAAAAATAAATTGTGGATGGAATTGCTTCCAAATTATTTTCTAGATACTTAATTGCTCGTATATAGAAAAATTGACTTTGTAAGTTGACTTTATATGCTATAATTTTACTGAATTTACTGAAATCTTTAGTGCTTTTTTTGTGTAAAATAATGTCTTCTGCGAACGTAATTTCACTTTTTTCTCCTACTTATATAGCAGGCATTCTATCTATCTGTCTAGATAGATAGCTTGACAGACAGACAGGTAGATAATGGATAGATAGAACCCAACATCACAGAAAAATATGTAAATAAGTAATATTCTGCCTAGAGTTCATATAAGTATAAGAATAACCATTGTTGAGGTAAGCTCCTGCCCCAGAGTACTTGCACACACTGCATTACGGTTGGTAAAATTTACAAACATGGCCTATTTCATTTGATTATCAGTATGTACAAAGGAAACTCAATCTAATAGTTATACTGCTATTTAACAAATTCAAAATTTTAAAATAGTTTTTGAATATCAGCACATAATTGTCATAGTTCCCTTTTTATTAAAAACCTCAATGTATATGCCTCTATACATATGTGTACAAAAATAATAAAGATAGTACTGTTACATATAACTGCTCACTTTGATCTTCTCATATGTGTTATTGTTAGTAGCATATAGGTAAAGATCAAGAAACTACAGTTGAGAGAGGTCCATTCTCTTTGGGAGGTAACCTTAGTGCCAATGATTGTCTGCTGATAGGAACACTGGGAGAGGACTAAGCCTGAGCTGCTGTTTAATAGGGGCTGTTGTGACTTTGGAATTTAGGATATGACACTCCAAATGTGTAAGCAGGACTAATGGAAGCAAATCAGAAGTCAAAAATTTTGGAAGTTTTATGCCCTTTGATTTTTTTAAAAATATTTCTTAGCATGTTTCTATTAGTTCCTTATCTTGAATGCTGAGTTGGTTTGACATCTGAGTACTCCAGGAAATGTAGGGAGGGAGATGTTTTAATTATAGAGGGCCATCCAGAAAGGAAATACTTTCTTGATTCTCTCTAAATGGTGGTATTAATATGGCAAGGTTGGTAATCTGTCGTCTAGATTATGCAGTGAAGTCACTGCAAGACAAATAGCTTGTTAAGTCTTTTTTTTTGGTGTTCTTTGAAACTTCCACTGGCCACGCTTTAAAACTAATGAATTGCCCTTTAGTTCAATGAAGGCTATCTGCTGACAATGTCCCTGAAGGTATTTGGTCCTCCAGTGAGAGGTGTAAAGCTTGTGAACTGGAAGCACAGATAAAATTTCAATTGTGTTTTCACTCACCAATGGCTTAATAGGGCAGAAACTCTTACTCAGACAAATAATTAGCCTTCACAACAGAAAGGTAAACAAAACTATAAATTATGATTAGGTAAGTGTTCTGCCCTGCTGAGGCAAATTAGTCAACATTTATCCCTCAGCTGTGATTCAGAAATGTAGGGAGAGAATTTCTGGATCAATTTGATGAAAATCATTAGAAGATTCTGATTGTCACATTTTCCTCCTAATTGTACATTTGTTGTGATATGGTGCTTCGATCTATATCTTGTTTTGGCATTTACTTTTCTCTGTTAGACATAAAGAAAAATCAAGAAGAGAATTAAATGTTTCAAATGCAAAAGGAAAAGAAATATATTGGACTAATTCTTGCATATGAAAACATTCCACAACCAGAAGCTCTTATGATAGCTGAAGATTTTCAAGTAGAATATATATTTGTTCTCAGGTTTATGGTGTAGGAGTTCCTCCTGTCTATGTGTTGCTTTCATTGATTAATGAATAAAGAAACTGCCTTGGCATGTTGATAGGGCTGAACATACATAGGTGGGGAAAACTAAATGGTATGCTGGGAGAAAGAGGCAGAGTCAGAGAGATGCCATGGATCCACCAGAAACAGATGCTAGGAATTTTACCCAGTAAGTCACTGCCATGTGGTGATACAAGATTAATAGAAATGGGTTAAATTAAGATATAAGAATTAGCCAATAAGAAACTAGAACAAATGGCCAATCGGTGACTTAATTAGTACTGTTTCTATGTGGTTATTTCGGGGCTAAGCTAACTGCACTGATGGGATGAACAAGTGGTGCCCTGCAACAGGTTTATAGAAAAAGAAGCTTTTTTTTTTTAAAATCTGGGCTGGCCTGGAATTTCCTGTGGCTTAATCTGGCTTCACACCTGTGCTCCTCCAGCCTTCTTCAACGTGCCGGAAGTGGTGGCATGCTTTACTACACCATGCGAATCCTAGATTTTCTTTAGCTGTACACTTACATTAAAAAGTTTGCTGGTTTAAATGCATACCTTTTAGACAATAAAATACCTAGTTTCAAAAAGCAATGCTTATTTTATTTTTTCGAAATTGAAGTAGATCATTTTTTCCTTTCTGTTTTGGTGATACACACACACACACACACACACACACACATGCACACACACACACTGTCTCACAGTGAACCTTGAGGCAGGTCAAAAAACTCTCCATAACTCAGGCTACCATCAAGCTTATAATAACTATCCTGCCTTAGTCTCCCAAGCGCTGAGCTACAATCGTGAAGCATCACACCAAGTTCAGCGATTTCCTCAGAATGAAATTTTGTATTAGCCTTGGTTTCAGAATAAAATAACTCATTTCAGACCAAGCCCTAGAATGATATGGAAGTGAGGAAATTGAGGTGTGAGATGATTGGGGCCCTGGAGAGGTCTCCCGTTTTGACTTGTAGACAGCCTCATGCTAGCTGTGTTCACACATGACTGAGGGACAGGGTTCTGGACCATCCTATGTTTCTTGTAAGGTCTCCAGCCACATCTCAGCAGAGCTCACCCACAGGAATTTAATCTTTAGCACCTCTGCTTTGTTTCTTGTTCTCTTTTTCCTTCGCTAATTTAGCTCTTAAGAGTTTTGTATGTGAGAAGAGAAAGGAAGACTGCTTGCTTTTTCATGTTTATTTCAAAAATCAGTTGCTTATAGCATCAACTTCACACTTTGAACAAAGCTTAGATAATTTTAACAAAGACATCAAAGGCTTTTTTGCCAAATCTTGGAATTTCACAACTCATGTTTTGGCTATGAAATTTAAAATCTATTTGAAACTAAAGAACCAAGAATTCCTATCTTTGTTCTTTGTACTTTTCCTTTTTGGGAGAGACAAAAGTAGAGCAAACAATTTCAGTTTATTAAAAAATGGTAGCTGGGAACAAAGATATACAAGGAATAAAAATATGAGTTCAAACTTAAAAACGTTAGCCTTACAAATAAATCCTGTACTTTTGTGTAAATTACTAAAAGTTTTATTGTCTTCGGTTAAATTTAATTTCAGGTCATTCTTCTCACATGCAGAACTTTGGTACCTTCTCGCTCTTGTGTTCAGTTGCTTATCAGTTTGAACAGCTACAAATATGTAGATTCAGATTGCCTATGAGTTTGGAGGAAGAAATGCTGACTTCATATCCAAACATAAACATGTTAAGACTTGCCAAAGTTCCTATTTAATCAAAGGGCCCATATTTCAGCAGAAGTAGAGAGGACCTAGGGAAGAGTTGCTGACAGCATGCTTATTGTGAATCCGTAAATGGAGTGTGCTACTTTCAGTGCCTTGTCTTGGTCAGAGGGACCTTGCTAAATGTGTGCAACTTGACCTCTCTTTCTTTCTCTGTCTCTCTCTGTCTCCTCTGTCTCTCTCTCTATTTTGAGACAGGGTTTCTCTTTAGCTTTGGTGCCTGTCCTGGAACTAGCATGTTTTTATGACACTTGACATTTTAGCATAGGTTTACTATTTTCCTTCTTCTTAGGTCAAAGAGCCTGACTAGTTGGAAGTCAAATTGCTTATGAGTGACACTGTGCCTTTGTGTGTTGGAGACCATAGTGAAGATGGGATAAGGATTAAGATAGAATCAGTGTCCTGAAACATCCTTGAGGCAATGAGTTGAGTTGATTTACCATATTATTGCAAATCAAAAATTGGTAAAGAAATATTTTATAAAAAAAGATTTCAAACTTAGGTATTTTTAACTTATAATTTCAGATACCTATCTTCATTTCTTCCCATAGTTTATATGTACTCATTTCTTTTATATACATATTAAAAGAAAAACTTAGAAAACAAATTCTCATTCTAAAAGCAAATGTCCCAATCTCAAAGGAAGATATTAAAGTAAATTAAAAACCTTGATTCATTAGTTGTTCTTTATACCAAAAATAATACTTGAATACATTCTTAGGAAAAATCATTTAATTGTTGTAATCATAAACAAATTCATGCTAATAAATACATATTTGGTTCCTGTCATATCACAAAAATCTCCAACAAAAATCACTAAACATAAAATAACTTAATTTAGCCAATAATTTTAGCCCATGGGTAGCTGGCTCTATTGCTTTTAGGCTTGGGGTAGGGCAGTTTCCCAGCCTGACAAAAGGGCATGATGGAGTAAGCTGGTTACCTCAAGGCTGCTAGGAATCTGAGTGAGTTAGGAGGGATCCATTAGTAAGACTATTCTGGAACAAACACCCCTTGCACTCTGACTTACTTCAAATAAGTCCTCTCTCACAATAGTCCACTCAGCCGTGCTCTGAGTGGGCTAATCCACCGGTCAAGTTATTGCCCTCATCATCTGATTGCCTTCACTAGTACACAGCTGAGATAGATAAAGCTTTTACACATGAGCCTTTAGAGAGAGTCACTGCAAAACACAAACAGTAACAAATGTTCATTTTTAAATAATAAACACTTTCTCATACTTGAATGTGCTTTGTCTTGTCTTTAAGTTTAACTACATATATGCTTTTCCATAAATTTCTTCATTCCAACAATTTTGGAAGTGTTTTTTTTATTTTAAGTGATTCTGTGAACTTTAGGTAATGTTTGCTTTTCTGGCAACCATTTTGTTACTTTGTGTGTATGCGTGTTTTTCCTGTATGTATGTCTGTATACCACATACATGCCCAGACCTGGTGATACCAGAGAGGGTGCTAGTGCATCCCTTGGAACTGGAGTTATGGACCGTTGTGAGGAACAGTGTAGGGTACTGGGAAGTAAACCCTGGTCCTCTGGAAAAGCAATCTATGTTCTTAACCTCTGAGCCATCTCTCCAGCCCTATGTTTTCTTTTTCTATTGTGGATGTTAACAAGTTGTTGAATTATATAAACACCCCCCCCCCAAAAAAAAACCCAAAACCAAACCAAAACCTCATGGTTCAAAAAACTGCTGTGGCAGTTTTCTTTAGCAAGTGGTGTGGAATCAGGAAATGAGCAATGTCAGGGCTCTGTCTTGGTTGTTCTGGGGATGAATCTGGAAAGGTGATCGCTATTAACCTTCATAACATTTGACTGTCTTATTACATTTTACAACCAGGATAATTCTGGATCAGAAAAACATATTAGCCTATCAAGAATTCCTAAATTTAGCAATGTTGGAGTAGCTATTTATCCCAGTCTCTAGCTGGTTCCAAAGTTTTATTACCTCAGTAATAACTGCCTGCTAAACTCTCTTTCAGTGCTGTCATCAAGGCTCGCTTTGTGAAGTTGCTTTGTGCACTCTCATGTTCTCAAAAAATGATTGAGAAATAGTATATCTAATGGACTATAAGCATTATCTGTTCCAAACTTCTTGCTGCTTAAAAGGAAATTGATTCAAAGTGATGAAATGCCAACTCGTGGTCTTCTCAATTGTTACCAAAAGAAGTCATGAAACAAACCTCCTATTATTAATCAATTTCTAATTTTGCTTTTTGCCAACTATTTTTAGAAGAATCTTATCAGTGCTATTTAATGGATCTTAGGCCCTGAGGAATAAGGGTTGCTGTGCAGTTCTCAGGCATCCTATAGATTACCTAAATGGAAGATGAAGATGTGCAATTTGATGGAGGATCTTAGGGTGAGTTTTGTTATTTAGATTCTAGTTACACAGATTATCTTCATTCTGAAGATTGCCCCCTACTCTCTTGTGCAACAGTTACAATGGGAACACCTGTTAGCTTGAAAGTGTTTTGAATAAAATTAGCAAACAGCACAGGATGGAAAAACTCAATCTTATGGACAATAGAATTTCACCTATGGGGTCTTTAAATTAAATATTTAATTATGAATACAGGAAACTCAAAATAATCTAAACAGAATGGTTTCAAATCAGTTCTGAACTTAAGGATTTTGTGTTAGAATTTTCCAGATCGTATCAGGGGAGGGGTTTACATGATCAATTCTCAAGATATGTAAGACATCTGAAAACTGGGACAGAAAAAGAAAACACTGAAAAATTTATAACAGAAGTATGGAGGAGAACATTGAAAATATTGATTTTCAAATTTTGTTCAAGATTTAATACTAAAGTGATAATTGAACTCAAAATATAGTGAAATATTGAAAAATGACCTTGAAACAATGATTTACTGTTTGGCCTATGATCGTTTCTTTTCTATAGGTCTGATGTTATTGTTACAGGAAAGAGATTTGGTAGGCTGACTTTTATTTTTTATTGTTGTTTTAGTTGCAGTAAGTTGACTTTTAGATGGTGTGACATTTTGAATAAAAATGGCCTCCACTGTCTTGTACATTTTTGAATGCTTACTCATAAGGATGTGGCACTATTAGGGATTAGGAGGTGTGGTCATGTTGAAGAAAGTGTGTCACTTGGGTAGGCTTTGAGGTTTCAAAAGCCACGCCAAGCCCGGTCTCTGTCCTCCAGCTACAAATCAGTATATAACTCTTAACTATATCTCAAACTCCACGCTGGTTATTGGCATATTCCAATATATGATAATAAGTTAAGCTCTGAAACTGTGAGCAAGTCCTCAGTTAAATATTTTCCTTTATAAGAGTTTCCTTGATCACAGTGTCTCTTCACAGCAATAGAACAGTAATTAAGACAGATAGAAAGAATATTTTGTGAAAGTTGTATAAACTTCACAGGATTAAGAATCATAATGAAAAAATGCAAAGCTAAAATCAGATCTAAAAATGTACAAACAAATATATCAGATATGAAGAAACAGAAAAAGGTAACTCTCAGTTACATGTAGCAAAATTAATATAAGAAAATCCAGAACATTCAACCAATATTCTGGTATTTTTTATTTTTTTCTGTTATTCAAAATGATAGTGTCTACTAAACTGTGTTATGGAATATTACTTTAACTAGGCAAAGATGTGTTACATTTTGTTTATGCTGCATTTGTTTAATTATGTAAAAGTGTGTTGCTATTTCACCTTGCCTGCCTAAGGTACATGGCTGGTCTAAGAGACTGCTGAATGACCAATAGCTAGGCAAAGGAGGGATATCTGGGGCTGGTGGGCAGAGAGAAGAAGTAGGAGGAATCAAGCCTGGGGAAGGGAATGAGAGAACAAGGTAGAAAAAAAGAGACCCCAGGTGCCAGCCAACTAGGCAACTGTCATTTATCTGTTGTGCCCAAGTTGAGACCCTCAGAGAGACCACCGGAATCCAGTCAAGTCCAGAATGCAAAAGCACTGTTTATTCTATCCAGCTAGCTGAGAGTTCTCAACCACATCTAAGTGTAGTGCAGTAGGGAGAGCTCCCGTTCCTCATTTGGGGTTGACATATATAGACAAAATCAGCAAGCCAGGTTTACTCAAGGTCAAGGGGATTGGTTTTGCTAGACACAGGGGTTGGGCTACTTCTGCACACCCTCCTTCCCCTGTAAGCAGCTACTTTTGCTTTTGTGCATGCTCCCTCGAGCAGTTACGTCTGCTTTTGTCTAGATAACAAATGTGGTGTCTACAGGTGGCTAGGGATATTTAGTGGTTTTTACTTTTGCAGAGTTTCCTGTTTTCAACCAGCTCTTGATGCTGCAAAGTTTCTTGAACCCAGAACTTAACTAACTCCTGATCAAGCGGAGTTTCTTAAAATTTTCCAAGTCCTTACATAACTTGATACAGAGTAGAACAAACAGAAGGAAAGAAAAGTCAAAAGCTCTGAAGCAAAACATAGAGGAAGAGAAACAGATAAAATAATCTGTTATATAATAAGAGCTAGCGGGACAAGTATGGGATAAGGCCAAGCATTCATAACTAATAAGTCTCTGTGTCATGATTTGAAACTGGTTGTTGGCCCAAAAGAAAACCTGCTACAAAACTTCATCTTGTTCAATGATGATTTTGAAGAGGTTATAGGACTGGGAAAATACAACTTGAATGTTGGTCTTTGGTCACAGATAATTCTTTATGTAAGATGTAATTTTGGATCATAGCAACTTGCCATAATCAATACTGTGTAAAGTAGGATATCATTGACAGAACACTATTTACTTATCTCTACTGTCACAGTAGAAAAAAATTAATAGAGAATATTCCCTTCAGATTATTGATTAGAAAATATTGAACATACACCTCCCAAAGCATTAATTTTTTTCACCTTAGTGGAAAGCTGAGTGTATGAGGCAATCATATAGATGTACACTTTAGTGTTCAAAATCCACCGGCTGGCACCTCGATTCTCTGGCTGTTTTCACCAGTCACCACCACTGGCTTATGGAAATGATGGGGTAAAGGAAGTCAAATCAAGGCGTAGGGAATAACTCCTGAAAGCACTGGCAAACAGAGACAACGGGTCCCGAACAGGGACAAATAATCATTGGATATGTTCAAATGTAAGGCTTCTGTTAAGACAGTTAAATAGACAAAAAAAAAAAAAAAAAAGATCAGAAAGAAAAAGGCTCTGCTTTTTTTTATTTTTATAGGAAGTTGGACTCAACTTTCTATCCCTCTTGATTTAAAAAAAAGTGACAGTGTTTGGTAAAAAGAAGACACCTTTTGATTTTTATCTCTTGATTTCTAGAAATTTTAACTTTCATTTTAAAAATTAGAATATAATTACATCACTTTCCCCACATGATGGCTCACAACAGTCTGTGACTTCAGTTTCAGGGGCTCTAATGCTGTCTTCTGGCTTCCATAGGCACCAGATGCCCAAATGGTGCAGTACATATCTGTAGTCACACACACACACACACAGACACACACACACAAACACACAATATATTTCTTGAAAAGTAGTATTATAAAGGGTTATGTTAATGAACTTGTCTTCACCAAAATATATTACCAAAGGCAGTCAAAAGAGTAGAATGTAATCTCATAGACTGATAGAAGATATTTGCAATCAATATTCCTTGAATGATTGATTTTCCTAATTCATACATAATACTTAAAGTTTATCTTGTGAAATATCAGACAGCCTAATTGTTAAAAGGAAAAAATTCTTGTTGAGATACTATAATGTGAAAGAAATACTCCCCTACAAAAAACATAGTTGACAGTTCATTTTTCAGGATTTGATATGATTTAGAGCAAAGAAAGAAATGGTTTGGTCAACACAAGATTAAGCAGATTATCTATACAATTAAGCATAAGGTGAGAATTACAATCATTAGATAATGGTGCTGTTTATTTGTAAGTGTATAATCTTCATTTACTTTTACTGAAGATCAAAATTTATTTTGTTTTTAATGGAAAGAAATCTTTTAGCCTTGGTATGATTTCTCATGAACTATATTCTTCAAGTTGAGAAAATTCAAATGAATGTGTTTCAATAATAATTCTCGCCTAGCCAAAGCTGCCTAACAAAGTTTGATATGGGAGACCTAGGATTTAATCTCCAGTGTTACAGAAATATGTGCTCAGAGGAAGTTTTTGTTTCCTGTGCTTGGTATTAAAGTGGTTTAAAGAAAATAACATAAAAACCCCGTACAGGAATGTATAGTGAATATGAGAAAGCTATGCCTACTCACGTAGCTGTGCCTCCATCCTCACTGCCCGTTCCACCCTAAGGCATCCTTCTCTGACCTGAAAGCTGTCCTCACTACATGAAGCAAAGCCCAGAATCAAAGTGATAAAATCAAATGATGGTGTTTTTGAACTGAGATAAGAAAAGAGCTGCTGTTTACCAGGGTTCTGTTACATACAAAATGTGCACTTATTTTCCCTGCCAGTTCCCAGGAAGCACAGAAGGGTGCATCTCTCTCATGCAGGGCAAAGACCTCTGAGCTAAAACTAAGAAAATATTAGATCATTAATGGATTGCCAGTTCAATACATATAGTGAAGAAACATTCAGGTTATTCTTTCAAGTGTTGGCATATATTCTGATTACCAAGATTTCTATATATACATTTTATTTACCCAGAAATTGGCAAAAAAGTAAAATCTTGCTGGTTACTGGTCAAGAGATATGCTGGGACACACTGAACTCACAGAACAATGTAAGACTCCTCTGCTTTTGGTCTAGGTTTGAAAATCTGGCCTAGATTTAACACTCAATTCCAGAAACAAATTATATATATATTCTGTTTAGTGATTTGTGGACCAAAATTCTTATCGATAAATTACATCCTAGTCATTTAGATGATGCTCAAAATGCTCACTTAACTGCATTATGCCCTTGTATAAAGGTTTTGACAAAGTCTAAAACTTAAGCTCCCAATGAGAGATACTATTCATTAAATACTCTGTTGTTTGCTTCTTGTTGTGACTCGGATTGCAAGCATGAGATTTAATAGAATAAAAGTTTTGTATGTAGGTAACAGAGAAGGAGTGGAAAGGATACAGAATAAGGATAAAAGCCCCAGGCAAGTCAGCATTGTCCTCCTCAGAGTTGACATCAGAAACTCTTCTACTGAGATTTGGATATGAGAAATCTGAACCTTTAGCTGAATTTCCTTCAAACACACACAAAAGAATGAGAGTATGATCTTTGGTCTACATTCCTGCAAAGCTCTTGCGGTGTAGGAAGTTCTTCTGTTTATATGTTGCTTTTATTGGTTAATTAATGAAGAAACTATCTTGGCCTGATAGGGCAGAGGAGAGGTAGGTAGGGAAACTAAACTGAATGCTCGGAGAAAGAAGGCGGAGTCAGTAAGAGGCCATGTAACCATGCCAGAGACAGATGCTGAAACTTTACCTAGCAAGGCACAACCTCATGGTGATACATATATATTAATGGAGATGGGTTAATTTAAGGTATAAGTTACTCAGAAATATGCTTAAGGTATTGGTCAAACAGTATTGCAAATAATATGGTTTATGTGGATTATTTCTGAGGTGGGGGAGCAGCTGGGAACAAACAAGCAGCTGTTGTTAAGGTTTCTGTCCTGCCCAGTTCCGGCAATTGTTAAGTCCCAAAGAATCACACAGAAATCTACATTAGTTATAAAACGAATTGGCCCATTAGCTCAGGCTTCTTATTAACTCATAACTTTTATTAGCCCATTATTCTTGTCTATGTTAGTGACGTGGCTCAGTACCTTTTTTGGTGTTGCAGTCACATCTTGCTTCCTCTGTGGCTGGGTAAAGAACTGGAGAGGAATGAGCTTCCTCCTTCCCAGAATTCTCCTGTTCTCATTGACCCACCTCTACTTCCTGTATGGTTGTCCTGCCTATACTTCCTGCCTGGCTACTGGCCAATTCGCATTTATTTAAAATATAATTGACAGAATATAGACCGTTCTCCCACACCAAGCAGCCTCCTACAAACACTCTTGGTATATTGATTACTACACGCTGGTCATGTTTTGAAACACGCAGAAAATTGCTGCAAATTCAGATAAAAATATTGATGTACATGTATGTTTAGCTTCAAAGAGTCAAATAGCTATTAAATAATTTAAATAAATTAAATAAATAAATAAACCAATGTCATATAACTTCGACACTGTTTTCTTTTTTCCTTTTTTTATTACTTTATAAATAATACCAATCAAAATTCCCACTTCCTCCCCTCCTTCCACTTCCTTCCTGCCTGCCCCACACTCCCCCCTAAACAATACATATCCACAAACCCAGCCTTACCGAAAGTACTAGAAGGAAAACCTCAACTTAAGGAAGCTGACAACACCCATAATAGCACAGACATCTGATAACTTTAAACACAGTTTTTAAAGAATGGTATGTACAAAGGAACTTATTTTCATGCTTTACATATGCTGGTTAAATTTGTATGTGTTGAAGATCATAGAAGAAATTTAGTAGAAAAAATTAGGGACTTAAAATATTTTTTTCCTTTCTTTTTGTAATTGGGATGGGATAAAATTTTATCTAGTTACTGTTCAGCTTTCTGAGTCTTTTGAAGTGAAACAATATATTAGGAGGTGACATTATTTTTATATGGATGTCTTTTTCAAAGATGTCTTAGTCAGTGTTCTTCTCTTGTAGGAGACACCAAGACCACAGTAACTCTCATCAAAAGAATTTAGCTGAGGCTTCCTTACCATTTCAGAGGTCTAGTCCATTGTCATCATGGCAGAGAGCATGGCAGCATGCAGGCAGACATGGTCCTGGACAAATATCTGGGAGTTTTATATCCCAAACCATAGGCAGCAGGAAGAGCCTAACTCTAGGCTTGGAATGGGTTTTTTAAAATGTCAAAACCCACCCCCAGTGACACACTTCCTTCTGCAAGGCCACACCTCCTAATCCTTTCAAATAGTGCAACTCCCTGTTGACCAAGTATTCAAATCTATAAGCCTATTGGGCCATTATCATTTAAACCACAACAACAGGTTTAATGATAAAACTTTTCAAACAATAATGAACCCCAGGAAGCTGGCATTCATTGTGAGAGTAAAGAGAAGAAAAAGTTGAGTCAACCCAACAACTACATATTGCTAGACACCAGATAGCAACTAGCAAGGGGTCCAGGTATTACCGCCCACTGGATCACTCTTCATTTTGCATCTCGCACTTTCTGCTTGCTTTTAAGTCTTTTGTTTTCTAAAACATGACCTTATATAAGAAAAAATAGGAGACTCACAAAGTATTTTGTTTTCATGGTCTAAAACTTTTAAAATTGATACAAGTTAAGAACAATGCTGTTTTAATCAATGCAAATGGAAAATTTCTTGTCAAGTTCTTGTTGTAGGCTTGAAGACTATATGATAACAAATATAAATGTTTGCTCCCAGAGGCAGGATGTAAAGAAAGACAATCAGATAAAAGAAAATTATCTTGAGATTTCAGTCCGGCACTCCAATGTGGGTCTCTGTCTCCTTTCATCGCCTGATAAAGGTTAATATTCAGGAGGATGCCTATATGTTTTTCTTTGGGTTAACCTTCTTATTAGCTTCTCTAGGATCACAAACTATAGGCTCAATGTCCTTTATTTATGGCTAGGAACCAAATATGAGTGAGTACATCCCATGTTCCTCTTTTTTCGTTCAGGATAGTGTTTTCTATTTCCATCCATTTCAGGAGCAGAAGGAGAGAGAGCATGAGCAAGGAACTCAGGACCTCAAAAGGTGCACCCACACACTGAGACAATGGGGATGTTCTATTGGGAATTCACCAAGGCCAGCTGGCCTGGGTCTGAAATAGCATGGGATAAAACCAGACTCGCTGAACATAGTGGACAATGAGGACTACTGAAAACTCAAGAACAATGGCAATGGGTTTCTGATCCTACTGCACGTACTGGCTTTATGGGAGCCTAGGCAGTTTGGATGCTCACCTTACTAGACCTGGATGGAGGTGGGTGGTCCGTGGACTTCCCACAGGGCAGGGAACCCTGATTGCTCTTCGGGCTGACAAGGGAGGGGGAGTTGATTGGAGCAGGAGGAGGGAAATGGGAGGCGGTGGTGGGGAGGAGGCAGAAATCTTTAATAACTAACTAACTAACTAAATAAATAAATAAAATTTTAAAAAAGAAAAATATCTTAAATGATATCCCCAAACTTCTGTGTTGGTGAGTGCTTTGTAGCACTTGAGGTCAGATCAGGAGGCATGAGAAAGTCATTTGTTTTGCTCTTTTCTCGGATCCCAAGATTCCATAGTATAAAAATAAAAACTTTTTTTTTTTGGTAAGGAAAATGTTCAAATATAGGTAAGAAATAGAAATAATATTGAGAGAATAATAGGAAAAGAAAATATCAAAAATATAAAAACAATATTCTACAGTAGATGAAAACAGAGTTTAAGTAATCAAACTTAGTGAAAATTTGTTCAGGTTTATTGCTTGCAGAGATATATAACTTTCTTTCTCTGTATTTCTATGAAGTATCTACAACACAGCCATTAAAATATATATGAGTTTCCTGGGACTTCTATAACAAAAGCATCACAAATCAAGTGGCTTAAACAATAAAAAGGTTTTGTCTCGCAGTCATGGAGGCTGACATCAATTTATTAGCAAGTCCAGGATCGCTTGAATGTGAGAGAAAGAGCCAGTCTTGAACTTCTCTCTCAGCTTCTGCTATTCCAAGGCTAGAGACAACATAACTCACCCATACCCCACACCCTGCCGTGTCTGTGTGTGTTTGTTTCTAAATAGATACCTTTTTATGAGGATGATGTACCCAAAGACTCCATGTTAAATAGCATCTCTGCAAGGACCTCAACTCCAAATAAGTCCCTGAGGTCCTGAAGCTTAGGATCTAACATATTTTGTGTGGGATACAAATAAAGCTGCTAACCTGTTTGATGATTTAAGACTTCAAGCATTTCCCATGTGGAAAATACATTTTCGCCATCCTTTGCTCCTTCAAAAACAAAACCACTTTAGCATCAACACTTTGTCTCAAGAAGTCTTCCGCACCGCAACATCCAGAATATAATTTTGTATTTTACTAGGCATGATTTTCTCCCTGTTGAATGGGCCTTAAGCCTAATTAGACAGCTGTTGTTTATTACCAAGTTTTGAGTACCTTTAGTAATATCTTGCTATACTAGTTATTATTCTTTATAGATGGCATAGCTGAGCAGGACTGTTGATTGCTTCTCTCATGTGGCAGCTTCAACAGCACCAAAGTCAGACTAGATCAGGTTACATACAGTTCTATTCTTCCTAGTACCTGTCCGAAGTGTTTACTGTCTTCAGCAACAGGGACTTATCTTCAACCTCTGGGAGAGAACCAAGGGCAACTGAAATGATTTATCCATTTCTGGACAATACTGACCAAAAATTCAAAAGAAGATTTCTGGTGCCTGGGACTGAGGTTTTTTTTTTTTTTTTTTTTTTTAATTTTATTTTCGAGACAGGGTTTCTCTGTAGCTTTTGGTTCCTGTCCTGGAACTAGCTCTTGTAGACTAAGCTGGCCTCGAACTCACCGAGATCCGCCTGCCTCTGCCTTTCGAGTGCTGGGATTAAAGGTGTGCGCCACCACCGCCCAACTTGGGACCGAGATTTTTGTAGATAGTAGGGAGCATTGTCAACACAAATGGTATTATTTCATTTAAGATGTGTGTGTGTGTGTGTGTGTGTGTGTCTGTGTGTGCAGGTATATGTGCATATACATTATATGTAATTTTAGGTAAATATAATATAGTATGATTCCCTAATGTTTTTTTTGAAACATCCTTATTGTTTTTCTCTTATTCCCCTCCTCCTATTTTGACCTCCCTCCCCCACTTCCTAACAAAAGCCCCCTCCTCTTTTTGTTTACTTGGTGTTCTATCCTCCATGACAACCAGGCTGCTTATCCCTGCCTTTGAAGTCATCCTTCTCCTTTCTTGAAGAACAAGGGCACTCACTGTTGTACTGTGGCGCTTTAACAGACAATTCCTGCCTACAGCACCCTAGAAATCCAGCAGCTTTCTTTCTCTTCGTGTCCTCTTCGTCTTCTTTATGAGGCTGTCACCATTTCTGTTAGGAGAGTAAACCAGAGTCACAAATCATGCACATTTGTTTAGTGTAGAATTTTCCAACCATATGCTTGGTTTCTCCCTGGAGCATACTTACTCAATTTTTTATTATATATATGAAAAGAATTAAAAAGAAAATGGTTCAATTTTGAGGTCTTTTCTACTCAATAGTATTTCTAAAATGCTCTCTTCTTTTACATTTTCCCATGAGCAACAGACTCTAACTTTGAAATAATGTTTAGAAATTGTGTCAATGTTGTCAGTCATACATTTACTTTCTATGAGATACTGGAACATTTTCCAATCAAGCTCTCTACCATTCTAGAACTTCATTTTTTTCCAGCTTCCTGGAACATCTTCTACATTTAGACTAAGGCTGCTTTAGAAAGATCTTTAACATTTGTATTTATAGCAAATGCCTCTTTTGTAATTACAGGATTTTTTTCTGGGATCTAGAGTAAAACTCACCTAGCTTCCATCTATTGTCTCATTTATTAGCTGTTTTCAAAGATTTAGATATCTGGTACTGCATCCATCCCTAAACTCTGTACAGAAAAGAAGAAATATATATAGCAGAGAGATAAGAGACAGGGAAACATGCAAGAGTTTTATTTTAATAAATTTCCTAAAACCCACATATCATGTTGGCATGAAGGAAATTCAGATAAGAACTGATCTTAAATCTACAAGGTGAGTGTGGTAGTTTGATTGTAATTGGCCCCATAATTTCATTGGGAGTGGCACTATAGGGGTGGGGCCATATAGGAAAGGGCTTGGTCCTGTTGGAGGAAGTGAGCTTTGCGGTTTCCTATGCTCCAGATACAGGCTAGTGTCACAGTCCATTTTCAGTTGCCTTCTGATCAAGATGTAGCCAGCACCATGTTGCCTGCACACCAGCATCATGCTCCTCGCCACGATGATAATGGACCATTCCTCTGAAACTGTAATTTGCCACTTCAATGAAACATTTTCCTTTATAAGAGTTGTGTTGGTCATGGTGTCTCTTCACAGCAATAGAAACCCTAACTAAGACTGGCCAGATGGAAATACTTGATGGTAGTCAAACCCCTTCGTTTAAGGAACCTTACTCTGTCTGCGCCAAGGACCTTCGGCTTCCCAGCTGTAGCCCATTTGTTTTATACAAGGCAAAGTACTCAAAAATCTAAAGACGAAAACTTTTAGCTCGGTTGAAATAGTGGCATAACAGCATGTGTGCTGGCTGGTGCTTGTCCAAACTGGGTATCACAGCTTGGGCAAGTGGACAAGAAATATTAAATAGCATACTCTAGTTATCTGGAGATGAAATTGATTTTTGTAACCTGACAAAGGCTGACTCTTGCTTTGATGGGTATAAGGTGAGACCATAGACTGAACAGAGTAATGAGAGTATCTACACTACCCACAGTCCAACTCTTTCCCATGGACTAAGTGTAATAAAAGTAAAGAGAAGCAAGAGCTGAGAATTTGATCTACAAAATAACTAGACTTTTACCAACTAATTTTTTTCTTTTTCTTATTTTTTTATTGATCTTTATTGGGTTCTACATTTTTGTGTGTCATTTGAAAGTTATTCAGCTTCTAATTCTTTTTCTTTATTAAAACAGATAAAAGCTAAAATTTGTTATTAAGCAATGTTAAGGCTTTTTGTTTTTTGAGATTTTAATATAATTACTTCTCTTCCCTTTTCCTTTCCTCCAATCAAACCCTCACACACACCTACTCCCTCTTTTAAATTTATAGTTACTACATGTGGATGTGTGAATGCACATATTGTAAAAACATAAATATAACCTGTGTAGTTCATTTAATGTTATTTGCTCCAATATGTTTTTAGGGTAAACAATTTGTGATTATATAGGCAAGTGATAAATCCTTTAAGTATAAATGAACTTCAAGAAACCTAGAATATACTAAAAATATTCTAGTCCTACTGCCTTTAGACTCCCGGCATTATATATAGATATGTATTATTTCTCATATTGATTTTGCAAAAAAGTGATGATCGTACATGTTCCCTAATGTCAGCAGGAAAATATTATAAATCAGTAAATGAATATTTAGTATGCTACTATAGTAACTATATGCTTTATATATGAACAAATTGAATGACGCTTGACAGGTAAACTTAAAACAAATGAAAACAAGCAATTAAAATTTGGCAGGCAGAGAACCTGAGCTTGACTTTTGGTGATTATGAAGATTTGCCCCTTTTAGTATTGACTATGTGGAGCTTGGCTTGATCAGCTTCTCATGATGCTGTTCAAATGCACTGCTCATCTGAAACATTTGAAATGAAGGCCCTAGGGCTTTGTGAATTAACTACAAGGTGACGGCCAATTATTAAACTCCGTAAACGTCAGACGTCTTGAAGATTCCTTATCAAGTTTCTACAGACTGTTTCGCACAGTAGACTTCTCTCACAGGCTGAATCGTTCTGGTTTTAACTCTTTTTTTTTTTTTTTTTTCTTTTTTTTTTTTAAATTTATTTATTTATTAAAGATTTCTGTCTCTTCCCCGCCACCGCCTCCCATTTCCCTCCCCCTCCCCCAATTAAGTCTCCCCCCCAGCCCGAAAAGCAATCAGGGTTCCCTGTCCTGTGGGAAGTCCAAGGAACCCCCACCTCCATCCAGGTCTAGTAAGTTGAGCATCCAAACTGCCTAGGCTCCCACAAAGCCAGTGCGTGCAGTAGGATCAGAAACCCATTGCCATTGTTCTTGAGTTCTCAGTAGTCCTCATTGTCCGCTATGTTCAGAGAGTCCGGTTTTATCCCAGGCTTTTCCAGACCCAGGCCAGCTGGCCTTGGTGAGTTCCCAATAGAACATCCCCATTGTCTCAATGTGTGGGTGCACCCCTCGCGGTCCTGAGTTCCATGCTCGTGCTCTCTCTCTTTCTGCTCCTGATTTGGACCTTGAGATTTCAGTCCTGTGCTCCAATTTAGGTCTCTGTCTCTGTCTCCTTTCATCGCTTGCTGAAGGTTAATATTCAGGAGGATGCCTATATGTTTTTCTTTGGGTTCTCCTTATTTAGCTTCTCTAGGATCACTAATTATAAGCTCCTCATCCATTGCTGGTGGGAATGCAAACTTGTGCAACCACTTTGGAAGGCAGTATGGCGGTTTCTCAGGAAATTCGGGATCAACTTACCCCTGGACCCAGCAATACCACTCTTGGGA
This sequence comes from Microtus pennsylvanicus, assembly GCF_037038515.1. Lineage (NCBI taxonomy): Eukaryota > Metazoa > Chordata > Mammalia > Rodentia > Cricetidae > Microtus > Microtus pennsylvanicus. The sequence goes on from NC_134584.1 coordinate 34,027,212, forward strand.
ATATACCCAAGAGAGGCCTTATCATACAACAAAAGTATATGCTCTACAATGTTCATAGCAGCATTGTTTGTGATAGCCAGAACCTGGAAACAACCTAGATGCCCTTCAATGGAAGAATGGATGAAGAAAGTATGGAATTTATACATATTAGAGTACTACTCAGCAATAAAAAACAAGGACTTCATGAATTTTGCATACAAATGGATGGAAATAGAAAACACTATCCTGAGTGAGGTAAGCCAGACCCAAAAAGAGGAACATGGGATGTACTCACTCATATTTGGTTTCTAGCCATAAACCAAGGACATTGAGCTGGTTTTAACTCTTGAACTTGTTTTTTAATAAAAAAAATCTAGTTTTGTGGCCAGAGGCTACAATAAAGTGCAATGCTAGTAACTACATAGGCTTTTTTGATAGCTTTATAAATTAGAACACACACAAAAAAAAATTAGAACACATTTGTGGAAAAACCTAGTGTGAATTTAATCAAAGTGTTTTTGTGTTGCCAAGTGAATCAGAGAAAAATGATCTTTACATACTCAAAACTTGGAAGTAATAATCATCAATTAAATCTACCATGCTGAACAAAGATAAACAAATGAAGAAGCACAGAAGAAGGATGTTTCAAAATTACACTCTTGAGCACTGACTGCAAATAGCATTTCTGGGGACTATCTTATGGATTTATGTGATATTTCCAAAGGGTGCCCCTTCTACAATCATTTCAGAAATTGCTTTTCTTGGATTGCGCTTGGCCTAAAGCACAGGTTGGGAGCTGCAGGTTAGAATTAGAAATTCAGTCTGGAGACCATTGTTTCCCTGGTTCTTACCATGCCCCCAGATTCTTATGCCTTAGATCCAGGAACCAGCTTCATTTGGCTGCTCAGCTGTTCTCAGTTCTACATTCAATCCTCCAGTGAATCTTGATCCTCATGCCTTTAGAATCCATCTCAAGTTAAATCCGTACCACTCTCATTTTCTATGTCTTTCTAGCAACCAAACTAGCATCATCCTGAACATGATTTGCAGAAATTGCTTCCCAGCTAGTCTCTTGATTTCTTCTATTTTTAACCACATTTAGTGTCTTCATCTTAGTGTCCAATGGTAATTTATTAATAATTCCATGTTTCTTCTTCACACCCAAGCCTCCTTAGCTGGAGAGGGGTCCATGCTAGTAGATTTCCAGCTTCTGATCCCTGGGTGCCAACCTCAGCCTTCTCAGAGAAGAGGATAAGGTTTGATCATCTGCCGAGATGACACTCACCAAACTACAGCAATTGACCACTGTGAAAAAAGAGCCTTAAGTGATTTCACAGTTTGACTGGACTCTACATAGTGCTTTCAGTTTCTGGGTGTAACGTCAGAGAATTAGAATTGTTGGCAGGAGGTGTCTGCTTGTACCCCTGGGATGAGGGCGTGAATGGGGTCTGTGGAACCTGTCTGGTTGTGGTTATTTGAATAAGAATGGACCCCATAGGATCATATATTTGAGTGGTCAGCCATCAGGGAGTGGTGCTACTTGAGAAGGTATGGGAGGCATGGCCCTTTTGGAGTTAGGTATGACTCTTTTGGAGCAAGTATGCCACTAACGGCAACCATTGAGGTTCCAAAAGACCAAGCCAGCCCCCATGTCTCTCTCTTCCTGTTACTTATAGATCTGAATGTATAACTCTCAGCTACTTCTCCAGTACCATGTCTGCTTGTGTGCCACCATGCTTCCTACCTTGCTGATAATGGACTAACCCTCTGAAACTATGAGCAAGTCTGATTTAAGTGCTTTTTTTTTTTAATGTAGCAGTTGCCTTGGTCATAGTGTCCCTTCACAGCAATAGTAACCTTAACTAAGACACTGACTGAAGTTATGAGGCATCCTCTATCAGCCACTACCTCGGTACCCACACCTGGCACACAGAAAACTCCACAGTCAATCCTAGTACACTACTTGTGGTCCTGGACTCATTAGTAAAGCAAGAAGTCAAAGCTTCCAAATCATTTTTTCCATGCAGAAGTCTAACCCCCAAGGCCCAATCACCAATTCTTTCCAACCAATACCTCTTGAGAAACTAACCTGAAGTAGCTCTGATCATCTAGGTACCCCATTCCCCAAAGACACCCCTAGGTGCCCCATTCCCAAAAGACACCCAGTTGCATCTCTTTTCTTGGTGAAGGCCCTGATCTTCACTCCATAAAGCCCCTGTTTTTTTTTTCTAGAGCCCCACCACTGAAATCCAAAACAATGGGGCTGAAGTCCTGGCAGTCTTCTCCAATTCCTGATCCCAATATTGTGAGTACATTTGAATTGAGGGACCCTCCCGCCCAACCTTCCCGCCCTCTTCCTGTGTCCCAGACATGCTGGACATGAGAACGGGGAGGGAAAAGGACCTAAGGAAGACTCTTTTCCTTGGCATTAGGAAGGAGTGTTACAGCTGAGGTCCCGTTCATTTCACCTCTCTCCGAACTCCTGACACCCTCCCAGTCTGAGCCTTTTTTTCTTCCCTCTGTAATCATTGGTGAATCTTTGCTGATGATTTTGGCAACTTTAGTAATAAATAGCACTTCTTGCTGAAAAAAAATCTGCTGATTTCCCATTAGGCTTATAATAAAATGTAACACGGTTATAGCAGCTTCAAAATGGATTTTGTCTGCTCTGTCTTAGCCATTTTGTTCCTGTTCTCTCCAGATGGGTTCCATTCCCCTCCAGCTTCTTCCAAGTTCATTTTGTCCCTCCAGGAAGCTAAATTTAACTTTTTAAATGTCCTCTTCAGGCTGTCTGGCCATTTTCTATTGAATTTCGCATAGATTTCTGTTAACTTCAGTGACTTTGCCCTTGTTTTCTACCTTTCAGTTCTTTGTCTGCTTGGTTTATTTTATAGCACTTACTGCTGTATGAAATTATGCTGTGTGTGTGTCTAGTCTATTTGTTTCTTGTTGTCTCTTACATAAATAGTATAAGTCTTTAGGTTTAAAAGGTTTTCTGTTGTTATTGTATGCCTATGAGCACGTAAAATACTTGTGTGAAAAAATTAAAAAAATGGATATGTGAACACCAGTGGAAATAAATCCCAAGTGGAAAATACAAATCATTGGCTCGGGAAATAATTCTGAGAAAAAAAAATCTAATGCCAAAGCAGACACGAAAAGCACAAGATTGAAGTAAAATATAAGGAATAGAAATAAGTTACATGATGCTATTAAAGCACATGATGATTCTATGCATATTGAAAGGAGTAAAATAATAGCTTCATTACTTCCTTATACATTAAATACATAAGATTTTTGCTTTCAGTTTAAGCTAATAATAATAAAATGTGTGTATGAGCCTCTGTGTATAAATCTGTGTGTGTCTGTGAGTCTGTGTATGTGTGAGTCTGTGTGCTGTGTGTGTCTGTGTGTGTATATGTGTGAGTCTTTGTGTCTGAATGTGTCTGTGTGTGTGTCCCTGTGTGTGAGTTCGTGTGTGTATGTGTGTGTGTGTGTGTGTGTGTGTGTGTGTGTGAGAGAGAGAGAGAGAGAGAGAGAGAGAGAGAGAGAGAGAGAGAGAGAGATTCTATGCATGGGTTTAATGTGCTCAGCAACATTATCAACCCTAACTGTGGTGATGAGACTTGACACATGGTCTTTGACTACCCAGTGATGTCCTACTTCACAGAAACTGATGAATACACAGAAATAGAAGATCTCATTTTCCTTTCATGTTATTTATGACTCATTTCTAAGCCTTTTGCCATCTTTGTCAAATCACCCTGCTTCTTGGAACAATTTAGAAGGAAGTAGAAAAGAGGAAAGGAGGAGGCTAGGAAAAGATGTGGTAACAGACAGTCATTGGATATTTGTATTTAGATCTGCTTGATCCTAGGCCCTTCTCCTGTTGGCGACCCTATTAGTCTCATTATGATCTTAGACTACATAAGGTTGGTTTTCTCATAGTTGCAAAAAAAATCACGAGTAAATCTCTTAGAGAAGAGTAACAATATTAATTAGATGCTTCCAATATTTTACTGAACATTAAATAATTTAATGCTGGTTGATAGTACTCATAAATTATAGGTATATCATCATGTTGTTTCCCTAGAGTTTACTCTCCAAGTATAGTTTATATAAACATAATCTTGCACAAAGTTTTGTACATAAAACAAATAAAAAATATGGTGACTTTCTGATTTCTCCATAGACAGGTCAATGAAAGGGCTCTATGACTAAGCAACTTCCTGGAAAAATAGGAAAACAACAAGTTACAAATCTAAGAACAAAGAGTTAAAACACTTTGACAAGGCATACAACTGTTTGATTTGCTCATGGGCCATACTAGAGAAATGGATGCAGATGACTACATTGAACATATGTTCTTAGACCTGACTTTTGAGTCACCTCATAATTCTGAACTTCTTAGAAACTTGTAAATTTACAAAATAAATCTTAAACTCTGGTAGCTAACCCTTTGATGATCTAACTCTTCCAACCTTTCCAGTCTATTTCTACCATAGATAAGAAGGGAGCTAATAAATATTCCTAATAACATGATTCCTTTTTTGACTTTTATTTACACTTATTTTTCCTTTGGCCACAATGTTCTCTTAGATTTTGCATATTCCATGCATCTGGTGCTTTGGGAACATGGTCATTATTCAAAAGATGTCTGCATACACAGAGAGAATTGATTTCTTGTCTTTCCTTGGCATTTATTTTCTAGAAAGGTCTGAAAAGTTAAAGAGCATCTTGTGAATTTGATTATTATGCACAGCATACTGTACATCTGGTAAAACAAAGGCTTAAAAGAATTATATAGTTTTAAAATTCGACAAATATTAATACATTGTGAATGAGAACCTGCCATGACTTGTACTGAACACCTATGCTTTGCTCTTCCAACTGTAGGATTCCTGACTGCAATAAAAACCTCATTGCCTTGGGCATAAAAAAATAGTAATCCCAAAATTTCATTGTTTATCTAAACTACCTCATCAACAGATAAGACATTATGTTAGCCTGCTGATAACCTAACTCCAGACTTCTGTGCCAGTTCATAACTCATGATAATATTAATATATTTATTACTAAAGGAAGATTCAGATTCATATGTTTTTAGGCTGAACAAATATTTGCTATAGTTTAACTGTATATAAATTCAATATTTTAATTAGCCCTCAATGAAATAAATGTATCATAGATAGTCATATTTTGTTCTGAAATCTCAATATTTTACATACACAAAGAGAAAATCAGTATATTTACTATTATGATAATTTATACAGGCTGATTTCTTTTTAATGCACATTTTATTCTTTTTATGATGAGAAGAACACATTTCCTGATGCGATCAAGATATTCTTTGGAATTCGACTTTTTGTTCCAGTCTGTCAAGGATTTCATGTACATGTATACTCTTCAGACCCATTATCACATGGAGTCTAGGGATGTATATTTTCAAAGTCTAACAAGAGATTCTGATTGAGGTTGATTTAAGGACCATTAATACAGCAAAGAAAACTAGATTTTCCTCTACTATTCAGGGAAGCAGTAAAATGACAGAGGGTGTTTTTTTTTATTTCCTTTAAAAGAGAATTTAGACTTCCACAGAGATAATTACTAGTGGGTATGAATAACAGCATTGCATCATGGAAAACAGCCTATCATTTAATCACTACTAATGCTCATAAAGAAGAGAACCTGCTTGGAGAAACTAAGTCAGAAAACACTAATTTCTCATGTCAGTTCTGTTGATGAATAGGCTGAGCCCCAATAATCTTCACTGAGGGTTAAATTTCTAAAAATATATGGAAATAATACTACTCACAGAGCTTTTAACATATGTGAATGCAATGACAGAGCCCCTCTCTAGACATCCCCAAAGAGCCACTTGCATTCTCTGGGTCAGACACTGAATGCCCTGGAAAATATGATGCCTGGAAAATATGATTTAAAAAAAGAAATTCAGAATCTGGAGCAACAGTTTACTGGGTAAGAACGCTTGCTTTGCAAGTATGGGGACCTGAATTCAAATCCCTGGCACCCACATATAAAAGCCTGACACTTCATTGCAACACTGGCTGTTGAGAAAAAGCAGACTTCAAGGGTTTACTGGCAGGCCAAAGAGCCTAGCTGAAAGAACTAGTTTCAAACTCAGTGAGAGACCTTGTCTCAAAGCAGCAAGACAGAGATCCTTAGAGGAAGATGCCCAGTGCCCCACTATAACATCCTCACAAATACCTGCACACTCACATTCGTGGTCCACACACATGCATACCACACAACATACATGTATCTACCCTGAAATAAAAGCATGGACAATTATATTTTATTGTTTTCCAAAAGCTGTAACCAGCAATCCCACAGGAGAAAATTTCTTTTCTCCAAGGCGTTCACATCCCAGCCTCCAGCATTCACTCTTTACCTCACTGTGGTTGTTAAACTTTGTATGTTTCCTTCAAGATAACTTTTTTTTAATCAACATTATTGTTTTCAATAAATTCAATAAATTCGACTATTAAAACAGTATTTTTATAAAATGTTTTCATAACATTTAAAGATACTATCTTACAAACAGAGGCTTAAAAACACCTGCAAGATAAATTAAACAATTAAAAACAATAATTAGTAAGGAACTGTTTTTCCCTGCTTTTGTATTCATCCATTTTTTTCTTGATTAGTGAAAAATTTCCAGTAACTACAAGATATCTACCTCTCTTTTCCACACAAAGTTCTTATATGGCAGTGTCCAAACACAGGACCTAAAATTTGTCAATTTTTATCCTTCTAGAGTATATTCTCTGAAATTCTTCAGATTAACTCTGACCTCTTTGTTGCCCATGGTTGCAATTCTTGTCCTACCTAAACAAACAGAATGCAATAAGAATATAACTGTCACACTTTGTCAGACAGTTGAAACCCAAACTCACATCCCCTACAAATACCAAAAGGCAACAACAACAAGAAAAAAAAAAAGCCCTCGGACTGGCCTTGTGGCAGCCTAGTGTGTTTGGATGCTCACCTTCTTAGACCTGGATGGAGAGGGAAGGGCCTTGGACTTCCCACAGGGCAGGGAACTCTGACTGTTCTTATGACAGGAGGGGGAGGGGAAGTGGGGGAAGGGGGAGGGAAATGGGAGGAGGGGAGGAGGTGGAAATTTTTTTTTTTTTTTTAATTTTTTTATTGATAAAAGGAGGATAAAGAAAAGAAAAAAAAAACAAATTTCCACCTCCTCCCACCAGCCTCCCATTTCCCTCCCCCTCCTCCCACTCTTCTCCCCCTCCTCCCACTCTTCTCCCCCTCCTCCCACCCCTCTCCCCTTCCCCCCACTCCTCTCCCCCTCCCTTTCCAGTCCAAAGAGCTGTCAGGGTTCCCTGCCCTGTGGTACGTCCTAGGTCCTCCCCCCTCCATCCATATCTAGGAAGGTGAACATCCAGACTGGCTAGGCTCCCACCAAGCCAGCACATTGCATAGGATCAAAACCGCGTGCCATTGTCCTTGGCGTCTCATCAGCCCTCATTGTTCGCCATGTTCCGAGAGTCCAGTTTTATCCCATGCTTTTTCTGGTAACAGTCCAGCTGGCCTTGGTGAGCTCGCAGTAGATCATCTCCACTGTCTCAGTGGGTGGGTGCACTCCTCGTGGTCCCGACATCTTTGCTCATGTTCTCACTCCTTCTGCTCCTCATTGGGACCTTGGGAGCTCAGTCCAGTGCTCCAGTGTGGGTCTCTGTCTCTATCTCCATCCATCGCCAGATGCAAGTTCTAGGATGGTATGCAATATATTCGTCAGTATTGCTCTAGGGTAGGGTCATTTCAGATTCCCTATCCTCAGCTGCCCAGGGAACTAACTGGGGACCTCAGCTTGGGCACCTGGGAGCCCCTCTAGGGTCAAGTCTCCTGCCCACCCTAAAGTGGGTCCCTTAACTAAGAATTGTGGTTCCGTGCTCCCCTATCCAACCTTCCTTTATCCCGATCCTCCAGTTTCCCCAAGTCCACCCTCCTTCCCTTCTACCTTTTCTCTCCCCATCTCCCCTAACCCCCATCCCACCCCACCCCCAAGATCCCACTTTTCCCCCCGGCAATTTTGTCTACTTCCCTTATCCAAGAGGATAACTATATGTTTTTCCTTGGGTTCATCTTCTTACTTAGCTTCTTTAGATTCGCCTATTGTAGACTCCGTGAACCCTATTTATGGCTAGAAACCAATTATGAGTGAGTACATCCCATGTTCGTCTTTTTGGGCCTGGGATACCTCACTCAGGATAGTGTTTTCTATTTCCATCCATTTGCATGCAAAATTCGAGAAGTCATTGTTTTTTACCGCAGCGTAGTACTCTAGTGTGTATATATTCCATACTTTCTTCATCCATTCTTCCATTGAAGGGCATCTAGGTTGTTTCCAGGTTCTGGCTATTACAAATAATACTGCTATGAACATAGTTGAACAAATGCTTTTGACATGTGATAGAGCATCTCTTGGGTAAATTCCCAAGAGTGGTATTGCTGGGTCCAGGGGTAGGTTGATCCCGAATTTCCGGAGAAACCGAAACACTGACTTCCACAGTGGTTGCACAAGATTGCATTCCCACCAGCAATGGATGAGGGTACCCCTTCCTCCACAGCCTCTCCAGCAAAGGCTATCCTTGGTGTTTTTGACTTTAGCCAATCTTACAGGTGTAAGATGATATCTCAAAGTTGTTTTGATTTGCATTTCCCTGATCGCTAAGGAGGTTGAGCATGACCTTAAGTGTCTTTTGGTCATTTGAACTTCTTCTGTTGAGAATTCTCTGTTCAGTTCAGCGCCCCATTTTTTAATTGGGTTAATTAGCATTTTAAAGTCTAGTTTCTTGAGTTCTCTATATATTTTGGAGATCAGACCTTTGTCTGTTGCGGGGTTGGTGAAGATCTTCTCCCAGTCAGTAGGTTGCCTTTGTGTCTTAGTGACAGTGTCCTTTGCTTTACAGAAGCTTCTCAGTTTTAGTAGGTCCCATTTATTCAATGTTGCCCTTAATGTCTGTGCTTCTGGGGTTATACCTAAGAAGCGATCTCCTGTGCCCATCTGTTGTAGGGTATTTCCCACTTTCTCTTCTATCAGGTTCAGTGTTTTCGGGCTGATATTGAGGTCTTTAATCCATTTGGACTTGAGTTTTGTGCACGGTGATAGATATGGGTCTATTTTCATTCTTCTACAGGTTGACATCCAGTTGTGCCAGCACCATTTGTTGAAGATGCTTTCTTTCTTCCAATGTAAACTTTTAGCTCCTTTATCGAAAATGAGGTGTTCATAGGTTTGTGGGATAAAGTCCGGGTCTTCTATACGATTCCATTGGTCGACTTCTCTGTTTTTATGCCAGTACCACCCTGTTTTCATTACTGTAGCTCTGTAATAGAGTTTGAAGTCAGGGATGGTAATGCCTCCAGAAGATCCTTTATTGTATAGGATTGTTTTGGCTATCCTGGGTTTTTTGTTTTTCCATATAAAGTTGATTATTGTCCTCTCCAGATCTGTGAAGAATTTTGATGGGATCTTGATGGGGATTGCATTGAATCTATAAATTGCCTTTGGTAGAATTGCCATTTTTACTATGTTGATCCTCCCAATCCAAGAGCAAGGGATGTCCATCCATTTTTTGGTATCCTCTTCAATTTCTTTCTTCAATGCCTTAAAGTTCTTGTCAAATAGATCTTTCACTTCCTTGGTTAGATTTACCCCAAGATATTTTATGCTGTTTGTGGCTATCGTGAATGGAGAAGCTTCTCTGATTTCCCTCTCTGCTTCCATATCCTTTGAGTATAGGAGGGCGACTGATTTTTTGGAGTTGATCTTGTATCCTGCCACATTACTAAAGCTGTTTATCAGCTGTAAAAGTTCTTTGGTGGAATTTTGGGGGTCGCTTATGTACACTATCATATCATCTGCGAATAACGAAAGTTTAACTTCTTCATTTCCAATTCGAATCCCCTTGATCCCATTATGCTGTCTTATTGCTATTGCTAGAACTTCCAGCACTATATTGAAGAGGTATGGCGAAAGTGGGCAGCCTTGTCGTGTTCCTGAGTTAAGCGGGATGGCTTTGAGTTTCTCTCCATTTAATTTGATGTTAGCTGTCGGCTTGCTGTATATAGCTTTTATTATATTTAGGTATGACCCTTGTATCCCTAATCTCTCCAAGACTTTTAACATAAATGGGTGTTGAATTTTGTCAAATGCTTTTTCAGCATCTAATGAAATGATCATATGGTTTTTTTCTTTCAGTTTATTTATATGATGGATTACATTGATAGATTTTCGTATGTTGAACCAGCCCTGCATCTCAGGAATGAAGCCTACTTGATCATAATGGATAATTTTTCGGATGTGTTCTTGGATTCGGTTTGCCAGTATTTTGTTGAGGATTTTTGCGTCGATATTCATGAGTGAGATCGGCCTGTAATTCTCTTTCCTGGTTGAGTCTTTGTGTGGTTTTGGTATCAGAGTAACTGTAGCTTCATAAAAGGAATTTGGTAATGACCCTTCTGTTTCTATATTGTGGAATACATTGAGGAGTATAGGTATTAGGTCTTCTTGGAAGTTCTGGTAGAATTCCGCATTGAAACCATCTGGCCCTGGGCTTTTTTTGGTAGGGAGGTTTTTGATAACAGCTTCTAGTTCTTCGCGACTGACAGGTCTGTTTAGCTTGTTCACCTGGTCCTGATTTAATTTTGGTAAATCGTATTTATCTAAGAAAGTGTCCATTTCTTTTACATTTTCCAGTTTAGTGGCATACAAGCTTTTGTAGTAAGATCTAATGACTCTCTGAATTTCCTCTGTGTTTGTGGTTATGTCCCCCTTTTCATTTCTGATCTTATTAATTTGCAAATTTTCTCTCTGCCGTTTGATTAGTTTGGATAGGGGTTTGTCAATCTTGTTGATTTTTTCCAGGAACCAGCTTCTTGATTCATTGATTCTTTGGATTGTTTTTTGTGTTTCTATTTTGTTGATTTCAGCCCTCAGTTTGATTATTTCCAGTCTTCTACTCCTCCTAGGTGAGTCTGCTTCTTTTTTTTCTAGAGCTTTCAGGTGGGCTGTTAAGTCTCCAATATGTGCTTTCTCTGTTTTCTTTAAGTGGGCACTTAGTGCTATGAACTTTCCTCTCAGGACTGCTTTCATAGTGTCCCATAAGTTCGAGTATGTTGTTTCTTTATTTTCATTGAATTCAAGGAAGACTTTAATTTCTTTCTTTATTTCCTCCTTAATCCAGGTATGGTTCAGTAGTTGACTGTTCAGTTTCCATGAGTTTGTAGGCTTTCTGGGGGTAGCATTGTTGTTGAATTCTAACTTTAATCCATGGTGGTCTGATAAGACACAAGTGGTTAGTAATATTTTTTTGTAGCTGTGTAAGTTAGCTTTGTTGCCAAGTATGTGGTCAATTTTCGAGAAGGTTCCATGAGCTGCAGAGAAAAAGGTATATTCTTTCCTATTTGGGTGGAATATTCTATAGATGTCTGTTAAGTCCATTTGCTTCATTACCTCCATTAATTCTCTAATTTCTCTGTTAGGTTTCTGTCTGATTGACCTGTCCATTGGTGAAAGAGGAGTGTTTTGAAGTCTCCTACTATTAGTGTGTGCGGTTTGATGGCTGCCTTGAATTTTAGCAATGTTTCTTTTACATACGTGGGTGCTTTTATATTAGGGGCATAGATATTCAGGATTGAGATTTCTTCCTGATGAATTTTTCCTGTTATGAGTATAAAATGTCCCTCTCCATCTCTTTTGATTGATTTAAGTTTGAAGTCAACTTTGTTAGAAATTAGTATGGCCACACCTGCTTGTTTCTTAGGTCCATTTGCTTGATAAGCCTTTTCCCAGCCCTTTACTCTGAGTAGGTGCCTGTCTTTGTGGTTGAGGTGTGTTTCTTGTAGACAGCAGAATGTTGGGTCCTGTTTTCGTATCCAGTCTCTTAGCCTGTGCCTTTTTATAGGTGAGTTGAGTCCATTGACATTAAGTGATATTAATGACCAGTGGTTGTTAACTCCGGTCACTTTTTAAGTAGTAGGGTTTGTGTGTTTCCCTTCTTTGAGTTGCGCTGGTGAAGGGTCTCTAGATGTCTGAGTTATTGAGGTCTTTGTTGGACTCCTTGGTTAGTGATTTTCCTTCTATTATTTTCTGTAAGGCTGGATTTGTGGCTACGTATTGCTTAAATTTGTTTTTATCCTGGAAAATTTTGTTTTCTCCATTTATGGTGAACGAAAGCTTGGCTGGATATAGTAGTCTGGGCTTGCATCCATGGTCTCTTAGTTTTTGCAGTACATCTATCCAGGACCTTCTGGCTTTCATGGTTTCCATAGAGAAGTCAGGTGTAAGTCTGATAGGTTTACCTTTATAAGTAAGTTGGCCTTTTTCCTTTGCGGCTCTTAATATTCTTTCTTTATTCTGTATATTTTGTGTTTTGATTATTATATGGCGAGGGGATGTTTTTTTTTGATCCAGCCTATTTGGGGTTCTGTATGCCTCTTGAACCTTCATAGGTACATCCTTCTTCAGGTTGGGAAAGTTTTCTTCTATAATTTTGTTAAGTATATTTTCTGGACCGTTGAGCTGCACTTCTTCTCCTTCTTCTACTCCAATTATTCTTAGGTTTGGTCTTTTTATTGTGTCCCATATTTCCTGAATGTTTTGTGATGAGAGTTTGTTGGACTTGCTGTTTTCTTTGATCAGTGCGTTTATTTTCTCTATGTTATCCTCAGACTCTGAGATTCTTTCTTCTATCTCTTGTATTCTGCTGGTTATGCTTGTTTCTGTAGTCTCTATTCGTTTACCTAGATTTTCCATGTCCAGCCGGCCCTCTGTTTGTGTTTTCTTCTTTGCCTCCATTTCATTTTTCAAATCATGAACTGTTTCCATTATCTGCTTGATTGTTTTTCCTTGCTTTCCTAGGGTATCATTCACTGATTTACTCAATTCCTCGAACTTTCTGTTATACTTCTCATCCATTTCTATAAGGGCGTTTTTTATATGCTGTTTAAGGGTGTCAATCACTGTCATGAAGTCAGTTTTTTCTCCTTCTTCATGATTCAGGTGTTCATGTCCTCCTGTTGTGAGGTCGCTGGCTTCTGGTGGTTTCGTGTTGTTCTTCAGATTGTTGGGTGAATTCTTGCATTGGCGTCTCCCCATCTCTTCCTTCCAATATTCTCCTATGGATCTTCTTTTACAGGATCAGGTCTTCTTGCCAACTGATGTACCTTCCAAGTGATGTCACTCCCCCGTGCTGTTTCTCCTGGAGTCCAGTTCCGATCTCCTTGCTGCTTGGTTAGCTTCCAAACAAAGGCCCACCCTGCTTGCTGCAGGCAGGTTATGGAGACAAAGGAGCTACCACCTTCCCCTTTGCACTCACCTTCGGGTTCAGTCCCAGCGCCCAGGCAGGCTGAACAGGGAGGCACTCTGCTCCAAGAAGGGAGGGATGGAGGGAGACAGGGGGTAGGGGGATCTGGATGTAAGCTGGATGGGATAGGAAGAGAGAGGAGGTACCGGGCAGTGTAGCCCTGTAGGTTGATCAGGAAGTGTAGGTGGGCTGTTCCCGGGTGCCGCAGCACTCACTCACCACAATGATGTCTCACTAGGTGCCCTGATCGAAACTCCGTGCTGCTTGGTTCGCTCGCAGACAAAGGGCCCACCCTGCTTGCTGCAGGCGGGCTATGGGGACAAAGAAGCCCCCGAGCTCCCCTTTACCCTACGCTTGGGGTTAGGACCCAGCGCCCAAGCAGGCAGAGCAGGGAGGCTCTCTGCCACCAGGGCAGGGAGGGGGAAGAGAAACAGAGGGTGGGGGGATCTGGATGTAAGCTGGATGGGATAGGAAGAGAGAGGAGGTACCGGGCAGTGTAGCCCTGTAGGTTGATCAGGAAGTGTAGGTGGGCTGTTCCCGGGTGCCGCAGCACTCACTCACCACAATGATGTCTCACTAGGTGCCCTGATCGAAACTCCGTGCTGCTTGGTTCGCTCGCAGACAAAGGGCCCACCCTGCTTGCTGCAGGCGGGCTATGGGGACAAAGAAGCCCCCGAGCTCCCCTTTACCCTACGCTTGGGGTTAGGACCCAGCGCCCAAGCAGGCAGAGCAGGGAGGCTCTCTGCCACCAGGGCAGGGAGGGGGAAGAGAAACAGAGGGTGGGGGGATCTGGATGTAAGCTGGATGGGATAGGAAGAGAGAGGAGGTACCGGGCAGTGTAGCCCTGTAGGTTGATCAGGAAGTGTAGGTGGGCTGTTCCCGGGTGCCGCAGCACTCGCTCACCACAATGATGTCTCACTAGGTGCCCTGATGAAACTCCGTGCTGCTTGGTTCGCTCGCAGACAAAGGGCCCACCTTGCTTGCTGCAGGCGGGCTATGGGGACAAAGAAGCCCCCAAGCTCCCCTTTACCCTACGCTTGGGGTTAGGACCCAGCGCCCAAGCAGGCAGAGCAGGGAGGCTCTCTGCCACCAGGGAAGGGAGGGGGAAGAGAAACAGAGGGTGGGGGGATCTGGATGTAAGCTGGATGGGATAGGAAGAGAGAGGACGGAAATTTTTAATAAATAAATTAATTAATTTTTTAAAAGCCCTAAAGTTCTACCTCAATGATCAGATTTAGGCTGTAAGAGACTTAGGGAGTTAGTCATGCATACTTTAGGCAAGTTTTTGAGGACGTTTCTAGAGACAATTAGATGAAAACCCTTGTGATTTAATCAGTGGTTTAATCCATTGTAGAGATTCAGAGTGTGGATACATTATCCCATCTAGGGGTGATAGAGAACTGGGGAAGCTTGGGACTTATTGACTGAACTAGGGGACAGGAATTGCTTCCTGGAAAAGCATGCCATGCCTGCAATGTCTTTCAACCTGTATCTGCCCCTCACTGCCGTGAAGTTATGGCCTCTGGCTCACACTCTCACTACCAGGGAGTGCTGCCTCACCTCAGGTTCTAAGATGACCTTGGGCTGAAACCTCAACTCCAAACAGATCTTTTTCTCTCTGCAGTTTTTTCTGCCATGTATTTTGCTCAGTGAACATCTAATCCAGCCAGTAACCTTTGATGTCTTCCAGAAATACAAATTTTGGGGAACTGTGTTCCATAATGACAACAAATTAATTGCCAGAAAAAATGATTAATGTTTTGATCATCCCTCAAGTCTCGGATCCCCTTCTGCCTCCTCCACAAGCATTTCCTTTTCTTTCCAAACTAGGTCAGGTTATTGTTCTAAATCGTTAGAGGAAACTTGCCAACTGGAGAGCTTTTTGTCACAAGTGCTCCTATCAGATTATTTGGTTCGTGTATAATTTACTGATTACACTAAAAAATAAAAACAAAAAAAAAAATCAATGGAAGCAGAAATCAGGATTGCTGCAAATTTTTCTAGCATTCTTGATTTAGTACACTAGAGCTTTTACATAGGACTAAAGCTTTAATTAATACTAAAAACAACCCCAAAATAATGAGGATGTGAAAATAAAACAGAAAAATCAACATAGAATCATGAAAATGTCAAAGGTTAACATAGACAGCACGTACCTGACCAATATGGAGCCAGTGGAGCCAGAAATAGTATTTTAACCCCTTAGATTGTCTTTTAAAAACTTAAGCTGTAAACACTGGCTCTCCCAGATCTATATCTCAGCTGTTGAAATCTCCTTCGTTTGACCTTATTCTATAACTGTAATATATATATATATATATATATTACACATATAAATATGTGTAATATATATATATATACACACATGTATGTACATATGTATTATGTATGTGTATGCATGTGATTGTGTAAGACACAGTCTCATAGGCAATCTTGTTTAATCTATGGGGGAAAAAGTTCTTAGAAATTAAGATGTAAGTCAGCTAAACTAACAAGAAAACAAGCCTCTTTGACAGAGTCTAGAAATAGACAAGCAGAAAGTAAGTCCTTAAACGTAGAACGAAGTGGGTGAGAAAAGGATTTCTGTGCTGTTTTATTTAGTAATTCTGAATGAGAGGAGAACTTTTCCAGGGGTGCTCAGTATGATCAGTTGTAGAAAGTCACTGGTCTCTGGCACTGTGACTTCTGCCCTTAATCATTCTGCTTCCAGGAGATTGATAGAGGGGACATGGAGTGGGGAGGGGTGAATCGAGGGCAGAACTGCCCGTTAGTCTTCTTAGACAGGAGCTTCTGAAACACGGCAGCCCCAAGAGGCTGTGCTTGTGGGTTCACCTTTGTGAAAACTTCCTGACACAAGAGAAATCCTTGAGCCTTAGCAGCCAAAGAATGCTAAAAATCTTCATTCCTGTGTTTCAAAGTTTGTGGCTCTCAACAAGGATCCTTCTGTATTTTGTGTAGTCTCCATGTCTGTGTAGGTGAGTGTGGTAAAATTTGGGGTCTTCTCCACCTTCTCCTTGCAGATTGCATTGTGTATACTCAACAGATACTGAATATTTAATATCATTAAAATACTATACCTCCCTGAAATGAATGCAGTTCTGTACTTGGAACATGGTCAGCATTATTTCAATTAGACTATAAAACACTTTTCCAAACCTCACTGTAGTTTGAAGTAATACTTTCGGTGTTGATCACATGACTTCTGGTATACATTGGTGTATCTTGACTATTTAACTTAGGGCAATTAGTGATATAAACTTGAAATTAATTCCAAGGGAGAAATATAATTCTTTTTTAATAAGTAAAATTCCTCATAAATCTTTGCCAAATCCTCATCTTGTTTTAGTTCTTCAAGCCTAATGGGGTTTGCTGCCTGTTCAACTGTGTCATATAGAGTATTTTATTTTGACTCACAGTGAACTTTTGATTCTCATCTACTTGGTGAGGAATGTTGGAGTTAGAGGACATGGACTTCCAAAATTGCCAAGAAAACATTGTTGCCAATATTGATGGGCAAACCTCTTTGAATTGCTAAGCTTCTCATTGATGGTTACAAGGCTTAATAAATATTCAAGTTGAGCCGGGCGGTGGTGGCGCACGCCTTTAATCCCAGCACTCGGGAGGCAGAGGCAGGCGGATCTCTGTGAGTTCGAGACCAGCCTGGTCTACAAGAGCTAGTTCCAGGATAGGCTCCAAAACCACAGAGAAACCCTGTCTCGAAAAACCAAAAAAAAAAAAAAAAAAAAAAAAATTCAAGTTGTCTTAAGCATTTTCTTTCTGACTTAGTCATTTGAGAAATGCTTTCTGTCAGCATCAGGATACAGAGTCTCTGTCTTCACTTTTCCTCATGGGACTTATTTCTAGTGCTCACCATTTCTACCTATGTTTGCTTTAAGTTGCATAAAAGTAGCAGTTGAAGTCAATGCTAATAGATTCATAACATTTTAGCTCTAAAGCAACATGTAATCCCGGCTGAGACTATTGCAAAATTGATTAAAATGAATGGGCTATAGCACAATCTCTGATTTCTTCATTTTTATGGTAAACTAGAAACAAGAGATAGACTGTTATTATGTAATAAGAGAAAACACTTCAAAGTATGCCTTAAGTTCCACGGAGTTAAAACTGAATTTGGTTTCAAATATTTATTGGGAGCTTTCTTCTCACTAAATTTGCTTATGATAAGTGACACAGCATGCTTGATTAAAAATTAAACACATTGTCAAGTGCTTCTCATGGAGGTTGTGCCAATGATAGTACTGATGTGCACAGTGACTCCAGCTCTGCTTTGATCTAATTTAAAAAGGCAAAGTTCTGCCAGATCAGATGTCAGCCCTTTCAAGAATGTCACTCCCTTGAAAATAATTTCACCATCCTTTGCCTCCTCCATGCCCTGATGAAGTTATAGTCAGGGCCAAGAAGTGGAAGGAATATATTACAATCTCCCAACTTTATTTTCTTCTGGAAATTCCCATATGTCTATGGGAGAAAGATTTCCTTCAGTTACATTTGTAATGCAAGGAAATTATATGAACTCACTGATGTTTGGCCTAAACTAAGTTTATTAAGAAGATATTTTGTAAGAAAGGACATATAAATGACAAATTAGGAATACATTTCAAAACATTTAATGACAATGGAAAGGATAGGCTGTTGCAGGAGAAGGGGATTACAGAGGAATTTTTCCATTAAAGATAATTTAGATTATGTCTTAAGCAGTCAATTTATGTAAATTGAATCCTCTCTTCTCTTTCATGCACTGCCCTGTCAATTCTACTCAAGCAGCTAAAATAATATGCATGTGTGCATGTATGTATTATGTTCAAGATACAGCTTGAAATTCTCAATAATAAACAACCCATTGTTTGTTTAATCCCAGTAAAGTAGTACAATTGAACAATTTATGATAAATGTTCAAGTTTGTGATTTTGAAGTTCATCAGATTTATTTATGAAACTGACTTTTTCATAATAAAGTCAAGGTACCATTTATGAAAAATAAGATTTTATTTACATAAAAAACATATGTTCTGTCACTAAAGTTTAAAGTGAGCCTTGTAAATTTTGTAATATATTAAGAAAGAAATGTATTTCAGACTCTTAGAGTCAGTCTGGATGGGATGCATAGATTTTTGACAAAAATTTTGTGTTAGAGATGATATGCTAGAGACCACACATCTCCACAGAAATCTGTAGTTTCTTCTCTCATCAATTTCATAGTTTCTAAGGGTTTTATTTATTTATTTTAACCTTAAAAAACAGTGATTTATTGAGGAATAATTAATCACCAAGCACAAGCACATTCAAGCATGTATCTGGAAGAATCTAAGGGTTTTAAATACCTACAATTCACTCTGGAAGCAGAGGCATGTGGATATCTGTGATTTTAAGGCCAGTCTGGTCTACAGAGAGAGTGCCAATACAGGCCCCAAAGCTGCAGAGAAACCCTGTCTCAAAAAACCAAAATCAAAAGCAAAACCCAACCCCCAACACAATTCTAATTATTTTAGCTTATAGTATTTATGACAACATGTATTATGGAAATTTTAGTTGACTGTGACTATTAAATTTCTAATCTTTTAGGGATGTTGGCATAGCTACAAGGCATGTGGAAACTGATTGGCACCCCCTCTGTTCCAGGTCATATTCCTTCCCCACTGAGCAGGAGACAGATGGACAAGAGGACAGATGGACAAAAGGCACCTCCAATGTCACAGACCAAGGAAAAAAAGTTTTTATTGCCAGGTATGAAGAAACTTAACCATTTTGTAAATCACAGAAAAAAAATAGACTTGGAAAACAAATTAAATGCATATAAATAGATTTCAGCTTTAGAAATACCCCACTCACTAAACCATTAGTGATACATGTTAATCCTAATGTTCCTTATACTCTTCGCTGTTCCAATTTTTCCTCTGACTTGCAAGCTCATTCACTTTCCTGTAGACTGCAGATGATATCTCATTTTATCTGACTCTGGACTTGTCTGCAATGCACTCTTTTATTTAGAAGGTTTGATATTTTCTATATGTAAAACTTATGTAGTTGTATCATTTATACTCATATAGTTTCTAAGGACTTAAAAAGCTAAATCTATCAGAATGTTGTATACCAAAATCAACAGCAGCTGAGTCTTTCAACATAACTATTATTTTTTAATTTATGGAAATTGATCCCATGCCTTAATATTTATGACTAATTCTCTAATATCCAGAAATTCAAGAACTTCCCAGAGTATAGAACCTTTCCTTAAAACAGCTAACAGTTGTATGAAAAATGTGGCTTTCTGAAATGACTTTTTTGCTGACATCAGTCCAACCCAATCCTCTCCACTATCCATCAAGAGCCACACGTGGTGTTGAAATACGTTCTCCCCAAATCCATGTGCTTTCAAGTGAAGAATGAACTGTCCAAAGGTTTATAAGAAAAGATGTTGAGATATGTGTGTGCTTGAGTCGACTTGTACTGCCCAAATCTTTCTGTAATATTTCCTGATAGCTGAGGTAAAAATGATCAATCTTTCTTTCTTCACTTGCTTCACAAAGTGAGGGCTTCTTATGCAATGTTAGTATTAGTAACTACTAGACCCCATTTCCCATGTAAAATATATATTCTAGACACAAAGGAGTTCCCATCTAAGGGGAACACTATGAACATTAAGAGTTGCTCTCTGCCATCAAGAAGATTCAAGAGTGCTTCCCTGTGTTTTATATTTTCTTAAACAAAATCTTGTAACTAATCTTAGCCTTTTCAGTTTTATAAATCAAGAATCTTATAGCCACCGTAACACAGTTCCTAAGTATGAAAACTGAGATCAAAACCTCCTGTTTTAATATGAGGTTTTAAGCATATCCTATTTCATCTGGCAAAGACAGAGTAAAATGAGTTCGTAAAAACAAAACACACACAGTTTTAATGAGGGCTAAAGAAGGTTTTATGATACTTATTTTAATCCATCCCACTATGTAGCAAATGTTACTTTTCATAAAATTAGAGAACCCTTATTTGAACAGTGAACTAAAGAAAATGAGACAGCCATGGATTTTAAACAATAGACCCAATATAATTGTTATTTCTTTTGAAAATACATAATGAAGTGCTTATTCTTAGATTCCCTCGTATCGCCATTTTCCCACCTAAGAAATGTTTAATGCTATATTGTTACAGCATCACATGCTGAACAGTGAAAATTGGTGCAATTTAATTCATGTAGAAAGTGATTACGACTCTTAGCTTAAGAAAAATTTAAAAGTGACAACTCATTCTTGACTATTAAAGCAATCAATTGTTTTATAGTCTGACAAATCAGAGTTAAATGATAGTTAATAACATGTTTTCCATAGAAAGAAGACACAAAGTACGGTACTAACTGTCTTATCTTTTCATGTAAGCAGGGAATAATTTTCCAGTTCCTTTCAGTCTCCACCCACCAAAAAAAATAGGATTCCAAACAATCTTTAAAATCAACAATATTATTACACTACAATTGAATTCCAGTGGATATATATACATATATACACATATATATTCAGTAACATATATGTATATTCCTATATGATGAATAAATTTCAAACATGAAAGGTTTACTGGTATGTGTGGAAGTCACCATCTTGTATTTAGTATTTATTTCTTTTATATTAAATAATTATTCTAGGACTAGAGAGGAAAAAAACGGGAAAGGTTGCTGTGCAGAGAATAGTGACTGAGAGATAAAGCCAAAATTAAGAAGAGGCAAAACGTGGTCACATCACTGTTTCCCATTTCTCTCCACTTCTCCAACCATGCAGCAACCCTTTTTCTGTACGTGCCCAAGCTTTGTTCACTTCTGGGAAAGTTATCATTGCCTTCTTTGTCCTAATTAGCTATTTTCTCCCTTTACTTTTAACAAGACCATTCCTAATTTTTCTGTTTGATAAGCTCTCAACAATAGCCCAATAACCCTCTAAAGGATCCTATACCTCTCTTTTAGGATTTACTAAGAGTCTAGTTTCCCTAGAGTCTTTTAATTGTGTGATAGCTTACTACTCCAACATTGTATCTAGACTCACATGCCATGTGAGGAGCAGGCCTAATGTCTGGATGATTGGGCAGTGTCTTCTCAGCACCCATGAAAATGCCAGGTGAAGTATGCCTATACTAGATGCTATGTACATTTTCTCATTTTCAGACCATGGATAATTTATTACACCAGCTGTCTTAAGGGCCCTGCTTCTAGTGGCATTTTGTTTGTAATTTTAAAAAATTATTTAAAACACCCAATATTGTGTTTTGGTTTGTGTTTTAAAGAGGAAAAATTTGTCATTATTAATGGTTAATATTCCAATAGTCCATATCTTAGTGTTGTAAATAGTAAAAGTATTATCAAATGCCTGACTTATAATAAAAGCACCATTACAAATAATAATAATGAACTTGAAAACACAAATCCTTCTTCAATAATGAAAAATGTCACACTTCCTTAGCAGCTGATGCCCTTGACACTTCCTGTGACAATGATTTCCACTGTCTCCAGGGTAACCTTCTCTTAAAGTTATTGTATATTATTCTATGTGTGTTTAATATATTTGCCTTTTCAGAGATGTACCTCACTTGCATGTGGCTTTATTTTAATATTTAAAACAATATAAATGATTTAGTTTCTCACATCTTTAGCATCTTGATTTTTTATTTATTATTTTATTGGTAGGTTCACTTATATTTTTAAATTATTTCTTCATTAAAATTAGTAATTCTCACTTTTCAGCTTCACACATTGTTGTGTAGATTTTCTTAGTTTATATTTTAAAAGTTACATCTCCAAAGTACGAAGGCTGCTCTTTTGGGGAATATGTCTTTTCATTTTTGTGTGTAAGTGATCATGTGTTCTAAGTCATTTTGCAATAATGTTTATTTTTAGACTTTTGTCAAGACTTTCACTATATGTACTGGGAATTCAGTATGAAATATAATTGGTCCCCATGGGTTCCCTTGTCCTTGAACTCAGCACCTGAACTTGGTGTTCGCTATCACTTTTTGTTGAGTCAAGCATTTTTCTCAGACTACGCATGGGAACACTCTCATGAGATACCCAGATTTCAGATCCATGTCTGGAGAGAAATCTAAGTCTCTGCCTCTGAAAGATGAATATTCTGGCATCGAATCAATGTCAGACAACAAAGAGGGAACCCTTAGGATGAAAAGAAAAAGAACTGTAATTCTTCCTTAAAACATCCAACATACATTTTCAGTGAGCTTCAAAAAAGGAAGATGATTGGAACCATTTTATAACAATTCCTCTGTTCACACTGATGCTAAAATCTACCCTGCCCTGCCAACAGCATTGACTGAGTCACTTCTCTTACTGAAGTTTTCTGAATGATTTCAGAAGCATTGCTAAATAAATCTTCTGGAGTCTGATCCCTTCGTAATAGGCTCTGTTCTGGCTGATAGGTCATTGAACACACATTTACCTGTTGTGCAGAAAATCTTACCTTACTGAGAAAAGGTACCAAGACACATAGATAAACATAGTTAAGAATTATAGGTTAATTTAAATTGTAAGAGCTAGTAATAAGCCCTAGCAACAGGCCAAACTATTTATAATTAATATAATTTTCTGTGTGTTTATTTGGAACTGAATTTCTGTGAGACTGAGCGGGACAGTAACTTCTATCTACAGATCTACATTAAGAGAGTGTGGTTATGGGTTCGAGTGATGGCTCACTGGTTATAAACAGTGGCTGCTTTTTCAAAGGACCTGGTTCAATTCCCATCACCTTCATGGAAGCTTACAAGTATCTGTGATTTCCGTTCCAGAAGATCTGACACCCTCACACAGACATACATGCAGACAAAGATACCATCACACATGGAATTAAAATAAATAATTAAAACAAGCAAACAAACAAAGAGAGAGAGAGAGAGTGTGTGTGTTTAGCTAAATGGCTAACATGCAGTGTGTAGTATAGTATATAGTCCACATGACTTCCACAACACTGCTGTACTTTTATTTTCATTTAAAAAGGAAAGTCCTTGAAGTAGCTAAACTCTGGAGATTTTAGATATAACTTTAGTGTAATCAATTTATATCAGCTAATGTCCTTTAAAAAAATAAAGAAAACAAGGGATATAATCCGAGAGAGCTTTAAATCAGTAGCTATTTAGAATTGGTTGTGCAATCTCTCACCGTTTCAAACAGGAAACCAGTGACTGCAATTGTGGAATAAGTCATGTGCGTCAGCAACTCCTTGTAAGAGCCGTGTAGCGAGAGCCGTTTGTGCTTATCATTCTAGGTGGAGGGTTTGAAAAGGCTGCTTCTTGGTTTCTGTTAACTGTTTTGTTGTTGCCATATTTCTTGATGTGGGGTGTTTTCTCAACTTTTGCTAGAAAGCCAATTGTGTGGTTAAAAAGAAGAGATATGTAGAAATGCAACAGTTAGTGTTAGATTTAAAGAAATTCAGAAGTGATGACTTAGGACGGAGGGGGGAGGACCTAGGACTTACCACAGGGCAGGGAACCCTGACTGCTCTTTGGACTGGAGAGGGAGGGGGAGAGGAGTGGGGGGAAGGGGAGAGGGGTGGGAGGAGGGGGAGAAGAGTGGGAGGAGGGGGAGAAGAGTGGGAGGAGGGGGAGGGAAAGGGGAGGCTGGGAGGAGGTGGAAATTTGTTTTTTTTCTTTATTCTTCTTTTATCAATAAAAAATGTTAAAAAAAATTCTATACAATTCTTAAATGATGCTATACGATTGGTGCTATACAAATGTTACTATACAATTCTTAAATGTCACTATACAATTGTTACTATACAAATTTTACTTAACAATTTTTAAATTTGCTCTCTTCTTATATACCTTTTTGTTTCAAGAATCAGAAAACTTAACACTTATAATAATATTCACTCACTAAATAAAGAAAAAATATTTTTATTTATGGCTATTTATTGTAAATTACTGTTGCTCAAAATCCAGAGTAACAGTTTTCAGTAGAGCTAGAGAATT
Organism: Microtus pennsylvanicus; assembly: GCF_037038515.1. Taxonomy (NCBI): domain Eukaryota; kingdom Metazoa; phylum Chordata; class Mammalia; order Rodentia; family Cricetidae; genus Microtus; species Microtus pennsylvanicus. The sequence goes on from NC_134584.1 coordinate 34,051,513, forward strand.
ACACCGTCTATATTGACATTAGACTATATACTAGGTTTAGTTTTTTTTCTAGCTCAGAAGAGAACATACTTTACCTAGGCCCCATGTGTGTCAGGTGCCAAGAAGTTACAAGGAGTACTGTGCAAAACAGACAATACAAAGATGATGTATCGATGTGCATGGGAAGGAAACCTTGGATGGTATTTTGTAGGTTCTAAGAGGTTTGAGTTGGTAGCCCCTGGCCAGTTGAGGCCATGCACAACTCTCTTGGACTAGTTCACACGGCAGAGCTTGGGGAAGTGAATGGAAAAAGACAGGCACAATTTGGAATATTGCTTGGAAAACCATTGATTTGGTTTCTTCCTTTTCAGATTGCATTATTCTTCATTATTGTCTTCTAAGGATGCCTACACAAATCACACCCCAGGAACTTCCCTTAGAATTATAAAAGAGGCAAGAAAAAACATGGATCCGATTAATCCAAAGTCTATTACCCGAGTCATCTTGTGCTTCAGTCTTCATTCGTTTCCTGTACTCCCTTCCTTTTTTTATCGTTTCTCCTGTATGCCCTTGTTGATCTGCACATTATTTGGCATATTAGAATGTCAATTGGCCTTGACCTGAAAATGGCATAGCGGTTAAATGGAGACCCCTGTACATAAGAAGGACTTGTCTATAGACTTCAGTAGCCTTGCTGAAGTGCTTCAGCTTCACCCCATAGGTTCTTACTGCTCCAATGTCTTTCTAGGTAGAAGCTTGAATCTCCAAAGCTAGTCTGCCATTTAGCCCCTAATCAGCATGCAATGAGAATGTCAAGAGACTATTTTAGTAATTTATCAGTCCTAAATGCTTTTCATTGACATATTGATTACTTTGACAACTATTTATGAAGCAATTACCATTTTATGGGAACTATCCTATGTGCTGAAGATACAAAAAAATTAAACAAATGTCCCACTCAATTGGGGACATGTTGATGGGGCAAAACAGACAATAAATCAATATTTTAAAAATGTCAAGGAATTGAATGTTCCAGAAAGGAAATAGAACAGCAAGTGAATACCAGTTATCAAAATGTTCTCTCTTACATGTAAGGGTGAGGCTGGAACAGATGCCAGAATAATAACACATAGTATGGGGAAGATTAACAAGGTTACTTGCAGGAGAGTAATAGCAGCTATGAGAAGAAAGCATACACGGCCTGTATTTGTGGGAAGATAAAGACAAGCTGACTGTCGCACAAGAAGAATGAGAATAAGAACGACTTCTAAGGCATGAATGTGCTGTAATATATAACATGGGGAACTTAGGTGTGTATATCTTGTAATGTATCATACAAGGAACTTAGGTGTATATATGTTCTAATGTATGACATGAGATGCTAAGGCATGCATGAGCTGTACTATATGATACAGGGAACTTAGGTGTGCATGTCCTGTATTTATGACATGGAGAAATTGTAGATGTGTGCTGTTGTCCTTACATCATTGCATTTTCATGACATTCCTGAACAGGTTTTTGATGTTTTGCTGAGTGAGGCAGTCAGACCCATCATATATAGATTCATCCTTATTTTAAAGAGCTATGGTATTCTTGCACATTCCTGGTATGTAATAAATTTCTCGCCCAGAGAGCTCTGCTTTGCATAATTGCTAGAAATGCCATTAAAAAAAATCTAAGAAAAAAAAAGGCAATTAGGACTCAGATCATGAAGGATCAGGGAAGGAGAACATAAGGTCCCTTCTTTTTCTCTGAGGTGTGTTTGAGGACATCCAGGGTTTGAACAGTGGTGCAATGCTTACTGTGGACTCACAAAGCATGCAGACTGCACAGGAGCATAGGGCAGTGCGCGCGCATCCACTATTCATCAGGTTCTCTGCCCATTCAGAAGACTGAAGATTCCCATGGGCATGGGCGTTATTTCTGCTTATCCTCTGCTCTGATGCTCACACCTTGTTTTCTGTTCCACAATTTAGAGAGAAGGAGAGGACATGTTTTCCTTGACCAACAAAGAAGCCGGTTCTCAGAGAAATGGGAGCAAGAGAGATGTAAAATGTTTCCATGTATTAATTTAGAAGAGTGCTTCGTGGGATCTGCAGTCTTGAATAGAGCCAGATAGTTCTTGGTTTTGTGAGACTAGTCTGTGTGTTTTAGGGTGTTTAGAACTATGTCTGGGCTCTACAACACCATGCCAGTCAGACCCCTACAAAATATCTGTAGTGGAGGGAAATCTCCCCAGAGAAAAGTCATTCATTTAGATATTCTGCAAAGAATGCCAGCTTTATTCCAAACATGTTAACCAAAACATGCCATGATCTCTTTCATTAATGACTTTAAATGCAAAATGAAATCCTTTTCTCCTACGGGCCCAGTGAGTTTTGAAACACTCTCACATCTGCTTCCAGCTTCACTCTACTCACTATGAAAATCTCTTCGGTCCACGCTTATTCAGTCAGTGCTCTTCACTCTGCAGTGTAGTATAGAAACAACAGACATCTCAGTCACAAAAGGCGTGCTAATAGTAGTTTCCATATAGGTCAGATGCCTCTTTATGACAAGATGGTTGTTTCTATGAAACATTACCTAGAGTATATATTACTGAAAGAAGTTTTCATATCTGTACACTGTTGCCTTCTGTGCAGCTCACTGAATTATTTGTGCACTGTTAAGAATACTTAGCATATTCTCACAATACTGTTGTGAGCTGGAAATAGCTATATTCTTGTTATCTGGGCCTCCAGTGACTTTTATAAAAAGCCCAATAAAACAGAAATCTTGGTAAAAATCTATTGAGCAGTAAGATTCAGAATTCACTATCATACTTTGGCATGTCTCCTCTTAGAAATATGGGATTGTTCATTCCATATTCTGGAGTCAGTGTTTCCATATGTATTTAATAGGAAAGAAATTCTTGGAGTTGGGCATGACTGATGAAATAGTAAAGTTCAGTAGTCATTCTCATAGTTTCCGGTGAAACTTCAACTATAAAGCATATAAATGAAACCCTCAAAAGCACATGTCTTAAAGGCAACAACTGGATATGTTGTTGAATATGTGGGAAGAATATGTTTGCCAAAGACTATGAGTATCACGTGATTTAACTCTTTCCTAAAGAGATGGCCAGTGATTTCATGATCCCTCCAGATGGTCATTCTCTAGGAATTCTCATAGGCTCACTCATCTTCAAACACCCTTAGCTTAGTATTTTTGGGATTTTATGAATGTTTTATCACATGGATACAACTTATTAAACCCCTGGTGTTTTGTGATATGTTCAAACATCAGGGCTTCTACCATTTCAGCATCTATGGGAATACACTGAGGTACAAATCATCACTAATGCCTTGGTCTTATGGTGACTAGTTTTTATACTGAAACTATTAGAAAATGGGGGATTTCTTTGATATAAAAAACAACTCTGGAGAGTCTAATGATTATGGAACTTTATATCAGGAAGTAAAATAGAGACCAACTCTATAGTTCACATATTTGTCCAATATAATTTTTAGCCTTTGTAAAGAAAATAAACCAACTTCATTAAGATTTAGTTTAAGAAATCAATGAACAGTTAAAACTTGAGCTAAATATTGAAGGATGGATAGAAAATGAAAAAAGATATGGAGAACATGACCCTTGGAAGCAGTAAGAAGCAAGAATGCCTATTAAGGCCACTCATGTGGATGAGTTAAGCAAGGGTAAAAATTTTTCCAAGAAAGTAACCATAAAAGTTCTGATTACTACAAATTTTCCTGGAAATTTTATTATTAAATATGTTTTGTATGTGTTTTGTGTGGGTTTTTGCTAGAACTCTCATTTGTCAAAAATGATTTAAGAATATATAGCAATTCATTTACACCACCATTGTACAATCACTTGGAATGTTTAATTGTGTTTGTTTGGATTAAGTAGAAATTGAAAAACTTTTGACAAGAATGGATGAGAGTATAAATGGATGAGTTTTCCCAAGGGGAAACATGTGCAGCCAAGCTTTTCCATGAGAACCTCAGACAAGAGAAAGCAGAATAAGGATACCTCATCAGTAGAGTAGGAAAGAACCCCATAAGTCAAATGCTTACATAACTGTGAGGAACCCTATTCAGAACAACATGTTTTACTTTACAGGTATTTGTGAGCTGTTTAAAAGGTAATGTGAGAGTTCACAGTATTGACTCTCTCAAGCACAAAATATACTCTGCTTCTTGAGTTACTGAGAACAGGAAAACCAGAGAAGGTGATGGTGTGAAGAGGTAATCTACTTAGAAAGTGTACTTATGTCAGTTTTACAGGTTTCTCATAAAAGACAAGGAAGCCTGATAAATCTCTTCAAGCTTCTTCATAATGATGAATTTTATGCTGTAGACATTCAAAAAAATTCTAAAAATTGGACTAGGAATGTTGATTTAGTTTAGATTGGTAAAAGAAAAACAACAAATACTAAGGTCTTTACACAACTTACTTCATAATTCTAAAAAAGTAGGAAGTGTTAGATCAAGTTTCTAGTCACTCCAGTTCTTTATAAGGAACTTCCTAATTTGCAAAGAGATACCTTGCTGTATTGTCACACAGTATAAATGTTCAAGGCTTGTCCCTTAATCTCCTTGTAAAAACATTAACTTCATCATAACATTTATCATCCTAACTTAACTAATTCTTCCTTCTTCTCAAAAGTTTCACCTCCAAATACTAGCACACTAAGTATTAGAATTCCAGCACATTAATTTTTGCATCATGCTCATATTCTATTTGTAGTAAAAGAGGTAACTATTTCCATGGATATAATTTCTAATTATTATTTTGATAAATTTTTAATCAAGGAATTCATCAATCATTTATAATTTGTAGGTGATCAGTCTGAAAATCTTCATATGATACTTTTAATTATTTTAATTTTTTCCAAAGAAATAAAAATGCCATTTTAATATTTGAATTCTAAATTTCATTCATTAAAAATTAATACAAGGAAAGTAATTCATAGAAACATAATTTAGCAGAGTACATTTACATAATTCAATATCTTGAAAAAATCCACTAAGTACACAAAACTAGTATTAATCCAGTATGGCACTGATACATGTTATTTGTTCCTACATATTTGTGCTTTGCCTCTAATTTCATTAATTTGTTGATTATATTTTATTAGAATTGACTAACAAAAAATATTGCAGTCACAAGTTATCCTAAATAAATTTAATAAAAAATGTCTTCCAGTCTTATTAGAGATACATTATTGTAAAACAATGAGACTGAAATTTCTATTAGATTGTAACTAAAACCTTTCTAATTGGTGACAGATGTTGAACTAATTAATAATAAAGAATATTCGAAGCACTCCACAGCAGTCACAACTACTTGGTTGTCATTGCCAAGCATAAATAATCTCTCCCTTTTATGTTTAAGTACAAGGTATCTATAACAAGTCAGATGCATTCAACATCAGACCTTGAAGGCTGCTGGCCTTGTTTAAGGGTGGTAAATGATGCAGAGCTTGGACCAGCCATTCTGTTCAAAGAAACACAAACATATGAATGTATCATGGCCATTGCTCTGAATCACTTGGTTCAAGACAAGCTAATTCTGTTTCCATATTTGACATTTTCATTAGCTAAATTTATAAAGAATCACTTTTATTTGCAACTTTCACTGTTGTTAGAAAGATAAACTGAAGCAAAACAAAATCACAGTTTTAAAATTGGAGAGTGAGAAGGGATGATGTGGGATTCCCCTCTGTATGCTATAAATATGTTTGATTACCACCGGTTAATAAAGAAGCTGCTTTGGGCCTGTGGCAGTGCAGAATAGCACAAGGTTGGTATGGGACAATGAGACACATCTGCTCCTAGCAGCACCAATCTTCTTCAAGAAGATTGTGGGTATCAAAGAGGCTCCTTATGGAGCTTGTTAGCAACCTGGGCAAGAAACTACTCTTTCCTGAACTACTTGATGTTATGCTGTGTGAACTGGATATGCAAGACCCACAAAAGGTAACTGCTAAACTTGCCTAAAGGTGAGATAGTCCTTCAGGGTTCCTGCTTCATGAAAGAGTCTGTCAGACACTCTGCAGGACACAGAAGAAAGTGACTAACAAACTGCCAATAGAGGCAAAACCATCTTTCAAATTTCCTGCTTATAATGGAAAAGACTGCCAGATACTTTGGGCCTGTAGGCTGAAAATGAATGCCCCAATATTACAGAAGAACTTTGGGTGACTGTCCAGGAAGCAAGATGTCTTTGTCAATTTAGAGTTTTGGAAGTTGCTTACAATGCACTTCATGTTAACTTAAGCAATATTATATCCTTCTGGGGTTTTCGATGGAGTTGAAGAATAAATAGTTATAATTATAGTTTTCCTTAGTTATGATAAAAGATAAAATAGATATAAAAATTGTACTATAATTCTTGCTTGATACCTATTTTGTTATATAAAATTTTACTATGTTAAAGTTAAAATCTTTTTTATTTAGACAGAAAAGAGAAGGTGATGTGAGGTTCCCCTCTGTATGCTTGTGAATACCATTTGTTAATAAAGAAGCTGCTTCAGGCCTATGGCCACACAGAACACAGCAATGCAGGAGTTCCAAGCAGCAGAAGAAGGCAGAGTCAGAGATACTCCTCCATGTAGCTAAGAACCTTACTAGTAAAGCACGAACCGCATGGTGGTACATAGAATAATAAAAATGGGTTGATTTAAGATATAGAGTTTGTTAATAAGAAGCCTAAGCTAATAGTCCAAGCAGTGTTGCAATTAATATAGTTTCTGTGTGTTTACTTCAGGTCTGGGTAGCTGGGAAATGAATGACCAGTCTCCAACTACAGAGGAAGAATCCATCAAAATCTTCCAGATCGGTAGCTGTGCAAGGTAGATCACAGGAAAGGATTTCATGAAACAACCCGGAAATAAAGCAAGGAATCTTGCAGTGGGATGCAGCTATGTGGTTGCTCTATTTGTTCAGTGCCACCGAAGTCCTTACTTTTCTAGACAGATTGTCCTCTTCTGATGTGTTGAGCTTCTGATTTTCTTTAGTCCACCAGAAATACTTCTGAAGATTTACTCATATGAGCATACTAGGTATGGTTTTTACACCCACGAGACCTGCTTTGTGGTATGTATTTGGGGAAGGTGTATATATGTTGGTATTTTTCAACATCTAAGACCATCATCTTGGGGGAAAATGGACATCAAATTTAAGACCATCAAACTGGGAAAAAATAGACATTAAGCTGAGCAGACCGACCTTGGGGATCATCAAATGTTTTCATCAACTCCAGCATCCAATTCTCAAACAATGAATGAATCAGTATCCTGTTATCATGATTAAAATGATGTAATTAGCTATTTCTTTTCGTTCCTTTCCAATTCTTTCTTGTTTAGTATAATTTTGTGGTATGAGGGGGAAGAGAGATGGCTGTAACAATGAGAAGGCTTCACCTGTCTGTTGTTTCTAGCTTGTTGATTTGAATCCCCCCGAGTGATAGTCAGCATACTAACATGTCAGTTTGCCGTGGTATCTTCAGACACCCACCAGTTTTGTCAATTGTACTCTCTCAGAAAGGGATCTGAGAAACCAATGCTCTGGGGAACTCTCTCTCTCTCTGTGTGTCTCTGTCTCTGTCTCTCTTTCTCACACACACACACATTTTGAACATTATACCTCTGAAATCAGACTCCATTAAACTCTTAAAATCTAAGCCCATGGCACTGCCTCTTATTATTTTATTTAATGCTGAGCATGATACGCTTGCTATTTGCTTTTCTTTCCATTGTGTTTACTAAGGCGTTGGTTCAATGAAAAGGATCATCCATTTCCACAGTACTAATTTCTGTTGCCTTCAATTATCCAAATCCAAGTAGATTTCCATTGCTTGTGTAAACATGTTAGGATATTGTCTTTCAGGATTTATTATATAAAGAAATTGCATAAGATGCTAATTATCATGACATATGTTTAATGGTTTCAGCAAAAACTTTTAATTCAGATTTTATAAACAAGAGATATAGATAAAGAGAAAGAGATAAAGAATACAATTAAGTGGTTTTTAATTTTACATACATGTATTATTAAGAGTCTAGCCAGGTATAGTAGTAGCACACACACCATTCAGGGGCAGAGGCAGATGAATTTCTACGAGTTCCAGTCCAGTATGGTCTATAAAGAGCTTCAGGGAAGCTGAAACTAAATACAGAAATATCCTTTCAAAAAAGAAAAAAAGAAAGCTGGGTGGTGGTGGCGCACGCCTTTAATCCCAGCACTTGGGAGGCAGAGGCAGACGGATCTCTGTGAGTTCAAGGCGAGCCTGGTCTAGAAGAGCTAGCTCCAGGACAGGAACCAAAAGCTACAGAGAAACCCTGTCTCGAAAATCAAAGAGAGAGAGAGAGAGAGAGAGAGAGAGAGAGAGAGAGAGAGAGAGAGAGAGAGAGAGAGAGAGAGAGAGAAGCTGGGCAGTGGTGGTGCACGCCTTTAATCCCAGCACTTGGGCACTTGGGAAGCAGAGGCAGATGGATCTCTGGGAGTTTGAGGCCAGCCTGGTCTACAAGAGCTAATTCCAGGATAGGCTCCAAAGCTACAGAGAAAGCCTGTCTTGAAAAACTAAAGAGATGGGAGAGGGGAGAGAGAGTGAGAGAGAGAGTTAGTTCAATCCAACTACCTACCTTCTAACCAATTGTCTTCCAACTATCTGTACTCCAACCACCTGCTTTGATAGCACTTTTTACCACCTGTGTCAGTCTTCTTACTAATGGTGTTTTCAGCTGATTCAATGACATCACTGTTTGTCTTTGGCAGTTGCAGTGGGGTGCTATGACTCTGGCCTAAGTGATGTCATCACCTAGGAGAAGCTCATTGAACATCATCATGACTTGCCATCTCCACATGTAAATGGAAGGCTACAGATGAGCGAGAGTGAAACAGATGCTGGACACTGGATATGAATGTGTTTCAGGAGGACTCAATGTGCAGAATAAGCAAAGCTTCTGCTGATGGACCATTGTAGGGAAAATGAGGACTGTAGTGTGACTCTGGTGCTTGATTCAAGCTCTCTGTTCCTACCCCAAACTGTGAAATTAAATTTCCGAATGAAGAGAATTTGATAATTAGACCAATAATGAGAATACTAGATCATATCAATCAGTGAAAGTATGTTTTTCAGACACAATGGCTATAAAGATGAGTTTTTATATTTTCTAATATAGCCACATGAGCTAATCGTCATCCTGGCTGAAAAGACACTCTTCTATAGTAACCTATTCTCTTAGAATCATGCAAGTTATAAATATTCCAAAGCTGTGTATATGTCTATCGTCATTTTTATAATAGGATTTTAAAAGATGTTTAATCAACAAAAATATCAAGTGTTTTCTGAACTCTGAAAGTATTTTACAACTTCTGAAGGTTACTTTTCAGAGAACTGGTGGCAATAAAATGAAAATGAAACCAGTTGTCTTCTTCAGTAGCTTTGGAGTTCGGAGCTGGCCTTGAACTCATAGAGATCCGCTCACCTCTGCCTTTTGAGTGCTGTGATTAAAGGCATGCGCCACCACAGCCTAGCACCAGTTATCCATTTTTGTTGTTCTTGTTATTGTTTTCCTCCAGGAATTAGTGTCAACGATTTAAAACATTTGAAGAGCATGTGATTTGGCTCCAGACCTTGGAAAATACAAGCCCCAAAGCTGAGAATTTAACTCAGCATATCCTAGTGAGAGTTATCTGCAGGTTCTATATACTATTAGAATAGAAGCATTTGAATTTAATCTAAAGATGTCACTATTTCCATTTAAAATAGCCTAGATCAAGTGTTCAATCATTGTAAATTTTTTATTCATTTTACATACCAACCACTGTTCTTTCCTCTCCTCCTGCTCCTCCCCCTCGCCCCTGCCACCTCCTCTCTAACTCAACCCCACTCACTCCTCCAAAAGGGTAAGACTTCAAAGCCTGGCGCATTAAGCTGAGGCAGGACCAACCCCTCCATCCCTCCCACCCCGACCCCAATCATCAAGGCTGAGCAAGGCATCCCATCATAGGGAATGGGCTTCAAAAAGCCAGCTCATGCACCAGGGATAGATCCCAGTTCCACTGCCAGGGGCAGTAGAGGGGAGGGGATTGGGGATGAGAACATGAAAGAAAGGGTTTGTAGAGTTGAGAGACGGACAGAGTGGGAGAGCAATGAAAGAGATATCCTTTGTGTTTCTATCCCTTAGTATAACACCTTTTGGGAAAACAAAATACAAAACAAAACGCTTAAAAGAGATTGGACATTAGGGGGCGCACAGAGATACTTCTAAATATAAACCTTTTTGCTCAATTTGACTCCTACTGATCACTCTTCATCTTTTTCGGTTGTGAATTTTATGGGCTAGTATTTTATGTTATTAATAGATCTTTTTCCTATCAAAAACTCAAGGAGTGAATGAAGAAATGATGTGTCAACTTGTAATTTCAGAACTGGACATAATTTACGGCCTGCAATATATCACAAAAGATTCTGCATGCACCTGACAAGGCGGCTAACGTCTCTGATATTCCACGCTAGCAAAAGTCATGAGCACTAAGTGAGACGCATACATATACAACCAGCAGAATTTACACAAAACAAGGAAGTATTCAGGGCCGTTGTCTGTTATTTATCTGCCCCTCTGTCTTTGTGACTTACGGAAGAAAACTTATTAATCTTTGTTTTATCTTTAAACTAACAATAATAATGAGAGTTAAAATGAACTCAGCATGTTGGTCCATAGCACAATAAGAAGTATTTCACTTGGGCCTTCTCTTTTGTGGTTTTCAGGGTAGCTTTGTGCTGTTGAACTAATCGGTTGTGTCCTCTTAAATGAGGAAAGACACTGAGAGATTATATAGCTCCTTCGAAGACTTTTTAAAAGTTAATGAAACTGAGAGCAAGTCCAGAATCTAGGTCTCTCTGACATCAAAATTCCCTTCGTTTATTTATTACCAATTGAAAATTTGGCTCAGATCCACAATTAGCCTTAATTTAAGATATTCTTGTCTCTTTATGTCAAATCATGTATCTTGCTTTTAGAAAGATTGTCCTTGCTTAAGGAATCATAATATCAGAAAATACTCTATGTTGTCTGCTTGCTGGTTTGTAAAATAAAAGTTTTAAATAATGTTCTATTAATAGTTTGAGAATTTCATAGCTTACTTCTATCATTTTCAGACCCTTTCACAAGCTTCCTCTAGATACACCCTTACCCCCTACCCATTCCTGTCTGTTGTTTTTCATTGAGTCCAGTTTGTATTGCTGAAATACTCTGGTCTGAAGCCAAATCCTGGAGTGTGGTTAAACTCCAGGGGTCTCTCCCCTCTAGATAACTCATCCTCTCCTACCAGCTACCCCTTGAAAATAGGTCCTCACTTGGGTATGGGACACTGGACATTGTGCTCACCTCCTCTCGCCGTGCTGGGTTTTTATCTACCTTTATCTTATGAAGACATTGTACATGTTATCACGACCACTAGGAGTTCATATATGTAGCTGCCTTGTGAAGGAAGGAGAATGTTGTTTCGCTGTAGGCATCCACCACCTCCTATTAACAACAATCTCTCCTGCCCCATCCTGAATACTAACTATAAAATAAAAATTCTTGCATTTATTCAAAAATCCCCAATTTACTGAAATAAAAATATTTGTAACCTACAAACGATTTTTCTATATTTCTTGTCTGAGTTATAGAATGTAAAGAATCAATGATTGCCCAGACTGTGAGAGATCAAGGTCATTCATGGAATGCCACTTCCAATGCTCTCAAGAACCAAACACATAAGCAAAATATAGAGAAGCCTGATGGAACGGATAAGCGATGCTAATGCAAAGCAGAATTGTAGGAAGTGGCACTTGACTTTTCTTCCAGATGACCAAGGAAAGAAATGCCAAACAGTGGAAACTAGGTTAGAAGCAAAGAGCTGCCAAAGCACAGGGAAAAGGGAGCAGACTTTCAGAGAGATAAATGTGTCATTCTTTAATTGTGTAAACGCAGTACTTCCTAATACTTGTGAGAGATGGAGAAAGCATAGTCATCACTGTAGGGACTAAAGGTAGGAGGCCAAATGAAAAGAACACTGACCAGATTTTTTATAAATGTTTGTAAAAACTATTCACAATCATGAAAAATGTATTTTTTAATAAATAATATCCTGATGTAGATACTGATGCTGAAATCAGAGATAAACACAGAAGTTGAAGACAATAAAGGACACAGAAATTTAGGACCAGGATATGTAGAGCTTTGCCTTCAGGATGGGCAGTGAATCAAAGAAAGGAATAAGCAGCCTTATTGAGACAGGATCTACATGCCATAAAATGCAATCCTTTAAGTTGTAGACAGAGACTGCTCATTGGTTTCCAAGCCATCCAAACCTGAATAATAACACAGAAATTATATTAACTGTAGTAGTGTTTGGTCAATAGCTTAGACACACTTCTAGTTCACTCTTAAATCTTAAATTAACCCATTTCTATTAATCTGTGCATCGCCTCAAGGCTGTGGCCTACCAGCAAGGTTCTGGCTGGCGGCTGACATCTTTTTCCTTTGGCAGCTACATGGTGTCTCACTGACCCTGCCTGTTTTCCCTTTATATCTCTGTCTGGATTTCCTGCCTGGTTTTACTCTACTAAGCCATTGGCCAAAATGGCTTCTTTAATAACCAGTGGTAATAAAATATATTCATGGCATACAGAAGGGAACCTTACAGCAATTCTGCACCGTGCATGTTCTCAGATTTACACAGAGTTGCCACCAGAAACTCATTTGTGTCATTCCAGAAGGAGGCTCTATTGCATTAAAGGTCACTTTCCATACCTCTTTACCACCAGTCCCTGGCAGTCACAATTCTACATAGGCTTATTAGATCATACGACCACCATCATAATGGGCTCTTTTCATCCAGCATACTGATTTTTAGATCAGCTGTGGTTTAGATTCATCTGTAGTGAATCTATCAACATTTTATTCTATTTGATGACTAAATAGGAGCACACAACAAAGATGCCATATTTTACATGTCCTTGAACTAACCTTTCCAGCTAGAGTAATAATGGGTTTCAATTGGTTAGCCGATGGATATTTGGGTTTCCACTTTTCTTCAAGAGCAATGCTGGTAAGAACAATAATGTACAAAATCTGTGGGTCTGAAATGTGTCTTCAGTTCCCTATTTAGGAGTGAAATTACTGCGCTATGTGACACTACTGGCTAACGTGATGTTTATTTTGAAGAAGCAGACAGACTGAGTTTGCCTCACCACAGTAATACATGAAAGCTCAGATTCGACCCATACACACCAGCAGCTGTTGGTCTCTCCTTTTTTAGTGTAGCATTTGAAGAGGTGTAAAATAGTTTCTCCTGGTTAGGTAATGTACATTTCCTTGTCTCTGATGATAGCACGAAGCTTTTCAATGGCTTCATTGAAAAATATTTTTACAAATGCTCCATTTGAATACTAAAATTTAACAATAACTTTACAATTACTTTCTCATTTGGTGGCTGGTTTTCCGTGTGTGTGTCTGTGTGCATGCGCGTGTGTGTTCTGTGTGTTTGTCTTTGTATATTGTGTATCTGATTTGAGGAAGGAAAGGCTTACTTCAAAATTGTTATGTAGCAGACAATGGCCTTGAATGTCTGAATTTCCTGCATCTACCGCTCAAATACTGAAATAATAGGCATGTGCCACCACAACTGGCTTCACTTACGTACTCCCTTTCTACCCCTCAAATTTTTGACCTCTATATATTTATTATTGTTGTTATGTACAAGCATACATATACAAACATATGCATACATAAATACAACCTGTGAGTCCATTTAGTGTTGCTTATGTAAAGATGATTTCAGGACCAAGCACTTGATGTCATAAACGATTAGGGAACTCATCTCCAGGGAAAACTAGTTCTCCCTTCCTTAATAATCCTTAATTACTTGTAGTTCTTTGTGTAAGGTTGGGACCCCATGAGATCCCATTTCCTCTTTAGCTTGTTCAATGTTATTATTGTTTTAATGCTCAAGGTTTTTAATTTGATAAAGTCCATATATCCTTTTTTTTCCTCTTGTGGTTTTGTATTTTATGCAGAAGTACACTTTATCAAAGTTAATAAACATTAGACCTATGTTTTCTTTTTTATTGATTTTATTGAGCTATACATTTTTCTCTGCTCCCCTTTCTGCCTCTCCTCTCCCCTTCAATCCTCTCCCATCCAAAGGGGCTGCTCCAGCTCACACTCCCATTGGCAGCAGAAGATGGTGTAATATCTCTGTTTTTGTTTTTTGTTCGTTTATTTGTTTGTGGCTCCTGAGAATCAACCGAACTGAAGCATTTCAATTCACTTGAATGAGAAGCATGTTTAGTATCAAAAGAGCCTGAGAAGACACTGGGATGAAAGGAACAATCTCAGAGGTTGGTCACAGTTTCTGGTCACTTTGTACAATGTAAATTTGAAGTACAGTGGTGAAGACATTAAATGTGACATTTGAAAATGAAAAAAAAATAGACCTCTGTTTTCTTATAGCAGTTTAGTAATTGAAAGTTTAGCTCTTACATTAAATTCATTGTCTTTGTTCATCCTTACCACAGGCTAGGTAACTGTCAAAGAGAATATTTGTGTGTTCTACAGATTGGGAAATCTGATAGTCAAAAGCTGTCATCTGGTGAACAAACGTGTTTACTGTTGCATCATCTCATGGTAGAAGGGCAATGAGACAATCCAAGTGACCAAGAAGGGCCAAAGTTATTTTTATAATGAAGCCACCCTCTCAGTAACTAATTTATCATGTAAAAAACATTTGTCCATCCACAAGGTCAGAGTTTTCAAGACTTAATCGTGTCGTGCCTCTCACTGCTTCTCTATTAGAGAGCTAAAGTGGTAGTACATGAGTTCATGTACTTTAAGCAGTAGCTTTTACGCTACATTGGATACGGTATAAGGTAAGAGATAAAGCTCCATTTTATGGCATGTGGATGTATGTACTGATGTGCGACACTATTTGGTAAGAGGGCTGTCTTTTCCTCATTATCTTTTAGTGCGCCTATCAGAAATCAATTTATGGGACATATAGCTTTTCTCGACTCACCGTTCCATTGCGTTGCTGTCTTTAACTTGATACATACCAACTATAGCTTTAAAAGGAATTTTGACAAAGAAAATTTGTGCGTTCTTGGTTTTCCAAATTTGAATTTGTTTAAACACTTTTTCAGTTTCTGTTTTTTGGGTTTTTTTGTTGTTGTTGTTGTTTTTCGCTCACAGTGATCTGCCTGCTTCTGACTCCCAAGTGCGGAGATTAAAGCTGTGTGCCACCACTGCCAAGCTTGTTGAAACATTTTGACCCTTAGATCCCTACATGATTTTCTAAGATCAACCTGCCAGCTTCTGAAGAACACCTAGTGAGATTTTGGCAACTGTAATTCAATTAGGGGAGTATCTTAATCCTAAAAATATTCCAATCTTTGCATGTAATGGGAGATGCCATTTTACTTATTTAGATTTAATATGTATCCAACTGGTATTGCTTGCAGTGTTTAATCCAACTGCCTTATGACCCCTCGATTGTTCTGTTTCCTCATTTATTTTTATGTCCTGTTACCAAGGTGAATACTTTATCTGGGCATGATGGTAAATGCCTGATCTGGCTAGTTTTATGTTAATGTGACCCAACTTTATCTCCATTAAGAAAATACCTCCATAATACCTGGATGCAGGAAAGCCTGAAGGGCATTTTCTTAATTAGTGATAGATGTGGGAAGGCCCAGTCCATTGTGATTGTTGCTTTCCTTGGGCTAATAGTCCAAGTCCTCTAAGAATGCAGGTTGAACAAACTATGGATGCAGGCCAGGAAGCCACACCCCTCCATGGCCTTTAAATCAGTTCCTTCCGCCAGGCTCCTGCCCTCACAGCTCTTGCTAAAGAACTCATATATGAAACTGTGAGTGAAATCAACTCTTTACTCCAGAACATGCTTTGGTCACGGTGTTCTGTCACATCAATCGTAACCCAAGCAAAGGCAAAACCTTTTACCCTAGCTCTTGGGAGGCAGAGGCATTTGAGTTCAGCCTGGTCTACAAAGCAAATTCCAGGAGACCCAGAGCTACACAGAGAAACTGTCTTAGGGAAAACAAGTGAACAAACAGAAAGTGACGAATCTGTGTGGGGCATGCTGATGGATGCCTGTGTGCATGTACTCCCAAACACTGAGACAGACAGATCACGCATGTAAGGGCAGCCTGTGCTATACAGTCTGGAATCCCTCAAAGCACACACACACAAAAGAGATGGGTAATTCTAACTAGTTAACTTCTTTTTACCTCCCTCTCCCCCTCCTTCCCTTCTTCTTCTCTCCTTCCCTCCCTCCTCTTTCTCTCTTTCTCTTTTTCTGTTTTCTCTTGTTGTCATCATTGTCTTATTTTGAGGCAGGATCTCATTATGTAGCTCTTTCTAGCCTTGAGTTCCTTATGTGTACCAGGCTGGCATCATACTCATAGAGAGCCTTCTGAGTTCTTCCTCCTGAGTGCTGGTATTAAAACCATGTGCCACCACCTCACCTTGTGTGTTCTGCTTCTAACCAGTGAATCTATTATTTATGTTGTGTATCAATGCAAAGCAGAACTTTCTACGTATCTGTTGAATATGTCCAGTCATGTGTTACTCCCAGGAGTTTAACTTTGGTTGCTTTGGGTTATATAGAGAATCTCAAGTAATAATTAACATTTGAAAATCTGCCACATCAAAATGTGTATTATATCTTAAGTTACGTGCAGAAAAAAATAAATACATAAAATGCAACAGAATGTTACCTATCACTGTCTACAGTGGCTTCTACCTGGTGACCTGACAATTCAGTCTCTAAGTCTATGACACTAACTGTAGCTAATGTACTGTGGACTAAAAGTAACCTCCTTGTTTCAGTCGCCAAACTTGCCAAGTGTTAAACCAAAAAGTAATTCAAGGACAATAAATAATATCCATGATGGAAAATCCCAGCGCATTTGGTTTTTTGTTGCCTGAGGTTCCAGTGCACCACAGCCCTCATGATTTGTATTGCAGTTCTCTGCTCAGGGGGGCTCTAGTTGAAGTGCATGAGGATTTCATTATATCTTGCAGGATCATCACCCCTGAGCACTTCTGTGTTAAGATGTGAACTTCACAATCAACTTCCTTTTCTTTTTATTTACACCATCATTTGAGGCACTGTGTTGCGTTTTGCTTTGTTGCTAAAGCACATATATGTGTATGAATGAATTCTCTCTCAATTTAGTAAAGGATACAGTTCGTAGTGAATATTATAAAATTGATGTTTGGTTCCAATTAGTCTATCATGGCATAATTCCTAATAGCTTTTACATTCTAGCATATTCCATTATAATCCTTAGTAAATCCTATGGAAGTAAGTGTATAATCTTCATTTTGTAACTGAAGCAACCAAAAATAATCATGCTAAATATGTGACATGCTCATTTCTACCCTAGATTTGTGTAATAGCATTAGCTAGCCTTGATCTTCTGTGGCTGTCTACCTCAATTCATGCTAAACAGAAAACTTGGGGACAAATGAAAGACAGATTCCTGGACCTAGTGATGTTCACTAGGCAACTGTCACCTATTCTCTGTGGAAGGAGTAACTGGTAGAGGAACAATACCATAAATATATAAATGTCTTATAGATTTTTGGCTTATATCACACATATTCTTAGTAATCTTACTTACAGTCACAGACACTTAGCATTACATTTCTATTTTTGAATATCTTTTCCTTATAAATTTGTACTATTAATTGAACAACAGTTGGTAAGTAGGTTGCTGGAAGCACATGAGTAGATTTGACCAAGTTACGCATAGGTGGCATTTTCAAAATATATGAAATTATAATTATACAATACAAAGAAGCTTAATATCTTGCATAAGGTAAAAATTGAACGTCAGAGGTATAACCACAAAGTGGAAATTTACAGTAAAAAATACCTGATGGATTAGATGTGACTTTAACTTCTATCATATACTGGAACTTTGTTGTTGGTCAGGCAGTAAACACAATGTTTTTCTGACCTACATTAATTTTTCATCACTGATGAACAATTACTATATTTTTTCTTCAAAAATGATTTTTATACAATATAGTCTAATTATTTTAAATATATGCTTCCCTTGTCATCCTAGAAATACATTTAAAATGTAAATATTTTCTGTCACAAGAGGGCCAATATGTGCCCATAATTTCAGTATGCAATGCAGGTATATTTTCCTGTTTCTCCTCTCTTTAAATTAAGATATTTTTCTGTTTTTCTGCCAAAATATTTTAGTTAAAGTTTTCTGCCCTTGGCACTTGCATACCCCATACATTTTAATATTAGAATGTGTGTGTGTGTGTGTATATATATATATATATATATATATGTGTGTGTGTGTGTGTGTATAGTTTACCTTTACTTTCTGATTAGAACAAAACATTTTCATTATGAAAGACAACCATGAATGGGGGCCCACACTCAGATATGAAGATTGGCAGTATCATATCCAAATGCCTTCTTCCTTATGAATATTCATTGGGAAGAATATTGGGGTCAAATTGTTTCCAGGCTCTAAATGTGGATTATGACTGAAGTTATATAAGCTGTACTTTTGTAAAGTAGTTATTTTCTGCTAGAGGTTCTCCAAAATGAAATAAATTATGGTGTTTCCATAATGCATCCTGAGAAATTTGCATATCAGTATATCTTTCTTTATACGCATATATTTTTAACACAAGTTATGAATGAAGTTTTTTTTCTTAGACTTTGTAAAGCTGGGTAGAGAAATGTGTCTGAAAATATTGAAGGAGTTTGAATTGTCCAAATATAAAATCATTACCAAAAGAAATCTTGAAAAACATGTTCAGTAAATAAGGATTAAATGCTCATATGAATAAGTATGTCAATGATGTACATGTTTTAAAGGACACGGAAACCCCATTACTTGGGTTAGAAATAATCACAGGTAGTTTACTTGGACAAAAGTATTGAATTACTAATCTAAAATTAACATGATGAAAATGTGGTCATTAAAATGTTCATGCTTCTTTGCCGGCTTATTCTTATTTATTTTCATGCATTGTTAAATATTTTGCAACTGAGCAAGAATTAAAAATTGGTAGATAATCACACCTCTAGACAGATTTCTAGGGTGGAAATTAATGTGCTATCTGTTGAATTATACCATCTACATATAAAGCCCTGATTACCTATGCAGAAAGGACCATAAAGGGCACAGAATGTCATTA
The DNA here is from genome assembly GCF_037038515.1 of Microtus pennsylvanicus. Lineage (NCBI taxonomy): Eukaryota > Metazoa > Chordata > Mammalia > Rodentia > Cricetidae > Microtus > Microtus pennsylvanicus. Next base: position 34,070,741 of record NC_134584.1, read on the forward strand.
CGAAATTAGTTATGCAATATGCATTTTGAACAGAAGAAACTCTGCCCAAATAACCCAGGAGGAAGGAAAGGACATCGCCACAAGGGCAGGGACAAAAAGAATAACTGCAAAGCAACGAGGACCTCTTCCACACAAACTAAATTGCCTTTCTTTATTTTAATGAGCTGGCTGCAATGCTTTTAGGTGTTTGTTTCTGTAAGCAGATTCACAAACTTTATCTTACTAGGGTCCTTGATTATTTTCTAAAGATCATTATTTATGACATGATAATGAGAAACTTAACAAAATCTGTTCTAAGGTAATTGGATTGGAAATTTTCTTCAATTTCACATTTTTTCCACATTATATTATTTAAAATTGTCCCATTGATTCACCGTTTTATTTAATATTCAGGTTTTTAGACCCTAAAATCCAGTCATGTTCTAGGGTTGCTCCTGATGAGAACTTTCATTGAGTGTGTATGCTCATTCTTTAAACATGGGTTTCAATCCTACCCCATAAGAGACTGTTTGATGACATCTACAAGCTCCCTATTTTGAAATTTGCTTCATTTTCATGTATCATCTCCTGTAGTGTGAGTTCATGTCAAGCATTCTCCTTTGTCCTAGTTCATGAAATGGTTTTTACCAGATTTTGACTATGCAACGACTTATTAGTTATTATCTTTTATTTTGCACTCTTTTAACTTCAGTCACAACATTTCTGAACATCTAAGTATAAAAATAGACCAAGTCGCCACCATTCCTGATTATCATCTTGACATCAGCATCTACAACATCAACATCTACCTCATCAAGATGTCATAGCACATTTTATTTCTGAATAATATTTGGATACGTGGTTTGGATGTGAACTACTAACGCCTCTTTCAAAAAATCACGTAATATTAAAATGGAACAAATGTCTTGTTTTATTGATACTATTAGTACACAATAATCATGCATACAGTGTGCTTCATTATAACACACTCTTTCACTTAATATGATGATATCCAATTTTTGTTTTTTTTTTTTTTTTTTAAATTTAACCCTGGGCCTCCATGTGGCCCCTGGTGGCGACATGGACTAAGGACTTCAGCACAGACCTGGTTGTGGTAAGTCCACAGACCCAGACATGATGTTTAGAAGCAGCCTGGGTCTGGATGTCACCATGGCTCCAGGAGGTGGTAGAGGTATCGGGGTTATGTTGTAAATGTATCAGTTGTGGCTGGTCAACACAACGTGAGTTGCTCACTGAGTATTTACTAAATGTGGCTTCCTTGAGTCATCTTGGTATGCAGGGGGGAAAAAAAAGCTTCTTTGGTAAGTGATGAAAGCTACACTTACCGATGGCAAAAGAACGCGTATTTAGAATGTGGTTAGGAGTTATACACATTTAGGAAAGTAGTATCAGTAGGAACTTCTCTAAGTTCCAGTCTAGGATGGTCCTGCCCACAGTGAACTGGACTCTCCCACACCAATCAAGAAAATGCACCACAGGCTGACCCATGCATTTTTGCTATTGTGTTTCTCTCTTCCAAAATAAATCTAGTTTGTGTTAAGTTGACATGACAGCAGACATCACAGTAAGACTATATATTGTGTCCCTTCTTTGGCAACTTGCTCAGCACCTTCTTTTATTATAAAAGCTAGTCCTCATTGAGGAGTTTTCCAGTTAGATGCAGCTCAATTCCTCCGATGTTTGTATTCAAAACACATGGTATCTTCAGCAATAGGGATTCACCTTTAACTTCTTGGAAAGTAATCAAGGGCAAAAACAATGGCTTCTATTGTGTTGTGATTCTCTTGACTTCCTGGACCAACAACTTGAAGCGAGGTTTCTCATATTGTTAGTGGATTTTTTTTTTTGTTAGACTGTCTTTGTCACTCAGGGATAGTATTATCATCCCAAGAGGCAATACATATTCTTCAAAATAATTAGATTTGCATTGATTTTGAATAAACTGTATCTTTTATATAAAAATCTGATGTAAATTTTAATTTGACAAGAAAGATAACTTTGTTAAATTGGAATTAACCACATAAAAAGTATTTTAAATTTATTCAAGTCCATGGAAAACTAAAAACATAATCTGACATTTTAAGATCTACATAGTATGATCACGTCTATCATAGCAGGAAATCCCTAACGCCAACAGATTATTTTGTGATCAATCACCAAAAGATTGTAGATTAGGATTCAAATTCACCTCCAACACATAATATATATAGATCTGAGTTTAGCCTAAAATGTCACAAATACCTGCTTTTTAAAATTTTGTACTTGTGATGTTTTGTGGATTTTAACAAAGCAAAAATAAAAGAAAATGCCTAAGCAGTTATATTTTATTGCTGACTGCTCTCTGCCATGCATTAATGATGGCGTTTAGAATAGTTTCTGATTTATATAGAGCCTTGCAACTGAATTTTTATCAGGTAAAATATATTACTCCCCACATACCAGGAAGTTTTGATGATACTCTTTGCAAATATAACCTATATCACTATTGCAGTAGGCGTGACAACAAACCTAACTTTGTCTAGCACTGCTGGCCCCCAACAGTTACCAAAACAGCAATAGGACCATCAATTTTAGTTGCCAATATAGCAACTTCATGAACATACACAGTAGCTGGTTGAATAAAATTGGAAATTACTAAAATTAAATTGTAAAACGAGATGTTCTTGAGCCTCAAGAACTCAGTGCACTTTGTTGGACTTTACTCTTTGGGTATCTATGTTTCGTTTCTGCATACTTTACAAATGTATAAATTATCTAAATAGTGCTTTATAAAATTTCCATTTGTAAAAATGATGTAAATACCAACATAATCAAGGATGCTCCTATAAGACCCCATCTAATACTCTCAACTGCTGAAAAACAGGTGAGCACATCTCCAAGTGAGCACATCCTTCCTTACTGAGATGGAACTTGAGCACACAGGTTGGAAAGAAAATGAACAGACTTGGAGATGGAGGAATGTGAATCCAGCAAAGCCACTGAGATGACTGGAAAGAAAAGGAATCTATTGTTGTTGGAGAATCCAAGCTCTGTAGATGAGAATAGATAGTGAGTGACGAACTAGTTGGGTTTTAAAGCCCTGTTCTTTTTATATCTATCCAAGAACCCTGTGGAAAAAAATGTGTTTTATTAAACGAAGATGAATTGCAGTAATGTCTGAAAATAAAAAGGGTGAATTAAAAAGGCAAAGCAAAGTTGTCAGCAAGTAAGGAAATCTTTATAAAATATTTATTTTCATTCAAAGCAATCTTATTTGACTAAGACACATTTTAATAAAACAGTTTAATTAAGACTATTTTAATTTAGTTTTAGTGTCCTGTTTAATTTCTGTGCTATCCTTATTCTTTAGTCATCCTCCTTCCTTGCCAAGCGTCAGTATCAAAGTGTACCACTCATCTCCTCTCATTGCAATGGTCATAGTCGACTCAGAACATTCTCCCCCTCATTTCTTTCCTAGTTATTTATTGTCGGCAGTCTTTATCAGCATCTGTTCATTCTACCAAGGAGTTTCACTGTGCTATTTCCATACAGGAATATAAAGTATTTGTACCATAGTCACCCTTCCATGTCCCATTTCATTACCCCCTTCTTTTGCATCCTTTATAATTTCCTTTTTGTGTTTATTCTTTTTAATAATTTATCAATAATAGAAACTACATTTTCTTGTTTCTGTAATCCTTGATAATTTCAATTAACAAGATCTGCAGTTCCATCATTTTCTCCTGCGTATGATAGTGCCATGGAGAAATATAGATTCTGATTCTTTGTCAATTCTTTCAACCCAGCCTTTTTAATAATTATTGTCGTTTTTCACTTTTATTTTTTAAATGACATTTTTCCATTTACATACTGACTGCAATTTCCTCTCCCTCCTCTCCTTTCAGCCTGCATCCCCATCCCATCTACTCCTTATTGTTGATGTTTTAAATTTGAGGTTATTTTTTGAAAAATTAAAATATAATTAAATCATTTTCTCTTTTTCCCTTCGACCCTTCAGGCACTTCTATGTACTCTTCCTCCTTGTTTTTTTCCAAAATTCATTCCCTCGGGGCTCTTTCATTTAGATAGATGGATAGATAGATAGATAGATCAGATAGATAGATATTATTCCTAAGTATATGAATACTTATTTTCACAATAATAGAGGCTTATCCAAGCAGAGAATGAGTAACGTACTGTGCCCAGCCCCAACAGATCCATCCACAACACAATTCCTTCACCCAAGACATAGGGAGCCTGCCAAAAGGAGACGTAAAGATTATGAGTCAAAGGAACAGTATGGCTGCTGTGAGATTGTGTCTGTGAGATTTCTCTTAGAAATATCAGGAAAATCAAACTCATAAAAACTCAATACATGGTTGCATAAACAAGACATCCACAAGGGCAAAAACAACAGACACACTGGCATTTTATTAGAGTTTAGTCAGTGTTCTCTACAGGAAATCAATTGAATATTAACTCTCTCTCTCTCTCTTTCTTTCTTTCTCTCAGTGTGTGTGTGTGTGTGTGTGTGTGTGTGTGTGTAATTCAGGAGAGTGGCTTGCAGACTGTAGTCTGTACAGCTAACAATTGCTGTCTCCCTCCAACCAAAAAGGTAAAAAATTTGGTAGTTGTTCAGTCACAAGGCTGTATGTCTCAGCTGATCTGTGGTTTGTATTGTGTTCCCAAAGAAATAGGCTCTCATGCCAGTGAAGGAATGCCTTATCAGTATGGTAGATGAACTTTCAGGGAGAGTGAAGGCAAGCAGACAAAATCAAAGGCTTCCTTCTTCTATGCCCTTTTAAGGAGAATGCCATCAAAAGGTATGGCTCAGATTTAGGTTAAGTCTCCTCACCTCAAATGATTCAACCAAGAAAATTCTCCACAGGAATATCCATCTGTTTGAGTTTTAATTGATTAAAGATAGAGTCAAGTTTAGCCAAGACCAGCCATCACAAGTCTGTTCCTTGTCAAAACAACACATAATCATATTTTCTTATGTCATGCATAACTGCTAAATGAAATGAATAACTAGGTCATAATTCTACTTAACATGATATAATTACCCTACTTCTGGTACCAATTTCTACCTTAGTTTCTGTTCTATTGCTGTGATAAAACACTATGACCAAAGCAATGCATAAGGAAACATTCATTTGGGCTTACAGTGTATGATTCTCAGAGTCTATGACGACAAAAGCAAGGGCATACTGGCAGGAACAGCTGAGAGCGGCGTCTTGATCTGGAAGGAGGATGTAGAAAGATAGAGACACTGAGAAAGGTCCAAATATTTTTGAAACCTTAAAGCCTGACACAGTGACACACTTCTTAAATTATCCAATTAATTCAATGAACTGGTGACCAGAGATTCAAACACATGGAGAGAAACCTTGTCTTTCAAAACCAAAAAGGAAAAACAACAAAACACAACAACAACAACAACAACAAAAGAAGGTTGGGGATTGTTCTTCCTGTCTCCTTAGCACATCCTCAGGTGAACCAGGCTTCCTGAGGGGGGTCTTCTAGCCACATGATGACAGGGACAGCTGGATAAAACCTTAAGAAAGAAGACAATAATGTGTAGCATTCTCTTTGGAGCAGATAAGAATGCCAATTTTCTACTCAGAGCCAGAGGCAGAACTTACATTCCGTTATTTTGACTGAGTGGAAGAAGTAGATTTGCCTTACTGTGCCTCAACTGGGCCCTGATGCCTCTATGTTTTTGTATGATATTTTAAATTCTGACAAGGGGCAAAACTGATGCTTTTATTTCCAGTGTTACCTAGGAAACAGGAACCTAGTCAAAAGATTATTATCAGGGAAGACACGAGGCCTCCAAGGCTGGTAATATCTTTTATTACTTAACAGTATCTTCTCCAGAGGACTAATTATTTAGGATTTTGTAGAAGCTGTTATTTAAAGTTAACATCAGCTGGGGATTTTGTGATTGTTTTGAAAGGTGGTTGCCATAGAGAATTTAGAATGCATAATCTACAGACACACACAACGGTGGAAACTCATTGAGGGACAAATAGGTAGAGATATTAGTCAGAATTAAGACTTTACATATGTCATTGTACTGTTAAAGCAAATTCTATCCTCCCCATAGAGATTTCTTGAGTACTAAGATAGTTAAATAGATGATATGATAGCAGGGGATATTGTACAAAGTGTTTTACAGTTGAATTCACACTGGATACAAGGTTTTGTCAGGAACATCTCTTTTATTACTTTTTATAATTGTAAAGGCATAAAGAAGTAATTATCAAATAATTCAACTAAGAGTTTAGTAAAATGTCATATCACGAATGGATTAGTACTGGAAAAGTACTTTGAAATGTGTAGAATATGGAAGTACTACTTAAGACATTGTCAAGCAAGTAATAACACACTGAGAGGGAAAAGAGGCACTGCTTTTGAAATTAATACATGCCAATATTTGTTGCAAGGCCCAGTATTGTCTAAGGAATTGTATTTGTTGAACTGTTTAAATGTGTTTTTCATTGGACATTTTAAACACTTGGTTATTGACATTATTATAATTTACTATAACCTTCAATTGAAATACTGTATTCAGAGTCATTAAAACCTTTGCATCATTAAAGTAAATAGCAGAGCAAAAATGGAAGTCTACACTCTCATGTTTCAGCTCCTTTGTTAATCAGTAATAGAGGATCCAGCTCATCGCTAACAGATTTTGATTATTGTTATTGTTGATTATTATGTGGAAATGCTGATGTATTTTTGTGTCAATGTTTAGTATTTATTTTTATAAACACATAGTTTTTAGTCTTAGGACCAGTGAAGCAAATTCTACAATACATAAATAAAAAGTTATTAGCTGAAGTTGCCTGACTATAGACAAAACTATTTCTTGGTACAACTTTTGTTAGATTGCATTGTATGCCAACTGCCTTAACATATTCTACAACCAATGTGAGTTTATTAAATTAGATTCTAATATTCCTTGTATCTATTAGTTTTTCTATATATTATATTATTACTATAATATTACCATATTAAATTATTCTAGAGAATTTAGTGTATCTTGGAAGCCGAGGATGTGTAAACTATATATAATTTTCATTTATTACATTATTGGCGTATATTTAATAGTCACAGATGCTCGCATAAAATAGCAAAGTGGTCTGTTTACATTTTTGCTGTTGTTTCAGCAGTATTTGTTGTTCAACTATTGTTCAACAATATTTGAATAAAAAATACTCGTAAATAGTTCCCATTTAAGTATTCTCATGATTATATCTTGGTAACAATATCAGGAAATCAGAATTTGGAGCTTCTTCATCCCATTAATAAGAAATTTAAGAACAAATTCAAAGGGAAGCGCTAGGGCAATTTAATTTGTGTTCTAAAGAAAACCCCAGAGTAGCAAGCTGTGAATCATGGCAGCTGCCCTGAGCAGAGAGAGGGATTAAGGAAAGAGGGGAGCTCTGCTATTGGAGTTTATCTGGAATGGAGGCAGCCACAGTCAGGACCGGCACTTTAAGGAGTAGAAAGTCCAGAATGTTAGCAAAAGCTTGCTTAGAAGAGAGAAGAAATCGAAAGTTAAACTTCTCTTAATAACTCAGAAAGGTAGGAAGACTAGATGTTTGCGAGCTTTGTTCCAGAGGATGGAATTCTGGGAAGAAATAGACTTTAACTCATTAAGGGGATAATTATTCTTCCTACCTCATTAGCATAGCTTAAAATGGATCTGCCTTCCTGGGATCTGTTTATGGTAGGCAGCGTTGGGGAGGGGGGAGGTGAGTGAGCTGCCCAACTGGACTGTTAAGGGAGGAGATAATGGCATCCACAGGGAGATTCCATTCTTTACTGTAATAATATGTAAAGCATTTTATCTACAAATCCAAGGCCAATTTATCACTTCTTGATCAGTCATTATATTACAAACACTTATTTTTCTTGGAGTAGTATATTTCATAAATTAAAGAGTTAATTTTATTTGCTCCCCAAACACATGATTATTTACACGACTGAATCTCTTATTAGAAATGAAAGACAACCCTTATTTTATAAGGAAAGGGTCATTTTCCACACTTGAATTACAGAGGAAGTCTGCCCTGCTAATGACGCCCGTGAGTATAAACAGTGCACAACTCGTCTACAGCTGAAAATAGAACAGTTTTCCACACCTTCAACTATTGAAGCTCGATTTCTCCTCCTTTAGCTTTCCATGGGTCCCTCCTCATCCACCCTCTTCATGTGGGTGCTTGGCAGATGGCTTCTCCCTGCCTTATACAGCAAGACCTTAATTAATGGGATTTTGGAATTTTGACTCATTTTCAAATTTTACTCATCATTTCTCATAGTCCCCTTCTTAGCGACTTATATACAAGCACAGTACTAAATATGTTATACTTTATGCATCTGAACTTGTATGAAGCATCTCTTAAAGTATTTCCTCACTGTCTTGGGAATGATTTTCAGTGATTACATAATTGAATTAAGTGGAAGCATCTCTGGAAGGTAGGTCCTCTTCTTTTTGCTCAACACAGAGTCAGAGACATAAAAATAATAAATCTTCCCCCCTAATGGCATGTTTTCAATACCTGTTGTATTTGCTGACTGTCCTTTCTTAAAGGGAGAAGTAAATTGAGGTTTAAGGAAGTGGGTGGGAAACTGGTTTTGCTCTGGATGTGATCAGAGGATCTTTGGGGATCCTAAGGTTGGGGTTTGTTCAAGGAAACAGGTCATTTTGTCCTTCCCAGCAGGAAGCGGTTTAAAGGAGGGATTAGGCAGGTGACATTGAGAGGGCTGAGGGAATTAAGGTCAGAGAAACCAATACTGGATTAGTACAAATGAACAAACAAAGCAGATAAGGCAAAGCAATACTGTTTCCGCGGCAACGGATCCCAAAAGAACAGATGTCTCCAGTGATCCCCACTGTCTGCAGGTCTTGAGAGTTAGAGCTGTAGGATGCAGAGAGGCCAGGTAAAGAACTCCTGGTGGAGAGTCAGAGTTCATGAGCCTTTCACAAATCTTGCTGGATTAATGGCAATATTTGTTCTACTTTTCTTTCCCCTTCTGGGTCTCCCATTCGGAGAGGAATCCATAATTTCTAGTCTCCCAATGTCTGAAATAGGAAATAGGGGGTGAGCTTTGGAAATAGAGGAATGGTACTAATTGCCAATGTATAGGAAGTGTTGGATTCTTTTAAATGATGTTGATAGTTATAGACAGGGATAAGAGTTTTAGTTTTAGGGGCCCTATGGCTTGTTTACAGAAAAAAAATGGACAGGCCCTTATCTAGGATGATGCCTCAGTATATTTAACATGAAATTGTCAGAGAGACCCAGTTTATACAAACAGTAGCAGGATGAATGCAGGCTCTGCCATATTTTTAAGACGACAGGGAATAAAGTGTATGTGTTGCAAAGCTCATTTTGCTATTCTTATTAATGTGCTTCAATTAGTTTTAAATTTAAAAAAATGATTTCATTGTCAAATGAACAAATGAAATAAAGGAAGCTAACAGGGTACAGATGATGCAGGCTTGAGGGAACTGAATGGCATCTAGCATTCAGCTGAGGTAGATGTCAGACTCTCAGAGTGAAAAAGTCAAATCTGTCAGAGTTCCAACCGACTTAAGCCCAATGGAAGACTTTACTCTTTGTTAAATGGACGAGCAGCAATGCCTAGGACCATTTATCAGGACGTGCCTTTAATAAGAAGAGTCTGGAGAAGGTTTGTGAGATTCATTTGCCAAAGACTTAAGTCTGCCAAGCAAGGATTAGTGGCCAATGCCTTGCTCGAGTTATCCAACTTTCAGAGTGTCTAAAAGTGTTTTAATTAGGACAAAGAAGAAGCTACTTAGGAAACAGGAGACCTTTCTACGGCTATCTACTCAAAGTTAATCTAGCTTATACAATAAATCATTTAAAAGCTAGGAAATCACTAAAAATGACAGTCTGATTATTGGCAGCTCAGGTAGAGAATATTAGTAATTTCATTTAAAAAACTCGCTTTACTTTAGAATCCAGCTATATAACATTAACTAGCTCAGAAGAGCATAGCTAGCCCTCCTCCCACTCAAAGCTTTGGACCCTGTGTTTTGGTGGCTTAGGGCACATTTGAACAGATTTAACGAGCTTAAATCTAGTTTTAAATGAAAGCAGCAGGCAGTTTGCATATATGTTATATTCAAATCTCCATAGCAATCCATTCGTAATGACTTAGCACAAACTAAAAAGTTTCTGAGTCATTAGCACAATTAGAGACCTGCCAGCATGTAACAGCCTGAAACAGGTTCCTGACCTGCAGAAGGGATGATGTAGGACCTACTGGCAAGAGGAATACTGGGCAGCACAATAAGAAGAATCTGGGCAGGATGTTTGCTGTCCTTCCTCACATTATTGCCAAAGGGGGTGTAACACAGAACATACTAACACAGTGACTGCCCAAACAGGAGCTGAACAAAGATAAAACCAACAGACTTAGACATGTTAGAGTAGATGCAAAAAAAAGGCTATTAAAGAATTAAGGAATTCTGAAGGCGATATTAACTAAGGAACTAACAAGCAACTGAGGAATGCCGATGGAAGAAGAAACCTTCTTCTTCTGTAAAAAAAACACACCAATTGGTTACCCAATAACAAATAATCATTCCTGAAAACATACATACAAAGTAATATTAAATACACTGAACAGGTTATATTTGTATATACACAGACATACATGTATTTAATAACAACTACTGAAAAAAAAGAGGCCTGGAATTTGAAAGAGAGCAAGAAGGGGTATACGAAAGTTTTGGAGGGAGGAAAAGAAAGGGAGAAAGATTGTAATTATATTGTAATCTCAAAAATAATACTGAAGTGTTTCTTTTAGTTTGGTCATGCTATATTTTGTAAATAGTCATTTGTGACCGATTATGTTTGGTAAATTTTTGACAGAGTTAAAAATAAATTTTTATTTCTGAAATGTCATTAGAACAGGACCACAACCTCTAAAGTTAAAACATTGTGTTTGTGGGATGGTGGCAGAGAGCCTGTGAGTCTTTTATTCTCTAAATTGCTTTCACACACAGAATCAATAACTTTCAAAACACAGCCATTTTTCATGGATAGATGCATACTAAATAGTGATTTTTCTGAGTGATATTACTTTCAAATCCGTATCTGACGGAATAAAGATAAATAGCTAGCCTGAAATATAGATTGCTTTATGTCATTTCTCAGTGTGAAGTAATTTACATGGTATGATATATGGATCCCCCGAAAATGCTATATAAAAATCAAAGTTGACTAACTTTGTAGTCTTCTAAATTCTCTTTTTAGAACACAAGGTTTTTGCTGGAAAAATAAGAATTTTAATTTCAGGGAATATGTAAGTAGATGCCATTTATTCTTACATACCACAAACATGTCCTGCCATAGTATTATATTTAAAAGAATATTTCATTATTTATAATAAGCAAAAGATATGACAAAGACTTTTAAAAAATAATTTGCAGAAAAACTGTTTGAGAAAAAAAATAATTCGCAGCACTGGGAAAGGACCCCAGATCCTTGCACATGTTAGACAAGTAGCGATCACCGATTACAACTCCAGCACATCCTATGTAATTTAGATCCAATCTCACTAAATTACCCAGATGGCTTCAAACTTGCTCTGTATCCTAGTCAAATCTCAAATTCACCATACTACTGCCTCATCATCCTAAGGAGGAATTACAGCCCTATGCCACCAAAGCTGGTGAGGAAGACATTGTATAGTTAATGATTATAACTTGAAAATAATAAATTTCATATTCAATTTGGAATATGAAATAATATGAATATTCAACTTCTCATAGAAAGCTTTATTCCAAATATATGTAGTCACAGAAATGGGGATGTTTCTTTCAGAATGGAAACAGATTACACGTTTACCATTTCCCAAGATCAGGCCGAAAGGGAGATTAAACGCGTGTGGATCTATGCATCAGTGTGGTGATGCACAGATGTCTGTCCCCATGAGAAGTTACAAGCACAATTTTCCTAGTGGATTATGTTTTTGCTGCAGAAGTCCCTTCTTTTGCTTTTTCACCAGAGGCTCTCAGGAAACCAGAGTGATTAATCCTCCCAGCAGTGGCATGGACTTTAATCAATTAAATTCCTGATGTAGGTGCTGTTTCCCTTTCTGCTGCTTATGAAACTGCACACACTTCTGAGTGATGAAAACCCAGAGCTCCATCTGATTCAGGGCAACACAAGTGCATCCTCGATTTGCAGGATGCAGTTTCCAGGGTAATACCATAAGCAAAGGAGAAGAGAGTACCAGTTAGAGTGCATTTCTAATTTTTATCATGATTTTGGAATATATTTCAACTGTACAGAAACCACTCTTCCTTCCTCCATTTTGGCATAAATTGTCCAATTGCTTAATTTTTTATTTTTATTTTAGGGAAAGGGGAAATACTGTAACTACATTAAAATCTCAAAAATAAAGAAATAACTTAAAACAAAAGAAGTTAGTATTAGGGACTTGAGAGATACTTCAGTGGTTATGAGCCTTGGCTGCCTGTCATTAGGGCCTAGGTTCAATTCACAGAATCCATATGGTAGCTCAAGGTCCTCTGATACAGTTTTGGGGGATACAACCAAGCCAAAACACTTCTAGATATGAAATAAAAATAAGCAAATTTTTAACTTCATAGGTGAATACATTGTTTACAATATTTTTGCTTTTTTTTTTTTTTTTTTGAGACAGGGTTTCTCTTTGGTTCTTTGGTGCCTGTCCTGGAACTATCTCTTGTAGACCAGGCTCCAGGCTGGTTTCAAACTCACAGAGATCTGCCTGCTACTGACTCCTGGGTGCTGGGATTAAAGGTGTGTGCCCCCACTGCCTGGCAACCTTTGCTTTTTTAATTACTATAATTAAATAAATAAAGAAAATTGGAAAAGTGCATATCAGGGGTGTAGTGGAACGATGCCATTTTTTAATTTCCTTACCTGCTTTGAAGCCATTCCCAGGATACCACAGCTTAATAAAATATTTTGAAATGGAAAGGCATACAATGTTTGTAAATTTTAGATACAAACTAATTCTCTAAACCTGATGAACATTTTATATATTTGATGAGTAGAAACGAACAGTTTGCAGATATATAAATGATAAAGATTAAAATGACTTCTTTAATATTCTTTTTTAGGAATTTTATAAGACTTTAAGTCTTATAAAAATAGTTCCTTAGATGACATTGCTCATCTTATAGAATATGTTTTGTGACACTTAATGTGGTGATAAACTTTACTAAACATCTCAATAACATTACGTAATCTGGGCTTCTTGACAGATTGAATAAAGGCCTTTTTGTGGAGCATCTGAAAAACGAAAAAAGAGAAAATGGCTCCTTGTTTTGCGTTTGCTTGGTTCTTTCAAGGGGAAAATAATTTCAAAAGCAGATGGTGCGATGTTAGGAGCAGTGATCAGACCCCTTTCACCCAGGGTTGTAGCATCACCTCATGGCCATTGGTTTGGTTTTTGACTGACAAGTTCCATGAGCAGATGCAAGTGAGGGGGGGGGGGAAGATGTTAAAGCTCAGCATTTTGTTAAATTATGTTTTGCAATTGAGGCACAAAAATAATGATGGAGTGATAATTTAAGATTTCATTTTCAAAATTCTAACTATTAAAATGTTGGCTTTTTGATTCCTTTTGCCCTATCTAAAGAAATCTCACTTGAATACATTGTAATTTAAGAATTCATCATTATGATAATCTAGAATGCTAATCAATGTTTTATAAAAAGCACACTGGTTAAACGTCACTGTAACAAATGCTACTGGAAGTTGAAGGATGTCATTGTATTTTCAACTGTTGTATCAGAATGGGTTGTTTGTAAAGAAAGGATTTTGAACCTATGATTTTGGAGGCTGGAAGTTCAAGATTGTCCCTGGCTCACTCCAGGAGGTAATGCTTTTTTTCTGTTTTTTAAAAATTGTTCTTGTTGTCTTTTCTTTAAGTGTAATCTGTGCCCAATGACTCATTTCTAATGAATACACTTTAACAGAAAATGGAAAAACACTGACTTAGTAATGGGGAAATCTAGCAGATCCTACTTGAGCAGATTATCAAAGCTAACATTACCAGTGAGACATATTGATGTCAGATATTATAATTTGATTAGGATACTTCGTCAGAGTTCATACCTTCAAGTCTAACCCAGAGAAAATATTAGACCCACATTGAGAGAGAAGAAAGCCAGGGATGGTCCTAGGGTTAGGAGTAGAAGTAGGGCTGGAAGGAGACCAAAGGGTGAGATGAAGGCAGAGAATACTAGGGTGTCAGTCTTTTTTCTAACAACCCCTCTCCTGGGAATTAGTAGGGATCTCAGGTGGAATGCCATAATCTCCTCTAGAGTCCACAGTGACCCTCCTATTATCTTTCCACCTCTTAAAAGTTTTATGTCACTTTAACATCACTGCTCTAGAGAACAAACCTTGAAGATATGAACCCTTGGGAGCTTGTCTTTATCTTAACTGTAGGAAGAGTTGACAGTGTACCCAAATAAGCAGAAACAAATAAGGAATAACTTTTTTGAGACAGAGTATGTGAGATGACATGAACTGACTTCTCATAAAGACATAAATCCTATTTTATCACCTAATAATTCATAAAATAGGAGCAGCTATTTATGTCTTCCGAGTGTGATTGGAAAGATGGATATATCTGCATACATGCCCTTGATGTCACAAATACAAAACAAAGCTGTAGGCAAGCATGAAAAGTCCCAACTACTCTACTATTTTTTAGAATGTCTGTTTTTATTGGTGTTTAAAATAACGTGAGTGGGAAAATATGGAAGGTTCAGAGAGTGTATTCATGTCTCTCAGAATTTTTTTAAAATAGCAAAGCTCTTTGAGACTTTTTTCTGGGGACTGGCCATAAGGTGACAGGACCTATTTCCACTTTTCTGAATAGCTGTCACTCTATCTGATTTTTAATAGTTTCAGCCAAATGATTCTCTAGTTTTCAACATGGAGAAATTCGGCTATGACATAAAGAACCATACTCTAGAGCAAACACTTCACAGGCAATATACAAATATATTGTTGACCCACAATATTCCTGGGACTTGAGGGCATACCACACAATTGAACTTTTGCTGTATTACAGTGGGCTCCAAATAACTGTGTGCACCCTTTCAGCCACAAAATATCACAACATTTTACTTGATACACATCCACACCCATTTTTTCAGTTATTTATTACTGCAATATATTTTCTTTTGAAAAAACAATCTCGGTGCTTTGTGTTGGGGGATGCCCTTGGAAAGCAGAAGAAAGCAGTGAATCCCTGAAACTGGGGTTACAGGCAACTATAAACCCTCCGACACAGGTGTTGGGTCTTCTAGAAAAACAGGAAGCTATTTTAACTACTGACTTGTCTCTCCAGCTCCAACTGCCATATATTTCTATGTGAAGTTTCTTTTTTAAACATACTCAAGATAAAATGAATTGACCCTAGAGGGGCTCCCAGGTGCCCAAGCTGAGGTCCCCAGTTAGTTCCTTGGGCAGCTGAGGATAGGGAACCTGAAATGACCCCATCCTAGCGCCATACTGACGAATATCTTGCATATCATCCTAGAACTTTCATCTGGTGATGGATGGAGATAGAGACAGAGACTCACACTGGAGCAATGGACTGAGCTCCCAAGGTCCCAATGAGGAGCAGAAGGAGGGAGAACATGAGCAAAGAAGTCGGGACCATGAGGGGTGCACCCACCCACTGAGACAGTGGAGCTGATCTACTGGGAGCTCACCAAGGCCAGCTGGACTATTACCAAAAAAAACCATGGGATAAAATTGAACTCTCTGATCATGACGAACAATGAGGGCTGATGAGACGCCAAGGACAATGGCACGCAGTTTTGATCCTACGCAATCTGCTGGCTTGGTGGGAGCCTAGCCAGTTTGGATGTTCACCTTCCTAGATATGGACGGAGGGGGGAGGACCTAGGACTTACCACAGGGCAGGGAACCCTGACTGCTCTTTGGACTGGAGAGGGAGGGGGAGAGGAGTGGGGGGAAGGGGAGAGGGGTGGGAGGAGGGGGAGAAGAGTGGGAGGAGGGGGAGAAGAGTGGGAGGAGGGGGAGGGAAAGGGGAGGCTGGGAGGAGGTGGAAATTTGTTTTTTTTTTCTTTATTCTTCTTTTATCAATAAAAAAATTAAAAAAAATGAATGCAAATTAAATGGCAAAACATTCTCAATTATAATTATCAGAACATTACAGTAATTGATGTTGTTATATATTTCTGAGAGTTTTATTTGATACCTTATGGTAAGGGAATTGGAAATCCAGTTTTAACTTTTGATTATACTTATTTTAGTAGTTATTGTATCTTCAAAAAACTTCTTAAAGATATTCAGTTCAAAATGACAATTAAATCAGGTCACCCAAGTTTTCCAATTAAAAAATAGTATGGGTATAAGTTTTTAACATTCCTGTTCTCAAACATTTTTTATAAGCCCATTGGAATGCTAAAGAATTTTTATAGTTCTAAATATGCTTTTAAAATTCTCTGAAGTTCTCTAGTTAAAATTCAATTTTCTGTTTTTTTAAAAGATGCAAATTTGAGAGGCTTAGAAATGACTCACCTTCCTTATTCAAACTAAAAATTATTTTAAAATATCTTAAGAGGATCTCTCCATCATAAAAGTTTCTTTTGCTAATTATTCTTGGAAAAAAGTGCCTTTGAAAGGAGCTATTATATTTCAAATTGAAATTCTTCTTGCAAAGTAAAAGAAACCAGACGGGGAAATCCAAATATTGCATAAGATATTCATATGACATTCTGCAAAAAGTAAAAGATGGAAAGCAGGGATCACTGATTGCATCGGGGGGGGGGATCTGTGGGTGAAGGAGTTAGTGTGAAGGACACATGGGAGCAGGGCCAGGGTGATGGAATGGTGGGGTGATGAATTATTTAGGGTGGTTTTATCCCTGGACCATGATGAGTGAGGCTGTTTGCTATTTGAAAAAGCAACAGACATGCCACGAAGCGCAAACCAGACATTCCACTATGTCACAGGTCATGTATGTTTTGCGCACTAAAGGTGGAGAAAAGGAACTATACTAAATAAATTTAGAAGTCCTTGTTTCGAATGACTGCAATAAAGTTAAAGACATAGAAGAAACAGGTGCAAAGACTATTCGTTCTTAGCTAACTGCCTCCTTCAGTGCTGTAGGTTTTACCAATTCTGAAACTAATGTGTCCTGAAGTTGAAGAAATAGGTAACGTAGCTGTGCTAGCACTGTCAGAGAAAGGAAGACATAAATATACACGGATTATAACGCTGTGTGTAGGAGTCTTTATGGTATGATTTCTACTAAACAGATGTGAATAATAATGCTTAAATAACTGCAGACTTGTGTAAATACATGGGAGAATACACATAAATGTCTGCGACTCCTCTCCACACAGAGGACTTGGCACACCAGAAACAATGAACATGCCTGATGATATTGTACATTAAAAATGATCATTTTCCAAAATCAGGAAGTGACACTCTCAAGATAAATAGATGATGTTTTTCCTGTGGAGATAGAAGAACACAGGATGAGACCGTGATACTCTTAAGCAGAACAAAATCTGAAAGAAGTCCTATGCCTTAAGCTTGAAAGTTTAACCAATGAAATAAATGATATTGCACCAGACCCCCAAATAAATAAATATCCGTGGATTAATATCATTACAAATGTCTATAGGCCGATATAGTTACAAATAGCAATGTGGTAGAGAGAAGTGAGAAGTGGCACATTTTTTTTTCAAAAAGAAAAATCCAAACAGTGGATATAGAACAATTGAAAGAAAGAAAAAATATTAATTAGAGAAACCACAGTGCAAATTGCTACACCCTGGCAAGGTTCATTGTTAGGTTCAAAAATTAGTGGATAAAAATTTTAGAATAAAAGTATTTATGTAGCTAAAAGTAAGTCTCTCTAATAATATCCTCATGATGGCTTGAACACAGTCCCAAAAATTACTTTACAACTCTCTTTTCAAGTTGGGAAGCTTAATTACTTTCTTTTAAATATGAGCAAGATCTAGTTTCTTACTTCTAATAAACATAGTTAAAAAATAAAAACTAGAACTTCCAGGGGAGGCCTCGTGGACTCCCCTGACCAAGTCTTCCCATGCCTTTCCCTGGGTTTTTGTTAGGAGCCTATGGGTGTGGGGAACACTGTCACTCTGACAAATAGAACCTCAATTAAGTTAATATGCATTTCTATGTGTACTCATATACATAAATATGCAATTTAAGTAATTATAGAATAAGAGAATAAAATAATTATTATAGCTTTCAATCATCTTTCTTTCTTTTCATTCTCTCCAAATAGAGGAGAATTCATGGCTGCATTGTAAAATTTGCCAACTACCAGTCATCGGTGAGGCCAATGACCTAGAGGAAACCCAACTACCGGCCGTTTCCTAACCCAGTGTGATTTCTAATGGCATTCTAAATACTTATCCTTATATCCACAGATAACTGAAGCTCTTCTAACCCCCATCAAAGAAATGTCTTATTGCAGTAGATCATTAATGAAAACCATAAATCCCACCACCTTCCTTCCACCCCACCCCCATCCACTTCTCATAGAGGTTAAGGAACTGGGATTGGTATGTAAAATAAAAAAGATAGTTTGTTTTCTTTTTTAAAAAAATAAAATAAAAAAGAAAATCATAATTGGTCAACATGCAGAGATCAACTGACATGTGCCTACCCCCAATTAATACATTTTTGTTCCAACCCCTGAATCTAAGGTTTAGGAAACATTACAGAAAGGGGGTCAGAACAACTAAAAGTGCCAGAGGCTGGGACATCGGACATAATACAGTGTCTTCTAAAACATAAAAGTGGACATGAAATGAACAGGAGTCAGGAGGAAGTGCAGCACACAACGCGTGGTGCACTCTATGCGCTACCATACAGTTTGCGAGCTTCGGGCAAGGGGCTGGAGGTTGAAACATACAAAGACACACAGACAGAGTGACAGAAACATGGACCTCTAGTCACTGGTAAGAAGCCCTTTATTCAGTGGCACCACGGAGGCTTATATACCCAACAGTCAAGTGAACCAACAGGTGAAAACCTTATACTCTGATCCTCAAGGCCAAGGCAACACGTGCTCGTGAAGCAGAAACAACTTTGACACAGTCTTTAGTAACTCAGAACAGAAGGAAAGTAAAGCTCCCTAGCAGGGTAGAGCAGCTAGAGGCCAGGACTCCAAATGGTTCCAACAAGGAAGGGTGGCCCTAGAAGGAATTGGGGGAAGATGAGTGGGAAGGAAAATCTTCAATATATGTTGTATGCAATTCTCAAATTAATAAATAGTAATAAATAATAATAAATTTAAAAGAAGTGAACTTAAATTGACTTGGAAGGGAGGAGAAAACAATGTGGCAGAATAACAAACATCGTGTACCTTCTTCCGTATGTCACATCGATGTGATATATATTTAAGCATATATGTTTGCATATAAATATATGCTGTAAAATTAGAAAGATAACTATGAAAATATGACTGTTTAGAATAGAAGGGCCAGCCTTTAATTCCAGCACTTGGGAGGTAGAGGCAGGCAGATCTCTGTGAGTTCGAGACCAGCCTGGTCTACAAGAGCTAGTTCCAGGACAGGCTCCAAAAACCACAGAGAAACCCTGTCTCGAAAAACCAAAAAAAAAAAAAAAAAAAAAAAAAAAGAATAGAAGGGCCAATCCCCAGGAAGACTGGTCCTGGAAACCTGACTAATGGCCATGCGGGAATGAACAAAAGACAGACAGACAGACACAGTGACAGAAAATCAGCCATCAAGTGATCAGTCCATGCTCTGATGGAACCACAGCTGCTATGCAGCAACTGGAAACCTCAGCATGTTCCTTGTGTGCAGGGAGGGAGAAAGTTAGCTTGCCCCCTCTGTGCCCAGTTTCTGTAGGCAGGTTGTCTCAGGATGTAGACATCAGAGGGGAAGATGCATTTGCTAGGTTTTGTACACACTGGACAATACTTTGTAAACACTTGTACATACTTCCAACATTATCACTTAGACCAGAGAAAGCCTTTATCATCTCCCTCATCAGAATCTGGAAGTGGGGAGGTGGGGGTGTCTGTGGTTAGGAAAGGATTTGCTAATTTCCCATGGGTCTGAGGCATAACTCTGCCTATGTCAACAATAGATGTTCAACAAAACACTCAGGATTTCAACCTAATCTTTCTATAAGTATATATACTGATGAAAGGGTTAGCAATAGCAAGTAATACTTTCTGAATGTATACTATTTATCATATCTCTCATTATACATATATAATGCATATAACAATGCATATTATTTACATGCAGTTTCATAATGTCAGGGTGAAACATAATTTTCAGAAGAATGGTGGTCCAGTTTGAATATTATTTGTCAGAGTTTTATGTGCTGGAAGCTTGATTCCCTCATTTAGCAGTGTTGTGATTTGAAGTAGCTTTTCGCTTATTCATTTTAAAATTACTTTACTCTTTGACATTCTCATACAGGTATATAAAACATACTGATGAAAGCTATGACTCTACCCTTTCTTATGTTCCTAGTCCCCATCAAATGCTTCCTCTTACCAACAAAAGACTCTCAAGCCTTTTGTTGTTGTTTATTGTTGCTTTTGTTTTGTAACCCACCAATTTTAAACAAGATCACTCTCATGGGCATAAGTATATCATTCTTTATTTGCAAATGGATACCTCGCAAATGGCTACACCACTGAAGACAATGACTGCCCCTCCCTCCCTAATGCTCTCAGTTCTTTGGGAAAAAGCCAGGTGTCACGAGTGCATTCCTCCCCCCATGTTTATGACTGAATGTAGATAAGTCTAGTCATCTTTAGGCCCTGGGCAGGTACCTATAATTGCTGTGATTTTGAATGCAATGGTCATAACATGCCTAGAAACCAGTGTTTCATGATCTTTCTTCCCATTGTCTGGACTTACATTCTTTTTATCGCTCTACCACGATGACTGCTGAACCTTGAAAGAGATTAACACTTAACAGTTGCTTATTTTCAGCAATTTGACCATCCATGAATCTCTGCATTAAGAACCATTCACAAACAAAAATAAAACAAAACAGCAAACCTTCTTTGACAGAAGTTGAGAGTATAAACTCTTGAGTACAAACAAATATTTAGAAGGCAGTTTGACAAATATCACCGAGCAAAACCGAATCCAGTAGGTATAGTTGACATTCTAGGGTATGAATTTTCCATCCCATGCACCTTTCACTTGATACACATTACCATGCATAAACTTCCTGATGCTGAACAGCTCTCGGGGGCAGTAAAAATACAGTCAGTCACTCCCGTAGCCATCATGCCCCATGGCACCAGTAGTCACATCTTGCCTGGCAAATTGGTATGGTAGCATGTTAGGTTCATAGCTGACTCTTTCTTTTAAACATATTAATTTCCTGTCCTGTTCCAGTTAACCATGAAGACGGAATCTCTTAGCTCCATTCTAGCATAATTACATAATTACTCTATATCCTATTTCCAAAGTAAATCTTGTTTTCAGCTCTAGGGTCTTAATAGCTAGTTCAGATGGGACAGCAAGAGCAATAGTACTAATCAATATTGTTTTGGAGGGCTCGCTAGGACGTCTTATCCAACAACTCATAGAGAAGTTTTCATTTAATTACCCATAGCTGCTGGGATATGCATTATTCTCTCATGCAGGGTGGTGAGGTGGTTTCTTTAGGAGACGGTTTGGTAGGAAAGGAGGAATGACACCGCTCTTGGAGAAATGGCTTATTGTTCTCATGGCACCGAACCGACCACAAAGGCAGGTTGTAACACAATTTTGTTTTCTTAAATTCACTGTCCTGGATTGTCTTCTGTCACATGGCCTTTCTTGTATTTCCTCTGGCAATGTATAACCTCCTCCATGTTATGTTATAGCCAGAGAGATCCTGTCATTATTATTGTGAGCCAAAGAAGCATTTTTTAAACACATTATTCCATATTAGGTACTTGGTTAAAGTAGCAGAATGCCTGAGATAAAAGGAATGAAGAAGAACAAAGCTAAAGGAAGATAAACTTCCTGCTAATGAGTGGTGGAGTCGCAGCTTCAACTAGTTCCAAAGTCCATCTTCTCAGCTGCTGTCTATACTGAATTTGTAAGGTCGCCTCCATAAGGTATTCTCAGAGCCATGTGGCTGAGAACTTTAAATTAATTCATGGTTTGACTTTCATGTCCTGTGTGTCACATGAACTGATGCTGTACGTTCCCCACACTTTCTGGCACTTTATTGCAATTTCTAGCCCCTGAGTGTGCAGATGAGCACCAAGAAAATGTTTTCTTTATGAAAACTTAACAGTATGGTGAGCTTAGTCCTTTTCTAAGATTACCAGTGTTGCAGCCTTTGAAGCTATAGATTACTGGAGGGTTTCTAGTTATTGTCCTATCTTGATTAGACTCAGGGCACACATGCACACGCAATCGTGTGTGTGTGTGTGTGTGTGTGTGAATTTCTCTCTTTAATCTGAAACCTCAGTGGAAATATTTATTGTAGATTACTTAATCATTTTCCTTTAAGGAACAGAAGGAATTCAAAGAAAGTAAAATGAACTACTTTATATGAAAGTACATTTAGACTCTTTGATAGTAGAAAGCTGGCCACAGTGGTTCATATTTTTAATCCCAGTTTTCAGCAAGCAGAGTCAGGCAGAACCCTGAGTTTAAGTCTTGCCTGGTCTACACAGTGAGTTCCAGGACAGCCAGGGCTACATGGAGAAACACCATTTGGAAGAACTAAAAAAGAGAAGAAAGAAAGAAAGAAAGAAAGAAAGAAAGAAAGAAAGAAAGAAAGAAAGAAAGGAAGGAAGGAAGGAAGGAAGGAAGGAAGGAAGGAAGGAAGGAAGAAGGAAGGAAGGAAGGAAGGAAGGAAGGAAGGAAGGAAGAAAATTATATCAGCTATAGTGAGTATACACAGAAAACATATATATCTGCTAACAGTTCTCTAGCTAATTTTTATGTTTTTTTTTTCTTAAGAAGACCTTAAGTGACAAGCACTGGAAATAGAATTCATCTATTTTGGATCTGTGGTAGTGGTTGCAGATATGAAGAGCTTGGTAGCATCTCAGCCCATTCAAAAATTCTTGCTCTAAAATTTCAGGAGTCAGAATAGAGGATAATCAACTCCAGGGTCAGCAACTGATGTTTAACGAGGAAACTGGCACGCATCGACCAGCATTTTCCTGATGGTTTATTCTTGATGAATAGCATCATGTGTTAAATGATGTTTGAGTACTCACGGACGACTGAGCTAAATTTATTTTTATGCTTGGAAGCTTTCTATTTGTCTGTATAACCAAGTAGCATAATTGCTGCACTATATTAAAAATAACCAACTTTGAATAGTGTTTCACATGCAAACTCGTCATCTGAGTATTTCTGGAAATAAATTTGAATAGCCATATGTATGGAAATTAAGGAGGTAATAGCTATACATTTGGGCATAAATAATTCAATCTCTATGATTTAAAATGCTGCAATATCTATTACAGTATTCGGAGTATACTTGGAGTGTTATATACAAATCCTAAAGTTTTAAGTGCAGGCTTTTTTAAATTAATATCATGAGAATTAAAGCCCTTCTATTTTGTAAGCATAGATACAAGGATTTCCTTTTTTACGTTTTATCTTCCCTCTGAGCTACAAAAGACCGATTGCAGTATCAATTGATTGCTTTAGATCATAACATAGCATAGCTACGTACCCCTGCTTATAGTTGTCAAATGAAAGACACTTATCAGGAGTATTAAATAACAATAATTAGGTGTTACTTTTATTATGCAGAATATTTTCATTCAGATAGCTTTTAAGTTAGATGGGAAATAATTGATTTCATTATGGTATTTTCATACATTATTGTTATGCCTTTCTCTATAACATATGACTTGTAACTTCTTCCCCTCCCTCAAAACCCCTTACTGATCCACCTCCTTCCCTCCCTGACCCTGAGAGCTTATCATACACATCACAGGCAGTCCACTACTCTAACTTTTATTCTCCCTCCATTAAGATCTCTCTTCCTCCTCTCATTATCGCACTTATACCCCCTACCGCATATATCTTTTGATCTGGCTTATTTCATCTAATGCTTTCCATTTTGTCTATTTTCCCTCAAACTCCATTATTCATTTTTCTCCGAGGCTAGATGAGACTTCACTGGAGGCATGCACTCTACTTTCCATGTGCTTTCATCTTTCTCAGGGCACGTAGTCAGATCTCATTTCCTAGGTAATGTGAATCGTTCAGCAAAAACCACAGATGTGCAAGTGTCTCTGGGAGGATCCAGAGGCCTTTGATATATGCAAAGGCATATCTTGATCTTTAGATTCTGGAGAAACCTCCATACTGATTTTCACATTGCTTTATGTTGTCACTGGCAGTGAAAAAGGATTCATCCCCTTATCATCCCTAGCCTTCTTTGTCATTAACTTTTTATTGTTATTATTTTTGAAATCTTCAACTATCTGAGGACTTTGGCCTTAGAGGTGTTCATTATGAACCTTTTAAGTAGGGCTAGTGGGTTGTCACAATAGATAAAGACACCTGCTGTCAAGTTTTACAGCCTGAGTTTGTTCCCCAGAACCTACATGGAACCAACTTGCCAAAGTTTTTCTCTAACTTTCATATATGTACCATGTTATATATGCACATTTGTGCACAACACACACACACACTACATAAATACCTGTAAAATTACTAATCTTTTGGGTACCAAATTATACATTTATTAAAACATTTTTCTTTTTTAAATTTTTGTCTTTATTTTTATTGCATGAATGTTTTGCTTTCATGTATGTCTGTTTGCCATGTGTGTGTACTTGGTCCCAGTGGAGGTCAGAAAAGTGCATCAAATCCTCTGGAATAGAAATAGTAGGCATCTGTGAGTCACTGTGGGTGCTATGAACTGAACCCAGGTCCTCTACAAGATGAACCAGTGCTTTTCTTTTTTATTGGATAATTTCATTTAACTAATTGTTTTTTTTCCTTTTTTTTTATTGAGAAAAGGAAAGAAAAAGTATCCGCTTCCTCCCAGCCTCCCATTTCCCTCCCCCTCCTCCCACCCTTCTCCCCCTCCCCCAAACTCCTCTCCCCCTCCCTCTCCAGTCCAAAGAGCAGTCAGGGTTCCCTGCCCTGTGGAAAGTCCAAGGTCCTCCCCGCTCCGTCCATGTCTAGGAAGGTGAACATCCAAACTGGCTAGGCTCCCATAAAGCCAGAACATGAAGTAGGGTCAAAACCCCCTGCCATTGTCCTTGGTTTCTCATCAGCCCTCATTGTTCGCCATGTTCAGAGAGTCTGGTTTTATCCCATGCTTTTTCAGTCACAGTCCAGCTGGCCTTGGTGAGCTCCCAATAGTTCAGCCCCATTGTCTCAGTGGGTGAGTGCACCCCTCGTGGTCCTGACTTATTGCTCATGTTCTCCCTCCTTCTGCTCCTCATTGGGACCTTGGGAGCTCAGTCCGGTGCTCCAGTGTGGGTCTCTGTCTCTATCTCCATCCATCACCAGATGAAGGTTCTATGATGATATGCAAGATATTCGTCAGTATTGCTCTAGGATAGGGTCATTTCAGGTTCCCTATCCTCAGCTGCCCAAGAAACTAACTGGGGACCTCGGCTTGGGCTCCTGGGAGCCACTCTAGGTTCAAGTCTCTTGCCAACCCTTAACTAAGAATTGTGCTTCCGTGCTCCGCTATCCAACCTTCCTTTATCCCAATCCTCTTTTTTCCCCAAGTTCCCCCCATCCTCCCCTTCTCCCTTTTCTCTCCCCATCTCCTCTTACCCCCATCCCACCCCACCCCCAAGATCCCAATTTTCTCCCTAGCAATTTTGTGTACTTCCCATAGCCAAGAGGATAACTATATGTTTTTCCTTTGGTTCACTTCTTACTTAGCTTCTTTAGGATCACCAATTGTAGACTCCGTGACCCTTATTTATGGCTAGAAACCAATTATGAGTGAGTACATCCCATACTCATTTTTTGGGTCTGGTTTACCTCACTCAGAATAGTGTTTTCTATTTCCATCCATTTGCATGCAAAATTGGAGAAGTCATTGTTTTTTACCGCAGCGTAGTACTCTAATGTGTAGATATTCCACACTTTCTTCATCCATTTTTCCATTGAAGTCAGGGATGGTAATGCCTCCAGAAGATCCTTTATTGTATAGGATTGTTTTGGCTATCCTGGGTTTTTTGTTTTTCCATATAAAGTTGATTATTGTCTTCTCCAGATCTGTGAAGAATTTTGATGGGATCTCGATGGGGATTGCATTGAATCTATAAATTGCCTTTGATAGACTTGCCATTTTTACTATGTTGATCCTCCCAATCCAAGAGCAAGGGAGGTCCTTCCATTTTCTGGTATCCTCTTCAATTTCTTTCTTCAATGCCTTAAAGTTCTTGTCAAATAGATCTTTCACTTCCTTGGTTAGAGTTACCCCAAGATATTTTATGCTGTTTGTGGCTATCGTGAAAGGTGAAGCTTCTCTGATTTCCCTCTCTGCTTCCATATCCTTTGTGTATAAGAGGGCGACTGATTTTTTGGAGTTGATCTTGTATCCTGCCACATTACTAAAGGTGTTTATCAGCTGTAAAACTTCTTTGGTGGAGTTTTGGGGGTCGCTTATGTAGACTATCATATCATCTGCAAATAATGAAAGTTTAACTTCTTCCTTTCCAATTCGAATCGCCTTGATCCCATTTTGTTGTCTTATTGCTATTGCTAGAACTTCAAGCACTATATTGAAGAGGTATGGCGAAAGTGGACAGCCTTGTCGTGTTCCTGAGTTTAGCGGAATGGCTTTGAGTTTCTCTTCATTTAATTTGATGTTAGCTGTAGGCTTGCTGTATTTAGCTTTTATTATAATTAGGTATGACCCTTGTATCCCTAATCTCTCCAATACTTTTATCATAAAGGGATGTTGAATTTTGTCAAATGCTTTTTCAGCATGTAATGAAATGATCATATGGTTTTTTTTTCTTTCAGTTTATTTATATGATGGATTACATTGATAGATTTTCGTATGTTGAACCAGCCCTGCATCTCAGGAATGAAGCCTACTTGATCATAATGGATAATTATTCGGATGTGTTCTTGGATTCGGTTTGCCAGTATTTTGTTGAGGATTTTTGCGTCAATGTTCATGAGTGAGACTGGCCTGTAATTCTCTTTCCCGGTTGAGTCTGTGTGGTTTTGGTATCAGAGTAACTGTAGCTTCATAAAAGGAATTTGGTAATGACCCTTCTGTTTCTATATGGTGGAATACATTAAGGAGTATAGGTATTAGGTCTTCTTGGAAGTTCTGGTAGAATTCTGCATTGAAACCATCTGGTCCTGGGCTTTTTTTGATAGGGAGGTTTTTGATAACAGCTTCTAATTCTTCGCGACTAACAGGTCTGTTTAGATTGTTCACCTGGTCCTGGTTTAACTTTGGTATATGGTATTTATCTAAAAAAGTGTCCATTTCTTTTACATTTTCCAGTTTTGTGGTATACAGGCTTTTGTAGTAAGATCTAATGATTCTCTGAATTTCCTCTGTGTCTGTGGTTATGTCCCCCCTTTCATTTCTGATCTCATTAATTTGCATATTCTCTCTTTGCCGTTTGATTAGTTTGAATAGGGGTTTATCAATCTTGTTGATTTTCTCCAGGAACCAGCTTTTTGTTTCATTGATTCTTTGGATTGTTTTCTGTGTTTCTATTTTGTTGATTTCAGCCCTCAGTTTGATTATTTCCAGTCTTCTACTCCTCCTAGGTGAGTCTGCTTCTTTTTTTTCAAGAGCTTTCAGGTGGGCTGTTAAGTCTCCAATATGTGCTTTCTCTGTTTTCTTTAAGTGGGCACTTAGTGCTATGAACTTTCCTCTTAGGACTGCTTTCATAGTGTCCCATAATTTCGAGTATGTTGTTTTTTATTTTCATTGAATTCAAGGAAGACTTTAATTTCTTTCTTTATTTCTTCCTTAATCCAGGTATGGTTCAGTAGTTGACTGTTCAATTTCCATGAGTTTGTAGGCTTTCTGTGGGTAGCATTGTTGTTGAATTCTACCTTTAATCCATGGTGATCTGATAAGACACAGGTGGTTACTAATATTTTTTTGTAACTGTGTAAATTAGCTTTGTTACCACGTATGTGGTCAATTTTCGAGAAGGTTCCATGAGCTGCAGAGAAGAAGGTATATTCTTTCCTCTTTGGGTGGAATAATCTATAGACGTCTGTTAAGTCCATTTGCTTCAATACCTCCATTAATTCTCTAATTTCTCTGTTAGGTTTCTGTCTGATTGACCTGTCCATTGGTGAGAGAGGAGTGTTGAAGTCTCCTATTATTAGTGTGTGAGGTTTGATGGCTTCCTTGAGTTTTAGTAGTGTTTCTTTTACATACGTGGGTGCTTTTATATTAGGGGCATAGATATTCAGGATTGAGACTTCATCCTGATGATTTGTTCCTGTTATGAGTATAAAATGTCCCTCTCCATCTCTTCTGATTGATTTAAGTTTGAAATCAACTTTGTTAGAAATTAGTATGGCCACACCTGCTTGTTTCTTAGGTCTATTTGCTTGATAAGCCTTTTTTCAGCCTTTTACTCTGAGTAGGTGCCTGTCTTTGTGGTTGAGGTGTGTTTCTTGTAAACATCAGAATGTTGGATCCTGTTTTCATATCCAATCTCTTAGCCTGTGCCTTTTTATAGGTGAGTTGAGCCCATTGACATTAAGTGATATTAATGACCAGTGGTTGTTAACTCCGGTCACTTTTTTAGTAGTAGGGTTTGTGTGTTTCCCTTCTTTGAATTGTGCTGGTGAAGGGTCTCTAGATGTCTGAGTTATTGTGGTCATTGTTGGACTCCTTGGTTAGTGATTTTCCTTCTATTATTTTCTGTAAGGCTGGATTTGTGGCTACGTATTGTTTAAATTTGTTTTTATCCTGGAAAATTTTGTTTTCTCCATTTATAGTGAACGAAAGCTTGGCTGGGTATAGTAGTCTGGGCTTGCATCCATGGTCTCTTAGTTTTTGCAGTACATCTATCCAGGACCTTCTGGCTTTCATGGTTTCCATAGAGAAGTCAGGTGTAAGTCTGATAGGTTTACCTTTATAAGTAACTTGGCCTTTTTCCTTTGCGG
Source organism: Microtus pennsylvanicus (assembly GCF_037038515.1). NCBI lineage: Eukaryota > Metazoa > Chordata > Mammalia > Rodentia > Cricetidae > Microtus > Microtus pennsylvanicus. The sequence continues at coordinate 34,099,875 of NC_134584.1, forward strand.
CTCTTACTATTCTTTCTTTATTCTGTATGCTTTGTGTTTTGATTATTATATGGCGAGGGGATGTTTTGTTTTTTTTGTTCCAGCCTATTTGGTGTTCTGTATGCTACTTGAACCTTCATAGGTACATCTCTCTTCAGGTTGGGAAAGTTTTCTTCTATAATTTTATTAAGTATATTTTCTGGACCGTTGAGCTGCACTTCTTCTCCTTCTTCTACTCCAAGTATTCTTAGGTTTGGTCTTTTTATCGTGTCCCATATTTCCTGAATGTTTTGTGATGAGAGTTTGTTGGACTTGCTGTTTTCTTTGATCAGTGCGTTTATTTTCTCTATGTTATCTTCAGAATCTGAGATTCTTTCTTCTATCTCTTGTATTCTGCTGGTTATGCTTGTTTCTGTAGTCTCTATTCATTTACCTAGATTTTCCATGTCCAGCTAGCCCTCTGTTTGTGTTTTCTTCTTTGCCTCCATTTCAGTTTTCAAGTCTTGAACTGTTTTCATTATCTGCTTGATTGTTTTTTCTTGGTTTCCTAGGGTATCATTCACTGATTTACTCAATTGCTCAAACTTTCTGTTATACTTCTCATTCATTTCTATAAGGGCATTTTTTATATGCTATTTAAGGGCCTCTATCACTTTTATAAAGTCAGTTTTTTTTTCTACTTCTTCTTGATTAAGGTGTTCATTTCCTCCAGTTGTGAGGTCGCTGTGTTCTGGTAGTTTCATGTTGTTTTTCAGATTGTTGGGTGAATTCTTGCATTGGCGCCTGCCCATCTCTTCCTCCGGATGTTCCCCTATGGATCTTCTTATACAGGATCAGGTCTTCTTGCCCACTGATGTACCTTCGCAGTGATGTCACTCCCCAATGATGGCTCTCCTGGTGCCCAGATTGGAACTCCGTGCTGCTTGGGTAGCTTGCAATCAAAGGGCCCACCCTGCTTGCTGCAGGCAGGCTATGGAGACAAAGGACGAACCAGTGCTCTTAACTGCACAGACAACCCTCAAGCTTCAGATATATTTTATAAGAAGACAGTCAGAAAAATTATTCAGTATATTTAAACAACACATTAAACATGTATACTGAACATTAAATGCAGCTAAACAAATATAACTGAGAGTTCTGTGTTTGAATATTAAATTTATTAAATGGTTCTTTGTTAACTTATCACTTAATCAATGTTGCTTATTAATATTGTGCCATGTCTTTACTGGGGAAGTTGAAAAATATAACTGTAGACATAATTCACATTCTCCATGACAGTGTTTGTGGGCTGTAAAGCAAGAAGGATTTTTTTAGTAACTTATAAGGCAGAATATCCAAATGGAATAAATTCAAAATAATTTAATGATTCTTAATTTTACTTTAGCAAAGTTCTAAAGTGTACTTTTTCAGTATTAAAAAATGTATGGCAGTAACCACCACCAGTTTTCTTATCATGGAATAACAATAAGGTCATTATGAAAGAAGCCAGTGGAAACTGTTGAGTGGGGATGCCATTTGCTACCTTCTGACACCTGAAAGCTGAGACAATTGAACATTAACAATTACACAAAGGTGCAGTAAAGGTCAATTTCCAGGACAAATGTTTCTTTGGAAAGGTTTCTTGTATTTAAAGTACAGTTCAAAATGCCAAACGATTTAGCAGTGGGTGATGGAACACTTGAAATAATTAGGATTGTTAGACTTTTAGACATTAAAGAAAGCCAAAAGGCAAGGAAGATTGAACAGATCACCTAAATTGCAGACTGATGTCAACTAGACAAAGGTCCAGTTATCAAGCTGTAGAGAAAATGACAAGAAATTTCTTTAGCTACTTCTACAGAGGACAGTGACTCAGCATAAAATAAGAGGGTTCAGGGTAACGGATGTACACAGATTCTATTCTATGACACACTTAATGACTTGTCTCTCAGTATTTTACACATAAAAACACAACAAAAATATAACTTTAATGTACTCTATCTGGAAAACTCAAAGGACAAAATATTTAGTCTTTTCGAAATTGGAACTGACTTTTTTTTTCATTCGTTCATGAAGACTTAGGAAGACCAAAGAATATGAATCCTCTTTTATTCACATTATCAAGAGCTTTAGACCCATTGTTTAGTTCCTTATATCCCGATGCAATTTCTATAGTATTTCTGGATTATGACAAATTAGGCCTTTTTGAAACTGTAAAGATAACGATGAAGTTGTTTCATCTTAAGCTTTTTATTTATTTACAGCAAAATAAAATAAGAGCAGACTTGTACATTAGGAATGATGACAACTGCCTGCTATCCTGGCATTTTGGAAGGCTGGATCAGGAGGATCATACCTTTAGGGCCAACCTGGATTACACAGCAAGTAAGAGTTTATATATTGAGATACTATTGCAAACAAAACAGAACAAAAATCCCCATAGAAGTGAGAGTAGGTAAAAACTGTGTGTTGGAGGTCTACTGGGGCAGTTGGCATGCACAAACAATTCTCAATGTGGCGTTCAATTTCGTTGAACCTTTAACAAAAACTAATTGTACGATTATTTGTGCTATATTCATGGAGTGTCAGAGTACAATGAAAGAGCTGAAAGTCAGTGTTTTCAGAATTCTGCTACTATCAAAGAATCACTATGCTAGATGAAGGGCCAAAAGAATTGGTCCCCTGGAGCATGAAAACCTTTCCATATCCCCAGAAATGGGACAGGATTATTGTCATCCTCTTCTTCAAGTAGCCTTTCAATATGGCACCACTGTGACCCTTCTGTATTCAAAGCAGAAAAAGATTGATTTGATTTCACAGCAGGATGGTTTTCAAATCTTGTGACTCATTTAGAAAGAAGAAAAAAACATCTTACAAAAAGTATCCTACAGTCTCAGTATGGTTGCTTGATGGTGTACACGGAACCCTTTGGTTCCCGTTAAGAGTGTCCTCTTCCTGGATGTCAGAGCTGTACTTCACATCTTTGTTAAGATAGTGGGATTTTGTCCACTTACTCAGACTTGAGAAATGCTCAGAGTGTATAAATATTATGGTCTCTGCCCAAGAAGAAACTTAATTTTGCTGTTCAGTAATCGAATAATACAGGGTCAAAGTTTCATAGGAAAAAATGGTTTATTGTTTCCATCTTGTATATCAGTGAAATTATTCTTTAAGGGTTTTAGAGTAAGTTAGTGGCAATAAAATGTAATTTCATGGTGACAATAATTAGCAACTTTAGGTGTTGGATTACAACATCACAAATATTTGTAATGCCACAACACCTCAGCAATGTGGTGGACCTGTGAAAACCCAAAGGAAGAAAGTCATTAGTGGTGCTTGCTAATGTGCCTCCTTTATGGTTTTTTCATATACAGTACAAATTCTTGTAATAGCTGCAGAAAAAGAAACTAGTTGTAAAGGAGAAGTTACAAATATGATGTGTATTCACATTCTGGCTCTCATTTGATGCTGAGGAGGTGTTTCTTTTAACATGCAACAGGAACAATGAAGAGCAGTACCAGGTCTGAATCAGACAGCTCACAAAAATATATTCTTAATTTTACAAATTATTGTCCTGGACAAGCAATAAATAGGAAAAAAGAATAACTCATATCAAAGCCATATATTCCATTATCCTTGATATAGTTGACATTGATGGATGCTTTATATCTGTGACAAGTGGATTTCCCAATGGCCCCTTAAATAGCTTGAACTATCCTAGAGTAGGCTACTTTGAACACTCTCTCCCAAGAGGAATGAAAGACAGGAGGCCTGAGCTGTGTGCATAGCACTTCTCCTCCACTCACCGGTCTGGATTATCATTCTATTTCTCCAATACAGAGACTGTAATAGCAAATATTGGTCAGGTGGGTGACATCACTAAGATCCAGGAGCAGACAAGAATGTTCTTGATGCCTACTAAGTCCCCAGATTATTTTCTTGCTTGATGAACAAATCAGTGCTACCCATTATATGAACAAAATCCAATTCTGGTGCAAACTCTGTCCACGTGTGAAACCAACAGACTGTAGGAGTCTGGATCTGCTTTGCACTGTGTATCTCTTTAATGTAATTTTGACTATTGGGAACATATCTTTGATCCTACTAATTGATAGTATAAATTTTATTCCACAGTAAATAAGTCTGGTACTTTTCTCTGGAGATTAATATCTATTCCACAAGATGAATCATTTTTATAAAAGCTTATTGTCACAATAATGTAGGCAAACAGGAAAGCAGGACTCACTTTTGATTTTCCAGTCGATCTCAAATACTGGTGTATTTCCATCCACCATGCCACATATTTCAACTTATTCATAATGCTAGTAAGAAAAAAAATTATCTTGATAATAATCAAGAATTGCTTAAGGAAATTTGTTGAGGAGTAAATGAGTGAGAGATATATAAAGATGTTTGTTTGAAGAATATGGGTTATGGACAAATGGAAAGAAAAATAAATGACCCATAAGTAATATGATATCAATTCATATCAATTTTAGTGATTTGTATTTTAAAATTTAGAGTCATTTTGCAGAAGAGGATGTATGAAGAAATCAAGAGGTTTTAGATAAAAAGAAGAGCTTAGCACTGTTGGCTCATGAGTAAGACAGAGCATAGAGAATCTGAACTCAGAGCAGCTGCTGATGCCTCCACAGGGTAAGCATGGGGTCTGTCAATTGAGAGTCAGGCATGAAAGAAAGAGGGGTTCAGGATTCGCATCCCTCACTCCTAAACTACCTGCTTGTGATAAATACAGGTAGAGGGGGTGTCATTGTCTTTAGCTGTATACACACTGTTGACCTCAGTGGGCTCTAATGGATAGTACCAATCCACTGTCACATGGATGTCTGTGGCTAACCTAAAGGAGTCACAAAACAAACCAAAGTCATGAATCTGGGAAAGGAAAGAGTAGTGCTGGGGGTGGGCAATTAATATAAATGGGAAAGAGGTGTGCATGAAATTGCCGACAAAATAAACCAATAAAATTAATTTTGTCATTAAAGTGTTAAAAGGTTTTACATTTATGAGACTTTAATATGTTCTGTTCCTTTCTGAAATGTGGCAATTTGATCATTTTCCAAAACTTGTTTTGTTTGTGTGTCTTGTATACCTCAAGATGTAGCAAGTAATAGGTCATGCATATCAAATTTAATTTATTCTTGGCTTCCTTAATTAAAATAGGGAGAAAATGAATTCTTGAAAATTGCTGTGAATACGTCTTATATAAATAAGATATTCATGAAAGGGCTGACTACATTATGAGTGATAAAGTGCATTCAAATTTTAAACCAAAAGCTGATCATTCATTCATTCCCTTATTAGTGACAGTATGCTTGAAGTATATTAAATTTAAAAATAGCAAATTTTTCTTGCTCTTTTCACAATAAGATATATAAAAATTCATAGTAAAAGACATTCCCCGACCCCCTTTGTTGTTGTTTCTGTTGTTGAGACAGTCTCATTTACGCCAATCTTAAGTTCATCTTGACACCAAGGATGACCTTGAATTTTTGAAGTTTAATACTCCTGTTTTCCCTTCCTGAATACTGAGCTTAAAATATGCAAACCCCATCAGATTTATTGGTCTTTAGATCAAAGTTGAATGCTAGAAAAGATTATACCCACTGAGAGCTACACCACCTGTCATTCTTCCTCCTCTTGTTCCATTGTCACTGCAGGCCAATGAAGGGCTTCTTTCATATGTTCATATGTTCTTTTTTCATTCTTGATTATAATGGAACTATTGGTGGTTTATTGCTAGGTCAATTTATTCCTATGGATTAGTTAAGAGATCTCAAAATACTAATTTGAAAACTCCTTTCTTTTCTCTTTTGAGGAAGAAATTGGCCCATTAAGACACAAAACATCCCTTTGCATAAACTGTTTAAGGAAAATACAAAGCCTTTAAAAAATATACTTACTGAGGTTTAGCACACCTGAACTATACTAAAAGTAAAATATGCTAATGTATATAGTTACTGATGATATATTATATTACTATGATGTAAAATTCCTGCATTATAATACTTTACTGCAAATAAATGACATATACTGTATTTAAGACAAAAAAATTATTCAAAATTTGAACAGATTTTGTATAGACCATACAAATAAGGAAGTAATGAAACTGGAACAAAGGATGGGAATTATGCATGACAGAGTAATTCCATAATTATCGATACTGGACTTTGAAATATGCATATATCAGTAAGTACAAAGTCAGGTGGTACTTTCAAGAAGCTGGGGATGCTTCAGAATATTGGAAAATTCCTTGAACACTGTGGTATTTAATATTGGTTGTCAGAGCACTGTGATGTTTAATATTGGTTGTCATCTTGATAATGTCTGATAAGATCAAGGCATAAACCAGAGATTGAGTGCTAACTTTCTCCTTGATTTATCCTTATCAGTCAGTTTGTGACCCTTACTCATTGATGGAGCTTCCTACAACAGGGTGGATCTTTACAGACATTTCCAGATGTTTGTCTTCTATAAAAGCTTTGATCTTCATGAGACAGCATGTATTTAAGTATGTATGTATGAATGTATGTATATATTTCTTAAGGACATGCCAAATATTTCACATTTGCTTTAAAATGGTTATCATACTATTCTTATCTTTATTTCATGAAGTATAAATGACAGTAAAGGTTAATACTTTTAAGCAGTTAAAGAAATATAAGAACACAATAACTTCAGTTACAGAATGAGATGGTAGAACACTCACGACATTGTTGAAAGCAGTTGGGTACCTGAATTCTTGGAAATGAATATTTCCCCAAATCTTTTAGTTTCTCATTGACCCAGTGGTTTCAAGCTTATCTATTCTTTTAGCAAAATGAATGTTCTCAAAGGCCTATTGTTCATTGGTCAACAGCACCAACATTGTTCAATTCCTGATTTTATTATGAGAACAGTATGTTCTTACCCTGTCACCAGCATACTTTGGTATTGTGATGAAAAGAAGAAAAGGAGTTGCATTATATTGTACCAGCATAATTTTGGAAATTTTATTCTTCTGTTATAATATGCATTTTCTCGAGAATATAAATAAAAGGGGCTTTCAATTATATAAGAACATGATTGGACTAATTTAGAATTATTAAGTCAGTGCCTAGGGAATGGACAGTGGAATCCCGCTTTGTATAATTTTCAGTGGAATGGATTATCCACACTACAGAGACCTAAAAAGTTAAGCTCAGTAGTAATTTTATCCTATTAAAGAATAATCAATAGTCACTTTGTTTGTGAAACTCAAGTAATTGCTAGTTTTTCTTGCTTGATCTCAACATGTTTTATTTTTCTTCTTCTGAGACTCAACAAGTGTATAGGGATATGGGAGTTATTTCTGAAGACAGTAAAGACAGTAACTATACAGGAACATTAGTAAAGGATTTCCTGCTTCACTCCACTGTATACACAAAGGCCAATTTGATATTTAATGAATGATATTTTTAGATGGAAGAATAAAAATGCCACAGAAGTGTTTAGATAATGGTGCAATCTTACAACAAATTTCCAGTCCTTCCTGCCTTCTCAGATTCCCCAACAAAACCCAAGTCTATAAGAAGACATTTCATTACCTAGCTACTCTGTCATCTGCTTAAATTCCAGCTTTTGCCCTTGTACTAAACTTCATCCACTGTAGGGATAAGTCCCGCCCCTTAGGGGGCGTGTTCACCTCGGGCTAATGTTTGCCTATAAATTTGGCAAGCATGCTCCCAGCCATTTCTTCTGCTTTCCTGGTCTCCATGGGAACGGTGGTTCTGTAAGTCTATTTCGCCATTAAAGCTGTATATATATTTTTACAATCTGTCTGCATTCGTTTACACCATTACATTTTGGCGCCCAACGTGGGGCTATTTTGCCCCTGACTCAAGTGGGTAGCCCGCTAGCTAACACAGCACCCTCCTGGGTGCTGTTTTTTAGTTCATGACTCCGGCTCCAGTGCCGAGTCCAAGACACACTCGGCCACACAGGCCCATTAAGCTGTATATATATATTTACCTGTCTGCATTCGTTTACACCATTACACATCCACCTATATCTTTTATTGACTGACTTATGTCCTCTCTGTTGTCTTCAGCAGATACCTTCTCTAATATGCTTTCATGGAACTACAATCACAATGAGTCTCAGTGGCTTAATGCATTTATAGTCTCTTTTGAAGCTTTTATAATGCCATATTCCATACTAATCTGCCATCTTCATTAGTTCATGTATTACTAAAGATAAAGGGAATACATTTTTCATCACACATGTAGCTCTAAGCAATCCATATTTCCCTTTCTTCTGTCCATAGACCTTCTCAAGTTAATTCCTAACAAGCAAAACTTTAGCCTAGTCTGGTCTATGTGACTGATTCATGATTTACTAAAATCACTCCATTATAAAAGTCTTCTAAATATCAAATGATAACATACTTATCATTGATGTCACTTCTGTATAAGAAAATAATGAGTTCGCTTAAAAATAAAAACAAGAAAATATATTAAAAGCCAAAAGCTAGACAGATCAAATTAATTTGTAAATCTCACTTACTTTGTCATTTTATATAGTGAAATTATTAATTTAACATGAAACCTTAATGTGAAATTCTTTAAAAATATTACCTTTGCCCTTACATTTTCAATATGTTAAGAGAGGCTGCCTGCAGCATTTAAAGATCTAGTATTATATTGTCATGTACTCAAAGTATGGGGACTAATTGAATCCTGCTACATTCCAGGGCATAATTCTTGTCAAAAATATGTCCACAGGTGATTCTTGACTTAGTTATTGTGACAGATGAAAGTGTCAGATTCTGCATAAATGAATGTTGTTTCTCCTATGGATGGAGGAATTTAGCAAGTAGATCAGGTATAAAGAAATGAAAGGAGTACAAGGGAGGAATGTGCCACGTCACTCAAAAGGAAGTGTTATGAAGAGTCTGCACTGAGGAACTGTGCAAGGTGACTGGCTTAATATAGAGAGACAAAGCTTTTGTGGTTTTTTATTTAAAATTCAATTAAGAATATTTGAATGAGTGGTGATTGTTAATACAGGAGCATACATACAGAGAATGATTGTGGCTAGCATTTCTAGACTAGAGTATAACCTTTATTTGTTCTCAACAATAAAAAAAAAATACCTTTAGGTTTTTCTCAGTGCAGATTACTGATGTATCTTTGATAGATTTATCCATCTCTTTCTCTTTCTTCTACTTTAATTAAACAGCTGATATAATCAAGTTACAAAGGGACAAGCTCATTTTGGGTCACAGTTTCAGTTCCTCATCTGAGATCAGTTTTCTGCTTGGGTTTTAGGCTTGGGTCAGGACAGTACACCATGGTGAGGAGCAGGTGGTAGACCAAAAAGCCGCTTATCCCACAGCTGAGATGGAAAGGAAAGGAAGTACCCTTCAAGTGCATACGCCCATGACCAAAATGTTTATGGTCTTCATTGGACGTCACTAAAGATGACAATCATCCTCAAATATTAGTTTTGCTAGTATTAATTGATTGTGTAATAGGATCATTGTTGAATTCTCTGAGTACTTAGATGCTATGCCCTTGTCAAGTAGAAAATGCTAATGTTTTATAGTCATGATTTTTGTTTATCACGGAAAGACCCTAAGTTCATAGCCATTCAATTGTTTTTGTTCCTTTCTGACACTCAACTTACCTTGGTCTCCTCTACTTACTTTTGAAAATCAGGACCAATTTTAGTTGTCAGTATAGCAACATTTCTCTCAACTCTGGTTGAAGAAAAGGTTTGAGTGACTAGTGAGTAGCCACAGCCAAAGCAAAGTAAAGATTTTAATCATTTCTCCAGGAAAAAGTTTCTTCCCAGTCAAAATCAAACTTTTTGAACTTGTAGAGAATGAAGCTGAGCAAACAGGCAGCAAAGTCACCCAGGGGGCCACTGAGAGTGAGGATAAAAGTGTGTAACAAGGCAGTGGTTGTTCTAGGGCCTGCTCACTTTTAGTGCCAAGTGCCTTACCTGACCTCTAATGCCAGTGTATGCATTTCTTCACCCAAATGCCAGAGAATTAATGATGACAATCGATCTTTCATACCATCATATAACAGAACTATGAAGTAAGACTCTACTAGATCCTTCTTGCTTTAGTAAACTACAATGCTTTAGCTCGAGTTGTCCTACAAAATACAAACCTACCTACATTGCAAACCACATGAAGGGACAATGTTTACTGTCCTTTCATCTCTCTGTCTACTTCAAGTCCTAGTAGAGTGTTCTTAGTCTTTGTAAATACACAGTTTCCATTTTGCTGCTTCCCTGACATTCTGTGACGTGAAAAGCCGTGTTGACTCAAACAGATTGATTATGTTTCTAATCCTTGGATTACCAAATCCAATTCTAGCTATAAGAAGCATAGCAGCACAGAACTGTCATTATTAATACCTGAAAATAGGTATCACATTTTGAAAGACATTATACAAACATACCAAGCCATGTTTACTTTCCCAAACTGGTAGGTATAGATGTACCTTTATGAAGCCATCCAACATTTCACCCTGCCAATTATTTGTACATGATATAATACACTCAGAGAACAATAAAGTATAAGTTCAGAGTCACATCATTATAAAATATGTGACTTCTTCATTATAAAATAGTTCTTTTCTTGGGCAAAGCATTGTTGGGAAGGATCCTATGATGCCTACAGAGGCTTTATCTGAGCCTTCACATAGTGAGAACAGCAAAAAGACTACAACCTGATGTCCTGCTTATACATAGAAGTTGTGTTGACTTCCCTTGACCCATGAAAATGAATTGCTCTTCTCTATTTAGTTAAGAAAGAGATTTCAATAGATCTTGATTTGCATTCCAGGAGTTGTCTCCTTTACTGAAGGAATGTCTCAGCAAGACAGAGTCAGGGTGTACTAGTACTGACAAGTTATGATTTAATAATTGTGTTAGCTGAACCAGCAGTTCATGCCTTTGCACATGCAAACTCTTAATCCTTTTTGTCATAACTAGTCTATGCACCGGCTCATTTGTATAAGTGATCTTGTGGCCAAATATATAAGCTAGGTGAAATATATGGATAAATTTTCCTCCATATAAATGTTTGAAACTCTTTCCTTCAGACACTGGTGGACATAGACTGCTCTCCAGAAAATTGCCATATATGTCTGTACAAAAATATCTCAGTTACTGTATGATGTTGAGAACCATGAAGGTATAGACAAAACAATAACAAGTTACACTTTTCAGTTAATCATCTTCATAGACTCCCTGAATTGTAATGAAAATTCCATATTAACCAACTGTTAAACTTTAAATAATTGGATGATAAAATTTGTTTTCTATTTTATTTTTAAAAATTTGTCATTAAAATAGAATCATTTTACTTTCACCATTCCCTTTTCTTCCAGTTATTCACACACACACACACACACACACACACACACACACACGCGCACACACACAAACTTGCTGAGTCTTTTCAGTGTGGTTTGTGTGTATAGTTTCAGATAGACCATTTTGTTTTGGGCAACCAATTCAAAGTGCTCAGTCCTAGGAGAGGTCACTTATCCTGTTCTCACTCGTCAATATTTTCTCACAGAACTTCAATATTTTGATTTAAATGTCATGATGATTTCATTGAAGAATATCAGTGCACAGTTCTCAGATAGTAGGTTTTCTTCAATGAATTCTTATCTTTGGCTTTAGAATAGTAAATAGAATATTCATCATTGCTGGGCTCAAGCCTTCTTAGAAAATGATATTCAATAATATGAAGATATTACAAATGTGTTACAAGAAGTGTCAGACCTTCCAATAAATCTCCAGTAATCCCTTTCACAATATTTTCTGTTTAAACAGAGAAGAATTATTCTCTGATCAGGAGTCAAGAAAAGAATAAAATTTGTTCTTTTGTAGAAGAGCCCAGTAACCAGTTAGAAACCTTTAGGTAATGCTTGCCTGCTGGCCCTGTGTGAGGACAAGAGCATGAACACTCTTCTACTTTGAGCTTCAGTTAAAACTGAGACCAGGAAACAGAGTGTTCAACATATCTAAAACCAGAGAGAATGTGGAAGGCTGAAAAGCTAAAATACAATATATAATAAAATGATCATACCAGGACCTTCTGGGGTAAATAAATCCACAGTGCCTATAATTTGACCATTTCTGTAAATTCACAGTTGTGTAAAGGCAGGAGGCATGTGTGTGGAGGAAGTGATTCTTAACTGAGTGCTTCATTATATAAATGTGTCTTTGCAGAGCCTTGTAAGTCATATACTCTGCCCTGTGTGGGGTGCCAGTTCTCAGAAACGGCCAGCAATGGATGCACATGCCAAAGTTTGCACTGTTTTTCCTACAAATATAAAACAAGAATTCTGAACATTATCATTTTTGATCGTTGACACTTCCAGTATCCTCCCTCCAATTTCGATATCTGTCTCCACTCCCCCGTCCTCTTTCTCACCTTCATTTCCCCGCTGAACTCTTGCTCTCTCCTACCACCCTATTACTGTCAGCTTCCATAGAAACTTCTAGGCCATTTTACATCCATCCTCAATTCCTTAATCCTTGTTCTTTTCTCCTGTCACCTTCTATATACTCATATATAGTATGAACTTTCTCACTTAAAATAAGTCATTTCTCCAGGCAGTTGTGGCACAGGCACTCGGGAGGCAGAGACAGGTGGATCTCTGTGAGTTCAAAACCAGCCTGGGCTACAAGAGCTAGTTCCAGGACAGGCTCCAAAGCTACAGAGACACCCTATCGTGAAAAACAAACAAAAAACCCAGATAAATAAATAAAATTATTCATTTTGTTAGAGTTCACTATTTTTTTTTATGACCAACCAAACCATTTTTAATTCAACAATATTATATGGTCAGATGCACCATTTATCAATTACACATAGTAATGTATGTTTATAAATCATGTAATATAAAAAACTCTAGAGGGTAGTACCTCATTTATCCTCACAACTGGAAGACTGGGGTTGGGGTTGGGGATCTAGTTCAGTGGTAGAGTGTTTGTCTAACAAGCACATGGCCCTGGATTTGGTCCTCAGCTCTGAGGATAAAAAAGAACAAAATAAAAAAAATTACATTACCAAAAAAGAAAAAAAGTTTCCTGGAAGGCTAAGATTCAGTGAATTTGTGTGAATTGGTGATCATGAAGTTAGTAGAGAGGAATCGGAGCTGGAATTTGAAGTCAGGGAATAAAAGCTTCAAATCTACAGTCTTAACCACAACCTTTATAGTTCCTTTTAGATTTCTGAGTATATCAGATGCTTGAGTTTGGGAAGTGGAGATTCTTTTAAATTGAACTGAGTATGATGAAGCAGAAGACTGTTGTAAGACAATGAGGAAGGAAGTGAGCCCTATGCATTTTGGGAAAGAGGACGTAATTCACCTTTTGGGACTCAGCATATTCAGGAAGCAGAGGAGAGGAGTTATATGGAAATAAAAATTGAAATACTGACTGATTCACTGGTCTGGACATATTATAATTATAAAGTCATGATTTTTAAAAAAATTTTTCAAAGAGTAAATAGCAAATTAGGGCATCTGCCAATTTTCCTGTAGGAGGAACACAGAAATTTCTTCCCTACTGGTAAGTTTTTAAAATGGTAAGAAGAAGGAGAAAGCAGATACATCTCCCCCTACTTCCAGAAATCTCTTGTGGACAGCAAGAAGAAGATATTGCACATTTACAAACATGTTCCTTAAAATCTACTTTTGGAAGCATACATGTGAATATATTTTATGGAAAAATAAACAGTTTTATAAACGTCAGAAAGATTAGAAAGATCTAATCTTTCTACTTAAAAAGACACACTTTTAACTGAGCTCTTTCCCAGTGTGTCAATCTCAGTGAACAGAGGAACATGTGAGATAAAAACACAATGTCTTATACAATGACTAATGGAGAAGTGAGTCTGTGTCTCAGTGATAAGTGGGTAGGTTAAAAAAAATCCACCACATGGGATTAGAAAATGTCACTCTTGGATCCAAAGAGACAAGCTACTTGGTATAATTGGGAAGCCTGGGTTAGGAACTCCTGTTAGGCACTGTCAAGAATTTTTTTCCTTTGAAGTATTGATTATAACAATTTTGATAATTCATTAAATAATGTGCTGAAATAACATTGGAGGGAGAACAATAGGAAGTACATGAGAGGAAAAGTCACTGTAAGAACCCCTTCAGAAGGGGAAGGAAATTATATATGTACCTGAAGAGAAGAATTCTGAGGAGAGCTACAGTGGTGAAGTTAGCACTGGAGCTGGTTGCCTAGACAATCATTTTCCTGAAAATAGAAATGGAGTTAAAGACAGGGAGAATCCCAGTAACTCTTGGATTCACTCTGGGAAATGTATTCTACAACTGCAGAAGGAAGCACATTGAATAATCAGCATTTTATTTTCTTCTGCTCTGGGAGTCTGTAACAATCACCATGTTGTTGTTTTAAGCAGTCTCATTCTTACTTAAATGTCATTTCACTGTGTTTTTCATTCAGATATAGATCAGCTTATTGCTTAATTTCTTAATGGTCCTTTCCACATGTTTACTTTGGAGCAATCTAAAGACCAAGACCTTTGGGGCTAAATAAAGACATGAGTCTCTTGGAAATACTGTTTACCACTTACGAGTTTCATTTCCCTTTTGTAACATGGGTAGTAAGCATTTGCCCACCTTGATGGTATTATTGAGCTTGTATTTGTGATTTGACCTTCACAGCTCCATGCACAAAGCAGATGCCAATGAAACTCTTTCTCGTTTCTTTTATTACCAATTTATTCCAGACATACACAGGACAAATGTCTGTTTCCAAACAGAATATTTCAGCTCATTTATACAGGGTGCCGATCAATGAATAACTTCCCAGTCACTGCTTCTCTATTCTAAGAGTCGACAAAAACATCTATTTCCCCATAGATTTTTGTTTTAGTTGTGCTAGCCAATACATTAACAAAGTAATGAAAATATTTCAAAGTAGACAAGCATGAAATCCAATTACCAAGTGTTTAGAGATTTGAAATAGCTTATGGTTAGAAAGAAGTCTTAGCTGGTACTGGCAGTTGCCACCAAGCCAGTTGACCTATGATTGTTCTCCAGAACCTACGTGGTAGAAGCAGAGAATTTATTTTCTGAACTTGTATTCTAAATCACATACATTCCTATATATACACACACTAAATAAATAAATAAATTTAGATATTTTAGTAGATTGGATATTATGAAAGTAACCTAGCAGTTAAGGAAGAAAGACAGTAGGCAACGATGCCAAAAAATATTGAAAAAAATAACAAGAATTAGAATATTAAAATCAGTACTAGCAACAATCACTGACTGTTGGTCTATGGAAACTGTGTTAAGCGTTATACAGATTATTTTCTTTAGCTTTGGTTTACAAAGAAAGGTGCTTCATCCAATTTAGATTTAGTCCCATTTAAACTTCTTTCTCCATAACCAGTTACATGAGTGTTAAATCAGCAAGAAGTCAAGAGTAAACAAAGTAGATTAAAGAAATTAGGACCTAAGGCTTCCTCAGCTCAGAACCTAGAGCAGAAAATAGTTTGGCCCAACAGTGTACTCTGTGAAAGGCACTGTAGTGTTTAGATCATTGCAATTCAGCCCTCACATTATATGTGATCCCTGTCTGAATCTTCCTGAAAGCGATTTAGTCTTCTCCCTGCATATCCTCAAAACATCCCACGGTTGTTTCTTAACAGGCCCTTGAAAGGGAAGGCTCCTCCACACTGCTGCCTCACATCTACAAGGTAAATTCACTTAAGCCAATGAGTTAAGATCATGAAAATGTTTACTAACCATACCTATTTTTCTAAGAGGCTAATGGTGATCCTACCTTCGTGATTCAATGTTTCTAAATCATAGATAATGCTCCGTAGTAGATTGCAGGAATGCTGGTGTGAGGAGGTCACATTCTTTGTCAACACAATGATAAGCCTTTATCTTTGATGAAAATTCCCTCTAAACTGGCAGATAGCCGTACTTTCTTTATTTTCTCTCCCTCCCTAATCAGATGTCTCCCTGTTCAGTCTTTGCTGATTCTTAAACTCCTGTTGTTCAACAAGTCAAGAAGTAGAGAGCGAAGGATAAGAATGTTCTTCATAGTGGAAATCAAAGTCACCAGGTTCAAGTTCTACCCACTCGTAAATAATATTATTCCTTTACGTATTCGATTTTTTAAAGCATTTGACTCTGAAAAGTCTCAGATTTCAAGTATTTTAAATAACAAGTTCAAATGTGAAATTACTCTAGTGTAAAATTCCAATAACCCAATTGAATTTTCGACTGTATTTAGCTTTGTGTAGATGTAAATAGTACATAAACACTAAACTTAAAATTAATTTAGTTTAATAAGATTTTATCGCTAGCACATCCTAGTATTATCCTGTGATTCTAAATATAATAATATTTTATTAAAACTATTACTTCTGTGTAATTCACAATTGGCCCGATTCTCCACTGTAAAACCTCTAAATGTGATAGTGGGGGAATGCATAAAGGCATTTGTATATGTTATGGAACAGCCACCTGAAGTAACTGTGTCATTCAACAGTGTTATATGCCTGTGACTGTAGAGCTCAAGATATTGAAATAGTAAACTTATGAGTTTGAAGACAGCCTGAACTACATTAAAGTCAGTCTGACATTTATGCCAGAAAAGAACTTGAGCTATGAGCAACATAAGCAAGTTTCCTGCAGCGGAGAGAGCAGATCCATGGAACCCATTATTCAACAGCCAGCTCCCAGCAGCAGTATGCTTTCCCACAGTTTTAAGGATAAGAAAAACGATTAAACTAAAGCAACACCCTCACAGACACTATTATGGACAAAACGCAAGCTTAACGGAAATGCTTCCATAACATTTTTGTCAACTAGGCCTTTGGACTTACATATCAGCTCCTGACTAGCCTACCTGGTGACAGCTTTGAGTATGTGCATGCTGGCTAGGGCAGGGTCAGGGTGTGATCTGAATACATCGTTAAAATACAGTAGAAAAGCCGTCACCTTTGACAGTCTGTAGTTCCAGGCATGATGACAAATGGAGTCCATAGCATGGCTTGTTCCTGGTTATCTTAAAGTAGCCAGGAAACACATGAACTATTACAGAATATTGACTTATTAGGATAAGCAGGTAATATGAATTGTTTCTTTATTTTTCGAATAAAGTATCTCTTGAATCTCCTTCCCCAATAGAAATTGCCTCCAAGTATAATCTTTCTTCTGCATAGATAGATTTGCTATGACAGAAACAATACTATAAATCTGCTTAGTTTTATACTTTGCTTTAATATTTAATACAGGAAAGTACTGGCTGTAAATAAAGTCAATGTGTAAAGCATGATCCTAATATTTATTTTTAAAGTATATGGATTTTCATAGAACCAGGCGGATCTCGGTGAGTTTGAGGCCAGCCTGCTCTACAAAAGCTAGTTTTGGGATAGGCTCCAAATTTCCATAGAAACTCTGTCTTGAAAATCAAAAACAACAACAACAAAAAGTATATAGTTTTTCCAAATTTATTTTACACGGGAGATTTTACTCAAGGAAGTCTATATCTATTATTAATGAGTGAAACAGAATGAAAGCAGACTATCTCTGGGCAAAAGAGACAAGGGCCCTTGTCTTGGGCTTCTTTCACCAAGGTTGTGAGATACACAGCCATATAGATATGAACACAAACATTTAGAAAGCCACTTGACAGCATGACCATTTAAAAATGCATCAATACGTTCCTTCCCAAGAGCCTGAGACATCCCTTGGTACACATTTTGTCAATTTTCTCAGTACCAAGGAGTCCTTCCTCTGAAAAAGTCTAATGAAGAGAATTATTGGTTGCCCCAATAAACACTCTTTCCAGTTGTGCGCCAATGGGCACATAGTGACTAACAGGTTAGTATAGTAGTATGCCCAATCCAGCACTTGTTAAGACATTGATGGTTTTTCTTTCCCATCTTACTGTGTAACACATTCCAATATTATACAAGCTAGCCACCAGGGAGAGTTTCTAGGTCAATTCAAGCTTGATTTCTCTATGCCCTACAACCGATGTGTGTGGTTTCTTTCAGGGTAGGATCTTATTATGTGGTTATGGTGGGCAACCAAGAACAATGGCAATGACTTATCTTGGGTCCCCTTGGGACCTGACCATATAATCTGTGTCTGGAACTGAACTTTTCACATACTATACTGCCTTCTGGGAGCACCACTGTTTACTAAAGTTAGGTAGGTCCATTTAAACTCCGTTAAAAATATTTTGAATTATCTAGAAACTAGGAGGTGTCATAAGGCTTCTTCCAACATCATTTGTTTTGGTTAACCCACTCCCTACCCCTTATTTCTCATACCCTGAGGACCCCATCCCTGCTCAAACTTTTCTATCCCAGTATTATTCCGACTGTTCTATATCCATAGAGGAATGAGATAAAATGTCTTTGACCTCTGGGTTTCCATTTTTTCATTTGTAAATGTGTGCATTCAGCTACATCAGCGCATCAAATATTAATCCAAAGACCAGTCTCACCCAACAGAGCAATTGTGCTAAAATGAAGGTTATTGACCCTCCAGTTCAGAGCAACAAATTGATTTGGTTATATATGCCACTTAGATGACATAGTGTGAAAACAATGCAGTAAAAACAAAGAGCTTCAGATTTGCAAATGTTGGTGTCTAATATTCTCTTCATGCCATCCATTGTTTCACTCTTTCATGAAAAACATTCGCTTAGAGAAATATAGTTTTAAAAAAAGATTAGGAACAAGTAATAAAGAATAAGCACTGCTTGTATGCTTTGTTCAAATGACATTTAGAAAACTGGTCAAATCTAAATTAGCTTTGAATTGCAAAGAGAACTTTAAAGTCCATTTTCACAGTTGACTCCCACCAAGGGTATCATTTGCCATAGCCTTTCAAAATGTGAAACTGTCAATTTATTGTGAACAACTGAGCATGTATTGAGTAATCCGAGTATGAAAAACGTCCCACTTTAGCTAACTGTACCTTTTTACCGCACAGACATTGCCCACTCTTTTATATAATTTCAGTCCCTTGAGATGTACGATTTGCTTAGCATGCTGAAAGTAGAAATTCAATTGCATTGAAATGGTTAATTCTGGACGGTGAGACACAATAAAGCATCTGTTGCTTCCTAGAGGTTTTCATTTTGAAAACTAAATATTTGAAGACTGTGATTCATCCTCGAAAGCTAGAGGTAAGACTGAGGTTGGTATACTAAATTTGAGGTGATATATAGAGATGAGGATTCATAACAATTTTGTGAATCCTTAGGGAGCTCAGTATCAACAAATTAGATAGTCAATACAGACTTGATAAAAAAGTTACAAGATCCTAAGGCAATGACAGTGATTTTAGAAAAACATTCTTCACAAATATTAAGATATGGGCATTGACTATAAATGGAGTGGCTGAAGCCTTTATCATTTATAATATTAGGCAGTATTATCAGTTGAAATGTAGATTTGTGCCATTAATATGGGAGTATAAGAATAAACATATTTCAAAATGAAGTTTGCCTTGAGACATGAGCAGGTTGAGGATATTATAATATTGGGAAAATATATTTCTTTTTTAATTCTCATCTCTATTTTGTCACTGTGGCTTGGCATACAGTAGCTTACAAAATAAGTAAATAGAATAAACAGGAATTGTAAAAATGAAGCCTAATAAAGTGTGTTAAGTCAATCAAAGAATAATGGAATAAACACCATAGGGCTTCTCAGAGCAGCTAGAATAATAAGTAAAGAATTTATAATAATATAGCAAAAGTGTTGAATTTAGTAAGGTGAATTAAATTACAATGATAGAAAATATCAAAACAGATACTTTAAGGTGTGTAAAAAACCTTAATAAATTTAGAAGGAACAATAATCAGTCCACAGGTATAAAACCTAAGACTTGAGAAGACCCATTCTTAAATAATGCCGACTATTTGATTTCTAAGTACACACATTCACATTATTTATCGCTAGAAGCCAAATCCAAATAAGTTAAGTATCCATTAGAACTATGTGGCAGACCTCCAGTCCTGTATTCTGTCCTGAGATTGATTCTATATCATATACATATATTTATATACATATAACTATACATATATTTATAAACTAAAATCATCTCAATGTCTAAAGGAAGAGGAAGTTGAGGAAAACCTAGGTTTTTCAGTCGGTAGATGTCATTTGTTTGCTTTTTCTTGAACTCAGTCTGCCTTTTTTTTCTATTTACTCTGGTGGAGAAGATCAAATCCATCTGTGTGTACGGACAGAAACTATGCTCAGTAATTGCTGGTTCCCCTGCTTACCCCTGATGAAAGTTCAGTTCACACTCAGCCACACAGTTCCTCTGTCCCTCTAGTGTCAGAAGAAACTTTGAAAGGCTGGAAAGGGCAAATTTGGAAAAAAAATAACGGAGTTCAAATGGGTTAAGGTTTCAATTTTCACATTTTAACAACAAAGATCAAGGTTCAAGACTTTCATTTGCAACAGTACTACCCAGTGCATTAAGTCGTGTGGCATTTTTAGGCTGTTACAGGCTGTTTAGCAATGATCATTCTGAGCCTGTTTGCTGCTGCTGTTATCTCTATAATTTTGACTGTTTTCTGGTTTTTCTATCATGGGCCACTGACACATGGAAGCATTTTCCTTGCTCATGTGACTTGCTTCAGTGGAGAACCAGCCTGTAATTTAAATTAATGTAAATCAGTATAACGACATCTAATTTAGTGAGATTGTGACTCCTGTTCTCTTCTTACCTGACACCTCCAAATTTCAGCCTCCTTATTGTAATTCTTTCCCCAGGCTTCATGACAATTGTCCCAAAGTAATATAATGATGATGCTTAGAGTTTAGTAGCAGGACATAGACACACACTGAGCACTTTCCCCATCACTCTGGCTCCTGCTCAGGAAAGCACAACCATCCTCTATTTAAGGGTCTTTTAAAACTGCTATAGCTGTTGTACCTACTCAGTGTTGTGTATATAAAAAAAGGAAGCTGTAAGCTCGTGTTCTTCCAACTGTATGAGGAACACTGAAAAAACGTATTCATCGCAGAATATTAATTCAGTGCCATATCTCTTCCTAGTTGGTCTGTATAATGGGGTAGATGCGAAATAGCCACAGGCTCTTGTGTTCAATATTTGGTCCTCACTTTCTGGTGCTGCTTGGGAAGGTGAGAGCTGGCTGGAGGATGAAGGTTACCAAGCATGATTTTTCAGGCATTATATTTGAACCCCTTCTTTTTTTTTTTTTGATATCTCTGCTTTCTCTCCACCATGACATAAAAGCCCTCTTTTCTATGCTTTCCTTCTACCATGATGATGTGACTCATCCTGAAGTAGCAGAACCAATAGCTCTAGACTGACATCTCTAGGTTGTCTGTAAAACCATATCTGTCTTAGTTACTTTTCCATTGCTATGATTAGGGTACCATGACAAGGCATCTTGTAGAGGAGTCCATTTAGGGCTTATAATTTCAAAGAGTTAAATTCCATGATCAATATGGTCGGGATCATGACAGTAGGCAGATAGACATGGTGCTGAAGCTGTAGCTAAAGGATGCTTCTTGATCCTCGAGAGACAGCTACCTGGGAATGGCATGAACTTTCTAGATCTCAAAGCCTACCCCCTAGTGACACCCTCCTCCAACAGGGCCACATACCATAATCCTTTCCAACGAGTTTCACTCACTGGAGACCAAGCATTTAAATATATGGCTCCATGGGGGCCTTTCTCATTCCAACAACTGTATGTTCCTTCCTTAGGTTGTTTCTACTAAGAATGTTTTCACAGCAATAAGCAAAGTAAGTGATATAGTCAGTGTGACCCACTGGACTGAATTCTACTCTCGGGATCAAGACTGGGTATTCCCGGTACCCAGTCTGCATAAATTATTTTACTGTGAGTTCATAAAACTGATACTTAAGACTCTGCATTTAGTTTCTTTATAAAGGAAATATAAGAATCACATAGGCTGTTCTCGAAGGGAAAATCTAGTACAAAAGTTTTATCACTCTGTATTATCTTATTATAAACCTCCCCTCATCTCCATGGTTATGGAGATGTAGATAAAATTAAAATTATTTTCCTTCAAGTATCCATGTTCTCTCACTAAAAATGTCTCAGTAGTAGTCCTAATGTAGATTCTTAGATAAACATTGAGCAAAATGAAAATATACTTTTATGTGGATGGTTTTTGTCAACCTGACACGACATAGATTCATTTAAGAGGTAAGCACCTCAATTGAGAAAATGGCTCTGTAAAATCAGTCCTAGGCAAGCCTGTGGGACTTTTCCTTGAATCATGACTGATGTGAGAGGGCTCAGCCTACTGTGGGTGGTGCTCCTCCTGGGTGGTCTTGGGGCACGTAAGAAAACAGTATGCAGAGCAAAGCGAACAAAATTTGCAGAATAAACTAGTAAGTAGCATTCCTCCAAACTTCTACTTCAATCCCTGCCTTAAGCATCCGTCCTGACTTTCCTTAGTGATGGACTATCACCTGAGAGTCATAAGCTTAAATAAATAAACCCTTTCCTCTCCAATTTGCTTTTGTCTGTGGTGTTTTGTTACAGCAGTAGAAACCCTAAGGCAGCGATTCTATGATTCTAAATTTAATGTTTTAAAATTGAAAAGTTATTTTATAAATTGTTGAGAAAGAGAAACGTTTTGCTGGATTCTACGGCACTCATTCAAATTTCATTATCTTTTAATGTGTATGTGCTCAATCGAATACATGTGCCTCATTCTAAATTTGTACTTGTACAGTGAATTTCAGCCACAAGGCATTTTCTTTAGATTTCGAATGTTCCAAGCATCCCCATTTCTTTGATACATAATACAGGTTAAGGCATTGTTTTTACAAAATGTAAATTCTAATTGTAAATGCATTTTATAATCTAAATGCCTTTTGCCACTTTTCCTAAGGGAGAATATAAATATGACTTAAAAGGCGGGTGGATCATACAGAATCTTATGTACAGCATTGAGACAGAAACAAAACTGCTAATATTTTGATCTTGTACTCATAAATTCTTTTTCACTGTTTTTATTTCACTATACATTTTCTCAACTTCCCTCCCTGCATCTCCCCTCTCCCCTTTTACAGTCTCCCATGACCCCCATGCTCCCAATTTACTCAGGAGATCTTGTCTTTTTCTTCTTCCTATTTAGATCCATGTATATCTCTCTTAGGATCCTTTTCGTTTTCTAGATTTTCTGGGATTATAAGTTTAGCTGTTTTTTTTCTTTGCTTTATTTCTAAAAAGCCTCTTATGAGTGAGTACATATGATATTTGTCTTTCTAGGTCTGGATTACCTCACTTAATGTTTTTTTTTTTTTTGAGATCCATCCATTTGCCTGCAATTTCAAGATGTCATTATATTTTTTACAGCTGGGTAGTGTTAGGAACATTCCTAAAATCAAGACTTTCTACCAACGCAAATGATCCCAATTAGATCAAATAAAATCAAATTAAAAGATATCCAGGTTTAACTGGATGCCTGTGCTTCAGGTGGCCTGAGGAGGGAAATGGAAAGCCAACAGGATTACTGAAGAGAAAGAGGGAAGACCATGTGTTTATTTTCTGGGAAGCAGTTTAAATAGCTTATGGTAGTGGTCTGACCTTTCCAGGGGAAGGGCCAAGTTTTGGCAGGTTCCCTTGACCCTCCATGGGGAGGAGTCAAGGTTTGAAGGGCTGAGGGGACAAGGTTGGGATTCCAGATATTACTCCATTGTATAAATGTACCACATTTTCTTTATCCATTCTTTGGTTGAAGGGCATTTAGATTGTTTTCAGGTTCTGTCTATGACAAATAATGCTGCTATAAACATAGTTGAGCACATGTACTTGTGGCATAATTGAACATCCTTTGGATATATACCCAAAAGTAGTATTGCTGGGTTTTGAGGTAGAATGTTTCCTAATTTTCTGAAAATCACCATACTGATTCCCAAAGTGGTTATACAAGTTTGCATTTTCACCAGCAATTGAGGAGTGTTCCCTTTACCCCACATCTTCTCCAGAATAAGTTATCATCAGGGTTCTTGATCTTGGCCATTCTTACAGGTGTAAGATGAAATCTCAAAGTTGTTTTGATTTTTACAATGTTAAGGAAACACGTTTCAGTTATTTGAGCTACCACGTTTGAATTTTATTATAGAAGTCATATGAAACTGGCACACTTGTTCTCTGGTGTCTGGCTTGGCATCATATCTATGAATCAAAAATTTTAATCACTGTGATGTATTCTTCTTGAAGCAAATAAAATTTATGTTTTCTCAACCTGTCTTCACTAGATTTTATGTTTCTCCAGATCTTTCTGTGGGGCAATGGTCTGTACCCTGTCAATTGTATTTTAATAAAATGCTGATTGATCAGTAGCCAGGCAGGAAGTATAGGCAGGGTGACCAGGCAGGAAGTAGAGGCGAGACAACAAGAATTCTGGGAAGAGGGAAGTTTCAGTCTGCAGTCATGACCCAGCCTCAAAGGAAGCAAGACGTAACTGCCTCACACACAAAAAAAGTACCAAGCCACGTGGATAACGTAAGTTATAAGAATTAGTAAATAAGTCTGAGCTAATGGGTCAATCAGTTTATAGTTAATGTAGACTTCTGTGTATTTCTTTGGGACTTAACGGCTACGGGACCGGGCAGGACAGAAAACCTCAGTAAACAAGATCCATTTTTCTCTATTTGTAAATCATGTACTCAGGTCTACGTCTACTTACAACAGAAGTTTCATTTGCCTTAATTTCCCTGAATAAATAAAGATAGTGTGCTTTTAGATGTTTATTTACACTATTTATAAATGCTGATTTTTGCTGGCACTACAAAATAACATGAAATCGTAAATTTGTTCACTTTTTATGTGATCTTCACCCAAAACTCATTTATGAGCAAAACGCTAAAAACCCAAGCAGAGGATGGAGAAATAGTCTAAGTACCTGCAGCCATTAAAGAACTGGTCTTCCCCCAGATGAAAGGGCATGTGCTGACTTCCCTATGGGTAGTAACTGAACGTCTGTGGCGCACAGTTAGAGCTACACAAGTGGCCAATGGCTTCCAGAAGATACACGCAAATCAGACAGGGAGAGAAATGCCTCAACTCATCTTTTCATCTCCATTTTGCACTGGCCTTAATAACTAGAAGCTAAAGAAGCAGGAATGTTGCACAGCGTTTTTCTGCTAAAAATGATACTGATAAAGATGGGGAATAGATTTTAAAGAACAGAGGCAAATCAAGGCAGAGTGTAATGGTTTTCTTAGAATGAAGCCCATTTGTCAGATACATACTTGGTTTTAGAAGTGATGGATTTAGAGATATATAGATCCACGTTCTATGCACCATGAATTTAATCAATACAGACAAACATGAAAATGGAACTTTCCAGGATTCTCACATTCAGTTTCAGAATGAATTGTCACGCCAGAGGTCTTCCGCCACTAACATCAAGGTACAAAATGAAAGGTCCGAATAGCGAGTTCATGCTGAGTTACAAGTCCTCCGTCCTCAAAGGACGGCTCTGCTAATTTCTGCTTCCCAGGGAGAGGCATGAGAGGGATGACCTGAGAATGCAAAACTAACTGTGGACATCTAAGGCAGGTGCATTGAGTGCAAGAGCGACAGAAACCCTGATGGGCAATCCAGCATAGACCAGAGGTAAATCACAGAAAGCACAACTACAGGGCTGCGGGAGTGGACAGAGAGAGGGCATACATTAGAACACTTGAGGTTGTAGGGTGCATGGCATTTCTTTTTATTCAAGTTTGCAACAAAACTGCAATTTTTTTCTTTTAAGTTTATTCATGGTTCATTGACTACATTCTGAATATTTTCTCCTTCATCTTCTCTGATCTCTTTCCCGCTCCTATGAACTACCCTCCTTCATGCAAATTCATGTTTGTTTTGCTATATGATCTACTGAATTTGACCAGGACCAAATATATGACCATGAGTTTGCCCCCATCCTTTGCGTGATGAGATGGGATAACTATCCTTCTTATCTAGGGTGCTCATCAGTGTACGCGGTTTAAGCTATTGACGCCCCATCTCCCATAATCTGACAATAGCCACTGGTTCAACAGGGGGGAGAAGAGTTCCACAAGCCCTTCACCTAGCCATTATTTAATGTGTATAAGCTTAGTCCTTTTTTTTCTGATTGTCTTTGTGTCTGTGAATATTTTGTCTGCATATATAACTGTTCTACATATGTATTTTGTGCCCACGGAAGCCAGAAATGGCTAGTGGATCTCCTAGAGATGGATTTATAGACAATTTTGAGAGACATGTAGGTACCGAGAACTAAATCCATGTTTTCTGCAACAGCAGCAAGTGCTAATAAAGGCTGAGCCATTTCTCAAGCCCCAAAGGCTAGCCATTTGTAAGCTCAGTGCAGATAACTGAAGCTTCTGTGAGTTCATGATTACAATGACTGGGTCATGCCTAAAAGATGGCATTTGCAGCCCTTCTCCCTATTATCTAGTTCCTGTTTTTTTCAGTATTGTTTTCTGAGCCTTGGAGGAAGAGGTTTAAGTATTATATTTAGGACTTTGTATTTAATGCTCATAATTCAGCACTTTGAACATGTCTCCTCCAAAGCATACAATTACCATAATTACCCCCATTATATTTTTAAGTTTTACAGTTAGATATCAGTAGAAAATTAACAATGGATATGGTTAGGTTGCACCATTGAAATATCTGTAAACATGTAAACAATTATTTAACATGAATTCATAACAAAGCACCCAGGGATTGAATAATGATTATATATCAAAACATACATGATATTTTCCTCAGTAGACAGTGAAAGGTACAGACATGTTATATATAAATCTATCAATTGCATAAACTACATATAGTTATCAGAATTATACTGTTTTGGTTATTTAAATTTCACAGTGCAAAATGCACATCTACATATTCACTACATATCTTTTGGATAAAGAGATTATAAATTAGCTCATAACTTTTAGATAATTTATTCACATCACTTTTGGTAATTGAGGTAATAAAATTATTGTGGAATTTGACAAAATAAAATAAAGACGAGTAAAATATATTTGCTGTGAAGCAATCCCTATTGCATTGGTGATATGAATAAATGCAAAATGGCATGCAACACTGAAGAATAATTATGTTTAATTCTTCAAATAACAACAACTACTATTCCTCTCTCCTCCCTTCCCTCTCTCTCCTTCTTCTCTATCTCTCATCTACCTACTTTGTTTGTTACACCATTTAATATAGATACTTATCCTCTTTTGTCGGATTTTGTAATTAGATCTTGCTTCATAACCCAGGATGACTTGGAATACATAATCTTATTATTTCAAACTCTTGAACATTGAGAGTTCATGGGAAACAGCAAAATTCATTGGCCCAGTCCATCACAATATAGTATATACATTTCTATAGAAGGTTTTCCTTTATTTTAGTTATTTATTGTTTTAAAATTGTATCTGTGAGTACTTTCAATTTAATTATATTTTATTATAATTTTTAGTAGAAGAAAGTATTGTATATGAGTTTGATTAGTTTTGCTGGGCTCAAACTTCATTCACAAATGAATGAAACTAAAAGTCTTGTTTCCAGTGATAATATGGAGCTATAAGCATATATTAATGACCGATTGCTGAACATCTTGGAATCTGATATCCTTTATGAGTCTAAGGAATAATTTAGATAGTCTCTATATTTAAAAGAAAAGCATCTTAACAAGTATGCTTAAACTTTCATAAAATTTTCATGGATCCTTTCCCAGCAGGACAGTTGACCCCAAGTTAAAAGTATAATTTTAGAATACACTGAAACCTTAATTGCTAGTTATTCTGTAGCCTTCAGATCCTAGTGAAACGTGCAACCTAAATCTTTAGTAAAAAGAGTACCTCATGATAATATATTTTCCATTTATATATGTGAAAGCAATAATTAGTATGAAGTTCATTATAATACAACAAGGAAGAAAATAGCAAAAGAAGAAAATGTATAATTAAATAAGTTATGTCATGGGTTCCTTTACTGTTTCTCTTACATCTCGAAATGATGTGTGACCAGGACCAGTCCAAGACTACTGATAACTAGGAATAGCAGAGAAATGACATCTCTTCAATTTTTAAAAGAGAAATAAAATTACATAATTTTGAATTTGTTATATTTTGATAAAGAAAAGTGTGATTTTTTCTTTATTTAATCAAAAGTAACTTAGTTTAGTTTTCAAATTTTGTTGTGTATGTATGTATGTATTTGTGGTACATGTTAGTTAAAATACACTCACATTGTGGAGGCCATTGTTTCTCCATCTTATTTTATGAGGCAGAATCAGTTACTGAAACTGAAATTCACAATTTCAAGTAGGCTACGGAGTTAGTAAGTTTCTGGGCTCTGCCTCTCTCCACATCCATGAGTTATTAAGGGATCAGATGACAGGCTAAGGTTACCACATCTGGTTTATATGTAGGCACTAGTGTAGTAATAGGGGCGGTGGCGGGGCTACGTCCCCAAAACCCCCAGCCGCCTGCCCGGCTAGCTTATGCCCCGAGATAATTACACAGACACTGTATTCTTTTAAACACTGCTTGGCCCTTAGCTCTAGCCCTTACTGGCTAATTCTGATATCCCTATCAACCCATCTCTAACAATCTGTGAGCACCGGTCTTACCGGGAAGATTCTAGCCTAAGTCCATCCTGGGTCAGAGCTTCATAGCGTGCGTCTTCCCTGGAGCAGGTAGCATGGCGTCTCTCCTGCGTCTGCTCCGGAGAGGAGAGCTGCAGAGTCTGAGCTCACTTCCTCTTCCTCCCGGCATTCTGTTCTGTTTACTCCACCCACCTAAGGGTGGGCCTATCCAATGGACCTAGCAGTTTCTTTATTGCTTAGCCAATGAAATTAACAGATTGATATATGACACTCCCACATCACACTAGGGATCCAAACTTAGGTCCTCAGACTTCTGAGAAAGTAATTGCATCACTGAGCCATCTTCCAAGTCCTTATTTTCCTTATTTTTTTAACTTCATAATATTTAAATGCCAAGTAAAGATGAAATGTATTCAAAGTACATAACATGATGATTTGATAATGTTTGCATTGTGTAATGAGAACTTATTGAACTTTTGCTCTAATTCTGCAGGGGAATGGTGATTAAAGGTAGCATGCCTTCAGTGTGCTCACAGAATGTAAAATCTATTGGAACTGCTCACAGTGTTCTATTGGTATGCAGAAATAGGACGGTCATTAAGTTTACTTACTCCCATCTCTCATTAAGGTTGTTTTACTAATAGATATATTATAGATACAGTGGTAAAAACTTTTATGGATTTAATAAATCTATAAAGTATTTCTATGATCTGAACACATGTACTGAGAATATGCTACCTCTTTCAAACCTATGCTGTAGGGTTAAAAAGTTTAAAAATATCCTTTGTGAGCAACACACTTAATGAAGTCTATTTGTATCTTAATGTGAAGTTGTCAATGCTATCATTTACTTATGGGAGATGATATCATCTTTGAAATTCCAAAACAAGTGATGTGGATTTGTCTGACACATTTGCTTATTAAATAGGTTTCTTTCCAGTGGAAAACATGCCCCTCCCTCCTACAAAATGAGCTGAAATTTACTGCTAAAATTCTTGGATAAAGTCCTCCAACTTGAGGGGTCTGACTTAAAGATTAGCAGGGTAAAAAAAGAAAAGACAATGAGGATGCTGAATATTATTTTTCTGAGAACATCGGAAAGGAAGAGCATGTTTATCTCCCATGTGTTAATCCTGATAAATACCAGCAATCAGAGAAGAATGCAACAGATCTGTTTGGATAACAGCTTTGGCAAACTACAGACATATTTTCTTTATTTGCCACCCCCACACTATGACTCAGAATAAAGGTTCTGAGGAAGGCTTCTGAAAAACAAAATCAGTGTATTCATTGGTGCCCAAGTTTTGATAGTTTAATATACATTTCAAATAGAAAAGTAAGTGGGAGTAGAAATAATAAAAAAGCTCAGATAATTAGCATATTAAGACCATGGAAATTATTTTCACTGAATATAAATAATCAGGCAAACCATATTAATTGGAAATGGTCAAACTGTGTATGGTGAAAGTCAAAAAGAAAAACGTTAGAGCAATGACGTCATTAGGTAACATTTCTTCCAGAACTGATGTTATAAAGAGACTTAAAAGCAGACTGAAAAGGCAGATGCTTTATGAACTAATCTCCTGTTTTCCATACTATAGTTCTTTGTGTCCATACTGACTGCTGTCTATTGTGTCTTCCAAGTAGCTATCTATGGCATTTCCCTATTTTAGGAACACCTGTAGAGGAACCAGTGTCCTTGCAATCATGAAGGATTTACTTGCAGTTTTAATATTAAGCCTTTACATGGATGGCATTTTGGACAGTCTTTGCATGTACTTCCAGTGCTTTGTGAAGCACCTAGTTTTACGGGGCTCGGTATTGCCATGTATAATCATTAAAAACTCAGCTAAACCTTGCAAGAAACTCTGATGACACTTATCACATCATTCACATATGGCTCTTTGAAGAGTATTGTAGAGGCTGGAGACACAGCCCAGTCAGTAAGATGCCTGCTGCGGAAGCAAGAGGACCTAAGTTAGAATCTACAGCTCTCACATAGAAAAACTGGGTACGGTGCTGCTAATCCTAAACTCTAGCTCTGGGGAGAAGGGATGAATGGAATCCCAGAGCTTACTGCCTGATATAAATGAATAAATAAAGTAAGCTATAGAGGCAATGAGAGACACTGTCTCAAAAAAAAAAAAAAGAAAAGATAGTGATCAAAGAAGATAATGTCCACCTCTGGTCTCCACGGACACTTGCACATATGTGCATTCGTACCTGTATGAATCTAAACAAGAAATCCTCCCCTACATATTCCCACCTTCCAAACACACAAAAAGGGTATGACTCAAATCAGTATAGACCATGACACATTATCTGCTTCTGAGTGGTTCATGTTCCTTCTAAAGGACAAGTCCTATGGGTAAGAAGGAGTTTTTGTTTGGTTGATACAATTTTCATTAAAATGGGTTCAAATAGCTTGTTCAGAAAATTGAAATATATACATATATGTATATATATTTGATCACAATGATTTATTTTTTAAAAGTCACTCAAACTCCATAAAGAATACCATAAAATAGTAAGTCTATAGCTAAATTGTTAGACTACAAAAGCTATGGGGGGGTGTTCTGAATTGACAATTCCTAATATTATAGTAGTACATGCTTATGTAAAAATTCATAAAAATCAATCCTTTAAACTTCCCAGCACAAAAAAACACCCCTGCATTCCAATAACAAAAACAAAAATGAAACTTTTTTTTACGGATAAATGAATCACCTTCAAATCTTTATTATATACACAGACTAGTTCAAAGAAGTTGGCTTATGGAATACAATTTTAATTTTTTAAATCTTAGATGAAGCAGCAAGTTCAAGACCAAGGTACTACAGGCAGTTTGCCATATACCATGCCTTTCACTCTGGACTTCAGAAAGTCGGTCTTGCTGTCTTCTATGTGTGTGGCCTTTCCTCTGTGTATATGCACTCTTGGTGTCTCTTTTTAGAACCACATTGGTCCTATCAGATGATGACTCTGTCCTCAGTTTCCTCAGTTACCTCTTCAGTGACTTTATCTCCAAATTATATATATAAACATATATATATATATAATATATATATACATACATACATACTGGGAGCTAATTTTATGGCTATTAATTTTGAGAAGGACATAATATGTAAATAATGTGACCCTACTTGAAAGGCTTAAGGATAGATACATTTATAAAGATTACTTTATGTGCATTAAAACAAAGTAAGTGATAGCTATTAATTTATTCTTAAAACAGTATTCTAAAAATTAAAATATCGAAGAATAAATCTAATCAATGAAGTAAAAGACCTTTACAATGCAAACTTTAAAGCTCTAAAAAGAGATTAAAGAAGACACTAAAATGGGACAGCTTCTTATAGATTGGTAGAAATAATATTGTAAGACACGTCCACCTTATAAAAAGCATTTTATAAACTCAATGAAATCTCAATAAAAATCCTAAAAATATTCCTCATAGAAATAGAATTTGAATAAAAATATTTGTGTGGAACCAGAAAAGACCCCATATAGACAAAGCAATCCTAAGCAAAAAGAACAATGATTGAGGAACTATTATTGCAGAATTCCGGATATATTACAGAGCTATAGTGACAAGAACAACATGGTACTGGAACAAAAACAGACAAATGAACCAGAGCAACAAAAGAAGAAAGCCAAACATGACATCACATGACTTCATCAATCTGATATTTGACAAAGATGCAAATAAGCATATACTGGAGAACAGATATACCCTTCAATAAATGGTGTTTGTAAAACAAGAGTCCACGTGCAGAATGAAATTTAGGCCTATATCCATCACCCTGTGCAAAGGTTTACTGCGACTGGGACAAATATATCAATGTGAAATCTGCAATACTGAAATCACTTGAAGAACAGAGACAGTACCTTATAAGACATAGATAAAGAAAATTATATCAGAAATGTGAATCAACTTACCTGGGATTTAAGGTCACAATTGACAAGTGGGACTTCATAAAATTAAAAGGTTTCTGTAAGCAAAGGAAACAATCAATCAAGAGAAGGTGAAGTTAATAGTGTGAGAATCTTTGCCAATTATTCATCAATTAGAAAATTAATATCAAGAATATATAAAGAGCCAAAAAATTAGAGTCAAAAAACCAAATGACTCAGTTATAAAATGGACTATGGATCTGAGCAGAGAGTTTTCAAAAGCACAAATAAAATGAACTAGGAGGAGCTTGAGTAGCAGTTTAGTAATTAAGAACACTGACTGCTCTTCCAGAGGACCTGAGTTTGTTTCTCATCACCTCCAAGGCAGATCACAACTGTCACAGATCACAACCCTAGCCATAGGGAATCTGATCCCCTCTTCTGACCTTTAAGTGTACTGTACACATGACAGACACATACACACATGCAGGAAAAACACCAATATGCATAAAATAAAAAAAGAAAACCTTCGAAAAATGTCTAAAAGAATATCCCAAAAAGTATCCATATTAAAAAAATATTTATATTTTTTCTTAAAAAATTTGTATCAATAAACCAAGATCCATGCCAAAAAAGGTGTCCATATCCTTAGCAATTAGGGAAATACAAATTAAACCTACTATGAGATTACAACTTACCCCAATCTGACTGTATAAACAAAACAATTGTCAGCCAGGCATAGTGGTGCACACTTTTAATCCCAGCATTCAGTAGGCAAAGGCAGAGAGATCTCTATGAATTAGAGGTCATCCAGGTATAAAGTCACTTTGGTCATGACTACACAGTGAGACACTGAAACAAAAAACAAAATGGAAGAGCAATACAAAGATAGAAAGAAAAGAAAAAGAGCGAGAGCGAGGGAGGGAGGGAGACAAGGAGGGAGGGAGGGAAAGATGGAGTGAGGAAAGAAGGAAGGAAGGAAGGAAGGAAGGAAGGAAGGAAGGAAGGAAGGAAGGAGAGAAGGAAGAAACACTGGCGACATATGCTGGTAACACTATGGAGAAAGAGGAAGACTTTTTCCCTTTGGCAGGATTTCAAACTGGTCCAATCACTCTGGAAATCAGTGTGGCAAATCAGTTTTTAAAATCTAAAACAGATCTATCATACTCCATAGCTATATCACTCCTCAGCATTGCCTAATGGACTCAACATCCTATTCCACTGATCCTTGCTCAGGTTGTTCCATTGTATCTCTACTCACAATAGCTAGGAAAAGAAAGCAACCTAAGTGTCCTTCACTTGATGAATTCATGAGATAATTTGTGTACGTATGGCTATGGAATATCATTCTGTTATGAAGAAAAAATGAAATAATAAAATTTGCAGTTAAACAAATGGACCCAGAGACTTTTATATTGAATAAGATAGCACAGACTCAGAAAAACAGCACTGTATATCTTCTTTTCTTTGTAGTTACTACTTTTAGACATAAATATGCAGTCTGGAGTCATCACAGAAATCAGAAAAATAGAAATGAACTGTGGAGAGAAGGAAGAGGCAGAAGGCGCTCTAGAGAGGGGTATTGTAGGGCACAGGTGGCTAGGAAATAAGAGGTAGGGAAAATAGAGTTATTTAACTGGGAAGAGTGGGGGAAAGCAATACAGAATGAGGAACTGTGGTATAGAAAACAGCAAGGTTATTTATTTGAAAGAAGCCATAGGCAATCACTCATTTTGTTTACTTAAAATTACCTATAAAATGTACAAATATTATATATATGTTAATTATATATGTATATAAAATTAAGTGGACTTATGCCACCGGAGATGATAATGCTTATCCTAAGAACCATAGACTATCTAACAAAAGCCCACTGCCAGAAATGAGAATTCTCCAGTCAGGCTGTTAATCAGGGTTGTCCAAGACATCTCCAAAACATTATAGGCTACTGCAGTTGCCCTTTTTGTCTCCCAGAATTTGAACATATGACCTTGTTGGTGAAAGTACAGCACAATTCAGATGCACACTCTGGAGAAATTAAACTGAATCTGACTTGGAAGCATCCTACTAACTCTTAAGTATCCGAAGTAGATATGAAAGCTACCAAAGGAGAAATGCAATGAGCAATCCTACCCTGGTCTAACAACTATGATGTACAACAATGATCAACCCAGCAATATATCCCCCAAAGCTTTAGTAGTAGCACTTACATCTTAGAGACAACCTTAAGGTTTGCCCAGTTGGAGATAATTATTGCTTGGTATTGTAAATCTAGTGCCATGATGCTCATGGATGATAAGGTCATGTATCCTTAAGGAGAATGCATTACTGTCATTGCTACATGAATAATTCCTAACTGCATTATAAACCCTTCACCTTGTACACCAGACAAGTGTGGGTGTCACCCCTCATCAAAGAAACTATTTGACAGTAGACAGAGAGTATTATGGAAAACCTCAACTTTTCCAACTGAAGAGAGAGACCAATGATTGTGGGATACCTGTTTCCCAAAGATACATCTACAGCACAGACCCAACACCTAAGATTCAAGGAACATCAGAAAAGGGGATGGCAAGATTGTGAGGTAGATGTCAGGGTATCAGCTTAAGATTTTGTCCTTTATATTTGACAGGTAAAGCCCTGTAATCTCAACAGTATATCATGAGCCATGATAACATCAGTTGTCATTCAAATGTTGGTATGGAAAAATCACTAGGCTCTACCCCTAGATAAAGAGCAATAGCAAATGGTAACTGGGGAGGGGGTGGTTCATCTTCCTCTGGGATGAGTATCCTAATTGCTTATCCACCTACAAGGGGTAGGACCTCAAAACGTATGCATATGAGCTGTGATTTACACAAAATGGATCAATCAGGTTGTGTACACAAACACACACATATGACTAAAAGAAAAGAGGTCATTAATTGAATTGCAGCAGGGTCAGAGGAGCATGTAAAGAACTGTAAGAAGAGGGAGGAAAAATATTATACACTATTCGTACACACGATTAATTTAAAATCTTGCATAAAAAGAATTACAGTGTTTTTTTGACACAAGTCTATATCTGTGAGACACTGAGTCTCTGAGTATTTCTGCTATCCTGTATTGAATGTGGGTGTCAGATTTTATCAAACATAATCAAATACACCTTCTTTTTAAAATGGCTAATAAGATAAGAGAGCATCGCCAAGCCAAAAAATATTTTGCTTTTCAGTTTAGGTTAACAGAGCATTCTTCCTCATGTTTACTTTCAAAATATATTCTAATTTGATTTTTGAAAATTGCCATTATATTTGTATCAAAATGAAGGAAGTGCATATTCTACTCTGGAAACATTTTTTTAATTCATTTAGTATTGTGAAAGGGACAATTTCCCTATGGTATAACCAATTGCATAAAAATTTTTTTGTGTCTCCAGTCATCATGTACAATGGTTGCTCCTTCTCCAATGTTCTTGTAATTGCTATGCCTGCACATATTCTAATGTAAAGGAGTTCATTTAGTTTCTAGAACACATAGATAGAATTCTACATAGTTCTAATTAACAAATAACCTTTTGGCAAAAGGACTCAGAAGGTTTCTTTTAGTAATCAAAGAGAAATCTTCAATTTTATTTCAAGTTGTGTTTGCAATTCTATAAGTCTAATTGGGTTCACTGGGTGCATTTTATATGAATTGTTCTCTTTTCTGATGGACTCTTGGAATTTCTACCACACGTTTAATATCAGTATATCTTTGGTAATTATTTAATCTAAAAAGGGTTTGATTCATAGCAGTTACAACAAACAACACATAGAGCTTCGATCCTTGTTCATACGGTTTAATATGCATTGAAATGTGATTCTTTATGCTTCTACTATTTTCAGAGTTAAAAAAACCAATGTAATCGGACAGAGGTACCTGTTTTATAATTATGAATGGAGCATACATGGAAAAAACCTGAATCAACTGTGCTTAACTTTAGATGGAAAATTACTGTTCTGTTTTTCTTAAAGCACAGAAAAATTAAGTGAAACAATGTGAGGTTCGGTTCTCTGAATGTGTATTAGACACTAAAGCCATAAGTGGACAGCATCATTTGCTCCTCAGAAGGTGATAACATGATCAGTTCATATTTAGCCATAGTCTTGTATGTGAACAGTGAACAGTGGATAAGCTCAGCCTTGACATTTGGACAATTATTTAGAAGTGATGCCAACATGTTCATTTATCACTTTGACAGTTGTCACACATTATAAACAACCACCGAGGTGATGGTGTAATGTGTGCATTTATTCTGATAGTCTACCAGGTTTTACATTCGGCTTATCATACTGACCTATTTACAACTTCTTTTTATTAAGCCAAAGCTCCAGTGTAGGGGCCATGGGAATGGCTCAGCCTATAAAAGTACTTGCTGTCAGGCCTAAGGACCTGAATTCAATCCCTGGGACTCATGTCATGGAAGGAGGGAACTGACTCTCACTATCTGTCATCTCTTCTTTATACATATCAGTGACACGTGCACACATAATAATATGTAAGTGCAACAAAAGTTTAAAAATTATACCTTAAAATTTTCAGCATAGATGGTAAGGAGTCTCTGAGGCCCTGCCTCTACTGGGCTCTGACTGTTGTTAAGGGAGGATCATCAGTTTAGAGGATGTGGTCACTGGCAGGTAGCTCATCCTCCACTCGCCAGTGAATAGTCTTATATCTATTTACATATAGTCAGCATTAACTGGACTCAGGAGGCTATCAATAAAAATGATTAGAAGGAGATATTAAGTTGGGTGGAGAATGAATTAATAAGTTCAAGTAGGAGATTGAGAGAGGAAATGAGATGAGTGGATATAATCAACCGGACTCTCTGAACATAGCGGACAATGAGGACTACTGAGAACTCAAGAACAATGGCAATGGGTTTCTGATCCTACTGCACGCACTGGCTTTGTGGGAGCCTAGGCAGTTTGGATGCTCAACTTACTAGACCTGGATGGAGGTGGGGGTTCCTTGGACTTCCCACAGGACAGGGAACCCTGATTGCTTTTCGGGCTGGGGGGAAGACTTAATTGGGGGAGGGGGAGGGAAATGGGAGGCGGTGGCGGGGAAGAGACAGAAATCTTTAATAAATAAATAAATTAAAAAATAAAAAAAAAGCCAAAAAAAATAAAATAAAATTTTACAGTTATGCACAAAAAAAAAAAAAATTTTTTCAGCATAGATGGTAAGGAGTCTCTGAGGCCCTGCCTCTACTGGGCTCTGACTGTTGTTAAGGGAGGATCATCAGTTTAGAGGATGTGGTCACTGGCAGGTAGCTCATCCTCCACTCGCCAGTGAATAGTCTTATATCTATTTACATATAGTCAGCATTAACTGGACTCAGGAGGCTATCAATAAAAATGATTAGAAGGAGATATTAAGTTGGGTGGAGAATGAATTAATAAGTTCAAGTAGGAGATTGAGAGAGGAAATGAGATGAGTGGATATAATCAAAATGCATCATATGCATGTATGAAATTTTCAAATAATAGAAATGGAGACTTGCTCTTCATTGATGGATGTGACCACTAGTTGATATTTCATTCTTAGGTGGATGATTTCCACATCCATGCAGATATGGAAAGCTCTAACTAGGCTTAATAAGTTATCATGAAAGAGACAGAGAATTAGGGGCAACAAGTTGTGGAAAGCACAATAGTCTTAAGGAGGAAATAAAGGTAGATAAGACATGTTTAATTTTATACATTTATGAAATTTTTAAAAAATAAAAGTTTATTTGATGATTTTGTTTCTTCTTTGAGAGATGATGATGTATTTTAATATCAGTTCTCAGGAGAACTGTTTTTTTTAACAGTTCTTTATATATTCTAGATGTCAATTTATCTACCCAATATATAGCAG
This sequence comes from Microtus pennsylvanicus, assembly GCF_037038515.1. Classification (NCBI taxonomy): domain Eukaryota; kingdom Metazoa; phylum Chordata; class Mammalia; order Rodentia; family Cricetidae; genus Microtus; species Microtus pennsylvanicus. The sequence goes on from NC_134584.1 coordinate 34,138,252, forward strand.
GTAAAGATTTTCTCTTGCTCTGTGGGCTATGATTTTTCTCTGCTGATAGTTTCTGTTGCTGTAAGAAGTCAAATTACTTTCTTTAGCACTCACTTAATATCTAGTTGACAGATATGTTACAGCCATGATAACATGAGAACATGAGAGTTATAAAGCTAGGTCATGAAAGGAGATTAAGTTTCTGTATCACTTATATGATAAACCATGTATGAAATATTCCTGCCCTGGGATGTCATTATATGAAGAACTTTAAACTAACCATGTGGTAAAAATGTATAAGTAGGTCCATAAGCTAAGTAGATGCCCCCCTTCTATCCCTCATAGTCCAGGATCTAGATAATAAATCTAGATACAACTGTGTAAGGTACATTAATTAAGAACATCACCAAAGTTTTCTCTTGCTAAATTCTTGGTCAATCGAAACTAAGGAACATCATAAACTTACTTTAATCCACTCAGTGTTGGGACAATGTTAACAGTATAGCAACAGATAACCATGCTGGCTAGCATTTTGTTAACTTGACATGAGCTAGAATTATCTGAGATGGAGGGAATATCAATGAAGAAAATTCCTCTAAAGACAGGACCGTAGGCAAGAATATTGAGCATTTTCTTAGTTAGTGGTTGATGTGGAGGCCCAGCCCATTGTTGGTAGAGCCACTCCTGGGCTAGTGGTCCTGGATTCTATAAAAAAACAGATTAAAGAGCAAGCCAGTAAGCAACACTACTCTAGGGTCTCTCCATCAGTTTCTGCCTCCAAGTTTCTGCCCTGCTTGAGTTTGTGCCTTTCTATGATAAATGATGATATGGAAGCTTAAGTAAAATAAATTTTTCAATTCAAGTATCTTTTAGGTCATAGTGTTTCATCACAGCAAAAGCAATAGTAAGTAAGATGATCATAACAATAACAGCAAAAATACATTCTATTACCTGTAAAGGAAGTTGCCATTATTAAAATATATAAAATAAATAAATTGGGGACCAAATATTAATTGCAAATGGAAGTTACTTTAAACTAAGTTCAAAAGTTTTAGCAAGAAGTCTGCAAGCAATTCAACAGTTTATCACTGGCAATTGAAATATACATCGTTCTATAGTTTGGATGTAAAACATTGCAACGATGTCCAGTCGTTAAAGGTCTGGCAAAGTTTGTAGCACAATTGGGAAGGAGCAGAACCTTTAGGATATGAGTCTTATGGAAGAAAATCAGGTTACAGGTGAATGCGTTCAATTAAGAAACTTGTTATTCTGCCTCCTTCTCCCTCTCTTTTCTGCCCTAATCTTTTGATGTGAAGTCTTCCCACATCATGAGATACTCTGTATCCCCAAACAACAGGATTATATTACTTCTGGCTGAAATCTCTGAAGTCATAAAGCAAAACAAACTTTCCATTATTTATAAGACTACAGCAATAGGAAAGCATACCTCTGGTTCAATAAAACACTTACAGTTCCGTGGAGAGCACTCTCACAATAGGACTAAGATAAACACGCTTCACTGACTTTGACAAACTACCCAGAGCAATCCAGTGGAAGAAAGATTTCTATTTACAAACTGCACTTGGACATTAGGTGTCCAGTTTCAGTGAAATAAGTTTAAACACACAGAAATAAAACTTTCCAAGAACACTAACACAATGCGAAGCATAGACCTACATGCAAATTAAAAGGCTAAAATTACTTTGAAATATAAAATAAATTCTACATGATGAGGAAATTCATCATATGTTTTTATGTCCCCCACGAAAATCAGTTATATAAAAATTGATTAAGTGGGCTGTGTTTTTTTTAATTTGATTTGCGATTTTGATACTATTAAGAGGATGAAAAGTCAAGATTAGAATGAAAGAAACCTTTGCAAGTTATATTCCTCCTGAATGTCTTATATCCAAAACATACAAATATGCCTTAAATCTTAACAGTAACCATTATAAGCTCAATTGGAAAAAAAGAGATGATAGATCAAAATATATTGAAGGATAATGAGTATACTAAACTGCTTAACATTATATACTAACACATAATTAACATAAAACTACTCCTATAAATTTATTTTTGTGACTGAAACCTATACTGATCTCAACATTTGGACATGACCAGCTACACCGTGCTTATTGGCCAGAAGAAGAAGAGGAGGAGGGAAAACAAAAGAGAGAATGGAAAACAAAACAGAACAATTAAGCTTTAATACATTATTCTGCGGAATAAAAAAACAGCTGCAGCCAATTAGGAAAATAGCTTGATAGTTATTTATAAAACTAAGTACAGTACTAAAATAAAGTCTAGAAACAGTGATCCCTGATATTTACACAACAAAATTGCAAACTTATGTCTGCACGAAAATATGAACGCCATTACTTGTAGCAACTGTATTCATAATTATAAAAGAAGCCAAAGCAACTAAGATATAGCTGAATTTAGTTATAAAACGTAATTAGTTATCCCACAAAACAGTAATGTGTCTTAAATGTATATTATTGCTAAGTGGAAGGAGGGATGAGCAAACTGCATCTTCTATAATTCCATTTCTATGCCATGCTAGAAAAGAAAAAGTATGACTCTCTTCACAGAGATATATTGTATGGGCTTCAGAGAGGGAAGAGAATGCAAAGCATTAAGCATAAAGGACTTTGGGGGAGTGATAAATGATATAATAATATATTGTACCATAATGACAGATTTATGATGCTACACCTTTGTCAAAAGCCCCATAAAACCTTCAATAACAGAATAAAACTCAGAGCATGAAAAATAAAGATATTGACATGGCTTTGTGATCCTAGAATTAAATGCGGTTTATGACAAATGAATCGAACTCTGCTGTAAATGTTTAGAATACCATAACTGAGAGTGCTGGGCTAAGCCTGAAAAATAAACGGAGAATGGGCTGAATTCCAGAACAACTGTCCTATGGATGGTAAACTCTGATAGGGACACGGGGAGAGTTCTGAAGTTACTGTCCACGTAAACTGGATTTAAACTGAGAAATTAAATAAATAGATAAGAGGTGGCAAAAGTCAGTTTTCACTCTTAGAATAATAATTGTTCCAAGGAAGCAAGAACAGAAGGTAGAATGATGAACAAATTAATGAATCACCGTTGCAGACATTAACACAAGCAATTAGCATAGTTTGACGGGTACACACAGCACTGTGGAGGTTTTTGATACACACAGTTAAGCATATACTGATATATTCTCTGACTAGCTGAGTGTGCCGATATTAATAAATAATAACTAAGTAACAACAAGTAGACCTAACGGTTAACATTAGAATTCAAATGTACTTTTTAATAAAATGACGCAGAGTTCCCTGGAGAAACGGCTAATTTTGGAGCAGGAGAAGGGGATATATGAGAGGTACACATTCCAGAGGTAATAAAAAATCATTAGTGCTCCCAAGAATGAAAGATTTTAAAACATTGCCATAGTTTTAATGTACATTTTTCTGCTAACTAGAACTACCTGAACACTTCTAAGGTGCTTAATGTCAATTTTCATTTCTTATTTTAAGGAATTTCTGTTCAGTCCCATAGCCCATGTTTAATTTTTTTAAACATTAGGCTTTTTGTTTTCTTGATCTTTAAATATTTTAAATTCTTTGTATATTCTAAATACTAATTTTCTGTTTAATATACAGCTGGCAAGGTTTTATTTTCCCATTCCACAATCTGCCTTTCCCCTTCTTTGTTGTACAGGAGCATTTATAACTTTCTGGGATCCCATTGGTCAATTATTGGTCTTATTTCCTACACTTCTATAGTCTTATCCAGAAAGTCCTTAGCTATGCCTAATATTTTCTCTCCTCTAGGAATTTAAGGATATTAGGTCTTAATCTGCTTGGAGTTTTGTTCAGAATGAGAGATAAAGAAACGGCATCTTCTGGATATGATGACATAGCCAATTGGTGTGTTCTTCCCTAGAGAATGTTATTTCTCCCACTCCTAGCATCCTTGCATTGCCTATAGTTCTTTGTGTAGGGTTTGAGGCTTGGGCACCTTCCCTGTCTATTTTGACATCTCCATTGGTGTCATCTTTGTTCCCCTCATATTTGGGCAGTCATGTTGATGAGGCTATGTGTAAGATACCTAATCTATAACTGACCTGAACACCTCCTTCCTGGGGGCTAGATTTCACAGTACTAGAAAGCACCTTGCAAACTTCCAATGGTTGGAGGTAATCAGCAGTTCTACCTCATTATAATGCCTGTGATTCTTTTAAGAGAAGGCTACATGGAAGCAATAATGCTAAATTTCTTGAACACATAAAGCTTCTAATATCAGTTGCTGATGTTACTATTCAGGCTAACTGACATGAACATGTTGGGGGAAAATCAGTTTCCGCTTGTTTATTTTAAGTGTAGACTATTATAATCATTTTTCTTCTTAAATCCTTTCCACTTGCTGGTGAAGCTGTGAGCGCTTTTGCAAAATAATGTCATAAAAGCATAGAAGAAAAAAAAGACAATCAGTCACATATACAGAGTCATCAAATTCTTTAAGTAACATTGGAACATTAAATAATACTTTTCAATAAGATAATGATTACTACAATTTTGAAGTAATGATGAGAACAAACACTGACATAGTTAGGAAAAACTACCAATTAGAATAAAAGCATTCAAGATTTCTAACGGTAACAAAATCGCCAGTACATCAAACACGCATTGTTTAATTTTGTCTATATTCATAACTGACAAAAGGAAAAGATTTTAGCTATAGCACGTGCTTTTTCTCTTATGAAACAAAAGCCCTTATTGAGAAAGATTATACTCAAATCTTTCGTACCAAGAATAACTTTTGTCTTGGGTAGGTAAAACTGCTTCCTACTTTTTCCTTCCATAAAGCTTTTATTTGACTTCCAACAAAATGCATTCTTTAACTTCTAAAACCAGATCCACAGATTCCACTGCATGACCTTCTTAAACCCTTTGCCTTGAATTTACTCTCTTATTCCTCAGTGAGTCTGTCTCCTGTATCTAGAAAGGTGTCTGGCTCATGGCAGATACTCAATAAGAGTTTTCCGTAGGGATGAATGATGGTGTTTTCTGTATGTTCTCCACAGGACAGCCAGCTCCCTAGTTTTAGATGTGATGATTCAAGAAGACTGATGTGAAGGATAAAGAAGGGAGTAGAAAAATGATCAGGCTACCATCAGCCTTTCAAGGGGAAAATGTGCTTTTAGACTGTCTCTTCTTGGCTATGTTTGTCAGCCTAAGACCAAACATCCAATCATATACTCTAAAATGAGAAACACAGAATCCACATAAATCACCATGGGATTTTCTCTTTATTTTGCCTTATTTTCAAACGTTTATGTATAGCATATCAAGAATTTTTTTAAATTAACCATTTGATACCATATACCCCACATTCCATGAAACTGAAGAGAGAATACAGACAAATGTGTGCATGTCAAGGCATGTGGAGCTTTGATATCAGTAAAAACAAGAAGAAATAACATGAATAACGGTAAACAAGGAAAACAGGGAAGTCGAGTTGTCCACATGGAGGATTTATTACGAATAAAGATTTCTTAGTCTGGAGTAAAGAAAGTATATAAAATAAGTGTATAAAGGTTTTGTATATAGGAGAATGACATCTAATATAAAACTATCCATCCATTACACATGTCTATATTTATCTCTTGAAAATTATTACTTAAAATCTACTAAAAAGTCACATAAAATTGTAAAACTTCAAAAAATTAATGCAAAACACTAATTAGTTTCTGCAGAAGTACATTTTTTGTCTATTTCTTGTACTGCTTAGAATCTTCCAAATTTTGAGTCTAGATTATTTAACATGTAGAAATATAGTCAGGCCAGAGGGAGTAGTATGTTTGTAGGTTCTTACCATTCTGTTCACAGTAGGTGGATCCTAAAAGAGATAATACAGGTCTTGGTTTTCCATTCTGATTTACACAAGCATTGCTTAAAGGGCACCCTTGAGGGACAGTGCCCGCAGAGGGGTGGCTCTGGAGAGGCAAGCACAAGATGCCAAAGCAGCTGCTCCACCAAGAAGACCAGACTACAAAGTGTGCCAGAGAGATTATCAATCTCACGGCACGAGAGGTTTTACGACTCACAGCTCCTAACTGCCTTTTCTCACATCTGCTTCCCCTTGTTCTGTACTTCAGTGTCTGAACCTGTTTGCATAATTTTCCATCTTTCAGTCTATGATTTTCAATGACAGAGAAATAGAATACACCAAAGACAAAGCTAAACATATTAAAAACCTGGCTTCACTGGTCATTTTGTCCTCTCTGACATCTTGGGCATATCCTCAAATCTGAGATTGTTTCATTTAGGTAAACATGTATGTGCTTTTAAATGAGCATGTGTTGATAATTTTAAAGGACTAGTGAAACTTAAGTCAATGCTATTTTTCTCACTTAATATTAATTTTGTTGTGAAACTATTACAGTTATGCTTGAAATGACATTTTATTTCAGATTACATTTCTGTGTATAAAATCTTTCTCCATCACTGGTAAATAAGAGATCTGAAACTAAACATAAAATTTACATATAATGCCTAAACATTACGGTGTAAGTATCATGGTCAAACTATCACATTTAGTCTCAAAAAAGAGTATCGGTGGGTTGAATGAAATCAATAGTCCCTTCTAGAGGCTCAGCTGTTATGTAACAGAATTTTTAATGCAAAATATGGTCTAGACAAGGACAATTAACCAAAAATACTCAAAATAGAGGATACTAAAATATTTGCTTAAAAAGACCAAGGAATTCCAAACTGCCCATGTATAAAGTAGTATTAGATATCACTAAGATATAAAAGCATTTTTAAAATACAATAATATAATTAATTAACCATTTGATTATTGATAAACATATGCAAAATTCTTGTCCCTTAGGAAATAATGATGATTTTCCTAAAATTACAGGATTTAAAAACCTTGGGCTCTCTATTTTGCAGTGATCTCTAATGGCCAGAGGCCCCCTTGGCAAAGCCCAGGAACATTATGAGGCCACACTTAAAATCTGAAGAGCATTCAGGAGAAAATTCCAGGAAATGTTTTGTTCCTCTTTCAATGTGTCTTGGTAGCACCGAGCCCCATTTCCCATTATAACACTCTCTATTAATAGATCCTCGTTTGTACATTTCTTCTTTTCGTATCTCGCTCTTCTTCAATATGATTCCAGCTTGCTGGAACAATCAACTGAGAGAACTGACCATGAAACATTTCCAGTGCTCCCTTAGAAGGAGGTTAAATCAAAAGAAAATTGGTAGGTCACCTCTGTCCTTCCAGTCCTAACCTTCAAGGAGACACCAATGGACTAGGAGCAAATTTCTTGAGGAAAATACTTACAGTAAAGGGGACTGAGAGAAATGATCAATCTGATATGATGATAACTCCAAGGAGGAACAAAAAGTGTAGTAATATGGGCGGCGGTGGGGCTGCGTCCCCCAACACCCCAGCCGCTGGCTCGGCTAGCTTATGCCCCGAAATAATTACACAGACACTGTATTCTTTTCATCACTGCTTTGCCCTTAGCTCTGGCCCTTACTGGCTAATTCTGATATCCCAATCAACCCATCTCTAATAATCTGTGATCACCGGTCTTACCGGGAAGATTCTAGTTCAGAGCTTCATAGCGTGTGTCTGCCTGGGAGGAGAGCTGCGGAGTCTGACCTCACTTCCTCTTCCTCCCAGCGTTCTGTTCTGTTTTCTCCACCCACAGGGCCAAACAGTTTCTTTATTGCTTAACCAATGAAATCAACAGATTGATATATGACACTCCCACATCACTTCCCCTTTTTCTGTTTAAACAAAAAAAGGAAGGCTTTAACTTTAACATAGCAAAATTACATATAACAAAACAGTTATGAAGTAAAAGTTACATCAGAAACATTTATACATATAACAAAATTGACCATAAATCTCTATCAATAAAGCAAAATCTATACTAATGCAAATTATTCATACCTATATCATATCCCCCTTTAAATGTAAAAGAACGTTTATAAACCATATTTGGGAACATGGGCGCAGTTTTTTCTCTCCAAACTGCTTCCTGCTGAATGGGGGCGTCGTTAATTAGGTCTTTCATGGTATAACCTGTGTGCTAGTTTCATCTCAGTTGACAGTTGAGCAAAGCAATTTTCTGAAGATGTTCACAGCAACCCTTCAGGAGGACGTGGTCCATCATACCAAATCGGAATAGAAGAAATGAACAGGGTCTCATCCTCTGTGAAAACAAAAGAAGACTCTCTCCAAAGCATCATATCCTTAGATCCAAATTTCGAAATCGTAATACCCTTATATCCATTCTGGTTCCACTTGGCAGCCCATATAATGAAATGTCTCTCTGTACTTAGCTCCTTCACAGTCAAAAATTTTAAAGAAAACACAATGTACATAATCCAGACTCTCTGTGAATTTTCCATTTTTTACGTGGCTTATATTTCTTTATTTCTTTTAATCTCTTAACTATCTGTACTCTAAAGACTTTACCTTCTTTTTTTTTAACCATTAACTTTATTCTCTATATTCCTTTTCTTCTCTCTCCCAAGCCTACGTACATTCAACCAACAGTGTGACTCATTTAGTGGTCTGAATCTGTCCTATTGTGAATCTGCAATTTTTTACTATCCAGGAGCACTTTTGATTTGCGCCTTTAAATCACTAGGCGCTTAAGAATCTAAGCTGTGACATTCCTAGGTTAACTTTTTGCTTTTTGAGCGTATATCTGTAGACCAGGCTGTCTTTGAACTCTCAGAGATCCGCCTGTCTCTGCCTCCCAGGCATTGGGATTAAAGGTGTTTGCTATTACACCTTGAACTCACAGAGATCTGTTTGTCTCTGCCTTCTAGGCACTGGGATTAAAGGCGTGTGCTACCACACCTTGAAGTCACAGAGGTTTACTTTAAGAATTTTAACTTTTAGTCTGCATATATTTTTAACACACAGTAAACCATTTAGAAATTTTCATTGTCTTTGAATCTCTCTTTACTGTATATCTCTCTTTTTCTGACTACATGAGTCCTTAATTTAGCACGCAATATCAGTAGGACTAAAGGCGTGGCTTTGCCAGCTAGATCCAGTCCATTCCTTAGCTTTCCAGCCTCGTGGCTGAGGTATTGGCTGCAAGGTCCCTGCCAGCCAGCGAGCTACAACAGACAACACTCAAGTCCTCTCTCTGTAGCCGGCCCTCCTGCCTCAAACAGTCAGAGTTTGCCCTGGCAGGATGGCCCAGAAAGCTGGCATTTTTAAACGGCACAGCTTTTTTCCTACTACGGCTGAAAACCGAAAAGCATGTGTTCAGCTTTTCATCAACACTGTTTAAGTGTTTTGTGGCAGGACCTCTTAATGAGCCGCAGGGTTTTGCAGCTAAAGCTGAGTCAGGAAGCCTCTTGGGGCTACCAGGTAGGAGCGGCACTCAGCACTTTAATTCTGAGACTGAGCGTGTAGCACAGAAATTCTTTTCATCCAAGTTACATCCAAATCTGACACGCAGAGCACTGTGCAGTCTGAAAACACGTCTCTGTATTGCGGCAGGAATCCGCCATGCTCTTCCGCCTGCCTAAGCCTGATTCTGCCTTCTTCCCAGGAGCAGGCGGGGAGCTCTGAGTCATCGCAGGGTCTCAGAGCACTCTCCTTCCGATCCCAAGCGGGAACACAAACATAAAGCCAGAGTTTGCACTGGCGGCACAGCCCCAGGAAGCCACGCTTTGAAATGACACAGCGTTTTTTCTGCTGCTGTTGCCGAATCAGGAAATCTCTCTACATCACGCCACCAACAAACAGCAAAAATCTGTGTTAAACTCTCTCTCCCTTATTTTTAAGCCTTCTCAGGTTTTTTAAGTGGGTTTAGTTAGCCACACGTCTGGGCGTTATTTGTAGTAATATGGGCGGCGGTGGGGCTGCGTCCCCCAACACCCCAGCCGCTGGCTCGGCTAGCTTATGCCCCGAAATAATTACACAGACACTGTATTCTTTTCATCACTGCTTTGCCCTTAGCTCTGGCCCTTACTGGCTAATTCTGATATCCCAATCAACCCATCTCTAATAATCTGTGATCACCGGTCTTACCGGGAAGATTCTAGTTCAGAGCTTCATAGCGTGTGTCTGCCTGGGAGGAGAGCTGCGGAGTCTGACCTCACTTCCTCTTCCTCCCAGCGTTCTGTTCTGTTTTCTCCACCCACAGGGCCAAACAGTTTCTTTATTGCTTAACCAATGAAATCAACAGATTGATATATGACACTCCCACATCAAAAAAGTAGGTCAGAAATCTTAAAATGATGTAAATTATAAGAACGTATTTACAAATCCTGCAGTGATTCCTTAAGCCACAGTTACCAGTCAAAGGGGCTCGACATCTATCAGGAGTCCTCTGTTCTGCAATCCATCCCTCTCAGTTACTGACTAGAAGTTTCCAGGGGGAAGTGCAGCAGTCTTGATATCACTGCACCTAAAAATTTTGGCTAAAGCATCTGGGTCTCCCAAGTCAACTACACTTGATTTGGTTAGAGGGCTAGCAGAAAAGATCTTATGTACTATGGGGGTTAGGAAGCAGCCTACCATGGAGAGATGGCTTTGCAGTTCCAAGCCTGCACTGTCCTATCTGAGGACCCAGGTTTGTTTCCCAGTGCTCATGTCAGGCAACTCGTAACTACAGGGATGTAACCCCAGCTTCCAATGAATCCAGAACCTCCTGTCTCCCTTAGCTCCTGTATTCAATGTGCATTCACTCACATACATAATTTAAAGCTAAAATAAAATCTTTAATAAAATTTATTTAAGGAAAGAAACTAGCCTGCTAATGAACAATAGGGACTTCTCTACCCGGGGAGAACTTGGAGGAGGCAATTCACCTTCACCATGGCGGTTATCTAAGACCATCATTCCCTCCTTTCCTTTATGTGAAGTCTCAGTTCTCTCCACATTCAGATATTACCTAGGTATCTCTGGGTGATAAGACTTGAGTTTCCTTCTTCAGGAGATTAGGCCCTTGATGAGCATGTTTTTCTGAAGACACATTTCCCTTATGAGGTCAGTCCCAGAGAAAAGGATTCATGAGATCACCTACAGCACATGGAGAGTTTTGTTTCTCCACATATTTCCCCACCTCCAGTATGGAAGACAAATTCTACATCTCCTTCTTCTAGCCAAGAGAAATTATTTCTGCTCGCAGAGTGACCTTTCATCTCATCTGCTTTTAATAACGTATCTTGGCACTGGCACAAGTTGTTAAATATGTCCCCTACCATGAGTTTGATCATTTGTGACCTCCAGCTTGCAGTTCTGAGGACAAGAAGCTGGTTACTGTCAATCAACAAATAGGGCTAAATTTGCTTATATCCTTAATTATCAGTTTCAAAGTTCCTTTTTATTGTGGACATTGTATCATCTAGAACCTATGCTGCCTCATCTCAAAGAAAGACATTGTATTCTTTTGCCACTAACTGAGTGCCCCAGTTGAAACTATTCAAACATACTATGAAGACAATGACCTCTGGATGACCAACAGACGGAACATACAATGGACTTATACTGCCAGGCCTATTTCTTTATCTTCATGTTTGTGACATGGGTTCTCATGTATATTCTCTTTTGTTGCCTGGGAACTAAATCTCATGTGTTCCATCCCCATAGACAAGACAAACTTCCAGTTGTGGTGTTAATTGGGACTCTGCAGGCAGGAAAAAAAGAGTTCATAGCAGAAGAGGTATTCATTCTTGTGAAGATAGACCACTAAAAATGTAAGTATGAAAGGGCTCAAATGTTTTAAATTGCAAGTGAGTATCCTATTGCTATCTACCAGAAATGCTGCAGACTAGGGAACAGGCTGTCACCAGTTAAGGAAGACTGGACTTTCAGAGGCATCCCTACTTGCTGTCAGGACAATGCTATATTGTGACATTTGTATCAGACATAGAGAGGACACAGATGGGAGTTGGTTTCCTCCAGAGGTGAATGTTCTAATACTTTCTTGGAGCTGCTGAAACAAGGTGCCACAGCTCAGTAGTGTATACAGTAGCAATGCCTTGTTCTGTAGACCTGGAAGACAGACCTCTGGCCTCAAAGTGTCAACAGTGTGTTTCTTGTGAGAGCTGTAGCTAAGTATCTTTCCTAAACCTCTACCACACCCTGGCAGCCCTGGTACTCTTTGATATTTAGGCAGCATTCTCCTGTGTTTTCATTTTGTTTTTCTTCTATGTTTGGCTTTCTGTGTGTTCAAATTTAACTTCTTCGTTAATGGCACAAATCCTTTTGGATTATTGCCTTCCCTAACAGGTTTATCTTAATTAAATATGTCTACCAAACTTTATTCACAAGTAAGGTCACATTCTAAAGTACTGAGGATTTTGACCTCGGCATCAGAACATTTGAGGGGATGCAACTCAACCTTTTATATCTCAGAAATTTGAGATGATTGTATATGTAGCTTATATACCCCTTTCAAATGGGTTTTTCCTCTTTCTCTCTGCTAATTGGAGTTAAAATTTAGGTTATTTTGATGGTGGGAAGCTGTAAATTCCCCAACTTAGTGACTGATTCTCAAGACTCAATTGTGTGATGCCTGATCAGGTCTTGGCTCACCGATTTCGAAGCCTGTTGATACACAGTAATTGTTTCTCAGAGTCTGTATGTGTAAACATTATTGCCATGTTTATCCCACAGCATCTACGATCCTAGAGAGTCTATTAAATTGCTCCGGTGACATCCTTCAGTTGTTCTTGGACTCTTTACAGTGTCAGGCAAGAAAGCAAAACCGATATTGGTAACACTTACTACTGTTGTATCTTTTGTCTTTACCGGACATCCTAAGCTTTATTATGTTATTTTAATGTGTTTTTTTCCACTTTATTTTCATAGCTACAGAGAAATCTCAGAGTCTTTCACTTCCCAAACATGATAGACCTACTCTCAGAATCTATGGTCCTTACATGAGTAACTCCAGCTGCCAAACACATTCATCTCTATTATTTACGCTTAATCAGGGAAATGAGAGCTAGGTGGGTCTGCAAACCAAATAAGGCTCTTGCAAGACAGGTTTTATTTAGGCAGACCCCATTTCATTAGCTAGTTCTCTCAAAGCCATATCTCCACAGAATAATGATGGCAATTTCTTTTTCATTTATGTGTCAGTGTCAGCTCAGACACTGTGACCAACATGCCTTGGGATATCTAAGTTGTCTTTTGTCCCCTGAGCAGATGCACTGAAATAAATAGCTACAGGTTCTTGGACAATTCATTCATCATTATGATTCATCGTAGGAGATCAATAACCTGTTTTGTCAGTGGGTTCACTAATATAAGAGAGACTTAGGTTATAGGCAAGAACCTGTAACTTTTCCTTGGAGTCACAGATATCAGCGGTCTTTCTCAATTCCTGAATTTTATTTTATTATATGGTTATGTAGCTCTCAGAATATTACCACATTTCTATTATAGAAATAAGAAATATTGTATTTTTATCCAGGGACATCTGTTTCATTAACCTTATACACACCAATGTAGAACATAAAGAGTCCTTGGATGCCCTTCAAACTCATGAGCAATAAATTTAACTGTCTGGCATTTAAGTCTCACTTCCCGGCCTCTTTTATTTAAGGGGCTTATCACAGTGAGCAGTATATTCATATATACATAATATATAGAAATATATGTATTTCTACCATCATTTTTAGCCTGAAGATTAGAACTTTACCTAACATTCTAGTGGTGCTATAACTTAAAAGATTACTATTGACAATTTTGTTGAAGGCTGTGTTCTTTGAACCCTTCATGTAACACAGTCCTCTGGGAAAATGTCCGAAGTATATTTAATAATGTGTGCATGCAGGTATGCCATTTCCCTCAGTGTCTTCCTTCCTTCCTTCATCATCTAGCAGAATGAGTCAAGCCGTCTTCAAGAGTAACTCAGAACTGGGCATTCTATACTGGCAACCATTCATTAGGAATATAAGCCATATCTGAACCATGAAGTTTTACCATGTTTACTGCCATTTTTACTTAAAATTTTAAATGCATATCCTAAGAAGATCTCTTCAACACAATGAATTCCTGATTATTAAATGCTTCACTTTACTTCTTCAATCAAGCATCTTTCAAATATTTTCCCAGGTGCTTTCTCCTACAGAGTTCACATCAGAAAATAATTTAGTTCCATTTACCAGTTAGGGCCTTGAATATGTTACTTAATGTTATGACACTTCAGTTTCTTCATAAGCAGAGTAGAGATGAGAGTTATTGTTCTTAACAACTGGCATTAAGTCTTTTAATTGCGCTGTGGATGAGTTTATCTGGAGCTTACCGGGATTGATTGAACCAAATATGGTACCAGAGCCTGCAAGAGATCCCCTAAGGCATTGCCTAATGGTAAAGGGTTACTTTGCCTGTCCCTTGTTGTTTGGCACTCATTGGTCCAATGATGTCCTTTGGCACACTTCCTGCATCCTCCAGAGGGCTGTTTAAATTATTTCTAGAAAAATCACTGTTTCTCGGAATACCTTGCCTACAATCTGTTGGGACTAATTGAGTCCTGGTCTTCAGCTGCTCTTCCCTGTCTAGAATCTTCTAATGGAAGTTACTAAAAGCTTTGCTCTGTCTAGAGGATCAGAGGATGGGATTTTTCACCTGTTGGCCATTGACTGCAGGGTATTTAAGCCTTCATGGTGCTATTAAAAGGGGCTTTTTGGTACCAGTGTTGGAAGGTCTGTGTGTATGTCTGTCTCTGCCTGTGTTTCCTCAACCTCCACCCCCTGGTCCTAAGCTCGCGAACGAGGTTCTAGCGCATAGAGCACAGACTGGGGCGCGGCAACAATCCTTTTCAAATGACCTTTCTTAACCACAGTTAAAACATCTGACATTTTGATTTTTCTTAAAATTTTTTAGAAACTACTTCTCTCAAAGTAGCATAATAAAGCATGATATCCATTATCAGCTATATTTCTAATCCATTCATCTACTGGTGCTGTTCTTGCCTTTAGAGGCCTAATCACCATTTTACATTCTGAATTAGCATTTTCAGAAGCCAAAGATTTGATTAATAGTTGTCTGCCTCCTGGATCTGATACTATTTTACTTGCAGCTGAAGTTAATCTTTGTAAAAGATCACTGAAGGCTTCTTTGGGGACTTATATCATTTTAGTAAATGACTCAGACTTGTTTCCTGATTCTTCAACCTTTCTCTAAACCTTTAAAGCTGCTAAACAATACTGGGTCAAGGCATTATCATGAAATCCAAACTGCCTTTGCAATTCAGCGTATTGGTCTCTGCTTATAAACTGATCTTGGGGAGTAATACCTCTAGCCCCATTTAGTGGTTCTGTGGTCCTAGCTTCGTGAAAGAGAAATGTACACCATCATAACTGATGACAAGCTTCTATTATTGCTGTGGCTAAATCTCTCCAATTTGGGGAGATAATTCTGTTCCAAGTTGCCCATGAATAAGCTTCAAGTAAGGTAAATACAAACCATATGAAAAGACCACTTCCTTAAATCTCCTCAAATCTAATATTTCTCTAAGGTTCCATTTCATTTTTCCATAACCTTGTGGATGCCTATGATCTCCTGGCCATTCTTGTATAGAAACTGAATAAATGAAGATTGAGATTCTAATAATGTTAGGTTACCCCTATTTGGTTGCTTTATGTGGTTGTATGGTAGGTTAACAAGAGCCTTTGGGGTACAGCCCTGAGATTCTCCGGACTCAGATTGGATGCAACAGCAAGCAAAAAGGTCATTTTTCTTTGGGTATCTGAAGGCAAACAAACGAACTCTCTTACAAATGCTTTTCTGAATCCGTCTCCTACTTGTCTGCTTGCATCCTGATCCTCCTGCCCTATTTCTAATTCCTCCTCGCTTGCTTCTCCTCCTCCTCTTTTTCTTGTCCTCTATTTTCTGAACTCTCTCTCACACAGAAGCCTCGACGCCACAAAAAATTACAAATATTACCTTTCATTGGTCAAAAACATATTCTTAGGGTGATAGGGAACTGAGCCATTGCCATGGCAACACGCGTTTTCAAGGTTACAGGAGTAGGACCTTGACCAGACTAGGGTGGCCCAGTGCCCAGTGACAAACTTTGACTATTGTCAGCAGACTGGCAAGCAAAGAATTGGCATGCTTTTCTTGGGGTGTTTTGTGTTGTAGCCTTGGTTGAACATCTGTGACTCTGGCCTTGTGCATAGCTGTAAAGCTTTAATGTTATGATCTATTTATAAAACCTTTAGTCTAGTTTGAACTAACTCTGAAGTGAAGTGAACTAATTGTGTGCAGTTAGTCTGAGCAAAAGGACAAAGTGTCTACAGTCCTCGTGGGACAAACAGATCTAGTCATGAAGCATGTCTCAGCACATATTCTATATACCAAAATTATTTAGTTATATGAAAAATGAGCTTCATGACCACTCACAGGTATATGTGCTCATAAAATTGAAATCTAATCATGAGATTACACACACACACACACATATACATATATACCTACAATGCAGGTATTGAGGAGACACAAAGCAAAAGTGAGCATCAGTTTCCAGAGCTGATTTCCTGGAGAGGATTAACCTCCATCAGAAAGTCAGTTCTCTGGTGAGTTGACATCTAAATTATCAATTGCTATATGCTGTATATTTCCTAGCCTCTGGCAGTAAATACTTGTCTAAATTCCTCTGTCTGGGTCTAAATATTTCCCTTGTTTTCATTAACAAGTTTTTCTAAGGCTTGTATCCTATTAGTCAACTTTTCATATTTGGCACAGTGATCAAACCCCTTTTTAAAGGATAAAATACGAATTACCAGACTGTTAGTAATTACAGTCAGCATTATGCCAACCCCAGGTAAGTCATTTATTCCCTCATTTACAGCTTCCATTTTGAAGCCATCCAAAGTCGCACTATACATGGTCCTAACTCCTTGCATTCTGATATTTTCCATCCTTATCATGGGAAATATTTTTCCTTTTATTATTCCTTAACTCTCTCCTTAAGGACTTCTCAGGCATCTCTCCAAATCTGCTGACTTCTCAGTTTATGCACAGTAGGGGCATCATAGGCCAGTAGCAGTGCCAGCAGAAATGGAGGCACCAACTGTCATGACCTCTTCCTATGTGTGATCATGTCACATGCTGGAGCACCAAATGTCGTTTGTAAACTCAATCTCAGTCTTATGATTTTTACCAATAATGAATGTCATCAGGAGCGAGATGCTGAGGTGACAACCTGTTAGCTCAGGGAGGCCAAGGAACAACCAGCTGACCTTCCTCCTTAGCTGACTTCATAGAAAGAGACCATTCCTTCCTCTGTCCCAAACCACAAATGCCACCAGACTTAAGGTCCCTCCTAGCTACTTCCTGTGTGTCTTTTTACCCATTATCCTGGTTCCCTCTTACTCTCTATGGCTACTTCCTGCTGACTTCATCTCCTGACTCAAGGCTTATTTTATTTAATTAAAGCAGTCTCATGCTTCACAGTGTGATCAAATATCCCACAACAGATAGTACTTGTACCCCCACTTGGTGGTTAAATTCAAGAATACTTTGTTATAAAAATAAACACAGTATAATGTGTATAAATTTGTCAGCACACAGTAAATTCTGAGGGTACTAGCAGGGTTAGTGCCCTGGTGTAACGGATAGTTCAAGTCATCTGCTCCTTTAGAGTTACCTTAAATGCACTCTTGGCCTGAGGTGTCCCCAGATTGTGCAAGTATTATCTGAAATGCAAAGCAGATTCCTCAACACCAGCTTCACTCATGGACTGGACTCTGTGACAATTGCTTTTAAATGATAAAAGCTGATGTTTGCAACTCCTAGTAACGTTCCACAACATGACCAGGTGACACCTTTACAGTGTTGACCTCCTAGCTGACAGAGCTTGTAGCCAACTCTTACTAAGGTGGAAGAGCCTTCATCTCTGAAGCCTTTGTCAGCTTTTCCACATGTCTTATGAGTTCACTCAGCTCTCAGGCAGCAAGTGGTAAAGTGCCTCTTAGTTCATGAAGATCTGAACTGTCTTCTTCACCAAGCCCTTCTGATTGGAGTATCTTTGAAGATTAGATTGAGAATGTAGAAAGGCACTTCTGTTGGGGAGAAAAGGTACAAACTACATGAATAATAACAGAGTACAGAAAGATAAAAGGTCAGGGAGGGGTGGAGAAACATATACTTCCTCACAGCAAAGAACATGACCTGATTATAAATAGGATTTAAATACATATCAGGAGACGAGGTGTGAGGGACACAGGCATTAAAGACACAAAGAGATACTGGGAAGGATACCTCAAAGCTACCCCAAATAGGACCTCCTCTTGCTGATTTAAAAGCAGCAGCCAGCTCAGACTGATGTTTGAAGACAAAGGGCAGAAGGACATAGCAAACGCTTCCTGGAAGCTCTTGGGACAGGGTTACAATGACATGTTTAGACAGCAAACTTGGGTATTTCCAGCATGGTTTTGGACGGCCAGTGATTATGTCCTTTCTACCAAATGCCCATAATGAGTCAGATCGAATTCAGAGAGTTTTAAAAATTATCTGGTGATATGTGTACAGTTTTGAATACTTGTTCTATCATTTACTGGATTGTGAATTATGGGCTCTGTAATATGCTCCTTTGCTTAAGAAAAATCAATTATCTCTCCAGGAATTATGGTGACCAATAAATGGTATAATGAATCTAAAGTGTCTGAAATGGAACCAGGCACATGATAAACATGCAATTAGTGTAATAATTAATATCTTTATCATCATTTCCATGGTTCTAAAGTTTGAATAAACCACAGCCCATACCAGCTGGGGGCTCATAATACCAGAAGACTAATGACAAGCCATGGTATAAATGAGGACAGTGTTTTGGCAGGCATGGGTTCTCATTGAACAGAAAGTGTGGTGAGAAGAAAAAACTAGTTTTAGGTGTCAGCATTCCCTACACTCAGGAAACAAGGAGAAAATGAAAGTAAAAGAGTGAAAATAATTTTATAAATTAATATCTGCATATATATATATAATTTGAAAAGGAAGTTTATTTAGGACTGTCTATGGAAAGCTGTTAGAAGTTGCGATGCTTGTTTAAAGATTTACTCTGGCCAGGCTTGATGGTATGCACTCAAGAGGCAAAGGAAGGAGAACTACGAATTTGGGGCACCTTTGACCTACAATAAATAAACAAGCAAACAAACAAACAAATAGATAAATCACAGATAAGAACATCAATATGTAAAGATAGTAGTTTAAAAAACTGGGTTTTGAAAACAATTTTCTACAATCTAATTTTTCTTACATTTTATTATCAGGTGTGGAGAAAATGCTTTGTTCGAATGAAACTGGATGAATGTAAAGAATTAAGAAGTACCCGTAGAAAAACTTTGTGTTGACACTAAAGACATTCTAAATGAGCCCAAAACTAAGGAACATCTCTCAACTCCGTCTGGACATGGTCTGTGGCTTTTAATGGCACTTTGCAAAGTGAAGCTTAACTGTTTTTCTTGCCCTGGGCTTCCAGCCAGGCAGCAAACATAAATTTAGACATAAATCAAGAAGGCGCTCCCTAGAGCTAGGAAGTAATGAGATCCTTGCAGGTCCTTGAGGTCCTGGAAGTTGACTCTACATGATCCTCTCATGGGTCAGATTATATTGAGTTATATCCAGTTTCCTGTGAGCATCTGGGAACCAACCTAGTGAAGCTTTCAAAACCACTCAGAAGACTAAACATTCTGTGAATATTGGTGTCTACTCAAAGTTTTCATCCCGTGGTTCTTCATATCTTTAGAGAAGACAGAAAGTTAACATTCAATTGGATCTTGGAAAACACTCAGGCAGGCTTTAGTTAAGTATTCAGTTAAGGTGTGCCCTTTTGATGAGAAAACTGTCATCAGCTTTGGCCAAAATTTTCCAATTATGACTCCAGTAAGGTAAGAATCAAACTAAAATGGTCTGTTTTTTGCCTTAGATTAAATTTCAATTTCTCACCATTCAGTAAAGTATTTTGTATTTTATTTTGCCATCTTATTTTTTTCCCTCATAATCTGATTGTTAATCATTTAAAGAAAGCATTGGGTGTGATGACACACATCCGTGTAATGCTAGTGGTCAAGACACTGAATCATGAGGATCATGTGTCCCAAGACATGTGCTTTGGAATGAAGCAGGACCCTGTTCCATACAGAAACAAAAATTGAACAAGTAAATAGAGTGTATGGAAAACTCAATCCTTTATTCATAATTCCTATATAACTATTCAAGAACATTCAATAAGATTGCCCAAGTTGCTTTTTTCCTATGAGTTTTGGAATTCTAGGTAGGAAAGTATCGCTGTTGCTCTTATGTTCTCATTAACATGTTTGCTTTGTAATTGCAAAGACTGGCTAGTTTAAAGATCTACAATAGACCCTTGAATAGGAAGTCTATTTCTGGGTTCAAGAATCATTCTTGAAGATTTTTGTTATGGTTCAAGTGCTCTCTCCAAAGTTCATAATGAAATTTATTTGTCACTGTGAGGGAAAGTCAGAATTGGGATTTGTGATGTGATTAGCTCGTTAGGACTCCACTGCCATGAAGGAATTAACGTCTATATCACAGTGGTTTTCCCAAAAGGAGTTCAGGTTTGAAAGCAGACTTCCACCTTCTCTTGGGAAGCTTCTGCACTGACATGTGATTCACCTCACAGTAGTTAATATATCAAGACCATTTATGCTTTCTTATTCATTTTTCTATCCTCCAGGTCTGTGAGCAATGAATATCTATTTTTAGTAAATTACTCAGTTTATGGTATTCTTTTGAAGCAGAAAAGAGTTGAAGGAAGGGTAGTTAGCAAGGTTATTCTTGACTGTTCATCTATTTGAGTCCATTTGAGAATGTGACTCAAGTCCAGTACCATGACATTCTGCCAAGGGGTTAGTCCTTTCACACAAATGATGAATTCAAACATTGTACGAGGAATAAATAATAATATTCCAAGGAAGCCACCATCCAACCAAACCGAATGGGGGCAGGTTGAGCCTGTGAAATCTTTACAGATGACAGTCATTCTTAAAAATTTTTGTCTCTCCTAAACACAGCCTCAACTCTATTATCTCCGTCTCCTGAATCAAAGCTGTGAGAAGGGAACATGTCAAGATAGCAATGGAACAAGATAATGGGTGCAAAATGACAGAAAACAGGAAACCTTTTCCTGAAGGATTCTGAGAAGAACCAGCTAAGAATGAGCAAGGCCACTAAAGGTTTCAGCATCTGTGGGATACTTTGTTTGCTTGGACAATGATTTTTGTGAGTTACTGGCAGATATCACACCAAGTAAATATAGAGGGCTGATGAGTGAAGATGATGGCTTGGGACCATAACAGTTTTCCTTACAGAGCTTTGATTAATGATTAGTTTGGATAGGATAGTCCTCCATTAATATGATTACAATTGTTGTTTTGAATGAAGAAACCAGTGTTAAGTATCTATTCAAAATCATAAAGCACTATACACAGGATACAATTTACAAAGGATTCTTAAATGCTCTTTAGAAAGGACAAAATTCTAATTTTAACTGTGCTGAGATTGAAATTATGTTACTCCATAATAAATAATTATAAATCACTTTTTATACCCAACAAAGCAGATTCTATTACAGAAGAGAGGCTGATAAGGGAGGTTACACTTACTATAATCACTGAGGAAAAACCTGCATGATTTTTATGACTTTTTTTTGTTTTTAAGACAGAGTTTCTTTGTAGCTTTGGAGCCTGTCCTGGAACTCACTCTGTAGACCAGGCTGACCTTGAACTCACAGAGATGCACCTGCCCCTGCCTCCTGAATGCTGGGGTTAAAGGCCTGCTGGCTAGAAACATTTTTTTTATGAAATGCCTAATTATGAACAAAGAATTGTAGTGTTATTAATTTAAAAGGAGGCAATTTATCAATGCAGATAAAAAGATCAGGGTGTTTTCCAAGATTCCTCTCCCTCAGTTAAGGTTGCAATCGTAATTTACATCTTTGGAAATAACAATATTCTCCCCTTTCCTGTCCAAGGCTGATCATAAGCAAATGATTTTTCAATAAGGAAGTCTTATCATTTAAAAATTTTATGTGTGTGCTGCATGTGAATCCTACATTTGTATGAGTGGGTGTATACATCAATTTACTTGTACAGAGGACAGAACACAGTCATTCACTGAACCTGGAGCTCTCCTTGTTCCATTATCCTTCCCCTAATTAACTGATTATCTAACAAGCCTGAGCTTCCGCCCTTCCCACCCCACCCCTGTACTTGAGTTCACAGCTACAGGAGCCTGCCTGGAGTTTTACATGGATGCTAAGGATCTGAACTCAGGTCTTCATGCTTGTACAAAAGTCATTTTATCCATGGAGCTACCTTCCTGCCTCTGTCACTTTCGTGAAGATTAATGTTCAGGCTGGTCAACCATAACAGCTGATGCAAAATCTATCAAGGTCTGTTAGTGATGATTCTTTCTTCTTTATTTTTTAGTTTTTTTTTTCTCTTTTTTATTAGATTTTTAAAAAATACCAATGCAAGTTCCCACTCCCTCCACTTCTCCCATTCCCTCCACACACCCTCCTACCCCACCCCATCCAATCCTCAGAGAGGGTAAGGGATATTGCTTTGGGGAAGGTCTAAGGCCCTCCCTACTATATCTAGGCTGAGCAAGGTATCCATTCAAAGAGAAAAGGTTCTCAAAAAGCCAGTACATTTAGTAGGGATAAATCCTGGTATCATTGCCAGTGGCCCCGCAATCTGCCCCAGCCATGTAATGGTCAAAGAAAATGTGGCACATTTACACATTAGAGCACTACTCCATAGTAAAAAACATGACATCTTGAATTTCTCATGTAAATATATGGAATTAAAAACACGATCCTGAGTGAGGTAACCCATATCCAAAATGATGAACATGGTATGTACTCACTTATAAGTGGATATAAATAGCTATAAACAAAGAATATTGAGTCTATATAGTTCATGGGCCTAGAAAAGCTAACACGCACACACGCACACGCACACACACACACACACAAACACACAAATGGGGGAGGCAATAACAGAACTATATATTTTGGGGTTTGGTTTTTAATGTTTTCCTGTTTAACTTGACATCAGAATAATTTCTTCTTTTCTCCTCTTCTTCTCTTCCTTCTCTTTAATATGTATGCATGATAGTAAGAAACAACTGACTCCATTTTTCATTGAGTTACATTTGACTTATTCTGTATTCTTCTCTATGGTGACTGCTTTAATTATGTTCCAAGCTCAAGGTTAAGCTAAAGATCAGCTTTCATTGATTTGTTATTCCTCAATAATCTTGCAAACTACACATCATAAATTGTTTCCATTGTTCTGAGAATTGCATGATCATAAATTGTTTCATGGTATGTTTACTGTCTGGCTATAAACCTATAGCATGTACCTTTCCCATGATCATAAAAATAACAACCCCCCCCTTTAAGAACTTGCTCACTTGGTGTACCTTTAGTCTGCTTTGGATTTTCTACCTTTTATCTGGTATGTTTTCTTCCCCATAGAAGACTGAAAATACAGCCAGGCCATCAATAAATTTTTAAATTGCAACATATCAGTGTTTACTCATGGTTTTCAGCTCAGCATTATATTTGGTATGTGGTATATGCAAAATGTGTACAGGTAGTTGTGCACATATTTAGGTGCTAGACTCTAGGAAAGGTTCAGACCCTCAGAATTCTAATTCATTTTGTAACTTTAACGTCAAGGAAATTACAGTTTTCAGTTGTCAATATTGATAAAACAAAGAGTAAAAATACCCTTAGGATAGCATCTCCAAAAGGATGAATAGCCAACTCTGGTTGTGCATGCCTTTTATCCCAGCACTGGGGAGGTAGAGGCAGGAAGATCTTAGTAAATTTTGAGGCCTGCCTGTTCTCCACAGTTCCAGGACACCCAGAACTGCATAGCGAGACCTTGTCTCTAAAAAAAGTTAATGAAGAGGAGTTAGAGATTATTTTTTTAGGAGAACTTGAGACTTAAAGATAAATTCATGCTAATTTAAAGGATTTTAGTTGCCCATGTTGTTAGTACTTCATGCATTCTAGGGCTTTCATGTTTCTTTATTTATCATTTATTTCAATTTTTTTAGAACAACATGATGTGCACGTGTTTACAGACAGTACTAAAGAAGCCAGGATTGTTAAACACACTGGCTTTTTTTCTTCACCAGAAGAAATTGACACCTGTTTTCCATGCAGAAAGCCTGGAATGGATGTCCCAATATCTGGTAATTTTCGCTGTTTTGTAAAGCCAACCATCGAATACCCCAGAATCCTGAACATTGTTTCTGAGTCAAAAGAATCCAATCTTAGGCCTATTACAAAAACATTCTCCCTAGCACCTTGTCCTGAGCACTCTTTATTAGTCACTCGAACCCATTCTTGTGGAGAGGGTCACAGCTGCTTTGTTAAGAAGATGTACTTTACAGGTAAGTTTCAACATACTCATACATAAAGCTTTGTAGTGATAATGCCACATGCAAATTTTTCCCAAAGTTTTGCTGTGTTTAGATATGCAAAATATAAACCTCTAGGCATCAGACTCCAGAAGTTTTGACCCAGCTAACCAACTAAGCTGAATTGAACCTGAGTTTTACTCTTACCTCCTTGGGATTGTTTTTCTGCTGCTCATAATACTTGCAAGAATAGATTTGAAAAGTTGAACTGATGCATAATTGAGGTAGAAAACGTTTGCACATGTGTAATGCGTATTAGGCCAGTCTGAATATATAAATTCTTTTATGAAACTATCGGAATCACATTTTCCTGTGTTCTTGCTGTGTGTCTCTGTGTGATAACACTTAATGAAATTGCCCACAAAATGCAAATGAATAATTCATTATTGTTGGCTGTAGGCACTAAAGTACATTGTCAAATTCTAGACCTAATTCCTTTGGGAGAAGTGAAATGTTATACAATTTTAGAACATAGGGATAAAAATTTACAGCCCAGAAATAATTGCACAAACGTAAGTTACTTGATATTCAACAGGGGTTTCAAGAAGAGACCATGGTTTCTTGGTCAAAAAATTCAGGTGTCTTCAACAAATGATACTGATCAAACAGGATGGCTGGATGTAGAAGAATGAAAATAGCATAAGACCAGATACTCTGAACCTGATAGAAGAGAAAATGGGGAATATGTTGAACTCACTGACGAATGAAAATACTTTCTGAACAGGACACCAATAGCTTAGGTGCTAAAACTAACAATAAACAGGACCTATGAAGATGAAGAGTTGTACAGCAAGAGGCATTGTCATTTGGGCAAAACGCAGGCTGCAGAATGGAAAAAAAAAACTTAACAGTTATGCATCCAATGGAAAGTTAGTATTTAGAATATATAAAAATTAAAAGTACTAAACATAAGGAAAATAAATAACCCAATTTAAAACTGGGCTACGGCTTGAAGGAGGTAGTTATCAAAAGATGAAACACTAGTTGTTAGCTTCCACCACAGCAGCAGCCTGCCTTTGCTGCCAAAGCAATTATCACCTGTTGTTAGGTGCCTTCCCATCCTCAGCTGCACATCTTTTAAAAGTACCTAACAGGCACAGCTTGCTCTCTTTGTCTTTTTACCTCTCTTGTCTCACTTGCATCTTTCTCCTTTGTCTCTTCTTTCTTCCCTTGCCTCTTCTTTTCTTGTTCACTTCTCTTCTTCTTGTTGGCCTGCCTCTCTCAAGTCCCCACTTCAACAGGGCCTTTCAGTTTTCCATTCTTTCCCTCCACCAATAAATCTCTTGCACTAACTCTTTTGGGTGTTGGCATGTTTGCTTAGTGGCATACCTTGGAAGGGCCCGCCCAAAGGTACCCACTATCTCCTTTCTTTTTATTTATCCCTTCACTGATGGCTAAGAAACATTGAAAGAAATCTTCAACATCCATAGCCATCAGGGAAATGCAAATTCAAATTGCTTTAAGATTTCATCTTACCCCAGTCAGATTGGCCAAGATCAATAAAACAGTTCACGCTGGTGAGGATTCAGAGAAAAGGGAACGGGTATTCATTGCTGACAGAAGTGCAAACTGATAAAACTACTATGAAAATCAGTGGTTGTAGGCGTAAGTCGCAAACAATTCCACACCAGTTTGGAATTATGATTAATATGGTGATATTTATTTAAAGGGGAAAAAACTTACAGATCACCGTCCCAGACAACAGCCCTCTGCACAACCAGGAAGGGAGTCTAGTCGCTGGTGGAGCAGGAAGTCAAGAGAGAGAGGAGAGGGAAGTGGCTGCTTTTTTAAAGGGAGAGAGACCACACCCCAATGGGTTGGTATCTCAGCGGCTATAGGCTGGGAGGAGCGGAAGGACTTTCCACAACAAGTGGTGGTTCCTCAGGAAGCTGAAAATAGATCTACCTCAACATCCAGCTATACCATTTTAGGGCATATACACAAAGGATGTTTAATCCTACTGCAGAGACACTTGCTTAACTAAGTTCACTGCTGCTTTATTGAAAATCAACTTTTTAGAGAAAAGGTTCTTAGCAATGCATGTTTTATTTTCTTAAGTATTGTTTTGTGGATATAACTGCTTTGCTTCCATGTATGTCTGTGCAAAACATATATGCTTGATCATGCAAGCCAAATGATGGTGTCATATGCCTGGGAACCTGAGCTTCTGCCATTTTGGTCTACCATGTGGGTTCTTGGAAGAATATAAAAGACATTTAACTATTGAATCATCTCTCCAGACCCAAGGAATGCTATTTTTCTCTTGATACCAAAAGTATAAGCAAATAAGTTGAAGTAGACAAGCGGAAGTCATATTGCCAGCAAGATAAGAAACAGAATGTCTTCCTCATTCTTCCAAAATTTATGGATATATTTTAAATTTAAGTTTTCTTATGATAAGCACATCTTTTCTTTATCAAATAAAGGTGATTGTTTATAAGAATACCTGCACATTTGATAATGCATAAATGATAAAATTATTAGTCAAAGACACTGCAAGATTACTTAGCCTGGCCCCCAAGGCAGATGGCCTGATTAATACCTAGATTCCATATATGTGAAAGAGAAAAAAATGTCCTAAGTTGTGCTATGACCTCTAGGCATATAGACAGAGCCAAGCACAAACATACAAAACATAAATAAATAATCAGTATCAGGTTATGAGTACATCTGAGGATTTTTCTTAAGGTTAAAAAAAACTGTGATGAAATAATGAAAATTTGTATTTAATATTTATGCCTTAGGCCACCAGTTATAAATTCATTATAAACACCACACAAACACACAGAGCAAAAGAATAATATTTCTTTAGGTAATTCTCATTCTTTTAGTTTCAATATTTAAAGCTATCTGAATATGCAAATTTTGCACCTATAATATGAGGAGAGACATTCATAAATGAATTACTAAGTGATTTCAGATCATGTAGGATGACAATCTTCTGACATGTGAACACTGTATGTATACATTATGTATTCATCTTCTAACCAGAAGTTCATACTGTTAGATAGTGTATACATCATTTCTCATTTGTTCCACTTCTCTAGAAAACATTAAGATAAAGACACTTCCTCTTCCTCCCTCCTTCAACAGGCTTCAGCAGTTCATTTTACCTAACTTCAGAAGCAACATCTTCCCCGTGATTTTAGTGAACTTCATATTACTCTTACTTTCTTTAAAATCATTAGCATTATTTACTATAGATTTTCCCACTCTCCTTTAGTAAGTGGAGTAATTTGCATCCTAAATCCTTTCACTCTGCAATGGATTGAGCCCCATAAAAACGGTACTTTGTAACTCAGGATCAAATTGTTATCTCTATTTTTTGTATGATATTTGATCACCAAATGTATCTTTTGGGGAGCCTTTCATACATTCAGAACACCAACCACATGATAAGTAATACCATCCAATATCAAGATAATTTCATTAAGATAGTTGTTTATTTGGAGTAGCATACAGTTAATGCTAATTTGGAACTTTGCAATTCATGAAAATGTTCTTAATTCTAATTTCGTTTGATTGTCTCTTCCTCAGAGATATTAGTTCAAAGAATGAAAAGAAAACAAATGAGCCATGATCATTTATTTATGCTTGTATTTTGTACCCATTAATTTGTATGGTTAGAAAGAGTATGCTTTCTCCTCATGTAGATTATTATTTTAACATTCCTGCTTTGATTAATGATTCTCGATAAAACTTACAAATAACTTACGTTTAACAAAACTACCTAATGTGATTGTACATTGCCGTTCTTTTTCTTGACAGATATGTATTAAATTTAGCACTTTTCTTAGTTCTTATTTCTGTTTTTTTTTCTAAAGATACAAAACACACATTTAACAGGAAAAAAAGGTAGAAGTAAAAAGTGCCAAATTAAATGTTTTCATTTCTACAATTTGCCACCTTCAGTGTTCAAGAGAATGTTCTAGAGAAAAAATAGAAAATTTGAAGCTACTGAGTCATAAGCAAGTAAACATGGAAAGTCATTTTAAACAAGTGATGCCACTCATACTTTATTATAATGGAAGAAAGGATACTGTTTGGCTCCAACAAAATATATTTAATAAGTTAGAAAATTTTGTTTGCCAGAGATCATCTTGTATCAAGGTTTCTTTGACTTTGTGAAATAAAAAAGAAGCAGGTGGTTCATATTTGGAATTGTTTTCTCCTCATATGCTTTTCCTCTCACACTTGAACATTAGTGAATGTATATGAATAAGGAGGTGCTTTAAATTGTTGGACCAGAGAATGAGAGTGGAAGTTTTACAACACTGAACATCTTAAATCAAGGAAAGCAGAATTCTTAATGGATTCTAAACTGGAAATATGAAACTCACATAAAGAATCTTTATCAGTTTATAGCCCTCACCACACCTTCTTTTCCAACAGTGAAGTGGGGCCTGTGAGGTGATTATCAGAGACCTCATATCATTGGGAGATTTTGCAACATCAGCTTCCTTAACCTGCGGACTACAACCTAGACTTTGGATGGGTCTGATTCATCTCTAGTGTTAGATGATTTCAGATGCTTAAGGTAACAAGTGTGCGGCACAGCCGTGTCACATCACTTGGTCAAATGTGACAGTGTAATCAGTGTTGTACCATACTGGAGCACCACTATTGTCTGACAGTGTAGGAAATGTGATTTCTTTTCATAGTAAAGAATAGGCCAGAACACAAAGTGCATAGTAAGTGCTAATCAGAAGCTTCCTGCAAAAAATTCTATCAAAAAATAACTGATACTATTCAAGGTGAAGGAGGGAGATTGCTAATATGTTGTATCCAGCTTTTCCCTCAAATGAAAATGTGTGGTTATTTAATTGTTTCATCCAAAAGTTGTTAAATATTATGTGTGCTATAGATTGTTTAACTTGATGGTAAGGAAATGCTTCATATACTGTAGACCCAGGCTAATAACCCAAAGAGAAAGAGGTATCACAGAGCTGAGGACTGTGTCCACTCTTCCTTTGTGAAGTTGATACTCTCTACGAAGTTCTTACTGAAACAACACTATACTAAGAGGATGTGTTCTCAGTCTAGCAATGGTAACAATATCATTTAGCATTAACTACCAGTAGCTAACTTGATTTGTTGATTCTATTTTTTGGGGGGGTGATTAATAGAAAGAGCATATTAAAAATGTTATACATGTATAATTACTGTTTAGCTTGACATGTAATTCATAACTGTCTTACTTATTGTTGCTGTGAAAAGATACTATGACCAAGGCAACTTATTAAAGAAAGCAATTAATTAGGGGCTAGCTTACATTTTCGAAGGTTGAGTCTATGTTCTCATGGTGGGAGCATGGCCTGGTGTTGGAGTTTACATCCTGATCTGCAGCCTGGAGGTGGCGATAGAGAGACTGTTCCAAACCTCAAAGCCTACTCATGACAGGCCTCCTCCAACAGGGCCACACCTCCTAATCCTTGCCAAAACTCTACAACAAACTAAGGACAAAGCTTTCAAATATATGCACCTATATGGGGGGGGGGGATTCTCATTCAAACAATTGCAAAAATATACTGTTTACTATATACATAATACAAGGATCAATACTGACTCTTAGAAGCCTATTTTCTTTGTCTTTATGCATACTGCATACTATATCACCACTTGTCTTAAAAATGTGTGAGTATCAGCTACCAAATTTTTGCTGTAGTTACTGGTCTTCTAGCACCTTCACTAAAACTTACACACTGACATGGAAACAGTTGCAATTTAACATGCTACTTACCGTGCCTGTTACAACAGAAAATGCGGCGCTGCATGTTCTCATTGCACAGAGAAGCAATAGATTTTTGTGATGTGTGTGGAGAGATAGATGACCTGTAGCAATTACTTTGAGTTAACATATTTATTTTAAACTGAAATTGCATTCAATATTATTCAAAGCAAGTCTTTATGAGCTATGGTATGTGTCCTGGATGGGTTATTGTTAATGCTTGGAGATTTCTCTCTTTGTTTCTTTATAATTCATCAACCAAGCAATGTTTTAATATGCCAAAAGTCACCAAAAAGGCATGAACCAATATCTGCATGATTAAACACATGTATATGATAAACTGAAAATAAGAAATATTATATTTTTAGATTGAAATACATAGAACCTTTCATGCATTTGCAGCAAAATATGATTAAAATTGTAAAGTTATTACTTGGATCTTTTCCCTAAGTTTTATTTAAGCACGCCTGACAAATTAATCACATATTTGTAATATGCACTATGCTCTTTTGACACATATACACACTTTGAAATGATTATTTTAATGTTATTCACATATTCATGACCTCATTTGCTTATCATTTTGGTCAGTACCCTGAGGGTCTACTTCCTTGTTACTTTATGTGTGCCACCATGTCATTACTATGGCTGCTGTATTGTGCAATGGCTCTCCTGAATATATTCTATCCACATAAATGTCTCTTCCTTAGACCAACACCTTTTAACCTCCACTCCAATCCAAGCTCTTTTCTGTGCTTTCATGGATACATCCTTTCTAGATTCTATTGTGAAATAATGCAGAATGTGTCTTGATGAGCCTGACATAGGTAATACAGTATAATGTCCTCCAGATCCTTTGTATGCTAGAAATGAAAATGTGCCGGGACTCCCTTTTCTTCCCTTCACTTCCCTCCCCTCCTTCTCCTCCCCTTCTCTTCCCTCCCTTTCCCTTCCCTTCCCTTGCTCTAACATAGAGAAAGAATGACTATCTGGGAGGAGGGAAGCCTGGGAGCTAGCTTAGTGGAGGAGGTGTGGGAGAGGTGAGAAGGGGCAGAAAATGCATGGTAAGTACTTGTATATAGGAACTGAAGGAGGCGGAAGCTAGTGTGGGTTTTGATATGTAACCATGAGCATATGCCAAGGTAAGTGACCTTTTCTGGCAGGCAAAAACCCTTTTCACAAGTTCCTGCAGAAATTTTGAACCTATCACCAACAAACAAAACATATAAATATAAGTACATGAGAAATTTAGCAGTAGTTTTCATCAGAATATTAATTCTATCTCTACCAGTGGAAGCCAATAATAAATGGATGTAGCTATTTTCAACTTGAATTAATAGGTACTCTTGTCATTCAACTTGAATAAATGTCAAAGAAATTTTTAAATAATATTGTCTACATGACCACTAATTATTTTATGAGCCAGGTATCAAATTATTAATTTGCCTAAATTTTTATTTGTTTCATTTTTGTCAACATGTAGTCAATCTCACTATTGATTTATTAATTACCTTCCACTCTAAGCACTAACTATGCTTAAGTGTTTTTTCTTCTATTTTCCCTCTTTCTCCTATCTAGTCTACCCCACGCTTTTTTGTCTATCCCACATTTTGCTCTACATTGTCCCTATAGAGTCTTGTTCTAAGCAAATTAGAGCAAAGAACATCTCTCATAAATCAATTAACACTGGGGTATAAATGACTGGCAAACTGAAATGAGTTAAGTAATCAGAAATATGTACATGTTAGTAAAGGACAGAGCATTTTCTCCAAGGACTGAGGTTTTAGAAGAGTTTTACCAGCAAGGAAATAGTGATTTTTGAGTCAAGGTATGTATGCACTTCTATGTCATTTTATCACACTAAGTAAATGAGTATTGAGCTCCAGACACTGAGAAGTTAATAGTCTCCCAATTGCATAACTGTAAAAGAGCATCATTCCTGGAAGAGCAGGGAGGTGCATAGGAAGTGTAAAAGGAAGGAGTGTAACAGGAAGAAGAGAGCCGCTTGTTCATCCCAGCCGCCCAAATAATCACACAGGAACTGTATTAACTAAATCACTGCTTCGCACATTAACTCTAACTTCTTATTGACTAATTCTTATACTAATTTAACCTATTTCTCTTTATCTGTATATTGTTATGTGGCAGTGGCTTACCGGCAAAGATTTGGCACATCTGTCTCTGGCAGCAGGTCTGTGGCATCTCTCCACTCCCCTCTTCTTTCTCCCAGCATTCATTTTTGTCTTCTCTGCCTACCTAAGTTCTGCCCTATCAACAAGCCAAGGCAGTTTCTTTATTCAATTATGGCAATCACAGAACACAAAAAAGGAGCAACTGAGAACTGAGCAATGCTAGAAAAGATAATAAGCATCCCCAAATGTGTGCAGAGCAATTGTTAATGAGAAAATAGCATTTGGGGGAGTGAGACTAGGAACCAGATTTATATTCCGGGGTAAATCAAATTTGAACAAAATCTCTCTATATTTTTTATTTTCATATAGAGTCTTTGGCAAACTTTTTACAATGTGTTTATTTATGTGTGTTGATATATATATATATATATATATATATATATATATATATATATATATATATATATGAGTTTCTGTGAATTTTTAGTATCAGAGTGTCTGTGACCTCATACTGGTTGCTTTGAGATATTTAATAAAAAATTTGAACTTATCATGGTGTAGCTTTCAGGTATATGTCAAATCACATGCCAATTTCAGGGCTGAAGTTGATGGTGGATACTTGTTAATGGTTAATATTTGCATGTGTATGTGTCAGAGATATGTATGTTCATGCATATAAATATATGTGCGCATGTATGCCTTGCTTTCCACCTCATGTGCTGAGGCAGATCTCTCTTTGAACTGAGAACTCACTGATTCTGTCTCTCCTAGGTAGCCAACATACCTAAGTGCCTCCTGCCACTGAGGTGGAATGACAGGCAGGACCATGCCTGCTCAATTTTCACACAGGTTCTCCATATCTGAACTCCTTTCTCAACACTGGCAGAGCAAATAGTTCATCCAATGAGCCATCTCTTCAGCCCCTTATCCTCCTTTTTAACTAATAAATTCACTTTTCACCCTTCTTCAACAAAAAGCTTTAAGAAAAGACATCTCTTTCTTTGTTCAAAGTCATGTAGCAAGTTTCTAAAAAATAAGCCAAAATTTTAGTCAGTTTCTGACTTCTTAAGTCATTAATAGAGAGTACTTAGGGAGCAGTCTCTGTCATAACTCCTCCACTGTAATTCACATTGCCACCCACCATGTAATTGATAGGATAAAAACAATTTTTGTCATTGTCACTCTAAGAAACTGTAAGTATAAAAAATCTGAAAGGAGCCAGGTGGAAGTGGTGAATGTCTTTAACTGCAGCACTCAGGAGGCAGAGGCAGTGGAACTCTAAGTTCAAGGCTAGCCTGGTCTTCAGAGTAAGTTCCATGATAGCCAGGCTACACAGAGAAACCCTGTCTTGAAAACAAAACAAAACAAAACAAAAAGCAGACAAACAAAAATCTTAAAGGTTCAAAGAATTTACTCTAAAAAGGAGGATACATTTCCTCAACTTACAAGCTTGTCATGAAGTTATATTTCACTAGATTTAGTGTTTTCTTGCCTTTTGATATAGAATTTTAAGGAAGAACAAATGCCACTAACAAAAGTAACTGCTTTGTCTAATACCTAAATTTTCTGACTATTGAAAAGAGAAGCCAGGAATATCCTGTACCTTTCCCAAGATTCAAAGCTTACCTAATGTTGAAGTACTGCTTTTCATTTTGTTAGTGTCTCTCTCTCTCTCTCTTTCTTTCTTTCTCTCTCTCTCTCCTCTCTCTCTCTCTCTCTCTCTCTCTCTCTCTCTCTCTCTCTCTCTCTCTCTCTCTCTCTCCCTCCCTTTCTCTCTGTCCCATATCTTCCCACCAAGACTTCAGCCTAACGTACATACATTATTAACTAGTACATGGAATAAATCTTGAGGCGTTTAAAGGAATGAATGTTAAGGAAGTATATTTATTTCTGAAAAACAGTGTAGCTCATGCCTTAAACTGGCTAGAAAAGACAGTGGTGAGATAATTTAAATTTTAATTAAACAGCTTAATTTCACCTGTTTTCCAGCATGTGGCATTCAAACAACGCCAGTTCCTGGGATGGCCCTGAAGCTTGAACACACGACTTTATTAACTGATGTCCCAGCTGGTAGACACAAAGAGCTGAGGTTAGTATCACAAAAAGGCTCAATTTGAACTTGTGTGTGTGTGTGTGCGTGCATGCACATGAACATGCATGTGTGTGTGTAGGTAAATGGTCACCATCTCAATCATTCTCCATCTTACATTTTTTTATTGTTTTTTTTTTCCTAGACAAAGTTTCTTTGTGTAGCCTTGCATGTCCTGGAACTAGCTCCGTAAATCAGGCTGGCCTTGAATTTACAGTACATCTGCCTTCCTCTGCCTCCTAAATGCTGGGATTAAAGGCAAAACAACTTTACAAACAATTAGAAAATGTAGAGGGGAGAAACGAAAGAAAAATCAGAGGGAAAGTATTTCAAAATATCTATAATTTACTTTGTAAAGTGGGAAAAAATATAGAAAATAAACCATAATCAGCTCTGACACTTTCAACTGCAACCGTGGGGGATTTTAAAATGCTTCTGGGTTCAAATATAGTGAACTGATAAGATGCTGTCAGCACATACAATTTTACTTTTAATCTTGAAAGCTGGGCTTTTCACCAGCGTTCTCAGATTTTAAAAATAGTATACGTAGGTAACTAGGAGAATTACTTTAGCTAAATGGAACAACACTTTCAAAAGGATCAAATAGGGGACCAGCACTCACTCAAAATTTAACTGAACCTCCTTTATCTTATAGATATGGCGAGTGCTAAGGAGAAAGAGTGTGTGTGTGTGTGTGTGTGTGTGTATTGTTGTATTTGATTTTTAATTGATTTTCATGAACAAATACTTTTAAGTATTAATCTTTTTCATCACTCATCTCTCTGATGCATAATTTAAATCTTGCAAAGGTGGCCTATAAACTTACAGCAACTTAGTTTTTGTTTCTGCCTGCATCTTCCATTTAGAACATTCGTCTCACTCATGTAAGTACCACCTTCCTTAGCCAAGACTTCCATTAAGGCAAGATTAATGTAACTAATGAGTATTCCTTGCCTGCGCTTGAGGCCCCCACACATTCATTTGGACTCCCCATTTGTGATCTATCATTATGGCATGCAACCTTGAGATGGCAGATGCTAAGCCAAGTTTAGAAAATCCCTGTGACAGACCTACTCTCTGTTCTACCCACAAGCTCCCTCTATCATCCCTCCACAAGAATGTTGTTGTGATTATTTTAAGAACTTCTTTTATAATTTTAGAAAATTTAAAATTGAAAGGCTTTGAACTTTATGAGAAATCTTTGATCTTAGAAAACTTTGGATTGTTATAGAGACTGAAATTGTGTTTTTTTAGTTGTTTTGTTTTCTTTTAAAAATTTGTTTATTATATATACCCTGTTCTGTCTGCACACCAGAAGAGGACACAAGCTCTCATTACAGATGAGCCACAATGCGGTTTCTGAGAATTGAACTTAGGACCTCTGGAAGAGCAGCCAGTGCTCTTAACCTCTGAGCCATCTCTCCAGCCTAGTTAAGAACTTCTTAAGAACATATAAACACTTACTTAAAAGTTTCAAGCACTAATCTTAACTTACCAGCTTCTTAGTTATTCTCAAATCCCTATTTTCTTAGTTCGTCACTCTAATGAGAAGACCAATTAAAAGTCCTTTCACAATAAGTCTCACTAATTTGGAAGTTTACAAAAGCATGTGTCTTAAAACGATCAAAACCTTGTTAACATAAATGTATTATTTAGAATTAAATCACTGAGATCTTAGAGCTATGCTGTCTACCTTTCCACCAAAGGCATAGGTATTCATTTTCTTACTGTTTGAACTTATTCTTAATTGATAAAGATATAAGGCTTGTATTTAGGCAATACCATGTGATGTGAGGCAAAATTTATTTCAAAAGGCTTTAGGAGAGAGAACAATTTTACACTGTACTAAAAGCATTGATCTGCAAAGTCTTGGAGTAAGGTGTTTCTGTAAATGGTGGGCAAACACATGGAAAACAAAACAGACAGCGTTGTGTAAGACAGTTTCCAACAATATTAAGTAATCATTCCTAGGTAAAAACAAATATCTTTAAATCTGGCATTTTTCCAATGTTTTCCTAAATGTATCTCTTCCCTAACTTTTTAGTCATTAAAATATTAACATAGAAACTGAACCTCCTTCTCTAGATGGAACAACTACACTAAACAATGTAGGCACAAGACAACATACTCTTATATTGAGGCTTGGTATTTAAGTCTGTGACATAAACTGGCAATAAATGAAGTAACATGAGAAAATGCATGTATGTTTACTGCATATACTGGACACCACTGCAAGTACTCCAAAGTGAGATTCCGAAACATATATCTATCTTCATAGGAAAGAGGGAAGTTCGGAAGATAGACAAATTTAAAGGGATAATAAAAACATTTTTGTGTGTGTGTGTGTGTGACAATGAGTGGTTCCAAGATAGGAAAATAGGCAAGAAACAAGGTTTCTGCATCCTGCAGACTCCCTGAGGTTTGAGCTTCCTCAGTTGATAAGAGAACAGGTAGCAGGAAGGGGGCAAATGTATTCTCAGTAGGTTGATAGAGGAACTCAGGGGAAAGCCAGTGCTTAACTGCTGTATGAATTCCTACCCCAGTAGTGTTTAAGTTAACCACCCACTTGGGTGTGGCCACTTATACTGCATATGCAGATGCAAAACTTGCCTCCGGCCTCTTCTGCCTGCTTGATAACAGAGCCAAGAATGAGGCACTTTTAGAAATAATACAGTCCTTACAGACAAATAATGAACAGCTAGCCGACAGGATTAATACCATTGAAAATCAAAAGTAACCTGAAGAAATTAATACTATTAAAAATGATAACATTAATTTGATGGAAAAATTGAATCCATGTCAAAGGACACTGAGAAATTATCTGAAATAATTCATACTGTTGAATTTGACAATCAACATTCGTTCAGAATTTATGATAGGTTAGCAGATAGAGTATCTCTCCAGGAAGGCAATCTGCACACTATCTAGATAATGTCCAAGGATGAGATGTTATCTTTAAAGGAAAAACTTCAGACTTTGGAATCGCATGTGCAGAATGAGGACCAGAGGCTAGGTGCCTCAATGAAATCACTAGAAATATATACAGGCCCTGAGATTCAAGCTTTACAAAAGACAGTAGCAAAAGGATTTGAAACGATTGAAGAAATTATTGGAGCTAAAGAGCAGGAAAGGAAGATAGGATTTAACATCACCAGTACCTGTCATAGATGACTTACCCAGGGATTTATCTTCCTAGTTTGTAATCTGCTCTGACAAAACATCAAGTTCTAAAGGCCCAAAAAGATCCAAAGAAGGTAGATTGATGCCTATAGGAATGAATGGTCTAAAAGAAATCATGCAATCAGTAATAATTTATGACTTGCATTCCACATTTGTTAGGGAGATGCTAAAGATATGGGCTTCTAGCATTAAAGCCATGCCACACGACTTGGCTTCAGTTGGTTTCAACAATCCTGGATGATGGGCCTCAACGGATGTGGAAATGCTATTCAGAGAAGAGGTAAATATTTTGCTACTCAAGCATGAGGACTGGAATCAGCATCCTCGGCATCCTCCCAAAGGTCAGATCAGTTTGGTGGTACACCTACAACTTGGGAGGCAGTAACAGGATGTAAGTAGAACAAGTGGGTGAGTTAGACTAGCTAGACTAGCAAGAGATTTGATAGCAATAAAATGGTAAGCAATCAAGGAAAACATCTGGTGTCAACTTCTGGCCTTCACAAACATGCATACTGTTGTGACCAAGCACAAACAATCATACATGAACACCCGTACAGATATAGCCAAAAAGAAGCAAAACAGAGAAAGAAATGATAGCGGATGAGAAATTGAGTGACTTCGCATTTTTTTTTTGTGCAGTGAAATGTTTAGCATTGTTCTACTTAAATAATGCTTATTAGATTATGCTAAGTTTGCTTTAATTTTGAAAGTAGGAATAAATGAAAAACTAATTTTAAGGTTTCCTTTAGCCCACTAAAAAGTAAGAACCCAGGACTAGTTAAGACATCACCACTCCAATTCTCTAATTGTTCAATTGGCAGCATGAGGATGCACAGTTAAGTCTTATCAAACTGTCATGTAGGCTTCTGGCCAAACTTACTTAATGACAGCCATTTACAGAGCAATTAAATTAACTTCCCAGAATACCTTGTGAATACTTCACAGCACTTTAATGAACACTCAAGGATAAGCTTTAAACACACACACAGACACACACACACACACACACACACAGAGAGAGAGAGAGAGAGAGAGAGAGAGAGAGAGAGAGAAACTATTTTCACATACTAACACACAAATACATTCTATAATATCAGACAACTTCCTCTTTATGCTAAAGCAATGTTTCTCAATCTTCCTAATTCTGTGACACTTTAATATAGTTGCTAAAGCTGTGGTGACCCTTAATTATAAAATTATTTCACACTTCATAACTGTAATTATGCTATTATGAGTTGTAATATAAATACCTGATATGCAGGATATCTGATCTTTTTGGGAGTTGTAACCTAAAGGTTGAGAATCACTGTGCTAAAATTGTAAAGATGCCTACTATGTATGATATGAAGTTATATCAAGAAACTTCTATATTTCATATATGCCTTCAGTAATATATCTGGGTACAGGATTAACTTGAAAAAAATCAGTAGCCTTCCTTTACACAGATGAAAATTGGGCTGAGAAAGAAATCAAAGAAACATCATCCTTTGCAATGGCCACAAATAACATAAACTATCTTAACTCTAACCAAACAAGTGGAAGACCTGTATGACAAGAACTTTAAATCTTTGAAGAAAGAAATTAAAGAAAACACCAGAAAATGGAAAGATCTCCCATGCTCCTGGGTATGTAGAATTAATATAGTAAAAATGACAATCTTACCAAAAGCAATCTTCAGATTCAATGCACTGCAAATGCCCGTCAATATTCCACCAAAATTCTTCACAGACCTCAAAAGAACAGTACTCAGCTTCATATGGAAAAGCAAAAAACCTAGGATAGCCAAAACAATCCTCTATAATAAAAGAATTTCTAGAGGCATCACAATCCCTGACTTAAAACTCTACTACAGAGCTACAGTACTGTAAATGGTCTGGTATTGGCATAAAAACAGAAGGACCAATGGAACCAAATCAAAGATTCGGATATCAATCCACATACTTACAAACACCTGATTTTTTGACAAAGAAGCAAAAAATATAAAATGGAAAATAGAAAGCATATTAAACAGATGGTGCTGGCATAACTAGATATCATTATGTAGGAGAATGAAAATAGATCTATATCTTTCACCATGCACGAAACTCAAGCCCAGATAGATAAAAGACCTCAACATAAAGTCAACCACACTGAACCTCATAAGAAGAGAAATTGAGTACACTTGAATGCATTGGCACAGGAGACCACTTCATAAATATAACCCCAGTAGCACAGACACAGAGAAATAATTAATAAATGGGACTTCCTAAAACTGAAAAGTTTCTGTAAAGCAAAGGACACAGTCAACAAGACGAAATGATAGCCTACAGAATGTGAAAAGATCTTCACCAACCCCACATCAGACAGAACTCAAGAAATTGGTCATCAAAAAAACCCAAATAATCCAATAAAAAATGGAGTACAGACCTTAACAGAGAACTCTCAAAAGAGGAATCTAAAGTGGCTTAAAGACACCTAAGGAAATGCTCAACATCCTTAGCCATCAGAGAACTGCGAATCAAAACAACTCTGAGATTCAAATTTATACCTGTAGAAATGGCCAATATTAAAAACACTGATGATAACTTATGCTGGAGAGGATGTGGGGTAAGGGAAACACTCCTCCACTGCTGGTGGGAGTGCAAACTAGTACAGCTTCTTTGAATATCAGTATTACTTTAGATATCAATATGGTGATTTCTCAGAAAATTAGGAAACAACCTACCTCAAGATCTAGCAATACCACTTTGGGTTATATAACCAAAAAATGTTCAATCATACCACAGGGACATGGGCTCAACTATGTTCATAGCAGCATTATTTGTAATAACCAGAACCTAGAAATAACCAAAAAGCACCTTGACCAAAGGACAGATAAGGAAAATGTGGTACATTTACACAATGAAGTACTACATAGCAGAAAAAAATAATGATATCTTAAAATTTGCAGGAAAATGGGTGGATCTAGAAAGCATCATATTGAATGAGGTAATCCAGACACAGAAAGATAATTATCATATGTATTCACTGATAAGTGGCTTTTAGACATAAAGCAAAAAAATAAAGGAAGGAAGGAAGGGAGGAAGGAAGGAAGGAAGGAAGGAAGGAAGGAAGGAAGGAAGGAAGAAAACAGCCTACACTTCACAATCCCAGAGAACCTAGACAGCAATGAGGATCCTAAGAGAGACATACATGGATCTAATCTACATGGGAAGTAGAAAAAGATTTTCTAAGTAAATTGGGGCACGGGGATCATGGGAGAGGGTAGAATGATATGGAAGAGGAAGGGACAGGAGCAGAGAAAAATATACAGCTCAATTAAATCAATTAAAAAATTTGAATTTCTCCTTTTAAAAAAAAATCATGACCTGAGACAAAGAACCCTCTTAAGGGTTGTTCTTTATGGTATTTTCTGAATTTGGTTTTTAAAATATGTTTTTTTTATTTTTAAAAACATACCTGAATAGTAACATACCATGTGATAAATGGTGGCATTAACCTATCCAACATATTTTGTGGATATTGTTTTTTTTCTCTCATCCAAGTACTAACCAGGCCTGGCCCTGCTTAGCTTCTGACATCAGCCAAGATTGTGCATATTCAGGGTGTTGCAGCTATAGATGGTCCTTATTTTTCTAATGATTTAAAAGTTGAATTGGATATTTAAAAAATATGATGAGCTTTTTGGCCATACAGAATTGTGCACATTTAAATGAAAAATTAACAACTCAGAACATTTGATCAACTATCAAATGCTGAAAGAAAAATGCCACATTTGTTCAGATCTTAACATCAGAAGTGATAGAAAAGTCATACTCATTCATCCGCATACCATGGTTAAATATCTATTTGCAATACCTAGGTATCAGAGTTAAGCCATCTTAAGTTTTAATACATCTTAGCTAGTATAAGAAGAGCATTTGAAATAATTAATAATGCCATTAATTTGTTGCTGGTGTGTTGTTTTAGGAAGGGTCTGTAAGAAGCATAGCAAAAGAGATTAATCAAATGGTGAACTCCTGTGTCTAAAGTATTAAAATATTCAATATTTCAATTTTCAATATTTCCAACACTCAGATACTTTGTAACCCTTACCCACAAATAATAATATTCCCTTAATATGAAGTAGAGGGGAGAAATGAAGTACTTAATTATTTTATGCTTGTATGCTTACAAAGGTCAGGGAGAATGGCTCAGTACTGCAAATTCTTATATGTAAACTATTATTACATTATCTCTAGGAGTCATTTGAAATCCACTCCTAATCTACATGTTAAGCGAGGATTCTCCTTAAAAATGAATTTATCTTGTTAGGGCTGTACTTTTAGGGTATCTAAAATATGACATAATTGTACATTTGTCCTGCAACTTAAGTATAGCTTTAAGTCATAATTCTCGTGATAATCTTCAAGCTTTTTCTAAAAAGAAAAAATAGCAGTCTTGTAATAAAATAGAAATGACGAAATTGATGTGAATCCTTTTGAGACTGAAGAACACTAAAGATCACAGTATTCAGTATTGATGTCTCAATCTTCCTTTTAGCATTCACGATAAACATACACAGATCATTACCCCAAATACAGACCTTCTTTCCTCCCATAAAGATATAACTTTGTAAGCAGAAGAACTGTAGAAACCATGCAGGGAAATGGTGTTCCCCCGTGGGTGTATGGTCAGGGCTGTCCTCAGAACTACACTCCCACAAGGTGGCTGTCGAATCTGCTGTTGCTAGTTTTTGTCTGTACATCCAAAGCACACCAGCATGCTGGGAAGTCACTTAGACCTGCACTGCCACATTTGTACAAATCAATATTTACTTGCTTTTCAGCAGAAAATTGGAAGCAAGCGTTTATTATTGTGTTTTCTATTGAAAACTAAATAGGGAGAAAGGTGTCTGTTCATTGCCGTTGCCGAGGCCACATTTAAAACACGGTAATCAAGACAGAGGGTTGTCCTAGATTCCTTCTCAGATTACAGTATCAACGTTCTTGGCTCCAGCGGGGAGAGCCACTGCATGAGAATAAGCTGGTCTCGTCTTCAACACCTGTTGTCCCCTCAGTCAAAGCCCGGAGCTCCCTCAAGCATGATGTCCTGAGAATGGAAAGTTGCCATTCGAACCATTACTGACAAAGAAAGGAATTCCACACCCGCTCCAACTGCCAGCACGAAGGAGTTCAGATTTCTATTTACAAATCTGAAGTCACAAAAGGAAAAGAAAAGAAACAAAATCCCAAAACTGAATAATCACAGCTGGTTCAAACTCCATACCCTTTCATCTAAACCCTAAAAGGACAATTGGCAGGCTAAGAGTCCCGCTCTTTGCATGGGGTAGCTTTTAAACACGGATTCATCTTCTCTCTTTTTAGAAAACAGGAGAATCACAACACTGACTCCTGGCTAATTCACACAGGTGATTGCGCAGGCGGGTGAACTTCTGTGTGCAGCAGCTACATTGCCCTTGGAGAAGGAACATAAATAGGTGATATTGAGCTGTAAGCACTGCAGTGCTAAATCAAGATCATCTTATCCAATAAGAAAATGGATTCAGGGTACATTAACTATTAAGAGGGGTCTGAAATGTCAGATATCTTAATGTAGTACAGATGTTTGAGAGTTACTGTAATTAATTACAGCTTGGTATAACAAAAAAAATAGCAGCATGGGCGTATCATTGAGTAATGAGTACCTCAAACTAGAAGCAAATATAAAGAGAACATTGTTGGAGAGAGACCCAGTGATCTCATTGTTTTCCTTTTTCAGTTTGGCCTCAGATTCTACTAGGTCCCCAGTCCTTAGCACAACTGACTCCACAACTTATAACTGACTTAGCACAGCAACTACCATTCAGGCCATACAATTCAACAGTAGACAGTACCACCTGCCAAAAGGAAAACAAAGACCTAATCCATCAAAGTACATAATTCTGGAACAGTCTCTAAATGTACTAACCTTGCGTTTTGGCTTCTGTAGTTGCTTCTGGCTGTTTTTGTCACCTGAAGTATGTCCTTCCAGAACACAGTTTTTGTGCTTAAAAGCTCACCCTGTGAAAAGCTTGGTGCAACACTGGGATCCTGAACACCCAGTAGTAGTCGGCTAATAAAGACTTTCTGTTGGCTTAAATCCATGCCAGAGCAGTCTTCTCTGATGGCTACCCAACATTTTAATGTTTCTTTCTTTTGTTTGTTTGTTTGCTTGCCTGCTTTCTTTCCCCCTTTATCTCAAAACAACAACAACAACAACAAATCAAATGGTAAAAGAAATCTGCCAAATTAGTAAATTAGACAGAGAAAGAGCAGTACCAGAAG
This sequence comes from Microtus pennsylvanicus, assembly GCF_037038515.1. Classification (NCBI taxonomy): domain Eukaryota; kingdom Metazoa; phylum Chordata; class Mammalia; order Rodentia; family Cricetidae; genus Microtus; species Microtus pennsylvanicus. The sequence goes on from NC_134584.1 coordinate 34,182,103, forward strand.
GTCTTCCATAGAGGTGTATGGTTCTCTACTCCTGACAGTTTGCAGAAGTGAGGTAGATTTGTTGAAAGAGGCTCTTCCAGTTTACAGGTAAACATAAACTTAAGAGTTCAATTGAGTTCAGCAAACACTATTGCTGATGAAAACATTATGGATCTACTGCTTTTGATTGACAATTGTTCTGCACTATGCTTCCAAACGTCAAATATTAAGTCATTTGTTTACCCTTTGCCAGAACACTGTCATGGTCAAGAGCATAAATAGAAGCTTAATTGGATTCAGGTCCCTTAAAAGCTGGCAACTGGTCAAAACGAACCTTCCAAATGTTTTGTCTTTCTTCTCTGTTTAATAGAGAAAAATAATACCTTCATTATTTAATGTAAAAATAATAGTAAATAGTTCAGAAAGAGGTTTGGTACATTAAATATATGTACGTATGTATGTGTCTGTGTGTTTGCAGAAACAGTCAGCAATTATTACTCATAAGCACAAAAATTTAAAGATGTGATATATAAGCCAAACAATAAAGTTCTAATACTGAAATTTGAGCAAACATATTTTAATTATCATATCCATATTCATTTTTATCTACATGTATATTATAGCTATAATTTACAGCATTACAGTATTTAATAATATGTGAGCACTAAATGCTGAAAATATGGCTTGTTTGAAATATGACATGTCGTAAATAAACATTGCAGAGGCTGGGAAGGTGTGTGTGTTCAAAATTAAAGTAAAGTCACATTGGGTATGGTAGTATTGCCTGTAATTCCAGTACTTGGAAAGCTAAAACAGCAAAATAATAAGTCTGAGGCTAGCCTAGGCTTCATGATGAGAAGTTGCTCAAACCAATGAGATGGGGTTGCTTGTGCCAGGCATTCCAAAAGTAGCTAAAAGCCAAAGGTTGTGGAAAAATGGCTCTTATGCATGGCTCCTGGCACTAAATGTGTTCTTACCTTGGTCCAGCCTTGTGTTCTGTTTGTTGTATTTGTTTCAGGTATAAACATACTCCACTGAAAACCCGAGGCACTGAAACAGAAAGTGGAGAAATATAACTAGCCTGAATAAATGGAATTCCCTGGAAATCTCATGCTGGGCAGAGGGAAAATCCCTAGTCAGAGGAGACAATTGTCTCTCTGTAAGAGATTTTAAGTAGGTCTAACAGCCTGATCAACAGCTTGATGATTAAAAAATGCATTTATTCCGAAGTTAGTGAAAAATAAAATAGTTTAGGAATAAAAACTGAGAAAATGTATCTGAGAATTCTGTATTTATCTTCTCCTTGGATAAAAAACATTATTCTGTATATTAGGTTCCTAGATTTGATTTCCTTTCCTGTGATACAGATAAATTAAAATAGTTTTCTACACACATTTTGCTTCATCATTTTCTGTAATAGTTCAAATATAAAATGCCCCACAAGCTCACATATTTGAATGTTGGTCATTAGGGAGTGACACTACTTGGGAGGAATTAGGAGGTGTGGCCTTGTTGGAGGAAGTTTGTCACTGGGGGTGGGCTTTGAGCTTTCAAAAGTCATGTCCCTGGCATTTTCTCTCTCTCCTGCCGCTCACTGATCTGGATGTAACACTCTCACCCGCTTTCCAGCATCGTGTCTGTATGCCACTCTGCTCTCTACCGTGATGACAATGGACTAAACCTCCGAAGCTATAATGAAGCTGCAATTAGATGCTTTTTAAAAATAAGAGTGGTCATGGTCATGATGTTGCTTTATAACACTAGAACCCCGAGTAAGACACTTTCTATATAATAGATAAAATAATAGGAAGAGTGAGTTTTTATGAAATACACAGACCTACTTCCAAAGCCCAAATATTTGCTCAATTCTTACTAACTTGAGAACCTTGAAAACAGAGGTCTGTCATGAGCTCTGACACTGGCACCACCAAAAAAATTATTATTTAGAGGTTATTGTTCATTTGAGCAGTGGCATGTATTCTCATGTTTAGAAAGAGAACCAGCAATCCCCGTCTCTTCAAGACATAAATCCAGACCATATAAATGACTGTCTATATCCAGTGATAGAATGAGGACATCATTTAATTTCTAAGCTAACACAAGCATTACAGAAAATGAAATTCTCAAAGATGGAAAGAGGGTATAATTTGTATCATATACCAAAATATAAAGGGATGTCATGGTGAAAGCTCCAGCTCCAGACTGTGCGACCATTCAAATCTACAAGCTGCCACTACTGGGTACAAGTCACACCATCTGAGCCTGTAATGTGCACAAGTCACTTGGAGAGTAGTTCAAAATAGGCTTTCTAATTTTAGAATCCCGTTCTAAAATAGCAATTTGTGAAGATAGCCAGCTGGAGTGATCTACTGAATTTCAATTTAAATGAACAGCTTGGCAAAGATGCCATAAAGTAGGTTAACTCGGGATGTGTTCTTCAAACCTTTCATGCCTTGAATGGCCTTGACACTGATAAAAGCTGTGTACGTGTGGGTAGACAGTGTCATGTCATTTCGGAAGAAGAGTATCTTCTGCACATGCCTTTTTTTCCATGTCCCCATTTGCACTGGGAAGATTCGTTTGCAACATGCTAAGCACGAAAGCTTCTCAGTGGTAAACTCCCCCCACACCACAGTTCTCCTTCTGCCCTTTCCTTGAAAATGTTGTTCAGGATGTTCGCTGAGATGAATGAGCCAAGAAATTAGCTCATGGCCTTTTCTGATAATAAGTACACTAGCTGAAGCTCATCTGACATATGGAAATGAAAACCTCATTACTTCCTTAAAGTTCCCTGGGGTGCATCTTTATAATTTACTCAGTAAGAAAGCCTGGAATTGAGATTCTTAAAAGATCAGTCTTAATTGCCCCCAAGACTAGCCAAGTCTGGTTTTCCAGGGCCATTCTCATCTTAGACAATTGCTCTTAATTCCGTAGTAAGTCAATGATTGTTATTCATGCCTAATGATAGCTTTGGAGAAGTAATATAAATAATATGATAATAATATATGTGTTATCTTACATGTTATAATAATTTATAAATATTTTTCACACGTTCTGTAAAACAATAGCTATTTTGCATAAAGGGTAAATTTCAAATCTAGACTCCGTTCGTGTTTCAGAAAATGCTTTTAAGTAAAGCTGCAAAGGCAGATGGTGCTAAGTGATTGCTATCATTATGCAACTTGATAATTTTCACATTGGTTAATAACACATAATGATGGTGGTAATCATGATGACAAAATGGATACTTATCTGCATCAAGAAACACAACTGAGCTTACGTTAACTCTATAGGGAGTCAGAACCAGGAGACTTCATTTCCCTAGGAGATGTAAGTAATGAATAACTTGTGCACGTGATCAATAAAAATCAGTTTATTATCTATCATGGTGGTTAAAACTAGTTTTTTACATTTAATCAGTACATAAAAGAAAAAATATATTTACCTTATATCATGTGGAAGCTTCTATTCAGTTTTAAAACTAAGATAATATTATAGAAATGTTATCAAATTTAAGGTTAACCTCACTGCAAGTCAAATTTGGACCCCCATACTTCAAAAACCCATTGAAAGGTGCAAATTAAAAAATGATAACAAGGGAGGATTTATTATATATTGTCTCACTGGGAAGAAGAATAAAGAGATCCCACAAACCCCACAAGTCCATGGGTTTCTGAAGTGAGTGAAAGTCTAAGTAGCCTGTCAAGGATATGAATGTCTGGAGCAGTGATTCTCAAACTTTAATACAGTTCCTCATGTGTGGTGACTCCCAGTCCTAAAATTATTCCATTGCTACTTCATAACTATAGTCCTGTTACTATTAAGAATCATAATGTCAATATCTAATATGTAGGTTATAGGATATGAGACCCCATGTGGGTTGTGACCCACATTTGAGAAAAACTGGACAGTGTGGTTATATTCACCATCGACTCATCCATCAATCTCTGGCCTTTAGTCTCATCCTGCCAGGTCAGTTGACAAGGTGTTAGAAGTGTGTGAAATCTCTTTCTGAGGACCCCTTTTGGCTGGGGCCCTTTCCTTCTCCCAGCATGAGTTTCCTTGGGAAATTCTCATTCTTTGACTTGATTGCTTCAACAGTCTCATAGATTAAAAGGCACAGATTTCTTTTTAAAATATCTTTATTTCTGCTGAGCTAGTTATATTTCCCCTCTCTCTGTTTTAGCACCTTAAGCTTAGGAAGATATGTCTGTGTCTCAAAGAACTATAATAAACAGATTGTAATTAAGGACCAAAGTGAGAACACATTCAGTTAGTGCCAGGTAGCCATAGGTGAGGACCATTTTTAATATCTTCTTGGCTTTCGATTGTCTCTGAAACAGCAGCTCCATCGCAGTGGCTTTACACAGAGTCTCATCAAGAAACCTATGCGGGGCTCAAATTTAGGAGCCTCTTGTTTCACGTTCACAATGTGGCAGTTGAAGGCTCCATCTTGCAGGTCTGAGGCCAGCCCTGTAAGCAACTCAAGCGTATTTAGATAATACAAATAATTCCAGAAATGTAAAAGATCCACGATGTGAACCTCTTAACAAGAAACCCTGGCTTTTGCTTTTAAAGGCCCCACCTCCCCTTTATCCTAAGTAGAGTTCTTAAATCCTACCAAGGAGATTGGTTAGCTGCAGCCTAAAGACATTTCTGCTAATTAATCCTTGAGAGAGTTCAGGTGGTCTTTCCCAGTGGTCTCAAATGCTGGGATTCTAGGCAGACACTATTCTTCCCATAGTGACTTTGTTCTAGTTGTGATAATTTCCTACAACCTGTACTCTTAAGTCAGGTTCACACACTGGTCCTCAATAAGCTAACACACGCTGGAAACAGAAAACAGAATTGGAAGCGGAGTAGTGTTACCAGTCCTTAAAACCTGCATCACCGATTTCTACTCCCATCCCAATGAATGTGATTTCTTGAAAATAATTTTCCTTTATAAATTTGAGTTTAAATAAATGACATTTCTTATAGATCTGAATTTTACTCTTAAATTTACATTGCCATTAATCATAAAATCTATGGTGTTCCTATAAAAATATGGGTTCCAGGTACTTTGGCACACATCTTCAATGTGAGCATTTAGGAGGCAAAGGCAAGAGGATAATCGGGACATTTGAGGCCAGCCTGGTACATGGAATGCTTTGGGCCTACCAGGACTACACATTGAGACCCTGTCTCAAAAAAGAAACAAACAAAACAAAACCCCCAAACCCAAAAGAAGTAGGATTGTTCAATCAAAACCATATACATGAAGTATCTGAACTGATGGCTGCTGTTTTTCACTCCAGCATGGCATTTCTTCTTGTTCATAATGTTATTCATTTTCCAGCAGTACTTAAATAACCATACGTTTATTAAAAAGGCACTAAGTTTTTGAAAAGATATGAAGAATGGCTTCTAACCTAAAGATTTTATGAGGTACTTTCAACATAGAGACCAAGGACACAAATGTATGGTTTACAGAGGACAAGACAGAAACAAATGCAGAGGCGTTCTGACTGACTCAGGACACAAATCTGACCCATGCTTCTAATGAGTAAAGCTTTATTATAATATAGCCATACTCCTTCACAGATTTCATGTGACAGCGTTGGGATTATTATGTTAGAAATGAATCGTGACAGAGAATGTTGAGCTCAAAAAAGCTGAAACAATTTACTAATTGCTTTTTAGAGTAAAGAATTTCTGACCTTAAATATATGAATATAAAATATCTGTAGTACTCAAATGTTAATGTCCTCCACCAAAAAAACAAGTTCTAGAGTAATTAGTTGCACACTATTTGCTTTATATAAAAATTCAAAACAATTCATTTATATATAACTTTATATCGTCTGGCAAGTTATTTTGATATCATACAATTTACATAAGGAAATCTGTTAAGTCAATTTTTTCCTTTATTCCCCTTGTACTATGAATCAAGTGGATTGCCAGATATCCCAGAATTCAGTCCATTGTGAGCAATTTAGAGCAAGGCCTAGAACATACAAACACATTCTATTTACCTAAATTCCTCTGCAGCTACCAGTTTTCTCTGATTCTCTCCATAAAAATATGGAAAATCCATCAGTCCTCAAGAGCTCACTTTCCTTAACATAAGAGCTTTAGATACCTGGAACAAACACTTAGGTCTATAATTGCTGATCTGGAATTCTAAAAATCAAAAATTCCTCAAAAAAATGTATTTACTCATTTAAGACACTGCTTGAATGGACTGAATAGATGTGCTACCATTAATAACTTGTGTACGTGGTTAATGGCTACACATTTCTCTAAGTTCTTTAGAATGTTTGATTATTGGGTGTCATTCATGACTTTTTGGGTTTATAAGTTATTTATTTAAGTAACATACATCTATAATACATATTTTTAAAAATCTGAAATCATTACAATATCAAAACACACTATAAAATTCCAGACTGTGAGTTGTTGACACAGAAAAAGACACAAGAGTGGGATCTTGCCGGGCGGTGGTGGCGCACGCCTTTAATCCCAGTACTCGGGAGGCAGAGGCAGGCGGATCTCTGTGAGTTCGAGGCCAGCCTGGTCCACAAGAGCTAGTTCCAGGACAGGAACCAAAAGCTACGGAGAAACCCTGTCTCGAAAAATCAAAAAAAAAAAAAAAAGAGTGGGATCTTTTCCATATGGAGCTGGTTCGGCAGGAGGCAGCAGTCCATGTGCCCTCCCTTCCTCCCTCCCTACCACCTTTCCACCGCTCCCTCCAGCACAGAAATGAAAACCTACCCTCTGCAGGGAAATCATGGAAAATAACTGGGAAAAGAAACACTGTAAAGGGAGATGTGTTAGAAGGGAGGATAAGCTTGAGGGTGATGTGGTCAGGCTTCAAAGTTTACCTAAACTTCCCTCATGCCGTATTACAGAAGGGTGATGATGTTTCATTCACTGGCACATCCAAGTCCAAACTCAAATTCTGTGCACATGCTTTTAATCCCGGCACTCAGGAGGCAGAAGCAGGTGGTTTTCTTTGACTTCTAGACCAGGCTGGTCTACAGAGTGAGTTCCAGAACAGCCAGAGTTACATAGTAAGACCCTGGCTCAAAAATAAAGAAATAAAAATATCTTTTCCATATGATTGAGCAGCTGAACTAGCTATTCTTAAATAAGCATGGTTTGTGAAATCACTTGATGGGTAATCAGAAAAAATGAGCGAGTTGTGACTCTGACTGCATTGATTCTTTAATGATGCAGGAGACCCCTCCTTCACTAAGTCTTGATTTTAATTATCAGCGTGATTAGTTCACTGCTCACAAATTTAATAAGTATAGTGAACTAACACATAATGATGCTTTCTAAAATATACAGGCTCCAAAGCTTTTTTCTGCCTCCAAATTATTTGTAATTTTTCTAACTTTTTATTTTTAACAGGATTACTCATTCATTTTAGTTACAAAAAACATCTATCACTTAACTATCTCTTAGATTTTATACTGAATAGATGGTCATATTTGTTTGCATGAAAAATACATCTACCTGTCTATTCTCTCTATCCATCCTTCCACTACACTTTTTATATCATTCTGTTAAATTTTGTGCAAGAAGTTTGACACCTTATGGATTGTGCTTAAATACAAAATGTTCTAATTGACTTTGCTGTCTCCATTAAGTTAAATGAGATGAGACTACCTTTTAAATTATGTACTTGGAAAAGTGCCTTCATGTCTTTTTTTTTTTTTTTGGATAGACGTGAAAAGTATATTTATCATAGAAAACATGGTAAATTGCTGGGCGGTGATGGCGCACGCCTTTAATCCCAGCACTCGGGAGGCAGAGGCAGGCAGATCTCTGTGAGTTCGAGACCAGCCTGGTCTACAAGAGCTAGTTCCAGGACAGGAACCAAAAAAGCTACGGAGAAACCCTGTCTCAAAAATAAAAAATAAAGTGAGACATGGATCTTATTTATAAATAAAATAATGTACAGGAAAACTTTATCACCTAGTTTAAACACATGGAGTTTCTCTCATTTGTTCTTAAGTCTTCAAAAGGGTATATGACAATCTCCTTAGTCATTCACATTAATAGTGTGTCTCTATAGTATAAAACTTCACAAGTTGCCTAAAAGTATAGAAAGTGTGACAAACATTTCACGTTCTTTTCAGTCATTTGTTTAACCTTGGGTGGATTTTCAAATGTCTTTGAAAGTAGGATGAACATATAAAAGATTTCCCACAATCCTTACATTCATATGGTTTCTTGATGTGGGAGTGTCATATATCAATCTGTTGATTTCATTGGTTAAGTAATAAACAAACTGCTTGGGCTCATAGCTTAGAACATAGGTGGGTGGAGTAAACAGAACAGAATGCTGGGAGGAAGAGGAAGTGAGGTAAGACGCCTCAGACAGAGACGCCATGCTCAGCTTTCCCGAGCAGACGCACATGATGAAGCAAGCCCGCCAGGTCAGACATGCTGAATCTTTCCCGGTAAGACCGGAGCTAAACAGTTTATTAGAGATGGGTTGGTTGAGATATCAGAATTAGCCAGTAAGGGCTAGAGCAAATGGGCCAAGCAGTGTTTCAAAGAATACAGTTTCTGTGTAATTATTTCGGGTAAAGCTGGCCGTGCAGGTGGCCGGGTGCCGGGGACACAGCCCAGCCGCTCATATTACAACAGTTTCTTTCCAGTGTGGCTTCTCACATATCTTCAAAAGGATGAAGGACAACTGAAGGCTTTTCCACATCTGAGATATTCAAATCTATTGATTTCTTTTAGCTATACATTTTCTCTGTTCCCTTCCCTTACACTTCCCTCCCCTCCAACCCTCCCCCACGATTCCCATGCTCCCAATTTACTAAGGAGATTTTGTCTTTTTCTACATCCTATGTAGATGAGTATGTCTCTCTTAGGATCCTCATTGTTGTCTAGGCTCTCTGGGATTGTGATTTGTACATTGGTTTTCTTTGCGTTGTGTTTAAAAACCACTTATGTCTGCTTCTTTTTTTTTCTAGAGCTTTCAGGTGTGCTATTAAGTCTCCAATGTGTGCTTTCTCCATTTTCTTTAAGTGGGAACTTAGTGCTATAAACTTTCCTCTTAGCACTGCTTTCATTGTGTCCCATAGGTTTGAGTATGTTGTCTCTTTATTTTCATTAAATTCAAGGACTACAAAAATCACCTGAACGAATAGAAGATACTATAGCTAGTATTATTGCCTACTTTACAGAACCTAGAACCCCTGGGAGATAGGCCTCTTGGAATGTCTATGAGGTATTATTGACTTTAGTGAAGTAGGAAGACCCTCCCTCTCTCAGTGGGTAGGATCATGGATTTTACAGGTGAAGAAGGGGAGCTGAGAAGAGCACACTTGCATTATATTCTTCCTTCTTATTATAGATGCTTTGTAATCAACTACTTCACATTCCCACCACCTAAGCTTCCATAGTCTGATGAACTATACCCTTGAACTGTAAGCCAGAGAAAACATTTTCTCCCTTAAGTTGCTTTCTCAGAATACTTATCATGGCAATAGGACAAGAAACAAAGAAGGCCTTATAGGGATATCATAAATCTATACTGCAGTTAAACATAATAAGTATATTTCCTTTATAAATATATTTTAATTTTATTTTTTATCATTGTACCCATGGGACTGAGGAAACATCTGTATTTAAATTCTTCTGCATCATGAAGACGACAACACTGCAGCAAGCTTCAACTCTACTGTAGGTCATTGCCTCCTTTAGGCTTTTCAGCTCAGTCGCATCATTAGTGTTCTTTGCCTGATGCTGGTGTACCACAATGTTAATTAACTCAGTTTTGGAGTTTTCCTTCTGCTAACTCACTTTATCCCTTCTGTGCTGACAGTTCTTTTGCTGTGCACCTGGATTCTATGTTCTTCTGTAAACTCGTGGTGTGCACCATTGTAGAGCTGCGATAAAGCCTTTTTACCTCTGCAGAATTAAATGTGCATCTGCTTCTAAACACATTTTCATCACTGCAAGGTGATCAAACCAGACATTGACCCAGGGAATCTTTTCTAGCTTTTGTTTGCTTGTTTATTCTAGTTTAAAGTCTTCTCAACTATGTTATCCAAACATGTGGATTGAGAGCTCAAGAATTGAGCAAGAAAGAGATAAGAACCACAAGTAGGAAAACATTTGCAAATGTAAGAGTGCAAATGGGGTAAGTTACATTATGGTACTTATAATAAAGGTGCGGAGATCACACGAACATATTTTTTTTTTAAAAAAAAGATAGTAAAATACCACAAACACACACACAAACAAGCATTAGTCTGATTTCTTACACAAATATCTGAATAAAAGGCCTAAGGGTCACATCCAGCAGAGTGAATCTGCCTAGATTAATCTAGATGACACTCTTGACTTATGAAAGAGACGTAAACATGGTTTTCTCCTAAGTAGGAGTAGGTAGACGCGTTTAGCAGAATGTGTGTGTTTCTACAGATGTAGGGTGGAAACAATGCAGTAAAAGGACAACCTGAAAATTTCAATTCAATTTTTTATTAGTACCATATAAGTTTCTTTTTTTAAAAAAAGTCTCATTCCTCAGAATCCAACCACAGAAACCTCTTCACTTTCTTCTCTCCCAAAATATTGATTCTTAACTCATATATCCTCAATGTCTATTTAAAATGTATCTTGCTTTGTTGCAACTAAATTCTAGTAGCTCATATTTACGTATCATGGTGGACATGTTATTACTTAAAATAGTAAATTTTGATTTAATAGAAGCATGATTAACAGATCGTCTACACGTCACTTACCTGGTAAAATGCTGATGCTACACATGACTTACTATCTTTAGTTTAGTGAATGAGGAAAACGCTATATTCTAGCCATAATTATGTTAGCAGGTGTGCAGAAGCTAATCAGCTCGCCTGACTATCCATCTGGGGTGGTGACAAGCATAAGGGAAGGGATGAGGAATAAGATCACCAGCCTCTGCGTTTATTGAAGGAACACCATGGAGGAGGGTGTTCAATTAGAGTAGGGTTTGTGTGAGGGGGATCTGCTGCTTGTTCTCATTAGTTTAACTCCCAGATGACAGGCTGTGTTCAGGTGTAGTTATATAACCCTAATGTAACACTTCTGAGTCCCATTAAGACAAGGAGCATTATAAGATGCTAAGTATGAACGAAATATGGAATCCTCTAGGTTGAATATTTAACTTTATAATTCTGCCCTATTGCAAAATGGGAAGAAGGGTTTTGAAATCCTTAAAGACAGAAAACTCTCCATCTTGTTCTGAACTCCAAATGACATGAAGGATGGCAGACCTTCTTTATAGCATGATTTTCCGTGGTTCAGAGGAACTGAGAGGCTTTAGTATACGTTCCGTGAAATGGTGACTAGAAAAGAGAAAATTCGCGCAAAGCTCATATTTAGTTCAAACCCTTTCCACAACTGGTTGTTCTGCCTAATATTCTGATCAGAAAAAATGTTAATACATAAACTCCCAATGATTTTTAAATTGTTAGATTAGTTGGTAGTTATGAAAATTTCATGATCAATTTTATTGTCAAATAAAATTTCTGGGGGTCAAACTTTTAAAAATCAGAGGATCACTGATGGTCACCTACTGTGAGATAATCTTTTTGTATACTATGAAGATGTGTCTCTCCCAAAGCACATTCAGATTAGTTTAATAAAGAGCTTAATGACCAAAAGCTAAGCAGAAGAGGCTAGGGGGGCCTTCTAGGCAGAGATAGGAACTCTGTGAAGAAGAGAGGTGGGGTTTGCCAGCAAGACACAGAGCAAGTCAGATGTATAGAATGGAGAAGTAACAAGCTATGTAACAGAACATAGATTGATATAAATGAATTAATTTAGGTTTTAAGAGTTAGTTGCAAACAAGTCTAAGCTAAGGCCAGGTTTTTATAATTAATAATAAGTCTCTGTGTCACTATTGGTGGTTCAAAGAAAATCTGGCTATAGTCACCTGCACAAAAACAGAGCAACGTAGCATAATCTAGAAGCAAAACTAGCCAACTAATGGGAACAAGAACACAAAGAAAAACAACCATTTAGCTAAAGAGAGAAAGAAACAGCAATTTATTGTGAATTGACAGGTTTCCAATACGTCTTCATCTCAGGTAACTTGATTTCAAGTAACAGAACCACAAAATGCATCTTAGGAAATTACTGTAGAGTCAGGGAAAGACTGTGAGCTTGTATGTGCAGTTGCCCATGTTCTTCATGCTCATTCACATCCCTGGCTTTATCAACTTAACGTCACTATGGATGTATCTCCAGATGTTCAAATAACCAACAAAAATTACAGTTTCTCCGGGCTTAGGAGAGTGATTAATGTTATCCACAGGTGTTTATCCTGAGTTCTATAAGAAAGCAGGCTGAGCAAACCTCGAGGGACAAGACAAGAAACAACATTCCTTTGTGGCTTCAGCTTCCATTACTGCCTCCAGGTTCCTGCTTGGAGTTTCTGCTCCAAGTGATGGAGTTTTTTCCTCAGTGATGAAGTGGGAACAGGGATTCTTAAGATGAAATAAACTCCTTACCCAAGTTATTTTGGGATCGTGCAGTTTTGTCACAGCAATTAAAAGCCATACTAAGAAAATTAAAATATAATTGACCTGTTTTGGCATAAGTATTTTATCAGTCACTGTTGCTGAGAAGTCAGATAATATTTGTTAGTGTTTTTTACAAAAGACCCCAAAGTTTGTTGGTCTGAATAGAAATAATTTATTTAGTGTGCTACTTTGTAAGGCTTGGTAATTTAAAACTAGTCAGTTAAATGAGTCTTCTACTTTGGCCTGTGCTTATTTATATGGGGGCTGTCACCTGTTCAACCGGTTGGAAACTGGCTAGACTACGATGTCCTGCTCTGTTAATGTGCTCTCTCCTTTTCCTGCAAGCTGTTTTTCTGCTCCATTTGTTACAGTTATCCAAGATCTGAGAGAGCACTAGAGTGGAAAGATTAAAAGATTCTCAAGGTCAAGGGTAGGAACCAATCTCTCCTGACTTCTGAATTTCATTAGCAAATAAAACGCCCAAGACCAATTTAAATGAAAAGAAGGGAACTATTTCCAGGTGCTTTTCATCCTAGTGCTTGCAAACGGCAAGGGCAGGGGCAAAAGATGAGTGATGGTGGCTGCTTATGCAACCTCTGGATTATATATCACTCATGTTCACGGTGGAATGACAGAGCTAGTTGCACACATGCATAGACAAGGAGAAAACCCCCAGCTTTACACATGCTTTCGTTTCTGTCATCTGTTATGTAGCATAGAAAGCAATATAACATGAACTTACCAATTAAATGTTGTCCTTTCCCTAAATGCCCATGTTTCTTTGTCCAAACTTGTGATAGCTCCTTCTAAATATATAAGCTCCTTTGTCTAGAAACAAGGTTTGATGGGCATTCACTGGAACCACACAGTGGTTCTGGTTACTGGTAAAAGTTAGTTGTTGTTGTTGTTTTGGAATTATAGCAGTGGTTCCCCAATTTGGCCACACCTTGGCATACTGTGGAAATATCTTAAAGACTCATTTCACGGAACAACAAAACCAGGATCTCTTGGGTAGATTTTACAATAGCATCTTGCTTACAGCAAAGGTTGAGAATCACTGTTATAGAATAAATCTATCAAAATTTGTCATTTGTTAACAACTCAATTAGAGTTACAGTGTCTTGGTTCCTGTGTATTAGGAACTGCTTGGGAATCTATTATATCCTTCTCTGCCTAATTGTAGATCTCCATTAAACTTTGATGATGTGTTTGTATCACTCCAAACATTGTATGGTAGTAGTGGTGTTTAGGAATAAAGGACTAGTTAAATCAAGAGGACTGAGTCATCTCATTGGATTGGTGTCATTTGGAAGAACCTTTAAATTTTGCCTCCTTTATTGTATCCCATTAGGACACACTGGGAAGTCTCCAGTCTTCATATAGGAACATGCTGACGCTCTGCTCCTCGATTACTACAAGTATGAAAAGTGACCTTCTGTGGTTTATACACATGCCAGTTCTAACAGATGATGTGTTGCAATTTGAAATCCACTTTATAATAAAATTCAGATATCCATATCAGTTTAAAAAGAGGACATCAAAAAATTCTATTGATTGTTGCATATGGCTTTTACATAACTATTAATAAAATAAAAAAATCGACACTTAGCTGGCTTGTCTTCGTTGATGAGTGACTTGAATGCTCTTTGCACACACTTGTATTTGTCTTCTCATTTAGAAGTTACTGCTTCATAGGAAATGCTTTATTTATTTTACATGTTTCTGTAACTGACCCATTCAACTATCTAGCGATACGGTTCATTTGAGGTATTTATCAACAATTCTAAAATTTTTTTTGTTTGTTTCTTAATAAATACAATTAACAAAACTTTTGTGAAGGCAGAGAATCCATCAAGTGAGTTTACACTCTTCTCATAAAGATGTGAGGACGGCTTTGTGTAATTTTATCCCATGAGAACAAAACTGGAAGATCTAGTTCGTGAAGAGTGGGTTCTTGTTGATATTCTCCGTGCCAGCTCCTAGATTTTGGATTTCTCATCCTCCCACTCTAAGAAAGACATTTTCTGTTTGTAAATTATCCAGTCCAAGACATTTTGTTATCACAGCCAATAATGAAAGAAGTCAGACATACAGTTGGTGGTTTTATTATTTTATTATTTTAGTAAAATCTAAAACATTCCTGCCACAAAGGTTTATGCCTATAATCTCATTTGTTAGGGGCAGGAGGATCAGGAATGCAAGGTAATCCTCAGTTACATATTGAGTTCAAGAGTAGTCTGAGTTAAATAAGACCCCACTTTATTTGAATAGAAAGAAGTAGAAAACAACAGTAAGGAAAACCTCCCTATAGTTAAACTATTGTAAATTAAGTGATGAAAGGAGAAATTTCAAGACAGAATTATATTAGGATTAGTGGTGTGTTAGAGGTTACTTAGAGAGAAAAGATAAAACAATAAAATTATATCTACCAAGGCAGTTGGATTAGGCTGATGTGCTTGTAAGCCTTTCTTCCTAGGGATCAAACACCTGACATAAATTATTTCAAAAGCGGAATAGAGTTTTTTGATTGTGCCTTCCAACGATTTGGTCCACAGTAAACTGTTCCTTTATTTCTGGCCAATAACATAGGAGGAGGTATGAAAGACAAAGTATACTTACTTCAATGAAGAGAGAGAGAGAGAGAGAGAGAGAGAGAGAGAGAGAGAGAGAGAGAGAGAGAGAAAGAGAGAGAGAGAAAATAGTACAAACACTAGGAATAAAAAAATATTCCTAAAAGACCATGAAATATTTGCCAGTACTACCCCAATTAATCTCCAATTCCTCGCCTCATTCATCTCCAAAACTACACACTTAAATGACTAACCCATGAATAGAGTAAATCATCTCATTGATTAGTTGAGAGCCCTCCAGATCTAGTTATGCCAAACCCTCCTTTTTGAATATTTGCCTTAGATACCAAGTTCTTAACTTGTGAACATTTTAGGGAACAATGACAATGTAAATAACAGGGGACTCTGGTAAACCATTCTTGGATCTTCAGGAAATTTTTTAATGATAGTGGCATAAACATCTATATATAGAGAGCTTCATAGTTCCATATGCTTTATCAATATTGTCATTATGATAATTGTGATCATTAATGTCAATGTAATTTGGTACAATTAGTATTTTGGCATCCCTTATTTATTTGTCTTGAATTCTTACTTATAGTTTCTACCACTCATTTCAGGAGTTTAATTTATCTATACTCACCAATACTCAGAAAATATTTGATTTGTTATAGACTATTATAGTGATACTAATGGTATGATTAGCCCCTGTCAAATAATTCTGAGGATACTAATTAGCCCTCCCACCTAGTTGCAAGGGTATTTAGGCTTAAAAATATTGGTTCTAGAGGCAATCTAGAAGATTATTTTGCTAACTTCTTTCTTTTCGTATAAGAACACTAGCTGGTGCCCAATGATTATTTAATAGTTGGGTATTTTTATAACCTGTTTTCCATTTTTACGATTGCATTCCTTTTCAAACTGCAAACACACCTTGGAAAATTTAAGCCCTCTTTAACTCACATGGAACTTATAATGATGCCAGATTGTTTTTTCGGGCCTTGTAGAACTGAAGGAGTGAATAAAAAATGGATTGTAAAAATACAGAAAACAGTAATTAGAAGATTCAAAGAAAAACTCACTTTTATTATATCTAAATTAAAACATACATTTTGGATTTTCCAGAAGTATGATAGGCAGCCATATAATCCCTGAAGAAAGAACTGTGTTAAGAGGTGTTTTTAGTATTAATAACTGACCAATTCATTTCAAAGAATGAATGTGTGAAGGACATTGGCCTTTCTTGCCATCCCCAATGTAAAAATTAATGCATATAAATTTCATGTTAAGATATTCGACAGTATTGCTATAGGCTAGGGTCATTTCAGGTTCCCTATCCCCAGCTGCCCAAGGAATTAACTGGGGACCTCGGCTTGGGCACCTGGGAGCCACTCTAGGTTCAAATCTCTTGCCAACCCTAAGGTGGCTCCCTTAACTAAGAATTGTGCTTCCGTGCTCCCCTATCCAACTTCCTTTATCCCAATCCTCCTTTTTCCCCAAGTTCCCCCCTTCCTCCCCTTCTCCCTTTTCTCTCCCCATCTCCCCTTACCCCCATCCCACCCCAACCCCAAGATCTCAATTTTCTCCCCGGCAACTTTGTCTACTTCCCATAGCCAAGAGGATAACTATATGTTTTTCCTTTGGTTCACCTTCTTACTTGCATATCATCATAGAACCTTCATCTGGTGATGGATGGAGATAGAGACAGAGACCCACACTGGAGCACTGGACTGAGCTCCCAAGGTCCCAATGAGGAGCAGAAGGAGGGAGAACAAGAGCAAAGAAGTCGGGACCACGAGGGGTGCACCCACCCACTGAGACAGTGGAGCTGATCTATTGGGAGCTCACCAAGACCAGCTGGACTGTGACTGAAAAAGCATGGGATAAAACTGGACTCTCTGAACATGGCGAACAATGAGAGCTGATGAGACGCCAAGGACAATGGCAAGGGGTTTTGATCCTACGTAATGTGCTGGCTTTGTGGGAGCTTACCCAGTTTGGATGTTCACCTTCCTAGATATGGACGGAGGGGGGAGGACCTAGGACTTACCACAGGGCAGGGAACCCTGACTGCTCTTTGGACTGGAGAGGGAGGGGGAAAGGAGTGGGGGGAGGGGGAGAAGGGTGGGAGGAGGGGGAGAAAGGTGGGAGGAGGGGGAGGGAAATGGGAGGCTGAGAGGAGGTGGAAACTTGTTTTTTCTTTCTCATTTTCTCAATAAAAAAAAGATTAAAAAATAAATAAATAAATAAATTTCATGTTAAGCCAAACTCTGAACATGTACCAGTCCTTTTATTCCTGACCATAAAGAAGCCAAGGAAGATCACAGAATATCGTCACAGACTATAAATTATTTCTCCAGAAACAACATTTTTGTTTTTCTTTTTTGTTTGCTTGTTTTGTTGTATTAGCAACTACACTTAATCTTAGGTCATATATGCTCTAAAAACAAAACAAATCCTGAAATTAAAAATTTCAAGCCAACTTTTTATTATTTTATTTTTATCATTATAAAGTGTTTTTGTGTCTCTCTATGTTTGTGTTTGGACATGAATGCATGTGCCTGCAGAGGCCAACACCATTGCTATCCCCTAAAGTTAGAGTTAGAGATGGTTGTGAACCACTAGATGTGGATGCCTGGAGACAAACTCGGATGCTCTTGCAAGGGAGAGTACATCCCCTTATCTGCCGAGCCCTCTTTCTCCAACCCTGAAAACACAAATGCTGCGACCCCTCAATGTCTTTCATTTCAGCATCTTCTTAGCAATAAACACTCAATGAAATGAACAGCTCTCGGTCTCTGTGACTGGACTCAGCACCCAGTTAAGCAGAAGACATGAAACTCTGGGAAGCTTCAATTTCCCGACTTCACAGTTCTCTGATTATTTTGGTCCCAATCTTTTATCATCTGTCTACAGATCTTTGACAACAGTGTTCACGGCACTAGCATTAAAGGACTCTGCCACAAAGTGAGTGCTTTTTTTTTCACCTCCCTGACTTTAATTTTTTTTTTTCTTTTAGAGAAACCATGAAATAACAGTGAAGTTTAAATCTCAGTCCATGCTGTGAAGGGAGCTCTTAGAACTGAGTCTGAATGGCAGCTTGAAGAGCTTGCCAGCACCAAGGATTGTGCAGGTTTGCAATTGTACTTGGGTCTTTTAAAGTACAAGTTCTAAAGAAGAAAAGAAAAGAAAGGAAAGGCAAAATAGAGAAAGAATGACCTCATGTCACTTTCTTACATTCTAAATTTCTAGCAATGATCCTGAATTTAAAGACGGAGCAGGAAGGTCAGAATCTTACTTGAAGATGCTTACTGTAGGTCTGAGGAGTTGGACTACACTTGGGTACTTACCGAAGTCTAGTTACACGGTGGTCATCTCTCTCAGCGCATCAGACAGGCACTTGCTTTTAATAGGACGTGTACTTCAGAGATGGAACAAACTTGATGTGGTGTCTTTCAGAAAAGCGCCTTTTCCTAAATAAGCCACAGGAATGATAAAGTGCTGTGTGTAGCCAAGTGGAGATGTGGGTAGGTACATTTACATGTTTGGTTATGATACTTTAACAACGTGATGACTGTTGTGCTCAATTACTGATTCCTATTTTAAAGAGATGGGGTTACAGTATTTAATAACAAAAAGGTTGCCTACATTACCCTATTAAATCTCAATCCTAGCCGGGCAGTGGTGGCGCACGCCTTTAATCCCAGCACTCAGGAGGCAGAGGCAGGCGGATCTCTGTGAGTTCGAGGCCAGCCTGGTCTACAAGAGCTAGTTCCAGGACAGGAACCAAAAAAGCTATGGAAAAACCTGTCTCAAAAATCAAAAAAAATAAAATAAAATAGAAAAATAAATAAATACATCTCAATACTTCATACAATAGAGCTCAGGTCAAATTAGACTCTCCCACCTGTGTTAAGAAGCAGGAAGATTGTGTTGCTCCTCTATCATCACATACTCCCAACTCAAGGAGAATTTTGTTGAACTTGTTGTGCCTGTCTAGGAGCATCGCCTTCCTGTTATATCACATCTAAGAACAAATAGAAGAAAGCAGCCTTTCAGCCCTATGATTGGTTGACACTGAGACGACTGATTACGTAGCACCACCTGCTCCTAAGACTTATCTGGAAAGATAGTTAACCCTAGAGTGTGTGGCCCAAAGAAAATGGTCCATGTTTCCATGGGAAGATGCTGAATTCTATGTGTAGCCCTTTCCACGAAAGGCTGACGTGACAGGTCTGTCCCATATAATTCATGTGTCATGACTTACAAAATTCTCCTTGTTGTACGTCAGGTGATGAATATGGGCCAAGGGCTGGAGTAAAACTTTCATAAGATTTCCTTTATAGGATTCTCAGACCCATCCCATAAGATAGAAGTTATATACCAATCTCCATTTATAAATATCTTAAATTTGCATTTAATTGTGTAGATCTGTGAGTCTGTGTAGAGGTATGCATGCAGGAGCTCTCTGAAGCGATAGTGACAGGCAGCTGTGACCTGTCTTATGTTGTGGGTGTTGGGAATAGAGTTAGTGTCCTCTGTAAGAGCAGTAGGTGCTTTTAACTGATGATCCTCCCTCTCTCTCTGTCTCTCTCAACATTTAAGAAAATTAAAAGGTGAGATTGATGGCTTTGTGGGCAAAATCTCTAGTTATGTAAGTTGGAAAATCTGTGTTAAGAACCCACTTAAGGACTGGATGCATATTAGTGCCTGCAATTCCAATGCCCTGTGGGACATGGGAGGCTGACAAAGAGTCTCCCCAGAAGTCCCATTGACCAGCTAACCAGGCTTATGCATCAGGGAATAGATCTCATCCCAAATGAAATGGAAAGGCAAGGACCATCGCCCAAGTTTGTCCTCTGGTGACGCATGTATATTGGCACATGAACTTGATCAGGCATGCACACTTCCACACATACACATCTCACTCTGTCTCCGTCCCTTTTATCTGTCTTCCCTTACACACACTGACTTATGGAGGGCTGAGGGTGATCTACCAGTGGATAAAGTTATCATATGAGTCAGTTTCCCTAGGACTCATACAGAGATCTGTGTCTGAGAGTGTATGCCTAAAACCCTGTGCTGAGAGCACATCTCCAGGTTCAATGAAGGACCCTGATTAAAAAACAAGGGGAGGAGCTAACGAGAAAAGACCCCAGATATTGATCCCTTGCCTCTGCTGGGATATACACACCTGCACTCACATGCACACACATACATACACCCCCTACATACACACAGAGTAAAATTAATAAGACAATGAAAGGGGAGATATTGTATGTAACTAGCACACTCCGAGGTATAGATAGTAGAGACAGTCAATATAGCCAGACTTTTAAACACTGCAGGTGCAGAGATTTAATGGGAAAAAAGAAGCTTAGTTACAGAACATTGGACAACATTTTTACAATGAGAATATGTGGTTGTTAACATTAAGCCATAGTTGGAAAGAAGATAAAGCAGATTAATGTTAGATTAGAAACATTAGTGGCTACAACAGCAAGACTTAGGAAAAGCGAGGAAATTATAATATAACATGTCTTCATTTTCTCTTTTCTGTTTTGATAGAAGTACCAGGGGCAGTCTGGATAAAGACTATAAACCAAAGCCCAAAGCAAGTTCTGCATGGTCCGGAGTAAAAGGATGACATGAAAATTATCTTTAGCCTTCAGGCTCTGCATGCTTATCTGAAGCCCCCTCTTTCTCCCTGTGTAGCCAGGATCTTTCTAGAAATGCCCAAGTTCCTGAAAGTTCATTTTTCTCTCCTAGGACTTATAAAGTTTGTGATTCTCAATACCATAGCACATTTGAATTCCCAGGGACTCTGTCAGACAGCACACTCCTGCCTGGGTGACATCAGGCTTAGGATCCTGTACTTAACACAAACTCTTGAAGGATACGACAGCCAGCAATCCATGTGTCATCGTTATAGTGACAGAGCACAGAAAGGTTTGGGCTTTCAGATAGTCTATCTTTTTGTGGCCATTGGTTATTGCTCACCTTTTCTCTTATGAATTGTCATTGATGATGGCACTGCAAAGAGCCTCTCCTCCCAGTCCTTGATCCTGGCACTCTCTCTGCCTCCTGCTCCCCTACACATATTTCCTCTCCAAGTTTTCTTCTCTCTCCACACTTTCACTGATTTCTTTATCATCTATTTCTTTCTTTAAAGACATAAACTTAATGGGACAGAAACCTTTATTTTCCTCTGTAAAAACAACAAAATATATATGCTTTTATCTTATATGCATGGGGTTTCTGTCTGCATCTATGCATGTATACATATCTTTTCCTGGTACCCCTGAAGGATAGGCGAGGACATTAGATTACTGGATCTCTTAGATCTACAGTGACAATCTGCTGTGAGCCACCACGTCAGTGTGTAAACTGAACCCAAGTCCACTGTAAAAGCGGTAAGCACTCTAAACCAACAAGGCACCTGTCTTGCCCTAAATTTTTATTTTTGAATCATAGCTAAATCTACAATATCCAGGGTATTCCTTGACACATTTTACTATTCAATGAGTGAATTTAATAATTTAATGGCAAGTCAAAGAACTGACTTAGTTGAATTTCAAGAATACATATATATATATATCATATATGTGTGTGTTTGATTTATATGACATATATACACATACATATATGTATATATATATGACATAAGCATAAAGACTTCAAGGAATATATGTATAAAGAAAGTTGACATGAGCAAAGAAAGTGACTAAATAGCAGGAGTTCAAAGCAACATGAAATTTACACTACATCTAAAAGGGCCACTAGGTGTCCTTCAGATGTTACCATCTCAACACCTCTAACTGCACATCCAGTTCCTTATAGAATGTGCAAGCTTTGTTAACTAAGAAAGTTTGTAGAGTAAGATCCATGATCCTCCTATTATTAGGTCATTCAGATTTTATAGACCCAGTGGAAAGACACGCGTGGAAAACAGAAAGTATAATTTTATATTTTCAAATTAATCTGGCATTTTCCCCTTGGTAATTTTTTCTATTAGTCACTGTATTTGTTCTAAGTTGAATACTTTTTATAGTGTAGTACAATCTCTTATAGAAACAAGACTTTCCATCAGTTACGGTGGTATGCACTTATAATCCCAGCATACAGGAGGCAGAGGCAGGAGAATTGCCGCAAATTCAAGGACATCTTAGTCTACACAGTAAATTATAAAATGGCCAAGATTATAAAAGAATATAAAAATAGAGAAACAACAGAATATAGAAAACAAGAAAGATCGAGATAGAGACTATTGTGGGGAAGGAAAGAGAGAAAGAAAGAAAGAAAGAAAGAAAGAAAGAAAGAAAGAAAGAAAGAAAGAAAGAAAAAAGAAATACAAAGGAAAGAAAAAGACCAAAATGTTCACCAGTAAAATAGTTACAGAAAAAAGTACCTTTGCTCATCAGTATTGATTAATCCTATTTTATAGGGAAGATATTTTTTATCATGGTTCCTTCTTCTGAGATGAGTTTTTGGTGAAACAAAATAGGTATGTTTTAAGAAATATGATTTTACCACAGTATGAATAGAATTAATGGAAAACAAAGTAATTTAAAAATTAATGTGTACATAGTGTGAGTGAATTACATTGGGCAAATCTCTGTCGTGCAATTCCCATGTACACTAAAGCCATCTAAGGATTGGGCTTCCTAAGGTGAACTACACAGAGTGCTATTGACCAAACTGAGAACAGAACGTGATAGCTCTCCTGCTAGTTTAAAGTCAGAAGAGACGCTTGTTGTTGTAAGTATGAGAGAGAAGACACACCTTGGACATGAAGTTCTGTGTGATCACTGTTAGCATTGTGTGTTTTCACTTGGGGTTGTGGGAAACCCTGTTACCATGGTACTTCAGAGACCTTATGTCGATTTCTCTTCGCCACTCTGTGTCTTTCCTGCCAACAGGTTGGCTTCTGCCCTGGGTGAAAAGCTGCCTTTCTTTTGTTTGCTTGTTTGTTTGCAGGTGTTCTTTTCAATAAAAAAAAGGCATAGCCTATCTCCACTCCGGATAGTCACAACTTCATTCTTTCTCTCAGTAGCCACATTGTGCTTAGTATTTGTGGAGATGCTACTGTTAAGATTGCACGGGGCAGAAGGGAAATAAAATTATATCTGAAAACATGGATATACATGGATCTTGTTGCTTTCTTCAAGTTTCTTCCTAATGTTTCCTTTATTTCTGAGAGGTTAAATTTGGGTCTTGAAGGATTTTCCTTCCACTTCCGCACTTTCAAGGCAACTTCAGATTAACACCTTCTACATCTTTTTAAATTTATTCATATTTTATGACTTCCTTTAGGATGGCTGTATTAACTTGAAGTGCCCATTTTAGGTATATTTTAAATAAATTCCATGACTATTTGAGTATTTATTTCATATTATACAAGGCAATTATGAAATATATTGTGGGGAAAGGCCCCCAGGAAAGACATAATTTATAGAAATACACTGCAAGAAAATCAGAAAGGAGTGTGATATGAAATGATAAGAACCGTCAATCCCATATATAATAATAATTTAAAAAACACTTTAAGTCATATATTTTAAAGCAGTCATCCTGGCCAGGTCAGTGTTAGGCTTCGGCTTGTCTTTCCAGTGATCACTGTACACAACGTGCAATAGAGATAAATACTGAACAATGCATTCAGACTGCATCTGATATTCATCTGTGTCATTTTGTTTCTTACATGCACTGGAATTGGATGGCTTTTTGCAGTTTTTATTTCCTGTGCTCTAAATTTCTTTACTTTGGAACCTGAGGCCTGTAGACATTGTTTATGAGTTGCATATCAATTCTTGGCCAGGCTAGAAGAACATTAACTGCAATTACACAGTAAAAAAATAGGTTAAGAACTGAAGTATGCAGCCTTTTTTTTTCTATTTCTAGTTATTGGCTAGTCCCTCTGTCTTCCTATTCTCATATTAAAATAAAGGACAAATGGCATGTTTATAAATTCTCTATAGACATAGTATACTTTTTCATAATAAGCCTTTAAAGCTTATAATGGATTCACAATACATAATGGATTCAAAATTACAAGGGTTAGTGTAATTAAAATATCAAAACTTTTCTTGCCAGAAACTCCATGTTTGTTATCACAGAAATACATGTTTTCTGAAATATGGCATATGGAGCTGATAGGTAGGAAGTCCTTTGGATAGATTTACCAAGCTGGTTAAGATTTGATAGATATAAACTGTTGGGGAGACATACCAACTGAAGTCAGTTGAATGATTATAGTATTTTATCACCTGAAACAGTTGTTCTCAATCTTGCAAATGTTGCAACTGATTAATACAGTTCCTTTTGTTGTGCTGCATCCCACCCTTATGATTATGTTCATTGCTATTTCATAACTAATTTCATTACTGTTATAAATCATAATGTAAACATCTGTGCTTTCTAATGGTCTCAGATGACCCCTGTAAAAGTCATCTGACACTCAAAGGGTCACAACCCACAGGTTGAGAAACCACTGACCAAAAGGAAATAAAGACTATCCTGAAGTAACACCCAGAATTTTTCTGGAACATGCATGAATGTCCATTTGCAAAGCACTCAGCATTTCTGGTGCTTGAGAACCTTTCTGGCAATCGCAAGATTGCCAATGTGCTTTTTTTCCTCATCCAGCTAACATTCAGGTATATGATGAAGTTAGTTCTCTGTAAATAAATGACTAAAAAATGTAATATTGTTAAGTCAAATTTCCTCCCTCCCTCCTTCCATCCATCCATCCCTCCACCCCTTCCGTTTTTTGTTCATAAAAACCCCATGTAGAAAAAAATCTTTGTCATCATACCAGAAGTTCAGTCAAGTTTAGTTTCAAATACTGTGATACAGGCAATCATAAAATGGGCCAGCATTCATACTTAGTGTAGAGAATGACAAAATCTTGTAACACATTTTCCCTATGTGCTTTTGACAAAGGCTGATATAAAGATAGCTCACTTTATCACTTTATATCAATGTAAAGAATTTCTTTAAGAATTAAATGTCAATACCATTTACTCATAGAAACACAGAGTGTCCTAGGTAAACATCCATCCCATTAAAAAGATGTGCAAAATAAACACAGGTCCTTTATGCCTCTAAGAATCTAAAACTATTTTTTAATATTTTCTATTTTAAGCTGCAAGGTTATTAAGCATTTTAATGAAAATACCATGGTGTTTCAATTGTGCATAAGCAGACTCTGAGAAGCTGTATTTGTCAATGCTTTCAGATCATCGCTAGACCTTTATCGCTAGAACTTTAGGGACAGTTATGAGCTGTACCCCAAATGAACCACAATTTGCTTTTTATCATAAAGAGTGGCACTAATATGATCATGTATCAGTTTGAAAAACTTGTGGCTTGAAATTAATATTGGCTAACTTCCAAAATGAAATTGCTGTTGCCAAGAAGACATTAATCACTGTTTTGAATACTTATATTAATTTGGCACTGATCGTGAAGGCTGTTTTTTATTGGGAGGTCAAGCAGATTTTGATTTATGTTGTTTGGGGATATGTCCCCCATTTTATGATGATTAGTCCGATAAATACTGTTGCTTTCACTTTTCCACACTTTTGTCTGTGAGCCAATATGGTTAATATACTTTGGATCTTTGCAATAGAGGTATATGGAAGACTATATACTACTTTGTCTATGTGAACATTTTGTTTATGAAATACTGTTTAATATTACTCAAGCTCAATACTTCATGCTACATATCAGAATATCATACTTTCAGGCATTCAGAACTGCTTGTTGTCAATAGAATTTGGGATAAGACCTTGACAATATATCTTAATAGTGTTAGGCAGGCAATTTTTATTTCTAAGAATTATTACTGAGAAACAAAGACCCTCACCACATATTGCCAAAATAAAATGATACTATACAGTGAGCAAATTGATTTTTGATCTCTCTAATGAGTTATGCGATTACTTCTTTCTAAAGCATGTCTCCTGTTTTAGAGGGGTTTGCCACAGTTTAAATGGAAACTAAAATATGTTTTAAGAAAATGTCTCTAAAAATCTCAATTTTCTTTGTAGACACCAATGCTTAATCTGATAAAATTTTAACTTCTGTTTTGTCAAAACCTGTCATTTCTGCTTACAAATATAAGTAATTATAAGTCATTTTTAAAAAATCTAATAGAAACATAAATGGACCTTACTTTTAAAGAACTGCTGTATTACTGATTTTTGTTGATGTGTCCACTGGGGAAAAAAACACGGTCTACTCAAATGATAAAAAAATGACTGTAATTATGGAATAATAAAGAGCTAGTTCTCATTGGGTAGAATGGTGATTTATGCTACACTAAAAATAAGGTATCCTCAAGGAACGTCTGCATTTGTCAGTCTGTGAAACAGGCTACCACCAGTTCCTTCTGGGACGCTAGCTTCATTTGATTCTGAATCATTTCTATGATATGATATGATATGTGTGTATAATAACTCCTTTTGATTTGTGGTTCTTCATGCCTTTGCTCTTCTCACTCGGCTGTTTTTAATATGCAAAGCTGGCAATTTTTTCATTTTATTTCATTTCATTTCATTCTTCCTTCAGATCTAGCAGCCTCACAAGTAGCATGAGGTAACAAATAGCCTTAGTTCTTGCTCTGCCACAAATTAATTTTATTTCTTTTCACAATAGCAAAGCACAAATTTGACCATATATCCTTTGATTGTTCTAAAAAATTAAGATTAAAGCATAAAATTATAAAACTCTCGGCTTGATAATAAAAATGAATTTAAATCCTATTTTACCATTTGTTTTCTTTAGTCTATGACACAGTCAAGCTTCGGTGAGATGTGAGTATTGCCAATAGCCAGTGTTCTGTTAACCATTCACATTTTAGAAGCAAGTTTCATTGATTACTACATGAAGATGCTGTCTTCAGAATTTATTCTTTTTACTGACATTCTTTCTATATCAAATGTCTTGGAAATGAATTCAAAGACTTGCATATACTTTCTTTTACTATTATCTTTAAACAAGTCTCATGATGGGCCAGGGGCAAGAACTGGCAAGGTTTCTTTCAACAAAAGCTTTCAAGTCTTCATTGTTACTATTCAACCACCCTCAGCTAAGGAAACAAGGGGTGGGATATGGTGAGATAAGAGAGGCATGGTTACTTAAGAGTGTGGTTGGGTACTGTCTTAATTAAGAATGGGTCATGGTTGTCACATTAATTTTGATTTTATAAAACATCATTTGTCTTTTTAGTTAAGTCATCTGGAACATCAAAAATTATACATGGAACAAATATGTCACTCATATCACCTTTATTCCAGATTTTCTTGGAAAATTGTGTCTGTTCTTTATCACCTTGTGTCAGAGCGATTGTTTTAATATGGAAAAATGGAAGTGATGCATTTCATTATGAGAACTGAACAAAGGGTAATGCAATCAAGTATTCAAAAATTGTCCTTTGAGTTAGAACGAAGTGATCTTTTGTAGTGATGGATTTGCTTCTTCACCAGGATATTTTCTCCTGCATGGGGAAGTATATACTTCTTATATCTTTGAGTTAAGAATTTTACCAAGGTCAGAATGACCCATCCATGATGATTTCAAATGCTCCAGGGAAGCAAAGCAATGCTCATTATAGTCATTACTCAAAACTTCAAAATGGGAGGGGGAAGACCGACTTGTAAGAATCTGAATCTTTTCTGTAGTCAGGCAATAATTGTATAGTTCATGAATTACTTTTGAAAACAAAGTTGCTTTTTATGATCAACTCAATCATTTGTCTTTTAAAAAAACATGCAATAATAACAATGTGTTATGTGTTATACCTGAAATAAAGCTGCTTCAAAAAGTCACGATTTTCAAGTGACCACAGCAAGCATAAAAAACCATAAAATCAATAAAAAAAAATCTTTGAAAGAAAATCTCCAACATGATTTTGAAAATATTTTGGGAACTGTTTTGACAAATTTGAAAGAACTTACATATAATTCGGTACACATTCAACTGTATATTTCATGGCTATTTTTTTTAATTGACTATTCAAGATTCAGTATAGATCAGTACCTGACTGTATTCTAGGAATGAATTTTTCTCATGGCACAGGCTGATGTACTTTTAGGTAGACTAACCTAGCACATAGTAAATCTCTGTTAGGGTCAGTGAATATAAATAATAACAGCAGCAAGAATGACGCAACCCACACTTTCATTGACACGTGCTCTATAGTGCTCGAGATAGAAATAGGAAAAATGTGGGTCATGTAGTTTAATATTATAAAAATATGGAAAGTAAGGTCCAAAGGAGCAATTATAGTAATACTATCAAATAAAAACCTCTAGTCAATAAAGCATAGATGGAGATATTTTTGCATAATAATCCTGAAAGACTATGAGACATGGTTTGTACTTTAAAACGTAAGGAATTACAGAGTTAATATAATATTTCTAAAAGTTTAAACTCATCATATTGCTTAAATTGTTCATGTCCTGTAGAAATTACTCAAACAACTCGATTGTTTCCTTTGCAGTGTCCTGAAAATACCATGTTCATTTAAGTCTGTAAATGCTAGAATAGCCATCTTTGAAAAGTGGAATGACATTCACTTGGTAATCATTTCCACATGGGGAGGTCATAGAGACCTGGAGGCAGGCTGTGTGTTTGTGGATTATAGTAAATTGCAAAACATAATTTTATCCTCATTGTGTTTCAGAATACTTCAGTATTTACCCTCATTTTCATAAACCTCATTTGAGGCATTTAAAAAGTCCAAAGAAAACATGTCATGTACATAAATTAAAAATCATCCTTATATCCAATATATAAACATGGCTGTGATTTAAAACTGGACAAACACAATATATTGAAGAGGCATGGGGTAAAAAATAAAATAAATTTTTACTATATGAAAAAGGTAAAACAAAGAGATGACTGGGAAATCCATGTTCTATTTAAATTATTTTCATTCTATATTTGTAGAATATCTATAAAGAATTGTAAGGTGATTTTCAAGAATAAGTCTTTGGAAATTATACAAAGACAGAAAGACAGGCAAATCTATATTCATCAACAAAGAGAGACATTTGATTAGAGTATAGCAATAAAATAAAATATTCATAATTTTAGTTTATTTTTTGTTGGATTTATTAATAATTTATATATATTTATATGTATGGCTTTGAGCAAAGACAAAAGACATATTCTAACTCTTCCCTGGTCATACAATGGCAAGATTAGCATTTTCTTCATCTTCTCAGCAGCAAAAGATCAATAGTACAGTTCTTTCTGTACAGATTAAAACTCCAAACTTGAGCTTATATGTACAGAGAAAAAAAAAGTCATGTTCACCTAGCACTGTTCCTTTATATTACAGGAATGTGAATCACTTTCTCCTTAATCTAAATATGTGTATATAAATACACATTCGTACATATGTATATTTAATTTACCCTGTACCATTTTGTTAGCTTAGCATATAAACCTTAGACTTCTTTGTCCATTCTAGTACAAAATGAATAAAAATTTTATGGTTCCACTGAATGATCATACAGTTTAGTCTTGGTGATGTTTCCATGGTGCTCAAAAAGTTTTATGTATAAAAAATATATTACTAACAAACCCATTAATTCTGTCAAATGTAGGCCTTTAATAATTTAAAGGACTAGTGCATGATCTTAATATATTGATGCTAATCTTTATATTTTAATAAAATAGAGGAGTTTTGTACTGATACATAAATGGTCTTGTAACTTTCCCATAGATTCTAGGTAGGCTGAATGATCTCTTTGACATCATTCCCAACAGGCTGTTATTGGTCATCACCATGTCAGTAATGAATAACATTGCATTGCCTAGCATTGTACATTGTTTCCACACAAATTAGGATCTGTTAGCAATTAATCATAACAACTCTTTTTGGTTTTATAGGGGTTAGATCCATAAAAGGCATAACAGGCAAAAATGGATCCACTTTATAACCATTGCTTCTGCTTTAGTTTCGGGTCCTCAAGTCTATCTAGAGGCCCTGTGCCATCAGAATGTGTAGATTTTAAGTTCTTAAGTGGACCATCCATGCCTGTGCTACTAAAGACCTCCGCTTCAGGTCACACTCTTGAGTTATTTACAGAAGTCAGACATTAAAAATCCTCTCATTGTGGTCCAATCATACTCCAAATGTGTGGGATGCAGTAAGCCCACGTGCTCTCTAAGAGGCTGATGCTCATGGAAAGAATTAAGGAAACAAAGGAACAAACAAACAATGCTTACAGACAGATCAACTTCACCCCTGCTTCCTGTCGCCGCAGTCACACTATGTCCAGCACATTTGAAAGAACAAATCTCCTGTCTGTCTAAGGACTATGTTGGTTTCCACATGCCTTAAGATTTACTAACAGCTTAGTTACAATATATAGAGGGCAAATGTGCATTTCCAAACAGATGTGATGATATATTATATTTATTTCTTCACATTAATATCACAATAAACTACCAACTAACATGAAGACACAGAACATAGTTAACTCCAAACCAAGCTGTGATTTGCAAATAATTGTTTAAATGATAGTAACAGCGATAATATTAAATTAAAGTGAAAAACCTCACTTCTAGATTTAAGTCAGAGATCCAAGTCAGCCTTTTAAGAATTTTAAAAGACACAATTAAGGAATTGTTATATCCTCTAGAAGTGAGAAATACTGTAAGCCTTTTCTTACAATTACTGATTGGAATCTACTTTTTTTTTTGCCCCCAAAGCATGCCAGGACTAGTTTCAGATGCTTGATTATGTCAATAAGGAAGAAAAGTAATAATTTTTGGTGTAATACAAGCAATTTGTAGATCCAAGCATACAATTTTGCATAAAATATTATTGCAGGTTAAAATAATATTGTAGGTCTGAAGCAATTGCATTACAGTTGAACAATTGTCACAATTATTCGGTTTTGTGAAATTTAAAACTCTTCAGTTTTGAAGTGAAGCCATTAAAACTGAATTCTAAACAGTGAGTGACTTTTACCTCTACACAACACAGGTAGTTACTTTTACTTGGGTTGGAAAGTTATTTACAACTAACGTCGACTGAGTCTTGGTAAAAGTCCAATAACACATGAGGACAACTACCTCCTCACCCTTCCTGCCGAATCAATGACCACGTTTGAGGTCAGAGAAAACCTTCGCAGTGGCAATGTTTTGTCTCCTGTGGTGGCTGAGCATGTGGTGTGTGTTTGTTCACCTAACTCAAAATTGAAAGCACCGAAATACACTTTAGAGTTTTAAACTGGGATTTGGTTATTTTCATCCCGCATAATCAATAATTTGGATGCAGAGGCACAGCTAACGAAAGAAAACGTTGATTGGTGCTGCTTTGGAACTAATTGGAGTTGCCTTTTGAAAACTCGAGTTTTGATGCCATCGACCCCAAGAACTCTTCATAAAAGAGAGGAATACACATATCAAAGGAATTAGGTAAAAGTATGTTAGAAATCAATGATCTTACACAACGTGTTTAATCCTTTAATGGATTTAAAGAAAGGAAGACATGTAACACTGAATGCTATACAAGTCTTTAGAACTTCTCTTGGGCATTTATATATAGTGATATATATTTAATTGTATATGTATATATGTTTTTTTTTTACATTTGCATGTAGGCCAGAGCTGTCTAAAATATCTTTTCAGAGTAGGCTATAGGGCTCTATCATGAGATAGAATAAAATAATATCTGGGAATATTCTGTTTCCTAGAGTATTTCTTTTCTGTTTTGACAATCAGCAAGAATCATAAATTTGAAGCAAAACGTGGTTTTTCTGTATCTGGGTCTGTGTTTAAGACTGAGGGAGATTCTCTCTGCACAGCTGCTGGTGGTGGGGGTGCCGGAGGCACTCCTCGGTTAGGGGGAATGGCTCCCGAGGACATCTGTCGGAACAAGGTGACACGTTGTGGCACTGTGCTCCTGCCCCCTGCCTGAAGGCCCGTGCTGTGGACAGCTGCCACGGGCTGAGGGATGGAGGCCAAGGACTCGCCCACAGTGGGATGAGGTCTGGAGATCATAGTGGACACCTCATGTGGCAGCGAGGGCTGCGAAGCCGAGAGGGGCCTGACTTCTCTGGTCAGGTTGGTGTTATGAAGTGCCTGCGTGCTCTTATGCACTTCATTTTTCGGGGTGGAGCTCCCGGGTGTCTGTGGCTGTTGTTGCTGTTGCTGCTGTTGCTGGGGTGGTGGCGGCGGCTGAGTCTGCGGTGCCTGAGACTGCTGTAGCTGCTGAGGCTGCTGCATGAGCGACAGCTGGGAGGCTGTGGGAGAGGCATAGTGGAAAGTTCGTGTGGCCAGGGGGCTCTGTACAGGAGGACTGCAGACTGCTGTGGTGTAGGAGCAGGGCGAGAGGATGGCCGAGGGTTGGGGCGTCTGTGTGCTGGGGCTGGGCGAGTGCAGGTTGCTGTGAGACAGGCTGGTCGCGGTATAGACGGGTGGAGACTGTGTCCTCATGCGGGAGGTTGGGGTGGTGGTTGACGATGTGCAGTTCAGGGCGGTCATCTGTGGGTAGTTGATCGGAGGGATAGCCTGGACCATCTCTCTGTCGTGTTTCACAATCTGCTTGAGGATCTCATTCTCCTGATTGTTGAAAACACCAGTGTTCAGATCCTTCTGGAACTTCTGAAGGAGAATGGAGTTTTTCTTGCCTATCAGCAAAGGAAAAATAGGCACTTAGACAGACTGAAAGGAACTAAAACTGCCACAAGAGACTGGCTACTCCAGGGTGATGTATGTCAGCGTTAGGACCCACGGGTTTACAAGTCGAGAACTTAACCTGTCATCGCCAAACAGAAGTGAAACATCTGCCTCGTGAATAGTGTTGCTAATGCTTAGAACTAGGGAAATAGTAAAGACTAAAGATGGCAAAAGGAAAGATGCTTCCTAGAAGAAATGTACACGTTTAACAGGAGCAAAATTTGAGGAGTTGAACCATTATTTTAATTACGAGTTGTGACTACAAGGTGAGGCAATGGGAAATGAGAGGCCACATTGGGACATTTGCTCTGGGACACACCGTCAACGAAAGGCTTTAGATAGAACCATTTACGCAAGGGTCCAGATTGGGAAGCAGTTGTCTTCACCGCATTTATGACATGGGAAGGTTAAGATTGTTGCTTAGAAGTCTGAGTTGGAGAGGGAAGAGGCTGTGAAAAAGGAAGAAACTCTGACTGTGAACCCTTGCTCCCGGTGACTAATTGACTTCCTTTGAATCATCTGGGTTCCCGTAGAAAGGCAATCCCTCAGATCAGACCCAGGTTGCTGAATCTGATACTGTTTTTGATATACATTTTCATAAAGAACTGTTAGAGTTTTATCAGGGTCAAAAATACTAAGAAGTTAGTCTCTGTGTCTAACATGAACACTAGCATAGCAAATTGAGGTTGTCCTCAAATACAGCTCTTAGGAATGTCTACTTATTGCATGGGTACCATCTCCCTGGATGACTAAGCCCGGTGAATTAACAAAGTTATCCATATGAACTTCTGTTATGGTTGTTGTGCCCTGTGATACTGTCCACACAGTCCCTTTACTTTACCTCACCTGTTTTTGACCCTTAAAATCTTTCTCTCTGTGCTATATAAAGGGAAAGAGGAGTGAGAGGCTGTCATAAAAAAGGAAGACCTTACCTTTTTAAGAATGAAGATCTGGAGACACCTTTTCTTTACTTTTAACTTTCCCCAACTCCATCTGCTTCAGGAGTATTTATTCCCTCCTCCTTCCCCCCTCTTCAACATACATGGATTGTGGACCAGATATTGCAAATATAATGGCGAGTTCAAGATGCTTTCTCCATTCATAAAGTTTCATAAAGTTTAGTATTTTTTAAGAACAGTTACCATAACAAAGGCAGTGGTGTGACATGGAATGTAGGAGACTATCTGAGACTATATTAAGGCAATTCTTCCTGGTATGTGGAGAGAAACAAGGAAAGGTTTCTACAGGGAAGAGTAGCTAAGCTGGATTACGAATCTAGGGCAAAACTACTCAAAGTAAGAGGGGAAGGAAAGGTTACAAAAGGGTTAAAGCTTGAAGAAAGAACTCAAACTATCTTCTCAGCATATTCCAGGATAGCTAATGAATTTCACAGCAAGACAACGTGGTTCTACTTTGCTGGGAGAAACTACGCAAATCTTTAGCATAACTAATAAGTTCTATTTAACATATTTTTGTTTTGTAGCACAAAGTATTTCACAACATTGATGTTTGCAATGTAAACATCTATGTAAGGTATGTCCAGAAAAAGCTTATTCTGTTTGAGTCTGTATTACAAACATTTTGATGTTTTGGCTGAGACCAGTTTAATTGTGTAAGTTTTCAATTTTTCATATAAGTATAAAATGTAAAACTGGCCCCTGAAGATAAAAAAACCATTATGGTAAAATTTAGAATGCAATAGAGACTCGTGGTATTGACTTTTAATACTATTTTAATGCTATCTGGAATTTGTACCAGTGCTTTTTACCTGATGATTCAAACTGAAGTTGGGCTATCAGATTGCATAGCTAGTGAAAACAGACATGAACAAATCAATCCAGGGCACTTAGAGGAGCAGAAACGACCTCGGCTCTTTCTAAACAACTATTCTCTACACAGCTGTATGCTTTTTTTCCCACACGAATTTACAAGGGATCTATGCGTTAGAATTCGAAACTAAAATGAAATTGTGCTTGAGGAAAGGTGAAAGCTAAGAGTACCTATCCGATCGAGTCGGTCAATAGCCACTGTCTCAAAAGCTCTTCTCATCATTGGATATTCCTCCAAGACCTCATTGAAATTGTCCACCGAAAGGGAGTAAAGACGGCAGTATGTATCCGCTCGAACACTGGCAGTGCGCCGGCCCTTGGTTAGCAGGCAAATCTCTGTAAAGAAAAGGGAGAACGACTTGATTGGTAAGGTTCTTTTCCAAGTTTTGAATGCCTCAAACAACTAAAAAAGCCTCATGTTTGTAGCCAATGATTAGAAGCATCCATTTTCTATT
This sequence comes from Microtus pennsylvanicus, assembly GCF_037038515.1. Taxonomy (NCBI): domain Eukaryota; kingdom Metazoa; phylum Chordata; class Mammalia; order Rodentia; family Cricetidae; genus Microtus; species Microtus pennsylvanicus. The sequence goes on from NC_134584.1 coordinate 34,217,151, forward strand.
TATCAGGAAATTCATTTGGCTATTAAAACCATCATATTACTAATTTTCATTTTTAAATTTTATTTTTGAGCTTACTATAATTACAATTCTCCTTTGCCTTTCTTTCCTCCAAAGCTTCCGTATACCTCTCTCTATTCTCCTTCAAATTCTTGGCCTCTTTTTCACATTATACATACATATTCCTAAAGATAGCCTGGTCAATCCGTGTACTGTTCGTTGAACGTATGTTTTCGGGTCTTACCATCTGGCACTAGACTATGCCCACTCATAAAACTGTAAATGTTTTAAAACAATGAAGGCTTTGACTTCAAATAGGAGAGAGTGTTTTCTACTCTAAAATACAGGGAGGGTGGTTTATTTTGAATAACATTAAGAAATCCATAATGTTTGTGGGAAAAAGTTATAATCAGAAGATGTTGTGAACTCTAGGGAGCAAGAAGCAGATAATATGCTATAGATAGAATCAAAAGTGTGTATAATCACTGGCTCAGAAAGTTTATATTAAAAAAATAAAATCAGGACTGAGGTCCAGGTGAATATGTAACAGAATAGCTTAGTGTACTCTATGTATTCCTTTTGAGATTAGAATGAAGAAAGGAATATTTCAAATATACAAATGTAGCCTCCTAATTAAATATCACAGGAGAATTCACCACTAAAGCTAATATCCTTAAAATATGGCAACTTCATGTTTCTAATTAGAATTTGCTAACTAACCTACAAGAGATTATTTTCAAAATTCTATAAATTAAGTGAAATTCTTGTAGGTTTTGCCTTTTTTAAAACTTGGAAGTAATTTCATTCTTTTTTTTCTTTTTGTCTTTTTTTTTCTTTTTGAGATGGTCCTTTGGATAAAGACACTTGTTGCCAACGCTAACCACTTCAATCCCTGGGACTCACTATGTAGATGCAAAGAACTGACTGGTACAATTGTAATCTGACTTCTATCTACACACGTGCCGTGGCACATGCTCACCCATATGTGTGCATACATACGCAAACACAAAGAAATTAACAAGTACATACAAATATACTTAAACTTTTTATCACAACGTTTCTTAAATAATTAAGGTTTTTGAAATATCTAGACTTTTCAGCGAAAGAATTTATTTGACACTTAAAGTTATGTAAATAGTGTGCAAGTCAATTGAGATTTACACTATTTTATGAGTTTTAGCTATTCATATGGATAAAATATGGAGATAGATGCTAAGATGGCAGAAAGGAAGACATGAACAAACCAGACATCATTCTTTTGCTTCTGCAGAAACCTGGAAGGAAACATCTGAAGATGATGGCTAAATGTCAGTAAGAGTAACTTCCTATTAATCCAGCTATTCACATCAAAGCACTCGTGGTTTCTAAGAAAAACTTGTTTCTGTGTAGCATAAAAGGTTTTGGCCTGAGAAGTTCAGATCCTTGATTGTAGTCTAGACTGATGACTTTTATTTGAGAAGATCTGAAAACAATACCTTCATTGTTTGGACATTTTTGTAAACAGCTATGCTTAATTAAAATCTCTAGAGTTTGACTAGTATCAGATTTGTAGTACAGACTTTATTCTAACCTATAAGGTCTCATTAGCCTGTATACCTATAATATCTACATGGTGCATAATAGTTGCTTTAATTTGTGTTGGTTGAATCAATGAACCAAAAAGCAACATAGCCTATGAGATGAAATATTAATTGAATTTCACTCTATAAGGAAACTATGACACCAACTTCTGTTACTGATATTTGATAATACAATGAGTCCCATGATAGATATGACACATATTTTTTTTAATATACCTTTTCATCTACCTAGTTTAAAGCACACAAAATATCTTTCAGGTTTTTACTCGGTCTTAAAATAAAGAAAATTTACCAATGTTTTCTTAGCTATAGATATGTTCTACATCATCAGGAGAAAATTTAAGTTGCTTTGGAATGCTCAAGTTGATTCCATAAACAAGTTGAAATAAAGAGCCTAGAAATGAAACAGAATTCCTGATAAACCTGCTGTCTAACATGTACATTTATGAAAGAGTGTCCTCATATTTTATAGATCCTATTTATTTCTCTGACTGTCTGCCTATCCCCTTTGTTCATTTTCTGAGAACCCAACTACACATGACCTAAATGTAAACATTTAGGGGCCACGGAGTAGCTCAGTGGAAGGGGATTTATGGCATATGCAAGGCTCCAGCTCAATCTGCAGCTCCAAGGACCAAAGGAAGAACAGCATACATTTACCTAGTGATGAATCCATTCATCTGCAGAGTACATTGTAATATATTATAATTGTCCTTTCAAATAATGAGAGCTTGACATATTTAATGAGATAGGATTTTCCCAGAGTGCTCTACAGGGCAATTACAGAAGTGGCTAATAGGCCACTGAACTTGGCTAAGACGAGAACTGTCAGCAGTTCGCCCGGTAACAGGCACATGAGAAAGCTGGTCTCAGCTTCAGCATCAGGAAGACTGCAGTTTGAGGGATTAGATGTGCCCTCGCATGCCATGTGAGCACTTTTAATAATCCTTTGGCTATGAGATGTATTATCTGCCCGATGCTATTTTTGCTGACATTCGTTAACCCCGATTCTAAACATTTAAGCCCACCTGACATCCCTGTCACCTATAAAAGCAGTTATTTCCCGAGGTTCGGGAAAATGGCTCCAAGCAGTTTCCAACTCAGAAGGATTTCCCTGACCTCTCATGCAGTTTGACATCCCAGTGACACAGAGTTAATCGGGAACTCTTGACGGACTTTCTGAAGTCATGTGTTTAGCCTGAGGTCTAGAATTTATGTGAAAAATTAGACTCAGCCTGTAACTGAATCGAAAGTTGTTTCATTTTTTAAATGTCAATGTCTTAAAATAAGTAACTATCCTTTAGCAGAAAATGCGATTTTTTTTTCAGATTTTGTTTTTACCTTTCTAACCCAGTATCTCATATTAATATATGTCAGAAAAACACCATCACCTTTGTTTTACTTTCATAGTTATTATACGTCTGGTCTTCCTATTAGTTACACTAGAAATAACATTGTCTCCATATGGTATGACAATTAACATATCGATTTACCAATTTGCATATCAAGCTTGTCTTACAGCAGTATTTTGGAAGTTATGTAGTTTGAAAAGAAATCTAAAGAAACATGGCTAGGACATAACATTAAATATCAGTTTTGTAATACTTTATATTCCAAATTTTATATTTCTAAAATGCAGACTAAATGTTATACATTTCTAACGGATTTTTATTGATTTTTATTGCGCTCTACATTTTTCTAATATGGATATTATAAAGGAATGATTACATATGGAGAGACTTGTATCATGATAAATATTCAAATGATCCTGAATGCACAGTCTTGACACTTTCCAATATAGATTTGGTAATTTGAATGTGCATGGAGATGACCCAGCTTTTACAGCTACTGCTTTCCCTACTATGCTGTTGGCAGTTGTTGTTTATGATCACTTAGGCCGTCTATAGCTACTCACTTGTCAAGTAAATCATAGCTCTCACCCTATGTTCAACTGATTCATTTCTCTTACAAGATACAAGTTAGTCCTCTACCAGAGCAGTGTGTGCTCTGAACTGATGGGCCAATCATTGGCTCTATCTTCTAGAAGTCATGAGACTCTCATCTCATCCCAGTTGACCTCAAACATTCTGATGTGACATCATGCCCCTTTGCTGTTTATATGTATTTTTTCATTGGAGTTTGTGGTTTTCACCCCCCCCCTTAGTTTCTTTCCCCTTCCTCTGCCAATTCGCATCTTTTCATTCCACTGTGACTCTGTCAGCGGTCTAATGTCTATATAAATCACCTTTACATGGTATCATTCACAAACAGATATGAAATACATATGTTACTAAACTTTGGAAGCTAAATACTAGATATTGAACTTAGAAATTCTTAGAGTATCCTTCGGTTAAATAAGAAACAGCTGTTGTCATTCTTCTGTTATCCAGTGTGAACATGCATGGATTTAAATTTTCAATGGCCCTAAATGAAACAAATTACAAAGATAAGGAGGGTATGATCACTGGCGTCTTACTTCTAATCGCTTTAAAAACCCACCAGATCACTTGGGTCTTTTCCTTTTGGTTGTAAATCTGTCAAAACTCAACTCTTTAATAGTTAATCAAACACGCTGATATAAATTTCTTTAAAAAGCAGCCAGCTCTTGAAAAATTCATCAAATGAATTCAACGCTTTGAGACCTCTAATGCGTTTTGTGAAGTGATTTCTTGTCATCTCTGTCTTCCATGTGTTGTCTAATATGCTTGCACAATGTGGGACAAAAACATGACAATAATCCTTTCCGCTATAAAAGAAGATCTACTGCATTCCTATTAGACAAGTCTACTACAGAAAAAAAATAATTTGACTCTCAAATATTTCACCCAACTCTCTCACATCATACTGACACACACACTTTCCATTTATGTTTTCATGGCAATAAAAAATATCAATGTACACTTTCATGGTTTGTTTAATATAATAATAAACGATCAACTCAAAGTTCTAGAGAGTTTTCCCATTTTAATAATTTAAGACATAATCTGGATACCTCATTAAAAAGCATGTAAGGATTTTCTATTATAGAAGAAACTGAAATTCTGCATTTTCCCAAGTTCCAAGGCATTGTCAGGAATAGGTTTTCAAGAAAATAAGTAATTGTAGTTATCAGGTTTACATCTGGAACCAGGCTCCTTATTTGAAAGAAATTGGATGAAATAAATAAAATGAATATAAAGTAAGGGATAATAGTTGTAACCACTTCTCTATTACTACTAGTATTTTGAAGCTACAAGAGATACATAATGAGGAAGTTACACCAATCTTTCCAGCATTAGAAATTCAAGCATTATATTTTAAAAAGTTTAAAAAATCATTCCAAAGGTAAATTTCCTTCTAGTTACTTCATATGGCTTTAAATGGTACATAATTAATTAAAACAGAGAAAGGTTTTGTTTGCCTAGAGTAACATGAAGGGACTTAGACCAGGTTTGGAGCCGGTAGAGAGACTATATTCCATAGCCCATGGGGAAGAAGAAGTCAATAAAGAAATCAGAAGTTAGAAGATAGCAGTAGGACGCAGTAATCTTGAGTACAGGTTCATTAAAAGAGGGGCCATAAACAATATAAGAATATAGGATCATTGTACTTTCGCTTGATATAAAACACAATTCTCTAATAATGAAAAATTTTATCTTCACCTATAATGTTATAGCGGGGTTTTTAAAGAATGAGTCTATATGTAAAATACTGTTTTTAGGAGATGATTGCTCTACATGAAAAATCACTCAGCTCATCTTTCTCTGATAAGATATATTTATTTATATTTGGTTTGCAAAATAAACTGAAAGGGAGGATTTTAGCAATCGAGATAAAGATATGTAAAGAAGTTTTGATAAGTTTAAAAATAATTGACAGGGATTTGCCGGAGCAAAAACCACTTCACTGATGCTCAGGAGCAAAATTTTTTGCGATTTGCTATGAAATGAGGCTGCAACTGAACTTGACAGGTAATAGTGAACCCATGGTATTGAGGCTAAACATGAAAGAAAAACATCAACTCTCCTCTGAGTGAAGATATAATAATCAAAGCCTTGGTATCCAGAGATAACTTTAGCTCATAAAACCTCTCCTTACATGAATCTAGTTTCTCCTATTGAAAGGTCCACCAGAAATGCGGGTTTTCCTGTGTGTGCACAGAAAGCCAGTTCAAATAAGTGTATACAAGATCAGTGACCCCACTAGAGAACCCTTCCTAGTAGGTTTTCATCAGACAAAGATGAATAAAGAAGCCAGCCCTTCCTTTGTGGAGAAAAAGACTAAAAATCCAACTGTGCATGAGTTATAGGTTTGGTGCCCCCTCCAGTCCTGGTTCCTGGGTCACTAGAATCACTGTTGCTGAAGCCAGTTGACTGACTATAAACTCTGCCTCTAAAATTCTTATGATGCTTTATCTCCTCTGCACATCTACTCGTGTTTTCTTTTCTTTTCTTTTTTTTAATTTATATCAGTGTTCCACCTTACCATGAGAATTTCACACAAAAGAGAAGCTGAATCAATTGAGAACAAATGCTCAGGAACTCAGCATCTGCCCAGGGAGCCCCCTTAGGGGTTTCTGGGAAAGGTTGATCTCAGAGAGAGGCCTGTGGCCTCTCTGGGCGATGCTAGCTGGGTGTGGGCTGGAAGAAGAGAAGAAGGAAGGGGAGTGGCATCTTCACTTTTACCAACCTCACAGAGGACTTCTACTTGTTTATTTAAAGACAAATTTTAAAAAGTAAAATGAATGAAACCAGCTAAGATTAAGATACATAAACCAAACTGCAACGTAGAAAAGGGCCTTGCGGGAAACATGGTGATGAGCACTGGAAACAGTTCACAGACACACAGAGAGCTCACATTGTCAACAGGAATAAGCTGCTACTAATTCTCCCCAGAATGTCAAGGTTTCATTTTGCTCAGCCTGAGGTCTCGTTCTATTTCAAACTGCCTGTGGTCCACTCGATCCAGAAAAGCCTTCCGTTCAATGTACCCTTCTTTCCCTTGGTTATCGATAGCCAGTTCTTCACCAATCCCTTCTTCCTCCTTGAAGTTCTCCCAGTCCAATTCTACTCGTGTTTTCCATAGCACAAACTCTGAACGTAATCCCAAGCTATCTCCCAGAATATGCCTACCAGGTCTATTTTACATGTAACTAATTTTGGAAATGTATATTTATACATCTTTTTGGTAAGCAGATTTCACCTTTTCCTATTTCCTGTTGACCTATTCCTTTTGGTAGGTCATAATGAGATCTTTGACTACCTGTGTGGGGAACCAGAGAGATGTCATGATCTGAGTAGAAAAATCAATATTCATCTGTCACTGTCACTCCCAGCTGACAGTCTCTCTGAAAGCTATCATAAAAAGTTACTGTGTGAATAAATCTTCCCAACTAAGAGGACACCTATACTCACAAATTGATCTTGAAGAATCTAAGATTCTGTTGATATCTTTCCAGTTCAGAAAGCATCATTCTATATGACAACTAATCAACAAAATTAAGGTAATAATTGTAATCATATAAATGACATAAATTTATTTATTCTATTTTTGTAGATAGACTTAAATATGCATTGGCAATAAGAATCCGCACCATTGTCTATTTACTTTGGTTAGTGGTACATAAAACAAAGAAGTCAAGAAGGATGATGACTCTGGGTAGGCATCAGATATCATTTTCCATGTTTGATGATTCATGTTGGTATTGTCTTCAGTAATAGGGCCTTACTGTCAGCTTGTGAAAAGAAAGCGGCAGTCTTGGCAAAAGCCTGAGTTTGGAGGTTTCCGTGGGATCTCTTTGACCAACAACTCAATTATATGTATATTTTTCTCTGGCTACATCTATTTACTGATGACTTTTATGATTTCATTTTTAACAGCTGAATAATATTCCATTGAATAAATGTACCATATTTTTATTATACGTGCTTCTGTTGATGGATATCTAGGTGGTTCCTAATTTCTGAACATGGATGAGTAACTATGTAATAGTATGTTGAGTCTTTTGGATATATACCCAAGATTATTATAGCTGCATCTTGAGGTAAATATATTCCCAGCTTCTTAAAGAACTGCAATATGGCTTTTCATAGTGGGTATACAATTTTGTATGCCATTCAATAATTGATTGATGAGTATCTCTCTTACCCACATTCTCACCTAGCAATGGATGGTCAACCCAAAACAAGTTCAAAGGTGTTTTTGGAGACATTTCTTAAATTGACTATTGTTTTGTTTGGTCATTATTTACTTTACTGGTTTTTGCTTGTATATTGTGGTTTCGAGTTTGGTATTTATAAATTTTGTACATGTGTGTGCATGTATATGTGTGTGTTTATGTATGTATTTAGTTTTGTATGCTCTTTTCCATTTTTTTAGTTTGTTAGTTTGTTTGCTTTGTTTAACTCTTGTTTTTCATTTGTCTATTTCTTTTCTTCAGAGAAAGGGAAAAGAGTATGGAATTAAAAGTGTGAAGAAGTTAGGAAGATCTGGGGTGAGAGGGAAAACCATGGTCAAAATATATTATATTCTTGATAAACATGTAATAAACAACTAAAAAAGAAATGCAAGCGTTAAAATGATGATAATGACGTGTCAATGAACTTTGTGTAATACTTTGTTTACTTAATGTAAAATAAATGAAATTTGAAAAAAGGTAATTCTGAGAAAGATGTTAGACTAGCAACCCTACAGTTAAGTACTAACACCGAATTTCTGCACTAATTTTCTTTTAAATTAAGAAATGCTTTTTGCATATATTTAAAATTTGTTTGTAAAAAGATGAATTTGTGACAGGGCTCACATATAAAGTGAAAGCCTACATCTTGGCTGTTTGGACTTTTATAGGGATGCTTGCCAATTGCTCTGGAAGATTTTTCTGCTCTCCAGCTAGATTTCCTTTGCCGCAGCTTCACTTAGCCTAAAAACAATATGTATTTTGTAATGATGTTTAGAAACAGAATTGAAAATATTAGAATGAAGAAATCCTTCACGGATTGATGGACAGCGTGCTTCTGAGAATGTTATTAGCAAAAATCCAAGTTGCAGACGCCAGACACCTCCCTATTAATTGTTAGTTGAAGGTGCCCCCGAGGCCTCCCAAAGAGTACAGGCTGCATTTGTCTGTTGGCAGGACACAAAAATGGTTTAGTCAATAAAGCAAGGCTCTACAGGTGTGAGAATCTGTGTTTAAATCCCCTGAACTGACCTGAAAATTTGTGCAGTCATGGTATGCCTATTATGAGAACAACCAATTGCTTTCTGATTCAATTTGAGGCCTGCTACACAGGAAGGAAGTTTTGCCTGATGCTGAAACCTTAGAGAAGAGCCTGTGCTGGGAAGGTAAAAGGATTTGAAAAGAAACTTACTATTGATTTTTTGCTAAATGGTTATGGTGTTGAACCACTTTCTTAATACTTAATGTTTGTACCCATAGACTGGTGTTGCTTTCAGTCATCATCAGAGATGCCTCGTTGATGTAGCTGGTAGTTAATACAGAGACTCACAACTGGCCAAAATGTGGAGCATAAATGACTGTTGCTATTTCAGCCCTAAGCAGAGCATCTCTCTAACACCTTCCAAGGCTCAGGGTCTATCACAGAAGAAAGAGTCTGAAAGAATGCAAGTACCAAAAGGTAGGAACTCATAATTGTACTCAGGAACTCACTGCAACTGTGTTCGCCTGCTCAAGACACAGGTCAGGTTGACGCTGTTTCATCCTATGTGGGGAAGGGGCTGGGGAGCTCTGTCTCTCTCAGAGGGCTTATTGGCAGGTAATAGTTGCTTGGGGAACAGGTTTTGCGTTGTATTCCTGATAAGTTGCTCAGGCTCCAATAAATAACTTTCCCCCAATGCTCCTGAAAGCAACAATAATTAATCTTAGGGGATCATATACACAGAGATGGGGGAGGGAACAAGGGAGGGAAAGATACACACACAGATACACATGGCGAAAAAGACGCACAGAGAGAAATAGAGACACAGAGAGACAGAACAAGAGGCAGACAAAAAAGTTAGGAAGGGGCTTGTTGGAAAGCAAGAATTCAATGTGAGAGGGAGAAACATGAAAGAGGATGATGGTGATGGTGAAAGTAACCAGAATTCAGAATTCATTATACATGTAATGCCAGAAATGGTTGAGGTGCTTTGTTTTTGTTTTTCTTTATTTGTTTGTTTTTTTAGAAATATAGAAAGACTAAAAAAACAGTAGTTTAAAAAATATATAAACCATGTATTAGCTTATACCATTGAGCAAAGTGAAGAAGTGAGTCAAAGACCCCAACTGTTTAGCTACATGGCACACTATCCCTTGTATTTAAAACAACAAAATTCCTGACTCATTTGGCTAGCATGATTAAAACAACCCAGAAAATTCTCCCATGAGAGAATGATCTGGCCTTCACCCAGTAAAGAGAAACTTGTTTTCTTTCCAAAAGCTTAACTGAACTGTGATTATTACTTTTGTAAGCCATGGTTAGAAGACTCTCTCTCTCTCCATCAGATATTCAATAGATTCCTATTTTATTTCCATGTGTTTGGAGGAGAGAGTTCACAGGTTTTTTGTATAGTTTGTTTTGCTATTTTAATGGAAAGTCTTAAAAGATTTATTCAATGTATCCACATTTGAAAGAGGAACAAAGAGATCCAGAAAAATCCTTCAACATCCATCTCTGGGTCCTGAAGTGAGATCTAAGGATATGCACAACTAAGCAGTCCTGGCCAAGGGGTGGTCTCACAACCAATAACCCCTCATTCTCTGGCCTTTATTCTCCTGCAAGGTGGTCTGGCAGGTTGTGAGACCTGTGTGAAATCTGTCAAGGAGTCAAGGTCCCCTCTAGAGGGACCTTTTTCTACTCCTAAACGGAGATTCCCAGATCATATCTTTGGGGTCCATTGTTCCAATACACTGGTAGGTTAAAAGATGCAAGTATCACAAACCTTACTTTTGAATATCTTAATTTCTACCAGACCAGTTATGCTTCCCCATTTCTGATTTGGCAACCCAGTCTTGAGGTGGAGAAAGCCAAGCCGAATACAATAAACAATGTAAGGTGAGAACACAGTTCCAGGTAACTAATAACAAATAAGATTCACTTGTAATAATCTCCTGGCTTTTAGTTACTTTCAGAATAACTAGCGCAAGCAACTCCATCTTTTGTTTCTGAGACGGGTCTTATCTTGAAATATAGGCTTGCCTCAACTTATCATCTTATTGTTTAAGCTTACTAAGAACTGGGGCTGCAAGCCACCCTACTGTTCCCTATATGACTTCCTCTCAGTCTACCAACTCCTTTGGTCTTTGAGCAATATTCTTACTGTCATGTATTTTAATCGAAAGCCACCCAAATCAAGCCTTTCTTACTTTCTTTTTGTAGACATCTGAATAATATCTTGTTATTAGAAATTTTAAATATAGAAACGAGATAGACTAGCAAATAATCTTTGATTACTAGAAGTGTGTTCTACAGGGGTTTTTCTACTACTGTATGGTATGCTGCTGTACCTAATGAAGGGAGAATGGCATACACTAACACGAGGGTATGGTAAACCTACCTTTATTTAAATCATCACTTTACTAATGATAAGCAAAGTGTGAGACTCATTACCCTGGTGCTCCATATATTTCCCCTTTCTATCTGAAATTAATGCTGTCTGAGAATTAACTTCAGATATGTTATTACAACTATAAATTTTAGTGTTCATTATTAAATGCCTATTCTTAAAATAAAAATCTTCAAAATACTATCATACATAGAAATTGATAATGATTTCTTAATGTTGTCAAATATCCAAGCATTTTTCAATCTAGAAGCAGGGAACTAATTTTTAAAATGCATCCATTTGCAGACCATGTCTTAGCTTCCTCTGAATTTTGCAGAGGACCACTAGATACTTCAAACCTATAGCATTGAAAACAAGTACAACTAAGTTCTGAGTAGCGTAATTTATAATAATCTATACAATCCCCAGCATCTAAAACATGGGCTCATTTGGTAATGTTAACAGTGGAAGAAAGACAGTCTCTCTAGATCATTTAATTCTCCATGTTCTCAAATATTTATTTCTTTAGACAAATCAATAAAACCCTGCAAGTGAGCAAGTTTTGTCTGTCAGGAATAAGGTTCATGCTGCTTGCTGCTTGTCATGCTGCTGAAAATTTAATTTCCTTTTTCTCATATTGTCTCTATGTCTAATAACCCTGAACTCATCATTAGATATTTTTTATCCTCCTTAATTAAATAGGTAGACCAACTGTCATTCCCTCACACTGGAATAAGAAGACATAGAATAAGTAGACAAAGATTTTAAAAAGCTTCTCTAATGGGTTTAAAGAGGTTATCTTGTTAACGAAGTGATTAACATTTGTTTTGAAGTGTTCCAGGAAGATTATCCAAAAAATGCATAATTAAAACAAATGTCTCAAGGAGTTTAATTATAGCTGCTTTGGTATCTAAAACAATTTTAAACACACACACACACACACACACACACACACACTTTATATGTGTGTCTCTCTCTGGGCTGTTCACTAGGTCACAAAAACGGCTGCGTACGGTAATAGCTCTCCTTATGGATTTAACGTATTTTTTGAGAAATGACTCTGACAGATCCTGGAACTTCCAGTTGATCACACTGACAGGGCCATCGGCTTCAGGGACCAAGATGATCGGGAGAGACTCTAGTCAGCTAGCTGCACCACATGAGCAGACAAACAGTAAAAATAAAATGAATTTTTATGTTGGGACATACAATTCAGGCTCATCACATTTTCACTGAAGCAAAAAGATAAAGAATGTTTGGTAGGTTAGAATAAAATCAGTTTTGTGTCAAATAGAAATATTATGTGCTAATGAAAAAGATTGTGACTTTCTCTTAGTAAAATGATAGATATAAATTCAACAGACAATTGTTAAGTATCTCTTAAAATCAGACTTAATAAAATATTGAAATTTTCTTCAGACACAGTGGCAATACTTATTTATTTGTACCTTTATAGAAATTAAAATAATATTAAAATTATCTTGCTAATATTTGTGTAAAGGAAAGGAAGTTGTTCTTAGGTTTTTAAAATTATTTTTCTTGAGGAAATGGTAGTACAAAATACCTTGAAGCCATTTCTTATTAATACAAATTGAGTTCCATGGGTCTCACTCTGCGTTGTCTACTGGGCCACAAAAATGGCTATATACCAAATGGATTTAACTATTCGTTCTTTCAATCAGCATAGAATAAGCCTTAGTCGTTTTTCTCAAATGTGTGTCTTCATTATTTACATACATAAATATCACCTTCCATCCAAGATGCAGATTCAGTGAGATGAACTCATTAGTCAGCATTTATTATTGTCGTCCAATATTACAGCAATGTTCACTGTTAATCTTCTACCATGTGCATCATCTTTGACAATGCTTTGTCTTCAGAACAGACTTCAAATTTATACAGTTGTCAAGTATTGATCAAGATCACAAGGAGTGGCTATGTGACCTAGGGACTTTTATTAGTATTTAACTCAGATTTTATTGTTCATTTAGGGAACAGAACTTCTCACAGATACTAGACGCTTAACCTAAATTCAGTTCCATAATAATATATTTCTACTGTTCTAAGTTAAATATTAGAAATGCCAATAGATGTGGTTTCCTCTTTTCTATTCCGTGACTTAACGTAGAGCCTTAAAGCTTTCTCATGCATTTAATTCATTTTTATGGGCATGAGTATTTTAATCTGTATGTATGTCTGTGCAGCATGGGCAAGCCAAGAACCTGTGGAGTCAGAAAAGGGTCTCAGACCCCCGGGAATGTAGTTACTGACAGTTGAGCTGCCTTATAGGTGCTGGAAATTGACCATGGCTTCTCGGGAAGAGCAACTAGTCATTGTAATCTCTGAGCTAACTCTCCAGCTCCACTGATAATCTTTTAAGTAATTTATTTTTAATTAAACATAAACTTACATTGTACTTTTTTATTTGAACTATATACAGGAAATTTCTCATATTTTCCAAATAAATGTGATTTAATAATGAATTTTGCCAAAGATGAACTAGAAAGTATACATAGACAGTTTTATGGGATCAATTTGTATTTACTAAATCAAATTTGATTATTTAAATCAAGGTTTTAGGGATGTGTATTTAAGAATATCATTATAATATTCAGACAAAAATCAAACTACTCCTCACTTGTAAGTCTTAAATTGTTTTTAATAGACATTATTTTATTTAATGCAGTTTTAGACTCATAGAAAACTATGAAGAAAATAGAGTTTTCCATATATTTTTCTTTTACCAAATTCTTGAGGTTCTAGTATCTGTGAATAAGAGAAAACCAGTATCATTTGCATCACAAGCTAAATATCTCTGTAAGCTCTTTAGTTAATATTCTTTTGCTCCATAGCTTTGCTTTAAAAGAATGTTGTCAAGCCGGGCAGTGGTGGGGCAGGCTTTTAATCCCAGCACTCAGGAGGCAGAGGAAAGCAGATCTCTGTGAGTTCAAAGCCAGCCTAGTCTACAAGAGCTAGTTCTAGGATAGGCTCCAAAGCTACAGAGAAACCATCTGGATAAACAGAAAAAAAAGGTTCCACAAACTAAACCAATGCCATTTTACACTAAATGACTAATTTGATAAAAATGGTAGATGTGTGGCTAGAAATGAACACATTTTGGCTGCTCCTGTGTAAACTAGTTGTGTGTTTGTCAAAAGTCTCTTTGATACCTGCCCCTCCCTGTGCAACAGACACAAAGCACTCAAGATGAACCCAAGTCTGCAGAAACATTTTTAGATGGGAAAAAATTAAATTTGTAGATTGAAAAATTCTTTCCAGTCTTAGAAATGACAGTATAAAGTTTCACTTTGGGTTTCTTCAAAATTGTTCTATCGGTCTAACTAAAGTGTTACTTCACCTATATTATGTGATCAAGATCCGATTAAAATGATTATACAGTTTTTGCTCAGACTCTATAGAGATATATGTGTATATATATATATGTGTGTGTGTGTGTGTGTGTGTGTGTGTGTGTGTGTGTGTGTGTGTGGCACCTCCATTGAATATGAGCAGAAACTGAATTTTACATAAATGTGTTCCATAGAATCTGAGCAGTGTGTGTATATGTGTCTATTGTCTGTACATATACACTCATCTTCCTACATAACATCTTTGTATGTACCTATCCATATATCTCTGTTTAACAGTTCAAATGCACTGAGGCTCATAGATTACAAGTAGTTCTATTTTACAAGAAATGAAATATGAGTATCAAAAGAGACCCTGGGCAATTTAACACTATGTAGGAGGCAAACTGCCTAGCAGATATCTATATACAGGGTTTTACTTAGCTTTTAAGAAGTAAGTATAATAGACTATAGATAGGAAAACATTAAAATCATTGGTAGTAGTGTAGGTTTGCCTTGACCAAGAGTTTTCATGAGAACAGTAAATGCCTGTTTGATTTTGTTCTCATTATTTATTAGTATTTATGTATAATAAATGTGAAAAATTAGGGCCACTAAAACTAATTCTGTATCTTAATTAAACAAATTTTAAATATAGTATTGGATTATAATAATGTCTAAGTACATTTTATCTCTCTTGTTCACTGATTGATGTATTCATTCATAGTCTAATAATCTGTCCTAAATTAATATAATATGTCAGTGACTATTGTAAGTAGCAGTAGTGAAGTTCTAAATAAAGAAGGGAACTGTCATACTGCCCCCACTACAGTTTAAATTTTATTTATTTTAATAAATGAACAGACAAATAGAAAGACCAATACATGGCATAATTTAAGAGGATTAAATCATTAAAGCAATTTGTAAATAAGAACACTTCATTGGCCAGCGCCATGCAGGTCATATGCCACTCTGCCTGAGCTGGCCTGGGTGAGTCAGCTGTGTAAGCCCATGGATTAGTCTCTGGCATTACTGGGCGCACACTCTTGAGAGCTTTAGTCATTGCTTTACACAGCACCTCATCTGATGACTCAGAACAGCTTCTCGTCATGTGTGGGTAGGAAGAAATAGAGGTTATCCTTGGGAAGTTTTCATCTTTGGGGAACCAAGAGTGTGGAGAAGGAAATGTCAGTGTTATATATGAGAATGAAGTTAGAAACATTTGCCTCACTTTCCTTTCTCGTGTCCCTTACTTACTTAGTTCTGAAATGCTTCCTGACTGTATGTCGCTGTCCGTGTCACCATTAGCAACATGAACTCTCACATGCATTCTTCCATGCTCTTCTGCCATTTGTAAAGCATTATTTCCTCAAGTCTTCCTGCAGTGAGCAGCATGGGTCAAGAGACATTATCACAACAGAAACGAGGCCAAGGCACCAAACGAACATTTAAGTATGATGTGTATGACAAGTGTATTCTTCAGTCTGGAAGTCTTTTAGAAAGACTAAAACTCAAGGCATTCCTTGATATTTTTTAACTTTTGTTGATTAAAATATGTTGTATCTATATTAACAGTCATATTAAAATGTCACGTGGGACTAGGAGTTAGATTTCCTGACAAACAAACATATTGGAAGAATGGCCCTGTCATAAAAAAGATGAACTTTCAAGATGACAAGCTTCTCCTTTTTCCTCTGGACCTGATACAAAATATTAAAACAAAGTCATTGGAGGGGGGCTTTTTCTTTTGATAGTCATCCCCTTGCCTGTGATCAGTCTGATATGTTCAAGTCCAGAAAAGGGCATGCTTATCTCAAATGCGTGGACCTTTCAAGCTCCCCATCTCTGTTCAAACTGGCCAACCTTAAATTGAGGGAGGAAGATTCCCCTAAATGACATGAAAGCCTCAAGCTCTCAAGAAGAGAGAAGGGTTTTAGCTTTGCAAGTTTCCCTTCTGTTTGACAGGGGGTCTTCTTCTTTGTGTGTGTGTGTGTGTGTGTGTGTGTGTGTGTGTGTTCATTCCTAATAAGAACCTTTCTTTATTGGATGGCTTTCTTTTCTGTGTCTCAGATTTCCTGTATCTGTTGCACTCAGGTTTGTTCATCATCCCCCCCCCATGCTCCCATCTTCTAATTCCTTAACTGGCAGAGAAAATGGACCCCATCAAGACCCTTACACAGCATCATTTTTATATTCATCAGGTAATATGAACCAAAAAAATGATACCATTTATGAAAATCCTTTTTCTTCTTCTCCATACAGATAGACTATACTTTCTATAATTGAATCTCATAGTTTAATGTCTTTCCTAACCCCATGCCTAGAACTTGCTCAAAATCTCATACGTTTTCAAAAAGTGGCAGTTCAAAAGAAAGATGCTGAGTCAAAGGATCCTCCATGGAGGAGCTTTATTAACTCCACAGCAGGCACTAGAGAAGAGTCTGAAGACGAAGTTTCGGTGTTGTCAGATAAAATGAGGTGCTTAGGGGTTCGGAGGAATGGCAAATCATAAGGAAGCAGGCTCAGTTAATGCACAAACCATGCTACACGAAAGAGGTAGGGAAATAGAGTGCACAGGACTTGAGGAAAGTGATAGAGGTAACTCAGTGATAGAAAAGTGAGGCATATTATGTATGACCCATAGGATATGGCAGTATTCAGGCTGCCTAGGATGTAATTTGGTTTCTGAGCAATAAACATACAGGCTGCTAAGTGGCAGGAACTGACTGTACCTTTGCCCAGCTTGCAGAGGCAGGGACGGGGTTGGATGGGGGAAAGTTGGCTTTTCACAGTGGCTAGAATGGGAGAGAGCATTCAGGGACGGGATGCTCTAATAATGGGTGCCTGCCCAGGCTCTTAACATTCCCCAGTCTACTTGATTGCATGGGCTCTTTCTTCTACCAGAATGTTTATTCCCAAATGTAAACAATAACCATTATACTCTTTATTGTGAAAGATTTCAATTCTTGCTTATGAAGTATAGGAAGAAATTTCAAGCCCTTACAGAGACACACACAGGTCTTTGTGGTCTAGATTCTCTGCATCATCATTTGTACCACCTGCCTCATGCACTACCTTCCAAGCAAGCCACTGAATAGTTTTTGTATACATCCTGAAACAATCATGTCTCCACTAAGTTCAGCTTTTACTCATCATTCTTTCTGCCTGGAATGAATAGTCCTTAAATATCTTCTCATTCCTTCCATTGTCTCCTACTTATGGCTAAGGTCTGAATTAGGTGTCCCCTTGCTCAGACAGCATTAACTTTGGACAGATTCTACCTTCTTAAGTTGTGATTTTTCTTCCATTTCTAATCCACTGAATCAAAGTGATCTTTAGGCATGCATATTTCTCACAATTTCTTTCTTGAAGACAGACTGATTGCAGATACAGCGACAAGCATACAAAGTAGAATTCCAATAAGCCTTGATGAATAAATAAATACTAATCAAAACAAATGCTGTTAATATATAGTAGAGAAAGATCCTCTAACATAATCAGTATGTCAATAGACCAATTATAAAGACATGGATATGGGAAGAAAAAACAAGTGAGGAATAAGAAATATATATGCATCCACAAATGGCTTGTATAGGTGGTTATTTTATACATATGGTTGAAGACCTACAAAACATAAGTCTAGGGATTAAGGTTAGTTGCATTTTAAATTGAAAGCTCAAACAATATAATTGTATAATAATCAATAAAAAGGTCTTTATAATCTCAGAATAATAGAAGAGAGTAAGAATAATTTGACCAAGGTTTAGAGATGTAGCATGCTTTCTAGTAAATGCCTAAAGCATGCCTCCATGTCTGAGATACATCTTTTCCCACCTAGCATCATTTCCTGATACTATCTTGGAACAGAGATCACTCTGACTCCTTAGTCATGGAAATAAAACAAGCAAAGCATTTGTGTTAATTTGTAATAGAGTTACAGCTCTTCCTAGTAGAAGAAGAGGGTAGTGGGCAACATGACCCTCCCAACAACCATTCGGTCCTCAATCCCAGTTCTGTGGTGCTGGTAGAAGTGCTAGAGCATGAAAGAGGACAAGGTAACCAAAGACAAGATTCTAGTAATAGAGCTTTCCTGAGATGAGCTTTCTTGATGATGTGTAGCTTTTGAGTTACCCATGTTCTTGTAAGCAATCCTGTGCCCTTTATCCTATAAGTAAACTCAATAAACACTGTTGCTAACCAAGATTAATTTGGAAGAAATTATTTCTTTGATCTGAATTTGGTGTCCTGTCTAGTCTGAATAGTCAGGAAGATTAGCCCAGCAATCACATAGAGAACATTAACTAACTAGATAGACTAATATATGTTGACATGCTAAAAATGATATGAACTATTATAATAAATAATTCTGTGTTCCTCAACAAAGTCTGGCATTTAATACACATTCCAAGTCTCTCTCTCTCTCTCTCTCTCTCTCTCTCTCTCTCTCTCTCTCTCTCTCTCTCTCTCTCTCTCTCCCTCCTTCCCTCCCTCCCTCTCTCTCCCTCCCTCCCTCCCTCGCTCCCTTCCCCCCCTCTCTCCTCTCTTTCTCTCTCTCTCTCTCTCTCACACACACACACACACACACATCTCAACATGTGTTGTTTGAATCTCAATATCTTTGTGCTTTGTGTAAAGAGATTCAATCTGCTCTTGATGGAAAGTTTGACTGCATTTGTAAACAATACTTATCATACTTGTTTTCATCATGGACCAAATTATAAATTTTCACAAATATGTAAAGAACATTGCATTCTATTAGGAATTATAAGTATTGTAGACAGAATTAAAAGCAGAATTGTGGAGGTTAGGTTATAACAAATATTACACTGCTGTATTTAGGGAATTTAAGCACCTTTCCTTATAATTTGGTGTCCCTGGGATCCTTGGCAACCGAGCGTTCACTGATACTAAAAAAGAGAATTTTTTTTATACTCCAAAGATCAGAATATTATATACTTTGGCCTTCTCCCTTAAGAGTTAATCTTGCTGACCCTGTCAATAACCTAACCAAGAGGCCAATTCCCAGGAACTATGGTTCACCTAATGTCATGCTAAGAGGATGGAAGGGAATAATTATCCCGTTAATGGAATAATGTACTCATCTTTCCAGGAAGTTCATTTTGAGGCTTGGTGAGCCTCTGCCATGCAGCATTGCCAAGCCTACCTGTGTTCCCAAGACTTAATTCAGGAAAGTATAACATTTCCTTTTTCTTCTATCTTCTTCTTTTGGACACTAACAAAAGCCTCAGCATGCTTGCCGTGGCATTTTGGTCTTCTTCGCTATTTCTCTGAATGCCCTTCTTTTTTTACAATGCAGACAGTTGTTGACTTTCACTGTTGACTATGCCAGAATTTATTTACCTTAAAATGCATGGCTTTCTCTGTTCCTCTAGCAAACTCAGTCTCCCTGGAAGCTGCTAATATTTACAGTTTACCTGGCCTATTGTTTTTCTCTGAAATTAATAATTGGCCTCCAGCTTCTTTTCAAGCAAGTTTTTAAATTCTTTTATTAATGAGACTACAAATCCCCGATTTTCCTTGTAACATCATTGCAGCATGCCTCTTTGGCAAATACTGTATTGGACTGATTAAAGTGTCACCCATAGAGAAAAGACAATGTTTTAATATACTATAACCTCTGCTTCTCCCCAGCAAACGATTTTGAAATCCACTAGAAGTTGAAGATAGCATTTATATAAATTGCTTTAAAGATGAAAATTAAAAGGAACTAAAATAGAAATCTATGCAGCTAAGCAGGAGCGCAGTGATCAGAAGCATGACTCCAAAGAACTTGGCATCTGTGCAGTGAAACGCTCGTGTTAACAAGTCCAACTGTGTTTCCTAACTATGTCAGTCCTTTCCCTTGGCTAATACAGAATACAGTTTACAGAATATATCAAACTGCAGCTTTCTTGCTGAGAAGAGCTGAACACTACTTTAATTTCCCAGCCGGGAGCTGGGGCTTCGTTATGAACCAAGCATATTAAATGGTTGTGGAAACGAAGACCACAATGTAGGCCATATGGTAACATTTTCTTGCAGAAGAAAAGATGCCTTCTTTTTTGGAGACAGGGTTTCTCTGTAGCTTTGGAGCCTGTCCCAGAACTAGCTCTTGTAGACCAGGCTGGCCTCGAACTCACAGAGATCCACCTGCCTCTGCCTCCCTAGTACTAGGATTAAAAGCGTGTGCCATCACAGAGGCCATCAAATGAAATTGTTAAGATCTGGTGTCAGAATTACTAGTTTGGAGTTAAAAGCAGAAATGGGCCCATTTAAAATTGAAAAAAAAAAGTATCTGGGTGAACTGTAAATCTACTAAACTCTGAATAAGATGTTCACATGTTTCAATTTACAATGGAGGGTAAAAGCTATATTATTATTTTTTCCAAGTCCACATTTGAAGATCTGATTCATTTTTTGGCTTAAACGTAAAGGTTTTTTTAGTTCATTTGAAATTGCTTGCTGAAGCAAACAGGTGATTCCACATAACTTCTTTGTCTAACTCGGAGTGCGTTTTTCCACTCCAAATCACTTCTCCGCCAACGTCTGCCTAGCCAGTGTGATGATGACTATAGATTGTCAACTTGATGGGACCTAGATATCCAGGAGTCAAACAATGGAATGTCCATGAAAGGGTTTCTATGTTGAACGCTCTGCTATAGAAAGACTGGGTAATAGGAGTTATGTGGGATTCCCCCACTCAGTGGTCTAGGCTTCTTCTACAAAGCGTTATAAGGAGAAAGTAAAGGACATGAGCTGATCACCAACATTCATCTCTCAGTGTACCCCAGTTTCTGAGGATACAGTGTACCCCAGCTTCTGATGCCATGTCATCTTCAGCTTGATGGACTGTATCCTAAAACTGAAACCTAAAATATACACTTTTTTCTTCTCTAAGTTGCTTTTGTTTGGGGTTGTGTTGAAGCCATCAGAAATACAATGAATATTTTTTTTAAAGTCCAGTTTCTACAACTCAACACAGCAGTCACATCATTCATGCATTTAAAAAAGTTTCAGTTTGTTCCTAATTCAGATCTAGTATCATTATGGGTGTACATACAAGATACATCACCTAGCTCTATTTTTTTCATGAAACTACATCCTAGAAAAGAAGATTAAAAGCATCTAATAAGTCAATGAAATCATAAGATCTACAGAAAACATGGAAGGAGAAAGGGTGATAACATATGATTACAATGACCATAGGACTGTGTACAAAGGGATTTTTTAAATAAAAAACTCTTCACAACTTTTAATTATTTACTTGCTTTCATATTTTGTTGTTATTTATCTCCAAGATTCTCTTCTCATCTCAAGCCATTTATGTTTCTCAAGCTCAGGTGTCAGCCTTGTTCTTCATTGGCATATATAATACAATGAAGCTGTGGTAAATTGAAATCCAGATCTCTACAGCTATGGAAATTCTCTTAGATTTTTAGATAAATCTTGCCTGAAAAGGCACAGCTATTCTTTTAGAGACATTGACAGAGTCATCCCTTAGAAGGTCGTTTCTTTCCTTGGAGTTCTATTTTCCTCTCCCTGACTAATGTCAGGGCCTCCAACATTTGGTTCTTGCACAAGTGGGTCAAGGCACACAGCTAATATACAGAATTGAACATTAACTTTAAAGTAGCTCTCTGAAATGTATCCTCTGGTCTGGAAATGAAATTTTCCATCTCCATGTGCTGCCTCTTTTCCCATTTCACCCTTCTTATATCGTTACAGTGTTCTCACCAGGCAACCAGCGGGAATTGGTTTATTCTCTTGCATATTCCCCAGGACTCTAGATCTAGACACTTTGGGAACACTATATTTCATTTGTAAAGGTATTTCACTTAAAGTTTTTTATTGAATCTCTTCAGTGCTCTGTATAAAATAGCTTATTTTGCTTTCATACGCATTCCATACTTCCTGAAAGAAAAATTTCAACATCGTTTCTATAAAACTTAGCCAGAAAGCTCTGTCTTCCCTCACAGTTTTATCACCAAAGGACTTTGCCCAACGATACTCTATCTAGTGGTGGAAGGATTGTTAGGTTTTGTTTCCTAAAATAAGCCCTACTCACTATTAGATTGGCAAGATGGATGTTTACAGCTACTAAAGGATGGTAATGGTGACGCATGAGAATCTGACAGGCTTTGTGAACGAGATCTAAGAAGGGATTGATTCGGCAGCCATCAAAATTATTTTCAACACTCATCAGGTGCTTGTCACTAGATTGCCATTATCCCCTTGAACTTTCTTTCATTTTTCTTTGAGCAAAAATTTTAAAAATGGAAATTTAAGGGTTTAAAACTACCTAGGTAATAAGATACTATACAACGAATATTTTGACACCTACGATATTTACTAAAGTTCAGAGCTATAGATGAAGTGAAGATGATAATGATTGAAATTACAATTCCATTTCTATTTTTAAAATTCCATTTGCATTTTTTACCTAGGTCTATATGTGCTTGTGTGCTTGTGTATGTGAATGATTATGCCATGTCATGGATGTTGAGGTCAAAGGACAACTATAGGAGTCCGTTCTCTCCGCACTGTTTCTGTCTTGGGTATCAAACCTAGGTTCTCAGGCTTGAAGGCAACCCTATCTTAGAGGTGGTGGCATCTTTGAGTGTCACTCCAGATACAAAGAGGTAAAAGGAAACAGAGGTGCTGCTTGTCTGTCTTTGCTTCTTGTTGGTAGGTGCATCTATTCTGCTGCTGCTGCTGTGATCCCCACTGTCATTCCTTGCTCCCATCCAAACCTACCTTATGTAGCCTCAACATGGACTGAAGAATCTACTAGGTCTAAAGTGCCAGATTGGAACGGCTGAGACTTCCAGCTTCTTGAACTAAGTAGCCATCAGATTCTTGGCCTCTCCTGGGTGAAGATAGTCAAAGAAGGACTATCCAGATAATATTGAAATAGACTTACTAACTCCTTGTATAATGTGGGTTCATCCTATCAGTTCTGTTTCTCTAGTGTACCCTGAGAATTCAATCCCTAGACGCTTGAGCCTAAATGAAGTTGCCCTGGAGAAGGCCACTGGGGTGGTAAGGGATGGAAGGTGGTTGCTTTTCACATTGGCCCTCCTGTATCACTCTGCTCTTACCACCTGCACACAATTCTGCAATAAGAGCAAGTTTTACAATTGAAAAAGTGCTAGGGACTTAGAAGGTCCTCAACTACTGGCAGTCTGTTACTGTTTTCTAGATGATTCTGCATCACGTGTTACCTTGGGACCATTATTTAAGGACAAATAATGGTGATACCCTAGGATACCTACAGAATCTAATAGTCAATCATTGTTGGCTTATTAACTTAATCCCTTAAGCCATTAAAGTGTGTATAAGAATGGAAGGTTAGGAGAGGAGGAGGAGGAGGGTAGGAGAGAAGAGGAGAAGAGGCAAAAGAAGGAGATGAGGAGAAGAGAAAGGAGAAAATAAGGAGAGGATAAGGGGGACTGAATGGGAACAGAGAGTATGAAGGACAGAGGAGAAACAAAAGGCCAAGTTCAAGAATCTTAGGATATAAAATTCAGTATTTCCCTACATCATTACCTTTCTAATTAAACAGAGAAAATGGTTTGTATGTGTAAGTCAAAATACAGGAGGATTGTTTTGTGCCCTGTCATGTTGGGAAATGCTAATGATATCCATAACAGTTTTATCTAGTTATCTACTTTATTTAATATATGACCTTTTAGAAATTATAAAGACAAATGTCCTACTGTCTTTTACAACTCTTGCTCCTCAACAATCAGGAATAAGGTATATCAATATATTTCCTCCTGTATTTAAAAGGAAACACAGGGATGCTCTGCCCTTATAAGTGCCTTAGAAATCCCATGACAATTAGAGTATAGTAGATTAATTTATATCTTTACAGTAGGAGGATAAGTAACTATATACTCAAAATGTTAATTGTAGCACTTATATGAGTTTAAGATTTCAAATTTTGCTTTTAATAAAAGGTTTTGGTTTCTTTGAGGGTTAGACCGACTCTCACTGATGTGAAGTATGACTATATTAATATGAGACGCTACTGATGAATTAATTATCAGTGTTCAAAACATAGAGATACATCTCTGGCACCTCCTATTTCTTTGTAGGGTACACGGTGTTCAGCTCATCTATGGAAACTACTCACTGTATGCCATCTAAATATTAATGATTTTTCTGTGTTTCTCATAACATATGGCACAAAGTACAAAAGCACTTTTTAAAAATACTTCTAGCATTTAAAATTGGCTAAGGACAGTTAAACATTTCAATGAGTTTGCCATACTTTGTAAAACAGGTGACAAAATTCAATTTAAATGACTAAACAGTTTCTATTTGATTATCTTTAGTTCAGCTATCCTGGTTGGCAATTTCACATTTCCAGACAAGAAAGTTCAACCATGAAATATTTCCATAGATAAAGATAAAAATGACCATATTTAATTAGTTTGCTTATCATTAGTAAATTAAAATTGTTTTAGCAATGAATGAGCTAAAGGAGTGTGTGTGTGTGTGCATGTAAAGAAACATGTGAACAAAATAGATCTCACAATAGCTTCTATGTGGGAGGAGTTCTTGTTTTCTTAATTGCTATACAGTAATAGAATTGATAATAACTTAGATAATACACCTGAGGCTTTAAGATGGGGCTAGTAATTAACAGTCAGATTTCTGTCGATACTAGCTTCTAAATCCATGAATGTTTATGCTTTGTATTTGTACAAAATGATAATTAGAGTCCTCATTTTCATTTGAGAAAATTATATTGAACTTTTAAAAATATGCTCATTCTTGCATCATTTTTCAATATATCTGGGAAACTGATCATTGAATATATGAAATATTGTATATTTCAAATAATTTTAAAATAATACATGAAAAAATAAAATAAAACTGTACATGTTAATGGGACATCATGTAATTACATACACTGAGTGTATTGTTTACATCCAACTCACCATGATTCTTTCATTCTTTTATTGCTGAAAATTTCAAAATCTGTTTAGTATTTGAATAATATTATAAAATTATTTAGCATCCTCTCTGGTACCTTAAGACTAGTTATTCATAGAATTTTGATTTTATGAATCATTTCATCCCTAAGCAAACCTAGTGTGGGAGGAATTACCATTAATAGAGTTTTATTGATATATATGGAAATAGAGTCTCAGAGACATCATAGTCTTCTCCAAGAACTAAGTCCTCTAACAAATATCCTCTTCCCTCTCTACAGATTTTAAGAAACTTCAAAGCATAGTCGTTTTACTAGTTTACCCTATTTCTTCTGAAAATGCTAGATGATTGACCTAAATAAAACATTCTTAACAACTGCATAATAAAGAAAAGGCAGAGTTTCTTTTTAAAAAACAAAACAACAACAAAAAAAAACATGTGGCTTTAGAATAGGTCAGGAATCATTTTACATGCTTAGAAATCAAAAATTAAAGAGTTCATCAGGCACGTACACTTCCCCCAAAGGACACATTCCAATGAATTGTTCAGATTAGAAGCACTGTAGGGGGTGTCTGACTTAATAACCTCATTTTACAGACTGTGGTCTCAAGCTCTTGGACTTTAGACAGATTGCCTGGAGACCTGCAGTTAGTTCATCCCTACAGCCTTGAAACTAGTCTGGCTCCATGGATGCTGAGCCTGAATGCTGAGCATACGGCCACACCATGCTGCTTCCTAGTCTTTTTATAGACTTGATCCTAAATATAGACTATGGTAACTTAATTTGGAATATTATGACAGAGAAACCATCAACTAATAAAATATGCAGAAGCTCCTCAAACAGGTGAAACACGCTCCATCAAGGGCAATCATGGGTATATATGTGAGGCTGGAGCTATTTGGACCCTCAAATGTGAGGTCTAAATCCAAGGGTACGTATGATGCGGGCCATGATGACAAACTCCACTGTCAGCACAGGTGGAAGGCCACTCGGGGAAAGGAGCAAGCGAGAGATGGAGTTGAAATGAGGACACAGTGAGAAACCGGCCATCTGTCGGGCAGCAGTGCCGCCCGGCAGGGCACCTGCATTGCCTTCCAATCTGACTCAAACAACAAAGTCCCAAAGCAGTGCTTTACTCACAAGGACTGTTGCTTTCTTGAAAACAGATTTTTTTCCTTATAATATATTGTGATGACTGTTTTCCCTCCTCCTGCTCCCTCCAGACTCTCCCAACCTCTGCTCCCATCCAAATCTACACCATCTATATCATATCTCTTTCTCATTATATACCAAACAGGTATCTAATAAGATTAATAGAATAAAATAAGGCAAAAAAAAAACAGAATAAGATTTAAAAAAAAACAAAGAAAATGAGGATATGACAAAAGCCTAAGGAACACATAGAGCCATACTTTCTTAGTGTTTATACATTTATTTACTAAAGACCACCTTAAGAATTATGTAAATTATGTATGATCCTAGCACCTGGCATACTCTTTATATTTTTGTCTATTTTTTTTTTTGAGAAAGTCACTTTTTCATGACTTCCTAATCTAAACTCAGTGTCTTTGGGAAGGGTGACCGTTACTTCAATTCCCTTTGTCTAGGAATGTAGTGTGGAATTAAAAAGGTGAGAGGAGGCACTGGTACAATTACAAGGCAAGCTAGAAGGTGAGCTCCTTTGGAAACTGGCTGTTCCTATACACTTTGGGAAGCCACCTTTCCAGATATGGTCCCTAACTTTCTCTCTGATTCCACAAATAGAGCAAAGCAGGAGAGTGGTCTCTAAGGGGACGTCACACCAGAACAACAGCTTTTGCAACTTATTCGAAGATCTCACAGGGCCTCTCTGCTGTTAGCACATTGGTCACACGCAACTGTGGGAGATGATGAACCCATTTGTCAGGAAGAACAAGGCTTTCATAAGGAAACCTGTGCGGAGACTCTAAAATCAGGCTAGAGAGGCAAGGCGCACAGCTATCAAACAAGAAGGGATCAAGAAGGAATCTTCCTATTGTGTTTATCACAGGCTTCATTCACTTCTGCTACTATAGCAACAGCCACAACCTGGGCAAAGCATGGACAACAGAAATCCAGTTCTAACAGGATACCTAGGTGTCAACATGTTCACATTATTCTGACTGCCGTCTTAAAGGTGGCAGTTTGCCTCTTTTGTTTCCTCAGTTATAAGAAGCCTTGTCCTGTAAAAGCCAAATTCACAAAATGTCATCATAGAAGATTAGAGATTCAACATAAAAAAATCAGGAGAGTGGGCACCAACATTCAAAAGTTAGTGAGTTTTATGCTTGGCATCACCAAATATGAGATGAAACTATTTGACTTAATGATACTTTTTAAAATAAAAAAAAAACTTACACCTGTGAGAGAGGCAGACAGACATTTGGAGTTGAAAATTCAACTATATAGAAATTTAAAAATATACAAGTAGAGTGCCGTTTATTAATCTTTGAGAATTGTTTTAATTCTATAAAACTATTCTTCTGTTAAAATGGTTCCCACTGCTGTACACCGTGATTCATAATTGTATTCCTAGCACTCGGGATCCAGAGACACAAGAATCACAATATGTCTATAAAGTGATTTGATGACCTGCTTGGGCTACATGACATCATGTCTCAAAACAACAATTAAAAAATGAGCAGAAATAAGCTACTCCAAAACTACATTCAAAATAGGATCTAATGTTGTATATGTTTATCTAGTAAAAATTATGGTACTTAAGGTGAAGATATCAACAAAATAATAGCATAATCTTTATTAAATAAGCAGTGTTGATAGAACTGGCTGTATATGATCAGTGAATATCTTAATTACCAACATTAGATATGACACATTTCTAACTCCATAGAAAACTCTTCTGGACAAAATTGTTTTTTCTATTCTCCTACCCTGAATTATAGAGCTTTTATTTGATCCTTATGATAGCAATGTGAGTCCAAAATTAGAAAGCACTTTTATAAGGTTTACTTTTGAATTGGAAATTATGCACTTTTCTTTAGTTTCCTCAAACCCAGTTTGTCATCTGATTTGTGTTAGTTTCCTTTTTAAGGTAAAAGCGTAGCTTAACCCAGAGCGTTAAACTGAATGTGATACTTAAAAGTTTCTTGAATTGTGGGTCTCAAAATAAGAAAATGAAAGACTGAAACGGAGACAAGTTAGAATACATCCCCACATACCCTACCATCTCCTAGCCATTCACGCACGTGCAAGAATCTTAGCGTTAGTGACAGTTTGGCATTTTGCTTTGGTTCGATGGCTTAAGTTAGAAAAATTAAAAAGTCTTAAAACTCAGAAAATCTGTAATTTAGCACTCTGGAGTAACCTGAGACAGTAAATAGATGAATATACTAAGTGCAATGAGAGCCGCAGGAGAAAGGTACTAATTGGGGATGGAAAAGATAACACTTCAGTCATATCTGACAAAGATGACAAGCATCAGCAGCCTGAAAGACAAGATGCCTCCACAAGTCGACTGAGGTCCGAAAGAGCTGTCCTTGTTGAAGTGAGAACCGGTGGATTGCGTGTTTCTGAGGGGAAATGGTGGTATAGTTTAGGAAGACAGTTTGTGTCAGATTGTACAGAATTGGGAAGCCATTGGCTGAGGTTTCTGATATTATTGGTTTTGGGAGAAGGTCACAGCGTCTGATTTTAGACACATCCCAGAACGATGAAACATGTATGAGGAGCAATAATAGGCTCAGAGTAGAATCCGGAGCTTCTCATAGAAATCAGGTGACACAGTCAAGGCCCAGGGACTTGATATTTGGATATAAATAAGGTTTTATTGATTACTCTCAGATATTAAATTCAGGTTTATTCTACAGAGAAATCATTAAAAAAATTCATTCCAAGAGGTGCACTTCTCTTAGACTTTCCCTTACAGTGGTGCATATTCTGCCCAGTTTTCCCTCCGGTGTGCTTCACTGAAAGCCATGCTTCCTTCTACCTCCTGAGCTTTGCATACTACCGTGAGGTGAGGAACATCTTCCATCTGCTCTTCATCAGCAGAAATTCCTTTAATGACATACTGTTAGCATATTATTACAGAACTCATCATTTAAATAACACAAAATATAAATGACAAAGAGTGCTGAAAACAAAATCATCAATTTGAGTTTTCCAAAGAAATAGAAAAATATATTTTAAATATTCTAGAAAAGGGTGCATTCTAAAGTGAGCTATACCTGCTAGGCTTATTTCACTTTGCAATAGAACCACTCACTTCAGTCCAAAAGCATCCCCTCCTGCAGTTATTGATGAATATTAAAATTTAGGCGCTCCAGAAAGATGTGCTACACAAATAGAAATGAGTAAAAATTACATTTTTAGCAATTATCATTGCCTTATGGTGATTTTTAATGGGATTAAAATTTGGCTTTGATTGCTATTTTAAGAAGCTCCAAATGGAGTGCCTATGAGCAACTTCATGAATACAGAAACTTCTATGTTTACGCGGACTTCTAGAGCTTTCTCCTCCTCCTCCTCTTCTACCATTTCAATCTAGAACTACTACTTCAAAATAAAATGTCATGAAGTTCATCCTGATTTTCATCAGAGTATCATGTATTTTGATTTGTTTTTTTCTATTCATTGATTCATTTATAAATGACTTTGTGAAAAATAGAGCTGTGGAATTAGGATATAATTGATGGTTAACATGTTTTTCATCTAACTTATGAGAACATAAGGCAGACACTGGTCAAGAAACTTTAAAGACTTTTTTTTTTTTTTGAGACAGGGTTTCTCTGTAGGTTTTGGTGCCTGTCCTGGAACTAGCTCTTGTAGACCAGGCTGGCTTCGAACTCACAGAGATCTGCCTGCCTCTGCCTCCTGAGTGCTGGGATTAAAGGTGTGCGCCACCACCACCCTGAAAAATTTAAAAATGTTTAAGACCAACAGCTCTATTCTTTTTTTTTTTTAAGATTAGTCTTTATTTTATGATTATCTTTTAGAATCCAGTAATGAAGCCCTCAGATCCTATATTCTCTTTTAGTTTATTATTTGGCAATTCTATTCATTTCGATATTTTATCCTCTTCTTTCTGCACCTGAGCTGATCAAGCCTCACAGGATAATCCAGTCAGGACTTGATCATAATTCTTTTTTTTTTAATTATTTATTTATTTATTTATTTATTAAAGATTTCTGTCTCTTCCCCGCCACCGCCTCCCATTTCCCTCCCCCTCCCCCAATTAAGTCTCCCCCCCAGCCCGAAAAGCAATCAGGGTTCCCTGTCCTGTGGGAAGTCCAAGGAACCCCCACCTCCATCCAGGTCTAGTAAGTTGAGCATCCAAACTGCCTAGGCTCCCACAAAGCCAGTGCGTGCAGTAGGATCAGAAACCCATTGCCATTGCCAACAGCTCTATTCTTAATCTTGGCCAGAAGCCATAAATGTCCTTGCTCCTTCTTATCGTTCTGCTTTGCCAGAGTCTAGACAGGATGGATAGATTTACAGGACATGGGACTCTAGGTATCATTCTTTTACTTTTCACGATGTAGCCAGAATGACTAAAAACCCATTTCCTAAAGGATTTTCATGTTTCAATTCTTGTAGCTAGAGGCATTAATAGGCCCAGGAAGTTATTGAGACCCTACCCTCATACCCTATCTGTCATTTTCCTGAAGACACCAGAAGAGAAGCTTCACATCTGCCTCTCTCCAAAATTTAAAATGTTCTGAATAATTGGGCATATAAGAGTTAAGGGAAAGGTACTACCTTGCAGTCAAATGAATAGGAATTTACTTGTGTACTCTCAATAAAAAAACTCTTGCCATTGCAAAAAAAAAATAGGAATTTAAGACCTGGTGGAAATATGATATTCCAATCTGCTCTAAAGATTAGCACATTGCATAGTACTCTCTCTCTTTTAAATGTTAATCCAATTTGGCCTGTCAGTCACAAGGTTAGGAGATCAGCCCCAAGGAAAGCAGATTCACCTAAAGGCAATCTAAGGATGAGGGAGAAATAATTATCTCCTTCCTGATAAGTTTTCGGAGAAAACCTGGAACTCATTCCTCATCTGGGCTTCCTGTAATGAACACAGAATGTTTGAGGAAAGCGTATGGCGTACAAAAGCAGGAGCAGTGGATGTTACATAAATGTCTTAGAGAGGGTCACACACTCTGTGACCCTGTCCTTTGTGAGCTTCCTCCTCATGTTTCTAGACAGCTCTGCTTCTTCTCTGGGAGTGTCTTTTCTTTCTTAATGAGTTCTCTCTTTCCCTCACCCTCCAGCCATTCTCACTCCCTTGTTCCACTGTGCAGCTGTGTCTTGGCCTGCAGGGTTGAACATATCTGCTTTCTTGAGTTCTAATAAAAGGCATTGCTTTCCCTTCTCTTCCCCGCCCTTTTCTCCTACCAGTTGCCAGAATTTGTAGTTTGCCTACCCTGTTCTTTTTTTCTCATTCTCTCATAACAAAACAGTCTTTGAGTTTTTGGTTTTTTTTTTTTGTTGTTGTTTTTGTTTTCTTTTCTGTTTCTAAGTCCTTTACTAACAGGACCAAGAACCCACATCAAAAAAGCCTTGATTTATTTCCAAATAGGTCAGGGCCTTGGAAAAAAGGTTTCGGAGTTGTCTTACCGTCCTTGAGACAATGACTCCACCTAGCTTGGAGGTAAGGCTTAAAAAGGGAGGAGGGAAAGTTTTTTCTACTTGGTATACATGAGGAGAAATTTGAAGAAATAAAATTGTGAATTCATATCAACAGGTTTTCACTCCCCCAAAACCAGTACCTACTTTTAAATAAATGCAATGGTGTAAAGATAGAAGTACAGAGACTTCAGTCCTTTGATAACCTAGGACACGGCTTCAGGGCAGGGGTTACTGATGTTCTGTTTTTTTACCTTCCTATTTCTCTACATTTTAAAACATCAGGTGAACTGAACGTATCTGGACATAAAATTTCTAAAGATGTATGTCCAAGTCATATTGTATCCTCTAATTCTAGCATAGATTCGGACACTATATAGCAGAGTTGAGGGATCTTTAAAGGAAATATTTTCTTCATGAGTACATTGCTCCTTTTTCCCATGACATAAGATCAGATGAATCACAGGCTGGCAGTGGAATTTTAGATGTCCTCTGGAGTTTGATTATTCTAGGAACACAGCAACTTTTCTTTAAAATCATGAAAATTTCTAGTGCAGAGACATATAATTTAAAATTTTAATGAGGTACATAATAGTTTTATTTCTTCTGGGGCCAGTATTTTAACACTATGATTACCTTAATGGAGACTGGATAGCACATAAGAAGAGATTTCAAAAGACCTTTGCAAATGCAGACATAAAGGATAATGGACAGCTTTGAAGAGAAAGTGAAACCTGTGCAAATGTTCCGTATTAATATCCTAGACCTAGGGGACAGTAATGCCCCTCCGGAGGAGAGGAACTATGGAAAGAACACACAGAAATCTGAATTTTGAAGGCTTAGCTGACATTTGCCTTGTTCCAGATATACCGCCAGTTTTACTGACATGAGCCTCAATTCCATTATGTGTTATTTATTTATTCATATTTCAATTTTCATTAGCCTTTGTTTATTGTACAATAAGTTTCATTATAAAATTCCATAAATATTTATAATATACTATGATTGTCATCAATCTCCTATTGCCATATCCTGCTCCTCCAACACACTACACTGTTCCCCTTCTGCCTCCAAACCATCCTTACACCTTCATGTATTATCTCTATTGCGTTATTATTTTTCTCTTTTATTATTATTGCCATATACATATATGTATATACACATATGCAACCTTTTGAACTTATTTATTATTGCTTGTATGCATGTATATGCTTTTAGGATTGACTACTTTGTATTGGATAACATATTAGAGAGCTTAAACCAGAGGAAGACTAATTCTTTTTCCCTCTGTAACCATTCATTTTTTTTTTTTTAGCTCTTTGTCCAGGGATGGGTCCTCATGTGATTTCTTCCATCCACATTTGTTTGTCAATTATCAATGTTTAGGTCATTTAGTCTACTACATTGTTAATATTTCACAAGTGTAGTTTGCCTGTCCTATATGAAACACAACAATAACCAGCATGGTGAGATATTCCCAGAGGTAGCATTTCTATCTTGGCAGTAACCAATAGCAAATTGATTGGACTTAAGGGCTATTCGTTCAGAAAGAATTATGCCTAGTAAGTACTGTAGATGAAGTAGAGTACTTACTAACTACCCATGAGTCACGAGGCCATAGAATCTAGAGGAGTACCTACTTTCATAAACCATTGTTAATGCTTCTCATGCCCACAGGTAAGTAGATCAATCAATCCTCATCGAAGAAGGTCTTTTTTCCCAACAGATGGAGAGTATTACAGCAATCCACAACCGGTCAAAACACAAAGAACAACTGACCATGTGGTTCCCATCCCTAAATACATCAACAACACAACTGTTCAACTAAGACTCAGGAAACTTCTTGGAAGATGGGAAGAAAGTCTGGAAAAAGCAGAAACTGGGATGTTTTTCTGGAAGGTTTTCAATTTCCTCACTTGTAAAAAAAATTAAGAATCCATAATTTATCCCCAAAGAGGAATCAAGGAGTCTTGGAACTCTTTTTCTCTATCAGCTAGATGGTTACTCCCATAGCACCTTATTTCCTGCATGCAAGCATTCACCACTTCACCCTCCGTCTAAGCTGAGTACTGAGAGCAGCTAACACTAGACCCTGTTCCTATTTACTGTCTTTGCTCACTAAGAAGTCCAGAACTTCCATACACTCCACACGTCCAAATTCTGTGCCTTACATGGCTGAAGGAGGTCGGGGCCATTTCTTATAGTCCCTGCTTTAATTTTCCCAAAGCATTTCCCTTCCTCATCCAATAAAACAGTTTTGCAATTTTAGTAATTTCAAAGTTTCTTTAAACAAGCATAAGTTAAAAGTTAGAGAATTATAGGATACTTGATCCCTTTTCCTTATTTCGGTGTCACTGGTGCCTACAAACTTGCCCAGCACACGTCGAGCATCTGTCCCATGCTCAGCTATTTGGACACGGTATTGATGAGAACACCGAACACCATTGTAGATGAGTCAGACTAACCAAATGTACACAGTGAGAAATAAGTAAGCTGAACAAAATTGCATCTTTGCTGTAAAGAAACTGAAAAGATATGTAATAACCTTGCAAAAATGAATCCTCCTAGCTTCCAATGTTTTCATTAGGGAACTCTACAATATATTTAAGGAAACAATGATAATAACTCTTGGGGAAAACAGGGCAGAGAGAAAAACTTATAAATTCATTTTTGAAGTGTGAATTAAGCTAATTCAAAGCTCAGAAAATGCATTAAGGGAAAGAAAAAGAAAAGAGCAATATTTCTCGTGGAATTAATCACAAAAATTTAAGCAGATACTATTCAGCTCCTTACAAATTTAAGAATTTAAAACTTACTTTGTGAAAAAGGATCAAAATCCAGTATCTAAAATATAATCAACTACAAAAACAAGTTCAGGAATGAAAAGAAACTGTGTTCTATTTTATTTCAAGTAAATAAATTAATAGTGAAATAAATAAAAATATTTTTCTAAATCACACAGACAAAATGGACAAGATGATGATTTCACTTATTACCTGGAATAATTATAGATACTGTCCTTAATATAATCAAGAATCCTGAAAATAAATCCAAAACACTTTTCACCAAGTATTATGTTTAATGATAAAAATGTAGATTGTTTCTTCCCAAATGAGTATCATGAGAAGATTGTTACTCATACTGCTTTAATTCAACATAATATTGGTAATGCCATCCAGTTAAACAACATAGTAAAAAGGAATTTGCATGTATTTCAATTGGAAGTGCAGAACAAATTTTCTCTTCATGGAGAAAATAAGATTGCCCATAATATGAAATTATATGCAAGTCATTTTATGAAATTTGTATATGAAAACACCTCAATTTCTATCATAATTTCAATTAAAATGGAAATTAGAGCTTTCATTTAAATATAGAAATATTAAATATAAATATAAAATAAATATATATTTTAATTTAAATATATGACTTATATTTAATTTAAATATAAGTTCTGGAAATGACCAGACCCAGTAAAAGGTGAACAGGGGATTTCTTTCTTCTTTCTTTTAAAGAGTGTTAATATTTGATATTAAATAATAGTGTATACAGGACAGTGAGCATCCTTAAAAAATATCTATGGCATTCTTTAAAACAGAGTAAACTTTATTACATTCAAATTATGAGCTCAGAATATATCTGGGTATGCTGGCTTGATTTATGTCAACTTAAATTCCTCCCATAGGAGGAAATTCCAACTGAGATAATGTCCCCATGAGACCGGACAGTGGGCCAGTCAGTAGAAGATTTTTTTATTAGTGATCAGTGGGAATTGCCTATCCGATTGTCAGTGGTGCCATCTCTGGGCTGGTGGTCCTCGGTTCTATAAGAAAACAGGCTGAGCAAGACTAGAAGACTGAGCAAGCCATGGGGAGCAAGCCAATAAGCAGTACCTCTCCATGGCTTCTGTTTCAGCTCCTGCCTCCAGGTTCCTGTCCTGTTTGAGTTCCTGTCCTGGCTCTCTTTAGTGTTGAACTCTGATGTTGAAGTGCAATCCAAATAAACCTTCTCCTCCCCAACTTGCCTTTTGATCATGATGTTTCATCAAAACAACAGTAACCCTATACCACGGAGTGATATGGAGATTGTGACAAACAGCTCTAAGTACATTATTACTGTATGAATAGTGTCACCGAGAGTGATGAAAAAGTCAGATACTGACCTCTGTGCCTTTGCATGTTCACAGAGTCTGCAAGAATCAAGGAAAATAATGTACATACACTGTGCTCTAGCTGGTAAGAGTTGTTTCCCTTAGACCTGCAAGTTATCTATTGTGGAATAATTATGCATGTACACCTAAACTGAACACACATTTACAAGGGATATGCTATCTTGGGTAGAGAATGAGTAGTTACAAATAAGAATAGTGATTGGAAGCCAAGCATAGCAGCATATGACTTTATCCCAGCACTTCAGAGGAAATACAGGTGGACCTCTGTGAGTTAGAGGCAACATTGCGCACTAAATCTAAAGACAAACTTCCAGCTTTCCTTCTTTACTCGCTACACCCATAAAATATTAAAAAGTGAAGGAAGAAAGTTCCTGTGTGAATTAAAATAAAGAAATCAACACACACACAAAAAAACCCCAAACTTCAAAATCTTGTTATAGCAATATAGGAGGCCCCTGTAACTACTTTGGAAAGAGTCATCCAACACTCCGGGGACTTTTGGGTGAGGAAAAAAAAATGCACACTGGTTATTTTCATCCAGTATTATCTGGTTCCAGATAAAGTGGTTACAGGTCTGCCCTCATTAGTGTTTGTATGGCTATACACACCACTGTATGGAACTTGTGGCCCTAAAATATTGATACACTCCAAATGCTTTTGCAAGAATTCAAATACAAGCTCAAATCCCAAATCAACAAACACGTGGCACCTCTGAAAGCCTTGGGACGGACCCTTCAGAGACGTATGGTCTAACTTTCACACCTATGTTTACTAACCTCCGAAGTAAGAGCCATCTGTCAACTTCATTTCTTTACTGGACTTGGTGATAACACCAGCAACACCATGCTGAATGAAGTACATTTTCTTCCCCACCGCTCCTTCTCGAATGATGTAGTCTCCAGGCTGGAACACCTCAAATCTCAGCTTGCTCAGCATGGCCGTCACAAAATTGGGATCCGCATTAGCAAAAAGGGGCATTGTAGCCACCAGTTTCCGGCAGTTGAAGTTGACTATTTCCTAAAGGTGGCAGGAGTGAGCACAAAGGAAGGGGAAACTGAGTCATTTCTGGGAGAAAAAAATATACATTGACTTTTAAAAACATGTACATACAGAATAAAGGCTAATATACATTTGTAAAAATATACGTAAATTGTAATCCGCATATGTCACCAATGTAATAAGTTTTGTTTTAATCTGTATTAAATTTCCATTCCAGTACTTCAGTTTGCATAGAAATACAATAAATCTTCAATAATATATTAATTAAATAATAAAAATACCAACTATATTTTACTTATTTATTTTGTGTTTGAAATTACAACTTAAAGGTGGAATTTTGATTTTACTTTTATTTATTTAAAGAAAAAAACACAAAGTCCCATAGCAACGAGGTGCAATGCTGCTTGTCCTGTAATTGATGATCTTGAACAAGCTGCCTGGTACCCACCAGAGAAGAAGAGACAGATGTAGCCAGTATGCCTTTTTTAAAAAATCTTATTCAGAAGA
This sequence comes from Microtus pennsylvanicus, assembly GCF_037038515.1. Taxonomy (NCBI): domain Eukaryota; kingdom Metazoa; phylum Chordata; class Mammalia; order Rodentia; family Cricetidae; genus Microtus; species Microtus pennsylvanicus. The sequence goes on from NC_134584.1 coordinate 34,254,822, forward strand.
GAGTGAAAAGGAAATAGAGAGCAGGTGTTACCAAAGGCAGTCAGTGGATGATCATAGATGGAATCTGATTTCTGCTTGGCAAGAACAAACTCTCCTGAATCACCCACTGAAGTCTGAGTTGGAAGGAGGGCATCTCTCTTTTTCCTGTCTCCTTGTTTGCTGTCTAGACAGTCAGAAGCTCTATATGTTTGGCTTAATTTTGAAGATTTTAGCTCAGATTAAAAATATTTATGTCTCTCTAGACTAAAACAACAATATGGGAAAATGTTTTATTATAAACTTTGGGAGAGGCAAAGGTAATGCAAATGTTACCATTATGACATGTCTTCTAGCTCCTTCATAAATGAAACTAACATCAAGGTACCTATCATCAAAGAATATGAAAAAAAGTGCTGCATTGAATTATTAATCTTCTTTAAGAAGCCTAGAAACTAAAGCCACTTCCCATAGGAGGTGGAAACACTGTAAAATGGGAATATTAACAAAATTAGAACACTTGAAAGCTCTATCTGGGAAAATGTTAGTAATAAGGCCAAAACAGTTCTTGATATTATTTCACAAAATTGCCTGATACTGTCTTAACATATGTAAAAATTTCTAGGTGCTGAATAAAGAAAATTTTATAGCTACATGCAACAGACATTAATCTGCCAAAAAAGAGGGTGAATTTCTGTGACAATCAATGTTGTCAGAGACCAATATGTTAAAAATAAACTAAGCACAGAAAGAAACATGCCACACGAGTTTCTTTAGATGTGAAATCTGAAACAGTTGATTCCATGGGAGCAGAGAGAGAAAAGAAGAGAGATAACAAGAGGTGGAGCCCAAGATACTAAGCTATGGTTAGATATCATGGAGGAATTTTAGTGTGAGATTATATCAGACAACAACAACAGTAGCAGCCGCAATAAGAACAATATGCTGAACATTTCTGAAAGCCAGAATAAGTAAATTTGAATGTCTGTGCCATAGAAAAATAAAAGTTTTAAGAAACTAGGTATGTTTGCTTTGATTTGAAGAGTTCATATACATGCATTAAACAGCAGATGAACATCCATAATTTGTATGTTTTATGCATAAATTAAAAACTCAATTCAATTTAAGGTAATCCCAACTGATAATAGGACATTTAAATTCTGTATCGATAACAATCATTGTAGAAAGCTATATTTGGGGAGGCATGCAATTCTGTCGAGTTCTATGATGCTTATTATTATTCTGGACAGCGTTGCTCTAAAATGTTTTCACCATGGTAGCTATAAATATAATTACCATGATTGCACAAATGAATCACAGAGTGCTCTTAACAAATAAGGCTGTTGTAACATTGCTAAATTCCCACCTCAAACATGCTCAGTATTTTTATACTGTGCAGAAGACACAATAGCTTCCTTCTAGGAACTTAGGGAGGCATTAACAAGTACACAGACCTGGAGACTTCTTAATTATTATATTTTAATGTTTTTTAGTATTGTAAAGAACAGCTGGTCAATCTATAGCAAGTGAAACTTCATCATCTAGTACATCCTATTAAAGAATGCTACCATATTTGTCTCATTTTTATTTCTCATTCAATAGTCTGGTCTAGTTGTATTCAGAAGAACAAATGGACAAATCTAGGTACATTTTTAAAGATGGATAATTTCATTTTTGAGAATTAATGTTCTTCCTGAATGTGGTGGTATAAATGAGAATGGTCCCCATGGGCTCAGATATTTGAAACCTCGGTCTCTAGGTGGTAGAACTGTTTGGGAAGGATTAGATGGTGTGGGTATTGAAGTAGGTGTGTTACTAGGAGTGGCGTTTTAAAATTTCAAAAACTCATGCCATTCCCTGTTATCTCCCTCCCTCCCTCCCTCCCTCCCTCCCTCCCTCCCTCCCTCCCTCCCTCTCTCTCTCTCTCTCTCTCTCTCTCTCTCTCTCTCTCTCTCTCTCTCTCCTAGTGGGTATTGTCTCTACATGTAAAGTCTCATCTGCTGTTCAACCACCATTCTTTTTTGTCTGCTGCCATGCTTCCTACTACTACAGTTATATAATATAATCCTCTCCAACTTTCTGTCCTCTAATTAATTGCTTTCTTTTACAAGTTACCTTTGTCACAATGATTCATTTATTATTAAAGTACTTTTTAAACTCTTAGTTATGTTTAATAATAATTTCACCAAAAAGTTACTTGTATTTTATACGCAAGAATCAAAGTTTGCCTTGGTCATTAACTGCTCTAATATAATGAATCAAAACTTTTTGAAAACTAAGAAAAACTTATTTCCTATGTTAAATTAAATCTGTCCTATATGATCCTTAATGTGTTGGGTAAGCAGGAAGCATTTCCTGTTTTTCAGCAGAAACCTGGCATAGCAGTTCAAAGCAGAAGAAAGCAAATGTCACGAAACATTACTAAGTGATTCAGAAGGATTTTGATGAGCAAGAACACAGGCCTACCAGAACTTAAAAAAAAAAAAAGATCCAGTGGTATACTCTTGTAAATGCAGCCCTAGAAACTTCTATATACAAGCAGTTCTGAGCAGACTTAGCAGGTTACAATTGTATGTTGATTCATTTACATGTATTCAAAACAACACTGGATAAAGAAGAGACCACCATATACTCGATAGGGAGAAACAATATGCTAGGGAAGAACAATTAAGAGGGAGGGGAGAGATGATGTGATTAGATTTTAGTTAAAGAGTAAAAAACCACAAGTCTGGATTGTGAGGAAGTAGACTCAGGTGACTGCGCCGCTGAGCATACATAGAGCACGAGCAGACTGTGTGTCCTTGCGACTCTTATGTCACTGTGACACGAGCTGTAGTTACCTAAAAGAAGAGAACCTCAACTGGGAAAATGCCTCCTTAAGGATGAAAAGAAATCAGACAAGCTTGTAGGAAATTTTCTAAATTAGTGATCAGTGGAGGAGGGTCTAGTCATTTGTGAGTATGGACACCCCTGAGCTGGTGGTCCTGGGTTTCTTAAGAGAGCAGACTGAGTAAGCCATGTAAAGGTCACCCCTCCATGGTCTCTGCATCAGTTCCTGCCTCCAGGTTCCAGCCTTTTTTGAGCTACTGTCCTGACTTTCTTTAGTAACTGTGATATGGAAGTGTAAGCCAAATAACCCCCTTTCCTCTCCAGTTTGCCTTTTCGTCATGGTAGTTCATCACAGCAACAGAAACGCTAAGTAGGACTAGACAGTAGCTGTTAGCAGTTTTCCAAAGAGAAAATGTAGAAACTAGAAAGAATGCCAGAACCACTGGTTTACAGCTTATCAGGTGTGCTCTGTTATCCCAGTGATGATCACACATCATGCTTTTTAAATGCTACTGTTTTCTCATTTAACTATAATTAAAAACCCAGTGAACAGTTACATCATTAACAGAATCATAGAGATGAGCCAAATAGGTCTCAAAGAGGTGATTTAACAGAAATCACTTGAAATTCAGGAAATGAAGTCAGGTTTTTAGAGAAGTATATTGTCGTTCTCAGACATTGTTTCCTACCATTGGGGGGTCAGCAGATGAATGGAGCTATTCAACAACTTAGAGTGGCTAGTGGGACTGAAGGGTTGAATTTTTACTTTACTGATTTCTAATCAATTTAAGTTTAAAGTTTAAAATTTGTCAGTTAGTTGTTGAGCAAAACCTGTCTGGAAGATCTTGGCCAGGCAATCACACTCAGCTGTGAAGTATATGAAATCTGCATATAGGTTGTTTCTGAGGAGAATCTGGCGTCCAAATCATGATGTGCTATAAAAACAACACTGTGCTCCAGGTTAAGAAACACAAACTCTCACTTTAATGATGCTCTAATATAGACTGCATTTTGAAATCTCATTTTAACTAGGTACATTAGAAATGAATTCACATTTCTTTTCATTGTTGATGTAACCATTTGGAAATTTAACGTGACCTATGATTCATATTACATTCCCACTGGGCATTGGACAGCATTAGAAACTAGTTAATGCCAGATATAATAATATTTTAAAAGAAAAAATGACATGATGCATTTCTAGACATTTGAACCTCCAGTGAAACATTCTGCAAGATGAACAAGAAATAGAAGGGAGGTAGATTAGAGAGGCATATGGCGACAGTAATAAGCTATATGTTGGCTCCAACTGAAACAACCACAGACCTGTATTATATATAGGTGGATACCAAGTGACAGTTCCGTAAAAACAGACGACTACTGAAAACCAGCCAAGACGGAATTGGGGAGCTCAGATTGCTGCCAATGATCCTTAACTTCCTTCTATACTGGCATCTCCATATCATTAGCTTTGTAGATTTTCCTGTTAAATCTACATGTTAAAGCCATGTATCTGTCATACCACGTCCTAAGTTTCCACACAAGGGCAGGAAAAGGCAAACAGGAACCACATTCTGGGCAAAGTCAAATCCATTCCTGGATTCTCTGATCTTTCACCACCTTAAGTCGTGAATAATTCACCCCTTCTTTAGTTAAAAATATCTGTGTGTATGAATGTTTCTTCTGCATGCATGCACGTGTGCCATACGTGAGCCATGCCCACAGAAACCAGAGAAGTGTGTCAGAATTGCTGAAATTGTAATTACAGACTTGCGGGCTGCCAAGTGGGTACTGGAAACTGAACCTGGTTATTTTTCAAAAGCAGCAAATGTTCAGTTCTTTACAACATGCCCATTAAGGATCGATCCCAAATCTCTCCAAAGCTTTTCTCGTCCCCTTGAGTCTGTGCTCCTGCCTGCTCCTAAAGCTTCCCTATTCTTTGTTTGCCCACTTCGCAGAGGTCTCATATTGTTCTCTCTGTCATTGAGACTTCCCTTGTTGGTGACACAATATTTATCTTCTATAGACCTGTGCTGTATCATGGTTTTGTTTGATCCACAGAAAATAAGATTTGGATCCTAAGACTCCACAAGAAAAAATAAATATATTGAAATCGCCGACCAAAGTTTATTTTACGTGACCTCGCTTCTAAGGAAGTCACGTGCATGAGATCATTACTTGAAGAATTTGAGGTAATGCATGAAAATAAGGTATATGGAAAATTTAAAGAAGAAAAATAAAAACGTTTTGATATGTTAAGGATTTCTGGCATATTCTTTGGTCCTGCAGCCTATGTTCAGTCCTTAATCCCCAGGGAAGTTGGAAGGGAAGCTGAATTGTCCAGCACGGCATTCAGTACAGAGATCACTGGATTGCACTGACCCTTGTAGATATGATTTCAAAATGCTTAAACATCAACAGAATACTCTAAGGATCATTGTCAGGTGTGGCCCTCATCTGAGGCATGATGCTCTGATTGACATGCACCAGTTGGGTGGAAGGATCTTGAGTGACCTGTCAAACATGAAATTTTCATTCCCATTACTCTTTAGAGGAAGTCAGTATTCCACAGATGTATTTATGGAATTTTTCTAAACCATAGTATACCAGGCTCCAATCCAGATTTAAAGAATATGAATCTAAACCTTTAGGGGATATGACTCAAAGTCTCTACTTACATAGTCAAGTATGGCTCCTAAAATAAGTGAGTACCCAGAAGTCTAAATCTAGGCTTGAGGGAGGAAGTTATGTATGCATGTATTCAACATAAGTTAATTATAAATAATAAAAATAGTTTTGGCAAAAAATCAAGAGATAAATTATAAGTCACAATAAACCTCCTTTATTGATAGAATAAAGTGAAAATAAACCGTGATTTATGTTAACATTCCACTAAAATAAAAGGATTGGTAGTTACTTTGAAAGAAAACTTTTTCCTTCTTTCACATTCTCAACTAATATTCATTTGATGGTTTGACTCCTAAACTGTAAGATGTTTACTTGGATATATAAGGAAATCACCTCAAGACAAGACAACAGCATTGCTTTAGGAATGTTTTAAAAGTGTATCTAGACAAGAAATGATAAGTTAAGAACTTGCTTCCACTTCTTTGCAACATTTCCTGTGATTTCTATGTCTCTAAGGTGGGATATATACAGGTTCTTTCTCCAATTGAGACATTCTCTTTTGCCATTCAAAAAAGTTTTTATTGCAAGTGATAAAGAATTTGGGCCTCAAATATTATGGAATAGACTCCAAGGGAAAGAAATATTCACCCACCCACTGAGACAGTGGGGCTGATCTATTGGGAGCTCACCAAGGCCAGCTGGACTGTGACTGAAAAAGCATGGGATAAAACCGGACTCTTTGAACATGGCGGACAATGAGGGCTGATGAGAAGCCAAAGACAATGGCACTGGGTTTTGATCCTACTTCATGTTCTGACTTTGTGGTAGCCTAGCCAGTATGGATGTTCACCTTCCTAGACCTGGATGGAGAGGGTAGGACCTTGGACTTTCCACAGGGCAGGGAACCCTGTCTGCTCTTCGGACTGGAGAGGGAGGGGGAGAGGAGTGGGGGGAGGAGGAGAAGAGTGGGAGGAGGGGGAGGGAAATGGGAGGCTGGGAGGAGGCAGGAATATTTATCTTTAAATGATTAGAATGAAAGTGTTACCAGTAGAACAGAAGTAACTAACAGATGTGTAAAGCTTCCCAATTTTAAATTTATTTGATTTCCATCACATGGAGGCTAGCCAGTTGTATACTCTTATTAGCAAGTTAGTTTTCTTTTAGTTTCTGGAGAAAAAAAAGAAAATCTGTTTTCCTCAACACAGCTGCATTCATAATGCACAAATTCTTTTGGGTTCCTTTCTGTGTATACTTTTATGACAGACCATTTTCCACATTACAACATAGCCCTCACTGACATTCTTTATAATACCCAGTTATCCACTTTATATTAGTCATATTGTATATCTAATTCAGTCGGCAGAGAGGAAAACTGATGGCAATTGTGGACTTGAGTATTTTCCATTAGCACCTGCTTTAAAACCTAAATTATACTATTAATTGCTAGATTAACAAACAGCCTTCAAGTTGTGAGTCAAACACTGAAATATTATTTACATCAGTCAAGATTTTATAAGTGTTATATGTATTGTTCAGGGTTATAGATGGAGTTGTGTTCCTCTAAACTTTATATACTATCACTTATAAATGTATTAAGAAAAAATACATCTAAAAGTTTATAGAGTTAAAATAGTGATATCTTTATAAGAGTAGTCACAAACAAAACCAGCTAGGTTTTCAGTCTTGACCATTTGACTTTGGAATGATTTTAGATCTACAAAATATTTCAATACTATATATGATATTCCTAAGTATACCTCACTCAACTTTCCCAGGTATTTCTCTCTTTCTATCATTTTCTGTCTTTGAACTCAATATTATTAAAAAGTATTAACTGGTGACTGAGTTTTCATTGTATCAGTGATTATTCTATGATTTTTTTTAATGTTCCAGAACCAAGTCCATCTGTCACACCATTAAGTACAAAAGTTGCATCATCTTCTTTAAAGGAATTGAGGCTATTTATAGATAAACAAATGAATTGCAGATAAATTCAAGTCTGCTAAAACTTTTAAAATGTATTTTGTTTGAAGAAAGAGATTTTAATAGGGTCTTGAGTATATGTATGCTATGTATTCTAGGCAGATGTGATATGTAACATGTGTGCACAATTATGTCTGTGTATTACTAGAAAAGAATGAAAATTCCATATTAGAACCGAATCTTACATTTGAGACAACCCTTTAATAATTTGTAACATATAAATAATTATCATGACATACTTTAATATTTAAATTTAAGCAACTGTGGAATCAATTCTTATTACTAAATATAATGTTTTACAATCTTAATATAATAGCAAACAGTCCTGTTTGGCACTATTGTCTTTTGTTCTTTTATGTTTTAGGCCACGAACATGGTCTCACTTATTTAAAATTAGTTTGAAACATATTTTCTCTAGTTAATCTACACACTGGAAAATTTTACTTTCTCAAAAGAATGTATTAGTTTTCACTAGTATTATTTCTAAGGTTTAAAATTTATTGCAAAGCATTTCCCATAAAGAGGTTGGGTGTTTATGGGCTATTTTTGTCTTTTTCCCTATGGTCATTCATTAGTTCACTTTGAAAAAGTAAGTAAAATTCTATGATAACAATTAGCTGTATATCTGGTATTTATAATTTTAAAAAATTAGGTTTTGTGACATTATTCTTCAGTTTCTCTTGATTTTCCTGATCCTCATTTATGAATGTCTAAATTATGATTCATATTGTTGTCAGGGAAGCCTTTTAATTCACATTGGGAGACTGCAGTATTTAAACATGTCAATAACGAGAATGAGATTTCAATATCTGTTATAATTATTAAAATCATATCATTGACCACTTTCTCTCAGCCTATGCTCTTCTCTGGGTGATTTCTTTTCATAAAGCATGATATTTTAAACACGTACTCATTTATACAATGCTTGCCAAAGGGAAAAAAAGTTTCATTTGTTCTCTGTAAAATCTTTTTTTTTTCATACTTTGCAATCATAAATAAGGTTATAAAATCATAAATTATGTGTTACTGGTGTAGAGGAAATGATTTTTAAACTCTCAATATTAAAGCACTCAGAGGATTTCAAAGGTTCATGTCACAGTGTTCCTGTCCAATTAGTCTTGCGACATCTGACCTTCAATGTATACATTAGATCAGAATAGCAGTAGAATAGAGCACAGATATCTCTAAGCACGGGTGAATCTCTGTCACTTTTGCAGTCTCAAGTCACAGTCATTAGACATTTATCTACCCCAGCATGCCATCACATAGTAGCAATAATGTCATTTATTTGATAATGTGGAATTACAAGTAAAGTTTCCTCAAGCACTTGACATACTATTTTCGCTAAAATTATGTTTAAAAGCATCAGTGTCCTCATCAGACCATTACCTTCATCCTTCCAACCCCCACTACAGCTCCAGCTATCAACATCTCTATTACCTCTAAAGGACATTCATCACTGTAGTGGTTTGAATGTGAGATGCCCCCCCCCCCTTAGGATTACAGATTTGAACACTAAGTCTCTGACTGGTAGCTCCACTTGAGAAAGCTGTGTAACCATTAGGTGGAAGAGCCTTCTTGGAGAAAACCGGTTACTTGGGTCAGGACTTGACGCTTTGTATCCTAACCCCATTTTCAGTTCTCTCTCTACTTTCTGAATGTAGATGCAGTGTGACTAGCCAGTCTCCTAATCCTGCCACCATGTACATTCTTGGTCTCTTGCTGTTTCTAATCCATCACAGTGAACTGTATCCTCTGAAACTGTAAGCCATAAGCCCTTACTTCTTCAATGCTTTTGTCGGGTATTTTATCCTGCTAACAGAAATGGCACTAAGATAATCATCTCGCTCCAGAAATGCTAAGGCCATCTTCAAAAGCTAAGAACAACATGAGAATGTTTAAATGTTCTCATGATTTAACAACAAGAAGGTTCATAATTTATGTATGTATTTGTGGTGCTATTTTTAAAAATGCAAATACATTTCATATAAGCTAAAAATACCACAGATAGTCTCACTTAATAGTTCTTATTTAAGACTTGCATTTAGCTCATTATAGAGTCTTGATACAAAATGTTTGCTTTAGGGCTAGTGACATGGCTCAGTAGGCACTTGTTACCAAGAACTGTGGCCTGAATTCAATCCCTGGGAAACCACAAGATGGAAAGATAAAGAAAACTCCTGCAACTTGAAATGGTTTCTACACAAGGACTGCACTCCCCCACACACACAGTCACACAAACAAACACATTAAATTAATGCAATGCCTTTAAAACGTATTCTCAAAGCTCAGTTTTCTTAATACCGTAATTATGCTACTGAATACTGCTAACTAACTGACTTTTTATAATCAGGTATATTCTTAAGTTTGGTCTCAAATCATCTTAATTATTTTAGTGTGAATGCAATTGTATAGTCATTTTATCAAAGACCATGCCACATAATTTTCACGATTATTTTATTAATGATAAAAGTCATGGGTTTCCTCAACAGAAAAAAAAGTAATAATTTTTTTAAAAATTATATTTTATTTGTGTTTACAAACTTATGGTGTCTTAAATCATTGTTGAATGAAAAGTTCTTTATTTGGCAATTTGTTTCCTTCTTCCTTGGACCAAGGAAAAACTAAAGAGAAACCTGATTTAGTATAGGCTTCTGTTTTGTTTACCACGTTTTCCCTCCCTGAACCCCCGTCTTCTCCCCCCTTCTCTGTTCACATTCCACATTAACTTCCACATTCAGAGCACAACTTTTCCTTCGAGACCTTTACTTTGTACTCTTGGCCTCAGTGAACCTACTTATTCTTGTCAGCTATTTTTGGCTGTGTAGTCTTGCTCTAGCAATTAACTATGGGTGATTTCCTGCATCTCCGGTGTTCCTGTTAATGGTTTCTTGCTTTTACTTCTTGATCTTTTCTTTCTTCTTTTTTTTTTCTATCTTTCAGTATATAGGAAACACTTCCTTTGAGACTGAAAACGGCATCACTGTGTCTCTTAGTTTGTCTTTCCAGTTATGTCTGGGTCTATATATTGCACACATTTTAAAAAAAATCAATGCAAATGTTTCCCACCTCTCTGATAGCACCTAGAGACACATGGTGAAGAGGCAAACACAAACAAAAAATAAATAACAACAGCAAAAATTTCTTTGTTGATCTCATTTGGAATTATAACCTCTATTACATCACATACATATTCTTTGTCTCATCTTTTGCTATTTATTCCTGTCACATAAATACATGATATCTTTGGGAGGCAAGCTTTACAATGCAATGCATCAAGCCTACTTCCTTAACTTCAACAAAATGTAATTTAAAAGCATTTTTAGATACTCAAGTATAGATTTTAAAAGTGCTTCAAAACTACACTAAGTATTCGCACAAATTTTGTTTTCTTATGTAATAAACCTAGCTTACAAATTCGAGGTCAGAGGCCAGAAACACATTTCATGTTTTATAAGAATGAAATATACTGACGTTTTAAATTCTCTCGGGGCACATGATCAGCACCTATTTTCAGCTCTCAGCTCCTCACACTTCGTTGTTTAAAAATAGATCAGTTCTGAACTTTGGAGACTGGCTTAGAAGGGCATTAACCCCTTTTTAGACTGTTAGGTTTGCCATTCTGCTCCAATGGAATCAGTGTAAGACCAGCCATGCAAAAAATAGACCTTATTCTTTATACGCATTCCAACAAGCATTCAGAAGCAAGGGGGTAGCGTTCATTGAATACTTCTAACTAGATTTTATTTATATATATACGACTAGCATTTACTAAAGCACATGTCAGTCTTATGATCTTAATATTTCAGTGTCAAGTTTTGATGCCTGGGGCATTGTCTCCAGAGAGCTGTCTGCTGAAATGAAGGGAGAGCTATTATCAGATTCTTTGAATAACTTCCAGAGGAAATGGGGCATACAATGAGGCTTAGTTCCGTGTCTCCTGCATATTGTCCGAATACTTTGAATCATCCTCCCAGTACTTTACATGGAGTTTTTTAACCTTGATTTTTTTTTCAAATATGTCTTTCACGGAACTATATAAAAGTCATTAAGGTTACAATGATGGGCTATTCTTTACTGAATTATGTGACTATTTAATCCTTTTATTTTAAGAATACATGTGCTATGTACTGGTCACTTTTCCTGATATATTACGTATTTTACCCTCTTAGTTTCAACAGCACACTATGAGGTAATTAATATTATCAACTTTTGCATTTTAAAATGAGGAAAGGAATGACAAATCAATTAAGAAATAGCTTGAAACCACCCATTAAGTTAGTGCTGATTAGTTGTGTGATATTACTCTGTCGATCGTGGTCCTATCTGCCTTTCAGAAGCTTGTGTCATTCACTATTACTTACAGAAAGGGAAGGGCACATATGCTTTCAAATGTCACCAAAGAATTAGGACTAACTAAAACAAAGAAAGCTGGCACAGTATGGACATCTGGGATGGTGTGGGGTGCCTAAAGGTCACAGAAGACCAAGTCAAAAAGCATATAATTTTAACTAGACACAGGCACAAAGCACCCAGCTTATAAGCAGGAGAAAGAGTAAATACATCACGATATTACTTTCCTGATTTGAGATAGTAATTTTCTGGGTATCATCTTAAAGAATTTTCCTTAGAAAATTGCACTTGTTCCTTTATTTTGAAACATACTGTGTTAGCTCACAGTGAAACGAAGGGAGCTTTTAAGATAAATTTGTAACCACTTCATTTCCTAAAACAGGGAAGATTTTAGTAGAGCTCCATGTTCAGGTTCTGAGCCTTAACCAATGCTGAACTGGCAAGAACCTCTTCCTCTATGAATCTCCACATCCTGGATGTGTCACTACCTGCATTTGGATGAGCCACGCAGCAGCAATTGCGAGAAGATTCATTGAGTATTCTCTGTGCAGCTTTGCATGGTGATTACAGCAGTTCATTTGGGCAGCTATGGACAGAAGCATTACAGACTTCCTGGCTCAAAAACAGGATACATTTATTTACAAAGCTCTGACGTGTGGAAAGTCTAAGATTAAAGTCCTAGCAGTTTGTGTTTGGTTGCGGTATTCTTGCTGAAACACACACTTCTTTTATGCATGTGCCTATATGACAGAAAGAACAAGAAGTGTATTGGACTTCTTTAGTAAGGATAGTGATCACATCTACAAACATGATGCTGTTGTGGTAGAATCAACACTCAAATGATCAGCTGCCATCATCTGAATTTGGTATAGGAGTGATATAATATCTATCATATATTCCATGAATGCTACTGGGTTATAGTGAGCAGAAAGAATACTCAAATACTTTCCATAATTTGTCCCACTGACAGTCACTCCCTACCCCTATTCCTTAACTCCTTGTTAAACAACTAACCCCATAGCACATAGAAAGTTACCTTATAAAATGGATGCATATGAAGCAGAACTACTTGGCACACACTGTACATGTTACAAATGAATACAAAGATGACAGTATATTTGTGCAAACAGTAAGGAAAAGTATATTGGCCAGAGTCAAATGAAAAAATGATACTAAGCTGCAAGAATGAAGCTCGCCGTGCCAAGAACTGCTGTTCTCATTCCTCCAATCACCACTGTTTTATAGACAAAAATCTCCAGCTACACTGATAACCAATGATTCTCTGAGATAAGCTTACAGGTGTGTGATCTATAGTTATCTACCCTTAACTTATCCATCTAATAATTAGTTAATATATGTAGGACTGGGAATGGCACGGAGATCAAGAAAGACAAGACCCTTTTTCTAAAGCCATTGTGTGACAGTACAGACAACACACAAGTAAGCGTTAAGCGAAAGCAAGGCACACGATGTGCAAGCAGCGTAAGTGATGGAAAATAATTACCCAGGAGCTAACCTGGATGAATTGCTCAGGGAAGGAGTCTTTGATAAATTAACACTTTAATATTGAGACTTGAACAATATGCAGAGCCAATTATTTGTTTCAGCAAGTAGTCTCTAACATATAGCAAAGATAAGTCACCTAATCTCTGCTATGATTGAACGCGTTTGGACATTTTTTTAGGCTCAAATATTATTTCAGTAATGACTTATGCTATTGTTCTGCTTTGATTTCTGCAGCTGTGATAAAATACTCTGACCACAAGTGACACAGAGACAAAAGAGTTTCTTTGATTTCTATTTTCAAGTCACAGTCCACCGTTCAGGGAAGTCAAGCAGGAACCTGAGGAAGAAATTCTGCTTGTTGGCTCACTCCCAGGCTCGTGCTAAGGAGTACTCACAAAGGGATGTGACTGCCCACAGTGGACAGGGACAACTTTTATCATTTGACAATTAAGGCAATTTCCAATAGTCATGCCTAAGGGCTTATCTGATCTAGATAATCCTTCAATGGAAGTTTCTCTCTCAGATGACCCTAATCTGTCAAATTGACATGTCAGGCTAACTAGGACAGTTATTGTTTTTCCACATTACTTCTCTTCCACTTATCCTTCTAACACTCATTACAAGAGATTTATGTATTATCCTAATGTCAGAGAAACAAAACATTTTCATTTTATATTGAAGGCAAATGTTTCTATTTCTAGGAGCCCTAACTTTATTAAGTGGCCATGATTCTGAATCTGGTTTGCAGACATGATTATGATAAAGATCATTCATTCAGTAAACATGCCAAAAACTCATGGTTTTGGTAATACTGATAATTAGAGATACAAGTATTATTATGTAGTTATGATACAGATTCTATTCTCAAAAGGCTTTCAGTAATGAAAGAGACAAGAAAATCACAAATGGTAATTTCTATACAGAGACAAAGTTGGCATGGTAAAATTTATGGAGAATGGAATGTCTGATAAGAGTGACCAAATGAAGTAAAACTAAGATGAATAGAAAATATTGAGGAGTAAACAGCATGAAAAAAAAGGAAGAGGTAATTTGAAATTTTAAAGTGGAAATCATCGATAATTTCTTAAAGGTGAAAAATCGGCATAAATATACAAAGATGAAAATGGTCAAAAAAAAGTGGTTTTCAATCTATGGGTCACAACTCCTCTGGGAGTACTATTCCAGAAATCCTACATATCACATATTTACTTATAATTTACAACAATAGCAAAATTGCAGCTATGAAGGAGCAATGAAATAATTTTATGGTTGGGGGTCACTGCAGCTCAAGGAACTGCGTTCAAGTGTCATGGTGTTAGGATGGTTGAGAAACCCTGCTGTAGTCTCCTTGACGTGTTAAGAAGGCTGTACTTCCTTCTGGGGATGCAATTCATGTTCAAGTTCTAAGAAAAGTGTGACACCATCCATCCAGTGCCACATCAACATGTAATCAACACGGCAGTCGATTGCAAGCTATGTTTAAGCTGTCAATGAAAAGTCAAAGAGAAAGCTATTACTGCACCTCTCCAGACCCTTGAAAACCTAAACCGACTCAATTGTATTGAAATTTGGATATGAAAAAAAGTAAAAGGAAAGTTTTCCAGCAAACAATGAAAACTGACAGTTTAAGAAACAAAATAAATAAAGCGCTTTTCTTAAAAAGTAAAACTACAAATTTTTTTTGAGTTATATTCTAAAGAATTATACATTCTAACTCTATTAAAATGTGGGAAAAACAAGTTATAACAATATGATAGCTGATATTTTTATTTTTAGATCCCTTTCACACATTTTATAGCTTTTCACAATACAAATAATGTTAGAGGATGTAACAACTGCAGTGTCAAGATGGCTTTAAAAGAGAAAAGTAGAAATGAAAATATTTATGTTGTATAATTTTTGTTAAATGTGTAAAGAATTTTAAGAAAGGAAAAAAACTAAAATATAGACCACAGCATCCTATGGTCAAAGAAATTTCAAGGCAAAGGTGGATAAAAAGTGCAAAGCAATAGGAAAGTAGTTCACAAAGATTAAAAACTAAGTGCTCTTGGGTTCATGAGAAAGAAGTACTAGACTTAGCCTTATATGAAAGACGGAAGTGATAAAGTATTGCTTGTACTAGACTGTCAAAAGGTAAAAGTCATTTCTCTGTAGAGTAAGGCATTATTATAATTGTTGTTGCAAGACAGCAAGTTGTCCACCTCTGTTGCAGATCATTTTGTAAGATGAAAGCAGAAATGAAAACTGTCAAGGTAGCTGGCATTGGAGTACAGAAAGATTGAATTCATAACCTAACAACCAAATTTTTTTTCTGGGCAGAGAAATGAGAGTACATGTACATAAAAAAATTAGTCAGTCTGTGACTCAAGCCTAGAGGAAACTAAAAAGTGAAAACTTCAGGTGGTGGCAGTGGAGAAGAGAGTGAGGCACACATGTGAGATGTATTATGAATGTAAATCAGAGATAGGATGTGCAGAGCACACGTTGAAATGAAGAAGATCTAAAATAAGAACTTAAATTTTACATTCAAAGTGACCTGAAAGAATAACTAAAAATTTCAGAAAGATTTCAAGAGTTGAGTGTTTTACTCAGAAAGATAATGACTTCATTACATAACTTGCAGGGTGCCAGGGGAGATCATAAAGCTTTTAAGAAAATGAAATTTACGAAAAGAATTTGAACTAAAATGCCTAGGCTAAAAATGTGTGATAAAATAAATGAAAGAAAACAAGTTCAGAGGCAGGGAATGAAACCCCAAAGCTTCAGTTAAGGCTTCTGTGTAAAGAGGCCCAGCAGGGGAGTCAGGGTTTATGTCTTGTTAGCAATATAGCAAAGCACTCTCAACAAGGCAGAGACGGAGAATTCATTATCAGTAGGGCTTTGATAACTTTCAAGGACTACACATTGTGGTAAATACTTGGTGATCCAACCACAGTGTAACCACTATGCAAAAAATTTATAAGAATTTTGGTAATAAAAGAAGTCGTGAGCAAAGCACTGTTAGATGAAGGAATCAAGAGCATCCACTATGGTTCAGGAGTGAAGTGACAGGTAGCAGAGGGGAGGGATTGGGGAAATGATGAGAAAAGGGTGCAGGTAAAGACTGCCTTTTGATATTCAACATATTTTAATGAGACACCA
This sequence comes from Microtus pennsylvanicus, assembly GCF_037038515.1. Taxonomy (NCBI): domain Eukaryota; kingdom Metazoa; phylum Chordata; class Mammalia; order Rodentia; family Cricetidae; genus Microtus; species Microtus pennsylvanicus. Next base: position 34,271,238 of record NC_134584.1, read on the forward strand.
AGAGTTGATTTACTGGAAGCAAGCTAGTATCTCCTGATTAAGGTGCCAAGAATGAGCAAAGAAAATGCAAGGAAAAAATGTGAAGATAAACTGTAAAAAATTATAACCTAAATAACTGAACGGGTCTGGTCAGCATAAAAACATGGAATATTGGGAATATAGGGACAATGAAGCTGGAAAATGTACTTTTGAGAGCCAAGAATACATTAAATGGTGTAAGAGCCAGAATGGAATGGTTCTCTGGCATTTCTTTTTAAGTAATTGGAAGTCTCTTAGGGAAGAAACTAAAAGATGAATAAAGGCAACAACTGATGTATTCGCATGTAGTTTTGATTATGCTTTTGAATAAGTTACAACAGAGACCAAAAGACTCCCTAGAAAGGATAGAAATAAATGATAATAATATATCACGCAGATCAAGAACAGTAATTCTTACCTCTCTCAGAGGATCATTAAGTTCACTGAGAATATTTTCCTCATCGAAGATCTTGCCTTGGTATCTGTGTTCATAGTAGTCATGTATCTTCTGACGCATGTCAGCTGGTAACTTATGGAATGACATGTATTGTTCCACTTGCTTATACTATAAACAAAGGGGAAAAAAAAGAAAATACTGTTAGGCATGTTAGAAATCAACCTATATGTTGCTGCACTGTATTCAATATCACTGGAATACTCTGTAGCAAACAGAAGAGTTCTTTGTAGAAGCAGAAACTAGAGCACCAAGGTCTAATGTGCTTATGGGTGTCATACTGCATAAAGCATATTATATCCTGAAAAGAATGAGATACAGAAAAAAGGCAGGAGAGGAGCTCGGGAGAATTCAGAACTATAGATCTGAAACAGAAATGATGTGGCCAGAATAAAAAGTGGTAGGATGGGTTCTATGCTTTACTAGTTGAGTTCTGGAAGAAGCCAAGATTCTCTCGACTCTTCATTTGAAAAGGGAATTCATAATTTTTCCTAGCACAAAGGGTTTGCACGTTAAAGCTCCGACTAAGATCTGAACCTTGTTAAAACTTGAATCTAGAGGCAAAGAACTTGACAGCTCTTTGAAGACCATAGATTCTTAAGTGACAAAGACGACAGCCTGAGGAAAAAATCAGGAGACTAGTTCTATAGAATTTTTATAAGCAGAATTTAACTGAAAATTTAATTTCATTTAGTTAATTAATTTGTATTTTTTTAAATAAAATCTAGGTAGGGTGTGGCTTTGGGAAAGCCTGATGATTGATGTAATCCCAGTAATGTCCTCACTGGAGTGTCTTTTACGTTTGCAGAAGCACATACAAAATCTTGGTAAGATAACTACTCAACTCATCAAACAGGCACATAGGAACACAGATATTTGTCTGAGAAACAGTTGGAATAGAAGAATTACAGGTATCATAGCCTTATCTTTAAAGATAGTTACTCTCTGCGTCATATATACATTAAATTTCAGGAGGTATTCTTTAGGTATTCCTAACACAATATTCAAAAATTACTATACTCTGAGAATTATATCTATGTATCTATATTTTCCTATCTTTCTATTTCTATATCTATCTATATTTATCTATCTCTCTATCTGTACTCTATCAATCTATCTGTCATCCATCTATATCAATCCATATTTATATCTCCCTCTATCTCTATCTGTTATCTATATCTATCTGTCTGTGTGTGCCTGTATATTTATCTATTTTCAACTCTATCTCTCTATCTCTATCTCCACCTGTGTCTATTGAGACAGGGTCGAGGCTTTTCTGACTGGATCTGACCAGCCTTCTTTTGAACTCACATCTGTCCCTCAAGTGCTCAGATAAATGGCAGGTTCCAGCATATTTGGCGCCAAAGCACTGAACTAATTTTATTTTAATGCTGATGGAATCAATATATAATAAAAATTTAGCTTTTAGATAGATAATGCTAATGAAATGATTCTTACTTTGAATAAAACACAAATGATATATTTTTTCTCTATTCTGTTAATGGAGTCCTGGTCTATGTCTTTTTAGTTCATGTACATAGTTATGGAGCCAGCAACTGGTGAGGGATTGAGAAAGTTAAGCATCAGTCACCACAGTTTTTCAAGACTTTCCTATATATAAAAGAAAGTCCTTTTATAGTTTATCCAGAGATTCATTTTTAAAAACTACTACTCTGAACTGAAACACCACTTTGTCACATTTTTTGTATTAAATAACTATAGTATTCTTCATTTAAAAAAAGAAGCCTGTTTGAAATGTTTGAGGCCTAGAGACTTGAATGCCTCCCTCCACCCTTCTGAAGCAACATGACATAAGGTTTTGATCTCATGTGTCGGTTCTTCACTGCCGTTGTGTATCACTGAGCAATAGCTGAGGAAAAGAGTTGCTACATTTCAATGGAAAATTCAAACGTTTATATGCTCTGGTGTTGTAGAGTGTGATTTTAAGGGGTGTTGCATTTGTTTATGGCCTGGAACATTTGTTTAAATGATGCAAAGATGTGTCATATTCTTTCATAGTGCATTGTTTTAACTCTGTGAAGCTGTGATTCTTTGCCTGTCTAAAACACCTGATGGTCTAAACAGCCAATAGTGAGGCAGGAGAAAAGATAAGTGGGGCTGATAGGCAGAGGGAATAAACAGGAGGAAAATCTGGGAGGAGGGAAGAAGAAGGAGCAAGATAGAGAACAAGGAGAGGAAGACAACAGGAGCTGGTCAGCTAGCTACACAGCAAACCACAGAGAAAGAAGTAAAGAAAGGTTACAGAAATAGAGAAAGATGTAAGCCCAGAGGCAAAAGCTAGTTGGGATAATTTAGGTTAAGAAAAGCTGGCTAGTAATAAGCCAAGCTAAGATCGGGCATTAAAAAAAAAAAAAAGAATAAGACTCTGTTTGTGATTTATTTGGGTGTCAGATTTCCAAAGAGCAAAAGAGTAGAAGAGTGGGGAAAAAAAAGCCTGGTAGCTTCCTTCAGTGATATGGATTTATTCCACGTCATCCTCCATACCGCTGAGCCACAGTAATCTCAGTGACTTCTCTATCAGACACTTATGCAAGATTATTTAGGTAGGTAGTTATATTAGAATCTGTCTTTATTTCTGGAAAAAAAATGTCTTGGTTGAATATAGTTACATTTCTTCTCAAAAGTCAGTTTTGTATGCACTTCAGATTATTAACTTAAACTGGTATTCAGTTGAATGATTTCTCATTATTTTATTAATCCAACATTATACAGATACTCATTGTAGCTCACTCATACTGAGTTAAGTTTGATTTTTTTAGTGCATATTGCTTATTTTAATACTATGCTTTGCCTAGCAATTATTTATCTAACAATTGTGAAATGATTTATCTGGAAAACAGACTGTTCACGTTCTCTCTCTCTCTCTCTCTCTCTCTCTCTCTCTCTCTCTCTCTCTCTCTCTCTCACACACACACACACACAAACACAAACACACAAACACACACACACCACACACACAAACACAAACACACAGTACACACATACACATGCACGCAGGTGCATGTTTATCTACCTATTTCCATTAAGGTTGGAATTATATCACATGACTGTATTATTATACCAGAGCTTCCTTTCAAACTTGGGTCTTTACGCTTATAGGGTAGAAGCTATTACCCAATGATCTGTCTCCACTGTACTGTATTACTAGCTAAAACATCATCAAACACCACTAGCAATTAGAAAAATATTAGAAATATGTATTTGTAGCCTCTACCCAGATCTTCTAAAGCAGAAGTTTACATTTAGGACACAGCAGTTTGAAGTTTAACAAACACTAAATTTCCAAGTCCCTTCTCTATGTCAAGTACCAGGTTATCTTAGGACACAAAGAAGCATATCGGAGTGCGAGCAAGGATAAAATAAATTCAGTCTTTGGAAAGCTAAGTTTAAGTGGCTGATGGCACATGGCCATGCTTATATGTAGGTCAGGCACTCAGAGAAGGAAATACACACGTCATTGGTGACTAAGGGACCAAGGGATGATGTGTCAACTGAGGAGAAAGCTGGCAAAGAGCAGAAGTGGCATTTTAAAAGCAGCTGAGATAGGGAAGTGGTTCAAGTTAAAGATATGGATAATAACTGTATAACTTTGAGAGGATTTAAAAAAAACCCACAAGTAACAGAATCCAGAATTCAAGGGACGGCAGTCAATAATTAGATAGTAGAAGAAAAGTAGTGGAAGGCAGTAGACATGAGTTTAGAAATTATGCAACCATCTTTGATAGAATATAACACTTAAAAGAACTGAGAGATCACTCTGCTTGTTTCCCCCACACATTACAAGGTTTGTCAAAATACATGGAAGTATCACTAGCATGTTGGGTGGCCAACAAAAATCACTCGTTGAAGAAGACCGGTAGTGGTATCTGAAGCATGAAATCAACTGAATGTACAAAGCTTTACATAGGTTCACAAATTTCAAAAATAAAAGACTATCGATGTTTGTGTTAGTTGTAGCAATATATCATTTTTGAAACTTACTCAGTGTCAGATAGCAAGAGCACTTATTATTAACCGTGGTAGCCCGTCCTCAATCCCAAAAGTCTTCTGTGTTTAGAACTGTTTTACACCTACCATTTATCAATGTTTGCTTCTATTTCTCATATGAATTAAATCGGGCATTATTTATAGATTTATTGCCAGAAATTGTTTTTTTCGATCTTCTACATCTGAAATCTCCTGTTATACTCTATAATTACATCAACAGTGTTTAATTCTTCCCTTGATCTCCTCTGTAAAATTCCTTATCAATCTACCTTTATTTACTCCTTCAGGAGGATAGATCAAAAGTTACAAACTTCCTCCTTCATTTCCACTTCCTAACTCATTGCTTCTGAAAAGTGATTATAATTTTACACTCAGAATTGAAAATCAAAACCCATAGGGATTCCTTTGTTTTAAACAAAGTAAACATTGACCACAATGATGTTGATATTTTTAAAGCGTGTTGTATTTGCATGACTACTTGCAACTTTGATCTCACTTCCCCTCCCCCAAATCTCTATATCCTGATAGTCAGCCACTGTAGTTTCTTTAGATTTCGCATCAGTTGCAGCCTACAATACCTATACTGGCTTCACTGAACAAACCTTGCCAGAAACTCATAAGAAAGGGTATGTGGGATATAAGTGTCGTGAGTCTATGGAAATTAATTAAGTTTGCAATTATCTCACCAACATATCTTAGCTATAAACAGGAATGGGCTGTATTAATAATGCATGCATATTTTTCCCATCCCTCTCTTGTTACCCCTTCCCACTCCTCCTGTTCCCTTCCATATACATAGAGTCCTCCCTTTTACTTCCACGCTCTTTCTCTTTTAACTAGCTTCTAAATGATATCAAATGTGATACTTGGGTTTTTTTTTTTAAAGAGTCACTATTTCAGTTAGTATGATTATGTTCAGTTCAATCCATTTTCTTGCAAATGGTATAATTTCAATCTTCTTTAAAGATGAGTAAAACCCCACTGTGAATATATCACATTTTATTTGACCATTCATGTATTGAAGACCATCTGGACTGTTTCTTAGCTTAACTATTGGGAATAGTGTCAAGATTTACATGGAAATGCAAGTTATTCTATCCGAAACTGCCTATGACACATTGGGGTATATACCAAGAAGTCCATATCTGGAACATAGGCAAGCTCAATTTGTGCGGGAGGGTGTTTACATGTGCATGCAACTATGCATAGCCATGTGCACCAATAAATGTGAAAATCAACAGTCACTTTTGGATATCTTTCTCAATAGCTCTTAATTTTTTGTTTTTCAGACAAAGTCTTTTACTCCCTGACCTGATTTGGCTAGAGTAGTTGACCAACAAGCCAAAAGGTGGATCCTCCAGTTCTGCCAAGTACTTCCTCAATCTTAACAATCTCCTCAGATTGTAGAAGCTCTACTTATAACTTTTTTGAGGAACCTACAAGCTATTTCATATCTCAGTATTGACTGGTGATATATTTATGACATCCTAAATTAAATAACAAGTTGGATGCCGAGCCTCTGAATTTAGCCATTTATGCTACCCTTGACTTATCATTTATTTAGCATATTACTTTTATGTGTTTCTTTTTGACCATCCTGTTTTTCCTTCTGTTTCCTTTATATCCTCTTGATTGTCCCATACATTCTAAATTGTTCCCTAATATTTCTAGAAACAATTTTTAATCTTACATATATCTTCCTTTATATTAACCTAAACTATTCTAATATATGAAATTTAAAAATGATTCTAAGGCATCACTAAATTCCTGATATTTGGATATTTATGAAAATGTAGATTTTACATCTAGGTTTAGCCTCAGGGAGGTTTTATTGATCTTGTCTTTTACATGCAATTCTGAATGCAAGACAAATACAGAACAAGCTGTGATGATTTGAAAGTGGGTGGCACTGGGAAGTGAAAATGTCAACGTTAATGTGTAACCCTGTTCCTGCATGCTCAAATCATAAAATAGAACTAAAATGATCACTTCAGGAAATAAGGGGCATGGTAAATACAAGACATTCAGCATTACAAGAAAAAATTACATTTTTTCCTGTTTTCAGATGATTTTCAAAAATATTCTTTTAAAAAAAATCCTGGTGATGCTTAGAATTGAACCCAGGGCCTTAAAAAAGTTGTTTTTACATGCAGACTATTACATCCTTATAACACACCAAGCTTTTGAATTGCATATTTCTTCATTTCAGTTCTTAGGATATCAAAAAATCATGTTGTATTGCTCATATCAAAGGTTTGATGACTATTTATCTACATCTTCCTTATCACCATTTTAGTTAAATTCACTTATTGTTCCATGAAACTCATGGCTAACTTTCTAACCACAAGCACATTGTCAATGCAATGATGCCTAATATATAATAATATGTTCTATAATAATATATTATAATATATATAATAATAATAATATCTGCTATAGTCATTGATTAGTGTCTAACCCAATTGTCATCAGATAGGTTTTATCCAGCAACTGATGAAAACAGATGTAGACCAACAATCACACATCTGTGTATTAACTGTTGCATAATGGTGAAGTAAAAAAATGAAAGCCAACAGCTACTGACCTTATTCTTAAAGATTTCTAGATGATTTCAATATTTTGCTTAGCTTGAGAAAAAGAGTAACATGTCTAGAAATCTGGCTTATGAGAAAAAATGGGACAGACAAGGAAAAAATATCAAATCCCACCTTGGACCAGAAAATAATTAAACTACATGTCTAATCTAGTAGTCACGCAGGAGTCAGGACTGTGGCTGGGAGACACATTGGAGTATGCAACAGGCAAGGAACTATAGTCCATTTGCACAAAAGATTTAGCATTCATAGTATTAAGAAATTCAAAGTGCATTTGTGCTTTGTGAAGTTACAGCCTCCACAAAATTGTAGAAGTGAAAGTGGCCAGCCATAGATCAAGAAAAATACTGCAAGGCATGATAAAAGGTGAGAGATGTAACATATTCTTCACAGAATTAAGATCTCGGGAGAGTTATGTACTTTTTCATTTGCCTATACTTTAATTTTCTGTCTTCTCTCCAACACAGCTGAAACTTTGTCATACTGCTAATTGTTAGTAATATGAACAAATTGGTCATTTAAAAATGGCCTGGGAATCTTTTTCTACTGGCAAATTTTGAGGAACCATTGTGTATCTAGGGAATTAGAATAACCATTATCCAAGGCTCCTGTTAAGATGCGAAAGAGGCAGTACATTGTGGCAAATCTTGCTCTTCAGAGAAAGAGATGAGAGACCAAATTTCACATCTGTCCCTTTTTCTTATTTCATGCCTTAATATAGCAACTTGACTCTCCTCATCTTCTGTTCCTTCATCTCATAAATCGGTAGGACAAGGTGCAGACATTTCATTGAAGAATAAAATATGATCTGGTATATAGTAGTTCTAAATGAATTTCCTGGGTCATGATCACTTGAATTACAAGCAACTTACTTCAGGGGCACAACAAGGATGCATATGGAATGTTCCAAGCTCAACAAACAAGAGAAAATAGTGCTTATAAACACATTATAATTTTTAAGTAAAAAAAAAATGAAGTTATCACTTTGTGTTCCGTGGATGTCACAGCCAGAGGAGTCTACAATCCTTCAGGCATTTCTATCAGTTAAGACCTTCTTGTCTGCCATTACTCTCATGGTAGATTAAATGGGGCATATTGAACATAATTCAAAATGTCATAGAACATTCATCAGCACAGTCGTTGGAAGCAACATTATTTATACATTTATACAAGCTCTAATAGGTGTTTCTGGATTATCCTCAATTTTCAAATGATTTCCTAAAGTTTCAGGTTAATTTCTCATCCCTTATGCTCCTAAATATATAGTGTCCTGATTTTCCACTCCTGTCTCTTGCACTTTGCTGCAGGCATTTCTTTAGCTCCTTTGTGTCTGTTCTCTTTATGTTCTCGTCTTGATTTTTCCTGTAACTTTCCAATCACTCCGGGACCTGTTTTGCACAGAATCACCTGCAACCTATTCTTTGCAGCCTTGGTAATGGGAGGGCTTAGAAAAATGAATCTCTAGCACAGTGGTTGATTCTTGGTAAAGCCAATTAAAATAACATATTTAAAGAGGCAAAAATATGCAAACACTCTTTGTAACTACATGTTGACACCTACTCCCATGACTCAGGGGGAAATTTTAGTTTAATTATTTCTGACTTTGTGATGGAAATATCAGGTGCCTGTGTGCTTGGGTGTTACCAAGTGTACATAATGGCACAGCCAACTATGGTGCGGCTCTAAAATGCTGCAAAGTTGGTGGAGATAAAATCACCCAAGAGGGTGGTATAAAAGATATTTGTTTAAGAAATAATTCTTGGCACAAGTAATTAATGTCAGTTATATAGAATAAAGATGGTCAGGTTATTCTAAGAAAAGTGTTCTCTTTGTACTATGTCCCTAGCCAGCACTACACATTAATGAATTATGTGCATAAAGATGACCCAGAAGACACTTTAAGTGTCTTTTGGATCATGTCAGCGAGATTAACATATATTTAGTATAAAAGAGACATTGAGAGCTGGAGGGCACCATGGAGATAATTGTTTTCAACCCTCTCATTTCACAGATGAGCAGAAGCCCAGGGTGGAGAATTCATTTCCGCAGGTTTGACATCTAGTTAGTAAAGGTCAGGGAAAAAGCCAGTTCTCTGAATTCTTAATGGAAAGTCCTTTCCTATACCATCATGCCACCCTATTATCTGGTGTTATTGATTACCCTTTGGTATTTCCCAAGACTTGTGACAGACATATATATATATATATATGTCTCTCTATATATTTTTCTCTTAATACGATAATTTGTTAACCAGGACAATAATGTTGACACTCCTAGATAAAGAGCCTCCATGGCCAGAAAGAGAAAACTTCTCACTCTGGAGCAGCAGTGTATGCCATCTGAGACTGAGGCTGGATTTGGAGCCAGGCAATATCAGAACATATTCTCCAGCCCTTACTGGGAGAGACACACTTCTTCCAATGTGGGGTAAGAGATAGTTCCCATGCATCTACTCATGAATCCATCCATACTCAAAAATCTCCATGGTTTTCCTCAGCCTTTTTTAATGGCATCATCGTTTTCATGTGGCACACTTTACTTTCTGCGGCCACTAATATACACAGAAGAAGCACTCTTTTATTTTCTTAAAGTGCTATGATAAGCTTTGTTTTGTTTTCTTTTCTTTTTCTTTTCTTTTTTCTTTAATTTTTTGAGACAGGGTTTCTCTGTAGCTTTGGGGCCTGTCCAGGAACTAGCTCTTGGAGACCAGGCTGACCTCGAACTCACAAGAGATCTGCCTGCTTCTGCCTCCAGAGTATTGGGATTAAAGGCGTATGCCACCACTGCCTGGTGCTAAGGATTGTTTTTTTGTCTTATATTTAGATTAGATGAAATCACAGTAAAAAGATCAAAGAGATTGGCTTGATTAAATTTTGAAAGCTGATACAAATATTAATAAACTATAAACTTTTATAACCAAATTTAATTCAATGTAATGCTACATTTCTTGATTGTCACAAATGCCTCATAAAGTTTTCTGTATTCCACATAAATATATACATAGGATATGTTGTAGCTATTTTAATATAGACATTGAATGCTCCCACAAATGCTATGATTGAAGACTTGCACCGATCAGAAAGCGGTATTGGGAAGTGGGATACCCTGAAGAAGTGGGGCATGGCAGGAGACTTTTAGTCATGTTAGACTTACTCCACAAATGTGTAGTGGGCCACTGGGCTCTCTTCTTTGCTTTCTAGCCAGCACGTCACTGATTGTTACCCTTTTTCTCTACTACACACGTGGAAGATATGCGCTAACTCTCCACAGGCCTAAAGACAGAGGATCTGAGCGATCATGTCTCAGAACTTCTAACAGCAGAATAGTCATGAACCATATAACTTTATCTATGGGTATGATAAAGATCTCAGGAATTTATTGCGGTGATGCAGAGCTGACTAACAGTGGTAACGCATCGTATCTTTTATGCATATTTTTATATTGAGGTTTCCTGGCACTAGGAGAGTGAGCTAGCCTGCTGCTTGTATAAAGTAAGATTAGTTTTCTCATTCCATTCGATGCTAGAACACTATTAAATGCTGTTTCCTTTTCCAGGGATCCTGCAGTGTCTGAATGTGCTGTGAGCACAGTTGCTTTTCACAGCTGTCTTGAATCATCCTGAATCACAGCGTTTTCCTCTCCTGGAGTTGTTAGAAAGTCACAAGGTTATTCCAGGGAACAAAGCAACTTTCCTTATTTGACGTCTTAACCTTAACTCCTGTAAGGATCTCACTAATAACAATAATAGTAGTATTTACGGAAGTGAGAGCATTTTCTATTGAAGGGTTTTAATAAAGTATATGTCTTGTAAAATCTGATACTTTTGAAAATAACAGTGTTTTTCAAAAAATTTCTAGACGTCCTCAAATCTAATAAAAACATATAAGGTGAGTCAAACAAGGTCCTCCTGCTAGCAGGTAAAAATAATTTGTTCTTTTGTTGGACTTGGATCAAATACATTTCAGAGGTTCCATGCTTTTATTGAGAAATGGAGACAGAGTTTTCCATACCATTAGCTCAGTGTCACAGTGTGTCCACTTTCAACTATAACAACAAAGTCTAGAGAACAAGTGTGCAAATCATATCCTAAAAATGTAACTAATTTAAATCTCATATCAATTCGTGGCTGAGACTATGTTCTGATAACTTTGGTATGTCTTACTGCCATTGCCCCTCCTCTGAAGTAATTATAACTTAACACTAATTCCCTGGAATAATTCAATATTTCAACTTAAAGCATGAGTATATCATTTCAAAACCTCCAATTAGGTTTTAATTCTAGAACACACTTTAAACACCATTCATATCTATTCATTTAAAGCTACATGGGCCATTTACAGAAAATATGAATATAAGAGTACTGAATATTTTTCCAATATTTTAATATCACCATATACAAGATTCTTCTATTTCTTTATAATCCAAATAAATTTCCAGGCTCTTTGGTTAGTGAGAAAGGAGAAATTATACTCCTAAGAAGTCCATTAAAATTTGCAGTAGAAGCTACATGGAATTAATTATTTTAACTATTTTCTGAAACAGAAAATGCTTTGTGGCCTGAAAAGTAAAATTTAAAATCCATTTATATTCCAAATTCTCCACATTTTAAATTTTGTAAATGAACTCTTTTAGGATTTTGCTTGGGGAAGTCCTAGTTTAAAGTTCTATGAAGTATCAAGTACTTTGAAAGCTCCGTGTAAATGCGAATGCTTTCGGTTCAAGAAAATGAAAATGATAGGCTTAATGTCCTTGCTTTATGGCTAGAGCCCACAAATGAGTGAGTACATTCCATATCCATCTTTTTGGGTCTGGGTTATCTCACTCAGGATAGTGTTTTCTATTTCCATCCATTTGTATGCAAAATTCAAAATGTCATTGATTTTTTTTACTCCTGAGTAGTACTCTAATGCATATATATTCCACATTTTCTTTATCCATTCTTCCGTAGAGGGACATCTAGGTTGTTTCCAGGTTCTGGCTATTACAAATAATGCTGTGATGAACATAGTTGAACAAATCATTTGTAGACTCTAGCCATAAACCAAGGACATTAAGCCTATAGTTCATAAGCCTAGAGAAGCCAAATAACAAGGTGAACCCAAAGAAAACTATATATAGATCCTCCTGGAAATTGGAAGCAAACAAGATTGCCGGGCAAAAGTTGGGAACATGAGGGTGGGGGTAAGGGGGGGTAAGGTTGGGGGAATGGGAGAGGAGAAGAGGGAAAGGAGAGGGGAAAAACTGGCGAGAGCTTGGGGGTGTGGGAGGGTGGAGATGGAGGAAGGGCAGATATAGGAGCAGGGAAGAAGATATCTACATTAAGGGAGACATTTTAGGGTTGGCAAGAGACTTGGCTCTAGTGGGATCCCAGGTATCCACGGGGATGTCTCCAGCTAGGTCCTTGGACAGCAGAGGAGAGGGTGCCTGAACTGTCCTTGCCCCACTATAACATGATTATCTTGAATATCACCATAGAATCTTGATCCGGTGATGGATGAAGATAGAGACAGAGACCCTCATCAGAGCAACAGACTGAGCTCCCAAGGTCGAATTGAAGGGTAGAAGGAGGGAGAAGACGAGCAAAGAAGAACCGCAAGGGGTTGGTCCACCAACTGAGGCAGTGTGCCTGTTCTAATGAGAGCTCACCAAATCCAGCTGGACTGGGTCTCAATGAGCATGTGATCAAACCGGATTCTCTGATTGTGGCTGACAATGGGAGCTAACTGAGAAGCCATGGATAAAGGCACTGGAACTTGCTTTTACAGCATGTTCTGGATTTTTGGGACCCTAGTCTATATGGATGCACAGCTTCCTAGGCCTGGATATAGAGGGGAGGACCTTGGACTTCCCACAGGGCAGAGTTCCCTGCCCTCTCTAAAACAGGGAGGGGAGGGAGGACGGGAAGTGGCAGAGCTCCAGGGGATTGGGAAGAGGGAAAGAAATGTAAATATTTGAATGGAAAAAATGATTTAAAATTCAAAAAAAAAAGAAAAAATGAAAATTACATGTGAAGGTCTGGTGGATGGCTATAAAACAATCGATACCTCAACAATTTCTCTATTATAGCAAATGCAGCCAGGAAGAAGGCAAGGTGAAGACTCTGGTATGCTATTTTAAGTCGAAATAACACATATATTTAAAATTTTAAAGTAAAAACGTACAGCTGAAACCATTTACATAACATTGGCAAAGCTGAAGTCTTCAAGGTAAGCATTGCTTATTGTTAGCCACACAAACCTTCTAATATTCTCACTTATCTAATACTCCAGATTATATATGTAGTGATTGACTATGAAGGAATCAGATTTTCCTACTCATCAAGTATTTGACCGTTCTGTTATCAAAATTGTCTGCACCATTGGCAAATATTGGGATACAAATTTCACCTTGCCAGGTAGGGTGCTAGACTGTGCTTTTTGAGATAATAGCAAAATCATCTGATTCATAAACAACTTCTGAAGATGAATTTGTTGGCCGTTTTTCCAAGCACGCTGGCCTGGAGTATAAGACTATTGAACATCAACATCACTCGCCTTGTTAGTTATGTGGGTGTGGAATATGATTTGATACCTCTTCATCTCACGTATTTTATCTCTAAATTTTGACTTAAGAAGACAAACATGAGAATGTCTAAACAGAAACATTGTCCCTTTTCTTAGAATTGCTGGGATTAAAAAAAAAAACAATTTGAAAGCTTTAAGCTTTTCTTAAAACTCTAAAATCTTAAACTTTTAAGCTAAACCACATTTGTGTTAATGTGTTTTGTGCAGCACTAATTATCAGATAGATAACTTAGTATTTAAAATGGAAAGATGTTATTCTACTCAACTGCTTATACACTACTTTCCAAAACACTGGGTTTTAAATTCATGATTCTTTAGCATCATGTAGGTTTAGATTTTAGATGGTAAGTAAAATAGGGCTGAAAATTAAATGGTTTTATAATATTGAAGAGATGATGGTGTGTTATTTTGTGCAAGATTTTTCAGAATGCTAATACAAATGATTTTTCTGATAATTACATACATATTTCATTAATTTCTTGACGTTTAGAACCAAGTCATCTGAATTACTTATAAAAGAGGTAGAATTAATGCATTTGTTTACTGGGTTTACTAAATTAATGTGTTTTTCTCCAACATATTTGTATAAGGCAAAAATACTGGATCATCCTCACTAGGAACAAGTAGTTCCAGCAAGGAAAACTGCCAGGGAATCAGCACAGTTTTTTCAAAAGCAAATTACCTGGAGTTGGAGATGTGGCCCGGTACTTAACCTGAGTTCAGATTCCAACTACTCACACATAAAACTGGGCACTACAATGTGTGTCTGTCACCTTAACATGAAAGCCAGGGAAAAAATGAACGTGATCCTGTTTCACAATAAATAATATGGGGTGTCCTAGAAGAAGAGAGTTGCTTTCATTTATGCATACAGGGGTGATCACAGCTGCTCATATATGTGAACATACACATGGACCACACACACATGCAAACGTAACATACTTCAAATATAATCAAACCTACTGTCAATTTCCCTCAAATCTCCAGTAATTCTTCTGATTTTCAAATAATGTTTACCATATTCTTTTTCCCTAGTGCTTGGAAAGGAACCCGGGGCAAGTGGAAAATGCCGTGCCACTGGGCTGTATCCCATCTGCTTAAAGTGTGTGCCTTTCCGCTGTTGACGACATTCCTTTGTTTGTTAAGTCCTTAAAAACATTGTGCAAAAATATCTGCAGGAATTAAGTGGCAATGAAATTAAACAATAAAACCTTTGGATAAACCAGAAAAGAAAGTAGCAAAATAATCATATGCTGCATGAATTCCTTGGGGCTGGTTAGGAATGGTCACCTCCTTTGAAGGGTACAGGGATTCTGTGATCCACAAGCTCTTACTCTTTGTCCCTAGGATGACCTTGTCTCTACAGTATGCTTGTTGTCCCTAAAGAGGGATTCTTACTCTAGTAAATCATTTTATCACTTGATCAGAATCTAGAGAAACATAGACTAGGACTGGAATCTTCAACAACATCCTATCTAAGCCATTTGAACACTATGTAACATTATTCTACTAGGCATCTTGGTACAACAACGGTGACTTGTAGTGGTGAAGTTTTCTATTTACAACATTTAAATATGTCTTTTGTCTGTTAAGCCCATTTTTTTCTTTTTGGTTTCTTGTTTTGTTTTGTTTTTTTGGGTTTTTTGTTTTGTTTTGTTTGTTGTTGTTTTGGTTTTTTCGAGACAAGGTTTCTCTGTACTTTTGGTGCCTGTCCTGGAACTAGCTCTTGTAGATCAAGCTGGACTCTAACTCACAGAGATTCGCCTGCCTATGCCTCCAGAGTGCTGGAATTAAAGGCATGCACCACCTGCCCGGCTTTACATTCATTTTTTTCTTTCCCCCTATCTTCTCATTTTGCTCTATGCACCAACCTTTTACAGTTTTGCTTTTGTCTTCAGGAGTAGAGCTTGGAATAAGAAGTCACTAACACTAGCAATCTGAACATGTAAAAGATTCATTTATTTCTTAGATCCTCTCTAAATATCACTAACAAAACTACAACACTGAATATAACTGTTATTTTTATTAAGTATGTCAATGCCAAGGATTTTAACAGAGGTTTCTACAGAGTTGTTAAGTAATCTTCAAATATTTCTTTCATTAACTCTAATAGTAACTTAGAATAATCTTTGAATGCATGCTATTTTGACAAAGCTTAAACAATGAGTTTGGAATATTTTATATAATTATCTGAAAATGTAACATTTAAGTAAAATATTGTATTTTACTTAATAAAAATGAAAGCATTTTTATTTAAATAAAAATAAAAATGGTGTATAGACACATTATTTATTTGCTACCAATACTTTATTTGCTTTTTTAAAAAAAATTGACTAGCAATATAGTCAATTTTTAAAAAATTTAGTTCATTGTATGTGTTCTTAAGCAAGAACAACTCTGACTGACAAAAGTTAGTTATGAAAGTATTTATAATCCAGAGATTATAATTTAATTTTACACAAACTTTCTCTGAAAATGGAAGGGGAAACCTGTTTTAAGCCTTGAGAACATATGGTTAGATTATAACTGAGAAGTCAGGGGGAATGCAGTGATTATTAGTACTTGCAGTTTGTCTAACATTTTTGTAGCAGTGCTATCTGTGCTAAAGAAAATACATTCCTCCAATAATTTCTAGATACTTTGCAGCTCCCAACAGATGAATAGTTGTGCATAGGATGAATCTAGATAACATGTTCTGTGTTCACCTCTGCCCTGGGCTCTATTTTTCTGTTGCACTGTGCATCTCATATTTGCTGTCTTCCATCTTTGTATAGAGTAGGGGCATAGGAAATAATGGTTCTCCACTTTCTGAATGAAATTCGAGAGGCTTGAGATCTCACGGGGAGTTCTGATTTCCACACAGTGCAGGAATTGCAAAGAGAACCGCAACCATTTTCCTGCCTCCGTTTCTTAGTGTTGTATCTCTGGCAGAGGACACTAGTTTCTCACTTTAATATTTTCTCTACCTGTTCCCCATGGAAAGAACTGCTGGCTGCTCACAGAGCTGTCAGTTTCTCGGGCTCTTTCAGTAGCAGCATGTCTAAGTTCTCATGAATGGAGATTGAACAGAGATGAGTGTGTCCTGTTCTCTTACCACTGCCATGCTGCCAAAGGGAGAACTGACCATGGTACAGATTCAGACATTCAGAAATCCGGTGAGTAGTATCTGGGATCTTTTGGAAAATGCAAGTCTATAATTCATATGCAAACTTAATGAAGCAGAAACTCTGGGAGTGGGGCCCAAGAATGCTTGTTTTCACCAACTCACGAAATGAATATAAAACACAGCAAAAATTTGGAAAGCATCCCAGCTCAAGGACCAGCTTGGAGACTGTGTTCCCAGATGGCCTCTGGAGCAGAACTACAGGAGGGCTATTGAGATCTATAAAGTCTCTCTCACTATGATTGTGTCGTTGTATACTTCCCAGGTCATCTTTGCTCTGGGATTCAGTCACACTTTCCTTGACTGTTCTTGGGTCTTCCCAGCTGTTTTCACACTGATGTTTTGTCTGTAGGGGCCCAGTGCAACGTCTTCTTTCTCCTCATCTTTCCTGCCTCTTAAGATAATTTCTTCTCTCCACACACTCTCTCCCCAGTATATGGAACATAAATAAATGCAATGTAAAATATTACAATGTCTTATCATGATGTTGCATTTCTTTTATTAACTAACTCATAATTAAAAGACTTCATGATGTACAGTTTCCACTGAATCTTGTTACTAGTAATTTTGACTCCCCTGTTCTCACCCACTGAATGACAGAAAACCTCCTAAGGAACAATGACATACATATTTGCTCATTGTTTCCCAATCTCTTGTGATAAATGTTACACAAATAAACATTCAATAAACAGGCATTTGGTAGATAGAAGATTTTGATACTTAGTGCACAGATTATTTTTCCCTGATGACTATTTGGATCCCACTGACTCACAAATAATAATGTTTATAGGATTTTATTCATTGATGTGTCTACTTATCAGGCTGAAGTTATCATTTGATATTTAATATCTGTGCTAGTAATTCTATCGGAATGTGTTTGTTTGATTTGATCACAGAACCTGCAGTCTAAACAGGACTGTATCATATCCCACTTGATGTTATGACTTGTTTTCTTAACTAGAATTCTGATTGCCTGATATCTATCTCTGTCTACTGATGTCATTAACATCCTCTAGGTCACTTTCCAGTGGGTACCAGCAATCTGACTAGACAAACCTGACTTACAGTGCAGAAGAGTGGGGACACCTTCTCCACTGAGGACTCCTGTCAAATGGTTGCAGCCCTGGACACCAGTTTCTATTGTGTAAAAATGACTTACAAGAGCTTTATATTTTGTGATAGATAAGGAACCTAAGTAAAATAAAATTAAATTCTTGAAAGAGAAATTAGTAAAATGTAGTAAAAAAAAATTCAAACACTTGTAGAAGAAATTCGTAGTTGTATCAATAGAACAGAAAATGAAACTCTTGCCTTAGT
The DNA here is from genome assembly GCF_037038515.1 of Microtus pennsylvanicus. Taxonomy (NCBI): domain Eukaryota; kingdom Metazoa; phylum Chordata; class Mammalia; order Rodentia; family Cricetidae; genus Microtus; species Microtus pennsylvanicus. The sequence goes on from NC_134584.1 coordinate 34,289,355, forward strand.
GCTAGTGTTAGAAGTTGCCATGTGCTTCAAAGCAGAAACTGCAGTCTACTGACAAGGCCTAATGAGGATAAATCTCTACCAATTTGTATATTTCTGGAACTATAGGTACAAGCAGTATACATGTAGGGAATTTTAACATAGAACATTGAATATTAGAGCAAAACCTGTCATTGAGGAAAGAGAGGAACTATATATGCTTTATAAATAAAAAAATACAACATTTTAAGATCCATTGGTAGAAATAATTTGCAATTAACTGAATTATTTTTCTTTTTGGTTAGGATGGTTGGTTCAAATCTTTACTTGCTCCAGTATGTATAACAAGAAAAAGCATTCTTTTATTCAGCTGAGAATACAAAATATCATTCTTCATCAAGTAGTATGCATACATACTTGCATGTATATTTTACAGGCTGACCATTTGGTAGTAGAGAACCAACCAGTGTGGTTATGTGGGCTGAGCATGTTACACTTACAGATTTAGAAATAAATATCAAACATCATGAATAAAAGAGGTCATGAATTTGAAAGAGAGCAAGGAGGGCTGTATGAGAGAGTTTGGAGGAAAAATGGAAGAGGGAAATGATATAATTATAATCTAAAAAATAAAAGAAATACTTAGAGAAAAAAAACACTGATACAAGGCGCGTACACTGCAGGTTTCCTGTACAAGTATCTTATTAGAGTCACAGTCTTAGGATGTTCTTGGCCCGGGAAATTTTGGAGTACAACCAATTTAACATACTAGAATTTATTGAATTCAGGTCTCCAGAGGTAAAGTAAGCAGTTTAACTTCATGGATCTTTTCTGGCTTAATTAAGGAACCACAGGGACTCATGTTCTTATCACCCTCATTTGTAAAGGGAGAAAGAAAATGTTTACCAGTTATGGGGGAAAAAAGTGAAAGGGATTTTGTTTGTTTTATTGAAAACAATGAATCTCAGTGATATCTCTGCCCTTTAATAAGGATCCTAAGAAAAAATTATGTGTCAGATGTAATTCAGGTAAGCACTGGCTAACCGTTATTTTTCTAAGGTCAAGAACATCCTGCCTTCAAAACAATAGAAGAAATATTACGTGTGGTGGTTTGAGCAAAAATGGTCTCCACAGGCCCACAGAGTGGTGTGGCCTTGGAGTGTGTGGGGGCTTTTTTGAGAAAGTGTGTCACTGGGAGGGCTTTGAGGTTTCCGGTGTTCAAGCCAGGTTCACTATCAGCTCTCTTCTGTGGCCTGCCAACTTAGATGTAGAGTTCTTAGCTACTTCTCCAGCACCATGTCTGCCTGTGTGCTAGCATGCTTCCCACCATGATGATAATGGACTTAACCTCTGAGTTGTAGCCAGCCTCAGTGACATGTTCTTCTTTATTTGAGTTGCTGTGGTCATGGTGTCTCTTCAGGGTAATAGAAATCCTAAGACGCTACCACAGTAGTAGGTCAATTTACTCTCTTTGTTGTGATAAAGAAGAGCTCTAAGTAGCAGCCTGATTTAAAAGGATCATGGGCAGAACTACAAAAGGTTCCTGCTTATTTCCTCATTCTTCTGGTTCTATAGTGTTGTTTATTATGTAATTGGTGATTTATAATTAATGTTTTGGAAACAAGTTTTGGGTCTTCCCGAGGCAGGGAGTTCCATCAGGCCTTGAAGCAGAACTTACTGGCTATAACTCAGCAACTATGAAACTTCTTCAGCCCTGGTGGCAGTCAAATTCGTAATAGATCCTTTAATTCCACGAGTAAGTGATTGACCTCAGAATTTAAAAAAAAAAAAACAAAAAAAAAACAAAAATGTATTCAAAAACGTATTTTCTAAAAAGTTATCTATCTTCAGGCAAAGGGGAGGTACATAAATAAGGACTCCCAGGTACCAGGGGGGTTGATACTAGGAGAACTTTAATCTCAGTATTCCATGGCAGTCTGAGCAGCAGCGTGAGATTTCAAAATACATAAAATAAATATACAACTAAGTATCAATAATTAAAACCTTGATGAAACAATACATTTGCATACATGCAAATAACAAAATTCAGTTTTTGGAAGGTGTTTTACATATATTCATGTGATGACATTTGGCAAAGTTCACTCACGACTTTTCCATAGCTATTTATAGATTAGGGTAAGGGGGAGCAGCTCTAAACATCCGCCTCTCTCATTGCCTCACAGCAGAATTTTGGCAGCCTCACGTCCACAATGCTTATGTTTCCGTGTTTGGGTCTTAAGCACACACATCAGGATTAAGGGTGAAGGGTCTTCCTATCACAGCATTTGGACTGAATTGGATACAGAGGATGTATATAACATTCAGGTGAGTCAAGGTTGGCATGATCTGGAAGGAGCCCTAGAGCTCAAATACAAGAAAAACCTAGGAAGACCTCAGGGGTGTCTAAGGAAAGGGAGTAGGCAGAGTGAAAGTTGTGGAAGAGGAGAATCTAGGATTATTTTCAAGAGAAAGAAATGGTTTGCTGTTTGGAAAAGAGATTTGGTTAAAGGAGACTTAAGATTTTAAAAGCTGATCCTGCACTAATGTTTCATCCAAGTCACCCTCGATGGGCGTATTGTCAAAAGCATATGCACAGTCATAATCACCTTATAATTATATATCCTTTTATTTTTTCTTATATTCTGAGACTATAAGATAATTACATCATTTCTACTTTACCTTTCCCCTCTCCATACTCTCTCATATATCTTTCCTTGCTTTATTTCAAATTCATGGCCACTTTTTAAATTAATAGTTGTTATATGTATATTACCTTATATACATATTTACATATAAATTCCTAAATGAAACCTGCTCAGTCTGTATAATGTTATTTGTGTGTATGTTTTCAGGACTGACCATTTGGTACTGGATAAACAATTAGTGTTTCCTTCCCTGGGTAAACCAACAGTTCTCTAGTTACTTTGTTGTAAGTTAGTTGTTTTAGAGTGAGATTTGAATAGGTTGCAAAGGACAGCAGCTTTGGATTCCCAGCTTTCTAACTCAGGGCTATTGTTAACTCAGATAAATTAATACAATTTGGCTAGTTAAAAATCAGCTTACAGAAAATTGTCCAATTCAATAATTGATACATGGTTTTATGTCTACTTACAAATTGAGATATTTTTACACTAATTACACTTCTTTACATTAATTACACAAAAAGAATTTGAACATTTTGTCTCTTGGTATAAGTTTAATATTTTAATTACCTGTTCTTGAAAAAGTAGTACTCCACAAATTCTAATTTTGTACAACAAAATTTTTGCACAGCACTCAGAAGGTTGAGGCAGTATGTTTGCTGTGAACTTAAGACCAGCCTGTTGTACAGAGTGAGACTCTGTCTCAGTATGCACACAAACACACACACACACACACGCAAATACACACTCATACATGCACACACAGATGCATACACATATAATTTCATCTTTCTGAAAATGTAATCATGAATATTGGTTTGTTTTAAGAAAATATATATTTACACATTGTATATTATTTACAATATTTAATAAATATATAAATAAAACATGCAAATATGGAAGCAAATTAAAAATTTTCACAATGTGTAAATAATATATTGACATAAAAAACAAAAAGAAAATATGTAGCAATATTCATAGAAAATGATAAAAAAAAGTCAACATTTTCATTGAAAACAACAGGGAAAAAACTGGTGTAAGAACAAATTTCACAATATGATGTTCTAGCCTTATATCACCATAAAATAAGCCCGAATTTCAATTAAAATAGGATTTTCAGCTAAACGGCTTTATATAGTCTTTTGATTACTGTTCTATACAATTTATTTTTTTCTTAAAAGTAAGCCTCAAGGCAAATTTGACAGTTTACCTCTCATGATTTCATCATCAAAGTGTCAACTTGCTGATTATGCTGGTTGGTGTCACTGTAGATCTATCTGAGCAAAATCAAACATCTTTGTTCTTTGACTCCCATTACAGGGTTATAACGGCAACGACTTTGTATATATCGCAACAATTAGTGTGACATTCATCTCTTTGGAATAATTGAATCTAACCTGGTACCAGTCACACTTACTTTATATCATTACTTTATATCTTACTTCCAGAAATGTTCTGTGTCAAGGTGTGAACACCTAGTTACAGGTATTTTGGTACAGGAAGTTTCTCTACACACTATCAAAAAGGGAATGCAAACACCAAGCCTGCCAGGAACTCTTCTTCTATAATGGTGCACTACCTGAAAGATATGTTAGGCTGACGATGGCACAGAGCTTGTGTGAGAACCAACCATTATTTGATTTTACTTAAGGCACATCCCGCAAAAGGAAAACTGGTATTGCCTGGGTGACCAAGAACCTGAGAGTAGATAGCACAAGAACCTAGGGTAAAATCAGATACTCCTGGTCTAGCAAAAGAACCATCATGCCCAGGGTCTACACAGGTCTACACAAAGCCCTCTGTGCTTATATGGTGGCTTCCAGGTGAGTGGTTTTGTGGGATTCTGTGAATGAGTGAATGTCTGTTTCTTGTGCCATTTCTTGGGCACTTTTCTTTCTTTTGTCTTGTCTTGTCCAAATTCAGCACGATGGTCCTGCTTCAACTTATTATACTTTATTTTGTTATTTTAAAAACACAAATGAATGCATGAATGAATGAATGAAAACTTAGCCACTAGAGTAAAAGTTAAAAAACAGAAGAACTGTCAGTTGTATCTGTTGGGAGAGGGAAAATTAGTTCTTTTCAATGGAGTGACATTTGGGATTCAACCACTCCAGAGCAGGTCTCAGGTTCAGGAGTTGCTGACCAACATATTATGGACTCCACAGTCCCCCCCCCCCTTGGTTTTGTTATGATATTGACTTTTTGTTTGATTTTAGAGGAAGAATTTAAAGTTGGGTAGGCAAGTAGGGGAAAGGGAGCAGATCTGGAAGGACTTGAGGGAGGGGAAGAATATGATCAAAAGATATTTAAATTTAGAAATTGTTTTAAACAATAAAATGTAAGGAAATCATAGCTCAACTTGGTTTTGTCCTCTTCTACTCATTTAGGAGAAGTTTAACATGGCAGCTACTTCCATGAACACACTGAGCACAGGAAGACAAGCTAGCAGCTGTAAACATGACTTTTAATACTAGACAGTATTGCCCGGCATGGATGGTGCAAGGCTTTAATCCCAGAACTCAGGAGGCAGTGAGGCTGAGGCAGAGGTAGGCAGATCTTTGAATTCCAACCCAGTCTGGTTTACACATCCTGGACAAACAGGGCTGAGAAACCCTGACTCAAACAGCCCTGGGGAGTGTGATGAGTTTTGTAGCAATAAGGGCAGCCAGTGCTTAGTAGGCTAAGTCTGTGGATTATAATGTAAATTACTATTTATAACACAGAGTAAAAGGCAGCCAGAAAAAAGGGCAAAGCTGACTGGCTCTTTCTGTAGACTTCTGTTTCTTGTAGTGTGAATTAGTGAGGGATTAATAATATATTAGTCCAGTAATTGAAATTTGACTCTTAGAATATAGAATCTCAACCTTAACCATGGGGACATTGTGTATATCTTCTTTACACATTTTAGAGATATAATTATATTTTAAGGAATGAGAATTTATGTATATAAAATTTTCAGACTAGGCTAGCCTCAACCCTACTATATAGCCGAGCATGACACCTTGATTTTCCTGACTTTCCTGACTCCAACTCTCAAATGTTGAAATGACAAGTCAGTTGCTCCATGCCTGTCATTTGTCATGCTGGGGATTAACGCTAGGGCTACTTTACCACCTGAGTTACATCACCAGGTATACACACATACATATATACATACACACATATCAATATAATTCAAAACAAATAAAATCATGTCTTGGAAAATTATCTCAGTGGGAATCTGAAAATATCAAAACAGACTCTCTTGCACTTAAATATTTAAGCTCCTCACAATTTCAATAGAGGGATATTGGTATGTTAACTTGAACACAATTAAATTTTGTTATCAAAAAGCTGCTTGAATATTTGAGAAAGAAAGCTATATACCTTTTCTTGATACTGCCTCCTTGAAGAATCCAAAGACTGAATCAAAGCTGTGGCATGGCCAACAAACATGGCATAGCAGGTGGCCCCAACGATCATGCTTAGCATGGTAATCCAGAGGTCGGACATGCTGACGGGCGCTTGTGCTCCATAGCCGATACACAGCATGTGGCTCATGGCTTTGAAGAGTGCGTAGGAATATTGCTTTCCCCAAGAATCATTCTGAAACATGAGAGAAAAGAAAATGGACTGAACCAACAGGATAATAAAAGGAAAAATAAGTGCAATGTAGCCACAGAAGCATTAGAAAATAAACAAGTATACATAACTTCTTACTGGATGCTAAAGCAAATGACTCAATGATATTCAAATCTGTTCTATCAAGATAAAACAGAAATAACAATATTTTAGTTCATAAACTCTCAGCTTTAAGTTGTTTTTAAGTAATATTCCATTTGGGAAAATTGTTCATATGTCATAATAACTCTTAAGAATAAATGTTGAATATCAGTTAATGTTACAAGGGAATCATAATTGTACATGCAAGCTGAGAAAAGTAGCAAGTGGGTCTAAGCATGCAAATCTCAATTAAAAAAAATTTGTCAATACTATACAGCTCAAGTTTCATGACTGCAACTTGGTATATAAATGCTTTTTAATATTTCTGTGATTTATAAATGAAAAATCAAAAATGTTTTGGAATTACAAACATAACTTGGTTGGCATTCTAAAATATTCCAAAGCTGGCTGGTCTTAATTATGACTTGTAAATATCTGAAGGCATGTCAAAATTTTATTTCAATCTCAATTGGAAAGAAAAGAGCTTGTTAATTATGCTTTTTTTTGCAAAAAATTTAAGCAACTTGTTTGTATGTTTTGTTGTTCTGACAGTGGGGTATTGTTATATGACATACTCTTAGGCGTACAAGTGTGTGCCACCATGACCATCTCAAATTCAAATGCCTTTCAAAGTTTGCCTGCCCCTAGTCAGGACTTACATTCTTTATGAGGACAACTGTAAAACAAAAATGGTAGGGCATTAACTCAAACCCAAAAGAAAAACACAAAGTGTAATAGAATATGAAGACTTTTCCTTTACACAAATTTATTACTAGTAAAATGAGATAATAGTAACATATGAATAACACAGAAATGTGTAAACTATAAAATAATATTGGTGTTATAGTGATATAAAATACAATGAATAATTATTGTTATTCAATAAAATTGTTATTCATAAAAATGTTAATCTTTATTGACTTATATCAGTGCTCTTCTGAAAATTATTTCTTAGGCTAGTACAATTTATGCAATTTTTAGCTCTACTATCAAGGATAACATTTATAGCAATGTCAGTTGCTCTTGGCTAATGTGAGATCACAAATACATCTTGATATTTGTTTTAATTTTGAAAAGAAGATTTTTTTTTGGTTGATACAACTGTTCCTGAAGCTAATAAAAATGTTTCCTAGGCTGTGAGAACATTAAGATGGATTTTTAATCCATCACTTTACAATGTAAATTTTGATACATCTGTTGCTGATGATTCACACGGAATGATATTTTTTATTAATATTTAAACCACAGAAATCAGTCCCAAGCTTGTCTGAGATGGAATTTTTAATTGGACTTTTGAATTTTGATATGGTTATAGTTTCACGGAGGTGCCAAGAAGCAGAGAGCCCAAGTGTTCTTCCTTCAGCTTCCTCAGTAAGGCTGTCTTCAAACCAAGTGTAACAAACATAAATATATTACCAGAAATGGACATAAATACAGGATACTGACCTCATTTGTGTACTTGCTCATTTATTTCCATAAAATTTTATTACATATATATGCTCATGAATTTATCAGCGCCTTCAAGACGTGGAACAAGTTGACCACAGGGATCAATTCTATTGCTTTTACATTGAATTTAATGCTAATCTATGCAATGGCATTTCAATGCTTCCTCTGGCATTTCCTGTAACTTATCAAGGTTATGAAAGAAGTCAGAGGCAGTTGCAGGAAATTTTGTGCAGTTCCAAATGTCTGTTTATGAATCCTATTATTTTCTATTTAGTCTCAGGGAAAGTATAACCAAAATTGCACTTCTTGTCAGTAATTTGTTCATCTAAAGCATTATATGAAAATTGAGCACTATTTTCTATAAAGTGTGGTATTTTTAAAATTAACTTGTTTTTGTAAGTTTGTAAATATTTGTTTGGTGCTGTTACAGCAAATTTCAAAAGAGAAACCCTGTCTCAAAAAACAAAAATAAACAAAATCAAAACTAGACATGAAAACTTCTAGATGTGATGGTTAAAAAACAATTACATTTATAATGGTTACCTGAGTCCTGCCAGCACTATCATTGAAGATAGATAAGGGATCTAATATTTGTGAAGACTCTGTAGAGATGGGATCCTGGGAATTATGGGTAAGTAGGCTTTTCACCATGAGGACTATGCAATAGGCACCTGCAGCTTTTATTGTGGCTGCTATTGTTGCCTCTGTTTGTGCTGTTTTTGTTTCTACTAATAACTTAGACCTACTTGTGGCTCAGCCATGTTGGAAATACCTAAGATGCCACATTGCTGATTCATGTGTCTATACGCATCTTCCTACCCCACCAATTGACAGTCATCTGTATAGCACCACATACCTGCTCTCTCTCTCTGTGTGTGTGTGTGTGTGTGTGTACTGCCGCTGCTCTATAGGCTCAGAACATAGCATATGATTCCAATAGATTTCACTAAAAACATAAAAATTTTAGCAAAATTATTGAGACTACTATGATGAGAGTAATATACATTAATGAAGTTCAAGTTCTTTTAAGTTTGAGGGCAATTTAAATATCTTATAGCCAGAAAATTATTCTTGTAAATGTTAACCTTAAATATAAAGATTTGAAAAGGCTATTTAAAATTAAAATGAACAAATAAATAGTTGTGGTTTCAAATTATTCAAATATATGTTTGTTTAAAAAAAATGAAATGGGACACGATGTAAAAGCCCACACAGAGAAGTGTTGAAGCACAATGTTCTTGTTAAAAAATAAAACAAGCAGCTACACTTAGCAGAAAAAATTAGGGTTCTTTTTTATTGTTTTTATTGAGCTATTTATTTTTCTCTACTACCTTCCCTTCCTCCCTCCTCCCCTTGTACACTCTCTCATGACTCCCACATCCCCAATTTACTCAGGAGATCTTGGCTTTTTCCCTTTCCTATATAGATTCATGTATGTCTCTCTTTGGGTCCTCTTTGTTATTTAGGTTCTCTGAGGTTGTGGGCTGTAGGTTGGGTGTTCTTTGCTTTATGTCTGAAAGTCACTTATGAGTGAATGCATATTATATTTGTTTTTCTGGATCTGAGTAACCTCACTCAATATTTTTTTATAGGTATGTCCATTTTCCTGCAAAGTTCAAGATTGCAATATTTTTTACCACTGTGTAGTACTCCATTGTGCAAATGTAATAAATTTTCTTTATCCCTTCTACAGCTGAGGGGCATCTAGGTTGTTTCCAGGTTCGGGCGATTACAAATAATGCTGCTATGAGCATAATTGAGCACATACAAATAGATCCATAGTTATCAAGTACAAATGAATCAAAGACCTCAACATAAAACCAACCACTGAACCTCATAGAAGAGAAAGTGAAAAGTACACTTGAATGCATGGGCACTTCTTGAATATAACTCCAGTAGCATAGAATCTGAGGGCAATAATTAATAAATAATACCTCCTAAAACTGAACAGCTTCTGTAAAGCAAAGGACATGGTAAACAAAACAAAACAGCAGCCTATAGGATAGAAAAAGTTCTTCACCAACCCCACATAGAACAGAGGACTGATGTTAAAAATATACAAAGAACTCAAGAAACTTGAGATCGAAAGGACAGATAATCCAATAAAAAATGGTGTACAGACCCAAACAGAGAACTCTCAACAGATGAATGCAAATGACTGAAAGTCGCTGCAGGAAATGCTCAACATTCTTAGCCATCAGAGAAATGCAAATCAAACAGCTCTGATATTGCATCTTACAATTTTCAGAATGTCCAAGATCAAAAGCACTGATGACAGATTATGCTAAAGAGGATGGGATAAGGAGAATGCTACTCCATTACTGGTGGGAGTGCAAACTTGTACAGCTGGCTAAATCAGTATGGCAGTTTCTCAGAAAATAAGGAAACAATCTACCTCAAGACCCAGCAATACCACTTTTGAGATTAACCCAGAAGATGCTCAATAATATCAAAAGGACATGTGAGTTAGGGTTCTTAGTGAGACTTGTTCTTGCTGACGAAGTAAAGTCAGGATGTGACATTAAATTATCCCACGGAGAGGTTACATACAAAGAAGTTTACAAATGCATGAGTTAAAAAAAAGCTTATTTAAGACAAGATACCTATCTATATATTCTTTGGTTATCCTCTGCCGATAGTATATTGGACATGCATACATTTTTTCTATGTAGAAATATTCTGTATATTTCTTCATACAGGAGAATTTGTACATTATGTCAAAAAGATGTTCTCGCTCTTCCCCCTCCCTTCCCTGGTGGCAGAGAACCTCCCTGCTCTGCCTGCTTGGGCGCTGGGTCCTAACCCCAAGCGTAGGGTAAAGGGGAGCTCGGGGGCTTCTTTGTCCCCATAGCCCGCCTGCAGCAAGCAGGGTGGGCCCTTTGTCTGCGAGCGAACCAAGCAGCACGGAGTTTCATCAGGGCACCTAGTGAGACATCATTGTGGTGAGTGAGTGCTGCGGCACCCAGGAACAGCCCGCCTACACTTCCTGATCAACCTACAGGGCTACACTGCCCGGTACCTCCTCTCTCTTCCTATCCCATCCAGCTTACATCCAGATCCCCCCACCCTCTGTTTCTCTTCCCCCTCCCTTCCCTGGTGGCAGAGAGCCTCCCTGCTCTGCCTGCTTGGGCGCTGGGTCCTAACCCCAAGCGTAGGGTAAAGGGGAGCTCGGGGGCTTCTTTGTCCCCATAGCCCGCCTGCAGCAAGCAGGGTGGGCCCTTTGTCTGCGAGCGAACCAAGCAGCACGGAGTTTCATCAGGGCACCTAGTGAGACATCATTGTGGTGAGTGAGTGCTGCGGCACCCGGGAACAGCCCGCCTACACTTCCTGATCAACCTACAGGGCTACACTGCCCGGTACCTCCTCTCTCTTCCTATCCCATCCAGCTTACATCCAGATCCCCCCACCCTCTGTTTCTCTTCCCCCTCCCTTCCCTGGTGGCAGAGAACCTCCCTGCTCTGCCTGCTTGGGCGCTGGGTCCTAACCCCAAGCGTAGGGTAAAGGGGAGCTCGGGGGCTTCTTTGTCCCCATAGCCCACCTGCAGCAAGCAGGGTGGGCCCTTTGTCTGCGAGCGAACCAAGCAGCACGGAGTTTCATCAGGGCACCTAGTGAGACATCATTGTGGTGAGCGAGTGCTGCGGCACCCGGGAACAGCCCGCCTACACTTCCTGATCAACCTACAGGGCTACACTGCCCGGTACCTCCTCTCTCTTCCTATCCCATCCAGCTTACATCCAGATCCCCCTACCCCCTGTCTCCCTCCATCCCTCCCTTCTTGGAGCAGAGTGCCGCCCTGTTCAGCCTGCCTGGGCGCTGGGACTGAACCCGAAGGTGAGTGCAAAGGGGAAGGTGGTAGCTCCTTTGTCTCCATAACCTGCCTGCAGCAAGCAGGGTGGGCCTTTGTTTGGAAGCTAACCAAGCAGCAAGGAGATCGGAACTGGACTCCAGGAGAAACATCACGGGGGAGTGACATCACTTGGAAGGTACATCAGTTGGCAAGAAGACCTGATCCTGTAAAAGAAGATCCATAGGAGAATATTGGAAGGAAGAGATGGGGAGACGCCAATGCAAGAATTCACCCAACAATCTGAAGAACAACACGAAACCACCAGAAGCCAGCGACCTCACAACAGGAGGACATGAACACCTTAATCATGAAGAAGGAGAAAAAACTGACTTCATGACAGTGATTGACACCCTTAAACAGCATATAAAAAACGCCCTTATAGAAATGGATGAGAAGTATAACAGAAAGTTCGAGGAATTGAGTAAATCAGTGAATGATACCCTAGGAAAGCAAGGAAAAACAATCAAGCAGATAATGGAAACAGTTCATGATTTGAAAAATGAAATGGAGGCAAAGAAGAAAACACAAACAGAGGGCCGGCTGGACATGGAAAATCTAGGTAAACGAATAGAGACTACAGAAACAAGCATAACCAGCAGAATACAAGAGATAGAAGAAAGAATCTCAGAGTCTGAGGATAACATAGAGAAAATAAACGCACTGATCAAAGAAAACAGCAAGTCCAACAAACTCTCATCACAAAACATTCAGGAAATATGGGACACAATAAAAAGACCAAACCTAAGAATAATTGGAGTAGAAGAAGGAGAAGAAGTGCAGCTCAACGGTCCAGAAAATATACTTAACAAAATTATAGAAGAAAACTTTCCCAACCTGAAGAAGGATGTACCTATGAAGGTTCAAGAGGCATACAGAACCCCAAATAGGCTGGATCAAAAAAAAACATCCCCTCGCCATATAATAATCAAAACACAAAATATACAGAATAAAGAAAGAATATTAAGAGCCGCAAAGGAAAAAGGCCAACTTACTTATAAAGGTAAACCTATCAGACTTACACCTGACTTCTCTATGGAAACCATGAAAGCCAGAAGGTCCTGGATAGATGTACTGCAAAAACTAAGAGACCATGGATGCAAGCCCAGACTACTATATCCAGCCAAGCTTTCGTTCACCATAAATGGAGAAAACAAAATTTTCCAGGATAAAAACAAATTTAAGCAATACGTAGCCACAAATCCAGCCTTACAGAAAATAATAGAAGGAAAATCACTAACCAAGGAGTCCAACAAAGACCTCAATAACTCAGACATCTAGAGACCCTTCACCAGCGCAACTCAAAGAAGGGAAACACACAAACCCTACTACTTAAAAAGTGACCGGAGTTAACAACCACTGGTCATTAATATCACTTAATGTCAATGGACTCAACTCACCTATAAAAAGGCACAGGCTAAGAGACTGGATACGAAAACAGGATCCAACATTCTGCTGTCTACAAGAAACACACCTCAACCACAAAGACAGGCACCTACTCAGAGTAAAGGGCTGGGAAAAGGCTTATCAAGCAAATGGACCTAAGAAACAAGCAGGTGTGGCCATACTAATTTCTAACAAAGTTGACTTCAAACTTAAATCAATCAAAAGAGATGGAGAGGGACATTTTATACTCATAACAGGAAAAATTCATCAGGAAGAAATCTCAATCCTGAATATCTATGCCCCTAATATAAAAGCACCCACGTATGTAAAAGAAACATTGCTAAAATTCAAGGCAGCCATCAAACCGCACACACTAATAGTAGGAGACTTCAACACTCCTCTTTCACCAATGGACAGGTCAATCAGACAGAAACCTAACAGAGAAATTAGAGAATTAATGGAGGTAATGAAGCAAATGGACTTAACAGACATCTATAGAATATTCCACCCAAATAGGAAAGAATATACCTTTTTCTCTGCAGCTCATGGAACCTTCTCGAAAATTGACCACATACTTGGTAACAAAGCTAACTTACACAGCTACAAAAAAATATTACTAACCACCTGTGTCTTATCAGACCACCATAGATTAAAGTTAGAATTCAACAACAATGCTACCCCCAGAAAGCCTACAAACTCATGGAAACTGAACAGTCAACTACTGAACCATACCTGGATTAAGGAGGAAATAAAGAAAGAAATTAAAGTCTTCCTTGAATTCAATGAAAATAAAGAAACAACATACTCGAACTTATGGGACACTATGAAAGCAGTCCTGAGAGGAAAGTTCATAGCACTAAGTGCCCACTTAAAGAAAACAGAGAAAGCACATATTGGAGACTTAACAGCCCACCTGAAAGCTCTAGAAAAAAAAGAAGCAGACTCACCTAGGAGGAGTAGAAGACTGGAAATAATCAAACTGAGGGCTGAAATCAACAAAATAGAAACACAAAAAACAATCCAAAGAATCAATGAATCAAGAAGCTGGTTCCTGGAAAAAATCAACAAGATTGACAAACCCCTATCCAAACTAATCAAACGGCAGAGAGAAAATTTGCAAATTAATAAGATCAGAAATGAAAAGGGGGACATAACCACAAACACAGAGGAAATTCAGAGAGTCATTAGATCTTACTACAAAAGCTTGTATGCCACTAAACTGGAAAATGTAAAAGAAATGGACACTTTCTTAGATAAATACGATTTACCAAAATTAAATCAGGACCAGGTGAACAAGCTAAACAGACCTGTCAGTCGCGAAGAACTAGAAGCTGTTATCAAAAACCTCCCTACCAAAAAAAGCCCAGGGCCAGATGGTTTCAATGCGGAATTCTACCAGAACTTCCAAGAAGACCTAATACCTATACTCCTCAATGTATTCCACAATATAGAAACAGAAGGGTCATTACCAAATTCCTTTTATGAAGCTACAGTTACTCTGATACCAAAACCACACAAAGACTCAACCAGGAAAGAGAATTACAGGCCGATCTCACTCATGAATATCGACGCAAAAATCCTCAACAAAATACTGGCAAACCGAATCCAAGAACACATCCGAAAAATTATCCATTATGATCAAGTAGGCTTCATTCCTGAGATGCAGGGCTGGTTCAACATACGAAAATCTATCAATGTAATCCATCATATAAATAAACTGAAAGAAAAAAACCATATGATCATTTCATTAGATGCTGAAAAAGCATTTGACAAAATTCAACATCCATTTATGTTAAAAGTCTTGGAGAGATTAGGGATACAAGGGTCATACCTAAATATAATAAAAGCTATATACAGCAAGCCGACAGCTAACATCAAATTAAATGGAGAGAAACTCAAAGCCATCCCGCTTAACTCAGGAACACGACAAGGCTGCCCACTTTCGCCATACCTCTTCAATATAGTGCTGGAAGTTCTAGCAATAGCAATAAGTCAGCATAATGGGATCAAGGGGATTCGAATTGGAAATGAAGAAGTTAAACTTTCGTTATTCGCAGATGATATGATAGTGTACATAAGCGACCCCCAAAACTCCACCAAAGAACTTTTACAGCTGATAAACACCTTTAGTAATGTGGCAGGATACAAGATCAACTCCAAAAAATCAGTCGCCCTCCTATACTCAAAGGATATGGAAGCAGAGAGGGAAATCAGAGAAGCTTCTCCATTCACGATAGCCACAAACAACATAAAATATCTTGGGGTAAATCTAACCAAGGAAGTGAAAGATCTATTTGACAAGAACTTTAAGGCATTGAAGAAAGAAATTGAAGAGGATACCAAAAAATGGATGGACATCCCTTGCTCTTGGATTGGGAGGATCAACATAGTAAAAATGGCAATTCTACCAAAGGCAATTTATAGATTCAATGCAATCCCCATCAAGATCCCATCAAAATTCTTCACAGATCTGGAGAGGACAATAATCAACTTTATATGGAAAAACAAAAAACCCAGGATAGCCAAAACAATCCTATACAATAAAGGATCTTCTGGAGGCATTACCATCCCTGACTTCAAACTCTATTACAGAGCTACAGTAATGAAAACAGGGTGGTACTGGCATAAAAACAGAGAAGTCGACCAATGGAATCGTATAGAAGACCCGGACTTTATCCCACAAACCTATGAACACCTCATTTTCGATAAAGGAGCTAAAAGTTTACATTGGAAGAAAGAAAGCATCTTCAACAAATGGTGCTGGCACAACTGGATGTCAACCTGTAGAAGAATGAAAATAGACCCATATCTATCACCGTGCACAAAACTCAAGTCCAAATGGATTAAAGACCTCAATATCAGCCCGAAAACACTGAACCTGATAGAAGAGAAAGTGGGCAATACCCTACAACAGATGGGCACAGGCGATCGCTTCTTAGGTATAACCCCAGAAGCACAGACATTAAGGGCAACATTGAATAAATGGGACCTACTAAAACTGAGAAGCTTCTGTAAAGCAAAGGACACTGTCACTAAGACACAAAGGCAACCTACTGACTGGGAGAAGATCTTCACCAACCCCGCAACAGACAAAGGTCTGATCTCCAAAATATATAGAGAACTCAAGAAACTAGACTTTAAAATGCTAATTAACCCAATTAAAAAATGGGGCACTGAACTGAACAGAGAATTCTCAACAGAAGAAGTTCAAATGGCCAAGAGACACTTAAGGTCATGTTCAACTTCCTTAGCGATCAGGGAAATGCAAATCAAAACAACTTTGAGATATCATCTTACACCTGTAAGATTGGCTAAAGTCAAAAACACCAAGGATAGCCTTTGCTGGAGAGGCTGTGGAGGAAGGGGTACCCTCATCCATTGCTGGTGGGAATGCAATCTTGTGCAACCACTGTGGAAGTCAGTGTTTCGGTTTCTCCGGAAATTCGGGATCAACCTACCCCTGGACCCAGCAATACCACTCTTGGGAATTTACCCAAGAGATGCTCTATCACATGTCAAAAGCATTTGTTCAACTATGTTCATAGCAGTATTATTTGTAATAGCCAGAACCTGGAAACAACCTAGATGCCCTTCAATGGAAGAATGGATGAAGAAAGTATGGAATATATACACACTAGAGTACTACGCTGCGGTAAAAAACAATGACTTCTCGAATTTTGCATGCAAATGGATGGAAATAGAAAACACTATCCTGAGTGAGGTATCCCAGGCCCAAAAAGACGAACATGGGATGTACTCACTCATAATTGGTTTCTAGCCATAAATAGGGTTCACGGAGTCTACAATAGGCGAATCTAAAGAAGCTAAGTAAGAAGGTGAACCCAAGGAAAAACATATAGTTATCCTCTTGGATAAGGGAAGTAGACAAAATTGCCGGGGGGAAAAGTGGGATCTTGGGGGTGGGGTGGGATGGGGGTTAGGGGAGATGGGGAGAGAAAAGGTAGAAGGGAAGGAGGGTGGACTTGAGGAAACAGGAGGATCGGGATAAAGGAAGGTTGGATAGGGGAGCACGGAACCACAATTCTTAGTTAAGGGACCCACTTTAGGGTGGGCAGGAGACTTGACCCTAGAGGGGCTCCCAGGTGCCCAAGCTGAGGTCCCCAGTTAGTTCCCTGGGCAGCTGAGGATAGGGAACCTGAAATGACCCTACCCTAGAGCAATACTGACGAATATATTGCATACCATCATAGAACTTGCATCTGGCGATGGATGGAGATAGAAACAGAGACCCACACTGGAGCACTGGACTGAGCTCCCAAGGTCCCAATGAGGAGCAGAAGGAGTGAGAACATGAGCAAAGATGTCGGGACCACGAGGAGTGCACCCACCCACTGAGACAGTGGAGATGATCTACTGCGAGCTCACCAAGGCCAGCTGGACTGTTACCAGAAAAAGCATGGGATAAAACTGGACTCTCGGAACATGGCGAACAATGAGGGCTGATGAGACGCCAAGGACAATGGCACGCGGTTTTGATCCTATGCAATGTGCTGGCTTGGTGGGAGCCTAGCCAGTCTGGATGTTCACCTTCCTAGATATGGATGGAGGGGGGGAGGACCTAGGACGTACCACAGGGCAGGGAACCCTGACAGCTCTCTGGACTGGAAAGGGAGGGGGAGAGGAGTGGGGGGAAGGGGAGAGGGGTGGGAGGAGGGGGAGAAGAGTGGGAGGAGGGGGAGAAGAGTGGGAGGAGGGGGAGGGAAATGGGAGGCTGGTGGGAGGAGGTGGAAATTTGTTTTTTTTTTTCTTTTCTTTATCCTCCTTTTATCAATAAAAAAATTAAAAAAAAAAGATGTTCTCAAATTGTACATATTTCACAAGCAAGAAAGAGATATTCCAAGAACAAGAAGCACATATTCAAAGAACAAAACAATATATTCTATGAAAGTCTTGAATATGCCCTTTCTTTTAAAATTAATTGTATTCATAAAATTCCAGTTTTACCAATAAACCAAAAGTGAATTTATTATAGACCACACTACCAAAAAAGCAAATCTTTTATCTAGGTGTTCTATTCAAATAGCAACTAAGACACATTCGTTTGTCTCACAAGGCTTAAACCTCTTTTATGTTCATACACAGCTTCAGTCATTAACCCGTAGCATTGCCCCTGGGTATTAACAATCACATGTACCTGTATGTGTCCACACCCCAGGGCAGGAGCCCTGTCTTGGTGCTCTTATACCAGTGAACCTTTAAAAACCGTATGATTCAACATGGGCATTAAACAGCTTTCTTTCCAATGAATATGATCGAGAATCACTAAATTTTGTAGATGAATATTGAATGTCATGCACAGTACTACTTCTGCTACACTTCATAAGGCACTGGGACATATATAGACAGAAGGGGGAAATTAAAATGTCCAAGGAAGTTCCCAGCCAAAAGTCACTTCTAGTTTTGTTTTTTTTTTTTTGTTTTTTTTATTTGTTTGTTTGTGTTGTTTTTATTTTGTTTTGAGAAAGGCTTGTTTCTGTGTAACCCCGTGTTTCTCGGCTTTCTTGGGAGGCAATGTAGAATGGTGGAAAGGAAAAACTAAATCTTTTTCTTCTTCTATTTTTATATTATTATTATTTGTGTGTGTGTGTGTGTGTGTGTGTGTGTGTGTGTGTGTGTGTGTGTAGCCCTGAATGTCCTGGAATTTTCTGTGTAGACAAGGCTGACCTAAAATCATGGAGTACCATCTGTGTCTGTCTCCTAATGTTAGAATTAAGGTTGTGTACCACCACACTATCATGTCTATTTTTTAGGATAATACATTCAAGAGAGCAGTCAAACTCACCTGTTGAAATCTGTCTTTGAACATTTAGTTCCCAACAAACAGCAACATATACACACACACAAATGTGTAGAATTAAATGTATATCCTATGAAGTTTCTTACTCATCAAATACATTTAACTTTTCTATTCATTGTATTTTCTACATGTCTTCACTTTCTCCTCATTTTTATTTCCCAGAAAATTAATTATGCAGCTCTCTGTACCTTTTCCCATGCTCATATAAAGCTTCACACACATACACACACACATACACATACAATATAAGTCAGCACTTATTCTGTACAAGAATAGATCACACACACACACACACACACACATGCATTCTATTTGTATCACACAAAACTCCTTCTGAATGACCTGCTAATCACATAACTGTATGCCAGTCCATCGTTGTTCATGGCAGAGTCAATTCACCCACTTTCTCCTGTTTTCTAGATTTTGCTACTATAGGGTTCTCTACAACAAGAACTTTGTCTCTCCATATATTTTCTGTCGAACAGATTCTGAGGAAGTATGTTTGTTGATTCAAAAAGTCTTCTTTCAATTTGATTTTTCAATTTATTTATCAGAATGATTAAAAACAGCAACGTTGCTTCTAAATAAGGCATAGAAATACACCTTGAAACTTGCTTATTTTTCCTACATTTTCCTGACTATGGAAAGTATGTGGATGGTGATTTACTTTTTTCAATTGAACTTTAAGTTCAATGATGACACCCTTTTTTCATCATTTTTAAACAACAAACTTCTCTGAAGTGTATCATCTTAATGTAGGAAAACTTTGCATACAATTGATGGGACTTCAGAGCATTAGAGTCAGTTTGGAAAAAAGCATGGAGAGCTCTCCAAAAGGTAAATTAGATTGAACATGTGATCTGTCAATCTCCTGATTATACATTAATGGCAATAAACTAAGCATGAAGAGCATTAATACATTTTTATCCCTGTGGCATAATGCACAGTTGCCACAATATATAATGTACATAACCTGACAAATGAGGAAAATGTAGCAGAAATATGTATATTATTCATCAATGAGACAAGACTGATATCCTGTCATTTGTGAAATCAATGGCAGTGTCTGGAAAAATACAGTAAGTGAAAAAGTCAGAAGCACAAAGACAGGCATTGCATAATCTCACTCATGAATGAGAACTAAAAACGCTGTTTTTATGGAAGTTGAGAGTAGCATATAGTAGGCTAGTCCTGGTAGGGAGGGTCAGAGGGAAGATGATTGATGAGTAGTAGGTTATTACTAAATAGAATCGAGGCACTGTGGTGTGCTCAGGTGCAGTAGAACAATGCACTGTAGGTTTATAGATGCTAGAAAGGATTTTAAATATTTTTAATTATAAAATAAAATTGGGGAGATAAATAGGATCACATTGGTTTAAACATTATGCAGAACATAATATATGCATTATTAATTTTGTATATTGATTAAAAAGTTAACTAAAATTGTCCTATTTTCTTAATATATGATGTTACAGTTTTCCAGCCTCTGTGTATTCTTTTACAGATTTGAGTATGTCTGTGTTAGAACTATAATGTCAATTTCAGCGGCATTAAAATTTATTTTATTATATACTCAAGGAAAGCACACTATTTCAATCCCATGCAGAAATTAAGGTGAGCAGCTCTGTAATGGTCTTATTAAGAACATGAGTAAACTGGTAAAAACATGATTACTCAATGGTGGCTGTAGAGCAAAACTGGTATTTAGGAGACAGTATGATTGAGAACAGTGACAGAATCCTTACAGTTAACATGCATACAGATGAATGGAACCTTGTCTATTATTAGGAGACCTGAGGGGATTGGGGTTTGTTTTAAGGGGTTTGTTGGACCATGACTCCCTCTCCTTTTTCTTCTGTTACTTGGCCATTAAATGAAGAGTTTTGCTTAGCCGAACTCCCCCATGAGGTTTTCTTTAACAGAGACCCAAAACACTGGAGACAGTTAGTAATAGTACCTCTGAATTCGTCAGCTGAATGGAGACAATTTGCTATAGAAATATACTCCAGTATTCTCATGGAAGGCTGATTAAAAGTTTTTCCCCAAAAGAACAAAAATAATTATCTGGCCACAAAGTAGAACAAGGATGAACATAGAGATTGAGGCTTTTAAAGAGACAAGTAGATGACCCAGAGGGCAATGGTAGATATGGAAAGATTAATTGAATATATTTTTTATTTTGTTTTATTATTTGATTTTTCCTTTTTACTGAAAATAGATTTTTTTCTAATGCAGTGTGTCCTGATTATAGTTTCCCCTCCCCATACTCCTCCCAGTTCCTCCCTATCTACTCCTCTGGATTCACTCTTTTTCTGTCTCTCTTTAGAAAAGAACAGACTTCTATGAGATCACAACAAAACTAACAAAGAAAATATAATAAGATGAAGCAAAAACTACCGTGCCAAAGTTGGTCATGGAAACCTAACAGAAGGAAAAGAGTCCAAGAGCAGGCACAAGAGTCAGAGACCCACTCATTCTCACTCACAGGACTACTTGCCTAAGAAACTTCAACAAAATGACTCATAATGATGTTCTACTATACTCAGATACCAAAACCTTAGTTAGTCATCATCAGAGAAGCTTCCTTTCTCAGTAGATGGGAAAAGATGCAGAGACAACATCCAGACATTACATGGAGAATGAGTCTAAATATGAGGTCTCCATCAAATTTCCCCAACCTGAGCTCAGGGAATTTTAAGGCAGAGGATGTAGGAAGAGTGCAAGAACCAGAGGAGACAGAATACACTAGAGGAACAAGGCATTCTATATCAAGGGAGCAAGACACATGTGAGCTCACAGATGGAAGCAGCAAGCACAGGGCCTACAGGGATCTGCAACAAGTTCTCTACATTATAGCTATTAGCCTGGTGTTTTTTTTGGGACTTGTGACTGAAAATAAGTGGGTTTCTAACTATTGTATCTGCTCTCAGGTCTTTATTCTTCCTCTTATGTTTCCATGTCCAAATTTGATATGATAGCTTTTGCTCCCTCTTATTTATTTGTCATATTTGTTCTTTGGTTGTTATCTCTTTTTTATTTTATTTTATTTTTATTTATTTATTTTTTTATTGAGAAAAGGGAAAAAAAAAACAAGTTTCCACCTCCTCCCAGCCTCCCATTTCCCTCCCCCTCCTCCCACACTTCTCCACCTCCCCCCACTCCTCTCCTTCTCCCTCTCCAGTCCAAAGAGCAGTCAGGGTTCCCTGCCCTGTGGAAAGTCCAAGGTCCTCCCCGCTCCGTCCATGTCTAGGAAGGTGAACATCCAAACTGGCTAGGCTCCCACAAAGCCCGCACATTGAGGAGGTTCAAAACCCCGTGCCATTGTCCTTGGTTTTTCATCAGCCCTCATTGTTCGCCATGTTCAGAGAGTCCGGTTTTATCCCATGCTTTTTCAGTCACAGTCCAGCTGGCCTTGGTGAGCTCCCAGTAGATCAGCTCCACTGTCTCAGTGGGTGGGTGCACCTCTCGTGGTCCTGACTTCCTTGCTCATGTTCTCCCTCCTTCTGCTCCTCATTGGGACCTTGGGAGCTCAGTCCAGTGCTCCCAAGTGTGGGTCTCTGTCTCTATCTCCATCCATCACCAGATGAAGGTTCTATGATTATATGCAAGATATTTGTCAGTATTGCTATAGGCTAGGGTCATTTCAGGTTTCCTATCTTCAGCTGCCCAAGGAACTAACTGGGGACCTCGGCTTGGGCTCCTGGGAGCCACTCTAGGTTCAAGTCTCTTGCCAACCCTAAGGTGGCTCCCTTAACTAAGAATTGTTTTTCCGTGCTCCCCTGTCCAACCTTCCTTTATCCCAATCCTCCTTTTTCCCCAAGTTCCCCCCATCCTCCCCTTCTCCCTTTTCTCTCCCCATCTCCCCTCACCCCCATCCAACCCCACCCCCAAGATCCCAATTTTCTCCCCAGCAATTATGTCTACTTCCCATAGCCAAGAGGGTAACTATATGTTTTTCCTTTGGTTCACCTTCTTACTTAGCTTCTTTAGGATCACCAATTGTAGACTCCGTGACCGTTATTTATGGCCAGAAACCAATTATGAGTGAGTACATCCCATATTCATCTTTTTGGGTCTGGGTTACCTCACTCAGAATAGTGTTTTCTATTTCCATCCATTTGCATGCAAAATTCAAGAAGTCATTGTTTTTTACCACAGCGTAGTACTCTAGTGTGTAGATATTCCACACTTTCTTCATTCATTCTTCCGTTGAAGGGCATCTAGGTTGTTTCCAGGTTCTGGCTATTACAAATAATACTACTATGAACATGGTTGAACAAATGCTCTTGTCATATGATAGGGCATCTCTTGGGTATATTCCCAGGAGTGGTATTGCTGGGTCCAGGGGTAAGTTGATCCCAAATTTCCTGAGAAACCGAAACACTGATTTCCAAAGTGGTTGCACAAGATTGCATTCCCACCAGCAATGGATGAGCGTACCCCTTCCTCCACAGCCTCTCCAGCAAAGGCTATCATTGGAGTTTATGATTTTAGCCATTCTGACAGGTGTAAGATGATATCTCAAAGTTGTTTTGATTTGCATTTCCCTGATCGCTAAGGAGGTTGAGCATGACCTTAAGTGTCTTTTGGCCATTTGAACTTCCTCTGCTGAGAATTCTCTATTCAGTTCAGTGCCCTATTTTTTAATTGGTTTAATTAGCATTTTAAAGTCTAGTTTCCTGAGTTCTCTATATATTTTGGAGATCAGACCTTTGTCTGTTGCTGGGTTGCTGTAGATCTTCTCCCAGTCAGTAGGTTGCCTTTTTGTCTTGGTGACAGTGTCCTTTGCTTTATAGAAGCTTTTAAGTTTTAGTAGGTCCCATTTATTCAATGTTGCCCTTAATGTCTGTGCTGTTGCGGTTACACATAGGAAGCGATCTCCTGTGCCCATCTGTTGTAGGGTACTTCCCACTTTCTCTTCTATTAGGTTCAATGTGTTCTGACTGATAGTGAGGTCTTTAATCCTTTTGGACTTGAGTTTTGTGCATGGTGATAGATACGGGTCTATTTTCATTCTTTTACAGGTTGACATCCAGTTATGCCAGCACCATTTGTTGAAGATGCTTTCTTTCTTCCATTGTATACTTTTGGCTCCTTTATCAAAAATGAGGTGTTCATAGGTTTGTGAGTTAAAATTCACGTTTTCTATATGATTCCATTGGTCAACTTCTCTGTTTTTATGCCAGCACCACACTGTTTTCATCACTGCAGCTCTGTAATAGAGTTTGAAGTCAGGGATGGTAATGCCTCCAGACAATCCTTTATTGTATAGGATTGTTTTGGCTTTTCTGGGTTTTTGTTTTTCCATATAAAGTTGATTATTGTCCTCTCCAGATGTGAGAAGAATTTTGATGGGACCTTGATGGGGATTGCATTGAATCTATAAATTGCCTTAGGTAGAATTGCCATTTTTACTATGTTGATCCTCCCAATCCAAGAGCAAGGGAGGTCCTTCCATTTTCTGGTATACTCCTCAATTTCTTTCTTCAATGCCTTAAAGTTCTTGTCAAATAGATCTTTCAC
Source organism: Microtus pennsylvanicus (assembly GCF_037038515.1). Lineage (NCBI taxonomy): Eukaryota > Metazoa > Chordata > Mammalia > Rodentia > Cricetidae > Microtus > Microtus pennsylvanicus. The sequence continues at coordinate 34,313,698 of NC_134584.1, forward strand.
TTCCTTGGTTAGAGTTACCCCAAGATATTTTATACTGTTTGTTGCTATCGTGAAAGGTGAAGCTTCTTTGATTTCCCTCTCTGCTTCCATATCCTTTGTGTATAAGAGGGCGACTGATTTTTTGGAGTTGATCTTGTATCCTGCCACATTACTAAAGGTGTTTATCAGCTGTAAAAGTTCTTTGGTGGAGTTTTGGGGGTCGCTTATGTACACTATCATATCATCTGCAAATAATGAAAGTTTAACTTCTTCCTTTCCAATTTGAATCCCCTTGATCCCCTTATGTTGTCTTATTGCTATTGCTAGAACTTCAAGCACTATATTGAAGAGGTATGGCGAGAGTGGATAGCCTTGTCATGTTCCTGAGTTTAGTCGGATGGCTTCGAGTTTCTCTCCGTTTAATTTGATGTTAGCTGTCGGCTTGCTGTATATAGCTTTTTTTTATATTTAGATATGACCCTTGTATCCCTAATCTCTCCAATACTTTTATCATAAAGGGATGTTGAATTTTGTCAAATGCTTTTTCAGCATCTAATGAAATGATCATATGGTTTTTTTCTTTCAGTTTATTTATATGATGGATTACATTGATAGATATTCATATGTTGAACCAGCCCTGCATCTCTGGGATGAAGCCTTCTTGATCATAATGGATAATTATTCGGATGTGTTCTTGGATTCGGTTTGCCAATATTTTGTTGAGGATCAAGTTGCCTTATCTATATTTTAGTAAAATTTTTTCAATAATGTTTCTTACAGATATACTTTGTATTGTTTAAGGTGTTTTACTTGTTTATTAATCTATCAGTGAATTATTACATTGATGATAATTTGTGGGCTGAAACATCACTCATCTGTAGAGCATTTAGGAGTATGCCTGAGGCCCTTTGTTCTATCTCAAGTACCAAAAACACAAACTCTTTCTCTCTCTCGAGTATAAAATATATTATAGATACATATACAGTAAAAATATATGTGTGTGTTTGCTAATTCCGCCTGAGAATTTTCACACAGAAGCAATATATTTCGATCTATCTAATTTGAACACAGAGTCTTTTCTAGGCATTTTCTGAGGATTCTCTAAATTTTTGCTAAACTGGGACAATATAAAATACAAAGAAAATAATGTGAATGCTTATAGAATGTTCTAGACCTTATGACATACATCATTCTAATTCAAATTCAGCTACTTTCGTCTAAGCACATCAAACAAAATTTCCAGCCTGTCAGCTTTCACAGAAACTGCAAATTCATTTCTATAAAGGGCAGCATATACCTTTATTAAATACCTGAATTAATTGTATTTATAACTTGTAAACATTATCAATATAAATATGCTAAGAAAATCAAATCTCAGGAGATCTGAAATATAGCTCACAGAGAGAGACGAACCAAGAATCTGGGGATTGATTGTGATGGAATTAAGAAGCAAGGTATGGTGTGAGCTTAGTGAGCAAGCCTAAGGCATTTTGATCAGTACATTCAATCTATGTCTCCACTCATTGAAGAAATGTGTCATTCTACCTCTGAGAGAGATAGACGGCAGACAGTTGCATGAGGGAATTCTTAGGACAAGACACAGAACAGAGCGTATTTTTCCAGAGAGTGACAAGCAGTGAAGCATAGCAGGCTGCCAGTTCCTACGAGGACATGTTCATTTGAATATGTCATCATTTTACTCTGTAAGTACCTGTGAATATAGTCAAGGCAGCAAATGTCTCGTCCTCTTCAGTTTCACAGTGCTAGTGGGAATGGGGGACAGAAATGAATTTACTTTAAGACTGCAATTTAGCAATGAGTAGTGACAGAAATTGAATTCTAGCTGCCGTCTGATGTAAACCTAATTCCTTGGTTAGTTAGTATTTCTCTAGAATCATTAGACTTACATATTTGTGACAAATAAAAACAACCAATAATCCCACTACACAATGTCACCTTGGATGGAAAGTTCATTTGTAACCTTTTACTATGAGTATATCACTGGAGAGTGAGATCCACTTAAAAGTGATCAACTTGATTGGCAGTGTTCTTCAGTTAGAACCATGTGTGTTTAATTAGTTTCACTTCCAATGAAACTGCAGGACCACAATTGGCCATGTTGGCTATAAAGTCAAAATGAAAATCATCAAAGGAAATAATACTTCCTCTAATTTGGCTTTGCATTGCTGAGAACAACATCCCCTATTTTAAAATTGTTTTGCTTCAAAATCTCAAAATAACTTAGTTACCATTTTAATAATAACACTTTTAATGAAACCAAATGCATAATTGCATAGTTTTCAGTTAGAAAGCTAATATATATATATACATATACATACAAATATATATACATATAACACATATATATGTTAATTCTATGAACTACTTAGAAATATTCAAATTTCCTGTGTCAACTCTTTGTATTTTGGGAGGGTCAATAAGACTTAATTATATAGAAACCTGTTGTTATATAACTAAATTATTATTTCCATAAAGAGTAATGTCAAGTCATTTTAGGACTTTGTTCTTATCGGTTTATCAATAGTAACTCTGTACTGCGCAGTAAGCTGTTCTATTCATTTTGACCAGTTGTAGCTTTCTGTAATGATCTCTGTATACCACAGAAAGAAACTTCATCTTCTTTGATTTTTCAAGACAGGATTTCTCTTAGCTTTGGAGGCTATCCTGGAACTAGTTCGTGTAGACCACGCTGGCCTAGAACTCACAGAGATCCGCCTGCCTCTGCCTTCCAAGTGCTGGGATTAAAGGTGTGCACCACCACTGCCTGGCTAAGAAACTTCTTAAATGAGGGGTGAAAGCTAAACTCATATGTGGATGTGAGGGTAGTATTCAGAATACAAAGAACATTTCTGAAAAGAAGACCTTAAGAGACAGAAGAGGCAAGGGAGCCTGCTGTGAGACTGTATCTTTTATATTCAACAGGAAAGGTGCACACATAAAATTATATTGTTTAGGCAATATGGTTACCTAAACAAGAACTGGAAAACTCACACCTGTTGACGTGCCAACGTGAATGGGGGGAAATATCATGGGGATCCGCCTCTGCTTAGTAGCTACAAGAAATTAATTATTAAATTAATTATTAAAAATTAATTAATGATTGCTGAAAGAGGAAGAATTAATCCTCCTTGGGAATGAACCCACTCACTGGGTTTCCAAAACTAAGTGGTCAGCTCTAAACTATATACATATGAGCAACACTAACTAGAATAAAAAAGATACATATATCAACAAGTTATATTATATACATACACACACACACACACACATATATATATACACATACATATGTATAAAAGCAAAAGAGACCATCAATTTGAAAAGGAGTTGCTTGGCATGTGAACATTGAAGGGAGAAGGGGGGAGGAAATATAATGTATGAACTGTAAGCATATAAGATACTAAATATTAATTTGCTTGATTTAAAAATATAATAAATTAAAATCCCTAGCCAGGCCACACAATCTAATCTATTTTTATCTATTTTCTGTTTTTTCATGATATGGAAAACTTTAAAGAGTTTATTTCTACAAAAACTAATGCTCCTGTACCCTAAAAATATACTTTAATACAGAGCTGCCATAATTTTATTGTTTACTAAAGTGAATCCAGCTATTAATTGTTGAGGGAGGTTTTTAATAAAACAGCTTAAGAACTTCTTTAAAAGTTTGTTTTCAGAATTGTTTGGTGGCATGTGTCTATATCCTAGCACTTATCTGACTGAGGCAGGTGGATTGCCATGAGTTTCAGGATAGCTTACAACACATAATGATTACCAGGTCAGCTAGGGTTTCATTGCAAGATTATTTCTCAATAAAAAAAAAGTGAGTGTGGGAGCTTGTTTTTCTCTTGTTTCTTGGTCAATTAATCCCTTGAGTTCTTTGTGTGCTTTTTCTGCTTTCAATAATAATGATAAAATGCAAAATTTACAGTAGCTAGATTTACAAATTAAAAATTAATGATGCTTAAGATCATGGATATTTTTGTCATTTTTGGTTTAATGTTGTACATTTTCTTAGGAAAACTTAAAGCATATCAAAGTGTGGTTTGTCCATTAACCCAAATTTTTATACTAAGAATTCAATAATCCTACTTATAAAACTGTTTCAAGATCAAGAATTAGTTTTAATCATTTATAATGACTATTTCATCATAATTATCTTTCCAGAAAATAAAAATATTTTTGTGACCTACATCTTTCTACATGTAAATTGAAGCAAATATATTATACATACAAATATTCATAAATATATTTTATCTGTGTACATATGTATATACATATCTAAGAATTCATAATGGAAGATACATATATTCTTGCAATGCTCTAGAACACCTTATTGTTCCTCTTAAAATGAATGAAGTCTGAGTAGTTGTTATAGCTAAGAAGGTAAACCTTATAGAAATTAAGAAATTTTGTCAAAATCACCCAATTGTGACATTTCAAAAGCAGTTACGTCTGAACCATTGCATAATAATAATTTAAGAATTATTTTTATTAATAGGATTATATAGCATGGTTTTCATAAATTTAAAATTAATGTTATTATTGTGTAGAGCATACATGCACACATGTGAAGTTCTAAGGACAGCTTGTGGAATCCATCATCTCCTTCCATTTTCACAATGGTTCCAAAGATCAGACTCATTCATTTCATTGATAGGCCCACCTAACAAATGTCTTCACCCTCTGTGCCGAATCACCAGCCCAATTTTGATTCACTGTGAGATCATCACTATATCACAGAAACTCCTTTGAATTCCTGTTTAAATATACCCTACAGCAGGGAGCTTCTAATACTCTTAAATGAAATTCAGAGCAATCATTTCTGAGGTTTACGTCAGAAAATCTCATCCCAGGAAAAAGTCCTTGATGATCACTGCTGGTCAAGACATTGCAGCTAGATGTTGGAGAGATAACTCAGAGGTTGAGAGCACCTGGTGAACCTGCAGAGAACCTAAATTTGATCCCCAAATCCACACATTTGCTCACAGTCATTCTAGTTGTTCCAGTTCTAGGGGATCTGATGCCATGACCTGGTCTTTATGGGCACCAGTCATACTTTCATGGTGAACATAACAAATTCAGGCATGATGCTCATAATAATAAAATTAAAAAAAATCTAAAAAAGTTTTTCAAGATAGTTTGACTGTAAAAAGCATACTTTAATTTCATATTTTTTATTGGGCTACATATCTCATTAGATTCTCCTTATTGCCACTTGTCCCTAATGCTTAGATAAGAAACCTTATTCTGTTATAAAAATTCTTAGTTGCTTGGTGGTGAGCATGCCTTTAATTCTAGCACTACAGAAGCAGAGGAAGGTAGATCTCTGAATTCTTAGTTGGAGGCCAGCCTGGTCCACAGAGTGAGTTCCAGGACAGCCAGGGCTACACAGAGAAAACCTTAAGAAAAGAAAACAGATTCCTTGTCTTGAAGGACATTTTGTTCTCAGGCTCCAACCTAGAGATTATGGAATGTAGGTAGAGACTGCATGTTCATTTCCCAGCAGCTCAGACCCAAAAATCACACAGAAACTATATTAATTACAATACTACTTGCCAATATCTTATATATATTTTGAGCTAACTCTCACATCTAAAATAAATCCATTCCTATTATTACATATTTTACAACGAGTCCTGTGGTTTACTGGTAATGTTCCGGGGAGGGCAGCTGGTATCTTTGTTCTTCAGAGGCTACACAACATCTCCTTGACACTGCCTACTTTTCTCCTTTGCCTTTCTCTATTCTGCCCTATCACAGGCCCAAAGCAACTTCTTTATTAACCGATGGTAATAAAACACCTTCACAGCCTACAGAGGGGACCCCCACATCAATGGAGTGCTAAAGGAAAAGGAAGCTGTCAGTCTGAAACAGTACTTGATACTGTGTGCTTTTCTCAAACTGGAATAAAGTAAAATGAGCAAAGGTATCACATAAAGTGTTCAATCTCAAAGATTCTTAAAATGATTTTAAAATTTATGTCTATATTGTGGGTCTGCAAATGGGTATTTTGTATGTAAATGCAGGTTCCCAGAGAGTCTGTAGGCATCAATCCATGAGCTGAAGTTAAAATAATGTAAGCAACAGGTCATGAGACATAGGAACATTGTATATAAAACTAACTGTGCATATATATGTGTATATATATACTAAATATATATAAATTATATTTATATATAGTATGTGTTTATGCATATTTTCATGCAGTGGCAAACACATAAGGATGTCAGAGGACAACTTGGAGGAGCCAGTTCTCCACTTCCATCCTGCTCATCCTGGGAATCAAACTCAGCTTGTCAAACTTAGTGGCAAGCATCTCTACCTATGAGCCACTAAGCGTTTTTAATTTAATGGTATAAAATTAAGCAAATCAATTTTATTTATTTATTTAATTTTAAAGACAAGTAGTTTTATGATTCTGGCTGCCAAATTAGTATATGTTGGGGTGGAAATATTGAATGGTTTAAATCCACCACCTCTATGATGTTTGTACATGTTGATCATAATGAACTCCAAAAGGAAATAAGCAAAATAAAACCAAAGAGCCACAATTATTTTGTGAATTTTTTTTGTTCTGGGGTGTCAAATTCTTGTTTGAGCTCTCTGACCTGGAACACACTATGTGAGTGAATCTGGTATTGAACTCATCCTAATGGCTCAGCCTCTTGGGAACTGGGATTGCAGTAATGGGCCACCAAAGCTAGGTGAACAATTCTACCTGTAGACTCAAATTTTATTTTTTAATAAACAATGCTAATGCCTAATATACAAATGAATCAGAGTAATTAAGCATTTGGTCAGTACTCTGATAAAAAATTCAATTGTTATACCATGAAATATAATAAAGGTATATTTTGTTAATATAAATACGTTACCACATGCAGAAACAAATCATTAGATGGCATTTCTAAATAATTTAAAGACTAGTCCTTTTACGTGTTAGACCTCATGACAGGGGGATAGTTTGAATTTTTATGCATATTAAAAGGTAGAAACTATAAAAGACTGACACAAACAAAGCCTGTAGATTTAAAGACAAGTAGCCATAAGCTTTCTATCTCCCAAGTAATATAGTTCTACAAGGGAAAGGCTAAATTTACTGATTACATATGTGCATTTGTGTGATTGATTTTAATCCATATGCATATGTTAGTACTTTCTGCTGTTGTGCTCACTTCTGACCTCTTCACAAATGCATGTCATGAGAAATTATTAAAATCCCATTCGGGATATGAGCATGGCATAGAAAACAAACCATAGCAAAAACAATTTTGTAGCAGGCTTTTTTTCGGGGCCACCAAACAGCTTCCAAAACATGACACAGAGAGTTATTATGAATGCTCGGACCTACCTTACGCCTGTTCTGCTAGCTCTTATAACTTATTTTAACCCTTTTCTCTTCATCTGTGTTTTGCCCTGGGGATTTTTCTTTCTTTCATTCTGTATGTCCTACTCCATGTCTGTCTGATGAGTGTCTCCCTCTCTTTCTTCCTCGTTCTCTTCTCTCTTCTCCTACTATTGTCCCTGCTTGCCAGCCCCATCTATACCTCTACTGCCTAGTTATTTGCCATTCATTTTTTTATCAGAACAAGCAGGTGCCTTAGATAGGCAAACAATACATTTCTACATCATAAAAACAAATGTGGTATAAACAAATGTAACACACCTTTGCATAGTTAAAGTAACATTCTACAACATAATTTTATATGAGAGAATAAACATACTTAAAATTAGTCATATACACATATTTTTATATTTTTATATATTTTTTCCTTTTGTAACTATAAAAATATACTTTTACCTGTTACTAGTTCTGAAACTCAGCCTCAGAAATGGTACAATTTTCTCTAACTTTTAATATATCCTTGTGACTTGACAGTTTGTCACAAAATTCCCTTTTTCATTTTCTGCCTGGATTTTCTTGTGGGCTTTGATCATTCAACCATAGCTAAGAAATGACACTGAAAATGAAAAAAATACTGATCCAACATTTTTCCAATACATTTATATAAAGTTTAAATTATATAGGATATGGGCAATCCTGTGTTTACACAATTCTGTGTTTACAATACTGTGCCGCATGACTTGCCCATGCCTTCGCTATAAGGATAATATCTCTCCTATATATCTCATCTTACTGGCTACAGGCACATACCTTTTAGGCTGCACCTTAATTGCTGTCTTGTTTCTTGTTCATATATGGTTATTAAAGAAGACAATCAAACCATGATCTACATAAATGATTACTTTCTGACAATGGTAGTGCAAGGCAAATTATTTTTAAGAGGTACTCAGGTGAAAGAATATGTTGCTCACTATTATCTGTAGTATCTACTGTTGCCATAATGAGATCACTTCTTAGCATTAATATCCTGAGATTGGTATTTAATAACATTGAAAATTGTGCGGAAACTTTTCCCTTATGCCAAAATCATTTCAGTCTTAAGATTAAAGATGAATTAGAGTTACAATTGTTTGTGTAAAAATATTTTTAAGGGATCATTCTAACATCTGAGTAAAAATTACATAAATCACCAACAATATAAATTACTAACTTTCCAAGGACTCCCCTTAACTGGCATACACGCAGACAAGGACTTTAGCAACAAGTAATTTCCAGGTGGTACTGCTTAAGCAATCTAAAAGATTAGCCAAGGGCACCGGACTGAGCTCCCAAGGTCCCAATGAGGAGCTGAAGGAGGGAGAACATGAGCAAGGAAGTCAGGACCACGAGGGGTGCACCCACCCACTGAGACAGTGGGGTAGATCTATTGGGAGCTCACCAAGGCCAGCTGGACTGTGACTGAAAAAGCATGGGATAAAACCGGACTCTCTGAACATGGCGAACAATGAGAGCTGATGAGACGCCAAGGACAATGGCATGGGGCTTTGATCCTACTTCATGTTCTGGCTTTGTGGGAGCCTAGCCAGCTTGGGTGTTCACCTTCCTAGACATGGACGGAGGGGGGAGGGCTTTGGACTTTCCATAGGGCAGGGAACCCTGACTACTCTTCAGTCTTGAGAGGGGGGGGGAGAGGAGTGGGGGGAGGGGGAGAAGGGTGGGAGGAGGGGGAGGGAAATGGGAGGCTGGGAGGAGGCGGAAACTTTTTTTTCTTTTTCTCAATAAAAAAATTTAAAAAAAAAAAGATTAGCCCAGGGAATGCTCTGCTGTGGAAGGCGGTGAGAGAAGACAGAAAGGATTGAGCACTTAGCTATTTTTAGAAGCCTAACCCTAGTTTAAAACTCTTATCCTGTGATACGACCCAACATGTTCTGTGTGTTCTTAGTAGGTAAGGCTTCTGTTTCAGCGTTCCTCAGAGAATGATCTGTTTTGACACCTAAGTCCACGTAAGCCTTATAAAAATGCATGTTTTATGATTTATAGAATCTTTGATCCCATGAACAATTTCAGAAAAAATTTAAACACCAAATAGTATAAAAGGCAAAATACATCCTGTTACATTAATGGAATCATGTTAGGAAAGCACTCTCCTTTCCAACTCTTTCTTGTGCATGTTTGTCTATGTTTGTGTGTATATATGTGCACACGCACGCATGAGTACGTGTCTGTGTGTTTATCAGAGAGAGAAATGAAAAGTAAGAAGGAGAAGGAAAGAAGAAAGGAGAGGGGGAGAGAGAGAAAGAGAAATTTCTTACAAAAATTTAAAAGTTCAAATAGCTTCTCAGGTACTCCCTTGAATGCTGAATGCACATGGAGACTCATCTGGAAGCATGTAGCAAATAAGTACAGAAAGAACAATACTTAAAACAAAATCTGTTTTCTTAAAAAAAATGCATTGCTTCTGATTCTACAAGCATACAAGGCTGGTAAAATGGTGATTTATGCATAATTCCTATTGTCAATGAGTTCCTTTAGATTCTCAAATATCAGAACAAAAATGCATGGGCAAATGTTCCATTTGACCTATATGGCATTAATAACCTGAAAAAAATAGCGTGAACCTGCTTGCCACTGAATGCTGGGCTAGTCCTTTGGAAAAAGTCATAATGAGGAAGCTCTAGCTGTTGTCTTATCAAAGAAGCAAAGTAGCATTTTTTACTTAAAGAAAGAATAATGTTTAGAGAAGGTAACTTCACAGAAGTTCTGATGGTAAAAGAAGGCAACAAGCAGATGTAAGACAACTCAACTTATATCACTTATTGATTAGGCATTGGTTCTCAGGAATCTTTTCAAAGGATCTCGGAAGTAAAGGGTCTTTCAGTCCTCCTATGAAATTATTTGCTTCCAATTCTATTGTAACTACAGCCAAAATCCACCTCTTTGGGAACAAGGTACAACCATCAGCATTTCCTGAAGCAAACATACACTTAATACAACTCTTGTAGAAAACTGAGCCATAGCACCTTAATAAGATAGAGTTCTAAATTTGATGCTTTGGAAATTTTCATTAAGGGATACACAGATCACAAATATATCATGTCTTAGTTCCTCAGTAGGAAGGAAATAGCATTGTGGCTTCCAGGCACAGCTGTGAGTGCTTAACAGCATGCATTTCTTAGCCCAGAAGGCGCAGTCAGGGAAGGAAGTAAATGTTCAATAATTTCTCTTGTGTATAACGTTCATGGTTTTCCCAAGCTACTTTTAAAATGATTTAGTTGTTCCAATGATTCAATAGTCTTTTATCTTCACATTTCTTTAAGTACTACAGTCCTGAGTTAATAACATCATCTATATATTTCTGTTTGAGTTTATGCATCTATGCATCCCGGGCTGGTCTAGAAGAAATGTAGCTTAATGAGATCCCTTATGACCAACCAACATGCTGCCTCAAGTTATATTGAAAATGAGGTAGAAACAGCAATATGACTTGGGGAGTTAACTGAGTACCAACTCTCCAATTGGAGAATAAGACAAATGATAAGTCTTGATTTTCTCTTCCATAACTTGTTATTAAAGGAGTAAAATTATCTTGACTGATTCTTTTTCTTTCAAGACAATAACATGAAATGTAAAGTCTCTGGAGGATCAATAATTGATATGTCTGTACATAAGACTTAGGTCAGCTTTCAAATGTTGTCATGTTTCAAAATATTTACACTTGACTCCAAAAGTGTCATCAGATGGGCATGAGGGCAATAAACACAAAATATAGCGAACATGAGGATCATTTTGATATTCTTTATGGGGGGGAATTAAATGGCATAAAATTGAAAGTAAATGACAGATTCCAACTAAAACTCTACCAAGTATTCTACCAGTGTTGCCATCAGACTGCAGTGGTTTTGAAATGATCTTGGCTTGTCTTATTTTATCATTGGAAATATAATGTGTGGTTAAATGATTAATAAATTCAATAAAATTGTTTTATCTCTATACCATATGGCAAATTTTAGTGGAACATGATAATAGAAAGTTGATTCAAGATGAAAAATTAGATGGACATGATTCCATCTTGGGAACAGTAAGACTTCAGAAAAATAGAGTAGAAACTGACTACTTCCATTAAACTGTGAATATAACATTACTAGCATCATTGTCATTAGTGGGTTCTTCACAATGGCAGTAGATCAGTCTTCCTGTTGTTATACAATTATATGTAACAATTCAAAGAAACTCAGGTTTGTTTCTGATGTTTATTCATGTTTGTTAGCAACACCATTGGGGAGTAAATTGTATAATTAGAATGTGTGCTTTATGAAACATTTTTAAGTAGATAGCTTTCAGAGAAATAAAAAATGAAAGCACTCTGTATTTAAGATAGTAACTATAATCATAGCAACAATAACAAGCATAGGAATTTGGTTATGATAGTTTTGCAAGGTAATGTTACTGGAAAAGAATATATAAGATCTATCTAGAGACAAATTTGAATACCAACTGAAGCATTTTCAAATATAATTAATCTTTCCATTAAATTTTTATGGAATTGATTCACAGTATGGTGTCTTTTTCAGGAAATCCAATGGTTAGCAGAATCTCTATTAACAACAATGTAAAAGATTGAAACTATTATTAAAGTAGGAATCACATATCTCAAATAGTTCCTAAAGCATAAGAAAAAGAAATATATCTGAGTCTCGTAGTTGACCTTGAGTGTTAGTTAACAACTTAACCTTTTAGAGAACAAAGACATTTCTGAAAAATGTCGTTGGTCAGTTCACTATCATTGTCTTAGCATAATAATAGTTTGAAAGATATCAGAGGAGCTGTGACCTATTCGTCACTGAGCAAATGACATTCTCATAGATTCTTAGAGAGAGTGGAGAGAGTTATCAAGTATCTCATGCTCATCAAGCAGCTATTTATTAATCTTTTCTTTCCCCTCCATTGTTCTTTACCCCCCAACACACACACACAAATAAATAAAAAAGAAAAACCTAAAACACATCTTTTACTTTCAGTCCTGAATTTCAGAGTTGAATACAAGTCACAAAGTAATCCTGCCCAGTCTCGTGATCTTAGGTCCAATCTAGGTGTCTTCTTAGCTTTAGTGGTTTTCCCAGACTGTATCCAAACAGAGCTTATTTAACAAGACTCCCACCAATAAAGCCTGCTTCCCCTTAATCTCCAGCTGTATTTGGCCTCATTTGATTGGCTATGTGTTATACGTCCTTTGTTTCTACTCAATTAATCCAAATGTTCTAAACTAAATATATGTGATTAGCAGCCAAACACAAATAGTTATCTGCAATCAGGCTGAAAAGTGCACATTTATACAAGGTAACCGATAAAAGGTTCATAGACAACAACTGAAAAACTCTTTTTCAGCTTCTTTCCTTGTCATCCACGGAGACATTATTGGTCCTATCTGCAGTTCCAAGCCAGCACACATTATTAATTAATGTCAAAGTCAAGCAAGATAATAGACGTGAACAGAAATGGATCCTGACATTAATTTCTGTTCACTTCTGTTAACTTGCATTTGTGATGTGATATAACTTGGAATTGTTAATAACAACCTGCTTGTCTTTTGAACATGACCAAACTAACTTTAAGATGTATTTTTCTCCCATACTTACGTTAAAACTAAATTGAATCCTTATCACTCCCATCAAATAGCTAGATATCATTGTAGCATGTGGTAAGTGGTGGCTGACAACAAACTTGCCCATTTCCCATTACCATCCCTGTATTGTTATTCTACTCTTTATTTTGAGAGTTACAGAAGGACTCTTTAGGGTTTTTTTTTTCTGAAGAGGAGAATATAGTTTCCTCTTCACACTACCTCAGTAGTTTTATTTTTCTTATTTAAATTACTACAAACAAAGTTTAAGCAAATGCAGTAATACACCATATCCATTTTTCTTTTATTTTTGAGATTATAATATAATTTTATCATTTCTTCCTTCCCTTTCCTCCTTCTTTGTGTACGGCTGTGGGAATGCTCTGTAGATGTGACTGGTCCTCATAACTCTGCACTTTTATTGGTAATGGTTTTCTGTAATGATTTGTCTGCTGCAAAAAGAAACTTCTCCCAAAATTTTAACTCCTTTACATTCCATACTTTCGAACAACCAGAAAGAGTCAAATGTTGCCAACCCATGTTCAAAGTGACATCATGTCCTGAAACATCAAAATTACCATGAAATCCTAAGGCACTGGCAATGATATATTCTTTCTGTCTGTATTCAGTAATACTCAAGCTCAGCCTCCAAAATCTAAGACTGTTCTCATGTCACCCAGATCTACTTCCTGCTTCCCAAACAAGGAAATTCACTACCCATGCTTTTACAAGGGATTCTCTCTGACTTATTGTGCTTTCTGTTCTTCCTATTTCCCTGACTTCTACTAGTCTTTTAAGATGTAAGTAAACATGTATAGTTTATCTTGATATCCTCCCTCCTACCTTGGTCCAGCTTCTCATCATAGGGTAGCCAGAAATTGCTCTCAATTTGTCATATGTTGTCTTTATAAAATCCACTTGCATTGCCACTATAAATAAAACCATCAATGACAGGGGCCACTTACTAAACATCTCTATATCAGTGATTGAAACTAATGGATTCTAGTAATGAAAGCTGAGTATCTTAATGACATACACAGCTTTTCTTCTATTCTACAGTGTTATTATAGATAGCCTGAATTGTGTTGGGAGCTGGAAATCTCCTAAACCACAAGGAAGGCAGTATTTCTCATTAGGATTCAGGGTATTTTCACTGTGATTGAAATGTGAACTTTAATTTTATTGAAATTAAACAGATGCCCTTAGCAGTTTGATCAACTGTTCTCCCAATTAGTATCTGTACAGCAGATGTCATAAACACTTTAGCATACATTAAAATACTGATATAAAATTGAAACAAAACATAACATTTCCATTTTGTTAGATACTCTTTTTCTCATGAATTAAGAAGTCCGTATCATTGGCTAAGTTTCAAAAAAAACCTTTAATACATTTTTTTTAATTTCTAGATTGGCTTTTAGGAGGAAGACAACCATTCTTTCACAATTATATATGATGTTCTATCCAAAATACCCAAAGCAATGCAAATAGATATTATAAAGACAACATATGACAAATTGAGAGTAACTTCTGATTGCCATAGAGATGAGAAGCTGAAACAAGGTAGAGAGAGGGTATCAAGATATGGGTATCAAGATATTTACATGTTGACTTACATCTTGAAAAAACTAATATAAGCCAGGAAAATAGAAAGAACAGAGAGGTAAAATGGAAAAAAATCCACAATAATGCAAACACCATCATTTATTTCTACATATTTTCTTATGAAATAAAAATGGACTATATTCTCATGTTATATAATTGTCAAGGTACCCAAGAGAATTTCCTCTGTGTTTTCTTAAACAAGTATAACAAATATTGGAATTGGTAGTATGTGGTCTGTTACATAATTGAAAAAGTGTGGTTAATGTAGTTAGCTCAGAGAAAAAGATGCTTATGAATCTAGTGAGAAAGAATGAAGAGAGAGAGATGAGAGAGAAAGAGAGAGAGAGCCAGTTTTACTTCATGTTATTGTTAGTCTAGTGACTTTTATAGGGCAAATAAAAGCAAAAAAGGACTATTTTTGTACTTTTGAGACATATATAAACAGATAAAATTGTTTTCAATGTGCTCCTTTTTTTTTCAGGGCAGAGAATAAAAGTTAGAAGTCTTTCCATGTGAGAACACACTGCAAGCATCGGTGACAAGGAATACTGAATTTTGTCCTTTCCCTTTCTATTCTGAGCACTCCCAGAAGAGGTAAGAAAGCCCAACACAGTGCAAACACTTACTGGAGAGATGGCTCAGTGGTTAAGAGCATTGCCTGCTCTTCCAAAGGTCCTGAGTTCAATTCCCGGCAACCACATGGTGGCTCACAAACCATCTGTAATGAGGTCTGGTGCCCGCTTCTGGTGTGCAGACATACACACAGACAGAATATTGTATACATAATAAATAAATATAAAAAAAACTCCCTTCATTTACCTCTCATTACATCTCAGGCTACTTTAGAACTTCCTTGGCTTCCTAGACTAATTCCCCATATATGGGCAAGGTAAGAATAGTTGAGATTAAAATTTAAAGATGATTTCCCAGCAACACACCTTGACTTTGTTTAAGATTTGAAATTTAAGGTTCCCTATCCTCAGCTGCCCAGGGAACTAACTGGGGACCTCAGCTTGGGCACCTGGGAGCCCCTCTAGGGTCAAGTCTCCTGCCCACCCTAAAGTGGGTCCCTTAACTAAGAATTGTGGTTCCGTGCTCCCCTATCCAACCTTCCTTTATCCCGATCCTCCTGTTTCCCCAAGTCCACCCTCCTTCCCTTCTACCTTTTCTCTCCCCATCTCCCCTAACCCCCATCCCACCCCACCCCCAAGATCCCATTTTTCCCCCCGGCAATTTTGTCTACTTCCCTTATCCAAGAGGATAACTATATGTTTTTCCTTGGGTTCACCTTCTTACTTAGCTTCTTTAGATTCGCCTATTGCATCTGGCGATGGATGGAGATAGAGACAGAGACCCACACTGGAGCACTGGACTGAGCTCCCAAGGTCCCAATGAGGAGCAGAAGGAGTGAGAACATGAGCAAAGATGTCGGGACCACGAGGAGTGCACCCACCCATTGAGACAGTGGAGATGATCTACTGCGAGCTCACCAAGGCCAGCTGGACTGTTACCAGAAAAAGCATGGGATAAAACTGGACTCTTGGAACATGGCGAACAATGAGGGCTGATGAGACGCCAAGGACAATGGCACGCGGTTTTGATCCTATGCCATGTGCTGGCTTGGTGGGAGCCTAGCCAGTCTGGATGTTCACCTTCCTAGATATGGATGGAGGGGGGAGGACCTAGGACGTACCACAGGGCAGGGAACCCTGACAGCTCTCTGGACTGGAAAGGGAGGGGGAGAGGAGTGGGGGGAAGGGGAGAGGGGTGGGAGGAGGGGGAGAAGAGTGGGAGGAGGGGGAGAAGAGTGGGAGGAGGGGGAGGGAAATGGGAGGCTGGTGGGAGGAGGTGGAAATTTGTTTTTTTTTTCTTTTCTTTATCCTCCTTTTATCAATAAAAAAATTAAAAAAAAAATAAAAATAAAAAAAAAAAAAAAAAAAGATTTGAAATTTAAGAACACTGATGACATTCTGATATGATTCTTTCTAATCATGATATCAGGTACATAGTGAGTGGTTATGAAATACTGATAGTAGATTGGCTAGTCCTCATGGCTTAGTAAGGTATGATTTAGTTTTACATCTATGCACAGGTATATACCAATTAAAGAAATAGCAATATTTTTCGTACTGCCTATTATGTTATCAAAATATTTGGGGGTAATTTTAGTATCTAAAACAATAGAAATAAAAGTCTCTGCGTATCTGGCTCTAAATTAGGTCAAGGTCAGATTTAGAAATGCAATCTGTAGTTTGTATTTATGAAGGCTTCCCGCATCTGACCTTTACTGAGTTTTGTCTTGCCATAACTATTAGAGTGAAAGTGATCGTGTTATATTCAATTTCATTTTGAAATAAATGCAAGGTTATTGCCTCCAGCAGGTGACTGGAAAGAATACAGTGTAACATTTTTAATTCTGACACCCAACACAAATCTACAAGTTTGGTGGGGGGCTTTCTAAAAGCAATGTCATACAAAAATAAATAAAAGGAGGTGATCCCAAGTCAGCTACGATCTATTTAATTTTGCTAAGCAGAAAAAATTCAAAGGTGCTTCTTCAAATAAGATGGCTAAAATCTCATTAGTATAGAGGGGAGAAAATGTCTCAAGGTCATAGTCTAGTTGTGTGACTTTATGACGGAAAATTTCAGTCCTCTAAATGTTTCCCAGAGAAGAAACAAAACTAGAGGAATAACTACTGTCAGGAATATTCAAAAAGCGTCTTTAGACTAGCAGATATGATTATTTTTTATAAGAGTAATTCTAAATATATAAAGGTGTCTATTTTCATAGTAAGATTAAGTAGGTTGGAGCTGGGTACAGAATTTGTCTTACTAGGATGAAGTAAAAATTATCACTCTAGAAATCTGAAACTAGAAAAATAAAATTTTAAAATTATTAAAGAGTAGTTTTACATGAATCATATTTTAAGGAAAAAAATCAAAACTATGAATTGATATTAACAGACACAGATTCATTTTCCTTATTTATCTTTTAGTCTGCCAGGTCATAACGAGGATATAAGAAAAACTGATATAAATATATTCTTTGAAATGTAAGCCAAGGTGAGAAAGAATATTCATTTACTTACTGAATAATATATGCAAACATAAGTATAAATGTATGCATGGGCTTCATCATATGTTCTTCTACTTTCTGCCTCCTCTCTAAGGGCATATGTTATTAATCGTAGGGCTCATCTGAGCTAATAAGTCATGCCAACAGCATGAACAGACTGCTAATCAATTTCATATTGTTCTATGTGCAACTTTTAAGATCAAATAACCTGATCTTTTCTAAATGACATTTCGTAGTGTTGGGAGAAGCCATATTTTTCTGCTAGCAGGTACATGAGGAAAATAGTATGCTTCCCATTAGAATCTAATGCTGATAAATCGATATAACTGTCAACAGCTGGGTCCTTGAATTAACACAGATGTGAGAAAGGCAAGCAAACACAACTGTGAAGAGGGAAGCAGACATTATGCTTCAGGTTATTAACCATCTGGGAGTTGGTCTTTGAGTTAAAGATATAAATCCACACGCAATCTGCCTGTGGGAGGTCCCAATGCTTCTCTGTAAGACTATTGTGGTCTAGAGACTTGCTTATTCTATAGTTCATTAGACCTATAACAAAGCTCAGAAGTATGATCCAAGAATACATTGCACGGTTATATCGGAGTAATTTATCACAAAATATTTATAATAAAAAAGTAAGAGTTACATCGGGGTCCTTGGAGTCCTGTTTCACAGATATCCTTTCCAAATGGAAAGCACTGTTGACAGGAAGTTCATGTTTTCTCTCTATATCTTCCTGGACACTTTTAGGAAATTTTACTGAATTTTAGGAAACTTTAGACTATAGTAGGCCATTATAATATACTAGCCTCTCTTCTTAATCAAACTAAGGTTGTTTTTTTCATACCATGTAATATCTGTGCTATCGTCACAAGGCACGCATCCTGGAAACAATCAAATAATTACCAAGTTAATTTTTTATTTATTTATTAACTTTTTGAAACAACAAATGGCAGTCCATATAAGAGGAATGAAACACCTCACCAAGGCAGGGGGTGTTAATCATCTCAACACATGGAAAATACGAGAGAAAGAAATGAAACAATAGCTAAAACCAGAGGACAACTGATCCAATTTCGGAGAACTCCAGTCAGAAGCCCTTGAGATATTTAAATAAGAGGATTTTTTTTCAAAAGGTTATAGGTGTATATAACGTATTGTTATATCTATCCCCCAACCTTTTTTTCTCTAACTCCTTTCAGATCCTCAAAGTACCTCCCATTTTTCTGGCAAATTCCTGTCTTTTTGAAAAATGTTTATAACTCACTAAGTCCTATTAGTGCTACATGAGTGTGTGAGTGTGCGGGAGAAGGTGTCACGCACCTGAACATGACTAACCTATCAATGTGCCCCACCAAAGAATGTTACTTTCTGTCCCTCAGCAGCCATCAATTGGCATTAACTCATCAGCTAAGGTGGGGTATTGGGCCTCCCTCCACACTTGCACAAGATCTTAGGCAAGATCAAGAAAGTAATAACAGTACTGGTTCACATGCGCAGCAGCCATGTTATGTTCAAGAAGCCATCTCTTCTCAGGATGCTTTTCCATCCCGTGGCTCTTCCAGTCTTTCTGTCCCCTATCCAATGATGCTCCCTGAGCCCTGGGCATGGGGTTCGAAATAGATGCTTCAATTACAGCTGAGCACTGTTGTCACTTAGGCTCAGGTTTTTGAACTAACTACTGAATTAACTACTGACATTTGCAGTAAGGGATTTTCTTTTTGGAGGAACCCTTAAGATGTGGTATCTCATCCCAAATGACTATATATTTTGCTTAACCAAAAGGCTTCTCCATACACAGCTGAACTAGAGCTTAACTACTACAACCTAATCTTGGAGGTAGTACTAGACTACCTGAGTCTCAGCCAGTCACCAAAAAGCCAGTGTTCACATGTATTTAATGAAGACAGACTTGAACTGTAACCAATTGAACTGCCCTCACTCCACTTCCTGCTTTTGTATGTGACACCCAGTTCTCTAGCTATAAATAGCATACACCTGTGTACTGGGGCAGACCATTCTGAGTCACTTTGGGTTGTGCTGATGCCCACTTCCAGAATCACAAGCCTGGCTTAGATCTGACATCATATTTTTTCGATGCATAGCCTCCTCCAGGAGACAAATTGTTTGGATCTTAGCATGACCCCTTTCTCTCTGATTTCAAGTTGACTTCAGTTAATAAAAAGCTTGCCAAGGAGTCCAAGGGCTGTGGGCTTCAGTTTAACAGAGTCAGAGCTGACTGGGGTTTTCTGTCAATGTTCTTTAGTTTTTTCCATGCAGCCCTGTCTATGTGACTTCTTTTCTGTGTCTTATTGATCATGAGCTTCTGTTGTTGATCTCCCTAGAGTCTCTGGGGTCTTTAAAAACCAACCCACAACACAGTAGTTGGTCACTACTGAAAACTGTCCATCTTTATGAATTGAGAATAGCAACCGTCTCTATGGATTCTGCGTTTGAGTAGTCTTTTAGTAGTCCAGTATTCTCTACCGCAAAGTAGAGAATATGCATGAATCAACACAAATAAAACTCACTAGAATCATGTGACATCCTCAAGGAATACGAAAAATGTCCTTGTCTTTCTTTTGGCACCTCTTCATTTGTAAAATGGAAATTTGAACCATAGGTATCTAATGCTTATTTTTGGATCCAAAACGTTACATTCCTATGATTATTTATGCAGAACAAATTAGTTATCAGAGAGGGTCTGCTTTTTTATATCCTTTCTTATGGCAGTGTGCTGATTATTTCATCAAAACCAAGTCCCTTTCTACTACAGTACCTCAACGGATTTGTATGGAGTTACAATACACTCAGACTAACAAACTCCATGAAGAATGGAGCTACCAACTTATTTAGAACCAGCCCAGGAAGTGAAACTTCAGGGGCTAACACAGTGAAGTGAGCCCTTCTATGCTCTCTGGCATTCTTCATTCCCGTCGTAAGGATGAGATGGTTGTGGTGCAGATGTTTACCTGAGTGTGGCAAACTTAGTCACAAGTACAGAAGATGTCAGGTACTATGAGTCACACACCAGTAAAAGACAGTCTGTCTTTTTATCTTTTCATCTGAGAGGCCATTTAGGGTAGTCCCTCATGTTTCTATAAAATAAAGTCTTTTCTTTTCCTCTGACTCATAGAAGAACACAGTCACTAAGTCAAATAAACACAGCATGTACCTTTCAAAGCACTCAGGTGCTTAGAACTTGCCACTCAAGTGTTTCAGGAAGGCTTTCTTCTTGTTTTTCTCCTTTATACAAAACCTGGTTTCTCAACCTTTATCAGGACTGTGCTGAAGCCATAGTAAGCTTTATTTCTTTTTTTAATTAACTTTTTCATTTATTTTACATCTCTACTGCACGTTCCCCTCCTTCCTCTCCTACCTTTTCTCCCCCTTCATCCTTTCTGCCCTTCTCATCTACTCCTTCTCCTCTCTTTCTGTTCAGAAAGGGGCAGGCCCATGGGGGGACTAAGCTCTTTCCTTTGTATTAAGGCTATGATGCAATTCAGTATAGGGAATAGGTTCCTAAAAGTCAGCTCAAGGTCATGATTCCACTGCTAGAAATACCGTACCAAATAGACTAAACTACACATATGAAGCACTGATAGATATTCTTTGTTATCTTTTGGAAACATTTGTATGTAGAACATGAACTCAGTGTATTAATAAGGTAGAATCAAGATCATAAACATTTTTTAGGCTTTTGTCTCTCACTGAATGATGACTTTCTAGAAAAAAAATTGAGATTTCAAAATAATATTTTTCCCATCAACATGTTTATTTTTAAAAAGTACTTATCATCTACCAATTCATTCATAACTGCTACTCAAAAGATTATTCTAGTAATAGATCATTCTTCTTGCTACTGAGCTGTTCATTTTGATGAGCATTAAGTTCAAACAGTAAAAGAGGCATTGACTACTTTGTGCAGTTTAAGGGTAAAAGATACAAAACTAAGGTAACTCCCTTCAACACTGCATTTCCAGACATTGGCTACCGGGCCAAACTTCTCTGTTTTCTTCACTTCCAGGCTCCACTATAAAACATCCCTTGAAAAGAAAAAAACAGCTAAGGTTTTGTTAAAAATTCTCTGATCTCCTCTCTCTCTCTCTCTCTCTCTCTCTCTCTCTCTATATATATATATATATATATATATATATATATATATATGAATACAAGGAATCATGCAAACATAATTACTGTAGAAATTAGGGAAATAGTATTTTTTTTCACACAGTGCTGTTAGGGTCAGAAGCAGGGGCCAGATCCAGGAAGAAAATCTCTCTCCCCTCCCATAGACATATTGCCAGTAGTTTCTCAGCTAGGGGTAGAGTCTTGATTTGAAAAAGAAAGAGGTTCTTTGTAAAGAAAGATGAAACTGTTTAAAATGCTTTGGGGAAAATCCTACTTTAACTGATAAGGTGACATGGAATGCTACGCAAAATCACAAAATTGTTACATTAATTCCCATAGTACATTGGGGATATCTTTACTTTTATGAATTTACTTAGTTGCAATTTTAGATTTATAATGCTTATTGATGATGATATCAAAAATTTAGCTAGAGTATGGAGGCATACCTTCAATTCTTTAGGTCTCTATTAACAAATATGTGTAATTAATGCTTACTCTGGAAATCGCACTACTTACATAAACCATGTACATCTATATAGCATTTGTGTATGGAAATTATACATATTATTGCTACTGATAAAGAATATTTTCAGAACTAAAGGTCATTTGAGTGATCATATGGAAATCTAATGCAATAGAAGCTTTCTAAAATATATATATATATATGAAGTCTACCTCAATGAAATCACTAAATAATAGGAAAGAGAGAGCAGCAACTGGAAATCTCTCAACAAACCAGCATCAGGAATTGGGTTATATCTAATCTAGTTGTTTGTCAAACGAGTCCAATGGGAGACTGGAAAAACTCAGTATATTGCCAAGGCTTTGATTGCTCTCCACAAATTGATGGAAAGGCCCTACTGCTGAAAACAAAACCTAAACACTTCATTGAACATGGAGAAGCTGATCTGGTACCTACGTAGAGCCTTCACTCCTTCATACCAATGTTCAAGGTACTAGGAAGTATACTACATGCTCCTGAAGCAGAAAAGTAAACACAAATCCAGATATTAATCCTTCAATCTATAATGGTGACCTGTCTGCAAGATACACTGGCATAATAGTTGCGCAGAACCAACAAAGATGGGATTTAAATTAAGGCCAACTTCATTAAATGGAACCCAAAGCTGACATGGCTTGGACGACAAAGAACCTAAGACAAAGAAGGCCAGGGATTTAGAAGAAAACCAAAGGCTATTGTTCTGCTAAGGGAATGTAGCAATAAAGTAAATCTTAGTGACATTCTGCTATGCTCATAGATAGGTACTTTGCTCAAACATGAGCACAGAAGCTTCCTCCTGCCACAGCTGGGAACAAATAGAGAGACCCTCAGCCAAGAAGTATGCAGAGAGTCCAAGATCTTGGAACATTCGACCCTAATTGAGAGTTTCCAGGTGCCCTGCCCCCATGGTTCAGGTCACTCTATAAGAACCACAGGGATGGAGGATGCAAAGGAAATGAAGCCTTCTAAACATAGCAGGACCAATGTACATAGGAACTCATAGAAACTGTCTCATAATGCATTGGACCTGAATGGGTCTCTGCACAAAATGGGGTTCCAAAGCTGAGAGAAGTAGATACATGCCCCCATCCAGAGGCAAGAAGCTATCACCTCCAATTGACAACCACTTTCAAATAAAAAAGATTGTGTCCAAGTGAGTCCCAGAGGGAACACAACCCACTGTTAGGGGTAGACCACAAAACCAGCAGTAGACGGCCAACAGAAAATGAACTCAACAGCATCTTTGTGGGTTCTTTATCTCATAGTATGTCAGGGCATTTTTTTAAACCTTCAGGTCTTTTGTGCATATAGTATGGCTGATGTGTTTGCTTTTGTTTATATCCTACTTCTTTTTATTCCTTAGATGCCTGTTTCTTTTCAAACAAGAGGCAAAAAGGGTGTTGATTTAGATGACAAGGGAGGTGGGGGAAAACTGGGAGGTATTGGGGGAGAGTAACTATACTCAGAATATATTTTATGAAAAATAAATTTTCAATAAAAAGAAAAATAATAATTTCAATTGGAGATTCATTGCTTTATACTTCTCACTAATAATCAGAAGAATCACTGTCAATTCTGTTTTCCAATAATCTAACATGAAATGCATGGTATACCAATAGCAAGTAAAACCAAGATGTAAGTGATGAGTTCTGATTTTCATGTTTGATTTTTAAACTGGATCCCTATGGCAGAGGTTAGTGTGAGATCATTAAAATGGATTTGATTGTGGTGGTACATGCCTAGAAGGGAGGCATGCCCCTTCTTACCCTGTATTTCACACAGTAAAGTGCTACACCATTTATATATGCCTAATCACAATTCACTTCATCTGTGTAGCATTTCACGTATTGTAATGCAAAGAAATCCTTTTACTGGATTATAAAAAGAAACGCTCAGAACCACTTTCAAGTCCTTAGACACAGAAGACACAAATCTGCGATAACCGTAGAACAAATACTGGAACATAAAGCATCACATCGAGATGTGTGAGATGATACATAAAAGTGAGATGCCAGGCGTTGTTTCATGTAAGGACAATAACAATAGACAAAGCTCATAAAAATTTAGAAGAAAGAATAATCTAATCACAGAGACCCTAGAAACAGCTGTGTAAAGGACTACATCAGGCAGCTGTGAACTCTGGAAAGGACCCATATAAGTTATATAAACTTCATGCTATAGAGTTTGAAGTAAGAGAATGTAAAAATTACATTGATATCCTGAGCTATAAACACATTTTAATTGATTTTTGTTAACTCATTAAAGATATTCCTGATAGAATGATGTGATACAGAAGGAAATCAGTAAAAAGGAGATGCTGGAAGTTTAACAAGGAGATTTCATCTGTTACTTAAGTATGGTATAATGCCAACTTGAAGCAAGTAAGCTCTTGTAAATGGTAGAACACGTGCAACAATATGATAATGACGTAGAAGCAAAACTAAATGACAGACAATATTGTTGTAATTACGTAAGAATGAGGCAACAGATACTAAGCATTTATGCCCAAACTTGGATTGACAAGATTATCGTATGCCCTGTCCTCAACCAAAGGGCTACAAATCCCCCTGCAGTTAATTCTTATTTAAATGTTTGATTAAGCAAAACTCTCTAATTGAAATGTGGTTGAAATACTGAATATGAGTCTGGCATCACAGAGCTTATATGCCTAGTTCCCCCATCTTTCATAAAGAGAGTAGAAACACTACAAATGAATGGGTTATATAGCTAATGTGTGTTGTCATGGATATCTCTCAATTTTATTTGGGGGCAACATTAATGTTAGCAACATAAGGAATCTAAAACATTTTATGTGTTTTAGAAAAAAAGTTTCACAACTGCTTTTTAAAATCAAAGAAAAAATAAAAACAGTACCATGGAATTGAACAAAAGTATAATCTGAATTCATAAAATAGTAATATTAGGTCATATGTCCAAAATATGAAACACATTCTTAGTTGACTTCCTTTGCTTCCTATTGGACAGATAAAATTATCACAGCAACATAAGATGATTACTGAGTGAATACTGAAAAAGCACCTAGGTCTTGCTGCTCTGCAGATGAGATAGGGATTAATTCTCTTGCCTGGTAGTGTTTTCTAGGACTGATTCAGAGCTGGCTGACACTGGTCAGCTTTTGTTTTCTTCCTCAGGTGCATTTACAGCTGCCTGTTACTAAGATACCATGATAACAAGGGCTGAATACATCACAAGCATCAAAAACAAAGCATCCAAAACCAGATAATCTAACTCATTGGCATATTTGTTGTTTTATTGTTTTGTGCCTCAAGTTTTAATGTGCTTTTAAGGAAAAAATAGCCACATTTCTATGTGTAGTAAAATTATTTTTCTTCTCTAAAAGGCATAAATGTTCTTAAAATTTTAAGTATTTTTCTAGAGCCTTCAAGGCTTATTTAAAAAGCATCTACAGAGCAACAGGTTGTTTAATTATATTTGACCCAGGTATAAATGTTACTACTATAATTTGAAATGAAAATTATCATTTGCAATTTACCCAAATATTGCAATGTTGTCCAAAGAAATATTTTCTAAAATATATTTACATATATAAAATGTTAATTTTTAAAAATTACTATTTTGAGCATGAGCTTATTTTATCATAGCGATTGATAAAGTATTTACAACTAATAATGAATATAAAATGTTTGTGAATAGTATAACCATGAAGTTTTCTTCATAAACTTGGGATGTATTTATTCCCATTTAATTATTAATCATGACAAATTTCAATTAATAAATATTAAACTACTGGTTGAAATTATGACAGCATTTCCTCATAGCATTGTTTCTGTGTCAAGTAATGTTCAAGTGAGTATCTCAGGTCCCTGTACGAGTTGGCTTTGAGAAAAGATTTTGCTTTTCTCTGACTGAGTCTAGGTAGTTCTGTGATTACAGTCTATTTTCACAATTTCAGGGCACTGCCTGGAAGAGAACATTGCATCTTTATCTAGCAAAATCAGCAGTGTGGTGGTGAAAGGGGCACACTCTGGAGTGAGATGGGAACAGAAGTCTTGTCACACACTGCTTGTGCTGCTTTCAGTAACCCACTTACTCTCTTTGAATTGCTCGACAGTTGTACAGTAGTACTGGATATATATATATATATATATATATATATATATATATATATATATATATACACTTCCCACCACTCTGATGCCTCACATGTCCCCCAACCCTCTCAAATGTATGACCTCTTCTTAATTATTGTGCACTTACGTGTATGTATTATGCATGTATACATGGATGGATGGATGGATGGATGGATGGATGGATGGATGGATGGATGAATGGGAGTATGTACATATAACCTACTGGGTCAATTTAGTATTACTCAGTATGTACATACCTATCACTTAGGATTGACTAACCCTGAAGAAAACTGATTCTTCCTCTCTCAATCATCTTTTATTCTTAATAGTATAAAAAAATCTGGAGATCCATTAAAAAGGGGTTAAAAGAAATAATGAAAGCAAATTCTTTGCCATGTGGAAGCACCACTGATCAATGACATGAAAAGCCTACTCCATGTAGCCTTACTGAGTAAAAGGGGACAATTTACAAGTTATGTTTTGGAGATGGAGTTAGCTTTGAATTTTCTGCTCGAAGTGCTTTGTGTTTACTCTTTTTTATTGTTTTTATTGTGATATACATTTTTTCTTCTGCTCCCCTCTGTTCCTCCCCTCTCCCTTTCTACCCTCTCTTGTGACCCCCATGCTCCCAGTTTACTCAGGAGATCTTATCCCTTTCTCCTTCTTATTTAGATGCATGTACGTCTCTCTTAGGGCCCTCTTTGTTGTCTAGCTTCTCTGGGGTTGTGGACTGTAGGCTGGTTTTTCTTTGCTTTATATCTAAAAGCCTCTTATGAGTGAATACATATTATATTTGCCTATCTTGGTCTGGGTTACATCACTCATTATGTTTTGTTTCTAAATCCATCCATTTGCCTGCAGATCTCAAGATGTCATTATTTTTTATCATTGAGTAGTACTCTTTCTCAGAAAATTACTCTTATTTAAATTTTAAATCATTCATAAAGCCACTTAGGAACTCTTTACTATTGTAATGCTTCATAGTCATGTCATTGCTAAAGTGAATCAAATGCAAAATCACTGTTAAAAATGCTAAAATCACTTTAATTTATCTTGTAGTTGCATAGAATTTAAAAATGGAATTATCTTAGTAAAATTTACATTTAGTGCTTAATAACTAATTTCTATACATGTTAACCTTTAGCTTTGAAAATGTAGTAATAAAGGCAAATACATTTGTTACTTAAATATTTTGCATAATTTGTAGTGATTTAATACCTTCTAAGTATTATTAAATAATGTTATTGCCACCCTGTAGCTTCTGAAAACTAGATTTGAATTCTAAAACCTTCAAGTTCCTGAAAATGCATGTTAAATAAATATAATAAGATATTTGATAATAGTCTGGGAAGAGAAGAGGAAAAGAAGTAAGAAATTGAGAAAGTGGGTAGGGGCAGCAGGGCCAATGGCAAAGTTAAATTCTCTTGCTACTCTTGCTAAGGACTGGAGTTTGGCGCCTAGTACTGATGTCAGGCTGCTTACAGTCACCTTTCACTCCAGTTCCAGGAGATCAGATCTCTTGTCTTTCCTCTGCAGGCAAGCACACACACACACACACACCAAATAAAATTTAGAAATAAAAGAAAACATGGATGCATACGAAGCTCTACATAGATGGAAATAGCATCAAAACAACATCCAGGATCTTACGATAAATCAGCAGGAGCTAGCCAGCTCCTTTGAGAGTTATACATACTCACTCATCTAACCTTTACAATAATAGGAAAAGTCAGGAATTATTTTGTATATGATGGCACTCATTCTCAAATGCATTTAATTAACACTTAAACATCCCAGAATTTATAAATAAAATAAATCAGTGACCTCAAGATTTTGCTTCAGAAGGCATTTGCTCTATTCATAGGTTACTGTACAAGTCAGTCTAAAATTTAGTGGCATAAAAATAAAAATAATCATGGTTCTTGGTTCCTAGCAGATGAGAACATACCATCTGTGAAAACCTTAGCAGAAGCTGCTGTCTCTTGTGACTCTTGTGACTCTTGTGATGCTGAGGGTTCATGAGGACATAAACTGGAAAAGACTCAGCCAATAAGTTGACTACATATCCCAACAGACTAAATAGTGTTGGAATTAGAGCAGATGAACTAGAATTCCTGTAATATAGGGGCGCATTGGTGGGGTGATTGAGGTTGAGATTGGGTGGGGCTGAGGTGTCTGAGGGAAGCCCCTAGGAGTGGCTAATGGTACAGCAGCAATTGGACCACTGATAGAGATGAACTCTAGGTGTTGTCCCAATCTGATCATAAAAATTAAAATCTATAAGTAAACATAACAGAATTAGTTGTGAGCATGGTGACAAAGAGTCTGAGGTTGATATCTGCAAGGAATGTGGTGAAATAAATGTTTGCGATGTGGGGAAACGCAGTATGGGTAACTTCAATAAGTAATGATGTAGCTCAGCAAACAAGATGGAATATTTAGAAAAGGGATAGTCTATAAGTATAATATGAGTTAAAGTCCTAAATTTACAAAGCCAGAGACTTTAGACTTAACAAAAATAATACCGGATAATTAACAGACAAGAAAAGAGTGAAACTTCAATATCCATCTGATTCCCATTTTATAATTAGGCGAGTAACTGTGTACAACAATGATGTCACCATATTAAATTGCCCATTCCTCTAAAATATAGTGAGATGTTATTCAGACAGTCTCTTTACTCCAGTCCCTGACACATAGATATTCATTGTCATTTCACTTCCTTTCTCTTCGCCTTCAGCTAGCCTGACAGACTGTGCAATTTTTATGTTCTTTCCTGAAGGTGAAATGCTCAGAAAACATACGGTTCAGAGTGGCTTTTTCTTTCTTTAAAAAAAGAAAAGAATCCTTGATTTTCCATTGTGTTTGCAAGACTTAGCATATGCCAAATGTATATATAATGACCAAATTAATGTTTATTGAATTACCAAATTCGGATACACAAGGTGCTGTGGAATTAAGACTAACCAATATATGAGTTTTTGATAAAGATGGAAAAACATGCATGATATAAAAGAACAGCCTTTCAACAAATAATACTGGGGGAAAGCTTCTACATGTAGAAGAATTAAAGTAGATCCATATTTCTAATCCATTGTAATAATCAACTTAAAGTGGTTCAAATATAAATGATAATACTCACAAAACATTAAAATAATAGAGGAATACCCAAGTGTTATACGTCAGGATACAAGAGTTTCCCTAAAAGGACTCGTGTAGTACAGAGAATAAAGACAAGCATGGAGAAATGTCTTATTGAGTTATAAAGTTGTGCATGGCAAAAGAAAAAGAAAAAAAGCTTATCAGATAAAAGAAAGAAGCTGGAAATATGACTCTAGGGCGAAGATCGTTTATTCTTTCTGAAGACCTGGGGTCAATTCTCGTCACCTTCATTACGGCTCACAATCATTTATAACTCCAATCCATGGCATACAAGGTCTTGTGACCTCCACAGATACCAGGCATGCACGTGGTATACATATATACATACAGGCTTGATATCAATAGAGATAAAATAAAATAATCTAAAAAATTAATAATGGAAAAACTGCCTACAGATGGGAAAACTAACTTTGTATTCAATAACCAAAGAATAGGTTAATGCAATAAATATATAAAGAACTATGAAAAAGAATAAGTTCTTAGACACCAAATTAATCAATAGATAAATGGGTTAATGGATTAATTAACTGAACAGGCAGTCCTAAAAAGAGGAAATACAAATGATCTATAACTAATTGAAGACATTTTCAATGAGCATCCTTAGCCATCAGGACCATGCATTTGAAAACTGCTTTGGCACTCCATGTTGCACAAATCAGAATGGTTAATATAAAGAAAAAAATTGTGAATGCTGATGAGATTACAGAGGATGAGGAACTCATATATACTGCTAGAGGACAAGCAAAGCTGTAGCCACTATGCAAGTGAGCGAGGAAACTCCTTAAAAATATTTTCATTAAGATGTACATATTTAAACCTAATATTTCCTCTGGGAAAAAATAGCCTTCCTAAAATAAATTAAAAATTGGGTAAAATTGCATATAGTAAATGATGCTAAAAAAAGGTTTCCCTTTAGGTAAACAGGTACAAAGAACACAAAAATAATTTATCAACAAATGATTTAAGTTTAACATTGCAAAAAAGACCATAGAACCTCCTTCATCCGGCGATGGATGGAGATAGAGACCCACAATGGATCACTGGACTGAGCTCCCAAGATCCAAATGAGGAGCAGAAAGAGGGAGAACATGAGCAAGGAAGCCAGGACCACGAGGGGTGCGTACACCCACTGAGACAATGGGACTGATCTAATGGGAGCTCACCAAGGCCAGCTGGACTAGGCCTGATGGAGCATGTGATCAAACCGGACTCTCTGAATGTGGCTGACAATGGGAGCTGACTGAGATGCCAATGATACTGGCACTGGGTTTTGATTCTACTGCATGTTCGGCGTTTTGGGAGTCTATTCTGTTTGGGTGCACACCTTCCTAAGCCTGGATGGAGGCGGGGGGCTTTGCCTTCCCTCAGGGCAGGGTACCCTGACTTCTCTTAGGACTGGAGACGGAGTGGGAAGGGAGACTGGGAGGAATGGAAGGGAAATGGGAGGATGGGAGGAGGTGGAAATTCTTAATAATTAAATAAAAAAGAATAGAAAAATGCAAAAAGGATAACTTCCCATTATTAATAATTTTGACAAAATTTACTGAACATACACCACAAATATTCACTATATTTAAAGATACAAGCAAGTCTGGCCATTTGAAATATTTCAAAGGTGATCAATTGCTTAGAATTCATTAGGAGAAAAATAGCATTCTGTAATACTGTGGTAACTTAGAATCTGGTAACTAAAAATTCCC
Organism: Microtus pennsylvanicus; assembly: GCF_037038515.1. Taxonomy (NCBI): domain Eukaryota; kingdom Metazoa; phylum Chordata; class Mammalia; order Rodentia; family Cricetidae; genus Microtus; species Microtus pennsylvanicus. The sequence continues at coordinate 34,344,956 of NC_134584.1, forward strand.
AGTGACAGATTTTAAGCATCCTTTAAAGAAGAGTCGATTCTTTCTATTTTGGTTCTTAAATTAATTCTTAAGAATTTCATATTTGAATACTATATTTACATTATGTTCAGCCCTTCTTCTTTCTCATCCAACTCCTCCAATGTCATACCCCTGACTCCTTCTCAAATTCATAACCTATTTTTTTCATAACTTATTTTTAAGTTATTATTACATATATACATACACATGTATGTGCACACACACAACGCACACACATGCACCACACACATGTACTTGCACAGCCTAAAATATATGAATGCAGCTTGGTGGTTCATTTTGCATTTCCCCTATGCATAAATACTTAAGGTTAACTACTTTAGATTGTATAACTTAAGAGAAGGCTTTTTCAAGAGAGGACAGACTATCTCTCACTAGCTACTAATTGTCTGTAGTTTTTCATCTAGAGGTGGGACCTTGTGCCTTATTATGCCTTTGGGGCTATCATTCCTGGTTGGTCATTGTGTGACTCATAAGATTTACGGTTGTCTCAGCTGGGACTATCGATTGCTTTTCTCCTTTGTTCCTTGTGGAGCACCTTCTCATATCTGGAAACTAATCCGCATAAAGGAGAATTTCAGGTCAGATGCTGCTCAATTTCTCTAAATTCGGTTGAGGAAGTCTGTGGTGTCTTCAGCATTTGACTCTTACTTCATTAGCTTCTTACAAGTTCTGGGAGACAGTCAAGAGTGATGAATGAATGAATGAATGAATGAATGAATGAATGAATGAATAAATAAATAAAATAAATTTTAAAAAAAGAGTGATGACGAGAGGATGTTTTATTTTGGAAGTCTCTTCCACTATCCTAACCAACCAGTTGAAAGGCACTAGGTATAAAAACAAAACAACAAACAAACAAACAAAGCAACAACATGACTTCCTGTAAATAGAAATTAGCAACATAGGGTGAGGAAAGCAACTGTGGAAAGATGTTAGGAGATTACTAATAGGGAGCAGAATGATGAATCTTAAATGGGACTCTAATAAGAAATAATTTCGCCAATGTATTTAATAGCAGTAACGGAGATACCCAACAAAACTGTAACAGGCATTACTGATTTCCCCTTTATTGGGGTTGAACTGAATTTGAAGTAGCATTTCTACTTCTCCAGAGCCTGAATTCAGGAAAGGAAGCAGACACGTCAGTAATGCAGAGGAGAGTAACCAGGAGGAGGCTAAGGCAAGGAACAGGAGCAGGATGCTGGTCTGCAAAAGAGTGAGCACATTCTGTCAGATGCCTGTTAGAATTTTTATGGAAGATACACACAATTTGTTTGAGAGACACAATGGGCAGACTGATTTTGGGAAAATTATGATGCAGAAATTTTGATGAAGGGAAAGCTTATTTCTAAAATCTGGGATGATGACCTTTTCCGCAGGCTGACTCAATTCTGTCACTTTATGTACAATTTAGTAATGTGACCTACTATGTATTACATAATGAGCTCTAAAATATTAGCTTGCTTATGTTTTCTTGATTCTGTTTTTTTCCAGTCTTCCCTCCCAGTATGTGCAATGTAATATAAAAAGGCAGTATTAAGCTGGTTGGTGGTAGCACACCTTTAACCACAGCAATTTGGGGGCAGAGGCAGGCAGATCTCTGTGAGTTGCAGGCCAGCCTGGTCTACAAGAGCTAGTTCCAGGACAGGCTCCAAAGCCACAGAGAAACCCTGTGATGGAGGAAGGTCATTGGCTAATAAAGGAACTGCCTTGGCCCATCTCATTGGTTAGGAGATAGGTGGGAGGAGTAAACAGAACAGAATGCTGGGAGGAAGAGGAAGTGAGGTCAGACTCGACAGCTCTCTCTCGGGAGCAGACGCTTCAGAGAGAGACGCCATGCCCCGCTCCGAGGCAGACACATGCTATGAAGCTCTGACCCAGGATGGACTTAGGCTAGAATCTTCCCGGTAAGACCGGTGCTATACAGATGATAAGAAATGGGCTAGTCCAGGTGCGAGAGTTAGCCTAGAAGAGGCTAGGTAGAAATGAGCCGAGTGGTGTTTAAAAGAATACAGTGCCCGTGTAATTATTTCGGGGCATAAGCTAGCCAGGCAGCCGGGGTGCTGGGGACGCAGCCCCACGGCTTCATATTACTACAACCCTGTATCAAAAAAAGAAAAAGAGGCATGATGATGATGATGATGATGATGATGATGATGATGATGATGATTCAATTTTCAAATGCTGCAATGTGGCAATAAAATTATTTAATAATACTTAGAAGTTATTAAATAATTACAAATCATATAAAATATTTGATTCATAAGTAAATTTGCTATGATATCAAAGTTAAGGGCTAAATGTATACATAAATTAGTTATTAAGCACATAAAATGCAAATTTACTAACGTAATTTAATTTTTAAATTTTATTGTATAAATTAATTTAAAGCAAATGCTTTAACTAAAATAACTGATTATTGTAGCACATTTCTGAAGAGGAAATTCAATAAATTAAATTTGATCCCTTGCTAGAGTGTGCATTTCCATTTCAGACCTTCATCCCATACCTAATTCCCAGGAGGTTTCTTGCAAACTAGAAAACACAAATGGCTATAATAACTTCAACATTTTATCTGAATTTCTTGAACTGTTCTGTGCTGGAAAGATTCTTGAAAATGCAGTTTTCTCTGTGTTTACAAATATTTGAGTGACATGCATAGCAATGCAGGCCTTTACGGATGCCCCCACAGTGATGGTAGCAATCTGCTCTATGGCTTCTGAGACTGTTGGTGAGGAAAACGCCTTATGGCACAGATCTCCTTCCCACAGATTTAACTTCATGTTGGCAATAGATTTCTAAGAGCCATTCTGCATCTGTCCAGTCAGTTTAAACCCAACGCGTACAACCAATGATGAATTCCTTATCTAAACTCTACTGGCTACAGTGATGCTCCAGCTGTTCCTCTCAGCCGAAACATCTGTTGCTAAAGGAAGAGAGAAAGACCTGTGCTTTTATTTTCTAACAACTGTGGAATGTTATTTTTAGGGTACTCTAGAGGTACAGAGGTGATAAATTAATATATTTTATAAAGGAATTCATTAACTTGGATTAGATGGTTTAGAATGTTTAGTCCAAAGATGTTTGTTTTTATGAGGCTGGATTCGTAACTCAATCCATGAGGCTGATCAACCAGACTGGAGCTAAAGGCCTAGGAGATTTCTAGAAAGCTACATTGGAAAGTCTTCTGACAGTGTGAGAACATCAGGGTTGCCATGTGAAGGGACAACTAGAGCAATGAGCAGAGTAGAGAACCTGTGAACAAGATTTGATAATTGGGCAAACCAAAAAATAAATAATTTTTTTTCTATTAGACCTCTTAGTATCTGAGTCTATGCTGAAAATTACTACAAGTCAGTGTAGATCTTCTCTGTACAGTTACTATAATCTCAGGCCCAGTGACTAAGGTTACTATGATCTAAGTAATCCCTCATGTACTCCCAGAGGTATTTCTCACAAGGGACTCTGGATCCTGTTGACAATATTAACTATCACAAAGAAACTGCATTTCCTTTACTTCCTACACTGGATCAATGTACTAAATTTTGGAGATCTCCTTATAGAGACAGCCAATGGCAACATAATGAAAATGGAATAGTGATGATTTTATTCCTGAGCTAATAAGTTATTATGAAATAATGAGATGAACAGAAGAAAATAACTTCATTCAATTTGCTGTGGGAAGAAACATTTATATTTTATTAAGTGGCCTCTCCTGAGTTATTTTAGAATTTTATAAATATAAAAACTATCAGCAGCTTTAGATCCCTTGGTTTGTCACGCTGTGTTCTTAAGACACTGGCAGACCTTGGAAGGAGGGACTTGGAGAAATGGAGCTTGTGTTCCAAGGGACTCCAGTCCTGTTTTGCCAAGATGACCTGGCTCTTTAAAGGACAGTATTTGCCTCCTAAATTTATCATATTTTAATAGATATTTTTTAATTCTAGGCTAATAATTGATTACCTCCTTCAAGCCTGAGCTAAGTGAGTCTACAGGGAAGAAGGTTTATAAATAGGATTAAAGAGTTAGTAAGGGAAGGCTAATGCAGTACAGCACCCCATATAGAACAGCCTTTACAGGACTGTTGGCTCCACTAACGGAAGATGAACTTAGACAGGACTGAAGACAATAAGTGACCTCTTCTCAGAGGGGCATCACTTCTCTATTTAACCAGCAACACAGATTAATCCTAGCACAATGCTAAGGAAGAGAGTTGTACAATCATGTTAGTACCAGGAAGCAGAGACACCGAGGGATGCATTCTACACTGATTATAAAGAAAAGTACACATCACGTCCAATGTTGATTTTTGGAATAATGTTCTGTGTTTGGATTAAACCCGATAGAAGAGGAACAATTGATTATACAGACAATGATGCCTCAGATTTTAACTAATGAGGCATGGGATTAATGCATCTGCATTATTGCACCATTTGTAGTGAGTGATAGTAGCTACAGAGAACTCTGGTTTACCTGACATAATATTAACATGATGTTAGGAATAGAAATATGTGCTGGTGAAGAGTAACAGGATAATGTGCACTGTGGGATTCTTAATAAATAGCAAGCCCAGACATTAAAGGAGAACATTACCTTCAGCCTTTAGCGACGGCTGTGCTTCCTATCGCTGCAGTTACAGGAGGAATGTGCATTTAAATTGTATCCCTACATCATAATTTGTGCAAAAATCCAGTCACAGCTGTCAAGTACTTGATGAAAAGAAATACATATGAGAATATTTTGTTTTTTTCTGAGCATTCCTTGAGAGATATTGAATATATTTCTTTTGTCAAAAAGAATCTACAATTTGTACAACAGGAAGGAGTCTTTCAGTAGAAATATTTTGCATCTCTGTCTCACAATTATGCCTTGAATAAATGGATCTTTCATGTTTCAGATTGCCACTAGTTCATTAAAATATAACTGGAAAGTGACAAAAGTATATTCCTAGGGGTTTAGTTATTGTGTTGTCTTTTCAGGACAACCAATTTATAATTCTTGAAGAAAATCTCGATTTCAGTTGCACATACACCATGACTAAAGAACACAGTTGAAAAATCAAAGTTCAAAGAAAAATCTATAAATATTGGGGAAATAAAATGGTACTAAATGTGAGGGCTAATTTCTAAGAATTTGTGTATTTTCTGTAACACAAATCTGTAATATTATAAATACTTAAGCACAAAGGAGACAGTTAAAAATAATATTTTACTTTGGCCATAGAAATTTAAGGTAAAATGCAAAAGTCTCCTCCTCCAACTTTAGCAATTTTTCTGTCTCATATGGAGTTAATCGACTCTCAAGTATCATGAAAGAGATTGAGTTGTGTCAAACAAATAGACCAGAAACACTGAAGATTTGATTCAGGTTTGAAAAATAATAGCATTCAGATAACTAGTGTAGTATTAGTTTAAAATTGTATTAGCATTTTAAAGCAGATTATTAATAATGACACTTTTTATAAATATAAATAAATACTTTAAGTATATTTTGTAAGAGATGCTCTAGAAAGAGAATAACAGAATTGTCAGAAGAAAATGATACACTGATCTCTAATAATGTCATAAATATACATGTACACACATGTACAAATATACAAATACACATGTACACATAGGGACACATACATTTACACAATGCTTAAATACAAAGAAATGGCTTCAATTTAGAAAATAATAAAGCTTTCTCAAATAGGGGTGGAAGTTACATAAATCTAAAGCCCCAGTTTTATTAATTCCAGAAGCCAAGTATTTGTCCTGCTTTTTTTCACTGATCCTGACACTCCAGGACACCATAATCACCTTATGGATAGCAATTGGCAAGTGGTGTTAGTTCTAGAATCCCTTAGGATTGAAGTACCAAGAGCTTTCTGCATAAGACATTTAGTATACCTTAAATTTTGTCTTTTTATTTCAATGCAATATATGCTTAGTAATTATGGCCTTAAAAGTTCTTAGCATCCCTCATATTCATGATCATAACAATTCATGTCTTCATATAATCACCTACCAACTTCAAAAAATATACAACATAATGTATATTTTCTGTGTATTCATATACATCTGAGCTCTTCATGTAGGACCCTATTGTCCTCGCTCTCCTTAGGGCAAAATGGGCTTATTTCTCCATTGATGGACACTGTAGTTCAAGTCAAACTTTCACTGATGCTGTGTGTTATTTTGCCCAATTACTTAATTTTTTTCTATACTGAAAGACATTATGCTGACCTAATGAACCAATGACTTCTATGTACTGAATTGGACATATGCTCATTCTCTTTATCCTTGGTACATGATGATATCATTTTTTTTTCTGTGATGTGAAAATAGCACATCATTTCTGCTCTTGGCCCTGGAAGGGGTTTCCACATTAGAGGTGACTAGGTTTCATTTGACTCCCCATGCTAAACCTAATTCAAAGTCATTTTGTGTTTACAGGTTTACTTTGATTAGATTATATTCTGAGTGTCTGCCCAGTTTCATTTCCCCACTTGAGCCATACTATCCAGTTTTATAGCTTTTATGATTTCCTCCTAGTCTATTCTTCTTCTCTATCAATAGCCTTTTCTTTTCTTTCCTTGTTTTCTTTACTCAATGACTACCGTTAGAACTGCCCTGGAATAGCTCTTCTATCTCAAATAAACTTTGACCTGAGTCACAGTATTCTATTTTTCTGCTCTCCGTTTTTTAATATGATTTGAGTCACCTGACAATAGCTTTTTATATATCTCCATGTTTTGTTCTTCTGAGAGAAGTGGTTAGGAAAGCAAGACCTTTTATTAATTGATTTCCCCACCATATCAGACAGTTCTCAAAATAGTTTCTCAAATACTAAGTCAATAAAGTATTGAGTAGAGCATAGATAGACAGATAGATAGATAGATAGATAGATAGATAGATAGATAGATAGATAGATAGATAGATAGGTGAGTGGATGGTTGGATGGGTGGGTAAGTGGATGGATGGATGGATGGATGGATGGATGGATGGATGGATGGATGGATGGATGGACAGGCAGGTGGATGAATGGATTGACAGACAGATAGATAGACAGATAGACAGAGAAAGCATTTAATACATCCTAATGTTAGGCAAATAAGTAGCTAAAACTTGCCCTACGGTGTGTAAAAGAGTGTTACTTATACCTGCATCTGTGATGATTTGCTGTATATTTTGTAGAACACCATGGGCACTACACACATATAAATGAAGAGCCACTTTCTAACAATAAATTTAAGAAAAATATATATAACTTTTACTTATCTTTGGAATGAAAGTGGTGTTACATACTGAATAATCAATAAAGCTTAATCTGCAATATTTAGGATATAAACCTTGAACTTCAAGTTCCATGAATAGTGATGAATGATCAGTATGACTATGGTTTTAGTAAAGTTCTATATTTTGATTAGATCTTGCTTTTAGATGTTTCTCAGCAACAGATAATACAGAAATTGCAATAGACAAGGTATGTTAACTTTTAGAAATCCTAAGATTCACTCCAGTAAATAGTTGCTATTTTTCAGTAACATCTCAAAGTTAACACAAGTGAATTATTTTCTCCTTGAAGAAAGAAAGCATTTTTCCTAAATCTATTGATTCAAATATGTCTCATATTTTTAAGTAATTGTTTTATTTTGGTAGGACCTTTCTAAGTTGCCAAGTTGGTTGGTGACCATACTACCACAGAAACAGAATAATAATGAGTTAAGTTCTCAAACAAATTTTTATATAAATCAATTTCAACTCAATGTGCAGAATATCATGTATACAGATAATTTCTCTCAGTTTTATTTTACATTTGTTTATTTGATTTTCCTTTTATAAATAAATAGAAAAAAATCTGGAAGGGTCTGAATCTAAAGGAAGAGACCAATGGATGAACTGACACTCCAATTATCTACTATTTATTTCATGAAAGAAACTCAAGAGGTTATTGCTGATGAGAGAATGCGAAGGTATTCTGAAAGGTGCAATAGTGGTGTTTATGCTTTGGCAGTAAACAACTGGTCTCTCATTGGATTTAAGATATGCTCTGTAGGAGAAAATTCATGTCCAGTAAGGTAAACATGGCCTAGTGCCCATGACTGGAAACTAGAGAAAAACCTCCTGCTGCCAGTTATATAAACCAGTGCAATTTCTAACTGATTTCTAAACAGTTACACCCACAAATAAGTACAGCTCTCAGCTCTAATGAAGAAGTTTCCCTGGCATCAAATGGGATCTATTACAGAAATACACAGCGGTCAAAGCACAGAGGATATTTGTGGGCTTCTGGTCCCACTTGATACATCTAAAACACAACTCCTACACATGAAGCCTTGGAGAACATCATGGGTAGGGGTTTTAAAATCCAGAAACGAATACATCTGCTCGGTAGTAGCATCTTCTACATATGAAAGTGAAGTTGCACCAGTGAGGTCTCAACAACATGGTTCCCTAAAAACACTTGACGAATGGCAACCCACCTGAAAAATAATGACTTCTGAGAAAGTCAGAATCACTATTCTCCAGGAACAAGCTCATTGAGATGTGATCAAGAGAAGCACTAATCTATATATTTTATTTAATATATTGTATTTACATATTACTTATATATAAATACACATATGCACATACACACTTATTTACATAAAGACATAGGAAATAAAGCCTAATCTTAGTAAAGATAAACTAACCTCTTTATTACCTCTTAATAAAACTAAATAGAGATATCTACTCTTAGGAAACTAATTATATATTTTGACTTTGTAAAAATAGCAGGTGCAAACAATCAAGGTGAAATTATTATTGTTATTATTATTATTGATTTTTTTGAGACAAGGTTTCTTTGTGTCACAGTCCTAGCTGTCCTGGAAATAGCTCTGTAGACCTGGACTGGACTCACAGAGATCCTTCTGTCTAGTCCTCATGAATGCTGGGATTAAGGGCATGCACCACCATGCCCAGCATGAAATTATTTTTAATGGAATCAATTGTGACACATACCACACCTACTTTTCATTTTATAAATTAAACAGCAGCTCAGTTTTTCTCACATTGTATTCCTAATGGAAACTGCTTTATGATTACTAAAATCTAGAAGGATATTTTATTACAATAATATTTTATCTTGTTACTATTAGTAAAAAAATATAGGAAATATTTATAACTTGTTGATATCTTGCAGGAGAGTCGTATGCCTCAAAGTTTAACAATTAATATTTCATCAACATGATCTGTCCCAAGTGGTTTAACCTCATCTATTAAATACAGTGAAATCATAAGATGGGCTACATAGAGAAATTCTTCAAATTCCAATTTTTGTTTGTTTTTGTTTTGTCTTTTATTTTTATTATTTAGATCCTTGGTTTTTTCCTAATGAGAGACAGAACTCTGTGAATCAGAGTGGGAAGGGAGGCAGAGAAGACCTGGGAGTTCAGGGAGAAAAGCTATGATCAGAATATGTTACGTGAAAAAATATTTTCAATCAAAGAAATAATAGAAAAATAACCCTAAAAATAATAACATATTTTCCCACTTGGTATAACTCCATACTACAATATTTCTAGATTTTATAATATACACATGTGCTTTCATTTTAAAATGATGTTTGAAATTTTGCATACAAAAATCATGTGTTTTATTGTGGCATTTATATACATATATTCGTTATTCACTCCCTCTCCCTTCAACGCCCTCCTCCTTTCTCCTGGTTCCCTCTTGATGCTTCATTCCTTCCCCCTCCAAAGATGTCTTCATGTCCCATGCAGTCCATTTCTCCCTCACACCTCTCTAACCCCCACCTCGTGATCTTGCTTCTCTTGTGGCCCCCGTTCTAGTTTTATTATAAACACATACCTCCACAAATACATGCATTTTAATATGTATCTTAATCTTTTCTTAATTTGTACACATGCTGACAAATAATCAAGTGAGATTATTGAGAAGAGTACTCCTTGAAACATGAAGTTAATCACTGGTGTGTCACAATGACTTTAATTTATCCTGCACACAAACGGACTTATGAATGGACATAAATTACTTTTGAAGCTATCATTTTGGGAACGGAAATAGATAATCAGCAAGTTTCAAATGTCAGAGAAAGAGTACAATGTCTCTGCCTGATTAAGACATAGTTAGTACTTTTTCTTTACAAAACTTACTTTAAATTTCTAATTTATTTAACACGACCAATATTTCAATTGCTGGCACATAGTAAAATCACAGAGACAGTGGTCTAAGTCATCATGTCTTTAGCTGAAGCCTGTAGAATTCTCAGCTTCATCCTTCCCCTAGTCCCCCGACTTGTTATAAAGACACTTTGGTTACCAAATAAAAATCCTTTTAACAGGCTTAGCTTATTCTCTTCTTTAACAAGGCCTCATTAAATGTAGCTCTAAGACTTAGCATATGCCTTGCTTTGATTTTGCTGTGCCTTTGATGTCTTCAGCCAGCTTATCCTCAACATGCCCAAATCATCAAAGACTTGAAGTCAACAATCAATGTACACCTCACTTTTTCTTTCATGTCAACAGTTCTATCTTCAGTTGTGCATGATGGTAAGGTATAATCAAATTTTCCCCCACTCAGAAATCCATATGTATACCTCATTTTTTTCTTTCATGCCAATAATTTTATCAATGTACAGTTTTGGATAGGGGTAATGTTATGATCAAGTTTTACCTCACTCAGTTTTATTTTTGTCTATCCACAAGGTAATATATCTAAATACATTTTTGATAGATTCTTTCATAACATCTAATATATATCCATATATGTGAAATAAAAAGAGACCAGTCTAATACGCCATAACTTCATTATATTCATCAGTGCTTCTGTCCACACAGAATTTCTCTGAAACAATTTCTCTAATGAATCAAGCATCCCAAGGCAAGCTATAATTTGCCACATCTTTGATCATTGTCTTTGTAAACAATTTTCATATACCCTGAAAACAGTTCCAAAATTGTCATGATTTTTGTAAAATTCTATGCAAATAGCTAGCATCTCCTCTTTAACATAATATCCTTTAAGGTTGCAAGGTAAAGGAGTGAGGGGCTGACAACTCATTTGTAATAGTAAAGTACTGATTTATGAGTTCAACTTTCTTAAGATTTACCTCAGTCTATTCGGTTCAACATCTTGCACCTCAACAGAAGACGATTGTAAGCAAGACTGAATGTTTTCTATTTATACTCTGTCACGCATCTCTGTGGTGTGGATCCCAGGGGGAGTGTTATGTAATTTTGGATCCTTCTTGCAACTATTAGTAAATGTCAATAGTGTTTCTCTCATTCTAAATGTTCCTTCCATATACATTTGTGGTCTGGGGACTTTTGTTTAATATTCTGCAGATGGCAGCAAAGTTAAAGCAGTTGTGCATTCAACTTTTGTAGATTCTTTCTCTAAGTTTATACCATATACTCAACTTCTCTCTCTCTCTCTCTCTCTCTCTCTCTCTCTCTCTCTCTCTCTCTCTCACACACACACACACACACACACACACACACACTCTCTTTCTCTCTCTCTCTCTCTCTCTCTCTCTCTCTCTCTCTCTCTCTCTCTCACACACACACACACACACACACACACACATACACTGGAATTTCTGCATCTGCTATCTCCATGTCCACAGTTCTGGGATTGCAGACATGCACCAACATGCCATGTTTAGAGACTGAACATGTTTAGGCACAATGCACAATAGAATACTCCTCTGCTCCCTGAGCCCCATCCACAACTCTTCTTAGTTTTGATTCCTTCTGCTGTGGTAAAATGCCCTGAAAAAAAATCGTTTTGGGAATAGAGGTTTGTTTTAGCTCACAGGAAGGAGAGTCACAGAAGGCGGAGCATGGGAGTTTCCCCAGAATATAAGATTTCCATGCATTAATATGTGGTGTTTGATTTTTGACTTTGAATACAATGTAATGCTACACATTTTGACACCTTGGGCTCCCCATTGCAATGGACTATCACCTGGAAATGTAATCAGCTATATCTCTTTTCCCTTAAGTTGTTTCTGCCAGGCCATTTTGTCAGAGTAAAAGAAAACACAGCTAAGAAACCAAACAACATTTGTTTTAAATAAAAATATTCTATAGCATCTTATAGGGAAGAGATATCATCCCCAACCTACACAAAATTGCAAATGTTCATAATACATACTGCATATTGTGTTAAAATATAAGAACTATTCTATGTATTATTGTCACCACATTTAAAAGAGGAAATCAAGGCACAAAGATCTTAGACCAACTGCCCAAGGCCACATTGGCAGTATAGGTAAGAGAATCGGGAGCTGGATATATATATATACCAGGACATAAAACGTGGGTCTCCTTTAATATGATACCATTCAGATTTACTTTTACATTATTGGCATGTTTGCTGTCAGGTTCTGAATACTTAACCCTAAACAAACCATTCTTTAATTTTGGCCAGAGTGGACTCCCGTCACTTCTGCTACCATACAGACTCAGATCTCAGCATTCTGCTTTATGGAAAGCAAGTGTCAAATAACCAGCATTGACGTATTCCCAGTTCTGTTGTATTCTAGAAACCTTTCCCAAAATAGATCTAGGATTATCATTTTGGTCATAATGGTCCAGACTATATAAAATACATGTCAATTACTTTACTTTTGTGGATTTTATAGTAGATCTTATAATGGCTCTCCAACTTAGTGTATATTGAGAGACTGTTTTCTGGACTTTATAATATAGCCCTGAAGATGGTACTGATAGGGAATGCATTGCTTTTCACTGGTGTGTGCCCTGTGAGTCACAAATGTAGCATGGCAGATTCCCAAATTTTTCTTTTGTAGTTTTCTTTAGCAAACAGGTGCAAATACAGTATCTATTCTTGGTGCACTGGGAATGTTTCCATTACTATGGTATGAAATACCCAAACGTAGAGGAGAGACACATTTTCATTCATCTTTCCTGAACAGAGCTAGATTTCAGAGGCCTCTGACTAGAAGAGTATTTGAATGTTGATTGTACCGGGTTCGACTTGTATCTTCAAAGTATAAAATGACTGGAAATGAACCTGTTATATATTAAGCTCTTATTTGATGAATCACCTGTAGCAATAATAATTGTAGGAATGCAAGTAAAATTGGTTAACCCCATGAAATTATGAACTAAATTAAATTTGTCACAAAATATTCAGTTTTAGATTGTTACATCTAAAAAATAAATAACACTAATAAATAGATGTCTGTAGTGGGATTATGAAATATTCACACTGTGAATCAGGGAGCATTCCTGATGTTATTTCTTATATCCCTTACTTAGGACACAGCTTACTCATGCCTCTAATTCTGTAGTATATTTCCAGAACAACATTTATAACAGTGTTGTGACAGGCAAAAAATGAAATAAGAGAAAAATGATAAAATAATCTCCATATGGGTAGTAACTGTATAATCTCCCATAAAATAGAAGATTTCTCCCATAAAATAGGCAATTTCATTTGCATGTTTATAAAGAAATATCTTTTTATATAGTGGAAACTGCTAATCTTGGACATTTTGGAAACATGAGAAGTCTATATAAATTGCATGATGTCTGTGTAGCCTGTCAATGGGGTAATATATAATAAAGAAACTCCCATTTCATATTCTATTGATTCCCACTAACCCAATGAAAACAATGGAGCCACTTTATTACAGCCCATATGAAATCAAAATATTTTCAGGAATCACAAATCTATATAATGTACAATACAGGAGTCATTATCACTACCTCTTATTGTCTGGTATCTTTAGATTCATGGAAACAGTAAAAGAAGAAATCTTATCACTCAAAAATATATAAGGTTCTGTGGCTTTCTATATACACCCATGATCTCCCATATCATTGAAGCGGTTCACACAATTCAAGAGCTGGTTTCTGAGGACATGTACCCTGTGTGGCTCATCATGGATGAGACTAGATGAGGTTACAAATATAATAATAAGGTACTTTTAGAGTGACTCATGAGATCTGATAAACAGCTTTTCTGGTCAATGCCTCTGGCTTGTTGCTAGTGAATAAACTGTTCTAAATTCTAAGTTAGTCTTCTATTTTTCAGAAAAAAATAGAAAATATGTACATTTTATGTTAATTTCATTCTGCACAAAATTTTACATAGCATCTATAAATGTTTCAACAACATGCATCAAGAGCATCTATGAAAACTAATTTAACAAGAAAGATAAATTTATGCACAAGGAATGCAGTACCCTGGTGGTCGTTGGTTGTGGAGGCTGGAAAAATGCAGGCCCATTTCCATCTTGTCTGATGGTCAGAGAGTTTGGAGACTGACAGGCATAATTGCACCTCCTAACTCAGGAGGTGGTTGCCTGGCTCCTTTTTTTTTCTGTTTGTTTGTTTTTTTGTTTTTTTTTTTTGTTTTTTTTAATTTATTTATTTATTAAGGATTTCTGCCTCCTCCCCGCAACCGCCTCCCATTTCCCTCCCCCTCCCCCGATCAAGTCACCCTCCCTCATCTGCTCAAAGAGCAATCAGGGTTCCCTGACCTGTGGGAAGCCCAAGGACCGCCCACCTCTATCCAGGTCTCCTAAGGTGAGCATCCAAACTGCCTAGGCTCCCCCAAAGCCAGTACGTGCAGTAGGATCAAAAACCCACTGCGATTGTTCTTGAGTTCTCAGTATTCCTCATTGTCCTCTATGTTCAGCTAGTCCAGATTTATCCCATGCTTTTTCAGACCCAGGCCAGCTGGCCTTGGTGAGTTCCCGATAGAACATCCCCATTGTCTCACAGAGAATTCTCAACAGAAGAACTTCAAATGGCCAAAAGACACTTAAGGTCATGCTCAACTTCCCTAGCGATCAGGGAAATGCAAATCAAGACAACTTTAAGATACCATCTTACACCTGTCAGAATGGCTAAAATAAAAAAACACCAATGATAGCCTTTGCTGGAGAGGTTGTGGAGAAAGGGGGACACTCACCCATTGCTGGTGGGAATGCAAACTTGTGCAACCACTCTGGAAAGCAGTGTTTCGGTTTCTCAGGAAATTCGGGATCAACCTACCCCTGGATCCAGCAATACCACTCTTGGGAATATACCCAAGAGAGGCCCTATCATACAACAAAAGTATATGCTCAACTATGTTCATGGCAGCATTGTTTGTAATAGCCAGAACCTGGAAACAACCTAGATGCCCTTCAACGGAAGAATGGATGAAGAAAGTATGGAATTTATACATATTAGAGTACTACTCAGCAGTAAAAAACAAGGACTACTTGAATTTTGCATACAAATGGATGCCTGGCTCCTTTGAAATTAAGATAGCTCAATGCCATCCTGACTGGTGGTCAGGATATACATATATACTTCTTTTCTTTCTATTTTAACTATGAGGTCAAGCAGAGAAGGTCAGTCTCCAGTATAAGTGACTTACAGCACCTTAGCTACCCAGAGGACAGAATGTTAAGGATTTAATGTCTCAGAGAGATAAGGCCATTGACTGTGTGAGTTCTCTTTGTATCATGTTAATAAAGTCTTTTGTTACCTTCTCCCCTATTTATGTTGGATATAAAAGCTGTGGAAAAAGAAATGATTTCAATCATTGGATTGCCCTCCTGATATTTTATATGTTTTCTGTCTCATCATTTTTATGTGTCTTTATATTCTTTACTTATATTCTTCAGTTCACATGCCCCTACCCTGGTAAGAAGTCTTTTGTCGAGGCCAGTCCTTGATAGTTAGTTCCTTCATCAGCTTTAGTTGGTGCTCTTGAGGTAATTCTCTAACAGATGCTTCTTCTAGCCAATTGTTTCTTAGGTTTAAGAATCAGTGCAATAATGGGCAAGATGCAGCATTTATGTATTATATTTCCAACTCTAGAGATGCCCAAGCACATTCCGAGGAAGCTTGAGTTATTTGAACTTCTTTCAAAATACATACAAGATTTAGAAATAAAGAAGAATTGTCCTACAAAAGAATAATAGGTTTAGATCTTATGAGTTGCTCAGTGTTTGGTTTGTTTGATTGAGACAGGCTCCAATGTATCACACGTGGCTCTCTAATTCTCCCCGTGCAGTGGAGGATGACCTTGATTGTCCCACTTCCACCTCCTGAGTTCTTAGACTAAACTCATCTGCTATCACAAAAATTCTAAGTGTTGTTGAAGATCAAAGCCAATGTTCTGAAGCCGGGGGCTTCTACATACGAGGGAAGTACTTTGACAAGTAAACTACAAGCTTATGCTTTGGTCATAAATTTCTAAGGTAACTTAGCAGAGTAAAAGTCAAAAATATAAATGCAATTAAAGTTTTATTCTTCTGCATTAAAGAACTGTACTTCAATTTAAGGTTTTCGGCATTGCAAATATTATTTACAAACAAAATAGACATTAGAATTTGTTTCCATATGCTTATTCCAATCAAATATTCCCAAAAAAGAAGGAAGAAAACACTTTATGAACTCTTTTCCTTTGAAGAGGTGCCGTGCTTGTTGAAGAAGGGGTGTTAACCAGGCAGACTTTCCTAATGGACAGAAAGACAGCAAAGAGAAACCACAGCACTCAGCAGGCTGCTGACCTACTTTATTATTCTAAGTTCATATTGGCTATGAATGCATTTTTCCCCATAGAGCTGCAATGATTTGTCAGCAAATCACTTACTTTTTGTTAGGACATTTTTAAAAACTCTGCTAAGGCAGTACATTCTATTTTGGAAAAAAAGTCAATACTACTGTAATAATACAATTCTAATACAGAGGAATTGAAATATAAAGTAGATTACTAAACCCCAAGAGAGGGGAAATGTTTTCCTTCAATTCTTTGCTACTTTGGCTTAGTATCTTTCCTTAAGTCTATTAGTTTAGTGACTTAAATAGAACCAGTCATTATCTAAGCAGTTGAATGGGCATGACACTTTAAAATTTTTCAAGAATATCATCAGTAGATAACTTAATCCTGCATATTGCTTTTATCCCCTCAGATTATTTATTTAGAAGAAGAGGCATTAGCAGTTGTTTATACTATGCCTCTACATGTTTATTTGACAATTGCAGATGTTAAGCTGGAATTATCTGGGGTAACTTGAATGTCACTATTTTCAAGGTCACAGACATAAAACTGGATGATGATAGTTGAAATGAGTACTTTACTACTGTATGGTTCTTTGGTTCATACACCTCACAATGTTTCATAATAATCGATGCATGGGACAGGGTTACCACTAACATATCTTTAGGAAGTTTGAGGGGAAAATCACTGAATGGGTTGTGAAGTAATGGTGAAAGAGACTGTGCAAGATTTGTAATTTTGAAGAATGATCAGATTGGTTAATAGGAAACATATACTATTTTACAACACTTGGCCCATGTTCAGGGGTTTTGGGACAGCTCATATATTTTGAAGGCCTCAATTTAGATTTACTTTGACAATAATCATACATAGGTTTCTGTTGAATTGAATTATAAATTCTTTCAGAGTAAATCTCACATTGTGTTAAGCTTTTTACAGTAGACCACACCCAGTGGAAAGTGGGATGAAGGAACATCTGTTTGAAAATGGCACTGATGAGCATACAACTTAGTCTCATTCTCCCCTGTATGCTTGGTATCATAGATAATATCTATCATAAGGAGGAGCTCCACATATAATCTAAATGAAAGGAGAACTAACATACACTCAGCTCACAGCAGAAGATCCAAGTACAGGAGAGTCAAGGGATATATACAGAGTCATAGAATGTTTAGAAGGAACTGTTCTGGAAGGCGTGTCTCTCCAATCCATTCTGCTGGCATTTCCCCCTATGCATCTCTACAAAATCAGTATGAAGTGTGCTCTTGTTATTTACAAATTAAGACCAATCTTCTGATAAAGAAAATAAGAGGGCAAGGCTGGTACACCAGCTTTTCAATGCTTGAACACACAAGTGAAAATTGACAAAGGCTCACACAGCATATGGCTACTATGACCATGATTGCTTTTTATAGGAACGAACTGTAAGAGTGCATGGTTATTAGTGAGCACGCTTTCTACACTGTCTTCAATGAAGGTAAAACTGGGTAGTACCCTGCATTTATAATTGGAACTCTTAGATATTATATATATGTGAAGATTTTTTTATATTTTTAAGCATGTTACTTATATACTGGCGGAACTTTTTACATCTTCTAAAGCAGATTGTCTTGTTAGTTATTAATTCACAGGTTAATCTTTTATGACAGTGTTGACATTTTATTAGTGTACAAACAAAAATCACAGAAAGCACATTTATTTGGGCGTCTCTTATGTGGGATTAGGATATTTATAGCCATGAGTTGGTAACACGTAAAGGAAAAATGAATATAGAAGTTATAAAAGCAAACAGTATAAGCTATTCTATTAGTAGACTAGCAGCTTTGCAAATACAGTTCAAAGGATATTTAGTTACCCTCTTGAACAAGTGCTACTTATTGAGTGAATAATGTATAAAAGGTTGGTAAAGAATTTGGAGCATGCATGTTAAGACCAATAATGTAGTCTATAGAATAGGATTTGTCAAGATTAAATAATGCATATATTAATTATTATATCAGAATTACAAAAACTAATGTTATAATGTAAAATTCATGATTATTCCTATTATTTTTAGGGTAATAATACTCAAAAATGGAACTAAGCAATAATTTAAAATTAAAAAATAGATGAATTCAAAATTAACTAAAAAAAAGCAGTAGTCTTCTACATACTAATGACAAACAGACTGAAGAAAAAAATCATAAAAAACATCTTTCACAATAACCTCAATGATATAAAATATCTTGGAGGTAACTCTAACCAAGAAAGTGAAAATATCATATGTTAAAAACTTTAAGACATTGAAAAAGAAATTGAAGACTATCAGAAGATAGGAAGATCTCCTATGCTCATGGATCGATATGTTTAACATAGTAAAAACAGTCATCAAAACAAAAACAATCTTTAGAGTCAATGAAATCGCCATCAAAATTGCAACATATATTTTTACAGATCTTGAAAGTGAAAAAAAAAATCAGTTTTATCTGAAAACAGAAAAACTTAAGGCAGATAAAACGATCCCGAGTAATAACAGTGCTGCTGAAGATAACACTATCCCTGAACTCAAATTGTACTACAGAGCGATAACAATAAAAAAGGATGGTATTTGCACAAAAAAGAAAAGTCATTCACTAGAGTAGAATTGAAGAACAGACATAAATCTAAATACATATAGATACCTCACTTTTGGTAAAGAAAGCAGAAATAGACACTGAAAAAAAAGCATCTTCAACAAATGGTTCTGGTCAAACTGGGCCGTTGCATATAGAAGAATGCAAATAAATCCCATACTTATTACCCTGCACAAGGGCCAGGTCCAAATGGATCAAAGACCATCAAATACACTGAGACTGATACGAGAGAAAATGGGACGTAGCCTTGAATTCATTCGCAGAGGGAAGGACATTCTGAACAGAACACCATTAGCACAGGAACTAAAAATTAATAAATGGGATCTCATGAAACTGAAAAACCATCTAGATATCCCTCAACAAAAGAATAAAGAAAATGTGATGCATTTACCCAATGGAGTATTATTCAACCTTTAAAAAACCCAAGAAATCTGCAGATAAATGGATGGAACAACAACAAAAGATCATACTAATGTAGGTAATCCAGACCCAGAAAGAAAATTATGATATATTTTCTTATGTGTAGATATTAGTTGTTAAGTCAATAGTAACAAATCCACAATTCATAGGACCACAGAGGTTAGATATACATTAAGAGAATTTGGTGACTATGTGCAGACAGATCTCCATTGGATAGGGAAATAGGATGATAGTTATGAATAGATGGAGGTAACAGAAACAGGAGAATCAAGTGGAGAGGAAGGGGAAGAAGAGAATGGGGGGATACAGAGAGATTATAGTAAAAATTAAGGGGCATTTGAGGGGTAGTATGGAAATTTAATATAGTAGAAATTTCCTAAAATATATACATATATGGAGTCAATCTGACTTAAATCATCAAATAATGGAGAAGACAGAGCCCCAGTTAATTATTTTGTGTTATCAAATGAAACTTCCAGTATCAGAATTTTGTTATACCTAATTAGGTTATTGGTAAGAAAGAGTCTCATGAAAACAATCAAACAGTCCAAAGTGTTGTCAAGACTATAGATTGCTCTCCACAAACTGAGAGCAAGGCCCCATTATTGAAGACAAAACCTACACAGATCATTGTACACAGAGAAGTTGATCTGGTGACTACATAGAGCCTTGTTATCTATGTGCTAGCATCTTTGGTACAAGAAGATGCTCTGCACACTACCAAATATTACAGTATATATAAACCATCTCAGGCACAAACCCTTTATGTACAATGGTCTTGTGTGTGTGTGTGTGTGTGTGTGTGTGTGTGTGTGTGTATATTAGTACAACAGAGGCACAAATTTTGTGTGAATAACCAATATCTGATTTGACAGAAAGTCCATTTCACAGATGGAACTCATCCCTGACACTGCTTAAGTGGCCAAGAAGCTGAATGTAGCACGATTAATAAAAATCAAGAAACTGATATTGGGATTCAACCTGAAGGTCAGAAAAGCAAAACAGCCAGTCACTAGCTCTTACCTCTACTCAGTCTGAAATGGCAATCATACCACCAGGAATCCTCAGAATGATACTGAGCCTGAGAGCTGTCTCCTCCCATCTTATATTAGTCTCTATTGCTGGGGTTAAACAAGGCATGCAACACTACTGCCCGGTTTCTATTGCAAACTAATGTGGTTACTGAGATTAAAAATGTGTGCCACCACTTCCTGGTTTGTAAGGCTGACTAGGGAGGCTGTCTTAAACTCTGATCTTCAGGCAAACTTTATTTATTAAAATACAAGTGAAATATTACTACAACTGAGAGTAGATAACTCAAGGACCTAGGGGAAAACCAAATACTACTGTTTTAAAAAGAATGTATCAATAAAATGACTCTTGATGATATTATGTGATACTCATAAATTGGTATCTTCTTCAGTCATCATCAGAAAAATTTCTTCTCCTTACAACTGATGGGTACAAATGCTGAGACATTACTCAACGAGTGAGAGATCTTGGAATACCCACGCTCTAATTGGGATGCCTCCATCAAATCCCTCACCCTAGGCCTCAGGGAAGTCTACAGAAGTGGAGGCAGAAATAGTATAAAATCAACATGATCAACGCATATATAAATTTACAGAGATTGAGGCAGCATGCGCAGGTTGTCAATGGGTCTGCACAAGATGAGGCCCGACAGATGAAAGCTGTGGACACATACACCTATCCCTAACACAGAAGCACGCTCTAATTGATAGTCACTTGTCAATTAAAATGTAATTTCCCCCAAGGGAGTCTCATTAGAGCAACAAAATACTCTCTTGATAGTCTGCATGTATGTATTAGGTGAGCAACACAACAGCATCTTTGGAGGTTCTTTTTCTCATAATGTTGTGTCAAAACTTTTAGATTTTTTTAACTTATTGGTTTTTTTTTAATTTATTCTCCATTTTTTAACTTACAGGCCCTTTGTGTGTATAGTATTACTTTCAGTTTAGTGTCTCTCTGGGATTCCTGAGTGTACGAAAAAGTCGGTCTGTTTCTTGTGCCTTTTCTTAGGTACTTTTTCTTCATTTGCTTCTCCTGAGCAATTCTGATGTGTTAGTTTTTGTTTTATTTTATAAGGTAGTATATTATATTATTATCCTATAAAAGCCTGTTTGTCTTCTCTTATTTTTGCTTATGAGCCTAGCCTTTAACTGTTCAGCCTGCCTGTTTGACTTCTAATGAGAGAGAGAAAAGGGTGGGAGGTGAGGAAAAGAGCAAATGGGAGAATTAAAGAGAGGTGAAACTATTATCAGGTATATTATGTGAGAAAAAAATTATTTTCAATAAAACAGAAGACATTCAATATTTTAAAAATATTCTCATATAACTTACTAGATGAAAATTTAAAACCAAATGCTACCAAAATAGTAAAACAAACACACACAATTAAGAGTAAATATATTGTTTCAGAATGTTTGCTGTGACCAAGTAACTGCCTCCCTTTTAAATATACTGAGTTTTGTCCAAGTCTTGATTCACTGAAACTTGGGTGCCCCAAGTTTCTAATACATTCTCCATTTTACAGTCATGAAAATGTTGCGCATTATTTTACATGTCATTTATCTACACTTGATTACATGGATTATTTGCATATTATGTTGATAAACTAACTTTATGTGATGCAGCACTTTTTAGTATAACATGTTCCAATTAGAAAAACAAGTACAAACTCCATATAGGAGTATGCAGAATATTTTGGAGTCCTAATATGCTTGTATTAAAGCCTTTGAGATGATACCCAACCTGTAACTATTCATCTGAAAAACTGTAGGTAGAAGACATGGACTGCCTAACTGTAATCCTGCAGGCTCGATCATGAAAAATCTTGTAGATAAGTAATGTTTCACTGCAAGATATTTATGTCAAAAATGATATTTCATATGGTATGAAAGTATTTTAGATTCAGGTAATTAATAAGCAATCTAAATTATACTGTGGCCTTATCTTGTCATATTCTTAAAATTAATATTTCTCATTTGTAATTGAATCCAATGTTATTACCCTTAATCATTTTTTAATAAATTAATATATTCCCAGTACCTTTTACAAGCAAGCACAACTAGAAGATGACATGGAAATGTAACACATTTTCTTAGACGTTAATTATCTGCCAAGTCCAAGATCTTAATTCACAAAGAATTTTGTAATTCAAATTTGGTTCACACATGGAATAAAGCAAATATTGCAAATGTCTAACAAGATGAATCCCTGTTCTTGCTGCATCTCTTAAGTCAGCTTCTTCTTTTTCTTCATTTTAAGCCATCCACTAAGTTCATGCATTAGCTTCTTCAATATACTGTTATAAGAGTTACTTTAAAATTTATAAATTCATGAGCAAAGAAATTAGCCAACAGGAATCAAAATTATTTTCATGTAACAAAATATAAATTAGATAAAGTTAGCATAACAATGATTATATTAAACTGATTATACTATATTAAACAGTAAAAATGTATAGCATAGTTATGGTGGTAACTTTAAATTCCTAATCAAAGCCTGGAACAGAAATTTCTAATCACAGGCTTTATGTTAATAACAAACTAAATGGATATAAAGATAGAAAGATCAGTATATATAGCAAATTTGGGTGCAGGATTTTAATATATGTGCAGGTCTTAGTAATACTTAAGGACATGCAATTAACATAGTGCCAAAGACATGTATATCATAATTATCATGCCATATTCATTAAAGGCTTGTGCTGTTTATCTACAACTTGATTTCTAGCCTCAAGTTATTACTTTCAAATTAGATTTTCCACAAATAGAAAAAATTATGAGTTTGATTTTTTGTTTGTTTGTTTTGTATCCTGAATCAGACTCTGGATTCAGAGAAGTGACTGCTGCTGTGATTAAGATTATTTTTTAATCACTGTTCTTAACTGTTTTATAATACCTTGTGTCAAAGATACTCTAGTGTACTTCAGAATAGACATTGTGGAGCTGGGTAAACATGAACTGTTCCTAGGCTCTGTATTCTATCTGTGTAATGAACTGTACCTATGACACTATATTCTATCTGTGTAACAGCCTATTTATATGATTTCTGAAAATTTCAGTTTTCTAAAAATAAATAATAAATAAAAAAGACAAAAAAAGTGATGTTGAGCTTCATAAGGTTATTTTGTACAAAAGTGGATATAATGAAGGTTGACGCTTTTATTACATTAACACAACACAACACACACTGATAGGCAGAGTAGATCTCCTCTCTGTCTCTGTGTCTCTGGCATACACAGTTGCTTGTAGTCACGTTTAAAGAAAATAAAGATATAAAAAAATGCTTAAATAAATGTGCTTTGAACTCAATACATAATATATTGCCCTGTAATATAATTACACAATTATGTGCATTTTTAAAATACTTGCAAAGAGTTCTCTTACTCTTTTGATGATGGTAACTGTAATTTTTTTTGGAACATAACTAAAAAATTGAAAATAATAATTATTTGTCAAATTAAGAATTCCAATTGGGTCAGTGACGCATCATCTCTGGCATCAGGTCTCATCCTTCTGCTCCACATCCGACAGTAGCCTGACAATGGTACCTCATCTTCCTCTCCCAGTCAGTACTTTTATTCCTGCCTTTGTCATATCTTTATTTCATTTCCTCAAGGATAAATGACAAATAAAGGAAACATTAGAGATTTTTTAAGGTGATCCAACTCATTCACCTTTTTTGCATTGTTCTATATAAACTTCAATCAAGAATATTTATTACGTTTTGATGATGAGCAGTAAGTTAAAAGAAATTAATGTGTCAGGTATTTTTCTAGCCACCTTCTGTGGGACTAATGTGTTTTCCAAAATTTACCTTTTAGAAACTTAATTCAAGACTCGACAAGGTTGGCAGATGGAAACTAATGGAAGTCATGCTGGTCATGCGGAGCCAGCCCTCAGAAAAATAGTATTTTCTGCCATGTGGAAATAGCTTTCCTCTTTCCAAGAGATTCAAACACAAGCCGCCATTGCAACAGGAGACTGAACATGGTAGTCCCTTGGTCTTGAACTTCCCAGACTCCTGAACTATGAGAAGCAAATTTCTGTCATTTATAAATTATCCAGCCCAGCACTCTTGTATAACAGCTCAAACAGGCTAGGATAGCACTGAGGACAGAGGAAGAAAAATCTCTTTGAACTTAAATTCAGCAATGAAGGTCAGAAAACATAAAGTCCATACTATGTGTGGGGGTTACAAAACACCAAATGCTTTTATAATTAAGTATCAACCAGGAGAATGACACACGGTTTAAAAAATGGTTTTCCGTTTATTCAATGTTGCCCTAAGAAGGTGAACCAAAGGAAAAACATATAGTTATCCTCTTGGCTATGGGAAGTAGACAAAGTTGCCGGGGAGAAAATTGAGATCTTGGGGGTGGGGTGGGATGGGGGTAAGGGGAGATGGGGAGAGAAAAGGGAGAAGGGGAGGATGGGGGAACTTGGGGAAAAAGGAAGATTGGGATAAAGGAAGGTTGGATAGGGGAGCACGGAATCACAATCCTTAGTTAAGGGAGCCACCTTAGGGTTGGCAAGAGACTTGAACCTAGAGTGGCTCCCAGGTGCCCAGGGCAATGTCCCCAGTTAGTTCCTGGGGCAGCTGAGGATAGGGAACCTGAAATGACCCTATCCTATAGCCATACTGACGAATATCTTGCATATCATCATAGAACCTTCTTCTGGTGATGGATGGAGATAGAGACAGAGACCCACACTGGAGCACTGGACTGAGCTCCCAAGGTCCCAATGAGGAGCAGAAGGAGAGAGAACATAAGCAAAGAAGTCGGGACCACGAGGGGTGCACCCACCCACTGAGACAGTGGAGCTGATCTATTGGGAGCTCACCAAGGCCAGCTGGACTGTGACTGAAAAAGCATTGGATAAAACTAGACTCTCTGAACATGGCGAACAATGAGGGCTGATGAGAAGCCAAGGACAATGGCACGGGGTTTTGATCCTACATAATGTGCTGGCTTTGTGGGAGCCTAGCCAGTTTGGATGTTCACCTTCCTAGATATGGACAGAGGGGGGAGGACCTAGGACTTACCACAGGGCAGGGAACCCTGACTGCTCTTTGGACTGGAGAGGGAGGGGGAAAGGAGTGGGGGGAGGAGGAGAAGGGTGGGAGGAGGGGGAGGACGGTGGGAGGAGGCGGAGGGAAATGGGAGGCTGGAAGGAGGTGGAAACTTGTTTTTTTTTTCTCCTTTTCTCAAAAAAAAAAATAAGAGAAACTGGAAAAAAAATGGTTTTCTGAAAAAGTTTCTGATGATGCAGATGTGAATTAAATGGTGAACAGACCCAAATGAATGTAAGATCTCATATCAGTACATAGTCTCCTAAAATATATATTAATATACTTACCTAAAATCATATTTTACAATTTAAAAATATTAACATATATTGCACAGTGAAGATTAAATTTTTTCCTATTATTATTATTGAAGGCACATTGTATCATGGTTATATGTGTGTTTATATCATGTAAATAAAGTAGATCTCAGCAATAAAGTTTTTAAGACTAGATGTTGCAGCATTTACATTCCCAGGAATACAAATATAAGGTTTGGTTCTAGAAACCCTGGTCATCTAATTCCACTTTCATGGAAGGAAAGCCTTTATGGAAGAGTGGGAAAACCATACCAGCAGAAATAATTGAAGTTTTGGCACGATGATGAAAATCCAGTACATAAACAGCATGAGTTACTTACAACCATTTCATTTAGGGAAACCCAGCAGTCCGGTGGGAAATCCTGAAGCAGGGGAACCAGGAACTGAAGACAACCATCCCAATGACACAGGAGCAGCATCATGCCAATGAGGTTGAAGATTCTCACCACTGCACTAGCGAGGTCATATGTCATGTGGAATATCTGTCACCAAAACATAAAGTCATACTTTAAAAAAATCCTATGTCAAACCAAGCATGCTAGCAACATCAGGACTGATGTGAGCACAATGCATGAAGTCAAGACATGAAAAACTGTGCAGAACAAGAAATAAAACATTTTACTTTTGTAACCTTTTCAATAAAGCTGCTCATTTTGCTTTATGCTTATTATAACCAAGTGTAACTATTTTTACAAAATACATAAAACATAATACATACTTTACATGACTTTTTTGTTGATGGTATATTTTATTTATTATCTCTGTGGACAAATAATCTTGTTATTTAGCTAGCAAATTTGAGAAAGAGTGGGTAGCTCTTACTCTGTTTCTAATTGTTTTTTAATGATTTGATGAAGGTTAAGAAAATACTCAAAGAGTTAAACATACAAGAAAGAACTGCATTAAAAATAATGAGATAAGATTAAAGATGAGCTGCTGGGCTGTTCCAGGTTTCTTAGTGCATATGCTTGAGGAATTCAAGCTGAGCTTGAGTAAGGATTTTAGAGATAAAGGCTAAATGATGTTGCCAAAAATTGTGTGATGTTTTTAAGTGTAATATTCTATAATATAAAAATTATTTCATAGTAACTGATACTATTTCAGCAAACACAAAATAGTGACAATTTACATATTCAACAAAATATCAACAGAGAAAACATAAATCAAACTGGAGTTTTTGATTGTTTGTTGTTTTTAAGTATTACACAAAGAAGAATCAGGACCAGCTTTTTCCCTTCAGCAGATTAGCATTTGCCTCATCTGCAATGGCAGAATCCACCTGGAAGCAGACCCACATTCTAAGGCTAAGATTCCAAACTCTAAAGTGAATGAATGCATTCAAGAAAGGTGAGTAAATACACAAACATTGATATTTAAAATCAGATACAATTCCAAAAAGTCTATAGGTTTCTAGGTTAATGGCATCCAACCTATTTGAGAAATTACCCAAGAAACATTTGCAGAATCCACAAAATTTATATGCTTTCTTAAGTAACTCAGTCTTTTAGGCGAAATCAATTTTAGGGTAGGACTACTGATGCGTATAAAACAAACTAGAGATTTATATTTTTGCTTGCCTTGAATAAACATCAAAATTAAGAAGAGCAGATGTTAAGAATACTCACTGTAGAATATGAGGATTAAGTTAGTTAATAATTAATAACTTGATTAAGTCATGACACTACATTTTCATATATCAAAAATATTATGCTGTATGCAATCAATAAAACATTGTCAATCAAAAGTTTTGTCAACTTCAATAAAAAAGAATATAAAGAAAAATAATTTTATTTTATGAATTAATTCTAACTTTTAATTTGACTGTATTTGGCAAAGTCACAAAAGTGTCTTTATTCCTCTCTCACAAATTTAATTGGAAAAGAACTTATTTTTCACATGATATATTCTGATGATGCATTCTCCTACACCACCTTCTCTGATATCCTCCTCTCTCTCTCTCTCTCTCTCTCTCTCTCTCTCTCTCTCTCTCTCTCTCTCTCTCTCTCTTAAAAAGATAAAGAAAAAAATGAAAGAGCGAAAGGAAGGGAGGGAGTAAAGAAGGAAGCATGGTGGAAAGAAAGACAAACACAAACCCACAAAAACATAAAAGCAGAAACCGCAATATACAAGCAACAACCAATAAAAAGAAATATTTTCAAAGACTGCACTATGGGACAAAATATCTACAAAAACAACATTGAATTTGTGTTGGTTTGGTATCTTCTGCTGGTCACAGGGCCTACCTGTGTGGTTAGCATCTCTAGTGAAACGCCATTGGAGAGGCTAATTTTCCCTTTGCAGGGGATGCCCATTGTAGATAGTATTGCTTATATTTTATGCTATAAAATTATAAAATTTGGAAAATGTTACATCACTTTCTATTGAAAAATTCTCAGAAACTATCTGTGACCATGTTTCTTAGACAATTTCTTAAAGCAGGTCAGACATTATGGACTTACACATGTACAGTCTTTGTTTGGATACTATGCAATCTTAAATATCCGAGTGTTAGTGTGTATATCCTCATCTTTGTTGAGCATGCCTATTCACTTTTAAATCCTTTAGCATTTAGCCTAGAATGTAGGTCTATTCCCAGGTGTATCCTACCTTTCCAGAGTAGGCGACATGCTAAGCTTATAAAGGGAAAAATCTGGTTCTGATTCTATTATTTTTTTATAAATAACTAAAGAAAATGAACACTCAAAGAGTAGTTTATATTTCCACTTTCAACAGTTTGTGGAATATTGTTTGAATGGGAATGTATGTGGTTGAACCTGTGCGGGCCCTGTGTCTGCTGCCAAAGTCACTGTTCATATGTGTATTGCTCCTGTTGTGTCTGAAGACACTGTTTCCTTGGAGTCATCCATCCCTGCTGGATTTTAAAATCTGCCTGCTTCATCTTTCATATAGCTCCCTTAACCCTGAAGGGAGTGAGTTGGATAAAAACATCCGGTTTAGGACTGAGAGTTACAAAGTCATGGAGTGCTTGTGTGTGTTCTAGCTGCGGGTCTCCATGTTAATTCCCATCTACTGCAAGAGGAAGTCCCTGATGATGATTGAGCAAGGCATCTCTTTCCTTTCTTAGTCACTGAAATCTTAAAGAGAAACCATACTACTAACATGAATGTTACAGTGTGAACAATTGCTCTTTGCTTCTATTTAGTTCCTGCTCCACAGGACAGAATTCATATCAGGTACTGAAAAACTGGCCACGGACCTGTGACTGAGGAGGTCATAGCTCTGAGAGGATAAACTATTACTATTATATTATTAAGTGGACAGAGCATCAAACTACCTTCAAATGTTTGCCCTTACACCCGTAATGGTTATGGTTATCCACATCTATGGCTTCTGCATTCACAAATGTGTGTGTGTGTGTGTGTGTGTGTGTGTGTGTGTGTCCAGTACCGTTAGTTATCTAAGTGAGCAGAACAATTCTAATAACTATTTCTGGAATTAGTACCTGATAACTGGGCACCATTTAGAAAGAAGAATGCTTCTGATAGTTCATATTTGGTGTGGATTTATTTGAATATTGTGTGGTATTATAGTTTAAAAAGTCTCATACCTTAATAGGGTAAATGAATCTATCTAAATTCTCATTTGAAAAATTCTTTAGGAATAAGGGAAAATATTATCCATCAGAATCCATGAGGTATTGGATGTGGGGATTTACCACACCAAATCCCTTGTTGCTTTTTGCCCTTGTACAAAACACTATAGAACTTGCATGAAATCTAGCCACTTTTGTTTCTACCTTACATCTATTCTCAATGACTTACAATGGCTAAGAAAACATAAATACTACGTAAATAATTGTTCAATTTTATTAAGGAAAAATGTTTAGACATGTTCAATACAGGTATATTTTTTTTCTTCATACCAACTATTTTCTTTCCGTACTCAGCTACATTCGTGGACACAGAAGCCACAGATGTAGATAGCTGACTGTATCTTTTT
Organism: Microtus pennsylvanicus; assembly: GCF_037038515.1. Taxonomy (NCBI): domain Eukaryota; kingdom Metazoa; phylum Chordata; class Mammalia; order Rodentia; family Cricetidae; genus Microtus; species Microtus pennsylvanicus. The sequence continues at coordinate 34,374,923 of NC_134584.1, forward strand.
AATATTCATGAGGACTATGTAATGCCACAGACTATCTCTCCAATGCACCCAGAAAATCAAAAAGAAAAGGAAAGGAAAGAACAGACATAATGCCATGTCCTTAATGTACTTAAGAAGGGAGCTTTCATGCTGGGAAAATCGATTTATAAGTGAATGTACTGACAAAAAGGATGTTTAATGGATTAGGACTAGAGAAAATGGAGTCAGATAAAGCAGTTAGCTAACTTGGAAACTAACACTATACCTTTTCTGTTCATATGCGACAAATACTGGCGAGGGGACAATAACACACGCAGGATCTTGGAATCTCATTTGAAGAGGTCTGTATGAAGACAATGTGATGCTTACCATACACAAATTCAGCATGAAATCAAAACTAGGATACTTTCAAGATGTAATCATTTTATGGAAGACATTTGGAAAACTAAACTTGGAAGCTTGCAATGGAAGAAACACTTAAAAAGTTTAAATGATAAAATGCACCATTCTCTTTTTATTTTCCAGTTCATGTTGGTAAAGCTTTAACCAGCTATTGAGTGTGTGTGTTCATGTAGAAAACCAGTGAAAAACACACTATTAACAACAGCAGTACTCACTTAACACTAAATAGATCTTCTAGATGTATTTCAAATAATATTTTGATAACAATTTCTTGCAGAGGAGTTAGAAAACTAATACATTTCAGACAGTCTCAATTTTATCCCTGTATACTCTCAAGTACTGTTTTGTCTGCTCCTATACATATTATATTTGTCATGTTAGATACTCTAATGAGAACAATTTGTTATCTCTGATTGTTAAACTATAAACAGCAACACAGTTCTTCTTTTGCTATTCATTAATTACCTTCACAATGGCATAGCATTGAAAGAGAAAATGACCTTATAGGGGATACTTAAGAGATGTGAGTTGAGAAATTGTTAGGTTCTGAGTTAGCACTTTTATAAACAGATTAATATCTTTCTTGAAAATAAGTATGTGTTTTCTTGACTAGGATTAGGGGTCACAAAATTATACCTTGCAGTAGGGGATTAGTAATCAAAGACGGGGCTATTAGAGAGCAAGCAGTCCAGGTACCTTTCTTATTCTCTCTCTCCTAGCTCCTTCCACAAGTACAATAATCCCCTTTCTTCTGAGAAAGTGCCAGTTCCACATAATCTCTTTTTACAGTAAATTACCCAGATTCAAGTTCCCTGTCATAGAACAGAGGATAGATAAATGCAAGTTTATTTCACTTACAAAATTCTGTAATGGGGCTGAGAAGATAGCTTAGTAAATAAACCACTTGTCCTGCAAGCATGAGTACCAGAGGTACTTAGTCTTTCTCCAGCATGGTATGCTATGTTTTGTTGATGATACTTATGATAGACCCCCCTTTTCTATACATTGTATCCCAATGTATTGGGAGTGTATGTGGGGTGGGGACAGAGGGGCTATATGGAAGAGGGACTGGAGAAGGGAAGGGAAACTATGCCAGAATATAAATAAATAGATTAGATAGATAGATTAGATAGACAGACAGACTGATAGATATGTAGATGATAGACAGACAGACAGACAGTGGCACACCTGCACGGCCTGGAACAAAAACCGAGCAAAGGATGTCAGGATTGAACAAGCATACACCTCTCAAGCTGCTGGTAGAAGAAGCCCTTTATTGAACTGTACCACGGAGGTTTTATACCTAACCCAGCCAGGTGGGCCAACAGGTGAAGACCTCATCACCTGATCCTCTCAGAAGCTCAAAACAAAAGCACAGGAAAAGGTCACTAGCGGGGAAGAGAAGCTGGAGGCCAGGACTCCAAACAGTCCCAACAAGATGGATAGATAGATAGATAGATAGATAGATAGATAGATAGATAGATAGATAGATAGGGAATAAATAATATAACATAAGGAAATGAAATAATGAACAGAACAGGAAGCAATGGTGAACCAAGAACCACAAGTCATTTCAATTATATATGGGAACAATAATTAAGATAGAGACAAACTCAGTTTCTCCAGAATCTGTAGACAACAAACATTTTGAGAGAGGGAGTTTCCCCAGTGAGAGTATATTTTATTTCTTTGAAAATAGATTTATTGTAAATGATGCTGACTATTGTCTGCTGATTTTGTTTCGTATGCCCGTATAGGACTAAGTCTAGTATAAGTTCTAGACAAACTTATATATCATCAAATTGTAGCATTAATTAGAACCAGACTGAGAAGAATCAAAGGGCAATAGGGGAGAGCAATGGGAAAGCAAAATGAACTAGAATGGAGTATAGTGATACATGCATATATCAACAAAATTTTAATTAAAAAGAATATTTAAAAAAAGAAGTAAAGAAAGCCCATTAATCTCAGCACTCCAGAGGCAGGGCAGAAATCCCTGAATCATGCTGTTGGAGAAACAAGTCTTAATAAAATAAAGTAGAGGACAATCAAAAAAACACCAAGACACCTGGAATCAACTTCTGTGCCTACACACACACACATACACACACACACACCACACACAGCCACACACACAACATGCATACACCACACACACACCATATAAACAGACATGCGCACATGCACACACATACACCACATACACCAAACACATACACGCACGCACACCACACACAACACTTATAAAAATGCCACATTATTCTTCACTTTATACTGAAAACATGAATTTCAGTAAGGAAAAGTACGAACTCACCATACAATGAAATAATTATTCTTCCTGGAATTTAAATTGAATTAAAGGGGTTTTAAAAAAAATATATCCTACATATCTTACATATTAGTTGGTAATGCAAAATTAATAAGAATTTAATAATAGAAATAATTTTTCTAGAATAAACATGGCATAGAGCCAATATTAGGCAAGTTACATGGTGATCTCAGCATTCCTAGCCTACACACATCATTATCCCTCTATTAGAGCTGTGCAAACAGCACCCCGTGCTACCATTTGCTAGGTGAAGTCGACAGAGTGAGAAGAGAGTGATAACGGGCTTCTGGAAAGAATTGCAAATGTGAAAACAATGCTTCATCATTCTGTACGCCATGGCTATCAATGTGACATCAGGCATTGGCACAGACTCTTGTTAATCTAGCAGATGAGCCCATCAGGTTGAGAATACTCATTTATTTGAGTGGGTTTGTGTCAGCTGTGCCCTGGAAGATAAAGTAGTTCTGCTTGGCTGTCTTGGCATCTGCCTCCTGAAAAGAAATCACCGAGTAGCCAATTTTGGTAAGAGTCCAGTAAAACAACTAGAAATCTACGTGGAGAAACCACACTGCTTGCCTTTTAATGAGCCCTGAGAAAGAAGAAAACCATGTGGGAACTCTTCTACCACCCTAAAAGAAAAGCAAACCTGAAAACCTACACAGGCCCTGGTAAAATTGTGAGCAGTCGAAGATACAACTGAGTGAGATCTGATCTCTTGGGAAAAGGCAGTGTGTCAGCAGCACCACTTGGACTCCTCCAGGAACTGAGTGAGGGGAAACTATGACACCTCTTCAGCTCAGAATCTTGCATCTGGATGCTCTTCAGATTACCTGAGGCTTTGAAATAGTTGACTATCACAATGTGGAGTGTGCTGCACAGCCACTGCAAATGGGAGGGTCTTTAAGAGTAATAACATTTTTTTGCAAAAACTGGGTTTCTCATACCACCCAGACTCGCCCTTGTATGAAATACGCGTCATGTGAAGAGCACACACCGGCTCTATTCCTCACTGCTCATGCACGGGCCCTTGCTCCACACTAACTCACACAATGGCTTCTTCGGAGATCTGCCCCTGTCTTATTCTGTTCATTAATTGCATGTTTTTCATTTTTTTTTACACCCTGGCTACAGTTTCCTCTAGCTCATCATCTCCTGTTCTCTCCCCCTACCTCCTCTCTCCCCTTCCATCCATTCCTCCTCTGTCTATGTTAGATAGAAGCTATCTAAACCTGTCTGGTTTACCAGAATCTACCATGCCAAGCCTCTCATCTCATATTTAAACAATTTTACCAAAAAAGAATTTGCTTTACACAGTTTTACAATGGACTGTGATGATTCTCTTTGACAATCCTTTATTTTCACTGTACTCTCTATTTTTGGTGACTTTGCTTCCTTAATTGCCACCTTGCTTCTTGTTTTGACTCTCTCTTACCCTTACTACTGTTAAGATGTTCCAAGCCTCTCCCCCATAAGAAATATTGAGTATATATTCCTTTCCAAACACTATACTAATAGTTCATCTCAAACACACTGAGAAGTTATTTATATATTGGTTTTGTTATTTATCCAATATATATTTCTGTTTTGTTATAAAATACTAGTCACAATTCTTTGATCATTTGTATTTTTGTCCTTAAACTCATTCTCTGTTTTCTATAGTGGAAAATATATGAGATTCATAACTATCAGTTTACTTAAAAATATACTCTGCCTTCATAACTTCTGCTGTTACATTGAGTCCTAATGCTCTAAGACCAGTCTCTGCTGAACTGTCTTAAATTCACTCCCCCAATAATCAAGCTGTAGATGTCAAATTTTTATTGAGTTTCTCACACTCCTACACCCCTCTTCTAACCCTCCATATAACATTCTACTCATTGGTGCTCAATATTCATGCTACACTGACTCAGTAGCCTTGCCTTCTGATTTCCATCTGCAAAGATTCTTGAATTGTAAATTCCTTATTTCTGTCACTTTAGTTTTTTTAACATTCTAAATTATTTTGTGTTTCTATAAATGCTTTCCTCCATCTTAAAACTAAAGTTTTCTTCTCCAAACACAGACTAAAGTCAGAATTCTGGTGTATTTGAGATACACACTAATCCTCAAGCCTATCATAGTAAGACTTCATTATATGGCCAAACCTTGCTTATCAAGCCTCATCTCCTTTGCCTTTCTCTTAGCCTACATTCATTTTCTTCTGTCATCTCATTTGAAAAATTCATGATTCACTGTCCTTACATGTCTGTTATGTAACCATTGTCCCCGTTTAAATGGAGTTTCTCAGACGGAAAGAACCTTGTCTTATCATCTTAGATGCATAATGCCTTTGATATACACAAACATGATATAATAATAAGTTTAATGAAAAGGAAAAATGGATAAATTAAGCCTCCTATTAATAGCATGCATGCAACTTCTCTTCATATTTATAAATAGTACACAAAAATTGCAACAAAGTAGACAACCTAGTTGTTCAAGGTTTAATACTTGCAAGAGAGACTTTATGTGTTTCTGTGTTTGAATATGTTTTATGCTGAAGGAACTTTTTTAGTATTATAATCGCTTCTGTAATTTTTTGACAGTGTAGATATTTCAGTTTTTAAGACTACTTTGAATTAATCAAAAAATTTCTCTCCACTGATATTTTTGACAACATAACCCCACAGAGCTTTAAGACTCATGATCCATTTTCAACTTGAGCTAACAGGCTATCCTTGCAACAGACCCCAGGGCTGTGCCAAAATTTACTCTAAAAAATGAGATTTGGACTTACTCCTATTGAGTTGGCACTATTTAAACTCAATAGAATTCAGTATTTTTGACAAGCTCTAAATGGAGGAGTCCAAAAGGTTACTATCATTATTATCTGGGCTTCCACCCAACATTCAAATTCACAAATCACTGTCATGTTTAAGGCTACATTCAGCTCTGATTCTAGCCTACACATCATTATTTTCATAGACTGTATTTTTGTAGAATAAATGCTAAAAGATGACTTTTTGTACTGTGGCTACTAAATTTTCTAAAGAGAAAAAATATTTTAGGTTCAAGACTCAAAGGGAACAAATTATTTAAAAACTCTAGTATACTATAGTTTCAACTATAAAAATACTTTTTTTGGAGCTTATACTAGGACTAGCTCTTGTAGACCAGACTGGCCTCAAACTCACAGAGATCTCCCTACCTCAGAAAAAAAAAATACTTTTCTGTTTTTTTCCAAACATTTTTTTTTTGGGGGGGCGTATGTAGCATTGACTCTCTGTAGAACAGGTTGGCCTGGAACTCACAGAGATTCATCTGCCTAGGCCTCCCAAGTGCTGGGATTAAAAGCATGTGCTACCACCACTCAGGAAAAACTACTTTTAAAAAATTACTTTCTGAACAAAAGCTAGTATTTCTCAAAGGAAAGTTTAGTTTCTGGGTTGTATATTCAAAATAGGATAATTTTTTTTAAATTTTTGAATGGAACTATCTGTAAATTATTTTAAATCATAAATCAAAGTGGCCATAGAGGAACATTTCTAACATCAAAAAGTGTCAAAGAAATTCTAAAAAATTTTCTACATGTAGAAATAGACCCCAAATCTCCTAAGGATATTGGATTTATTTTTTAATCAATCAAATATACTGGCCTAGATACACTTTACAAGAGAGCCCAATAGCATGAGTTCTTGCCTTCCTTTCTTAATTCATAAATTGAAGCCCTAACTTCAGGGTATTAGTAAGACAAGGTAGAGCTTTGTGGAGGCAAGTAGAACATATAGGTATCATCCTTAGGATGGAATTAATAGTAACATAAAGAGACATCAGGAACCTTTCTAACTCTCCATCTCTTTTCCATGTAAACTGCTTTCTTAAGAGCAGGAAGATAACTCTCTTCAAGAAAATGAATGAAAAGCAATGGAATTTTGGGGCAGAAAAGTAACGTGGGATACTGTCCAGGTTCAGTTGCATGGGTGCAAACAGAGTCTGTGCTTTCAGTTCCTGGCCACCCAGACCTAAATAATCACATAGTAACTATATTAATTATAACACTGTTTGGCCAACAGCTCAGGTACATTCCAAGCTAGCTCTAAATTAACAGATTTCTATAATTTGTATTTTACCACAATGTTCATAGTTTGTTACCTCACATCTTTGCTTCTTCAGTGGCTACATGGCATCAGCCTGACTCCACATTCTTTCTCTCTGAATTAAGTTTAGTTTTCCCACCTAGCTATATTCTGCCCTGTCATAGGCCAAAGCAACTTTATTACTAACCAATGGTAATGAAACATGTTTATAGTATACAGAGGGGGAATCCCACATCACAGGGGTACTTGGCTACAGGAAACCGGGAAAGTCAGCTGGTCACATGACTAAAGTGAAGCCGACTAAAATATCTGCTGCTCAGATAAATGTAGTAGGTCTTTAACATCACTTATATCCAGGAAGAATGAACTTTGCATCTCCCGACCTGTCTCAGTCTCACAGAACTATGAATTTTAAATGATTTGTGACACATTTCCCACAGTGACTGGTAAAATTACTCAAGCTTGTGCAAATAGTCATCTGTAATTGTGGCAGGAAATATAAAAAGCAATCTTAAAGATAAATAAGATAGTATTCAGTAATGAACTAGATACCAAACAGACAGAAAAAGAAGAAAGCACCCTATAGCCTCCAAACTCTACTTGTGGTATAAAAGAGTAAGAGTGACATCAGCTTTCAATACAGGAAATACATAACAAAATTCACAGGAAAAAGAATAGCTTCTTAGTTTGGGGCATATAAGATTAAATTGCTCATAGCTTATTCAACTATCAAATTCAAATATCAAAAAGTCATTTGGCAACATAAATAAGATGAATGGATGAAAAAGAGACAAGAACTTGGATGTCACTGGGTATTTATGGTTAGGGTATCACCGTATTACTTAAATATTAGACAGATGGATTATATAACGTCATCTTTTAATAAGAATTCAGTAACACAGACATGCAGTTTTCAAGATAAACAAAATTGGAATATTTCCTTTTGGTCAGGAGAATCTGATCTGAGGCACTTGATTTAGGACAGGATGAACACCTGGCTTTATAACTACCAGAAATATCCAATATTTGCTACTTAATTGACAAGGCCAAGTAAAAAATGAAAATATGTGCATTCTTTGTCTGATTATATTAACAATTTCAAAACACTGACAAATGTCACCTACATCCAAAACCATCAGAAGGAAGAAAGTCAGGCATAGGAGAAATGGGGGAAAAGACTGTCTACAGTATAACCCTGAAAACCAATAATATTCATAAAAAACAAATATACACCTAGAACATGAAAGAATGATAGTAATAAACTCAGTACAAGTAGAATATTTTAATGCTTTTTACCATTATTTATTTTGCAATTTAGAAATCCACATTTTTTGGTTTATATATTTATTTAGAGACAAAGTTTCTTTGTGTAGCGTTGAATCCTGTCCTGGAATTCTCTCTATAAACCTGACTGGCCTCAAACTCACAGAGATCCACCTGCCTCTGTCTCCCGAGTGCTGAGATTAAAGACATGACATAAAACAAAGAAAACCAGCCTACAATTCACAAACCCAGAGAACCTAGACAACAATAAGGACCCTGAAAGAGACATATAGGGATCTAATCTACATGGGAAGTAGAAAAAGACAAGATCTCCTGAGTAAATTGGGACCATAGAGACCATGGAAGAGGGTTGAAGGGGAGGAAAGAAGTGGGGAGGGGAGCAAAGAAAAATGTAGAGCTCAATAAAATCAATTTTAAAAATGACATGCACCACCATTGCCCGGCATTCCAGTTTATTTAAATGAATAAATTTCTGCCTTTGTGTTTTAGACTAAAGTATATAAAGAAGGTTGCATCAATTCAGTAGATATGAGTAAAGAGCTCATTGGTTTACTATGTTACTCACAAACTTTAACTGGAACCTGATAGTCAAAATTGAACACAAACAAAAGATATACTTTTATCATCATGACATAGCTAGTATGTTGACGATGTAAATTATGAGTCACATTTTTACACACAATTTAAAGTTAATTAAGGTAACTGGAAATGTTTAACAGCATGCAAGGTGTCAAAATCAACTGCAACAGCTTAAGAGAGCAAAATTGTCTTCAGTTTATTAGTATCCTACTTGTAAGTTAGGAATATATATATATATATAAATCAAGTTTACTGTGACCTAGATTGTAAGAAGATGAATAATTATGATAGTCGGCAAATTGTTTGAATGGTTTTTAGTAGACTACTTGCAAAACACCAGAAGATCGTTTTTAGCTGTTTTCACCATCATTTTCCTATATTTGCTTTTCATAACTTTTTCATGTTCAGAGTCAGTTTCCTCAGGAGGAAAAGTAGTTCTGATACATAGAGATATGCTCTAGCCTGAATATTATGCTAAGGATAATCAAGAAAACCTTTCTACTAGACATGGAAGCATGCATTGTCAAAGAATAATAAATGCTAGCCATGGCAGTACTTAGTTTTAGAAGTGGAAAACAGAAAATGAACCAGAGAAACAGGTCAGTGGTAGAGACTTTTGCCCTGTTACCTTGACAACGTGAGTTTGAGCCACAGAGCCCATGGTGGAAGGAGAGAACTGACTCTCAACAGCACCACTGACCTCCATATTTAATCTGTGACCTGAACACACCCATGTACACATACACATACCCCACAATAATAATAATAAGCTAGATTATTTAAATAAAAATAGAAAGTGTTATTTATTTCAGAAATCAAATTAAAGAAACAGGAATTTACTTAAATAACCCAAAGAGATAACATTTGATGTAACTTAAAGGACAATATAGATATAAAGAAATAAATATAAGAAAAGTATTCACAACAGTCATTAAATCAATAACTTATACTTGCAATGTCTCTTTGATAAAGAAAAAGATGAAAGGGTTTCTATTCGTACAGGCAGAGCACTACAGAAAAGCACAACTTGTCAAATTCAGAGAACAACAGATCATGGGATGCCCAGTCCCAATAGATAAATCTACAACACAACTCCTACACATAGGGCCCAGGAAACATTATGAAAGGGGCAGAAAGATTTTAAGAGCCTAAATATGAAGAAGTCTTCCGTGAGATTGTGTTTTGAGCTATGACAAGAAAGAAAATCTCAATCTTCACATTTTATCCTTCCTAATTTTCCATCCTTCTTAAATAATCAATTAAGTATATGATTGACAACATAACTGCTTTTGGTACTTTTTTGTTTGTTTGTTAAATAGAAAATGAAAAGTTACACATACTCTTTATATGCCAAGATTCATTCTTAAATTGGTAATGGTGTTTCTATGTGTTGGACCAAATGTCTTGTTTAAGACAGTTATAAAAATATTTAATAATCAATATTTTATCTTAGGGAAAACTAAAATATCCTCTTGCATCTAATCTTTTCCATCAGTTGTCGGCAAATCACTTTTTTCTAAACCTTAGAGCAGCCTCTTTGGTTCAGCAAGAGCATAAGATCATATTCTAAAGTATGTTTCCACAAGAGACATTATTATTGACATCATATAAGACTATAAACTAAGCAGATAAACTAAAACCATACTGTGGCAGAAGAGTAATTAGAATCAGTGCCAATGATCTCTCTCAAAAATACCAGCAGAGATACTCTGCTATGTTTTCCTCCTATCAAGAAAATAAAGAATTCAGGGAACATTGTCTCCATGATTTTTCTAAAATATCTTTAAAGCCAAATACAAATTCATTTACTTTGGGTTTTTTTTGGATGTGAGGAATATAGCAGAAACCTTAGTATATGTTTCATAATGAAACTATATATAATGATAGGTAAGGCACAGAGAAAGACCTGGCCAAGGATATAGTGAACTGTTGAGATCTACCTGTCTTCTTGGATTTCTAATAATAACGGCTGAGTCTAAATGCAATGTAGCAAAATTGCAAGTTTCAGTTACTTAAAGAATGGTATTACAAATGTTCAAAGTCAATATGAATGTCAATGTTTGGTTGATACGGTGCGTGGGCTCATATCAGGGCATCGGGGAACATTGCTGACCCAGATCTTTAGCAGAAGAAATGCTCTGAAGGCATGAACACCTGTGGTATATAGGGCACAGGTGGACCTCTGGCAGCTCTCAGCCTAACCTCTTGAGTTATGGCCAGACCTGAAAGTGAATAAGCTCAGTACCCATACATATGCCCTGGTTTTCTGAGACATTTCAGTCAGGTGGGTAATTTTCGGTCTAGTTCCCTTAGTCCATTATTATAAAAGCAACACTGTCAAAGAATACGTTAATATCCATATATAAACAGTTCCTAAGTGAAAATTTTAATTAGAAGATAATTTATAGATCTTTAAGTATAAAATTAAATAATCACACTCACCAAGAACAAGCATCTATTTTTTTAGTTAGTAGATAGTAGCCATAATATAGTTGTACACAATCTCATCTCTACTGCTCAATATTAGGGATATGTTCTCTGATTTCTATTATTGTTCTCTTTGGTTCATCAGGCATGTTCTGTGATCCTCAATGGTATATTTCTTATATTCTGATCCTTTATATTTTATATGTATTTACATATTATATAATTATATATAATTTTATATATTTATAAATATTATATATATTTATGAAAGGGGATATAAATAATGGGGTGAGATTTAAGGGAATGAGATGTTATGAAGGAGCAAGTGCTTGGGTGAGGAATAACTAATACTAAGGATATTTTAAAAATTTACAAGAAAACTCATTATTTAAAAAACATATACCAGGAGTCTAAATGAAGTTACATTCTATGGGGTTTTCTATTTCTGTGATGAGATACATGACCACAGCAACTCTTATAAACGAAAAGCATTTAATTGGGGTGGTTTACATTTTTAAAGGTTTAGTGTCCATTGTCATCATAGTGTGACTTGGGGGTTTGCAGATAGAAATGGTGAGGGAGAAGTAGCCAAGTAAGTGTTCTACTTCCTGGCTTGCAGACAAAAGGAAGTGGTCTGAAACACTGGCCATGAATTGAGCATATATGGGACCTCAAAGCCCACCTCCACAGTGGCACACTTCCTCCAACAAAACCACACCTAGTACAACAAGGCCATAACTCCTAATAGTGACACTCCCTTTGGGAGCTATCATCTTTCAAACCACAACATATGGACGAATGGATGAATGGATGGGTGGATGGATGGAGGGATGGATGGATGAATGGATAGATGATATGAATGTAGGAAAAGGACTTGGAGGAAGGTGATGGGTGACAGGAATAGTAAGTAGAAGAAAGATGTTGAGGCTTATCTTGCCTGAATACATTTTATATATACATGGAATTATCAATGTAAAAATTCAATACAATAAAATTAAAGAAATCTTTGAATGTTCCTCTAATACTAAAACAAAGTAAAACTGAAATGTCACTACGTTTAATTTCAGTCCTTATTTACTGTATTTTAAAAAATTAACTTAATTTACTGCAAAATATTTCTAAATTCAGTTAAAATAAGAAAAGTTCAGCAAAGCAAGTAAATATTAAGAATTTGAAAATTGTGGGCACTTTTTGCTATTATTAGGCATTGATGACTTTGGACAGAAAAAAAGTTTAATGTGCTTATTCACTCAAATTTTCTTTAAAATATTTCTTGTTCTACTCAAAATCCACTTTGGAGAACAGCACTGTACATTTAAAAGGTCAGGGAGAGGATGAGGATTGTGCAGAATCAGCTCTCTACAGCCTCTTGGTTAGAGCAATGCATGGTAGACCAATCATTTTTGATATATCTAGGCCATTTCAAAATTAAAAGGCATATTCTACCACAGCTTTGCTCCAGTGTCTACTTCAACAAACATAAAAGTTTATTGTTGCAGATGAGTTTCCCAAAGCGCATAGGAACCAACTTTCTGGACTTTTACTTCTCCTGGTAAAAAAAGATCAAATGATGAGTTTTCTTTCCATTTTTATGACCTAGTCTTTTTTTTAATTTTTAAAAGAGCACAAAAGTATTATTATTGGGAAGGAATTTGTTGGCATGTACTTTTTTAACTATCCCTTTGAGATTAATGAGCACACCTAGCAATATAAATGATGTTTGAAGATCTGGCAAGGTAACCCAGCAGTTAGGAGCATAGGCTGCTCTTCCAGAGAACCTGGGTTCAATTTCCAATGTCCCATGACAACTCAAAACTATTGATAATTTCAGCTTCAGGAGATCTGATGCCCTTTTCATGACTCCCACAGGCACTACATAGAAGTGGTGCACAGACATATATCTAGATAAAATAGCCATGAACATGAAATAACATATTTCTAAAGTATAAAAAATATAGAAACATATTAAAGTCAACAGCATTGACTATTCAATTTTGTCATTCACACAATGTTTCCAAATTTATCATGAATGTCTGGATTCTATAAAACAAGCAGTACCCTACTTACTGGGATGAAGAAGGTGAGTGGTAACAAGCTGAAAATATTGATTTGGATATTGCTGTTTTAAAATAATACAGCACAAAAGATTTTTATACTTAAAGGGCATTGTATTGACAGGTATGCAGTATTCTTTCAGTAAGGAAAATTCCAAGCATTGTCAAATGCATAAGGTTCTTGCAACCCACAACCATAATTATTCCTTATTTAGGCCCAGCTCATAATCACTGGTCTTTTCTGTCAGATTGGCTTTTTTTTGAAAACTGCCTTCTCCCAATCCTTCCCCCAGCAAGCACTTACTGTAACTGAGGTCCTCCTGCCTTCCATTTAAATGATTTTGCCCACATGTTTGGCATCATAATACTTTGCAAGTTATTCTCTCTGTGGGTATCCCTGTGCTTATAGCTTCCCAAGTATTGACTTTATACAAAGTGCGACCTTTCTTCCTCTCCTGCAGATGTTTATGTCATGGATTCCAATTGTTTGAATGCTGATGTCTATCTAAAATCAGCTCAGTATTTGTTGAAAGACAAATAGTCAGCACAAAGTAAAAATTTACAATATATTTAATTTTCCTGTGTAACAACTCATCATTTCTCGCAAGGTTCAAATACTTCTTATATATTACATAGTCACTGAATTCAGCTATATTTTTATGAAATTCTGGATAATATCACACTAAAATACATGGTATTTTTGTTTTTGATAGAACATATTGAAATATCATCAGGGGCTGCAAGAGTTTGTAAAGGCAACCACTGAAGGCTTTTCTGTTAATCTTCACGCAAAGTAAGGTAACAAAGGGCAATCAAAATATGAAGTTACAAGTCCTTTTGAAAATGATGTGGTAGATCAGAAATATTGGGAATGGCTAAATGGTAATATTATAGCTACTGCTATTCATCCACCACCTCTACTTTTGGAGTTCCAATATTTTTTCAGTCCATAATCTGATATTGGTTCATAAGAGAACAATTTTAACAAAATACTGGAATGGATGCTTTTAAAGCTCACCTCAGGGGCACTGTAAATTGTGTGGAGTAGTTCTTACCTTTACTCCTAATTATATAAATTACAGGGTAAAGCAGTTACTGAATGTCTGTTTTGTACAAATGATACCTAATGATGACATATCATGCCCCCCAAATTATTTCAGAGTGTTCAAAGAAATCCTAACAGATACCCAATTGACTCTGAAGCAAGAAATAAATTTCTCAATAAGTCCTGATCAAGGTGCAGCTATTTTGAGTTCAGAGAGGTAAGGGATATGTTGTATTAGGAGCGGTGGGGCTGCGTCCCCACCACCCCGGCCACCTGGCTAGGTTATGCCGTGAAATAACAACACACAAATTGTATTCTTTTAAACACTGCTTGGCCCATTAGTTTCAGCCTCTTAACCCATTTCTAATATTCTATGTAGCACCACGAGGTGCGCTTACCAGGAGGATTCTAGCTTACATCCATCCTGGGTTGGAGCTTCATCGCGTGTGCCTCACAGAGCAGAGCTATCCCCGCGTCTCTGCTCCAGAGATCAAAGCTGTCGAGTCTTAGCTCTTACTGGCTAATTCTGATATCCCGATCAACCCATCTCTAATAATCTGTGAGCACCGGTCTTAGCGGGAAGATTCTAGCCTAGAAGATTCTAACCTACGTCCATCCTGGGTCGGAGCTTTATCGCGTGTGTCTGCCCAGGAGCGGGGCATGGCGTCTCTCTGAGGTGTCTGCCCCCCGAGTCGAGACTGAGCTCACTTCCTCATACTCCCAGCATTCTGTTCTGTTTACTCCTCCCACCTATGTTTTAACCTATGAGGGCCAAGCAGTTTCTTTATTGCTTAACCAATGAAATCAACAGATTGATATATGACACTCCCACATCAAGGGATATGTGACAAGGGTTGCAAAGGTCTGAATATTTTTGCCTTCCCTTTGTCTGCCATAGTAATATTATACTCAAGAATAAAGTGTTTTTGTCTCCTCTATCAATGTCAAAGGTTAATCCATTTCTAACCCTCACTTAGCCATAACTTTAGGAAACTGCTTGTTTGTTTTTATAATGATGATCCTGTAATGAGTGAACCTATGAGAATATCTTGGCTGGCTGGTTCCAGTTCCCGATAAGGCTCCATTCTAATGGTCATATCTAGAATAGTGAACAATCAAAAGTTAGTGCCATGGATGCTGTAAGAAGACACACAAGGAAACAGGTAAACACACACACACACAACCACAAAATTTACCAAATTTATTATGGAATTGATTATAACTTAGGCTTTTGATCTTTTGGAACATTGTGTCATATTCTATGACTTATTCATAGTTCACACATTCATTCATTTTTCTATATTACATGGCCATTCATTATAATTAGATATATATTTTGTTATGGAGAATTCTCAATTGAAGGTCTTGGTTCCAACCCATTAGGTCTGCCATTTCGGTTGGGAAAATCAATGGGTTGATATGAAGAACAAATGAGAAAAATGATTCATGCTGATGTATTATTGGAGAAAATATATGTTTATTGCAAAAATGATTCAGGGGCTCTGTGTGACTACAAACAGAAGTTAAACCTAGATTTATTTCTCTATATTTCATGAACTCAAGCTCCAGTATAATACTTTAAGAGGATCGATAAGCACAAACATTGTTAATTGTAATGTCATGATGGTACTGAGGGTATTTTGTGATACTGTAGAAACATATCAGCATGTAAAACAAACCAAAGCAAGTATTTAAGTTAATCAAATTTCATGGAAATATTTCAAATTTGTAAATTTCAATATTTCAAAAACATATTCACATGGGTATGTTTCTTTGTTGAGATAGTCTCATATATTACAGGCTAACCTTATGACAGAAAAAGAGATAGCCAAGAATAACCTTGATCTTATACTGCCTCTAAAAATCATGAGAGGTAGGATGGCAGGCATCTGCCACTATGTATGGTTTATGATGTGCTGAGGACAGAACGCTGAATGTGTATATACTAGACAACTACAATACAAAATGAGCAACATCCTCAGCTCCGATAACCATTGAATTTCAGAGGACCTTTACTACACTGGAGAAGTGACATTCGCAAGCATTCTCAGTATGTCACAACTGTTAGCCTGTTGTTTTCCCACATCAAGTCCAGATACTACATAGAGAACATAATCCCATTTTAACTGCACACACTTCCTTGGTGGCATCACGTCTAGATACTACATAGAGAACATAATCCTATTTTAACTGCACACCCATCTCTTGGTGACCTAAGAAGAGTATGCACTAGAGATAGAGAGCTTTCTAGAAACTTCTTAACACCTCCAGCAGCACACAAGCACACACACACACACACACACACACACACACCTTTTCAGTATATCTGACAAGCTCAAACCAATATGTGATGGGTGCTTAGACTTATGTAAATGAAGCCTGCTATAATTTAAATCAATTTCTTCCTTATCAATACATACAAGGTATTTTCCCAATTTACGTGAGTTAAATGTTCTCCTGAAAGATATATTATTAAATAAAAATGTTCTGCTATATTTTACTGCATCTTTTAGATTATAAATAGCCATAATCATCTGTCCATTTAGCTTCCTCTGAAGGACCTAGGGTTCAGAGTACTTACAAACAAATGGTTTGGATGATCAGGAACCCCAATATAACTTCATAGAGCTTCTAGTATAGAGAAACACAGAACTATAAATTTGAAATATTAATTTTATGAAAAAAAATTGTATTGTCTTATAAAATATCATATACATAATACTTCTCATACAGAAATAAAAATTGATGAGGACTCTAAGAGAGACATACATGGACCTAATCTACATGGGAAGTAGAAAAAGACAAAATCTCCTGAGTAAATTGGAAGCATTGGGACCATGAGAGAGGAAGGGGAGGGAAGAGAAAGGGAGAGGAGCAGAGAAAAAAATATAGAGCTCAATAAAATCAATAAAAAAGAAGAAAAAACATATAAAAAGCAATAAATAAATAAAAATTAAAAAGCTCAATAAAAACAATAAAAAGGAGAAAAATATATAAAAGCAAAAAATAAATAAAAATAAGAAAATTGCTATGTCTTAAGATAAAATTTTTCCTAATTTTCTGAGAAATCACCATAATGATTTTCAAGGTGGCTGTACCAGTTTGCACTCCCACCAACAATGGAGAAGTGTTCCCTTTACCCCACATCCTCTCCATCATAAGCTATCATTTTGGCCATTCTGACAGGTGTAGGAAGGAATATCAGAGTTGTTTTGTATTGCATTTCTCAGATGGCTAAAAGATGTTGAGCATTTCCTTAAGTGTCTTTCAACATTCATCTGTTGAGAGTTCCCTGTTTAGGTCTGTACCCCATTTTTCTATTGGATTCTTTGTTATTTTGATGTCAAGTTGTTTTTTGAGTTTGTTGTATATTTTGGAGATCAGTCCTCTGTCCAATGTGGGGTTGGTAAAAATAATTTTCCATTTTGTAGGCTGCTGTTTTGTCTTTTTCACCATGTTCTTTGCTTTACAGAAGCTTCTCAGTTTCAAGTCCCATTTATTAATTATTGCTCTCAATGTTTGTACTACTGGTGTTATATTTAGAAAGTGGTCTCCTGTGCCGATGCATGGAATGCTACATTCCACTTTCTCCTCTATGGCATTCAGTGTGACTGGTATTATGTTGAGGTCTTTATCCATTTGGACTTGAGTTTTGTGCATGGCAATAGATATGGATCTATTTATATTCTTCTACATGTTGATATCAAGTTATACCAGCACCATTTGTTGAAGATGCTTTTTTTTTCCTATTTTATATCTTTAGCTCCTTTGTCAAAAATCAGGTTTTCATAAGTGTGTTGATTGATATTCAAATCTTCAATTTTATTCCATTAATCCTCCTGTCTGTTTTTATGCCAATACAAGGCTGTTTTCATTACTGTAGCCCAAAGGGTTGATAAATCATAGTACAAGGACAGTGTGCTCAACTATGTTCATAGAGCATTTTTTGTAATAACCATAACCTGCAAACTACCTAGATGACCCTCAATTGAAGAATGGATAAAGAAAATGTGATACAGTTACACAATGAAGTACTTCTCAGCAGAAAAAAAAAATGATGCCATCTTGAAATTTACAGGCAAATGGATGGATCTAGAAAAAAAAAAACACATTGAGGTAGATAACACAGACCCAGAAAGACAAATATAATATGTCCTCACTCATAAGTGGTTTTTAGACATAAAGCAAAAGAAAAAACCAGCTTACAATCTACAACTCCAGAAATCCTGAACATCAACGAGGACTCTAAGAGGGACACACATGAATCTAAAGAGGAAGACCAGCCGGGCGGTGGTGGCGCACGCCTTTAATCCCAGCACTTGGGAGGCAGAGGCAGGCAGATCTCTGTGAGTTGAGAACAACCTGGTCTACAAGAGCTAGTTCCAGGACAGGCTCCAAAACCACAGAGAACCCCTGTCTCGAAAAACCAAATAAATAAATAGAGTGGAAGACCATAGTATGTCAAGGGTCAAAACAAACAAACAGACAAACAATAAAAGCTGAGATCTAAAGTCTACTTTACATTTCCTTATTTCTATCCAAACCACTCGCCAACCATACTGAAAGGTATTGTTACTCTATCTAAAAATAATATTTAGAGTGTAATTAAATGGAAAATTTAATACATGAAACAGTAAGTACATAAAATTGATTATAACAAATTCCCTGTTACAGAAAATATTTCATAATAACTTAAAGAAATTTACATTGAAAGGAAAATTAAATGTTAATATGTTATAATTTAATGCATACATCTAAACTTTTATATGCTATGTGATTTTAATCTTTAATGAAATGTAATTATGTTCTGAATAAGTTATAATGTCAATGTAATAAAGTTCATTATAACAAGCATAGTTTTTTTGTGAAGTGTTATAGAAAGTAAAGCATTTTATGACACACACCTGTGTTTAGTTTCTAGTCAGGTTCAGTTGTGTGATGCACATTTAATAAAAAAAAAACTTTTTTCATTTTTTCGAAATTTGTTTTAAAAACTACCTTATAAACATTATTCGATAAAGTGTTTATAACATCATTTACAAAAAAACTCTACTTACATATTCTTGTAATGATTAATAGTATCCAAATATAGAACTAGATTTTAAAATGTTGTTATATTTGGAGCCCAGAAACTAAAAAGATGTATAATGAAATTTAATTTTTAGTATTAAATAATTATATATAATGTATATTATATATGCAAATATACATATTAGGATCGTTACCCTTCTTTCCAATAACAGCTTAATTTTTCAATGTTTTGTATCTCCTAAATCAAATTATATTGACAGTAACAGCATTAACAACACCAAAATGTCATGAAACATATATTTTTTTCTTTTTTTAATTTATTTATTTATTAAAGATTTCTGCCTCCTCCCTCGATCAAGTTCCCCTCCCTCATCAGCCCGAAGAGCAATCAGGGTTCCCTGACCTGTGGGAAGTCCAAGGACCACCTACCCCATCCAGGTCTAGTAAGGAGTTCCATTACATGACATAGTGTACTTTCAGCTGGTTGGGATAAGAAGAATGTTGTTTTTCACTTTTCTAAAATGACTTGGAAGATTTTCAACAGGCATTTAAGAACTTATATTGTTTAAGGAACTATAGATAACAGAATTTATGTTATTAAAAAATCTATCAAAACCATGTGTTTTTTCTTTTTGGCAATTTAAATAGTTAAGATTAATAAAATATTTGCCATATGAATTATATTCTAAAACAAAATTAATTATACATTTATTGCCCTAACACAACTAATCAAATATTTATTTACCCAAGAATACCACCAACCAATGAACAAAGCTTCTTCATGCTGTTTTAAGATTTAAATAATTATATACATGCCAAATAGCAAAATAACTAGTGATTAAATTGGAGGGAGAAAAATTGTAACAACTCCCAGATAATTTTATCTTTCACAAGGACACATGGTGTATGAGCATGATATGTTTATTCCCTGTTCAAGAAGAAAATATATGCAATTCTCATTAGGACCTCTGTAGTAAGTATGCTTGAAGCTTTAAAGTATATCAGGGCTATGCAAATCTCTTCATCCCTGCACTCATTATAAAGTTTCTGCAAAAATGAATATCTGAATATCTTAAATTTCTGTTTATTTATGAACTTCATTTTTATAGTAATTAAAGTAGCTGACATGTGAACAGTTCAAAAGCTTCTATCTTTTTTTTTTTTTTTATTTTTTTTTTATTTTTATTTTTTTTTTATTTATTTATTAAGGATTTCTGCCTCCTCCCCGCAACCGCCTCCCATTTCCCTCCCCCTCCCCCGATCAAGTCACCCTCCCTAATCTGCTCGAAGAGCAATCAGGGTTCCCTGACCTGTGGGAAGCCCAAGGACTGCCCACCTCTATCCAGGTCTCCTAAGGTGAGCATCCAAACTGCCTAGGCTCCCCCAAAGCCAGTACGTGCAGTAGGATCAAAAACCCTCTGCGATTGTTCTTGAGTTCTCAGTATTCCTCATTGTCCTCTATATTCAGCCAGTCCGGATTTATCCCATGCTTTTTCAGACCCAGGCCAGCTGGCCTTGGTGAGTTCCCGATAGAACATCCCCATTGTCTCAGTGTGTGGGTTTCTAGCCATAACTAAAGGACATTGGGCTTATAATGCATGTTCCTAGAAAAGCTTCTATCTTTTAAAACACAGCTCCTTACACTGTAGATTGCAGTCCCTTACGGTGTCACAGAACTGAACATGGAAGCTGTGAGTTTAGTCACAATAAAAGATTTCTGAACACGTAATGACCAAAACAATATTTGAAATAGAATTCTCAACAAATCCAAAGTGTTATGGCAGCAGAACTGTTTTTGCTCCTCACCCTTGATTCTGAACACACACGAGCAGGTTGCCTCATGAATGTTATGCTATGTTATGTTATGTAATGACAGTGAACATTTTCCAGACCACCTCAGATCAAGTCAAGACTATGCTATGCTATGAACTGAGGAGTTTTTCAATGTATATATCATTTTTTCAGACACATCACGGTTTCATTAAGAAAAACAAACTATTTAGTTCCCCATGATCATTCCTCAGACCATAAGGATCACAGATATAAGTTTCCGAATTAAATTGTGTTAAATGTTTAATTAAAATGTTTGTTTCCTACACTCAGAGACCATTATAGAAAATCACAAACGGTCCAAAAATGTAAAGAACTTTTCATGCACAGTCCAGACATATCTACAATAAAATTTCTACATCTGAAGCTCAGAGATCATCTAGGAAGAGGGTGAATGATATCGGAGTCACTGGAGGACCAGACAATCTACTGTGAGAGTGTACTTCCTAGAAGTGACAAGGAAGACACCTCAGCAGTGTGGTTTAACTACAACAACACCAGCAGGCATACTGATGTGGAAAATGTGAATGTGCATTCACCTCACGAGTCCCCATGAAATGAAGGAAGTCTGAGAGAAAGAGAGATAGTCTTCCTGAGGGATGAGGCCCCTAATTATTTATTCAATACAAATAACACAGGATTAAAATTATATACATATAAATTACACTAAATAGACTTAGAACATCATATTTATATATTTGTGCATTTATTTATGTTAACAATGACAAAGAAAAAAGAGACCACAAAGAAAAGACAGAGAAAAGGTGGAAAGCTTAGTGACCTGATGGGAAGAAAAGGAAGTGGAGAAATAAAATGGTGTAATTAGATTCTGATTTTCAAAATAATGTTGCATGACATGCTGAGTTTCATTAAAATTTATTAAATTAATTTGATTTTAGATTGGGGCAGGAGTTGCACTAATCTAGTTTATTAATTGCATTATTAACTATCAATGAGTTTCACTAATTTCAGAAATGACAGTAACATACTTTTGTCTTTGTTATTATACGTTTACATGGGGTAACACTCTTGCATTGGGAATTATAAAATAAAAAATTCTGAAATTCATTCAGATCATCTACATACCATAGTATCAATTATTCAGCAATGATTTATTTTTCTTTGTAAAAACAAGCAAGCTCATCCATCTCATTTGCATAGATGAGATGGTAAAATCATACAAATAGTGAAGAATCACTTTAATATAATGTTAATATTTTAGAATTAAATGCTTTATTTTTATATCTATATTATAGACCCAAACACCCAGGGTCACCTTCCATTTCTCAATCAAAAACAGCTAGAGGTAGAAAATGTTTAAGAAGGACCATTTTAATAGATATGTTAAAAATGTTACCTCCAAGAAGTAGATTAAACTGACAATATTCAAGTTACCAGAATTCTATGCAAATATACACATACACACATTATCTTAAATACAGGAAGAACATGTGCATATATTGTGATTTACTTGATTTTTCCCAACTGTTTTGTGTGTTTTCAAAATTGACATAATTTCTTTGAATGAATTTTCTTAACATTGAATAGTAGTCTAATTATGATGTCTTAAAATTTATTAAGCATGCATGCTGTAGATAGGTATTATATGGAAATGAGAAATCATAAAAGACATTTTTGGTAACAAAGAGGGATGTGTTTATATCCACTTAGTTTAATGTTCAGATAACTAACAGAATAAGCAATCGAAAAAATATTTTTAAAATTTACATTACTCGATTGCTCTTTCCAAAAAATCGAACCTTCCATTTAAAAAGTAAAATAAATTTAAAAGATTTATTAGGCTTTCGTGATTTCCCCATGGAAGGCCTTAACCTCAGGGAGGACTGGATGGGGGTGGTCTGTGGGGGAAGGCAAGGAAAGAGATGAAGAACTGTGGTGGGAATGTAAAATGAAATTTATAAAATATATATCCATCTATTTTGAATGCAAAAAGAATGGAACTAGAAAACACCATCCTGAGTGAGGTAACCTAGACTCAAAAAGATGAATATGGTATGTACTCACTCATAAGTGGCTACTAGCTATACACAAAGGATATTGAGTCTGTAGTTCATGATCCTAGAGAAGCTAAGTAACAAGGTGAATGCTCAGAGAAACATATATAGAACCACTTGGAAAGTCGAAATAGACAAGATCACCTGACAAAATTGGGAAGATGGGGTGGGGGGGGGAGGATAAAAGGGGAAGAGGAAAGGAAAAGGAGAGGGGAGAGAAGAACTAGAGGGAACTTGATAGTCGAGATGGAGGAAGGACAGAGATGAGAGCAAGGAAAGAGCTGTCATGGTTGAGGGAGCCATTAGGGGTTAGTAAGAAACCTGGCTCTAGAGAAATTCCCAGGAATCTACAAGGATGACCTCAGCTAAGACCCTAAGCAATAAAGGAGAGGGGGCCCAAACTAGAGTTGCTCTGAGGTCAGACTGATGAATATCTTAAATACCATAGAACCTTCTTCCAACAACAGATGGAAGCAGAGGCAGAGACCCGCATCAGAGCATCAGACTGAGCTCCCAAATTCCTGTTGAAGAGTGGGAGGAGTGAGACTATGAGCAAAGAGGTCAAGACCATGAAGGGGACACCCACTGAAACAGTCTACCTGAGCTAATGGGAGCTCACCAACTCTAGGCAGACTGGTAAGAAACAAGCATAAGACGAAAGTAGTCCCTCTGATTGTGGTTGACAGTTGCATGGCTGGAGCAGACTGAAGCGCCACTGGCAATGGCACCAGGATTTATCCGTACTGCTTGTACTGGCTTTTTGGGAATGTATTCTCTTTGGATGGATACCTTACTCAGCCTAGATAGAGTAGGGAGGGCCTTAAACCTTCCCCAAAGAAATGTGCCTTACCCTCTCTGAGGAGTGGATAGAGGATAGGGTGCAAGGGGTAAGTGGAGGAAATGGAAGGAGGGGAGGGAATGAGACTTTGGATTGAATATGTGTAATGAAAAATAGATAGTTTACTTTCTTTTAAAAAAATAATAAAAAATAATGTGTGTGTGTTTGTGTGTGTGTGTGTGTGTGTGTGTGTGTGTGTGTGTGTTCGGTATGCGCAGTTGTTCATGGAAACAGGAAGAGGGCATTCAGGACTTGGAGTCACAGGTGGCTGTGAGCTGCCATGTGGATTCTGGGAACCAAACTAAGTCCTCTTAAAGAGCAGCAGATACTATTAAATTCTGAACCATCTCTACAGCTCATAAATTCAAATATTATAATTTAATATATTTACATCTTATTTTCTCCACAATTATATGATGGAGTTTTCACAAAGGTAAAATAATGTCATGAGTTAGTAATTACTAAATCTAAAAGGTCACATAAATTATAATTTCTTAAATTTATTTTTCAATATTTCACCTTTGTAATAATAAATGTTTCTAAAATTCATATGTATTTAGAAAAGCACCATGAATCACAACAGACATTCATGTAAAAGTGTATTACGTTACCACATATATGTTACATACAACTCTGTGTAAATGTGTAGATAAATACATCACATGTTACAAGCAACTCAGAATATTTTGAGACTGGGTCCCTCTACCTAGCCTATCCTGTTATGATACTCAACAGGTAGACGACCAAGACAAGTTTGGATTTGAAGTCACAGAGTTCCCTGTGCATCTGTCTCCTGAGTGCTGCGATTAAAGGCAAGTGCTACTACTACACTCGGGCAACTAATAATAATTCTTTACTTTTAAATGCTGGTGTAAATTTTATTGTTGACATTCAGCTATTCATTAAGTGTCTGTCATAAACAAGTAACATTAGCCAGTTAAATATGCTGTTAGGATAAGCAAGTTCGGTGAAAATACTATCCGTATGTTCAGTTCTAAATAATTCAAAGCACAATCTTGTTGTCTCCTACTTTGTGAAGAAATCAAGATAGTTATATGCTCTAGAATTAAAGAAGATTTATATGACTTTATCCTTATAAATTATGATAATTCACAATAAAATTATATCACTTAGTTACTTACAGTTTATATAAGCATATGCCCACTTAGTTATGAAGTTGTAGTTCAAGCACATATTCTCCCTAAGAGTCCAAAAAGACTTTGGAAACTCTTTTCATAGTCATGCTCCATACGTATATATTCTTAAAACAATGATAAGTTTTGTTTCTGTGTATCAAAATATAATTTCACTTCACACTTTTGACTGAATTGGAGATATATAATTGTCACGTGGCTGTTATCACTCCTTCGGTGAGGCAATGTTCCTCAAATTTGACTGACATAATTTCACGACAAAACAATGTAATAGGACAAAATTATAACATTTAGACATATTATTTTGTTTGTAAATTACATTTAAACATTTGATAAAATTATAAGGAAAGGCTCACAGTACAAGTTGTGTTCTATCATTCAAAGGAGAAATTCCTCTTATATATTTTATAATATTCCCCTTTTTGCTACTTCATTTCCATCTTTGTTCGTGAATTGGAAAACTTTTATAGCCTCTATTCAGAACATAATGTTTGATTGCACAACTCTCCAAAGACATCTGTATTTTATTAATAATTTAATTGTTATCTTTCTCGTCCATTTAATATTAATCTTGATCACTATAAAATCTTATTAAAAAGAGAAAATACTTAGTAACTCAAAAGAAGCATATTTGAAATATTTATAACTTAAATGTTCCAGCTTAACAGCTTTAAAATTGTAAGCCAATATTGACTTTTGGAATAATGTGAATTTAAAGGATCACTGTCTGTAGGAATAAGAAGATAGAATAATAATTCAGTTTGTAGGCAGAGTGTTTCATAGAGAGGCTATGAGATTACTGGCTATGTCAGGAATAAGTTTTGGAAGAATATAGACATCATCATGTTTTGTGTTGTTCAAGGCAAATTAGATAATAATGCTGTACTCTCTTCAGTGAACAACTATTAGCTTATATGGTTCCCCACAGTTCCCAGTCTTCCCTTCTTCTCCCATCCTCGCTCTCCATTGGAGAGGAAAACAGCCAAGTTCTAATTCATCACCACTACACACACAGCTTCCCTTGCAACGTTGTCACTGGCACCAGCTCCCTCCATCTGGACAGAGTCTGGGCATGCTTTCCTCCACAACTGTTGCTAGTCTGTTGCCATAGTAGCAGCAAGGAGGTCTAGCTCAGGATGGGAACATAAGGGAAGTGCACTCTATCTCCTTGATATTTTGTAGGGACCCAAGGTCCTACTGAATATGTGGCAGAAATTAAAAGAAACAGATTCACATAACAGAAAGTACTTCACAAAATAATAAATGGCATTCGTGATGAATATTTAACATGGAAAAATGACAAAGAGAACCTGCCCGTGGTCATAAGAAAACCATGGATTACATAATTATCAATACGTGAAAATCTTAAAGAAAGAGCTTTAGGCATTTTGCTCACCGGAGATTTACAGGAAAATTAAAAAGAAAATGAGTTAAAGCAATGTATGCAAATTTTCTGTTACTAAAAGAGGTGTACACATTCTTTAGATAGTCATGCCAAAACATTAATAAGTTTAAAGACACTATTTTCTTCTTTACATAATTCTGTGTAAAAATCATTACCAATATTGTTTTTCTCATTTTATGCAGATTCAGAGTATAGTTTTATATGCCTGATGAAAACATAATCTTCTAAAATTTCAACAACAAACATTCTGTATTTACATAGTATAAGACATCAGCCATATACAGAAGTATGTGCCTAGCAGCAATTAGTCATGAACAAAATTACTGGCAACTGAAATGACAATGGAAATCATGAATTCTGGTCCAGCCAATGAGGCTCATGGACAGCTTTCCACAGGCAGCACTGCTAGCTCTAGGGATTTTGTAGATCATTATTGAATGAAAACATCTAAAAGGTCATTCTTTCTTTCTCCATAGTCCTCTTCTGACTAAAGGATACTTCCAGACAAAAGCTCACGGCATGTGAGCCATAGACAAGTCAAACCACAGGCATTGTCCTGTGATCTAGATTACCTGTGTTAGCAATTTCCATCATATTCTAAAGTAAATAATGACAAACAGTTCAGCTACTTTCCCTCAATTATTCAGCATTGCCCATATTTCCTGGCCAAACACTGTATTGAATATTTATTTATTCATTTCAGGCATGATTAATAAAAATTCAGAGAGAGAAACTTGGGTTCAACCTGAAGATCCAAAAGAAAAAGCAGTCAACCACCGATTCTTACCTCTACCTCAGTCTTAAAATGGTGATCCTGCCTCCAGGAATCTCAGAATGAGACTGAATCTGAAAGCTATCTCCTCCTGTTTTATAATCCTCTCTAGGGCTGGGATTAAAGATGTGCACCACCGGGAATAAAGGCTTCTATGGCAACTAGTGTGGTTACTGGGGTTAAAGGTGTGTGTTACCACTCAGTCTGTAAGGCTGAACAGTGAGGCTGTTTTACTCTCTGATCTTCAGGAAAGCCTTGTTTATTAAAACAAAAATGAAATGCCTCTACATTTATTTATTTATTTTGTTGTGCATATGTGCCTTTGGCGATGTGGGTGTGGACACCAGAAGACAACTTAATCACTTGCTTATGCTGATTAATTTTATTATTATAAAAGTGAATAACATTTATAATGCTAATGAGCATGCATACATTGGCTTCAAACAACATTTTCTATCACCTTTTAGTGATGAAATGAAATAATTTAAGCATCTAATTGAATGTAGAACTAGATTGCAAAGTATGTAATAGGCACATAATAACATTAATAAGTGATATCATATATGGATAAATGTAGAAGAAACTCACACAGAAGCCTTGAAAATAATTTACATATTTCTATTCTCCTAAAGAAGATAGAACAAGGCTTTCCATTTTCTGTATATCAACACTAATATTTACAGTTGATTCTTGCTATGAATGTACACTACTTATTTCGCCTTCTTCCTCATTTCATAATGCCTATGTAACAGTGAGAAGAGTAGCTCTAGAATAATATTACTCAACACATTTCAAGGCCATAAAAATACATTGTATCTGAGACCATATCAGTCTAGCACAACCTATGGGGACACGAAGACTTAATGCAATGTGTTTTCAGACATGATCTCAGAATTAAAAGAATGGTAACATTAAAACTAAGTAAATATGACTTCAGTTGATATAATGTATGAGCTGATTAATCAGTTTGACAAACATGTCACACTGTACAAGATGTTAAAGATGGGACATCAGGCATAAGGTACATAATAATGTACTGGCTGCCACGCCTTTGTAAATATATAACCATCACATAAATAACTGCAATGTTATATATGAGTACAAGTGCAATGTTTCCTAAAACTCACGCTTGTGAGTTTCCTAAGTTGTTATAAGGAAGGGATAATTAATCTTGGTCTCTAGAGCTAGAGGAAACGTTCTGACTTCAGACAATACCTTGACACAAACATATATTCTAAAAAGTTAATGGTTACTAAAAAACTCAATCATGGGGATCAGAATGGACAGGAATGAATAACTTTGAATAGGATGAGTGGAGAGGTATTCCTATGAACAATTTGTGTTTGATTACGTATGGATTCATCAATTGTATTTTTGGATGGGATGACTGCATGCTTTTCTACTGAAACTGAACACACTCATGCACACACACACACACACACACACAAACACACAAATTGATGTGCAGGTGCATAAGAAGCATTGAAAACATAAATACCTTTTTGACTATGGAAAGACCATCATATAGTCTCCAAACACATCTGCTATCTTGTAGTATAGTTATATTCTCTCTCATTTTCTTCTTAAAGAAAAAGAGGGAGAACATGAGCAAGGAAGTCAGGACTCCGAGGGGTGTACCCACCCACTGAGACAGTGGGACTGATCTATTGGGAGCTCACCAAGGCCAGCTGGACTGGGACTGAAAAAGCATGGGATAAAACTGGACTCTCTGAACATGGCGAACAATGAGGGCTGATGAGAAGCCAAGGACAATGGCACTGGGTTTTGATCCTACTGCATGAACTGGCTTTGTGGGAGCCTAGCCAGTTTGGATGCTCACCTTCCTAGACCTGGATGGAGGGGGGAGGATCTTGGACTTCCCACAGGCCAGGGAACCCTGACTGCTCTTTGGACTGGAGAGGGAGGGGGAGAGGAGTGAGGGGAGGGGGAGAGGAGTGGGGGGAGGGGGAAGGAAATGGGAGGCTAGGAGGAGGCGGAAATTTTTTTCAATAAAAAAAAATAGAGCAAGGATTTTATCAGATAAGAACACTGTCCACCTAAAAACCTACATTTCCTTTCCACCCTTATAGCTATCTCTTTATTTTTACAGTAAATGCTAATATTAAAGTTCAAAGGCTTATTAATACTGCATATACCCTCTAAATATTGTCTTTCAATTTTCCTTTAATTTTTGTTTTTGAAAAAATACAAGGACCATGGTTTTTTTCAGTTCAGGAAAAAATATTTGTAAACAAGAGAATAAAAACTACAGAAATCTAATCAGAAATATTGCATCGCTATGAAGTCATGTTGCTATAGAAATTTCCCAGTGTTTATCACTGAATTACTCTCATGAAGCAGCGACTGTAAAATGAGTTACTGGGTATATTTAGGTTAATGCAATCTTACTGATATATGCTCCAACTTATTGATCTAAAGTAGAAAGATTACCTTGTTTTCTCATGGTAAAAAGGCTCATACAGAAAGCAAATGTATCCTGTTGATAGAAGTTGCAGTGTGGAAAAAATTATTTTATTTACTGGATTATACATCTCTTTAATTATGTACTCCCCTGATAATTTATTAACATTTTTTCCTCTGGATATTTTAAGAAATAATTATTCAAATCACATTGCACAAGGTAGACCATTCAACATCTCAGTCATATGTTTTTTTTTTATGTATTAGAACAACACAAAATTGTTGTATGCCAAAATGTCAATTAAGATTTCTATTATTCCAGGTATCCAATTCCAATGAGCAGGTGATAAGTCTGATCCTCTATCTGATTTCCCTACCTACTCAGAAGTGTACCCTGAGCTGAGTGTGGCATTGCAATAGCAGCTACTGAGGAGTTCCAGGACCATTCTGGCAGCATGGAAATTTTCCGATGACATAGAAATAGCCAGGTACAGATTAAGATATGTAAAACTTAAAGAGATCTACTGAAAGTTTTGAAAAGGAAAGACATTAATGGGTTGGATAGACACCCTAGGAAAGTAAGTGCAGTGGCCTAGCAGTGTGAGCAACACTGTTGTAAGACACACTTCATTGAAAACACCCTATGGAGGCAACATGAACCCAGAAGTTACATAAGGAGAAGCAGAGAAAATGAAGAACTCAACCTGAGGACAATATTTAGCAGAAATTTATATGAAGAACTGTTACTTTGATCCCAGAGGTTATTAAAAAGGAACCTTAAAAAATTAGAAAAGGCATCATAGGATAATTATTAAATAATTATTGTTAATTATTAATAATTAAATAATTATTAATTATTATAATTAAATTTTGTAAGCTAAAAAAGCATAGAAATACCTTTAGGTCAAAGGATGGACATAGACAATGATGTAAAGAGAAAAAGTGTGTTTGGTGTGTGTGTGTGTGTGTGTAAAATGTTTACAGGAAATATTCTGTGTATACATAATATTGGTAATATTCACAAGGAGCAAATATGATGTTGTTATTGATAGCAGTGTGACTGAATGAGGAGAAAACAAGACCCACTTATGATCATGTGAATTATAGCCATGTTAAAGACAGAATTATTAAGCTGGATTATTATGAGAAATGTACTGGTTATTCCTGAATAATCAGAAGGCAAATCCAAACTTCTGGGAAATGAGAATCTGAGCTCTTTTTCTTAACTGTAGATAGTGAGGAGACTACAGACTGTCACAATAAGAAGCTAAGGAGAAAGTTCAGTAACAATGAAGAAAGCGGAGGCAGATTCTGAAAACTCATTCTTTACTTTCATGAGTACTAGATATAAAATAAATAGAACACATGCATGGACACACACACATATAGAGAAAGATAAACAAATGTCAGTGGATCAGGATATTTTATCAAATGGATATTTAAAAATCAATTCAATAATTATTTATAATGTATTTCAGACAAATACCTGGTATGAAGCCGAATTTTAATTATTTGAAATCTGTCTTGTCAAATATAGTTAGGAGAAAAGGAAAATAACATTTTCTGGCTTTTATAAAATACCACATATGTTTATCTCTAATATACTACCATTTTAAAATTTAGCTCATTTTTTAGTTGTTAGGTGTGGATAAAATTTAACCAGGTGGCTATAAATATTTATAAGCAGATTTTACCTAATAACTAGCTTTATAAAACACATGGCCGATTTTATTTGAATTCTTGGTACTTACATGAGAAATTAATTGTCACAAAATACAGATCTAAATTTAATAAAAGAAATTGGTATTTACATATCATTTGTGAACGCATATATTATGAACATGAATCAAAATATCATCAAAATTATTCAACCAAGGCATCTCTTCTGTGATGCTTTGCTTAATTTGCTTCCATTGAAACAGTTCTCATTTTTTGAACATTGTAACACTAATACACACAAAAGATACTCGATGTAT
This sequence comes from Microtus pennsylvanicus, assembly GCF_037038515.1. Taxonomy (NCBI): domain Eukaryota; kingdom Metazoa; phylum Chordata; class Mammalia; order Rodentia; family Cricetidae; genus Microtus; species Microtus pennsylvanicus. Next base: position 34,406,540 of record NC_134584.1, read on the forward strand.
GGTACAAAGCATAGTAGTGAAACTCATTTCAGCTCGAAGAGCTCATTGAATACCCGGCTTGTTGGATAACACGTCCATTTCTTCAAGAGGAGTAATAGCTGTCAATCACCTTGTGCTGGTATAGAAAATATCTTTTATATAACTTTTCCTGTACCAGTCTTTCTGTTTCATCCTTTCATCCATTCCATGACCTTATTTAACTTTGAATCATTTCACCTATTAATGTTGATATTACTAATGACACTTTACTTTCATTTTTAAAATTAAATATTCATTTAAGTTAATTCATAGTTATCAATTATGTATCAAGGAGTTATACTGTGTCTGTATAAAATTCCAGTTTTAGAGTAGAGAATAACTACTTCAAAGATCTTCTCTTATAGCTAGAAATTTACCCAAGCAAATCATCATGATAGAAGTATCATCAATGCAAGGTCCAGCAGGGACATAACCTATAGGATAATCAACAGTCTTAAGACTGTCTTAAAAGTAGCTGTATATTAGTCAAGGCTCTGGAAAAACAAAGGTCCTGTGCAATCCAGGAGCAGAATCAAAGGATGGTCTGAGGAACTGCAGAAGTAGACGAGTGGCTAAGGGCACCGGTGGCTCGTGCAGAAGATGCAGATTTAATTCCTGTCATTCTCATCATGGCTCACAACTGTCATAATTTCCAGTTTCAGTTGACCTGATGACAGCTTCTAGTCTCCACCAGAACAAGGCTAACACACAGTGAACAGACATAAAACACAAAAGTACATACAATAAAATTTAAATTCAAAAAAATTTTAAAAAGGATTGATTTATGGAAGTTAAAGAGTTTCAAGTGGCTAAATATTACAAAGGTTCACCAAGAAAGCACATCACAAACAAACAGGCTAAAGCAACAGTTTAATGAAAAAGGCCACTAAGGATAAATAGTTAAAGGAGAAAGCACAAGTTCTTGATACTTTAAGAGAAAGCCTTTACACATATTGAAATGGGACAAAAGAAAAACAGAGAAAGAAGGAATTCTGAGAACATAAATTCAAGTTGAGCAATGTTCAACACAGAAAAGTGGATGCAAGGTGAGTCAGGTCAGAAAGGGAGCCTAAAGCCTGATGTGCCCCCAGTGTAATAGGAACATAACAGATACAGGGGTAACTTTCCAATTAGACTAGAGGCCTGTTCCACAGGAGGGAACACCTATGACTGATACTGCAAACCTTATCAAAGAAGTCACAGCCCTACAGAGGCACCTACCATCGTTGCTTTGCTCCTTAGCCATGCTGACAAACTGGCTTTTGAATACTTGTATTTATTTGCTCAACTCTCAATCTTGGTCAAAGATGCTTAGCTTCTTTTTGCAGTGATCAGTGATTAATGCAGAGATATTAAGCACTGAAAATATTAAGACTGTGAAAGCTCAGTCATTGATGTGACATATGCTCATCCCCACCATGTCTCAGGGGACATTGCAGAAGAGGTGGAAAGAATAGAGAGAGAGAGGATGGGGAGAAGTGTTACAAAACATTATTCCCTGGACATGACAAGGTTAAGAATTCATACATCCTGTGGTTAACTTCAGAAAACCAAACTAGTTAAAATTCCAGCATGTAATGGGAAGGGATGTAAAACCTACTCATATATATGATTATATATATATATATATATAAATCTAAGAAAGATTAAGTTTAAAAATAAATCCAAAGAAAAGAAGTCAGAAGTCATCAGGTAAAACCTATTTCCACAATTTGCTCTTGGATGAACACAACTTTCAAAGTCTATGGATGTACATTTGCTTAATGCAATCATATATAAAGATGATTCCTCCAAAAACGTGATTTTCAGTCTCAGTTTTAAGTGTAAACTTTGTCACTAATTGGGAAAGTGATTCCAATGACTACTTTAATTGGCATGGTGATTGAAGATTGCAGACACAATTAGAAAAACAAATAGAATAAAATTTCGCAAAGTTGTCACTGGTTTTTTAAATAGTATTTTAATAGAAAGGAATGTGGAAATAAATTCACCATTCTTGCAGTAAATTCAGCCAAAAACCATAAGATTTTAAGCTTTAGAATAAAAATGAAGTAATTCCCTTCATTTCATGCAGAATAAGCCTTCCGAAAGTTCTCAACATCCTTTTGTTAGTAAATATAAAAACAAGTTCAGCACGATTAATTAACATTATTGCTTTTCCATTCTCAATACACTCTAGAACTCCTCTGCTAAATATGTCTTTTTTTTTAACTGTATTCACATTCTGAAAGAGAGTAGAAGGAGACCTTCTCCTTCAATAAGATAGAATCATTGTGCTTTACTTTTTAAGATGTATGAGTTAAATAGTCACTAATTAGGTGGGTAATGGCTAAAGAAGGCACACAAGAGCTCACACGAAAGCCAATTCCCATGGCTTCATTAAATAATTGAGAGGTGGAGGTTAGCATGAATTTCTCAGTGGAGATCTAAAAGTGCAGTTGTCTAATGCATCTTCTGTTCACCAAAATTGTGTCAAAGTAGTGAAAGAAGTAACACAAAGTCTGGTAGGTAGGCAGTAATTAATAAGGACTGGAGGAATTCAGAAGCAAGTGGTCTGTTAAACCACGTCATTTGAATGAGATTTAATTGGTGCCTTGGGCAAGTCACTGAATTAAACTAGCCAAAATTAAAATGCCTCACTTAAATTTAAAAATGAATGTAGATAAATGTTTTCTTACGAGGTAAGTCTGTAAGGAAACCTAAAGTATCTGACTAATGCCAAATGTCTTACATGTCAAGCTTATAATTTCACAACAATACCATTGCAAGTAACCCATTATAAGGCTCGCCATTAAAAAAAATAGTTTATCTTTAAAATGATCTACAAATTTGCATGTCTTTCCTTGCCAGGTGATAATTTTTAGAACAGACTATTATTGTACAAAATAAATCTAGGAGATGGTTTCCCTATATCTATTATGTAAACAGACATAATAAAACAGATGAACTAAGAGGAAGTACTGCAAAGGAAGCAACACTGACCTAGAAATGTAAGTAATCGGGTCACATTTTATTGCAATGTTTATTGAATCTGTAACCTCGCAGAACACTTTCGTGGCCCTGCTCCCTGTTCTGATGAACAATGTAAGTCAGGAACCATACTTGCCTTCTGAACTGAATTCATGCTTGAAAAGGGGTTTGTAGATCACACAAAAGTGAACACGTTAACGAGTAAACAGGCCTCTCCCTGTCACATTGAATGACACAATAATGTGATACTAGGTGATATAAGGAGAGAACCACTTCAAAATACATTATTTTGCTGGGTCTTGAGGTAGATTGTTTCCTAATTTTCTGAGAAATCACCATACTAGTTTCCAAAGCAACTGTACAAGTTTGTACTCCCACCAGCAATGGAGGAGTGTGCCCATACCCCATAGCCTCTCCAGCATAAGGTATCATCAGTGTGTTTTTTATCTTAGCCTTTCTGACAGGTGCAAGATGGAATCTCAGCTTTTTTTTTTGATTTGCATTTCTCTAATGACTTTGGCTATACCCAAAGGAAGCTCATTCAGACTACAAGGACATGTGCTCAATTATGTTCATAGCAGCATTATTTGTTATAGTCTGAACCTGGAAACAACCTAAATGCCCCTCAACTGAAGAATGAATAAAGAAAGTGTGGTACATTTCAACAATGGCGTACTACTCCGCAGTAAAAAATCATGATATCTTAAAATTTGCAGGCAAATTAGAAAATATCATATTGAGTGAGGTAACCCAGACCGAGAATGACAAATATAGTATGTACTTACACGTGAAGTGTTAACTTAAAAACACATAAAACAAAACTAAATAAAATAGAAAAAGATTTCAAGTGAACTTTGATCATTTGATCTGTCTTTTATATGAATATTTTCGTTATCTTACTCTACAGATACTACACCTGCCTCTTTTGACCTTTAATATCCTATAGCTATTAAAGTTTGCTGCTGCCAGGCACAGCCACATAGCTCTAACTTAGCAATCATTTATATTCAATTCTCTGAAAAGCTCGATGGAAGGAAATGGTATTTATGGAGCATGGCTTTAAGTATATGCACTCTATCCGTCATCTATTCTTGGAACGAGACAAAATCTACCCTTGAATTAAATAATCAGCGTGGCATATATGTTGTATTTTTATCACAACATATGGCTCTAAGGCACTTCTAAACTGCGTATTAGGAGATTGTCTAGCAAAACTTGCTGTCCTTGAGCCAAGGTGGTCAGAATTTCTCTGCTAAGTTCCTTTTGAACTCTCATGTAATACTCAGTGTTGAGTTGTTCATTGAAAGGGTAAGTTCGTGGTGTTCCATTCAGTTTTTTTAGACAATGCTCAAAATGCACTTTCCTTTGTAATTGGAACTTTGTAAGGAAAAATTTAAGTAATTCCCTGAGATACTTCCCAAATTACAAATGCCTCTTCTTGTAAACTGACCTCATTCAAAGTTGCAAAGAGACCAAGCACCCAGCATGATCCAGCTCTTGAGAGAATGTTACAGACGGAGACAAATGAGTCTTAATGAGTTCAGAGGACTTTGACAGCTGAGATTCTGAGCTTTAAGCCACTGTTCTGAGCACACAATTCTAAATATGTCGGGATCTGAGTAGGTTCTGCAGAAATCAGTACAATTGTGTGTACTGTGTGTTCTATGTGTGAAGTCTTTTTCTTTTTAGAAAATAATACACATTTGACAAATGGTATTTGATGGTTTTTTTAATCTCTACTTGTTCGTTGTAACTCAAAGACACAATCAATTAGCTCAATCAGCTCACTAAAGTTCTGAAACAACAACTCAGCACTTTGCTACAGTCCCTGCATTTTAACTTATCCTGGAAGATGCCCCATGAATATGCCATTTTAGGATCTCTGTGGAGAATAATGTGATGAAGCACAGCTCTTGTTTCACTTGTTATGAACCTAGTAGACAGTTTCTTATATACTTTGCTACTTCTCCAAGATGTATGCTACCTTCTTACTGATATTGTCATTAATTTACTTCGACATATTTCACATGAAGAAGAGATGGAGGACTAAAGAATTGGCTCAGTGGTTACGAGCAAGGGCTATTCTTTCCAAAGACCCTTTTTTTGATTCAGACATAGCTCTTCACAACTGTCTATGACTCCAGCTTCAGGAAATCTAAGATGAATAAATTAAGGCAAAATACCCATATACCTAAGACAAAATAAAAATCAATTTAAAGACTAAAGTAGCATCCTTAACACTCAACAGCCTCAAAACTAAGGCTGCCTACTCTTTAAGAGAGGTTCACACTACAAACCGTAAAAATTAAAAATTGAAACATGATATGATATTGTTGGAAACGTTTAAATTCCAGCCCCAGCACAGTTGTCTCTCGCTGCCATCTCTCCAAGACTGGGGTATTTCATTTTTGCCACAGGTTATAGTATTGTTGAGAAAACCCAAAGTGACAGAGAAAGAAAAGGAAGTTTTTTTGCTGAGACTGGAAGGAAAATTAGTGAGTAAATTATCCATGTCCTTGAGGAGCAGTATGACCTAGAAGGGATGCAACAAGCGTATGTGAGCAGACTCATGGCTCAGAGGAACACCGGCTTAGAGTCCCCAGAGGACCAGTACAGTACCAGCTTGTGATTCACCGGGATATCTGATCAGCAGAGAGCAGGAAAAGGGCAAATCAAAAACTGGCCAAACAGTGACAAATTATTTCTTCAAATATTGTACAACACCATTTGGATACAGAAAGCAAACAGTGTAGGATTGAATTGAGAAACACCAAGTTCAAGGCATTATAAAGAGAAAATGAGGATAAGTCAGAAAATGTAACATTGAGATATTTAACCAAATTCTCTAGTATCTACCCAGAACAGCTACCTGCTTAACCAGAGAAGGAACAGCCTTCATGTGCATTTTTCATCATCTGAATATGAAAAAGGAGGATCCATATGGAGGCTCTCAAGAGACCTAAGAAAAGGAACTTTGAAAAAAAAAAGACAATGAAAATGACAGAGATTTAGAAGCTCTGTGATAATGATTTTTAATAAAGCTAGACTTCTCAAAAAAGAATTTGAAAGATAACTGAGTCGTACTTTCATTACCCCAAAATTCTATCTGCATGCCTGATAAATGAAGCCGTGGCAAGCACTGCAGGAAGTCTTGATGCCCCCTAGGCCAGTACTTAGTAGGAGGCTGTTCCTTTCAGTCTGTGAGTCTGAGCATGAGGTTTTTACTATTCAAGGGAGGGTCTCTGGCTGTCTTATAAAAGACATAAACCTGCATAATAGCCATGCCACAAAATGACAGAGTGCTGACAATGTTTATGAGCGAGGAAGCCAGCTGCTAAGTGGTGAGTGGATATGGAAACAGAGCCGGAAGTGGTAGAAAGTTGGAATCTATCTGTAAGAAGCATCACCTAAAAGTATTTGAGATTGGTAAATCCACCTACACTGAACAAAAATTTATCAGCCATTCTCAGATTGCTAGCCAGTTTCCACAATATGTATGCTCACGTGTTGATTACTGTTGAGGGGTAATAAGTCACCCGTGACCACTGTTATACTGTGGAATTTGCTACAATGTCAAAGCTGCCTAAAATTTTGAGACCCTCCCAAAGTACTCCTGAAACAAAGAAAGATAACTAGTTAACTATCCTACACAAAGTAACTAAACTACAGAGACCAATGTTAAGCAATGGCCTAATTGATATATTTACTGAACATGATGAGGAATATGGAAATGTGAATCTAGTTTAGGACACATTAAGTGGCAATCGTGAGACAATTAAGAATGAGACTCATATCAGTGGCCTTAAAACACCTGCTCAGAAGAAATGATATTGAAAATAATTGGTGAACTGCAATCCATGTACTTTGAATTCATCTGCCAAGGAGCTCATTTAATGGAATAAAAATACTCGCTACCTTCCTATCATGGCAGAGAAATAAAAAAGTATTCTTCCAGGTGAAACATTTATTCTGAACTGTAGAATGAAAATGTGAAAAGCCATTTAAAGAATAACACCATATTTTAATAGACATTTTCATTAATTATACGCCTGACTTGAGAGCTATTGAAACAGTAAGACCTAGTAACTCTCTTTCCAAAATAAAACATCAGCATTTTTTTCTCAGTGGCAAATTGACATACTGTGAAATTAAACCGTGTACTGAAAAACTGAAAATAATTTTATGCTTTTATTTTTTAAGTACAAGGGTTTGAATAAGGGAAATCATTTTAAAATAAAACAAAAATATGGAAGATATTTAGCCTCTTTTCATTGCAATACAAACCAACAACTGTGCAACAATTGCACAGGAGTGGGAGACATGTTTGGTCCTAATCTACAGCATGGATAATAATATATTAATATAATCTCAATGAGAAAGTTAACATGGAACCAAGTATAATGCAATGTCATTGCATTATAACAAATAATAACTTCTATTATCACATCATTATTAACTATAATCCTTTCATTGTTTAAAGTAAAAAATATTGGCTTGTACATGCACATATGAATATGCATTTATTATAGCTATATATTGACTTTTAAAATGATTTTTTATAATCCTTATTCTTCCTGTAAGCCAGAATTTCCATCTGATCTCATTTCCCCTCAGATTTAGAAAAGTTTTAAGAATTTCTTACAAGAAGCTTTTTCTGTTCTAAATCTTCCCTTATGTTTGGAATTTCAATCACAGGATGATAGACAGTCGGCCGACATTCATTATTATTCAATATTTTTACCCTCTGTCCTTCAGATTTCATAGCTTCCATCCTTAATTAAAACAATTTTCTTCTCTGTTGCCTCCAATCTTCTCTTGAGTCTACAAAATAATTTTCTTTTTCATTTAAAAGTCACTGCAGTATTAGGATTAGAATGTTCTTTTCTTCCTCCTTTTAGTTCTTTGGGGAGATTCCTTAAGACTTTGGAAATGATGTAACCTTGGCCCCAACATTCCTGCCTGCCAATAGAAAGGCTGATGCTCCATTGGCATGATCTATCAATTGTTTGCTCCAGGATGTACCAGACGTTTCCTTTCTTCAAATATCTATGAATTTTTAAGTGGGATAGTGAACGCTTAGGAAATGTTGAAAGAGGGTTTTGTTATATTTCCCTGAAAATGTATTTCTAAGGGGCTTTACACCTTCCTTCTAATCTTATGTACATTTCCACATGAAATATCTATAATTTACAGTTTCTAGCAAAAATTTAGTGTATATTTTATAATAGTATTTTTGTTTCTTTATTTTTTCTCCTATGTTTTCTGTTTTCCTCCCTTATAAGAATTCTTCTTCTTCTTCTTCTTCTTCTTCTTCTTCTTCTTCTTCTTCTTCTTCTTCTTCTTCTTCTTCTTCTTCTTCTTCTTCTTCTTCCTCTTCCTCTTCCTCTTCCTCTTCCTCTTCCTCTTCTTCTTCTTCTTCTTCTCCTTCTCCTTCTGCTTCTCCTCCTCCTCCTCCTCCTCCTCCTCCTCCTCCTCCTCCTCCTCCTCCTCCTCCTCCTTCTACCCCTTCTCCTTCTTCTTCTCCTTCTTCTCCTTCTCTTTCTTCTCCTTCTCCTCCGCCTCCTAGGCTGGCCTCGATTTCACAGAGATCCACCTGCTTCCAGAATGCTGGGATTAAAGACATGTACCACCACCTTCACACAAGAATTCTGTTTTAAGTCCCCCCCCCCAGCCCGAAAAGCAATCAGGGTTCCCTGTCCTGTGGGAAGTCCAAGGAACCCCCACCTCCATCCAGGTCTAGTAAGTTGAGCATCCAAACTGCCTAGGCTCCCACAAAGCCAGTGCGTGCAGTAGGATCAGAAACCCATTGCCATTGTTCTTGAGTTCTCAGTAGCCCTCATTGTCCGCTATGTTCAGAGAGTCCGGTTTTATCCCAGGCTTTTCCAGACCCAGGCCAGCTGGCCTTGGTGAGTTCCCAATAGAACATCCCCATTGTCTCAATGTGTGGGTGCACCCCTCGCGGTCCTGAGTTCCATGCTCGTGCTCTCTCTCTTTCTGCTCCTGATTTGGACCTTGAGATTTCAGTCCTGTGCTCCAATTTAGGTCTCTGTCTCTGTCTCCTTTCATCGCTTGCTGAAGGTTAATATTCAGGAGGGTGCCTATATGTTTTTCTTTGGGTTCTCCTTATTTAGCTTCTCTAGGATCACTAATTATAAGCTCAATGGGGGAGGGGGAGGGAAATGGGAGGCGGTGGCGGGGAAGAGACAGAAATCTTTAATAAATAAATAAATTAAAAAAAAAGAAGATATATATATATATATATATATATTCACTACATATTAGTATATAATTTGCTCACATACTAATATAGTATGGAAATATAGTATAAAATTAATAAAAATTATATACTTTGAATTTACAAATATTATATTAATCTTAACTAAAACTAAATTTTTTATTTTCTCAATAATTATATTATTTCAGTCTCTCACAATTATTTAGAAGTTTTCCTAGCTGAGCATTGTGAAGCATGTCTATATTTTTGGCCCTCTATAAGAAGAGGCTGGATTATTACAAGTTCAAGTACTGCCTGAACTACATGGCAAGTGTCAAGACTACACAATGAAATCGTATCTCCAGACAAAAGTAAACAAATAAAAAAAGCATTACTAAAAAAAAAAAAAAAAAAAAAAAAAAAAGAATTCTGTTTTAATTGACCTTGTTCCTTTTAGTTTCCTACACTATGCTCTTAAAACATGGGCTAGTCAGGGGCTTCACTCTATTCTCAATAGTGTAGAAGCACTGAAGAAGGTTACAGTAACAAAATTTGAAATCCATTGGAATGTATTTCTTTTCTCTTAACAACACTCTGATTTTTCAGAAGACTTCAATTTTCTTTTTAAAAAAATGTGGCTAGTGAGATGGCTCAACAGTTAAAAGCGCCGGCTGGTCTTGCAGAGGACCTGGATTTGATTTTTTAGCAGCTACGTTGTGACTAACAATCATTTGTAACTCCAATTACAAGAGATTAAATATTGTCTTTTGAGTTCCACAGGTACTCCATGCAAATAGTTCACCTTTTTCATGCCCACATAATACCAATACATGTAATTCGTTGTAGTTTTGTCTTATTTCATAGCATTTTCTGTAAGTTGTAACTAATGAAGAAAGTTTAACTAGTGAATATTTAAATTATTTTAGTTGACATATATATCATCTTGATTCACAGATGATCATCTATATAGTATAAATAGCATCTTTGAATACATTTGCCAAAAATATTAAATTGTATTCTCTTGCAAGATGTTGATTTCCTACTAGTACTTCCTGATGCTACTAAATTAAAACATGGCTTGATCTTTTAATTAGTTTTTTTTTTTTTTTTTACTTTCCTGAATTCTCCACTATTAGCGTGTTTTGGTCCTTCTTTTTTTTTAATTGTCTCTGAGATATTTTTTTCATGCTACTAGTCATCTGAACACAGCTATTTTAAGAGTATGTATGCAATAACAGAAGAATCAAAAAGTATCAGTTCTAAATGGCAGCAGTAGTCTGTAAACCCTGTAACTTCAGTAGATGCTTGATGAAGCATAAGTTGTTCAGATGCCCTCGGTAAGCTGTGCTTGGAAGACTTACTGCTGGTGAGTCTTTGGACCTACTGTAAGTTGTAATCTTCTTTCATGCAACATTAAAGTCTGCATTGAAAAGCAGAGTCAACAGAATAAAGGTGCAGAGATTATTTCAAGGGCTGCCATATTGTTCACTAAGTCTGTATTGATTTTTAATGAAAGAATGAGAAACTAATCTGAATCTAAATGAACTAGTGGGAAACCACCTTGCAATTACAAATCCTGACATATCAAAAATTTGAGGTATTGAATTGGCAGTTTCAGAAGTAAAATATGAAGTGAGTTTCCTAATCTGATAGATGCATTAATAAGTAGACTTCTGAAACATTATCTAAATAGTACATTTATAATAAGATTGAAAACATCAATTCAACTTATATAATAAACCGCACTGGATAACATATACATAAAAGGATTTTCCAAGATTATGTGTATCCATTCATGCAAATGTATATTCCTATCTCACAGTCCAATGAGCTAAATACTATCAGAATTGTACTCGTTATCAGATTAAAATTTTTGAATGTGAGTCCCTGGACCGAGGCTGCACAAGTGATAAGTGATAGAATCTCAAACAAAACTTGGTCTAATAATATAACCCGCATTCTCTCTCATTGTTTAATTTAAAGTATTTAGCTGAGTTTTCCCAGTTTACCCCCAAGTGTCAATGAATGTTTATTATATAGAAAAAAAATAAAAAACATTCACATTCATCATCAAAAAGTCATCTTTAATCTTAAAATATTCATATATCTAAATAGATATATTTGGTTGAGCAAAAAAATATGAACACAATTAAAATTTAATGCAATAAGTGAAGAACCATTTTTTTTCCTTGTCCTCAAGAGCAATTCTATGTTCCTCGGTGATATTGTACTTAATGCATTCTTAACTGTGCAAATCTTCTGTCTTACAATATTGGAATTTTATGGCAGAGATAATTTTTACTGACAGGCTTGCATTTTGTTTATCAGGTAACAACTGATACTCTTTCACCCTTTTCATGTCCTAGATAACCAAAAGATGGAACCAGAAGGTTATAAAGTCAGTAGCTTGAGGCTTAAGAGCCTGGTCAATGTTTTCTTTTTGTAAGTATGGGACAGCATGAGAAAACTGAATAAAAAGCCATGTAAGGAAGACAATCTCTGTCTGTGAAATAAAGATGATATCTACTTAGAATCGTCTAAAGCATGAAGTCAGAAAACTTCTGATACACAGCGCATGTGTATAAATCCAGTAAGTCTCCTTTCTCCTTCCTTGTTTCTGTAAGAGTTGTATTTATCTGCAAAGCCTGTAGGTCACCTAGATATAGAACTTCTTTATTCATAGCAGAAAAACCCAGTGTTTTAAATTTTATAGACATTCTATATGTTCTTAAAGCCTCATAATTTGTCAACAACAATTATCCTAATCCAATTAGCATCCAATCTCATAGCCTATAGGTAATTTCTACTATTATATAAAATGCTGTAAAAGAATGTTTATAAATGCAACTAATTATTTATATTTCTATTGATTTAGATACACAAAATATGTTGGCGTAAACAGTATAAAAATAAAAACACTACATAGAATTACATATCGGCATTTTCTCACATAATTTCCTCAGCTTTAATTGTCCATATCTATCTATCTATCTATCTATCTATCTATCTATCTATCTATCTATCTATCTATCTATCTATCATCTTTTGGTGTTGTTATTTTGGTTTGGATTTGTTTTGTTTTTTTTCAACACAGGATTTCTCTGTATAATCCTGACTGTCTTAGAATTTGCACTGTAGACCAGACTGGCCTCAAATTTATTGATCTACAAGCCTCTGCCTCTGCATTGCCGGGATCAAAGACATGTACCAACAACTCCTGGTCATGTTTCTCATGGTTGGTTTTTTACCATTTGTTTATGCTTATTTCTTTATGCTTACTATATTCATGTTGAAAATTCCCTTTAATTTCAAACATTCTTCTTTTTGCTTTTATTGTTGCTTTTTGTTGGGCTGTGTAAATTCTATATATCCTAATAGCAATAATATAGCAATGTTATCCATAGAGTGAATTTTATTTATTACCTTTTTCCTTGAAAATTTAGTACACAATTACACACACACAGACACCACAGTACCTCTTACCTCACTTTCTCTTATTTCTTTTCCATCTCTAGCAAGCCTCCATAGTGCCCAACCATACATCCCACACAAATCCTTTTCACAGATGTTCTGTGATCAATTTAGTTTAACCAGGACCCTCTGGTGTGACTATTAATTAAAACTAAGTATTGAGGACTAATGACGTCACCAGTGGCTACACAACTGGATTAATGACTTCTTCCCTTCTGAATTTATCAGCAATCAGACATAGAATTAGGAAGGGCTGGGGGAAAGGCCTATTATTGTGTAGACTCTGTACAGACATCTGTGAGTTCATGATTCCAAAGCTGAGTCTTGTCCAGATTGTAGCATTTCCTAGCACTTAGCTCTGTTCCTTGGCTTTGATGTTCTTCCCTCTCCCATTTGTGCAGTGCCCCCTGGACCTTAGAATAGGTGATATAAATTTCTTATTTGTGACTAAGTACTCATCTGACATTTATTCTCAACAGTGTGTGCAACAATGAGTCACTGAATTCTCCATCATTCACTGGAAAGACAGGCTGCTCTGATTAAGGCAAGGAGGAGCATTGATCTGAAATTCTATAATAATCTTATCGTATTTTAATTATAATGACAAGTACTTGAAAAACCATTTACAATAGAAATGATTTATATTTCCTCAGTTTTATAGGATTTATTCAATCATGAGAGGGAGAAGGATAGAGCTGAGCAGCTCAGAGCAGTTAATAAACAGAAAGGGCAGGCCTGTAAGGATGGGAATTAAACAAAAGGTCACACCTGTGAGGATGGGCAGAAAACAGAGATGATAAGCTGCTCAAATTTGGCTTTTCCTTTTCCCACCTTCATTTCTTTTCTGGTTTGTTCAAGCCACCGACTTGAGGGACTTCAGTGTTCAGAGCTATTCTTCCCCAATTAGTAATCTACTCTAGAAGCACTCTCAAAGCCACACACAGAGGTGGTGGCGCACGCCTTTAATCCCAGCACTAGGGAGGCAGAGGCAGGCGGATCTCTGAAAGTTTGAGGCCAGCCTGGTCTATAAGAGCTAGTTCCAGGACAGGCACCAAAGCTACAGAGAAACACTGTCTTGAAAAAACAAAACAAAACAAACAAACAAACAAAAAAACCCACACATAGAGGTGAGAACTACTAACTTGCCAGACACTTCTCAAGTGTCAAACTGGCAAACCATGATTAACCATCACATGACCAGTGTGTTTTACATGGAAAAAATTGTTTTACTTTGTAGTTTCCTTTTAATTTTAGTTGGTCATGTGATCTTAAAATTCAGAAAGATTTGAAATGTGTTTCTCTAACTCAAGATAATAAAACAAATTTTAACTATTGGCCACTCTCCTCTAAAATAAATCCTACGGAAATCCAAAGGTTTCATATGCTAGGAATAAACCTGATGGAATAGTCCAACATTTGTTAAATTGTTTAATGTTTATCACAGTGTTTTCATCATGATTCTATGTGTGCATAAATGCTAATCTAAGAGTATAATGCCTAAGACGAATCTGTTTCAAGCTGAACAAAAATATATGTGAACAGTGCTCTACACAGAATAGTACAAAATGCTGGAATCTATAGAAATTAATGATGGCAAAGATATATTATGTTAATAAGGCTCTCTTGTGTGGTCTCCTAATTTTGTACAAACGTTGTGAATTCTTTTATTTTATTTTATTTTTTATTTTTATTTTTTATTTTTTCGAGACGGGGTTTCTCTGTAGCTTTTGGTTCCTGTCCTGGAACTAGCTCTTGTAGATCAGGCTGGCCTCGAACTCACAGAAATCCGCCTGCCTCTGCCTCCCGAGTGCTGGGATTAAAGGCGTGCGCCACCACCGCCCGGCTGTGAATTCTTGATCATAGACTTTTGCATGTTCAGTTCTGCAGAGCCATGAATTACCGGGCTGTCTCTGCAGCACTGTTCTCCATTTGACATGAACAGGATTCCCCATTCAATAACTGGAGTTTTCCTGCCTCCTGGCACACGAGGAGGAAAATCCAGAGCCAACCCTACTCCAACCTGGTTATCTCCAAATCTGCTGAGTCATCCCTGTCTGAAAAATGCCAGTTAACAACTGGGCTAGTTAAGTAACATTGTTCTTTCTTTGAGTCTTGGATATCTCTTCACTGTACTCTTTGTAATAATGTTTTCTTTAATCTGAAATTCTGAGTAGTTGGAAAGTTCCTAGACTATTCAATAGGATGGAAAAAAAATAATGACTGTGAGAAATTTAATTTCACATTTTTTGAAACATTTTCTTTGGAACTCTGTGGTTTATTGCTGTCCTGTTTCTTTTTCTTGGAAAAGAAATTAGTAACATGTGGCTAAGGGCTAAAGGGAAAAGTAAGATAATGGATAAAATTTAAAGCAAGATAGAGAACAATTAATAACTATAATTTAAATACATGAAATATTTTTAGATTTATTATTGAATTACTTTTCATGTGTAGATGTGTGTTTTTGCAAGTGGATGCAAGCCCATGAACCCAGGTGTCCACAGAGGCTAGGGCAGAGCAGGAGACCCCCTGGATCTTGAGTTAAGAGGTATAGGCCTCCTGATGTGAGTGCTAGAAACTAACCCAGATTCCCCAAAAGAGTAGCAAATGCTCTTCCCCACCAAGACATCTTTCTCACTCTGAAACTCTGTTTTGTGAGTAGCCATGACTGAATGTAAAAGTTCATACTTTACATACTACAGTATACTGTATTTATAGACAGAAAACTATGAAAAGTTAAACACTAGATAACTAAATTGACTATAGATTATAATTTTAATTAAAAATCTTGTTTTTATTTTTTAAATGGGTGCTTAAATTCAGGTCCTACTATGTCAAAATACCTTCACTTTTTTTAAACTAAGCCTCACAAGGTTGAGGATACAAAACACAATGTCAAAATAAAAGATTGCCATACAATAAAATATAAACGTTTTGCTTTACAACATTCTAATGTCTAAAACTCATTTTGGTAATTAATTTCTCATTAGGTTGATTAATGTTCTGCCTTTCTCCTTTGGACAAGAGTAGAGTTATCACATCTCGATATTTGACATTGTTGCATGCCTCAATTGTGAGGTTTATTTTATTTTTATATAATTTGAGTCATATATTTTTCTGAGAATCATCTGTCAATATAATTTTAATGCTACTTTTAAAAAATCAGACACTTTCAGGAAACACATAAATCCCTCTGTCTTTGTCTTGTGAGCTAAAAGTTAAAGATTTAGCTAAAGTCAAATATGATCTCATGTTCATTAGATCATGGTTCCCAGCATTGCTAAGAAGCATCCTGTATGCTCTCTATGAACGCTTACATTATATTCTTAAATTTCTTAAGTTTGGGTTCTTTCTTTAACAAAAAAATATAAAATTATAGTTTAACTACATTTCCCTTCTCTTTCCTCCCTCCAAGCCCTGAAATATATGCCTTTTTCATTCTTCAGAATTATGATCTTTTTCTTCATTAACTGTTACATGGAAATGTTTGTATGTGTGTGTTTGCGTGTGTGTGTGTGTGTGTGTGTGTGTGTGTATACATTCCTAAATATATAAACTCTACCTACTCAGTCTTTATAATGTGACTTATATCTATATGTTTTCAGGGTTGATCATTTGATTTTATTCAACAACTTTGTGTATTCTTCCCTTGAGAAGACTATTTCTCTCCTGTCAGCATTTTTTAGTTGCTTGTAATTCTTTGTGTGGCTTTGTGGTCTCATGGTCTCTTCCCTGACCATCTCAGCAGGTCTATATCACTTTATTAAATTTTAGCTAACTAATATGAGAAGTGTGTAGAAGAAAAGAAGGCTGAAAAGAGATACAGTCTAACATTTAAAAAGATGCAGTCTAGTATTTTTAAAAAGATATCTTTGTATATTTTATAATATCACTTCCTACTATTTCATGGTGTTTTTTAGTTTCTTTGAGCATTTTTATTTGCTCCCCTCCCTGCTTCTCCCCTTCCCCTTCAATCCTCTCCCAAGGTCCCGATGCTTCCAATTTACTCAGGAGATCTTATGTTATTTCATGTTTTGAAATGCTTCAATACAAAGAGAATCAAATACTTGCACTCTTGTTAGAGTCTGGAATTCTAATTTATGAGAAATGAAATGTGTCAGATCTATATTATGGTCAGATTACCTTTTAAGAATACACTTTTATTGCTAAACAGAAAATAATGCAACTATGTATTATGAAATAAAAACTGTGAAGTTCATAGAAATTTAAAGCTCCTTAGAAAAACAACTTAGAAAATTCAGCCTTTTCTAGAATGTTCATAAAGCCATAGATTGTTTTGCAACATAAACCTTTGTGTCTACAATTATAGGTCTATTTTTTTCTAATTTTAAATTCATTTGTCATCTCCTTTATGCAAGGTAGGCAGCATCTTCTGAATTTGATTTTAATTTCATTCCTAAGTACTTTATTATTTGTATTTCATGTTTAGTTTTCATTTATGTATATTTTAAATTTATTTATTATTGGCGAATGTCAAACACACTAAATCAGTACTATGCATTTGTAACACATCCATTATCACTCCCCACATCCTATTCTCCCTGAATCTCTCCTCCTCCAAGAATCTTTTATTTTTAAATAACCCATGGAATCCAATTAGTGCATGGATGTAGTGCTATCCACTGAAGAATAATTATACTTGGGGACATAGCTCTAGTGAAAATGCACTCTCTCTTTAGAGAAGCTATCAATACCTCCTCGGCTATGGATGGGATCTAATTAGCCCTTACCTTATTAATGCAGAAATGTTGAATTCTTGGCCAGTCTTCCTACTTGTTAACTATTATAGCATGTAACAGTGTTGACAATCAATTCTTTAAAACACTTCCCTTTTCATATCAATGTAACAATGCTCCTGGACTTCCTCTTTTCACATGGAACACATCTCTGGTACAGCTGAAGTTTACATGTGCACATAAATAGCAAATAGAAAGATAAACTGATGATAGATAGACAGATGGATGGATGGATAGATAGATAGATAGATGATAGATAGATAGATGATAGATAGATAGATAGATAGATAGATAGATAGATAGATAGATAGATAGACAGACAGACTGTGTGAAAGTCTTTACTATACACATGAAACTATCTCTGATTTTATGATGATATTTTTAACAGGTTGGATTTTCACTCCCAGACTACAGATTTGTGAAGCTTCGTGTCTGTCATTTTCTGTACCTTTCACTGTTGTGAAAATATAATATGATAGACATTTTCCCAAAAGTTTCCCAGTACACTCTCAAAACCCAATGAATCTACAAATATACAAATAGTAAAACCAACAGTAATTCTTCATTTTCAACCCATTTCTCCTTTACTACCATCTACAATCCTCATGTCACCAACATTGACTCAGTCTCCAATTGGTCTCCTATTCCAAGACAGACTTACATAGATCTAATCTACATGGGAAGTAGAAAAAGACAAGATCTCCTGAGTAAACTGGGAGCATGGGGATCTTGGGGAGGGTTGAAGGGGTGAGGGGACAGGCAGGGAGGGGAACAGAAAAAAATGTAGAGCTCAATAAAAATCAATTAAAAATTAAATAAAACCAGTTCTTCCCAATTCTTTTTTACCTTAACATAAGTGCACTTGTATCTCTATTTTAAACCAGTAGTTTTAAAAGAAACATTTTCACCTTGATAGTTTAAGACTGTAAACTTTCTACTGCTTTCCATACTTACTTACTATTCTAATAAATAAAAGCTATACAATTCTGCAATTCTACAGTGTGGTACACTTCATTTAATTTCTTTATATATGCTTATACTTCAAAAATGGATAGAAGGCTCTTAAAACTATATTCCATTTCAATTCTTAGACATTCTGAGACGTTTTGAAGTACTCGTATCAATTTTCATTATAGTTAGAAGGTAATGTTCTGTCTCATTCTTCTCTTTCTCTTCCTGACTTTCTTCTCTCTTCATATTTTATTTTCATCTCTTACTTTGATTTGCTAATTTTTAAGGCCCTTATCTTATCAGTATTCAAGAAATCTTATAAAAGAACCCTAGTTTCTGTAGCCAAAGGAGATTTTAACTCTATTTTGGTCATAGCATGCTGCTTTAAAAAATGTTCACTACTCTTAAAATGGGTCACATTTTAAAGACTAGATTACTTTATTAAAAATATTCCTCATCTGAACAAAATCTATCCACAAATTTCCCTTTACATACATTTTCAATTGACTTTTCTATTTTTCTACCTTTCTCTTGTCTTATGACTCTTTTCGATTCATTTCCACTAGAGTTTTTTTTTTTTTTTTTGGTCATTCTCTACAACTGCACATTAAGAATGTTCATTAATGTAAAAAACATAATTTGTCCTTAGACCTCACTGAAATGTATTTCTACCTGGTCTAATAGATTACATCAGACACTAACTGTAAAAAATTCAGACTCATTTGTAAATTGTTAGACTGCATTGAAAAAAAAAAGAACCATAGATTGTTAGAAATATAAATATAAAGAGGAATTTTTAGAAAGTAAATTTGTGATTTTTCTAAGAAAACTAAGTTATTGATTATTGACAGACAACAAAGAGAATATACAACAATATATAGTTTGTAATAGAAAATTAGTATCTCCATACTCATATCATGCTGGAAATTGATAAAGAATTTTCCGCTTGTTCATCTGCTTATGAGTTAATGCTTATCTGTATGTGTTTCATTTGTTTATGTTTATTTCTGACTTGAAACCACACACAGGCCATGTCAATGTTTGTTAGTGTGTATCACATTTGATTGGATAGATAATTCTTCAGTGATAGAATTCTGCAGACCTGATTTGATGGTAAGACCTATTGAATGCTTTAAGGATTTGTTTCATCTGCAAATCTGACACATAAAGCCTTATCTAAAAATACTTAAAATTTTGTGATTAGTAGATAAGAGAAACCTTTTTCCAGTATAAATTAGCTTTCATTCTAAATTAATATACTTAATTGGGGATACTATTGCTATTTCAATCCAATATCCTCTACCTGATACACTATAAATCATCTTTTTTATCTTGAAAAAAGATTATAATGCACCTAATTTAATTCTTTGACAGGCAAGAATGTAATTTTTGTCAGGAAAAAATGAATATTCTATACACAAACAGCTTAGGATAATAAGGATCTATCTTCATTGCTTTTTCGTACACACAGAATTATTTATTTGAAGCTGGAAAGATGACTTAAACAGAAAAGTGCCTATTACAAGTATGAGGCCCAGAGTTCAGGTCCCTAGCCCTCATGTAAGACAGTCAACTGTGTAGCTCTGTCTAGTGATGCACACATTTAATCACAGCACTCATGAAGCAGAAGCAGGTGGATCTCTGTAAGACTGCCCCAGAATAGTCTACATTGTATTCCAGGAAAACCAGGGCCACATAGAGAGACACCAAATTAATCACCAAATTAAAAAGAAAAAGAAAGAAAAAGAGCGAGGAAGGAAAGAAGGGATATAGGTAGGAAGGAAGGAATAAAAGAAGGAAAAGGAAGGAAAAAAGAGAAAGAGAGAAAGCCAGACACCTGTGGTTTTATGCATCTAACAATGAGAATCTCTGAGGCTTACTGTTGAGGATTAGAAAGATACTGCACATTGAACTCTGGCTTCAACATGCACACGTATACACACACAAGCACAAACTCACATGCTCAACAGAGCACAAAGACACTTTGTATATGTGTGTGTGTGTGTGTGTATAATAACTAGAATCTGATATGCCCTTAATGAATTAGAAAACACAAAATTATTTTCTGAATGTTCCAATGTTTTCAGTGAGGCTGCTGTGGATACCATGCGTATAGTAAGAAGAACTCAATCAGTACTTTCTATAAGTGAGTTCTATAAAACCAGATTTATCAAAAGGAGTAAACTATGACCATCTGCAGTAAAAGATGATTAGGATGTTCCAAGATTGTGAGTAAATAAAACCAGTAAGAAACCTTTGAATGACTCGATAAAAATAGGTTTTAATATGTTATGAATGGCTTCCTTCTTTAGACAGTTGATTACTAAGATTTCTATTACTAAAATATGCAACATTTGTTCATTTTGTAAATGTGGTACTTACTTAAATGTGACCTTGAACGTGAAAAATCTGACCATCATCTTCAAAAACTATAGTTAATGTATTTGAACATCTACAATGAACATTCATGAATCTCCCATCTGCACTTGCTTAAAAGAGAAATATAAAACTCATTTGTGAATTGAAATTTACTTCAATGTAGTTTCTAGGAAACCATTCATAAAATCACAGCTGCAGCTAATTTCCATTTCTATGGACTAGGCATTGGTTAAAAGTAGAGAAAAGGGATCATATTATTTTTGAAAGTCATGCACAGAAAACCAAATTACATCATTCTAAGCATACAAATCTTAATAATTCACCGAATGACAAGTCATTATCCCCATTCTTAAGTAAAAGTCTGACACCACATCGAAGCTTTTATAAGAGTTCTCTTCTTCAGCAGCCTGTATTTTTGAAGGAAAAAAATCCTGCTTTACATTTTGTGATACATGACTGTCAAAATTGTCTAACCAGTTTCCACACTGCTTATTATAAAGAAAAGAAAGTAGATAATAGTAGATATGCTACTAATGAATAATAAACAAAGCAAAAATTATGCCATCATCATAGTTCTTCAACACCTAACTTCATATCAAGAGCATGTAGGTAAGTGAAACAACAGAGAGATTTAGAAAAAGTCTACCATAATTTTTGAGGTTGTTCTATGTCTATGTATGTGAAGACAGTGAGCAGAAAAGAGGTAAAGAGAGAAAAATCCATAGCCTAAGATAATAAAAGTCCTCTAAATGTCATCATGGAAAGAATATTTTCAAGCAATTAGTAGAATCAGAAATCAGTAAAACAGTGCAGGAGGATAAACATTACTACAAATTTAATAAGGAAGTTAAAAGAGAAATCCAATCACCAATCATCCCCAGCTCTGAATCTCTAGCTATAAAAGAGGCTAGTCAGACAATGCCTACCCACTAGTGTATAGAGACCAAAAACATCATGTAAATAACCAACAACTCTCTGATTCAATTTAACTCCTACTCCACAACATGAAATACGTTCTTGGCACCATTATTGGGTGTAGTAGCATTTCGTTTGTATTTTAATAAATAAAACTTGCCTGATGATCAGAAAAGTAAAACAGCCACAGCAGTCAGCCTTACAGACCAGGCAGCAATGACACACACCTTTAATCCCAGTAGGCACACTAGTTACCATAGAAACCAGATGGCAGTTGTGCAGGCCTATAATCCCAAAATGAGAGCAAATTATAAAATGAGAAGAGACAGCTCATAGTCTCAGTCTCATTCTGAGTTTGCCTGGAGGCAGGATCAGCATTTTCAGACTGAGGTAGAGGTAAGCGCCAACAGGTGGCTGTTTTGCTTTTCTGGTCTTCAGGTTGAACCCCAATATCTGTTTCTGAGTTTTTATTAATCCTTTTTCTCCTGAGTACCTATAACTAGACTGTACACAGGGCATAATAGAGAACCTACTACTATATTCTGCTAAACAGATATAATATTACCTCATCTCATAATGACTTCTTGTTATGTACATAGATCAGTCACTCAACCCTCATCTGTGAAACTTTTATTTGCAGTAGATTGTGATTAACACACAAAATCAGAGCTAGAAAAGTTGGAAAGAATCATACTAGAGAATGCTAGCTCTCAGAGGACCATATATCCCACACCTTCCCTTCCAAGGCTCAGCCACTATTGTGGAAGATGGAGGCAGAGTGTAAGAGGCAGAAGCATTTGATGATCTCAAGAAAATTTTATCTTCTGGATATGCCTGTGAAGCTGTACATATTAATTTACAGGAGTTGTGGCAGAATGTGCAAAACTGGTGCAAACCAAAGTCAAACAAAATACCAAAATGGTGAGGAGACTTGACCACACAATTCCACTCACAGATAAGGAGCTGTTGGCAATAGTTTGCTGTTGGGAGAAAGAGAGATGGTTTTCTCTAAGAGTGCACCCCCTGATAAGTCAACCATGCTCCAGTGGAATGCTATGGGACAATGGTCTTGTAACATGTAAGGATTTTTCACTTGTATTTGTTTAATAAAATGCTGATTGACCAGTAGCCAGGCAGGAAGTATAGGCAAGGTAACCAAAATAGAATTCTGGAAAGAGGAAACTCTCAGTTTGCAGACACCATCCATACACATAGGAAGCAAGATGAGAACACCTCACTGTAAAAGGTATCAAGCCATGTGGCTAACAAAGACAAGAATTATGGGTTAACTTAAGATGTAAGACTTAGTAAAGAGACTGAGCTAATAGACCAATGAGTTTATAATTAATGTAGACCTCTGTGTGTTTCTTTGAGACTGAATGACTGCAGGGCCAGGCAGAATAGAAACCTTTGTCAAGAGTGGAAGACCACCTATCCAAAAATATTCTTGCATCACAATTTGTTCTTGAAAGTGTTTAAAATAAAAAGACAAGCTTGAGTAAGTAGTGAAGTGTGGAATATATGGGCAAAATTGATT
This sequence comes from Microtus pennsylvanicus, assembly GCF_037038515.1. NCBI lineage: Eukaryota > Metazoa > Chordata > Mammalia > Rodentia > Cricetidae > Microtus > Microtus pennsylvanicus. The sequence goes on from NC_134584.1 coordinate 34,429,749, forward strand.
TAACTTACTGTATGAAATCCTAAAAGAATCAATAAGAGTCTTTTAAAAATATTTATCATTTCACAAAAGGAATTTAGATTCACAATGTAATCAGTATCATGATATTGACATTTTCTTTCAAAAGTGTTTGTTTTCATATTACAGTTTTATCAGATGCAATACTTTTTTCTTTAAATTATTAATGTTTTTAAACTTCATATAATTTATGAACTGTGCACAATGACTATAAGAAATTCAATAAATGATTTACAATGATAAATAATTTGAAACTGATAATTTTTTTGAAACTGATAAATTTTTAATTAATGTTTACTTTTCAGTTGTGTATAACATACAAAAGATATCCATTATTTTTAAGCAATTTCATTTATTACTTGTGCATAGAAAATGGTAATTGATTAAGATTTTAAAGTACTTGGTTTTATAATATAATAGGTAAAAATAATAATTAATTTAAAATACATACATTGTGGTCAGTAATTTGCCCTCTTACCCTTCCAAGGATTTTATTTATACATTGTAATTAACATTCATTTTGTGAATTAATTCTATGAACCTGAAGTGGTTAACAGAAGTAGAGTTATACTCAAATTATGCATTTTGGCCTCAGGTATGAAAAACTCATGTCTATACATAATCTTTAGTGAAATATATCACATTCCTCCAAAGATTTACAAAACCTTCATTAAATCTGACTTGCTCATTAATTTTAGCCACAATATATTACCTCTTTAATGTCTGAGCTGTATTCCCCATCGCTCAAACTGTGAATTCTTAAGTATTTATTGTTGACAGCATAAACAAAATAAATAAGAAAACAAATAAGTAATTGATTAAAATAAAACATGTCTAAAGTAGGCAGCACTGAGCTCATATTATACCAGCACAAACAATGTTTTCAACTTGCTGATTGTGCTTCTTTACAATGCAATAACATCCCTCAGCTTTGGAACCAAGAAGTGTCCTTTGTTTTCATACAACTAGCATATATTAATGATTTAGTATATCTTTATCATCAAGTAAAGTTCTGGAAAATTCCCCTTTAAATAAACAGAGAACATATCTCAGAGGACATCTGAGATAAATGTATCACCATCACCTTTAAGTTGTCTTAGAAATGTCATGTTGAAAACAAATTTATTTTATTAGCTCTCCTTTAAAGGAAGAGTTAAAGGTGTAAGTTTACAAAGATCTTAGCAGGATTTGACAAGCTTAGAAACATGCTATATTTTTACTTTCTGATCAGAATTAATGTTTCTTACACAAGAAATCTTAGTATGGTCATATCCACAAATCTATGTTCTTGTAAATCATCGGCTAGAATTATTACACTTCAATAATGTTAAGAACAACCCACTTTCAGAACAACACAATGATAAATGTACAAGACATACATATGTGAAGAAATGAAAGACACTAGACATACAACTACTCTTTTTTTCTGTGACAGGAACGACTACTTTTTTTTGTTCTGTTTTGTTTGTTTTTCGTGACAGGGTCTCTCTCAACCAGTTCCTGATTGTCCTGAAACTCGTTTTGTAGACCAGGCTGGCCTCAAACTCCCCGAGATACTTCTGCATCTGACTTCTGGATGCTGGGATTAAAGGCTTGCTCCACCACTGACAAGACTACTAGACTACTAATCTTAAAAGCAAAAAGACATTCACCAACGATGTCAGAATATGGGGATTCCTAGTGGCATGAGAATCTCCAAATCACTATGTGAAGGAATTCAAACAATGTCACACAAAATTAAACTAGCTTGTTATACTCATTCCTTCAAAGTGAAGACAGTGAAACTGGAGATATATGGGTTTTCTAGTGTCTTATCTGGTGAAGGACAAATCCTTCGGAGGGGATACAAGTCTCTTAGTTCCCCATCCTGGGAATCTCTTCAACAAGGGAAACGTAAGACTGAAAACAAATGAGGGAACTTGAGATAGGTGTTACTTGTACAAAGGTGTCACGGGGTACTACCATTTATTCTGAGGGAACATATACCCTGCCTTTATTCACTGACTGTCCACCATGGGAATCAAACACCAGGGTAGAACTGCAATCCCATATTATTGTACTACTTTGTTAGGTTGTCATAACAAATACCACAGCACAAACTTATTTTCTCAAAATTCTGTAGAAAAATAAAAAAGATGGTGTCAGCTGTCAGCTCCTGGGCCTACACATTGTTTTTATACGGTGTGAATTTCCATTTCTGTGCCCAGTGTCTACTTATTGTGTGGTGCCTGCCAAAACGTGGACCTTCTGTTGAATTTTCTCAGACATAGTGTTTAATTGTCAGAAAAAGAAACCTCTTCCAAAGTTCTATGGCATTTGCCAAACTCAAGTCCTTTTCTGAAGCACTCAGATTATCTGAGTTTTTCATATCCAAATTCAGATTTCTTTCAGCACAAGTTTCTCACTCTAGATCTCTTCTCAGAAAGCCTTTTTTTTACAATATTTTAAAATAGAAAATATCCATTTTAGCAATTCTATTATCAGTCCCTTAGAACACTTCACCAAGATTATATGTTGTAAATTTCATTGCTACCCACATAAATTACTCATATACACAAACATATATCTATCCAAACATTAGGAAATCTGACCATGGTTAGCCATATACTTTTAATTATTTCAAATTTATTTGATAAGAAATCTCAAGATTAAGAGAGTCAGAAAGTTGTTACCCCATTTCACATAGATTTGACTTGGTTTCTGTCTTTCATAATAAAACTGTAAGTACATAGAATATATAGGACTTTCCTGAGAAATTGTGAATTGATAGTTTGGTAATTCATAGGGAATTATCAGATGGTTTGATGGCAGAGAAACTCAATGGACTTGTAGCCTGTTAGTCTTGTAATTGATTACCAAGAAAACTTGACGTACAAATGACTGCGCGGGTCTCCAAATACGTTGCTGCCATCTGATGCAAATTTTAGGAGATCCTGTCCTCCCAGAGTGAGAGCTAAGACTAAATCATTGAATTTAACTGCAAAATTATACTGTCCTCACATGTTCTTAATTATTCTTTCTCTGTATGTAGTATATATTTTTATCTACAAAATTTTATTTTTGTAATCTTATTTTTACTGGTATCTATCAGTAGAAGGGTCCTAGAAAAGAGATCTTGATAATTATGTTTGCCTAAAATTTAGGTAATAATTACACATATTAACACATGCTTACAATACAATAAGAAGCTGAGAATAAATGTTCGGTAAAACAGCACAAAGGTAATTCCTTAACAAGAATCCTATGATTCAGAATATTACGAAAATGAGAATTATCAAAGTTAATGTGATTTAAAATTATTAAAATAAGAGTTGTCACATTTCTACTGTCCACTTCAGTATAAAAATACTTTATTATATATATTGCAAACTCCTCTTATTTGAATCACATTTAAAGGGGCTAGAGAGGTGGTTCCGCCATTAAGATATTACTGATCATGGAGAGGACCCAGTTTTGGTTCTCAGACCCACATCAGGTAACTTACAACCACCTGTAATTCAAGTTTTAGGGAATCTGACACCATCTTTATGCTTTTTGGACATCAGCACGCTCGTGGAGCACAGGAATTCATAAAAATAGGCACATATATGTACACCTAAATAAATATTTTTAAAAATCACTCCTAATGCCAAGGCAATGTATTTTTTTCTTTCCAAAGCTAACACTGTGAAATGTTACCCCTCTCAATAAGAAAATAGCAAAAGGTTCATAAATCTAAATAAAACAAAATAGTTAAGCAATAATATTATAGACCATTTATAACCATAACTTGATAAAAAGGATGATTATACTCACCCTAAATCTGGAGAGAATTCTATCATGTAGTACTTTTATGGTTTTACCCATAAAATAAGAATTAATTTAGGTCTGGTTCTACATTCCTGTGTGCTAGTCTCATTTTGTATGAGAAAACCATCTTTTTTTTTTTACAAAGGATGGTATCCCACTGTCAATATGATATTAAAATATGCTGTGCATGATTGTCAGCGGCAAGGAAAGTGCTATGATCAAAAGAAACATCTCAAGTAAACACGAGACAGGTGGCAGCCGGAGTTACATCTGTTAGCAATCCGTATCAGAGGAGAAGGAAAGGGGAGACAGCAGGAGAAAAGCAAAGAGGGTTCTGTAGCGCACTGGAGATGCACTTTCTATCTGGGAAGAGCTGCTGTGCTTTCCTCTCCTGCTAACAAGAATACATACATTCATAAAAACAGCCCAGAATAATTATCTTGTCAAGAGACTCTTCTATGCATCATAGTCAAATTAAATTGATCCGAAATCCATTATGGGAAGGAGGTATCAGAGATAAAAAACAATGAAAAGGTAAATTGCAATGAAATTGTCTTCTTTAGGGCCCTGTCTGATGATACTGACAAGTAAGAATATGAATTATGATACAGCATTCTTTTTTTTTCTGCTTTGATATCTAGAAATGTCTGTTACATTCTCTTCTGTTCTGTCATGGGAATTACATCCAATTAATTAAAATTATTTTAATCTGTATAAACCAGTATGGGCCATCCACATTTTTCCCAATATTGACCAGGGTTGTCTCCCTAAATGGTCTTAGCTGGTCCCAAATGACTCTAACAGACACAAATGGTTTTCTTTATGAAACGTAGCGGTATGTATAATGGTGCCTGTTCTACATCACTAGGTGACATTTCCGTAAGGAAGATAGATGGTTTGCTTTAGTTGCTGCAACTCGTTTGCACAGAAATCTGTCTTGTTAGATTGCTAAAGCATTGGAAAAGTAATAAATAAGCTTTCTGTTGTCTAGGATCACCGTTGCTTTCAGCGTTAACTTAATTGGACCTGATTTAAAATCTGGAGAGAAAATTGCTTTAAAGACTATTTTCATTTTGTCCACACAAAATAAAAAAAGAAATCCATCCTCCCCATAATGATACGGTGGTGTAATGAGCAGTGAAATCTGAAGGCCACAGTCACAGTGCAATTCACGTGAACTGAGAAGCGCTCATAGCAGCTCACTGCCTTCTCTCCCACATAGGTCACCATCAATCCTCTATCGCTTTAAGAAGAGACAGTTTCCCATTGCTGCTAACCTGAGTTGTACTAATACTCTCTCAGTCCCATCTTGATTATAAGTATGTTTGAAATAGTTTATAAAACTGTATAAAAAGAGACTGATGTATCTTTATTTAGGATGAAGGAAATATAATAAATCTCAATAACATTTTTTTCTGTTTATATAATATAAAAGATTTTATAGACATACTAGCATTATATTATTTGACTTTTTCTATTATTCGTATTCCAGAATACAGTATTCTTCTCCTCAAATTATACAATGGAATCAAAATTGTGTTTCCTCATATTTAAGTCAGTATACTAAATCTGAAATTGTTCAGTACCTTCACATCAAAAGGAAGTCTTCTTGTCAAAAAATGAAATCCAGAATACCAAAATCTGCACTTTAGTTGCTGGCATTACACAGCCAAGCCATACAACACAGAAAACAATGGTCACTTTCTTCATAGCAGATAAGGAAGGAAGAAGACAAGCATAGGTGGGGATAATGAAGCAGTCACAGTAGATGACTTCCTTGCCTACGGGTCCCTGTTCCTGAGAGTAACAGCCCATCAAAATGACTTTCTCTGAGGTTAGTCTTTTTTCACTCTTGCCAGTTTCTTCCCTTTGAGACAAAACCCCCAAGTAAATGCCAATCACTCTGACTTCTTACATCTCAGCAGCTATTAAGAACACAGGATAGAGGAAACTTGGAGTGAGCTGTGCTCCTGTAGTGCGTAGTTCCAGCTTTTTCCTCATTGTTATCTTCACTCTGTTCCAGGCTGAAAACTTAGGCTCCCTTTCAGAAGTACTGACTTTATGCAAATTTGTACACTTGGAGCTCATGAATATTTTATGATTTAATAACATTGTTGCCAACTCATGAGGGAATTATACTTAATTGCTTTTAGAATTATGTGTAGTGTACAAAAGAATTAAGACCATCAAGATGAGTTTAATTGAAAGAGAATGAAATTAAGGCACAGAAATTGAATGAACATCTACTCATCGGCCTTTATTCCACTGGTTACTTACTTGCTCCCTTGTCTCTCTTCTTAGCTTCATCCCTTCTTCTAAAGAAACCATTTGATATCATGTGACAGTAGTTCTTTTTGAATCTACTAATATGAAGTCAATAAAATAATCTTTTCCCACTTAAAGATGTTTGGAACAAACAAAAATAGGATTGCCTGATGCTAATTTTATGAATAATGATCAAATATAGAAAAGGCCTGAGGAAATGTAGGGCAGCTGCATTTCCTACCCGGCTTAAATAGATCACAATAAGAGGTATACAGTGCTAGTATTGACACCTAGAATTAAGTTGTGAGTATTAATACAATTTATATTCACTTCAACAATGAGAACATTACAGAGTGGAATGTTAAAAACAAAAGCGAAGCAAACTAACACGTGGTGGCAGAACGTGCACAGATTCCCAAATTTTGAATTATATAAGGTATTCAGTAAGAAAGTTTATGTCATAAGAGTTGAGAGTTGGTGAACGACAGCTGGTCAATGGCTGCCAAGAGAGAAAGAATCGGTTTCCTCTGGGGACAAGCTCCCATATAGACTGCCCAAATACAAGCAGTCATCCCTAGACACATAGACATATAAGCAATGCTGTCACGTGGTCTGGAGAGGGGCAAGAGTGGTGTGGATGCAGTACTCAGGAGTGAAGTCCACAAAAGGAAAGTGAGGCTGGAATGGTGATTGCCATCAGCCAGGAAGAGCGGTAGGTAAGGATGATCAATCAGTAACAAGTTGGGGCTAAGCAAGATTGAAAAGTTGGGGGCTCTATTGCACAGTAGGTTAAGTCTAAATAACAACTCTAATGCATTCCAGAAGGCTAAAAGAGACTTGTAATTTTCCTCATAAAGAAAGGATAAACTTTAAGGAAATAAGTGTGCACTCATTTAAGTATCATGCAGTGTAGATGCACTTCAAGACATTACATGTCATTCAATGAATATGTATGCTTTTATGACTTGGTTAAAATTAATTTTAAAAGGAGAGAAATGCATTCTGAGGGAAACATACAAAACAAGAGAGCTCATTTATCACAAAGACTTAGTCTGCACTCCATTGCAAAGTTATTCCTCGCTGTCTTCGGCATGTTTTAAGAACAAACATGACCACAAAGGCAGGGAAACTAGGGTGTTCCTTTCTGTCCCTGAGGCAAGTCACAAACCAGAAGACATTACCTCCTACCTGTCGTCTTCCTCCCTTTTTTGAGAAGACACACAAGTGAAGTATCATCCTAATAACCACAAAGAAATGCCATTTAGAAAAACAGGGTAAATCTGTGCAGTGGGGCTCTCCTGAGCCCTGGGCTCCTCCCAGTATATGTCCCTGGACATTCACCTCTGTGTGATTGGCAGTCAAAAAGCAGTCTGTTTGAGTCTAAGTCTTTATTTCAACAGACATCTGAAGCACAGAACACATATTAACACATCGTAAACATCTCTCTTGTTAATCACTCTCTTTTTTAATAAGAAATTCAGCCATAAACTCTGTGTGGTTAGCAAAAAGACATTGCTTTTACTTCCTTACTTGTAATACAATGTATAAGAACAAAGATTCATGCTTGAGAAATCAAAGATGTTAAGACAGTTATATACACTTAGAAATCTGTTTAATATTGGAAATTAGAAAACTTGTGAGTAACTTCTTTGTACTGTTAGGATATAACTATTTACCACATTTTTCACTATCCATTCTTTTATTTAATTTATTTTGTTATTTATATATTTGAATGAATCTCAGTTTTTTATTATAAATTTTCTACAACCAAATAACTAGATCGCTCATTGTAAGGTTCTTCAGCAAGAGAAGTTTTATTTAATTTTTCAAACTTTTCTCATTCTTTCCAAATAAAAACATTCATTTTTACAAATACACATGTGCCACCATCTCTAACAATATTGATTTTAATTAGAAGCTTAAAATACCAGTATAATTTTTATCAACTAATATTTTCACAATATGGTAATGTTGGCCTTTTAATTATCATTATTCTTCTTGTTCTTTGCTTTGGGTTCAAGAATACAACATACTTCATACTAGCATCACTTAGCACACAGAAGATCACCAGTTCACATGACATGGCAAAACCAATCCTCAACCGTCCAGCTGTCCAGAGAGGTCTGAGTCACAGCAGGTCACCGGAAGAAAGGACAGCCTCACAAGTAGTTACCAAATGGGCTATTTAAAACTGTGCCATTATATATTAGTACACAATGAGCAAGTGCTCTCGCAACTTCTAATGATCAAAGCTGTATTCCATTTTAATTAATGGCTGTCAGCATAGTTTATTCATATTTAATTCTACCTTCTAGTCCTTCTCTCTGTCCCTTACACTCCCCTTTCTTTCTCCCGTTTGTCTCTGCCACAGGACTTTTGTGACATTGTTCAAAGTTAGTGTACATTCCTCTATAGCTCCTCCTTATATTTTTTTTTCCTTACACTTTTACCCAGAGCCCATGTCATGTAGAGCACAGAATCCATTGACATGTTCATTTTTCATTTCACCATCCCCGTGTTTGGCTGGCAGGCAAATCAATTATTAAAAGCCTCTCCCAGTAGTCTCTGTATAGTCATAAGAGCTTACTAGCTGGAAGAGGAACTTCAGGGGAACAATCATTAAAAGAGAAGGAAGGCACATTATTTCACTACCTGCCTGGTTTACACAGAGGACTCGGCAACTTTAGGTTAACCACATTTATTGTTTAGCTCATTTAACTACGTTTTACTCTTTCTGCCCTGTGTTTTTCACTAGATGAGGGCACTCTTTAGCTAAGGACAAAACAAACAAGAAGATGCCTGGCACTGACTTATTTTTGAAAGATTAAAATTTTCACTAATGAATATTCTAAGACCTAAAGACAAACTGTATGATAATTCTTTAATTTTTTACACTGATTCTAGAGTGACTTGATGTTTCCAGAATACATTTAATAAAACATTTTATGTGCAAAATTCTACCAGGAGGATGTCGAATGGTTGAGTTACTGTTTGTTCTTATAAATATCTTCACTGTTAGTACATTGGCATGTTATTCTCTTTGGAGATTAAAATTTCCCTAATTTCATATAGCTGTACTATTGAGTAAAATACTACAGAGAGATATGAATATTTCTTTACATTTTCAACTCATTCCTGTAACAATTGACCCTTGATGTCTTCTCTTTTAAAATTTTAATAAATGATTCAGAAGTCTACTTCCTGAGGCCTGTGTAGATCCTCAGTCAGGTACAATCATTGTCCAACTCTACCAAGTTATTTATTCCTAAAGATATAGAAAGGCTTATTTTGTTGACATACACACACACACACACACACCCACACACACACACACACACACACACACACACACACACACACAGAGTTCCCTGATAGCAATTAGTGTATATCTGGGCCAGTAGGGAAGATGGCATGACTGTTTCTCAGTAATACTCATTGACTCTTCAAAGGAAAACCAAAGAAGGAGCTGCTTTGCCCACATTTTCTGAGGTGTTGCATGGAGATTCTGTACTACAACATTATCTATTAACACCTAAACTACAGTTTATTTCAGTTTGTTTCACATTGTTATTCCCAACTTATTTCACAATAAAAATAGCAGTTAATTAAATTCTAGATCCAATCTACACGAGAAGTAGAAAAAGACAAGATCTCCTGAGTAAATTGGGAGCAAGGGTACCTTGGGAGAGGGTTGAAGGGGAGGGGAGAGGGAGGGAGGGGAGCAGAGAAAAATGTAGAGCTCAATAAAAAGAAAATACAAAGGATAATAACATATACAAACTGTTTGAAACTATCACATTCTACTAGCTCATTTAAGTCAGACCTTAACCCAGAGGAATGGAATATTTAATTAATTTAATTAAAAAATTATAGGAGTAGACAAAGACTTGTAGGAAGGCATCACACTACAATATAGTATTCCCCCATGTATGATATTGTCTCTTCCAGCTTGTAAATTTCATTCTGTCTGAGATTCCAAAACTGCTCAAAATACTAAGAAAATGACATCCTGTAACCCTCGTATGGTCAATGAAACTATAGATAAATTTATTCAAAATTAACTGTTAACTGAATAAATAAAATATTAAACAGAGTGTGTCTAAGGCACATTTTTGTATGTGTAATATATAATGATTGCACTGTAGCCGTGTTCCTGAAGTTAAAGTTCAGGGTAATGTAATCATTTTACTTTTCTACTTAGTTGGAAAGACATTTATTCTCTTTTAATGGGTAAAATAGACTTATCATGCATAAAAGATTCCTGGAACAGAATTTGAAGGTCTAATAATAAGCACAATGCTCATGTCCTTAGACAACAAAATTATGAGGGACCCTATTAAGTCTATGGATTAAATTTAGCCATTAAGTTTATGGCATTGCATGAAAGGCCATGAACTCACAGTAGCAACGCAGATGGTTAAAAAAGACAAAAACGCAGAAAAAAAATTGTGCATGTAGAGCAGAGAGAGGACTCCTTTCAAAGGCAATAAGGAATAGCTCAACTGTAGCATCCCATCAACCCACAGACACCTACACTAGCGTGTATTCTGCTGTGTGGCACTGAGTAGAACTGCCCTATTAAAGCTGGTATTCGGGAGGGAGTAACAACCCAACTTTCCCTTCCAACTCATTAAGCAGCATACAGCCTCATTTCTCTTCTGTGTATCAATAGGAACAGTGACAAGGATCTGGACATAGAAGGAGGCTCTCTTCTCTGTGATCAGGAAAGGCTGAAATAATCATTTCATCAACGTCACCTTGTTTTCCACTTCCGGGAGCCCACAGCTTAGTACAATTACTAACTATATTTTTTTCGCCTTTTTTATGTCTTATCATTTTTTTTAAGAAAACCAAAATCAACAGGAGAAGAATGAAGGTGTGAACAGCTAACAGAAACAATGGTTAACAGATGTGGACTTTCACATTACTGCCCTAGTTTTGCTCCTTATATTACCGTAAAGGTCAGCAAAGTATGAGAGTTGAAAATTAAATGGAAGTTGACTTTAGATGTCCAGTGTTGATGCTTGTAGATATCTACAGTTGGAACATTATACTTTCTTGAAACTATGTTTGAAAACAGTTAATTGAAGTTTTGAACCAAAGAGAAAGAATTTACTTTATAAAATATATGTAAGGTGTGTCCTTGTGATAATATGACTTTTAAGATTCACAAATTTAAGAAAAGTAGATTCAGGGCTGGAGAGATGGCTCAGAGGTTAAGAGCACTGACTGCTCTTCCAGAGGTCCTGAGTTCAATTCCCAGCAACCACATGCTGGCTCACAGCCATCTAGAATGAGATCTGGTGCCCTCTTCTGGCATGTTGTATACATAATAAATAAATCTAAATAAATAAATAAATAAATAAATAAACATTATAAAAAAAAAAGAAAAGTAGATTCAATAGCACATACAGAATGAAACAGAAACAAGATTCCAATGCTCATGAAGTATAATATCTCATTTGAAAATGTCATAAAGAGATAAAGAGATATAAATTAGTTTCTGCTACATAGAGAGTAGCATAAATTTTCGTGACTATCACATCCAGAACAATTTATATTAATATCTCCTAATTCATCAGTTAGCCTACTTTCCAGATTCTTAAGTCAATGACATTATTCTTTATATCTTATCCCACAAGGATGCTTGTTAAAAATGCTAATATATAGTCTTGTAGCAAACCAACTATTGTTATTTACTCAGAGTAGTTTCTCCATGACTATTCCCTTTATTTTTCCAAGATTGGTATGTCAATAAGAACCTATAATTTACAATACAGTCACAGAAGAATATAAGAAATGTGAAATTATGGATGAAGCACAGGTTCGTTATTGTGGTTATTTCAATGGCAAATAATTCTCAAATGATATATGCTTTATCTCTCATTCCTTAATATAGCAAATCATTTTGGAAGAAGTAATTTTAAAGATGTGATTAATCTAACATCTGTGTTGACAACAAATAAGAAAATTTTAAAAGCAACTTTAAAAAAAATCATTCCTTAGATCTCATTTTCCTAATATTTTACAAATATGAAGGAATTAGCATATCTTTTATATTGAATTAGAAAGAGAAACTAAAAATAGCAAAAAACATGAAGATGTTTTTATGATATTTTGAAGTCTTGGGTAGGATGATTGGAAGTAGTATAGCTGCATTTATCAATAACTCAGAGTATTGATTATATTCTTACAAGGGTTACAACTTACACAAAACTGTTTGTAACATGATGATCTAGTCGAGTAAGTTCAAAGCCCTGAAAGGAAAGGGACTTCTCCTGTAACCATATTAAAGGTTGGTTTGGGTGGTCTCATTGTTTGTTTCTTTGGAGGGCTAATCTTTGCATTCTAAGAAGCCAACATGGAATAGACAAAGCATAATGGAAGAAGGTTTTAAGGCATAGTCCCTGCTCCATGGGTCTCACATAAGAATCTGGAGATGTCAACACCAGGCTGGGAGCACATGCCAGTCAGTGATTACACTGTCTTATCTGAACATTAAATATCAATTGACTTTAGATTCAAGCTTGACGCTGAACTCTGAAGCCCTGTGATCCAAAAGGCAGCACAGTTTCTTCTCTGTAGTTGTGAGGGGAAAATAAAATTCACCCAATCAGCCCCCTGTGGTGTGTTTTCAACTCTATTCCAACATTTCGAGGAGTACTAGATAAGAGCGGGAGGTGGTGAGGCAAACATACAGTGTCACTCTGTCTGGCAGCCAGTGTTGGAGCCTGCCTGACTCCTGAATCATAACAGCTCATCAACACTTGAGCACTTACTTAGCCCAGAGAGCATTCTGAGTGGTTTGCATATGTTAGCACTCCTAGCTCTCACCTAACTCTATGGAAACCAATGTTAATAGCTTCATGTTAAATATGAGAAAATGGCAGACAGAGAAACTAATGAACTTGAGCCAAACGAAATGGCTGACATAGAAGAGGCTTGGGTTTGACCCATGCAGTTTTGCTTCAGAATGAGACAAAAGGGGCAAAAGACATTTCCATTATTCTGAAATGCAAAGGAAGCAATAGAATAAAATAAGATTTTGTGAGTATCATATTCATGAAACTGTGGGGTTTTTTTTAATCCCCTGTATTAGATAAGATAAATCTTATCTATGAACTATGCTAGCAGTGCAATTGTATGATAGTCTCTAATTCCTTAAGGCAGTCTTTCAAGCAAAAATGTTTGTAAACCAAATGTTAGATATATTCTCATTAAAACTGGGTTAACAGTTCGACATTCACAAAATTGTTTAATAAGCAGACATATAAAATTTGAAGGAATAGATTTAAATCTTGGATATACCTTAGAAATGTTAGGGATTATGCTGAAAGACAAATTAATTGCTAGTAACTGACAGAAGCCAGTATTTGTTTCTTAATACCAAACTATGAAATCATATTTTGAACACGTGTTGATGCACACACACTCACACACACACACACAAAACCAACCAAATAAACAAATGCCTATATAAACCAATGTAGAAATGGAGATTGGAAATATTCTATTTCAGTGCTAGAGGCATTGCCTGGAACATACAAAGCCCTGGTGAGAAAATTAATTAATTAAAAAGTATAAAAGAAAATATGTGACTAAGTGATAACTTAAATGGATCTTTATCATTAATCATTCAACTTAGATATTGATATAAGAAAAAGAAATAAAAATAAAATTTAGCCCTTTCTATTTTGGCATTGCATACCACTATGCATTGATAAAGGCAGTGTCACATTGACTCCATCACATTGACGCAGCCTTATTTGGATAGACAGACTGTATAAATATGTCAGTGTCTTTTCCATCACATTCTTCTATGTGGTATGTGTATGTGCTCTATATAAAAAGGAAGACATTTAACAGTATTTGTCCTCTTGACCAATTTTGAAACAGTGCCGAAACCGAGGACTATCTGTGAGATATTCTCTTTTCATAGTGAAAAGCTCATCTACATGTGATAAGCCTCCAGCAGATCAACACAGCCTTATTTAGAGAGAAGAACTGCATGAAGTATACCAGTGTCCTTTCCATCACACATTTCCTCTGAAATAGTTCTGGAAAGTTTCAGACTGGTCTCATTACAGCCGTAACTCTTGTGAAACTCTCAAAGACTTGATTTATACAAGAGGATATTTAAGGATGGAATAGGAACAGTTCCATTTTCAAGGTCGTATGAAGATATTAAATTCCATGGAAACAGGAATTTAAGATTGTACATGAAATTAAATTTTTAAATCAAACTTTTAATTTCAGAGATTACTTTCAATCCCTGTGAGAACCAACCCCACTGAAACCACATAGTAGTTTCAAAGCAGAAGAGGGAGACTGGAGAGTCAGAGCAACAAAGCTCCTGGGGTTGTTGAGAGAACTCAATGCAGAAAGGTCATTTGATGCCCTTTTTGGCTTGAGAGAACCATAAGCAAAGATGAAGAGCAACCTCTAGGAGTCACAGCAGGGAATTATAAGAAGAAAATTCTCTCCTCCATAAAGAGGAATCCAGAAAGAGGTTCAGGTTGCCTAAATCTCCATGTTAGTGATATCGTATCAGACAATCATAAGGCCATTGCTATGATATTCAGTCAATACAGCTGCAACAGACAACTTGTGCACAGTTTCAAGCAGGTTAAGCCTAAGCCAAATCAGTTATCCTATCTTATTCACTAAATTTATATGGTTTTGTAATATTTAATGCAATGTGACAGTAAAACATTTAATATATAAACTTTAAAAAGTCAATGCCTAAATATTTTTAATGCAATTTTGTTTTACAGGGTTTGTTCTTGTTTTGTTTTGTTTGTTTGTTTGTTTTTCATGACAGGGTTTCTCTGTGTAACTGCCCTGGCTGTCCAGGAAACTGCTTTGTAGATCAGGATGGACTTGAATGGGCAGAGATCCACCTGCCTCTGCCTCTCAAGTGCTATGATTAAAGGCACAAGACAGCACACCCAGCTTTAAAAATGCTTAATTCCAGTGGCTGTAACTAATGAATAATAGCTTCAGTCATTCCATGGTATAAATCACTCACTGACCTAAAAATGTAATTTCAATTATTTTATTTGCAGGAAATGGTACAGTGCCTTTATTGATTAAGACTGAAAGGCATCAAATATATACTGTAGATTAAATATGAATTCATAATGGGATACAGTGTAGAGGCAAAGTATTTATGAGGTAAAGAGGTCATGAGCAAGAACCTTTTTTAGAAGAATAACTTATCTTATAAAATCATGAGCCAGAGGCTTCCCTTCTGTATCAGCTGAAAACTTTCAAGAAAATGGCTACAGCAACTGAAGATAATACTCTTACTAGAATCTGCCAGCGTGTCAATGTGGCTCAGATCCAGACCCAGACTCTATGAACTATTTCTGTTGCTTTTAGTAGTCTGCCTCTGGTCTAATCTATGGTGTGTTGAACTTACTTAGGTAATATATAACCTTTACACATCCAAATTCAAAATATGTACAGTTTTTTACAGTAATACATAAGATAAATAATAGAAAAGTAAGAATACCTTCATTTATGTTTTGGTAAAGCTGTCCTAGAAGACAGAGTGAGTTGATTTCATACTTTTCCTTACAGGTAGAGCCACTAACTAAAACTGAAGAAAGTGTGTTCCATTGGCCACTCAACTGCTAAGAATAAAATGGAAGACTGAGGAGAAGTGGCAGTGTGTAATGTACTTAGCCACAGAAACATTGGGACTAGAGTTCCTAAACTCAGCACTCAAGTCAAGGATAGGCAGGAGTAGAACCCTATGTGTAATCCCAGGGCTCAGGAATTGGAGACTGGAGATTCTACAGAGAAGGGTGATTATTTGAACTAGCGAAACTGTCAAACTCTGGGCTCAAATAAGAAGTCTTGACTAACTCAGTGAATAAAGCAGTAACACCTATGCCATCCACATGTATGCAAACATGCATCCATGTGCTCCTGCACACATGTGAACATGTACATACATATATAGGCAACAGAAGTTATGCATACATGCATGAACAGCAGAATGTGAATTATGTATAACATTGACCAAAAGTTGTTCAAATTCCAAATATAAAGAAGCTTTGGAATCGCTTGATTTTACACAAATTATTATACTTCAAGTGTATGATCTCTTCACTCGGTAGCATTATCTAGAGAGTAACAGCATGTGAATAGATCTTGGCTCCAACCTCAACACGCCAATGACCTATTTCTTCTGTGTAACCACATTTGTGACAGTGATAATAATAATGATACTACTGCTAACCAGGCATTCCTTTGCAACCTTTCATTTTTATTTTGACTATTTCTAACTTATCTTTGCATAATCAATTCAGGGCTCACTGCCCCACCAAGAAAGACCTCACTATCTGCCTTACATGCTAGATTATTTCTTTACAGGTCATTCCAGTCACAAACCTGTGCTTTTCTCTGTTACTGAATACAGGGTAAGCAGTGGTTAGAGTCTGGATATTCACGATTTGCTAAACATTCTAAACTGTCCTGGGCATTATCTCATTTGTTTCACACTTGTTAATAATATTTTTGTTAAAAGAGTATGGTAATAGCTTCAAAAACTGTTTATATGCAGAGCCAGAACTTTTTGTTTTGTTTCAAGGTAGAAGAAACACAGGATTGAAGGTAAAGACAGTAGAAATTTGAAGATACCTTTTGGAGGATGCAAATAAAAGAGTATTTGAAAGGTGTGTTGCTTGCAGCTGGATTCAGTGTGCTGATTTGTTTTTTATGTAGATGTCTGCTTGGTGAAAGATCTTTTCACTATTGCAATATACTTGCTCTTTTGTTAAAGTTCTATTGGGAATACTTGTGTATATCTTTTTGTGGGTGAATTCCTAAACCTGTATCAATTGATCTCTCTAGTCCTTGTTTGTCAGCCCTATAGATCATGGATTACTAAACCATGGCAGCTTCTGAAGTCAGGCAGTATAAGTTCTCTAATGAAGTGGTTTAAAAAGTTGAAAATTCGACAGTGTTTAGGATATGCATTGACACTAAACTGAGATTCAAGAAATCATTAGCTGTAAATATAACATAAATGTAACAGGTCATGAAATGTGACTGAGTTGGGGCCACCAGTGGAAGTTTGCCTGTGTTTTGATATTTTCCCAGTTTTTCATAGGGACCATAAAGACCTTATAGGAAGAAAAAAGAATAGCTTCTACTAATTAGACATTGATTTTTCAGTTAGCATAAGCATTGTTATATTACATTTCAATTCTCTAGTAAGTTTAATTACATTGTATCGAATGTTCTAATTCAAAAGTATCCTTTTTAGGTAGTGATGGATTTTTCTGGAGTGAACTTGTGCCTTGGAGTAGTTTTTAGTTCCTCTCTAAATTGTGTAAGGAAATGCACAGCTATAGTGTGTTATTATTGTTATAGGTGTACAAGTAATATGCATTTTGGGTCATCTACAAGATTACCCAAATCTGTTAAGAAACACCCAAGATAAAGTCATCTTCAACATGAGTGAAAGAAAACTAACAAAATAAGATGAAGATTTAGAAGCAGAGAAAATGTTTTATTGATTTCTCACATTCTTTCAATAGGAAAAGATAGGAGAATTCTGTTTGCCTCACTTTAAATCACAGAGCTCTTTTTCATTTTGTATATTTTACTTAAAGAATGTCCATCCATGCAACTTAATGTCATTTAAAAATATTATTTAATAAAATCTTTAGTTGTTTAATTCAGAGTGAATAACTAATTTGGTACTAACATGCCTTCCACCTGTGCCAAGTTTTTTGTATCAACAAGCAGAAATGTTTTTTGAAGCAGCCCACTCCTAATTTTTCCTCTTTTCAGGATGTAGATTTTATTCATTATAGACAGACACATACAAACACATAAGGCAGAGACAGATGGACAAAGACAGAGACACTCTCTTCCTCTTTCTACGCACACAAACACACACTGTACAGAGGACACACTGCATGGCATTCATGTTAAGAACCCTCGATCTTTCCAATCCACAACTGCACTTATCCCTGATGGAGAGCCATATTTAGCAAGACAGGAAAGCTGGTGAATGTCTGGAACACCTGGGCAGGATTCCAGTGGGAATACCCGCCTGCTTAGTGGAGACAGGGAACCTCATTTAACCTCACTACTCCCAACCAGATGATGTCGATGAGCAAGGGAAACTGTTCTTGGGCTTCCCAGTAAGCTATTGTGGGGGGAGCTACTTCAGAGATGATCCTCTATTTTTCTGTAATTCTGTGTATTACTGTCTTCTCTGGGCCTGGTACAAACACAATGGAAAGCTCATTAACACTTGTAGACCTCTTAGGAGACCCTTAAGGGCATTTCAGTGACATTTTAATAAATGATTTCCCAAAGCGAGGTGAAAGTGCTATCAGACCACCCTAGTGCCTTAGAGTCCTGAAACTTAGAAGGAAAAGGAGCCCTTTCTTTTCTCAGGTATAACAGCTGTGATTTTTCTCTGCTTTAGAGTGTCAAATATTGTATCAAGCTATTAGGATATAATTAGTTGTTATCTTAATTTCAAGTAAAATACTGTTTTGTAACATTTCCCTCAGAAGAAAGAAAGGTCAACTATACCACGCTGGTCACTGACAATGGATAGACCAGCCACAGAGTATTCCCAAATCATCTACTACGTAAAGGGAGTGCTGGGAGTAGTCATAGATTCTAGTTTTCTCACCTGAAATGTTGTCTCTAGACTTAAAGACATCTTGAGACAGTTTTAACAATAAAGCATTATTTGATTGCTAGGTAACTAAGCTTCATTTGAACAATGCCACAAGAGTATTCTAGACATTCATAAATAAGTAAATATAACATAAATATATCCATTTTCCACACACAAGAATCTCTCTATTCCTCCAAAGCACAAACCTATTGCAACATTCAGCTGTTCTTTCAACTATAAACAGGAGATATCTCTTTGAGTACTGCCAATCTTACATTAGACCAAGTTCACATTTTTCTCGCCCTTGAATATTTTTTGGACGTCATTCTCACTTACTTGGGTTATGACAAAAGAACAGAAGTTATATTCATAGCATAATAGGAGCACACAGAATCCAGTGAGGGGGGAAGTCAGAAATTCTAGCCTGTAGAATTCCTGAGTTAAAATGTCTACTAGGAATCTGAAATTGATGTCTGGGCAGAAGTGAGTGTGAAATAAGCATGTCTTGGTTATGAGAGCTGTGGATGTCTTATGAGCTAGTCCAGAAAAGGCAATGACCAACAGGAAAACGGCAGGATTAATTTTCAACCAGTAAAGCCCCGTAGACACTGAAATGTGAGGGTATCCCAACTTCTAAGAGATAAAACCCTGAAGCCTTCTGGCATCCGAGCTGTCAAGACCAATCATGCGCATAGAGAAATTCAGCCTTCAGTACTCTATATGCCCAGCCAGAAGCTTCACTGGGATCCCAGCCAGTCTCCAAAGGTAATCACACTGATTTATAGGTTAAGAACTGAGTGCCCAAACACCCTGTGGAGTTTCAATTACATTGTCCAATTTTGCTAAAATATGTTTTCACTTTTGATTCTTCCACATTAAGAATTCAATAAAACATTCTATAATTCTCAAAATATACTTACGGTTTAAATTAGTGGAATAAACATGACATTGAAACCTCAAGTCGATCATCCATTTCTGGTTGCATGTCTTAGGAATCTTCATAGATTTATAGGTTTTATTTTTCATTTTATAGAACCAAAAGGAGTGAAGCACTCTGTTGTTTATTATTATTATTTTAAGTTTTTTTGGAGAAAGGGTGTCATATAGTCCTGGCAGCTTCCAACACAGTATGAAGCTGCAAATGTTAGAATTATACATGGACATTGCCATGTTCTGTTTCAAGATGTACTGGAGCTCCAACCCAGGGCTTCATGCATGCTAGGCAAGCTCACTGCCAGCTGAGCTATAGCGCCAACCACCGTGAGAACTCTGTATTTAACATCGTTTGAACAATAGCCTTGCTTGTCTCTTGAAGTTACCCAGACATTTGAATGAGGCAGTACATGAGAGGAACCCAGCACATAGAAAGGATCAAAAGTGTTATTTAAGGCATGATGATGACTCATGCCTATGGTTTCAGTACTCGGGAGGTTGATACAAGAACATCTCTGTGAGTTCAAAGCAAGTCTGGGTTATGCAATGAGTTACAGAGTAGCCCCAGCTACAGTCTGAGATCTGTCTCAAAATAAAATTATTATCAATGTACCTTCCATACTAACCATATACAATGACAATACTTCGTACAAAATGATAACCTATAAATAGGTTTAATCTAGGTTTTAGTTCAAAAAAACCCTGCTGACTGGAAGGAGCTCCATGCATATAGCCGTATAGACAACATGTGGCTGTTCTGTTCTTCAGAACCAGAGAGTAAGACATGGGTGGGCTGGACAAACCTGTGTTTTTCTCCCCAGACTGCCTGATTTTTAAACACCTAACCCCAAGTGGAGTGAGATTGCCCATGGCTAGGAAATGATGTATGAAGTTCTGCGTAGGCTATGCATCTTTTTCTCCACAGAAGAGCGTCCATAATTTACATCAGAATTATATACTGTAGGGAAAGTTGCTGACTGGGTGAACAAAATCAAAATAGCTGCAGAACTCTCGCATCATCTGAAGTAAAATTAGAAGAGAATTTCAAAGGAGATGAGAAAGAGCTGGAAAAACTAGCGTTTGATGTGAAAACAAAATTAGAAATAAAAAAACTAATATTTATATTTGCCTGGATGCCAGTTTTTTTTTTTTTTTTTGTGTGTGTGTGTTAACCTAAGAAAGTCAGGACTGAGAGGGTAGTGAAGAACTTCTGAGACAAACTAAAGTGGCAAGTGCATACCACTAACTAAGCCCAGCCCTTTGGGACCAAGACGACTGCACTGACTGCTTCTGTCAAGTTTGTGCTGGACAGTGAAACCCAGTATGGAGGCACCAAGATTGACATTAGGAATTAAAAACAAAATCACTACACATTTGGACTTTAAGCAGCTTGAAGTGTCTCCAGAGCCAGGAAGGTCTTAGTCAAAATAATTTGTGAGGTCAATGAGTCCTACTGTTGAGTAAATTGGTAAAAGTGTTAGAGTCTGATGACAGTACCCAGAAGTAAGTAGCTGCGGCATTTGTAATTCCCTTAGGCAGGTTACACAGTATTCTTTTTTTTTTCCACAGTATTCTATTCTAATTTATTTTTTTTTATTTTTTTCATCTTTGGAACATTTCTTCAGACTCCACTGCAGATGTTAACATGGAAAATTCTTTTGACTCCCTCATCAAGGGCATTCAGGGACAATATACTCACAAGACACAATAATTAGAACACAACAAATTTGTCCAGTTGTTCTCAAAACTCAGCAACTTCTGGCTTCGGGAGACAAAATGTTAGTCAAGCTCTCAGAGTGGTAAGGTCATTACTGTCATACGTTTATATGTTTGATAACTAGTCAGTCTATATTAACTAACTCCACAAAATATTTATACAAAAGCACATTGTTCATGTTTCTTCTTCTCTCTTTCTGTTCTTCCCAAATCCAGTGTCCCCACAAGAGCATTAAGAGATCAGTAAACAAGTAAACAAGTTCAACAAATCCACAGGGTTGCTGGACCAAAAAAGAATACTTTAAATCTACTAGACTGAAATAGTTGTAAAAGTCATAAATGAACCTCACTGGTAAGTCCTGACCTGGAAATCAGCAAGTTCATAGAGATGGAACACACCAAAAGAAAGAGAAAAAGCACATGCCATGCACACCAGAACACAAGAAAAGACAGCTACGTAACTCAAGGAAGTTCAGTTTGTATCTGCTCTAATCAGCAGCTGAAGGAAGCCTCTCTGATAACAATTGGACTAGGCACTGATCTACATACATACAGAAAAATATCAGAGTAGAGCAGAATATGTTAGGAATCATTTCATTGCATTTTTCTCGCAGCTATGTTTGGTTCTACAGTAGGTCTCTGAGCCATCTGCTTCCAGATCTTGGCCATCCAGGCAGTATATGGCATGGGCTTCCTCTCTTGCCTTTTGACCCAAAGTTAGACCAGTCATTGGTTGGCAGCTCCAACAAGCTCAAGCCTTCATTTCCCCAGTTCAACTTGTAGGGAGGATATGTTCTGTGGCTGAGTTGTTGTCCCAGTCCTACCACTGGGAGCCCAGCCTGATTACAGAAGACAGCCACATTTAGGCTCCATGTCCTCCATTACTAGGAGTCCTCACTAAGAAACAGATACAGTGACCCACAGTCAAACAATAGGGGTAGCTTGGGGAACTCCATAAACGAGAAGGAAGAATTGTAGGAACCAAAAGACTTGGGAACACCATGAGAAGACAGCACACAGGATCAGCTTAGCAGGACACAAAGAGGCTCACATATAATGAAGGGGAAACCACTGCTTATGTGAGCCTGTGCCACGGTTATTTAGTTGGAGGTTTTGCTGCACCCCTAACAGGGGGAGTAGGTGTGACTCTGACTCTTTTGCCAGCTAGTGGGACTCTTTTTTTCCTACTGGGTTGGCTTGTAAATGCTCGCTATGAAGAACTTATTGCATCTTGTTAGACTGTGTTTGGTTGATATCCCTGGGAGATCTGCTTTTTTATGAAGAGTAGACCTGGGGTAAAGGGGAGGTGCATGGGGAATTGGAGGGGGGGACAGAGGAGAGGTTGCAGTTAGGATGTTTTGTAAGAGCTGGGCGGTGGTGGCACAGGCCTTTAATCCTAGCACTCAGGAGGCAGAGGCAGATAGATCTCTGTGAGTTCAAGGCCAGCCTTGTCTACAAGACTTATTTCCATGACAGGCCCCGAAACAAAGAAACCCTGCCTCAAAAAAAAAAATAGTAAATAAATAAAAATAAAAGAAAGAAAAAAAGAGGGATAGGGAAAGAGAGAGAGAGACCACACACAACTGGTCAAGATGCTAAGTACATAAAAAATAAATAAATAAATTTAATCTTGGGAGGTGGTGGTACACAACTTTAATCTCAGCACTAGGGAGGCAGAGAGAGTCAGATCTCTGTGAGTTCAAGGTCAACCTGGTCTACAAGAGTAGTTCCAGGACAGGCTACAAAGAAACCCTGTCTCAAATAAACAAAAAAAATTTAAATTTGATATGATAAAAAGACTAAATTTCATTGATCCATTATATTTGTCTGCAAAAAAGTAAGAAGATGATTAGAGTAATAGAAAACATGAAGCCAAATAAATAAGAATTAAACTGTAAAAGTTAAATTCCAAAATGTATGGCAGGAATATGTATTTTTTTCCATTTTAGTTTGCATAGTTTTTAGTTCATGAGCAGAAAAGTTAAAAACTGAATATGCCTCTGCAGTACAGGGAGTGGATGAAGATTTCCACTGGCTCACGACCTTAGCTAACTACCTTAGCTAACTACCTTAGCTAACTACCTTAGCTAACTACCTTAGCTAAGTACAGGGAGTAGATGAAGATTTCCACTGGCTCACGACCTTAGCTAACTACCTTAGCTAACTACCTTAGATAACTACCTTAGCTAACTACCTTAGCTAAGTACAGGGAGTAGATGAAGATTTCCACTGGCTCACTACCTTAGCTAACTACCTTAGGTAACTACCTTAGATAACTACCTTAGCTAGCTACCTTAGCTAACTACCTTGGGTAACTACCTTGGGTAGTGAATGACGCTTCTGCCCTGTGCTGAGGATGTCACCTGCTTTGTCATACTCAATGTGTTTTCCTTCCATAATTTAGAACAAAGAGAACCAAAGAAGAATTTTGTCCTTCTGTAGATAGGTAATTTCAGGAGTCTTTTTCAATAGGAAATATTTCGAAAAAAGGATGAGATGATAGTCTCCAATGTCAACCCAACATGTCAAGCCCATCCGAAATCTGTAAGTGTGTAGCCAGATATGGGTGTGTTGTTGTGGGTTCTGCTACTGAGCACTGGAGCCCTTGATTCTCACTCTAAATTCAGCAGCAAGATAATGTTAGCTCAAATAAAGTCTATTTAATCATAATTTTCTTACAATACTGCAATCCTGAGAAATTATTCCTGTTACAAATACATATAAATTAGAAGTAAACCTTTGCAATACCTCAATATGTGTTGCTATGGGCAACACAAGCACCTATTTTGTACATAGATTTAGGATATCTGTTTTGGCTGCTTTAAATTCTTTTCAAAATACTGACTGAACTCAAGGAACTTAATTACAGCATTCATGAATTCAAACTACTGACTTGTTTGTTTTGGTTGTTTCTTTCTCTTTTTTTTTTTTTGGTTCTTCATTTGGTTTTGGGTTTTTTGGTAGGTTTAAAGAAACTAAAGCAGTTTTTTAAAGATGGATTTATCTTCTCCAAACATAAATGAGAAAGAAAAGAGTAAGTTATACTGTGGATGAGCTGTGTCCTTCTCACATTCGTGTTAAAGCCTTAAACTCCAGTACCTTAAAATGTAACTGGCTTTAAGATACTTCAAAAAAGCATAACCAGGTTGAAATTAAACTCTTAGGGGGCTGAAGCTCAGTGGATAAAGCCCTTGTCTTGGAAGCATGAGAACCAAAGTTCAGATCCCTAGCATTCATGAAATGTCAGGTACAAGATCTCCTGAGTAAATTGGGAGTGTGGAGGTCACCAGAGAGGTTAGAAGGGGAGAGCGGAGGAACGGAGGAAGTGGAGAAAAATAATGTATAACTCAATAAAAACAATTAAATTAAAAAAAAAGAAAAGAAAAGAAAGCTTGTTTGAAGACTCTAACTGGAGAGCACAGCTAATTTTATACCCTTGATCATAGAGCGGTCCTCCTCTATTCAGGGAAGGTCCCTCTTTGGGAGGGACACGCATGGAGTTGTGAGGGAGGAAAGGGACACCTGCCTAGCCAGCCATCCCAGTTAAATCAACCATAGCGATCAATGGGGTGACAGATATCACAGCCAGATCATCCTCAATCGAAGAGAGGTTGAAGAGAGGGAGGAGGGAACATATGAACAAGGGAGGTCAAGATCATAATGGAGAAATCGACTGAGACAGCTGAACCAAACTCGTGGGAACACAGGAACTCTAGACCTACAGCTGTGGTGCCTCCATATGTGGAAGACAGTGGTGAAGCTTGAAATATCTGCAGGTCCACTGCAGTAGGACGAGGATACATCCCTGTTGCATGAGATAGCTTGTTGGAGCCCATTCCCTATTGTGTGATTCTTTGCTTAGCCTTTTTTCTGGGGAGTGGTCTTGACCCAGTTTAGTGTGCCAGACTTTATTGACTCACCATGGGAGCGCTTACCCTTCCTGAAGAGTGGATGGAGGGTGGGTTGGGAAGGAGGCGAGAATGGAAGGTAGGAGAAGTGAGAGGGAGAACTGTGGCTGGAATGTAAAATAAAGAAAATACAAATAATTTTGTGTTGTCCTTTTATAAGGAAAACAATGCCTTCATGGTGTCTATGTGAGTTTTATGTTTTCTACATCAACCATGTTTTTTAAGTCATAAAATCCAGCGATTAAAGAGGAATAGGGTAACTTCAACTAGAAAGGCTATTTTAAATGATGGAATTCAGCTTCTGATGCTTAGAGATTGTTATTTAAAAGAGTGAATTGGGTTATATCATCCGGGATTTTTAACTTAATGTTTATTCTATACTCTCGCCACAGAATGATTAAAGTGGACTTTAAACATCGCGTTAGTTTTGTGGAACTTTTCATAAGGGAATATCCAATATACGGCTTCCTGCATGCAATTTATAGCAGAAAGCCTTACCCACAAAAGCTGTACTGCCAGCAAAACCATTAAAGTAATAATCAATTGTGGACTGTCATGCTCCAAGGAATATTGTAAGGCAAAATGAAACCTTGCCAGATATTGAAAATATTACCCACTGTGGAATTTAAAATGTGACCAGTTGCTTGACATCCTGCCCATATTAGTTCTTGCTTGAAGCTACCAAGCTAAGCATTTTTAAGGGAACGAAGTGGCCTCAGGTTTTCTTTTTGATCGCTGCAATAAACACTGTGTTTCTTATTGACCTGTTTTCCTCCTCTTCTCCAAAATCGTTTTCGCAGAGTTTCTGCGCATTTAAAAGAAATGGATTATGAGGATTGTTACGGTCACACGATCGTCTCTCTTTGTGTGTAGCTCACTTCCCACATTTTAGCTAGGTGCTGTCAACCATCGCCTGTAGTCCGCTTTGGTTTTAAAATAATAAAATGGAAAATCAAAAAATGTGTAGCTGTAAATTATAGGTTTCTTGATTCTTTGAGTAGTACGATAAAATAATTTCTTTCTGAACTGCTCTCCATACCCTGACATGAACCACATTTTTTGTCTACTTTGTGGGTATGCCAGATGCCATAGTTGCATCCTATGGTAACGTTGAACTGATTTATAAGACACAGTAATGTACTAACAATGCTAAAGCATCGTAGTCATGATAATATCCTGTAATAAACTTGTCAGCAATTCCTTTCTTGTGCTTTAGGACTATTACTGAACAAGGTATTGTTTACACAACACTGTGAAACTGTGCGCATCACTGAGATAGTTACTAACTGAATATTCAGTGGGTAGCATCTAAAATATGAGTACACGAGGCAGTGATTGTTTTGGATGTAAAATGATCCTTAAAGGTTCATGTTTGGATGCTTATTCTCTCTTGAGCTGCTCTTGCTATTTCAGGAGGTGGAGAAATGGGTCTTGAGATACGGACTTTGTGTTACTATACTGAGGCTCTACTTCTCTCTCCTCTCTGCTTCTGAAAGCATTTGTGATGTGACCAGCTACCTCGTGCTCCTTCTACTGCAGTCACCAGCCATTATCCTTCCCCACCGTGGAGTGCAATATCCTCCACATCTATCATCTATAATTACAAACAATCCTTCATCCTTGCATTTTCTGTTGTCAGGTGTTTTGTCCCAGCAACAAGAACAATAATACATATAGTAATTTGTTTTGGTACTATCAAATGTTTTCACTATGTAATTGTTGCCTCGGAGCACACTCTATATTGATAAAGGTCACTACCATGACAAAAATAAAAATAGCCAAACATAGTTTATAATAATTCCTACAAAATCTGTGCATAACTGATATTCATTACCACAGCAAGAATTTCTTGTAGCTGACATTAGTTTTGTTTGGCTCTGTTTGGTCCACGATCACTCTACATGAACCAAAGTTTTAGTATTACAATGCTGGTCATATGAATATCAAGATTTTTTTAAAAAAATTATTTGGTTTGAGGGTTAGTGATTTGGAACAAATTCACTGACAATAGGATATTGAAGACCAATTGAGCAACCCCACACTTATACAGCACATAGGATATTATTGCTTCCTCTGTCACCCTCGCCTTCACTAGGAATCTGTTCTATCAGGTGTATGTGTCAATTATGCACACTGATAATATGGAAATAGGTCCCTTCCCTCTAAGCTTTAGATACGGTGTGTCAGTTGTTTCTTAATTTTGCTAAAGCTTTATGTATGAATTCTTAAAGCTAAAATATAAGGCAATTCCTTTCTGTTAACTAATATTATAATTTTCTATTGTCACTACTTAGACAGCTATTACATAAAGGAAAACCAAGAAACAACTGCTCAAACTTAAAAATATTTTTGTCTAGAGAAAATTTTAATTCCAGAGTCAGAGGAATAAGTTTATGTAATGTAAACAAACACATAATTGTTCAATGTGATTATCGCATTAAAAAATTCTAGCTTACAAAAATATATATTTAACATTTTAGTTTTGATTGAATTGGATTTTTCTTTTTTTGCTTTTGGTGGTTGGATTGAATCCACAGGATAGGACGTACTGGATATTCATGATAACACTAAGTCACATGCCTAAGCCCCATCTGTATAATTTTATATCTGAAATATTTAGAGATTTTTTTCTTTTTTTCAATTAGAGCATTAGACCATGTAGATCACAGTTTACTATTCATTTCACTCTTTTGTTTCAAAATAGCATGATTTATGTTATTGAGGATGAATATGGACAGTACATAGATTTGCTAATTAGTAGGTATTGCTTTTTGAAATTAATGCATCATTTGTTATCAACTGCTCATAAACTAAATAAAACAAAAATATTAATTTTGAACCACTTAGCCAGTCAAAACTTTGTAAGAAATGAAGCCAAACATAGTGGTTCAGAAAAGAGTTGAAGTGGATTGAAATATCAAGGACAATCCCATTTGGAATGTAATTTCTAAAAAGAGCTGGAGCTGTCATATGTAGAATATCGCACACAGAAAAAAATTTTGACTCTCAATTTATTTCTGAGGGATTAAATTAAACGTGCTTACTTACCAAAAGAGTTGACGCCACTCAATGTTCTCATTTTGTAGATGTTACTCACAGGATCTGCAGCTCGCCCGTGTCTAAGGAAGTATGAATAGCCAGTGCCACACAAAAAGTGCAGGCAGTGTGGGTGGTGATTACACCCCTAGTCATTCTGCCAGCAAGGTCATCATTCAATTTTCAAGTAAGCAACATTAAAGAAAGTCTGTGGTCTTGACACACTCAAGGGTTTCTATTAATAGATAATGGCAGTGTAAGAAATTATGAAGCCAGCCACATAGGTGACAAAGCATCTATTAACTACCATTCTGTGTTCTGCTGATAAATGGTTCTTCAAAATGTATGAATAATACAGGATGTGAAATTATATTTCATATGCCCACAGAGGCTAAATATATCAACCTTCTCAAAAATGATGTATGTGAGCCAATGGTGTTCTGTTGCTTAGAACTGGCAAAAAGAAGCGTAAACTAATAAGCTCCTGCAATGCTTTCAGAGTGCCTGAATGTTCAATAGCACCAAAACTAAAATCACAGCTTCAAAAGACCAAATGATGATTTCCATGCCTTTTCCCAAATCAAGAAAAGAATACTATTTTACAGTTAACAAATTACCCAACTCTGCATTTAAACAATAATCTACTTTCACTAATCTATAAGTTACCAAATGAAACCATTTTGCTGGTAAGGTGATGGAGAAATGAGAATCAACCGTGCCTCAGGAAACCCAAGAACTTTCATTGTGCTTTGCTAAATTTCCAAAGAAATGAATGCATCCGTGTTGCATTTGTCGTTTCAAAAGCTTAAGACGGAGAAGACTGAAGGTGAGGATAGCAAACTCTATAACCGCATAATCTAAAGCAAACAGATGATGGAAGAAGGCAAATATTTGCCTCCTCGGCGCATTTCTGCACCACGTGTTTGGAGTAGACCGATTCTAAGATTAAAGGAGAGCCGCTGTTCATTTGTAAGGATAACCACCCAATGCCACAACGGTGCTGTCTTAATCACAAATTTTCACAATTACACATGTTTAATGCTGCCATTACTTTATTTACTTTTGACAGAATAACTATGGAAACAATCAGTGAGTTATCTATGAAAATCATATTGTAAGCATTGTTTCTGTATGTCAGACAAAAAACTTTTGGTTTCCTAACACCCAGGGCCTTCTGCTTGCCAGGAAAGTCTTTACGCATTAAAAATGAGAAGATATGGGTGCATATCTACTAAATATTGTATATATTGTTATCTAGTAGATGGAAAGCCTGGAGTAAGATAGTTGATTTTCATTTAGCATGTCATGTTTATTTTCCGTGAAAGTGTTACTGTGTAACTCACAATTTTGCCTACAATGTGAATAATCAGTAAACACAAAATCAATTCATGCGTGAAGATGGCAGGATAAAAGTAAAAAGGAAACAATTAAAAAGAAATTGATAAAGAAATACCACAGTTTGTATTTCTGACAGATGTGAATAATAAGTAGCAACATAAAAGTAAGCTGGCAAACATAGTTAATAAAAAATATTAGCTATGAGTCCTTCCACTTATTAGTGTAAACTTTTACTTCTTCATCAGTAATGAGAAAGCTAAATGAGCCATTTACCTCAGTTTATGGTCCCATAGTCAAAAAGACCAAAGTTCCTCACTTAAATATCCAGTGACCCCAGAATCTTTCTCTTTACCTTAATGGATGCAAAGTAAAATGCGTCTTTCAAGGTAAAGAGTAAGATTTTTATTAGAAATAAAGAGTGCTGGATATGTAGCATGCATGAAGCCTTTGTCCTATTCCCAGAACTAGAGGTAAAAACATATACACACTCACACAAACACACACAGACACACACACACAAACGCACATACACACTCACTCTCTCTATAACCACATGATCTAAATCAAACAGATGATAGAAGAAAAGCAAATGTTTGATGTTCAGGTTTTGTTTGGCATTGTATGATGTGAAATCTATATAAAGATACTCCGTGGGGGTACAGAGCAAATCATGGGTGAATATGTGAATATGAGTATTTCTTATCTACAAGGATGAAAGACATAAAACAGCAATTAAAAAATTGTAACCAAAGACTTTTGCTATAGCTCAAGGGTCAAGTGATTGCCTAGTTACTGGTTAGATTTATGTCAAGTTTATACGATCTGAGCCATTTGAGAAGGTGATTAGAAGAAGAAAGGTTATTAGAGAAAATGCCTGCACCAGACTGGCCATAGAAAGCATATCAGACATTCTTGATTAATGATTGATGTGAGTGGCCCATACCACAAAGAGTGGTACTGTGCCTGGGCAGGTGGACCTGAGATGTAGAAGAAAGAAAGCTGAACAAGACATGAGGGGCAAGCCTGTAAGCAACATCCTGCCCCTGGCTTCTAATAGAATTCCTCTTTCCTCAATGATAGACTTCAGTAGAGACATGAAACCCAATAAACCCTTTCTTATTCAAGTTTCTTTTGATCAACTGTCTTCTCACAGCAATAGAAAACCTATTAAATCATCTAATAGATACAAATCTTTGAAGTGGATTCATATCAATCCATATACCAATAAATAAATGATGATGGTAGAGTGTAGATACACTACATAGAGATAGATAGATGATAGATAGATAGATAGATAGATAGATAGATAGATAGATAGATAGATAGATAGATAGATGATAGAGATAGATAGATAGATAGATAGATAGATAGATAGATAGATAGATAGATAGATAGATAGATGATAGATAGATAGATAGATAGATAGATAGATGATAGATAGATAGATAGATAGATAGATAGATAGATGATAGAGATAGATAGATAGATAGATAGATAGATGATAGATAGATAGATATAGATAGATGGTAGATAGATAGATGATAGATAGATGATAGATAGATAGATGATAGATAGATAGATAGATAGATAGATAGATAGATAGATAGATAGATGATAGAGATAGATAGATAGATAGATAGATAGATAGATAGATAGATAGATAGATGATAGATAGGTAGATGATAGATAGATGATAGATAGATAGATGATAGATAGATAGATAGATAGATAGATAGATAGATAGATAGATACATAGATAGATAGATAGATGATAGAGATAGATAGATAGATAGATAGATAGATAGATAGATAGATAGATAGATAGATGATAGATAGATAGATATAGATAGATGATAGATAGATAGATGATAGATAGATGATAGATAGATAGATGATAGATAGATGATAGATAGATAGATAGATAGATAGATAGATAGATAGATAGATAGATAGATAGATAGATGATAGAGATAGATAGATAGATAGATAGATAGATAGATAGATAGATAGATAGATAGATAGATGATAGATAGATAGATATAGATAGATGATAGATAGATAGATAGATGATAGATAGATGATAGATAGATAGATAGATAGATAGATAGATAGATAGATGATAGATAGATGATAGATAGATAGATAGATAGATAGATAGATAGATAGATAGATAGATGAACAGGAGGTTTAAAAATCTAATGGAAATATACTATATTCCAATGTAGAGTCATGCAGTACTAAATAAAGGGGGATGATCTAAGAAATACATCTTGAGGCAATTTTGCCATTATCTAAAAATGACAGAACGTACTTACACGGTCTAAGATGGCTATGGCAGTACAGGCTAATATGATATTATGAAATAGCTATATTACGTTATCTGCTGCTGAATGGAAATCTTGGGCATTCAGGACTATTTTTAATCTTAGTAGAAATGTAGCTAAGGAAAAATTCTCTCGACAAAATAGAGAAGTCACAAAAAAGAACTCTCCATTCTCCTGTCTCAGCATATAAATCCTAGAAAAATGAGCCATGAAAGCAGAGCATTTATTTGGATCTGACTTGGGAATAAAGCAGGATTAAACTCTATACAGTGATGAAGGAGAAAAACAAGAGCATGAAGGGAAAAGCAAAATCTTAAACGGCAAGTGAATTTTTTTTTTTAAGAAAACCAAAATGGGGCCCGAGATAATGGTTCATAGAATGTGGATGCTTCCTTTGCAAACCTGAGGATCTGAGTTCCAATTGCGCGCCCTCCTGCAAAAGTCCTGGCAAGACTGACAAAGCCTGCTGTAAACACATCATAGGAGAGCAGAGGCAGGCTAATCCCTAGCGTTTGCCAGACAGCCAGGGGCCAAAATGCAAGATTCCAGTTCAGAGAGAGAATGCCTCACAAGGCAATAATAGAAAGGAAGCATCCCCTGACCTGAGAATACTGCATACAGATGGAGCCACTGTTGCATTCAAATGCATGCACCACCCACCCACCTCTACCCCCAAGACCCCCCACAGAGAGAGGGAGACAACACCCACTCCAGACGTAAACACCACACAGAAGTTACATCAAAATGACGAGCTACCGAACATAAATCAAAATAAGCACACGACCTAAATAAAATTAATCAAAATATCAAGGTATTAAAATTAAAGCATTGTAACAGTCACATTTTTGCATGAGAAATTTATAGGATATACAACAGAAATAACTGAATACTTATATAGACACAGATATACTTTAGTGCTTACTTTACAAAAATGAGAAAAAAATAAATATTTTCTCACCTTGTATGCTACAAAATAAACAAAAGACTATGAGAAAATCAACTAAGCATAAAAACAATAACAAAATGATAATTGGAAGTAATCTGAAAATATTTTTATGTTTTTAAACTTTAAAACATAAGGAAAAGACTATTTTGGAAAATACTAGAAAATACCTAGTAATTCAGACAGAGATTGACAGTAGAATAATATTCTAAAAATGGAGCAGTTAACGAAATTCTATTAGAGCAAGACAAAAAAATCAAAAGTTACTAAGACACTTAAATTTGGAAAATGAGTTAGCTAATAGAACAAGATAACCTATCTCTTGATGTTTACATAATCTTGATTCCAAAGACAAGGCATTCTTAAACAGCTCCAAATATGACAAAACAAAACGAAGTACACACCAAAAGTTAAAAAGAACAAAGCTATCAAAAACTGGTCTAAGGGCTAGAAAACCAGTTCATCAATTAAAGGGACTGGCTGGCTTTGATTCTCATCATCCATATGGCAGCTCACAAGTCCTCTTAACTTCAGATCCTGGAGATCTGATGCCCTCTTCTGGCCTCCATGGGCAGCAGGAGCCCAAGGAATATATAAACACAGGTACATATGCAAACAATAATCTACACACAAAAATAATAACTGAAAAAATAGGCAAATCCATTCTAAAAGTTTGATTACAAGCTTGGTTCAACATTAATTATTCCCTATGTAATTTATTCAATGCATTAGTGATTAAAGGGCTATAGAAAAAGAAGCATACATCCATCTTAATACTGTTAGATACCAAAGGAATTGTCAGTAAAGTCCAATAACTGATACACTTGAGAAGTAAAGAAGAACTGAAGATTATAGGACAAGTTTTTTTCTTTATAGAAAATCAATCAAAAAACAGCACTAATAGTATTGATTGGCAAAATTTTAAAGCTTTACCTTTAAGAAACGAAAGAAAATACTTCCATCATTTTCTCTATTTGCTATTATGTATGATGTCATAGTTTGTGCAATGACATTAAAATAAACAGCAAAAGAGAGCATCAGAGGTCTTGAACAAGTTACAGGAGGCTGTGGGCTGCCGTGTGGTTGATAAAAATTAAACCCATGTCCTATGAGAAAGTTCCCAGTGCTCCTAACTGCTGAATTGTCTCATGGAATAAAACTGGTCGTGAAGAATAAAAATCTGTTTAATCAATATAATGGTTATTTAAATTACGAGTCCCAAAGAATCTTAAAATATATTATTAGAATTGTTTAGAGAAGTTGAAATGTAGGACCCCAAAGCAATTTTCAGAAATCGATTCTATCTCTGCATTGCCAATAATTATTTGAAAGGTTAAGTTAAAATGGTACTATTTAAAACAATTGATGGCCAGGCGGTGGTGGCGCACACCTTTAATCCCAGCACTCAGGAGGCAGAGGCAGGCGGATCTCTGTGAGTTCGAGGCCAGCCTGGTCTACAAGAGCTAGTTCCAGGACAGGAACCAAAAAAGCTACGGAGAAACCCTGTCTCGAATAAAATAAAATAAAATACAACAATTGATGTTTTGGAATTCAGAAATAGACCTAACAAAAACTTTTACAAATAATATTTAGTAAAATATAATAATATGTTTCAGTAAGACTTACCCTAAGAAGAATATATGCTCATGGCTAATACAATTTAATAATAAAATGAAATCAAATCTCTCCCAGTGCACCTTTAGATCCATTGCAATTTTATTTAAATCCCCAAGTGATGTGATCTGTGTTTGTGTGTGTGTGTGTTAGAGAGAGAAAAAGAGAGAGAGAGAGAGAGAGAGAGAGAGAGAGAGAGAGAGAGAGAGACGGAGAAAGAGAGTTGATGATGAGCTACTACTATATGTGTTAGAGAAATTAAAATACTTCCATAACAATGGACTCAGAAAGAAATTGTGACTTGGAAACTTTAAATGATTAACATAAGGCTATATTAAGTAATATAGTCTATTTTGCTTATCTACAGACAGGCCAATGGGAAGAAAAATCATAAAACTTATTAAGAAATTCTTTGCAACATATAAAATTTAATTGCATATTAAAATTACATAAATATCATGAAAAGTATATTTTGAAAGAAAAAAAAACACCAGTTCTTTATGAGAGTAGAAAGGACTACCATTTTAATGGATAATACTAATAAATTACATACATGAAAGAAAAATTAAGTGAATACAAAAAAAAGTACATAAGCAATCTAGTCCCTAAGTGAAGATCCTGAAAATGTAATATTTATTTTCAAGTATCTAAATGCAGTTTTGTGTATTAAGTGATTGCAATGTAAAATAAAAACAAGGGCATAAAAACATTTAAGAAACTTGAAGCCACAGTCAGAAATATTTTTAACCTTCTTGGTAATTAAGAAAATAGAAAATCTAAGCCAAAGAAGCATACGATTTCTAGTCAAAAAGAGGTAAATATGGAAAGGCTGTAAAACGTATTTAAGACAATATGAAATGTTATTTTTCCCACCTGTTTATAGAAAAATTAAGTTTTATTCCCTTAAGAACTTTCTGGAACCTAATGATGTGGAACCAAAGAGTCCTATTTACCCTGCCTTGCAACCTCACTCCCTGAAACAAATTTCAGGAACAGGTAAGAAAAGATGTGTCATGATGCTGGAAATGGGCTTTTTCATTGTCTTGTTTATCTTGTTATGTTGTGTTTGCTGTGCTTGGTTGTTGTTTCTTAGAGACCTGGTCTCTTCTGAAGGGAGATATAGGGGAGTGAAAATGGGGGGCAGGCAGGAGGTGGAGGTGGAGGGTTGCTGGGAAGACTGAGAGGAGGGGGAACTCCAGTCGGTATGTAGTGTATAAGAGAAGTATCTATTTTCAGTTTTAAAAAAGAAAATAACAAAAGCAGAGGGTGGGATATATGGCCCAGCCTTTAAGAGCTCTTGTTGCTCTTAGAGGACCTCAATTCAAGTCCCAGCAGCAAGCTAGGTGCCTCACAACCACTGAGACTCCGGTTCCACCTGCAGATTCTGGTAGCTTCTTATGTCCTCTGCAATCACTCATACATGGCATGCATATATATAAAAAGCAAAGAGAAAATTAAAAATAGAAAAAAATACCAGAGTGATCCAAATGTTGGGATTTTATTCTTGTGATTTGTTTTAGCAAATGTGTAAATCCAGAATAACTTTGATGTGGTTTCATTTCAGTGAGGATACGGCCAATCACTTCAAGAAATAAATAAGCATATTTTAAAATTGTCTTTCAGTTTCTATAGCTGTCTCAATACAAACATTTTGAAAAAGAGCCCAGCTGCAATGCTCCTTCTAAGCTGGTATGTGAATATATTTGGTGAGCCTGACGGACTCCTTGTCCACACTGTATTCTCTTTCCAAAGATTGTAAAGATTAGTGAAGATTTACAGCGGATAAAACTAGTGATAGCTCTTCTCCCTTGGCAGTTTGCACAGCACCTTGTGATATGATGAGAACCAGTCCTGGAGGAGGAGGTTTCCAGGTTAGTTCAAGCTCACACAAAGCACAAGGAACAAACTGGCAATCTATCTGCAATGGTGCAATACCGGCAATGTAACTTGGAGATAACCAACAGCTGTCTAATTGAACTGAAACCTGCTCCATGAGAGGGAATTACGCCTGTTAGTATAAGGCTAGCCAAGTACCCATGGCTAGAAAGATCACAGAACCAAGAGAAAAATCTACAACAGCCCCTTTATTAACCCACCATCATTTCAACTGTATACTAAATACTTATACCAACTGATGAGTGCAGATCTCACCCCTCATTACAGAAGTTTCTTTTTGCAACAGATGGAGACTATCACAGTGATCCTCAGCTTGTCAAAATGCAGAGACTAAGCAACTACGGAATGTTCAACCCTAACTGATATATCTGCAATGCCTATACCTAAGATTCAGAAAAATACATGTAAGTGACAGGAATATTATAAGAGCCAGAATCCCGAAACACCTGCTGTTAGATAGTGTTTCTTAGACATGCTGGGAAATACACCTATGAAGATTTCAATAATACAGTTATTTGAACAAAATTGAAATCCTGACACCACTAGTTGACATGCCACAGGCACTGAGGAAATTCAGGATGCTCTCACCTCTAGATGAAAAGCTACAGAAGGCCAATGGCTGTGAAGAAAGGGAGAAGCAGTTTCCTCCAGGTATGAGTTTCCACAAAAACTGTCTGAGCCCAGTACATACGTACATATGACCAATAGTAGTGAACTCATTGGGGTATTTGTGTGTGTGTGTGTACACATGTAATACTAATTAAGGAAAAAAGTGAATTTGATAGGTAGAGAAAAGGCTTGGGGAAGGGATAGGCTTAATAGAGATGCAGTATTTATGTGTGAAGTTCTCAAAGCTATAATAAAAGTTTTAAAATATTATCAAGGGATTTAAGAAACAAAAAGTGAAAAATGTTTAATTGCTTAGTGTTCTCAGCTGTCACTGCTGTTTAGAAGCATCATCCAGTTTTCTTGAAGTTTCCCAAGATGGGTTTTCAAAATTTGACGCATATTTGATGGAAGACATACAAGTCAAAGAGCTTATGTCTGCCAGTGTTTTGTAAAGGAACTGATTAGAAGTAACTAGATAGACAAGTCTAAAGTCTATTTTGGTTTTTTTTTTCAATGCAGAATGGAATTTTTAATGTGATATCCTCTCCCCCCACCCCCACACACACTTTGACTGATGGAAATACATGTATTTTCTTGTTGTTGTATATTGAAAAAGATTCTGAAATCAATTTTGAAGTTTAAAATCTCTTGTACCAGCCCAAGTCTGTCTTTAAATTTTAAGCTCATAAAAGTGTAACCTACTTTTTAAAAGGATGCAAAGTACCCATTTTACAAGAATATAATGGCTTTTTAAGTGGTAGATCTCAGAAGACAAAGCTTCAGCTGCTTTTGATAATTTATTCGCATCATTTATTTATGTAATAGATCAGATCTTAATAAAATTAAGTAGTGATCCATTCAAGGAAAAGAGGCCCAGAGAAGCAATACTCTTTTGAGATCCTTCTACCTATGCACGCACACTCGTAACCAAATGAAATACACAAATTGCTTCTTTGCAGAAAGTGAATAATTGTGTGGACCTGTTAACGAAATCTTGGCATGAAAACTGGACTTTCTGGTGCGCACTGTAATCCCAGTACCCAAGTCGAGTCTGGGATTTATGAGACCCTGTCATAAAAGTCAGACAGGAGATGCTGAGAAAATTTGGCACCAAGCTAAGTTGTTCCTAAGTCAGATCCCGGTTGGTATTTCAGATGGGCTTAGATAGAATGGACTCTATGCTACATAGAAAGAGTTGTGACTCTTGGCATTGGCACATCTTGAACTTGTTCTAGTGGCTTATACATCCTACAGCAAAGAACCATGACAACGCAAGAAATATAACGGTAAAAACTTCCCTATGAATATATTTTCAGAAGCAATTCATGTGTGCACAGCAGTATTAGAATGAATTCAGACAAAACATGACACTGAAATATATCTTGGCATCTTATTGTGAATCAAAGTGGACTGAAATATCATTTCAATTGTGTGTGACTCAAATTCAAGATGACAAAATAGAAGATCCAATATCTTATACGTATTAATATAGACATATTGGTAAATGTTCAATACTACATAAGTATATTAATATATAAGAATTACACATAATTCTTTGTATATGAATGATGACATGTTATAAAGCCAAACTTCACATAACTAAACATTTTAAAGCTTACTTTACTGCTATCATGATATAATTTCACATGTTATTTATATAATAATCTTAACAACTGTGTAGAAAGTAAATAGTGCACTCACTGAGTAGGATACAGTTTAAACATATTTTATGTGTTGATTTATGTAGTGTATGGACACCTCTGCCACAGCACATGTGTGGAGGTCAGAGGGCAACTTGCAAAAGTGTTTTTTTTCTCCTGTGTGGGTCCCAGGATTTGAACTCAGGCTGTCAGTCTTGGTGGAAGGAGTGTTTACCAGCTAAGCCATCTCCCAAGTTTGAGTTTAAATTCTGAAAATTCCTTATCCATTTGGTTTATAACAATGAAACTATTTTTGCACAAATACATGGCCATTAACTAATTACTATAAAGTTTAAAATAATTAGAATATTCTTTAAGGTTGATATCATTTAAAATAGCCTAACAGAAACATGTTTTCTTTTAAGTGCCATATTTAGTTTGATTTCTTTAATTATAAACATAATCTTTAATAGAAGATTAAAAGATTTTTAATAATTACAAGTGTTTTGTCCTGTATTCATTAATTTTATGGAAGAATAAACATTTATTCTCCTCAACATTTACATTTTTAATCAGATAAAACAGAAAGAATCTCAGAATGAATAAATAGTTCTACTTCATGAGAATGCCATCGATGAGATATTCAAAGACAGTTGTTTAAAAAATTTAGTGAACTCGTAGCCTAGGGCAACCATCTTTGCCCAAACTTTTCTATTTTAGCATAAGACATGAAATAACTTGGACAGTCAATTTGAAACCAATGAATTACTGTGAAGAAGTAATATTTTGGGAGACAGGTCTTAATATAGAGCAGAGATGTTCAGACTTTGAAGTGATTCTAGCCTCCTTGGGAAGTTGCAAGGAATCACGGGCCTGGAGCGAATGTTTTTGTTCATATATGCAAAAGCATGCAAGCAAGTGATTCAGAAGGTAGGGAGTATCTGAAGGCTAATCCTTACATTAAAACCTTTGACATGTGGAATAACAATATCCTTCACACTCACAGGAGCAGTAATTGATCTTCTAATAGGTAAATACTGCAATACTATTTCTGGGAACTTATTTAATTTCTCCATTCTCTGCCCTTTACCTAGAAGTTTTTTTTTTTCCATTGGCAGCACCTGTCTTCTCTGGTAAATCAACAGTGATCCTCAGTGTATTCCCAGTTTTAACAGCAACCATTGTTTGTATTGCTGATATGCCTTTTAGCCTTTAAAAATATCCTATCTCTGTTCCACTGTGCATTAAGCTTCTTCAGTGCAGAGTGGCTGCATCAGGACAGTGTCCTCCTTCAATGTCTGTCAAAACAGCAATACAGTCATGGCAGCCAAGGATCAGTAGCTGATCATTTTTGTGTTCTTTTTCTGAAAGTTAACTGTACTTATGCATTTCTGTCCATTATTATAAAACTACAGCATTTCCTGAGAACCATCTGTGTGTGATATGCCATTGACATGTGTTAGTTTTGCTGTTTCATGTGCTCATTTACTTCTATTACTTGTTGCCTTCTGGCCATTCTTCCAACCATATTGATAACCTTGGATGTCGGTCACATGTTAAGGTCAATGGGTTTCAGTTGATATTAACTTTTAAGGTAACAATCATCTCCTTTAATTGCATACCTGTGGAGGCCCAAAAATGTGAGCTTGTTGCCACCTTATCTAATGGTCAGAGAGTTTAGAGGTTGCTCAAAATGGTTGACAAGCTCAGCTGCCTGTCTGGACCCAGTATGTGATTACTTAGTTCTTTTGACATTAAGATGACTCCTACAAGTATATCCATTCCATCCTGACAAATGGTCAGGATATGCAAACATACTTCTGCTCCTTCTTTTTTGATATGAGGTTACCTGGGGAGTGGCTGTCTTCAGGATCCTTAGTCTAGGGTAGCTTCACAGCCTAAACAACAGAGTACTAATGACTGGATTTTTGGTAGATTTCACATTATACACCCAGATCTTACTTATCTCCTTCTGTCCTCGCAACCTACCCCCAAAACTAAAATTAAAAGTAAACCCCTCCCACAAAATAAAAACAAAACAAAAAAAAATCTTGTTATGGAAGCTGTGATGTGAGACATTGAGTGACACTTTATCCCCTGTAGTCCATACTCGTTACTTATAAGTGCTCATTGAGATGAATCATTGAGGCCTCTGGCTTCAATTACACTATCTATACTGGGCTCTTACCGAAGTTTCTCTTGTAGCTTTGAATCTACATGTCTAGCCCCTTCACATGCTCCAGCAGTTTATAGATAAGGTCTCATAGTCCTGGTTCCCCTTAAATGTTTTAAAGACTTTTTTTAAAATTTAGGTTGTATAATTCCCAAAGTTTGTAAAACTAATTTCAGTGTTTAAAATCGAGGACCTTTTGCACTGTAAGCAGTTTTACAAACCTTCACCATAGGAACATTATTTGTAACCAATGTTTCCAAAGAGACACCTTAGTTAGGGTCTCTATTGCTATGTTAATCACCATGACCCAATGTAACTTGGTAAGGGAAGGGTTTGTTTCATTTTGCATCTTTCAGGTCACACTCCATCACTGAGGGAAGGCAGGGCAGGAACCTGGAATCAGGAAGGGAAGCAGAAGCCATGGAGGACCACTGTGTATTGTCTTGCTCCTCATGGCTTGGCCACACTGCTTTCTTATACAATCCAGGACCAACTACCCAGGGCTGGCAGACCCACAGCCCTGTTTGACTTATTATGTTTGACTTAAATGGATTTAGTCATCTTGAGTAAAAGATACGTTTTCTAAGTATATTATATCTAGACAATAATGAATATGGCTTTATTTCTTAAGCACACAATAATGTCAGTGGATCCTGCACAGAATTGTAGCAATAAATGTTGTGGAAATCTTCAATTCACTAACTCTGCAACTCCACATTAAATTAAAAGACTTATAATTCTTTATTTAATTAAGGGATAAAATTTTTCCACATATTGCTTTTGTCTTTAGTTTGTGTTTGGAAGTAGATATCAAATGGCTAAAGGAAGACATAAGAATAAAGGTTAGGTTCCATCTCCCTGCTGCCACTTACTTATATTTCAAATATAATTATTCAACACGTCAAGATTCCTACAATTATCAAGGTGACCTTTTGGTAAACGGCTAATATAAATATGATTAGTTTATGAACTCAGACACTGTTGTACTCATGAATACTTATATCCTGCATTTGATAGAGAAGATAAAAATCTACTTAAATGAAGTGACGGATTTTAACTTGGGAACTCATCAACTGAAATGCATGAAATGTTTCCATGTTTTAAAGAGGAAATGAAATTGAAGCAACTTTAGCTTTGGAAAATGAAAAGGAATATTAAATTAATGGAGTTGACGTATGCTTCTTTGGTTCCCTCTGTGGATTTGAAACATTTCCCACTCTCTACCAGTGAATACTCAGTTTCCAGCAAAATGAGCCAATGAACAAATTTTGGAATTGGGATCGCCTCATAAGAACAAATACCCATTTCTCTGGATAAGGTTGCATTTGTTAATTAGGTTCTCATGATAATAATTACAACAATAATAATAAACCACTTGATTTAAGTTGTAAAGCACTCGGCAATGGAAAAATACCACAGCAATAACCAACAAAATATTCAACAGACCCTTTAAATGTATTTGAAGAAATACATCCAGAAACTTACATGAACTTCATCCAGAACAAGCAAGATTGACTGTCTCATATGCCAAGCTACTGTGGGTACATGGAGAAGGAAATGTCAGTTTTTTGAAAATTGGTTTTGTGACAAAGGTAAGTAAAAGCTATTGTCGTTTTAGAAAAGTAAACTGGAACAGGATGGTATATTCATTATCCAGGGAAATGAACTTTTTTGTTTGTTTGTTTTTTGTTTTATCAAAACAGGGTTTCTCTGTGTAACTTCAGAGTCTGTCCTGGAATTCTCTTTGTAGACCAGGCTAGCCTCGAATTCACAGACTGCTGGGCTATCTGCCTGGCTGACATCTGTTATTATAAGACAATCTCAATTCCAAAATTTGTCCATTGTCTCATTTGGCTGTAAACTGAATGTATATATATTCATTTATAAATATATATATTTATGTGTGTGTGTGTGTGTCTGTTACAGTGTGTCTATAACATATACATATCATTATTTTATATAAGCTATATTGTATATAACATAATATAGATTTTATATATATATATATGTATTTATATCACACCATAGTGCCTCATGACACTCTTAGTTTATCCATCATATAAATTCTACTGTTCTATGTTTTCAACCATGTGCAGATGCAGTAATTTAGGCAATCTGGGATGTAACACTGAAGAATTTTCTTATGAGTATCACTTTACCATTGAATTTATAGAATTCATTAAACTCTCCCAGTCATACTTCCATCATCACATTCTCTGGAGGTAAGAAAATATGTAAGTGAAAAATATTGGAAAACTAGAAAACCTTTATGCTTTCCTTCACTTAGTACAAATTCTGCATGTTGTGACTTGTTCTGGCTTGAGGACTCTGTTGACTCTGAAGAAAAAATTTGCTCTTTAAAATGCAATTTTGATTCCATTTTGGAATGGCATTGTTCACTACTGTTTTCTACACACTTGGTGCATGTTTTTCTATATAACGTTATAAATAAGCTGGATGTGTTAGTATATGCTTGCATCTCTAAGCTGAGGCAGGAGCATCATGACTTGAACAAATTAGAAGGATTCCGACTTGGTGGTCAGCCTAGCCTATGCAACAGGACTGTTGCAAAGAAAAAAAAAATACAAATAAGAATAACAAGACTAAAAGAGGGAATGCTAATATTCTTATAAGCGAAGCTTTATGCATCCTCCATGGAAATAAGTTTTAGGAAGTGTGGGTGAGATTATGCAGAGTGTGTAACATGGAAACAAAAAAAACAGTAAAAATGAAATTCCAAAAATAAGGGAGCACAGCAGAAATAGGCAGTACTGAACGGATGTGCCAAGTTTTGCTACTTTGGGCTCTTTTCTCCTTTCAGCCAGCCCGTTAGTGAATGTTTAAGGAAATAGTCTAAGAGGAGATATCAGTGGAGAACAGGGGATGACAGAGGAACAACTCACAGGTTAAGCAGACCCTGGATAAATGAGAGATTTGTAATTTGAAATCTGAAATTTCAAGAAGACTGAGGTAATACTAAACCTCTGTCCACTGTCAGCAGGAGGAGTGATTTTTCCCCCTTTCACTTCTGCAGCGTCAATGAGTTTTGGCATCAACAGTGAGTGGACACTATGGTCAGTACCTGGCTTTAAACATAGAGAGATTCCTAGTCTTATTAAGATGTTCATACTGCAAATATCCCCTTATTTGTCAAGGAAATTTATTTACTGAGTTACAAAACAAACAAACAAAAAATTAAAGAGAACTACTTATGTGAATTTACAGAGTTATGAAGATTTGGGCAAAATTAACCAAAACTTTTATACTTTAAAAAAAAAATGAAGATGACACTTTTTTCTGCAAGCAATGTACAACCAAGTATTAGAGAGCTTTCCTTTGTATTGTAAAACATGAGAATAATTTCCAGAAAAACATCATAAATCAATATCCAGAGTTGAAGGGTATATGTGTGGCACATGAAATAGTCAAAATTGGGGAGAACAAGAAATTTTCAGATGTTATGATAAATACTGGGAAAATGGAAAACTATATCTGTCAATCAACTTGAGGGCTTGAGAATGCTTCCTTCTCTTGAAAATGTTGTAGCCAAATGTTGAGAAGATTAAAATTAATCACATTAATAATTACCCCTGAAATACTTGGTTGATATGGTCCACAGTATTTAGAGTTCATGTCATGTAATCTTTACAGTAACACTGGGATTAAAAAATTATTCTCACGACTCATTACCACAAGACTTTCTCAGAATGTTTAAAAAAATATTATGGGCTGGTTACAAATTCAAGATTGAATTTAAAAATTTTCTTTGAACTTGTAAAATTCATAAGTAAATTAAGTATGAGAAACAAAAGAGCACTTTCTTGAATGAAAGATGTCAAG
Source organism: Microtus pennsylvanicus (assembly GCF_037038515.1). Classification (NCBI taxonomy): domain Eukaryota; kingdom Metazoa; phylum Chordata; class Mammalia; order Rodentia; family Cricetidae; genus Microtus; species Microtus pennsylvanicus. The sequence goes on from NC_134584.1 coordinate 34,474,440, forward strand.
GAGCTCCATTTTCTTCAGCTTTGAATGAAAATTAAGTAACTCTATTGCTGTCACACATGGTAACATCTAGACTTACCACACACTCTAGTGTTTCCAATAACATCCTTTAAGGCCTCAAAAGTCTTCTTTATCTTCCAGATATTTTTGTAAGAGACACTATTGAGGAAATGTGGTTTTGTTTATTGTAATTAAATGATAGTAAAATTTTAAAATGGGCAATGAACATTTACACTAACAGGAAGCTATAAAGTCAAATTAAGTCATGACTGAATTGTTTTTAGATTTTCGAGAAATGTCTGACCTTGGGCAGTCTTAAAACCTCTACACACCTGTCCATTGCTTAGAGTGATGCTAGGACTTTAATCAACTAAATCGTATTGGTCCTTGATTTTTAATAAAATACAAGTAAACAAGGCCCATGTTAATGTCAAGAAATGGTCTTTATGAACACGGTGCTATGTGCCCAATAGGAGTTCTATAAGTCAAGCTGTGTCTGCCTGTGCCCCACTACCTCCCATGATTGGTCAGGACAGAGACAGAGACAGAAACTGAGAAATAAAATATGCAGGGTTTCAAGTCAGTGCACTAACAAGCTCATTGTCTTTTTCATATTTCAATGTCAAGAACTCTGTCCTGTCACTTACTTTCTCATTTTTTAAGGTAGTCTGGAAAAGCTGATATGCCTTGGGAAGAATTAAAGCAATTCCGCCACAGTCTTAATTTCTGCATTTTTAAAACTGGAAGGCATTTCCATTTTTCAGCGTTTTGTGAAGGTTAATTTTTTTAAAAATGCATTTAACAAAATTAGGAGAAACTCTTTTGAATTGGAAATATTCCGGAAGGAGTAACCAGTATCAGTTGTTCTCCTTGTTTTCATTGTCTTAGCAGCAGCGTGAACACTTTCTCCAAAGAGCAGTGAACTTGAGCAAGTGCATTCTAAGACAAGTAGGCTGTCTTTAACCCAGCTGGCTCCAGAGCTGGCTCATCTGCTCACTACTGAATATCTGATAGACAACTGTCTCATGTAGAAGACACCACAAGTGGAATGCTGGTAGACATATATACAAAAGGAGACAAAACAGATGGGGAATTAACATATGGTAGATTCTTAAAAGGTGAAGAAGAAAAAGAAGAGTACATTCTTAAAATTTTGGTATATGATAAAGAAAGATAATAATAAAAAAGGGCATACAATCGTTATCAAAGAAACTTTCTTGTTTCACTATAGATGGTAATTGACACAAAGAACTACAACTGGTCAATGTACAGGAAACAAGAGACTGGAATGGTCAGCCCTAAGCAAACATCCATATCAGACCCTCTCTCCCAAGGCTCAAGGACCATTCATTGCAAAGGCAGAGGCAGAAAGATTGTAAAAGTCAAACATGTTCTCTAATGACAACAAAACAGTGTCCTGAATACAGGACAGCAGTGACACATGACAATTCACAGATGCTGAAATGTCAGATAAAATCCCATCATGAAAAGACGGATGGGCAGAAAGTCCCACCCTTTGCTAAGGAGATATTTGCTTTGAAAACAAATAGGAGATGGAGAATCGGTTTTGCTTTTTTTTTAAGGGTGTGGCCTCTGGTGAGTTGACCAATTCTCCAGGGTAAGGCATCACATTCAAGAGTTGGGCAGCAGCAAATGTACTTGATAGTTTAAACAAATAAAAATACAAACTTTGGGTGAATAGGTTAGGAGGGTGGGAATCAGGGAGGACTGGGAATTGAATATATTCCAGATATGTTGTATGATATTCTAAAAAATAAACCAAAGTAATAAAACAGAAAAAAGAAGTAGACTGTTGACTACAGTTCTTTGGTATCTTTGGTAATCTTACCATTTATTAACATGGATGCTCAAGAGATGACACTGTTTATTTGTATTACATGAAATATTGAAAATTCACTAAATACTTGATACTGCAGGACATTAGAACTTCATGAACATTTTCCAGAATTGATTGGTATTTTGATTTTATAATTAATTGTCAGTATTGGAACTCTACGTCAGATAAATATGCATTACAAAATGGCAAAACTTAACTTATCGACATTAGAAATTATTGGAGATTCTGTCTTAATCCTGACTAATCCTGACTTGGTTTTTACATGGTAATGCTCTGGGATTTTTTGCTATGTCCTCAGATTTCATGATATTTTCCTATCTCAGTCACACACTTGTGATATATACATACACATATATATATTTGTGATTATATACATATATATGTATATTTATGTTTGTATACAAGTATATGTATAGTATTTTAGTTCGCTTTAATTGTCAACTTAACACAGCCTAGTGACACCTCAGAAGGGAATTTCAATTGACAAATTGCCCAGATCAAGCTGTCCAGTGGGCATGTCTGTGGAGGGGCTGTCTTGACTGATAATTGATGCAGAAGGGTTTATTCCAGTGTGATTAGCACCACTGAGTGATGGTTCTTGGGCTATTTAGGAAAGGTAGCTAAGCATGGATTTGTGAACAAGGCAACCAACAGCTTTCCTTCAGAAATTCTACTTCAAGATACTACTTGAATTCTTGCCTGGCTCCTCTCGATGATGGCCTATAACTTGTAAGATGAAATAAAACCTCTACTCTACTGAAAAGAAGTAATAATGACAATATAATCTAGAAAATATGTGTGTTGGGAGGAGTGTTGTTATCAGCAAGGGCTATGGGATGACATGGAAGGAAAATTAGCAGGAAGGTATTTATACTTAAACTACAGTTCTGCTGGGGGGTGCAGGAGCACAGGTTCAGGACGAGTTGTGTGATATTTTAGGAAACTGAATTCGTGTCTGAAAATAACAGTCATTCTGTAGGATACAGGGAGAACAGAAGAATAGAAAGCTTTTTGTTTGTGCAATGAGAAAAATGCTTTTTTACGGCTACAATAAACACAAACCAGATTAGACACAAAAGAGTCCAACTCAATGCTCTCATGAAGCACAAGGCTAAAATAAGATGATGGGAAAGAAAAGAAATAGGATATGAATGGGGGAGAGCAGAAGAGGAAATGTTAGGAAGAACAAGGAGTTTACATCTAAGAAAGAAAATCAACAGAATTATTGCTATCCAATCTAGTGAGAGGAAGGAAAAGTTGACAGTGAGATTCTGAGTTTGTTGACAGGTTGTTGTCAAGGCTGGGATAAATAAAAAGGAGAAAAATATAAAAATTCACAAAAGATTTTCTGGTTGGAACATTCAGTAAAGAAGTCGGTGTGGAAGTCTGTGGTAGAAAGGTAATCTAGAATGGAATTCTCCTTTTGAGAATCACTGTGGTTTGGATAATAGAGAAATCTTTTTCCATGCCAATGTAAGATTTTACAATGCCTTCACCTGTTAAAGGGTAGAAGACTGTATATGTGAAGGGAAAAACAGGAATTTACAGGTGGTCATATAGAATTCCTTAACCATTGTGAATAAAGAGAGCACAAACACAATTTCTTCAGAGGTGGTTTTTAACACGGATTTTTGGAAGCTGACTGTAATCCCATCATTCAGGAAGGAGATGCAGGAGCATCAGGGGTTTAAAATCTTACTGTTGAGATTGTCCTAGCCAACATGAGAACATGTATCAAAGTACTGGGGTGGGATTGGTCTACTTCATAGACACTGGGGACAGAGAAACAATGACACATCTTAGTGCCGGTTGGTAATCTTTTAAAATTAACTCACAATTTGACAATTCATATATCTATATAATATATTCTGGTTGTAGCCATCTTTCCTCTTTTATCACCCTCACCAACCACCCTCTTTCAACCGCCTAGTCCCTATCCCACTTCCATGTCTTTTTTGCCTTTCCTATCTATTTGCTATGTGACTTACTGGGTTTATGCAATTTACAACTACCTACAGCCTTGGAGACAATGACTTTCTCTACCTCAGCATCCCATTGCCAAAGCTCTCTTTATGCATCTCTAGCCAACAAAACTAATGTGAAACTTAATAGTCAATGACTGGAGTACAGAAAATACAAGGTAAGTGCATACCATGCAGTACAATATGCAAAATAAGTAAAGACTGCAGCTTCAAGAGAGGAGCTTGTCTATAGTACATCATAGCTAAGACAAGGGTTGGCTAAAGTTGGACAAAGTTGAGCAACAAAAAATGACAATAATATTTAAAAAAAACAATAAGTAATCATGAGTATCTATTGGCAAAAACAACAAATAGATGAGAAAGACTGGAAATGTTTCCTTAAATAATAATCTTAATAATTCAGCAAAGTAATATAAAATTATCGTTATAACACCCTAGACATATTTGCTGTAGCCATGTTCAGTTGCAGTCATGGGATAAACTCCAACTAAGGCTAAACTAAATAGTGTATAGTCTAAATAAATCTCTCACAAAACATTATGAAGCAGTATGGTGATTTCAACTCATGTTCACAAAAATCTTTGCTCTTCTGACTAGATAAACATTCATTTTTTGTTGGATATTAAAATGTTCTTAGTAACTTTCTTCTAGCAAATGAAATGTGGAGAATACAAAACAGATAGTAATATAGTGGAAAAATCTGGAAGACATCATATAAACTAAGTGACTGAGACGGATGTCACCAGGACTGTCTTGATGACAACATGTGACCCTGATAGGCAATAAGAGAACGTCCCCTCAAATGCATTTTCCCATAAGGAAATCATAGTTCTATTCCAACCATGATGATATGTCACAATTAAACATATTCTACAAAACAACTACTGTTTTTCAAAGCCAAACTTGCAAAAGAATTGAAGAACATCACAAACCCTTCAAAAGGCAGATTTCTCCCTATGAGATAATGTCGTACATTTAATCCCAAGGACAAAGAACTCCAGTGAACACAATAAGGTGCCAAATAAAATGTGCGGTTTAATTAATGGCATCATACCAACTGACAATGCATGAAAACCAATTCCTTACTCTAATAAATATGTCAGTTTCTGAAATTAAACACTTGGAGAAGATGAAAGGCACAGAGGAGTATCATGCACTAATTTACAACTCTGTTAATCTGAAATTGTTTTAAAGTCTAAGAAAAATTAACTCTCCCTCTGGTATCAGAGAATAAATATGGAAAGCACTGAGGAAGTAAGCTACATAAAGAACTTAGTATACTTATGTAAATGTATTATGCAAATTAGTTTAACAGCTAGAGATTATAATAAGCATGAGCATATACAATATACTATAGAATATCAAACCAAATTCCCACAGCTCAACCAGACTTTCTTCTCTTACTAAAAGACCCCTCTGGTATCACAGTGGATTCTCTATTAGTAGTCTAGCAAAGCAAAGGAAAACAGTGTGTGATTTATTCATTCAACCAGCATGTAGTCTTTTGAGATTCTATTAAGTGACAAGAATCAGGATAGGTGACCAGGATATGTCCATCCTAGCTGGTTATGATAGCTATATTAGCTACTACAGAACATGGAACCTAGTCTCTTGTTCATTCAGATGACACACACACGCACATACACACACTCACACACACACACACGCAACACACACACACACACATATATTTAATCAAGAGCACAGAGAATAATATTGGCATATATAGTCTACGAACCCATCACTTTTCAACAAATTTCTTGTCTATTCAAGAAATGATGCTAATCTAAAGAGAGACACTATGATTATGCCATGTGTTTGTTCCTTTCTGAATAGAAAATCTTTTACCAACTTGCAAGGCTGATTTGAGCTCTTGATAATGACTTACTTGGAGCTCTGGCACCTAGCAAACTTTGTTCCAGGAAATCGAAACTCACACTATTTAATCTTCAGAAAAGACTTGTCAGATAAGTCCCATGGTTGTTCCACTTCTCATTTTCCCTCCAGGAGTAGAGAGTCGGGCGTTGAAAGGTTAAAAGCTTTTCTGAGCTCATTTAATAAGATAGTGGCAAAGCTCAAAATAGAAGTTTCCAGATTGCTTGCAGTTGCCTTATTTCACCTCATGTTATCATGCTGAATTAAATTCTACTTTCCTGTAGTACTCTCACTACCAATCAAGGTGTTCTGAATTGCAGTCATTCAAGAGATGCACAAGCTTTACTGGGGGTGGTATCAAATATGGAATTAAACCACATGCTGTTATCATTAGACATTTGAATTTCAGATGACGGTTCCACAGATCTCCTGTGATAGCCAAGGCTCTTAGCTTGTCTGAAACTGAGTTTCCTTCTCGGTGAAAGGAATAAATAGAACAAACTTTATAGTTACTATATGAATTATTGCATCATTCATGTGAAATGTTACCACATAATCTATGTATGACCAGTTAGGATGACCATTTCTCCAACTACGTTATTATCAAAACCAAAATTCCGAGTACAAAAACATTCATAAAAAAATAACAAGAAATCGGTCTATATGACTGTAAGGAACTAAATACTGATAAATAATGTTTTCTGGAAATACTTTAAATATCACAAAGGTACATATGATTGTCAAAATAAAATGAAATGATCCATTTGGAAAACACATTATTTGAAACAATATTGAAGTTTTAATTTTTGCATTTTTATGGTTTTTCTTTTTTTGCTATAAGTGCAATGGAAAACTGGGATTATGTCTTGAAGCACAAATCTGTCTTTTGAATTTCAGATGACAGTTCCTCAGATCTCCTGTGATAGCCATTTGGCTCTTTTTTACTTTACTCTAAAAACACAGCACAAACTATAATACTAGACAGCAGGGAGCTTGACCATCAGAGCATCCCAGTTTGGTTTCCACAACCCAGGTTGGATTCTTCACACCACCTGGAACTCCAGCCGGAGAGGACTTAATAGCGTCATCTAGTGATGTGGACAGCGGCATGCACGTGCACATTTCCACCCCCACACACATATACATATAATTTAAAGATGAAGATAAATATTTAAAATAGTAAGACAGCAGCACTTTACCAAGTTACTTCTGGAAGTTTCACAGGGAATGGCCAACTTTGAATATTTTCCCTCTCTTTTTGAGCCCAGGACCTCTTAGATTTATACAGTACATATAGTTGCCTCTCCGCATCTATAGATTAAATTGTTCCTGCAGGTTCAACCAACCTTAGGTCAAAACAATTAACACTGGTATCCTTGGTGAACATCTACAGACTTTCATATCAATATGCAAAAAGATGGTCTTTTTAATTATTTTTGTGATTATATTATAATTACATCATTACCCTTCCCCATCACTCACTCCAAATCTTCCCATGTAACCCTCTCACCTCCTGCTCTGATTCAAACCATGGGGTCTTTTGTTCATTAACTGTTTTTGGTGCATGTGTGTGTGTGTGTGTTCCTAATTATAGAAGTATAACCTGCTCACTCTGTATAATGTTACTTGCATGTATATTTTAAGGGATGACCATTTAGAATTGGATAACAAACTGGTGTGTTCTTTCCTGGGGAAAACTATTCTCCAGCTCTCAGCATCCCTTAGTTGTCTGTAGTTCTCTAAGAGGTTTTGAGGCCTCATAGGCTTTTCCTTTGTTCCCTTACTTAGCATGCCCATTGTTGTTGTCCTTATTAAGTTCATTCTGAGGCAATGGCGTTAGTGAGGCTTTATGGGTATAGATCCTGACATTCCTAAGAGACACCATTTTACAGGAAACTCCATGCTATTCTGGATCTTACAATATTTATGCCTTCTCTTTTTTTCTTGCATTCAGGTACATGGAACAAAGGGGATTGTCAAGTCATTTTTTTTACATTGTGTAGGTGTGTGTGTGCTTCAGTGGTCAACATTAGGTGTCTATTTCTTGGCATAAGGTCTCTCACTGGACATGGAGTTCATCAATTCAGCTACAGAGGTAAGGTTCCTTGTTTCACTACGTGGATTGGGGATGTGAACTGAGGCCCCTGTGCTTGTCCAGTTGTCCAGCAGATCCAGCAAGTTGTCAGCTTAACCAGCTTAGCCATTTCCCCAGCTTCTCTAGAATCTTTACATTCATGATTACTTTATTGTGTTCTTACCATTCATACAATGTAGCAAAAATGGGCCTTGTTCTTGGGAGGAAGGTTAAATATTCCTTTTCTACTTACTAACAACAACTTTGTTTGGAAATATAGTCTTTCAGAGACAATGGAGAGGAAAATTGAAAGGATGCATATTTGGCTAGAGTATAGTTTATTGTTATATTACTTGCCTAGCAGGTGTGAGTCCTGAGGTTTGAACCCCAGCACAGAAACAACAACAACAAAAAAACATAATTGTTTCTAGAACATTTTAGTTATCTAATTTGGTTATATTTTTATACCATGCTACATTTACTTTGAAAACAACTTGAGTGACTTGATTTTGAAAGAATTGTAATTTCTAAAGAAAAATGAAAGGAAATAATTTAGTCACAAAATTAAGACTATCTGAAAAGAGTTTCCAAAAGAAAAAACCAACCCAGAATTTTCCATGAACCTCCCAGACTGGACTATTTATAGAATGAAAGGGCACCATACAAACTACTGGACCCCATAAGGAAAGGCACAGGGTGATAATTAACGTTGATGATTTCAACATCTACCACGACACTCTAGCCCCATCCATATTTGGGACTCGTGTTTTCCTAATTTTAAAAAGTGCACCTGTAGCATATTTTTTTCCCAAAAAGATGAAGCCAGCTGGAGAGAAAGAGACAATTAAGCCTGATTGGATGACTCAGCAATAAAAATAGGAAGCTAGCTGGATGAGAAAGAATGAGCTACAAAGCAGCAGATTGTGAGGCTGTGCGTTCTTTGAACAAGAAATGAAGATGAGCCCACCAGCACGACCAAGGAGACTGAGGTTGTACTTTCCAATTAGCGGCAAACTCACTCCTGAAACGTAAAAAGCCAACAAAGGACTCCTCTATTCACTGTCAAATTGTCTATGAGGTTGGACAGCGTTTATTCTGCTATAGTCTATCAGTTAAGGCTGACATCAGAACAGGAGTCTGGCATTATCAAAGGACACCAAGACCTTTTTTCCCTTTGGGTGACATAACCTGATCCTTCTAGTGTAGGGAACAAATGTTCTGTACTGATTCTGGAACATACCTCTCCTTCCCTTTCCTCTGAGTCACTGCGCTCACCACTTGAAGCTTTAGCAGCTTCAGATTACAATGAGCCAGAGATGTTCTTTACCCAACAACCTTCTGTCATAATGTTCAACCCTTATACACGGCCTCCTCTTTCCAACCAGACAGCCCTAGCATATGTACTAACTTTTATTTATTATTTAGAATATATAATACCTAAAGTTTCATTAAGTACTGTAAGGGGAAATAAAGGAAGGGTGGGAAGATTAAAATCTAATATAATGTGACATTTAAGGGGAACTCTGAAGACAGTAATAATGAGAGAACAGTTGGTAAAGAATTGCCTGGTAGAAGAAATAACTCCTCCTGAAGCCAAGAATCAGAACTCCAATTCCAGATGGCATCCCTGAGAGAGAGTGACACAGAGTGTTTTGGGGCTATAGAAAAGAAGATGAGGTCACAAAGACAGTGGAAACTCGGACAACACAGGGCATCATGGATCCATCCCTGTAGTTAGAAGCCATGTATACCCAAAACTATGCAGTAATGGTTCAGTTTAGATTCTCTAAGACATGCTCCGGTTGCTCTCTTAAAACTAAAGTCAGGGGTGAAAGTAAGAAATTTCTTGGTAATTGGGAATGTAGCTCAGTTATTAGAGTGTTTGTATAGAATGTGAAAGTCTTGGGCTTCCTTCCTAGGACATATAGGTGCATAGATTATAGAATCCTGGGTCTTTCAATAGGTGGAGGCAGGAAGACCCTAAATTCAAGGTCATCTTCAGTTAATACAGTGAGTTTAAGACCAACCTGTGCTATATATATAATCCTTTCTCAAAAGAAAAGAAAAAGAAACAAAAAAGGAATGAGAAAAAGGAAGAAAAGACGAAGGAGGTACGATAAAAGAAGAAAAAAGATAGGAGGAAAGAGGAGAAAGCAAGCTTAGGTATGGTTACAATAAGCCAAGACAAAGAGGATCAGATGTGGGAAGAGTCTAATCTCCTTTAAAAACACAATCATGGGGCATAGAGACTGGAGAACATGAGCAGCTGGGTGAGAAATGGAACAGAGAAGAGAAAATGAACTGACTCTAAACCTGGATCAAGGAGCTTGATCATGCAGTCCCCCAAGAACGAGAAAACTCAAAGAGAAGCCACCACTTGCACAAGTTATAGGGGAAGCAGAAACCTCAGGTGGGATTCTGGTTTTAAAGAAGAAAAAAAAGAAGAAGAACTGAAATGGATATTTAAAGACTTGGAAAAAAGGGGTATTTTGTTGATCTCAAGCTCTGCATTGCCCAGAGGGAAGGTATGAGAAGAGGTGGTTGGCAGAAAGCATTAAGCCAAGATTGTGGCCATGTGGACCTGTCTTGAGTGACATTTCAAGGTTTTTAACATTTATAGAGGGCAGCAGGAGTGGAGGGCATGCTGAAGTCTTTCCCTATTGCATCTCAGGCTGACTGAGGTGAGTACATTCTGTTAAGCTCTGGGGGAAAGCTCCAGAGCCTTTCACTCTCAGAAATGCTGAGAATGCACTCTATCCTCTGTAGACAAGATCTGGTCCCAATAATCTACTAATTTTGGCCCTGGAAATGAATGCTCTCATAATGTATAGCGGTGGCAACACGTTTGTGGTAAATAAGGATTCCTAACACCGTAAGGTTTGAGTTCTTCCTATGGCATTTACAAAGGCAAGACACCCTTGCCCCTCCTTCCTTATTGTCAGGTTCTCCTGGCACCTCACACAGCAACCCTTTGACAACAACAATATCTCCACCTCTTTATCAGGCAGTATATGTTAAATTTATGATGATGCATTTCTCAACTATATATAAAATAGGGAAACATACAGAGTGTTAACTAAAAAAAATTGCCAACCTCTAAAATTATAGTTTTGGGAAGGGAACTATTAAAAAAAATCTGGCTTCTGAAAGTCTCAAAAGATATGTGGACAAACTTAATGATACTGATAAAGTATGTTAATAGAACACAAATAAAACAATCCTGGACATTTGCACTGACCATGAAATATTTTTATAAGAGTTTTATTTTATTGTAACCATCTATGCTGAGTATTTAGTGCATCAGTATTTACACACACACAGAGGCCATTTCTTAGATCCTTACCAGAGACATTACTCACTCAGTCCATTCAATATTCCCATGAATTAATCCATTGTTATTTCTTCTCAACCCATAAGCAAGCAAGGGCTTAACAGATCATAGAGCTCAAAAGAAACAGAAACAAAATTTCAGCCTAATCATGTGTATCCTGAGTATCATAATCTGTCACATCATTGCATGATAATTATGAACCATCAGGATATCAATTGCAAAAATTGTCTAACAGCCATTCTTTGTTGAAAATAATTATGTGGCTATATAGATGAGCAGTTATGGTGACTTGTATGGAAATCACTGATATAATAACACCATCATGATGTTCAGGAAATGTCATTCCACAAACTCTACTGCACATTTGACATGTGGTGGGAACTATCTGAGCACTGAGAATACTGCACAGCCCAACTATCACCATTGATTACCCGGTAGAGGCACAAGATCAGCACACCGGGAAACACATAAACAAAGGCAAGCTCAGTGTCATAATCCACGACTCGGGAAGAGGAGGAGTCAGTGTGGAAGCACAGCAACTTCAGATAAGGGAAGTACTTAAAAATGCCCTCTCACTGAAGACAATGAGGCAGAGCAAAAAACCAATGTAAAATTTCCTAAGAAAGAACTAAGCTTCAAGGACCAGAAATAAAGCTAGTGAAGCTGTTTAATCAACTACAAAAGTGTGGAATGCAAACAGTTGTGTGTAGAGAGGAAAACATGACAGATTGTTCGGGGTCTTCTTCATGGTACGACATTCACACTTTAAACAACTGGGAGGTACTAGGCAGAATATTCAGGATACAGGTTCATTTTAGTGAAAAATAAAAAAAATCACAGAAAAGGTAAGGATTATATAAATATTATGTATATATACTTAAATATATATGTATATATAGAGATAGATAGATGCATTCATTTTCCTATAATAGTTCTCCTCAATATATTTCTCAAAGATGAACTCCTCAGAGGTAACGCCAAATAAGAAGGTCATGCCTCCAGGCAGGAAAGAATGCAATTCTGTAGTTCTGATAATTCTGATTTTATCTTGTTCTCTCTACCCAGCTGACAGGTCTCTTGCTGGTAACTGACATAAAACTGTAAATGGCAAAAGCAGACATTTGCCATCCCAAGCCATCAGTAAGCTTTCAGCTCTGAACCACAGGCAGGGAATGGCTCCTTTACCACACTTGTCAGGTTCCCTCCGGAGTGACTGGGATGCGGTGGTGGGGATCTGTTTGCATCCTGCAAAGAGGTGAGATGGTCATGCTCATTCTCACGCTGATTTACCTCCCATGGAACTGCAGGTCAAATGCTCCTCTCAGCCCCTGGTGCTGCCAGAGTGACTTTTCTCATTGATAGAATATGGCACATTTTTCAAGTTATTTATTGTTCAAATGAAAAGTGTTAACCCAGCGATAGGAATGTAGCATAGTCGTTGAGTGTGCATGCAAAATTCACAAGAGCTGGGATTTATCCCTTAGCACTATGTAAGGGAAAAACAAATTAGTCACATATTTGTGTGTGTGTGTGTGTGTGTGTGTGTATGTGTGTGTGTGTTTGTAATTTATATGTATGTAACAACAATTAATGAAACACTAGGCCAAGAATTTGAAATAGAGACAGAAAGGGTATATAAGAGAATTTAGAGGAAGACGAGGGAATGAGAAAATGCTGTTATTATATTATAATTTCAAAAATTAAAGAAACATTTTTTTAAAAAACTAAAATATATTCTTTAGGGCCTGTATATGCTTTCAATAGAAATTTTATTTATGAAGTAAATTCTAAATGTTCATGCTAAATGAATAATGCACAGATTGGCACACCAGAGTAGAGAATGGGAAACGAGAGCTTGTCAGTCAGCCCTAATCAGGAGAAGCACTAGAACATGGGGCAGACATCCACACTAAAGACTATAGCTGAAGATTTTCTAAATATGGTTCTTTGATTTCCTTGGTGAATTAAACTTGGCCTTGTAAAGTCAAAGCCATGGGAATATGGATTTGAATGCTGCAAAATGAAATAAAAATTGAACAAGTTAGTGCTTTCCCACTGAGTATTTTCGTGGTCATCTGCCCAGATGATCAGATCATTAACATGAATAATTTAAGTCCTACAGCATTATATGGGAGTAATTGCTATGCTTCTTTTTCCTTTCCTTTTTTTTTCTTTTTGTTTGTCTTATTTGTTGTTCTTTGAGACAAACTATTGTTATGTAGCTCTGGGGATTGCTCTTTTATGATAAAAAGTATAAAATTTTTCATAAAGATCTTAAGAAATCACCTGCTTTGAGAAAAAAATCCCAAAGAGGAGTGTAAATATAGCTCAAATATAGGGTACCAAAGCTAAAAATTTTTCTGAAATCTTCATAAAGCACAATTATAAAAACTCAGAGAGAGAAACTGAGATTCAACCTGAAGATCCAAAAAACAAAACAGCTAACAATTGGACTTTCTTACCTCAAACTCAGTCCAAAATGGCAATCCTGACTCCAAGAATCTCAGAATGAGACTATGTCTGAGAGCTATTTCCTCCCTAGGAAACAATTCCCTTGGATTATTTTAATTGTTATATAATTAAATTATTATTATTATTATTATTATTATTATTATCCCCTCTAGGGCTGGGATTAAAGGTGTGCACCACTAGGATTAAAGGTATGCACCAGCTGGTTTCTATGGCAACTAGTGTGTCTACTGAGATTAAAGGTGTGTGTCATTGTTTCCTAGTCTCTAAGGCTGGCCAGTTGTGACGTTTTACATTCCTAATCCCCAAGCAAGCTTCGTTTATTAAAATACAAATGAAATGCCATTGCAAGTTCAGACACTTTGGTAAGCAGACATGTGTCCTACGAAGGAGTTATAGGCTCAATGTTTAGTTCTAGAAAAGGAATGTTCAATAATCACCATGAAAAATTGAGCTTTTAAAGAATAGAAATTTGGAAGGTTGGCAAATTATTTGCTTTCTTACCTCAGGATGTGGTGCACCAAAACAGTCAGCAAGAGAATGAGACACAGGTGATGTTAATACTGGAAAAGTCACTGGGGACAACCAAGTTAAACCTGCTCTTCTCAATGGCGAAGAAACCAAGACCGGAGGCATGAAGCTACAAATGTTGTCCAGTTCAAGAATGTTTTACCAATGTGATCATAACAATGACTAAAGATTTAAGGAAGTATAAATAGAAAAGGGAAATCTGATAATCCCTATAGACATATATCATTATGAGAACTAATGACCCTTAAGTAATTCATAGATGCCCAAGGTCACATAATGTTCGAAATATCATAATCTACATGCTTGATTGTAAGCATGTTATAATGCACTCTTTCAAAAAAGTATGTCATCTTGTGTGTACAAAAATGAGAGCTTAAACAGAACATGAACCATGTGTTAAATTACTTGAAATCATGAGGGCAGGCACTAAGAATACAGTGAACTATCCGAAATTTTAAATGATTGTAATCTGACCCACACTCACAGATGGGGAAACACGTTTCTAAACACACAAGGTCAGTTTAATGAACTTCATTTGTTTCTTTGATAAAGCTTCCAGCATTTTTACTTGGTTTCTCTGATCTGTTGATATAAATACAATGGCGTGAAGCAAATTATAGCCAATAATAGTTTTGCTCCACTCAAAAACATATTGTAAATTGTCATTGGGCAATGTAAGTTCTAAAGGTTATCATTGTCTTACTTTTATGAATATATCACCATCAATTTTGAATTGAAAATCTCTCTGAAATATGAGTCTCTGTTTTGAAGCAATGTGCAACATTCTATTTCTCAGCATGTTGTTGTAGCAGGAAGTAGATTTGCCTCTTAAGTACCAGATGTGATAAAACACATAGAACATTCACCTTTTGGGCTCATGGGCATCACTAAAAATTCAAAAACAAAAAAATCCATCAGAGTTTGTATCAGATTCCCACTAGAGATAATTTGCAGATTAAGGCAATAAAGGGAAAAAAAAGAACAGAGTTCAGCTGTCATGTTGAGTTGAGCAATGGGGTTTAGAGATAAGAAAAGTAAGATATTTACTATGGGGAAAAATTAGACAGACCGAGAAATAGATCAACAAATAGGGTTTCATAGAGAGACAGAGATGGATACACAATTGTGCATGAGAGAAAGACAGAGAGAGGTCTGGGGGAGAGATTCTGAAGATAGAGGAAAAATAGGACCAAATGGAATCTTGGATCTACACAAAGAAATAAAATGCAGTAAAAATCATAAACATAAAATGCATAATTTAGTGTTTAAAGAAGCATTTAAAAATAAGGAAGAAAATGTTGCAGAACATACTAATCAAGTATAAATAATGTAGCAAAACCACAAATGGAAAATTGAATACTGGGTAAGAGTCAGGGCAAATGACTAGTTATGGTTTCTGAAGCACTTGTGAAGATAAAAACATAATCCTAAAAAGTATTAAATCAAATTAAAAAAGAATAAAAAATAGAAAACCAAGAAGACGGTTAAAGTAAGACTCAACCGAATGCGGTCTATAAGAAACTCACTTGAAAGTGAAAGACTGGAAATCAAAAATAAGAAAAGATAAACTACATGATCATTAGGAAGCTATAACAAGGATCATGTGATGTTATAAGGGAAGCGGTCCTGTAAGAGGATATAGCAATCCTACATGAAAGTAAGAGTAAAGAAAACTGTGAAAATCACTGGAGTTGATAGGAGAAATTGAACAGTCTAAACTATAGCTGAGCATATTCAGAACCATGTCCAAAAACTGCCAATGCAAGCAATCACAAAAATTATATTGTTGTAGAACACTGTAATTACATGCATAATAACGAACACCGTTAATTGACTTTGACCTAATTGTCCATTGTAGAACGTTTAAACTAATAACACCAGAAAGTATATTTTGAGTGAGTACAGAATATTATGGGCAATGAAATAAATTTACACCTACTGGAATAAGGCATAACATTTAAAGATGATTGAAGACGTAATCATGGTACAAAAATAGTTATTAAAGAATAATAAGCACTTGTTTTTAAGTACTTTTCAAGTATGAATTTCTTGAAAAATGAAGTCCTGAAAAAGATAATGAAATTATTGAGATCCATACTTAAGGTGTGGTAGTTTAACATTTGCACTTAACGTGTTCTCAAGATTTCAAGTGTAATAAATTTCCTTTGAAAAGGAATTATTCTAATTATATCATGTATTCATAACATTGTGCTCCATTTGATTGGGCAAAGATCTTAGTGTGGAAACTAGAAAATTAAATTATGTAAATGTTCATTCACAATTAATACATTATTAAACTCCCATTAAATCTGGTGTTTTTTAGATTCGAAATTAGTGTTCCCATTAATTGAGTTATTTATAATCCTATTAATATTGAGTTCAATTGCAAAATTATAGTAGATTAAGACTGAGTTATAATTTTTGTATCCAGGAGGCTGCGTAGATACATAAGGGAGTCATGAAGTACAAAGGGCCAGGTCTCCTAATACCTACAAAAATACTCATCAGCCTTCTAAACACCCTCTGGGCTTAGAAAAAAGTTTAATCACAGCCAATGACACTCTAATGAGTCATCTTTTATTTAAAATATGAAACATGGCATGCAATGGTGATTTTATCTTAAATCCAACCTGCCTCTATCTCAAACTATATTCATACTATTTAAGCAGAGAAGATGATGGAATAACTACTCATTAAGACTCTGGGTTCCAGGGAGACAGCTCAATCTGTAATTGGTTGCTGTGTAAAAGAGGACTTGAATCCAATGGTTAGTGCGCGCATAAAGGTGCTAGATGTGATGGAACATATTGGAGAGGGAGAGACAGGCAGATCCTGAGACTTCGCTTTCCAGATATCTTTTCCTAATCAACAATCTCCAGATTCTGGTGAAAAACTCTGAAAAAAAAAAGTAGGAGCATATAGTAATGAAGACCACCTGAGGTTGATCTCTGGCCTAAGGATGAACACTCATGGTGTGGGATGTCTTTTTGTATGTGAGTTGCTTTTATCGATTGATGAATAAAGCTGTTTGGGCTGAAGGCTTAGCAGAGTAAAGCCAGGTGGGAAAGCCAGAGAGAGAGGGAGGGAGAAAGAGAGAGAGAGAGAGAGAGAGAGAGAGAGAGAGAGAGAGAGAGAGAGAGAGAGAGATTGAAAGAGAAGGTGGAGTTGTCACGGAAGGAGAAAGATGCCAGAGCATTACCTGTAAGCCACAGCCTTGTTGCGATACATAGATTAATAGAAATGGGTTAATTTAACATGTAAGAGCTAGCTAGGAATATGCCTAAGCCATTGGTCAGACACTGTTGTAATTAATATAGCTTCTGTGTGATTATTCTGATCTGGGCAGCTAGGAAACAAAAACACAGTCTCCATTTACACACGTACACACACAAGCACACACACTGATAGCACACACAATATTTTTGGACTATGGTATATAGATTATATATAAATTTAAATCCTACTGTTTTCATATACTAGTCGTGCATTTTTTAAAAAGCTGTTCATCTCCCTGGGGTTCAGCTTTTTCATTTATGAGTGGAAATAATTTGACTAACTTCTGGCTGCAGGAGCACTTAATTACATCAACGCTTTTAGTGTTAAGAGTATATGTGGCTTCATAAAAAATACTGTATATTTAATAAACAATGCATAATGGTGCCTAAACTCTTCAAAGGGTTTCTACTGTTTTCAGCTTAAAGTCTTTATTCTGACCTTCAAAACATCAACTTATTTTGCAGCCACATCTCTCTTTGCCAAACTTGCATGTTACTGTCTAAGATCAATAGTTTTCTATTGTCTTCAATATAATTGGACTTTCAAAAAACAATTTATCTTTCCATCCACATCTCTGTTTACCAAAATTACATGACCCTAAGTTTCTTGAAATACATCTTAATGGCATTTTGCTTAAAAAAAATATTCTTTTGCGACCAAGAACTTGAGAATAGGTAGTCCAAAGACCTAGAATAAAAATCAAATAGTATTGTTCTGAAAGGAAACAAACAGCAACAAAAACTGTGGCAATAAAATGACTCCTAATGACATTCTTCTAGACACATAGACCAGTGCCTTGCTCAGCCACCATCAGAGAAGATTCCTCAGCAGATGGGAACAAACAGAGACCCACAGGCAGGCATTTTGCAGTGAGTGAGAGTTCTTGGAATACTTTTAGCCCTAACAAGAGTATCAAAAACAAGAGCCAGTGGTTTATTACAATAAAACAGGTTTTCCAGATACAGCAGCATTGTTGTACATAAGAATTTATAGAAATTGTGACAGTGTGGACAGGACCAGTGAAAAAAGTCACACACACACACACACACACACACACAAAAAAAAAATTCTTTTAATAAGAGTTGCTATGGTCATGGTGTTTCTTCACAGTAATAGTTCCCCTAGCTAAGACAACAACCACCCCTCCGCTTCAAGGATATCTGCATAACAGTAAGTCTGAAATGGCAGCATCTTCCCATAATTGAACTAGAAAAAAAACTATTTTGATTATTTTGTTAGGAAATTTGTTTGGATTATCTTTTTTTGTAAACTTCTATAGTATAATTTAGAAGAAAATATTTGTAGGATGAATGTTATACGATTACAGCATTTTGTTATATTTAACCTGAAATGTACAAATTTGTATGCTATAAAATGGCTCAACAAACTAAATTACCACCTAAAGATTTATTAAAGGTAAATTATATCTACAGATTTTTTTAAAGGTTGAAAGGAAGCAATATCCTGGGTATGCTTGATCCTATAAATTAAGCCAGATATTATGCCACCTTGCAGTTATTCTATCTTAAATTTAATGAGATTTGTTTAATTTAAAAAAGTTAGTCATGTATAGCAGGCAGGAAAAGGGAAGACACCTAAGTCCAACAGCACTGAGTGGGGGCTGGATGACGACCTGAGTGGGTCTGTTCTCTCTCCCATGTGTGTTCCTAAAGTAGGATCCAGATTCTTTAGCTTGGCAGCAAACACCAGAATTCTGTCCAAACTTGTCTGCCCTTTTAATTCAATCACCTTCTTATCACTGTTTTCGTCTACTCATACAAGTGTTATTATTTTCTGTTTTGGAATGTAGAAATGATAATGACAAAGTAATTAAATAAAAAGGAAAGCAAGAGCTCTCTGCCCAGAGGAAAAGTTATGCTATGTCTTTACTTTTAATACTCTATTCCTCAGTTCAAAGAATAATGAATATATTTTACCTTGGGTCCTAAAATAAAATTTTCTACATGCTTCTTTTTTGTGTGTATGTATAATAAAGGATACCCGTTTGTTTTCTAATAATTATATTAGAATTAATAATCAGTACTTTGCTGACACTTTGTTAGACATCTTCTCAAAAACTGAAAAAGAAGACAAGGACAAAACTCTGCTTCCATAGACATAAAGGTGATGAAAACTAAACAAAACAGAACAAAACCCAGTCTTGTCAAGGGTGGTGATTAGATATAGGCCCACCGATTCTTGGAAAATTCTTTATTGCTACCAACCTGAGGCTGTGGGTAATTTCACTTACCCAATGTTTCCCTTAACTCTAAAAGTAACAAGAGCAATAAATATTTCACAGTGAGTCTTTCACAGTTTTAAAGAATGCACTTGTTTTGCTGGTGGAATCTATTAACATATGGATTCTTGGAATCACTTCAACAGTTGCAGTGACAGCCACAGACGTGAGAAGTGACTTCAAGCAGGAATAAGCATCTGCGTGGTTTGAGGATAGTGAGTAGTGTCATGCACTCAGATGTAAAATTGAAGACAACTGGCTCACTTTTAATGGGAGTGGTGTTGATAAAGACAGATGAAATCATTTTGGAGGTTTCTTCATTTCCCTGAATAATTATTTTATGATATCTATCGATCTTTCCTTACTGTCCACTTGGTATTTGCAATACAACATGTTCTCAATAGAGTCTCTTAAAGAGTAGTCATACTCTAGGAAAAAGAGAGAGAAAGAAAGAGAGAGAGCTTCATGTGACAGAGAATTATCTATTTCAACATATTTTATATATTCTATAAACAATGTTTAAGTTAGACTTATAAAATCAGAGTTAAGAAATTTGCTACCAGTTGGCAGTGGTGGCGCACGCCTTTAATCCCAGTACTCAGAAGCAGAGGCAGACAAATCTTTGTGAGTTCGATGCCAGCTTAGTCTACAATAGCTAGTTCTAGGACAGCCAAGACTATTAGACAGAGAAACCCTCTCTCAAAAAAAAATTATTACCACGTAAAATTCTGTCAAAAATCATAGCATTTTGTTGGAGCAGGTATTCACTGATTTGGGGTTGTTTTTTTTTTTCTTGTTTAAGATTTCCAGCACTCGGGAGGCAGAGGCAGGCGGATCTCTGTGAGTTCGAGACCAGCCTGGTCTACAAGTGCTAGTTCCAGGACAGGCTCCAAAACCACAGAGAAACCCTGTCTCGAAAAACCAAAAAAAAAAAAAAAATTTGGATTATAATTTAAAACCATTGGAGAATGCTGATACATCCAAAATAATGACTCAACTAAATGGGAAGGGTATAGATTATTTCTTCAGTAAAATTCCCAAAGACACTCAGAATCACTGAAATATCTGTCATCAACAGTAGGCAACTCCTGGTAATTAAGAAAGCAAGTGGAGGTTATGCAAAACCGTGAAATACATTTTTGAAAATCTATTGCTGCTTCTTCCTGTCTCCTCTTCGAGTCATCAAAATATTGCACATCCTGAGAGAATGTCTATGTCATACACATTCCCTCGTTGAGCTTGTGACACTCAAATTCATGTCCCTATCCAATTTGTATAAAGCATTATGTCTTAGCTACCTGTCAACCAGTAGTCTACTAAGATATTTATCAATGGCTCATAGTACATATGAGGTTTTAGAGGTATAATAGCAGTCTTTAATGTCACAATTCTGGAGAACTGTCTGAGAGCAGAAACCTAGCCACTCAGAACTTTAAGAATTTATTATTTATAGCATGAGCCTGCAGTCAGTGAACACATATGCGACTTTGAGTCTATACACGTTCTGATATTATTTTAGAGAAAATAATCCTTTGGGTGTAAGATACCACAAGCAAGAAATTCAGTAATTTTCCCAAGACACTGTATCACATTCACTGGTAATAGCTGTTATTACAAAATTCACTTACATCTGCAATAATTGTACAGAGGGATAAATGGCATGGCAACCATCAGATTTAAACACTTTTAAGCTATATTTTTCTAGGTTTTAGGCTAGATAAAAAAGAGGAAAGCTTTTTTAAAAAATGAACGCTATAGTTGAAATATGTGCATTTAAGTTTCTTAAGTGCTGGTTCATTGCCAGTAGAATAGAACAAGGGGTACTAAATAGATATCCTTGGTTCCATTCTCACAATCATGAGCATTGCGCACAATGGAGGACTACTTCCTGTACCAAGAACTTGCCATCTTCCCACAAAATAAGTTAGCTGATTGCTCTAACCTCACCGCTAGGTATAATTCAAAAGTGACAGCTCCTGCCTTCTAAATTGTAGAGCACAGACTAACACAATCCTAATTCCACTCTTCACTCCCAGGTATAACAGAGAATACTACAAATGGAAAATTCCATTTTTTCCAAGCTTCAGTAAAGAATCAGTCAGTTAATTTGACAGGCCGATGATATCATACATTAATACGATCTTTAAACTTTCAGTTTTCAAATTTTATAAACCACTTTCCTATGAGTTATCTAATTAATTGTCAAAGCAACCATATAATCCAAGTATATGTCATTGTTCAGGTTATAAAGTAACCTGACTCAATATCTTTGTCTTTAAAACTCAATAAGAAAAAAAAGAATATAACAAAAAAACTAGCCTAAATGGCAGACTTAACTTAAAATAGCCATCAGGATTATATAACCATCCAAAAGCTCTTCCTTTTCACACTGAGACATGATTCCTCTAATACAAAATCTAAAGTGCACACATCAGCAAGAAAGGGAAGCTGAAATAAAACTTTTTCAGTCATTACTCAGTTCAACTGAGAGACTGTGGTTTTGTTTATGCTTACATTCTCATAATAGTTATAATGGGTCTTAAAACAACTTTGTCTGATAATTTCTAGAATATTTTAAATATTCTGCCTCACTCTTTTGAATATGGAATCAACTATTCTAAATGAACACAAGTACTTTCAACATTGTATCACAAAATATGAGACTAATTTGTGAGACACTGTCAATAAGAGCCCAGACTTTCCCATTAATAGAGATAAAGGAACTGGTAAAAATATATTTAATATTTCCTTTCAAGTTTTTTTTACTTCACCTCATTATTTTCAATCACGAGTTCCACTGTTCCACTTGTAACGCAAGTCATATCTCATCACATCTTTCTGGTTTGAAGACAGATGTGCCAGGTGGAAGACCCACCAAAATGAGCTGTACTCTGTGCGATCATTTGCATAATGGATGTAACACATGCACACAATTAAGCACTCTAGCAGTAGAAGGAAACTTCCAGTTAGATGCACATTGCAGACTGTATTTCCTGCATCCACAATGCAATGGCTTTCAAATATTCCTTCTAAGAGCACAGTAGATAAATTAAAGCTAGCAACTATCAAAATATTTATTATGTGTGCAAGCACAATAGATAACAATGTAAGACATTTATCAGAAACATTGGAAGAATGTGAAGCTAAATGCTGTTGTCCTCGTTACCAGTATTCATGAACTACTTTAGCTCCCTACTTGCTATATTTAGGGCAGAAGAAATGGATAATTGCATTGACAATGTTTCCAGTGTTTGAAAGGGAAGGAGGTAGAACAACAGACCAAATCTAAGTTATTTTATTTAAAAAGTGTTCTCATGTTTTAAATTCAGAGAAACATGTATATTAATAATCTATACATTTAAAAGCTTTACTTTCAAAGTGTGTTCAACAATAATTCTTTACAACAATCCTATGAGATTGGGTAGTGTGGCAGTTTGGGAAAAAAATGGCCCCCCAAAGTGACACTATTAGGAGGTGTGGCCTTATGGAAGAAGTGTATCTCTGTGGGGGCAGGCTTTGAGGTCTCTTTTGTTCAATCTTCCCTCAGTGTGACTTTCAGCTGACTTCCTGTTGCCTGCAAGATGTAGTACTCTCAGCAACTTCTCCAGCTCCCCACCATGAAGATAATGGACTGAACCTTTGAAACTGTAAGCTGCCACCTCAAGTAAATGTTTTCCTTAGAAGAGTTGCCATGGTCATAGTGTCTCTTCGCAGCAATAAAAACCCTAAGCCAGAGAGCAAAGTTATAATTATCCTCTTGTTTCACATGATCAATCACATGCTCATAATTGATCCTTAAAATAATTTCCAAAGTCTCACAATATTTACCTGGCTTCACATGTGGAAAGTCTATTACAAGTTTGAAAGTGGCTACATTTAACATTAATTATCTTGGAGCCATTTACCTCACTCTTCCAAACAATATCCCTTTTGTTACCTATACCATAAATTCTTCTAGTACTGGATATGAGACTCTATTGTTCTCAGCCTCTACATAGTTGCCTTTCCAGTCTAAGAGAACTGAAGTTCTCATCAGGTTACAATATAATTCATTAAGCAGGATTTTGTGCACTGTTATTTCTGATGCTTATTCCAGCATCTGAAGATGGAGCAAAGCCACGATTCAACTTTCTGGAGTTATAATAGATAGCTGGAAAATTATAGTTTGAAAGGTTAGAAAAGGGATGCGTATAATAAAACAAAATCACAGGACTTGTTTAAATTCATCATAGATGAGACCAACTCTGAGAGATTAGGTAATTCTACCTCAGGAAAGTGATGTTCACATTAAAATGAGACAATTAGGGAAAATATTGCTGATATTTCATGGTTGTGACTTCTCTATATTTGGATGGAAGAAATTGTCTTGCAAAAGATTTCTGGTCTTGTGTTCTTTCAACTGTTTAGGCCAATATTACTCACTGTTCACTGAGCCTTAGGTATGATTTACAGATGTATCACTGGGGTGAGCACACATCATGATCAGTTGTTCATTAAACATTAAAGATTTATGTATTTCTGTAGTGATCTCTGCTGTATGTCTTTATATAACAATAATTTAAAAGGAAAGGCCATACATTTGAAAGAATGTAGGTGAACATGGCAAAAATTGTAGGAGAAGATGGAGAGATAAAAATTATATAAAATGGTAAAAGATTTATATGATCTGAAGAGAAACAAGAGTGGGAGTGGAAGGAGAAAAGGTGAAGGTGAAGGGCAAATAGAACTTGAGCGAACTGGATAGTCAAGAAGGAAGGACAGAGACGAGAGCAAGGAAAGAGATATCTTGATTGAGGCAGCCATTATGGGGCGAACAAGAAACCTGGCTCCAGAGAAATTCCCAGGAGTCCACAAAGATGACCCCAGCTAAGAACCTAAGCAATAGAGGAGAAGGTGCCCTGTAGTCATACTGATGAATATCTTAAATATTAGCAGAGAACCTTCATCCAGCAACTGATGGAAACAGAGGCAAAGAACCGCATTGGAGCACTGGACTGAGCTCCCAAAGTCCTGTTTAAGAGTGGGAGGAATGAGAATATGAACAAAGAGTCAAGACCATGATGGGGACACCCGCTGAAACAGTTTGCCTAATTGGTGAGCAAGTGGAAGCTCACCAATTCCAGCAGTACTTGGAAGGAACAAGCATAGGTCCAAACTAGTCCCTCTGAATGTGGTTAACAGTTGCATGGCTGGGGCAGACTGACAGGCCACTGGCAGTGGCACCAGGATTTATCCCTACTGCTTTTTGGAAACCTATTCCGTTTGGATGGATACCTTGCTTAGCCTAAATATAGTAGGGAGGGCCTTGGACCTTCCCCAAACAATATGCCTGACCCTCTCTATGGAATGAATGGAGGGTGGGATGCAGGGGTAAGTGGAGGGAATGGGAGGAGGGGAAAGAGTGAGAACTTAGATTGGTATGTATAATGAAAAAAGAGTTTGTTTTCTTTTAAAAAATAAAAAGGAATAAAAATTATATGAAAATGATATGTATAAAATCTTCAAATAAAATTATATGATAAATTAGCTGAGATTGACAAAACAAAGTTGAAGTAAGATAAAATGAATAATATATTCAAAGGATGTAAAATCACTTCTCTGAACACCTAAAGAAGTTCAAGTTCATTGTGATTGAGGATTAATATGCACAATATCCATGACTGAATTGAATTTGGGCAGAATGGATTTCAAAAGTTCTTCAATATTATGTTTTATCTCAAAGGTCACGAAAAGTTGTAGAAATATTTCCAGTAGATGCACTATATAATATTTATTCTGAAAAGTAGTGCTTTTGAGTCGATTGAAGGACAAACAAGGCAGAGATGCATAATAGAGTTATGAGTCTATTCCAGAAATCCAAATGAAAAAAAAACTGGGTTTGACTTAAAATAGGACATTGCTAAGATCAAGGAGTTGGAAAGATTGAAAGCACAGTCGAGTAAGATATACTGACTTGATTGTTGGCTATGGAGACTGAGAGAAAAGGAAACAAGAATCTCTCTTAGGCTTCTAATATTAACAGAAAACAAAGGAGAAGGAAGAGGCAGGAAGGAAAAATGAACACCTTAGCTTGAGGGCATGGGATGTCTTTGTGGAGATAACACTCAGATATGTGTCCATAGCACAATTTTGAATATGATTTATATAATAATTACCAAAGTCTAATCATGGGAGTACAGAAAAATATGTAAAATAGCACTGGGCCAATTTTACAATGCTAAAAAAGTTGAATGTATTAATAATAAACTAAGAAGTCAGGGAATTTCAAATTTGATCTTATATTCTTACATGAATTGCAGTTTTCTGAGGCTAAAAAGATGGCTCAGCATTTGAGAGAACTGACTTCTCTTCAAGAGGGTCTTGGTTCAATTCCCAGAACCCACATGGCAGAGGACAATTGTAGCTCCAGTCCCAGGGATCCTATGTCTTCTTCTAGCCTCAGAAGAAATCAAGCACACAACATACATGCAGGCAAAACACCCATACAAATAACATATATTGTACAAATCTGCCGGTTATTTACCAAAGACTATTCGCAAAATAAGGTGTGTTAATTCAAGCACATAGATATAAAAATCAACACTTGCCTTGTTCATCTAGCAGCCATCTTGATCTAGCAAGGTCTCCAAAATAACATGCATAAAAACCTTAATTTAGAATTTTAGTACATCTATTAAAATCACATTTAAAACATACAATATGATACTGAAATCAGTTCTCTCAAAATAAAAATAATTGCTTTAAAAAGTAACTTAATGCTCTTTGCTTAACCTCAAGTGAAGTTTTTCATGACTGAATACTCAAAGTAATTAATTTTTCTATAACTATATCAGCCATTCAGTTCAGTGATTCCAGTAGTGTAAGTGAGTATTTTCACAAGAAATAGTTTATTATTTCAGAATCTAGAACCCTCAAGTAAAATAACTGATAGGGGACACCTAGTGGTCTTTAGCAGAATAAAGACTTGCTGCAGAGAATGGAGACTTCCCCACACGTCTAAAAACACCACTGTTAGAAGATATACTAGCCAGAGAGTAATGGAACTGTGAATCTTATATTTATGGACATTATAAACATAAATCAAATTAAAATATTTTCAAGAATTTTCACAAGACTCACATTATTTAAACCAAAGTACGCTGCTATTATACATTGGCATAATAAGTCACTTTTATATGACATCCTCTAGATTAAATGGAAAACAAAGGCCATTTGGTATAAACAACCAAATACACTAATTTTGTGGCACAGAATCCATATTACACTTAACTTCTAAAAGTAAAAATCATAAACACAATGGACACTTAATAATAAAACACTAAAATTTACTTCTTAGACTTATCATAATATATTCATTGCTGCACATATTTTAAGGATAAGAATACGTGGCTAATATTAGCTATTCAAAACTGAACTGCTTGACGTAATTGCACATACGGCATTACAAATCAGGAATAAAGTTTTCCTTTACTATTAGCACTGACTCACTCTTAAGCAGCCTCCAATCTCCCGAAATCTGTCAAACTAATAAGATGTAAATTTCCTGCCTAAACGCTCTTGATGACACCTTACTTGGTTCAGTATTAACAGGAATTCCAAACTATGCTTTAAAGCTCTCTCTGGAGATGCACAGTCTCTCTGCTAGGCAGTTTATGCATTGTGTCTTCATTGTAAGGCTACACCCCATGAGCCTAGAATCCATGCTCAGACACAGTTCAAAGCTTCTTTGTGTACACTAAAAATGATTTTCCACATCTTCCTTCAGGTCAATTATCTACTCACATGTCTGCTTTTCCCACAAAGCTGCATCTGCTTTGTGTTTTAATACATTACACATATATAAGCAAACATGACTTTAAAATGATTCAGCATTAAAATATGAGTGTTCTTCATACATTCAAGGGGTTTAATAATGTGGGATTCCCCTCTGTATTCTGTGAATACCATTGGTAAATAAAGAAACTGCCTTGGCATGTTGATAGGGCAGAACTTAGGTAGGCAGGGAAAACTAAACTGAATGCTGGGAGAAAGGAGGCAGAGTCAGGGAGAAGCCATGTAGCCCCACTGGTGCCAGAAAGAACCTTAGCCAATAAGCAACAGGCACATGGCAATACACAGAT
Source organism: Microtus pennsylvanicus (assembly GCF_037038515.1). Lineage (NCBI taxonomy): Eukaryota > Metazoa > Chordata > Mammalia > Rodentia > Cricetidae > Microtus > Microtus pennsylvanicus. The sequence goes on from NC_134584.1 coordinate 34,502,192, forward strand.
TAATAAAAATGGGTTAAATTAATATGTAAGAGTTAGCCAATAAAAAGCTAGAGCGAATGGGCCAAGCAGTGATTTAATTAATACAGTTTCTATGTGATTATTTTGGGGCTGAGCAGTCGGGAACCAACAAGTGGCCTCCCTCCAACAGTTTAGTACCTAAATTATCGTGTAACAGATAGCATGCTCTTATTTTTTTTTTCACTCCAGATATCTTTCTAAGCATGCTCTTATGTTGTGTTTTGAGGTCCTATCCTAGTACCCAAGGAGAGGCAAGGGCAAAAAGGACATATACTTCTCCAATTAAATGTTCATGTCTCGAAAAGGCAAGGACAGCATATATAATATCATGAACTGAAATATCAGGGGCCAGTAGAAGATATCAGAATAATAATAATACTAGCAATTACAACTGAGTGCATCTAGATAGAATATATTGTGAAAATGGCTTTGAATTCATTTTTAAAGAACAGACAAATAGAAAAAATGACTGAGGTGATATACACATGAAACCTTATTGCATTGGGGATAATCATTATTTTCAGTTATAGTAAAACAAAAACAAACAAATGTTGGTGCAAAGAAGTAGCAGTGCTGAAATGAGTGCCGTGTGCCAGAGAGCCTTGAAGGCACAGGAAAGAGACACAGATTGGATGCAATAGGTATGAGCAAGACTGTCTAGGATCCTCTCTATGTTCTAGTAGTAGGCAGGTTTCAGCAAACACATTATTTGCTTGTGACAAGACTTAAAAATCTATGTATTTTCTATAAATCAAAGTCCTTAAAATATATTAAAGTATTTAATTGCTAAATAATACATACCAAGATTTAAGTTTTAATTTGAACCAAATAACATGCTAAAATTAACAAAAAACTGGAAGACAGTCGTGTCTAAGTTGCATATAGGTCTGTCTCCTTAACAACATTGTGTGGCTGTTCACAAACTGTAAACAAATCTCTTTTTAATCCAATATCACAATCTATTATATATTAGTAGAAAAGCACATAATATGCCAACAACAACAAAAAAGTTATCTATCTGCAACTGTCATGCCTAAGATATTCAGAGTTGCAAGCCTTCCTTTCTGCCAAAGAGTGCATTTACTTGGTTGTAACATACTTAAAATCCACACAAAAGAAGTTGAGGAAATAGGAAATGAGAACTCAAAAATAAATGTACTCTATACCAGAAAGTTTTGGCATTGCACTACAATTTTACATGATCCACGAATGAATGTTTAGTTTAGTTGAAATATGGAAACCTACAACAGATAACCCCTACAAAAGGGAATTATTGTCTTCAAATGTTATTCTGCATTCCGTTATTTCTATGTTGGAATCTAACTATATTGCTCAGACTGCCAGGAACTCTTGGTCTTTCTCCTGACTCGGTCTCCCATGTAGCTCTGGGATTGTAGCAACACTCCAAAGTAACCATATACAAAGTGATTTTTATGCTTTCAAATGATATTTTATAAGGCTTTAGAACGGCCCAGGGATCATCCCCTTGGACAAAAGACTGAGGTCAGCAGCAGGGCACTTGAGGTTTTGAAAGCCATTCGCTTTTGTGCAGCGAATAATCCCCCTTTTGCTGAGCTTTTAATCTGGTCTTTATCTCTTTAGCGGTTTGTGATCATCACAAATTGTTAATAATGTTCCATTTAATTTTCAAGGATTTCCTCACCATATGTGTCTTTTTGGAGGGTCACACAGAATTTTTTCCCCTGTGATAGATTATAAAACAGACATCCCACAAGAAACTCTGGCATAGTTGAAAGATGTCCACAGAAAAAGCAATATCACTGGTTAGGAGAATGACTTATAAAACCCATAGCACAAGAATGAGAAAGCCCCTTTGCTCAAAATTTTACTAAGGAAAAACAAAATTTCTAGCCTAATTTATATAAATTGTCAGATTTCCATGTCTTTGACAGTATATAAAATTTCAACCTAGTCTGAAAATGTTCAGTCTTTTCACTCTAACTCATTGATCTTACAACTGACTTAAGAAGTAAATACCCCTTGATACTTTAATCCCAGGGCATTGATAAATTGATCATCCTGACCAACTGTTTCCTCCTACACGCTCACCTGTAGCACTGATGGACCCCTGAGGGTAAATGCTACACTTCCTGCATCCCATTCATAGTATTTCTCTAATTTATCTGGCTTCAGAGCATCTTGTTGTATTTTAGTTGAACTAATCCAGGCTGGGGGTGGAAAAGAATGCACCACCAAAGATGAGCACAGTTCCCTATAGCAGGCAGCTGCTTGCCTTGCAAACGACTCATTTAGAACAGTGGCAGCCTCCAGACTTCACACGTGACTTCCGCAAACTCGCTGAATTTAGCATTAGCCAGCCTGGTACTAAAACACTCAGAATTCAAAGCCATGTGGGTGAACTCACATCTTCCTCTGCAGTCTCAATCTAAAAGCTCATACAGCTACTTCTGATGATTAACCTGTTGTGTTTCTACTTGTAAACACATCCTGGTGACATTTACAAAAGTCAGGTAGAGACATGCCAGTTTGGGAACCATTCAAGCTTTTTTTTGTGTGTGTGACTACAAGTTTGAATTGTGTAGGTGGAATAAATGACTTTACATGAAATTCTGGAGTGTGATTCCATTTCTTCATCTTTAGTAAGAGTATTGCTATCAGACATTAAACATTCATGATATTTATTGTATGGGTATATCATATAAATACATTCTTCAGCTAAATGAGCTTCTGACTCATTTATTACCAAGGTCATTTATTTATAAGAAAGATCTTGCCTACTCACAAATGTTTCCCAAATGCGTGTGGTTGGCAAATCTCACTGAGTGCATATTAAATTGCATTTCTCAACAATGAGATCAGACAGTTGATGTTTCTGAATGACATCGCGGGCACCTTTAAATCCTGTCATTCTGCACAGATCTAGGTGCCTGTGACCATTGCCAGGAACAGAAAACGTTGGTGTTAGGGAGTATCCTCTCTGGCCACATGCTCTGTCGTTTTATCTGATAGAATGCCATCTGTTCATCCTGCTGCCATTCTCTGGGATAACTGGGTTAAAGCTGAAAGCCATTACGAAATAGTCACACTGCCTACTGTATTTTTAATTGACTGGGGAGTTCTATCCGAGACTATAGGTCAATGTATTTTTGTGTCCTTGCTTTAAGGGTAGATGTTTAGTCTTATAAAAGTACAATGGCCACATTCTCATGTAAGAAAAGCTCTGTATAGGTCCATAAACAATCTATAAAATGGTGGGATAATATTATGTTTATAAAGAAAAGAATACAAGCTTCAGTGAGACCTGCACACTTTTCCAGGTTGAGAGTATGACTCTGAAGCCAGGTTCCCATAATAAGAGTCACTGCTCCAAGCCTTAACAGCCTCTTCATTCCGGCAAGGAGCCTGAGAGTGGTTGCTTGTCATCATCTGAAAATGATAACAACAATAGAACCTATCTTGCTGGGTGGTAGGAAAGGTTCAGGGAGCTAATTTGTACAAAAAATCAAAAACTGCTTGTCATTAATACAAGGTCCCTAATGAATATTGGTTATTATCAAGAATTATCTTGATTTGATATTCTCAATTTTTTTGCAAAAAATGCTTTGAGAACTGAACATTAATTTCCGTTTAGATGTGTGTACTATATATAGACATATTACAAGCGAATCCAGTTCTTCAAATATGCTTCATTTGATGCTAACTGTATTCCAGCTCCATATTTTAAGAATGATCCATTGTGTGGCTTTCGTCAGTGTGCTATGTACTGTCTTCTTATTATGTGTCATTTCCTGAAATCCTGTGAACCAAAATGTCATTGACAAACAAGCGTGCAGAGAAAACATTGCTACAGCTGCCCAGGAAGTAACTAAAACTTGCATTTTATGACTTCTTTAAAAGCAGAATTTGTCTTTTTAAATACCAAAAGGCATTTGTGTAGGAGCAAAACAACAACTTAGAGTCATGTACTGCTTTTATTCCAGAGTTCCTTGTGGTACTCTGGAGAGCTTTTGAGCTCTCATTCTTATGCAGACAATCAAATCCAGTTTACAATTAATATAAAGAGGTATGCTTATGAAGGAAAAAGCCAAAAATGGTGACTATACTAGCTCTGGAAAGAGGTACCTATTTGCTTGATGGTGGTATATTTAACTCAGACCTTTGGAAACTGCAGTTGGCAGGGCTCTTTCACATCCCACCCACTGTCTAAGAACAGCAGAAGCCCTATTCAGCGGCAAAGAGGCCTAATTGGCTAGATTCACTGCATTTATTTCTTTGTGTTCTCCACGTAATAATTTCCTCCCTAGGTATGGTGTTTTTTTCACTATTATGAAATGGACTAATTGGGGAAAATGATGAGGAAATTGGGGAATGCTGTAGGCAACAAAAAACAATAAGCAGGTTTAGTATGCTAAACTCATATATGAATTTATAGAATTGAGAGATAACCAAGGAAACAATCCAGTTTGCTCCATCATAAATTCCATGTAATGATAAATTAGATCACCAATCATACCCTATGCATCTTCGTCAATGATGAAATTTGATGCACCCTAATCAAATGAAAAGAATCTTCCAAGGCATGGGAAAAATTGTACTGCCTAAGATAACAATATGCCAGGTAAAGTGTATTTGCTTAAAATAAATTCAATTGGTAGAATGTTTTGTAATTACTTTCAGTTGATTCAAATCTTTCAGAGATCCAAATATCACTAAATACCAGAAAAGAGAAGTCTGGGATTTATTAGTTCTTAAATCCCATGAAATAGAAACATAGAAAATATACATTCAAATAATCATCATGCAAATCACGATACAATGGCTTAAAGAAAGAAAACATGTGACTTACCTCTTCCCACTGATGTATGTATCTAATTAACCTTGAGAGGCGTAATAAACGCAAGAGACTGAGAATTTTTGTAAATCTCACAATGCGAAGGGCTCTGGCCGTCTTGTAAACTTCTGAGTCCATTCCTTTCTCTACAATAAGAAAGATATAATCCACTGGGATTGATGAGATGAAGTCAACCACAAACCAGCTTTTTAAATAATTCATCTTGATGACTTTAGGGTCCAGGATGATTTCAGAGCTGTCTTCATTGACAGTCCCAGTCCTAAAATTCATGATTAGGTCCAGTAGGAAAACGGTGTCTGATGCCACATTGAAAATAATCCATGGTGTTGTTGTTTGTTCTGTAAAGAACGTGATTCCAACTGGTATGATGACCAAATTTCCAACCATCATTATCAGCATTATTAAATCCCAATAAAACCTATAAAAAATAAGAAAAATCACATTTTAGTATGGAGAAAGTCATCAGTCATTTTCCTGTCAAAAAAGAATTATTAAAAATATGCAACAAAATTTATAAGAGACCAACAACTGTTTTTGAAATATTATTTTTCTAAATGACTGAATGTTAATTCTGAGAAAAACTAATGTATACTTAGGCAGGACTTTACGATTAGTATTCTAAAAGTTAATATAATTTATTATGTAAATAAAATCCAAAAAATCTAATAAAGAGCTGAAAATAAGTCATCTATATAATTAATGCCAAATATAGATAGAAACCATTTTCAAAATCAAAAGTAAGTAAATCAAGAATGCAAGTTCTACCCTTTAAACCTTGTCTTTGCTACCATGTTTAGAGACATTCTGAAACACTTTGTATGTCAATTTAGCAATCCTAGAAAAGATTAAACAGTAACAGGTTGAGTTTTATAAGAATTTTGTTGATAATAATTAATTTCTTTTTTCTTTTTTTGAGACAAGGTTTCTCTGTAGCTTTGGTGCCTGTCCTGGAACTAGCTCTTGTAGACCAGGCTGGCCTCGAACTCCCAGAGATCTGCCTGCCTCTGCCTCCCAAGTGCTGGGATTAAAGGCATGTACCACTACCACTCTGGCTGATAATAATTAATTTCTAAGAGTACAAATTTGGTCAAGTATAGTTTCTAACCTTTATTGCAGTTTTGAAGTATAGCAGTGTTTAGGTTTGTCTCAGCTCCAAATAAAAGAAGACTAACTTGGGGCTTAAGTTGAAAACAATTAGTGTCTACTTTTGAAGCAAGAACTAAGTTAAAATTTCAGTGTTATGTCACTTCATTGGAAATGTATTATACTATCTTCTAAGATAATGTTTGAATTCCAGATAGTTTTGAACATGCATGGTAATATTGCCTGTATTTTGAAGAATTTCTACCACAGCTGTGACATTGAGTCTCAGTGGGTAAATGGGACTTGGAATCACATGGTAGACTGAGGAGTTACCTAGGTAAGCTTAGACTCTAGACATGAGTTGAGGTAATGTCTATATTAGGTTGATTAAGGTGGAAAGACACTCCCACTGTGACCAGTTTCCGAACTAGACTTTGGACTGAATGAAAAATATAAAAAAAAGTAGGACTAGGAATTTATTGTCCTATGCTTTCTGAATACAGATATAATGTGACCAGCAGCCTGGAGTTCCTGCCACCAAGACTTCTTTACGTGTTTAGAAACCACTCTCAAACTGTGAGCCAAAATAAAGCCTTTCTCCTGAAATCATGTCATATTTTTTTCACAGCAACAGGGAAGGTAACTAATATACCAATTAACGTTAAAATTGGAGGAAATGAAGCAGATTCACAGCCCAGCACTGGGCAGAGCTCCAGGAGTTTGTGAAAAGAGGGAGAAGCAATTTCATGAGCAAGGGGGAGGGGGTCCAGATCATGATGGGAGAAGCCCACAGGAATAGCTGAACCGAGCTTGTGTGAGCTCACGGATTCTGGGTGAACAGCTTGGAATCCAGCATGGGACCGACCAAGGCCCTCCGCATCTAGGTGAGAGTTGTGTAGCTTGGTCTTTTGTGGGGTCCCTAGCAGTAGGAACAGAATTACGTGAGCTGACTCTTAGGAACCTCTTCACTATAGTGGGATGCTTTGTTCAGCCTCAATGCAGTGGGAAGGAGTTTGGTATCGCCTGAACTTGATATGCCATTCTTTGTTGATTCCAAAGGGATAACTTACCCCATCTGAATAGAGATGGAGGAGGAGATGATGATGGGTGTAGAAAAAAGGTGAGAGGAAGGAACAGGAGGAGAGGAGGGAGAGAAAACTGTGGTTGATGTGTAAAATAAAATACAGAAAAAATAGAAGAAAAATAGAAGCTTTATTTCTAGTGTTCCTAACTTAATGAGAATTGACTATAATGTTATTTTCATGAAGGTTCTCTTAGACCACTAACACAACAATCAGCTCATTACTTATACTTGTAAAGTATACCTGAACTTTCAAAAGAAAAAAAAATGATGAGTCAGATAACACAACTATATAACCATAAAACAGTCTCTGGAAACAAGACACAATATTCTAGTGGTAGGTGTTCTCCAATGGTAATTCTGTTGCATTCATAACATAAAACTTTATCAGTCAACCAGGATAATTTGTTTTGTATTTGAATTGGTTAGTTTCCTTGGACACAAGCTAGCAGCATCTAGGAAGAGAAAACCTCAATTGAAAAAATGCCTCCATCAGACTGACCTGTACACAAGTATGTAGGCAATTTCTTGATTAATGATTGATAAGGGAGGGTCATGCCCACTGTGGGGGGTTCAGACATGGGATAGTTTATCCTAGGTTGAATATGAAAGGAAGCTAAGCAAGCCATGCTTCAGTTCCTGACAAGAGGTCCTGCTTTTGACTTCCCTTCATGATGGACTGTAAACTGTTAAATGAAATAACCGTTTCCTCCTCTATGCTGGTTTTGGACAGTGTTTTACCCCAGCAGTAGAAAGTAAACAGAAATTGGTATCAAAGAATGGACTATTGTGACAGACTCGACCATGTGGTTTTTGGAAGGATTATGGAAGTGTTGGAAGCTTTAGGCTGGAAAACTGTAGACTGCTCACAGCTAAATGTGCTGTTCAGTGGGAGTTTGAAAGATAGGAGTGTAGGGAGAAAGGCTGATAATGGAAGCCTGGGTGGTGAAGTGTCAGAAAGAAGTTAGAGAAACCCTCAAGGACTATCAGGGCTATTCATGTGATATGTTGAATTAAGACTCTGTCATTCTGGTCAGCTAGAGCTGAAGAATTAGGTGCAATTAACAATAAACCAGAGCCACATAAGTAAAATGCCGCATTACTTGGAAAGTAGATGCTGGTTATCTGGGGCTGAAAACTCAGCTGTGACTGATAAGAGACCAGTATCTTTGAGTGAAACTTTCTGGAGGGTATTTCCACAGAGTCAGCACACAGCTATGACCCAAGGCAGCCAAAGCTGCAATTCAAGATGGAAGCTAAACTTGGTAATGTGTAAGTGTCTCAGGGGAGGGGAATTAAGGGGAGCAGAGAAAAATGTAGAGCTCAATAAAAATCAATTTTTTAAAAAAAAGCAAAAAAAAGTCTCCAATTACTTACGTTTGATGGCATGAAAACTGGAACATTGGAGGGATAATGGAAAGAAACTAGCTTTCCCATCATAGGGCAAGTGTGAAGTCCTTGAAAAGGAACCAGAATATGCTAGAGATGAAACCTCAGCTGCAGTGGAGACCCCAAGACTGTGGAGATTCCAGGGCTATGGAATGACCACAAGGAATAGTGGCCAGTGTGCAGCAAAGTTAGCTTGAGGCTACAAGACAAGTTTGTGGACTGCGTGTGGTGGAGGTGAAAGGATGGAGTTTCCCAAGCCCTTCTGAACACAGAAAATTGTGATTTCAAAACACCACACTCTAAGCTATAGGACTTGATTTGCTCTGATAGGTATCAGTTTTTCATTGACTTAGTGGTAGCTGTGTTTGGACTCCTCCTTCATGGAGTAAGAACGCATTTAACATGGCATTTAAATTTACATCTTATATTGTGATATTACTATGAGATCTTGGTAACAAAAACAAGAAAAAGTTATAGTTTAATAGTATTCTGTTGGTGAGTCAAGTCCATGAGGAATCAATTATGCTAATAGTTTTAATCAACGTGGCTTGAGTCATCTGGGAAGGGGGAACATTAACTGGAAAAAAATCACTCCATCATAATAGCATGTTGGTATGGCTGGGAAGTATTTTTAAGTTAATTATTGATGTGGGAGGACTTGTCACTATACGGACTTTTGAGAAGCAGAAACTTTAAAACTGTTTTAGTAACCAATCCCAAATTCAATTGGGCCCCCCATCTAATTAATCCTAACATAAAAGCATTTTACGTAATCATCACTAATAGATATTTTGATGTTTTAACAATTGAAATAATTACATAAAATTATAACTATATTATAACAGTCGTACATAATAAATAATAATTATTTTCATTTTCAACTTAAAGTCTAGAAGAAAAATGTTTTATTCATTCATTCATTTCCTCTTACAATGAGCATTGCAGGTGTCTTCATTCAAAAATTTCTACCAGAAAAAAAAAATCCTACCAGCTGCTTAATTTGGTGATGCTAAGTATGTAAATACTCTAATCCTAAATTTTCTTACCTACAAAATGTAGGTTGCTATAGTAGTAAATATACAGGATTTAATGGATGAAAAAGACTAAATGAATTGTATAAAGAGATCACAATAGCAAGAAGCAAAGATCCGTGGTCCACAGTACCTTCCAGTCACTATCTGGCTACTCTTCCTAACTTACCAAAAGAAATCCAGCTTTGCGGGGATCAATCTGGACTAAACTGAGAAATACAGGCATAGCCTTTCTTATGTCATTGAGATAGATTTCTTTTCAAAAAAGGAAACCTAATATTTCATTCCTTCTAGTCAATAGACATGAAAGAAGCTGTCATCCTTTCATGATTATAGTGATAACTTCCGTCATCATCCCATAACCTTTCATCAGCATTGCTGAAGCCATTGTATCTATCTCAGTATTAATATCAAGGGCCATGAATGCTTGCAATTTCCATGCAAACTATTATTGACTCTATTCTATTTTATAGTCATAAATACAGTATAGAAAGTCATAAATAAAACTAACACAAGTTTTACTTAACCTGGTTTCATTATATATGTAGTCCTAGAAAATGCAGACATCGCTTTCACACTGTAGTAAAACATGCCATTTTCAGTAGTAATGTCTGGGTTCTTCAAAACTGGCCTCCTGAGAATCTTTTCTCCACTTGCCAACGAGTTTTTAACACTTTGCTCTGCCCATTTTTCTTGGGAGCTTAGGCTTTACTTTCTCTAAATTCCTTGTTACTCATCTCCAACATTCTTTCCGTTTTTATCCCTATCTCCATTGTTTCAGAAATGCGATCACTTGCTTAGAATTTATCAATGAATTTTCTAGCCATTCTAGAATATTTCTCTGGAGCCATGCTGAAGCAATCTATCCAAACAGCAATTTCATGGGTCAAAACCATCAATGACTCTCTCAAGCAAGTCTAAACACCTGAAGGTTCTCAAGGCACTCGGTACTACAGCCTCCTCTTCTCCAGCCTCTTCTCTCTCAGGCAAGAATGTCCTTGCTCATGCCCTGTCACCATGCATGCTGATGCACATATGCAAGAGATAATATGTATTCCATTCTAGCTGTACTTCTATGAATATTCTACTTTCATTCAAATCCCATTTGAAAACTGATTTCTTTGTTTTCTGTGATATTTCTTCTTCTTAAAAACACAAAAAATAGGAACAAAATAGAATCAAAACTAACCATGCATTTTTTATTGCAACTTCATGTTCACAGCAAAACTAAGCAGAAGGCAGAGGGGTTTCTCATACACTGGCTGCCCTGATCTATGTATAGACAACTCCATGACCATCATCATTCACAACAGGAACATTTGTGAGAAATGATGAGCCTGCATTTTTTAGTTCATGATGTACACTCTATGGGTTTCAGCAAGCATGTGCATACATAAATGAATTCACTTCCTTGACTGTCCTCTATTTTCTGCTCATTCTTCTAAACCTTGACTTTTTAAACACCTCTCAAAGAAATTTATATTTTCAATGTTTCCTATTCAATTCTTGCTCTTGTGACTATTTGTATTTGGTTCCGTGATCACTTCTGGATTTAAGATCTTTGAAGTTAAAAATTATATCCTGCATTGTATTATTTTTTTACTGTAATGTAAACACATCTAAGATAATAAGTGACAAAAAGACATTAATTTCAGAGAGAAATATATACTTTAGCTGGACATTTAAGCAAGTAAGAGAATAAGCTATCAGAAACAGAATATGTAAGGAAGTACTCTAGGTAACAAAAAGACAAAGAATATATTTTTAGCTAGAATGTCCACAAACAAAAGAGCTGTGGATCTGACTCCTGACTTGGCATGTTATAAAATCTATCATCTACTTCTGCCTACTGTGCCCCAGAGATAATTTATAAAAGGTTTCATTTTTCCTTTGAAACAGATAGAGCTCAGATTCTAATTCTACTAGATATATGATTTATGGTAAGATATTTAACTGCCTGGATTCTAGTTTTCTTCTTTCACTCTCAGGGTTGCTCTGGAGGATTCTATATAATGATATATACCGAATGTGGAGTCCGGAGCCTGCTACATTGGAGAAAGAGAGGACTAAGGCTCTAATAAAGTGAGTATTTCTGAGAGTCCTTTTCTACTCTATAATCTCTCTGTTAACCTCAGTAAGATTCCATCTCACCCCATGTGGTGGCTAGGATGTGGCACTGCTCCCTCCTTGTATGGAGTAAATCTTCAGCTCAAGAAAATGGATCAAGTTATGAATAACAAAAATGGTAGTGGAGTATCAGCAAAGGTAGAGCACTCAGTGGACAACAGTCGTATTGCAATCAGAGCAGAGAAATAATAAAGACAGTAGTTTTACTAGTACTGGAAATGAACAAAACCAATAAAAGTAAATAAGATTATTCTGAAAGTAATGCTTTTCTATTTCAGTTGATGCAGTCCTCACTAATAATGACAACATTGTCAAATTACTATTTTATAGATAATTTCTTTCCCTGAAGAGTCCACTTTTCCCATAGCTAGTTATAAGTAATACTATATTATATAGATTAATTTATATTAAGAAAAATTTCAAATTCAGCCACGCTCATCGTTTCTACCCACATATACTTCCTCCAAGGCCTACGGCAAGTAAATAAAATTCAATCCTCCTTTCCAATCTAAGAATTCTTCACTACCTTGAGGACCCCTGGTCCTGGTCCTTATGGCCTCCTCTCTGGTTGATATAAACTAATGACAGGCATCTGGAATCCAAATCCTTCAATTGATTTGCTATTACCATAGTTTGCTATTAACCGTGCTTGTCTTTACAAAGGCATTCCTAAATGCCGAATGAATGGTTCTCATCTCCTTTCCTCGCGATGAAGTACATATGTGTTACTTTGAAAGGAGAACAAAAAGGTTTAACTCCTGACAACAGTACCCATTTCATCTCTACATAGTTGAAGTTAAATGATGCAATAATTCGAGCCTATCAACTCCCACTTGAGAATCACTCCTTAAAGAAGAAACAAGTAGAATTCTTTTGATAACTTCTTGTGAATTAGGTACCGCTTTTACACATTCAGAGCCACAGTGTGATACTTCTGGGAACTGTCAGTTGTTTCACAAGTAATCCTGCTTCGGGGGATGAATAAACATCTCTAGATGCTGTAAATGTTTGGATCATTTAATTTAGAAAAAAAGTCTTCAAAATAACAATTAGATTATATTTGAGATATCAGTCACAAACTGTGCATTCATTTGCATCAAATCACTTTTATAAATATGCAAAGAGGGATTTTATAGCTGAATTTCCTTTCATAACTACATTAAGTCTTCACAATGATGATTTAATTTTTATTTAGAACCGTTCAATTTCCAAAAGTCCAATTAATTGCCATATGAGGTGATATATCTCTTCAAAAAAATAAGACACTGTCATTTCTAAAATCAGGGTCCTCTTCATAGGATCCTTAGTGTGAATCCTCATAGTACCTTTCAAGCCAACACCTGAGTACTGATGTGCTCTGTCCTCAGATCTCCCTGTCACCAATGGGAATATTGTTACTGATATAAAATGCTCGCTTTTAGAGTCACAGGAGTTTCCTTAGTTGGGTCTGTTTTTGTCTTCTGTCATTGTTCTGGTTTGTCTGTGTGTTTGTTTTATCTGATTCTTTAACATCTCACAGGGAAATTATTATAAATTTATAGTCTATGAGCAGTAGAAGGAAAGACATCAGCAAAGGTGTGCACAAAAACTCCCAAGCGATTTGAAGCAGAAACATATTGTACTTATGCCTATCTTTCTTTCTTTCTTCCTTCCTTCCTTCCTTCCTTCCTTCCTTCCTTCCTTCCTTCTTTCCTTCCTTCCCTCCTTCTGTAATTTCTTTCTTTCTTCATTGTGTATTTGTTTGTTCTTCTCAGGATCTATTTTGTTGTTAGTGTTTATTTGATGTTTTTGAGATAATGCCTTATATGGGCCACATTAGCTTGAACGTCATTATGTGTTGGAGGATGGTCTTGAACTCCTTGATGGAATTATAAGCATCCACCATCATACCCAGCGTAACTCTCTTAAATGAAAAGAAAAATATTCAAGGAAAAACTTAGCTTGACTTTAGAATAAAAGACCATAATTAAATATATTTCATTGTTTTCCAGTAAACTAACCATTTAACGACTAAGAACCAGAAGAGTGAATGATGAGCTGTTTTAGATGAAAGTGTGTCTGAATTATTAAAACAAGCTGGGGAGAGAGAGGTTCAAATCCATTGGCAGTATAAAATCTGTGCTAATTAGGAAAAAGGCAACTGGTTTCATCCTTTTCTCACAGGGGCATTTTTCCCTGTGTGTGAACCTGCTATCCTCCAGTGCCTGGGGCTTGACAGTGTTCCATACACTCTTACGTGGGTTCTCTACTGCTTCAACTCTTCTCCTTCTGCTCCTCTTCCTTGAATTTCTCACAAGGCCCTAGTTTCAACATTACAATACATTCTGGCTCATTTTTCTGTATTAGAAGAATCATTTTCCCCAGTCCTTAACTGGCTCCATTTCTTTGGCCATTTATGTTAGCACTAGACAAGAGATGCCTCCACCCCACCCAAGGTTCTTTCCTGTCTGCATTGCCTTCTTTTGCTTCATCAATCTAAAGAAATCAATTTATGGCTTTGTTTTTTATTTTCACCAGTAATAGCAATAAAACCCAGGACCGTGTGTAGTATACAAGTATGTCCCCAACCCACTTCAAAATAACTGACCTGATTTTTAAACTTTTTTCTTATTATAGGACAGCAGTTGTGCAGCTATTACATATCAAATTCAAGAATGTACCCCCAATCCTCTCTGCTGAGCTTGGTATTTGATCATCTGTCATGATCTGTTTTGACTTCCTGGTGTAATCCTTGTCAAATTCAGCTTTTCATTTAGGTCTGTCACCTTCATCCTTGGTGAAGGTCTTGATTTATCAACATCTTCTGACTAGTTTTCTCATTTCTACCTGGCTTTGTATACAAGAGATGCCCCTATTGCTTCCAAATGAAATGTAGCTACTCAATGTCCTCTGAAATATGTACCAATTCTGCATCATAGCATTTATTTCCTGTGTGCTTAACTCTCAGCTGGATTTTAGGAAGGCTGTGCTATTCAGATGCCTTCTCATTGGCATCATTCAACAACTGTCATCTGAGGTGCTATTCCCTAAAACCAAAATTATTTGAAGATTTCACTTAAACTGTCTATTTTCATTCAAGCTCCTAATTGTTCCTCATCCCATTTCCATGCCAGCTAGTTTTTTATTTCCTGCCTGTCTCAAACTCCTATATAACTTTCAGTTGCCAACTTCGAGAAAAATTTATTAAACAGTGCATAATTTATCATAAAATGAGGTACATGATAATTAGATAAATAAAAATAAAACATTAAGAAATAGTATCTTAAAATAGTTTTAAACCAATCAAATGTCAATCTTCTCTTAAATTGCTTAGCAAATTCTGAATTTCCAATATTCAGATTGCAAATCGATTCCATCTGCTCTAAAGATGGCTTATTACATCACAATAAACATTTGTTAACATTTATGATCAATTTCTTTTATGATTGATTGAAAAGTAATTGGATTTAAATCTCTTTAAATTGATCTTTGAATGCTAGAATTATGATACGTATATTTAAGCTTCTAATTCAGTGCCTTTGGCTACAAAAAGAAGATATTCAAGCTCAATTCAAATGAAGACAACAACTAAAAGTCAGTCTCATGAGTGCGGGCGTCTATTTATTCCTAGTTATTAGTCATGTTGTTATTCACAAGGTTACAATTTCAATCAAATGACAGACTGGGGAGAAGTTCTTTGTCCAGTAAGTCTGTCTATTCTGCAGTTCTTTATCTTCATGATGACATGCAAATTTGTCAGAAAAAGAAAAAAATCTTTAATTTATGAAGTTTGAGGGAATAGAAATAGTTAATGAAATCACTCCTCATGCTTAAATTTAGAACTCTTCAAAAAGCCCCATCTAAAAGTACTCCTTGGTGCCTAACTACTTTTATTGAGCATTGTGTGCTTTTTGTTTATTTTTCACTTGAAGTTTTTTATTAATTGTTTGAGAATTTCATATGCTGTATTTTAATTATACTTAACCATCCCCTAATTCCTTCCAAATCCACCCCCTTTATACCAACCCAACTCTCTATGTCCTCATTTAAAAAAATGATACTAATAACTGTATTTACCATATACTCCAAGATGTGTGACCATATCAGATGAAAAGATAATGAGAACAATGATATCCAGAATCAAGATGACTGTTTCACATATGGATTCACAGTGGTAATACAGCATGCACGAAACCTGCAGAAGCTCAGTCTAAGCAAAATGACAGCATGGGGTGAGTAGGCACAATGTCCCAACTCTAACCAAGGAGCCATTGGTAATTGATAGCTACCAGCAGAAGGAGAGCTAGTTGTTTTTTTTTTAATATGTGTGCCTCCTATAGAAGCTTTGCTTGTGAGTCTTCACACTTCATTGCTCTAAGACATGGCAATATACTGTCATCGGACATGACATCTCAAGAAAAAATGTGTCCTAGTGCTATTCGCTCCACTAGGAATTGCAGTAATTGGAGTACTTTCATAAATTTATAAGAATGTACCAGAGACAAGATGTTAGGTTACCGTACTGATGATATAGTCCAGTGATAAAGATAGCAAGGATGCTTTTACTTTAAAACTGGGCTGAATGACTACCAACTATAGTTGGCTGTTTGCATGCTTTCATCTAACCACTGTTAAATTTTGGAAATAAATATGAAAGATGGTTAAATTTAAATACATAGCAAAAATGTATTTAAGTTGGCAGTTTTAACATCAGAATGATTCTTTCATAGCTTCCATAATCCTTCCATAGCTTTGCTAATAGGCAATTTATCACTTATTTTCTTTCGCTGATAATCAGAAACAATGCCACATGTGTTTTTTGCTATTTACATAGTTTTAGAAACCCTTATGTCAGGGCTATAAGATGGCTCAGCAAATAACCGTCCTTGCTGCTTTTGTAGGATTTGTTCCCAGTACCTTTATATTGACCAAAAGCCCTTTGTATCTTTAGTTCCAGGGATGTTACATCCTCTTCTGACCTGCATGGCCACTATACACACATGATACACTTACATACATGTAGGCAAAACACTTAAACATGTAAATAATGAAATAAAAATTTTAAAACCATATCATTTTTGGTCATGTTAAACCACCAATGTCTTGCAGAACTTTTACATGATTTTTCCAGTTGAGGGTGGATAAATACCAAAGCATCTTTAGCCAATAAACAATCTCCAAGTTTGTGGAGTGACTTGTGAATTACCAGTGAATCAAATATATATATATCTGTCCTTGTACACAGTAGAATGCAACTTCTACAGAAAAATCTGTGTGATAGTCTGTTTCAGAAGGGATATCTGGATTATTTCTGCTTTATTATTAAAAGATATCTTGCTAATGCATTGATCAAGGTCGTTTAGATATTCTAAAAGAAAAAGAAAAAAGAGAAAAAATCTGGAAGGAATCAAACTGAGTACCAAATAATTTATCCAAATGATAACATTATAATAATAACAGGTATGGTCACTTTTTTCAACACAGGAAATAGTATTCTAAGCAGTGAAAGTAATATATGTAAAATATTCACAAATCCTGACCTCAAGAACAAGCAATTTTAATAAGAAAATGTGGATTAGTACTTAGATCAGACTAAAAAGGAATTTAGGACATACTTATAAATCAACTACAACAGGTACTCTGGGTTTATAAAAGTAAGAAAATGTGTTTAAAGTAAGTATTAATATTAAGCAGATGCAAAGACATTATATACTGAGTAGTTTCTGTGGTTGCATAACTATTCATTGCACAAATACCAATTTGTCAAAATTTATGTGGTATATACTGGCATTTCAATGTAAAATGGACTCAGACCAGGTCTTTAAAAAGATATGATCTATTATTTTATACTTCTGGAGCAGAAAAGTATTCAAAAGCCTACCCAGCTGTTAACTCTTAATAACAATAGTGCCTGATATAGCAAGATATGGCCACTGGTGCAATAGTGGTATAAATGTTTTAAGTAACCAAATACCTTCTAATTATATTTAAAACCAACACCAAAAGATAGAACTTATACCTAGTACTGCTAACTGGGTCGGAACACTATTGGTGATACTTTATAGGCCCTAGGTGAGAACCCAATACTATTGTTCTGCAAAAGAAATGGGCATAGTATTAAGCTGATCCTCAACTTCTTCTAGGTAACCACTAGATTAGTGCATCTTCCATCACTCATCAGAAAACTGCCTGTGTGCAATAGGTGATGAATAAAACAGAGACCCACAACTGGTCAACAAGCAGAGAATAAGAGAAGGTGGCACTCTTAGTTCTAACTGGGATACCCATAAGTTTTAAGCCCCAGTGATAACCAGAAAAGAGGTGGCAGAAAGACAGTAAGAACTAAAAGTGGTAGATGTCTGCACGGAAACAGAATTTGCCACATATGGGAGGATGTTGCATAGGTAAAATCACAGTAACTGAGGCTGCATAACGTACACAAGATCAAGTAAGCAGAAATTCCTGCATAGATAGGGAGGGTACCAATGAATTTCCATATACAGCCTAGGAGCAATTGGCAATGACGGCTGCTGGAGAAAAAGAGAATAAGGTTTTCATCAGGAATGTGGTCCCTGAGACTACATCTACTTACATATAGGCAGTACTAAAAAGATAAAGTAAGTTATTAAAGGTTCATTTATGAAGTTGTGAGGGAAAAATGTGGGGATTATTACAGTTGAATGGGTGTCCAGTGGTTTAAATTAGATGCTGTCTGTGGTATTGGACATTTGGCTACTCTCTCCACTTTGTACAACTGTTTGTTGAGGCTTGGGAAGTGTGCTCTTGATAGAGGAAACATGTTACTACTGGAAGCAGGCTTTGAAAGTTTAAAGATTCATTACATCATTTTTAGAACCCTCCTTCTGCTTTGTATTTGTGGTTCTAACGGTGAACCCTCAGCTTGTAGCTAGTCACCATGTCTTTAATTCACCATCATAAACCTCTGGAACCATATCCCTCTATATGATGTCTTGCCATGGTGGTTTTGTTTTAAATTGATTTTATTGAGCTATACATTTTTCTTTGCTCCCCTCCCTTCTTCTCCCCTCCCCTTAAACCTTCTTCCATGGTCCCCATGCTCCCAATTTAATCAGGAGATCTTGTCTTTTGCTACTTTCCATGTAGATTAGACCCATGTATGTCTCTCTTAGGATTCTCATTGTTGTCTAGGTTCTCTGGGATTGTGATTTGTAGGCTGGTGTTCCTTGTTTTATGTTTAAAAACCACGTATGAATGAGTACATGTGATAATTGTCTTTCTAGATTTTGGTTACCTCACTCAATATGATGTTTTCTAGCTCTCTCCATTTGCCTGCAAATTTCAAGATGTTATTATTTTTCTCTGCTATGTAGTACTCCATTGTGTAAATGGTGGTGTTTTATCAGAGGAAGTCAAAAAGTAACTGTTAAAGAGAGGGTATTTGGCATAGATGGATGAAAACATAATAGTGAAGTGTGTAATGAATGCCGAAATATATACAAAACAACAACTGAAAATAGCTCATATATATTAAAATATCTAGAAAATTATTGCAAAAAGAGCTTCGTGTTGATGATGTAGAGTAAGATACTTGATCTAGAAAAAGAGAGCAAATGACTAATCTTTCAAAACCCTGTAAGTCCTATGAGTCTATGCAAAGGAAAGTTCTGGGACACACACAAAAAAAGGAAGGTGGTCAAGTATTTGTGAGGAATAGCAGAAAAATGATCAGGGTTTCCAAGAAAGAAAGAATGGATTCTGTGGGAGTTTGAAGAAGAAGGACCTTACAGGCTCATATATTTGAATGTTTGGTCACCAAGGAATGGCACTATTAGGAGGTATGATCTTGTTGGAGTGCGAGTGGTCTAACTGGAGAAAATGTACCATTGGGGATAGGCTTGGAGGTTTCAAAAACCCAGGCCAGACCCAGGGTCTCTCTCATGTCCTTAATCTGCAGCCTTTGGATCTGGATGGAGAACTCTAAGCCTCCATGTCTGTCTGTTTACCACTATGCTACCCACCATGAGGATAATGATCTAAAAATCTAAAGCTATAAGCAAACCCCAATTAAATGCTTTCCTTTATAAAAGAGTTGTTTTGGACATGGTGCCCCATTACAGTGATAGGATACTAAGACAGATGCCACACCTACATGTTCTGATATGTAATCAGAACGTTTTGGACCAGCAACACCACAAACACAGGACAACAAGACCTCCTGGGGCGGGCTTGGGACACTGGGAGAATGAGACACAAGGTGGTTTCACCACAAACCTCTCGATTCTCTTACACTTTCAAGTTTCTCTGCCTTCTTCGAGATGACCCCTAAGGCTTAGACAGAATGAGTTGTTGCAAAATTCTGCTTAGCACTGACCACCCAAGAGTCATTTATCTATATCACTTTG
This sequence comes from Microtus pennsylvanicus, assembly GCF_037038515.1. Taxonomy (NCBI): domain Eukaryota; kingdom Metazoa; phylum Chordata; class Mammalia; order Rodentia; family Cricetidae; genus Microtus; species Microtus pennsylvanicus. The sequence goes on from NC_134584.1 coordinate 34,522,118, forward strand.
ACCAGTTAGAAGTCTCTGCATTAATGGATGGAAATAGAAAACACTATCCTGAGTGAGGTAACCCAGATCCAAAAGGATGGACATGGGATGTACTCACTCATAATTGGTTTCTAGCCATAAATCAAGGACATTGAGCCTATAATTTGTGACCCTAGAGAAGCTAAATAAGAAGGTGAAACCAAAGAAAAACATATAGTCATCTACCTGGATATGAACCTTCATCTGGCGATGGATGGAGATAGAGACAGAGACCCACATTGGAGCACTGGACTGAAACCCCAAGGTCCAAATTAGGAGCAGAAGGAGAGAGAACATGAGCAAGAAAGTCAGGACTGCGAGGGGTGCGTCCAACTACTGAGACAGTGGGGCTGATCTATTGGGAGCTCACCAAGGCCAGCTGGACCGGGACTGAATAAGCATGGGATAAAACCGGACTCTCTGAACATGGCGGAAAATGAGGGCTGATTAGAAGCCAAGGGCAATGGCACTGGGTTTCGATCCTACTGCATGAACTGGCTTTGTGGAAGCCTAACCTGTTTGGATGCTCACCTTCCTGGACCTGGATGGAGGGGGGAGGACCTTGGACTTCCCACGTGGCAGGGAATCCGGACTGCTCTTCAGACTCAGGGAGGGGGAATGGAGTGGGGGGAGGGGGAGAGGAATAGGGAGAGGGGGAGAGGAGTGGGAGGGGGGAGAGAAATGGGAGGCGGGGAAGAGGTGGAAATTTTTTCAATAAAAAATTAATTAATTAATTTAAAAAAAAGAATTTGCAATGAAAAGCACCATTTGGTATGTAATGTTGATTACAATGGGCTACCAGGAAACTTTGGGGACTTACGGATATTTTCATCTTCATTATATTGTTTGAGTATCACAAGTATATGTGCAATATGCACCAAGTCAATGGTTCTCCCAACAAACTATACTGTAAAAACATTATAATGAACAGCAATGAAAAGTAAGAGGCAAGGCTTTCACTAAATCTCACCTCCAAGTTGGAAAGTCAAGTTGACTGTTACATAGATGTTGATAAAATTTTCTGTGGCAACCTCAGACACTCAGAGACTCTTTGTTGATGTTTGTTTCATTTTTGTTTTTGTTTGAGACTGGTATTTTGTCATATTGTCCAGGCTGTCCTCATACTTGTGATCAGGTAACTGGTATTAAAGATTCAGAAACACACACACACAAAAAAAAAACCCATAACTTTATGGTTTATTATGACACTGTTTATTCTCTATTTGTTTTTTCAAGACAAGGGTTTCTGGTTGTCCTGGAATTAACTCTGTCCTAGAACCGGGCTGACCTAGAACTTGTAAAGATCCGTCTGCCTCACCTCTCCCCGCACCCAAACCTGGGATTAAACACATGTGGTACCACACCCGGCACTGTTTACTATCTTAAGAGAAATAGCCAGGTGGTGGTGGTGCAGGCCTTTGATCCCAGAACTTGGGAGGCAGAGGTAGGTGGATCTCTTTGAGTTGTCAAAAAGAGCTAGTTTCAGGACAGGCACCAAAGTTATTCAGAGAAATTATTTCAAAAAACTTGCATACATACATACATGCATACACACACACTTACGTGTATGCATGTATGTATGTATGCAAAATCCCTGAGTTTTGCATATGCCAATATCATTTATTTAGAGTTCTTGTTATTAGTTCCTTGTATGATTAATATCCAGATTAACATCTAATTCAAATTCAACAGGAAATTTGTTTTTATTAGTGATTGCTACCAAATATTACTACGACTACTACTACTAACATATATTTTAAAATATTAATTATCTTAAGGATTTGATGATAATCACTTAGCAGTTTATTTGTGAATTATACAGGTGATCACATTTAATGACAATGAATGAATTGACAATTGTTTAGTAATCCCGCACCATTTCTCTAGTGAAATATCTGCCAATATTTCCATAGGTGATATTAATTTGGAATGTTGGCTATTAGCTTTCTGTATATTTTAGAAACAGTTCTTTATCAAAAGTATACTTTAAACATATTTTCTTCTAGTTAAGTGCTGGGACCAATTGGAGTTCTGGCCTTCAGATGCTCTTCCCTGTCTAGAGCCTTCTAATTGAAGTTACTAAAAGCTGTGCCTTGCCTAGAGGATCAGAGGATGGGATTTTCACCTGTTGACCATTGACTGCTGGGTATTTAAGCCTCCATGGTGCTATTAAAGAAGGGCTTTTGTACCAGTAAAAAAAAAATTATTTAATTTAAAGAGAAGGAAACTGAGGTGTGAGACAGAAGCAAGGAACCAAGAGTTTTGCAACACACCCAGAGAACAAGTAACAACAACAACAACAAAAATAGAGAAATGTGTCCAAAATTAGTGTGAATGTAAATGGTGCCATGAAAATACAAATTGTGGCTGAATGAACGAAGTAAAACACCCAAAACTAACCTGCCTGTAATTGTTCACTCTATTCATAGGAAATCTTGTAAAGCGAAAATAAAATAAGGGAAAAACAAGATAGTGAGAAGGGGACACACATAGCTATATTTTCAGGACGAAAATGGACAAATGAAACACTATTAAAAATTAAAAGATTTTCATGCTTTTAGAAGAGACAGATGTTCAAGATTATGTAATTCTTGTCAATAGCCTACATGGAAATCCATAAATGTACAAAGGAAGTGCTAATAAAGTATAAATAAAAATATAAATCTAATATCCCCACATTAGAGAGATTGGTTACCTTAATTTTATCAATGATTATCACTTAGACACCACAACTCTATAAAAATAGCCTAAAACCATAATGTCAACTAATGAAACAGAAAACAAAATTCTGTTCTATTTGGTTAGTAATGTCTTTACAGAGTTTCCACAATTAGGTGATGACAAAGGTGTCATCTTAGCAAGTTATAATTAAAAAGGTATACACAAAATAAACTAATTATTTAAGTAAATTTATCTCAAATAATAAGGAAACTAAACTTAAATTGAAATAATGCATAAAGGATAAATCTGAAGAGTAAACACAAAGAGAATCCTGGGAGAAGGTTTCCATTATATTGGTCCAATTTATAATTTGATAATGCTATTCACTACAAAAGCACAGGAAACCAAGTAATATAGATGAATTTAATTAGGGTGTATTGACATTATTTTGCATAATAAAGAAAACCATTATTAGAACAAAAGAACTAATAAAATGGAGAAAATATTGGCATACCATACAAATGATAATTATTTAATAGTAGATAAAAAACTCAACCAATTGTACAGCTTAAAAATATCTCACCAGAAAGATGAATAAAATAATTTGAATCGACCTTTCTCAAATGATGTATCTCACCATTGGATACATGACGAAGAATATGAGACATTTAAATGCAATGAAATAGTTTTCAGTAATTAAAAAATAAGGAGATTTTAACAAATTATTAAAACACTTTTATCCAGCAACTTCTGGAAGCAGATGCAGAGATCCACAGCTTTGCACTGGGCCGAACCCAGGAGGGGGAGGAACGATAATATAAGCAGAGGGGTCAAGACTATGATGGTGATATCCATAGGAATATCTGACCTGAGCTAGTGAGAGCTCACTGGCTCTGGCCTTAACAGTGAGGAAAAGTAATAGAACAAAATTAGGCAGACTGAATGTGCGAGGTTTGGGCGGTCTGTGGGACCACTGGCAGTGGGACCTGAATTTATCGCTAGTAATTGAACAGGCTTCTTAGAGCTTGTTCTCTTTGGAGGGATACATTGTTTAACCTAAATATAGGAGAGCCAGGCTTAGTTCTCTTGTCTGGAAGTGATCTGTAAGACTTTGTTGATTCCCCAAGGGATGCCTTACTCTTTCTGAGGAGTAAAGGAAGTGGGTTGGATTCTGGGGAAGAATGGGGCAGGAGGAGGGGAGAGAGTGGTAATGGGAACAGATATGTAAAACGGAAAAAGATTGTATTAAAAACATCTTAATAAAAATAACAAAACTAAACCTGAAAAAAAAATAAGTCTCTGCATTTACTACTGCCTGCTTACAAAGGGAAGCGTCTCCAAACAGGGCTACTAACAGCATCAACCTATGGTCATAAACAAAGTATCCAGAAGGCAGTTTGACCATGTGTTGATTTTGCAAAGCACAAGAGGTCTGAGTGTCAATGGAATTTTGAAGGGAAAAAAAGTAAAATTAAGATATTGTTACACATTATTTCAAGTTATAATTGAGAGCCACTGTACCGAAATGAAGTAAAATGAAGCAGAAGTATGTAGATAAATGGAACAGAATAGAATATCTAAACAGAAAGTCATGTAGCTAGAGATAGCTGATTTTTTAACAAAAATGTCAAAACACTCACTCACTGGAGAAAAGATACCCTCTTCAACAAACGGTGTTGGGAAAATTAGATGCCTACATGGAGAAGAATGACACTGGGTCCTTATATCTCAACCTGCACCAAAATCAACACGTGACTTTTAACAAAAGATTATGACATTAAAGATTAAACGTTTCAGTTTAGAAATTTACAGGGACAAAGGGATACCATTTCTATACAGTTTGTGGGTTATTTTTTCATCTAAAGCAACAATTGAAGAAGATATTGTTTCATACTTGAACTGCTTTTAGAATTTCACCCACTAGCAATTGCAGAGCAGAAAGGGGGTGTCTCAAGGAAGAAAATGATTCTAGCAGGAGCATATGTTTCTAGGTCCTTAACAAACATCAAGGGTGTGTGGGCAGAGTAACATTTGCCACCGCGTATTTAAGAATTGAAGGCTAAGTCTCTTTCGCTGTGAAGCAACTCACACAAACAGTAGGCATATTTCAAGCAGAAATGGTGATTCAGTGAGAAAATTTCAGTCGACAAGAAACAAATCAAATGAATTCCCACTCAAATTCACTTAGATCCCTATAAAAATTATATAAGTAAGGTTTGGCATGCCGATGTACATAGAAACAGATTTTGCCTGCTTTCCTTTTGCCTTTCCCTTAAAATTAAGTTGAGCTTTTAAGCTTTTTTATCTGCTTCAAAAGAAATATAAGCACAATAGGATGCTGTCTGGAAGATGACTGAATCCCAATTAACAGGTCAAAGTCACCCTTGTTTCCCCACAAGTATAAAGAAAAAATTAAGAATGGCTATAAACGTATGAAATTCTGCAGGAATTTTTTGAAATTTGTATGTTTCAAATTATATCAAAAAGACATGGTTTCAAGATTCATGTAACTTTAAGTAGCAGGCTATGAATCTGGTTCCTACAACAGAGAAAAAGTTAACAAAAGCAGAAATCATGTGAAGGAAAAAGAAAAAAGAAAAAAAACTAACCTTTTGTGGAGACATCTTGGAAAATAAAGAAGTTAAAAATTGCTTGATCATACATATGTGTCAGAAATAGTAATTCTTTGGCATAATAATTTTGTTATTTTGTTCCTTTCTACTACTAATTGAAAAGGCATTATTTGTTTAGAAACCCATCTGGCACCATGTAATGGCAGTAAAGATTAAAAATGACTCTCAGCCTATAGAATATGTGGATGGGAATTGAGTCATCTTAGAACTGTTGGCAATTTTAAACTGGTATAAATGGCTTAATTTGCATCGTTACACATCTATCCCATGGTTTTTCTCACTCATCTTTAATCAAAGCAAGGCTTTAGAGAGGCTTTGCATTTTTATTTACTATGATTTTTCATTTGTGTGAAGTTATCAAGATTTAAAAGAAATTGGTGTCATTTTAGATTGACAGGATCTTGATGTTGAAAAGCATAGAGATTTTGTCAGGCCATGGGAGCACGCAACTTTAATCCCAGGATGAGGGAGGCAGAGGCAAGTGGAACTCTGTGATCTCACAGAGAAATTCTATCTTGAAAAAACAAAAAGAAAAAACAACTTCATTAAAAAGTGCTTTCATTAAAAGTTCTCAATATAGTTTACCAAGTATAAATTCATAAATATAAAGTTCCAACAATATTCTCAATTTTTTTATTTTACAGAAACAAAACTCAGAAAGAATGTGCAATTTCTAGAAATCCAGTATGACGTCGAGTTTGGGGAAAGAAGAGATGAAACAAAGCATCCTTTTGCTGGGAACATAGGCAAGATATGAGGATGTCTGAATTTGCAGATAGTGATTTTGGGGGAAAAGTACAGCATCAGGCCTTATATCAAAGAATCTAGAAAAATTGAGGGAAAGGGGTTTGGTGATAATAAACTAAATCCTTCACACATACTTAGGAAAATATTATGAGGGGTAACATTCTAGATCTTCAAGTTGATAAGAGGGTAAGATAGTGGATTTCTCGGTCATTGTATAGACTTAAAAATTTTTAGTTTGGAGGAGCATGAGTCTTCCAGGGGGATAGTAAAGGTCTAAGAAGGAGAGAAGTCCAAAGTGATAGTCAGGGTTATGTCTATTCAGATTCCAAGCAAATATAAAAAACAACAAAAAGACTGTCATAGAACATGCCAAGAAAGACACTGATCAGCATAAAGAATGGAAAAATATATTTCAACTACATTAACTAAGTGATCAATCTAAGGTAATCACACATGCACAGTTCTTATATCCAACTTCATGCTTACAATTCTTTGCAAGTTGCAATGATTATTATTTTTCTTGCACTTTTTTTTACATAGTAGTGATGAAGTTTTGTTCTCTAACATGAAAACTGAACATTTATGAGATCTGTTCAGATTTCTTTCTCCTTTTTAATCAGTCCAGGTCCCAGCTCTTAAAACAATACTGCTTACAGTGCATCTCACCAACCTACTTACTCTAATCTCGATAGTCTTTCAATGCCATATTCAGAGGCGAACCTAACCTAGATAATCCACAGCCATGCCTAGAGACTTGTGTCTCAGGTAACTCAAGAAATGGCCAAAAAAAAAAAAAAAGAAATTGCCAAGTTAACAATATTAGTTAACATGACAGACACTATTATATATAAGTCTAAAATTAGGCTAAATTTTACCAACCTAAGCCATATGAAAACAAGTCTGTGCTTCTATAGTTCAGGCTCATTACACTGAAGCAATGTTTCACCTGTCTTATCCAGCAAAGTTTTATTGCAATTTAATAAGATCTTTTGATCTTTTTCACTTCACTAGGCATTATGTCTAATGTAAGTGAATGAAGCAAATGAAGAAGACACAAGGTATAAAAGTGATCAAATCAGGTGAAAGCTAATAAGATACTAATAAAGTATGTGGGCATTCAGAAAAAAATTGACTGCTGGTTTATGGAATCGAAGGAAACTCTACACAAATTAAATTTAACTAATCCAATTAGCCAGCACGATTTTGACTGTAAAGATATGGAACTAGACAGAGAATGCTAGAAAGAAAAAAGTAGATAAGAAAGGACAATAGGGAGTAAATTCGGAAATTACTCCTTCTCATCTTACTTTGCAGACAGGAGGTGCTCCAAGCAAACTCCATTGCATCAGTGAAGGCTTGTTCTCTGGAAACTGATAATGAACTTGAGTATGAGATGCGGTTTCTAATGGGGACTTAGACTGAAGTAGATAAGTTTACTTGGAGACACAGTTTTCTTATTTGTTTTTTACCACAAAAACTACCAGAAAAGGAAGAATGGCAAATTTAGGACCATAAGGCCAAAAAACTAATTCTGAAGTTTTGGATGAAGCTTATTGCATAGTTCTTTCGTTTCATATTTCCTTCCCTCAATAAAAAGGTTAATTGTCATACTCTAATCCCAGTGCATTTCACACACTTTGAGGCTAAAGTGTGAAAGCTAGGAGAGAAAGGTAACTCCTCGTGGAAGCCCAGGCTTCTTGAAAACGGTGCTCCTAAAGGACTAAGAATGCCCAGCAGTGCTGCATGAAGAATGTAATTTTGAGTTTCCAAGATGAATGTTCTTAAGCAACTCATCCACAAATAGCAAACATGACATTATTCTAGGCAACCCATTAGATTATAATAATTTAATATAATATCTTGCCCCTGTACCATTTACATCTAAGGAAGCCACTATTTCCTCTGTTATGCTCTGTAAACATAAACTTCTCTAGTGCTCAGCTTACATCTATCATAAGTTCCATTATTACCTCCAGATGTTTCTACAAAGGAAAGGCTTTCTAAACAAAAACTGCATAAAAACTGCATACTGGCAACACCACCAGCTGACATGCCAGTGCAGACACAACACCACAAGGTGGCATGCCAGTGTAGACACAGTACCACAAGCTGACATGCCAATGATAATAGGGGAATCTCACCCCACCCCACCTCTAGATGAAGAGCTAAAGGCAATTAAGTGCGCTGAGAGGGGAAAATCAGTCTTCTCCATGGACAAACTCCTTAAAATACAGTTAGAAGTATATTATTTTAAGACTCTGGTACACACACACATTATTATTATTTAAAGAATATGTATATTTCATATTATAGAAGGGTGATTTATAATCCATTGCATTATAGAGTTATGTTAGTCTGTATATTACTCAAATACTATAAAATGCGCATTAAAAGGAAGATTTGATTAATTTTATCTTAATATTTTTGAGAATTTACTACATGTATATTGTATTTATATTATTTCTACTCTTCTCTCTTCCTCCTCCAACTCTTTTCATATGCCTCCAACTCTCTCTCAAATTCATGGTGCCTGCACTGGCAGCTAGTCTACAATCCCAATGCATCTCCCCTTTAAAGTCAAACTCAAAGTCACCTTCCTCCATCAGTTTCTGAACCTGCCAATATGAAGTATTCACTATCCTGTTTACTAGCAATCTGAAGTAATCACTCTGCCCTGTTTATTAGAAAATCATATCTAATATATAAGGTTATCTGAAATTAAGTGTGAAATACATGAAAGTAAATATGTAATTATTTTACCCCAGCCCCATATACTAACTGGATTCTAAAACCCTTAACAGTGAAGTTCATATATACCTAGTTTTCAAATATATTTTTGATACTTTGTACTTCGTTTTATGCAGCTAACTACTCAATACTTAAATGTTCAGTAAATTTGAATAAGTGTAACATCTTTTCTTAACTAACACTCATGAGAATTAGGGAGGAAAAGCTTAGAGAAAAAACAACTATATTGTACCACTATTTAAACATCAGTATACTCATATTTAAGAGTAAGTTGATGTGGGATTCTCTTCTGTATGCTGTGATTATCATTGATTAATAAAGAAACTGCTTTGGTCCTATAGCAGGGAAGAACAGAGCTAGGCGGGAAAAACTAAACTGAATGCTGGGAAAAAGAAGGTGGAGTCAGTGGAAGCCATCTAGCCGCCAGAGGGGAAAGAGGCAAGCTACCAGCTAGAAACTTGCTGGTAGGCCACGAGCCTCATGGTAAAATATATAATAATGGAAGTGGGTTAATTCTAGATGTAAGAGCTAACTAGCAATATGCTTAATTAATTGGCTAAGCGGTAATTTAAATAATATAGCTTCTGAGTGATTATTTTGGGGCTGAGCAGTCAGAAACAAACAAGCGGCCTACTACTACAGTAAGCCTTTATGAGAAGTGTTTGTGGTAGTTTGACTATAATTCATCACCATAATCTCATAGGGAGTGGCACTATTAGGAGGTGTGGCTTTGTTAGAGTGGGTATGGCCTTGTTGGATGAAGTGTATCACTGTGGGGTGGTTTTGAGGTTTCCTATGCTCAGAATACCACCCAGTGTCTTAGTGGACTTTCTGTTGCCTGAACGAAGTAGGACTTCAACACCACATATACCTGCATTCCACCATGATTCCCACCATGATGATAACATACAGAAACTCTGAAACTGTAAGCTTCCACATCAGTTAAATGTTTTCCTATATAAGAGTTTCCATGGTCACAGTATCTCTTCACAGCAATAGAAACCCTAACTTAGTGTCCCACTTTGAATAGCAGTTAATACTAAGACTTTAATTTATGAAACCAGTGGGCTTCAGTTCTAAGTGACTCATATAGATTGAGTAGGAGATGCCAAAGCCTTGAGTACACTCAGAGACAGTCTCCACCAAATCAAAATGGAGAAGTTAAGGAGAATATAGTTGCTTCTTAGTTTACATTATGTAAGTTTATATTCCCTGTAAGAAATATATTTAAACCAAGGAAGTATTTAAGCTCTTTAGTTAAATCCTACATTTTAAAAAGATGTCCTCTTCTGCATTCTGACAACATTATGGGGAAATGGGAAAGCAGAACATAAAAATAGGGAGAATTCCATAAAATATAAATTATTCAACATTGTATCTACCTATGTGTGTATTGCGATACACTTCAATAACAAATGAACAGTTAAAAAAAATTAGGCTATTGACACTTTAATTTACCCACAAAAAAATTAAAATATGCCATTTTCAGAAAAGAAGAGGTAACTGGGAGCCATCATGTTAAGTGAAAATAGGCCATCCTATTTTATCAGTAAAACAGGTTTTCATATTCTCTCTCATATGTAGAATCTAGATTTAAACAGAAAGAGAAAGAGAAAAGAGACAATGTTGGAAGAAGGCAGCCAGCAGAATAGAAAGGGAAACAGGAAGGGGTAATAAGGGTAAATATGTTCAAAATAGAAGACATATATATGTATATATACATATATGTATGGAAAATGTGAAAACAAAACACATCATTTCATACTGTGAATATGTTCCAATAATTTGTTTCACAAACTTGTATGTGAATTGTGAATTACTTGATTTGAGCCTCAAACAAACCACATGTGCGCTTCCTCCCAGGCAAATGTGTACGCTGCATAAACAAAGGCTGTCTGAGTTGTTACTAATTTCTTCAGAAAACACTACAGGCTATTTTATTTTACTTATCTACAGAATTATGTTTTATACGCTGTCATTACTGTTGACATTATGATAATAAATTTCAGAAGCTACAAATGACAAGCCAGGCTTTCTTAGGCCTCTGTGAGCATGAACCTGTCTAGATTAAATGCATCAGTAACATTCATAGTCCAATGATACTGATGATTAGTAGCATTTACAGATGCTGATACTCATCCAAGGCTATAAGAAAATATATTTCCAATATATCAATTTTACATAGATATAGAATATTCAGAATAGCAAAACTTCAAAATAATAAAACTAAATTCCATCAAGTAATTTTAAACAGTAAGAAAAACTGATTAAGGTAGATTCAAGCTGTCTATAAGCACCTTTTTGTGTTCTATATGTTTAAAAAATAAAGTCACTATGCTAAGCAATTCAAAAATAGAAATGAGCCGGGCGGTGGTGGCACACGCCTTTAATCCCAGCACTCGGGAGGCAGAGGCAGGCGGATCTCTGTGAGTTCGAGGCCAGCCTGGTCTAGAAGAGCTAGTTCCAGGACATGAACCAAAAAGCTACAGAGAAACCCTGTCTCGAAAATCCAAAAAAAAAAAAAATAGAAATGATGCTATAAAATTTTTTAATGCTATGTAAAAAGTACATGTATATTTAAGTTAGAGGGGCTTATGGATTTAGCTATGCTATTTTGTAGATGCTTTTGAATATCCAGTAGTTAAAAAGTGTTTTGATTTTTATTTTCAATAAAAGTGGAACTTTGATCCAGTACAAGTGAGACATGCTTGTTAATCCCAGCTTTTCCAAAGACTGGAACAGGAAAAACAAGTTAAACTCCTATCAAAAATTGCATGCATATTGTGTCCAAGGAAAGCCTGGCAACTAAGTAAAAAATCTATTGCAAAATTAAAGAAAAAAATAAAAAATAGAAGCAATTCTCAGTGATAGAGCACTTGTTTAGCATACTAAAGGCTATAGATTCAACTCCCAATACTGTAAAATAGTAAAAATATAAAGTAATTATATTAATAAATGAATTTTCATATGCTCTACATAAAGTTTCCCCCAATTTTATATCTTGTATTTGCTTCAAGTCATGCACCAATATCAACATCTTTATGTTACTAAATCTATACTTCATTCAGACATCATTTCCTAAGGTCCTTCTGTTGAAGAATTCTCTTGGGATTTCACATTATGCTCTGTTGCCAACTCTCCTTAGCCTGGCTGTGGCAGTTTTCCAGACAATTCTTTTTCTGATGACCTTGACAGTTTGGATATGTGTGGTTCTGGCCGTTTGGAGCAATGTTGTTCAGGTTTCTCAGTGTGTTCTTTCAAAAGAGTTACTACTGACAACTTGCAATTAAGGAACAGGACTTATAGTTCACTTCCTTGAGGGTAGAATGCTTGCATAAATCACTGGGAATTCTCCTCTTTATTTATTGATCCAATAATTTATTTATATCAGTATGGACAGACTTACTTTATGCATTGAGCTATTAGTCACTTCTAATTTATTTAGTTGTTCAATTTATTCCACCTTCGGCTCCTGAAAGATTTTTAAATTTTCTTTCCAAGTTCTTCTCAAGTGTACCGAGTCATTCCCATTTTGTTTTTCAAGCTGTGTAATTATTTTCTTAGTTGGCATCACAAGTAGAGGTCAGATGTGTTGAAAAAGTATCTTCAAATATCATTTACTAAAACTAAAATCGATTGATAAGGAATTGCAGAATAGATCCACCAAGCAATGATCACAAATGTGACCTGAGATGAGAGCAGAACCTACCATCCTTAGTAATAATTACTCAACCATCTATTGTGCCCCAACCTCCGCTACTTTTCCCCACTTAGGCCTCTCCCACTTCCTTTCCCTTTCCATTTCATACACCTGTATTCCTCTAACCCCTCTCAATATCGTTCAAAATGAAAATAAAAACTCATATAGCACTTCTACTAAAAACCATGAATAAGATAAGGCTATCTACTCTCTCCAGCCCTACTTGACTGGAGAAACAAGACACAAGAAGAGTATCAAGGGGAAATGAGCAGGAAGGGGAGAAATTCAATCCTTGTTTATGAGTCTGTATATAAAAGACGATAATGGCTCCATGAGGAATCGTTTAATATTAATGAACGCATTCAGCAAAGAAGCAGTGTACAAAAGTAACACACACACACAAAGCAATAGCCTTTCTGGATACCAATGCCAAAAATATTGAGAAAGTATAACAGCTTTAACAAATGGGGTTGGGAAAATTGGACATCTGACAATACTAGAATAATTTTTGTTGGAACCAGTACATTCTTATTTACATTGAATTTTATTAGATTCATATAGGTAAATTCACACTGGTATATATTTTTACATGTGTAGTACATATCAAATACAGAATCTGATACTTGTTAAGTTCCTGATTCAGGTGTGTCATGAGACTGAGACCTTGATCCAAATAAATATTTCCATCACTCTATCTGCTAGCCATCCTCTTTCCATCGCTCATTGTTATAGCACTGATGTGATCTGTCTCCCTCTTCACAAAAACTCATTAAATGAATTGGTCCCTGTGCTAGCTGTGTCCCCAAATAAGTTTGGGGGATTGATTGGATAATGAGGACTCTGACTTCATCAGTGAATTAATCAATGATGCATAATTTCATGGCATTGTTGGAAATCTTATGGTGGCGATGTCTAGTTTACAGGGTGGGTCACTGAGACATGTCCTTATGGGCTATCTACCATTCTGCTCATTTGACCCCCATCTGTCCCTCTGCATTCTGGCTGCCTTGAGGCCAGCTACTTCGGTCATATGGTCTTACAGCCGTGATATTCTATCTCATCTCAGGCTCAAAGCCTCAGATCTAACAAAACCTCTGAAGTTGTGAAACAGAAAAAAAAAGCAATCCCTCCCTTTAACTTGTTTGTCTCTGGTATTTGACACAACAATAAAGCATCTAAGATGCATATCTAAATATTTTTAGGATATTTTATTCCCCAATACATTTAATGCCATAGCAGACAACCTTTCCATGCATTCTCTAATGGCACAGGGTCTTCCATTTATAACAGACCAGTTAAAGTCAAACATGGGTTGATGTCATAACACAGTCTCAGAATGAAGTCATGGAAAGCAATTCTGAGTGCTTATAAGAAAGCTCCAAGCAAACAAGAGTCTTGTGATGTCCATTTTTTTTCAAAAGAACAGAAATGTTCTTGGGCTTTTGTGCCACTCCCAGGTGTAGCCGATAGGTGTGAGTTTACTTTTTTCATTACACCTGGCCACTGATATTTGTTTAGACAACTCTATAGAAGAACATGTTTTGCCATGTGTGGCTTGTCCTTGTGACTGTGTACTTTACACAGGTGACTCTTATTAACCCTCAGAGTATAAATTGTTGAATAGTCTAAATAAAGCCGGCTGGCTATTAGATGAGAGTGTAGTCGGCCTCATTTTCTGACTCCATTCTCCCAGGTATGACCACCTCAAGAGCAGTAAATAGATGGAGGTGACAATCTCAATTCTCTCTGTAGAGAAATGAGTGTTAAACCCGTGAAGAAAAGTCAGACGGCTGTGTCAGGATAGCACTACCAATTTATGGTCTTAATGCTCAGCCTCATCTGTTATATTTGACTGTATCTTTTGACCTTTCCTGGATGCTACCAAAGTGGTAAATCAGCTTTAGTTCCAGGAAAAGTCAAGAAAGCTTAAAATGATTTGAGGTAGCAGGGTCATCAGTACACTGACCCCGTTACTGATCATCATTCCAATATTTTTTTTCACCTCCTTCTATTGTGAACAGTTTTATCTTACATTAGATATACACCATATATAAATATATAAATACCAAAACCATGGCCAATACCTCAGTATGAAAATACTAGAACCTACTATTAATATACAGTTTAGTCTTCGTTAAAATCTAATCTGGAGCTCCACAGCTTTAGAATGGCTAGTTTGAGTTGAAGAGAGTTACTTGAGATGAGACTTTGGATCTGGTTAATTTCCATGTGTTTTTTTTTCATATTTGCAAGATCTTTATAAAAAACATTTTAATTTTAAAAATAAAGCTAAAAACTACAGTTTACCATTGTTTTATTTCTGTTTTGAGGCAGAAAACTCAAGATTAAAAGGGTATAATGCACTTGGGAAAAGTGAGTACCATTAATTCTTCTTAGTTCACAATTTTTCCAGAACTCTGTACTGAGTTGGATCTACACAAACAGGCAGCAGTTCACTCTAGTTGCATGCATGCTTCCCTGCTGCAGAGGACTGACAGAGTATGCACATGCATGTCTGCTAGGAGTATAGCATGGCATAGATCTCTTTCATGAGGCATCCCTTTTCAAATTCCCATATGTGGCTATTAGTGTTTGAATGTAAAGGGTACCCTATAGGCTCCTGTGTCTGATCATTTGGTCCCCAATTGGTGACATTTTGGGGGAAGACTTTAGACTCTTTAGGAAATGGAGTCTTGCTGAAGAAAGTGTGTATCTGGGGTTTAACAGGAAAACTCCACTTACTGTCCACTCTCTACTTCCTGACTGTGGATACAATAAGAAGAGCTGCCTTAAGCATCTGTCACTATGACTCTCCCACCATTACTGGCCACAGTTTGGAGCTTTGAGTAGAAGTAAATCCTTTCTTCCTTAAGTTGCTTTGATCAAGGTGATTAAGAGTAGCAACAAGAAAAGTAGTTAAGGCAGTAGTATTTGATTATTCAGATTATGGTATCACTGATGAAATCTTAAACCTGATTTTAATATCTGTCTTATGAATACATAAATAGCAATAATGGCATAATATGCTATGGGGAAATAAAAACACATATCAGAACACATGCTAAATAAAAAATAATACTTTTAAATATTCTATTTTTAATTATCTATAATCATATCTAAGGGAATTTTTAACATATTTGGATCAAGATATCTTGGGATAATTGAGTGGCTTGAGACAAGAGAGTCAAGTCTTGAGGATAAATAGAAGTAGACAGGAACAAGAACCAAACTGAGACAGAAGAAATATATGCCATGGGTGGAATTTGAAGTAAGGAAGTAGAAGGAACTGGAAAGAATAGAATTGTTAAAATAACCGGAGAATATATGTGCTCTTAAAATCATTGGAAAAGGATTATAAACTCTAAGAGAATGCAAAGTGATGGAATGTTCATTCATATTTAAAGATTTGTATGAAATTTGAACCTTAAAGAGAATACATTCAAACACAATCCCAACCAGCTAAATATAGGCAAAACTGAATGACACATTATAGATAAAATATTTGTGGAGTATGACTCTTGAGAGGTACTTTATTATATATCTACTATCACAATCAATCTACCATGATGCTATATATCTTATCTCTCTAATACAGGTGGAGAATGATTCAAACTTTGATTAGCAAATACTTCATCTTAAAGGTCAACTGTCAGATGTTGAGTTCTGCTCACAGAGCCCCAAACCACTGGTTGCATTTGATTTTCAATTCTACATGACAAGTGCCATGCTTATGAAGGTTTTTCCTGGCCTTTGAATTAACTTCTAGCCCTATGTTTTTATACACTCTCTTATGGTTTCATTTGTCAAGAACTTTGGGTAACTGCCCAGGCAACAAGATGTCTCTGTCAATTTTAGAGTTTCAGAAGTTGCTTACAATGTACTCCCTGCTAACTTATATAATATTATATCCTTCTAGGGTCTTTGATGGAGTTGAAGTTAAGATAGTTATAGTTTTCCTTAGTTATGATAAAAGATAAATTAGATATAAAACTTTAGACTCGCAAAGATGGGGTAGAGATAAAGTATTTCCTTAATTCTATAATATATGTATGTTGCTTTGTTGGCTAATGAGTAAGGTTGTTTTGACCAATAGCTTGGCAGAGTAAATCCAGGCAAGAACTCAAAACGGGGATATAAAGAGAGAGTAGGTGAAAGCAGGAGAAGCCATGTAGCTGCCAAAGGAGAAAGAAGCCAGAACCTTCAGTAGGCCACAGACTCATGGTGAAACATAGATTAATAGAAATGGGTTGATTTAAAATGTAAGAGCTAGCTAGAAATACGCCTAAGCTATTGGACAAACAGTATTGCAATTAATGTAATTTCTGTGATTATTTAGGTCTGGGTGGCTGGGAAACCAATATTCAGCCTCCATTTACTGTCTTGAGAGGTACTTTATTATAGATCTACTATCACAATCAATTTACCATGATGCTATATATCTTATCTGTCTAATACAGGTAGAGAATGATTCAAACTTTGATTAGCAATTACTCCATCTTGTCAACTGTCAGATGCAGAGTTCTGCTCACACAACCCCAAACCACTGGTTCCTTCACTAATTCATATTTGCTTTACAATTCCAAATGCCAAGTGCTGTGTTTTATAAAGATTGCTTTGGGCCCTTGAATTAACTCCTAACAGAGTGTTTCCATATACCTTCTTATGGTTTTCATTTGTCAGCAGATGTCACCTCTCATTACTTATTTATTGCATTTTTCACAAGTTTTAAGCTTAGAAAGAAGAAAAGGATGAAGTTAGCCATTCTCATTGCACTGTCTTGGTTTAGATCAACAGCCGCACAAACTATACAATTATTAATCTCTCATCGGCTAAACTACATAGCTGTGGAGCCTGAGAAAATTTCTCAAAGACTGAACTCATTCTGATTTCGTTTGAAATTGCCAGACTCTAACTTAGAATGAATAAGTCAATTCTCTCAGTTGGCACTTTGATTAAAAGCTAATGATAATTGGATAGGTTTTTTATATACAGTTTTGAATTTTTATTTAGTGTTAAAATATAAAAAATAGTAGGACCACGTTTACAGACAGAAAAACATACAATAAACTCAAGGGGTTTGTTTGATTAATTGTTTGTTTCTTTCTTGTGGTATTGGCCAACAAATGAAGGGGACCCACACAGAACTGCTATATTGTGAGAAGTTAATGCCCTGGCTATAGAGCAGGAGCATGAAACATAAATGTCATCATAGAGGTACTGAACACTGAGAAAGAGATAGAACAAGTAATGCCATGCACTGTGCCCCCGTGTCTGCTCTCTGTGCACTGGCACCCAGTTCCCGAGCTTCGGGCAAGGGGGCTGGAGGTTAAAATGCACAGACACACTCAGACAGAGAGACAGAGACACGGGTCATCCTTGAATTCCCCAAGAATGCCCCCTTTATTGTGTTCAGGGGCAGATTATATAGAAATAGCCACGCCCCAGCCAAACCCACCAGACACCACTCTCCTGCCATCAGGAACTCCTGAAGGTCTCATGCTCAGAGCAGCTGTAGGCACTCAGATCAGGGGAAAACAAGTTGTTTACAAGAAATTCAGGATCTGGGGTCTCACTGCGCCCAACAATAGAGCAAGAGCATGAAAGATAAATGGCATCATAGAGGTACTGAACATTGAGAAGGGGATAGAACAAGTTGAGAAATAATATCAAAGTAAATATTTTCAACTAAATAGACCAAGTACAAAGTATAGTCATGATTCATATATATCCTATTATTGTCTATTAAATTTTATGTCAATAAATTTCATCATAAATCTCTAAAAGACACAGCAGTACATACATTAATAAATAAGCCAGGTGTTTATGAGAACCATGTTATGGTTTTAGAAAACAAATGTTTTCCATACTACATGAGTCAGACAGTAAAATAATAGTAGATGATATGACCTGTAAAAGCAAAAAAAAAATACAGACTCAGAAAGCATATAGGTATATAAAAATCATGTTTTTAAGTTGAGGATATGGCTTGAGCTAGAGCAGATCAGGGAGTCATTGTTACCATGTAGGAAGTGACAACTAAGCATAATCCTGGCTATCATTTCCCAAAGAACATATATCCAGGAGAAAAGAAAGTATCTTGAAGACAGATTAAAGACAGCATCATTTAAGCTAAGATAAAAGAGCTGGACCCTGATAAGAAGCTTGGGATGCAGTAAAGACAGTTGCAAAAATATAATCAGAAGAGGGGAAAGAGACACTGTCTTGGTTAGGGTTTCTATTGCTGTGAAGAAACATTATGGCCATAGCAACTCTAACAAAAGAAAAACATTTAATTTGGGTAGCTTACATTTTCTGAAGTTTAGTACATTATCATCATGCGGGAACGTGGCGGCATGCAAGTCGATATGGTGCTGGAGAGGTAGCTGACAGTTCTATAGCTTGTGAAGGCAACAGGAAATGGACTGAGCCACTGGGTGCGGCTTGATCATATATGAGACCTCAAAGCTGAGCTCCACAGTGACACAGTTCTTTCAACAAGACCACACCTCCTAATAGTGCCATTCCGTTTGGGGGCCAATTTCTTTCAAACTACCACAGATAGCAAAGTCCAAACAGAATGTCAAATGCTACTTAGAAGGTAAAACTTTTGAAGTTCTTGGTCACACACACACAGCTACACAAATGGGCAACAGGCATATGAAAATGTACAGAGTTTCTTATTGGCAAAGTAAAATGCCACTCCTGATTGCACTAAGAATGACTATACAGCGAGGCAGTGTTGGAGCACGCCTTTAATCGCAGCACTCTGGAGGCAGGTACAGGTAGACCTCTGAGTTCAGGGCCAGCAAAATCTACAGAGCTAGCTCCACGACAGCCAAGGCTACACAAAGAAACCCTTTTTTGAAAGGCAAACAAACAGAAGAGAATGAGTATAAAAAATTTATAGAGTGTGGTGGGAAAGTTGTTGACTAAAGTAAATGTTTGCATACTGTTGTTGGGAAAACACCATGAAAGTACCTTTAAAAAAATAAATAACCATATGATCCAACAATCCACTGCCGGATATACAGCCAAAGGAAAAGAAATCCGCACATCAAAGAGAAACTTGAACTCCAATATTCTTTGCAACACCAATTCAATTGTCTACCAAATAAATAAGGAAGAAAATATGACACATCCCTTCAAATTGTGTCATTTGTAGCATAAAGTGAAACAAGAATACATCGTTAAGTGAACTAATCTAGGCACAGACAGGCATGTGGCTCTTGCATACGTGGGTCCTGAACCATGATCGCATGGATGTTGAAAGAGGTGGATCTTGGAGGCTAGGACGAGTAGTGCAGTTACTGATGAAAGTTACTATACGACAATAAAAAGTAGGAGGTTGATATTGTAAAATATGACGTGACAGCCGGGCGGTGGTGGCGCATGCCTTTAACCCCAGCACTCGAGAGGCAGAGGCAGGCGGATCTCTGTGAGTTTGAGGCCAGCTTGGTCTACAAGAGCTAGTTCCAGGACAGGAACCAAAAGTCACGGAGAAACCCTGTCTCGAAAAATCCAAAAAAAAAATATGACGTGACAAAGATAGCATAATGCATATTTCAGAAGTTTGGAAAAATTATTTTAGAGGTTTTTCAAAAAGGAAAATAGAAAGACATGTGGGTAGGATGTGATTTAAGCACTAACCAATGTATGTGTGTATCTAAACACCACAATGTCTGACAGATAATAAAATTTTGCGTATCAGTTTTAAAAAATTAAAATGGTTTATTTTTGTGAAAGTGAGTGTCTGATTCACTGGATCAGGTTATGACCAAATACTTTAGGGGCATAAACAAGAGGTAAAGATCTTGCATTCTGAACTGTATCCATGGGTTCAAACCTCGGTTTCCTTTACAAAGTGTCTGAAAGCTTAATTTGCCCATAGTTTGGTCTTGTTTTAGACTCTGTGGGTGAGATGTGTTTGCACATGCATGTATGTGTGTGCATGCGTGCATGTGAGTGTGTATGCATGTGTAAAAAGGAGTGTTAGGATATTGTTCCACACATATCCATAACTTAGCAAGAAATACGGCATTTGGTTGCCTTCTGGTTTAGTGTTGTTTTAAATATCTCGCTGGCTTTGGATTTCCCCATATAAGAAAACTACAGCAATACTTTGATGGCATACTTCCCCCTCCCAAATTAGTTTCAAAATAAATAAAACAGGCTGTTTAACATGAATGATTACTGTGAACATTGAAGCCAATACAGCAGCATGCACTTCAATTGGAAACTCTAGTATTTCTTTGGTTGCACAGAGATAGTATATTTTGTAAATATCATTCCTACTCTAAAGGACCATGAGGTCTCCTTGTTAATTATAAGGGGGACTTGAAAGGGGAATATGAATTATAAGTACTCTCACAATATTAGGTATTCATAAAAATGTGGAAAGTATGAATTCAGATATTTTAAAAACCTTATCTAGTGAACTTTTGTTTCTGGAAAGACTCCTATTTTTAAAATGTCACTGTCTTCTAAGCATCGCCTTCCACAACTGTGTTTCCTAGTCATCAAATATTTATAGCAACTTGCTGCGATAGCCGTGTAACTGATTTGAGAACACGTCTTGGTCATTACTATCTCTTGCTGTTTGCCTGCAGTGAGCTCTCGCATAATTAGGGCCGAATACACTTCACTTTTAAAATTAAACCAAGCCTCTGGGAAAGAGTCATGAAAATAGATGGTTAAAGGACACCCAGGCAATTAACAAGCATGATAAAGGTAAAAATTGAAGAGAGGAAAGTAGGTTAGGGACTTTTTCACTCTTCTTCAAACATAGCTTTCTGGTAGAGAAGAAATAAGCATCACCCTTATTTTCCATAAAGAAAACTTCTTTAAGATAAAGAAATCCCTTTGGCAGTGAATTTTCTCCTCTTTTAAATGCACAATTCTGAAAGATTCTGTTTAATTGACTCTTTTTTGGAAAAAAATTAAAAATCCTTCGTATTCTAAAATTATAAAGTGAAGATAGGAACTAAAAATAATAAAATGCTGGATTTCGATGGAGATAATTTTATTCCCAACATTTTTTTCAAACTGGTATACAAAAATATTGTTCGATTTATTTTTTTATAGACAAGAAGGAAGAGGGCAAAAGAGGGATGAGAGAGACATTAAGTACTAAGTACTGAATGTCACCTGATCCTTTTGCTGAACTAAGAATCCCAGGAAAGGCTGTGACTGATTCAATGGGGGAGGCAGACTTGAATGTATTGTATTAGTTCTTTCCTTCCACTGCATATGTTTCCTTTCTCTATGACAGGATTAAACAGGAAACAAACATAAAAGAACCCCACAAACTGGTAACCATCAAAGTTTCACCCTTCAGATGAGAGGAAAGGTCATTCAAACCTTGGGTTGTAATTCTATTTGCGTCCTGAGTGTGGGCCATATTCCCAGCACAATGTCACATTGAGTAGCTTTACCTTAGTTTTATTAGAGTTTTGATATAAATGCAAATCAGATCTGAGATTGAAACACAGATAAACAGTAATACTTCATTGCCCTTCCGTTATAACTTGGTATTTCCTTTCCAAAACTAAGACTTTCCCCTACCTTCTCTTGTATAATAAAAACCGACAAAGAAAGCCACACAGAGTGACTTATTACAAGGCAAAGACCCTTGAACTCATACTTAACACAAGAAATAAAGCTCCATGACCAAACAGAGAAGCCCAGTGATCAGCACATCCCCAAGTACAGCTCTTTTCCACCCTCCAAAAGCACAGCTTTCCTCACACAGTAGTAGCTTTCTTGAATTTTCCTGTAGTTGACCACAGTTGCATATTCTTAGCGAACACATTTGGAGCCCTCATCTCAATGTTGAAACTGAAGAATCTTCATCTGCCTTCCCACAAGTGCTTAGTATTCTGTTGAAGACCTTGGATAGCAGATTTGTCTATTCTTTCAGACTTTGCCAATCACATACCCAAGTGACACAGATCACTGTGGTCTCCATTCTGTGTTCTTGGAGACTAGTCTTTTATCCAGCTGCCTGTTTAGATGCAAGTTCCATCACCTTGGCAAAACTATTGGTAGTTCTGTGCCATTTCATCAAGAAGATATGTCTACTTCTGCTTTTGTTTGGTCCTGCGGGCCATTTATGCTCACTATCCAGATGCATTTAAAAAAGACTTGTGGAGTTTTTTGTTTTGTGTATAGCTCAATTTAAAATAAAAAACTTGTGGTTTTTTAACTATATAGCAAGTTTCCAGGTTAATTATTAGCTAAAATCATTTGTAAGAGTGTATTTTATCTCTTCTATTATGTCGCCCTTTAGTTCAGATTATATAAAAAGGAATGCATAGGTGTTTCATTCCTTTTACTTATCCAGCGTTCAAGAGAAGAAATTCAATTTCTATAACCTTCAAAAAGTAATCATGTCCATATCCCAATGAACCCAAACTTGAACAGACAGTGAATGTCTTTTCATTGAAGTTCTTATTCATTTTTGAAGATGACTTTCAGCTTCCCAATTCTTTCCTTCTATTCTAGCAGTGTGCTCCCTTGAAATCAGCCATCACTCCACTTCTGAAGACTTCTGCCCACTTGTCCAGGCCTACCCTAGTTTCAGCAGCTTTTCCACTGAGTGTGGGAGGTCCACCTCCTCTGAGTCTGTCACAGGCTATTGTATATCATTGTCCTTCCTCCTATGTAGAAATTCTCACAGCATGGGACTCACAAAGTTTTATGTCAACTTACATATTATTTAGTTTTATGAGTACAGGGTTGCTGTATAATATAAGCATGTTGGTTTGGTTATCGGTTTTGGTTTCAGGTTTTGTTGCTTACTGGAACTAACCATTGTATACTACCCTACATCACAATCTTTTCAAACTCAAGGGTTTTTTTGTTATTAAAAATTATTTCAAATTCAATATCCTGGTTTAATGTCAGTGATATCATTCTCATTAACTTTACACAGGACACACTGACAGACACCTTTGATTGGAGAATTTTTTCCTTCACTATCAATTTTGTGGAAAATAAAATAAACCTGTTTCTATGGGGTTACAATTTAAAATTAAGCCTTCACATTGTTGAGTTGGTATTTTATTAATTAAGCCTAGAGTTCAATACTGTTAATAGAAATAGCCTATTCTTGTAAAATGGCTTTTGAATATGCATTGTTATATCAAACATAATTTGGCACCACAGAAAAGCAAACGACACTATAAAATCATACCATTCCTTCTAAATGTCACTGTGCAAAGGTACATGTTCACCGTTATATTTTGATCAAGACAGTACTTATTTCAAAGGCAAGGGACATTTAAAAGGGGTTTTCGTATTCTGTGGAAATAGAGGCATACCACTCCAAGTACAACACACTGATGTTAAGGGATCCATTTATCAATTTTCTAAAACCCTAACTCCTGAGATGATGGTGCTGGGATGTGGGCCTCTCCATCACAGCTAGATCATTAGAATGGAACTCTCATGGTTGCCTCTTTATAAAAGAAGTCACAAGAGATCGCTGGCCCCTTCCGCCTTGTGAAGAGACAGTGAGAAGACAGTCACCATTAAGGAATAGACCTCATCAGACACCTGTTAGTGCTTTGCCCTTGTCCTTTCCATCCTCTGGGACATTTAGAAGGAGTCTAGACTACAGTATTTGTAAGAGCAACCCAACTGGACAAAGGCACAAAGACACCCTTACTACAAATATGCCCAAATTAGGAAAACCACACATAAAATACAGCATTCTAGTAGACAGAAGTGATGAAAGTATATAAGTACAGTATTGTCAAGGTCTAAAAATCATATTTCTAAGTGAATGTTCCTGCAACAGAATAAAATGAAATGATAAAGTACCTATACTAAATTAAAACATTCAGTATTTTGAACGAGAGTGTCATGAGGTTGATATAATCTTGCTCATGGAAATTATATATGGAAACCAAGATAGTGCCTATTATTGCTAAATTTCTAAAATTTCTTTTATTCAAATTTAGGAGCTCGCCTGTATGCTGCTGGGTTTTTGAATATAGCATTGAAAAATAGCAAAAAAAAATCTGTGCTCTAGCAAGGTTTAAATTACAGGTAAGAGGTAATGAAAGCAATACAACCTTTACTATGGCAAATCATGCTGAGGCCTCTAAAGATAAGGAAAGGCTAGAAAATAGAGAATAATTGACAATAAGGGTTATTGTGTATGTTTAAAATTTTGCTAATGTTGTTTTTGTGTATAACTTTATATAATTATAAAAGCACTATCAATAAATATCAGCTTTGTTTCCATGTATCTGAAAATGCCTCCTTTTCTCTTTATGGTAATTTACTAGAGCATACATTTTCAATAGGTACTTTAAAGAGAGAATAAAGTAGATCTTTGGAGATACATCAATTCACAGTTCGTGAAAGGACACAGTGGAAAACTCAGTGATATTACTAAATAGTGCACTAATTCACTGAAATGTCCTAAGGATTATTTATTCAATGATGTTTTCTCATTTATAAATTTAAGCCTAGGTTTGGATTTAACTTCACTATAAAATAATAAAAATAGATTTCTTTGTTTTATTAACATTATTTTCCAAGCTAGATTGTGCAATATATATATATATGTGTGTGTGTGTGTGTGTGTGTGTGTGTGTGTGTGTGTGTGATATATGTATGTATGTATTGTGCCTTCTGAATTCAGTAGTAACTTCATTTTTGGCTATGTGTCTATATCATTACTATTGAGACATAAGAGAATTAAAAGTATATTTTAATATACTCAACCAGTCACCAGTTGGTTTCAACAACATTAAGTAAGCAAAAATTTTCGGAGAATCACAGTCCCTTCTTTGCCCAGGAGTGTTTCTGGTTAAAATTTTGTGCTTTGTTGAACTTACTGAACAATCAGGAACAAACACTCATTATTAAATTACTCACAATCAGGAATCTAACCTCAGCATCAGACTCATTACTCACTGGTTTTTAATAAGCATGCAAAGTTTCTACATTGCATTTTCAAGCCTACATACTCTCCCATCTCTGTGGCCCACACTCCTACTGTACCTTTCTGTCCCTGGCATTTTTTTCCCTTTTCCTTCCTTATAATGTGTGTTACATTACTGTCCTCATACCCACCCACTCCCCTTCAAAATCTGATTTTTCTTATCTCATGGGGTCCAGTCTAGTTTCCTGACTTCTACTCTCATTTGCTAACATATAAATGCACACATATAACATAAACCTAGGATCTGCTTATGAAAGAGTACGTAGTATTTGTCTTAGCCTGTTACTTAACAGTAGTATTAATGTAGTAACTTCAAGTTCCATTAATTTTACAGAGATTTTCATAATTTCATTTTTTACAGTTGAATAAAATTCTATTGTGTATATGTAACACATATTTTGTTATCCATTCATCTGTTCATGGACATCCAGTCTTATTTCCTTTTCTTGTTGTTATGAATAGAGTATCAGGGGACAAGGGTGTGCAAATCTCCTTACATTTGGATGTATGATCTTTTTGAAAATCAAGCCTTTGAGTTGACAGTGAATTTTCTTCCTAAAGCAAGACTTTCTAGCTATAATTCTATTAAAAAATAGTGGAACCAAACAAAATTCTATTCATCCTTTTTCTGCATGTTGTTCTTGATGTCTTTACGTTGTTTTCAAATATACGTAGAACAAGAATTCTTTTTTTTTTTCTGAGACAGAGTTTTTCTGTGGCTTTGGAGCCTGTCCTGGAATTAGCTCTTATAGACCAGGCTGACCTCAAACTCACAGAGATCTGCCTGCCTCTTCCTCTCAAGTGCTAAGATTAAACACGTGTGCCACCACTGCCTGGCAGAAAAAGAATTCTTAACATCAACTCCTGAAATAAATATGCTTAAAT
This sequence comes from Microtus pennsylvanicus, assembly GCF_037038515.1. Taxonomy (NCBI): domain Eukaryota; kingdom Metazoa; phylum Chordata; class Mammalia; order Rodentia; family Cricetidae; genus Microtus; species Microtus pennsylvanicus. The sequence goes on from NC_134584.1 coordinate 34,548,462, forward strand.
GGAACCATGAGCCTCTTAAGGCCATAGACAAAGCATTGCATATACATGTTCTTTCAAGGGCACAGGGTATTAAACATTCAGTCTGATCCTGTACATATTCTGTAAGTTTGGTGGAGATATCTTCAGAGTGGAAAGATTCAGGTAGAGGAAAAGTCATAGCCCAGGTAGACACAGGAAGTGTGTTTCTACACAGAGATTGGGAGTCCCCCTTTTCTGAGGTTGTGCCCATGAGGGTTTCAGAGAAGACTGGAGCACATCCAGAGCTGGTGAGCATTCAGGAAAAGGATTCTCAGAGTACAAAGTATCACTTGTTCTGATTGCCACCAAGTATGCTTTAGTGGTGATGACTCAAATAGATGCAAAGGACTTTGAGCAAAAGCTTACCATGTCTGATCCTTGGCCTTGGGAGGCTTGGCATGCAAAGCCCCAAAGAGTTATGGCTACACTTGTTTTGAAAAAGCTATTGCAATCCATGACTACCTTCCAACCATGCGTCTAAGGGCAGCCATGGTCTGTGGGTGAGTGCCAATAACTCTGCAGCAAAAGAATAGCTTAATTTTTCATTTGGGTTTTTGATATTCTTTGTTTTGTTTGAGGTTTTGTTAAATTTTTTGGTTGTTGTTCTTAAGAATGGTTTGACATTTGATAAGGTGGCATATACTGACTGATCTTTTATACTCCCTATGGGACTAAATGGTTATTTTTATGAATAAAAAGTCTTTTTTCAAAAAAAGATAAAAAGAAATCTAGTAAACACTAGTATGTATACCTAACCATGAATGACTAGTAATCACTAAGTATAGACAATAAAGAATTGAGACTATTTATGTTATGTATATGTATACATATACCATACCCACATCTCCTGTGTACTTTATATACATATAAACAGCTCCCTACCATCTCCATCAAAAGTCATTTATATGGTTGCATGGGCTTATTCAACAAATTGTTGCTCAGAACAAAGACCCATTAAAGATAACCATTAAACTTATAAATGACATTTATTTAGAAATAAAAAAACACTGGTTCTGATATATATCATATGATGTTTAATGCCTAAGAACACGTCTTTTCAAAGTAGTGTAATTTAAAAAATAAAATTGTTGGTAAATGCATATATGTTCTAGAGAAAATGGAATGATGTAATTTTTACAAAATTTTTAAACTTCTTTTGCTTTTAAAAGAGGTTATCCTATAGCCCAGGCAGGCCTTGAACTCACTGTTTAGCCAGTTCTGGAACTGAGCTCCTAATTCTCTTAATTCCACATCGAAATTACAGGTGTGCTCCACCATGCCGCACTAATGTTTTTCAAATTCCTTCAACATATTTCCAAATAGCCATTTTTCCAGACCATTAATTTGACAATAAAAATAAAATAAAGAATTTAGCAAGTTATGATTCATCTTTCTTGGCTCATATGGAACATTTAATTAATCTGCACTAAGATCCCAAATGTTTCAATTATGCCATTTTTCTATGAAAATGAAGATTAGCAGAAAGCAGTACGTGGAACACAGCTACTCAAATTTTCTCTAAAATCTATTTCTAAATGTTTTGTACTCTATTACTTAATGCCAGCTACACTGTTTTATAAAAATCAACATGTCCAGAATATTTTGCAGGAAGAGGGTGAATTAGTGGCTTCCCAACGCTAATTGTCTCATGAGTAGACATATTTCATGGGGCCCACAGAAAACACGCCATGGCTTAGTAGGAATTCTCCTGTGCAAATGCCTAAGAAGGTAAATGGAGGAAAATATCTGCAGTTGCAACAGTGGGATGTTCTTCTGTCTCCTGAGCCTCGGCTTAATAAATCCTGAAGATCAGGGCCGGAGAGAACGCTCAGTTGTTAAGAACACTGACTGCTCTTCTAGAGAACCCAGGTTCTATTCCCAGCCCCCAGATGGAGTCTCACAACCTTTGTTAATTCTCATTTCGGGGCATTTGACACCCTCTCCTGGCATCCATTGTCAGCAGAAATATATGTGTTACATAGCACAGACATATATGCAGAAAAACATATACGCACATAAAAATAAATGAACAAATACATTCATATGACTATCAGAGAATGTACTTAGGAAACATTCTTGTTTGCTTGGCTCACATGCCATAATTCTATTTGAATTTTACTCCTGTAATAATAACTAAATGTAAAAGGTGTTAAATGCCCAACATAATCTGCTAATCATAGTCACAAATGTACATATGTAAATTACGCATAATGTATGTATATATAATGAGACAAAATATTCTTTTTCAAAATCTCATGAGTTCGATGTATCATTTTTCTCATTTTGTAATTGAATAAACTGAGACTCTCAGTGACTAAGGTTTTAAACCCATATAATTGCCTCAAAACATTAGTAAGCCCCATAGTTTTTCTTCTCATATGAAATAGAATTAAAAGATTATCAGAATATATCAACCCTGCTCCGTTTCTGCTGCTGCACATGCCTGATTCCCAAAATAAACCATTCTATTTCTTTTAGCATTTAACTCGTATTTCAAAGAGAAATCAATTTATTGACTCTAAACAGTGTTCACTTCCATTGATAGAAGTTGAAGATGTGACTTCCTTTCACCAGCCAACCTGCATTTACCTTTGTCCTGCCTGTTCTCAACCAAACTATGACAGGTATTACTGATGGCTAAGCAAAGCAAATTTGATTTTTCAGTTTCACAAACTTTTGGCTCACTCTGGAATTAATAAGGGTCCTTTTTTATAGTTCATATTCAATTATTTTACTAATATTTGTATGAAAACTAGAGACTTCTCATTTTAAATTATGTGTATAGAATATCTATGGTATTTTTTTCCAAATGCTGATGTGAACTTTTTCTCCTCAATCTTTCTCTGCTTCCCACGCTGGGTTAGTCCAGTGGCTTTCACTATTCCTTGAGCATTATCCTCTTTTTTTCTTTGAAAGCTCTTTTTGAGGCATCATTTCCCACTTTGCGTGTCTACACAGTGTTCAGTCTAAGTCCTTGTTATTCTGGAGCAAATTAACTAGGTACTTTGGAAGAAATAAAATGGTTACATGGATGACTTTGTTGTAGTAATTTCAAATTTCAACATTTAGTCCTTACTAATTCTATATTTTATTTAAAATTATTTGAGAATTTATTCTATATTTTCACATATGATTTATATTTTCTACTTTACTTTCACTTTTTGTCTCAATTTGAGGCATTTTACATAAATTTATTCAGTTATTTCTTTTAAAATTTTATTTTATGATCATTTTATGTGTATGAGTGTTTTCCATGTACACCCCATGTATGGCTGGTGTCCATGGGGAACAGAATAAAGCTTTGCATCCCCCGGAACTAGAATTACAGATGGTTGTGAGTCATCTGTTAATTCTGGGAACCAAACCCGCATCTTCTGCAAGAGCAGTCAGTGCCCATAACTGTTGAGACATCTCTCCACTTCCCAAGAATAACTGCTTAATATCTTACTCTAAAAAAAATCACTGAAATTATTGTATGGATAAAATATTTTTCTGAGAATATCATGTTGTATTTGCAATGCTGCCATTTTTTCCTTTTACTACTGTCTCTGTCCTTTGAACTTTATTGTTTTGTTTGATTTTCTTTCATAATGGAGACTAGAGTGAAAATTTTGGCAATGTTTTTACTTTCAGCTACTGAACAATGCTATACCACAAAATAATTTCAGCCTCTATTGATATATGCAGGGCTTTGGCAACAGAATTAGTTAATAAACAAGATTTTGCAATGCATACCCATCATCAGAGATATTTTTCTCTTGTTCCCTGACTGGGGAGAACTGACATGACTCCAACTATGCTAATACTAGCACAGAGAGCTCTACATTCAGTAAGGAAACCCATGTTTAATCTGTTTGTAGTCTGGCTTTCCTAGAGCTGCTTCTAAACTGATCCAATGTTTATCCCTTCCAAGATTCACTGGTCAAATGACTTTGAACATGAAGCATTTTCTTCACCAGCTTTTCCCAGAATACTTCAAGATCTCGTATTCTCTGCTGCTTCTTCATTCTGCTGGTCTCTGTGTAAAAGCATATTTCCATATTATTTTGGAGTCATTTCAGGAAGGAGGAAGGATAAGTGAGAGTGATTAGGTCAATTAATCATGTTTCCCTGAAAGTTAAGGGGATTTTTCATGCTGGCACCTCATTCCTTATTGGGAGAAAATTGAAATGACAGAATTAAGATTCAAAAAGGTATGAGTACCTGGCCCAGTTCTCATTATATATCTATGTCACCATGTTCATGCCACTTAATCTTTCTGCATTTTCATCTATTCCTGTGTACACTGGGCCACAAATGTAATGTTTGGGTTTCCGAGTTGTACGTGGCGGTGGAGACAAGATTCCAGGTGCTGTTGTGGGAGAACACAGAGCTTTTATAGCCTCTTTCTAGATCTATTGGCTCTAAGATCATTGTGCATTGGTATAACCGTGGGCTGACTCTTTATTTATACATCCAGTAATTATAAATTGAAAGCTACTATACAGACAAAGCAATATTACTCTTAAGGGAATTGAAACTATACCACCTTGCAAAATCATGTAAAATGCAAGGATAATCACAACAGTAGTACTGATGGTTACTAAAAATTGATGTCTAACAATGCAGACAAAGATAAATCAAATGCACCACATCTATAGAATCAATGGTATTCAACCAAAAAAAACACTAAAATATAATGCATTGAAAATGCTTGGTGAACCCTGAAAATAATAGCATGTTAAATAAAAGAAATTGCTAAAAAAAATAAATACTACATATATGTGATCCAACTGACAGGAAATTTCTAGGATAATTTCTACAAAACCATCAACAGAAAAAAAAATAGTGATTGCTTATCGATGAGAGGGCATGAGAAAGAACACACAAACATTACAGCTAAAGAACATGAAGTGTCTCCTTAGGACATCAAAATGTCCTGAGCATCATTATGGTGATGGGCACACAACTATGTTAATTTAAATAAAACATTAAATTTCATACTTCTAATTGGCAAATGGTATAACATAAAAATTATGTTTCAAAACACTGTTAAGTCGTCACCTAAAAAGTATGGAAGAAAAGGGGAGCTAATATGTGCATTATTACAACATTGGCTTTGAGAGTTTTGTTGGCTTGTATCATCATTCTTTTACTTTTTAATTTAAGAGAAAAAAATGACATGAAGCAAGGTGAGTAGAAAGCATAAAGAATGCACGAGGAGTCCGTGAGCAGGAAACAATAGGATGAAAATAAACTGTACTGAATTCTCAGAGAATAAATTTTAAAGAAGAAATATTAGGAAGACAAAATGGAGTAAGACCTGAGAACGCAAGTGGGGCTTAAAGTCTGGTGCAGGGACATGCACAGAAACAATGATCAATTCTGAGAAATAAGGGTCTTCAAATGAAAATAGAGACCATGGTGATGATACAGGTAGGAAATAGATGGAATATGGCCAGAGTTATTAAACTAGTTTCTAAGTAGAGGGTAGAAACTCTACCTAGGTCGTACGATGAAAGTGAAAGAATATTAGGAAATGTTGAATTTCACATGAAAATCTCTGTAGAAGGAAATGCCTAAGCTTATTCTAAAAGCTGAAACTTTATCAGAGTGGCTGAAGTTAGGGAATAAAGAGAGGGGAGGTGGGTGGTACCACTTCAATGAGTGGTGTGTCCTTGGCTGCATGTAGTTCACGATTTTGTAATCATGCAGAGTCTTGTATTATTAGGAGTGTAGTCAAATACTCCTGATGGAATGGGAAATATGTTGTGGATTTTCAGGAGAACATAAAATTATTCAGTTTACAATTGAAGATAATTTTCATCTGTGCAAGATGGTGGGTCTGGACAGTAATAAAAGCCTGCCATGTATCTTAACAGGAATGTCAACCCAAGGAAGATACCATTCTTGTCATTTTAAGAAAAGACTTAACTAGTATCATTTAATTAATTACTAAAATCAGTGGCTCAAAATGCCTGTAACCAGTAAGTCTAGTCCATGAACTTGGTAAAGAATATGATAAAATACACAAACATGTTGACTGCTGCATTAATTATAGTTCCTAAATATTTCGAACAAATCTGAAAGTCCAAAGCAGATAAAGAGTTGCTAACTTTTTATGTGGTTAGTTTTATGGGTTTTGTTTCTGTTTGTACACTTACACAAGTCTTGAAAATAAAATAAAGACTATGAAAACTAAATTGTAAAAATGTAAGTTCAAAGGATGCACATCTGGTTTAAGTGATCAGTGATTAGTTTAAACAGATACCATAGCAATATTAAGGTTCATGAAATCAATTTTTCTTCAGCCAAAGTCAGGTTATAAAATATCAGATAAATATTAAACTGACAATCAATTTCTACATTTATGTGTACATGAACATAATAGAATATGCATGCTTTTAATTGTATACTTATACCTTTTGAATACCTTATATTAAATATGCATACTATAACCAAAGAAATAAAGGAGAAAGGATTGTAAAGCTATATCCCATGATTGTCATAATTGCCATAATTTTTTCTGGAAAATCAATAGTAAGCAGCCCTTAAAATTTCATATATGTGTATATATATATATATATATATATTGTCAGCACTAGTTAGACTTGGTGGGACAAAAAGAAAAGAGAGTTTGGGCAGGGGACATGTTGGTCTTTGCAAGAGTTAGATAAGGAAAATGGAGGGTGAAATATGATTATATTTCATATGTGTGTGAAATTCTCAAAAATAAGAAAAAATGCAATTTAAAAGCAATTCCTATATATGAAAGGTATTCTTTTAAAGAAAATTACTTGGTCTTGTGAAAATGGTCTTTTTTCGGCTATGAAGACTATTTCCTTCAATGTTACTGCTCTGTCTCTTCTCCTAAAATATGGTGCCAGTATAATTCATAGTCTGGTATGCATTTAGAAAGAATAAGAGCAAAAAAATACCCTGAAAATATTCTATAGTATTCATGCAGTCTAATTTACGTACTTTCCACGCATTAATGCATGTTCTTAATGCTAATACTGTACTTACAAGGGACTATATTTGAAAGGGTTCACGCTAAGCCCAATATCTTTTGCAAAGCTATGAGATGAATTATTTGAGAAACAGAAAAAGCCTACCCTGAATGGGAACGTTATCACATTCAACTCACATAAAGTATATTTTGCTGGCGTCATGCTCCCAATGGGAGATACATTCACTGAGTGCAAATATGCTGAATTATAGATCGTATTTTAGCTGTGCACCACTGGTGATGATACCTTGGTTTGTGGTTTTCTTGTTAAGGCAGATACAGTTGCATTCAGTACAGTTAACTGAACACATAATGAAATTAATAAATGTTTTTAATATATGTAAATTTTATTATTATGTAACTAAAACAAGTTTTAAGATAATAAATATGATTTAGTTATAGTATACATATCTACTGTTTCTCAATTTATAGCAAGTCCTCAAAAGCATTCTTAAAATTTATTCAGAAATAATAAAAATTATCTTATAATTTTTAAATTTCTATAACTGAAATGCTTATATATCTATAATATTTAGTACATGATATTTAATTCCAAAACATTAAGTAAAACTTTGAGTCATGAAATATAATAAAAATGTAACTTAATAAATTCATAGCTTAAAATATTTTAAATAACTTTTAATTGGGCTTACCACTGACATAGTCCTTATAAAAAAGCTTAATTAAATCTAAGATATAGAAAGATACATATAACATAGAAATACATCTTTCTGAATTATTCTGGCTCTGTTGATATGGGAGAACAAACATATTGCTGGGAGAATTCAGAGTGCAGCCAGCTTAAAAACATTGTAAGAGTAAGCTAACTAGAACTCCAACCCCAGAAGGTTGAATTATTTCCTTTGATGAACTGGAGAATGGGTTGAAGCCTTCCTTCCCTAATGAGCATGGCAATGACCTCTGACATCAGTAGTAACTATGAGGCAGACACAGAGGGGCGAAGGTGCTCTTCAGAAAGTGATGTCTTACCTTCAGTATTTAAAACACAGTAGACTTTGTACACAGTTGCTTGTGCTAATAATGAGAAGCAGAAGTCAAAATACAACACAGACACACACACTTGCACACACACACATACCCACGTGTGTCCCATAACAAAGAGCACAATGCCAGCTGGCTTCTTCGTAGAACAGGGGCATTTTGTTTAAATGAACCATTGTGTGAGCATGGGCCAACAAAGTAAGATCAGAATCCCCCAAAATAGGAAACACCATGGTAAAAAGTTTTTTTCCAAGAGAAGTTGTTCTCATGATGAAATCATAATCTCACCATGGTAGTGGGTAACTTAATGGGAACTTGGTTAGTATGTTCATGGCTCTGAGGCTGACCCCTAGCAATACACAAACACCACACAACTCATACACAAAACACATGCACACATCCACTAAAGCAGTCTAAATATTTTTTCAGCACGTTTGAATAATTATATCATAACTAGCAGTTGGCTGTGAGATCACAACACTTGCTTATCATCACATAATTATTAAATAGGTGAAAATTATTTTAGTTAGTAATTGTGTAACTACTACTGCTTCTTTCAAAATATTAATACTTAACCTTGAAATTAAACGTGTGTTGTTAACACAAATTCCAAAAAGGCAGAGACTATGGCTTCACTGAACAGAACCACAGCCGTGGGAATTACTTTAAGATATCTATCACAAAGTGGAGAGTAACCGAGGAAGAAATGCAATCTGGTCCCCGTGCACAGACACAACTGTACACACGCGCGCACACACACATACACACAAACACACACATGGCAGTTGAGGAGAACCACACACACACACACACAAAAAAAAAAAAAAAAACCAAAAAACTCTACGTACCTACCAATGTTTGCCCCGGTCTTGATGATTAAATATCACAGGGGAAAAAAAGTATGTTTCCTAGCTCCTTCCACATGGTTTCTTACACTGTCACTATCACCGGACTCATCTTTACTCCCTGAAGGTTCCTGCCATTATCTTCTCCAGAGAAATAAAGGAAAACACAGAGCCTCTGTCCTAATTACACTGGAAGTGGAAGACTGTTACCTGCCAGACACAAAAGTAGCACATTTGGACTTTGGTGAGCAGAAGAGCCACTAGCTAGCTGTCTGAACGTGTCAGCTGGAGCACAGCCCTCACCTAGAAGGAAGTGGGAAAGGATCTCTGCCTGAGAGTCACCCCAACATGGCCACCAGAATATTAGGCACAGCACTAAAACCACGGCGTGTCCTAAGGAGAAGTGACACACTGCCCTTGGCAATTTGGGGATGGGCAGCAAATGCAGAGGGCACTCTCCAGGGCTCACAAAGAGCTATGAAGGCGACAATTTGTTTCAGACTTTCCAAAACCAATGCCCTTCCTCGGAAATGTAGTCTTGTGTGGTACTCTCTCTGTTAGCAGATTAATCAACTTAAATTTGATGATTTAGTAATTTCGGCAAAAGGCTTCCCTTAAAGTCCTTGCTCAGGAAAGGTCTGAGATGAGCCAATCAAAACCATCAAATTTTCCAGCATCCACTGAAGGCCACTTGAACACTGCTTTCACTGTAGAGAAAAAAGTTGCTGAAATTTTGTATGGTTTTGGTTGTGGGTTTAACAACTACATTTTTTGCCATGTCATAGGTTTTGGAAATGCTTGTATTTGGTGTTATGAATATACAAAAATATGAATTAGTAACATCTTCTGAACCCAAACAGGTACAATGTGTCCAAGATCCTTAGTTTGTCATTTTTAGGAAAAAAACAAAGGAATACCGCAATTTTTCATTTCAATTTTTCCAGATATCTCCTATAAAAATTTTGCATAATACTGATTATTTCGCCTATTGCTGCTATGTTTCCTCTATGCAAGGGCAATCAAGTCTCCCAAACTGTGCTAGGGTTTGTTAGTATATAGCTCGTTCTCGGTCATCTTTCACTGCTGTGAAATGCAGGACAAAACCTCATCATCACTTGGTTTCACCTCCCACCTTTGTTCCATGTTTGCTTTTGCTTTACCGGATTTTCTTGGGGAAATATGTAGAATCCCTTAATTTCACTGATCCATGGATTAAACATCTGATTCCAATTCATGAAAAGTTGCTATATGCCCTATATACTTTTAGAAAAAAGAAATGAGAGTGGCACTTTAATCATTTGATACAGGCTGCTATTTTGAAAAGCACCATCATTTTTCTGTTGATAAATACATAAAAGTATCCTTCGAACTCATTTAATTAAATGTGATATCAGCTAAATAAAGTTTAGCACCTTTGGCATGTTATCATTGAATGTCATAATCTTTTTCAAAATATAGGTCTCATTTTTCTTATTAAGACTGTTGAATATTCTCTTGCAAAGTTTTTCTTTTGAAATGTATAGTATCGTTTGGATTATATTCCCATGGAGGTCTCAAAAAGAGATGGTATTCAAATCCCGCTTTTAAAATTCAAAAGAGCGTAACAACCTAATTTGCCTAGGATGGGGCAAGACCATCTATGATTTGCCTTTCCAAATATCTTCCTCGCAGATGAAGCATACTTGATTACTCGGGAGGCTCTTTTAGCCTGAACATTCTTTCAATTGAACCCAATAATCCACAGACAATGGCATTAACTATTGTAAGCCCTTCAGGGATTTTCCTATGTGTTTTTGAAAATAAGAATTTAAAAGCTAAATCTTTCATATAATACACCCACTCCATGCACAAGAAGAGAGACTGCTGATTTCTGAGGCGACAAATATCTTGGGAAAGATGGGCAGTTGTCTCCCCAAGCTTTCTTTGCTGGGCTGTAGTCCACAGTTAACTTGATTCAGAACTATGGACAGCTCCCTCTCCCGCAGGCACTTCACAACAATTTCGGTTAGTTTCTGAACACTGCTCGAAGTAAGGCTTTTTGTTGCTGTTTGCTTGTGGTTTACCAGGAGGCTAAACGCTCAGTGTGCAATACACTCCTGTCGTTGCTGTGTTTTCCCCCTTGTTCGAACAAATTAGATAAACAAACAAGTGGATCACCCGGAGTTGCTAGTTGGGGATTTTCAGAAGGACTCTGCTTATGTTCAGGGGCGGCTCGTCACGCTAATAAGAGGATCTACTTCACGACCTTCATTTGTCAGTCTCTAAACGTGCTTATTAACCGAATGAATACTCGGGCTACAAATAAGATCAGGAAACTCATATTAATTTTCTCCTGCTGACAGCTCTGCTGTGCCCTTCCTCCAAGGCTGGGAAACTGGCAAGACATTTCTGAAATGGATTTGTAGTCAAGGTCAAGAGCGGGTGTCGCTCTATTTCAGGAAGGGGGCTCAAGAAACGCTCCCCCCATCTCTGTTTCGGGAACTCGAAGCTTCCTGTCACGCTCCTGCCCAGTTGGGCAGCACTGGCTCCGCTGAAACCTCAAGTCACAGACTACCCAAGCCAAGCAAGCACAAGTGTCCTTCCTGTGCCTGCCAGTCACTGATCTGGAGAAATGCGGTGGGGACAAGAGCGTCTATAAGCATAAGAACAACAGATTAACACTCCCAGGGGCGAGAGTGGCAGGAACAGCTAGGACCTGTGAGTCACTGTCTCCAGTTTCCTCATCTCCGGAATCCCAGAAGCATCTTTTTTCTCTTTGGGGAGCAGCGCTAGCAAGGATACCTGCCCTACTCCTAACTCTCCCATTACCGAAGTAAAAGTTTTCCTAATGAAACTTAGCCACCTAAGTCCAGGGGTCATAGTGGCCTTTTTCCCTCCCCATCTAACCCCCAGAGTTCAGCAGACAAAGGGAACAAGCTTCGCTGGCGCCCTGGGGAGAAGAAACTCCGTAGCCCAAACCTTTCCTGGATGGAAACTAGTTGAAGAGTTGAGTCTGGCCAGTTTGAGTAGGAGCCACGGGCAGCGCTGCCCCGCCTGCCCCGCACCCCGCTGCGAGTCCCCGGGGCGCCCCCTCCCAGGGGCGCGGAAGGATGCTGGAGGGTGCGCCTAGGGGGGGATCAGGGTGGGGCGACGCCAGGGAGCCCTCACCTGAAGTCACTGTACGGGTGGATAATCCAGAAGCCTGCAGTTTTAACCCTTTCCTGCTCCTTCTCCACCGCCTTCTGGCTGCCGAACATGCGGAGGGAAAATTTGTTGACCCCGGGCTGCAGCATGGAGGTGAACTGCCTCTGCATGAAACCATACTGCCGCCGGGGACCCTCAGCATCCTCGAAGCTGCCCGCCGGCTCTTCGCCGCCTCCGCCGTCCACCTTGAAGCACACGGAGTTACCGTGCTCCTTCCCCGCCGTACTGCTCCCCGGCGGGGTCCCCAGGCGCTTGTCGGCCACCGCCGGCCCCGTCGCGGACGCCTTGGAGGGGAAGACGCTGTTGCCATCGTCGCGGCTGTTGGACGCGGACTTGGGCTTGCCGCCGCCTTCCATGCCCGGAGGACGCGGCCGGCGACGGCGCGGACTCCAGACTCGCCGGGGGCTCGAGGCCGAGGGCCAGGGGCCGGAGCCGGCTGCCCGCGAGCCCGGCTGCCCGTCGCGGCGGCGGCGGCGGCGGCGGCAGCTGCTGCTTCCCGCCCGCGCCGCTGCTCAGCTGCGCGCCTCGCTCCCGCCGCCGCCGCTGCCCTCAGTGGCTTGCGCTCCGGGCTCTGCTGCGCCTGGTGCTGAGGCTGAGGATGCGGGCGCGGGGCGAGGCTCAGCTCAGCATCCGCGCGCCAGCGCTGCCCCTCGGCTGCCCCCTGCCGGCCGCACGCCTCCTCTGCCAGCGCGCGCCCCGCCGCTCTCCTGTTCCACTTCTGCCCAGCGTGACATTGAACTCCCCGGCTAGCCCCGGACGTCTATTTGTTCGTCTGGCGAGAGGCTCGCTGGGTGTGGGTTTGCAAAAATGGGAGGAGAGGAAAGGAAAGCGGAGAAGAAAAGGGAGAAGAGAAAGGGGAAGGGGAAAGGAGGGAGGGAGAGAGAGAGAGAGAGAGAGAGAGAGAGAGAGAGAGAGAGAGAGAGAGAGAGCTAGCAAGTTGCTTCCAAAAGGAACTGAGGAACCGCCTAAAACGAACCGCCTAAAACTCACAGAGACACTGTCTGGACGCCTGTTGGAAAGGGGTTACAGATGGAAAGAGTGGTTTGGGAAGGCTAATTCCTTTCACTATAAATTCACTTGTAAAGTTAGATGAACAAAGATACACACTGAAATTTTTCAAGGATAATGAAAATCTAAGATACGCACTGAAAAATAAATTTCATGAATTGAAATGAAGGAGAGAGGAACAGAGGAGAGAAAAGAGACGAGGGGAAATGGAGGAGGGGGGAGAGACAAACAACTAGCAAATAGATCTTTGTAACCCCGGGTTACAGCTGATTAGCTGCCTGGAGCTTTGCAGATTAAGGATCTGTACCTAGGGACAGACAAGTGACCTCCTTCTACTTATCCTGTTTATTGTCACACAGCTCCTTAAGCAGGGATGGGATTCTTTTCTAGGGAGGCCACAGTCACCAACACATATGTGAGCAAGTCTATCAGCCACCACTGCTGGGGGAAAAAATAATGTGTAAAAGATAAGCGGCCTGAACTGACCTTATTTTAAGATAAATTATACGATCAATAAACACACAGATAAATATGCCGGTTCGTGTTCAACAACACTATGCTTGGAGGTTGAGATAGCTTGGAATCTGGTCAGAATGTCATGGAGTATTCTCTGGTGAAGCTTCCCACGTGTGACTGATGCTGAAGACAGCGTTCTCAGGTTTCTCTTATTCCCTTGGTGTCTCCCCAACCCATTGGATTAGCTAATAGAAGCAAAATGTGCTGCCAATGTTACCATCCACTCAGCATGGCATCCTGGATGTTGGAAGAGTCTCGAGACTGTAAGCAACCCAAAACATCTGTTCCAGATACTTTCTCTGCCTCCATGCCCACAGCCTCTTCAAAGGCAAGCTCACCCTGCCAAGTCACTGGTCCCTGGTCAATCGTCTGCTAAGGTTGCATAGGGAAGAGAGGACACTTCAGGGAGAGATTCTTTGTCAGGGTGGCAACTTGTGGCACAGGATTAAAAAAAATGGATGAGGCCAATAACTTAGTTGTTTTTTTTTTAATGAATCCTTTGATGAAGCCAATTCCCAAACACATCCAGTGTCTTCATGAGGCTTTAGAGAGGTTGGGGGAGAAACAGAGGATAGTGAGTGTTGTCCCAAGACACACAGAACCTGCTTTCAACTAATCAAAGCCCAGATCCTCACAAAATAAGCATGCTTGGTCAAACTTTTATGGTCACAGATGAGGAAATAACAACATAGCACTCTAACCTAGCAACATAGGGACCTTGAAAATCACAAGGACAGAAAAACATACTAGATGCCACAAGCAGAAAAAAAACATAAGGAGGAATAAAATTTATTATTGTCAAAAGCATGGCTCTGCCTCCCAAAATTTCCAGTATTCAGTCCCATTTCTTCACTAAACAAAAGAAATTCTGTACAAAAACCCATTCTGCATGCTTCCCCAAGCCCTCTAGTTTCAGTAATGAGTGTAAACATGTGTATTTAATATAATTTAATATAAATTTTAAATTTTATAATAATGTAAAAATATGCCACCTAAGATGCAATGCTGTTTTAATAAGTTTCTCTCCTCTCCTCCCCCCTCCCTTTATTTTGTTCACCCATCCTTGTCTTTGTTCTATTTCATCTGTTCATAATCACTATGAGGCAATTATTTCAGTAAACTTTTCCTAAGTTTCATTGTTTGTCCTAAATATGACAGAAGTACTGAAAAAATAAGAACTCATCATGTAACCAGAGGCACATTTAGGAAGAAACAGAAATTATTAGTTGCTGCAAGTGCAGCTTAGAGAATGTATTTTAGCCATTATAATTCTTAATTTTAAAAACTGATTATGTGTATATTACGTCAGCATATTCAAAATTATCAGCAAAATGCAAAGTCAAGTCCCTTCGTTTTGCCTTCATGGTACTGATCTACAGTTGTTTAGAATATGGATCCTCATGAAAAGTTGAAAGGCTTTAAAATGTTCCCTGCCTCCCTTTAATACTCTGCTTAAGATCAAACTGCAGACAGCAGCAGAAGATTAATATGAATCTAAAATAAAATCTCCATGCAGCCGACACAAGTAACTGTGAAATGAGACAAGAAAGATAGATAGATCGGTGGCTTGAAAACTGATGACTCATCAGAAAATCCTGAGGCGAGCATCAGGTTTGTGGGCTTGTTAGTAGGGTGGGGCAAATGCTGAAGCACAACACACGTCTGAAACCATGTTGTCAGAACTCTGCTGGAGAAGGCAGTAGTCCATAATCTCAGTGTCTCAAACTCAGACAAATTTGATTTTCTGGAAGGCGGCTGCCAGCATCATGCTTAATGCAAAAGACTCGAGCTGTGACAGTCAGGACAGAACACTCATGGTCAGCATTTCTGTCACACAGCCCAGGTTCGGTTGATATCCTCGTCTCCCTGAAACCTCAAAAGGACCAAGTGGGTAAGCAATCGTAACAGACAGCATAAATTTAAAAGTTCACATAAAATCAGGGGTGGGGGTGGAGTTTATATAAAACGTACACGCTAAAAAAAAAATCAGTGTTTTTCCTAAGTATCAACTGTAATTATTAAGAACAAAGGTTCCTTGTATAATTGCAAATAATTCAGTAACAAATAAGAACAACATGAGACACCCAATTCAAAAACACACTAAACTTTACAAGAAGCATGAAAAATGCATTTAAATAAATGAGAATACAGTCCAAAAATTTAATATTCTAATGATGATGGTTCTTCCCAGATTTGTTTTTAGAGTTCAAGTAAATTGGATTATTTGTAAATTTTCCCCTGGAGGACAAACATGACAAAATGTTTTTAAGGTTTTCTGGGAAAAGTTCTTCTGTCAAATCATCTAGTGTGGGTCTAGAGACATGACTCAGTGGTCACAGTGTAAAGTATGTGGGGTATGGTGGCACATCACTCTGGTTTCCAACCCTAGAGAGGCAGAGGCAAGTGAATCACTGTGTGTTACAGACCAGCACAGTCCATATGCGAATTCCAGGTCAGAGGTCAGGCAGGGCTCCACAGAGAAATCCTGTCTCAAGAAAAAAGAAAAGAAAAGAGAAAGAAGTAAAGAAAGAAAAAAATTAAATAAAAAAGAAAGAAAGAAAGAAAGATGTTGACAGATGACATCTGGTGCATGGGGCGGTGGGGTGGGGAGACACTACTCACAAAATAAAAATATTGCAAAGATTGACAAGGTGTTAGTTGAGTGTAGGGTGGTATGAAGCAGAGGAAGACAGCGAAGGCAATAAAATAGAATGAAACAAGAAACGTGCTCTATCCTGTACTGATTAGAACTCAAAGGTGTGGGTGCAGGCTAAAGGATACACTGTACAGTAAATTATTCTCGAAGGATGATTAGCACTTCAAGGAAGATAGGAGGTGAAATATACCATCATGTTGTTTCTTAAAGTACCATTATACAGTATTATGAAGCAAATACTGGAGCTATAGCAGGTAAGAATGTTCACAGGTGTTTATAAAGGCAAACCCAGTAAATGATTTTCAACTCATGGTAGCAAGAGAAGACATAAAGAAAATACTGATCCTACTGCATGTACTGGCTTTGTGGGAGCCTAGGCAGTTTGGATGCTCACCTTACTAGACCTGGATGGAGGTGGGTGGTCCTCGGACTTCCCACAGGGCAGGGAACCCTGATTGTTCTTCAGGCTGATGAGGGAGGGGGACTTGGCTGGGGGAGGGGGAGGGAAATGGGAGGCGGTGGCGGGGAAGAGGCAGAAATCTTTAACAAATAAATTAATTAAAAAATAAAAAAGAAAATACTGATTGATCTGTATGCATAGAAACATCAAACTTCTGTTTAAATTCAGCACAATCATACTTTAAAGAGAAATTGTAGAAAATGTTAAAATATGTTGTATATAACGTTGCATATGAACTCAAACAGATGGTTTTTATGCAAAGGAAAAATTCTTACATAAGTAATGAATAGGATTATTTATGTATTAATGTCTTATACAAAGACTTAAGCAAAGTTAAAAGAATTTTATATTCATAAAAGACTATGTATTTAACACTTCTTTAGTAGTGAATATTTGACGTTTAGGCTATTTGTGCTTTTATAAACAAGTCTATAATTGACATCATTATTATGCTTCTGTGTACATATTAACATAGATCAAAATAAAAATATTAAAAGTAAAGAACATAACTAAATCAA
This sequence comes from Microtus pennsylvanicus, assembly GCF_037038515.1. Classification (NCBI taxonomy): domain Eukaryota; kingdom Metazoa; phylum Chordata; class Mammalia; order Rodentia; family Cricetidae; genus Microtus; species Microtus pennsylvanicus. The sequence goes on from NC_134584.1 coordinate 34,565,656, forward strand.
AGTAATGCATGTTAGTTTTTGATATAACTATCAATACATTCTCCAAGTAAGTGAACATACGTGTCTATATTCCTACTAAGACTGCACGAGGCTACTTGTTATGTATACTTAAACAAGCATAACATATTAAAAATCTATATAATTTAAGAGAATCAAGAAAGTAAACATAGGATCATTGCAGGTTTAATTAGATTGTCTCAATTTTTAATAAGTATATATTTACATTAAAATACGCTCCACTAGTCTGACTTCACAACATGTATTTAATCCCAGCATTAGGGAGACAGAGGCAGGCCAATCTCTGTGAGTTCAAGGCCAGCATGATGCAGGCTATCCAAGACTACATAATGAGACTTTTCTGAGGAAAAAAATTTCCATTAATACAATTCAGAGCCACAAAGCCCTCCCAAGTATGAAGAGAAATCATGTATGAAAAATTTATGAATTTGAGTAAATAAAAACTAAAACATGCTTAAATATTCTACTCTTATTGTTTCTTTTACTATTTTGAGATTATAATAGCCTTTGGTAATATAGTTTTTGAGAGTTTTCTATATGAATACTGGTTTTGCATCATTTCTCCACTCCCACTCCTTTCTCTGACTTCCCCCATGTTTCCACACTTCTCAAATTCACGACTCCTTTTTCTTTATTATTATATAAATTTATGAATACAACCTGATGAGTTCATTCAGTGTTGTTATTATTTCCATGTTTAAAGTTAGGATTAGATAACTTCTCTGTGAGGTCATACCTGAAGAAGACTGAGTTTCCCTCATCTCCATCAAGGGGTGTGACCAAATAAAATTTCCCACATCCGTGTTAGCATGTCAAGAGATATCATCACTTGCTTAGGCAACGATATTGTTGAGCTTCATAGGTGCAGCACCCCTTAAAAGACACTATCTCAGGACAGATATCCCATAGGTGCAGCACCCCTGAAAACACACTGTCTCAGGACAGATATCCCCATGGGTGAACCACCCCTGAAAAGACACTATCTCAGGACAGATATCCCATAGGTGAAGCACCCCTGAAAAGACACTGTCTCAGGACAGATATCCCCATAGGTTCAGCATCCCTGACAAGAGACTATCTCAGAATGGATATCCCTATGACTTTCAAGGTCTTTCCAACCCCTCTTCTGTAGTATTCCCTGATCTGCTATCAGAGTTGTATTGCGGATATATCAGTTGGTGCTGAGCCGTCCACAGCTAGCTTTTCGTTGAAGTTGTTTCTGTGATGGCCTCCATTTACTGTAAAAAAATATGATGTTTTGATGAAAAGCAAGGGCTGCACAAGTAGGCTTAAATACAAGTGTTTAAATGAATTTATAAATTATATTGTCTTAGGAAAGTGACCATGATAAAAATCAGACTTCAACTTCTATGATTTAAAACACTCCACAGTTACTTTTTCAAAGCATATGACTAACAGTAATTTTAATATAGGGCTAAATGTTGTGCAGTCCCCTCAGATCTTTGAACGCACAGTGGGATACTGACAACAATGGAAGCTTCCTTTGGGCTACTTTTCAGTGTTCCACCCTCCATTGCACTGGTTTCTGTGAGAGTTCTGTGTCTTACCTCTCATAGTTTTTGGTGCACATGCTTATGTATGTGGGAGTTAAGCAGTATTTGTGTGTTCATTTAAGTGTACGGTAAATCTAACACCAATTCCACCTCCACAGGTAAAAAATTCATCTGAGCTGTTGACTGTTTCTGTTGTTGAATTAAGCTTTACAGTTTATAACACATCAGAATGCTTCCATTTTCCAGTATGTTTAGTATGTGTGTGTTTAATTGTTCTGTCCCCTTAAAAGAAAGCATGCAACTTTCTTCTATATCTGGAGCTTTGTCCTTTATCTCCTTCTCAAAGTTGCTTGTTTTCTTGTTTGTTTTAGAGAATGCAATATGCTCATTCTTCGCATCCACTGGTTTCCAGCAACAAAGTTTTAGTTTTGTTTAAAAAGGCAGATTTTTTCTTTCTTTCTACCCCATTGTTCTTTGTTGCTGCTATTATGTTGGGGTATCCGTGGATATAGTTCTGTTGAACCCAATTTTCAAGTAAATCCTTTGGAAATTGCCCCAGAATTCTTCTGTGCAAATATTGAGCATGAAGAAAGCTGCTAAGGGCTGCTTTTCCCGTGTGTGTCCATTTTAGTGCTTTTCCCTCCTTTTCAGTTGTTGTCCAAAAATAATTCTTCTAAGAATTAACTGACATTTCCTGTCTACATTTCTGAAAGTTGCTGAAATTTTCTAGCATGTAGAAAGAAATCTTTAGTGTTTCCCCATAACATATTACTTCTTTAATTTTAAAAGGAGTTATTTCTGAATCTGAGGTTAACTGTCTTGAGCCACTCTTAAGAGACTGTTAATTTAATTAAACTTTGTGTTAAACTTAAATCAATTTCTGCATTCTTTGCGTAATTCTTAGGCATTTCTAGTAATTACCAACTTTATACTGCACAATCTCTCCATATCTAAACAGAAAAAGAAAATAATCTTCATGGCCTATAGCATTCCATTCTTTCTGTATTTTAATTTACCAGTGTATGCTTATACCATCTATTTGTGAAAATCACTTGGTTTTTTTACAACTATTTAAATAATGCTTTTTAAGTTTTTTTTACTTAATATAAAACAAATATGCCTGATAGCAGACATTCTTAAAATGATTCTAGTAGCTTAAAATTGAGTGCTATTCTGACTGTGTGTTCAATGAGACAAATGAGAAGATGGAAAAATAAGCTATATTATGTATATTAAAAATATATTAAAGAAAACCAATCAATGATATAATAATTTCTCTCATTTTATTATGAATAATGTATATTCATAAGCACATGAAAGTATTTTTTACTCTTTCCTAATTTAACAGAAAGCTTCACAAGAGTAGGATACTTCCTTTCCATGCATCCGCAAAAACTAGCAGAATAAAACTTGGTAGCAAGAAGAGGGACTGCACATATTTTTTGAAAACTTGATTGATTGAAACTCCTGCACGAATCCCTCGTGTAGTCTGTACACACATCACCACACACCTCCCTGTTAGTGTGACTCCACCATACATTAGCATCACTAACTTGCATCCTAGCCTAGAGTGTAATATTAAATTAGTTCCATAGTTTCTAGGGATAACACAGGTTCACTCCATAGAAGACCGTACCCACTCAGTATTCTACAGACAGTGTTCTTCAAACTAATCATAAATTTATAAGGCAATTATTATCTCTAGTTAACAATCTGGAATAAAGAACTTACCACTAAATGTTTTTATATATTTATTTTATGTGACCAGGATACATCCTGAATCTAACCTGTCAAAATATAAAGTTTTTATTCTCCAAAATTAATAGTTTTGCTTTCGTTTCAACAAGATTTGTAAACCAAAAAATTCATCACACTAATTTTGTGGTATTGAAAAATTATTGGGTGTCCAATTGCCCGATCAATTAACAAATCAGATAAAAAGTACTTAATAATTTGCCAACACTGAACCCTTCCGTTTTAATTTCCTTGTTAAAACTGTGTTCCCTTTTGACCTTTTGCTCAGCAGGGCAAACCTCATGACTGGTTGGTTCAGAGAGGGGGTGGGTCCTGTCACCACTAACAACAAAGAGTCCATTGATCAGGTTTGTATCTGAGAGTTGATGCCCCCCACACCTCTTTGGTGAGAAATTCCATAAAAGAAAAAAGTCTGGAAAATAAACTGAAAATTGCTTTCTTTGAGGAAATATGGTATTACTTTTGGCTATCATTGAAGGAAGATGCATAAACTGGATTAAAGAGTTTAGTCAGTGGGTTCTGTTTCTGCCCCCTAGCAATAAAGCTATAGTTCAGCTTTATCTGTCTTTGTGCTTTGTTTTCTATGAAGTTTCCCTCTTAATTCCACACAGTGGCTGACCTTTTTCTTGAAATGCAAGGTGTTTGGCTAAAGTCCTGGAGGTTATTCACAGAGAAAATAAGTTCTTGCCCAGACTATAAATCTATAAATCACACACACACACACACACACACACACACACACACACACACACTACCTAACTCTAGTAAATGAAAAAAAGAAAAAGAAAGAAAAGAAAAAAAAGGAAAAAAGACCAAGAAAACCGATATGTTCTCTATGGAATCTATCTTTCACTAACACTTTATACTCAGTGTGTCTGTTATTCCCATTTCCTTGCATTCTGGATTTTTATTTCTCCCTCCTGCATTATCCTATTGTAGCATAAACTCAAACTCTGCAGTCAGAGACAGAAGCAGAGCCGGGCCCTTCCGCTAATCTCAATCCTATCAGCGGATGATCGCCTCAGTAAGCAGGAGCCACAGCCCTGGTGGAAATGATGACGTCAAGGGCTTTGTCTTTTTCAGTAGCCTTGAAAATGGCTAAACTAAGCCCTGATCCAGGACCATTGCTTTACCAAACAGCTGTGGAAGAGAAAGTCCATGGAGATAAGGATGTCTGGCTATCCCCAGAAAAGACAAAGGGTCAGAAACAAATCCATTTTTAGAGGAGCTGGAAGGAGCTTCCACGGTAGAGTCCTGTAAAATAGCTGAAATAATTGAAACTATGGCTCGTGAATAATTCCTAATTCCTTTTTATAAATTTATTTATTTTACACCCCAGCTCCAGTTTTCCCTCCCTCCTCTCCTGCCAGTCCCTCTTCCCACCCCTCCCACTATTTCCACACCCCCAATACATTCCTCCTCTTCCGTTTGGGCAAGGGCAGGTGTCCCATGAATATCAACAATACATGACTAAACACCCTCCATGTTTTAAGGCTGGACAAGGCAACCCAGTATGAGGAATAGGGTACCAAAAGCCAGTAAGAGAGCCACAGACAACACCTGATTCCACTGTTAGGAGTCCCACAGAGGCGTAAGCTACACAGCTGTCCCATGTGTACGGACTGCCTAGGTCAGTCTCATGAAGCCTCGCATGTAATTTTTATCTTAGCCATTCTGACAGGTGTAAGATGAAATCTCAGAGTCATTTTGACCCTCACTTCCCTGATGGCTAAGGATGTTGACCATCTCCTTGAGCGTTTCTTGGCCACTTGAGATTCTTCTGTGGCGAATTCTGTTTAGAACTGTACCACATCTTTAATTGGACTGGTTTTGCTTTTGTTTTTATGTCAAGTTTCTATTTCTATACTATTGAGAAACAGTCATTTGTCAGATGTGGGGCTGGCGAAGAACTTTTCCCATTCTGTAGGCTGCCATTTTTGTCTTATCGACATGTTTGCACTGTAAACATGTGATTGATGAGAAAAACCTGTTCCACCACAACAGGGATACCCAGGAGACTCCCAGGCCATACAATAAGCTACACTGGTAGGAGAAAAAAAAACGAGTACAGCCTCAGAGTTTTCTTTTCAATCAAACTTAAAATTCTAAGTGTTGTATTCCTTGTCTAGGTAAGAGAATCTGTCTCACTATAAAGACCAAGAAATGAGGGACTCCTGATTTCTGAGATCCAGTCTGCTAATTCCACTTTCTGCTTCCTGGGGTGAAGCAAAAGGTTGTGTCTCAGAGAAAACAGCAGGTAACTAGGGTAAGCTTAGCCAGGTGTGCTGAGGCACACTCAACTGACATTCCAGCTGTGTTCTCCTGGCTGGAGTAAATCATTACAGCCCCTGTCATATGGCATGCAACAGGTAACATGTCCTTTCTATGGTCCAGTTTTTAAAAGTCACTAAACCTGGGCTGGAGAGATGGCTCAGTGGTTAAGAGCATTGCATGCTCTTCCAAAGGACCCGAGTTCGATTCCCAGCAACCACATGGTGGCTCACAACCATCTGTAATGAGGTCTGGTGTCCTCTTCTGGCCTACAGACATATATGCAAACAGAAGAGTGTATCCATAATAAATAAATAAATATTAAAAAAAAAGTCACTAAACCTGAGTAATTTGTCACAATGTGTATCACATTTATCACGCAGTTCGCTGTGTTCTGAAATAATCATTACACAGGATTGCTACCAGTCTTCACATGTAGTTTGAACTAAAAATATTAATAAAATATCTTAGCATAGAGTAGCATTATATTTGTTATGATTGGTTTGTTCTAAAGCACCCTAATATCATACTATGCTATTAATTTGAACTTTCCAGTACTTAACGTATTTAATGTATTTGAGGATGATTTCAACGAAAGTGATATTCTGCATATCAGATAATCAAGTTTACTTTGGCGGAGAAAAAGCAACCTACCCTCACTCTCTTTCCAGTTGTCATGTCTTCCAATTCTGTTACAAAATTTTTTTTTTTCCCAGCGAGACAAAAAATGTGTGTCAAGCATTCATCGCGTGTGTTTAATTAGATTCAGTACAAAAGTAGGAACAGCTGAGTCAGGCGTATTATCTTGAGAGTCTGATTTCTACTTTCATGAAATCATTGTGTGCTAGATGAAGACTTGTGTCCTAACTCAACGGGAATTATAGTGGTATTTGTCTTTTCAAGTGGCGACATTCATCCAGCAGAAACGGGAAGGCAGACTTCCAAGCGCTGGTGGCTGCCAGTCACCCGAAGTGCACTGCTGAGGGGTAGCTCCTGCCCAGTATTTGCTGATGAATTGGGAACTAATATTCTGCCTGAATCAAAGCGAATGCATCTGCTGGATGGATCACTTTTAAAAGAGTATTCATTTAAAAGCAAGAGAAATCGCGGGAGGTGCGTAGACACAACTAGAGAGAAATTTCGGAGAAAGAAAATTTGCTTTCATCAAGTCGCTCCTCTGGCATTCTGTCCACCACTCTGCTTCAACATTAGAACAGCCATTGTCGACAATGTGAGAATAACAACTAGGAATGGAGTAAGAAACCATTCAAACGGGTATTTTTTTCCTTACTTTTTGTTTGGATAAAATAAAAAGCTATCTACTGCTGTTCAACGTCGCTGACTGACTCATGAAAATTTCACCATCCAATAGCTATTAGCAAGGCTCTAGGTCAGGAATTCCAAAACTTTAGCAAATAATAATATAAGAATAATAACCCTGCACTCCATGTCTTTGGACATTGCTAAGGATCACATCACGTTATGTTGTAGTGAGTAAACACGAGGCCTCGGATATCATTTTCTACATAGCACCCTGGGAAGCGCGTCAGGTGTTCATTGTTCACAGTATGGTGCCTGTCATTCTTCAGCTGAAATCACAAATGCAGGACGCATGTCTCAGTTTCACCTACATGCTTGTCTGTCACTATCTCCAGAAAAATCAGTCATGAATATGGGAACTAATAAAGCACATATGGAAAAGAAAGGGTTCCCATGAAGCTTATTTGAGACACCTGCAATATCCACTTCAATTTTTTTTTTTAAAAATCAAGCTGTTTATACACACACATGTATAAAACAATGATGAAAAAGAGGCCATGAACTAGAAAGAAATCAAGGAGATGTGCGTGGGAAGGTTGGAGGGGAGAAATGGAAGGTGAAACTATGTAATTATATTATAATCTCAAAAAAATCAGTCTGCTTCATATTAAATGCCTGTACTTTTGACACTAAATTACTGCTATTTCACAGGAAATTATCGTTGTCTCTTACATTACCTTTATTCTAAAACTGCTTTAGGTGCCCTGAGGTTCTTTTAGTAATCACATTGGAAAGGGACAATCTGAAATCATATCTTTATATTTATAAAACTACTTCCTCTGAAGAAATCTGTACTTGCCAGGGTGTCTGATGTTTTTGGCATTTCTTAAAGAAATGGCACCCTTAAAATTGGCAATAATTCCATGTATTGTTTATATTTAGTGTTTAAAATATAGAGTATACATTCCACAATCTGAAAAGATAACAGATGAGAAAACCCTAATCTAGTCTTTGTGGGCATCACACGCCACACTGCAATCCCATGCAGGATGTAAAATATGTTACATGCTTTATATGCTTTCTACCTAAAAACCATCCTTGAATTCCTTTAAGAAGCTAATGCTTGTAATTGTGTAGAGACAAGGCTACATGTCTAAGAAGTTACGGATATCAGAAAATACCGTGTCCTAATCTGCTAGAAATCTCAGAGCCGGTTCACAAAAGATCAAAATTCAGAAACATTAAACTATTCCTTATAAACTCAGCATTTTTATTGAAGATATTCCTTTGCACATTGGTACTTTGTAGGGAAATCTTTCATCTACACAAAAGTCATTCCACTGATTTATAATTACATCTAGAATACTTTTCTAATATAAAATTCTACAATTTAAAGGGAATATTTTTGAGGGTTGAAGGGATTGTCCAGTAAAGAGCACGTGATGCTTTTACAGAGAAACAGAATTTTGTTCCCAACAAAATGTCTTGTCACTCATGTCCACTGCTCTAACCACATATAACTACAGCTTCAGGGCATCCAATATCCTGTGTGAGGAAACTGAATGATTTTTCAAAGTATTAGAAAACCTGGCCTCACTCTTTGCTCTTTTCTTTATACCATCCTCATTGTTTTAATTCTTCTTTTTCCTCCCTAATTTCTTTGTCATACAATGAATAATTAAAGATTGAACATAACTTTTGTAATGCAATGGTCAACCACAGAACATGTATGTGGATGTCACATTTAATCTACTAGAGGATCCTATGCTGACAAGAAAGTTCAGACTATCTGATTTTTGTCAAATGTTGAGAAGTAGTCAAGATAAAATTTTGGTTGATTAATTGATTTTTGAGATAAGGTCTCACCATGCTGTCTGGCCTGGATGACTTGGAAATCACACATATACACTTCTTCTAGCCTTTGCCTAGTGAGCACTAGAATTAAAGCTGTGTGTCACGCCTGACACTCAAACAAAATATTGAAAGGCCTCTTTTCCAAGAAGAGTCTTAGTTTGTGATAACTGGCTGTTGTTAGCTATCCATAAGAACGCATTCATTTCCGTTCATGCTCATAGTGTAGGCAGGCTGATATTTAAGAATTTTCACATGTCGAAAGTCCATTAGTGAAAGCATTAGTTTGTAATTTGGAAAAGTAAAACTCCACATACGTAGCAGAGAGAGGGAGAGAGAGAGAGAGAGAGAGAGAGAGAGAGAGAGAGAGAGAGAGAGAGAGAGAGAGAGAGATACAGTGGCTTGGGCAGGCACAGAGGAGTTGGAGCCCTGTCCTCGTGCACACCTCAGTGGCTCCATTCCATGTCCACAGCCATTACAGCTTGGAATTTATCAGCACCTCTTTATGGGGAAAAATGCTCTGAAATAACAAATCTCTATTCTCTTGTCCCTTTAATTTTAGACAGTCAATAAGTCTATTGAATCCTTGGACTGATAATTAGACACATTAATGAGAAATAAATTTTAAAATATTTGAGCATGAGCGATGTGGTGGAGACACATCATCTTCTCATTTCATCATAATGGTGGTTGATCTTGTTTATCACGCTACTCGCCCCACGCCTTTTCTGCAGCCTGCAATCTCTCTCTGCCACTGTTGCACACCAAGAACACTGCTCTTTGTCTGCCCTCCTACGATGCATTCTTGCTTTCTCTCCTCCTTCCCCAAACACTTCCAAACAACTGCTCTCTTGTGCTGTGTACGCTTCTTCTGAGCCAAATTTAGTAGAATTTCATAAATGTCAACAAAGCATGGGAGTGCTGGCGACCTTAAGACGACAGCCGTGTTCTGCATTTTGTACAATTAGGCTCTTACAACATTAGACAGTGAAACCCTTCTCTCTTTGAGGTATTATGTAAAGTGCATAGTAACGAACAGGCCATTTCAAGTTGGTGTCGATTCAGTTTTAATTTGCCTAGTTTACAACAGAGCAGTTTATTTGTCCTCGTCTGTAAAAGTGAAGCCATGAGGCATATCTTCCATGACTGTAAAAATGGTTAACAGAGAATGTGTTTAAAGCACGCAAATACTGTAAAAATAATTCACTGAGAGTGTGTTTAAGGTATGTCATATATCAATAAATAAGGACACCATCTTTAGAGTTTCATATAACTTCTCCTACATAACTATGAGCTTCTTAAATATTGCCACTGTCTTAGCTTTTTGATAGGGTTACATATGATGATTCAGGATAAGTCAAGAACATAATGTTCAACTTTTTAAAGGTTTCTTAATATGTTTTTGCTATTTGTATCTTGATAAATACAGTGTTTATAGGAAAGTGATGAAATTACAAGTGACATTCCAATGCAAGCATTATACATCAAGGAGTTTCTCACAGAAAATAAAATTATATCCTGAATATGCACCAGGATATGGCAGTACTATCTTTGGCTGTGGCACAGCTTGTTGCTGCTGTGGCATTTTGTATATTTCATATTTTTCTACTGTCCTCTGTTAAGATTGTTTTTCTCTAGAAATAACACACAAGTGCAAGTGAATGTGTGTGCACATACACACACATACATACACACACATACACACACATACACACATACACACACATATACACACATACACATACACACACATATACACACACACATACACACACATACACACACATATACACACACATACACACACATCATACACACACATACACACACATACACACACACATACACACACATACACACACATACACATAAACACACATATACACACACACACATACACACACACGCATACACACACACACACACACACACACACAAAACTTAACCACAGTCCTCTTTCTATTTCAGGATGTCAAAATTCTAGAAGCTGATCTGCACAGATTGATCTACATAGCCTATAATAGCCTAGTATTTCTTATCCATATAAATTCAATGGTTTTCCAGATCGTAGAAAACAAATGCAATTTGGTGGTTGTTCCTATCCACCAGCTTGCTGCCAGTCATGCTTAAATCTCTGAGGTTTTCATCAAAGATAAATTGTACTCACTGCACAAAATAAAAGACGCAATGGTTATGAGTCTCTATGGAGAATATGCGCTCACTGAAATTAAATGAATGAAACCGTGCAGCACAGAGAAGGGAGAGCAGTTTTATTTTGTCAAATATTTAAAATTAGATTCATGACTCATTAATGCAAAATCTGAAATAATTCCCAATTATTTTTACTCTCTTACAATTGAAATAGAGTGGACAGATGAACTCTATTCTTAGTTTGACTGGATTTCTTCTACAAATATTTTTATGACACTTACCGTCCTAAGCACAACCGTAACAGTTTTGAAAACAGACACACACACACTTGCACACACATCATCATAGAGTTTCAATTCTAGCGTGTTATGGATGACAGGTTAGGACAGTCAAATACATAACTGCAGCATATTTAAGTGGCTTAAGGGAAAATTAATCCTGAGAGGTGTTAGTAAAAGTTAGAATTAAGAAATGACTTTTTTTTTGTTTGAAGAGCCAGATGGGGATTAGAATCAGGAATAAATGATGACTTGGAAAACAATGGGCTTCCTGTGTCTCTTAAAAATAAGGATAAAAGAATAAGGAGGTCTTTGATGTCAAGTAAGGAGACGCTGTTTCTTGTCAGGAGAAAAAATAATCTGAGGCCTCTTCCTCCTTCTGATTGACTATGAGGGAGCAAGAGAAGAGGTTCTGGAAGGAGTGCACAATTCCTATGTTATCTGGACTGCGGCCAATAAGGTTCTTTCTACAGAACATGCCCTTCCTCTTCAATCCCTTCAGCCAGAGTCACATGCCATATTTGAGTCTTGGTTCTGGAAGTCCACTTTTTATATAGCTGAGGAGAAGTAAATGAAAGACTAATCTGGCTGCCATGCTGCTCTCCAGCTCCAAAGCCTTCTTTGTCAGATGCATGAATTCAGAGCCTGAGCTTTCCCATCACTCTCACTTTCTCTTTGCATATTTACACTCAAATAACACACTGCTGCCTAGAATTCCGGACCAGCACACCCTACTTTAGATCCATGTGCCTTCCTCTTGTCTTGACTTGATGTGAAATGCTTTTCTGCCTTTCTGAACTTTCTTCTTTGTTCTAAAAACCATTTCAGAATCTTCACATGCAACTCATCTTTCATGAACATTTCACACACTCTCTATTATGTGCCATTTAAAATACTCAGCTTTACCAGGCAGCTTAAGGAAGTCAAATATTATTAAATGAGGAATCTTGGCTCACTTACACAGCATGGCAGCCACAGAAACATAATATTTTTTAATGTTGTCAAGGAATTTTCCAAGTGTTATATACAAAATGATATAGCATTGTTAAAGTCCATCCTGGCAATATCCATGATATTTAAGCTACATTTTTTTAATGAAATGTCAAATTCCCTAGCAGTCATCATGAGAGTTTAAGATAAATCCTAATGTGATTCAAGTACCAAATGTGTGTTACACCACACACACACACACACACACACACACATAGCAAGTTTTTATTGCTATATACCTTGGCAAAGTTCTTTCTTGTCCCTAAATAGCTTTTCTTAGGATAGAATACAGTTTCCTTAATAAGAAGTGGCATTTCATAAATTTTCCTTAGGGTATGGGCAGGAGCTATTTTGCTTGGCTTAAAGTATAAAATGAGCAGCAAAAATCTAATATGAAGTACAATGTATTATATTTACTGTTTTAAAACACTGTTATAAGTGATGCTTTTTATTGTTCGCAATATAGCTAATGCTACACTGTCATGGCTGTTTAAGTCCACTGTTTACCAAGACAACATCCCAACTTAGAAGTGTCAGGGATATATCCCAGATGGTTCAGTAATCTGTTTCTCATATATTGTATGCATTTATTTATTTTAACCAATCAATCAATAAATTATTGATCACATATATAAAATGTGTGTGCATGATTGTTAAGTATTCAACAAAAAATAATCTCTCTGCTAGTAATAGGAAGGAAATATAGGCATCTTTTTCTATTCTTTACTGTGTATGACAAAAATTCTTGGCGCTATATGCAAAGCAAATCTTAGAAGACTAAGAAAGGTGTGGAGTGTCTAAAAGTGTTGGTAAATAATGAAGACAACAAATAATTTCTCTGTGTTCCCTCTTTACACCTGTATACTTCAGATAAAACTGAGGAGGCTGGAAATATTAAAATACCAAATGTAAATTAATGAGTTATTTTTAAAAACATAACAAAAGCGTGGTCAGTCTAACTAAAACACTAACAAAATGACAAGTCAGAAAATTAGGCATCTAACATTTCTCTAACAATCACTTTAATCCAGACCAACACCACAGGAAAATAATCTCTATGAGCAATGACAAAGATGAAGTAGAAAGCCACATTTCCCACCCTGAAAAGAATTAAGCATGGTGTCTAAGCACACAGCCAGGGGAGGTGTCAAGAAACTCAGGTGGGGATCTGGAATTGTCATTTGTATCAAGAAGGAATGAGCCACACCTGACCTACCTGTGGTGTCAGTGGATGTTAGGTGATGCTTTTGGTTTCCATTATGCAGTCGTGGGTCACCTCCACTTCTTCCCACTGAGATGATGTCAGAAGAAGCTTACTGAAAAGTCAGAGCTTGTATTGTAACCACATTGTGATAGGAATTAGATGGACTTCAGGACACAAGATTTGGGAGGAAATCATCACCAAAGAAGACACGAACACATGGCAGAGTGAAATCACACAGTCAGCAGAGAGTTTGAAAACTGTATTCAGTCAAGGGCTAAAAAATAATGAAGAAAATCATTTTCACTTTAGTCTAGGAATATATTTATGTCTTTCTTGATTTTTTTTTGGCCTTGCCATTGTTCAAGAATGAGTCATTTAATCTCCATGCACTTATATGTTGACTATAATTATCTTTGCTGTTGACTTTAAGTTTTATTTCTTACCAGTCAGAAAGGACACATTAGATAATTTTAATTTTCTGTATTTGTTACGTTTTGTATTTGTTTCTCGGCAAGTGGATTGTTTTAGTTATGGTTTCAGTGCTGCTGAGGAAAATATATGTTCTTTGGGTAGTTCATTTGACTAAAAGATGGCATTTCATTCTGAGGATTCTCTGATATTGTGGGTTCAGGAGACCTATCTCTTGTTTAAAAAAAATGATAATAATGAAATCGCCTACTATTATTGGTTTGTGTTGATCTGTGCTTTTTGATTTCATTATTATGCTTTATAATAAAATTGGGTGCCCCAGAGCTTGGTGCATATATATTTAGAGGGTTTTTCCCCTGATTACTTGATCCCTTAATAGAATGAAGTGCTCTCCTTTGACTTTTCTAATTGGTTTTACTTTGAAGTCTATTTTATCAGATATTAGGATGGTAACACCTATTTGCTTCCTGATCTCATTCCTTGTGATATTTATTCCTCATTTCATGTTAGGGCAGTTCCTATCTTTAAAGCTGAATTTCTTGTATAAGACAGATAGATGGATTTTGTTTCTTCATTCTTTCAGCTAGCTTGTGTCTTTTGATTGGAGAATTGAGGCCATTAACATTTAAAGTTATTATCAAGGAGTGTATGTATTGATTGCAGTCAGTCATTTGTGTTGTTGATTTTTGTTGTGTTTTGGGACAAAGAACAGAAAAAAATCACTTAAAAGTTAAAAGAGCAAAATGTGTTTGGAGCAAATGCTAAATTGCTTCATGTGGGCAGTTGGTGCAGAAAGAAAGGAGTATGCCAATGGGACATAAGTCAGTATATTCTGGATGTCAGAACACACCAGAGCTTAGGCCTCAGAGGGCCACACTGAAGGGATAACGGCCTTCTCAGTAAAGGAAGAACAATCACACTAAGAAATTACACAGCCTGCTGAGTGTTAAAATTACATTTCTGCAAGCAAATGCACACACGATGCAATCCCAGCATTCCTCTTCCAGCTAAATCTGGCTAAAGGAACAGAAGGGTTAGGGATGTGGATGCAATATTGAAAATATAGATCATTTTAGTGGATAAGTTTATTCTGTAAAGCCTAGTAACTGTTAGAAAAACCTAAACCATTACTATAAGGCTTAAAGTTATGATGGTATTCCTCAAATTACAACCAACCAGAAAGTATCACCTCATTATAAAAAGAAAAGAAGAAGAAGACAAAAAACAGAGAATCAAGCCAACACTTAACATATGGGAAAGTCTTGGGACCTGGGATTGCCAAGGCAGCTTAAGTTCTAATTCATGTGTAACAGTTTAACTGGGATGATCCCTGGAAAGTGATAAAGGAATAGTAGAAGGTCTATGGGGAGATGGGGAAATTTGCAGTTTGAGACAAAGTCCTGTGGAAGAACATTTTAGCCTGATTTGAGAAGGCTCCTTATTAAAAGATGAGAAAATTGTGGTTTTTATATTGCCATACAAATCATTCAACAGCTAAGGATTTTAAAATGGTGTTGGGTTGCTATACTATGAATACCAAAGTTCTCTGCCTCTTAATTACATAAAGAAAGCAACCTTACCTGCCCTAGAATAGGTAGTAGTCACAGCCAGAACAGAAGCCCAGGAGGCTTGAACAGATGCCATAAAAAACATCAGAAGGAAACTCTGAAGATCCCTGACAAGTGTCCATCACTTACAGAGACAGTAGAAATACATCTCTAATAGTTCAATGTAAAGCAATCACTTGAAATTAGAGAAAAGGTAAAACCTCATTACAGTCCAGGGAGCTCAAGATATTCCTCAGATTTTGATCTTGCGAATCCTGGGGTGTTATGAAGGAGCTATTATGAAAGAGAAAAATAAGGATGAACTCATTTGCTACAGTCTTCTAAAACCTGTACTGATAATTATCTCCTTAATCTAAGATTTCTAAAAACTCGTCAGAATTAGATGCATCATCCAGTTTGCAAAGCAAAGAAGCAAATCTTAAATTTCTCAAGCTGAGCCCCGAGAATGTGGTTGATGTTGCTACAAAATACCAGAAAAATTCTAAGAACAGGGAGTTCCTGGAGGAGCAAGAAAGACGGGAGTAATTTGTTATTAATTCTTTGTGACCTGTTCATCTATTTTTTTTTTAGGAAAGTAATACTACATCTTCATTTCTTCTTTTCCTACTGAATTTTCTGTTTCTGTCCTGTCCAGTATTGTTTCTTTCCTCCATCCAACCTTTCTTCTCTTCCTGTTTTTCTTGGTTTCTTGGTCATTCGTCGTTCCTTCCCTTCCTGCTTTCTTCCTGTATTTTCCTCCTTTCTCTTTTCCTCCATACTCCTATTTTTCCTTTCTGAATATCCATCCCTGTGGTCATAAATGCAAAGAACAGGCTGAGGACACCATCCAGGTATCTCACCATTGCCAAACTCTCTCAAAATCAGAAGCATGGTCAGAAGAAGTACCATCGGAATGTTTTGTTTTAGTGACTCAAGAAATTTCCTAGATCTTGCTAAAGTGAAAGTAAGTACTTCAAAGACCTTGACTATGAAGGGACCGTATATAGCCAATGAAATGGAAGCTATTTTTAAAATTAAAAAAGTCGTTATGAATTCAGTTATGACTCTCTTTTAATTGTCTTAGCCCTAATTGTTAAAAGTGAACAATTATTTGTTCTATTCTCCATATGGAGACAATAACTGGAGGTTCTATTTTAGGCATGTGTGGAGACTGTTAGCTTGCTCTGTCAACACACTTGTACTGCTGCCTAGCTTTAAAGTTTAAAAACATAAATATAACAAATATGGGATTGAGTCTCATGGAAACAAATAAGAGTGGGACCTTTAAAAATACTATTTTTAAAATATGAGCTGCAGAATGTAATTCTTGCTTGGGATAATTTGGCCACCCAAGGTCAGTAGCAATGTGGGCTCCCTTCCAAGCTGTCCACCCCCAGTCATTAAGCCCTTTTGGTGTCTAGTAGGTCAGAGCTTATGTTTCCTAATGAGTCATGCCGTGATACTCAAGTAGTTTCAGATGGGGTGAGCAGAGCAAAAAATAAAATACAATAAAAATTAAATAAATAAAATAAAAAGTCATGCCTCTTTAATTATATGTATTGGTACTCTAGCTCTGGAGTGCCTTCTAACATTTTAAGAGAGAAGAACTAACTGAGTAACCATATAGATTATGCAAATTGAAGGAGCTGCCAAAGTTGTCCCAAATTTCAGCAGCCAGACTGTCTCTTCTCTATTCTAATGTTAGGACTGACAGGCTGAGAGCCTTCTGAGTATGAAAAGTCAAGGTCAGGGACAGAGAACATGGGCGAGCTGTCAGCCAATTGTAAGAAACCAGGTAAGCATATCACAAAAACGAGGAAGTCTTCGTAATTGGCAGAAAGGCTGGGAACAAGTTACGGGTCCTGACACTAATGGAAATCTATGAGGTCACTCCCTCCTTAATGCTCTCACAGGAAAGTGGAAAAATCAGTACTCAATAAAAGGCCACATTTTATGGACTAACTTCCTCTCATCTATACTTTTTAACTGAATTTCCTTTTTAAAAACATTGCCACCTTGTTTATTTTTGAAACAGCTCATATTTGCAGGATGTATTTATGGATAATAAGTCCCTATGCTGGTGAGGAGTGAGTCAATATAGGACTCTGTGTAACTGTCAAAACCAGAGTTCTTAATAAATTAGCTAGAGAGGGAAAAGAAAACCAGACACTTTCAAAATGGCTGTGTAACGGAAAAAAAAAATGGGAATACACTTGCTAAGAAGATTTCAAATATGAAAAATGAGCCAGAAAACCACTTATAACAAGGAAATAAATTCTTAAATAAGCTAGATTGTTCTTTCAAGAAGATATACTTTATGTCAATTTAATATAGCATCAGAATAATACTAATGATCAATTTTCTCTTCTAATGTATTAAATTTTGTATTTAATCCACACAACAAATTTGCAAAACTTGGTATGTTTCATTGCTTAGAGAAATCTTTCAACAAATAATTGTCAAGTGGGAGCCCCAAAACTAGATTTTCTGATGAAAAGTCTTTGTTCTCTGTGTTAGTTGCTTCTTAACTACTCCAAGGAAAGACCAAAAAGGAAGAGTTCTTTAGACTTTCCAGTTCCAGAGGCTGAATCCATTGTGGGAGGGAAGCATAGGACCAGGCACCAGATATGGCTGTGATAACTAAGAACTGTGCATTCTTACCTTGAAGTAGAGGGATGAAGGGATGAAATAGAGAGATGGGGGAGTGGGTGGTATTAGAAACATTCGACATACTGATATACTTCCTGCAGCAAGGCCTTACCTCTTAAACGTCCCACAAACAGTGCCCCCAACCCCCTACCACTACCCTCACAAAACAGGCACTTAAATGCCTGCGGCTGAGGGTGATATTTCTCATTCAAACAACCTTTTTCTACTCCATGGCTTCTATATGCTTATTTCCATAGCGTAATGCAAAATGCGTTTCATTGAACACCAAAATTTCATGCAGTCTGCCATAGTCTTGTCGCTGCTTGAAGCCCAAAGTCTCTTTTAAAACTCAAGGTAATCTGTCAAATATAACACCTCTGTGAAAATCAGAAAGAAAATCAGAAACTTCCAACATATATTCTAATGTATGAATATACATTACAAATTCAAAAGAGAGGAATGGGGACATGATGAAGAAACACTGGACAAAAAAAAAAACTCAATATCACTCAATAGAGAGTACACCAAATTCTTCACTCTATGTCTGGTATAAAAGGGCTTAAATGGCTCCACCATTCGAATCTCTCTCTCTCTCTCTCTCTCTCTCTCTCTCTCTCACTCTCTCTCTCCTATGTTTCTACTCCTTGTATGCACCCTCAGCATATATCCCACTGTATTGGATGTCTAATAGTCTGTGGACTCCAGTGCATTCTTCAATTCCACAGCTTTACTCTCAGCCTCTTTTAGCTCTTTTCCTCTCTCTCAGAGATTCACCCGGGAGTTCCTCTGCCATACACGGCTTAACTTCAGCAGTTGTCTGAAATGATGGAGAATCAATGACCTTTGAGCTGTTGCAACCTTCTTTCACCTAAAGCTGTCACCATGTGGAAAACACTTGCAGGTTTGGCTACCACCTTTGGACGGATCACATCAGCAGGAGTTTTTTGGTTCTTCCTGCTTTCACTAGCAGAAAACTCTTTAGGGCCACTTTCTGCAGTTAGAAGTTTAGATTGCTGATGTCTTTACCTGGAAGCATCCTGTCTTTTATTCCACTGGAGAGCAGGGGTTTCCTTTGCAATTACAGCCGCCTGTCTTCCAACACATGATTTGACTATAGCATTAAGTATCTTAGGGATCTTTTTTTCTCTGCAAACTACAAATTTTGTATTTCTTTGTGTCTTCCTTGCTCCTTTTCTTTGAAAACTGGTAAAACACGGTCAGCAGTAAACATACAAAGGATTCAATATTATGTAGCCTTGAAATTCCCTCTGCCAAGGAAATCGGCTTAGTATACTGTAGGTTAGTCTTAGGCAAGTTTTCAGAACGTGGACAGAATACACCCAGATTCTTCGCCAAAATTTCACAAGGACCTAGAACCCATTGCTTTTGAAGTCCTTTCTACCTTCTGAAACCTCTGTGCTCTGTGATTCTTTTTTGCTTTCAGCTCTACTGCCCTCTAGGATCTGGTTACAGATTCAATTACTTTTCTAATCCAAAGTTACAAAGTTATCAACAGTCCTCAAAAAGATACAAGCAAAATAACATGACAGGGTTTTTCACAGTAACAGGCCAGTTTCTGTCCTCAACTTGTATATTGGTTACTTTTCTCTTGCTGTGTGTCCTGTTGTTGTTGTTGTTGTTGTTGTTCTGTCAATGTGACAAAAGCTAGGGTTAACTGGAAAAGAGAAAACTCAGCTTGGAAAAGCATCTATCAGATCACCTGTAGGCAAATATTTTAGACATTTTCTTAATTAATAATTGATGTGGAAGGGCCCAGCCCTTTCTGGGCAAGGCCAACCTTGGCCAAGGTTGTCTTGAGCTGTATAAGAGAGCAAGCTAATCGAGGCATGGAGAATAAGACAATAAGGAGCACTCCTCATGGCTTCTGCTTTAGTTTCTACCTCTATGTTCTTGCCTTGAGTTCCTGTTCTGGATTCTCTTCATGATGGACTGTGAGACATAAAATAAAATAAAACTTTCCTTCCCAAGTTGCTTTGGGTCATGGTTATTTTTTTTTTTATTGAGAAAAGGAAAAAAAAAAGTTTCCGCCTCCTCCCAGCCTCCCATTTCCCTCCCCCTCCTCCCACCCTTATCCCCCTCCCCCCACTCCTTTCCCCCTCCCTCTCCAGTCCAAAGAGCAGTCAGGGTTCCCTGCCCTGTGGAAAGTCCAAGGTCCTCCCCACTCCGTCCATATCTAGGAAGGTGAACATCCAAACTGGCTAGGCTCCCACAAAGCCAGCACATTAGGTAGGATCAAAACCCCGTGCCATTGTCCTTGGCTTCTCATCAGCCTTCATTGTTCGCCATGTTCAGAGAGTCCGGTTTTATCCCATGCTTTTTCAGTCACAGTCCAGCTGGCCTTGGTGAGCTCCCAATAGATCAGCTCCACTGTCTCATTGGATGGGTGCACCCCTTGTGGTCCTGACTTCTTGCTCATCTTCTCCCTCCTTCCGCTCCTCATTGGGACCTTGGGAGCTCAGTCCAGTGCTCCAGTGTGGGTCTCTGTCTCTATCTCCATCCATCTCCAGATTAAGGTTCTATGGTGATATGCAAAATATTCGTCAGTATTGCTATAGGATAGGGTCGTTTCGGGTTCCCTATCCTCATCTGCCCAAGGAACTAACTGGGGACATCGCCTTGGGCTCCTGGGAGCCACTCTAGGTTCAAGTCTCTTGCCAGCCCTAAGGTGGCTCCCTTCACTAAGAATTGTGCTTCCGTGCTCCCTTATCCAGCCTTCCTTTATCCCAACCATCTTGTTTCCCCAAGTTCCCCCCATCCTCCCCTTCTCACTTCCTCTCCCCATCTTCCCTTACCCCCAACCCACCCCACCCCCAAGATCCCACTTTTCTCCCAGGCAATTTTGTCTACTTCCCATAGGCAAGAGGATAACTATATGTTTTTCCTTGGGTTCACCTTCTTATTTAGCTTCTTTAGGTTCACCAATTCGGGATCAACCTACCCCTGGACCCAGCCATACGACTCTTGGGAATATACCCAAGAGATGCCCAATCATATGACAAAAGCATTTGTTCAACTATGTTCATAGCAGTATTATTTGTAATAGCCATATCCTGGAAACAACCTAGATGTCCTTCAATGGAAGAATGGATGAAGAAAGTGTGGAATATATACACAGTAGAGTACTACGCTGCGGTAAAAAAAACAATGACTTCTCGAATTTTGCATGCAAATGGGTGGAAATAGAAAACACTATCCTGAGTGAGGTAACCCAGACCCAAAAAGATGAACATGGGATGTACTCACTCATAGTTGGTTTCTAGCCATAAATAAGGGTCACAGAGTCTACAATTGGGTCATGGTTATTATCACAGCAATTGAACCTAGACAAGACATAAATGGGTCCCAGTTTTATTGTGACAAACCTGATTTTGCTGTTTGGGAAAGATTACGGAAATGTTAGGACCATTGGGCTGGAAAAACCACTGAGTGTTTCAAAGCTGAATGACATGTGTGGGAACCTAGAAGGTAATGTCAAGGGCAGTGAAGACAATGGTACTCTGGCTTACAATGTTTCAAGGAGAAATATAAATTCTATGGGAGGCATTCTTCTTCTACATTAAGACTCTATATGTCTGGTCAGCTGTGACTGAACAATTAACGATGATGAAGAAGAGGATTGTCATTCCAGATGAGAAAAATCTCATTTAAGTGCTCTCTCTTTCTGTCTCTGTCTCTCTCTGTGTGTCTCTGTATCTGTCTCTCTCTGTGTCTCTGTCTCTCTGTGTGTGTGTCTACAGAAATGAATTGCAGATATTTGTAAGTAGTTAGATAATGATGTTACTTTTACCATCCTCTCTCCTTCTGTATTTATTACCCTCTAATTAGGCCCCACTTGAATTTCCCCTTCAGGTCACTTGAACCCTGCTATTCCCCCACAGTTCCCACAGTTCTCCACCCTGCCCTCATCAAGGGTCCCTTTTACTTTCTGTGTTCTTGCAAATATTTCAAATTATGTAGTAACATCTACAGATTTGGAACCGGAAACATCAATGCAAGAACATGTAAGGTGTTTGTCTTCTGGATCTGGCTTACCTCACTCAATATAGTTTCTAGTTTCATCCATTTACTTGCAAATTTTGTTGTTTCATTTTTTATTTACAATTGAATAATATTCCATAGTGTATATGTAACACATTTTCATTATCTATTTATTAGCTAATGGGCATGAAAACTAAGGGAAAAATCAACAAAGTGAAGAGAAAGCCCCCAGAATGGGAGGAAACCTTTCCCAGCCCTACATCTGAAAGAGGATTCATCACCAGACTATGTAAAGAATTCAAAAGACAAAAAGTCAAAGAAACAACCCATTTTTAAAGAAAATGAGCTTGGGATCTGAAAAGAGAGTACTCAAAAGAATATATTAAAAATGACTAAGAAATATGTTAAAAAGTATTCACTGCCCTTAGCTGTTGTAATATTAGCGGCGGCGGGGCTGTGTCCCCAAAACCCCAGCCGCTTGCCCGGCTCGGCTAGCTTATGCCCCAAATAATTACACGGACACTGTATTCTTTTAAACACTGCTCTGGCCCATTTCTAATCATCTGTGTAGCGCCCCTAGGTGCGCTTACCGGGAAGATTCTAGCCTAAGTCCATCCTGGGTCGGAGCTGGGGCATGGTGTGCGTCTTCCCTGGAGCAGGTAGCATGGCGTCTCTCCTGAGGCGTCTGCTCCCGAGAGGAGAGCTGCGGAGTCTGACCTCACTTCCTCTTCCTCCCAGCCTTCCCTTCTGTTTACTCCACCCACCTAAGGGTGGGCCTATCCAATGGGCCTAGCAGTTTCTTTATTGCTTAACCAAGGAAATCAACAGATTGATATATGACACTCCCCCATCACTTCCCCTTTTTCTGTTTAAACAAAAAAGAAAGCCTTTAACTTTAACATAGTAAAATTACATATAACAAAACAGTTATCAAGTAAAAGTTACATCAGAAACATTTATACATATAACAAAATTGACCTTAAATCTCTATAAATAAAGCAAAATCTATACTAATGCAAATTATTCATATCTATATCATATCCCCCTTTAAATGTAAAAGAACGTTTATAAACCATATTTGGGAACATGGGCGCAGTTTTTTCTCTCCAAACTGCTTTTTGCTGAATGGGGGCGTCGTTAATTAGGCCTTTCACGGTATAACCTGTGTGCCAGGGTCATCTTAGTTGGCAGTTGAGCGAAGCAATTTTCTGAAGATGTTTACAGCAACCCTTCAGGAGGACGTGGTCCATCATACCAAATCGGGATAAATGCAATCCAAAAGGTCTGGTCCTCTGTGAAAACAAAAGAAGACTCTCTCCAAAGCATCATATCCTTAGACCCAAATTCTGAAGTCATAATACCCTTATATCCATTCTGGTTTAGCTTGGCAGCCCATGTAATGAAATGTCTCTCTGTACTTAGCTCCTTCACAGTCAAAAATTTTAAAGAAAACACAATGTACATAATCCAGACTCTCTGTGAATTTTCCATCTTTACGCGGCTTATTTTTATTTATATCTATAACTATCTGTACTCTGTCTCTTTAAAGACTTTACTTTTACTTTTTTGTTTTTAAACCATTAACTTTATTCTCTATATTCTTTTTCTTCTCTCTCCCAAGCCAACGTACATTCATCCAACAGTGTGACTCGTTTAGCGGTCTGAATCTGTCCTATTGTGAATCTGCAATTTTTTACTATCCAGGAGCACTTTTGATTTGCGCCTTTAAATCACTAGGCGCTTAATGATCTAAGCTGTGACATTCCTAGGTTAACTTTTTGCTTTTTGAGCGCATATCTGTAGACCAGGCTGTCTTTGAACTCTCAGAGATCCGCTAGAGCATGGGACTCTTAATCCCAGGGTCGTGGGTTCGGGCCCCACGTTGGGCGCCATTTGTTGTAATATTAGCGGCGGCGGGGCTGTGTCCCCAAAACCCCAGCCGCTTGCCCGGCTTGGCTAGCTTATGCCCCAAATAATTACACGGACACTGTATTCTTTTAAACACTGCTCTGGCCCATTTCTAATCATCTGTGTAGCGCCCCTAGGTGCGCTTACCGGGAAGATTCTAGCCTAAGTCCATCCTGGGTCGGAGCTGGGGCATGGTGTGCGTCTTCCCTGGAGCAGGTAGCATGGCGTCTCTCCTGAGGCGTCTGCTCCCGAGAGGAGAGCTGCGGAGTCTGACCTCACTTCCTCTTCCTCCCAGCCTTCCCTTCTGTTTACTCCACCCACCTAAGGGTGGGCCTATCCAATGGGCCTAGCAGTTTCTTTATTGCTTAACCAAGGAAATCAACAGATTGATATATGACACTCCCCCATCACTTAGCGATTAGGAAAATGTAAGCCAGAGAAACTCTGAGGTTGCATCTCACCCCAGTCAGAATGGCAAAGATCAGCAAAACTACTGACGATGCTGGAAAAGGTGTTCAGAAAAAGGACCCCTCATTCACTGCTAAACAGACTGCAAACTTATTTTTTATTTACAATTTTATTTAGTAATAAGAGCTCAAGAGTTTAATCCAATTTTCAGATCAATCTCCTAAACAATCTTCATTCTGTTAAAGGGATGAACTAACTATTCTCATTTCTTAAGAAGCTGGTGCCTCACTATGAAGAAAGAAACAGCAAATCCAGATCCAAAGTACACAGTCATCATTGCCAGTAACTGCCACTTGTTTTCCACCGAAAATGGCAAATTCTTCCCCGGGCCCTCCTCATAGTGGCTGCAACTGCAATGGACCAAGGAGGTGGTGAACTCTGGCCCAACATGGCGCGGCAGGAAGCTCAGCGAGGGGCGCAGGGGTGGAGGGCGGAGGAAATGGCCACACCACCACACTCCTCTTCCTTCACCACCTTGCTCTACCGCTCCAAAGACCGAAAGGGAAGACGTAGACTGCAAACTTATAAAAAGTGATTCTCTCATACAACCCAACTATAGCATCCTTCAACATATGCCCAAAGGACTCATCATCCTACACCAGAGACAACACCTCAGCCATACCCTTTGCTGCTCTATTCGCGGTATCTAAGAAATGGAGATTTCAAACCTTTAAAGAGATATTGGATATTTTAAAGAGACTTAATTTTTTTTGACGTGTTTGAGCTTTAAAAAGGCTTTTGGACTTTCTAAGTTATCTATATTTTGTATTGTTATATTGAAAGTGATATGAGATATTAAAGCTAAACAACAAAGATGCTTTTAATAGTGATGCTTTGGTGTAGTAAGTCAGTAAGAGGTTAAACATTCTGAGAGAAGCTGAAGTTTTCTGAGAATAGGAAAGTCAGTTGAAAAACTACTTCCACAGGTTTAGTAAAGACAAGTTCATAGAAAAACTTTTGATTAATGATTCTTGGATGAGGGACCAAAGTAATAGGTGGAGTGTCACTCTGGGAAGGTGGTATTAAGTTTTATACTAGAGCAGGCAGAGCAAGCCATGAGGGGCAAACTACTAATGAGAAAGCCTCAACGGTTTCTGCTTCAGTTCCTGCTTCTGAATCCTGACCTAAGTCAGTGCCCTGGTGGCTCTCATAATGGACTTTGAGCTATAAGATGAAATAAACTCTTCCGTAAGTTGTTTGTGGTAATGATGGCTATCATAGCAACAGAAACGTGACTAGGACCTTGTGTTAAACTGCTATGGCCAAAAGCAACTGATGGGAGAAAGAGTTTGGTTGAGCTTTCATTATTAGGGGCTAAGGTCCATCATGGTTGAGAGACATAGCAGCAAGTACTAGGCATGAATCTGGGGACAATAAGCTGGAATCTCACATTCTGAACTACAAGTATGAAGCAGAAAGAGCAACCATGAAGTGGGGTGAAATTATAAACCCCAAAATCTCATCCATTGACATACTTCATAAGGCTGTACCTCCTACACCTCCCCAAACAGTGCCACTAAATGGGGACCAATTGTTCAAATTCTTAATACCATGGGAAACATTTCTTATTAAAATCGTTTAATTTTAAATTCTACAATTTTCTATATTCGTTCATATCACTTATAAATATAATCAGCATTTTAGCCACATGAAAGGAAGCAGTATTTCAAGACAATAAAAATACACACAGAAGGCTAATTAGTTTTGTTTCTTACAGTTTTAATTTGGTCTATAATTTAATTATGCTTCCAAGTACTTAACAGAGAAATGGAGATTTAAAAAAAATCTGCTATATATTGTAATTGTATCCAGGGAGAACTTGATAGCTTTAGTTGTTGACACAATGCAGAATTACCTGAGAAGCTAATCTCAGGGAGGGATTATTTACAATGAGTAGCAGGTGGGGTTATCTATGCAACATTGTTTTAGTTCTGTTAATTGACTGAGAAAACCCAGCCAACTGTGGGCAGCATAGTCCCTTGACAAGAGATCCTGAACTATTTATTTCAGAGTAGAGAAAGTGAGCTGAACTTCAGCCATCGGTCAAGAAAGCATAGATGCATTCCTTTCTCTTGACTATGGATGAGATATGATTAGATGTTAGATGTTCCTGCCTATACTCACCACAACTGTCAAATGTAACAAGAATTATAAATGGAAAGAGCACATTTTTTTCTAGACACACAAAATGCCCCTACTATGTGAGACATTATACCCACTTGTGTGTATGTATATATGTTTATTTGTGTGTGTGTGTGTGTGTGTGTGTGTGTGTGTGTGTGTGTGTGTGTGAGTAACAAATAGATACTAGATAAATCTTTGTGAGAGTTTCTAAGCTTTTTCTGAATATGCTTGAGGGACCATAACAGGCAAATTCAGTAGTAACCAGTCCAGAATAGGAAATGATTCCACCTTCTTTTGTTTCTCTCCGTGTCACATTTGAGAATTTATGATGGACTAGGAACCATGAAGCCAGTAATCACAGTGCACTGTCCCTGGCAATGAACCTGGCAAATGCTCCTGGCTCTGAGGGAGAAATGTACTGTGAGACACTTGTTCCTACTCTCTCCTGGGCAGCGAGCACAGTGTCTGCTGCCTGCGATTTCTGCTGGGATCAAAGTTTTTTTCTTCTTCTTTTTTTTTTTTTTGGCTCTCAACTGAATTCAACAAAGACCTTCAAATAATCAATCAATTAACGATAAGGAGCACTTACAAAATATAGCTTCTGTATCAATTGCTTTACAATAGACATATGCAAGAAATGAACTTCCACCCACCCTCAAGACGCTCTTGAGGAACAACCTAATGACAGCTCAGATAATCAAATCTCTTTGTGGGGGATTATAATTGATTTAGGAGAATATTATTCAATAATATATTGCATAGACTTTTATTAAAATTAATTTGATATCTCTGCTGACATAGCTGGAAACACTGAACTAAAATATGTGTCCTAGTATATGCCATCCTTACTGCCTACCTCATCTGTAGTGTGGTAGTGGGAATGATGGAAAGATGCCCTCCACCTTCAACCCTACCTCCTCCAGCTGTCAAGGAGATGCCCCTCTCCTTTACCAGCCACAACACTTGGGAAACTAGGCCCTGCACCTCAACTGGGCTGCACGGCAGAGCTGAGCTGACGCTGTTGGTGGAGACATGGATGAGCCAGCTCCAAAGTTGTGAGCATGGAAGAGTGGTCCCCACTATTCATCCGTCATAAGACAGCATGGGCAAGGGAGAGATGGTCCCCCATGACCCTTCAGTGCTTCCAACAAGTAGGGGAACTGACCTTCCTCCTTTCTACCTCCTATACCCCCTTGCCTGCCATGTGATGTTGCCAGGCAACATGTACAGTGGAGGGTCAGGAACATCAACCCAGCCACACAACCTTTGACCTATAGTCTGTTCTACATATGAAATGTTCTGAGGTAAGGGTGGTCTAGAGATTGACGGAGTGACCATCCAATGACTGGTCCAACCTAAGATCCATGCCTCAAGAGTTAGCCCACCCTGACACTATCTGAAGCACCAGGACCCACAAGCTGGATGACCGAGAAACCTAGAAGAGAACCAAACAGGACTGAAGGGAAAACAAATGTCAATGTAATACTGACAATACTCTGCTATTCTCAGATTGGTGCCTTGCCCAACTATCATCAGAGAGGCTTTACCCAACAACTGGTGGGAACAGATGCAGAGACCCACAGCCAAGCATTAGGCAGAGCTCTGGAAATCCTACTGAACCTAAGGAGAAAGGATTTTTGGAACCAGAGGGGTCAAGGACATCACAAGAAAATCCAGAATCAACTCACCTGGACTAATAGAGTCTCACAGAGTCTGAAATGACAACCAGGATATCTGCATGGGCCTGACCTAGGTCCTCTTCATATATGGGACAGTTGTGTAGTTTGATCTTCTTGTTGGACTCCTAACAGTGGGAGCAAAGGCTCTGATTCTTTTCCTGGCTTTTGGGACCCTACTCCTCATACTGGTCTCCTTTCCCAGACTTAATACAAGAGGAGGTGTATTAGTCTTACCGCAACTTGATAATCATGCTCTGTTAATATGGAAGGCCTGCCCTTTAGTGAACAGAAATGGAAGAGGAGTAGACTGGTGGAGGAGATGAGGGGAGGGACTGAGAGGAGAAGACAGAGGGCAAACCGCAGTCAGAATATTAAATAAATAAATAAATAAATAAATAAATAAATAAATAAATAAATAAATAATAGTATCTTCACCATGCATAAAGCCCTTTGTAGAAGTCCCTAGGATCCATAAGTTAGAATTTGGCAAACATGGTGATGTTTTTATTGTCCTCATTCAACTTTTCAACAGCGTCAAAGTTCACAAGTGTGTGAACATGCCATCCTTGAATGAAAATGTAATACGATGAGTGCTGGTAAGGTGTAATGAATTGTTCTTAAAGGCTTTCCCATTGTTTCATCATTTTGTTCATTACATAACTGTGATCCTAATTTTCCTTTCTCCACACAGTTCCATCCAAACCCTCTCTGTGCTCGTATATGTCATGATCCAGCCTATGATATTACACTAAAAAATATGCAATTGTGTCCAATAAAACTCTGGGTGGCAGCCACAGTCTTTCTAAATAGTATGCTTTTATCCACAAACCAACTATTGTTACCCATTAATGATTAGACTTAAATTTACTTAAGAACTATTATTTATGGTAGATATGAGAATATAAAATATGCACTATTTAATGTCTTTTAAATTTAAATTCCTAACATAATAAACAAAGCATTGGACAGGCACATTTTTTATGATATCCAATGTTTCTGAGTTATATTTTATTTCCAGCGAAGTTATAATTGTGAAGCCTGACCTCTGGCCTCATAATGATAGGAAAAGTTTCATTGTGGAAACAATTACACAGAGAGGCATCGCAGTGAGATGTGTTAAGTGGCATGTCTAAAGATTAGAGTGAGGCCACAAACTCTGAAGTACAGAATTATTTTCTAGATAAAAACACTTGACCTGCTCTCAGACCTGGGGCAGCAAAGATCTGTGCTCCAGACCTCAATCTTGGAAGAACTCCATAAATTACAAATATCAACACACAAATACATTCTGTTCTGTTTGAAGAACATAAGAAGGCTTTGGAAACTGAATAGTATTTTGAGCTATGAAAATCACAGGATACGGAACAGAATAGAACGGAGCCATTGAGGCCAAAGCAAGTGTGTTTTGTTGCTGGACGTAGGGGTGGAAATACAGGAAAATTAGAGCCTTTGTCTGGGAAACAAAGTTTGGAAAGAGTGCCTATTTTGGCTCGAGTTTCACATCTTTGAATGTGGTTTGTGTAGCAGGAACTGAATGGAACTCCAAATTCATGGAACACAAGGCAGAAAAAAACGTTAGAGACAGAGGTATGGAAACGGTTCTTTCTGACTCTTAGGTCAGTCTCTGTCAAACATCCAGGCTAGTTCTGTGGCAACTTGAAAAGCTATACAGGGTGAGGAAATTACTAGTCATTCAGTCTCTAGATTCCACACTATGTTACATTTGAGGAACTGAGTGAGGAGCTCTCCTGGGTTGCGATCATTTTTCTATTTCTGTCTATTTAAAAGGATGTGGTATTTTGCATTCTATGTTACAAATGTTAGGGAAAGACATACACTTCTGGAGCATGGCTATAACACCCATCATCAAAATCTGAGGGGTAGTCTCTCAAAAGATGGATTTGTGGCCAAGAGAGCATATTAATACATGCTGCATGTTGGGAGAGTAGATGTTGACCACTGAGAATCTTCAGTAGAGTGTGATTGCAGAGTAACAGACAAAGATGCCTTGAAACTATAGTAAATCTTGAAATGTTTATGAATTTATACTATGTAAGCTCATAACAATATGTTTCTGGAAATTGTCTGGTTTACATTTTGCATTTGGAAATCAAGAAGACCCAATGAATTTTTCTTATTGATTTTTGTGCAAATAAAACAAAGCGGGATAAGCAATAAATAGTTAAAAGGCCATGTGAGTAGGGCCATAGTATGTAAACTACCATGAGCATCCTAGATCACTTGCAGTGAACCAAGGAGAAAACAGGGGCCAGGTTAATATGGAGAGGAAGGACTCCGTAGAAGCATCAAAGGCAAACCCTGCAGCGGCGGAAATGTCTTTGCTCATTGAAGCAGTGAACATGGGTGAGAGAAGTGAGAAATGAGATCAGAGAGGGAGCCAAGACCTGCCCTATAGTTTTCTTTAGAGATCATAAGAGCTGTGGATTTTTTAGAAAACAGAATGAACAGAAATGCAAGCCTGACAGCAGGGAATGGTGCACTCTGCTCTATGAAGATGAAGAGATGCTGGTGACTTTTTTTTTTGTTTTTGTTTTTGACAGAACCTGGAGGGAACAGGAGAACAGGAAAGCCAATTAGGATACAATACATTAAAGGCAACCTAAAGACCCAAAGTTCTTTCTGCGTGTGTTAGTTGCTTTAAGAGCCAACAAGTCACTTAAAAAACAACAGCTCTTTGTTATCCTTAAATGGCTCTGTCTACTTGGTGTTTCTCTTTATTTAGTAATTTTATAGGGGAATAGGAGCTATTATTCATCTCACCTTTTATTTCATTCTTTTTATCCTTGCTGGCAAAGCATGTTAAGATTGTAGAAAAAGAAATTATTATCTGCTGTTATCGTGATCATTAATATAAAATAAAGTCATATGAACACAATTAGGTGAACAGTTTTAATAATATATTTTTAATCTTCTGAAATAGCCCTCCATAGGGAATCACATACTGTTAAACAAAAGCTACCATGACTGTGTGACAACAAAAGCTGAATACATATCACTATAATACACAGCTCTAAATATAGACTGCTTTTTCATTTCCCAGATGCTTAGACCTAAATAATCTCACAGAAACTATATTAGTTACAACACTGATTGGCCAATAGCTTAGGTGTGTTCGTAGCTAGCTCTTACATCTTAAATTAGCCCATTTCTATTAATTTATGTGTCGTCACGAGGTTATGGCCAACCAGTAAGCTTCTGGCATGCTTCTCCTTGGGTCACTACGTGGTGTCTCTTTGACTCTGCCTACATTCTCTTTATATCTCTCTTTGGATTTCCTGCCTGACTTCACTCTGCTAAGCCATTGACCGAAACAGTTTTATTTACTAGCCACTAAAAGCAACACTTATACAGAAGGACATCCCACATCACACAGCAGTATAAAATACATATAACAAGAATTATGAATGTGTAAATAAAGTCATATGAACACAATTAGGTGGACAGTTTTAATAACAGAGATATAGAAAGTAGGCAGAGTCAAAGAGACACCATGTAGTGACCCAAGCAGTATAAAATACATATAACAAAGAATTGTGAATTTTGAAAGGAAAATTGAAAATTACTTTCCAAGCACATAGGAAACATATGCCCTTCATTTGTGTATGCCATCTAAGTTATGGAGACCTAATTCTAAAAGACCTGAAAGTAACAGTCCAGCTTGTCCATTGTATCCATAATGACCTATTAAAGTCATTTCCAGAAAGAATCTCTATACATGACTTTCAGAATTTTGAAGCTTTAATCCAGAACATAGGCCAGCAAAAGCAATGAAGCCTAGAAAAGACTGAACTAGTGAGAGTGGAAAAGTATTCAGTAATCATACAAGGCAGTTGTGTGTGAATTCACAACTGAACATAGAGATGAATAGTTTATTGTCCGTTTTACCTCTTTGGTTCTATAATTAAAAATATCAGTTGTTTCTTGTGTTTCTCATAACAGTATATACTTCCATATATTGATAGCATAATGTATGATTTTTTTCTAACTACATACCCATACACATCCATATAACTGCATATATCTGTGTCTGTCCCTATATCAATGATTCTTAGCCTGTGGGACACAACCCGTTTAGGGGCCTCAAATCAGACTTCCTGCACACCATATATTTACATTCCTATTCATAATAGTAGCAAAATTATAGTTATGAGGTACCAACAAAATAATTTTATGATTGGGGATCACCACAAAATGAGGATCTGTTTCAAAAGGTCACATCACTAGGAAGGTTGAGAACCACTGCTTTATATTTTGATTATGTAAAAATTATTTATCCATCTCTCTATGGGAGTGTCTATACATCATCTATATACATGTCTATATTGTGGAATGCTTAGAAATGCTTTCCTTCATATATAGATTATCAGAATGTATACAACATGCTTTATGTGTGGCTTCCTGAGAATAAGGAAAGAAGACTATCCAGGGATACTTGCAATGCCATCTCTTTCCTCTTCATTGTCTTGGGAGCAAATAGATTTGCAATGAATAGCCAATTTGAAAATTATCCCGAATGTATGTGAAAAATAGTGTTCATCAATGTGAAAAAACAGTTGAGAATCACCACTATTATATACAGAAGCTAAATGCAGTTTTGAATAACACTAGTAATCTTCATCAATGAGGCAAGAAGTTCATAATTCTCTAGAGTTGGTCATTGCAGTCTCTTTATTCCAAATTCAATAAAAAAGTCAATCTTGAACTTGAACCAAAAAGCTTGATTTGCACACAAAGAACATGATTTTTCTCCAAAATATTTCTCACTAAAGGAAAAAGGCAAAGTCTTAGGTTGAGTCCAGAGAAGCTAAACCGCTCAGGTGTTTTCAGAGGTAGCAATGCACTTATATCCTAAGTTCCATTCTCTACTTGACTTTATCCTCAATGTGCTCTCTCTGTGCCCTGATTTATCATACCAAGAACTATAAAGAGAAAGATAAACATAAGTCTTGTATGAGGAACTCATTAGCTGTTTAGGTTTTTGTTGAGACAATTACCAACTCTGTCACAATTCATTAAAATATAGAAAAAATACAATAAATATTCTTGAATCCAATAACACGGGTTAATTATTAAGGTTAGATAGTGTGGGACTCAGCCAATATCGATAGAGTTTTTCTTCATATATATGTATGTATATATATATATATATATATATATTTCTTTTTAAAGTAGTTTTGACTATTCCTTATGAATATACAGAAACATGGATAAACACAAGATCAGCACTTCTCTGACTGACTGGGAATGGTCCTGTAAGTTACCAATGCTCCCAACAGGACCATCAGATTTTCTTGATGCATTGCTATATTTTTCAGAACTAGCTTATAATCTTTAACCTGAGTGAACAGAAGTTCTTTCTAGTGACAACTTTAGAGGTAAAAATACAGAATAAACCAGTGTGCTGACTTGCTGTTTCCACCAGTTATCCCCAATTTAGTATCATGAATACTTCCCAACCAGCCTACTATTAGGTCAATATGGCAAAATGTTCTCATATCTGAATGGAGTACTCCCATTTTCAAAGTCAGTCATTGGAGAAACTCGGCTTAAGGTTTAACAGTTGCTTCTAGTGAGATGTTCCTTTATCTCAAATGCTGTTTCAATGAACTGGCAAGTAAAGTAAAATAAGCAAACAAAATCAGTCTATTTGTGAAATTCTTACTAACTGAAAATTTGAGTACGATGTTTCTAACATTTTGAGTAATAAATTGTTAAGCCCATGAGTATATTTGCCATCCAAACTGCTCACAATCATCCTCCTTCAGTCAGCCTTACGCCAAACAGCCATGGAGCTTCCTTCAAGCTAGCATCCACACTGAGAGATTGGCTGCATTCCAATGTCCCAGGATGCGAATGGCTGCCAAATTATCTCAAGCTCTGTAGGTGACACTGACGAGACAGCTCAGAAGCCAGCTGTGATGTGGGCGGGAAAGCCACGCTTCACCACCACGCAGAAGGTTGGACTTCGGAGGGTCTAAGCTGCCCCTAAATTTGGACAGAATGGAGAGAAGCATGGTGGTAAGGTTCTCTCTGTCTCTGCCTCTCTGTCTCTCTCTCTCTCTCTGTCTCTGTCTCTGTCTCTGTCTCTCTCTCTGTCTCTGTCTCTGTCTCTGTCTCTCTCTGTCTCTGTCTCTCTCTCTCCCCCTCCCTCCGTCCCTTTCTCTCTCTCTCTCTCTCTCTCTCTCTCTCTCTCTCTCTCTCTCTCTCTCTCTCTCTCTCTTCCATCCTTCTCCCTCTCCTTACCTCTCCCTCTTTCTTTTGCTCTCTCTCTCTGACTCTCTCGGTCTCTCTCTCTCTCTCTCTCTCTCTCTCTCTCTCTCTCTCTCTCTCTCTTTCTCTGTCCAGCTTTTATCAGAGAGCATGAGGGACTCTTGATGAGGTATTCGTTCACCCACAAGCAGTTATAACCACATCCTGCTTCCTGGAAAAAGAAAAACAGGCCAGTCTCTGGGAGCAAGCTTATGCTTATGCAGGTGCCCTGGACTTAGAAAACTATTGTTATTTTTTTTTTTGGTTTTTCGAGACAGGGTTTCTCTGTGGCTTTGGAGCCTGTCCTGGAACTAGCTCTTGTAGACCCGGCTGGCCTCAAACTCACAGAGATCCACCTGCCTCTGCCTCCCAAGTGCTGGGATATTGTTATTTTTTAATCGATTTGTTTAACTTTACACAGCTGCTGCCAATTTTCTAGAACAAACCATAAAAACCCAAACTATGAAAGATATGAATTAATGTAAAAAAACCTATCCCTACTTCCAGATACGGATTGGTTGTTTTTTTTTTGTTTTGTTTTGTTTTAATTTTGATATCATAGTCATTCCTTCACCAACAGTGAAAGAATACAGCCACAAAGTGGTAAGGAAAGGTTCTAGATATTTCTCTGCCCCTTTCTTCTGTCATATCCACCTCTTCATTCCCTCTCACAGTCAAACCCACTATTGCAGTTAAGTTCACTGGTGCAAACAAGTTATTTTGATTTGTGTCTTCCTTGTCTAAACTTATTTCAGAGTTGTACTTATCTTGAACACAAATGCTAATCCCAAACTTTTCAGTTTTATTTCTTTTTAGTCTTTAGTTTTTCTGCCTCTGTGAAACAGTGAGTCTCTACAAAGTCAATCACTGCCAACACTAGATTACTTTGGAAACAAGGAAGTCTGCTGCTGTCTTGATTACGAAAGAACACAACTCTATAATTGTGATGTCTCCTTGTGATGCATTGGCTCATCTTCTGCTAAAAGACAGGCCTGTGTCTCATTTACAATTGTCATCCCAGAATCCAGAAATACAAAGTTTTCTTCAAATCAAAATTATTTTATATTGTTATGAAATTCCTTCCCGGGTACACTAAGAAAAATTGTTTTATAAGCAAACATTTAAAAAATATCACTTCATTCTTCAATACAAAATTGATAGCATCATTCACAAGAAGTTGGACAGAAAAATGTTGTTAGACTGATATATAAAATTTATTTCAAACTGTAGTTTGTATATATGTTTATACATCCTTTATCACTAGATTCTGTAAAAGTTGTTTAGAGTAGTTATTCTACAATATAACATTATTAAATAGGTAGGTCAAAAGTTATAGTCTAATCTGGTCGGAACCGGTTTGAGCTGGTCTGAGCCCTTAAATGGTAAAGCTTTTATCGTAAAACAATCTTAGATGAGACTCTAGAAGTGAAATATGTCAACCTCTGAGTGCTGGAGCTAATGGGAGGGTGATAGTCATAATTACTGACCAAGGAGCTGTCCATCACCTGAGTTGAGACCTCACTGTGCTGGACCCATAGATTCCCATGAGTTAAAAGACTGAAAACACCAACTGGTTGACATCTGAATCTACTCTCAGCTCTAACATCCTAAGACTGGGAAAACACTGTTTCCTACTCCATGGCATCTCTGAAACTTTCATTGACAAGAAAGTTTTCACAAAGCCCCCCACAGTAGGTCCATCTCCTGCTTTGTGGTGGAATGAATGCCCAGGCATGAAGGGCTCCAATAAGCAGATAGTGCAAGTTCCACCACTGTCTCCACATATTGAGGACCTTGTCCCATCCCATGCAGTTTGAACAGCTGTCAGTCTAGGGTCCGTGAGTTCCTGTGAGCTTGGTTCAGCTGTCTCTGTAGATTTCTCCCTTGCAGCGTACCACACCTGTCTGTACTCTAGGCACCACCAGACAGTTTGTGAACCAGGCAAGGGGCTGGAGATTGAAACACACAAAGACGCACAGACAGAGAGAGACAGGTCATCCTTGGTGCCAGAATGCCCCAAGAATGCCCCCTTTATTGTGTTCAGGGGCAGGTTATATAGGCATAGCCATGCCCCAGCCAAACCCACCAGAAACCACTCTCCTGCCGTCAGGAACTCCTGAAGGTCTCGTGCTCAGAGCAGCTGTAGGCACTCAGATCAGGGGAAAACAAGTTGTTTCAGGATCTGGGGGTTCACAGCTCCCAACACTCCCTCATGATCTTTCCCTCCCTTGCTCATGTATTACCTCCTCCCTCTCTTCAATTGGATTTCTGGAGCTTGGCATGGTGGTTGGTTGTGGATCTCTGCATCTTGTTCTGTTAGTTGCTGCATGAAGGCTCTATGATGTTAGTTGTGGTAATCACCAATCTGATCAGAGGGAAAGTTCAGTTCAGGCACCCACCCCACTATTGATAGGACTCTTATTTGGGGTCATTGTTGTAGATTTGGGGGAATTTCCCTAGCACCAGGTTTCTTTCTAACCCCATAGTGATATCAAAATCTCCCTTTCATTGCTCTCCCATTTCATCCCTCTCCTCCCTTAACTATCCCATTTCTCCATGTTCTCACTCCTATCTCCTCCTTTCTACCACGCTCTCACCCCCAGATTGAGGGGACACAGGATCATCTACATGGTGCTGTTTTTAAGGTTGTGCAGAATGCTGTAGTTATATGACAATGGAGACTTACTCCAAGTGTGTGTAAAAAAACATCTGAGGCCAGACAGTGTATGGCAGAGTGAGAATCTCTAGAGTCTTTGGACAAACTTCAGGTCAGAATTTATTCATCATGAATTTCTCTTCTAGTCAGCACCACACATCACTATTCAGTGACTACATGGAATGGGATGCGCCTCCCCATGCAGGGTGACACAGAAGCACTGTAATCTTGACAAAAATCAGAAGAGTGCTGTGTTGAGTGACGGGGGAGATGTGGTTAGTGCAGGGGCTTCTGAATGAGGCCATCAATGTGACTGATAGATCGCCTGCGTGGGGACTTGTGGTTTCCTGTCAGGATGTTATCTAGAACCAGCCAATCTATTCGTCTTTCATTATCACTGCATCTCAGAAAAGCTCATTGATTTCGAGTCTATAACTGTGGGTTGGGTTTGATGTCTTGGCTTGGTGATGAGATGAGAGAATGCCGCGCAGTAAGAGAGAAGAGGTTCCCAGTCACTTGCCCTGGGCTCTCAAGACGTGGACCACAGCAACGCTTAGCCGTTAAACCCATCCGTGGGCTCACAATTTTCCGTCCTTCACCTTGCTTGCTCTGAAGACTCGTGGGTCCTGGGGATGTGGGATAGAGAGGTTTAGCACTATCCTTCAAGCACAGCATCCATGGTCATCACAAGAGCAACTGGGGCTGCTTGCCAAAGAGCATCACATAGGGCTGTTGACTGTTGGCATCCCCTCCTACAAGGAGCGGCAGGGAGGATCACTGAATCCTTCCTTGAGTATCCAGCCATTGCTCCCAGCCAGTTATATGAATTCTGCCCTAGCTGCATGGGTCTCAGGAAGGGGCAGTGTATATGGTTGGAACCGGTTTGAACTGGTCTGAACTGGTTTGAGCCAGTTTGAACCAGTCTGAACTGTTCTGAAGCAGCCTGAACCGGTTTGACCCAGCCTGAACCTGCTTGAACCGATCTGAACCAACACGCATGAAGACACAACATGTGTGCCAGAAATGACACGCATGCCGGAAGTGATGTGTGTGTCAGATACAGCACGTGTGTCGAGGTTGCGCGCATGTCGAAGCTACATGTGTGTCAAAACTACAAGCGTGTCAAAACTACACGTGTGTCAAAACTAGACGTGTGTCAAAACTACACGCGTGTCAACCACACACCCGACACGTGTGTCGGGACTACATGCGTGTCAGGACTACATGTGTGTCAGAACTACACACGTGTCAGAACTACACGTGTGTCAAAAATTACATGCGTGACGGAACTATGCACGTGTCAAAAATTGCATGTGTGTCAGAACTGTGCACATGTCGGAACTACACATGTGTCAGATACGGCATGTGTGTCAAAGCTGCACGCGTGTCAAAAATTGTGCGCGTGTTGTTTCTGGCGCATGTGTCATTTTTGTCTCGCGAGTCATTTTTGTCGTTTTTTTCGTCATGCGTGGCATATCCGGCACGTGTGTTGTTTTTGCTGTGCGTGTCTGGTATTATCTCGACCGGTTCAGTCTGGTGCAAGTTGAGATATATCAATGAGTAGTATTTGTTGGTTTCTGTTATTAAGTTGTTAACTATCGTTTTCAAGGTGATGGCAGTGGTGTGTCTGTGAGTGTGTTCTGGATTTACTCATTCTCTGTGTTTTCTTGGATATTCCTAACCTTTTATTTTGGAATTTTTCCTCTAGCATTTTCTGTAGATACAAAGTACTTAAATTTGGTTTTATCATGAAATGACTTATTTTTATTCATTTAAGTTGGTTGAAATATTTCCTGGGTATAGTAGTCTTGCCAGGCATCTGTGATCCTTTGAAGTCTTTAGTTTATCCAGGCTCTTCTGACTCTGAGAGTCCCTACTGAGAAATCAGGTGTAATTCTATCTTAGCCTTAAAAGTCATCTTACAGTAAATACAACTAGGCTCATTCCTGTTTGACAAACCTCTGTTTCTCAAGGAATTGGAGTATTTCCCCGCTCCAAAATGGTTCTATGCTGCCTGCTCCATAAAACAGCAACCATGACTTTGTTTCAAAAAAGTATTATAACCATATCTTTATTTGAAAACTTGTTATAACTACCTTGTTATATCTTTATCTAAAAACTTGTTATAACTACCTTGTTGTGACTAACTATATAACTGTCTTTATGGTTTAGGGGAAGGAGGATTCCAAGTGGGGGATTTGTTGGGCAAAATCGGTGGGGCCACAGGAGTGGAACATAAGAATAAGAAGTTACTCTCATAGTGGCTTTTAGACATAAAGCAAAGAAAAAATCAATCTACAATTCACAATCCCAGAGAACCTAGACAACAAAGAGGACCCTAAGGGAGACATACATGGACCTGATCTACATGGGAAATAGAAAAAAAAACAAGCTATCCTGAGTAAATTGGAAGCATGAGGACCTTGGAAATGTGTAGAAGGGGAGGAGAGAGGAAGGGAAGGGAGTGGAAACAATATAGCTCAGTCAAACAATTAAAAAAAGAAGAGAGACCAGACAAATCATGGACTGACTTAGTGGATTTGAAAAATACAAGTGCAGTATTCATCATTACGTTTGTTCAGATGTACATCCCTGTATGTTTACACAAATAAAACATACAAAATTTGAGGAAAAAAAGACAGTGAGTGAACAATCATAGGAGGGACGTCTGTTGCAACCCCTCTCCCCCTGACATGAGGTGACTGTTGCACATATGCACTCAAAGTACCTGGGACTATCTGCACAAGATCTATCCAAGATTGACTCAGTTGAAAAGTAACAACAAGGAATAAAGAAAGACTCCTAAGGCCCTATCCCTAGTGGAGAAGCTATTGGCAGTTGATAGCTGTTGGGAGAGTGACAGTCATTCCTTTTGGAGGAGTGGACACTGGTAGACTGCCCCTGTCCCAGTGGGTAGCCCCTCACTTATGTGTATGCAGCACTAATAGAACTCTGTGCATTTTTTTGTTTTTTGTTTTTGTTTTTTTGTTTGTTTGTTTTTCGGTTTGTTGTTGTTGTTGTTGTTTTGTTTAGTTTCGTTTTTCGAGACAGGGTTTCTCTGTGGCTTTGAAGCCTGTCCTGGAACTAGCGCTGTAGACCAGGCTGGTCTCGAACTCACAGAGATCCGCCTGCCTCTGCCTCCTGAGTGCTGGGATTAAAGGCGTGTACCACCATGGCCCAGCATCTGTGCATTTTTTTTAATGAGGAAATTGAGTCAGGGAGGAGATGTGTTGAAGAAACCTGTGAAGATTTGGAGGGAAGGAGTGTGAACTAGATATGATCATGACTTGTGTTTTAATGTATATAGCTTTCAAAAGACAATTTAAATGAATTATTTTGATAGTATTTTATTATATGTTTGAAAATGTTTGATTCATATGAATATTTCAATATGTCAAAATTGTAAGATTTGTTGGCTAAAAGTTACTTGAGGACATGCAAAATCACCACTTTTTATGCCAGCTAATACTGTATTGTCCCTTTTAGCTTGTATTCTAATAAATCAAAGTAATATTTGATTCCGGAACTTTCAGGACTCGTTACATTGAAAATGTCTTGGGTATAAACTGCTTTGAGAGAGATTATGAGTAAGATATCAATTCAAAGACAAGCATTTTATTCACTCTGCATCCTGTCTTAGGAAATACAGAAAATAGAGCATTGATGACAATTTTAATTGGAAACTTCACAATACATAGCCATCCCAGCATGTATCTCCATGTAGTTGATTTTTTTCTGATAATTGCTTCGGAAATTTATAACTCTAACTTTAATTAAAATAAAACTGCATAATGTTTCCTCCTCTGTTTTCTTCCTCCAGCCCTTCCCAGCTACCCTGTTACCAATCTCCCCACACCCTGCTTCCAACTGATTGCCTCATTTTCTCTGATTGCTGTTGATGTTTACGTAATAAGGAAGCTCTGGCGTTTAAATATGTGAAATTTGTTTGTCTTTAAAAATGGAATAATGGTGGTGAGACAAATATACTCCAAATAAAAGACTGGACAAAAAAAATGATCTCTATTTGCTTAAAATCACTATCCTTCTGGACAACCTCATCAAACTTCTGCTGTCCACTGGTGAGGAATACTACCAATCATGACATTTTAAATGGGCTACTCTGCACAGCATGGGTTAAAAGCAGCAAATGCATACGTTTGTCAGTAAGGCCAGACTTTGAATAAAATATTTAAATGATTAACTCCAAGAAAGCATCTCTCTCAAGGCACCATTGGCCTATAGAATATCCTCCATCTGTTCATTCTTTCTGTTCTGGTAGTGGGGTAAGCTAGTTGCTGGTTCCTGTGTTCCCTGCCTTGGAAACTGGTGGGTTAGCCATGATATTTTATTTCTTAGCAACTTTACCTTTCCTATGGAGCTTCTAATGAATCCTTAGGAAAGTCATGGAAAGTATGATTAATCCCACATAGAGACAGCATGAATTACTAAACACTGCTCATCGCTAATGGAGAAAGGTCTGCCTTTACAGGAAAGGAAAATTAACAATGGAACATTCTGAATCCAGCTACTTCTGTCAAGTTTAGTGTTACAAATCTGCTATAAGTTAGCCAGGGGGTGGGAGGAAGCAAAGTAGTATTTATTTTATTGATTAGCCATTTGAGTTTTAATCATTGAAAGCAAAAAAAAATTTAAAAAGCAAAGAAAACCTATGCAGCTATCACTTTAAATAAATGGATGACCTTATATCCTATACAATCCAGTTTTCCTGTTCAATTATTTCAGTCAAGAACATTAGACAAACCCAATACCCTCATATCAGTGAGAGAAAAACACCAGAATTTTAACTGATTGTTCACTTATATCAAATGAGTGAAGAGGTTAGGATAAACAAGGAAACTGTGAGTACTAAGCACATGGTATACTTCTCACTATCATGGCCTACGATTAAGGGAATGAGAATATTAGAGCACACTAGAACATAAAATCTATTTCTATAGATCTAAAAATAAATTAATTGCAGTGAATTTTTCTATTGTTTGAAAATATGACTTCATTAATTTTAATGATTTCTAAAATTATGTTTGCTGGCAAATATAGCATCTGAATTGCCTCGATTCAAAGGGAGAAAAAGAGTTCTTAAATTCGTTCATAATATAATAGCTATCAAAATATGATTATGAACCTTACGGCCTGCAGTTCATCTGCTTTGAATGATTCTGAAGCCAGAATAGGAGTTAGACACATGAAGTCAATGGACTGTCCCTAATTTTCGTGCACCAATGCTTAAATTCCTTACAGCCTAAAATCCTTTGAGAATGGAAATGACTAATAGAGCCATTCTGTGCTTTCGAGATGGTTTATGACTCTCTAATATGTACATCCACACACCCTCCTTAGAAACAATGAACAAGCTCTAGAGCTGCATCTTATTCAAGCAAAACTTTTTTTTTCTACTTGAATTGGCAATTTGCTGAGTTAAAGTATATATAGTTATTATGCCCAGGGTAGTTTCCTTATGGTGTTTCCAAGCAGTATTCTGTACAATCACATGGAGTTTAAGCCAAGGGTAGCACTGTAGAGTTTTATCTTGGGAGCAAATGGTCATAACAGTTCCAATCAGAGCTAACAGCCCTCTAGAGTTTTAAGTGCTCCCAAAGTGCCTTTAAAGTTGTTATTTTAAACTCAGTCTGGTTCTTTATGCTTATCCGTATGTAAATGTGTGTGCTTATTATGGACCAGGATTTTAACAGGTGAGAGAAAAACTGGATTTTAAAGTGAGCAACAAATAAGGAGTAAAGACACATATGAGATACCTTACATCCTTTTCAAGATGTTAAAAAAAATGGAAGCCAAAGAGATGCCTCAGCAGTTAAATCACTTATAATACAAGCATGAGAACCTGAATTCAGATGACCAGAAACCCATATAAATGCAGGATGGGTGTGGAGGACCATTGCAGTGTTCTTACGACCTTATAAGAAAAGAAGGACCCAGCAGAACAAGTTGGCTAGCTCTGGGATTGAT
This sequence comes from Microtus pennsylvanicus, assembly GCF_037038515.1. Taxonomy (NCBI): domain Eukaryota; kingdom Metazoa; phylum Chordata; class Mammalia; order Rodentia; family Cricetidae; genus Microtus; species Microtus pennsylvanicus. The sequence goes on from NC_134584.1 coordinate 34,608,662, forward strand.
GAGAGGTATTGTCTCAATAAGTAAGGTGGAAGAGCAGTAGGGAATGATTCTCAGCCTTAACCTCAATCCTCCACACATGCATGTCCTCACACTTGAACCCACACTCATGCAAAACTACACACATGCATTCATTCCACATGTCCATAACATGTGAAAAATGGAACTGGAAAGAACAGTTGAACACACACACAAATATACCCCCATAAATTTATATATATATGTAAAATACATAATATCATCTGCATGAATTAAGTTGTTAAGATGTTATGATATCTGAAGCCTGACCCAAAAAAAGGTGGTCTACAGAAAAGCTCCTGTTTACTTTAGAATTCATTTCTTCTTGCTTATGCTTCCTAACCAACTCATGTTTTCCTGCTCCATTATGCAAACCTCTCAGTTTAATAGGAGAAATTCCTGTACAACCTTAATTTCTTTGACACGCTTTCTATACCCTAACCGATCTGTTCCCAGAATAGATACCTCTCTGAAGCGTGAGAGAAGGGATCATTGTAGCATGCATAATTTTATAGCCAGATATATACGATGGAAGAAAAACTGTCATTTTTCATTATCCATTCCAACACTTATTAAATGATAACATATAAAAATACAAAATAATACCATTTTAATAGTGTCATTTTGTTGAGAATACGCAATACCAGGCACTACATTGTTATTTACCCATTGCTCAATAGACACGTGCTTTAACTCACATTACACACATAAGCTGAAACCATGGTGGTCACTGACTTAATTCCAACACTCAATGAAACTAAGCTTCATGTCAGGGTAAGGTTGCCCATCATGGAGCTGAGATCTTAATTTCATACCGCCTCATCCTAGAACTCTTATATTTCCCATCATCGCATAAATAAGCTCTATTCTGATTAATCATTCACAAGATTTCAACTGAATATGCACATTTATTAAAGTAATGACAATAGTCTGTGATGCAATAGTAACTTTTACGGACTAAGATATAAAATCCAGTAAAATGACAGGTTATATGTAAAATAAAAAGAACAAATATAGGTCTGAATTATCTGTGCTCACTACAATAAGTTATGAAAATAAGTATGTTCCCAAGACTAGAGGCACTTTGCGTTTATATTCTATTGCCATAAATGAGTGACATTTGAGATTATTAGCCAGCCACTTGTGACTGATACTTAATGGTCTGAGATCAAATTTACATTTGATCCCAATGATGTGCTAAGATATAATAAACAAATGCCAATTTCCCAACAGCAGGGAAGCAAAATCCAGCTAGTGCCCAGAGCATTATCAAATCCCAGAGAAGCTACAATTGCAAATGCAAGATTTTTTAATTAAAAGCCTAAAATAGTCATCACAATGTAAATCGAAACCTTTCTGTAATATTACAAACAAAACCTTACTGCTCTAATAAAAGTGAATACATAAATAAAAATTAAAGTAAAAACTGTCTAAAAGAAAATACAGGATAAAATTTGCATAACCTTGAGTGCCCCACATGCACGTGCACAAGAACTCCCATTTCATGTCATTGGAAATATAATATGGTGTGATTATTTTGGACAGCCAAATATAAGACATTAATATTTATACACATATTTTGATTTAACTTGTTACATATTATAGCTCAAAATACATTTTAACAAATATGTTAAATAATAGTATCAAAAATCATGTATTTATCATATGAAAGTTATCTCAAGAGACAGGAAAGTGTACGTTCATGCAAAGCCATTTGTATAAGCATTGATATGAACCTTATTTATAATAACCCCAAACCAAGAACAATCCAAATATTGAACAACAGATGAGTGCATAATAAATGGAGATACAGCTATATATTGAGGTATTACTCAGGAGCACAAAGGAATATACTATTTTACAAGCCTTATTTGAGATAATCTCAAAATGATTAAGATGAGAAAGAAATATACTAAAAGCATACATAACAGATTTCTCCACCTCAACAAAGTTTTAAAAAATGAACAATAATTTTACCACATCAAAAGTTCCTTAGGGGACAAGACTGGGGTAAAATAAAGAGCCATAATGAACTTTTTAAGAATAACAGTTGTGCTAAATATTTTTAATATAGAAAAAATTATACACTGATGTATATACATGAATGTCTCTTCTTTTACTTACATGTGTACACTTTATAGTGTATGGATTATATATCAACAAAACTGTAAAGACAGACATTATAGAAGACATAAAATATAAGTTTTAAAAAGCAATAAAAAGTAAAAAATGATAAACACATAAAAAGCAATAAAAAGTGAAAATGATAAACACATAAAAGTGTCAATCTTTCTAAGTTTACATAAGCAATCCCAAAAATAATAACAAGAAACTTCTACAACTCATAAACACTTTCAGTAATGTAGCAGGATACAAGATTAACTAAAAAAAAAATCAGTAGCCCTCCTGTACACAGATGATTAAAGGGCTTGAGAAGAAATCGGAGAATCAACACCCTTCACAATAGCCACAAATAGCATAAAATATCTCGGAGTAACTCTAACCAAACAAGTGGAAGACATGTATGACAAGAACTTTAAATCTTTGAAGAAAGAAATTGAAGAAGACACCAGAAAGTGGAAAGATCTCCCATGATCTTGGGTAGGTAGAATTAACATTGACCTTAAAGGTATCACCAATTCTTCCCAAAGTTGAATATGTCAGAATGAGGATGTGATAGAGTGTGAGAAAATGGATGAATCCAAGAAGAAACACTAAGAGAAAATTCTGCTGTGTGTTCAAGGTAATATTAGCATCCCAAAGTGACAAGATCAGAACAAAAGGACCAACATGAGGCATGTGTCAGAAAAGCATAGGCTATTTGTAAATAGAAAGTATCCAATATTTACATTTATTTGGGAGAGTACCCTAGCCTAATGATATATTAAAAATGAATGCAAATAGATTGTACAGCATAAATCTTGCTAGTGTAAAATATAACAAAAATATGATTAGCTACATTGTAGTTTCATACAAATATAAACTAAACTAATGCAGGCTAAGTATAGTTGACATTTTCTAAAAGCTGCTAATCTTTCTTACAAGCAAAATTAAACATTAATCTGTAGTAATATTTTTTAGTTCACTGTGCTTACAAAATTATATTAATAGTTAGAGGATGCTGTTTCATTCATTTTCTTAAATTTAGTATGGCTAACTCCCTGGATCAAAAACAAAGTAACCAAATACAAGTAGTCGATGCAGATCTGCAATGTTATTGTCAGAATTGGAGGTGCCATCTTATTCTTTCAGGGAATCAAGATTAATTTGGGGGTTTATAGAAAAGTTCAAAGAAAGAATTACAAAAAATAAAGTATGTTGCATTGTGACCTTTTCAATGAATTAATTATGGCAACACCTCTGCAATAATTTCTATTCCAGTTTAATGAAATAATCTCCTTTTTCTAGAACTCAATATAATGACTGCTTTCTCCTAAATTCCAAACTACCTCATAAAAGTTGTGCTTGCTAATACAGAGGCTAGCATCTTTCTTTAAACATGAATGTGCTGACCAAGGTAATTTATTCTTTCCTTCCTTGTCCATACCCATAATGAGCTATCTACAATTGATTTTAAATTTTGTTTTCTTTAAAAGGGAGTCAAATTCTAAAGTAAGCACTTGAGAAGAAATCTGACTACAGTCCTCTCAGACTTCAATGATCTTTCAAATACAACTGAACACCATTTTAACAGCAACTCACTTACCTCATTTCCACAAAGTGATCTCATCTTTAAGAATTTTATTTATTTATCATTCATGGTTTTATATAACATTTGCTTAACTTATTCAATTGCATAAGAAGCACCACCAATAGAGAGGTTGGGGAATTATTCACACACACACACACACACACACACACACACACACTACACATGCACAACCCAACACACAACACATATGCACAAAACACACATGCACTAACATACACATGCATACATACACATTCACCCAAAGTCTAGTGACCACACAGAATATTTTGGGAATATCCTGAACTCTCTTCCTGGGTTTGGGAAATTACCACATTATGAGTTAGGCTTCTTTAAGTAGAAGCTAGAGATTTTGTGGATCAGTCCCCTTTGCAGTTAAGAAACAGCTTATCATGGGCACATTAAGAATATGCTAAATGGACTAGATACCATCTGTCACTACACAGAAATTGATTTTATAATGGGAATGATGGGGAAGTTTCCCCACACTGAAGCTGCAGTGACAACAATTCTGTTATCGGGTTGTCAGTCATTAACATTGATTGTCAATAGCTCCAGATTCCTGACTGCGCAGATGCAAAATAATTCTTCTCTTTACTCGTCGTCACTGGTTTGATGTCTTGACAGGCTTCTTTTCATGAAATAAGGATCTATGGTACTAAAGGGAAGTTACCACCATAAACCTGTACTCCTAGAGTATATTTTAGCACTAACATTTCCTTGGCTACCTGGGGATTTTTGTGTGTGCTTTACTTTTTGTTTTTTCTGTAGCCATTTTACATGCTTGTTTTGTCAGCCCTGCTACAACTGTAATGCATCACTGTTAGTGATCTCCCTAGGCTTGGAGGTCTCAAGATGAGAACTGAGTATACACACAATGTCCACTAAAACCCATTTGTGTGCAGTGGAGTCAGGAGTAAAAAGAAAAATAAAGATCATGTCAGAGGCCTGCTTCTGTTTTGTTACTTTACCCTCCAAGCTTGTTTGGCATTCCTGGAGGTCCTGAGAAACAATCTCCCTGTTAAAAGTAGCTAGATGATGATCTGTTAATAGAAATTTTACAATCTTGAGTTATGCTCTGATGTGGGATTTCCCTCTGTATGCTATAAATATGTTTTAATGCCACTGGTTATTAAAGAAGCTGTTTCAGCCAATGACTTAGTAGAGGAAAGTCAGGAGGAAATCTGAACAGAGATATAGAAAGAAAGTAGCAGATAGAAGCAGATAGAAATTGTGGATTCCTTGCTGGCTAATATGGTTTGTCAAAACAAGACCCCCTGAAGTAATGGCCCAGATGGTACAATATCCATAACAGCTTCAGGACTGCTAGCTGAGATGTACCTACTATACAGAATACCACAAGAAAGACCTGATTAACAGTGCTCTCAATCAGCAGGAAGCAGTTGAGCGAACAAAGCCCAAATTCACAAATGATTGTTTATAAATGTTTGCTTACATTTAAAGGGGAATATGCTATACAGATGTATATTTACATTGGTATGGATTTGGTCTACTGATACAAATTTAAGGTCAACTTTTATATGTATATTTCTGCTCTTGATTAAGTTATTGTGTTTGTATAGCTCATTTAAAAATGCAATGATTGTTAAGAAATACAGATTTATTGATAGTAATCTATAACAGTCAAACTTGTAATCATGTTAATTAGGTTTTCTAAGTATACAAAGATATATTTCAGATGAATAGGTATCCTTCAACCCTTTTAAAGACCTACAGAACATGACATTTAAAATGCTTTAAGAAAGTAGACTTTTCTCAACAGTGAGATATGTCTGCTTCCAGCAGCACCAATTTATTCAGAGAGGTTGCTTGGTATTGAAGAAACTCGTTAAGAAATTTGCCTTCAATATGACAAGGCTACATACCCATTTGGGCAAGAAACTGCTCTTGACTGAATTGCTTGATGATAAGCTGTATAAAATGGGCATGCAGAACCCACAGAAAAATGACCACTAAACTTGTCTAAACGTGAGACGATCCTTCAGGGTTTCTGCTTCATGAAAGAGTGTCAGCCATTCTTCAGGACATACAAGAAAGTGACTGACAAACTGCCAATAGAGGAGAAACAGTCTTTGAAATTTTCTACTTCATGGAAAAGTCTGCCAGATACTATGGACTTTTAGGCTGAAAATAGATGCCCCAAAATTACAGAAGAACTTTGGGTAACTGTCCAGGCAGCAAAATGTCTCTGTCAATTCTTGAGTTTTGGAAATTGCTTACAAATTACCTTTTAACTTAGGTAATATTATAACATTCTTGGATTTTTGATAGAGTTAAAGAATAGATACTTATAATTATAGTTTTCCTTAGTTATGATAGAAGATAAAGTATATATAAATATTTTAACTGTAATTCTTGCTTGATAGGTGTTTTGTTATATGCAATTTTACTGTTAAAGTTAAAATCTTCCTATTTATTTTGACAGAAAAGGGGAGGTGATATGGGATTCCCCTCTGTATTATATATATAATATGTGTGTGTGTTTATTACCATTGGTTATTAAAGAAGCTATTTTGACCATTGGCTTAGTAGAGTAAAGCCTGGTAGGAAATTGTGAGAGATATGGAAAGAAAGTAGGTGGAGTCAGTGAAATGCCAAGTCTCTACCAAAGGAGAAAGATGCCAGTTGCCAGCACGAACCTTACCAATAGGCCACAGCCTCATGACAATACACAGATTAATAGAAATGGGTTAATTTAAGATGTAAGAGTTAACTAGAAATATGCCTAAGTTATTGACTAAACAGTGCTGTAATTAATATAGTTTCTATGTTATTATTTGGATCTGGGCAGCCGGTAAATGAATGAGCACTCTCTGCCTACAGTGCTCTGGATAAGCTGTTGAGCAACTTATAACAGTAGATGCCTACAGATTATTGTAGGAATAACTCCCTCTTATCAATGTTCAAAGTGCCATAAATGTCAGTGTGTCTCCAATAATTGAGAGTCTATATCAATCAGTGAGTAATTTATATCCTGGTTACTTAAAAGAGTTGCTATCCTGTTTCTGGTGATAATCTATTGGATGTTAGTCACTTCGGATGATTTAAATGTACATAAGAGCTACCTTGAGATTCTCTTGTAACCTAATAGTCAGGTTTGTCGAATGAGGCAACAAACCATGGGGAGTGTACAATCTTAATGTTCTTTATGGCTCCATCTAACAGGCTCCAAAATCATTATATGTGACCCAGCAAAAACTAGCATTCTGAAATTCTCTTCTTAAATATTGGTTCGTATAGTCAAAAAGCCCACATAGTAGGAAAATAAATACAAGAAAAAAACCATTGGAAATATTGTTTACATCCAAAGTACAAAAAAGTTCTGGATGTTAGTAGAAATACAGTCAATAACAAGGAAAGGGAACTTGGAAGATTCCATTTTGACAGTGAGATTCCTTAATTGTGGCTGGTATAAAGTGGTAATATTATATCTTAGGTACTTCGTGGTTGACTATTATGTAAAAATTCCCAATACTTAATATTAAGAATTTGTTTTTATTAAGACTTAGTTTAATTTAAGGGTACACATGGTAAATATGAATGGCTTATATTTGATGAATTAATATTATCCTTTTCCAATGAAATTAAGTGAATGATTTTCCAACTTCCCTCTTATTATCTGTTATTATTTAATTGTAGCTGATTATTAAGAAGTAAAGGTCCATAGAATTCAACATTAGGAACTTGTGAAAGGACTTAGTAAGGGTGCTTGATGTACAAGTGTCAGAATCTGAGTTTAGATCCTAGAACCCATAAAAAATATTGTCTTAACTGGGCATGCCTGTAACACCAGCCCTGAGATAGGATACAGGTAGAAATAGAGTGAAAAAGGAAAGGAGGGGGGGTAGAGGTGATCAGGGTGTGTGAAACACAGAGAGAGGAAGACTCTGTGACATGCTAGACAGACAGCCAGTCTATCTGAAAACCAGTCATCTAGAGATTCAGCTGAAGATGCTGACTGAAAGAAGGAAGGAGAATGATAGGGAAAGACATTCAGTGTATTCTTCTGATCTAGAAACGTGCACAAACAGACACATACACACACATTCATATATAAAACACATACAACATGAACATATAACACACATACATGTATACAACACACACAACACAGGTGTTCAGCACACACCTACTCAAATACATACAACATAAGTAGACAACATGTTGGGAGCAGTGAGACCCCGGATCCTGAGTTTCTTGTAATCCCCTGATCTGAGAGCCTACAGCTGCTCTGAGCACGAGACCTTCAGGAGTTCCTGATGGCAGGAGAGTGGTTTCTGGTGGGTTTGGCTGGGGCGTGGCTATCTCTATATAATCTGCCCCCTGAACACAATAAAGGTGGCATTATTGGGGAATTCAAGGATGACCCGTGTTGCTGTCTCTCTGTCTGTATGTGTCTGTGTATTTTAACCTCCAGCCCCCTTGCCCGAAGCTCGTGAACTGGGTGCCAGTGCACAGAGCGCAGACATGGGGGCGCGGTGCACGGCAACAACACACATACATTTATACTACACACAGCACAGGCGTACAGCACTCGTGCGTGCACAAACACACAGTCAGAGAATTCATCATTGACCAAAACTAACCTAAATTCCTTTAAGAAACAGTTTTGTCTGACAAATTTAATATTAATAATTCAAAATATTGGGCAATTTTAATGGGACTAGACTTTATAGTTAAACAATACTTTGAATTTAATTTCTACATTAAGAAACCTGAAAATAGTGAGCAGTGGACAGGATATTCGCTTAGTATGGTGAAGTCTCATTAAATGTGCAGTCTTTAATAGCATCTTACTGACTGTTAAAACAGCATCTATCCAGAGCTGATACCTGTTTCCCAGGGTACAGCTTCAGGCTCTCTCTCACATTGGATGCTATTTTCTCACACAGGCACATAATCATACCTTAGCTCGAATGTAAGATGTCCCGTTGTTTAGCCCTTTCAGAAATGCACAGACCACACGATACTTCCTCACCTGTAACTTTATACTTAAAGTGACAGAAACAGAATACATGTGCTACCTCCCAGTGGCAGTTGGCAGGAACTGCTCCATCAGGATCAGAACACATGTGGGGCATGGTGACTCTTAGAGCCTGCTGTGAAGGGAGCTATTCAACATTAACATTGTGAAACATGTATGGCAAATGGCAGGTGATGTAACACACACTGAAAGGCAGAATGGCTTCAGGTATGTGACCAGGAATCATTACTGATGAAACTGACGTTAACATTTAAAACAGCAATTTTCTCAATTTATTGTAACTAATGTTCTATCTTTACTGTAGCATTAAGGATCAAGCAGTCAATTGCATCTATGCCTTCAATACACTACTGAACAAAGGTTTTTATAATGTGGAGTATTACAAAGAAAATGGTGGCATAAAATAGTAAAAAATAAAAAACAAGAGGGAGAAATGAGGGATCCTAATCCTTTACACATAGCATAGAAATTAGCATTTTATCTTTGTCCAATATTAATATGGGAACTTCTCATGTTTGTAACTGGCTAAGCCTTCGTGTACGAGAATACTGTAACAATATTCTTGTCAAATATCTTTCTGTAGGAAAGCCTATTTATTCATTGAAAGTATTCACAGTCTGATTTCCTATTGTCTAAGATTTTTATTGTGGATCCATGTCTCTCTGTTCTGTTATTGCCATCTGAATATTTCTCCTGTTTCCTAGTGCACTAAGTCTGAGTGATTTCCAGGCAATGCTGGGCGTTGTTTTCTTTAGCAGACCTTACTGCAGTATCCACTTGCTTTACCACATGCTTTATTTCCTCTACAAATGCATGAATCCTGACTTAGGAATCATCCATTATTCCAGTGAAATTGCTACCAAAGTCCTGGATTTTTTATCTAGCAGCATTTTAGTCACTAATAATCATGAATTTTGCCTTTCAGTCTCTATTGCTTATTTTTTAAAAAAAGTCAAGCAGAAAAGAAATTTTGGCCATTCAAGACAAAGTTTGCTGGTACTTCACAAATTCCTCAAACATAATTAAGAGAAGGCAGGATTACTTGGCAAGGATTTTAATTTATAAAATTTATAAAATTATTCAGCCTGTGCCATTCAATACCACCTGAGAAAATCACTAGATCGATATAGTTCCATTAGTAAATGAGAAACACAAGTGCAATATTCTGAACATTCTGTAATTCACAGAAATACTCAGATCCACATCAGAATTTCTTAACTAATCTAAATAATTTCAATATCATATTATATGATCCAAGTATGACCCAATGCTTTGTTGGTCCAGAATTCATAGAGAAACACCTCCAACCAAGAGTTTCCCTAAAATGAACAAAGAGAAAATATATGTAGTTCAAGTTAATTCCTTGGATGATCAGACATATCAGACTAGAGGCAATAAAACATTTTCAGTCAAGAAATTAAATAAGGCCTTGGCTCTGCTCCCAGGGGTAAATGTCTGAGTCCACTGCTGGAGGGCCCTACTCTCAAGGCCCTAGCCCTTGGAGGAACATTTCATGCCCTGCCCCCACACACCAAATTTGTGGAGACCTGAGCAAAGCCTCTCCAAACCCACAACCACTCCCCAAAGCATCTGCCACCACCAGAGCCTTGTCCCTCAATGCACCTGGAGAACTGAGTGTCTGGGTTCCCTGCTAGAGGGCATTACACTCTAGTCCATTGATTCAGAAGGCACATCACTTACTGCACCCACCCACCCACACAGGGAAGCCACCAGAGACCTGGGAGCAGCATCCACAAACCTAACCATCCCCCATGGAACCTGTGACCATTAGAGCCTTGGCCTTGAATGTTATAAAAGACACAGGCTAACAATGAATACAAAAACATGACCCATTCTTCTGCTGTACACAAAAACATACCTCAACTTCAAAGACAGATATTTCCTTGGAGTAAAGGGTTGAAATAAGATTTGCCAATCAAATGGACCTAAGAAACAAGCTAGTGTAGTTATTCTAATATCTAACCAAATAGACTTCAGTGGGCAGAGATTTCTGTCCTGCCTGGTCCCACAGCTGTTCCATCCTAAAGAAACACACAGAGGTCTACATTAACCATTAACTGGTTGGCCTATAAGCTCAGGCTTCTTATTAACTAATTCTTACACCTTAAATTAGCTCATAATTCTCATCTGTATTAGACACGTGGCTTGGTACTTTTTATCAATGAGGGATTCTCATCTTGACAACTGTAGACTGAGCCCTTTCTCTTCCCAGGATTCTCCTATTCTGGTTGCCCCGCATATACTTCGTGCCTGGCTACTGGTCGATCATCATTTTATTAAACCAATGCACGTGACAAATCTTTACAGGGTACAAAGCCATTGTCCCACAGCAGACTTCAAACTAAAATTAATAAAAAAAATAAATGCAGGATATTTCATGTGTCACGGGAAAAGTCCATTAAGATGAAGTCTCAATTCTGAACATCTATGCCTCAAATCCAAGGGCACCCACATTTGTAAGAGAAATATTACTAAAGCTTAAATCATACATCAAACCCCACACACTAATAGTGGGAGATTTCAACACTCCACTCTCACCACTTCACAGAACTGCCAGACAGAAACTTAACAGAGAAATAAAGGAACAAACAGAAGTTATGACTCAAATGGGTGTAACAGACATCCGTAGAACATTCCACCCAAACACAAAAGAATATACCTTCTCAGCACCTCATGCAAGTTTCTCAAAAAATTGACCACGTACTTGGTAACAAAGCAAACCTCAACAAATACATAAAAAAAAATGGAATAACCCCCTGTATCTTACCAGCTCACCATGGCTTAAAGGTAGACTTGAATAACAACATTAATTAAAGAAAGCACACAAACTCTTAGAAATTGAACAACACTCAACTGAATCACCCATGGGTCAAGGAAGAAAAAAAAAGAAAGAAATTAAAGCTTTCTTAGAAGTCAATGAAAATGAATGCACAACATACCCAAACCTATGGGACACTTTGAAAGCAGTGCTAAAAGTTCACAGCACTAAGTGCCTACATAAAGATCTTAGAGGAATATCACACTAGCAACCTAACAGCACACCTGAAAGCTCTAGAACAAGAAAAAAAAAACTCACCCAGGAAGAGTAGGTATCAGCCACCCAGAACCGAAATAATGACACAGAAACTGTATTAATTAAATCATTGTTTGGCCCATTAGCTCTAGCTTCTTGTTGGCTAACTCTTACATCTTAATTTAACCATTTCTATTAATCTGTATATCACCACAAGGTCGTGGCCTACCAGCAAAATTTCAATACGTTTATCCCCAGTGGCGAATGCATGGTGCTCCCTGACTCTGCCCTCCTTTCTCCCAGCATTCAGTCCAGTCCTCCCCACCTACCTAACTTCTGCCCTATCAACAGACCAAGGCAGTTTCGTTATTCATTAATGGTAATCACGGCACACAGGGGGGACTCCCACATCACCCCCCTTTTCTGTTTAGATAAAAAAGAAGGTTTTAACTTTCACATAGTAAAATTACATATAACAAAATAGGTATTTGCAAGAATTACAGTTACTATTTACTTTATCTTTTATCATAACTAAGGGAAGCTATAACTATAGATACCTATCTATGCTTCAACTCCATCAAAGACTCCAGAAGGATAAAATATTACCTAAGTAAACTGGATGTGCATTTCAAGCAACTTCCAAAATTCTAGAATTGACCGTGATTGCTACCTGGACAATCGCCCAAAGTTCTTCTGTACCATTGGGGCATCCATCTTCAGCCTATAGGCCCATAGTATCCAGCAGACTTCTCAATGAAGCATGAAATTTCAAAGACAGTTCTGATACTTTCTTCTCTTTCCTGTAGAATGTCTAGAAGACTCTTTCATAAAACAAACGCCACTCAAATACTTCATCTCCCGAAAGAGCCAGAGATTGCGCTGGCAACATAGCCCAGAAAGCTGGCATTTTTAAATGATTGTGGCTTTTTTCCTGCTACAGTGGAATTAGGAAAATCTCTCTTAAAGGAGCTGCAGCAAACCACCAGCGAACAGCAAGAAGCTGTGTTAAACTATATATATATATATATATATATATATATATATATATATATATATATATATATTTGTCTAGAATTCCTTTTCAAGCCCTCTCAGGTTTTACGTGGATTTAGTTGGTCACATGGGTGCAAGGACAGAACTTATTACTCATTCCAGCTGCCCAGAACTGAAATAATCACACAGAAATTGTATTAACTAAATCACTCCTTAGCCCATTAGCTCTAGCTTCTTATTGGCTAACTCTCACATCTTAATTTAACCCATTTCTATTATTCTGTGCATCACCACAAGGTTGTGGCCTACCAGCAAAGTTCCAGCACGTCTATCTCCAGCGGCGGATCCATGATGTCCTCTGACTCCACCCTCCTTTGTCCCAGCATTCAGTCCAGTCTTCCCCACCTAAGTTTTGCCCTACCAATGGGCCAAGGCAGTTTCTTTATTCATTAATGGTAATCACAGCACACAGAGGAGACTCCCACATCATAAGTCAAAACCACAGGAGTGAATTATGTGACTTTTTTTCCATTTATTAAATCCTTATTGAGTATTTTTAAGAACTCTATCTATAAATAAATATAAATACATTGTGTACATAAACAAAATATTCTGAGGGAGATTTGATTTATGCTTTAGGAGATTGGAAATGACTGTACAGAGGAAATAGATTTGAATTAAACTTTAGATTGAGTGAGATTTTTTTTTTTTTGGTTTTTCAAGACAGGGTTTCTCTGTGGTTTTGGAGCCTGTCCTGGATCAAGCTCTTGTAGACCAGGCTGGTCTATAACTCACAGAGATCCGCCTGCCTCTACCTCCCAAGTGCTGGGATTAAAGGCATGCACCACCACCGCCCGGCTTGAGTGAGATTTTTATTAGAAAAAAACATTTATGATATTACAGACAAAAGGAAGAGTGTAAAAACACCGAATATTCATGATATTTGTATAAGGGAGTTTAAATGACAGATTTGAATTTTATTAAGTATAAATTAGAAGGTTTCAAAAATATCTTAAACTTAAGGACTTGTTCTTCGTCTTTAGTGATCAGGGAAATGCAAATCAAAACAACCTTGAGATACCATCTTTTACACCTGTCAGAATGGCTAAGATCAAAAACACTAATGATAGCTAATGCTGGGGAGGTTGTGGAGCAAGGGGAACACTCATCCATTGCTGGTGGGAATGCAAACTTGTGCAACCACTTTGGAAATCAGTGTGGTGGTTTCTCAGAAAACTGGGAATCAACTTACCTCAGGATCCAGCAATTCCACTCTTGGAAATATATCCAAAAGACGCTCAATCATACTACAAGAGGCTAATCCTGTCTAGACAAGGTCTGACAAACTGTTGCTCACTTTTGTTAAAGCAGCTTGGCGTCTCCCCAATACCTGCATTGTAGTATGTAATCTCATGTGATATGTATATGTAATCTCATGATTGTGTATCAATCTTATGGGTACTCAGGAAGATGACTTTTCATTTAGCTATAGAGTCTTGATATATAGAATATATATTGGTATGTATATTTAGAATATATACATGCTTCATAATTGGATCTATTTGCTCCACTCCATTCCCTGAGATAAAACTTAGAAGTAAGTTCCCTGCAATTATTTTTTTATTTTGAAGACAGGAGAGGAATCCTTCAAATATATTACATTTGGGACCTTCAAAGATATGGTAATGGCATTTCCAAGCTTCTTTGATTCTTAGTGCTTCCTAATAAGGAGATTGGGTGTCCCAAATTCACCCACAGGTTACTTGGGAAAGTGCTAACTTCAGTTGACCCCCAGCTCTAACCATAGAAAAGCTACCTACTCTTGCCTTGATTTATCAATACACTATTTTAACCTAGAAATCTAGTATCATGTACAAACTCCTCTTCTAACTTCTTACAATGTAAAGCCTCCTAAATCAGCTTTATTTTTTAGTGCTGCCCAAGCCTCTTTCTATCAATATCCCCCTGGGGCCGTAAAAAAATCTAACAGCGCCACTCAGAACAGCTCTTATCTCCTTTATGGCCCTGAAAAATTCTAGCTCTGTAACTTTGCTGTTATCAGAGACCCGCTTTTGTTTGTGTGTGTATATAAATTGGAAACTTTGCAACACAGCAGAATAAAAAAGAAACTGTCATGAAGAAGTACGGAATGAGAGAGTTTGTTCATTTGCCCCCAGATAGGCAGAGAAAAAAGTCATTTTTATTTCCTGTAGCTTCTAATATGAAGCCTGAGAGGGCATTGAGGCTGATCCTCAAATAGCTCTTGCTAGACGTGTTGTGGAAAGATCAGAGCAAAGGACTGGGTTGTTTCTGTAATGTTCAAAGTGAGAAACTTCATGCCACCACATGTGAGCATACATGGAAAGAGCAAGGATTTGTATGTTAGCGAAGAACCAGCATCCATGTCGATGACATAATGGAAGAGAAGAACAAAATCCTCAGTCATCATCTGTTTTCTTAAAAGAATTCCTAATCATACAATGGAAATACTTTAATAGCATTAAATTTGTGTTTAAATAACATTATTTCTACAGTACTTGAGAAGAAAATCCTTTTAAGAATAGTGCAAAATGTTGAGCATTTTATTCTAATCTTTGACATTTTAAAAGTTAAAACTCATCAGTCATGTAGGGGAAAGGTACTGAGGCCTGTAAGTGATGAATTGTATTGATTGTAACCACATCATTACCATGGTTAACTACAATTAATTAATTTGGTAGGAAAGATTATATCATTGTAACCAAAATAAACTTTTCTTAAAAATTTGAATTTTCAAAGTCTATTAGTGATATATTTATTTGGTGTAATATATAATATTTTGAAAGATACAGTACAAAATTGGCAACTACTAATTTCTATACATGATTATAAGACACATATTTAAGGATACAATAAATTGTGAATCAATTAAGAACCCTTACTTGTGAAAATTTGTTTGTACTTTAATAAGTAAAGCTTGCCTGATGATCAGAGTGCAGAGCTAGCCACTAGTTAGTCATAGTGGTGGCATATTCCTTTAATCCCAGCACTTGGGAAGCCCAGGCAGATGAATCTCTCTGAGTTCAAGGCCACGCTGGACTACATGAGATTAATCCAGTCTATAAGAGAATCAGAGCCAGGTGATGGTGGTTTGAACCTTTAATCCCTGTACTTGGGAGTCACATGCCTTTAATCTCAGCACTAGGGGAAACAGAAACAGGAAACGATATGGCTAGACAGAAATATAAGTCAGGAGGAGACAAGAACTCAAGAAATTCAGTCTGAGGATTCCTATAGACAGGATCGCCCATTCTATCTGAGGATATGGAAGTGGTAAGAGCTAGTGGCTATCTACTCTGCTTCTCTGATCTTTCAGCCATTACCCCTATATCTGACTCAATGTTTTTATTATTAAAACCAGTTAGAATTCATGCTACACATACTTGATATCTTTTTATTAGTAAGAAACCTGAGAAGTATGTGCTGTCCATTGAGGACTGTGAAGCAGGCAAAGTCATTTCTCAAGAAATGTCTGCTTTTTTCAGATAGGCTAGGAGATTTGATATTCTTTTTAATTGAATATAAGGGAAAATAAAATTAATCTTTAAATTTGTCAATTAAATAGTATATGTGTGTGTGCATGTATGTGTTTGAATTAGTAACTCTCAGAAAGTTTAAATACAGAAATGAGTAATTTCAATATGCTACAATGCCCCTGATTCATTAAAAACTGAACCTTTTAAATATGTTCATTAAAACTTCTCATTTTATCATATTAATTAAATTATCAAAAACAATATTTTTATAAACTAAGAAGTGAGTAATCTGCTTAAAGCAATCAAGACATAGTTTCTGAGAAAACTGTTTCATCTGAACATTGAAAGATTCCTATGCTACACACTATTATTTAATGAGGAAGTAATCACAGAACTGTGAGCCCTCAGAATGAGTAGAAGTAATAATTAGTGTGTTTATAAGCCTAGCCTGAGACAAATTGGGAAATGGGATGGAGTGTAAGATCCTGTAGAAATTGGGTAGTAGCCATTACTTTGAAAATGGCCCTTTCTCTAAGAATTAGACCTGTCTACAAGACAACAAATGTAAATGTGGTGATATCTTGATTGTGCAAATAAATTTTGCCTGAATATTAGAGGGCAGAGCTAGACACAAGCTAACCATAGAGGTCTGGAGGTCTATGCAGACAGACAGGAAGTGATATCGTTGGGCAGAGGAAGATTAGATACAGAAGACAGTATAGACAACGCCTTAACAGGGAAAATGTTCAAATAACAACAATACTCTCTTTTTCTCGTATACATTGTCTAAAATAAAGAAGTAATTATATATTTCAAGTGTTGCAGGTAACGATTTTAGTAAGAGAATGTACGTACCATCTCTAAGCAGAATTTTTTTTTATGTTATGCTGATCTAATTTTGATACTATTGTAAGCCCAAAGAAAGAAGAGACAGCATTCCCAAACACATATCAAACTCTCAGGGTAATGCACTAAATTTTTCTGAAAGCATTTCTTACATGCTCTAGTTGATAAAAATGCTTCATTCCCTGAAGATGATGATGACATATTAGTCCACATATGCATTCATGGCATTACATGACCAAAGGGATTTTACATTATCTAAGCACCACGACATGGTGCTTATTTAATAACTCCTGAGTTATTTAGTTGGACCCAAAGCAATATAAGGTTTTTAATCAGTAATTCATGGAGGCAAGAGACTCGGACACTTTAAAAAGAAACAACCAAAAACGTTCCCTACCATCCTTTGTAGACAAAGGAAGGGCCCCAACTAAGAAATAGAGTCTCCAGGATTAGGGTTAGAATTAGGGGTAAAATCTCTCCCCTAGAGATTCCAGACGGAACCAGCCCCAATAGCTACTTGTACATATGCTCTGATTTCCTGAACAGTAAAAACCAAGTTTATGCAGTGTGTTATAGCAGAAATAAGAAGCACATGCCAAGTATATCATGACATACATGCTAGGAGCAATCATTATAAAGTACGTTAATAAAATTGTATTTTCTGGCAAATCTCTTATGTAATGCTCCATTGTTTAGTTAAAGGCATTCAGCAGTTGTCACTCAATGCATAATCACTGTCATATTTAGTATTTATTTTTTCCTATGCCATCCAAGACTAATCCTGTTTTCTCTTTTCTTCACTATAACTTCTACTCTTTCACATCAAATTCATTAGATTCAGACTAGTCTCATTATTTTCTGCTATGATAACTTTCTAAATTGTCAATTTACCTTGGTTTTTCTCCAGTCCTTCCATTTAATCTTTCCTTTTATCAGACTTTCCCCTGTCTTAATTAGTATGGTTACATCACTTTTCTGCTAAAGAGCATTAGCGGTAAATGATGGAAATTATCATAAATTATTCAGACTGCCAAAGTATCCCATGACCTCTTACCCCAAATGGGACTTTGTAGTGTTTTGCATGCCACAAATTCCCCCATCATTTAAGGAAGAAATTTTACCCATCATCTCCTTCTGGATTCTTCTAATGGTCATCTCTCTACTCCCCTATTATTGGAAACCACGAATAAACACTTAGCAAGTTTTTTTTTAAATCAGGTTCTGTATATCTTTTCCTCCTAACCCCCCATCTCTTTTACACTGTACCAGTCTAGACATTTTACTCTGCAATATCATCTGGTTTGTTCACTTGTGCTTACTGACATATAATATTTGATTGTATTCATCTTCTGATTGTTTGAGACAGAGTTTGACTGCATAAACCATGATGGCCTAGAATACACATCCTCATGTCCACAGTCTTTGACAGATTGTTTGGAGGTCTGCAAGGATGCAGCGGTGAGACTCCATAGTTTGTTTGGATTTTCTCTTGCATGGTCACCATTTTATGTTTGTTGGCAACTAAAATTAAATTTCCATTCTATTAAGACTTTCTCCCACATTTTCTTATTTTCAAAGAGCTCAATAATGTCTTTGTGTTTATTTGTTCTTAATTTGGAACTCTCTTCTTATTCTTATCAGAAAGGTGTGACAGAAATCTTTGCCATTATAACAGAAAAGGAAAAACAAAACACAGTAGCCCTTTAACCTATGCTGATAGCTGCTAATAACACAGAACTGGGGCAAGGATTTGAAGGAACAAAGACTCTTATTAATTTCTGTAAGTAATCCAAAATGGTATAGATAAATTTGTTGGGTTTTGGTTTGGGGTTGTTTTTTTTTTTGGTTTTTTGTTTTGTTTTCTGTTTTATTTTTTCACATATAACAATCAAATGACCTAGTAACTACAGTTGGGTATTTATCAAAATGAACTGAAGATATAATTTATATAACCAGTCTGAAAAGGCTGCATCCTATGATTCTAACTAGGTTCATTCTCTATTACATGAGAAAATGGCAAAATAAGAGGGAACAAAAAGGTTGGTTGTTGCCATGGTTTTGAGTGGAGAGAAAAGACAATATACAGAGGACTTGGGAACTTACGGCAATGACTGTTCCATCTGATCCCATAATAGTGAGTCCATATCCATTTAATCAAAACCTATGCATAATATGCTAAGGAAAGCAGAAGGGGAAAGTAACATGGAGTTCTAGTTCACTCGTAATTGTCATATAAGCCTAAAATTTTCCTGAAATGTGAATTCTATTCATCAACAATTATCAAGAGAACATGTGATTGTAAATCCTAAGCCTATGTATCATAGAAAACAATTTTTAAAGTGGGTAAAATGTAATCTATATTTTAATTTTCACATTAGTTATTAACTATAACATATACATTTTATATATTTATAAATACATGACAAAAATAACTAAGCAGGTGAACACAGAACTTTAAGAGAAATCCCACGCTAGCTCAGAATTGAGTATAATAGAGGGTTGGTTTTTTTTTTTTTAGGGGTAGACTCACAGATTATAGTCCTTTGCTCTAACAGGGTACAGCAACCAAATCCCATATCTGGAAGAGAGAGGCTGGAAGTGCGCTTTACTTTGTCATACTTAGTATAAGAGGCCACGCCCAAGGGGGCAGGTAACTTAAAGGCTACTGGCTGTAGGAATTTCTACAGCAAGCAGGTTCTTTGGTCTCTAGAAGACGCTATTATATGAAAAATAGTACTATGTTCAATTTTATGGATTTATATTGCAAGAATAGACTTGAGCCAATTTATAAAAAAAATGAAAGCTTTTTTTTAATGGTTTGAGCTTTGAGAGCTCAACTGTTTTCTCAGATCCATACAGAAGCACACACCCACACACATAGAATCTTTTCCCTGCAAGCTAGATAAAAACAACCTCTCTTTAATACTAAAGCAGTCGGTTATTGCTTAAGTGAGGTATGAAACAACCAAGCAAAATCTCAGTGGCATGCAGCAGTAGGGTTTTACTTCCCAAGCAACTGCAGTTGGGCCTGCGTGTTGTAATTGCCCCACTGGAATATAACTTATCAGTTGTCATTGCTTATCCAGTGAGCCTCCATCCAATGTAGATTTTATACGAACACTAAGCAACAAACGTGGGAGGGACAATACATAAAAACGTTCAGACCACAATCAGCAAGCAGAAATAGACTGTAACTGTCTGTCTTACTTGAGGTTTCTGTTGCTGAGGCAATAGAAACACCATGACCATTGCAACTCTTATAAAAAAAAAAAAAACATTTCATTGAGATGGCAGCTTACATATCAGAGGTTCAGTTCATTATCATCATGGCAGGGAGCAAGGCGGCATGGAGGCAAACCTGTTGTTGGCTACATCTTGATTAGAAGGTAACAGGAAAAGTGGTCTGTGGCATTGGGCAATATCATGAGCACAAAGGAAACCTCAAAGCCGAGCCCCACAGTGACACACTTCCTCCAACAAGTCCACACCTCCTAACAGTGCCACTCCCTATCAGATTATGGAGGCCAGTTACAATCAAACTACAACACTGTCTTAAAACCTAAGTGTGAAACTGGTATACGGTGTTGGGAGCAGTGAGACCCCAGATCCTGAATTTCTTGTAAACAACTTGTTTTCCCCTCATCTGAGTGCCTACAGCTGCTCTGAGCACGAGACCTTCAGGAGTTCCTGATGGCAGGAGAGTGGTTTCTCCTGGGTTTGGCTGGGGCGTGGCTATCTCTATATAATCTGCCCCCCCCAACACAATAAAGGGGGCATTCTTGGGGCTTTTTTTGTATCAGTGTTAAAAGGTCTGCGTGTTGGTCTGTCTCTGCGTCTGTCTGTATTCTCAACCTCCAGGCCCTTGCCCGAAGCTGGAACTGGGATCTAGAGCACAGAGTGCAAACACGGGGGTGCTGTGCGCGGCAATTGGAGGTCTCCACCGAGACATCGGCAATACAGTTCCTCATACCTGATCTCTTGCTCCAAACAAATCACACGGTAAAAATCCCTTCAAATACCAACCTCTCAACCAAACACAAACACTGACAACTGAGGTAAAAGCAAAGTAAGGATCCTGAGTTTTACTTGACGAAAATTTCCAATATACTGATTGATTATTCTATGACAATTTCTGGACTGTTTAATTTCCTCTTAAGAAATGAACTCAGTCTTGCAAAGAAAAGAATACTCTAAACAAATAAAAAGAAATATTTATTTCTAATTATGATTTATTTCTAACAATGTCATCAACACAATACAATTTGAAAATGTTTGTATACTAATGCTACTATTATTTTGCTTGTAATTAGTTCTTACATATTTTGAGATGATGATGTCATTACATCAATTTCTTATTCCCTGTCTCTATTCCAAATATTCCCATATACCCTTCCTTTCTGTCTTTCAAATTTATGTCCTCTTTGTTCAGTAATTGTTGTTATACACATATGTGCATACAAATATACATATGTATTCCTAAATACATAAATACAACTTTCTCAGTTTCTATAACGCTATTGGATGTATGTTTGCTTGATTGACCATTTGGTACTGAATAGGCTATTGGTGTGTTCTTCCTTGGTGAAGACCATTTCTTCCCCTTTCAGCATTTCTTACTGGCCTATAGTTCTATGCATGGGGTTGGAGCCTCATGAACTTTCCCTATCCACTTTAGCACGTGTGTTGTTGTCTTTGTTTAGTGCATGTTTAGGCAGTCACATTGATGACACTTTATTTATGTAGCTTCTGACATCCCTAACAGATACAGTCACATAGAAAATTACCTGTTCCTGATTCTTACAATCTTTCTGTCTCCTCTTCCATAGTGATCCCTGAGTCTTAGGTGCAGAAGTTGTATTGTACACATCCGTGGGAATTGCACTCCATAACTCTGGATTTTGATTGGTTGTAGCTTTTTCTAGTCACCTTCACATATTACAAGAATTTTCCTTGACTGGGTCCGAATCCTCGGGGCACCCAAGCGGGCGGGAGTTCCTTTGCTTCTATGGCCTGCCTGCACCAAGCAGGGTAGGCGCTTTGTTTGCGAGCTGCCCAACCAGCACGAAGACCTGATCTCTCAGCGCCAGGAGAGCCAGCGTTGGGTAGGCAAAGAGACCTGATCCAGTAAAAGAAGATCCATAAGGGAGCATTTGGAAGAAGAGATGGGCAGACGCCAAGGCAAGAATTCGCCCAACAAGCTGAAAAGCAACATGAAGCCACCAGAAACCAGCGACCTCACAATGGGAGGACATGAACACCTTGATCAAGAAGAAGTAGAAAAGACTGACTTCATGAAAGTGGTTGATGCCCTTAAACAGCATGTAAAAAACGCCCTTATAGAAATGGATGAGAAATATAACAGAAAGTTTGAAGAATTGAATAAATCAGTGAATGATACCCTAGAAAACCAAGGAAAAACAATCAAACAGATAATGGAAACAGTTCAAGACTTGAAAACTGAAATGGAGGCAAAGAAGAAAACACAAACAGAGGGCTGGCTGGACATGGAAAATTTAAGTAAACAAACAGAGTCTACAGAAACAAGCATAACCAACAGAATAAAAGAGTTAGAAGAAAGAATCTCAGATTCTGAAGATACCATAGAGAAAATAAACACAATGATCAAAGAATACAGCAAGTCCAACAAACTCTCATCACAAAACATTCAGGAAATATGGGACACAATAAAAAGACCAAACCTAAGAATAATAGGAGTAGAAGAAGGAGAAGAAGTGCAGCTCAATGGTCCAGAAAATATATTTAATAAAATTATAGAAGAAAACTTTCCCAACCTAAAGAAAGATATACCTATGAAGGTTCAAGAAGCATACAGAACACCAAATAGGCTGGATCAAAAAAAAAAACAACCCCTCGCCATATAATTATCAAAACACAAAGCATACAGAATAAGGAAAGAATTTTAAGAGCTGCAAAGGAAAAAGGTCAAATTACTTATAAAGGTAAACCTATCAGACATACACCTGACCTCTCCATGGAAACCATGAAAGCCAGATGTACTGGATAGATGTACTGCAGAAACTGAGAGAACATGGAAGCAAGCCCAGATTACTATACCCAGCCAAGCTTTCGTTCACTATAAATGGAGAAAATAAAATTTTCCAGGATAAGAACAAATTTAAACAATACACAGCCACAAATCCAGCCTTACAGAAAATAATAGAAGGAAAATCACTAACCAAGGAGTCCAACAATGACCACAATAACTCAGACATCTAGAGACCCTTCACCAACACAAATCAAAGAAGGGAAACACACAAACTCTACTAAAAAAGTGACCGGAGTTAACAACCACTGGTCATTAATATCACTTAATGACAATGGACTCAACTCACCTATAAAAAGGCACAGGCTAAGAGATTGGATAAGAAAACAGGATCCAACATTCTGCTGTTTACAAGAAACACACCTCAACCACAAAGAAAGGCACCTACTCAGAGTAAAGGGCTGGGAAAAGGCTTATCAAGCAAATGGACCTAAGAAACAAGCAGGTGTGGCCATACTAATTTCTAACAAAGTTGATTTCAAACTTAAATCAATCAGAAGAGATGGAAAGGGGCATTTTATACTCATAACAGGAACAGTTCATCAGGATGTAATCTCAATCCTGAACATCTATGCCCCTAATATAAAAGCACCCATGTACATAAAAGAAACATTGCTAAAACTCAAGGCAGCCATCAAACCGCACACACTAATAGTAGGAGACTTCAACACTCCTCTCTCACCAATGGACAGGTCAATCAGACAGAAACCTAACAGAGAAATAAGAGAATTAATGGAGGTAATGAATCAAATGGACTTAACAGACATCGATAGAACATTCCACCAAAATAGGAAAGAATATACCTTCTTCTCTGCAGCTCATGGAACCTTCTCAAAAATTGATCACATAGTCGGTAACAAAGCAAACATCCACAGTTACAAAAAAAATATTAGTGACCACCTGTGTCTTATCAGATCACCATGGATTAAAGTCAGAATTCAACAACAATGCTACCCCCAGAAAGCCTACAAATTCATGGAAACTGAACAGTCAACTATTGAACCATACCTGGATTAAGGAAGAAATAAAGAAGGAATATTAAAGTCTTCCTGGAATTCAATGAAAATAAAGAAACAACATACTCAAACTTATGGGACACTATGAAAGCAGTCCTAAGAGGAAAATTCATAGCACTAGTGCTCACTTAAAGAAAACAGAGAAAGCTCACATTGGAGACTTAACAGCTCACCTGAAAGCTCTAGAAAAAAAAAGAAACAGACTCACCTAGGAGGAGTAGAAGACTGGAAATAATCAACCTGAGGGATGAAATCAACAAAATAGAAACACAGAAAACAATACAAAGGATCAATGAAACAAAAAGCTGGTTCCTGGAGAAATTCAACAAGATTGACAAGCCCCTATCCAAACTATTCAAATGGCAGAGAGCGAATTTGCAAATTAATAAGATCAGAAATGAAAAGGGGGACATAAGCACAGACACAGAGGAAATTCAGAGAATCATTAGATCTTACTACAAAACCCTATATGCTACAAAACTGGAAAATGTAAAGGAAATGGACACTTTTTTAGATAAATACCATATACCAAAGTTAAACCAGGACCAGGTAAACGATCTAAATAGACCTGTTAGTGGCGAAGAATTAGAAGAGGTTATCAAAAACCTCCCTACCAAAAAAAGCCCAGGACCAGATGGTTTCAATGCGGAATTCTACCAGAACTTCCAAGAAGACCTAATACCTATACTCCTTAATGTATTTCACAATATAGAAACAGAAGAGGCACTGCCAAATTCCTTTTATGAAGCTACAGTTACTCTGATACCAAAACCGCACAAAGACTCAACCAAGAAAGAGAATTATAGACCAATCTCACTCATGAACATTGATGCAAAAATCCTCAACAAAATACTGGCAAACAGAATCCAGGAACACATTAGAAAAATTATCCATTATGATCAAGTAGGCTTCATCCCAGGGATGCAGGGCTGGTTCAACATACGAAAATCTAGCAATGTAATCCATCATATAAACAAACTGAAAGAAAAAACCATATGATCATTTCATTAGATGCTGAAAAAGCATTTGACAAAATTCAACATCCATTTATGATAAAAGTATTGGAGAGATTAGGGATACAAGGGTCATACTTAAATATAATAAAAGCTATATAGAGCAAGCTGACAGCTAACATCAAATTAAATGGAGAGAAACTCAAAGCCATCCCACTAAACTCAGGAACATGACAAGGCTGTCCACTCTCGCCATACCTCTTCAATATAGTGCTTGAAGTTCTAGCAATAGCAATAAGACAACATAAGGGGATCAAGGGGATTCGAATTGGAAAGGAAGAAGTGAAACTTTCGTTATTTTCAGATGATATGATAGTGTACATAAGCGACCCCCAAAACTCCACCAAAGAACTTTTACAGCTGATAAACAGCTTTAGTAATGTGGCAGGATACAAGATCAACTCCAAAAAATCAGTCGCCCTCTTATACACAAAGGATATGGAAGCAGAGAGGGAAATCAGAGAAGCTTCACCTTTCACGATAGCCACAAACAGCATAAAATATCTTGGGGTAAATCTAACCAAAGAAGTGAAAGATCTATTTGACAAGAACTTTAAGGCATTGAAGAAAAAAACTGAGGAGTATACCAGAAAATGGAAGGACCTCCCTTGCTCTTGGATTGGGAGGATCAACATAGTAAAAATGGCAATTCTACCAAAGGCAATTTATAGATTCAATGCAATCCCCATCAAGGTCCCATCAAAATTCTTCACAGATCTTGACAGGACAATAATCAACTTTATATGGAAAAACAAAAAACCCAGGATAGCCAAAACAATCCTATACAATAAAGGATTGTCTGGAGGCATTACCATCCCTGACTTCAAACTCTATTACAGAGCTACAGTGATGAAAACAGTGTGGTACTGGCATAAAAACAGAGAAGTCGACCAATGGAATCGTATAGAAGACGCGAATTTTAACCCACAAACCTATGAACACCTCATTTTCGATAAAGGAGCCAAAAGTATACAATGGAAGAAAGAAAGCATCTTCAACAAATGTTGCGGCATAACTGGATGTCAACCTGTAGAAGAATGAAAATAGACCCACATCTATCACCATGCACAAAACTCAAGTCCAAATGGATTAAAGACCTCACTATCAGTCAGAACACATTGAACCTGATAGAAGAGAAAGTGGGAAATACCCTACAACACATGGGCGCAGGAGATCGCTTCCTATGTGTAACCCCAACAGCACAGACCTTAAGGGCAACATTGAATCAATGAGACCTACTAAAACTGAGAAGCTTCTGTAAAGCAAAGGACACTGTCACCAAGACAAAAAGGCAACCTACTGACTGGGAGAAGATCTTCACCAACCTCGCAACAGAAAAAGGTCTGATCTCCAAAATATATAGAGAACTCAGGAAACTAGACTTTAAAATGCTTATTAACCCAATTAAAAAATGGGGCACTAAACTGAACAGAGAATTCTCAGCAGAGGAAGTTCAAATGGCCAAAAGACACTTAAGGTCATGCTCAACCTCCTTAGCGATCAGGGAAATGCAAATCAAAACAACTTTGAGATATCATCTTACACCTGTCAGAATGGCTAAAATAAAAAACTCCAATGATAGCCTTTGCTGGAGAGGCTGTGGAGGAAGGGGTACCCTCATCCATTGCTGGTGGGAATGCAATCTTGTGCAACCACTTTGGAAATCAGTGTTTCAGTTTCTCAGGAAATTCGGGATCAACCTACTCCTGGACCCAGCAATACCACTCCTAGGAATATACCCAAGAGATGCCCTATCATATGACAAGAGCATTTGTTCAACTATGTTCATAGCAGTATTATTTGTAATAGCCAGAACCTGGAAACAACCTAGATGCCCTTCAATGGAAGAATGGATGAAGAAAGTGTGGAATATCTACACATTACAGTACTACGCTGCGGTAAAAAAACAATGGCTTCTCGAATTTTGCATGCAAATGGATGGAAATAGAAAATACTATCCTGAGTGAGGTAACCCAGACCCCAAAAGATGAATATGGGATGTACTCACTCATAAATGTTTTCTAGCCATAAATAAGGGTCATGGAGTCTACAATTGGTGATCCTAAAGAAGCTAAGTAAGAAGGTGAACCAAAGGAAAAACATATAGTTATTCTCTTGGCTATGGGAAGTAGACAAAATTGCCGGGGAGAAAATTGGGATCTTGGGGGTGGGGTGGGATGGGGTAAGGGGAGATTGGGGAGAGAAAAGGGAGAAGGGGAGGATGGGGGGAACTTGGGGAAAAAAGAGGATTGTGATAAAGGAAGGTTGGATCAAGGAAGCACAATTCTTAGTTAAGGGAGCCACCTTAGGGTTGGCAAGAGACTTGAACCTAGAATGGCTCCAGGGAGCCCAAGCCGAGGTCCCCAGTTAGTTCCTTGGGCAGCTGAAGATAGGGAACCTGAAATGACCCTAGCCTATAGCAATACTGACGAATATCTTGCATATCATCATAGAACCTTCATCTGGTGATGGATGGAGATAGAGACAGAGACCCACACTGGAGCACTGGACTGAGCTCCCAAGGTCCCAATGAGGAGCAGAAGGAGGGAGAACATGAACAAAGAAGTCGGGACCACGAGGGGTGCACCCACCCACTGAGACAGTGGAGTTGATCTATTGGGAGCTCACCAAGGCCAGCTGGACTGTGACTGAAAAAGCATGGGATAAAACTGGACTCTCTGAACATGGCGAACAATGAGGGCTGATGAGAAGCCAAGGACAATGGCACGGGGTTTTAATCCTACTTAATGTGCTGGCTTTGTGGGAGCCTAGCCAGTTTGGATGTTCACCTTCCTAGATATGGACGGAGGGGGGAGGACCTAGGACTTACCACAGGGCAGGGAACACTGACTGCTCTTTGGACTGGAGAGGGAGGGGAAGAAGGGTGGGAGGAGGGGGAGGGAAATGAGAGGCTGGGAGGAGGTGGAAACTTGTTTTTTTTTTTCCTTTTCTCAATTAAAAAAAAAGAATTTTCCTTGATGGGGGGTGAATACTACACTGATCTGTGGGCATAAGGCAGGTGTTTAGAATGTGATTAGAGATTATGCTGGTTTAATAAAGTATTTGTTGTAGGTTTGTCTTCTCCAAGGTCTACCTCTATGAAGAGACATCGCAACCATGTCAACTCTTATAAAAGAAAGTTTTTAACTGAGGCTTACTTATAATTTCAGAGGTTTAGTCCATTTTCCTATGGCAGGGAAATGGTGGTATGCAGACAGGCATGGTAGATAAGAGTTCTGTATCTGAAGACAGCAGAAAGAGACACTGGGCCTGGCTTCGACCTTTGAAAACCTCAAAGTTCACCCTCCAGTGACATTTCCTCCAACAAGGTCGTACCTTCTTCAACAAGACCACACCTTCTAAAACCTTTCAAGGAACACCACTTACCTAATGACTAAACGTTTAAATATGTGAGCATGGGGGAGGGTAGTATTACTATTCAACCAACACAAGGTTCTCCAAGATTCATAATCACTCTAACCCTTGGTAGATGGCCTTGTTCTCAACCAGGCCTAATCTCCCTCCTGTTGAGAAGATTTTAAGTCCAATTACAGAGCTGTTGGTTACCACCATAATATGTCCATTGCTAGTGTATCCTTAGTGTTACCATGCTATGCTGGCTGTTGTTGAAGTTCATTTTACAGGCAACAGAGCTAGGGAGGACTATTGGTAGCTTCATTCCTTTGGAATCTACTCTTCAGAAGGGGTTTCTGATCCTACTGCAAATACTGGCTTTGTAAAAAACTTTCTTTTAAATTATGTATGTATATTTATATACAGACTTACTTGTATTACATTTTTTAGGTAGAGAGTTTAAAATGTGATTCCTTATGTCTTTTTCAGACATCCTTATTGTTATTTTGCCCACCCCCTCCTTATTATCTTCTCCTTGCCCTCTCTAACTAGAGCCCTCTCTTTTTCCCATTCCCCCCATCATATCACTGTGTCCTGCTATTCCTTTCTCTATTGCTCCTCCATCCCACCCTTACCCCAACCCCAGCAATTATCCCTTGTAATTATTTTAACATTTATTTCATGACTCTACAAGATTAAAAGGTTCAAGTAAATATCTAACAAAATAATTATAGTATATCTGATCATTGTATTATTCAAATTGTATTTAGTAAGAATAATATGGGTAATTAAAGTGAAATTGGCAGTTTCTGGTTTTGATCTGCCAAATAAGGAGCTTAAATGCTATCACTTTATCCTAAAAACAAGCAAAATCTGAACAAGCTGAAAAACATAGAACTCAGTTCCCTGAAGGTTTGAGTCTCCCAGGCCTATTAGCAGTGGGTCATGTGCAGTACATCAAAACTCTTTTACATTTGTTCATGAATTTCTCCTTAGGCAAGTTATAAGTCGTTGTATCTGCATGACTCTCTTCCTAATACTTGGGACAACATGTCCCTGTTACTCTGGGTTTTTTTTTCTTTTTTTGATGAGTCTGAGAAGAGTTTCCATGTACTTCTGGATACTCCATGTCTGACATATAATTAAAGTTGTGATGTTACATCATTGTTCTTTCTGTTTAAGCTTACATGGTCACTCAGGGTTCTTTGTAGTAATACATGGATTTTGAGAAATGTTTTATAATTCTATAAATAGTTTCATTAAAATTTTGATTACATTTTATCATAGTTCAGATATTTAGTGTTATGTAATTTCTTGGTATTACTTTTGTCATTGAAAAGGAAAGGTCATTTTATCTATTATATTTTTCAATTTCTTCAGTCTTTTTAAACATTTATTTAAAATATACCTGTGTGTGTGTGTGACTGTTTGTGGGTCTGTGAATATGAGTAGCCATGGAGGCCAGAAGACCTCATTGCAACCCTGGAAGCTGAGCTATGGGCTATAGCTCCATATAGATCTAAGTAAAGACAGCTCATTCATTTCCTGGCTGCTAGGACCAACTCCACAGCCCTGTTTGCTTCACCTACTCCAACATGGTGGAGGCTCACCAGCCCAGCTATAGGGATGCAGTTGGGTCTATGTCACCATAAAGAAATTTTCAGCACTCTGCTCACAAACCCCATTCAAGTGCTCAGCCTCCTGAAAGAGCCAGAGCTATTCTTGCTGCCAGGATGAACCAGGAAGCCTTCTCTAAAAGAAGCCTTGCAGCTACTGCTGCTAATGCTGAGTCAGGAAGCCTTCTCTTAAAGGAGCCATGCCTCTGCTCACCACCAACAAACAGAGCTTATCTAAAATAAAAAATGTGGTTATCAAGAAGCTGTAGTTGACTCCCATTTTTGTAGGTCTAGAAAGACTTTTTTTTTATATTTAGGCTTTTTTAGACTTTATGTGGACATTCTTGTCTTCATTTTGGGTGTCATTTTGTAAGCAGAGATTGGTCATTTGTTTCCCAGCAATCCATATCCAAATAATCACACAGAGACTATATTAATTAAAACACTGTTTGGTCTATTAACTAGGGCGTCTTATTAATTAACTCTTACATCTTAAATTAACCCATTTCTATTAATCTGTGTATCACCACAGAGTTCTAGTCTACCAGTAAGGTTCTAGTGGTGTCTTTGTCCTTGACAGCTACGTGACCTCTCTTTAACTCCACCTACTTCTATCTCTGCCTCTCTTCTGATTTCATGCCAAGCTTTACTCTGCTAAACCATTGGCCCAAACAACTTTATTCATCAACCAATAAAAGCAGCACATATGCACATCCCACATCATGGTGAGCCAACTGAATTGAGTGCTAGGAAATGAACACTGGTCATTTGCAAGAGTGATGCTCATCTGAACTTCTTAACCAAATTTTCAGCCCCTCTTTTGAATATTTAATTTTTCATTGTAAAAAATTAAATTCCTTTGCCTCTTTTGATAGTATACTTCTACCTATTTTACTTGGTGTCATTTTATTGATTGATTTTTGATTGTTTTATTATTTATTTATTTGGGGTTTTGAGACAGGATCTCATAGAGCTCAGGCTGTGTTCAAGGTAAAATCTGGCTTGAATTTCTGATCCCACTCCTCCACTTTGAATTACAGACATTGCCACCACATCCTGCTTTCTTTGTTTCTATTGGAAACTGTGTGGGTGACTTTTTTTTTATCTGCTTTCACTCTGTCTTGGAGGTTTATTCTTTGGTATATAGAAAAGGTACTATTTTTAATGTGTTGATTTTATTTTCTACCACTTTGATGAAAGTATTCATTAGACTTTAAGAGTTTTCTAGTGCATCTCTGGGAACTTCCTTAAATCTTCTATTTGTTTGTTTGTTTGTTTGTTTGTTTTTGAGACAGAGTTATTCTGTGTAATAGCCATGGCTGTCTTTTAATTTGCTCCATAGACCAAGCTGACCTTGAACTCACAGAGCTCTGCCTGCCTATGCTACTGAAGTGATGGAATTAAAGGTATATGACACCAACTCTGAACTTCAAAATCATTTGTTAAATAGGGTGATTTGACTTCTTTTTCTTCTTATATGTTTCTACTTTGTTTTATTGATTTACTTCTCTAAGACTTTGAGCACTCTGTTGAATAAAAGCAGAGAATCAGTTGAGCAGGAAGAAGAGAAGATGTAAAAACAGAACATTTAAGTCACTGAAACTATTCTACAGTATGCTACATTAATGGTAATATGCCATTATACATTTGTTAGATGGTATAGAGTGAACTTGTCTATAAACCATAGACTTTAGGTGATAAGTATGAAGTGTTTTATCTTTATCACTATTTAAAATGCCCTACTGAAGTGCAGAATGACTATGTCAGAGTAGGTGATATTCAGGTGACACAAGTGATATAACTTCTTTCTATTGAACTTTGCTGCAATTCAGCACTCTCAAACAAGTACATTGATTTAAAAAGATGGAGCCAGTGAGATGGCTCAGCAGATAGAAGTTGCCACTAACTCTGAAAACTTGAGTCCAATTCCTGTAAGCCACATGATGAAAAGAGAGAACCATTCTCACAAGTTGTAATCTTGCTCATATGGACATGTGCACACACAGAGAGACACAAAGACACATGAGAGAGAGGGAGAACTAAAGAAGAGAGAGAGGGAGAGAGAGAGAGAACTAAATAAATGTTTAAAAAAACTTAATGGCATTGGTGTCGGGGTCTGGTGCCAGCCTTGACCATAAATATTTCTCTGGACCAGAGGGGAGGCATGGGAATAATTGAGACAACTCACATGGCTTCATCGAAAGGGAGATTCTCAGTGATCCCTCATGAAATCCTGAGTTCATATCCTGAAAATTCCTCTGCATTTATCCTCCAAACACCCTTATATACCAAAACATAAACTAAGAGGAAAATTCATTAGCACTCTGTTTCCTAGGTAACCAGGTGAATGGCTGTGGTCACGTCCACACATCTACCTAGGCCATCTCTGTCACATCTTTCTATCTTCCTGCTCTGTATGCCAGCTCTGTCATGTAGGCTGAATTAGCATCTCTATCCCAGGCATCCTCCAGATTACAAAGAAGGAGCAGAACATTAGCAATCCTGACCCTGGTGACAGCCTCTTTGTAGGTACTATTTGACCACGTCCTGTACAGCAGATACAAACTGTGGCCTGAGATTCTGGTCGCCATACCCTGTAGAAATATGGGCCTACAATCCACTCTCTCTTATTAATTTTAATAAAAAACCTGTGCTTCTGCAACAGGACAGACTATCACATCTGCCTTAGTCAAAAACTTTTCCATTTAGCCAAATTTACCTATCCTTAGAACAGGCATTCCCTTTTATGCAAGCTCCTGTCTTAGGCATCTGGGGAGAAGAAGCTTCAAACCCGTCATTGACTGATAATCTCTGTTAAGAAAAGAGATTAAGGGAGAGAGATACCTTTGGCTCTGTGTTGAGCCATACTTTTTGTCAGGATAAATCATAAGGCTTTATGGATAATCATGTTCCTAAAGACTATAGTCTTCTATTTAAAGGAGTGCCTGAGTTGAAAATGTTTCTTCAGCTAATTTACAGCACCTCTTAAATCTAAAATTCTTAACCTATGCAATAAATCCAAGCATATACAGGGTGTATCAAACTTTTCTCAAAACCGTATAAGCAGTCACAAACAATATCAAGTCAATCCCAACTTTTCTAAACATCTTATAGGCATTTACAAATACTATCAGGTCAATACCAACTTTTCTCAACATCTTATAAGCGTTTACAAACACTATCCGATCAATGCCAGCTTTTCTCAAGATCTTATAAGTGGTTACAAACACTACCAGGTCAATACTAACTTTTCTCAACATCTTATAAGCAGTTACAAACACTATCAGGTCAATACCATAATTAACAATAAATCCACAATTAAACATGTCATAATTTACTTAAATCAACATTAATCAAAAGACAAGAAAAGCTTTTCTGATGGGTGAGAGTACAGTGGCATTGCTGTTATCAAATACCAGTCTCTGAGCAGCAGTTAAACCCATAGGTTGTCCCTCTTCTTAACTGAAGAGGGGTTTTAGTCATTTCTTATTTTGAGTCTTTCTTTTCCTGAGGGGAATTCTTAGGTCTTAGTTCCCAGGTCCAATATTGTTATCAAAATGAGTTCTGTGTCCCAAAGATTAAAACATTAGATGTTCAATTTGCATTTCAGTTTCAACGCAAACAGGATTCATGCTGCAGAAAATTATAGTCGTCGTGGTCAGGTCATCTCAGTAGGTCTTTGTGTGTGTCCCAAGGTGTCTGGAAGCAGCTCAGCATCTGTCTCTCAGAACAACATGGCACCCTGCAGCAGATCAGGCACTTCTCTCTGTGTTTGTGGGAAAGACTGGACAATGGACTCCTCTCCAATTCCTTACACTACAACTCCTCTATGGAGCATTTGCAGCTATGATGTCATTACGTCTGCTACTCCTTTATTATACATGCAGTCATTTCATCCAGCTTTATTTTCTTTCTGTGAAAAGAGTGCAAACTCATCCTCAATCCCAAATTAATATTGGCTGGGTCTTTCATCATTTATTGCAAGGGCTTTTCCTTCTTGCCTTAACAAAGGTCACCTTGATGCAATCATGCCAGATCTGTCTGCAACTTTTTACCCTTTTAAGTTATTTTCAAGGAGCCATAGCATTTTCCACAATTCCTTTTCATTAGTAACCATATATGCAGTTCTTCCATTGAAAGAGCCATGTGTAACATTTAGCATAACATCTTTTAAGGAATCTTTAGCTATAAAATTAGCAAAATGTAATTCTGCAAATTGCAGCAATGATCATCTTGGAAAAGATTATTACTCTGGCTTTTTAATTGAGCAAACATAAATATCCAAGAATCAATATTTTAAAATTATCAATTAATCTATTGCTTAATATAAAGAAACATTGATTATAGCCAGTATTCTACTAAAATATCTCCTAGATTTCATCCTGTTCCTTTGTATTAGACAAATTACTGCTTTAAATTAAGAGTTTAACATCTTAACTGACAAATGGGAAGGTGCAGGCATTCTGTTTTTTCATAGAACTTCTGTAGAATAAGTTTTGTACTTAATACACGCACTTGCCATAGCTGAATCATAATTAATATACGATAGTTGTTGATTATTGTATACTCTACATGCTGATCTAGAGTCCACCTGCTTGAGTACCTGTCTGGCAGCTTCTATAAGATGTCTATTAGAAATTGGCTGATTGCTCCCTTTAAGAATTTTACTTTGTAGCTTAATATCTCCCATAAGAATACTATAACTAAGGCTTTCACTATTTTATATCTAATTGAAAGTTTGTAACCTATCCTCCTCTTTAGTTGCAAGTCTGCCTAGCTGATAGGAAAATGGAAAAAGAAAGCATATTCAACTATGATGCTGGTCTAATTAAACATCAACGTGTAGGAGAATGAAAATAGATACATATTTATCTCTATGCCCAAAACTCAAATTTAAATGAGTCAAAGACCTCAACATAAAACCAACCACATTGAACCTCACAGAAGAAAAAGTTAGAAGTACATTTGAATGCATTGGATCATCTCAAATACAACCTCAGTGGCACAGACATTGAGAGAAACAATTAGTAAATGAGTACTCCTATAACTGAGAAGCTTTTGTATAGCAAAGGACATAGTCAACAAAACAAAATATTAGCCTATAAAATGGGAAAAGATCTTTACTTATCCACTCCAAATATACAAAGAACTCAGGAAATTAGTCATCAAAAAAAAACGAATAATCCGATAAAAATATATGGTACAGAGCTAAACTGAAAACTCTCAACAGATGAACCCAGAATGACTTAAAGACACTTAAAAAAATGCTTAAGTGTAACATCCTTAAGCCTTAGAGAAATGCAAATCAAAACTCTGGGATTCCATCTTATCCCTGTAAGAATGACCAATATTAAAAACATTGCTGACAATTTATGCTTAAGAGAATGTGGGGTAAAGAAAAAAAACTCCTCTACTGCTGTGGGAGTGTGACATGGCACAGCCATTTTGGATACTAGTATGACAATTTTTTTCACAAAATGAGTCATCAATCTACCTTAAAATTCAACAATGCCAGTTTTGGGCCTATATAAAAAAGATGCTCAACCATACCATAAGGACATGTGCTCAACTATGTTCATAGCAAAATTGCTTTGTCATAGCCAGAACCCGAAAACAACCCAAAAGCTCCTCTTTTACACCAACAATAAATGAGCGATATCATCCTTTACAATAGCCACAAATACCACAAAATATCTTGGAGTAACTCTTTCCAAACAAGTGGAAAAACCTGTATGATAAGAACTTTAAATCTTTGAAGGAAGAAATTTAAGACATCAGAAAATGGAAAGATCTATTTTCTTATAAAGATAGAATCAACATAGCAAAAAAAGATAATCTTACTGAAATCAATCATCAGATTCAATGCAAATGCTCTTAAAAATTAGAGTAAAATTAATCATAGACCTTGAAAGAACAATCCTCAACTTCATAAGGAAAACAAAAACTCACATTAACCTAAACAATCCTAAAATCATGTAAAATCAAGGAACTTCTGAATGCATCACAATATCTGACTTTAAACTTCACTACAGAGCCACAGTACTGAAAACAGCTTGATGTTGGCATAAAAACAGATATGAAGACCACACACTTAGAAACAGCGGGTTTTCGACAAAGCAAAAATTGTGAAATGGAAAAGGAAGCCTATTTATCCTGCTTGTTTATTTTTAATTGTCATGAAGCTGCAGCCCCCTGAGGTTACCTTTTTTTCAAACATGCATGTGAACTCAAAGCAGAAGCCAGGCCATGATGCGGGGGGTAGGACATGCCACGCCAATATTTAACTATCTTTCTTATTTTAACTCGTAATCATAAAATTAGGAGAATTTCTGAACCCTCTCCTTTGTCCTATTGACTGACTCTGGGCTGCTGACTGTGTGGGGTAAAATCTCTAAACTTTGTCTCCTGCTTGCCTTTCACCCACAGGTGAGTTAGATTCAACTGACTACCATGTTTACACCTGGCTCCTTAATCTCAACAGTAACCTAGGCGATTCTTGAGCCAAATGCCATATTTCCTTTATTTTTCCTATCTTTTTAGCAAGTGATAAAAGCTGCATTTTTGTGACTATCATGTTTATAGACTCTAAATATCTGTGCCTCTTTTTATGCTCCATTTTAACTTCCTTTAGCTATCAACATATATAACTGAATACTGTTTTCTTATCATATATATATATATATATATAAATAACTTATTATTTACAAATTTTTACTCCTGGTTTAATTTTCCTGCTTTTCTATACTTCTTTAAATTCTATTCTCTATTTCTGAGCATTCATTACTCATGTATCCAGTTATGGTGCAATTTTCTGTCTCAGGTTCCTCACGTTCTCCTCCATATGTCTGGTCACTTCCATGTTTTTGCAGGGTTCAGCAATCAGCCCCATACCTATCACCATGCACAAAACTGAAGTCCAAATAGATCAAAGACTTCAACATAAAGCCAGCCACACTGAAACTCATACAAGAGAAAGTGGGAAGTACACTTGAACGCATTGGCACAGGAGACCACTTCCTAAATAGAACCCCGGTAGCACAGACACAGAGATACAATTAATAAATGGGACCTCCTGAAACTGAAAAGCTTCTGTAAAGCAAAGGACACAGACAAGAAGACAAAACGTCAACCTTCAGAATGGGAAAATATCTTCACCAACCCCACATCAGACAGAGGACTGATTTTTTTCTCTTTTGTACATATACATTTTCTTTTGTAGATTTATAAAGGTACATATATTAAACTATTTGTTGACATTTTCTCCAGTCAGTTTCAGCAAGAGATATATTTTTATTTACAAAACTGGTTTTCAAATCATTTGTATTTGTTATCTGTTCATAACTTTCTTCAATATCTCTGTAATATAGGAGTCTTTCTAACTAGATGTGTGCTTTTTAGCCCTAAATTTTATTAATAACCTAGAAGTCTCTGAAATACAGATTTACAGCTACAGAGGAGAATATATTTTGTCACCAAAATAATCAGATTCTATCATTGTGAAATGAACTGTACAGTATCAATAAAATAAAGTTGAAGGTCAGGTGGTGGTGGCACACGCCTTTAATCCCAGCACTCAGGAGGCAGAGGCAGGTGGATCTCTGTGAGTTCAAGGCCAGCCTGGTCTACTAGAGCTAGTTCCAGGACAGGCAAAGCTACACAGAGAAACCCTGTCTCCACAAAAAAAAAAAGTTGAAGACTTGGAGCTTGGTGTCTTAAATATATGTGGTTTTTAAATTTTAAATTTTGAAGTCAATTAAACTTTTATTTATTACACACTACTTTTAAGATGTGATAAAATTACAAAATACATTTAACTCCCTACATTTAAAAAATTAAAAATAGCCCTAAACAATGTATTTAATTAAATAAAATATACATGATATAAATCATTTTGAATGAATAGCATTTTATATGCATATGATAAATATTAGTTATAGCTGTAATGTAAACTTATTATAAATGTAGAGAGCTTTCTAACTTTTGTTGTAGAAATATCACATGGATAAGCATTCCTTTTAGTCCTGGATTTAAAAATTAATACTAGCTGCCTTGTTTTAGTTCAGAAAGAAAGATGAATTCAATCAAAATGGTGAGTGTGTTGTCACCCCAAAATACATCCAACAACCCTAATTAATGAACTTCTTGCAGAGCACACACCAAACTGTGAATTGTAAAAGAAGAGAAATCATTTCCACCCAGAGAGAATCTCTTCTCTGGTACCAGTGCTGCAGATCAAAGAATGAAGAAAGCAACCGAATCATAGGATGTAGGCTGAGTCCTGGTTCTGTGAAGGATACTCATAGGATGGGTGCTCAGCCTGGATGAGAGATTAGAATGCAATAAAAACACTGCTTGAGAAGATGCCTGTGGGAGACCTTCAAATACCAACAGAGCAATGACTCACAAAACCACGCCGGCAAGAAAGAGGGTCTAGGCAGCTCTGCCGCACCTAGTAATAATGTCCTTCAGGCACTATAATGCATTTTAAGAGCAGGATTTACACAGAATCCCCCTTTGAAATACCGTGAAGGGATTGAAAGTAGTGTCGTTTCCTTTTAGGGTGACACTGAAAATCTGTGACATATCTGGGATTTTGTTATAAAATTCATGTTTCAGGGGAGACATTTTTCCAAATATTAATTTAATGATACTGTACTGTTATATTATTATAGATACACTTCCAAGCTGGATTTTAGAAGGATGATGTCTTATAATGATGATTGGCACTAACCTATTCTAGATTTATGGGTAATGAATCAATCTGAACTAGACAGCCTTTTAAAATTATCCAGTCTTGCTATTTTCTTTTGTTTTTCTTTTTAGTATTGTACTTGATAAATAGAATTCATAAGTACTGCATGAAATTCCATAAAGATATGAATTTATTTTAATAAGGTTTTTTATGTATACCACAAGAATAGCTATACTCTGTATTACAGGATAAAATTCGTTTGACAGTGTTCAACAAATGGCTCAATTATGTGATTTCCTGCCAAGGAAAACATATTAATCTGCAAAGTTGAAATCTGTTTTCAAAATGATATACAATTTGAGGCTGGCATTTGGGACTGTTTGTCTAAGTACATTGAATTTATGGCATATTTTTCATTCTCTGTACATGAACCTGAATTATGAAAAACATCATCTAGAAAATACTAATGGATTCCCCGTTTCAAGAAAAGAAACTTGGAATTCTGAAGAAATAAAATGTTTTCCCTAATTTATCTTGAAAAATAAGAGTAATAATGTAGGTGTCTTAATTCATGTTTAATTTCTTTGTGTCTGGCTCTATTTTACTTGCATGTTACAATTAATGTCTTAGGACTGTTGGCTCAGGGAAGCTATGTCAGAAAATGTTAATATCCTCCATGAACATTAATATTGCTGTTCTACTAGGAAGATTTGAAAGGACTTAATGGATATATTTTGAACTAGACACTTAAAGGCTAAGTTAAAAATAATAGAAATGATTATGTGAGACATGTTTATTTTCTCAGCACCATCAATTTATGGTTTGTAAATTTCTCCTCTTAGAGTCTATCTATAAGTATTTTATCCTTAAATATTTGTTTCTTTTAAAATAAAGTTAAAGAGCAAATAACACAATTCAATTAAATATTCATAAGAATCAAAGCTGTAATTTGTAATCTGGATTATGAACCAGAACCAGGAGAGGGAAAGGTAGCAAGTTCATATCTGAGTAAAAGGA
The DNA here is from genome assembly GCF_037038515.1 of Microtus pennsylvanicus. Classification (NCBI taxonomy): domain Eukaryota; kingdom Metazoa; phylum Chordata; class Mammalia; order Rodentia; family Cricetidae; genus Microtus; species Microtus pennsylvanicus. The sequence continues at coordinate 34,648,551 of NC_134584.1, forward strand.
GTTACACAGAAAAAAAAAACAAAGAAAGATAAGAACAGAGGAATGGGTGAAAAGAATATATTTTGAGAGTCAAAGAACACTGTTATACAAATTGAGGGATCTTTGGAGTATCCAGGAAAACAGTTAAAAATAATTGATCATAAGTTGCTACACAAAACTGTTTTATACGTCATCAACAAACAATTGAAATTTGAAAAACTATCAAACCGGCATTGAAAATGAAATAGTACTAATCTATCTATCTATGTGTGTGTTGTGTTAGAGAGAAAGAGACCCAATGCAGAAATATGAAACATTGAAAAATAAAGCCATGGGATACTTAGTGGAAAGTCATTTTATGTTATGATGGCTTTCCCGACCAATTTAATCTTTATTTTCTACATAATTCCAATAAATATCCTTATTAGATGCTGTAAAATATGTTTTAAAGCTACAAGTTGACAAAATGTTTAGACTATCCAAGAAACACTGACAAGTAAAGGATAGGACAATCCAGGGACATCAGAAAGTATTCCAAAGTATATATCTAAAACTTTGAATTATGCCAAGATTATACAGACATATCCAAACTAAACAGAAATTGATACATTTACAAAATTGAAAAGTATCTAAAGCAGATACATCATCAAAGAATACATATTTACAAGTGAGTGTTGGCATTGTATTTAACATCAGTTCTCATTAATAAATTAAAGAGTAAAAGCAATGGCTTATCATTGAATTGTGTGTTAGGATGATTAGGACTTAAACTGACAGTGCTAGTTTTGGACAACAATGTTTTCAGGTTTTTATGTTATAGATACTGCATTAGTGTGGTCTACATGACATTTCTTGCATCAACACTTAAATTCAGATAAAACTTGTGCACAGACATTTGTACAATCTTAATCATGATAGCCAAATAATGGAAAAGCTACCAAGATTGTTGTTGCACTCTATTGTCTCCCAGAATGTGAAGGTTAAAGCCTGTTGCTGAAGATACCACACACTTCAGAAACTGGACTTGGAGGAATCAAGTTAAACTGACCTGGAAGCTCCTCCCTGAGGACTAATTCTTACAGCGTTTGAAACTGCAACGAAGGCTACCAAGAAAGGAAAGCGATAAATAATTTAACACAACTATAAAGTCTGTGGTGGACTATGACCAGCACAGGAAGAAATCCTCATGGGTGCAATCTTGGCACTTTTTCCATGAGAGAAACCAACAATCATCAAAAGTCTATTCTATAATTCCTGCCTGGTAAACCTAGTCCACTACCTATAGATGTGAAATCAGGACCCCCTAGAGAAAAACCTACTACCTCCACTCATTTAAACTAGTATATAGCCATCTACACTCTAAATATGTGTCCTTCTGTGCACAGATATATATAGCTAACATCCCCCCCATCAAAGAAGCTTCTTTTGCAGTACACTGAGATCATAACAAAAAGTCATAAGTGGTCAAAATATATGGAAACTTCAATGTGGGATTCCCCTCTGTATACTATGAATATGTTTTATTACCATTGGTTAATAAAGAAGCTACTTTGGCCTATGGCAGGGCAGAATATTATGAAAAATGCCTTCATAATTCTGAAGGAAAAGTATATAAACTAGAATTATATAAATAACATCACTGTCAGCTAATAAAGAGTATTTTATTAGACATGTGTTTTATCAAATAGTTTTTCCCCTGAATCCTTTGTCAAGAGCCATGATCACTTTGTCAGAACAATGAAGAAACAAACTGAAGTGAAAGGCAAAGGCTTCAGGATACGAAGGCTCTGACCCATGAGAGAGGAAGGCAACTCCAGGCTGACATTTGTGCAGCAGGTCCAGAGATCACACACAGTAGTGCAAATCAAGAGGACAGGCAGCTTCAGGAGGAATGCTTTCGAGAGAAAGAACAAAGAAGGGCTTTATTATCTTCCGGATAGCTATTATGTATTAAGAGGCAATGCACATTATTGCAATGAATTTGGCGGCTAATTGACACAACAAATAAAAAGAGGTGATTATTAACTCCTAGAATACCAAATGGGCGGAGGGAATGATCACACACCATTATTTTAATTGTGAGTAATATTTATATAATCATAGTACGGTAATCTTAGATTTGGAATCTACCCAACGTTAGGCTGCATAAATCACAGGAAAAAATAATTTGTAAAATAACTTCATCTGTGATATTGATGTAAAAGCTCTATATCCACATCTTCCTCACTGTAAAATCAGTGTGTACCTCCCTAAAACTGAAAAAATATCACAGTAATATTTTTAGTATGACTCTTATAAATTTGAGTATATAGTCAAAGAAACAACTAAGCAGGTAGAAAGTGAATCACGACAAAGAGCAAAATCTAGACAGAGCAGGGACTTGCGTTTGCGGTCCTAATCTGCTCCAGAACAACTGAAGTGATGGTGTCAGGAACCTGTGATCATTCACCAAGAATGGGTTTTCAGAGCTGACTTCATTGAGGTTCAATATCCTAAGAGTGTGTCAATCTTTATAGAACAGATTTAAATCAGGATTATTAAATAACTGAGAACTTAACTCTTACATGTATCAGGAAAATATACCAAAGCAGAATACAAGGTTTAAATGCTCACTTCCTGTAACATGAGAATGTTAAGAGTTTGAAACAGTTTTTTGTTTTCTTTTCTGGATAAGTGAAGAACAATTAGGTAAAATACGAGGACACTGAATACTGTTTAGTATAAACTCAGCAAATGGAATTGTGGAAAGCCACCTGCCATCTGGGAAGGATACAGATCTCCAGAGTCACAGCATATAGTTCTAAATAGTTGGAGAGATCTATTGTTTTAGTTGAGTACGTAGAGAGAAGTGAAAGTAAAATGAAAACTGGCAGTGTTTCTCTGGGCGGGAGAAATAGCAGCTTTTGAATTCAAGAATGTTAAAAATCAAAAAAAAAGAATGTTAAAAATATTTTAAAATTTTTTCTTTGTCTCATGGGACCTCAGGCAGAAATTTCAACCTACTTTCATTTCCATTATCCTCCAGCACAGTATACAGCAATCAGAAGTAAGTGCTATTTAAGATAATTATATTTGAAATGAAAGGGGGTGGTAGAAATAATTAATCATAGCTTTAAGGAAGCATAAAAGTACACCAGCCAGCAAAGAATCCAGAGATGTATGGTCTTTATTATGAAGTTATCTATCTATCTATCTATCTATCTATCTATCTATCTATCTATCTATCTATCATCTATCTATCTATCTATCATCTATCTATCCATCTATCTATCATTTCTCATTATTGTCTGTGAGTACAGCTATATGCCCTATTTTTGCCCTTGTAACAATAATGCTACTTTTTAGGAAGGAGTATACTTATATAGTCTATTCCCGCAGAAATCATCACCTTGTATCTTTGTAATAAAACAATTAAATACATGTTATACTTAATAAATCTCTAATGCTATCATGGGAAAACAGATTTTTGAAATAGTTCCAAGATACAAATTTAATTTTGGAAAAATGTCATTAAATATTTGCAATTTCATAATGAAACCATCAGTCTGGAGTAATTACTGATCTGATGTAGTAACGCAATTGTGGCTCAGACATCTTCTGAATGTCAAATACAACTTTCCTAAAATTTGACTCTCATTATTTTATATCTTACGATTTTTAGAATAAATATAAATGAAAATACAGTGTATAAAATGCCTCCTTTAAAGCACAAGTCAGTGTTTTTCTGTAAATCTTCTGATGCCAGTATCCCCTACCACCATGCTCAAGCTAGAGCACCCCCAAATTCCTTACACTTGAGCTTCATCATCTTGTCCCCTTCACTACCTACTTTATTTTGTGACAAATCTCTTTAGGATCACACTCTTGAGTCCCTTTCTGCCTTTTTGCTATGATATGTTTAGCCTATGTGTACTAAGTTATGTGTCCATATCTGTCTAACAAGGTGACAAGATATTTCTTGTAAGAAATATTTCATGGTCATTCACATATTTATTGTTCCTCTAAACACATAAGGAAATTTGTGATTATTAAATTATAGGTTTGTCAATAGAGTAAGAAATAAATGAAAAAGGCATTATTGGTGTTATATCCTGTCATTTTCCCGCTGTATTTTGAGGTTACTGGTTTTCTTGTCCAATATAGACTTATTTAGGACTATTACTGTTAATCAGAAAGATGTGCTGTAAACTTTTCCCTATTCATTATGTCTTTGATAGTTTAACAGATTACAGTGTTTAATGAGTGAACTCTGTTGACGGTAATCATCATTTGTCTCCCAATCTCCATGTCTTCCTTCTTCCTTCTCATTTCCATCTTCCTTGGTTCTCTCTTCCTGCCCTGTGTCTGCCATGAAACACCACTGCCATTTTTCAATGCCTGGTAATCATGGTTCATACCACTGTATACTACAAGGCCATAATATTATATTTCATAAAGCTGTTTCAGAGTCCTTTTTAGGACTTTGTAATGAACTGTAGCAAAAACAGAGTGTACAGTTGTAAATACCTATTATTAACCTATTATGATGTTCATTCAGTGGAACTTAGGTAAGAGATTATGGGTAAGACACTCATCCAATGGTTATTACCCTTTTTTTAAGCTTTCTTTTTATTTTTTTGTGTCTTCCACATCATCCTTCATTATCTCAGAATTCACCCACATTAAAATCCCATTTCACTCTGAGGAGAGATGCTGCTAAAGCTTCCTCTTCTTTGTCTTTATTTTCATTGTCAGTTCCAATAGCAGGGAAAATTCCAATTGAAAATACAGAAGCTCATAAAACGAACTTACGTAGTGTTCTGCTCGCCAGCCATTTGGTTCAATTACAAAGCCTACTAGTTGGAAAGGATGTCCTCGTACACAATCGACCGGACAGTTTCCTGACCATGTTTATTTAAAAAAAAAAAAAGCTTGTAGGCTTGTAGGCACTATAGTCTTTAAGAACATAGAGGAGTAAGAGACAGCCAGAGACAGTGAATGACTCCAAGTCAACAAGTTCAGAACAGACAGAACAGGGTTAGTATGCATACAAACTCAGAGAGACTGCCAGCATCCACAAGATCATCACAACTTCAAGCCAGACTAAATCGGAGCACTGAGGAGGAGAAGTTGACACAAAGTACCACTCTAACCAAAAAACTCTTTGTAATTGATACCCACTGGGAGAAGGAAAACCGGTTTTCTCCAGTGAACTGGCATTGCACTGCATAGATCAACCACACTCCAGGACAGGGCCCGAGCTTCAGAGTCACTGGCTAGCAATAATGTGAACTCTGTGTTTCTTGTGTACATATGTTTCCTGTTTTGTTTGGTACTTTTTATCTTTTTGGTTTGCTATATGATTGCTTTGAGAGAGAGAGAGAGAGAGAGAGAGAGAGAGAGAGAGAGAGAGAGAGAGAGAGAGAGGACATGAATTTGAGTGATTAGAAAGATCTGGGATGTGTTTGAGAATATGATATGCTTTGGAGAAGATATGATAAAAATAAAGTTTTGAAAATAATGTTTTAATATTTTTTGAAATTATGATTGCATTATCTCCTTCTTACCCTTTCCTCCCTCCAAACTCTCTTACATATATATATATATATATATATATATATATATATATATATATATATCCCTTTTCCCTCTTTCAAATTCATGGCCTCTTTATTTATAAATTGTTGTTTTGTTTATTGTTATGTGAGTCAGTGTGTGTCCCTAAATATATAAATATAAGCTTCTCAGTCTGTGTAATGTTACTCTATGTATATATGTTCAGGGATGACCACTTGTATTGGAAATTCAAAGGGTGCACTCTTCTCTGGAGATTATTTCTCTAACTCTCAGCATTCCTTAGTTGCCTATAGTTCTTTGTGTAGGGTTGAGGCCCAATGGTCTTTCCCCCTTCCATATTAGCATGTCCATTGGTGTCATTCTTGCTCAGCTCCTGTCTCAGCAGTCATAGGAGTGAGGCTTACTGGGTGTAGTTTATAACACTTCTAGGAAACACAGTCTCACAGGAAACTCCCTATTTTTCTACCTCTTACAATCATTCCAAATTCTCTTCTGCAATGATTCCTAAATCTTAGATATCATGAAAGCCAGTCCTTTAAAGGAAGACAAGTCAGCTCCAGCTCAGAGACTCTGATCACTGTGTCTGAGGTGTATGGTGGTTTTCACAATAGCTATTTAACTTTTACTTCTGGGGAACAACTAAGGGCAAGAAAAACAGCCTATAATGTTTAGGGAGTCATTCAGACAATCCTCACCAACAACTCAAAAGAGGGCTACTCATGTCTCGTGTCTTATTTTAGATGATCTATGAATCTTGGTTGGGGTAAGGATTGTCAACCCAGATGGGAACAATCCATTTAAACTATATTTAGGTATTTTTAGGTAGGAAGTTAATTGTATGATTCCTTATGACTTTTTCAGACATCCTTATTCTTTTTAGCCTACTCCCTCATTTTTATATATTTATCTCCCTCATCTATTTCCTAGTTAGAGCACCCCTCCCCCAATTTTTATTTCCTCTTTAAATCACTTGTACCCAGTCCATTTGTCTCTCTATTGCTTACCACTCCATTAACCATGCAACACTTCCCTTTTACTTTCCAGTAATAACAAATTTGTCTGCAATCACTCCAGGTAATATTCAGTCAATATAAACAAAAAAGAAAATCATAGAGTAGATAGATCCTTTGGGGCCTAAATCTGAGGAACAAAGCAAGGTTCTTTCTTCCCGGGTGACGTGCTGTGGCTACAGAATGTTCACTCTGGCTGCTACCCTAAGGTAGCTGCATCTACCCGAGCTCTTCTGGTTTCCATGCTGGTGTGAGTGAGGATGTAAGACTAGGTGAAAATGTACCATCAACACTGACATTCAGTCATGAGCACTGGAGGTGATCACTTTGAGCACTGCCTTTAAATCTACCTTTCTGTGGTTTGAGACGTGTATGATTCCCCCTGCCCCACTAGCACTGGTTTCTTTAGAGATGGAGCATAGCTAATCATTCATATAGGAAATATATTAAATAGATTTACTCCAAACATATCTGGCTTTGTCCTGGTATCTTCCAAGGACATGACATCTGTAAAGAATTCTTTGTCTTGACTTGGTAGTTCCTTAATATGTCTTTGATTTTGAACATCATCTCATGATGGTGTTCGTTATAGTGCCATTAGTATTTCCTGTATTAATTCTGCCTCCTTAGTTCTGTTGACAAGAATCTGTGATGTTCCTGTGATGTTTTTCAATGAGCCCAGAGGCCAAGATGTGACAGTTTCAATAAAAGACTCAAACCTTGTGAAGTTGTATTTCAGTGGCACAGAGGACCTCTCATTTGAATTTCCCCAGCACACCCAAGCACTACCTCACACACAGTTTCTTGTTTCGAGATGGAAAAGCATCTCTAAGATGAAATCTATCTGTAACTTCTATTTTTCATTAATTATACCAGGAAGTAAAAGCCAAGACTCAAAATTAGTGAGACAGATGTAACACAAATATAAAATATACGAAATTTAGTTCTTGTCATCCTGATCTTCACACTTTTTAATCTATGTTTATCCTCGTTATTCAAGTTAAGAACATTTGAAAATAATTTAAGCAACGGGAAAAAATTTATGTTAAGCAACATGATGGCAAGAAGGGAAGAGAAAATGACTAAGCACAAAGTAGTACCCTGGATGAGATCCTCGAACAGGCAAGGGACATGGGGTAAAAACTGGAGAAATCCGACTGGCTGCAATGTTTCGACTGTATACGTTAATACAGAACACATGGACTTACTTTTACCTTAGAAACATGTATCACAGTTCACCAGACTGCTGTTAAATGTCACCTCAGGTATTCACAAAAGCAAGTCCAAGGATCTGGGCAAAATCAAATAAATAAAAGTAAAAAAGGAGAGTTCTGTTTACTATCACAAATGCAGTGAATGATATGTGTTTATATTTTACACTGCTATCTTTTCTTTGAATTTTCTAAATAACATCAATCCCAGTTTTTAAAAGAAAACCTATACTTAAATCATTTGTCTTTGGGTCAATATTGTTCCCTAGGTAGAACTTTCATTGCTGATAAATTAAGCAAAGTCTTATTTCTGACAATCCAAAGGTCTGAGGCACAGAAAAACATGGCAGAAAAACCGTAGAGAACCATACAGAGGAGTTGTAATCAGCTTAGACCACATTGTCCCTACCGATCCTCTCGCTCAGTAATTCTCAACCTGTGGATCATGACCCCTTTGGGGATCAAACAATCCTTTCACAGGGGTCGCATAGCAGACACCCTCCACAGCAGATATTTACATTATGATTCATAACAACAGTATAATTATACTTGTGAGGTAGCAGCGCAAAAATTTTATGATTGGGGGTCATCACAACATGAGGTACTGTGTTAAAGGGTCATAGCATTAGGAAGGTGGAGAAATACAATTCCAGCTAGTCACAGCTGTGCTGAAGAGACTTTGTGGGCGAACTCCTCAGGAAAATGCCTAAAAAGCCTTCCCCATACCCTAGCCAGTGAGTGGGCTCTCTATAGTTTCTCTTAGGACTGTGACTTCTATTTAAAATTACCTAGAGATTAATACATACATTAATTATTTATGCATATTTCACCCTAAATTATATGTTAAATGAGTGAAAATCAGCTAACGTGGTTGAGTACAGTAAGTAAATCAAAATTAGAATGCATCTGGCTGTCTTCGGCACCCGAAAGAAAATTAAAAGGCTGGGAAAATTGCTTGAAAAGCGTAAGAAAATTTGGGAAGCGTAGAAAACATTAGTATCTAAGCAACGCGGGGAAAGTGATTTTTTAGTCTAGTGTGCTTAAATGAAAAAAATAATAAGAGAAAAGAAAAAAGGCAAAGAAGATACATACTTGAAGAGAGAAAATTACTGGTAATTATAATTCACTTTAAGATAAATGAAATTAAATCTTAGATCACCATGTCTTTCACTCGAACATTTATTGAAGTGCCTGTAAAGAGTAGAAACTGCATAAACCAGAGCCCCTCTATTTAATACATTTTCCAATTTATAAAGCAGATAAATATCTCTACCTAACGTAGAAGAGCAAATCAAGTGTGAGGATAGAAGGTCAGCTCAAACAAGGAGTGACAAGAGGAGTGAATGACACTGACCCTAAAGTCTTTATGGAAAAAGTCTCCCTAAAAAAGAAGCAGGTAGCATTCTGTCTGAAATAAATGATGCCCAGGACTGAATGAGTCAAGACTGATGTGACTGTGTGTCTAACTGTGTGTCTGTGCAGGTGTGTTTTCTTGTGTCCTCTGTAGGGTGCATTCCGCTCACTCCTTCACCAGGCTTAACTTGCTTTCTCCTTTGGAAAACAGCAAGGAAGAAACTACTATAAAGGATTTTTGTTTGAAACTCCACATTGGGATGGATTGATTAGTCAGTAGCGAGACAATGAGGCAGTAAGGTCTAGGAGCAAAAGGCCCAGTAACAAGTTCCCGAGATCTCACCCTGAAAATTTTTTCTAGCACAGCAGTGCCCCTGGAACAAAGTCACAGACACGCATGTACAATTATTCATGGGGGTTGCCTACACTGTTGTAAATCATTCATTTCCACAGTACATTCCAGTGCATCATAAGTCAACGTAATTTTAGCATTCCATTGGTTTCCTTCTGGAACACCGCACCTTCTAGGGACTGAGAGAGGCATGAAAATGTGGGCCCATAATAGGAAAATAAGAATACAGAAATTTTATAAATAGTAGAACATTATTAAATACATCCTGAAATTTTAATGACAAGACAGAAAGGACAGCCTCCAAGGCAAACGTGAATGTCTAGCATTATTCCCCTCCTACCATGTTGTACACCTCTTCTCCTTCCTGGGCTCAACCTTCTCACAGCTGTCTACCATATAATTAAGCCTGGGCTTGTATTACCCTCCTGCTCATCCTACCTTAATGCGGCCATTTGAAGAGCTTCATAAGAGAAAGTTATTAATCTTGCAAACAGAGAGACGAAAAACTCACTTCAAATTAAGTGTCAGGAAATGTGTGTATAGGTGAGATTTTCTAGGAAAATAAATTATTGTTTTTTATCTCCTGTACATATATACATCTTAATGTGAATGGCTTGTTGATTGCTAATTAAAGACACGGACAGATACCTATAAAATCGCTGAACTTAGTAGATACCTTGTAGCTCAAAACATAACAGACTCTACTATTTTTGAATAAAAATAGCTTGGTTCTTACCATAAATCTTAATGACATGAATTCTTATCAGCAAATATTTCACATAAAAATTGAGAATAGTGAAAATGACTAACTCGTGGGATTATGGTGATAAATTAGTTGTTCCAAATTGAAATATCTTCTAAAATGGAGATGGCTAATAACAAACCTCAGAATTAAAATCTCTGCTGGAGCATCCTGAAACTGTTGTTTTGTATATTTTAGTAAATTTTTACATCGTTTCAACATGTTATTTTCAACTAAAAATATCCTGCAATCAAATGTTTTCAACAATTCTCATCATTATATTTTCTATACAATTAACTGTAACTATTTTATGAAAGTACTTAATGACTAGATTTAATTTCTAAAATACTTTAATGGGAAGTTCAACGTGTTAAGTTATACATAATAATTTTCTCAGCTATTATACCACAGTTTTAGGAGTGTCTTGTATCAACTCAATGTACACTAGAGATAATACTGCCATTATGAGGAATTATTTCTTTGATCTTTATGCTTGTGTAATTTTTCAACAATTTGTCAAACTTCTTCTATTTATTTAACTACATATTTTGGATGTAGTTTAGCTCCTATAAAAGATGTAGTAAAGGAGACAGGGGATGAACAGAGGTCAAGGGAATTAGTTAAGTAGATCCCTATTTCAAGATGTTTTTTAACACTTTCCCAACAGTAGAAAAAAGCCCTTTGGTTACTGCAGATGCTGTACCAAAGCAAAAGGCATGGACTCTCCTCAAAAGATGTTCTTCAACCTTGATCAACTAATGTCAACTCTCCTATCCAAAAGAAAACTGGCAGCAGTTTTTAGAGCTTTGTCTAAGTCACATCTGCCTTTGCCTTCATCTCCCTTCCCATTTATCCCATTCCACTAGTGCAGTCAACCCTTTTATTACATCACTGCTACAAGAACCATCATATCAGGGGAGCCTGCTAAAGTGGTATGGAATCGAGAAAACTGCCTGTAAAGGACAAACATGTTGTTTTCATTACTAATAATAATGATATTGTTAGATATTAAAAAAACCTTATTACTTCCAAGTGTGGATTTTGGATTGTGTGTGTGTGTGTGTGTAAAATCAGGAAATTCAAGTGACTTCTTTTCTTCAAATTAATACAATTATCTTTATAGTTTATATACTAACTAGTTAATCAAACCATAGACAACATTTCGATCTATAATACAAGACCCCAGAAAACCCTATGTACTCAAAAATGTATGGCAAACTTTCATTTGATAATTGAACAAAAGGCTCATGAATCAGTATCTTCAGTTCTGTTCCAACTGTTGACTTCATTTGCTCTTAAGCCTATTACCTAATCAAATTTGCCCATTATTGTGTAAGATGAACTCTGGCCTTTGTTTCAAAAGATAAACACATTTCAAATAATGACAAACTGATTAAGTCACTATGCTGTCAAGTGTCATATTATGCTTTAAGATGAACCATGATTCATGAATAATTAAATAAATTTTCAGATTACACGACCCTGAAGAACCGAGAATTTTATCTGATTTATCACATTGATCCAGATGAGAAAGTTTTAGACATGAATTGGCCAGTTTCTTCGACTTCGAAGTTAGGAGCAAGAGTTTAATTTCGTAATTTTTTATCTGATGCTTTTCTACAAAGTTGAGGAAGAAAACCATGCTAACTTTATTACCAAGCATGTCTTTGTCTTTCAAACAAGATGTCCACTTACAATTTGTATTTCAATCTATGTTGAATATGATGCTTTCCCTTGATATTCATCTGGAGTTCAGATATCATATACAGGGCGGGGCAAATAATTTTGTTAACAAGTCATTCTGAAGATCACTCTGAAAGTACTTGTAAGTTCCATGCTCTGTAATTTTTAATTGGTCAGATGCACAGGATGAAAAGAAAGCCTTAGAAGCCAGGCTACCCAGAAGGGCTTCTTTTCCTATCTTAGCTGCGTTGTCACAGAAGTTTAGATATATGATTGTGAGTTTACTCAGTGTGAGCTATTATGTTAAATTCTGTCTAAAATACTTTTGTTTAACTTTCACAAGACAAGGAAATATATTGCTGCTACTTCAGAAGTTGGTAGACAGAGTTTTCATTTTTCCCAAGGTCTCATAAAAGGTAAATAATAATGGTGGAATTTCACCTCTATAATGTGTATCCATAATTAATGTTCTTCTATGTATCAATGTTTTGGTGTGAGAAGAGAAACAAAATGTTGCAATGGAAGAGAGGGTTTCTGCTTCACACTATCACATGTCAAAGTCAGGCTAGATGCATCTTCCGCCCCGTTACCATAGTTCAGGCAGATGACATGACATTAATAATGTACACATAACTTTCGAGTTCTAGTTTTTCTCTATCCAACCTATTACATCTCGTCCAATACAAAACATCGGTGGTAGATTTGGTATTTGTGAGAATTATAACAGATTTCATATTTTCGTTCTCTTTTTAAGTTTATCTTTACCCTGCAGTCATTATACATCATCAAAGTTTCAATTGCTGTAGAGGCAGATGTTTTTAGTACTCACTTGCCTGTTAAAGGATGATTAAAAGTACCCACTGACTTTCTGGAATATCTGTAACTCTTCATGGTATATTTACATGACTGCATGTCTATTCGAATACAGAGGCAATTTTCTCCCTTTTTCCTTTTTACTCTTTTTTTAACTTTACTACATGTGTGCATGTAGGAGAAAAGGAATAAAATAAACAAATTATTATTGGACACTCAGTAGAAGAGAGGCTGCTTTTTTGACATATCAAAGTAACAAAACTTAAGGTCAAGGGCAGGAGTGACAGAAGAAAATATAGAATACAAGTTTATCAAGAGTGAGGGTATTCTGGAAAAGTAGCACAGATGCAACAGCACACACCAGTTTGTTACTAGAGAAGCCTGATTTGCATACACTACAAGTCTCTCCTGCTGCAAGCAACCTGATACTATGGCAATACTGCCTGTGTCTATAAATGAAAGAGCTGTTCTTATGAATGAGCTTATAATCCTGAGTCTATATCTGTATTATCGGAGAGATGCAGGAAATCATATCAGAAACCCCTGAGTAGGAAAGTCTCCTGTCTCCTTCATTCTAAGATGAAGTTGGATTAGTAACTACATCATGATGCCAACAAGACAGTATTGACAAAGGAAGAGAATATCTCAGAAGAGATAGATAGGTTAGGGAGTTCAGAGTTGATTTATCTATGGGGATAAATATGTTTTTACTTATGATACAAATATGTCTTTATTCTGCTCTCACTGATGCATCACAAAGTTTCAGTTACACCACTGGAATAGTACTTGATTTTCGACAAGAATGACAATGGAGATGCGTCTTGAAGAGGGCAAAATATCCTCAAGAAGACACAATGAAATTTTGGATTTGGATCCTGAAGATTTGGGGTTGTTTAAGTTATAAACTAATACCCATCATGCACAGTTCCGGTTCCTGCAGTCATGCCATCAATACCCAGGAACAGATGAGAGCTGCTTTAGCCAGGATGCAACCATGGTCTCTGTAAGACTGCCAAACAAACTAGTAAAGCTTAAAATGTTATCAAAATATGCATGGAATGGGAGATCCATTCTCATTAAATCTTAGCAGCAGCATTTTAAAATTCCTGTAGTGAATGTTTGATGACAGGTTTAAATTTCCTTTATACATAACCAGTGACTCACTTGCAACGTTTCATGGAGGAAAACTCAATTTATAATAACTTTAGATTTTTTTATTATTTAACTCATGAAATGGAGACATTCTTTTATGGCATCAGGTTTCAAAACAAAGGCAGAATGGCAATAAGTTTGTTTAACAAGAAACCTGCTTATTATAGAAGAAAATGAAGTTCCGTGGTAGTCCTGACCTATACAATCTACTGGAGTTACCAGCTTGCCTTAAGAGAATTCCATTAAGGGCCTCATGCTCCACTCAATGGCAAAATTCCAAAGGTTGCTTTAGGCTAATGCATCCAATCCAATTGAACTGCACATAGCTTTCCACAGAAACCAATCTGGTGAACCCACTGTGTCTTGAGAACAGGCAACAGGCCAAAAACCTGGGAAGAGATTCAAAGCAATCAGTTAAAGGACATTTCTGCATGTATGCCATTGGGGCATTTAAAGAAAAGAATTCAGTGAATATCTGTGTGATAAATATCTGTGTGGATTAAACATGTCACATTTCAGTGTCATTTTCTTTGCATATTCTAGCTTTTTAAAATATGCCCATGGCTCCTTTAACTTAAATGTTCCATCCATAAGGGAGATAACTCAACCATCGTGAGTTCCAAGCACCTTAAATGTGTGGCTTTCTCCTGTTTCCAGTGTGGAACAAAGTAGTTGACATTGCAGCCATGCTTCAACAGATGACCTCACACACTTTACATCTTGTCTTATACACTGGGTCTTTCTGCTTTTCAGGCATACTTTTTTCCTTTGTATTCTCAGTGTCTAATCCTAACTGTAAACATCCCTTTTAGGTTTTGACCTCAACAGACCCTGTATGTTTCTCACGGTGATGTCTTTGGTCTTGTCATTCATAATCATGAAACAAACTTGAAATGTCATATCTCCTAGGAGCGCTTTCCATTTCCTCTTCAATTAGATGAATTTTTATCTCTTCTTTAACTCCCTTTTTTTTCTGTTGTCCTAATTATGCCACTTATTTTATTTGCCTTTGGTCATAGTAGCTGAAGTACTTGACAGATGCATTTAAGTCAAGAGGGTCTGCACTTAGCTGTCAGAACAAACTTTATCCACTCATCCAAAGTAATAAGCTATATTGTTTTTGTAAATCTTAAACAGAGATCAAGTTTTTAAATTGAAAAATCCTTAAAAACCAGAAAAACAAAACTTATACCGTCTTAAAAAGATCACCAAATGAGAATTAAACAGAAACTAAAGTTGCCTCTTTACAACTCAATATTTGTTCTTGATTATCAGCTTCTCAGTTTCCAGTTTCAAATTTTCTCACCTTCTGCTTACTCTTAGCTAATAATAATTCTTTCTCCTCTAACTGAGAAGACAAAAGCAATCCACAGAGAATTTCCACAGAGTGTTGAAGCCAGACCTAAAAGACTACCCACCTATGAGTACATCTCGGCCTTTACCCAAGTGTGTCCATGCAGAAACAACTCCACAATGCTGCAGGGGACCTTAGAACCTTGTGTCATCTCAGATATTGCCGAGTTCATAAGCCAGGCACCCTGTAGAATCACCAGTTCCTCCCTTCCCAACCTCTCCTGCACATCATGGATGAATGTGATGAATTATCTCCTGTTTTAAAGATGGGCACAATCAAAAGAAAGCCCCCTAATACACACAGAATTTGATTCACACCATCAAACAGGCAAAGAACTGAGAACCACAAATAGGTAGAGAACTAATTTGGAGTCGAAGTCCAAGACTCTGGAATGCTGCAGACACTATTCCCAGTCTAAGACTGAAGATCTGGGACCTCAGAGGGAAAAGACCAGGACTATTAAAATTTCTAATGTCCAAAGGCCCAAAACAGGTAGCTCTCATGTCCAAGGGAAGCAGTAGCCTGGTTCTCCAGTTCAGAAATAGAAAGCAAATTCACCCTGCTGTTTTGTTCAGCAGAAGCCCTCAAAATAGCTCGTACACATCAGCAAGAGAAAGAGTCTCCAATCAGTCTTCTGATTTAAATGCCAAGCAACGCCAAGCCACAACCTCATGATGTCACAGGTACATATGGAAATGTTGTTGTATCAGCCCAGTCTTCTGATTTAAATGCCAAGCTCTACCATGAGCAACTCCGAGTCACAATCTCATGATGTCACAGGTACATATGGAAATGTTGTTGTATCGGCCCAGTCTTCTGATTTAAATGCCAAGCTCTACCATGAGCAACTCCAAGTCACAATCTCATGATGTCACGGGTACATATGGAAATGTTGCTCTTTCGGCCATTTGGCATCACTTAAACTAGTCAAGGTTACACACAAAATTAGCCATCGCGGGATTCTCCCTTGTTTCTCCTTTTTACTTTAAAAATAAATGTATTCTAAAATGTTTTCTCCATGTCTTATTCCCACCAACTCACTTTATTTCATCCTTGCCCTAAACCACAGCTTATCTTAGGGTGGCGGCAAATGGGCCATTTTGTTAAATTTAATTGTTGAATGTAATCCTCATCGTTTTGGAACATATGCACTGTTTGCACAGTTATAGCGTGCACCACTGGGTTCCAGATCTCACTATGAACTGGAATAAGCCTGGTTCCTTGAAGGCTGTTATTCTGAAGGGAGTGGCTCTTAGAACAATCCCAAGGAAATGGTCTGCAAGAACTTCACATCAGCAGCTCAGGAGCCCCTCGGCCATGAACAAGAAGAGCAGACTGAATAGGTTCTGTGCTGAGACAGGTTGTTCCGCTCCATTCAGCTTCAGTAGCAGCAACTGCAGACGCTAACATTGTCTCCCTGAGGTGAAGCTGAATTTCATCGCATCCAAATTGCCCACTTTAAAATTCTCAGAGCTCTCAAAATAGTCCTCATAGTAAAGAAATCTAAATCATTCTTTTCTTTCTCTGTTGATGACAAGAGCTGGGAGTGAACGCTCTCCTGACCACACAACTTGAAGCTTGAATCTCCAGACTCTAGCTGTATCGTACTCCGCACTCCGTCAAGACTGCCTAACTAGCTGCTGTGCTCTCCTGAGACTATTTTTTTTTCTTTATTTGATTTTGCTTAGTAATGTTTCATGTAAATGTTGCGTCCATATGTACCATGATATCTGTACTGAGTTCTTCATTTGTACATCATCTTTATCATTGTTTGATATTAAAGATAAATACAAATAATGAACAAATTTGGGCATTTCCTGTCAGTGACGTCAAGAGCAAGTCAGAATTGAAATTAATAACTAGATGATTGTTTCTTCAGAATGTTCCACTGAAAGTCCCAGCCATATTACCATGTACTTTAAACCATTTTCTTTTATCGCAATCAGTTTTCTCAAGGCATGCAAACTTCCCTCAGCTTTCTATGAAGTTATGAGACCAGACTTGTGCATACTCGTGGAACCAGATTCTTCGGTACCCAGTTTTTTCATTCCCTTTTCTCCTTTTAAATGCTCAGAGTTGTGAACACAACCCTCAGGATGACATGCTTAAAAGAATTAACTAATAAAGATTTCATGACAACTCTTGCTTTTGTACTTTCAAAGACTCCCAAGTATCTCCAATTCGGGAATCAATAGCTCAGAAACAAACTCCATGTTTAGCTTGCTTTTTTACTGGGAAAAATAAGTAGCTGAAAAGATTGGTTACTGGCTCTTGTGAACTATGAGGCTGAAAGGACCAGTGGTCTTTTCCGGAAAAAAATACTGCTCTCAATAATGAAAAAATATACTTCACTAGCCCATGAACCACTGGATCATAAAAATCAATTTTATCAAGTACTTTTCACATGTGAAATGACTCACATTTGAAATGACTCATACTTTACAACAACCTAATCATCCCGATGAAAAGAAATTTTGGGTATAATTAAAAACACCACCCCCAGTATTCTCTTACATGTAGTTTGAATTTTTGTGCAAATAAAATGAAAAGTGTTTGATATGAAGGCTTTGAAATTGCTCCCCAAAGACTTACTGAATCACTAAGTACAATCCAAGTGTAATTTACTTTAGGACTTGCTAAGGAAATGTTGTTAACCACTCAGGGTATTGTATCTTAGCCCAGCCTCAATCATGTTCCTATCTTATTTTTATATGATTAGAATAAAACTCCATCCAAGAGATAGAGAAAATACACGAATTTTTCATTAATATTCTGAGTCCAATTTTAATGCATATTAATGCAAATATATATTTCCTGGCATTGAGGGACATTTATCTCCTTGCTTTGCAATCCTTCTGAGATAGCAGCCAGGACAATTGAGGTATTGATTATTTATTTAGAAGAAAGTGATTTAGGAATATATGCGCAATAATTTATTGTGATGAAATGAGAATATATAATCTTTTTTAGTGTTTGAGAATTTCATATATACATTTGGTGTTTCAGAAAAAATTTCTCTGTGTGCCTCTGACTCTCCTGGAATTCATTCTGTAGACCAAACTGGCCTCAAGCTCACAGAGCTTCCATGTGCCCTGCCTTCCATGTGCTAGGATTAAACACATGTGCCACCACCGCCCAGTGAGTTGTTATAATTATATAATGAATTTTATCATTTTCAAATGCCTCCCTTACACCCTTGCTCTTTAATGGAACTCTCCTTTATAAGTCTTCCTTCCACTGACAGTGGAGTTGTCAGCTCTCAGCCATCGGCTGCATCACTCACTCCTCCCAGGCTCAAGGAGCATCATGGGAAAGAGGGCAAAAAGAGAGTAAGAGTTGAATGTTGGGGAGTTAAAATGATATTATCGGGGTATAACATCACCAATGCTCACATACACTCTCTGCTTTGATTACCTGCACAAGACCTGCGTGAGACTATTCTTAAAGAAGTGTTCCTGACCTATTGAGGTAACTTAGTGGGTATAAGCCCTTGCTGCATAAGCTTGAGAACCTGAGTTGTGTCCCTGGAGCTCCACAAAGTTATTCTCTGACATATCCATGCATACTGTTCACACATACACACACACACACACACACACACACACACCCATATGCACACACATGTGCACACAAAATAAAGAGAATTTTAAAAGTATAATCGTATTTTGTCTTTTATTGAACTTGTTTTCTGTATTATAGATGCAATGGGAAATCAGAATTACCGTGATCTACTCTATATGAAGCAAGTGTTAATGAGAATTACTGGACAGAAAATATGTCTGCGAAGACTTCTTGATTAACAAGAACTTCAGTCATGCAGAGACGTTGGAACGCTGCAGATCTAGAGCCTGATTGCAGTTTATTTGGGGTTATCTTTACCTCCCTAAGCGTTCATTTCTGCCAATGTGTGAGAACTAACATCCTATGACTAACAGATAAAGCCTTTTGGAATCTATTAAGAAATCAACCAAAAGACTGAAAACGTTCTCAGATAGCATCTAACCCCAGAGTAGTATTCTCCCTGTCTATAAGTTGCCTTCAATGTACTTACCAAGGTATTTGAAAAGTCTCTTGATTTCTTCCTTTCTTTGTTCTGTTAATATACAATGTTAATAAAACACGGAATGTGGGGAAGCTTAAATCGGTGCTCTAAGTCATGGTAATTCATATTTGAGTCCAGAACAAACTACCTCATATCCCTTTTGAGGTGAGAGTGGTTTTTTTACACTGACATGAGTTAGTAAAAATTCAGTTGGCAACAAACTAAATTAGGCAAGGTACTGACTGAACTGAATTGAAGAGTAGAGGGATATGAGAGTGAGCCAGAGACACAACAAATGCATTGGTAAATGGCTTAGGAAGACTGGACCCAGGCATCAGGATGGGGTGCCATGGTCAGAAAAATGGAGAATCCTAGAGAAAAAGAAGAAAGCCTAACCTAAGGACATTAAGAGCTTGCTGAATACACTTTTCTCTGCATTAATTCATGCACATAGCAAACATATTAATAGGTGTGACATGGGAAAAAGCAGAAATCCTTCCATTAAGGTGACATTCGCTAATGGTGGTGAGGGACACAGGTTTGTCCTGTGATTTTAACAATGGTCTTTAGGTTCTTCCTGAATATCTCTTTTGAAGAGCTACTTTATTGCATGGAGGAAAACAGCAAAGTAGTGAAATATATTACAAAGAAATCCTGCAGTGGACGGTGGTTCTGGTAGTAAGTAAATGCCTTACTTTACATGGGCAATGAAGGAATGACTTTTAAATGAATTCCACATAAGTCTCCAGAAAGTTTCCAATTGAATTGAATTCGGTCAGGAAGTGATTGCTTAGCGGGTGATGAACTGTTTACTGGCTTGGCCCTTTTTCCTAATTTTACATCTATTTCACCTCACTTGGGACTCTATGGTGAATGCCCCCAGTGAGCATCAGTACTTGAGTTATTGTTTGGTTTGAGAAAATTTAAGAGAGAGATTGCTTAGTAAAAAAAGAATTAAACAAAGCAAGGTAATAGATATTCATACAAATTACAATGTTTAACATAATTACTGTTCTGAAGTAGTGATTAACTTGATCATTACCCATTCAAACCAGTTGCATTTCTCTAATGTTTTTGCTGTATGTCCACCAAAAATAAAAACTGTTCTAGAAGGTATTTTTAGGATTTGAGATGAGAATGAATCAAAGAAATAAATGACTGAAGTTGTATTTTCTGGCATTTTAGAGTTGTTCCCAGAAAGACATAAATGTTCACATAGGATTAATGAAGAGGCAGCAAAACTCCATTATTTGGTAAGAAGTAAAGTGTTTTCTCATGAATTTAACGCAGGCCTGAGAAAGCTCAGACATGAAATGACAAAAAAAAACAAAAAAAATCATCGAAGAATTTCTGAAATTAAACATTCTTATTGGGTTCACATGTTCAAAATGTTAAAAATTATATATTGAAAGCTGAAATAAACTGTGATGATTTTTAAAAAAAAACCTATTCAATAGCCATTTTATTTGTTAGTGAAGTTGTATCTTCTAGAAAGGAAAAGTCAACTCTAATCTCATCAAAAGTTTTTGTTTAGTAATACCTGTTTATATGAAGAGTTTGACTTTAAGAACCATAATCTGTTCTGTTTCTTGTCACAACTAAGACTTTGATTACCTACATTTATAAAGTTGTTTAGCCACACAGGATAGGATTGATTATGTTGTAGGCACTTACAGAATAAAATTTAAACCCTCCAATAGCTCATAATTTTGTCTTTATTGGTTTCATTAAAGTTCCCACTGCCATGTGTAAATTAGTTGATATAGCACAACTCTAGAAAATGGTCTTTTTCTATGCTCATTTGCTACCAGAAAATTCTGAAGGTATTCTTGTAGAAGCACAAAATGTTCAAAGAAGGTATATGAGAACTAATTGAAAAATGAGCTCTTTTAGTGTATTACAATCGTGGTCTTTCCATATATTACAATACCACCATTAATAATCCATCTTCATCTTCCATGCATCCAACTCCTTGGATCCTCTCCAGATATTAAGAGCCAAGATGTGTTAAATCAGAACATTTCTGAGGTTATGAGAAAATATATATTTTAAATTTACTGACTTACTGATGTGTACACTCAGACATTAATAGATGATATTTTGTAATCAAATTATCTACTTTTTCTGCATATCTTTTCATTTGTCAGATGCCAATTCATGATTTATTATTAATACACTTTTTAAAACCAATAAACATAATTTGTCCTCTCATTGAATCAATTTAAAAATAATTATAATCAAAGATGAAGTAAGAATGCACATTGTGAAATTAGAAACTTAGTATATGAGACAAAGATTCCCAACTGACATGATGCAAAAAAAATGAGAAACAGATGAAAATAACATTTTGACCTTTCAAAATAATGATGTTTTGTATTCTCAATATCATTTTACAGAGGGTGTACCATTTTCAGGCAACTATTTTTGCATATGCAAGATTGACTAAGAACATTTGCCTTCTGTTTCTCATAAAATCTCCTTCTCAAATGAGTATTTTACAAATTGAATATGTTAGTGTTTCAAAGAGTGGATAAGTTGCATATACCCTTACAAATGAACACTGGGTATTACCCAAAGAGTCTTAAAGATTCTATGCAATATCCGTATGCATTTTATATTATATTATATTATATTATATTATATTATATTATATTATATTATATTATATAAGCTTGCATTTCTATTTTGGTAGACTAAAGTTGACAGTGTGCAATGATACAATGATCTTGATATCAACAGGGCAGTGGTGGTACACACCTTTAATTCCAGCATTTGGAAGGCAGAGGCAGGCAGATCTTTGCATGTGTGGTCAGCCTGTTCTACAATATCTAGTCCCAGGACAGGTTCCAAAGCTACAAAGAGGACTGTCTTTAAAAAATGAAGAAAAAAACACAAAAAAACATTGATTATTCTTTTTAATTTTTCTTTCATTTTCTCAGTTACAGCAAATTTACATCATTTCCCCTTTTCCCTTTCCTTCTTTCCAACTTTCCCATAGACCCATCTTTTCTCTCTCTCAAATTCATGGCCTCTTTTACTCAACAAACATTTTGAAAGTACATTTCAATTTCATTCAAGGTACACTTCATTTTTAAGGCTCTGAGACTATTGGAAAGAACTAAGTGAAAACAATGTGTGTGTGTGTGTGTGTGTGTGTGTGTGTGTGTGTGTGTGTCTGTGTGTGTGTGTCTGTGTGTAAGTTCACCTGGATATCTATATTACAGTGATCAATTAAAAGCAAGAAAATGAAGCTTAGGTAAATCTGGACAGGGAGTAGAATGAACTTCCAAGGAGATATCATATATCTGGTGAAATAATATCCTGTAAAGTTGCAAAAATAATCTTGTTCATTTTATTCTAAAAATTTAATATCTCTATGTTTCTATATGTTGTCACTTTGTGGTTTTGATTTTTTTAAAAGATGTATTTGTACAATATATTTTGATTATATGCTTTTACCTTCAAAAATTCATCCAGGTCTTTCCACATAACTTCATGTTCTTTTTTCTCAAAAATGAAAATAAAAAATAAAACAAAAATCAAAACAGGCCAATGAAAAGTCATGTACTACCTCTGGCAGTTACAATCTTCTTCCTCTGCTAAACTGGCACCTAATCCTTGAGTGGAGGAATCTGATAAAGATGTACTACTTTGTAGAGCAGAGGGCTCCAAAGTCTCTACTCTCTGTACACCATCTATTTGTGGGTCTCCGTGGTATTTACCCTCTACCGAAAGAAGACTCTTCTCTCATGAGGGTTGAGTGGTTGATTAACCTTTTGATGTAACATTATGCCATTAGGAGTTATGTCATTCCTATGTTCCTTTATCAGAGTAACAGCTGTAGGTTTTCTCCTAGAGCCCATGACCTATCTACTCTTAGGTCTCAGCCACTTTAGCAATGTCAGGTATGGTGGGTTCCATTTCATGGAGTGGGCCTTAAATCCAATCAAAAAAATGATTGGTTACTTCCATAATATTTGTGCTACTGTTACACCAACAAATCTTACAGGAAGATTGCCTTTGTGGGTCAAAGGATTTGTAGAGGGGTGAGGCTGAAGATTACACCTCCAGGAGGGTGCAAAGTTCTTTCCAGCACCAAAAACACTAGTCAGGAAGAACAACACATCTATTCTATAGTTGGGCATCCACTCATTTCTCTGCATTCATTAGTGTAAGTAGATTGTGTCTTCTGCAACAGCGCCTTGCAACCAGGTTATGTAGAGTTACTAATGGCAAAACCTGTGATGTTTTGTGGGAGGGTGTCTTTGGGACCAAAAATTTGGCCAACAGTTCAGCAAAATGTAATCCATTCTTGGTACTGGAGGTTTTACTTGCTAGCATAAAGTATCTACTTAGGGCATTATCTCCTTCATAATATGGTAGCTACACTTAAATTCATTTTATTCATGTATATTTAGAAAGATTACACTGTACTAATTTCATATGGCTTTTCAAAAACTCTTTACTGTTAGTTTTTTGCATATTTTATGGGCTTACTCATTTTAATTTATCTTTACTAATGAAACAAATTGTGTCTAATTCTAAACAGCTATTGCTCAGTTGCATATATTAAATAAGTGATTATTTGGTTACTGACCTGAAATGCTTCCTATAATATGCTGAATTCCAAAGTACAGATATTGTAACTATAAATATTGTTTTATTTCTAAGACAATTTTCATACCATAATACACTCCTCCAGTAGCTGTAACTTTATATCATAATTTAATTCTTTGTAGGAAAATGTCTCCCAGACTCATGAATGTTGACTATGGCTTTTCTTTAAATGAACTTACCTATCAGACTTTTAGATTCACAAACTATCCTTTTAGGAGTGATAATATATGTTACACTAACTGTAAACACTCACCTGAAAGTAAATATAGATGATTATGTCATGTATCTCTATATTTGGGAGAGGAATCAAATTCATATTTTCACATATATTTCTTCATTCCCAGACTTGTTGGCTTATAATATGCATGCAATTATAAAACAGCAACAATACACATGTCAAAATAGATAATGAATAGCATTCTAGTTTTCATCCTAATCAGAAAGCATCCAAAACATGTATTTTATGTATAAGGCTGTTTCTTAGTGCTTCAGAATTATTATGTACACTCTTCTATATCTGAATTTCATATCTTCTCTCAGCTCTTTATTATTTTGTCTTCTTCTCTTTATCTTTTTTATGACAGGGTACTCTTTTGCATTTTCTACTCCACCAGTGCTATGTGTCAAACTTCAGAGTTTGAAGTTTGGTAGACCCTCCCCCCAAGTCTATCATTTCTTCTCTTACATGTTTTGTCTTTGTCCTTCATCTTCTGCTTTACTCATGCATAACCTTCAACAAGGTCACTTCTACTAATTAGCGTATTCACTGGGGTTCATTTAACTTCCATAATCATGTGTTTATAAAGTACTGTTCAATAGTTTTGAAATGGTTCCTACTAAATATCCCAATCCACATTAGTCATATGACTCTTCTATATGAATTGCTGATCATGGCGATACTTTTTTGTTCTTTGTGTTTGGGTATGTTCTTCCTGGTGCTGTCTGGTTATGCTTTTGTTGTGTTTTGTTTACTAATTGTATAGTTAGTTCTTGTTTGCCTAGTCGTAGTGGTAGCTGAAAGTCTAGGTTAGATACTGGTTAACTGGATGTATATTTTCTTCTTAATTGACTTGTACTTACATGGCTTCATGCTGTTTTCAGGAAGGGCCTAGCAAGGATTTGTGGAGCATATTTCATCAAAAACTCCCATTTGTGAGAGGAATAATTTACTGCTTGACTTTGGGGAAAACTTTGTATTGGCTGAAGAAATGTTTTTCTCTTCCGTTTATCAGGCCATCATTACGTGGAACACAGGGCAGCTCTGATACTCTTCTCTGTATTAAGGACTGCAGTGCATGCACTAAGACTTGGTTGGCAGCTACGGAGAAGTGGAGGCAGCCACACAGCTGACTTGGTGCTGTAAATGAGAACTTTTCAAAGTAGAATCCCTCCCAAAAAACATTTACTGAATTTTATTTTCAGATCTGTTCTTTTCTGCTTTTGAGATTCCTGATTTCTCCCCACATGTCAATTTCGTTCTCTTAAATCATCGAGGCTGAATACATTTTCCATTTGTGTTCTTAAAGTTTCATGTTTATGTAGTCATTTTGTGTCATTCCATTTTATATCCAATGTATAATACCAGACTTGTCCACTAAAAATATTAAAACTTTTTGTATTAAAATTTTTTACTATGGTGGTACATTTATACCTAATTGATTCAACTTAACAGACAGGTGTATTATATTTTCCTTAATATAATTAAGCCAATAAGTACATCAATCATGACCCTTTGTGAAAATCTGGAAGATAATTCTGCATCAACCATTATCAAAATTTTATCAGAGAACATTTGGGTGTGCCAAGATCCTTCAATTGTGTATGTGAGAGGAAATGCTCAATATCCAGAATGATACATTTAGCAGAGGAACATGTCTTAGCAGAGGAACATTTTCCAAATAATCCATAGTGAAATATGAGCTTATACATAGGCAAAACATGGAAAATGATGTGCCAAAGTGCATGGAGAAAATTTCAAAGGTTCTCACCCCTGGATGAAGAGCTGCAGACAACTGACAGCTACTGAAAGAAAATCAGGGTTCTCCAAGGATGCGCTGCCAGACAGGATAGACAATCCAAAGTGGTCAGTCCTGAACATATGCACACAAGCATCACAAAATGAACTCAACAGGTTATATTTATAATTGTATATTCATATATAGATGTATGTAACAATAATAATTTAAGAGGAATTTGAGGAA
Source organism: Microtus pennsylvanicus (assembly GCF_037038515.1). NCBI lineage: Eukaryota > Metazoa > Chordata > Mammalia > Rodentia > Cricetidae > Microtus > Microtus pennsylvanicus. The sequence goes on from NC_134584.1 coordinate 34,674,616, forward strand.
TGGGAAGAGTCACGAGGAGATGGGAAGGGAAATTATGTAAATATGGTATTTATTTATAAAATTCTCAACAAAAAAATTTTAAAGTTTATGCACAAGTATAAATCTTATTCAAAAGATTAGATACAATGCTTCTGTATTTTGACTATTGTGAAAGATGCTGTAATGAACTTGGGAATGTAGACATCTCATCAACCTACTGCTCTCAGTTTCTTTCAATATACACTCACTGATTTTTAGTTAAATAAATTAGATGAATTGTATTGTTACAGCATGTCAGACAAAGGCTGTAGCTAACAAACGAAATGTCTGGTATATTTCAAAATAGCTATCCAATGGGATTTTAATTGTCCTCTGCATAAAATATGATCGTGCTTGAAATGCCAGTCATGCTAACTGCCCCAATTGAATCATTCCAAACCATATGAGTGTATTGGGACATCACATAGTACTCCATACATAAATATAGGTATTATTTGTCAAATATAAAAATTAAGTAAATTAAGACTTGAAAATATGAGTAATGAATTTACATACAACAGTATGAAATGTTGCTTTACATAGCAGGTTTCATACCACATTTAAATATAGTCATTTAAAAACTAGTATTAAGTATTTGCATGTGTCATAAAAGGAATATCTGTAATTACATGAAAAGAGAAATAAGATGCTCTTTCTATTAAAATACATATCTCTGTGAGACCATATTTACATTATTTAGTTTATCAAAGGCAATATGTTGATTCATAATGAATGCAAATACAAATATACATATTTGATTATTTAAGTTAAAACCCAAAAAGGATACATAAATGATGCCATTGTCATCACTACTGTTTTTTCTTAGGAAAACGGTTATTTTTCACGCAATTTGATATTTTAATATTTAATGAATCATTATTCAATTAAAATAGTAAACTCAAAATTCACCAGAATTAGTTTCTGTATAACAAGAGTGCCAAGATACACAATTCACACAAACCAAATCTCCTTGAGACTTTAAATAGTTTTGTAGAGTTTAAAGGTACCCTGAAGCAAAGGAAAAAATTAAGAATGGTTGCTTGTTGTTACCCAGGTAAATAACTAGGGAAATGGTTATGTAGGCTCATAGAAGCAATACTTTATTAAATGAAAGTTGCAGTGCCAGGTGGGCTACCACCCATAAGTTATTCATCAGAGAGGCTCCAGTAGCCCATACCCCCCTAACAATACAGATTATTGTCACTGCTGCTGGTAATAAGACTCTATTCCTAGGGATGTTATATGACTTGGTCCCAGGCATAGAAAGATCAAGCTGGAACAGGGCTGAAAGCTGTCTCCCTACTGGCTAGCTTTCATAGTGATGGGAGTTGCTACCCAGTCTTCAAGCAGAGAAATATCATCAACAGTCTTAAGGAGGCTGTGGACCCTGCATCCAACACTACTGAAGTCACACAAGATAAACTCACTTGTGTGATAGTAGCAAGTGGCATGACTGCTATATGGGTAATCATCTGCTTTCTGATTTGATGTCTTCTCCAGAGGAGGTCATTTCAGACTGGTTATGTAACCTGGTCATATATCTTAGGCTGTAAATGTCATACGTTCTGGTGGTGATGATAATCCTGTTTTTTGACAAATGACCATATATATATTTCCACTAAATTGCTTTTGAAATGATTGTGTTTATGTACCTAGGCCAGTGACGTTGTACACTTTGATGGAAGAAGATTCTCTTTGCGGTGATGTGTAATGACTGCAGAGACTCATAAATGGTCCTGGAACTGAAAAGAAATGATTGCTAAGTGTCTAGACAGAAAAGGAACATCCACATCAGCCACTCCAAGGTTCAGAAAATACCACGAAAGAAGAGGTGGAAATAATATATGAGATGAAGGAAGGAGGGGAAGTGATGGGAGATGCTTCCTTCTGGGCATGGGTCATCTATTGCCCTCATAAACTCATGGGAGTTGTGATTACTGCATATCACCACAAGACTGAGCCTATCAGCATTCTCTTTTGGAATGGGGGCGGGTTCCTATGTGGTCTCATACTCTCCTGAGTGTCTATATGCAGTTAATGGCTGACAGGGTGAGGGAAAGATTCAGTCCTGTAGGTAAGGGTCTAATAAGGTTCCCATGACCCTTTGTGCAAACTCTCATACTTGCTCTGTAAACAACCCCAATGAAACTCATTGGGTCACACAAAATAAGACATGATGGCTGGAAAGAGGAAGAGAATTAGTGAAAATGGGGGGTGGTCTCGAGAGGGTAACAGGAGTTGATACAATCAAAATGCATTATATACATGTGTGAAAATGTCATAAAGGAACCCAGGATCATGTGTAATTAACATAGTCTAATATAATTTTTAAAATTATTTGTGAGATATCTACAAGTTTAGTCTCCATGAGGAGTGCAAAATATTTTTATTTCTCCATGCCTTCTTTGGTATTTGGAGAACTTGGATGTCTTACTTTATTTTCAATATGATAGATGAAAACTGGATATCTAATTACTTTATTTTTCTTCCACTGAATATGAAGAGTCTCAAAAGAGATTTTTAACAAGGTTATAAAGCACGGTCTAAGTTTTAATGACCCAGTTAGCTATATGAATGTCCTATGCAGGCTATTTGACTTCTCAAAGTATAGATGATCCTCCTACCATTTCCATACACCAAAGCTCAGTTTAATAGTTCCAAAATGTGCGGTAATAAAGAATTTCAGGTAAGAGCACAGAGATGAGCTTGTAAACGAGCTTCGGTCTGATTGGATTATGCAGAATCCTATTTTCCCTGAGCAGCCAGATGCTGCAAGATTAGCTGCACATATCTAAATGATGCTTTGGTTTCTCTATGAGAACTAATGAGGTCATACCAAGTTATTAGAGAAAGCAGCAAGTCCTTAAAAAAAATAGCATAGACTATGGAAATTAGAATTCTGCTTCTAAATTCATTCCTTAACTCTTTAAAGTAAATACTAAGAAAAACAAAGCAATCAGTTTATAATGAAATGCTGTTAAAAAATAGGTTGAATACATATTAGGAAGGGAATGATAGAAATTTTAGGATAAAATGATAGGCTGAATTAAAAGTAAAATGTTTAAGGTGAAAGTCTACTAACTTTTAAAGGTAAAGAGAGACTGAACAGATACTCAGTGGTTAAGAGCACACACTGTTCTTGAAGAGCATCTGAGTTTGGTACCCAGGACTCAAGTAAGGAGGACACAATCACCTATAAATCAGGTTTAGGGGATTGAATGCCTCTGGCCCAAAGGGTACCAGGGCACACATGCACATGCTCACATACAGACACACAGACACACAGACACACTTGAGTGGGAGGCAAGGTTATAGACAGTCAGACACATAGCCACACAGACACACATGGGGGGACAGACAGACACAATGATACTCACATATGTGTAATTAAAATAGTTTAAGTGGAGATAATTTGGAACAAATGAAAAATAAAGTAATCTGATAATTTAAAAGAGAGTTAACAGATAAAATGGAAGGTAAAATTCAGTATCATGTAAATAATGTCATGATCATGAAAGTTGTTGACAACAATGTGTGGAAAATTGAAGGATAAAATAAACAAGTCTGATGGTTAATTTCGTTTGTCAACTTGAACCTAGAATCATTTGAACAGTTCACCTCTGAATGAGAGCAGTTCTGGTAAGAATTGATTGGGAGAGGCACATCCTCCCACAGAATGCACTAGATATCATAGATAGTATAGCTCTTGAATATGACTGTTTCTTTATAAACATTGGAAACTAACTTAGAGAATTGTCTGAATTAGACAGACATTAGGGAAGAAAGGCCTTATGTCTTTTAACTTAAACCTTCGACCAGTGCCCACAGAACATTCCAGCTTACCATACTGGCCATGAGAAAGGATCCTACCTGTATCCAATCAGTTCCAGGTGTCATGATAACCAAGTCGCTCAATAGCGACCAGCTGCTCAGACACCCAAATGTTGAGATAGTAACATAAAGTCCTGTAAATAACCATAGAAACAGTGACAAAGTCAGAACCTTGCTCTTCATTCTCAGTACCTCATTTGTCCTCTTACCTGCTCCCCCAACACAGAACATCTGTTAGAATTAATCAAACTCAGACTTCTAGTGACTTCCAGGGATCGTATATGTTTGTCTGTTAAGTTCATCTACAACAGTGTTGCACACTGCCTTTCTACGGATCATGCAGCATGTTCAGGAGATGAAGAAGCAAATTCGGCATAAAAATGCAAGTTGACTTTTTACTTCAACTCAATCAGTAAGCTATGACAGTTCCAAGTCTGAAAATGAATATAGAGCTGGCGAGCTGTCTCAGCATGGAAGAGCATAGACCACCAAGTCTAAAAACCTCAGTTGACCTCTTGGAGTCATGTTAATGGAAGGACAGAACGGACTAATGCACGTTGTCCTCTGGCTCCAATACATACCATTGTAGTAAATACATGCTCCCTCACATACATATAAATAAGTATATTTTTAAAATGCTTAACACTACGTTTTTTCTATAATAGTGTACATGACATTTGATTCCACAGATGTTATGAAATCATGCTTGAATTATTTAAAAAGCCAAAATGACTGGAAATTTGTTTAATTATATAATAGATGAAATTTATTATCAAAATATAATCTTAAAACAATTATATTTTTCGATTAAAAACAACAAAATAGCCAATAACTATCATAGGAGTTCATTGGCTTTTAAATAATCCACAAAAAGTAGAATCATAATGACAGTGTCCAAAGTGTAAAGAGCACTCTATTTTTAAACTATTTAAAATGTTAATTCTCTACAATTAAGATTAACAGAATTCTGTGATGAGATCATAGACATTCCATCTGTATCCCATAGCCAAGCTTTTCTCCTTCTGTTTCTGTGGCTCGTTGGTTGTATTCCACCCATGGAGAAGCACCCTGCAATGCAGAAGATGAGGATTTAACTGATTAAGCCCTGTCAAAGACTGAGTATCTGCATGCTCCAATTATGTCAGTATCCACTGGATCTAACAGCTTAGAATATTATTATGTTTCTCCTTGTCTCTTGATTTTACAATTATAACACAAACAGACTTTAAGAAGCAATCCCATTTGTGTGACTGACTATTGGATCACACACACACACACACACACACCTTCAAATAAACATAAGGGATGGGGGAGGAATACCTTTAAAACTGTTTATTTGAGCCTCAAAAATATTATTTAGAAATGTAGTCAATACTATAAATGTACAATGTGTGCTGTTTTAAATAAATATTTAGACATGAGATGAGGCTGCAGATTGTACACATAAAAAATTCACATTTAAAATAACTGCAAAAAGAATTAAAGATGGTCGCCGAGAACCTCAAAATATCTGTTCTACCTCTGAAATTTTGACTTAAGATTAATTTAACCCTGTTTAATATTGCCATAAAATGCCACTTAAGTGCCTAAAGAAATGATAAAAGAAATGTAATGAAATAAATGTGAGTTCATGGCACTAAAGAAAGATATTGCTAGACCACCAGAGGGTGAAGTTCTTTCTGTATAGAAACAGCCATTGTGTGGTATATACTATGGGGCTGCATAAGCAGAGAGAAGCTTAAGAGTATTAACTAAAAATGTTCAAGCACCAATCTCAGGTACAAAAATCTGAGCTATTGAAACCATGGGTGGTCAGTAGAAGCCAAAGCAAAGCTTGCTGAGTTGCAGTATTTTTCAGTAATGTATGGGAAAACGTTAGAATTATAACGATAAGTGAAAGAAGCCTACCTAAGAATGTAAATCTGTGACTCTAAACACAATGATGTTTTGAAAAAATATATGCTTAAGCCAAAAAGATTTTGAAAACCATTGAAAAGGAAAGAAAACCAGTGTGGGAAAGGCCAGAGAATATGTTTAGAGCTGTGTCACAAAAATCCAATTTTACATTAGTAAATTTTGCACCTAGGACTGGAAAGATGGTCTAGCTGTTAAAGGATAGACTCACAACTAAAACCTCAGAAATACGTTCCCACTTCTTTCCTTTCCTCATCCTCCGTTCTGTCCTCCTCTCCTCATCTTCTCAGCCTATTACTTTCTACCCTCAGGGCACTTTTTTAAAAAACTATTTCTTTTTCATAAATTTATAGAGAATGAAAAATATATACATAGAAGCAAGCATATGTAAATGCTAATGACAAAATTATAATTTTTAAAGAAATGCCTATTAAATAAAACAGTGGCATTAAATGGTTTACAGAGACAACGCATATTTTATTTTCTTCTCAAAAGTGTGAAATTGCAGAATATTCCTTTATACTGTGTGAATATATGCCTCTGTGATTGGTTTAATGAAGCTGAGTGGTCAATAGCTGGACAGGATAAGGTTAGGTGGAAGAGCCAAACAGAATTCTGGGAAGAAGAATGGCAGAGTAAGGAGTTGCAAGTAAACACAGAGAGAAGTAAGATGGGCATGCCATACTGAGATAAGCTACCAAGCCACATGGGAAAGCATAGATAAGAAATATGGGTTAATTAAATGTAAGATTTAGCTAGTAATAAGCCTGAACTATTGACCAAGCATTTACAATTAATATTAAGCCTCTATGTGGTGACTTGGGAATGGTTTGCAGGACAGAAACTTCCACCTACATGAAATAAGACATGTCCCCACACTATTTTGTAATTAGGTTAAAAGCAATCATGTAGGAAGGTTTTGGTTGTTGCCTCTGAGATTATGATAGTCTTAAACATCATCTGCTTGTCCTCTCACAAGGTCAGGAGCTTAGACGTGAGTTGGTTTAATTCTCAGCTCAGTGTCCCACCAACTGAAAGGAGAGTGTCAGTCTAGGCTGTGTGCGTCTCTGAAATGGAAGAATTAACTCATGCCCATAGTTAGCTGGCAGAAGTTCTTCACTGTGGTTATAAAACTAAGGTACCTACTTTGTGCTAGGTATGGGCAAAGACTGTGTCTCAGCAGACTGAAGTGTCTTGACCAGATAACCTTTTCTATTTTGGCAACAGAAAACACCATTATAACCTGTCCTCTATGTGCCATGAATAGCTCTAGAATTCCCTTTCTGAGAGCAGGAGAAAATAAATCTGTTGAGAAAGATTTGTGTGGATCTGTCATGCATAGTCAGGCAGCCTTGATATCCTGGCTAGCTGCGCCGCAGCACATAACCTAATCAGAGGAGCAAAGCTCATCACATTGATGAGTTTGAGACCAACTACCAGGTTTGAAAGGTCTTGAGAGTCATTTTAGAGCCCTGACTATCACAATCACAATGCCAAATTTTAAAAACTAACAATAAATAAAACTTAACACCCTGCCTTGTTTTTCAAATTCTCTAACACAAGTCACCTTCTTTTTAATTGCTTGTTTTTTTTAATTATGAGCCTACATTTTCAAACATTACTACATGTAGGACTGAGCTATATTGCCATTTTAATTATTCATCATTAATTTTTCTGTTGTGGTTTGACTATGAACAAGCAACATAAAATAATTTGAATTTTAAAGATTAAGTCAACGGTCCAACTGTGTAAGAGCTGCATGCCGTTCTTTACTGTGAATCAGTCTATTCTACTCTCTGCCAAGGAAAGAGACATCAGTGACTTTTTAAAAGCCTCTTTTTTTCTGTGCATCAATGTGCAGAATTCTTGCGTGGCATGTATTTTTGAAACATGTACAAATGTTAATTCTAAAATGATACACATTTCTTATATACATTAGCATCAATAGATATAAAGATAATACCCCGCACTGCCTTTTGCTTAAGAACATTATATAAGACACTTCAGCAAACGCACTTTTTGCCTTCAAACTATTGCTCTCACACTTCCCACTCTCAACCCTGAGTCATATGCATTTTTATACTAATCTTTTAACTGTGAGGCAATTTATTTGAACTGACATTCAGGTACTCCATGTTAAATCATAGTTTTGCATTTTTTTTTAAGATCTGCAGACGATCTTACACATATTCTAGACTTTAAAACTTTACATAACAGGCTACTCTGCATTTTACTTTAATTTGTGTTCTCTGCTCTAATAACATTCTCTCCCTGAAAGTATTTGTAGCACTGGAATTTCGTACCTTTTATGGCTGTAATAGCTTTGCAATTCTCAAGTAAGAAAAATCTTGGTTTCCATGGCAATCATCAGGAAGATAAAGCAATGAAATCATCCTGACTAAATAACCTCCCCACGCTTCCTCCAGGAGTTGGATTAGCACTGTGTCCATTGATGCCTTGCTTCCAAAGTCAACTGGTGTGGCCAGTTCAGATCATAGCAGCATGTTTGCTGAAGATGTTAAGGCTTTTTTGAGGACTGTTTAAGATAACATCATAAGGAGCTCAGGGGCTTCTTTGTCCCCATAGCCCGCCTGCAGCAAGCAGGGTGGGCCCTTTGTCTGCGAGCGAACCAAGCAGCACGGAGTTTCGATCAGGGCACCTAGTGAGACATCATTGTGCCCGCCTGCAGCAAGCAGGGTGGGCCCTTTGTCTGCGAGCGAACCAAGCAGCACGGAGTTTCGATCAGGGCACCTAGTGAGACATCATTGTGCCCGCCTGCAGCAAGCAGGGTGGGCCCTTTGTCTGCGAGCGAACCAAGCAGCACGGAGTTTCGATCAGGGCACCTAGTGAGACATCATTGTGGTGAGTGAGTGCTGCGGCACCCGGGAACAGCCCGCCTACACTTCCTGATCAACCTACAGGGCTACACTGCCCGGTACCTCCTCTCTCTTCCTATCCCATCCAGCTTACATCCAGATCCCCCTACCCCCTGTCTCCCTCCATCCCTCCCTTCTCTGGTGGCAGAGAGCCTCCCTGCTCTGCCTGCTTGGGCGCTGGGTCCTAACCCCAAGCGTAGGGTAAAGGGGAGCTCGGGGGCTTCTTTGTCCCCATAGCCCGCCTGCAGCAAGCAGGGTGGGCCCTTTGTCTGCGAGCGAACCAAGCAGCACGGAGTTTCGATCAGGGCACCTAGTGAGACATCATTGTGGTGAGTGAGTGCTGCGGCACCCGGGAACAGCCCGCCTACACTTCCTGATCAACCTACAGGGCTACACTGCCCGGTACCTCCTCTCTCTTCCTATCCCATCCAGCTTACATCCAGATCCCCCTACCCCCTGTCTCCCTCCATCCCTCCCTTCTTGGGGCAGAGTGCCTCCCTGTTCAGCCTGCCTGGGCGCTGGGGCTGAACCCGAAGGTGAGTGCAAAGGGGAAGGTGGTAGCTCCTTTGTCTCCATAACCTGCCTGCAGCAAGCAGGGTGGGCCTTTGTTTGCAAGCTAACCAAGCAGCAAGGAGATCGGAACTGGACTCCAGGAGAAACATCACGGGGGAGTGACATCACTTGGAAGGTACATCAGTTGGCAAGAAGACCTGATCCTGTAAAAGAAGATCCATAGGAGAATATTGGAAGGAAGAGATGGGGAGACGCCAATGCAAGAATTCACCCAACAATCTGAAAAACAACACGAAACCACCAGAAGCCAGCGACCTCACAACAGGAGGACATGAACACCTTAATCATGAAGAAGGAGAAAAAACTGACTTCATGACAGGGATTGACACCCTTAAACAGCATATAAAAAACGCCCTTATAGAAATGGATGGGAAGTATAACAGAAAGTTCGAGGAATTGAGTAAATCAGTGAATGATACCCTAGGAAAGCAAGGAAAAACAATCAAGCAGATAATGGAAACAGTTCATGATTTGAAAAATGAAATGGAGGCAAAGAAGAAAACACAAACAGAGGGCCGGCTGGACATGGAAAATCTAGGTAAACGAATAGAGACTACAGAAACAAGCATAACCAGCAGAATACAAGAGATAGAAGAAAGAATCTCAGAGTCTGAGGATAACATAGAGAAAATAAACGCACTGATCAAAGAAAACAGCAAGTCCAACAAACTCTCATCACAAAACATTCAGGAAATATGGGACACAATAAAAAGACCAAACCTAAGAATAATTGGAGTAGAAGAAGGAGAAGAAGTGCAGCTCAACGGTCCAGAAAATATACTTAACAAAATTATAGAAGAAAACTTTCCCAACCTGAAGAAGGATGTACCTATGAAGGTTCAAGAGGCATACAGAACCCCAAATAGGCTGGATCAAAAAAAAACATCCCCTCGCCATATAATAATCAAAACACAAAATATACAGAATAAAGAAAGAATATTAAGAGCCGCAAAGGAGAAAGGCCAACTTACTTATAAAGGTAAACCTATCAGACTTACACCTGACTTCTCTATGGAAACCATGAAAGCCAGAAGGTCCTGGATAGATGTACTGCAAAAACTAAGAGACCATGGATGCAAGCCCAGACTACTATATCCAGCCAAGCTTTCGTTCACCATAAATGGAGAAAACAAAATTTTCCAGGATAAAAACAAATTTAAGCAATACGTAGCCACAAATCCAGCCTTACAGAAAATAATAGAAGGAAAATCACTAACCAAGGAGTCCAACAAAGACCTCAATAACTCAGACATCTAGAGACCCTTCACCAGCGCAACTCAAAGAAGGGAAACACACAAACCCTACTACTTAAAAAGTGACCGGAGTTAACAACCACTGGTCATTAATATCACTTAATGTCAATGGACTCAACTCACCTATAAAAAGGCACAGGCTAAGAGACTGGATACGAAAACAGGATCCAACATTCTGCTGTCTACAAGAAACACACCTCAACCACAAAGACAGGCACCTACTCAGAGTAAAGGGCTGGGAAAAGGCTTATCAAACAAATGGACCTAAGAAACAAGCAGGTGTGGCCATACTAATTTCTAACAAAGTTGACTTCAAACTTAAATCAATCAAAAGAGATGGAGAGGGACATTTTATACTCATAACAGGAAAAATTCATCAGGAAGAAATCTCAATCCTGAATATCTATGCCCCTAATATAAAAGCACCCACGTATGTAAAAGAAACATTGCTAAAATTCAAGGCAGCCATCAAACCGCACACACTAATAGTAGGAGACTTCAACACTCCTCTTTCACCAATGGACAGGTCAATCAGACAGAAACCTAACAGAGAAATTAGAGAATTAATGGAGGTAATGAAGCAAATGGACTTAACAGACATCTATAGAATATTCCACCCAAAGAGGAAAGAATATACCTTTTTCTCTGCAGCTCATGGAACCTTCTCGAAAATTGACCACATACTTGGTAACAAAGCTAACTTACACAGCTACAAAAAAATATTACTAACCACCTGTGTCTTATCAGACCACCATGGATTAAAGTTAGAATTCAACAACAATGCTACCCCCAGAAAGCCTACAAACTCATGGAAACTGAACAGTCAACTACTGAACCATACCTGGATTAAGGAGGAAATAAAGAAAGAAATTAAAGTCTTCCTTGAATTCAATGAAAATAAAGAAACAACATACTCGAACTTATGGGACACTATGAAAGCAGTCCTGAGAGGAAAGTTCATAGCACTAAGTGCCCACTTAAAGAAAACAGAGAAAACACATATTGGAGACTTAACAGCCCACCTGAAAGCTCTAGAAAAAAAAGAAGCAGACTCACCTAGGAGGAGTAGAAGACTGGAAATAATCAAACTGAGGGCTGAAATCAACAAAATAGAAACACAAAAAACAATCCAAAGAATCAATGAATCAAGAAGCTGGTTCCTGGAAAAAATCAACAAGATTGACAAACCCCTATCCAAACTAATCAAACGGCAGAGAGAAAATTTGCAAATTAATAAGATCAGAAATGAAAAGGGGGACATAACCACAAACACAGAGGAAATTCAGAGAGTCATTAGATCTTACTACAAAAGCTTATATGCCACTAAACTGGAAAATGTAAAAGAAATGGACACTTTCTTAGATAAATACGATTTACCAAAATTAAATCAGGACCAGGTGAACAAGCTAAACAGACCTGTCAGTCGCGAAGAACTAGAAGCTGTTATCAAAAACCTCCCTACCAAAAAAAGCCCAGGGCCAGATGGTTTCAATGCGGAATTCTACCAGAACTTCCAAGAAGACCTAATACCTATACTCCTCAATGTATTCCACAATATAGAAACAGAAGGGTCATTACCAAATTCCTTTTATGAAGCTACAGTTACTCTGATACCAAAACCACACAAAGACTCAACCAGGAAAGAGAATTACAGGCCGATCTCACTCATGAATATCGACGCAAAAATCCTCAACAAAATACTGGCAAACCGAATCCAAGAACACATCCGAAAAATTATCCATTATGATCAAGTAGGCTTCATTCCTGAGATGCAGGGCTGGTTCAACATACGAAAATCTATCAATGTAATCCATCATATAAATAAACTGAAAGAAAAAAACCATATGATCATTTCATTAGATGCTGAAAAAGCATTTGACAAAATTCAACATCCATTTATGTTAAAAGTCTTGGAGAGATTAGGGATACAAGGGTCATACCTAAATATAATAAAAGCTATATACAGCAAGCCGACAGCTAACATCAAATTAAATGGAGAGAAACTCAAAGCCATCCCGCTTAACTCAGGAACACGACAAGGCTGCCCACTTTCGCCATACCTCTTCAATATAGTGCTGGAAGTTCTAGCAATAGCAATAAGACAGCATAATGGGATCAAGGGGATTCGAATTGGAAATGAAGAAGTTAAACTTTCGTTATTCGCAGATGATATGATAGTGTACATAAGCGACCCCCAAAATTCCACCAAAGAACTTTTACAGCTGATAAACAGCTTTAGTAATGTGGCAGGATACAAGATCAACTCCAAAAAATCAGTCGCCCTCCTATACTCAAAGGATATGGAAGCAGAGAGGGAAATCAGAGAAGCTTCTCCATTCACGATAGCCACAAACAGCATAAAATATCTTGGGGTAAATCTAACCAAGGAAGTGAAAGATCTATTTGACAAGAACTTTAAGGCATTGAAGAAAGAAATTGAAGAGGATACCAAAAAATGGATGGACATCCCTTGCTCTTGGATTGGGAGGATCAACATAGTAAAAATGGCAATTCTACCAAAGGCAATTTATAGATTCAATGCAATCCCCATCAAGATCCCATCAAAATTCTTCACAGATCTGGAGAGGACAATAATCAACTTTATATGGAAAAACAAAAAACCCAGGATAGCCAAAACAATCCTATACAATAAAGGATCTTCTGGAGGCATTACCATCCCTGACTTCAAACTCTATTACCGAGCTACAGTAATGAAAACAGGGTGGTACTGGCATAAAAACAGAGAAGTCGACCAATGGAATCGTATAGAAGACCCGGACTTTATCCCACAAACCTATGAACACCTCATTTTCGATAAAGGAGCTAAAAGTTTACATTGGAAGAAAGAAAGCATCTTCAACAAATGGTGCTGGCACAACTGGATGTCAACCTGTAGAAGAATGAAAATAGACCCATATCTATCACCGTGCACAAAACTCAAGTCCAAATGGATTAAAGACCTCAATATCAGCCCGAAAACACTGAATCTGATAGAAGAGAAAGTGGGCAATACCCTACAACAGATGGGCACAGGCGATCGCTTCTTAGGTATAACCCCAGAAGCACAGGCATTAAGGGCAACATTGAATAAATGGGACCTACTAAAACTGAGAAGCTTCTGTAAAGCAAAGGACACTGTCACTAAGACACAAAGGGAACCTACTGACTGGGAGAAGATCTTCACCAACCCCGCAACAGACAAAGGTCTGATCTCCAAAATATATAGAGAACTCAAGAAACTAGACTTTAAAATGCTAATTAACCCAATTAAAAAATGGGGCGCTGAACTGAACAGAGAATTCTCAACAGAAGAAGTTCAAATGGCCAAAAGACACTTAAGGTCATGCTCAACCTCCTTAGCGATCAGGGAAATGCAAATCAAAACAACTTTGAGATATCATCTTACACCTGTCAGATTGGCTAAAGTCAAAAACACCAAGGATAGCCTTTGCTGGAGAGGCTGCGGAGGAAGGGGTACCCTCATCCATTGCTGGTGGGAATGCAATCTTGTGCAACCACTGTGGAAGTCAGTGTTTCGGTTTCTCCGGAAATTCGGGATCAACCTACCCCTGGACCCAGCAATACCACTCTTGGGAATTTACCCAAGAGATGCTCTATCACATGTCAAAAGCATTTGTTCAACTATGTTCGTAGCAGTATTATTTGTAATAGCCAGAACCTGGAAACAACCTAGATGCCCTTCAATGGAAGAATGGATGAAGAAAGTATGGAATATATACACACTAGAGTACTACGCTGCGGTAAAAAACAATGACTTCTCGAATTTTGCATGCAAATGGATGGAAATAGAAAACACTATCCTGAGTGAGGTATCCCAGGCCCAAAAAGACGAACATGGGATGTACTCACTCATAATTGGTTTCTAGCCATAAATAGGGTTCACGGAGTCTACAATAGGCGAATCTAAAGAAGCTAAGTAAGAAGGTGAACCCAAGGAAAAACATATAGTTATCCTCTTGGATAAGGGAAGTAGACAAAATTGCCGGGGGGGAAAAGTGGGATCTTGGGGGTGGGGTGGGATGGGGGTTAGGGGAGATGGGGAGAGAAAAGGTAGAAGGGAAGGAGGGTGGACTTGGGGAAACAGGAGGATCGGGATAAAGGAAGGTTGGATAGGGGAGCACGGAACCACAATTCTTAGTTAAGGGACCCACTTTAGGGTGGGCAGGAGACTTGACCCTAGAGGGGCTCCCAGGTGCCCAAGCTGAGGTCCCCAGTTAGTTCCCTGGGCAGCTGAGGATAGGGAACCTGAAATGACCCTACCCTAGAGCAATACTGACGAATATATTGCATATCATCCTAGAACTTGCATCTGGCGATGGATGGAGATAGAGACAGAGACCCACACTGGAGCACTGGACTGAGCTCCCAAGGTCCCAATGAGGAGCAGAAGGAGTGAGAACATGAGCAAAGATGTCGGGACCACGAGGAGTGCACCCACCCACTGAGACAGTGGAGATGATCTACTGGGAGCTCACCAAGGCCAGCTGGACTGTTACCAGAAAAAGCATGGGATAAAACTGGACTCTCGGAACATGGCGAACAATGAGGGCTGAAGAGACGCCAAGGACAATGGCACGCGGTTTTGATCCTACGCAATGTGCTGGCTTGGTGGGAGCCTAGCCAGTCTGGATGTTCGCCTTCCTAGATATGGATGGAGGGGGGAGGACCTAGGACGTACCACAGGGCAGGGAACCCTGACAGCTCTTTGGACTGGAAAGGGAGGGGGAGAGGAGTGGGGGGAAGGGGAGAGGGGTGGGAGGAGGGGGAGAAGAGTGGGAGGAGGGGGAGGGAAATGGGCGGCTGGTGGGAGGAGGTGGAAATTTGTTTTTTTTTTCTTTTCTTTATCCTCCTTTTATCAATAAAAAAATTTAAAAAAAAAAAGATAACATCATTATATCTGGTCCTTCTAATCGTGTACGTAACTGAAGAAAGACACACACAAAAGCAAAGCTAGACAATCCTTAAAATCCTTTGTTTGGAAGCAGAAGGATAGGCTGCAGGTGTAAGCATAGTGGGGTGAAAAGATTGGCATTTTCATCCCGAGAGCAGCTGCACAGCACTGTGGGGCATGTTTCTATTTACATGAAGATTAGCTTAGTTATTCTAGAAACTTTGGCAGGGGCAACACAGGAGTGAGAAATCCAAGAAACTCATAACTATGAAAGAGAAAGATACTTTTAAATATCAGGTAGAAGCCAAATAGAAGACAAATCAAGTTTTAGAGCTTGTGAAACTTAGAACTTTGCTAGAAACACAGTTATAGGAATGTACAGTCTGAGGAGAAGAGGTCCAGACTCTTTAGACTGAAAAACAGTATTATTGTAAGTATGGTTCCACAAAAACTAAGTCTTTAAGTTTATGACATACAAGAGCAATATTTAGAACATGAAATTTGAACAGTGTTGGTGTTTTGAATTTTCTCCTGTTTTAACAAGGAATAAGTTCCTTTTATGACTTTCTGCAACCCCAATAACTTGTTAAAATGTTACCAAAATTTACTCTTTTAGTTTGTTTTGTTTTATTGTTTGATTATTTGTTTGGGGCTTTTTTTGGTTTTGGTGTTAGTTTTTGGAGACAAGATTTCTCTGTGTAGTTTTGGAACTTGTCCTGGAACTCACTCTGTAGGCCAGACTGTCCTCAAACCCACAGAGACTGCCTGCTTCTGTCTTCCTTGTGTGATGTGGGATTCTGCTCTGTATACTTTGAATACCATTGGTTAATAAAGAAACTGTGTTGGGCCTGCGCAGGGAATAGAGAGAGGTGGTGAAAACTAAACCGAACGCTGGGAGAAAAAGAGACGGAGTCAGAGAGAAGCCATGGAACCACCACCAAAGACAGATGTGCTTAAAACTTTGCTAGTAGGTCACTACCTCGTGGTGATGCACAGAATAATAGAGATTGGTTAAGTTAAGATATAAGAGTTAGCTAATAAGAAGCTAGAGCTAATGGGCAAAGCAGTGATTTAATTAATACAGTTTCTGTGTGATTATTTTGGGGCTGAGTAGCCAAGAACTAAGAAGCAACCTCCCTCCAACATGAGTGCTGGCATTAAAGGTGTGTGCCATCACTGCCCAACCAAAACTTCCTCATTTATAAAGTGGCACAGCACATAGTCTAAACAAAGGTCTCTCAGCAGCATTGGGGTTTTAGGAAGCATCATTGAATGCTTCTTTCACTGTTCTGAGCCATGTACTTCTGCTAAGAGTCACATATCTGCATCCAAAGAATGTAAATAAAATGATCTACATGCTGGCCGGGAATAACAATACTAAAAGAAAGCTATTCTTCTTGAGATAAGAAAGCCAAATCCTTTATATTTTAAGAAAGAGTTGTACTAGGTATAAACAGTATCCAGAACAGAGCTTAGAAAAAAAAAAAACTTGAGGATGTCTGTGGTGAACAAAGACAGCCTGACCTCATCTGAGGCTTGATCTTTATTAAATTGTGAAGAGTGGACCTAAGAAGTAGCACACAGGAGAGATGCTAGCTTTGTGATAGAGGAAAAGGCAGGTGCCCTTCAAAAAATGGATCCTTCCTCAGAAGATTTCATTTAAAAAGTACAAGCTGAACGAAAAGCAGAGGCAAAAAGAAACCGAGGAGATATTTGTACTGTCACCACTCTCAAAGCGGTGGGGTCTGAGAGAATAAAGTCTATAAATGAGGAGGACTAACATCTCATTGCGATCATCAGTTTTATTCAAAGCCTCAGAAAATTTATACTCTGGGGGTTAAGAAAAGTCACGTGAGTAAAGTTCTTGTGAGTTCAAGCTGTGTAAAATCACAAAGACAAGCCACACATGACCAAAACATGTTTTTCTGTAGAGGTATATAAAGCATAATTTAAACATTTAATTGAAAATCCACAGCAAGCAATAATGATTAATCTGAAGTAAACGCATTCCTATTCACTACACCTGGGGAAAACACATTCCAAGAGCAATTTTGTGTTTTGACGAATCTGGGGTCACAAGACTCTTATCTTATTTTCTTAGAGTGCTCTCACAAGCATTCAGAATTCTCCTCCCAAGACTCCAGTTCTGGATTGTGTTCCAACAATGAGAAGGTACTCAAAATATGTTTCCAAGTGATGGCAGAAGAAAATGAATGATAGCTAAGGCACAATTTCCTTTTTTACTTTCTCTTTTTTCTTTTTATTGATTTGTATTGAGCTCTACATTTTTCTCTGCTCCCCTCCCTGTCTCCTCTCGCCTCCCCTTCTATTTTAATTCGTTATATTCTTTTGAGATTGTAGTTATATCATTTCCCCCTTCCCTTTTTACTCTGCAAACCCTCTCATGGATGCCTTTTCAAATTGATGGCCTCTTTTGTCACTAATTGGTGCGTGACTTCTAAAACATAGCAAGGGTCAGTGAGATGGTTCATCTGGCAAAGACATTTGCTACCGAGCCTGAGAACCTGAGTTTGATGACAGGACCTTAGTGGTAAGAGAAGAGAAATGACTCCCACAAGGTGTCCTCTGACCTCCATACATGCTGTATAGCAAGAGCACATGCACAAATAAATAGGGGTGGGAAAGGTGAAAATTTTAAAAAGGCAATCACAAAATAAGACAGTGGTCTAATAATTGATGATTCTGCAGGACCCTTTTTGCCAATCTGTCCTGGATGCCCCCAGAGACACTTACTGGATTATATTTGGTGTCTGCTTATACTCACAAGACATTCCGTCCCACACCAGCATTGAGGGGTTTCTGCACGTGTCATGAAGTCATCAGCTCTGTCTTATCTGCGCTTTGGATACTATGGAACCTCCCTTACTGAAGAATGTATGAAAATATTGTGAGTTTTGTTGAACTGTGTGATTTGATTGTACGTTTAGTCTCCAAATAGCAAAGTAAATACTGTTTCCTTCTAGTTTTTCATAATATACTCAACTTTCTCACTTTATATATGTTAAATCTGTGCCCTTAAAAGAGGTGCCAAAATAATTTTATTTAATAGCTTGAGCATTTATTAAATAAAAAATTATAGAGCAGTGATGCACCTTTCAAATTTCAAAGCTGTTTCTGTCAAATGGATTCCATCATCCAACACTAATAAAATAGTCCAAAGGAAGATGCTGCAATGCCTAGTTTACATGGTATTTTTCTGTTACTCGGTATTGGCCATTTTCGTAGAGAATTGAGCATAAAGAAACCATCCTTAAAAGTGAATGTCACAGATGATTGCCCAGATTTAGATGGACAAGAAAAGCATAAATGCATGTGGCCTCAGGTCTCATGAAAGGTATTAAGTGGTTAAGAGCCATTACATGCAGGAAACAAAGAAAATACACAAACATAAAAGCCTAAATAAATATCTACTGGATGGACGTTGGTCACACTGACCTAAGAAGTCTCCTGAAACCCAGTGTTTTCTTCCATGTATCTCAGACAACTTAGCCCTGTGTCACTGTGACCCAACTGGTATCCCTTAGTACAGCCAGTGTTGCTTTAAGGCAGGAAGAAGACATGAGTATGTGTCTGTGCCACAGAACAAAATGTAGCCTACTCTTGAAAGGCAAGCACAAGTTTTTAAAAGGTGCTGTAATACTGGGAACGCTACCACGTTAATTGTATACCCATAAGTCGTGGCCAGCTCTAAAGAATAATATCGTGTCTATCAAGTCACTCAGTTTCCCATAATACTCTGCTATATGTTATGACCTCTCCTTCATTTCCTAAACTGTCATCTGTTTCTTCTTCTCCATTATTCAAAAGTTCTTTCTTAAAAGAAAAAAAAAGTTCTTTCTTAGTTCAATTCAAAACACTAGTTTTATTTTCTTAATAACCCAATACACTAGTTTTATTTCAATGGACCTTGCTTACTCCAGTCTCTTCCTGTGTCTTATGTACCAGTGCTACTGATCTCTTTCCAACTCCTGTGCAGGGTAACTCTCTACCATATACATCTGTTTGTGTTTACCCATAATGGCTTGAAGTGCATCTATCTTGGCAAATGAAGGTTGTTTTATAATAATTCAAAAGATCATTAATGTCTCTATATTTTCTCTGTGCAGTATGGACTATCTTACCCATAAACATTAGGTGACCAAATGTCATTGAATTGATTTTTTGTTCAAAATGTGAGTAAGGAAATTAATCTCTCACTCACTCACTTGCTCGCTCGCTCTCCAATCCTTCTACCAATGAGTTTACGTCTCTCATTTCTAGACTGTGATTTTTCAAATAGTCCTGTTCCCATAGTTAAACATATTTTGTAAGAATTTGCTATTATTATAAAACCAATGTCACACTGATAATCTGGTGATGGATACTGCATAATGAAACTTGACAATCTGACAACATTAGAACCAGACCATCTTCAGGAAACTAAAAACTTTCCTGTTTGTTAAAGGTCATGGCAACTTGAAAAGATCAGTTTTAGCCATCAAGTAAATCTTGCCAGCATTCTAAACTCCAACTGGGATGAAGCATATAACTCTAGATTTTCAACATTCTCTTGACTTTTTCTGCTCAATGTGTACACACACCAGCAGCATAAGCACCATCTCAGAATTCAGAATTTGTAAGTAACAAAGGCAATAGCATAGACATTAAGATCAACAGCTAATAAACAAACCTCATGAAACATAAAAGGTTCTATACTATAAATAACACCACCACTAGAACAAAGCAACAGCCAACAGAATAAGACATTATTTTTTATCAGTTATACATCCAACAGAGAAGTCTTATATGCAAAATATATGAAGAACTCAATATACTAGATATCAGGAAAACAAACCAAAATATGAGATATAGGCCTAAACTGAGAATTCTCAAAAAGAAAACTCAAATGACCAGAAAGCCCTTAAGGAAATACTCAACATCCTTAGTCATGAGAAAAATGCAAATCAAAACTACTTTGAGATTTTATTTTGCACCTGTCAGAATGGCAAAAAATGGCTAAAATCAACAAAACAAGTGGAAGTTCATACTGCTGAGAATGTGGAGAAGGAAAAACAGTTCTCCATTGCTGGTGGGAGTGAAAATGGAAATGAATTTGGTGGTTTTTAGGAAGTTGGAAATCAATCTATCTTAATATCCACCCAGGATTATTTATTATGCCCACTCAGGATTATGCCCAAAGTAAGGGACTCGGGGTAGGGACACACATGGACCATTGTAGAACAGGAAGATAGAACAGATGATAATGGCTATATGGCTGAAGGAGGATGCTTGGAACAGGAGGATCAGGTGAGGATGGGGAAAAAAGATGGAGGATAAGTGAGGTAATATGGGGAGAGGCTGATGTGGGATGCCCTTTTGTATGCTGTGAATATGTTTTGTTACCTTTGGTTAATAAAGAAGGTGCTTTGACCTATGGCATGGCAGGAGAAGTATAAACACCAAAACAGCCACAAATTATATGACACCATGGTGTCCAGCAGGCATGATAAGCTAATTCAGTGATGACGCAAAGAGACTCACTAGGGAAACAAAGTACTTCTGCATGCCCAGAAGTAGATGACCAACAGAAAATGAAATCAACAGCATCTTCAGAGGTTTCTTGCTTCATAATGTTATGTCAGTAATTTTCCTTTTCAAAAAATATATTTATTGTTTTTATATTTCTTTTCTCCTCTCCTTTTACCCCACAGGTTCTTTGTGTGTTCTATGGCTTCTAATTTGGTTTTTTCATAGGAGTCCTAGTAAGTGTGAGAATGAATGGGGCTTTGTTTCTTGTGCCTTCTCTTGGGTCTTTCCCTTCAGTTTGCTTTAATTCTGTTGTTAGATTTTGTTTTACTGTATTAGATTTTATTTCATTATTAGCCTTTAAAAACCTCCTTTTTGTATTAAAAGTCAGAAAGGTAATGGGTCCTGATGGGAGGGGAGGAGCAAAGACACTGGGAAGAGTATAGATAGAGGAAACCATAATCATAGTGTATAAGGAAAGATTCTCTTTTCTAGAAAAGAAAAAACAAACAAAAAGTAAGAGAGAAAATCTGTCAATGCCCCTAGTCTTTCCAAATCATAATCTGCCCTTTTATAACATCATCAAATAATTTGCATATAAATACATTTTTTAGAAGCACTGGGTGAGATCAAAACATATCTGCTTCACTACATCCCTATGCTTCCTAAACATAACAAGAATTCTAGCATATTCCAAAGTCTTAGTTTCTTTAAAAGTCCATATTGTCCAGGGCTAGTTTTTCTTGTTTTCCTAAATCATGGCGATTATCCACAGATATCCCTTGTACACCAATTCTGCCAGTGGTGGGAAAGGGTGAAGGGAGAATGAGGTCATGGCATCCTTGTCCAAAGGGAGGATGGAAAATGCACAGCAGTTTTTCAGGCACAGTGTGACAAAACTGCAGGGGACTGGTCATTACCATGATGGTTCTTGGAGTTGTGCACAGCGACAACAAACACATTGTAATTTACTTTTAAAGTCCGTGGAATAGCACAACAGCACATGGCTTGGAATCAAACAGGACTGTATTTAAACTCTCAGATATCTGGGCCTTCCTTATATGCTTTCTCTTATGGAGGAAATTAATACAGTGGACTGAGTCATACAAGGGTTAAGAAATGTTACCAAGATAACATAAAAATGGCAAGAAGTTTACTATGAGCATGAAATGAAATCAGATGTCTCAACTTCATATTTCTTTGCTCAGCTATGATGTTTACCCAAAACAATACAATTAACATAAAAGACTTTCTTTTTCAAATAAATTTGGAAAACAGTCAGACCTCAGGAATTTTGTGTGCAAGCATGTATTATATGGGGAGAGGGGTAAAACCTGCTTATGGATAATCAGGTAATAACGGGAGTCAGTTGGAATATGTTTGTCTATCTTTCACCTATTCCTTAGTCCTATTCCTTTTTATCCAAAAATAACATATTGACTTCATGACATGTAGCTCATTTAGCTCAGGTATTTCACTTTAGTTTAAACATGCCCATTATCTTCATCTAGCAACCAAGTAAAGAGAAGAAATCACTGTAAAGATAATCCAACAGCATCTGGAGTTCCATACTTGCGTGAATGAGATCATGTGTGGATCTTAGGTACAAGGGCTCTGTGCCCTTGTGTGCACCGCCTTTTCCTGTTTTAGTTTTTATGGGTATCTGATTCCCTTTTTTCTCTTTGAGTTTCTGTGTACACACTGTGCACACGTGTGCATGGTATATACTCATATATGCACATGTGTGTGCAAAATCACACATTCTTATGTGGAGGCCAGAGATGGTCTAACTCTGAAAACTTCATTTCTGCCTTAACTAGTGAATATTTCAGAACCTACCAATATGGTTTAGTAGACTCTGAACCACTAAAGCTAGTTCTCAACCTGGAAATCGAACAACCCTTTCCTGGGGTTCACCACTGGAAACAAGGAATAGTTGCATTACAATTCATAATAGCAGCAAATTGCAGCTATGAAGCAAATTGCAACGAAATAATTTTATGGTTTGGGGTCAACACAACATGAGGCACTGTATGAAAGGCTCTCAGCATTAGGAAGGCTGAGAACCACTGACCTAGAGGGAGAAGAAAAGATCTGTTTTTCTATTTTGTTACAGTGGGCTTCCAGCCTACACTCTTTGCTTTTGAACATCAATCAAGCAAGTATTTAGGACTTAAGCAGAAGTAAATACATTGAATCCAGCATTAGTTATCCTAACTCTTGTATAACCAACTTCATCATGTGCATATCTAGAAGCATCAAAAATAGGCAGCCTTATCCCCATCACAGAAGGAAGGCTAAGTATAGGGAGAGGTGAGCAAGGCACCTGGGACTCATATTTTAAGAGCTAATCTTCCAAGCTCTCTCTGTCTCTCTCTCAAGGTTGTATGCTTCTCATGCAGACCTGATTTCACTGTGGTAAGCCTGCCAGTGCTGAAAATTCAGTGTTATCTGTGGGTTGACTTAAAAAAAACTCATTTATTTCTTTATTGAGTATATGAATGCATACTTCTGTGCACATGCCATGGTGCCTATGTGGAGGACAGAGGACAGTATGTAATACTTGGGTCTCTTTCCACCCACATAAAAAGTCAGGCATGGCTGAGTGCGCCTGCAAACCCACAGCTGGGTGAAGAGTGTAGACACAAGTGGATTGCTGCTGCGCTGTGGCTGCCAACCTAGCTTAAATAAACAATGAGCTCCAGGTTTGGAGAGAAGCCCTGTTTCAATGGATTGAGGCAAAGCATGACAGATGACGGCACCCGATACCCTCCACTGACCTCCAGAAAGGTGCCCTAGCACAAGGACCCGTGCATTCGCATATACATGCATGTGTGAACCATACTCACGTCCAAAAAATATTCTTCACTAGCTTCTTTCCATAGTGAAGAATATCAGTAAATGTCTTCTCAAAGAAGTCTTAAGGAGAGAAATAATATGAATGTTTCCTCTTTAAGTATTCAAAGGATATGTTACATAAAATACATTTATGAAAAATACGCATTCCACCACGGTGTTTGGTGTCCTGACTTGCATTTGTAATTACTAGCAAGGTGTCATGGATTTAATGAATTAAAAAAAATATTTGCTAGTGAATATTTTATCTACTCAATGATGGGCCCTGAAAATAGATCAAATAGTATATATATATTCACAATTAATCTGTTGTGTACTCACAAGTGTTTATTTAAAGGACACTACATTAATCAGAGAAAAGGAAGGCTTTAGCAATTACTTAATCAGTTATATGATTTGCACAGAAACATCTTCGCGGAGCTGAAGAATACACTGTCAGTTTGCGCCTGCTTTTGCTCTCTCACACATTGTGTGGGGGAGTTAAAACAGTTTGTTTTTGGACGATAATTGGAGCAAAAAGCTGAAGCACATAAATAAGCATCTCTTGTCATATGCTTTGAAGAACATGATAATTAATAGGTAAGTGACAACATCAATAGCGTGTTTTCCATAGTATCTTAATCATGTGATTGATTAGCTAGTTCCATAAATCCCAAAGTATTGCTTGAATGTTTTGTTCTTGCCAAAGGTTGTTCTAGACATGAGGGTACACTACATATAAAAATTAGCGAAGATCTTACTCTGAGAGATCTTTAAAGAAAATGTTACAGTTTCCTTTCAGCTACCAGAGATTAATTTTAAAATATTTACAGACAACATTATTCTTAAGATTATAAAACAAATACACAAAGACAATGAAATAGCCTTGGAATTTCTGTGGATTTACATTTTGGTCTACCATTTAATTATATTATTATGTCATATTATTCAATGTCCTTCAGCTTAACCAGCTATTTATCACAAACAGTATAGGTTTGGATATGTATCCCTCTATACAACTTATTAATTCCTTAAAGTAGATCAAGTCCTGTTGTAAAAATACTTTCTGCACCTACCATATTAGTCTGGCAAAGAACAATGTTAACGATACCATTTACCTATTTCTATATTATCTATCTCCCCTGGTGAAAGTCCATGAGATTTTAGGTAGTGGCTGACTCCATTGTCTATGACAGTTTCTGGCATGGTATTAATCTCAATGTGTTTCTTAACAGATACTTTAGTTGAGTGAATGAAAAAGTATGTCACCAGACTCCTTAATACATCTTTAATACACCAGGAGGTCTTAATAATGTAAGCTTGCCTTCACAAATCTACATGCCTATGTCCTTTCCTTTCTTCTTTCTACTTCCCAGGAAACTCATACTCATCACTCTTATATTTCATTAGAATTTAATGTAGGCTTACACAGACACACACACACACACACACCATCACTCTTACATTTCATTATAATTTAATGTAGGGTAACACACACACACACACACACACCAAAAATGTACTCTGAAAAAAATTCTTAAAATCACTTAATTACATTATAAATTCATACATAAGCCTTTATGTTTACAATTAAATAGAGGAAAGTATTACTTAAAACAAAATCCAGTTTTCTACTTTACTAAATCTTAGGCTTAGATATTGAAAGGTATGCTTGGAAACTTTCATATTTTGCTTTTACTGTCGAGGAAGTTAGAGCTCAGAATGAAAGCCACCAGCTTTGCTACCATTAAGTCATCTCTGGAGGTCATGACTGTGCCTATATTGCCTTATGCTTTTTCCTTTTCTGGTTATATTTATTTTCTTACTACATCAGATGCATGTATTATGCATGTATTTTTGTAAGTTTCTGATGTAGCACGAGGGTTAAGAGAATGTGTTTAAGTGTTGTTGTCAAATGCTGGTTTCGCATCCAACTCGACCACCCTAGCTGTTCTATGATGCTTGAGCTGTGTGCATCCCTCATTGTTTATCATTGGTAAAATGTGAGAAATAATACCCTATAATATTTTGACTGTAGCTACCTAACATATGATAAACATTCAAATACTACTCCCTGAAGATTACAGTATCTTCACCAAACTGTGCAGGGGAAACTAGATAATGCTCACTCTACACAGAATCTGTTCCAAGTCGATCCAATAGCTCAGTGTAAGACCCAACCCTTGGAAACTTCTAGAGGAAAAGGAGTACTTTTTTCCAAAATATAGGTGTCCTAAGGGTTTTTTATTGGAACCCCAGTTGTTCAAATAAAGACTATTAACAAACAAGACCACAATGAAATTAAAAGTGTTCTATGAACCAAAAATCCCTCTGTGTTGAGTAAGGAAACCACTAAGAATTTTGTCAACTCTACAACAATGAGAAAAGAGGAGAGAGAACAAAACTCTTAATATTTATGTCATCAGCTACATGGTTTCAGCTTTGTGTGGCCTGAAACCCTTGACAATAAACCAGTAATTTCTCAGAAAAGGAATCTAAGGGCAAGAAAGAAAGCGCTCTGTCAGTGCCTACACGGAGTCAGAGACTGCCTTTTCCTTTGTGTCTGTGGCTGTTTTCATGCCAACCCAGACTCTGTATGTTGGTTCCTTAAGGCAGCAAAGATAATAGCTAATGCCTATGTGGGCTGTTCCAGCCAGAGCTCGTCTCCAGGATCGGCTCCTCCTGGAGCAGATCTGCACACCTATGTGATCTATTCCAGCCTGGCTTTGTCTCCAGCGTTGGCACCTTCAGGATCAAATCTGCATTTCTTCTTTTTCGTGTCAGAAATTTGGAGAATGGCCCAGGTATGTCAGAGAAACTCTGGAAAGAGTATGCTTAGAAAAAGAGTTACTACATTTAAATTGCAAATCACAAAATAAAAACAAATAAAATTAAAATCCTTAAGTCATATTTCATAAACCATAAACAATATTTTAATAAACCATATGTATTAAGTGACAATACATACATTTTATGATAAATAACAAAATTATCAAATAGTCTAAATGTATGTACTTGTATAGGAAATTTACAAAAAAAAACACAACTTCTAAATAGAAAAATAAATTCAATTATTATAAACAAAATGTAGATATTAGTTGAAGATGTGTTAAAATTTGGTACAAATTTTACAAAAACATGTAATGATGAGAAAGACAATGATTACTCCTTAGTATGGAGTGTTTTTATAGCCTTTCAATAAGCAAGTGTGTACATGTATACCTATGTGTGTTACATTTGCTACCGACACATGTACATGCATGAACACACATACATAGATATACCATAAAGGGCCTTGTAAAATTCAGTCTTATCATTTGATTAATTAATCTTCTTGACAGTAAGTCAGCCTAGATAAGTTTTTAATAGTCATGTTCAAAATTCATGAGCAAATATTTTCTTCTTGGGTTCTTTAAATTCTTTAAAAGCAAGTCTAAAAATGTATATAAAATTTTAGGTAACTTATGACACTTTAAATAATTATTGTAATGAAGTCAAGTCAAAATCTATCATGTGCATTCATTTTATGCTAAAAATAATCAAGACATCTTTAAAACCACAAAAGCAGATGAGATAAACAGGGGTTGGTTGAGAATCTGAGAAATTAGCATAATGGTGGGAATTGAGAGAGTGGTAGAAGGCATTTTCGAGAAGAGAGAAGAAATTAACTAAGCCAGTTGGCATGATGGGAATCAGAGAGAAAAATGATTGAGGTTACAGAATATACCATGAGAGCCCAGCTTTTCTGTGCACAGCTACTAGAGGAGGGAAAGTTCCTGTGCTTTAACTGGTTGTTGAGCATTTGTCTTTAAATAGGCTATGAATTAGAAAATTTAACCCTGTTTAAAACAATTAATTGACTGTACACCCTTCATTTTCACTGTGAAGTTCAAATGACTTTCATAAGTATATACAATGAAATAATCACACATAATAGGAATGTTGTAGAAACACAAGGAAATTTTGAATATTGGGCAATAAAACCAGTTTGGGATCCTTCAATGAAATAATTATCTTCTTTTACAATAAGATATGAAACAATCAGCAATCACTTTTATAAAACAGCAAATCTTAGCAATAGACTGAAATTTTAGTTTTAATAAGAATAATAGGTAGGCAGTGGTGGCACACGCCTTTAATCCCAGCACATGGGACGCAGAGGGAGGCAAAGGCAGGCAGATCTCTATGAGTTCGAGGCAAGCCTGGTCTACAGAACTAGTTCCAGTCAGGGCTACACACACACACACAAGCACACACACACACACAAACCTCTGTCTTGAAAAAAAAACCTTTAATTTTAATGACAATAAGTACTAAAATTAAATTTTTGACGACCAATCTTTAAAATCCAAATTCCAGTGGAAGAGTGTGCATGGCAACCCTCTCTACCACTGTAGACAGGAAATGGAGCTTTTAGCACCAATTTGAAGGGACCAGGAAGAAACTCTAGTCACTATCAAGTGTCAATTACCAACATCTGTTTCAGAGAAGGTTCACTGCTTGGGATTAACAAACGAAATTTTGATGATGTCACTGTGTTAGTTATGCACATCTGAGTACAAACTGACTCATTCAGTCCTCAGTGCCCTGCTATTGGGAAGATTAGAAAGATATAAAGAACACAGAATAGCAGGAGGAAAGGCCATGGGTATAATAGATTTGGCAAAATAAAGACAAATATGCCCTACTATATGGCTTTGTTTCTGGCCAAATGACCTCTCAAAATGACTACATAACAAATCAATTTAAATCAGCTGAGTTGGAAGGTCTGATGCAATCATTTTCAAAACTATCTTGTGCCCAGGGAGTCATAAGGATGCCTGCTGAGTCATGGCAATGAGGCATCGCCACATGAAGTTTTAAAAGCCTGATTCCTTTTATGACATTCTTTTGAGAGAGGCACAAATTTCAAAAGAGTGTTTTCATAATGCTGGCAGGTGTGCTGCAGTTACTCATCAGACCATAAGCCTTATGTTAAAAGGGATTCTGTTTTTGCATGGTTGAAAAATGTGGTCATAATTTTTTTTGTTCCACCTGTGAAAAGATGCTAATTAGCAGAAATCATTTATCAAGCTCCCAAGAATTGAAGGCAGAGGAAATACTGGAAAAGACATGAGACAGAGGTAAAGCTGAACTGTTACACAGGTTGATCAATCAAGTCAATAAAAAAGAACTGGTTCAAGGCACAGCAGGACAAAATGGGAACAACATGGGCTTGGGATGAAAGCATTATGGCTTTGCATCTTCTTTTATAACACACTACATGTGTCTCAATAACCAGCTAGCTTCTTTCTGACCCATTTGTGTGAGACCCATTGTTTGTTCGTTACCTCTAAAGGAAATAATAGTGTATAGATTATTGAATTACTAGTAAAGAATATGTCTGTATATTCATATTCACATGCAAACATAATAACATGTTTATGTATATATATACATGGTAGTAAAGGGGTTTAATATGAGATAAAGCTGGAGCTGAACTTTGGTAGCTGTGTCTCATGACAGTCATTATACCGCTTCGTAGTCAAACATCTTTAAATTTTCAGTTAGTCTCATCCATTCATATCAGAAATAAAGGGTCAGATTAGTTTCCAAGTTGCCATACATTCCCATATAGGGTCTGCAACTTCAAATGACCCTAGTTGATTGTACCATTGACCTGTTGTTTGGATACACCCCAACTTGTGGGTTTTTCAAGAGGCTCATGGGAAGAAATACTCTCAAAGGAAGATCCAGTCCTCCATGATTGAGAGAGAAAGTTTGCCTTACCCCATGAATATTCTACACACTCATAAACTGTCATAAACACGTCATAAAAAACCTACATCTCAGAACTCAATGGGATATTAGTGTGTGCTCAATCTTTTAAGTGAGCTCACTCCAGTTCCTCTGGACAGTATTATCTTGCTTTGGTTTCCTTTGTCAAATAAGCCTACTTAAGCACTTTGTTGCTGATTAATTTTTTTTTTTTTGCCTTTTATAAAAGGACAGAGAAGAAATCTTCATTTGTCTGGAGAGAGAGAGAGAGAGCTAGAGAGAGATGCCAGGTCACACCTGACATATTCATCCGTGTTTAGGGACAAAAGACAAGAGTGTGAGTGTGGATTAAGAAAGAAGTAGACAAGAGACACAGATAGAGTCTGGAGCGTATCTAGTAAATACCTGAGATTTGCCTCGTGACTCTCACAACCATCTCAAAATCCTTAAAATTAGTTGAGTTATAGAATAGAACTGAGCATAAATGCCAAAGGTAACAAAGGCAAATAAGTTAATATCATATATTATCAATTGAAATCTTGGCTTTTTTAAACAGATTTATTTCCTAGCATAACAACTCCCTTGTCATCAAAGGGGGATATTCCGTTAATTGAGTCTACTGGAGAAAGAAGAAAAACCCAACCAAGCAGGACTTACAAGCAGATCAGACAAAAACCTATTATAGCTTTCTGTAATTGCTTCTCGTATGTTCCATTCATTTTTCCTGTTCATGTCTTAACTGGGTCAGAACAAGTTCTTATTATAAAACAATTTCGGCAAGCTTAAAGTGGTAAAATAAAAAATAAACTACACTGAGTAGCCCCTTATATTTTTCAATTCCAGCATTAAATTATTTAGCTGATTTTCAGCCTTGAAAATGTTTTTTGTCGGAAGTATCTTTCCACTCAGCACACTGAAATATAAATGCAAAAGCTCATTATTTCTGAAAATAAATTAAGTGGTTTCACGGTTCTACATAAAAACAGCAGTCATCAAACCAGTGCCATGCTTGGGAAACAGGAGTCATCATGCATGGGCAAACGCTGCCGAAGACTGGGGCGCAGGTTAGATGCATCAGAGTGTATTTTCTTAGAGGAAGTCAGCGAAAGAGTGTGCAGTGTTTTCATTGGCAGCTTTGTTGTTGAGGTTCTCTGTGGTTAATTCCATATTGAAAAAAACTGTCACTGTTTAATAATAAAATGCTTGTTTCCTCCTACTGTTCCTAAAGTTGACACATAGTCCACAGAATTCTACTTGATAAGCAGGGCACACAGTGTTTCCACTGTATTGTAAATGTGCCACCAATGACATCATGAGTAATTACTCTAAGTTTAGCTGCATGTGCTGACTCAAAGTTTGCCCTGAAATGACAGCATACACTTCGGTTTGTAAAAAGTCTTTAATTTTATAAATACATATACACCAAATTCTGCAAAATAAAAATCCTCTCTAGTTCTTCTCAAGAAAGTAACTTATTGGTTTTAAGAACAACAAAGATTCCAATCAAGTCTTTGCAGCCAAGAAATAAAACCACTCCAGTCCCTGACATATAATGTTTTATTTTACAGAGAAACAAGATACTTATTGTTCATAGAAGAATGGATAAAATCAGTAGAAAAAATATCAACAAACCAAACACAAAACAGCAACAAAGCAAATAGCTATACAAAACCAAACTTAAAACATGGACTGGGACTGAATAAGCATGGAATGAAACCGGACTTTCTGAACGTGGCGGACAATGAAGGCTGATGAAAAGCCAAGGACAATGGCACTAGGTTTCGATCCTAATACATGAACTGGCTTGTGGGAGCCTAGCCTGTTTGGATGCTCACCTTCCTGGTCCTGGATAGAAGTAGGAGGAACTTGGACTTCCCGCAGGGCAGGGAATCTGGACTGCTCTTCATTCTAGAGGGGGAATGGAGCGGGGGGGGGGGGGGGGGGGGGGGATAAGGGAGTGGGGGGAGGGGGCGATGTGTGCGAGGAGGGGGAGGGAAATGGGAAACGGGGAGGAGGCGGAATTTTTTTTTTTGCAACAACTAAAACAAATAAAATAAAATAAAACTAAGATACATTTGAAATTTTAAAAAAATGGAAAGAATAAATAAGATTCAAATGCATCCTCAACAGTTTTGAGTACTAGTTAAAATATTTTGATAATGCCTTCCCTAGGCATAAGCATGAAGCGTACTTTTCATTTTTTTCTTTATATTTTACTTTCCAATTTTCAAAAATTGCTTGCTTTTTAAAAGAAAACTCCACAGTAAAATGAGCAAGTTACTTTTACAAGAAGTTCTCTATTTCTGTAGAAGAATGAACAAACCTATTTCTTCTCTACCTCCTCCTTTAATAAAAAGTGTTAGCTTTGACATTTGGCCACCTTCGGAGGAAGAGGGAGAAAGATGAACTGCCTAGCCCACCTCTGAACTCAGCACACAGCTATACATCGATGCAAATCAAACAACTGAGAGCAAGACAGATGGTGATCGAGTCTGTACTCAGTACATAGATCGGAACAGTGGGTGAAGCCAAGATTTCCTTTGAAGTAGGCATTCTCTCCAAAATACCACCGCTTTAATCATTTGTTACTCTTTTCTAATTTCACAGTGATCCATTTAATACTTTATCATTTTATTTTGTAATAAGCAAAGCATGTGTTCTTTGTGGAACATTTCCATCCTTTGATGAAAGAGAAGTGCCCTGTAGGCATAGATACACAAATCTATAAATTAATGTTTGGCACAAATAGGAGCATTCTCCAGTAAGCTGATCATAATAAATCTCCCCTGGAGACTATGTGCTCATTAAACAGTTAATCACTGGTTCGGGTGGATAAAATACCATCATGAGTCATTTTCCAAATGACATATCAAGATATTTTGTATGGATAAAATTAAATTGCACAGAAACACAAGCTGATAGAGGGAAATGTTTAGAAGAACTTCATCATCTTTGTTAGAACTGCATTCACCTTCCTCTGGCTTGAGCTACCTCGAGTACTGATAGCACCATGGGTACCTATGGTACCAATGAATAACTAAAAAGGCAGGAAATCTGGTTCAAGAAATTACTAAATACATACATACATACATACATACTAAGAGAGGAAATCTGTCCCAAGGAGTTTTCAGAAAGAGACAAAACAAGAAGCCTGAGCTTTCTTATAAAATGATACAGAAGCACATGACTTTAAAACTAAGATGAAAAGTTTACCACCAATGAAAAGTGTTATCTCCAAAAATAAGTTATTCAACAAAAAGCAACAGGAATACTGACAAAAGAAAATTAATCATGATTTGTTTTGAACTATGAAAGCTAATTATAGTTGTAGTGAACTAGATGATGTTCATTTAGAAAAAAATAAAAGTGAAATTTGGTTTCAAAAGTTGAATTAAAAGAATTCTCCCTCATCTATCAGTTCAGCAACCACCTTCAATTACAGCAGCTCCCAATCACAATGAAAACCAACCACATGGCAGCCAGTCAACAAGAATTAACAGGTTGGGAGTTCCTTCAAAGCCCTATTCTCAGAGAATTGTTGTGACTTGACCTGCATGGTAGTTGCCTGGGAGACCTACCCTTCCTTTAACTTGTGTCTGTCATAGACATGACTGTGCAACTGAGCACACAGACTGTCTTCTG
The DNA here is from genome assembly GCF_037038515.1 of Microtus pennsylvanicus. Classification (NCBI taxonomy): domain Eukaryota; kingdom Metazoa; phylum Chordata; class Mammalia; order Rodentia; family Cricetidae; genus Microtus; species Microtus pennsylvanicus. The sequence continues at coordinate 34,707,753 of NC_134584.1, forward strand.
ACTTGGGCTTTGCCTGATGCAAACTGACTTTTCTTCAGGAACAATTGTTGAAATTTTTTAGGTATAAACTACTAAACGACTTTGTTGACTGAACAATGATTAATGACTAGAACACACAGTAATCGTAGAAAGGAAATTGATTGGCTGACCAAGTGTTAAGAATAACTAAGGCTTGGGTGCTCTCCTCTAAATAAGATAACAAGACTGCCTGCTCTAACTCTATGTCTCAGGGGTCGGGAAGGAGGAGAAAACAGAAAATATGTAAAACTTGAAAGATAAGGAGGAGGGCTGTGAGGTGTTATCTTCTAGAGGTAACACAATCAATACAATCATGCCAGCACAGCCATTGTGACTACCTGCAATGGGTCTATGCAAAATTGGGCCTGTCGTGGAGAAGAGGCCCTATCTCTCCCTGCTGCAATACTTTTGTATTCTGACTAGAGAACCATCAGGGGAAGCCATTATCTTCAGCTATGTGCCCATTGTTGAGCAAACCAGGATGCAGAGGATAGTTCCAAACCCAGGGCCTTATAGATGACCGCTGTTAACCTCCACAAGTCACAAACAAAAAGACATGAAGGAGAGAGAGAGGGGATTGTGTGGTGAAAGAATCCATAGGGATGTGGGCAAAGAGAACTGACCATGTTCTGGAGGAGAACTTGAGAGGAACAGAATCTACTATATATTTGTGTGTGTGTGTGTGTGTGTGTGTGTGTGTGTGTCTGTGTGTGTGTGTGTCTGTGTGTCTGTGTGTCTGTGTACAGAGTACATTCTGGCTCTGGTGTATAATACATATACTATATATATATATATATATATATATATATATATATATATATATATGATAAACATACTGGTTACTGGTACATATGTATATGCATACACATTCTGATGTGTATACACACACACATATATAAACATTTTTGTGAAATTCTCAAAAGGTAACATTGGGCAATGTGATGTGAAAAGATGAAATTCTATATTATATCTTGTAGTATCTAGAAGGCTGACACAGTGTTAGACAATTGCCTAAATAGCATTGACTCTGTGCTTCAAAAATGAAAATTTTCCCCTTTGGGTATCTCATTTTCTTTTTATATTTAATACATTTTAATTAAAATGTAATTACATCACTATCTCTTTCCCCTCCCTCCCTTAATCAACTCCAATGTCCCTTCCTTGTCTCTTTCTCAAACTGATGGCCTCTTTGTCTTTGATTATTTTTGTTACATATATAGTGAGATAGAGAGACACACACATATATAAATACAACCTTCCATATTTATTCTAGTTCCTATGACAGTATTGAATTTAGTTGAAAGAAATAAAAATAAAATTAAAATTACATAGAATAACAGAGGAATATACTAGAATAGAATGGGTAAGGCGTATGAGCAATAGCAAAATACATCAAAATTCTACTTAATTTTAATTACTTAGATGTACATAAATTAGAACATTCTACTAAAATACAGACACAAGCAGAAAGTTAAAAAAACACCAAAATTTATATTCAAAAATGTTTTTTAAAAAGGGTCTGAACAAACAAGTAAACAGTGTGTGTTCAAACAGATGAAAGATTTGGAGATCCTCACTGCAGGAATTAAAAAATAAAATGTTTTGAGAGAATGTTAAAAGTGGTAAAGCAGAATATCGCACACCACACTGTTTTATTTTTAGGAAAATGTATATAAAATGCTGCAAAAAATTACTTTCAGGATCTGTACAAAGGGATGAAATTTATGTTTAGAGTTGGATCCCATTTCTTATACATATATGTGAATATTCAAAATCTAAAAACACCCAAACTCTAAAACATTCCTGGCCCCACATGTATCACTCAAATAAAAAAAGTTTTACAAATTAAATAATATGACCTGAAAACACTTTAAAATGTAAACAGAAATCATAAGCTGATGAAGTCTGAGAAGAATTAATATAAAATGCCCAGCACAGGCAAATCCAGAAAGATGGAGTGGAGAGCAATAGTTTCTGCGTAAAGAGAGAAGTCAATGAATGTTGGTGGTGGGTTTGCTGGGAGGGACAATGAATGTGTGTACTAGATTGTACTGTAGTAATGCTGGCCTTTGTGAATATACCAAGTACCACCAAATTTTATGATATTTGAACTGTACTCCTATATTTGAAAAAAAAAATCATCTAAAGTTAAGAGCATTTTACAAAACATATAATCTTCCTAGAAACCTTTTAAGTAATAAGAGGAGATAGTTGGTGGCAAGCAGTATAACTCAAAATTTCCAACAATATGTGTTTACTCATAAAGATAGAAAAATGACAATAAATGTCAATAAAGTTATCAAAAAGGATAAACATCACACGCATTTTAATAAATTAACTTATTTACCTCACAGGATAACCATAGGAGTTAATTACCACTGCAGTTATTTTTGTATATGAAGGAACTTGGTATTAGGAACTTCACTGTTTTTTTTTCACACAGAGAAAATTTTAAATTCTATTATTTCCATGTTCATTCTTTAACCTCAAATTTATTCTACTTCACCCAAAGTCAACACGTCAGTTTTATCATGACTTCATTTGATAAAGTATACATTTTCAACACTCTCAGCAGGGCTTATGGTGTATATATTTCAGAAGGAGAACAAAAAAAACTATATATTTCCTATGACTCACCTAAAAAAGAAAAGAACTGAAGGAATGGAAAAGATAACCACCACTAGGAGCTGGTCTAATGCTGCAAAAGACAATGATACATTAGTCCTTAGAATTGCCTAGATGGGAAGGACGCCCTACCATCTCTAGAGGTGGCAATTTGAAATATGTCTGCCTCATCTGGAATCATCAGCTGTCTATCACAGCTAGGAAATGCTTTGATCTCTAAAAATATACAACATCGCTTCCATTATCCTTAGAGCATCAATATGGGCAAATGAATTAGGTAAAACATAAATTTAGAAAACTCTTCAGAAGATTATACTGTATATCTCATTTAAAGGGACAAGACCTAAAATAAACAAGAAGATTCTGGTATCTACACTGTAAACTGATGAGAATGTTAGATTCCACTAAGGACAGAAACCCCACATCCATAGTTCAGTGCATCCAACAGAAGAGAAAGAATATGCAAAATCCATGCAGTGATTGGAGACGGGCTATCCATGCAGGTCCATCTTTAAGCCATGATGTAGTTGTAAAATAACTGTTAGCAATTAATGAGTAGACATCAACAGAGGACAATGTGAAGTAGAAGCTGAGCTTCTAAACAAAGTCCTTGAAACGAATGAGGAAGCAACTAGCAAGAAAGAGAAATAAATAGCCATGCGCAGAAAAGCCTTCCAAGCAGGAGTGCCTACTTACCCTAGTAGAATCTTGTCACAATGATCAAGTTCTTTAACATTCATTTTCTGAAAAGACATAGAACGTGGTCTTGGCTTTCTATGAACTGAATGAAAACAAGAGATTCTAAAGTGACCAGAAGCCTAAAATTTACAAAGAAAGCTTGAAATCATACACTATGATAAGGCATTGATGCTGTGTCTCGAGAAATATATCCTGTGAAGTTGCCTATACCCAGATTCTGCGTAGAAGAAAAAAATCAGCCTGTGACCCACCTATGTGTGTAAACAAGTTAATAATCTCGCATGGAAAAATTAAGCTGTTCTGCTTTGACCTTGAAATAAATTATAGAAACTGATTTAAGTTCAATGGTAAAATCAATTTGTGGCTGTAAAAGCACATAATATACCACAAATAATTTGTCAATGGATGATAAAATTGTGGAGCACTATATAAAAGTAGACAGAACACTGATTTTCAAAACTCAACAGTCAGCCAAGAAAGCTACAAATCAGAAGAAGAATCTTTTCAACTGGGCAATTGTAACATATCAAACAGATAGCATGCCTGTTGACAAATGAAATAATGTTTTCATGTTTTGGCTCAGTGGCCCATCACTCATCAACAGATCATTATGTATCACGTTGTATCAACTGCCTGCTGACTGATCTCCTTGTCCATTTGCTCAAATTAATGTAACTATTTGAAAGTTACAGATATGACATGAGAGTTCACTCATAATTTAGCCTGTCTCTTTGTTTTGTAGCATTACCTCTGGCCTTCTTTCCTAAGCCTCATTCTCTACTCTGCCTACACTATACGTCATCTGAGAGTGGACACATGCTGTCCTATGCTCTTTCCTACTCCAGCTAAATTACTATTTGCTATTGGTTAATGGCCAACCTGAAACTAGAGAGAACTGGCTCCAAATAATAGCCCATGGCATATTGACCTAATTATTGTAGTTAGAATTAATTAAACATGTCAAATTATGTGTATGCATGTAAATATATATGTGTATATAAACATATATATTCACATCGATGCTTGTAATTCATTTTCCAAATCCTTGTACAGACTAAGTTTGACTAATAGTTGCTGGGACATAAGTTGTTATTCTTTTCTATTCTTTCTATTATTTGAAAGGTTTTCTGGAAATCTGTCAATCTCAAACTGCAACAACACATATCGGTTTGCCTTGCATGATAAGATACTCCCAGTCTCATTCTGCAATTGAGCCTGGACTTGGATCCAATACTCAGATTCTCTTTTATTTTTCATGATGTATACATTAGTTTATCACATATACATCTAAGCCTCAAACAGGTGCTACTGATTACTACCACAGCAGATCTCTGCCTTCTAAACACATTGGAAAGTGTATTCGTGTAAACATGTAGTCTCCAGGTTTCTGATCCATCAAGATTCTGTGTTACAGTTGTCTCAACTATAACAAATACTAATGACCTTTTATCTTAATGTGCCCTTCTGTTTTACTTGACAACCACAGCTTAGGTCCTGACAAAGAATTAATTATTCATTCCTTTGGTGTCTGAAAAGCTTCTGCAAAAGCCAACATGATACCATATGCTCGTTACCTTAAAGCCAATTATTTGTGAATTTGAATTCAAGGTTTGAACATGTATAGCAAGTATAATGACTATATTTTCTTTCCTGTAAATTAATAGAGCCTGATGGTAAGTATGAAGTCAAATAATTTAAAAGTACTTCATGCATGAAATTGAATTTTGAATTGTACAAAAATGGCTGAAAACAAGAGTCACTGACCCCAGAAAATTCTTCGTAGTCTTAGAATCATCATTTCCACATAATCACATCCAAGAACATGCCAGTTTCTCTTTGACTGTCTTTGATTTTTAAAAAAGTGTCATTAGCATCATTAAATCTCAACTCTTGAATATACATTCTTTACCATTTTAAAATACTCTGTGTACGGAAAGAGGAAAACATCCTATTCCACAGCATGGTATGAAGTTCATCTAAAGGAACAGCCACTGTGAGCTGCTAAAAGAACCATTTCCGTGAGACACTCTCAACACTGAGCATAACTATGGCAGATCATGCAACCCAAACCAAGGTTCGTAGCCATTGTTTTACCCAAAGCTGAGTCGTGTGAGCCTCTCAAAGAAAACAACAGATTTTTAAACACTTAATATATTTGCCAATGATAAAATTTGGGGTTTGAAGCAAAAAGTAGAATTTGAAGAAATATTTAACTACCACCCATGAAACTGGATGATTCTCAATTGATTTCTAGCAAGATCAATGATGTACGGTTGCAACTGTTTAGCCACTCTTTAGTGAGATGTATAGCAATATTTGGAAAATCAGTATTTCCCCAAAGCAAGCAAGACAAAGTTCTTAAATGTTATATAATTCAGTGGGTTCTAATATAATGTAGTAAGAAAAGGTTATTGATAAAGTTTCATATTCTATATTACGACTAACCTTCAAGAAATTATCATATATTGAGCTAGTGATTGTATGCAATAAATATATAAAATGTCCCCAAAGGCAGTTAGACTTTTCACATCAACCCTTCTGGGTGTGTAGTTATTAACTACCAGTATCAACCAATATAACACACAGGATGAATGTAAGTGTAGTTATGTAGTCTATTCTCTTCCTAAGGCAGTAGGTATTTAAATGTGTAAAGATAAAAGCATTGCCTCTGTATTCACAATTTTTTTGTTTTCCACGTGTAAAATTCATTTGTTTCACAAAAATGTGTACTAATATACAATGACTTCATGTTCAAATTAATTAATAATAATTCTCATTCATGCATTTTTAGCATGGAATTTTTCTATTGATACAATCCACATTAGTGAAAACATCACTGATATAATTCACATTAACAAAAGTGTTTGGGTATCTTCACCAACGTTTAAGAGAACATCAGGGTTCTGAGTCCAGGAAGGCTAAAGACTACTTGGAGGCAACCTTTTGTCACAAACACTTTCCCATGGTGTCGAGGAGACTGACCTTCCTACCCAGTAGGAGCTTCTTGGATTATGCCCCTGTATCCCCGAGAAGTATGGACTCTAAGCTTGTGAGGCATGGATTTCTCATTGCTCCATCCTGTAAAGACAGATGTGGCTTCTCTGAGTCTCCTTCTTCCTCTGCAAATTGGGGTGGGGTTATGTTGAGATTCAATAGGTTCATATTTGTGAAGTATCTACGATGTAATTCTGTTATGTTGTCCCTATAATTGCTGCCTTTTGTTTTTGTTGTTAAAACAATTTGCAAAAGGGTACCAACTTAAAATGTGTATTTTAAAAGCAGGCTCCCCTGCCTGGGACAGAACAAGGCCCTCTAAATATTGGTGACAATTATGTGGTTTGGTCTTTCAGAGCCCATTCCCTATGGTGGGATACCATGCACAGTCTTGATATGAGGGTGGGGGAGCTTGGTCCTGCCTCAACTTAATATGCCAGGTTTTGTTGACTATCCATGGGAGGGAGCTCTTACTCTCTCTGAGGAGTGGAGGGTCAGAGAGGGGAGAGGAAAGGGGGGAAGGAGAAGGAACTGTGTTGGTATGTAAAACGAATAGTAAAATAAATTTAATTTTTTTCTTAAAACAGAAAAGAAAAAATAAAAATAAAAGCAGAGTCCCTAAATTAAAACCCTGTTCTCTTCACTGGAGCTTTTATAACCTTAAAGCAATTACTGAGGATTTCTGGGGGTCAATTACTCCATCTTCAAATAGATTGGAGTAGAAGCTTTTTATACAGGGGTAAGGCAGAAATGAGAAGAATTTATAAAGCAGAGGGAAAGTATTCTGCACTTAGCAGTCCCGGAGTCTTTTATTCACTCCTGTACCCCTGTCCATAGACTTCACTCCATCTCTCCCCATCTCCTGAAGGTCTGATATCTAAGCCTGTGCTTACCTATACACTGGTGTTAGCGTCTGTCTGTTTCTGTCAGAGGTTCTGAGAGTCTGTTGCTGTTAGAGGCTCTGTAATTGTCCACCTCATGATTATCTAACTTTTATTGACTCCTGAGTGTGCACGCTGCTGATAGTCATGAATTCTACCTATTGTATCTGCCAAGAATCCTGTGAACTTTCTTCTATCACTCTACTTCTGCTTGCTCTGGAGATTAATCAGCCTCTCAACACTCTACTGAAATGTTGTCCTTGTTTAATCTTGATAGGTCAGAGCCCAATTCTCACAGATAAAGTCACTCTTCTTTAAAGAAAAAGGGGGGGAGGACTAAGGCCCTCATTTTCCTCCCCCAGTGTGTGTGTTTGTGTGTGTGTGTGTGTGTGTGTGTGTGTGTGTGTGTGTGTGTGTGTGTGTGTGAAGGTGCTTAGCAAAATAAACACAGGCTATAGTCATTGAGAAAGTTTAATTAGGATTAGCATCCACTTCAACAAGTAACACATTGCTTCATTAGCTCATAAAACCTCACTGTCATTTGTTTTAATTTGTGATAGGAAGAAATATCTTTAACATTTGTTATTCTAAGCTTAGAAAAAAAAATTAACTTAAGGGGAAAGTGCCAGATCCCACCCAGCATATTTGTCCATGCTTAGGGAGAAGAGTGTGGATTAAGAAACAAATAGACAGGAGACAACAGGTAGAGTTGGAAGGACATCCAGGAAATACTGAGATTTGCCTTGCATTTATTTCTTATAGCCTTTCTATACCCCAGTCCAAAAGGAGGGGGAAAACAAAAGACTTCATGATACCTTTGCATATTTTTCAAATATTAAAAAGTTTTTCATTCTTATTTTGCACTTTTGCAAAACCTCACAGTATAGAATTTCAAATACCAAGAAACATCAAATTTTCTTAAAGCCATCTAATACTGTCAAACTAAGTATACACCAAAGGATAATTTAGTAATCATATTGAGAATTGTTCATAAAAATACTACATAAAGTTATTAACCCAAGATTGTACTGAAATTTATCTAATTTTTTAAGTGTTTAAGTATGCAAGTGCAGTTTATGCATATGAATAAAATGATTGCAGTGGCCAGAAAAGGACATCAGATGCCCTGCAGCTGGTTGGTTGAGAGCCACCCAACGTGGATCCCGGAAGCTGAATAGGGTCCTCCACAAGAACAGTGTACCCTCTTCACACTGAGCTGTCTCTCCAGGCCTCAGCTAATGGAGTTTTGAACACTGAGCCTTAGTGTATCAAGTTAGGAGTAATCTCCTATGCTGAGGGTGTTAGATTTATCATTTAATGTTTTAGCCATTTAATATTTGTTGGAATATCTATATTATAGAAATTCCAGGCTAATCAAGACAGATGAAGTTGGTGTGTTCCAGGGCAGGAAGAAATGAATATGTACCACTATTGGACAGAAAGAAAGAAAATAAGCAAGATCAAAAACATTAGGATAAGGAAGGAGGGAGGATGCTCTTGCAGACTGCTTGATCGATGAGAACAGGGCTGTGAGAAACAAGAGGCAAAGCTTGGACATTGCAGCCGCATAGAGGAAACCATGCACATGCATGTCTCCAAAAAGTGAATGTGGTCTTGCTTTCTCATACACTTGCTCTCTCGACATTTCTGAAGTGGAAACTCTGCTTAGTCCTTAACCACAAGGAAAGTGTGATTGTACAGGCTAAATTATTCATAAATATCTATCTAATGCCTGGAATGTATCATGAGCCAGGATCCACACAAGAGTAATATGGTTATAAATTTGAGACTTTAACCTTCAAACTGGGTGCCTATCAAGAAATTTTGTGACACAGCAGCTTTGATTCTAATTTGCAATCCACGTGTCTGGCCTGAGTCCTTAAAAATATATAATAATGCCGGGCGGTGGTGGCGCATGCCTTTAATCCCAGCACTCGGGGGGCAGAGGCAGGCGGATCTCTGTGAGTTTGAGGCCAGCACAGGGACCAAAAAGCTACGGAGAAACCCTGTCTCGAAAAATCATATATAAATCATAAAAATCATAAAAATATATAAATATATATATATATTTGTGTGAAAAAGCAGATGGGTGTCAGTCTTTGCTTCTAGAGGAGAACTCAGTTCATCAAGCTTTTCTCAATGCTTATGATTACACAGTATTTATTTTTTAATACAAAATACACTACAACATACACTTTAAAAATAATTCATTTGTTATGATCTGTACAAATTTTTACAGTTGAAAATAAGATTGGCAATCAATTTATTTCAAAGTTAATTTGAATAAAATTTGCAAATCATGTTTAGACTATCTTTATGCCGACGTGTCAAAAAAAAAAAAAAAACACAGGCTCATGATCTGATCTTTAGCCTTTACATTCAAACTGGGATTTATTAGAGAGTTTTCATAAGGTGGGCTACATACTGCAAAATACAAATTGCCATTTGTGCCATTGGTGTGTGCTCTTTCTGACAACAGAATTTAGGAAAATATAGAAGCAAGCAAAGCAAGAACATCTGTTTGCCAATGAGGACCCTAAGAGAGACATACATAGATCTAATCTATGTGGGAAGTAGAAAAAGACATGATTCCTTGAGTAAACTGGGAGCATGGGGATCATGGGAAAGATTAGAATGGAAGGGGGAGAAAGGGAGGGGAGCAGAGAAAAAAATATATATATACATACACTCACTGCCTGTCTCTGGAGGCCAGAAGAGAAACTGGAGTTACATAAGACCATGTGGGTGCTGGGAATTGAACCTGAGTCCTCTAGAAGAACAGCCAGTGTGTGTGTGTGTGTGTGTGTGTGTGTGTGTGTGTGTGTGTGTGTGTGTGTATGCAGGTGTACTTACCCCATATTGGTAAGCATAGAAGCCAGGGATTGATAGAAGATGTCTTCCTCAACAGCTTTTCCAATCTTCTTTTTAAAAAACATCTCCTATTAAACCTAAACTTCAACCATTCAACTAGACTAATACGTAGGGGCACCACGCCAGTCTGCGCTCTATGTGCTACCATACAGTTCATGAACCGGGCAAGGGGCTGGAGATTGAAACACACAAAGACACACAGACGGAGACACGGGTCATCCTTGAATTCCCCAAGAATGCCCCTTTTATTGTGTCCAGGGGCAGCTTATATAGGGATCCTTAACTGATAGTCATGCCCCAGCCAAACCCACCAGAAACCACTCCCCTGTTATCAGGAACTCCTGAAGGTCTCGTGCTCAGAGCAGCTGCAAGCATTACAAGTTGTTTACCAGAAATTCAGGATCTGGGGGGTTCACAGCTCCCAACATAGTTGACCAATGAAGTTCAAAGACCTAGCATACATGTATGTGCATAAGTATGTATGTAACACACACAGAGGGAGGGAGGGAGGGAGGGAGGGAGGGAGGGAGGGAGGGAGGGAGGGAGGGAGGGAGGGAGGGAGGGAGGGAGGGAGGGAAGGAGGAAGGGGAGGGAGAGATTTCCTACACACAGGACTGTTATGTGGGGTTTTGGCATCTAAAATCAGGACGTCAAGCTTACTTTCCAAGCACTCTCCCCTCAGGGCCGTCTCGCCAGCCTCTACGCATTTACTTCTGTGTGTGGACAAGAAACGGTGAAGAGAGAAATGAGTGAGTAATCGCAGCGAACTTTCTTCACACTGCCTGATTAGACTCAATTTTGATGGCTTGGATTTCACTGTTGAAATTGGATTTTCTGTCCCCAGGGCCTTCTTTCTGCCCTCTCTGACTCCTCCACTGCTTAACCCCACCCTCCAGCCCCAATGCAGCTCTGCGCTTCTGAGTCCATGATTTTTCACCTTGCTTTCGCGTGCTCTGCATCTCACTCCTTATTCCCTGCACGTGTTGAAGACCCACCTCCTCCAGGGCCCACTCCCACACCTTTCCACACTCTCTCACACATCTCAGAGCCCTCAGACATTCTCCTCTTTTCTCTTAGTACATGTGAGAAGATTTATGGCATCCTTGACACCTTTTCTGCCGCTTTCACTAGTAGTGGCACCTATCACAAAGTCTCGTGACTGAACAAGAATTAGGTCCATGCCCATATCTTCGAACTGATGTATGATCTGCTTACATAGAGGACAAAACAAAGATCAGGGAGTTTTCATTTCTTTTTCAGTTTGCCTCAAACAACTATCGTTCCACTTTTATAGTGGTATTCTCTCACAGATGGTTTTAGGAGGTGATCTTTTTCCCCCAAAGAATGCACCAAGTAGCCTACGTTTTAAGATCTCACAAACACAGGATTCACAGCTTTACATTTGAAGAAAGAAGATTGCAAAGGGTTCACATTTTGTGGGGGCTTTTTTTCTGCTGAACATTTTAGTGCATAGTGACAAGCCTATGCTGCTTCCCTAGCTGCCTAATGTCTAGACATAGCCAGGTACTGAGAAATCCGCATCGCCACCATCACTGGACTCACATCAGAGACCAAGTTTGGTTTCTGTAGCAGCGATTCCCTGGGGTTTTTTTTAGAACAAGACTCTGGTGCCTTTTTGTTCTATATGCCCAAAGACAAAATAAATTATGTTCTCTGCCTTGTAATTCCTACTTTCAATCAAAAATGATGGAGTATTTATGTTTCCCAAAACTTCAATAATAGAAAATGTGCCGTGATGTGACAAGCCTTAAACAAAACCATCAAGCCAAATGCGGTACTGAAGCAGTGAAAAGTAAGGAGGGAAAATGAGAAATTGCATCATCTATGAACTAACCTTCCCATGTCATCAATAAAGATGGCAGGTCAGTGCTATAGAGTTGTTTTGTGATCACATTTGCACACATAAAAAAGAAGTCAAGAGAAGAAAGGCATAGGGAGGCTATGCAGGCTACAACAGGCTAAGTCAGAAGAAGAGCAAGGACAACATTAGGCTATCTGGAAACAAGCAGAACAACTGATTTTCCAGACTAGTACTCACTGGAAACAAAATATTCATAAATCCATGTTTGAGAGTTAATAAAAAGCATAATAGAGACTTTTCAGTTTCTGAGTATTTAAAACGAAAACAAATCATTGCAA